>NC_134584.1:98503231-101103231 GCF_037038515.1 Microtus pennsylvanicus
TAACCCAGAAGAAGGAAAGGAACAGACTCGTGAATATTGCCTGGTTTCCACATGCATGCCTTGCCATCTGTGCCCCCCTACCCTTAATTAGTAACTATATAAATAAAAGGTAAATAAAAACCCAGAGCCTCTCTCCTAAGACTACTGCTAATCTTTACATCATACACCCACACACTGAGACAATGGGGATGTTCTATCGGGAATTTACCAAGGCCAGCTGGCCTGGGTCTGAAAAAGCATGGGATAATGCCGGACTTGCTGAACATAGCGGACAATGAGGACTACTGAGAACTCAAGAACAATGGCAGTGGGTTTTTGATCCTACTGCACGTACTGGCTTTGGGGGAGCCTAGGCAGTTTGGATGCTCACCTTACTAAACCTGGATGGAGGTGGGCGGTCCTTGGACTTCCCACAGGGCAGGGAACCCTGATTGCTCTTCGAGCTGATGAGGGAGAGGGACTTGATCGGGGGAGGGGGAGGGAAATGGGAGGCGGTTGCGGGGAGGAGGCAGAAATCCTTAATAAATAAATAAATTAAAAAAAAAGAAGCGTTGCTTTCATCAGAAGTTATATTTTCCTTTGTGATACTTTCTAATAAAAAGATAAAATTTCCTTTTATGTAGGAAAGAAATGAAGAAAAGGACAGCTAGTATCCCCTGAGTCCAGTAAGTAGTGGCAGATTTCAACTTTGTTTTCTTAGATGAAAAAAGTATTTCTCATCTATTTTTGCTTTTTTCATTGTTTTGTTTGAGTAATGTTCATTATGTTTAGAAGTGCCTTCATTCATGGTTAGTAGAACATTCCTCCACTTCTTGTCTATGTGCATGTGTGCATAAGCATGTGCGCGTGTGCACATGTACATGCATGTCTATGTGGGGTTATTTGGACCAATGTGATACATTTATGCATAAACATAATTTTAGGCAAACTATCTTGTAAATTCCATTAGGAATAGGGGTTTTGTTTTGGTCTGTTCCAAACTTCAGCACCCAGGCCAACGCAGTTAGGTGAATAAATGTATTTTCAAATATCAGAGCTCCTGAGTGGAAAACATAGTATCGGAGAACTAGTTTCCCGAATAATAATAAACTTGCATTCTAGAAGTTTATGGCCGTTATAATTTGGGGTGATAAAAGATGCTCAAAAGAGTTAGCGATAATGTCTGGAGGCTGATGACAACTCACGCCCTGGCTTCCCTCGGGGGCTAAGATCTGCATGATGATTCTAAATTAGGGATTGTCTTCCCTCCCACCTCTCACTGTCAGAGTTGAGATCATCTGAAATCACAGGGGATGGCAATGTCTTTTTCGCTTTAGTAGGGGTGACTAAATCACCATGGTGATTACTAAAATTATGACATCGCCTCACGAGACATGGGAGCAGGGATTGCAGAACTGTCAGTCATGAGTTTTCACGCACAGAGTCCACAATAAGACCAAAGACTATTTTAAGTACTATTTTATCCATCGGAGTCACTAGTAAGATTAATGTACAGAGATAAAGGAACAAACTGCGGGCTTTCAATGAGCATTTCTTTGTTTCGGTCAGTTCAAGGTACCTGTAACTTTGTACTTCAGCTCCCTTGAGTGGTTTTTCACCCCAGAGAATGAAAGACACTCAGACACCTCAGAATTGTGTTTGAATGGATTCCTGCATTTTTATAGACTATCTCTCATCTTACGTCGTTTCTTGCTCATTTTGCACAGGCTTCTGACAATTTAAGTATAGAAATTCTTCTGCTATGCATTATTGCAGAACAAGTTCCACACATTGTTTTTTTCCTTGGGCCCCTTCTCGTTCCCGAGGGCTCTTGTGACATGCCACCACCCTGAAGAAGGCTTTGTCAACCACTTTGTCTAAAGAAGTCAGCCCTCCATGGTAACAGTAAATTTGTATTCTTTGTCGCCTTTACATGAACACATTTTCTTTTAATTCTAAAGAATCATTTATTCTATTATTCTTGCTTATCACTACTCTTTGCATCACTGAAGTGCAACTTCCATACTGGGAAAGAAAAAAAAATCTTATTTATATTTTTCAATATGTACTGTGTTGGATTCCAGTTGGAGAACATTTACTAAAGCAGGCTTTGCATAAACAATAAACCTAAATAGACTACAAGAAAGGAAATTCAGTCCACCAATTCTTATTGGTTTCTTTAGAAATCGGAATAGTCTGTTATTACGAAGTATTTCTGTCTAACATACGAATGATACTGTTCTCTTGCTAAAGCTGTAAAATATCTGCCTCTTGGTTTCTCCTTTCAATTTATAATGTCCAGTGATAGCATGGATAGACATTTATTGAGTCCTTACTATGCTGTAGACATTACTTTTACAAACAAAAATAAACCAACTCTTACCTTGATGTTTTTCATGAGTCATTGCTGTAGAAAGTGAATGCCATTAGTAAAGGTAATTAAAACATCCTGGGAGAGATTTTCAGTTAGGACTCCATTTGCTGATTGGTCCTTACAGATAATTGGAAAAAGGTCGTAATGGGCCAAAAGCCAGGGTTGAAAACAGCAAGAGAAGAATTTGCTGAGAGACACATCTGTGCCTTTACTGTACAGTGATTATTTCTTTCTTCATTCAGCTTCTAAGGACACATCACATTCTTCAAAATCCTCCTCACTAGCCTCCTCTTCCCATGAAAACCCACGTGAACTCTATTTTCATATTGTAAACTAGAGCTTACAACTTTTCAGCGGAAGCTGGGGACTTAGGGTACTTTATTCTCTTTTAAATTCCCAAATCATGTGCAAAGAACTTTGAGTCTATGGTCACATTTTGCATGGTATATTGTATCATTATTTTAACTGGTCCCTTTGGTCCCATGGCTATAGAATTACTAGCTGCTTTATAAAATCCAGCAAGCTGGCACAAGAGCTGTGTGTAGTTAGTCCGTGGCCCTTAAACTTCTGAATAGAGCAAAACAGGTGTTTTATAAACACGCAGAAATGAAATTCAAGTAGACTAGACTGCTGTCGATACCTCTGTGAGTCTTAATTTCTTGAGCTTTCTCTGAAAGCCTTTCAAGGTTGTCTCCTCCAGCCTATTAGTCTCCTGTCAAGACAAATGGAAATTAATTACCTTCTCATAATTGAGGAAAGAGGTGGAGCATACTGTTCTACTCCGGTTATTATTTATTTATTTATCTGAGGAACAATGAATCAAGCCTTGGGTTAGTAGTTGAGCTTGAATCTTCTTGACTAGTAATCAATTCCCTGTCTCACCCTGAAAAACTTTACAAAGCTAGAAACAATATTGCCTATGACTTATATTGAAAGATTGCATTCTAGCCTCTGTTACCTCCGGTTATAGCCACATATTTAAGCTTTGGAACGATTTCCCGAAGTCCATACTTTATTTTTCTGTTTGTACTATTTATGGTTACTATTGCTATGATTAAACACCATGACCAAAGCAACTCCAGGAATAAAGAGTGTATTTGGCTTCCCTTCCACACCACAGTTCACTTTATAATGAAGTCAGGGCAGGAACTCAGACATGGCCTGATCCTGTTGGCAGGAGTTGAGGCAGTGACCATGGAGGGGTGCTATTTATTGGTTTGCTCCTTCTGGCTCTCTCAGCCTGCTTTCTTATAGAACCCAGGATCCCCAATCCACAGTAAATTGGACCCTCCACTGCCAATGACTAAGAAACTGCCCTACCGCTGGATCTTAAGGAGGCATTTTCTCAGTTGAGGTTCACTCCTTTCAGATGGCTCTAGCTTGTGTCAAGTTGACCTGAAACTAGAGAGGATATTATCCATGTGGTGATGAGTAAAGTATATGAGGACAGAGTCAGCATTTTATAGGCTCCTGACAAAACAGGAGAGGATGTGGGAAGGTCCCTTAGATCAACTGGATGTGTGTGATTATACAAGTTTATTTTAAAAAAAGGAATCCTCCAAAGCCAGTACGTGCAGTAGGACAGAAACCCATTGCCATTGTTCTTGAGTTCTCAGCAGTCCTCATTCTCTGCTAAATTCAGAGAGTCCGGTTTTATCCCAGGCTTTTTCAGCCCCAGGCCAGCTGGCCTTGGTGAGTTCCCAATAGAACATCCCCATTGTCTCAGTGTGTGGGTGCACCCCTTGCAGTCCTGAGTTCCTTGCTCGTAAAAAATAAATAAATAAAAAATAAAAAAAGGAATCCTTAACATCATTGGTCTTTTCTACTATTATTTTATTGAGATAAATATTTATTTTAAATATACTTTTTATCATATGTTCCTGCTCTACCTTTGCTATACAAGGCTATACTTATTTTGCCTTTACCTGTGTTGCTTTGTAACATTGACCAGTGTTGGAATGTTCCACTATAGGGCTTTATTAACATCTTGATGTCTGAAAACATCTAAGGGAATCTTTTTGTATTTCTTTTTTTTTTAAATATTTATTTATTTATTATGTATACATTATTCTGTCTGTGTATGCCTGCAGGCCAGAAGAGGGCACCAGACCCCATTACAGATGGTTGTGAGCCACCATGTGGTTGCTGGGAATTGAACTCAGGACCTTTGGAAGAACAGGCAATGCTCTTAACCGCTGAGCCATCTCTCCAGCCCTCTTTTTGTATTTCTTATCTTCACTTTCCTGACTCCACTAGTCTGGTGAAATTTGGATCCTATTGGAAAGTCCACAGAAAAATGTAGTGTGACCTGAGACTGAGCTTGTTGTACCTTCCCTGGCACTTCTGTGGATTCGTTAATTTTGTCTTCTACAAGACCTTTGGACAATGGATCTTTATGTGTGCCTCTTTTTTTCCAGGCAGAGTGTGAGTCCAGCCTTCTTTCCCGAGATTTAACACAGCGCCTGGCAAGGGCTCTGATACACTACTGTTTGGTAAACAACTAGTGGAAAGTGGCAGAAGAAAGATTTCCTTTCTATCCCTATCAGCAGCTACCGTCTGTTTATGAACTCAGCTATTGCTTCTAGATTTGACATTCCCCAAGCAGGTCAAAACTTCTTGGTATTCAATCCTGCACAACGAAATCTTGTCTTGTTTTGCTGGGAACTTTCTGTTTGAAGCGACTTTCCTGCACATCATGACCTTTTCTGTAAAAACTTGTGCAACATCCATAGACGGAAACAATCACTCCCCCACCTCCTCCTGTGGCCCCTTTGTTCCTTTCTCTGTTCTGGTATAAACTCCTTGTACTGGGCCTTGGATAATTAGCTTACCTTGATACCTCCCCATGAGGGAACTGAAATTCTTGTCTTAAGACTGCATGCTTAGGGTGTTTAACAGATAGTGTGCTTCTGTATGGCCCATGAGCTAAGGAGACTGATATTTACATTTTAAAATGGGAGTGTCAAACATGATCACGACTTCTTACCTTGACACCTGTGTTTCAGACTCTCATCACCAGACATTTAAGTTCTTATTGTATGACTTTTCCTGGGGAGACAAATGTCTATTCACGCCAGATGTGGCACCAGTGACAGACCTACAAACAAGAATATCCAAGTCTAGCTTGGTGAACCAGTGAGTTTAACTAGAATTGCATATATTAGCATTGGTAACTTCTGGGTAGCTACACTATTGAAGAAGAATCCTCTCTTCTGGAAATTGCCAACAGCTTATATATTCTCCTTCCTGTAAGTATTGATAGCTTATATATCCTGGGGGTAGTGCTTGTATACTTTGTATGTGTGGTCCCTTGGGTGCCAACTCACTAGCCACTTCATGAGTCATCCTGTGAGCCCTCCTTTCTGTAAGGAAATATTAATGGGCACAATATTGTCAGGATCTCATCAGCCTCTCTGATTTCAAGACAGCAATCAAGCCAGAAGAGTTCCACAGTACATTGTCACAAAGTTGTGTTAATTGTTCTGGCCACTGAACCTTTACTAGGTCTTTAATCATGTAGCTTTCTCTTTTTGAACAACTATGTAGAAACACATACGATGATTTTTTTAAATAAATAAGACTATGGTTTCCTATAAATAAAACATAGAGTTCAATGAAAGAAAGTTTATATATATATATATATATATATATATATATATATATATATATATATATATATATATATATATCAGGGAGAAAAGATTGAAAGACCAGAGGGTATAATTCATTCTTAGTTATATGTATGAAGATATTGTGGATATTCAATAAATCTGTACCCAAACTAAATTTAAAATTTTCTGTCATCTTGGTGTTTTGAAATTGTTTCTATCTAATCTCCATGTGCATGTTTACAGTGGTTCAAAAATATCCATAGAACGTTTGCTCACCAGGAATTTATTTTTAAGAAAGACTGCTTAATTTGAAATGGAAATTAAAGAGATGTTTCAGACATTGCTATTCTTGTGTGAAGATTAAAGTTTCCAGAGACCAGTGAGACAAATGCAGGACAAAGGCAAAAATCACATGCAAAGATATGTCCCAGTTTTTTTCAAAGCCATTGTGGTCCACGAGTGAAGAGTCTTAGCTCAAGTAATTTAAAGTTTTGTCACTGTTATTGCAAGTAAGATTCTCAAGGAAGAAAAAAAGTCAAAGTTGCATGCTAGTGTTTGAAAAAATGCAGAATTTTTATGAATATGTGAGGACATAATTTAACTAGAACATTATCTTTCTCCCTTCTATTCTGCTTCGTTAGAGCCAGTTATGATAAGAAAGCTGGTCCTATATTAAAATGGAGACTTTGACCACAAAATGATTAAATTTATTACTTATAGACTAATAAGCTCTACTAACAAATACTTTGAAAAACCATCATCTACCTCCAAGCTTGTATCATTAAATTAATAAATTCCATTGAGTAGGACATTACTGCACCATATTTTACACAATGAATAGAAAGTGTAGGAAGAAGGAGATTGAGATATCAAAGTATAAATATAAATAGCCCCATGAAATTGGTAATGCTTTTGGTAGGAAAGTTAGCTTGAGAATGGTATATATACATATATGTATATACATGTACATATGTGTGTTGCAAGGTTTTGTTATCTAAAGTTCGTCACTATACCACCATTGTGGTATATCACCGTGTTAAGGGTTAAAATATTTTGAGAATACATGACACTATAAAGTAACTTTCCTATTAAATTTTGCACTTCTTCTTGGGTTTTGGATTGTGTAACAATCTTATTCATGTGTTTATAATTGAAGAGAGAGGACAGTGTTAGTAATAATACGTATCATTTATTGAGGAACTATGTTTTAAGTAGTCTTCCAATGTGTTATTGGCATACTATTTTTATCTACTCCTTATAAATCAGGATAGGGTAAGTTACTTTTATACAAATTAGTAAAATGAGACAAAAAGATCTGAATATCTTTTCAGTGGTTATATAGCTACTAAGTTTCGTCCAGGACACCCACTTAGAGTCAGGCTATAGAATCCTACATCTGTACCCAGTAAATGTATTAGGTCTGAGCCTGAACATAAGCTGCCTTTACAAAGCTTGAAAATGCATGTAGTTTGCTTTTACTTGAGGTTGAAGATATCAAATTAAACATGATCCCTTAAAGATCTCCAAGTTATAGCATCATATGACATTTTTCAGTTTTATTCAAATCCAGCAGGCTCAAAATGGTAGTTAGACCATCTAAGACTGCCCTTTTCCTCTCATCTGTCACTTGATGGAATGAGCCACGTTAGCCATTGCATTTGGTGATTGGAAAAGCAAACGTGAAAAGGCAACAAAGAGAATAGTAAGAACACAGACCTATGTATGAATCAGTATTGGACTGTTCTGCTGTGCATCACTTAAGCGCCATTTCATTCACGTGAATGAAGAGGGTGAGGTGATGCCCTGCCTTCCTCAAAATCCTGAAAGCAGCGCACTCATCAGATGTCCACTAGGTGAGCTTTATCCACTAGGTTACTTTACATGGTTGAGGGCAACTTATGAGCAGCAACACTGTTGAAAATGTCCCTATCTCTCAGCAACTGTTAATTGTCTCTAAATCATTGGAGATGGACGTGGTCTAATAAGATTCTTCCCACAGGAGTGGAAAGTTAGTGGTACCAATCTTACCTAGGTCTCTTTTCAGTAATCACAGTTGATGGCAGTTCCAGACAGAAATGGCTCTGTCACTCTTGGGGTTCAACAGTGCATGACAGATTTGGAAGGGCTCATGTGACTTCCGACTTGGAGTTTCCTGTGAGTTTCATGAGAAACTAGTAAACCCTCCTCCTCCCTTCAGCAGGGAACCTTTCAGTGTTTTGATGGTGTTTGAATTGTTTTTCTTTTGAGTATTGTAAATAATGCTCCTATGAATATTTGTGTATAAACTTCTGTCTGAACACCTGAAGTTAATTATTTTGGACATATGCTCAGGCGGGAATGTGCTGGGCCTCATGGTGATTTTTTGCAGCTTGTTAGAAAGGAACTGTAATGTGACTCAGTTCCTCCAAATGCTTCCGGAGCGCTGGACTTCTGATGAAGGTGAACATAGACTGGTGTCCTAAAAAGGTTATGTGAAATATTTGTAGAAATAAAATGTGACAAATTTATGCAATTTCCAAAGGAATATAAACACAGTCAAATGCCAGTACATACTCTGTGCTGATAGTTTTATGTTAAGACGAACCACTGTAGGTTCAAGTGTGATCCAGCTGATGATCATTGAAAACCGCTGTGTGTGTGTGTGTGTGTTTGCTATGTATATAGCTGTACATTTTTCATCACCTCAAATGGAAACCCTATCCCTATGAAGTAATCATTGTCCATCCTTCTCCCATAGTTTCTTGCGATCACACATGCTATCCCCTAACTCTGAATTTTCTTATTCATGATATTTAGCATAATAGAATGATATAGATATGATTCCTTGTGGCTACCTCTTTAACTTTGGGGTACTCCTTCTGACTTTGAATATTATTTTAAAGTTAGTTCATACTGTCACATACTACCCACACTTCATTATTTTTTTAATGACTCAACAACTGTTTCATTTTAGGGTTAGACTACATTTTGATTTTTCATTCAACATTTGGTGTGGACACTAGGGCTCTTCCTGCTTTGTGCCCATTGTAAACGATGCAGCTACGACAGTTTGTGCACAAGCTTTCATCTAAAGCTTGTTCTTCTCATTCTTTCAGGCATACGCCTAGAAGGAAATTTGCTGGATCAAAAGGTGTTTCTCTGCATGCTGCTGGGAAAGAACTGTTATGTGTTAGTGTCTTAGTTCTTAACAGTAGGAACCATTTGACCATCATTTTCACTCGTCATTCATAGTCTTGATATTGCTCTCACGGTTCAGAGCTTCCTCTGGGAAGAAAGTGATAAGCTAGATGATGCTTCCAGCATGCTGGTAGAAGGTGAGATTATGTGATGAATTCTTGCCAGTAGAGTCTGAGTTGCAGGATACATGTAGGATCATAACTGTGAGAAAATGTCTGTGGACTGAGCAGCACATGGGTTCCTAGCCTCCCCATGTGAAGGCAGCCATTGGACTCTGTAGATAATTTTGTTTAATATAGCCCAATAGACCATTTAAAAATATATATTAATGTTTTGTTCCTTTAGAAAACCACTACCAATTCAGTGTCCCCTATTGGAGGAGAAATTATCCTTCCTTCCTTCCTTCCTTCCTTCCTTCCTTCCTTCCTTCCTCCCTCCCTCCCTCCCTCCCTCCCTCCCTCCCTCCCTCCCTCCTTCCCTCCCTTCCTTCCTCCCTCCCCTCATTCCTTCTTCTTCCTCCTCTTCTCTCTCCTTTTTTTCTTTTATTTTCTAATTTTGCTCATGTCAAAACCTTTTGAGGCAAAGTCTTGTTGTGTTGTATGGGCTGGCCTTGAACTTTCAATCTTTACTGCTTCAGTCTCTCAAACACCACCATGCATGGCTTGATTTCTTTTTGTTTGTTTGTTTGTTGTTGCCTTTTCTAGACAGGTTCTTACTATCCATCTCTGGCTGACTTGAAACTCACTATTTGGATCAGGGTGGCCTCAAACTCAAAGCAATCTGCCTGCCTCTGCCTCCCAAGTGCTGGGATTAAACGGTGCCAAGCCACCTGGCCTCATTGACAAAATTTGAATTTTTTAACAATATTTTTGTTAACTTTTATCATAATATTTTTTTTCTCCTTAATTCTTCCAGTTGGATTTTATACAAAGGCATTGCTTACTTTCTTGGACAAAACAACATGAAGTTTGCATATTTTTCTTTTATAATGCATCCTTAAACACACGATTTATTTTTGCCTACGAAACCATTTGTCCTTTATTTTTCCAACAAAAATATTTGGGGTTTAATTAAAGCCATCAAAAATGCCGTTAAAAGATCATTAGTAAAAACACCTGCTGCCGTTATTAAACAGTGTTATTTTCTCCAGAGCCCAGAGGGAGCTTCAGGTTGTGGAAATGTGCGGATCGTATGTTTTATGGAATTGCACTACTGGATTGTTGCCAAGGTTTGGGAATTTTTACCGACATATCTATCTCAGATATATTCTGCTCTCGACAGCCTGAGAAGTGCTATGCCCAAGTGAACTAAGAGCTTCTGCTATGATTTCTGACTAAACTTGAACTTCTGATGCGTGCTCCACTGACGCTCCCAACCATTTATTTAAAAGCAGGACCACGAGGAAGCACGAATAATCTTCACTCATCCTTGTTCTCCTGCTGCCTCTGATTAATCCCAGTTCTCTGCTACCTGCTGCAGGTTTGACATTTGCCTCTGGAAGGAGCTAGAGTAAAGATATTGTTGGAGTATACTCAGCTGGGCAGTAACATGGTTAAAAACGACGTGGGGAAATGAGGAGAGTGGGGGAGAAGAAACAGTGTCCTTCCCCTCTGAAAGGTGGAGACTTTGTTTTTGAAATTCCATGAACTGAAATCCATGAGAACATTTAAAATGTTCCAAATGTGGACTTGTGCGGGAAAGCCGTAAGACAATAGCATGAAAGCTTGCCATTCCCCTTTCCTTTGCTTGCATCAAAGATTCAAAAGGGAAACAGTGAGGAGATGGAGAACGAACCACAGTCTGTTCATGTAAGCTAGAAAACCTTTAAATCTTTGTTATATAGAGAAGCTCTTAGAAGAGGCGATAGGCTGCAATACTTAACTCTTCACTGGGAAAATTTACCATTCTTTATATCTTTCCTAGGGTTAGCATATGCCTGACCTGACTTGAGGCCTTTGCCTTAGTCAGGATACTTGGAGTGAGTAATAATTCACAACCATGCAGGTATAGGTAGAAGACACAATTCAAGTTCAACTGGTTCTAAAAATTATTTCCCCCCATTTTTCTGGAAAAGAAAAGAAATGAAAAGGAGATTGGTAAATATCACCAAAAATAAATTCTGAAATCTATACCTGTATAGATTTCTTCCCTGCTTCTAAATAGGCAGAAATGTTTTAATCAGTCCTCAATAATAAAAATCAGTTGGTCCCAATACAGAAAAGCCAACCACAAAATGTCTTTACTTATTATCTTTAGAAAAATTTGGGCTTATAAAACATAAGTGGATATAAAGAATCAGGAATCTTTGAGTTGTGTTGACAGAAAGTCAAACAAGAAAATTCTTACTCCTTGCAGATCTCAGAGTGTGTGAATTGTCTCTATGATAAAAACTGTGTGTGTGTGTGTGTGTGTGTGTGTGTGTGTGAGAGAGAGAGAGAGAGAGAGAGAGAGAGAGAGAGAGAGAGAGAGGAAGAGGGAAGGAGAGAGAGATAATTTAAATATTCAATTATTCTATTTTAGATACGTCATTCAATAAATATTATTCAAAATTAGTTTTAAAAATTGAGGTAATTTATTATATAGGCTGATCACACATGAATAGATTTTTTTGATGAACACTTGTAACTCCTAAAAGTAATTTTGTAGGGTGGGTGTTGGGGGAGAAAACAGGAAGCTGAGAAATGGATCTTGTTTGAGGAAGCTGAGAAATGGATCTTGTTTGAGGAAGCTGATTCACATCAGTATTGTCTCGTAGATTCATCATGTTTCCTTAGCATAGGAACTTTCCACTTTGGTGAACTTATCAATTTCTGAACTTATTTGTTCTTAGAAACGAATCACAAATGTTTTCCATCTTTTGTCCTTTGGGGGCACGCTTTCTTATACAAACTTGCTCTCATGCTTTGCTTTATGGCCTAGCAAGCCAAGTACAGACAAATGCACATAACGGTGTTCAAGGGCATGCATGCTCAGATGTGCACACGCACACACACAGTTTGTGTTGTATAATTAGGTGGACAGCTGCATGCCTGACTTGTTAAGAAATGTTTTATGGACTCTGTGGTTTTTACACAGTGTCATTTTGAGTAAGTAGATTGGTGTTATACGAAGAAAATAAACGATTCTTTGAATTTCTTCAGTCTGTAGTACAGTTGATAAAAAAAGTAGACAAGCAGAGAAGCCAAGGATCAGGAATTTTAGTATTTGTCTCTTTTCGTATAATTATTTTGTGTAGTATTTTCGAAACTATAATCTCTTATGTTGTGATAGATCCTCTAATCTTCTCAAGGCCACATCTGTATTTTTTTCAGCTCTCATTTTTTTTAATGAGTAAATCATATTAATATCATGGTAAACCAGACTAATGTTATTTTGTCCTTGCATCTTATCAATATTAGTGCAATGACTAATTTCCCTCCATCATATATAAACTTGTCATATCACATTGGGATTTATTAAATCTTCTCATGTGAACTCTTTATATGAAATGCGGACAGCTTTTCTTGCAGCATCACACTGGTCTTCAGCAGTTACGTACAACATTTTCTGGCTTGTTGAGTGATGCTCCTCATCAAAATCCTTGAGCATATTTCCCCCCAAACTAAGAACAAACACCCAGTTAAACTCTCCTAGTGGGCTGGTGGTACAGTTATATAACCTCAGCCAGTTAGGCGGCTGAGGCAGCAGAATCACAATTTCAAGACATATCTGGGCTCTGATGAGAAATCCAAGCCAGCCCTGGAAACTAAGGGATATGCTCCCTGTATCAAAATGAACAGCTAGAAAAAGTGAGCATTCACCTATTGAATAATGTTAAAGTACTTACCCAGCATGTATGAGATCCCAGGTTTAATACACAGAACCAAAAAGCAAAACCCAAAATAAAACCAAAGACTTTCTTACATGAAGCATCAGTAGTCAGTAAAGGTTTTGTACAACACATTTCTCTACTGGAATTCTGGAAATATGTAGCTGGGAATATGAAAATGGCTGCCTTGGAGACACTAATATGTATTTTGGAGAATGTGCAAAAGGTTAAATAACTGATGACAGCTTATGTTAGAGAGGATGTGGAGTAAGGGGAACACTCATCCACTGCTGGTGGGAGTGCAGATTTGAATAGTCACTTTAGAAATCAGTATGGTGGTTTCTCAGAAAATTGGTAATCAATCTACCTCAAGATCCAGCAATACCACTCTTGGGCATATACCCAAAGGATGCTAGAAATTGAGTTTTGACTTTGGCATCAGGAGAAAGATCTATTGAAGCAAATTTTGCTCTATTTCATGACTGGGTATTCATGTTACAATATGGTCATTAAGGCCAATTCTGCTTCAAGTGTCTGGATATGATTTCTGATGAAATCAAATCAAAGAATAATTCTATTTGTTTTTGCTTAAATATTGACATTGCTCTCTCATTTATCTTCATCCTCCAAGGACTTAGTATGAGTTGCCAACAAAAATCTCAAAAGGATCCCTCAAAAATGTCAAATTAAAATAAAGCTTTAAAACACTAAATGCAGGGCAAGAACCCTTTGCCTGAAGTCCCCAGGACCTTGCATCATTCCATTTCTCAGTAGAAATACACCTCCTAGAGGGATCATCGTTTATATTCCTACATTTTTAGGTGTGTTTCTGGGACAGAAAGAAAATAGTAAATGACTATATTGACACAATGCATCCTTAAGAAAATGAATGCCAATGTGTTCTAGGGAATAGATTACAAATGGAACAGGATTATGTCCTCTGCTCTACCCATAATTGCTGTGGAAACTTTTCTAATTTCTTTGTATTTTTAGGAATCAAGGTTTAATTTAAAAATGAAAGAGTCAGATAGTTATTATGTAGAAAATGCCCCACAGATCCACTGCTTTATGATTTCAGAATGTTAATTTTCATGTGCATCTTGTTGGGAGCAGGAGAGCAGCATTTTCTATGACACAATCAAATTCAAGTCTTTTAGAATTTATCATGCTTGCTTATACACCCTGGGGGCCCAGAAGATCAACATGTTATTTATTTATTTGTTACCTATCTTTTTTAAGAAAATTTCAGTTGAATGTTAATCTCTCTAAATTAAGAATGACTTCCATTTTATTTGTATGCATATGCTCACCTATGTATCTCCTCAAATGTCCTAATTATAGACAAATCTCAAAATCAAGACTTTTACACAGATGCTCCACAGAGATCCTTAGAAACCCAAAATGAATGGTAGCTTTCCTTTATGAAGCTGACTGTATTGTCATAGTATCTGTTGGATGGAGGTCACTTGTTGGTGTCTGGCTAGCTTCAGCTGGTAGAGCATGAGACTCTTAATCTCAGGTTGTAGGTCTGTGCCCCATGTTGGGTGATAATTTGTAGTGGGAGGCTGCTTGTTCTTCTTGAACACCTGGCTAGCTTAGACCCAAAATAATCACACAGAAACTGTATTAATTAAATCACTGATTGGCTCATTTGCTCTAGCTTCTTATTGGCTAACTCTTACATTAATTTAACCCATCTCTATCCATCGCCACATGGCTGTGGCTTATCTGCTAAAGTTTTGGCATGTCTGACTTTGGTGGTGGCTTCATGGTGTCTCCCTCAATGACTTACTTCTCCCAGCATTCAGTCCAGTTTTCCCCACTTACCTAAGTTCTGACCCATCAACAGGCCAAGGCAGTTTCTTTATTCATTAACCAATAAAAACTACACATAGATAGAAGGACCTCCCACACCAAGTGTCCTTAGTTTTTATTGTAAGGAATAAATTCATTATTGCATGAAAACATCTTATTTTATTTATGCACTTGTATACATACCTTACTTCAATAACAACAGTTTTTTTCCTTGAGAGAAAATTCTATTCCATATCCTATTTACCATTTGTTTTTAATTTTTCTGTCCTAAGAATGGAATTCAGAACCCCATGTATGATGTTAGGCGTCTCAAACTCCTCTTCATCTTTTGATTCCCACAAGTGTTCAGTAGAGGTTGTTTTTGCATTTTTTCCTTAGTACATTCATTAGATCAATTTCTGAAGCATTTCGATGATGAAAAAGTATTATAAATTAGAGATTTGCTCATTATTTGTGTATTACATTTATAATTTACTTTTACATATAATCTGAGAATCTGAGAGCATTTGCATAAAATTGTTACACTAAATAATGAGTTTAATCCTAAATGAAGAAATATATTTGGTGGCTATATTTGCCTTAGGATTCCCTTAGCTATTCCTATTTTATTTTTAACAATATATTTCCCCTCTCCATATATCTATATCTATATTCAAATATATATGTGTATGTGTGTGTGTAATTTACAAAAGTACTTCAAGTCAAGACATCAATTTAGCATTTTTTTCATTGATCACATAGTGAGTTTAAAAATACTGAGTTTTGTTAAATACACAGCACAGTCCGTACTTACTGACAAACAGTCCTTGACCAACTATGATGTTTAGAGCCAAAAGTCTGTGTTTAATATAGATAGTCAGTCTGTAAGTGGACAGGTATGTGTATGTGTGAAAAATAACCAAAGGCAGTTAAATAGCTGAGCAGGAAAGAAAATGGTGAAAAGGAGTATATTCTGTGCCAGCTAGGCAGAAGGTAATGTATAAATGACTGACAACCCAATTAGAGAGTTCTTTTCAGGGAAAAATATGGGAGAGTAAAAAGTTATGAACAACATAATACACCGTGACAAAAATTCCCAGGGCAGCCAGTACCATCCTGTTTTCAAATATATGTATGAGAAAAGCCATGAATAATGGATTTTATGTAACATCTTTGCTATGCATTATTTAAAATATTGGTGCTGACTGAAGGTGATCATATTCATTTTTTTTCACAGTTTCCTGATGTGGTTAATATTCACTGTTTGTGTTATTAACCTTAAAACATGATCCTATATGTGCGGTTTTAAAGCATGTAACAGATTATCAGCACTTATGGAATTGTAAACAATAGAAATTGCTGAATAATAATTTATAAAAAGGAGTGAACAGGGAGTTTTCTGTGAGACTGTGTCTCCTAGTAATTTCTACATCCATGAAGTCTCATCCACATGACTGATTAAAAATGAGCTGACCAAGGACAATACTAAGAGTTAGGCCTAAGTAAGTTGGGGAAGCTGGCGATGCTTCAACCACACACAAAGGTCAGAGCAGGAAAAATAACCTTTTCTAGGGAAGAGCATATCAATTAGAGCAAGTTATATTTAGGGATATTATTGTGTGCGTGTGTGTGTGACAAAAATGAATGAAAAAAACAAGTCATGAATTTGAAAGAGAGCAAGGACGGGTATATGGAATGGTTTGAGGGAGTAAATGGAAGGGAAAACGATGCAATTGTAATTTCCAAAATAAAATAAATAGTAAAAAAAGAACTGAAAGAAAGGAGATGACACCTTTTTTTTTCTTTCAGAAAGGAGAAACAAAAACAAAAGTGAAAGGTATGCACCAAATTATGCTTTGATTGATTTTCAATTTAGTATCATGGTTTATTGTCCATTTAATGTCTCAGAAAAATCTACAAAAATCTTTTCCCTTTGCATCTCTAGAATTATTTCTAACTTTCAGTTAGGCAGACCAAAAAGAACAGTAATTAAAAAAACATCTTATTGTGTGAAAATATTACTCTACAGGCAATATTCATAGACTAAAGCTTACATTTCAGTAAGAAAGATCTGAAGGACAGATGTTGGTTTTGGAAGCTTCCTCAGAAATTATCCAGATGATTCATTTATCTCAAAAAGAAGATTCTGATTCATTAAAAAACAATCGGCCATGTTATATTTACACCATCTTATCAATACATATGCACCTTGTTTCCCTGACAGTTTACTTTGATCTTATTTCCAAACTCGGTCTCATTTAATCCTTACCTGCCATGTGGACAGAACATTAACTTCATTTTGGAGGTGGGAACACTTACACACAGAGAGGTGAAATAATTTTGAACATTAGTCTGACCAGCTACCCTTAGAGTTAAAATTTCAAATGATTCTTTGCTTGATAGCCAAAGTCCCACTTTTGCAATCTTTCCCAAAGTCAAATATGGGTGTGCCATATCCAGCAAATTAAAGTGACTGATAAAAATGGAGAATTTAAATTTAATAAAGTAAATTATTATTAATATTAGTGTGAATAGAACTCTGAAGACCAGCCTAAAATATTCAAATAAAATGAATGTTTGGCTAGTGTTCTTTGGTTGTTAAATTCGTTGTTGCAATGTCATTGGTCTTTACCTTCAGAATGTAGAAATAAATACCCTATCAAATAAGTGGGTTAGAAATTGAATGTTTTATCTAAAAAATTTGAACAATGATTTCATACGATATTTTATTTTTTAATTGAAAATAATTTTTATGCAATATATTCTGAGTATTGTTCCTCTTTTCCAAGTCTTTTCAGATCCTCCCCACCAACCCAAATTCACACTCTCCCATTTTAAAACACAAACTTTAAGTATAAAATACTTATAAAAACCCATATGTTATATACATATTGCTTACAGATTTTCACAGATTAAACATGTATTATTTAGACTAAGATTAAAAATATTACTAATATCCTATCAGCACTCTTCCTTCCAAACCAATAATCATCTAGAAGTTACGCACGTATAACTCTTTTCTGAGTAACAATTTCTGCACTTCTTCACCTCTACCAAAACACACTAATGTTACACATCTATGTTTTATATAGATGTTATCATTGTCCTATTTTGTTTATTTAACTCTCCAAATAATTAAAGTTTATTTACTAATACTCGTGTTAACTAGTAGACATTTGGTTTTCCCTTGTTTTGAATAGCATTCCTATGAACATTCTAGAACCTGTATTTTATTGGACGTATTTACACATTGTTGCTTAGTTTTACTCAGTGGAATTCCTAGATCATAAGATGGGTATGCATTTATTATACTAGTTATTGCCAAGTATTTCCCCCAATTTCGGCTGCCTCTAGCAATATTTGACAGTGCTGTTGCTATGTGTCCTTGTTGATAACTTAAATTTACACATCTCCATTTTTATTTTAGCTATCACATGGGTAAGAAGTGGTATATCACTCTAATTTTTATTTTCCTTTACTTATGAAAATGTATGTCAATATTTCATATATTTATTGGTGGTTTTTGTGAAACATGTTAAAGATTTTGTCTATATCCATTTGGGTTGTTTGTGCTTTGGAATTAATTAGTATGAATTTATTACCCTTTTTGAATGCAAGTTCTAGGTCTGATGTTCTGTGGAGTGAGACAAAAGTATTATATGACTAGGGGAATTAAGTTTATACATACTGTCTTAGATTATTTGTACATACACAGGCAGTGAGAGAGAGAGAGAGCAAAGGAAAAAGACTAAAGATTTCCAACATTCTATAACATATACTTTTGAGTCATGACTTACTGTTTTTATTCTCTTTACCACATGTGTGCCAGCATA
Source organism: Microtus pennsylvanicus (assembly GCF_037038515.1). NCBI lineage: Eukaryota > Metazoa > Chordata > Mammalia > Rodentia > Cricetidae > Microtus > Microtus pennsylvanicus. The sequence continues at coordinate 98,521,808 of NC_134584.1, forward strand.
ACTATTCCAGGATACATGGAAAAATATTACTACCTTCCTATGATTTGCTAATCAGTTTTCAGTCCCAGTGATGCGTCATTATGTTCTTACACACATCCATACAAATGAACAATCTGTATATGCCAATAGTACCTCAGTTACTCTTAGAATTTCATGTTTATATCAATGCCTCCATGGTAGTATTCTATATGTTTGTGCATCTGAGTACAGGTACCAGTGGGTGCCAGAATGGACATCACATACCCTAGAGCCAGAGTTAAGAGGCAGTTGCAAGTCCCCTGCCAGTTGGGCACTCAACACAGGTATTGGAAGCTGAATTCAGACTGAAGGAGAAGTTTCTGTTGTTAATTGTGGATCCATAGCTCTAGATTCTAAAATGTCAGGTGAGTATTTTACAAAAAGGAAGTGGTAATTTGGGATTGTTGTTTTAGAAATTTCAGCATTGATCACTTGACTCCATTATTCTTCATGGTATGAGTCTGAGGTAAAAATCACACTTCATGATATTTAAGGAGAAAGAGAAGATGAAGGAAGGCTGGGATCTCAATATAGTCCCTGTGGTAGTTTGAATTCAATTGTCTCCCATAAATCATAAAGGAGTGGCACTATTATGAGATGTGGCCTTGTGGGAGTAGGTATGTCCTTGTTGGAGGAAGTGTGCCACTCTAGGGATAGATAAAGATAGAGAATTCTCAGCTCCTTTTCCAGCACTGTGTCTGCCTACAGGCCACCAAGTTCCACCATCATAATAATAGATTGAACCTGTAAAGTACAATCCACCCAATGAAATGTTTTCATTTATAAGAGTTGACATGGTCATGGCATCTATTCACAACAATAGAATCCTAACTGAGATGTTCACTACGTTCACCACTCTGGTTAACTTAGCTTCTACAAGGCCTCATCTCTGACAAGTTCTATCACTTCCCATACACGTAGACAGAAGTTTCTGTCACACCCAGTCCCACAGCTGTTCAGTTCTAAATAAACACACAGAAGCTTATATTAATTATAAGTAGTCTGGCCTATTGCTCAGGCTTATAGTTTAACTAGCTCTTGTATTGTAAATTAACCCGTAATTCTTGTCTATGTTTAGCTACATGGCTTACTTAGTACCTTGTCTCATTGAGGTATTCTCATCTTTTTTCCTCTGTGTCTTGGTGGTGACTGTGTCTCTGCTTTCCCTCTTCCAAGAATTCTCCTAGTCTGGTCTCCCCGCCTATACTTCCTACATGACTGTTGGCCAATCAGCATTTTATTAAACCAATATGAGTGACAAATTTTTACAGTGTACAAGAGCATTATTCCACAGCACTTCCCTTTGTTTTTCTTTTCACAACAAGAACCCTAAGTCTAATCTCCTTTTTCCTGACAATTGTCCATAACAACTTTAAACCAATACCCTAAACAAAGGCAAACATGAATAATCCATTTTTTTTTGGAATGTGGACATAGTTTTATAGGCTACTTCCTGCTGATTGGGGGCAATGGTAATCTTTGGGGACCCAAAGAAAACTTAGGATTATGGTCAGTTTCTGACTGGAGTATTCTGTAAGGCTGGATCATCTCAGCCAGAAATCTTGAAACTGTTCTGAATGCAGAACTCAGAAGAAACTACAACAGAGGTGCTCTGAAACATTGCATCATCTGGGCCATCGGTTCCCATTGGAGGATTTTCAGTGTGTCCTTCTTGATCAAACCTTATTTTTCCTTATTTTACCAAGAATAAATCCACAGCCTCTCATTTCCTGTGGAAATAAAAACAAAACCTCTTCTTCAAAGTAGCATATCTTTACAGATAAATTTTGAAGTCAAGTCATTTTTCAAATATATAGGTTGGATTAATCCAGCAGCATTTACAATCAAATGACTTTTAGCAGCAGTTGTTCCTTCCTCCGCAGTCAAACAATTTAAAGTCAATACAATAACATACAGTATCCAGGTTTTCTGTGTATTTTCCATCTTTATGTGGCTTTTTAAAAGCTCTATTTCTTTTATTTTTAATTTTTTTGAGACAGAGTTTGGCGGTGTATCTTTGGCTGTCCTGGAACTCACGCTGTAGACCAGGCTGGCCTCAAGCTCACAGAGATTCACCTATCTCTGCATCCTAAGTATTAGAATTAAAGACATGTTCCCCTACCACCTGGCTTTTCTATTTCATTGTTAAAGGACTTTCTCTATCCTTCTGTTTTCTCTCCCAAGCTAGCATATATTTTTAAACACACTGTGAACTATTTAGAGTTTTTTTATTCCCATCGGAATCTGTATTTATTGTATACTTATATCTTTTTCTGGGCAAATGAGTCTTTAATCTGCCAAGTGGCATGGCTAGGATTAAAACTGTGGCTTTGGCAGCTGACTCTGCCCGTTCCTTGGCTTCCTGAGTGTCTAGCTTAATGGTAGAAGTATTGGCAGGAACCATGTTTATTCCCTGACTCTACAAAGTTTCTAGGTCCATATCACCACCAAGAAGCATGCCACTTTCTGCTCATAAATACCACTTAAGTATTGTGTGGCAGAGTCTCTTAAAATAGTTGCCATGTGGATTTTGCTGCTAATACTGTCAGAAAGCCTTTCTTAAAGGAGCCACACCTCTGCTTGCCACGAGAAAGCAGAGCCTATCAGAGTAAAGATGCTTACCAAGAAGCTGTGCTTGTCTCTGTTCTTTTGTGTTTAGAATCCCTTCCCAAGCTTTCTAAGGTTTTATGTGGATGTTGTTGCCAAACATTAGGCACCATTTGTAGACAGAAGTCTTTATCTACTGCAACCATGTGGGAAAGTAACTTCTGTTTACACATACATGACACATGTTGGGGAGCAAGCCTGTAATACAGGGTTTCTCTTTGGGGGGACATTCAAAACCTGAACTCTAATATTGGGGATTTCAAGAAAGAGGATAAGGCTCTTTGATATAAAGAAACACCTTTCTTCTTTGAAATACAGAATGAAATGTACTACATGGAAATTATTTTCCAGGGGACCTCTAAACAGTACGACAGGAAATTGAGAGAATAATGAAGTTGCAGCCTTGCCAGGGATGAGCTGAATTTAATCTGACCATTTTCTATTCTTAAGGAACATTGAGAATTAAGAAAGGACAAATTTTACAAGTCTGGGTTGAGTTTTAGGGCTTGAATGTCAAATGATATTAAATCTCATTTTCTGAGGGTTAGAAACAGCAAGACACCACTTCCTCTTTTCATGGCAAGACTCCCAGCCCTTTAGAGAGCTTGTCATGGTGTGTGTCCCAGTTGCTGTCAAACAGGCTGTTATATGTCTTGCTAAATGTAGGTTTGAATTAAAAATCTTCAGGCATTTATAGGAACGTAGCTTAGCTATAGCTGAAGGGATTCTGGGAAAGATAAATGACTTCACATTTTTATCATTAAGAACTGACCAGAAACAGGCACAAGGACATGCTCCGTTTAGACTAACTGAAGATGACTGAGAGTTTAATTAGTTTAAAATAAGGATTTAAGTGACAAGTCTTAGGTCCTACTAGCTGGAAGATGCCATTAGATGTATATTTTTAAATTTATTCTCTGTCTCTGCAATACACACAGAGAAAGGAAAAGTGTATTTAGCTTCCCCCACACACATAAAGGTCCTTTTTAGAACTGGTTGACAATGTCCACTTAATCTTTGTCACAGTCTATTTCCCAAGTAAGCTTGATTCCATGAATTCCAGTGTTAGAAAGCTGGAAGGTTCAATTTCCATTGACTGATTCATTTGTGTGGTCTAGCAAATGGGAGAATATTGGAGAAAACAAGTGACTAAAGATGTGCTTTTTTTCCTTATGAAGTGAGGATTATGAAGTTTGAAGCACATTAATAAATACTGTTAAGTGAGTCATTTTCTACTAGATCATGTTGTTTTTTTTTGATCATGTTGTTTTGATATCAAGATTTTCTAGAGGAACAGAACCAATAGAAAACACATACACACACACAGAGGAAGAGGGAGAAAATTATAAATCATTAGATTAGCTTGGAGTGACCATCTTCAAGCTAACAAACTAGAGAACCCAGAAGCTGTTCAACCTATGAGACTGGAAACCTCAGAACTAGAGGGACAAATGATGCTGCTCAGCTCTGAGGCTTCCTAACATCTCTAGAGCAAATCTGTGTTGAAAGCACACTTTGGCCTCGGTCTTCCAGTGATGGCAGCAACAACAGATGCACCTGCATAGGAAGAACTGACGTCCCTTGGGTGGGCAGGTTTTCTTCCTTTACTATCTCTTCCAGTTTGCTCTCCTCCTATTAAAGTCTGTGACCACGTTTGTAGCAAGTCATTTTCTCAAGTAGTTAGACTTTCTGCAATGACAAAATACCCGAGAGAAACACTTCAAAAGGCAGACGAGTGTATTTGAACTCAAGGTACCTGTCTTGGGTATGGTGGTGGTATGGCTCCAGCACTTTTAGGAATGTAGTGAGGGAGAGCGTGATGACATGGAACATGATGACAGGAGCTTGTGGTGGAGGAGGGTTGTTACTTCTTAGTCTTTGTTTTTACTGTCCTTGTCCATCCCTAATCCCTGACTCTTTTCTTGATTTCTGACATCTAGAGATAGTCACTTCAACTCAAATACAGAAATATATAACTTCAAGTCCAAGATATAGATTTGAGAAAGAACATACAACTTTTGTCTTTCTGGGCCTGGGCTACATTGGTATAAGAATTTCCAGTTGCTCCATTTTTCTACAAATTTTGTAATTTACTTTTCTTTAGCACTAACAGAATTCCACTGTGCATATATGTTCCATGTTTAACCATTCATAATTTGATGAGTACCTAGGTTGATTCTATTTTCTAACTGTTATAAGCAGAGCAGCTGTGAATGAGACTGTTCATATATCTCAATACCAGGGTATAGAGTCCTTTGGGTGTATGCCCAGGACTGGCATAGCTGAGTTATACAGTAGCTCTATTTTTGGCTTTTTTGGACACCCTCTGCACCACTTTACACAGAAGCTGCACCATCTCACATTCCCTCTTACAGGGTGTTTCCCTATTCTTCTTAGTATTCTTGTCACTTTTTTTGTTTTGTTTTGTTTGGTTGGTTTTTGTTGTTGTTGTGTTTTTTTTGATGGTAGCCATTCTGACTTGGAGGAGAAAGAACTTCCAAGTCATTTTAATTTGTATTTCCTTGATAGCTGATAAAATTGAAAACTTTTAATATGTTTTTTAGCCATTTGTATTTTATCTTGGAAGGAATTTTTGTTCAGAATCTGTGCTGGTTGTTCTATTTCAACTTGACACAAGCTAAAGTCGTCAGAGAAGATGGAGCACAATTGAGAAGTTATCTCCATAGGATTGGGCTGTAGGTAAACCGGTAGGGCATTTTCTTAATTAGTGATTAGGATTAATTAGTATATGGCCCAGCCTATTGTGGGTGGTACTATCTCTGGGCTGTCGGCCCTGGGTCTATAAGAGTGCAGACAGAGTAAGCCATGAAGAATAAGTCAGTAAACTGTGTTCCTCCATGTTCTCTGCATCGTCTCCTGCCCCCAGACTGTCTGCTTTGGTTTCCCTCAGTGGATTGTGACACTGGATCTTGGGATATGTAAGTCAAATAATCCCTTTCTTCCCTGAGTTGCTTTTGGCCATGGTGTTTCACCACAGCAATAGTAACACTAGGTAAGACAGAGTGATAGGCAATTTTTTGATTGGGTTGTTTACTTTCTGATGTTTAGGGTTTTTTTTGGGGGGGTGAGGTATATTCTAGATAGTAATCTCTTATCAGATGTATATTTGGCAAAAAACCCCTTTGCATTGTGTTTGGGCTCTGATTCTTTACCTGGTTCAGCTCAAAAATAAGACTTAATTGCCCGTATTATTTGCTAAGGGCCACAGCAAAAATGTTATGTATGATCAAGTAATAGATTCAAACAGAAAACCTTAGTAAACTTATGACTGCCTGATTTTTTTGTCAAAAAAATTTGTGAATTGGCTATTAGTTTTACTAGTTTTATTCCAGCTCACATACATGGGTTCCTTCCTAGTAGATGTTTCCATCTTGAAATCTAAAAGAGGGTGGTTCTAACATTCTTCCCCACAGGGTTCAATAATAAGAAATGACTGCTTATAGCAAAACTCCAGACTGATTTAAGAATCCCTTAATGAATTCTAAGTGGCAGGGAGAAATTATTGATTGAAAGATATTTTCTAATTTAAGATCTTGTGCCATATTTTTTAGTGTGTAATTTTACTTTTGAAAATGTGTGGTTATTGCCACCTACTTTTCTGGTGTATTAAATGTTAGCTTCCAAGTTGTCTAGTGATGTGTTAAGGATGTAGAACTCACTGAGAAATCCAACTTCCTGCATTTGATTCCTAGCATCACCTCCGCTCAATCAACTTGGTCTGTTATAAAGCAATTCACCTTCACAAAGACCTTAGCTATTGATTTGGTGAGTGAGAAGCACTGTGACTTTATTTCAGGATTTCAACCCTTCAAAGGCAGCCAGTACTGTACTGTCTGACCTCATTCATACAAACATCTTTCAAGGCAGGAATTATGCTCATTCTTCATATTCCTGTCCTTGTATGTGGACATAATTACGGCACGTTTGAGTGAACAGATGCTGGTTTTGTCTTGAGCCTTCCTTAGATGCATACCATATTGCACATAACTGAGTCTAGTCATCCTTTATGTACTTTTTCGTGAGGGTTGGAATGCTGAGAATAAACCCATAATACATATAAAAATGTTCCTAATTACAGATAAGAATGTTGTATAAGCAGGTCTCTCTAAATCTTCCCTTCTACACAGCTGCCTTTTGAAGACAGAAAGATGCAGTAGATAATGGAATCATTCTATCAGATTAACAGGAGGAAATTTCCTTCACAGCAACAATATGCATACAATATGCATTTGGCTTATTCTCTTTGTGACCATCAAGTGCATGTACCAATTTCTCTTTAAATATTTGCTGGAAACTATGCCTGTTATCATAAGTTCATGTTGTTTGAAAGATATTTCTTATTTTAAAGCTGTGTAGATTAATTTTGAGAAACATGGATTAAAAATATTTTAGGTAAATCTAGTCTATCAGGAGGGATGGCTTTTATGAGGCAGTTTTAAAACAAGACCCTGAAATTATAAATGCTGTATGATAAGTTCTGAGGAAAGGGAGACAGGGGATTAGATGTTAAATTTTGCACAAATTCAAGAAGAGTTGTATATTGCAGGAATGCTGTTCTCGTCTTGGGTGGCTGTGCTATCCCAAGAAACTCAGTGGCGTCTTCTCTGTCCTAAAGAGAAGCGATGCTATGGCTTGAAAGTAACTCTTCATGAAGCTCTTGCCATTGCTCCCTGCCATTCTGAGGGTTTCTGTTGGGTGTGTTTAAGACTCTACTATGATAGTAATGGTATAAAAATGTACAATAAACATATATGCTTTGTGGCAATGAACAGTTAGCATTTGATTGCATGGATGATTGGTTCCAGGGCCTTCTCACCTTGCCCCAAAATATCTAAGTTGGAGGATGCTCAAGTCACTTATACAGAATAGTAAAGTACTTGCTTTTAAGTTACATATATCAATATTCTCATACACATTAAGTCATTTGTAGAATATGTATAGTACCTAATACAATGTAATTAGTATATATATATATATATTACATTTTAAAAGAAAATAATGACAAGAAATAAGTGATAATACGTATACAAGATAATACATTTTTCAAGTATTTTCACTTACACTTCGGTGACTCCGCAGAGACAGAACCCACAAATACAAAGATTTGATCATGTTTAATGTTTGTATTTAGAGTAAAGGACAGAAGTTACATAATATTAATTTTTTATAGTTTATTTTTATGTCTTATTTTTGTGAGCAATTTTAATGCATATATGTAAGTATACTGTGTGTGCCTGGTGCCTACAGAAAGGTCTTCAGATTCCCTGGAATTTGAGTTATAGATGACCGTGAGCCATTATGTGGGTACTGAGAATTAAACCAGTTCTACTTCCATGAGCAGCAAGTGCCTGTAACCTTTGAGCCATCTTTTTAACCTCTTTCTGATCTTTTAAAATGAGGATATTAATAGCACCTACTACAAAAAGCATCAGCGTTGATTCAATGAAATGATTCTTTGCCTATACACAGTGGCTAATAACTGCTCATTACTGTAATTGCTATTTACTATTTGTGTCATTTGGTCTTTCAACATTTTAGTAGTGTTCATAGTACAGGCTATGCACAGGGAGTGACAGAGGTTTAGATTATTTCTATTAAAGATGATTCATATTTCTTATACTCAAAGAGCTGTCAAACAGTAAGATGATAATACACACAAAGCACAATTTTATTAACAGATGAATCCATTGATTAATTTAAAAAGGGAAATTGAGGGTTATGGATTGGATGAGGTTATTTTCAGCTTGGAGCAAGAAGTATGTGGGGTACTGGAAATGCTGACTCAGGAAATGTTCTCTTTAAGACGAGTTTGGAAGAGTGATTTTAAGTTGGAGATTTCATGTAAGAAAGCTTTTCACCCCAGAGGGAACACCAGAGACAAGAAGAAACACCAAGGATATGGAGGGATTGGCAAGGTATCAAGTTTGGGTGGTGTATGAATTTGCCAGGAATGTCATAGTAGTAGCTCATAGACATAATTACTTACATCACAGAAATGTATTCCAATTTCTGGAGGTTGAAAGTAAAAAAGCAAGGTACTATCAAAAGGGTGAGTTTTCCTGTGCTTTTCTTTTTCAGGTCAAGTCATTCCATTATTGCCTGTAGATTTGACCATCATTATCACTTCCTCCTCATCTAGTACATCAGCTGTATTGTTGATGACCCACTGAGCAACCTCATATTAACTGAATTACCTTTATGATATTCCTTCCAAATATGCTCACTTTCTGAGGTACTTGTGACGAGAACTTGATAAAATAAATTTGGCAAGGACATAGTCATCCAAAACAGATGAAAAGATTGGAAATGTAATTTGGTGACCATTGTCAACTTTGAATGATAGCCCAGAACTCTGAAATTTATTTCAAAGATATCTGAAAAACACTAAGTGCTCTTGACAGAGAAAGGACCAAAGCAGTACTAGAAAAAAGGTTAATCTTCTTTAATATAAATTGAATTGGGAAAAGTGAAACAGAGGGTTAAGATAAAAATAAAATACTTTGTGTGAAATGAGATGACCTCAAAATTGATAGGAAATCAGAGAACACAAGGACAATCAAGTGAAAAAAGACTAAAAATGTGAAAATGTTTAGGGTTTGTATTTGGAGTCATGTATGGAGAAAGACATGATAAACTTGAACTTGTATCACTGAGAATTAAAGATAATCATTCCAATTACTTCTAATATGTATGTAGATTTTAGAAACTTGACACACACACACATACAGAGACAGAGAGAGACAGAGAGTCAGAGAAAGACAGAAACAGAGACAGACATTTATTTGTATATATGTAACAATAATAAAGGATAAAATAATATCACTTTTGTTTATTCTTTGAATATATTGTTTACTCTTTGACTTTATATATATATATTTATTTTTTTAAAATTTCATTTTATATTCCAACCACAGTTCTCCCTCCTCCCACTCCTCCCACTCCTTCTTGCCTCCCCCACAGCCACCCTTCTATCTACTCCTCCCAAAGGATAAAACCTTTGATGGGAAGTCAATCAAACCTGGCAGATTACGTTGAGGCAGAACCAAGTATATTTTGTTTTATGTTGAGGTTTTAGATCCACTTGGACTTGAGTTTTCTGCAGGGTGATAGATATGGATCTATTTCCATTTTCTACGTACTGTAATCCAGTTAGACCAGCACCATTTGTTGAAAGTACTTTTTTTCCCATTGTATAATCCTGGCTGCTTTATAAAAAAAATCAAATGTTCATAGGAGTGTGAATTTATATCTGTGTCTTCTAGTAGATTCCATTGACCAGTCAGTCTGTTTCTATGTGAATATCCATGCCATATTTATTACTGTGTCTCTGTAGTACAGTTTGAAAGCAGAAATGGTGATACCACTGGAAGTTCTTTTATTGTACGGGATTGTTTTTAGCTATCCTGGGTTCTCTGTTTTTATGAATGATATTGAGTATTGATGTTTCAAAGTCTGTTAAGAATTGTGTTGGAATTTTGACGGGAATTGTGTTAAGTTTGTAGATGTTGAATCTGTAGATTTAGGTAAAATGGCTATTTTTCTATGTCTATTCTACCAATCCATGAGCATAGCTGATCATTCTATCTTCTGATACCTTCTTCAATTTGTTTCTTCAAAGACTTCTTGTCATAAAGGTTTTTCACTTGCTTGTTTTGAGTTATCCCAAGATATTTTATATTTCTTATAGCTATTGTGGAAGGGGGTTGATTTTGTCAAATGTTCTAGAACTTTTATCATGAAGGGGTATTGGATTTTCTCAATTTTTTTCATGTACTATCTTACTTTCTTCATCTATGGTGATTGAAAATTTTCCTGGGTATAGTAGTCTGGGCTGGCATATGTGGTCTCTTAGAGTTGTCAAGACATCTGTACAGGCCCTTCTTAAAAGCTCAAAGGCCCTAGACAGATGTTTTGAAAAGTTTGTGTTGAGAATTCAGGTGTAATTCTAATGAGTCTACCTTTGTATGTTATTTGACCTCTTTCCCTTGCAGCTTTAATGTTCTTTCTTTATTCCTTATGCTTAGTGTTTTGATTATTATGTGTGGTGAGAGGAATTTCTTTTCTGGCTCAATCTATTGGTGCTCTGTAAGCTTCTCGTAGCTTTATAGGCATGTCCTTAAGGTCAGGAAAATTTTCTTCAATTATTTTGTTAAAAAATATTTCCTAGGCCTTTAAGATGGGATTCTTCTCCATTTTTATTTTTATTATTATTGATTATTATTAGATTTGGTCTTTTCATAGTGTTGTCCTGCAAGTTTTGTTCCAGAATTTTTTAGATTTAATGTTTTCTTTGACTGATGTATTAATTTCTTCTATTGTATGTACTTTAAAAAAGATTCTCTCTTCTATCTATGCTATTATGTTAGTGGTGCTGGCCTCTGTAGTTCCTGTTTGCTTACCTAGATTATTCATCTCCAGTCTTCCCCCAGTTTGTGTTTTCTTTATTGCTTCTGTTTCCTGGAAACAACCTAGATGCCTTGTTTTCAGGTCTTAAACAGTTTTATTTGTTTTTTCACTTGTTTGTTTTTTATTGGTTTTCTTTTTTCATCATTTTTTATTTAAAAATTTACTTTTCATTTTACATACCAGCCTAGTTTTCCCTCCATCCCCTCCCTCCAGTTTCTTTCTTCCCATCACCTATTCACTTCTCAGAGATGGTAAGGCCTTCCATGGGGAGTCAACAAGTTCTGGGATATCAATTTGATGCGTGAAAAAGCCCCTCCCTACCCCATATCAAGACTGAGAAAGGTATCCAACCATAGGGAATGGGCTGCAAAAAGCCAGTTCATGTATTTTGGATAGGTTATGGTGCAACTGTCCGTACCCCCCTTCAACAGATCAAGCCACATAACTGTCACCCACATGAGAGGGGCTAGTTTGGTCCCATGCAGGTTCCCCCACTGTTAGTCCATAGTCTGTGAGCTCCCACTAGCTAGGGTCATCTGTCTCTGTGGTTTTCCCCATCATGCTCTTGACCTCCCTGTTCATATGATTCCTCCTCCCTCTCTTCAAGTCAACTCCAGAAGCTCAGCCTAGTGCTTGGCTGTGGGTCACTGCCTCTGTTTCCAGTTACTAGATGTAGATTCATATTTATTTTTCTAGGCCCAGGTTACTTCACTCAGGATGGTTTCTTTTCTAGTTTCATCCATTTGCCTGCTAATTTTAAGACGTTATTGTTTTTTTTACCACTGAGTAATACCCCATTCCATAAATATACCACATTTTCTTTATCTACTTTTCAGTTGATGGACATATTGGTTATTTCCAGGTTCTGGCTATTACAAATAATACTGTTATGAACATAGTTGTGCAAGTGTCCTAAATGTCCTTCTGGTATGATTGTTCATCCTTTGGGTATCCTTTGGGTACCTCCAAGAATGGTATTGCCAGATCTTGAGGTAGATTAATTCCCAATTTCCTGAGAAACCATATCTTGGCTTTCTTGATGGGATTTATTCATTTCGCCCCTTTGTGTTTTTCTGGATTTCTTTAAGGGACTTACTCATGTTCTCTTTAAGGATCTCTATCATCTTCAAAAAGACCTTAAGATCACTTTCTTTTGTTTCAGATTTGGAATATTCTGGGGTTGCTATAGTAGGAAAGTTGGGCATATTGCCCTGATTCTTTTTGATTGTGTTCTCACATTGGTATCTAGGCATTTGAGTTTGGAATTCATAAAGGCCTAGGTGTCCATTTGTGAGTTTGTCTTTGTTGGATAGATGCTTTGTTCCTTAGCTTCTGTTTCCTCTTTGGTCTTCTGTTCTTTATGGTCTTTATTTCTGGCAGTCAGTGTGACCTCTGGTCCAACAGGGAGTCTCCATCAGAGTTGGGGGCTAGACTGCTGGCAGCTACCATGGCCTCTGGTTCAGCAGGAGGTCTCTCCTCATCTGATTGGCATGGCCTGCACCTGAGCAGCAGATAGCCAATCATATAGTGTCAGGCATAGCAGTGGGGGTAGAAGGAGAACAGGAAGGGATCATCTGCTTGAGTCTTTGGGATCTGAACTGAGGGAATGGCTGGGTTTTGAAGGCAGGTTTTGAAGGCCTCTTACCTGTTCTGACTGGTGTGGCCTGTACCTGAACCAACTTTTAGTACTTATAATAAATATCAAAATTCTAGAGCCAGAAATTGGGATTCTTATCCCTAGAAAGAATGTGAAGTATCTTAATCACCACGCACACTACCCAGACTTTCTATTTCCTGCTTCAGGCTCTAACCTGGTGAGGGCCTCTGACTTTACCATCTCTGTTGTTCCCAAAACCCACCAAATGGAGCCTGAGCACCACAACCAGTGCTCAAACCTGATCTGGCCACTCCTACCTGCACCACTAAGGAGTTTTTAGCTTTCATTGGCCAGGAACCTCCCTACCTATCTCCCAACACAAACTCTCCCACACCATATCCAATATTTACATGTTGTCAGAGTTACCTCATTACCCCAGGCTTGAAATAGGAAGTATCTCCTTTTCAGCAGCCCAGTCCCCTCTGCCCATCTGACATCATTCCACCCAAGTCATTTCTAACCTCTAGTCTTAACCCATCCTCACATTTTTCTCTTCTTTCCCCACCTGCTTAGTGTACAACACACTCAGAACTAACAAGAGAAATGCAACTGCAGAGATTTCATTGCAGGAATACCAACAATATGAAAGATCAAGCCAGTACGTTTTGTGGAAATGTTCGGCAATGAGTATTACCTGGATGGATTCCAGGAAACAGGAGAACAATCATGAATGTCAGAAGAACAATCATGAATGTCGCCAAAGAATTCAAGGAGTTTAGAGAAGATACAAAGAAACAGTTCAATGAAATTAAGGAGAAAGTGCTTAAGGAGAATAAACACCTGAGTGATGCCCAGGAAAATATAAACAAATGGCTGGTGGAAATGACTAAGACAATCCAAGATTTGAGAATGGAATTCAATCAGGAGATAAACATAGTGAAGAGCAGTCAGTCTGAAATGAAGATGGAAGTGAAAACCCCATAGAACAGATAGTAAACTCAAAAGAAAGTCTTACAAGTAGAACGAATCAAGCAGATTACAGAATACTAGGACTCGAAAACAAAATACAATATCTAGAACAAATAATCAAAGAATATGTGCAAACTCACACAAAGGAAAGTAACACACAGGAAGCACCATGTAACACACGGGAAACACACAGTAATACACCATGGAAAAAATAAACCTTCAATTTATAGGTATGGATGAGAGAGAAGTATACCAAGTTAATGATATAGATAATATCTTTAATAAGAGCATTTGGGAAAAAAACTTCTCAAAATTAAAAAAAAAGATGCAGTCATACAAATACAAGAAATACAGAGAACACCAAATAGATAAGACCAGAAAAGAAAATCCTTGTGGCACGTCATAACTAAAACACTAAGTATACATAACAAAGAAAGTAAGTTGAAAGCTAAACAGAAAATTATTGCAGTCACATATAGAGGAAAGCACATCAGAAGAACAGCTGGTTTCTCAATGAACACTTTGGAAGCCAGAAGAGCTTAGAGCAATGCACTCCAAGTTCTAAAACATTATGACAGTTAACCTAGAATAACATATCCAGCAAAGCCATCTGCTATCATTGAAAGAGAAAACTTTCCATGACATGAACAGCCCAAAATATTAAACTAACAAACCAAACCTAAAGAAAATATGTGAAGCACTATTTTAGACTGAAGGGAGGAGTGGACATAGCAGAAAGACTGTAAAAATAATTAAAAGACCATAATTATTAAAGCCCAACACTGTGAATGCAAATAACATCAGTTACAAAAAGAGGACCTTAATACCCTGTTTCATTATAACTTTACATATCAGTAGCTTCAATTCTCTAATCAAAACTCAACTGATTGATTTGATCAAGAAACAATATTTGTTGACTATAAGAAACACATTTTGTTATAAAGATAGGTACTGCCTTAGGGGAAAAGGATGGACAAAAGGACTCCAATTGAAAACAAGCATGAAAGGCTTCACTATCCTAATATCTGACAAAATAGGCTTCAAACTAAAATTAATTAGAAGAGATAATGAAGAATGCTCCATTCTAATCACAGGAACAGTTAACCAAAAAGACATTTCTATCCTAAAAATATATGTAGAAAATTAAGGGGTTCCCAATTTGATAAAAGTCTATAATAAACTTAAAGACAGATTAGTATTGATCCACTAACAGAATATGATTCCAATACTTTACTTTATCCAATACGTGGGTCATCTGGACAAAATAAAAGCAGATACATATCAGAATTAAATGATTTTATACATAAAATAAATTTTACAGATATCTACAGAATATTCCAACTAAGCACCAAAGAATGTGCCTACTATTCACCAGAGCATGGAAGCTTTTATAAAACAGGCCACATCCTGGGAGGAAAAATAAACCTTTATAGGTTCAAAGTGATTGAAATCATTCCTTATAGCCCATCTTACCTCATGCAATAAAACTGAGAATAGACAGCAGAACCTTCTAGTATATACATAGACCCATGGATACCAAGCAACTCATTATGAATGGCAAACGGGTCAAAGAAGAAATTAAGGAAGAAATAATGAAGTGTCCTGTAACTAAATGAAAATTAATACATAACACAGAAAAATCTCTGGGACACAGTGGAAAAAGTCTTGTTTTTTGTAATTGTTTTTATTGAGCTATATATTTTTCACTGCTCCCCTCCCTTTCTCTACTCTCCCATTCTACCCTCTCCCATGGTCCCCACGCTCCCAATTTACTCAGGAGATCTCGTCTTTTTCTATTTACCATGAAGATTAGATCATGTGTGCATGTCTTATGGTCCTCTTTGTTGTCTTAGTTCTCTAGGGTTATGAATTATAAGGTGTTTTTTCTTTGCTTTATGTCTAAAATCCACTTATGAGTGAGTGCATATTATATTTGTCTGAAAGAAGTCTTGTGAGGTAGATTCATAGATTTCAGTTGCTTTATTTAAAAATATCAGAAAGAGCACAAATAAATGGCTAAATGATGAAACTTAAAAATTTGAAAAAAAAGAACAAACCAAATTCAAACCCAGTTGGTGATAAGAAAATTTAAAAACCAGAGCTGAAGAAAAGTAAACAATTCAAAGAATCAACCAATCTATGAACAGATACTTTGAGAAGATAAACAAGATATACCATTGGCCCAACTTACCAAAACAAAGAGAGGTCCCAAATTAACAGTCAGAAATTAACAGGAGGTCCTTTTGACAGATAAGATGCAAAGAATTTCAGGATATTATAAGGGGATGTTTTAAAAACCTGTGCTCCATTAAGCTAAACAACCTGAAAGAAATTGATAAATTTCTAGATTCAGCTGCACCACCAAAACTAAATGAAAAAGAAGTCAATAAATTATAGAGACCCATAAAAATTGAGAGATTGAGAGACTAATAAAAGCCTTCCAACTAAGAATAGTCCATGTCCAGATGGATTCATAGCAGAATTCTGCCATCCAAAGAAAATCTGCATCCAGTTTTTCTTAATTGAATTTTTCAAAATTGAAAAATCAAAAAGAGCAGTTTGAAACTTCGTCTATGAAGCAGATATCACTCATAGACCAAAAAATACTCAATAAAATATTTGCAAACAGAGAACAAACATATCTCGAAAGAATTATATGTTAAAACAAAGTTGCTTGCTAATCCTTAAAAGGCAAGGATGGTTGCACATAGACAATAAACCATGTAAACCACATGATCACCCAAATAGATGCAGAAAGGGCCATTAAGAAAAGCCAAGAAGTCTTCTTGATAAAGTCTTAGAGAAAAAGGGAACACACAATAAAAGAAATACAAGAAATCCACAGTCAACAGCATCCTACATAGAGGAAAGCTTGAAACAATCCCACTGAAGGCATAAATTAGACAAGGATGTCCACTATGCCCACTCTTTTTCAATGTTGTACTTGAAGTACTAGCTGAAGTAATAAGACCAGAGAAAGAAATTAAATGGATAGAAATAGAGAAAGAGAAAGTAAAAATATTCGTATTTGCAGACTATATGATATTATATCTTAGAGATCTCAAAATTAAACCAGAAAGCTTCTAGACATGATAAACAAGTTTATCATTTGTGGCAGGATATAGAATCAACTTGCTCAAATCAGTAGCTTTTCTACAAACTACCAACAAACACGCAGATGAGTTCTGATCACAATAGCTTCAGAGAAAATAAAATATCTAGAATGAACACAGCTGAGGAAGTGAAGGACCTCTACAAAGAAAACTTAACACCTTTACATAAAGACATAGAGAAAGACTTAGAAAATGAAATGACATTCCATGCTCATGGATAGGTAGGAATGACTTTGTGAAAGTGATATTTCTACCAAAAGCTGTTGACGGATTAAATTCTAACACAATCAAAATGCTCATCTAATTCTTCACAGAAACAAACAAAAAGAAAGAGAAAAAAAGGAAAACTACCCTGTATCTCACCTGGGCAGCATATTAGAGCCAGTCCTATTGGCAGAGGTATGGATGAGCCAGCCCCGAAGTTGTAGGAATGGGAGAGAAATCCCCATTACTCATCTGTCTTATGGTAGCATGGACTAGAGAAAAATGCCCTCTCCAACCCACAAACACCTGAGTCATGTGAGAGAACTGGCCTAGAGACCCAAGGGTGGGAGGGCTACCCCCTACACACACCTGCCACCAGCTGTAGCACTCAGGAGAGCAGGCCCTGTACCTTGCTTGGGTAGCAAATAGAGCCAATCCTGTTGTGAGGTGTGGGTGAGCCAGCCCCAAAGTTGTGAGCATAGGAGAGCTGTCCCCTTTACTCATGTGTTGTATCCCCCCCTCACCCATCAATGTCTGAGGCAGGTGGGAGAGTTGGCCCTGACTCATAAGAATGGGAGAACTGGTTCTGCCCTTCACCAGCTGCAGCACTTGCAAGAGTGGCCCCTACACCAGGCCTAGGCAATGCAGTAAAGCTGACTGCGAAAGTGTAGGTGGAAGAGATCCTACCCTGAGGACATGAGAACAGCTGAACTGGCCCCACCCTTTGCTCAGAGTTGCAAGGGGTGAACTTGCCAAGACAAAGCAGGAGTGCTCCCCCTGGTGCTGAGAAGAAGGCTGGTAGACTCACCCACCCTGCAGCTACCCAAGCCCAGAACCAGCTTTATGGGTTAGTCTACCCTAACATTTTTTTTCTATCTGTGATCTTCTGAAACACATGAAGGGATTGGTCCTGCAGACCCAAAGCTACAGGATTTCTACAACACAGGGCAAAAGCAGGGTAACCATGAGGAGTTCCAGTGAGAGCCCAGCACTGTTAGTGTACCAGGAACCAGAAGCTTCGAACCTGACCAATGAGTCTTTGCATTGAACACCTACAAGTAAAGATATATGGACAAACATCCATAATCTACTGAATGACCAAAACTCACCTATTCCACCTCTTGGGAATGTGGGTGCCACGTTTTAAAAATTACTTCCTATTGTCTGGGGGTGACAGCACATTTAGGGGATCCTGAGATGATGTGGGAGTGTCATATATCAATCTGTTGATTTCATTGGCTAAGCAATAAAGAAACTGCTAGGCCCATTGGATAGGCCCACCCTTAGGTGGGTGGAGTAAACAGAACAGAACGCTGGGAGGAAGAGGAAGTGAGGTCAGACTCCACAGCTCTGCTCTCGGGAGCAGACGCCTCAGCAGAGACGCCATGCCCAGCTCCCAGGCAGACGCACGTGATGAAGCTCCGACCCAGGATGGACTTAGGCTAGAATCTTCCCGGTAAGACCGGTGCTACACAGATGATAAGAAATGGGCTAGTCCAGGTGGGAGAGTTAGCCTAGAAGATGCTAGGTAGAAATGAGCCAAAGCAGTGTTTAAAAGAATACAGTGTCCGTGTAATTATTTCGGGTAAAGCTAGCCGTGCGGGCGGGGTGCTGGAGACGCAGCCCCGCCGTCGCCCCTATTACTACACTGAGAAAACTGAGATAAAGGTCAAGTCCTCAGAGAGCTGACTGAATCATTTGTTATTCAGTCTTTGTGTGATGGGAAGGTGCAGGGCTTAACTGAAGTCCTGGCTATAGTAGTCTGTGAGGAGAGACTCTCTCAGGTTGCAGCTTTGAAGTTCTTCTGGATGCAGATTGTAGAAGAAACTACAGCAAAAGCATTCTATCTTTATTGGTGTTTGGTCCCTTTTTTTTTTCTAAAATACACAGACTTTTAAAGGTAACATATATATCTTCATTAACACAAGTGTTGAATGTGTGTTGTGCACAAATCAGCTAAAGAAGATTCTCTGATTTATGTTTGAGCAGACAAATGTTGTCTGTCAACGTTATAAGTCTGTTTCGACTGCATAGCCAAATTGTAATATAAATCCCCATCCATACTATATGAAAGGATGGCATGTATTAACAAGTCATGAGAACTCTGTAGCCAACAAGATTTATCACGCCTTATCCAATCTCAGAGCGGTTCCCATGTAGAGGGATTGGTTTATACGCTGCCTGTCTTGTAGTTTCTCTTGATTTTTTTCTTCATGTCTGAAGCAAAGATTTTTGGGATGTCCTCCCTACTCAAATCTGATATTTATTCATTCTGAGTAAATCTATACCTTTTATCTCCTGAGGAAACAGAAGCAACCTTCCCCCATAACACAACACATTCCTGGCTTCCATTCTAAAGTTAACACATCCTTAAATTATATAGACTGTTTAATTTAGCATTTTTTGTACAAGCTAAGGTCTCTCAGCAGTGTTCACCCCTTGTTCATTAGCATTCAAAAATAAAATTCAAAATCAACAAAGCAACATACATGGTCCAGATGCCCTGTGTATTTTCCATCCATATGTAGCTTACTATTTTTGTACTACTTTCCTCTCTTTAAAGACTTTACTTCATTTTCAAACTATTTATTATTTCATGACTGTCTATATCATTTTTTTCTTTCTTCAGCTCCTAAACACATTTTCAAGCATACTTTTTTTTCCTCATCTGCTGTGTGCACCAAACCTTAAATGGTTAGGCAGCTGCTAGGCTACCCATGGGTGGCTTCACTTAGCACTGGTGGAAGGCTCCACCCACTTTGGGTTTGTGTGAACTGAGTCTCATTCCTGTGCGTCCGGGCCTCGAGTCTTCTCTATGTGTCCTAGGTTTGGGAAGTTTCTGGACCCTGGCTGTGGCAGGTGTTTCTAACCTGTCTCCTGCAGGTAGTGTGCCATTCAAGTGTTCTGCTGCATAGCAGGGCCTCGTAAAGGAGCTGTGCCTCTTCCGTGAGCTATGGGATCCATTGCTGAGACTTTTCTCGGCCTACTCAGACTTTATGTTTGGGTATGTGGGCCAGCTTCCTCGTTGGACCCCCAAATGTATTTGGACCTTCTTGTCAAAATTTCTTTATACAGCTATCCCAAAGTAATAACTTGGAGATTTCTTATTAATTTTGAAAGCTTGGTCTTCATTTAGGCTTATTTCCAACTAGCTCTTATAACTTAAATTAGTCAATTTCTATAAATCCACATTTTTCCATGTAGCTTATTACTTTTTGTCCATAATGTAGGTTTGCCTCCCTTTGTGTCTCACTGGAAATATGCGTCTCTTCTTCCCAGAGTTCCTATTTCTGATCAGAAGTCCTGCCTATCCTCTTTTGCCTTGTTATTGGCCATTCAGCTCTTTATTAAATTATTCAGATGCCCTAAGCAGGCAGGTAAAACAGGGACACATCTTTACACAGTTTTCCCAAATATCCCACAACAGTTTCCTACTCCATAGATTCTTCTAAGTCTTGTTCATTACTGCTCTGTTCTCAATAGTTAGGGAATGTAAATGACTTAAATGTCCTTCGACCAATGAGTGGACAATAAAAAATGTGATAAATATACACTATGAAATTGTATTCATCTGTAAAGAAAAATGAAATAATTAACTTTGCAGGTAAAGTGATGGAACTAGAAAAGATCATATTGAATGAGGTAACCAAGACCCAGAAAGACAAACATCTCATGTTCTCTCTTATTAGAGACTCCTAGCTCTAAGTCTTCAGATGTAACTACACAGCCTGGAGTAACTGCAGAAGCCAGGATAGGAAAACAGGACCACTGCCAGAATAGGGGGTTAGGGATCAGCACACTGGAAATCAACACGGTGCAAGAGACCTAATCAGGTAAATGGGAAAGTGGGTATCTTTAGGGAGAAGAAGAGATTTGAAAACAGAGGATGGAGGAGGGTCAAATTCTGTGACAACTGACTTTCCTGCCTATTGAGCTACAGTTCATGTTGTACCATATAGTGTTAGGGGCAACAGGATGGGGTTTTGTGAATCTTGTAACTTCCTGAGCCTTGTAAACTTCTTAGTGTTTTAAAATGACTTCCTCCATTCAGAAATGAAAATTTTAATTCAGAGGGCACAGTTGTACCACTGTGGAAAGAGACAAATGGTGAAAATATTCAAACAACGATAATGTTAGACCTTCAGATTCAAGTCCAATTAGATACACTCATTGCTTACAACTTTTGAAACATGGGCTGTTAAAGCTCAGAGGGAATTTGCCACCCCAGTGAAAAACAAAAACTTTTTTATCTGAATGTGTACCAGATTGAACTAAATGCTTGCTCACATATTAATAATAAACTCCCAAAGTAACCAAGCTCATTAGCTAATATAATTACCTCTTTCTCCAGAGATGGCACTCGAGTGTGAGCTGGGCTAAGTGCACAGGGTTCTGTGTAGGGGTGCTGAGTTCTCATCTGTCTGCCTGTGCTCTGTCTCTGAAGCTGAAAAATCCTCCTGTTCCTTCTTAATATTTACCAAAGCAGTAGAGTAGTGAAGACTTCTTGGCTACCTGGGGATGTAGTTCCTGTACAGACCTTCTCCTTTGTTTGAAGTAACAGTTTAGAAATGCCAGAAGTTCTTTCCAATTTCAACTGAGTTTCTTCCAAGCTCTGAATCTATGGGCATTTGCCAATGCACAGGACTGGAAGACATGATATAATGGTGCCTGCAGGCAAGGAATCTGGTCTGTGGGACATATTGTTATTTACAGAGTTGCCGTGAAACTTGGCTAGGGATGTACCCCTCTGTGTTGGAGCCAGACTGAGGATCTTTGGTTAATCAGTGCTTGTCCATGGAGGAAAAGAAATAATTGTCAATAAGCAAAGGCAGTGGTAATTTTAACTCTGTGTCATCTGCTTCTCAGACACATCTCTAAACCCGGGTAAGCTTATTTGTTTGCACATGGTCTAATTGATGTGAGTTTTCCTATCATCATGTTTTGAGCAAATAGGGGCATCAAGCTAGTCCCTGAAGATTTTCCATTTTGCTATTTGCAAAGAAGGCTTATTGATTGAAACACACCCAGAGAAAGTAACACTGACATAAGTCATCCTAGACTATGAGTATCACGCTTGCCTTACTCAGGGCAATACATGCACCACCCGTAGTTGTAGGGCATGTAGTGAAGGGCTGGCGAGTTGTGAACCTCTTAGTCTTACTGAGAGAGGCCAAAATCTGCTTGCCCATTAGCGCTTTGCCTGGTGCCCAAAATCACAATGTTTGTTCACCAAATGTAAAATACATGTTCTGTGCAACTTCTTATGTCACAAGATACTCCAGGTATATCAAGGAGCGTGCCCAAAACTAGCTACATCTTTCTATGCACATATGTACAAAGACTATACAACATGCGGCCATCATGTAAAAATGGGTCTGAATCTCTGTACTGACACTGACCATCTGTGTGGCAATGAAAATTAACACGCTTAACCCTAGTTGCCTCTGCTTTACAATATGGGCTATAATTCGCTCCTTAAAGTATTCTTATGACGATTAAATGGAATGACACATGGAAAATGGACTGGCACAATAAATGACATCCAATGGTTCATTTACATTCACGACAAGACAGTTTCCTTTCTCCATGATATCGGACTACTGGTATGAGGTCCCCATTTTTATGTTTTATGACTTGGCAAGCAAGAGTCTACTCATATGGACAGTCGAAGGAAATACTGCCATTTGGCCCGACCAGGATTTGTGGTTCCCAAAGCGATTAGACATTTGGTGAACAAACATTGTGATTTTGGGTACCAGGCAAAGCGCTAATGGGCAAGCAGATTTTGGCCTCTCTCAGTAAGACTAAGAGGTTCACAAGTCGCCAGCCCTTCACTACATGTCCTACAACCATGGGTGGTGCAGAAGGACAGAGATGGCTAATTGAGAATGAAGCTGTCTTTCCAGCTCTATTCCACACTTGAGAGGAGAATAGGAGAATTACATTCATTTGAAACTTGTGTCTGTTTTCCAACAGAAAATTATTTCTAAGACTCAAACTAATAATGACCATTTTTTATCTTAAGTATATTCTGTGGCAGAAATTATGTTGCTTTTACATTTTTACTCTTATCATAAACTTAACTGATTGCAATCTTTTTGTATTCTATAAAGAAACCAAGACAGAAAAATTAAATATTTTGTCATATAGCAAGTGATTGTAAATAATACATTTGGGATTTGAATCCAGACTCTGAGCCTCTTCAAAATTGAAAATACTAATAATCATAATCATAATAAAATAAAGTTACAATATTTGGAGAAATGTTAGACCATCTCCAAGAGCCTTAGGTTTTTGGTTCTGCTGTTTGTTTTCACTCGCAGGAAAACTCCAGTTGCAGCAAAGTTTGTTTAGTCTTAATATTTGTCTAGGCTTCTGCGGAATCATGAGGTGTTTTGTGGTCTTCTATTGCAGACAACTCCCAGTAGGAAAGATTGATAGCATATAGACATCCTATGGAATTCTTCCACTCTTAGATTGAAATTAAAATGCTTCAGGGGCATCTAAAGGTGCTTGTGTGATTAACTTGATATTCCTGATGCTCAGAAAT
Source organism: Microtus pennsylvanicus (assembly GCF_037038515.1). NCBI lineage: Eukaryota > Metazoa > Chordata > Mammalia > Rodentia > Cricetidae > Microtus > Microtus pennsylvanicus. The sequence goes on from NC_134584.1 coordinate 98,545,293, forward strand.
GTGTTGTTGTGAAAATCAAAAGGAGCATTTATTTTTATTTGATTTTGTCAGCCCTTCATGTTCCAGATGACAAGCAGCCCTTTAGTTTCCTACCTCCCTGCCTTTCCTTCCCAGCTCATGAGCTTAAATACATTTCTACAGTAAGGATCTACTGAACCTGGTAAAACTCTTGGTTAGGCAAAGAACTTCCCAGTGTTAAGTTATTTTTACGTGGAAATAACATATTCTCAAAGTAAGGAAGAGATAAACCAATGTTTTAGAATTGCTGGAATGTGAAAATCTAATTTCTTTTGCATTTTTTTTGGTTTCTCTCCTCAGTAGCATAAATACAGTTTTTATACATTTTCAGAGGGCATGTATTTTATTTGTGAACTATATTCTATACATATACTTATAAACGTATTACTTTGACATAAATATAGATGCATTTAAGAAAATGTTGTACTTAGCTCTCTTCTGTCTGTCTGTCTGTCTGTCTGTCTGTCTGTCTCTCTCTCTCTCTCTCTCTCTCTGTCTCTCTGTGAGGGGGGCATATATCAGAGGAAGGATTCTAGAAAAGTCATGGAAGTGGATGTGAAGATCCTAATTGCTGCCCTAGAACCTAATCGATGATAGAGACACAGAAGAGTCATGACTATCTGACATGCAATTAATAGAACGTGTTATTTTTGAACACAGAAGCAAAGGGAGTAAATAAAAAATTTGTTTGTGATAACTAATTTGGTTTCTCAGTTTGAAAGGCAATAATACTGGATGACACTAAGACCGTCAGAAAGCAATAAACAACAGAACAATAGGTATGAAAATGGTTGTTTTCAGGTATTTTGTCAGAGTATGAGGGGTTAATTCATGTGAATGACATATTTTCTTCAATAAACACTCTTATTAGTACTTTGTGTGTAAGAGATAGAGATTAATTGTAGTTGTCTCCTGGTAACCACATCTTTAGTTGACAGATCCATCTATCCCCTATTGCTTTCAGATTCCTACTGCTTTCTAATATCTGTCCATGTCCTACTGCTTTCTAATATCTGTCCATGTCCTACTGCTTTCTAATATCTGCCCATATCCTACTGTTCTCTAATATCTGCCCATATCCCACTGTTCTCTAATATCTGCCCATATCCTACTGCTTTCTAATATCTGCCCATAGCCTACTGCTTTCTAATATCTGCTCATATCCTACTGTTCTCTAATATCTGCCCATATCCCACTGCTTTCTAATATCTGCCCATATCCTACTGTTCTCTAATATCTGCTCATATCCTACTGTTCTCTAATATCTGCCCATATCCCACTGTTCCTAATATCTGCCCATATCCCACTGTTCTCTAAAATCTGCTCATATCCTACTGTTCTCTAATATCTGTTCACATCCTACTGCTTTCTAATATCTGTCCATGTCCTACTCTCTAATATCTGCTCATATCTTACTGTTCTCTAATATCTGCCCATATCCCACTGCTTTCTAATATCTGCCCATATCCCACTGCTTTCTAATATCTGCCCATATCCTACTGTTCTCTAATATCTGCTCATATCCTACTGTTCTCTAATATCTGCCCATATCCCACTGTTCTCTAATATCTGCCCATATCCCACTGTTCCTAATATCTGCCCATATCCTACTGTTCTCTAATATCTGCTCATATCCTACTGTTCTGTAATATCTGTTCACATCCTACTGCTTTCTAATATCTGTCCATGTCCTACTCTCTAATATCTGCTCATATCTTACTGTTCTCTAATATCTGCCCATATCCCACTGCTTTCTAATATCTGCCCATATCCTACTGTTCTCTAATATCTGCTCATATCCTACTGTTCTCTAATATCTGCTCATATCCTACTGTTCTGTAATATCTGTTCACATCCTACTGCTTTCTAATATCTGTCCATGTCCTACTCTCTAATATCTGCTCATATCTTACTGTTCTCTAATATCTGCCCATATCCCACTGCTTTCTAATATCTGCCCATATCCCACTGTTGTCTAATATCTGCCCATATCCTACTGCTTTCTAATATCTGCCCATGTCCCACTGCTTTCTAATATCTGCCCATGTCCTACAGCTTTCTAATATCTGCCCATGTCCTACAGCTTTCTAATAGCTGCCTACATCCTACTGCTTTATAATATCGGCCCATATGTTACTTCTTTAAATTCTTTTGTTTTAAGAACTCATTGCCACGATTCCTTTCAGAATCCTTGTATTATGTGTTACAGTCTTTGTTTTAACCTCTAGGTGCTTTTTTGTAAGCTTTGACACTTGGAAAAACAAGTCCTTCTCTATTACTTCCCTGGAATACTTTTTTTTCTGGCTGTCACTGGTTGCACATCTTCTGAACATTTGGGAACTTAAATTCCCTCCACAACCTGTCTCTGTCTTTTCTCTGTAGGATCTTGCTGATTCTAAATTTTGTAGGGGTGTGCTTTCTACTGACAATTAAAGAATCTATATCTATCTATCTATCTATCTATCTATCTATCTATCTATCTATCTATCTATCTATCATCTATCTATCTATATATCTATCTATCATCTATCTATCTATCTATCTACCTATCATCTATCTATCTATCATCTATCTATCTATCTATCTATCATCTATCTAATATCATCTCTATCATCTATCTATCATCTATCTATCATCTATCTATCTATCTATCTATCTATCTATCTATCTATCTATCTATCTATCATCTATCTATCTATCTATCTATCTATCTATCTATCTATCTATCATCTATCTATTATCATCTCTATCATCTATCTACCTATCTATCATCTATCTATCTATCTATCTATCTATCTATCAATCATCTCTATCATCTATCTATCTATCTATCTATCTATCTATCTATCTATCTATCTATCTATCTATCTATCTATCATCATCTACCTATCATCTATCTATCTATCTATCTATCTATCTATCTATCTATCTATCTATCTATCTATCATCTACCTATCTATCATCTATCTATCTATCTATCTATCTATCATCTATCATCTCTATCATCTATCTATCTATCATCTATCTATCTATCATCATCATCATCTTCATCATCATCATCATCTATCTCTATCTATCATCTATCTATCTCAATTTCTATCTCTCTATTTTCTATCTATCATCTACCTATCATCTATCTATCTATCTATCTATCAATCAATCTATCTATCTATCTATCTATCTATCTATCTATCTATCATCTATTCTATCTATCCATTCATTATCTATCTATCTATTATCTATCTATCTATCATCTATTCTATCTATCCATTCTCTATCTATCTATCTATCTATCTATCTATCTATCTATCTATCATCTATCTATCATCTATCTATCATCTATCTATCTATCTATCTATCTATCTATCTATCTATCTATCTATCTATCTATCTATCCATCATGCAGTTACTTATTACCATGAACAAGGTGACAATAAGCATTGGTCACAGACTGACTATTTTTCAGGATACAGCTCTACAGTACTTGTACACAAAAATACTTGACTATTTTTGCTTTTGTTTCTCATTTCCTGTGTTGCCATATCCAAGAAATAATCAGAAAAGCCATTGTCAAGAATTTTTAAATATTTTCTTGTAGGAATTAAGGATTTAACTCTCATATTTAAGTCTTCAGCCATTTTTATTTTATTTTTTTTAGCACAAAATGAATAGTGAGGTGGAGTTCCAAGTTTTCTTACTTTTTATGTTTTGCTTTCCAGTTCTCAAATACCATTTTTGAAGGTATTTATTATATCCTTCTGGGTGTATATTCTTGGTATCTTTGATAAGGATCAGTTCACTATAAATGCTTGCAATTGTTTTAGAGTAGTCTGTTTTATTGATCTATTTATCTGTTTTATGCTGGCATCATATTGTTTTGTATATTGTAGTTCTGTAATTCATTTTAAAGTCAGGAAGTGCAATGCCTCCATTCTTATATATTTATTTTTCTTGAACATGCTTTTGCACTTCAGACTGTCTTGCGTTTTCTGTGTGTATTTAAGGACTGTTTTCCTATTTATGTGGCAAAAAGTCAGTAAAATTTTTATAGAAGTTGCATTGAACACTTAAGTAACTTCTGGTAGTCTGAAGTTATTTTGACACTATTAACTCATTTAATGATTAAAGGCTGGATATCTCTCCATATATGCTTGCTTGAATATATTTTATTTATGTTTTATAATTCTTAAGTATTTCATGCTTTTGCCATGTTTACTTTTAAACATTTATGATATTATTATAAGAGATGATTTTCCTAATTTTAATTTTAGACAGTTTATTTTTTCTTGTCTAGAAATGATTCTGGTGTTTGTATTTTGATTTTATCTACTGCCACTTTTCAAAATTATTCTTTTCTAAACATTTTCTGTGATGTCTTCAGAGTTTCTTGTCCATAAAAATCACACTCTTTGCATCCAATGCTAATTTTAATTTTGACCTTCTGATATTTTTAGATGTCCTATTTGTTTTCTTCAGTTAAAAAAATAATGGCTCTCATCCTGACATCACTCCATGCATATACAAGAATTGTACTTCGCTTGTCTTAACCTCTGCCACTTCCCTCTGTCAACATTCCTCTCACACTGGTCTTCTTCTTGCACATGAACAGTCCCCATTTTGCTTCATGTCATATCTATAGGTCCGTCTGTCTACATGAGTTTATATTTTTCATCTATATTCCACATGTAACAGAAAAATGTGAAGCTTTGTCTGTCTTGCTCCGCTTGTTCTTTTCCTACTCCCTCTCTTTTCCTTGATCATCCCTTTCCCTCATTCTCTTTTAGCTCTAATTTCTTTTCTGTGGTTGTGATAAAAATCCATGGACCAAAGCAGCACAGAAGAGGGCAGGGTTTATGTCAGCTTATACTTCTAAGAATCAGTCCATTACTGGAGGAAGTCAGAGCAGAAACTCAAGTAGGGAACCAGGAGTAGACACTACTGAGGAATGGTGCTTACTGGCTCACTCACTAACCTGGCTCAGGCTCAGAGGTTTTTAATTTAGCTCAGACCCACCAGCCTTGGGATGGTGCCACCTTTAGAGATGGTCACTGGGGCCCCTTTGTTCCATCCCACCCATCTAGCTTACACCTAAAATAATCACACGGAAATTGTATTAATTACTGCCTGGCCCATTATATCTAGCCTCTTGGCCAACTCTCACATCTTGATTCAACCCATTTCTAATAATCTGTATGTCACCACGAAGTTACCACAAGGTCATGGCTTACTGGGAAAGATTCAGCATGTCTGACATGGCAGCTTCATGGCAGGTGGCTCTCTGACTCTGCCCTTCTTCCCAGCATCCAGTTCTGTCTTCCCTGCCTACCTAAGTTTCTGCCTTATCAAAAGGCCGAGGCAGTTTTCTTTATTCAACCAATGAAAGCAACACAAATATAGAAGGACCTCCTACACCACCATACAATTAGTAGGAAAGATAATACCCCCTCAGACATGGCCGCTGTCCAACCTGATAGAGACAATTCAGTTGATATTCTTTCTTTCCAGTTGACTATAGGATGTGTCAAGCTGGCAAAAGCTACCCCACAGAACCACCTTCTATTTTCATGTTAATTTTTCTTCCTGGCTAATTTTCCTGGCTAGACTTTGAATGTTTCGGTTTTTCACCACTGAATGAAATATCTGTTGGGAGCATTTCTTACATAAGCTTTATTAAGTTAAGTTTCCTTTAAACTGGATTCCTTGTGACTTTTTATCATGAACTGTGTTTGATTTTGTTAAGTGATATTTTCGCATCTGTAATGAATATCATAAGATTTCAAATCTTTATTCTATTAATGTATTATTGCACATGGATGTTTTATGTCTCAATGATAAATTTTGCTTCTTCATGGTATATAACAACTCAATGTATTAGTGAATTTGCTTTTTATCATATTTTGTTGAGGTTCTGAGCATTTGAATTTAGCACAGATGTTTGCTTTTAAGCTTTTTCCTTGTGATGGATTTGGCTTTGATGATTTGGACTCTGCACATTTCCCCTAAGCATTTAGAGTTGAACCTAGGGCCTCATGCATGCTGGGTGAGTCCTTTGCCACTGACTGCTGTTCCAAGCCCTAATTTTAGCTTCACAAAGTAACTTCAGGAACACTCCCCTTTCTAATTTTTTGGAAGAGTTTGAAAGATCTGTCTAATTCTTCAAATCTTTGGTAGACTTTATTTGGTGTTGACTTTGTTGGGAGGTGACTACTGACTGATCTCTTCATTTATTATCGGTCTGCTTGGATTTCCTACTGTTTTTTTTTTTTTTACTGATTCAGTTTTGACATTTTAAAGGATTTGTACACATTATTTTAGACTATCCTGCTTCTGGTAGTTATTTCCATCTTTTTTTGTTAACTCATTGTTTTGTTTGTATTTTTCCATTTTTTAGGTGTAAACTTTGCTTATTTGAGACTTCTTTTTTCCTTTTCTGTGGCCTCATGATGAATTTCTTTTATCTTTTCCTTGGGAAAGTCTTTATGTCTCCATTCAAAAAGCACAGCTGTGTTCCTTTTTAACTCAAAAAATTCCCTGTATTTTTTATGTATGTGTGTGTTTTGCCTGCATGTATGTGCACCAAGTGTATGCAGTGTCTGTAGAGGAGAGAAAAGGGCACTGGAACACACAGGACTGAGTTACAGATGCTTGTGAGCTCCTATGTGGATGGTGGGAACCACACTGGGGGCCCAAAGAGCGGCCAGTTGACTCTTGACAGTTGAGTCCTTTACATTTGCTTCATCACTGGTTATTCCACACCACTTCCTCCAGTCCATAAAATTTCTGCTGAGCAAGCTGCTTGGCTCTCCTCTGTGCAACTAGCTCATTTTTCTTTTTCATTTTTCTTTCTTTCTTTTTCTTTCCTTTTTTTTTTTTTTTGCAATTTTCACACTTCTTTTTCTTTTAGTGTTTATACTCTGATTCCACATCTCACTGTGAAATCTCTCTGGTTTTAATCCTGTTGCCATCTATAAGACCTCTGAAATCTCTGTATTTTCCAGTAAAGTTTTGCCACCTTCTCATTCAGTTTTGCTCCTTTCTCCAAGAATCTGCTACTGAACACCTTGAGTGAACTTGCTTTGGCAATTGTGCTGGAGTTGAATATGGGTAAAATGAATTTTTTTCTGACTATTTCACTGTCTTTGTTCTTAAGTTTTTGTTTGCCAGAGGTATTACTACTTCTTACCTGGATTTGGGAATTCCTAATGTTATTTTGTGTTTTCGTTTGTTTGTTTGGTACTTTTTTGTCTTGTTTGGTTTTTCAATATAGGGTTTCTCTGTATATCTTTGGTTGTCCTGGAACACGCTTTGTAGAACAGCCTGGCCTCAAACTCACAGAGATCTGCCTGCTTCTGCTTCTCTGATTGATGGGATTAAGTTTGTGTGCCACCACTGCCAGCTTATTTTGGTTTCTTAACATCACTGCTAAACTGATGTTTCTATAGGATAGTGGGGCTAGGTTGTATTTTTCACATTGTAGTTAACATCCTGTTTTTCCAGAGTTTCTTGATAGCTGTATTCTGGAATTTTAGATTGAGATGGCATATCAAGATAAAGATGGCATATAAAATAAAAATTCTAACAGCTTTTCCAAGTCACAGCTCTCCAAACTTAAAGCAGAAATTGAAACAACAATTACTGGAACTTACTTTTATGTTCTATTTCATTTATTTTCAAATCACTTTTTAAGGAAAAATAAGTACAGCATGAATATGTTTATTTAAACATCAAAATGCCCATAACAATGACAATGCAATGGCAAAAAAAAAAAGTTTCTTATCAATTGTATTGCTGTTTTCCGAGCTATAGATCAAGCACTTTTTCTGGTTATCACAGGAGGTTTATTTATTCGGTACAAGTATTTTAACTGTGATCTTTTTTGTAAGAATAAAAATTCTTTCCATAGACACAAATTTTAACTATGTAATTATTCCCTGGCGAAACTGATTATTGCTAGGTCTGCTAAACTGATTTGTAAAAATGGTTTGAGATAAATCTTCCTAATATAATTTCATGATAAAATCTTGAAAAATGGTACAGTCACTCTATATCTGCTGAACATTTAAGTATTGGGAAGATTTTTGTCAGATGCTCCAAGTGCCATAGAACATGAACCAAACAGACAAAATACGGGCAATTTCCACCCAGCGAAATTGGAAATAAAAGAGACAAGCATTTTCAGATGCCCTATCGTCAATCTGCGTTAACTTCCCATCAAATGCAGAGAGGAACAAAAATGCCCTTTGGTACTCTCCTTGACAAAGAGGCCCCAGTCTCTGACTTATGGGAAAGAATAAGTGCTTCTGAGAGCAGCTAGAGCCGGCGCTGACTTTGAAGAGTTCTAAGTCCAGGAGAAATGTTTTCTGTAAGTGGCCTTTTCAACCCAAGACTCACAACATTTCATTAGCCTTGGCTTTCAAGTGTCCTTAATTGATAGAATGAATTTTCCTTAGAAACTACATTCGAATTTCTTTTTCAGGTTTTTATAAGTGATTATATTAATAATAGGGGAATACACGTAATTTAAAAATATGCTTGTGAATTCTTTTTTTGTTCATTATTTTCTCTTTTTAGAACTCTCCCCTGTAGATTTACTTTATATGTTGGTAATGCTGTTAGAATCTCAAAATAAAACCCAAATTTAATCATTATGTCTTCTTTTTTTATTTTAGTCATTTACTTTTATCCACAGCACTTAGGATTTAAGGGAATGAAGACAGCATATTGTTTTTAGAATCTCTTTCAGTCTGGGAATCATTTATCCAAATAAAGTTTTTTTTTGATAGTTATAAGTATTTTCACTATGGTGTTCTTTCCAGGAAGACAGGGGCTTGTCTTCTTATCCATTTTATACCACCTGAATACTACATGGAAAATAAGAGACACAGGGAAATTGCTTGCCAGATGAAGGGAAGATGAGAAAAAAAAAGAAAAAAAAAGAGAATTATTGGGGGTGGGAGTTCTGCTAAGCTGAAGGAAGTTGTAGAAGTTTGCCGGGAACTAAGTCATGTGCTCATCTAGAGAGAGGGGATCCTAAAACAAAGAGCTAGTGGAAAGACTCTAAAACAGATGGAGATTTGAAGCCCATGAAACAGCAGGGTCATTGAGGCCCAAGCTTCACAATCAGTGTGCAGTAAGGACAGGTGACGGGCAAGGACCAGAGACAGAGGCTTGTGAGCCCATATCCAATGGCTCATCTGTGTTTTTTCTCAAGTTCCTGGGAATTTTTATTCAGGACCCCACATAATATGCTCTACCTTTAATTATTGACCTCTGTAGGAGACAGAGTTGGAAAGAAGCTGCAATTGCTATAGTGATGTGGTGAAGGAAGATGAGGGGTGGAGAGGCTGCGGAGAGTCAATCCAAGATGATTTCTTCAGCATCTACTCTAAAGCTGTAAACAGGTGGCATAGTCTTCAAACAATTTCCCCAAGAAAGCAAGTTTGTAGGTTTTCTTTTCTTTCTTTTCTTTATAAAGGAGAATAATAAATTTACCACCAAAGAATGCTATTGCCATTGCAGATTCTATATGTACTCACAATACATTTTCTAAGAGTTGAGAAGATTGCTTATGGCTTGGAAACCAAGATGTTGAGGGGCTTCAGAATGTGAAGACACCTTGATCAGGAGCGGATGGAAGCAGAGAACCACTCTCTCAAACAGCTTCCTCCAAACTTTGCAGTGTTTGTGATCGTAACCATCATTTATCCAAAATCTTAAAGGATTGAACCTTTCTAGATGGGAAAATTGTCTGGAGAACCTAGGGTTTACCTCTCAAAGCACATAATCTATTTCAATAATTTTACTTGGGAATCATGCCATAATATATTCACTACCTTGCATTCTCCTAACTCGTATATAATGTGAACTTATCTTTTCTTATCCATGATGACTTTAATGTATTAAACCTATCATTTGAGTGTTTCATAGGTGCCAATCATAAAAGATATTTTACTTGAATCTTTTTAATAACCTTTTAAGTAGCATCTGTTATTTTTTTCACTTTTCTTTTTTAATTTTTATTTATTTATTTAATTTTGGTTTTTCGAGACAGGGTTTCTCTGTAGCTTTGGATCCTGTCCTGGAACTAGTTCTTGTAGAACCAGGCTGGCCTCAAACTCACAGAGATCTGCCTGCTTCTATCTCCTGAGTGCTGGGATTAAAGTTGTGTGCCACTGCTGTTTGGCCATTTTTTCATTTTTTTAAGATGAGGAAATTGAGGCTTTCAGAGGTAGCTTACTTACGTGACTTTTACAGTGAGTTTATGACAATACAAAGAATAAATATATTGGCCTAATAAATAAACAATTTTAAAGATGGTACAGATGTCCATAAACAGTGTATAAAATTATGATCAGTCTTTCCTCTAGTGGTAGAAATACAATGAAGTTATAACAAATATTACCAAGAATGGGTATATCTTTCTTTCAATGTCCAAATGGGAGGAGACTCCGTGGACCAAACAGAATGACATGGCCACTTCACAGGCCAGAAAAGTCTGAGAACTAACGAGGTGCTCCATTTCGGAGAGAGGTCTGTGGAATTGCTCAGTTCTGTGCACAGTTTGCAAACCACTTTCTCATGAGGCATGCTTTAGTGTAGAGATCTGTCTTACTCTGCTTCTCTAGTGTTGGGATCAACACTATGAAGAAAAGCGACTTAGGGAGGAAAGCATTTGTTTCATCTTTTAGGTTACAGTCCGTTTCTGAGGGAAGTCGGGAGCAATTCAGGACAGGAACTTAGAGGCAAGAATCATGGAAGTTGACTACTGCCTTGTACTGTGGCTTATACTTAGTTTTCTTACACAACACATCCCACCTCCCTAAGGTTGCCACCTATATAGTAGGATGGGACCTCCCCTATCAATCATTATTCAAAATAATTTCACAGTAGACAATCCAGCAAGTGATTCTAGGACATGTTAAGTTGTCAGTTAAAGCTAATTAGGGCAGGAGGCATTATTGGAACTAAGATTATAAAATGATGGCATAATTATAAAATATAAATTAGGTGGGCAGTGGTGGCACATGTCTTTAATCCCAGAACTCTGGAGGCAGAGGCAGGTGGATCTCTTTGAGGCTGAAGCCAGTCTGGTCTACAGAGCGAGTTCCAGGACAACAGGGAAACCTGCTTGGTTATGCAGAGTAACCCTGTCTTGAAACACACACACACACACACACACACACACACACACACACACACACACACACACTTAACTTACCCACAGTGTTGTCTGAGCTGGGTGTTGAGCCATTAGTCTTCAGAAGCAAACATTTGCAGACCTCTTACAGACTGTCATTTAGTTCCTACCAAACACAAATCAGTAAAGACTTCCCAGAGTCAACTAATCTACAGGGAAATTTCACAAGCGACCATGGAGGACATTTTTCTGAATGGGTTGCTATTCTCTTTCACTGTTCCTGTGTCTGTGTCTGTGAGAGGTTGTCTTGAATGATGATCATCTGTGTGGGAGGCCTAGCCCATTGGAAGCGGTACCATCTCCAGATAGGTGGGTCTGGGCTGTATGGGGAAGCTGGCTGAGAATGAGCCAATGAGCCAACCAGTAATCAGTATTCTCCCATGGCCTGTTCCTTCCCTGACTTGCCCTAATGATGGACTGTGAGCTTCAAAGCTTCAAGTCCAAACTTAAACACAATTTTTCCTCACCTAAATTGCTTTTAGTTATGATGTTTAACACAACAGGAAATCAGACAAGAGCTCCCACCAGGAAATTTGGTTTTAGTTCCTAATTCTTATTATGCGATTGGTAGATAGGAATTCCATTTGGCCTTTAGTGATGTTTTTATATAAAAAACAAAAAAATGGTAGAGGAGTCTTAGGTTGTGTTATTCTAGCATTAAATTCTGGAAAAAGGAATATGTACAAGGAATTTGTCTTGAAGATGGTCCAAGGAAGGCAGTTAGGGGTTAAAGGAGGTGAAGGATCAAGAGAAGGGAACCAATAACTCTGGTCTTGAGCTACTTCCTGTTCTGACAGTCAGGGTTCAGTTGGGCAGGGGATTTGTGAGACAATCTTCTCAGATGCTGAGCCTGCTCTCTCAAATGCTGATCAGGATAAGTAGCCAGATCCCACAGGTGAAGAAACAAAGCTATGACCACCCACAGCTTTCTCTAGTTTACTTCTAGGGGATAAGGGGATAGATACTTTAAAGAAGTCTATGCTGCTGTTTTCAAGTTTATTCTATTCTAGTACCCAGCTCCTTCATGTTCCTTACCAAGTAGGCAGTCACAGACTAAATCACATGGTGTGAATCTTCCAAACATCTCCCCAAAGGACACAAAAGTCAGACATCTCCTTTGTTGGGAAGATTCCCATGGCTCTCCTCTGGACACGTTTTTGTCATTTTATCCACAATGGCTATTGTTCAGTTGGAGCTTCTGGCTCACCTGTGCACAAGCTGGAAAACCCATCTCCCCTATTTCCCCAACCCCTCTGGGACTAAGAAAACTCTGAACAAAGGAATGGCACCTGAGGTCCTGCCCCAGGACTGAGCTTTTGACCATACCTGGGCACAGTCCCAGCCCCTGACATCATCAGCCCTTGCCTAAAGTCTATAAAACCTCCCTACTTTGGCTCAGGGGCACTACTTCTCTGGCCTTGTTTCTGAGGCCAGTGAACCCTCCCCGGAGTTGCTTTATTGTCAGTAGCCTGTTTCACTTGCAGTTTGACATGATCCAGCTTATTGCCTCAGTGGGGAAACTTGTTTCTTGGGGATACTTATTTTCTGGGGGAAAAAAAGCATATCTGCTATCACTCTTATGCTTAATTTTAGCTACCCTCCTTAAAGACGCTCCTTTCCAGGTTTTAAAAGGAAGCCTTTCTTTTCCTTAGGACTCCATTCTTGATGTGATATGCCTTTCTAATGCTCTTCCACCTCAAGACCACAATATACTTCCCATGGATAAGGTCACCTCTCTCGTAATAAAGCTCATTTTGGAAGGGCAATTTTCTGTTAGGTTCCTTGGAGACGCTTTTGCCATTTCTTCTCTATCTAACAAGCATAGAACACATTTGGAGCTATCTTAATTGAAGTATTATCTTTGTTACTTTTCTATTGCTGTGAAAAAGGAAAACCAAAAAATAATAACAACATGACCAGAGCAACTTATAGAGGAAAGAGTTTATTTGGGCTCATGGATTCAGAAGGATAGGGATCTACCATGGCTGGGAGGCTTGGCAGTGTACAGGTATGGCAGCCAGAGCAGCAAGTTCACTTTTTTCTTTTTTTAAATCTCAAATACAAAACAGAAAAAGAAAACTGGAAATGGCTGGAGGTTTGTAACCTCAAAGTCACCCCAAGTGGTATACTTCCTCTAGCAAGAATATAGCTCTATAGTTCACCCAAAGAACACTCCTAAGTCGGGACCAAGTATTCGGATATCTGAGCCCATGGCTGCAGGGCACGTTCTCATTCAAAGCATAAGTCTAAAAGTTGGACTGTTAATTCAGCAGCTTCTGTCAGCGGATGATTTGCCCCTCAGGCTTATTCACCTCAGGTTTAGGATTGCTCTATGCTGTGGAGAGTGTGACCTTCCCCAGACTGGAGAAAGTCCCTGAGAAAAGCCACCAGAGCACATCCCTGTGCCTGGGAAGGGAACTTGCCCAGAGACAGGATGCCAAGATGTTTGACCCTGCTCTGACCTCAGGCTTTTAGTTCTAGGAAATTTAAAACATCCTATTTAAAGACAGGCATTTTGTGTCAAATCGATTTATCTCAGTATACAGGGAAGGAAGAATTTAGGCTAAGTTGACTCTAAGAGATTAAGTTTTAGCTTTTTTTAATCAATGATAATTTTATTTTTTAAAAGTCTTCTTTAGGTTAATGTGGTGAATTCTATAAATCTATTTTGGAAGAGTAAACCAAACTTTTATTTTAGAAAAAAAAATCTAGTATGGTCTGAATGTGCAGTTATTTTAAATGAATTTCACATTGCTGTCTTCTATTTGCAAAGATTTGTTTAAGATCGTCATCAATATTAATGGAGATTGGCATATGATTTTGATTCTTGTACTGTCAGGTTTTAGTTATTTTTTAAAAAAATAACATTAATAAATAAGCAGAGAAGACTCCTTTCCCTACTTCTACTAAGTCCCAGTTGTAGCACAATGTCCATTCAAACTTTAAAATTATTTTTGTTTGTTCTAACAGGTATGATTTCTTATATTTTAAAATATCAGTAATGATGTGTTTGCTTTTCTTAAAAAATCCACTGAGATAAATACACAATGAAATAAGGAAAGTCTTAAACTCACTACTTGAAATCTGCACTTATTATCTAATTTTGTATAAATGTATCTTCGTTCTTGCAATCATCCACTACATAATTTTAATGCTGCTAAGTAACAATAAGGTGAAGTTTAAATCAAGTAGTTGGAGAAAGGGTTCCCTCTTACAATTCAAGTGGGTCTTTTCTTTATACCAGAGAAGCAATGCCAGCAGGCAGAGGGGACACGGCAGGGGCTGGCACATTACATCCTGTCAAGAAGCAGGAAGAGAACAGGAAAAGCTGTCAAGAAGGAAATGAACAAGAAATACAACCAGGCTATAAAATCTCAAGGTTTCCCGCCCCCACCCCCACCAGTGATCCACTTCCTCCAACAAATTTCCATCCCCTGAAAACTCTCCATCCTTCCCAGATAGAGTAACTAGCTAAAGGCCAAGTTTTCAAACACAGGCACTAACTTTTTAGTTCTTAATTCTGGTTTCTTAAGTATATTTTGCATGTAACTCTTATTTTTGGATTGTTTCTCATAGATATTTTTATTTATCTTGTTTTATTCTTTAATTTTAGTTTTCTAGCACTATACGTACACCTGCTTCTGAGTTCTAAATTATTGGTATGTGCCTTCAGAGACTGACTTTCTCTCTTCCAAACACCCAGGAGCACTGTCAACCTAAATCATTTAAATTCTTGACTTGCATTGGAATGTGAAGGCAAATAACAGCCAGTGGGTGTTAATGCATTCTCCTGGGAGATTTGTTTGTCTTCGGAATTTACAGCTGGAGTTAAGATAGTTTCCTTCCCAGGTCTCCTGGTAGGGCAACATTGCTTTTTCTCCCTAGAACTTACAGGGAAGGTTTAGCTCCATAGGAGACTGATAAGTCACTCTTAGTCTTTGGATTTGAGAATGCAATTTCTACTTTTAGTGTGAGTATTAAAACTTTGGTTTCCCCTTTTTGGATTTCAGCTCCAACTTTATTTTGGCACTCTAAGGTTTTCCTTTTTTCTTAAACAAAGGAATTTTAGAAATTTCTCCGCATGTCCAGTATACTAAGCACAAAGATACACACAAACACACACACACACACACACACACACACACACACACACACACACACACAAAGAAAGATGGACGCACACACACACAAAGACACATACACATATACTAGACAGAGAGCTACTCATACTCTAGACAGACAGACAGACAGACAGACAGACACACACACAATTAGAAATGAACTGGCTTGATTATATCTTTTGACATTTACTAAAGTACATTGGAATATCTATCTACATAAATTGTAGCTTATACAATACTATATATATGTGTATATATATAAAATGTACTCATATATACATAAATACAATATATACAAATTGCATATACAATACATACAAATAGCTCATCTTTTCTACTTAAAAATGTCTTAAAGTTTAATTCCTTTCACGATTAAACTTATTTGTAAACATTAGTTCATAAATATCAATGAACTGACAACGGTGAATGACTGAAATTCAGCAAGTTTTTCAGCACAGGTAGAAAGTTCAGGCTCCAAAGACGCACTCTGCATTATTCTCCTGCCCTACCTTGTACTTGGAAGTGCTTTTAAAACAGTCATATCAGGAGCTAGAGAAGTTGTCTCAGCAGTTGAGAGCACTTACTGCTCTTCCAGAACACCAGAGTTTGGTTCTCAGTAGCTGTATCAAGTGGCTTACAAACACATGTGACTCCCTTTCCAGGGGTCCCATGCCCTCTGTCCTCTGCTTGCACCTGCTCTCATGTATTGTATGTACCACCCATTCTGGTATACACACACATGCATACACATATATACACATGCATGCACAAACACAAGCATGCCAACACGCATACCCAAACCCGCACATGAACATAAAAATAAATACACCTTAAACAAACAAACAGAAACTTGAGTAAATTCAGGAACATGTATGACCAGAAATGTGTCTATCTGAATTTTACACTAGTAAATCAAATGCAGTATTGCTTTATTTCCTTGATTATCCATATGTAACTTCTATTTTCAGCATTAACAGCTTGGTACTTTTCTTTGCAATCTCTAGAACATAGATTGCTCTCCTCCTAGAATGATTTCTTCAGAGGGAAAGTAATCTTGGGTTTCCCCTTTAAGTTATTCTTGCCACTTAAGCAATATTTGATAAGGTATTACTTTTATGTTTACTAATAATTCTAATTATACCACAAAGGTATTTTCTTTTTGTGATACCTAGAACCATAAATCTTCATGGCTGTTGCATTATAAACTTTTAACTTAAAGAGAGTGGTACAGTGGATATAGTTTATTTCTATTTGTATCAAACCAATTGCTGTTTTTTTTAATTAGTTTTAAGAACAACTATAGAAAAGAGAACCCCCATACTAGTTTAAAATAAAATCAGTCTGTATATACTGTTCATAAACTGGAAACCATTCCATCCAACTTAGCAATTTATACTTGGGGAGGAGGCAGGTTTTATTTTAAAATGATAAACTATAATATATCTAAACATATGAAGATGCATATTTAATGCACTTTAATGTCTTACTGTCTCTGTTAAATTGTAGGGCCCTATATAATTCTGCCTGGGAATGCTTACATGCTCACTGTTATATCCCTACAGGGCTATGAATATGTTCTAGTCAGGGACTTGCTGCTCCAGCTTGCAGAAATATTTCTGCTGCCTCAAGGTTTCCTTTGTGTTGAATTCTATTGGCCCATGAATTTAATGTGCTCCTGTGTACTGTGCATCAAATACCATGGAAAAGCCTGGATATAACGAAGTGTTTTACACCACTGTTTTGGGGAAAATAATCTGAGAACTTCTGATGTAATTATTATTGTAGACATGAATGTTTATTCTCATTAAAGGTATGGAAGATCTCTTACAACAGTTTTCAACAGTATAAAATCTATATTATAGGTACCAATATTCACACTTGATATTTGAAAAATACAAATCAACAACTTGAAGTAATAATGGACAACCATTTATTGTGAAATTGTCAATGAAAAATCATGTCATTTATTATAGCCTTGTCCTGGTTTGAGTAAGAATGACTCTCACAGTCATATATTTGAATTTTGACTCCCAATTGGTAGAGCTATTTAGGAAGAAGTAGGAAGTGTGTCTTTGCTAGAGGCTATGTGTCACTGGGGTGAGCTTTGAGGTTTAAAAGCCCATTTCTAGGTCCAGTATCACTTTTTCTCTTCACAGTTCATGAATGGGTTGAGCTTTTAATGTTGGAAATTGCTGTGGGACAATGGTCTTGTACCCTGTAAAGATTTGTCAGTGTATTAGTTTAATAAAATGCTGATTGGCTAGTAGCGAGGCTGCAAGTATAGGCAGGATGACCAGGCAGGAGTATAGGTGGGGAAAGGAGACCAGGAGAATTCTGGGAAGAGGAAAGGATCAGTTCACAGTCATCACCCAGACACAGAGGAAGCAAGATGCCTTGATGATAAAAGGTACCAAGCCACATGTCTAACACAGACAAGAATTATGGGTTAATGTAAGTTAGAAGAGTTAATAAGAAGCCTGAGCTAATAGGCCAACCAGTTTATAATTAATGTAAGCCTCTGTTTGTTTCTTTGGGACTGAACAGCTGTGGGACCAGGCAGGACAGAAACCTCTGTTAGCAGGAAATGAATGTAATCCTTAGCAAATACCTAGAAAAGATGGTATTAATAAGAAACCTATTAAGTTTTATATTATAGATTATTGCCCTTGAATCATATAAGTAATGATACTAAACTTAAAGATTCACAGGTTAAGGTGCATATTTTGCTAGTAGAAAAATTGTAGGTAAAAAAAAGAAGTTATTCTAAATACAAACTTACTTTACTTTATTGTATATGTTGATTAATTCATTCACCCCAGAAGATATATTTTTAATTGGAGTACTATTTGTATCTTGGCAAAGCCCAGAATGGAGTCTTACCAATGCTTTGCTGTGATATATGGGGAGAATGGAAACTACCTGTATAAACCTTTGACCCACCATGTATGTAATTGTCCAATTATTTCACAATTTTGTTAACACATAGCAATAGCAAATGAGGTAATTTATGTGCAGATATGTTAATAGTATATAAGACTTTTCCCTTCTTTTGTAGCGTGCACCTACAGACAAAATTCATGATGATGAAAACCATCATTCTGACTAGTTTTCAGTTGAAATTAGTGACAATAAATATTAGTTAAGGTAATTATTATTATTATTATTATTAATGAATTCCTACAAAGTCTTAGGCACTGTCTTAAGTGCTTTTAAAATTATTTTCTTAAGCTGTCTTACAAGCCTTTCTATACAGTAGACAGTATTGTACCAGTTTTCCAGATGAAGTAATGACATTTAGAAAATATAGATAAATTACCCAAGCAAGTGAGAAACAGAACTAAAAAAATTAACTTTCCCACCACTGTTTACTTCTTTATCTTGGTCTCTTGTGAGTTGCAATTGCCTATCTTTCTTTCCCTTCACCAATTGCAAACTTTATGGTTATACCGTCTATTTCTGCGAATTCTCTGTTATGGTGCCAACATGTAACCTAGAACTTGCAACTCAAATGCCACTGTCTATGTATTAACAGTATTTTATGAAAAATGAGGGAGTTTTTGATTGCCAAGTGACATCTGGGGCCACTGTACATGAGTTAAAATCTCTACGAAGCAGACAAACCCCTTTTAAAGGGGGAAATCCAGCATTTAATGCCACTAATGCGTTAGTTTTCTAAAATTAGAAATGAGGTAATTTCATAAAAAATTTATGTTACAATTTAGTATCCTGAATTATTGAGTCTGAGGAACACAGTCAAAATGTAATGTAATTACTGCCATCATAGATTTGAAGGAAATTGTAATGAGAGGGTTGACCAGCTGTTTCCCATCTGTCCTGAGTAGAGAGCAGGATGAAAGGGCTTATATCAAGAGGAAATGAGGCCAATCTCAGGAAGAGGTGAAAAATACTTGGCTAAGTTTCTGGTATGACAAAGAATCAATTTCTCCCCCTGTTATTTTCTTCTCTTCATGCCCAGGTATCATCCACTTCATGGATGCTACGCCCCGTAGTGTAACTGCCCCTACTGTGATTTCCAGTTTCTCTGGTCTCACTGAAAATGTTAAAGGATAAACAACTATCCACATAGTTCACAAGCCTATGACTTTTGTGAATGGTACCCCACTCATATAATTAATTCTGTATGCTTCTATGTCAGCGGGATGAGAGATAATTAGTTCTATAAGCAAGATGATTTGCAGTTTGTGACAAAGTAAAAGACTTGCTGGAATATCATCTAAATCATATAACTATGCAGGGTTTAATTTTCTTAATGCATTTGTACCTTTCATGTTTGATAATATTACTAAGAAACAGATGTAGTCTTGTTGAAATTATGATCAAGTCTGAAATGGACAATTAGTTGAGTCAAATATCCAAATCTATAATGGATTACATAGCACAATGCTATGTAATGTAGTCTTTCTGACATTCACACCATACTGAAAAAAAAAAAAACACTTGCTAGGTTTGCTTCTTATTCTTTTTTTTTAAATTTATTTATTTATTAAAGATTTCTGCCTCCTCCCCGCCACCGCCTCCCATTTCCCTCCCCCTCCCCCGATCAAGTCCCCCTCCCTCATCAGCCCGAAGTGCAATCTGGGTTCCCTGACCTGTGGGAAGTCCAAGGACCACCCACCTCCATCCAGGTCTAGTAAGGTGAGCATCCAAACTGCCTAGGCTCCCCCAAAGCCAATATGTGCAGTAGGATCAAAAACCCTTTGCCATTGTTCTTGAGTTCTCAGTAGTCCTCATTGTCCAATATGTATGCTTCTTATTCTTGCAGGACTATTTTATTGGCTTTGATTTTCTATAAGACAAATCAATTAGGGCATGGGATTATATGGAGTTAACCAACTAAGATCCAATCCATTTAATGCAGTTTCCATATAGTAGGCGTTTTTAGCTGAATACATATTTGGATATCCATTGTACTTCAGGTAACTTCAGGGGTGGTAGCAAAGTGCACATACAATTTAACAGGGGACAGTTATCTTAACTTTGGTTATTCACAGATGCTTAGTACCCGCAAACTATCTTCACATTTGAAAAGGCATAGGGAGTCTTTAAAATAAACTTTAAATCTAGTTCAAATACATAACAATTCCTTAACTGGTAATATAACTTTTTGTTTTCAGTTTATGGCATCTTCTATGTGGAAGTAATAACACCCATTGTACAGATAAGTGAGGGTTTTGTGTGTGTGTGTTTGTGAGTGTGTAGATACAATTACAAATCAGTTTATCAAATAGTTTTTGGGAGATATTTTCATGTATCTTTGCATAGTTCAGGGACTGACAACAACTTTCAGCTTTTTTAACTATTGGAAAATAATAAATACAATATTTTATGTTAAATAAATTAAATTCAGTGTCCATTTGTTAATTGCTCATGAACAGTATAGACAGCTACTTTAATTAAAAAAAATTACAATGGAGTAGTTATGATGGAGACTGAATGTGTAAAAAGTTAGGCATTTATCCCATGATTCTTTGAGAAAAACAATTCTGGATGTTTGCTTAGCCCATTGGCTGATATTCAGTTCATGCTAGAAGTTGTCACATTTCCTAAGTGTGAACAATTTCACTTAGACTTCTGCATGGTGGTCTCTTATTTGATTACTACTTTGGTCATCATTTTAGCCCCTGTGGAGTTGTGCCTACACATATGACTAAGACCTCTATTTTTCAGAAACTTACACGGTTTTAGGAGAGGCATACATCTACTTTAGATGTCTATCTCATTACTTATAGAATTTTATCAAGAACAAGTTTTAAACTTCTTTAGCAAGATGTGTAGGCAGTTAAAGCTTTATGCGCTAAAATAAGTTGGGTAAATAACCTAATGGCATGATAATTGTGTTTTAAACCAAAGATGTGATGGGCCAACTGAAGGTCATGGATTCTATCTGCTGAAAGTCCTTCTTCCCCACCCACCATTGCCTAAGGCAGGGAGGGAATTGTCTGTGAGGATACCTATATTTAGTAAATGAAGAGTAGTCTGAATTGCATTACTGAGATAGAAGGTTGACTCCGCTGAAGGTGCTTATCAACAAGCCTGATGACTAGAGTTTGGTTTTCAGAACCCACATGATAGACAGAGGGCAACTAAGTTGTGAAAGCTGATCTCTGATCATCACACGTATGCTGTGCCATGCAGAGGCACACAGACACACACACACAGGCAGACACACACACACACAGACACACACACACATAGAAGCACACATATAACTAAAAGAGATATAAAAAGAACTATATTCCTAATGGACCACAAATATGCAAAATAATAAGTAAGTAAATGTAAAAAAATTACATTCCCGAGGCAACTCAATTGCCAGCTGAATAGACTTCTGATTCAGCCATCTGACTGATGGGAGGAGAGTCAATTTCCATGTTACATTACAGTACAACCCTTCTCCCCAATGTCTTTCTAATTGCTGTATCACTTGGGTCCCATGATCACTCAACATATTCAAGGAAGTTCTCAACTGACCATTATTTCTATCCCCCTTATGCGGTATTTCTTTAGTAAGGTGACTCATTCATTCTAGTATTATTTATTCATGTGTAGACTTTATGTATAAATTGCTTCACTTACTGCTCTTGGGCTCTCAATTCTAAAGCTCTCTTTTGAAAATCCATAACACCTATCTTCTGAGGGAGCCTCTCGATAACACAAGCTGTGATGTCTTTTGTTGTACTCCTTGGCATTAATTATTCATGGCCTTTATTGAATAATTCAGAATGTTATATGATAATTCTTAAATTCTCTACCTTGTTACTGAAAAGTGAGGACTTTTTGGACCATCATTTGATTCATACCAAATTAAGCCATTATCAGCGCGAGCATACAATATGTAAGAAGGTGACATTCAGTTTCCCAGTATTCATTAAATAAAGTGAGGGCGGCTGCAGTATAGCCCATGTTCCTCAAGGAGAACAGAAGCACAATACTATTGTAGCTACTCTTTAGACAAAGGAATATGACCGGTTCAAGAAAGATGCCATTAAAAAGTAACATTTGTGTGGTGAAGTGCCAATAAAGGTCATGAATTAAATATCTTCTCTATGCAAAATGGTCTTCTCTTTCTCTCCTTTCAAAACCCACATTTTCATCTTGGATTTTAGTTGTCAAATAGCAACAAATATCTGACAAGAATCTAATTATTTAAATTTTTCAGCCTTCAGCTTTGCCCCATTCCTTTATCTTTGTTCTCACACTTAATTCTGTATTAACTGTCTTTAGGAATGCCATGGATCCTTCCTATGTATATAAACTCATCATTTAGATTATATATAAACCAATAATCATTTTGATGTTTGATGTGAAGAAGCAGCAAAATATTGCTGAACATTGATCAAATCTTGTCCCAAAATGTTCAGGTTCCTTAGACCAAATAACTCTTCGCTAGTATTTTTTTATTTGCACTAAAATACCTCATTATACTATGTAACTTCAAAATCTAATACCTGCTTGAGCCAATAGCCTCTTCTCAATATTCGATAATTAGGCTGCATATCATACTGACTCCAACTGAGGAGGGTTGGGCCAGAAGAACTGAGTATGAATTAAAATATTCTACAATGATAAAGTCACATGAACAAAGACCCAGAGTAAGCATTAAAAATAGCACATTTTTGCTAAGTATTGTCATTTGAACTTGATCAAAATTGTATAACATTGCCAATACATGACATTTTTCAGCAGCTGTGTCTTATGTTTATGATAGAGCTAAAACCACTGTATGATTCAGTGCACTGCAAATGTGAATTAGATGAGAGGTATTATAACTGATTGTGATCTTTGACCTAGCAACTCTGATAATGAGACATAAATAAGGGATTTTTGTTTAATTTAAATTACAAATAAATAGTACAAAAGAATTAATTAGATAAGAACTACTCATTCAAAATTCAGTGTCTGAAATGAGTAAAGCTGTTATAGTAGGTGAATAGGCACTAAATAGAAATTTCTATCAAGTTGTTAGGCTGAAAAATAAAACTTTACACTTTAGTGTGGGAAACACAATTGCCATGTGAATAAGCATGCATGTGTCTATTTATTTACACTCATAAATAAGTGTATAAACTTATATATATGCACACTAATATACATGAGTATGAGTACACATATATACATGAAATATATATATATATATACATGATATAGTTTATAAAATATATCTTTTGTCATAAAATTAATTCCTTATTATGATAACTTTAATCACTTAAATTTCCAAATTCTACTAAAAGTATATTCTACTTTGTAAGTAGAAAGCATATTTTTAGATAGAGTTTTCCAGGGTGAGGAACATAGAAATCTTAATCTCAGAAACTATAAATGTGGATTGCTGATATCATACTGAAATGTGATTAAAATTTAAGCTGTCCACATTTCTCTTTCCTAGACTCAACAGATCACATGTCTTTATAACCAAGTCTGCTTCCATGCAATCAAACTTGAGGCTCTGCAATCAAATGATATGCTTCCAGGCCACAGGAACGCAAGCAGGGCAAACTTACTACTTTCTGTAAGAACACATACTCTTCCAAACACTGGGATTCTTAAAAGCTCTAGAATTCCTGTGGGGAAGGTTTAAAAATGATTATTTATTTATTATCTCATGATGGTACAGTCAGATAAACATGAGGAGAACAAAAATAAGCCTATATTGTTAATTAAGTTATACTTGATTGTCTTTTAATGATTGTTTTTAAAAAATATGAATGGCATACATACTTATGAAGGTAAGATCATTCAAGAGATGAAATTAAGTGGGAAATGCTACAGGTCATGATGGGGTCACACAATCTAGATCTTTCATGTAGCTACTGGAGTGCAGAAAATATGATTATGTGACCGGAAACAAAGACTGTGGAGTGCAAGGGTATGTGCTCACACTATTTTTTGTGTTGCACAGTGAATAGGCACACCAAGTAAACACCATTTATAAACGTAATACTTAAGAGAAAGCATGATACCCTAGACTTATAATTCTTCCACAATTACTATAGCATCATAAATCTATCCTTTCATTTTAACTGCTCAATTTTTTATTTTTGTAAAACAATCTTTGAATATGTTTGGCTATCCGGAAATCTCCAATTATATTGAGGCTTTCAAAAATATTGTCATATTCTCAGGAAGAATGACACTCAAGGAAGAACGTAGTGTTATCTTTTGATCATGTTCATTATATAAAACTAACTCTACAATTAATAAAATACAACAAATTTTAGTATTCACTCCTAAAAGTCTTTTCCTGAGGAGACTCTATAGTCCACTGAATTTTTTTCAATATCTCAATTTCTTCTTTGTCATTGCATAAATACCTCAAGTTCTGGTTTATAGGTATAGTTTTACGGAGGTTAAGAAAACACATTCCAGTTATTCTGCTTCATGGCTTAACTCCCAAAATATATAAATTGATACTGATAAATTAAGGAAAACGTCTCAAACCTTGATATTCTATCTATGGAGACTTTGATATGTAGGAACCATGACAAAATCTGTCTTTGTAAATATGTTTTCTTGTGCTTTGATTCATAGCTAGATGTGGCACATCAATTTAAAAATATGTGTTTGTTATATCATTTTTCACATGTACTTGTCATGTAACGTCTACTTGAGATTTTCATCTTTTACGGTAGTTATAATAGCTCAAAAGCATAAATATCCCTTGTAGTTTCATGGCACAATATTCCCCTTTGTCTTCATCCAGTGAAGAGTGGGAGTGGCCTAGGATGTGGTGTGTTTTCATTTAAGGTCACAGCTAACCTCTTTCTACATACCAAATAGCCAGGTTACCTTCTAGTATGTTCTTGTTCCATACTGAATTGTTCTTTTGATAGCATGAAGAGTAAAGCGCCACAAATGGAATGATCTCCAGACATCAAGGGACAGCTGTGGTGTACTTGGTATCTACCATTATACAGCTATTTAGTCACGTAGAACCCAAACCTGCCACAACTTAAGTAACCAAGGGTTGGTTATGTATCAGGAGGAGAACAAATCAAGCTCAGTTTTCAGAGCCCCTACAGAAAGGGAAGGACTAGATGTGGGGGATTCTGTCTGAAACCGTAGCACTTGTGAGGTTGGGGCATGAAGATAATGTTGGGAAGCTTGTCTCTGACTACATAGTGAGATTCTTCGTCAAATAAAATAATGCCCCAAACCCAATGAAACCAAGCCCAACCAATGGTGACAAAGAAGGAAAGCAAGAAGTTAAGATAGCAGGTTAAGATAGTTGGAAGGGCAGTCTTGACCACTTGTTTATAAAAGAATCTGTCTGGGCATGAGGATAAGGCAATGGATGGAAATAAGGCAGGTATCTCCAGCTTCCTAAGTAATAGAGATGCTTACAGAAGCACAGACACTTGCGTATTTAGCCCTTCAGGAATATTTTAAAGTTTTAGAGAACTCTGATTAATACAGACCACTTCTCAGGTTGTGTTAAGAGGCAAATTGGTTTCTAGGAGGTCTAAGAATCAACTTTGCACTGTCAATTTGAGGAATAACAATTAACAAAATTATTTATGTTTCTGAGAAATACTATATGCAGGAGTGTATTGCATATCAATTCTCTGAGTGAAAGATGACTTAATGTTACAACAGCTACACGGGAAGACACTGTCTGGATCTACACCAATTTTCAATAGTGCTAATTTCAGTAAAAGTAGACATTTTCCAAAGGCTTTCCCCCTCATTTAGCTAAGCTTTTATTAACTTTCCAGCACTTAGTATTTCTGTGTTAAGTAGTATTTAGAAACAGTTAGGCTCAACACCTGCATACTGAAGATAATACTAAACAGCTGATCAAATGTGTTAGTTGATTTTTACCAACCTGAACCCAGCTTGGACATATCTAGGAAGAAGGAAACTCAACTGAAGGCTCATCAGGTTGGCCTGTGGACATGACTGTGGGGGCGTTTTCTTGGTTGATGTTTGATGTGGGTGGGACTAGTGCACTGTGGTAAATGCTACTCCTGGGCAGATGATCCTGGGAGTTATCACAAAGGCAACTGAACAGGAGACCGACCAGTCAGCAAGTAGTTCTCCTCCATTGTTTCCACCTCTCTTGCTGCCTGGGTTCCTGCCATTGAGGATGGACAATAATTAAGATGGATTAGCTAAATGGATCTTTCCCTCCCCAAGTGAGTTTTGGTCAGTGCTTTATTAGTGAAACAGAGAGAACACAAGAGTATCAAATCTTCAGTCTTTTGAAGAAAGCCTAGAATAAGGTATTCTCTCTTATTCACAGCTGGTGATAGTACTTGGACAATATTTCTTTCTTTCTTTCTTTTTTTTTTTTTTTTGATTTTTCGAGACAGGTTTTCTCCGTAGCTTTTGGTTCCTGTCCTGGAACTAGCTCTTGTAGACCAGGCTGGCCTCGAACTCACAGAGATCCGCCTGCTTCTGCCTCCCGAGTGCTGGGATTAAAGGCATGCGCCACCAACGCCCGGCTGGACAATATTTCTTAAGCAACGCTTATGTTCTTAGCATGTATCATTTGAATAGCAACTATTATTCTGCTTAGTTCTTTGTTACAACAATCATAATGGAACTTTCATTTACATTTAGAGACATAAATTATTGTGGCCCCACACTTGGCAGAATGGTTCTGAGTTTAAGGCTAATTTGGGTATACAATTCAGCTTAGACCACGGACAATAACCTTATATATAGATAAAAAAAATCGGAAATAAAAAAACAAGACATGGATCAATGCCATAATTTAGCACTAAGAAATTACTATTCTTTTTCACATAATATTTAATTGATTCTTGCTTGAAGGCCATTACCATAGGATTTTGTATTCTTGTAGAAAAATTAAACCATACAATTTTCTAACTCAGTTCTACGTTCTACAGCAGTTATTAATAAGTAGAAAAATTATAGAGGTGGCTTTACTCCAGATTGACAAATAATTTTAACCTTTCAGTGATAAAGGAGACATATTCTACTTCTAAGGCGTAGAAAATATTTCTCATTCACTTCAGGGCTTTAAAATTTAGGATTTCAGGTAATTTTTAGACTTCAGACAGTAATTATTATGTTAGATTCACCGGTACATATCAATTAAATATAAAAAATTCTGCAAAAAATTTGTAGTCATTTAAATATGTTGAACTTGTGCAGGTTAATGTTTTCTTAAGTTTTTTCTCCTCTCTCCCTTCTTCTCTACCTCTTTTTTCCTCCTTTTCCTCTTCTCTCTTCCTCTTTCTCCCCCCATCCTTCCTCATTCTTTCCTTCCTATACAGCCCAGGATTGCCTCAAGCACAAGATCTTTCTGCTTCAGCGTCATAAGACTTGGGATTATAGGTATGCACAGCTACACTCAGATAAGATGTTCTCTTTTGATTTAACACACACTTTACTCTCTTTTCACATGTGCATTCCTTGACTCAATAGCATTGATCATTCGTCATAATTCATAGACAAAAATCAGCCTTATTTCTGGCCTTGACTCTGTTACAGTACAGGAGCAACATGATTAATATGAATTAAGATTAAAATTTATGTTTGTTACAACTTTATTATGGGAGAATGCTTTCTGATTCCTTTTGTACGTAGGGGAACTGACATGACCTTAAAATTTTGATAGTTGTTGTAGAGAACCAATGTCATGTATATGCCTATAGACAAGTCTTGTCTTTGACTTTTATTAGTTTTTCATTCCAGTCTCCCTAAGGTCATTTCTAAAAAAAACAGAATAACAACAAACAAGCAAACAAACAAATCCCAAACCAATACCTTGTCGGGCTGTCTATGAATCCATCAGACCATTGTTTAAAGCTGGTACTTTAATAAATGCATAGTTGTGTTACTGCAATGTTGGCCCAGCCAACTTTTCAAGGTAAACTACGCTGTATGTGATACAGGTATAGCCCTCTACTAAGGATCTTATATGCAACAAAGGCAGTGCAATTGTGTGCTAGACATAAAGGTATGATGTCTACGGAAGAGTTTCTGAACAGGGTTTAATTTTGATTCCTCAGTGGAAATTTGACAATGTAGAGAGGTGTATTAATAGTCATTCCTAGAGAAGGAATTCCTGCTAGAATCTAGTGGGTAGGTCAGGGATATTGCACAGAGTTTATTCTGAAGATTGAATCAATAATTCCCTGCTCTATCCTTATTTGGCATGAGAGGCAGAAGATAGGGATGTACGCAACAGCCACTCACATAGGCTGCACCCCTGGATATCAATGCTTTCTAAATATATTCTATAAGTAGACATAAAATTTGGTGATCCTATTGTATTTTATACATAAGCTTTGTGAAAGTCAGTTGCATAAATAAATTATAAAATATCAAACATCAATCTTAGATAGATGTTACTAAGCCTTTCATCAACTTTTCTACCCCTGTATTCATTGATAGAATTATGGGAGTTTCCTTGTTTTGATCCTGTCACCACAATCTACAATTGTTGTCGACACTCTAAGGGAGAGGTAATGAAAGCCTCTCTTAAAATTGTTGTAAGAATTAAATGAGAATTTTCAATAAATACAAAGTGTCCTGCATAGTCTCTGAGTAAATGGCAGATATTAATCAGCGAAGATCACATTATGCTCAAAATGATATGTCATAGAGCTTCTGTGGCCCCATAAATTATAGAATTATTATTTCTTATGTGAAGACAGAAATGGAAATGATTACCTCTTTTGATGGAGAGCTATGTTGTGAATTAGTTTTTTAAAAACCTTCAGAGAGATGAGTTATATGTGAAAAGCCCTGGAACGCTAAGTGTTTTTACAAGATTTGTTACTGGCAAGAAACGGGCAAGCATAAATGAGATCAGTCCAAAAAAATTACCCTGCAAACTTGCTGATGTGCTGTCTCCTAACGTAGTGACAGATCATAAAACTACTGAGAGAGAAAGGCAGAGGTATAGAGCGCTGGAAATATAAAAGACACTGTCCCTGGCTCTTGACAGATTGGGCTTTCTCGGGATTTATAAGGATTCACTATTACACTTGGCATAGTCCCTTTTATGAGTCGTCCAGGAAGTTGACCTGACTTTGGACAAAGGTAGGAGTTACTGGGGGTGGCACTAACACTACTAAGGTCAGGGTCAGGAAGTTTGATGAGTTGCACTTCGGAAATAAGCTGTAATGTGCCATTCTGCTGCTTACAACAATGTGGCCTTGAGTGGGTTCAGCCTCTTGCTTGGCCTTTTCTGTGCAATGGATGGGGGGGGGGGGGGGGGTTATGTGTACTTCCTGAGTTGTATTCATTAAATTGAATAATTCATGCAAAGCCCTTTGTTTACAAACTGGGTCTATCATTCTTGGTGAATGGGCTTCTGACCTCACAGTTAAAAAAAAAAGACATGAGTCAGGATAAAAGCAGGTGTAGTCGTTGCTGTGAGAGAGGGAAGACTTCTGGTTCAACCACAGCCTGAGCAGTCCACATGGGATGGTATGGAATACAGAGGATGCCCTGATCTTTGAGGAGACGATGGAATAGCTAGCCTGCAGATAACACTAAAATACTACCCAAAGGGGAACCGATACAGCAGTAAATGGTACATGCTGCCAGGAACTGCTGGAGTCTGGCTATTATAATTGGTATTTCTTCACTTTGAGTCACGATTAAATAAGAATTCTTAAAATTGTTGTTTTTGATACTAGAAGCCAGGTTGAAAAAGCATCTCTGGGAAGGTCATAGACCCAAGAGGGACCTCACTACTGTGGTTTAGCACAATTATTATGATGTTAAACTGTGATCTAATCATTTGTGTTTGGACACAGACAAATGCCTCTTATCCTTGATCAGAGAAGCTTCTCCTTGCAGGGAACAACAGAATTTAAAAACTCAAGACTGTTCAAGATGCTTAAGGTAATTTGACAAGTTAGTGTTCAGCCCTAAACAGAGCATCTTTATGCCTCCACCCGTTAGGACTCAGGGGACATTGCAGAAGAGAGGACAGGAAGAATTTCAGAGCTTCCTGAAGTGTGGTTGGCATGCTAAAGGGAGATGCCAAGTTTCAAAATGTTCTGATATGGATTTCTACATATTCAGCAAAAGTCACATAATTATTTGAACTATTAAGCAACATTACCTTAAAAAATGTACGATGGGAGGGGGATGATTTTATAGGACACCAACAAGTGAGGCTTTGTTCATGGTAAGCTTGGTGTGCAATCATGAGTACAAGCATCTGCAGCCAAATACTAGAGGAAGTCCTGGCAGGTGGGGTGGTGAAGAAATCTGAAAGCAAACAATTTTAAAGACCACAAGGCAAAGATGCAAACCCCACTTTGACAACATTTGAATTTGAAAAATTCGGTGGCTTATGTTAATAATCAAAGAAGTCTAGTGATTTCCTTCTCATTGTGAAAACACTCCAGTCAGCCACCACCAACCCTCCCATGGTGCAGCTAGTAGAGAAAAGCCAGAGCCATCAAAAGCAATAAAAAATTGTTTTCATTTTTATGGAAACGGGAGAGCTGGTTTTCTGACTGCAGCACGGCCTCCCCTGGAGTAAGTGGAAGAGGACAGAGCTGTTGCTGTCGCTCTTCTCACCTCTGTTCTTTTGATGAATTTGCTTCATTTGGGTTTTGTTTCTTCTCAAGCTAGTAAACGAACATACAGTGGACTTAGTTTCTGATATTGGGTCCAGCTAGAGCAATGGCATCCCGACCATGTCTCCTGCTTCGACAAGGAGGAAGCATGTGATGGCTCGAGATCCATCAGAGTTCCTGATAATCATGGTATCATCATGAAATAAACATGTATTGATCGTCTGTGTTTTTCAAGCTATTCTGTTTTGTCTTTAAAAATATCTTTAATTGATCATTGAATTCTGAAAACAATCCTGAGAAAAGTGAAAACCTTTGAGGCCCAGATTGCAAATTTATCAAACAGAGGCTGGCCTGGCTGCATTTCTTATGGACTCACTGCTAAAAATGAAGGCCACAGACTTAATGCCATGAAACTCTCATATAGTGACAGTACTAACATAGGACAAGAAATACTGGAGCCCTCGATCTTCTGACCTTAGAGTGACTTAGAGAGTTAATACCCACGGCATTCCTTTCCCTTGATATATCAAAGCATGTTTCTTCTTAGAGGCAGCTGGAACATAGGTGAGAATTCAGGTAACTTCTGTAATCTGAGGGTTTTTTAAAATGATTTTTAATTTTTTAAAATATTATTTTACTTTCCAATCACAGTTCTTCCCACCTCTTCTTCAGCCTCCCCTCCCCTCCCTC
Organism: Microtus pennsylvanicus; assembly: GCF_037038515.1. Taxonomy (NCBI): domain Eukaryota; kingdom Metazoa; phylum Chordata; class Mammalia; order Rodentia; family Cricetidae; genus Microtus; species Microtus pennsylvanicus. The sequence continues at coordinate 98,576,849 of NC_134584.1, forward strand.
CACAGAGTTGTGGCAATAAACATGGCTCCAGCCAGTACCTCCACCATGAGCCTGGAATTTCATAAAGCTAAGGAATGGGATGGATCCAGCCATCAAAGCCATGGTTTTAATCCTCTTCATATTGCTTAGCAAATTAAAGACTCATGTGGTCAGAAAAAGAGAGAGATATACAGTAAAAATAGATTCAAAGATTAAAAAAAACCACCTCTAAATGGTTTACTGTGTGTTAAAAATATATGCTGGTTTGGGAGAGCCAAATATATTTCTCCCAAAGGGTAATGGCTCCAATGGGGGATCAACAAAGCCTAGTTCATTTAGTTGAAGCAGTACCTGCTGGGGGTCCAGCCTTCATTCCAGAGTAGGGGGTGTGCGGATTAGAAATGTTACGCAGAATAAACAGAGATACAAAAGAAATAGAGACATAGGATAGAGTCAGGAGGGCAACTCAGTGAAAACTGAATCTTCTTGTATTTATTTCTTCTGATCTTTAAATACCCCAATCCAAAAGAGGTGAAGAAAACAGATTTTTCTTTTTACTATGATGCAAGGAACAAATCAAGTGATTACCATCTTAATACCTAAAACACCAAGTAGCCACACCCTAGGTCAAGACTTCCTGTTAGTAACCACACCTTAAGTCAAATCTTTAGTCTATAACCTTGAAGGAGCAAGAACAGACAGACCTGAACTCTCTGACCTTTAGTCAAGGTGGAACAAATCTGCTTCTTTGGGCTCCAACAAGGTCCAAACCTCTCTCCCCTGTATTAGGTTGAGCATGGAATCACGCCATAGGGAATGGATTCCAATAAGCTAGCTCATGCATCAGGAATAGATCCTGGTACTACTGTCAGGGGCCCATCAGATAAACCAAGCTACACAGCTGCCTCTCACATGCAGAGGGCCTAATTCAGTCACTTGGAGGCTCCACAGCTGTCAGAGTTCAAGAGTTCCCACGAGCTTGGTTCAGCTGTCTCTGTAGATTTCCCCTTCACGATCTTGACCTCCCTTGCTTATGTATTCTCTCTTCCTTCTCTTTGGATTCCTGGAGCTCTGCCTGGTGCTTGGTGTGGATCTCTGCATCTGGTTCCATCAGTTACTGGATGAAGGCTCTATGATGGCAGTTGGGGTATTCACCAATCTGATTACACAGCAAGGCCAGTTCAGACATCCTCTCCACTATTGCTAGAAGTCTTACCTGAGTCATGCTTGTGGATTCCTGGGTATTTATTTCCCTAGCACTAGGTTTCTACCTAACCCTATAATGACTCTCTCTATCAAGATATCTCTTTCATTGGTCTCCTATTTCATCCCTTTCCCCGCTCAACCATCCTGCTACCTTACGTTCTCATCCCCCATCTCCTCCTCTTTATTGCACCCTTTCATCTCATCCTCAGTTTACCCAGGAGATCTTACCTAGTTCCCCTTCCCAGGGCAATCCATGCATCCCTCTTAGGGTGTTCCTTGTTACCTACCTTCTCTGGAGCTTGGGATTGTAGTCTGCTAATCTTTTGCTTTATATCTGATATTTACTTATGAGTTACTATATACTGTGTTTATCTTTCTGAGTCTGCGTTACCTCACTCAAAATGCCTTTTTTTTCTAGGTCCATCCATTTGCCTGAAAATTTCATGGTGTCATTGATTTTTTTACAGCCGAGTAGTACTCCATTGTGTAAACGCACCATAATTTCTTTATCCATTCTTCTGTTGAGGGGCGTTTAGGTTGTTTCCAGGTTCTGGCTATTATGAACAATGCTGCTCTGAACATTGTTGAACAAGTGTCCTTGTGGTGTGATTGAGCATCCTTTGGGTATATACCCAAGAGTGATGTCACTGGGTCTTGAGGTGAATTGATTCCCCATTTTCTGAGAAACTGCCATACTGATTTCCAAAGCAGTTGTACAAGGTTGCACTTCCACCAGCAGTGGAGGCATGTTTCCCTTATTCCACATCCTCTCCACTTAAGCTTTCCTAAGTCATTTTGATCTTAGCCATTCTGAGGATTTTATGAATTCAAATATTTATATAATGGAAAATACTTAGGTGTCAAGGGAGGTAACTTAGCAAGCAGTTATGGATGCTTGTTGTTCTTTCAGAAGATAGTGGGTCAGTTCCCATCACTAACATGAGGAAGCTTACAAATGCCTATAACTTTAGCTCCAGGGAAGCAAACACCCTTTTCTGATATATGCATACACGGCACATGCATGCACATGCATTTACACTAACCCCCATAAACAGTAAAATAAATATGTACAGGATATATTTAGGGGCTATCAGATTGCTCACTGAGTAAAGATGCATATCGCTAATCTGGCAATCTGAATTCAATCCTTGGCAAATACATGATGGAAAGGGAGAAGTGACTGCTGTAAATTGTTTTCTGATTTCAATATATGCATTTGCAGGTGCATATATGTACAATGTATGCAACCACACACACACGTGCACACACACAGTGCACACACACATGCACACACACACACGTGCACACACACATGTGCACACACACACATGCACACACACACACATGTACACACACACACAACTTATGTAACCCCGAGTTTCCACTCTGGCTAGCTCTTACTGACTATATAGTTCGCTGTGTAACTTGCGCGGGGTAATTGTCTGTGAAACGGAATTGACGGTGAACTCTCTACCATTCTGCGAGGCTTCTTTGACATCAGCTCTGTGTCACTAACAATCGTCTTGGCATTCTTGAGGTTCATCACAAAGCCACCATACTGAGCTTCAAGAACTCAGTATGATGACAAATAAAAACCATAAATTATTCATAATTTCAACACAGCATGGTAGCTTCATGAGAGCTTCAGCCCAGCCCCAAGGCAGCAGAGGGGAAGGCAATTCTGGCTGCCTGACTGTGTTCGGAAAGTCTGCAGTACACACTCAAAGGGGCAGTAAAGTCAGGTCCAATGATTAAAAACAAGGATTTCCCAGGATGAAGGGTAAAAATGAGAAATTTCATGTTGAAGAAATATCCTCTGTCAAGACATGGGGTCAGGAAAGGGGACAATATAGTGATTATACATGAAACATAGTAAGCAGATGGAAGATGACGAGAGAGAAAGCTGTATGTAGTCAACTCAGCAAATGCATGGCTTCTTCAGGAGTTTGGAATTTAGTAGGAATTTGAGGGCAGCTTAGATTTCCAAGAGGTCAGCATAGGGAGACATCTGGTGCTTTTGTACCAATAGCTGGTCTACATACATGCTTATAAACGTGAGCATGCTATATAGTGTCATGCCTGCCTGTTCTGCCCTTATTACACTGTGTTTAAGTCACCGAGGCTGTTGTAGAATATCCCTGCAGAACATATAATTGTTCATTAATTTCACTGCTAACTTACTTTACAACGGCCGTCTGTCTTTATAGCTAATAACCACACTGCTAGTAGACCATTAATTAGTGAATATTTTTATTCTTTATTTTCGTTTAATAACTTGTCTATATAGTCTTGTTTTGTAAACTGAAGCTATGGAAATAGAGAAGCACCTAAAAGTACAGACACAGTGTTATAACTACCATGGCCTGCCCTGTCACCTGGGAACCCTGTCCCTTTAAGAGACAAGCTCCACCCACTTCCAATCTTCCCCTTCCCACTAAGGCAAGCTGGTCTCCATTCTCTCTTCCTTTCTCTTTCTCTATCTGCTCAGCCTCTGCCTCCCTCCTTTTCCCTTCCTCCTTCTCCTTTTATCCTCCCCCCTCTTTGTCTTTTCTCCCATATCCCACTATCCCTATACTTTCCCAATACCCACTAAATAAACTCTCTATACCTAAGCTCTCTCTGCATGATGTATCTGTCTGTCACCCACCCGCCAAAGTCTCCCACCTGCCATGGGACCTGCCAGGGTCACCCACGCCGTAAATCATAACACACAGAACCTGAGAAAATGACATCTGAGGGGCCTCTTTTGGTGACTATATGGCAACAAATGGAAAAAAAAAGAAGACACACACACACAAAACCCATTCTTGACAATTCATGCCTAGAAGGCATATTGCAAATTTGGAGTTTCCTATCGTGCATGCTTGGTGATATTTTGTTTTCATTAATATCTCCTGAACTGATATGCAAAATGTATACACATGGAGGAAATAACTAACGGCATTGAACATTGATGTATCTTTAAGGAGTAATAGGCACTGTCAAAGAGACTCTGACAGAAAGGTACACGTCATGAAAACTACTAGTAATGGTGGCTGACACTGAAATCTTTAAGACATTTAAACCCAAGCCTGCAAAACTCCAGCGGGATAATTACAGGATGCAAAACAAGTCTCATTAAGAATCTGCCTCATTCATTTATTAGAGAAGTTCCTTGCCTTGATTTCCAGTCTTTCAGGGTACTTTTCAGCTGAGGAAACTCTTAAATGCCATTGACAAATTGGTGGGAAAGCTTCATGCAAAGGCTGAGGCTCCTTTCAGCGAGCATTTGTAATATTGATTAAAGCAAATGTTATTTCCATATGTGTCTCTTAGAACTAGCAAGCGGGAACATCAAGTCACTTTCCAAGATCTAATGCATAAAAACACAATCCCAACCCTCCTCTCTCAAAGGAAAAACTGTTCTCTCTAGAAAATGGCCTTGTAATTTGCTCTATAAAAATGAAGCCATCATTCTCTCAAAATGTGTGTGACTTTAGTGTTGATATATGTAAAGTGAGAATTACAGGAAAACTGTTTTTCAATCTTTTGTACTGTAAATATTTGAAACATATAGAAACACTGTTTTTAGTAATCAGAGTTTTGATTGAAAACAGAATTCTTTCCAGTTGGTTGTATGCAATATTTTTAAGAATATAAAATCTAGTAAGGGGTTTTAAAATTGGCTGGATAGAGAGAAGGGAAATGATGTCACTAAAGGCCAATTAGAGGTGGCACTGAGCAGCTACAAAGCTGCTCAGGAGCGTCTTAGACCCTGCCGGGGATGGAGTGTTGGTCACAAAGGAATTGAAGAATACATGTATCAAACTCCCTCCTCTCACATCTTGATTCTGCAGAGAGTACCCCCTATTGGCGTTCAGTACAAGAGTCAGGAGGTGAGGAATCCCTAGCGACACAGTCCTTAAGCATCAGACATCCATCAGGCATGAGCAAAGAATTATATTGGGATGGCTAGAGAGAAAATAATGACTGCAGTACACGTGATTCTTTGTTGAGTCAATCAACACTGAGAATCTTGAGGAGTCCGGAAACTGAGACAAAACGATGTTACCCACGAGTTGCCCATATATTCGAACTTGAAAATATGTGTGTGTGTGTGTGTGTGTGTGTGTGTGTGTGTGTGTGTGTGTAAGTCAAAGAAACACTTTCAGGAATTGGTTCTCTTCTTTTAGCAAATGTATCCCAGGGGGTTAACCTTGGGTCACCAAGCTTTGTGGCAAATTCACTTACCTGCGGATCCATCTGACTGTCTTCGTATATTTATATTTTTGAGAGATAGTCTGCTAAAACAAAGTCATCAAGTAGATTAGTGAGTGTGAAATAGTATTTTGTAACAGGAAGATTTACTTCAAGGTTCCTCAAAGGCTCTGGGCTTTAGAAATATTAGGTTTGACAGAGCTTACCTGACAGAGATTTCAATTAGTGTTTGACAGAATGAACATTTTGTACAAAATAGGGAATACCAAAAATGTTGGCTAAGAGTAGAAGGTCAGGATAGAGATGTCTTTGATGACAGTGCAGCGAGTCTTCATGTCGTTTGTAGTATTGTGTATTACTCCTTTCCCATCTGACCTAAATTATGCTATTCTAATCTAGACAATACAAAATGTGTAAAGGAAAACTGCCCAGCCTTCCTCATCCGCCTCAGCTGTGGGCATTGCTGCCTAAGGATGCTTCAGAATTTATATTGCCCCTAATGCCTATCCTCCCCAGTGTTTTTTTTTTTTTTTTTTTTTTTTTTTTTTTTTTTTTTTTTTTTTTGCCTGATTCATTGAATTCCAACTGGGAGCTTCCCAGTTACATTCTAGTTCAGGATCTCTGTTTAAGATTTTCATATGGTTACTTGTTTGGGGGATATTTTGATGATCTCAGACTTAGCATTTTATCTAGTCATTTGGATCTTGCTGAATGTTTTTCTCATTTCTCATGGAATTCTTCATCTGTGAAATTTGAAGTTAGGCCAAACAGAATCCATGTTGTGCAAGTATATACTCATGGCTTCTTAATTTACCAAAATTTTAGTCAAGTCAGTTAGAATCAACTGGAGGGAATATTCACCCATTTAAATCCTTGAAGAGAGAACAGATACAGCCATTTCTAGCATTTCCCACAAAGAAACAAGATCGAGATTGAAAAGTAACAGTCCGCAGTTGCCTCTTGGCAAAGCTTGCATTCAACTTCACCAACTCAGAGGCTTCCCAAAGGCAGCCTAACACACATAGATCATCACATTAATATGCAAGGAGATGACAATGCCTCTCTACGATACATAATATGACTGGAAATAGGCCTTCCCAGTTCTGTTGATGGTTCTGAGAATGCCTGCCACAGTGGTCTGAATTGCTGCTATTCCTTGTCTCTCATTCAGCCTATTGCTCCCTAGCTAAAGACTGCGAAAGATTGATAAAACCGATGACTGAATAAGTCTTCACAAAGAGCTCCCATTTTTCCATTTGGGACCTAATGGTAGAGCAATTGCAGTACACTGAATTGTTTCTACTTCTTTAACTTTTCTTCTGTTCAAAATATATTTTAAAAATGATCATGTTGGTGTTTCAAGAGCCAGTATCAGTGCATTGCCTAAGAAGCCCTCAGTTCACTTACAGATTCTCGGAGCCTTATGAGGAAAGTCAATGTCCGACACCTTCACAACTGATTACTAAAGCACAGCTAATGGAAAACATGCAAATGCATTTGCTGATTTGGGTCAGTGTCTTAAATTATGCAAGTATTTCAAAGGTTAAAAAAATTAAATGGAAGCTACCTTAACATTACTGTTGCCAAACTCTCTCTCTATACATCAGTTTACCAACTTCTAATCCATAGACAATACTGGTCTCGTTTCTTTTGTATGGGCACAGAACATTTTTGATGAATATGTACTAAATACAAATAATTACCTTCTTATATACTCTCTTGACAAAGTAGAATATTACACAAAATGTTGTGTACTCTGGCATTTTGCTTAACAAAGTACATATCTTATAGGTCCTGCAAATTCAATGCATAGAGTATTCTCAATTTTTAAAAGTAGCTTTAATATCCATTACAATGATGAGACTCAATAAAGGAGCGTTTTTATGGAACATGATATATTTGGTAATATCTGAAGACATTTTTGAGACTTTAAAATGAGATGTACTATTGTCTTGCAATTAGGAGGCAATTGATAGCACTATCTGACTTTTTAATGGAGGTGGAATTATATCACTTTTGCTCCTCACTTTCTTTCCTCCAGTCCCTCTCAAATACCCTCCTTTAAGCTCCTCTCAGGCTCTCCCTACTCCCAAGTTGGTAGCTTGTTTCACTCTGTGTGTATGTGTGTGTGTGTCTGTGTGTTTGCTGGGTCTGTTTTTCTTATTTGTGTGTATTTGGTTTCCAGACTGACCACACTGGAGAACAAATACGGGGCTTTTCCATGGGAGAGGCTAACTTCTTCCAGCAGTCATTAACTGCCGGTGCTTCTTTGTCTAGGAGTGGGACAGTGAAAATTTCTCCTTTATATGAATGACATGTCTATTGGTATCCCCAGTGTTCTGGTCTTGCAGCCATTTCCAGGAGAGACTGTTTCACAAAGACTCCCTGGTATTCTGTCTCTTACAGTCTTCCTGGTTCTCCTTTAATGATCTTTCCCCTAACCACAGATGCAGGAATCATAGTATAATTTTTTCATTGGCGCTGAACTCCCCACGATCTGTTGATCTCTGCTTTGTGTCAAATTGTGGTTTTCCGTGATGGTCTCCGTTTACTGTAAAGGGAGGTTTTTTTGATGATGGGCGGTAGCCACGCTGTGGGTATACAAATAAGATTAGACTGTACTAGGAATTATGCTGGTCTAGCAAAGTGCCTGTCATAGAATCTCCTCTAAGGTCCATGACCTCCCCAGCCCTGGGATGCAGGCCAGATTTTCAGTACCATGTATGGTCTCTTTCCTGTTGAGTGGGCCTTCGTCCAGTTAGACACCTGCTGTTTGGCACTGATATGTGAGTACCACGTAATGCTCCTCTATGCCTATGTTGCTATGCTGGTAATTATTGTGGTCATAGGAGTTAAAAATGGACAATTTTAGTGCTTGCCTCCTTTATCGTCTTGCATAGTATTTTCTGAAATACTCAAAAGCTAATAGAAGAAAACATAGAAAGTATCCTACAAGATATATGTATAAGAAAAAACTTTTTGAACAGGTAGGTCTCTATTAGTCAAATACAATAGTTGGAAAATTCTTAATGGAATTATTCTTATGGTTTAATATTTATGCATATAGACATTATTTCAGTAACAATATCATTTATTATATTAAAGGGAAAGATGTACCAAATATCTTTTCATTGCTTAAGTAGGAAAACAACACATGGTCGTTCCTTTGATGTGCTGTGGCGTTCTAATTGCTACTGTATTATTTACCATGTTGGTTTTGATGATCAATAGTGTGATTTTCTTGTTATTTTCTTTTGGGTGTTAACATTGCCAAGATCAGTATCAATGTTATCCTCCATGATTAAAAGAAGTAATTAAATTTTACTTTTTTCCGTGCTCTGAAGAAGTTCAAAAGCATTGGGATTATTTTTTATTTTTTTGTAGACTTCTTTTACAAAATGAGTTTTGGTATTTTGATGGACAGAATAAGGATCTAAAGTAGCCCTATAATTTGTAAACATATTAGGTTACATGACAACAACTCTTAACTATGGATGCAGATTAAATAAAGATTTCTAATCAATCAACCTTAACACTAGAAGTTTATTGTAGTTTATTCAGGTGGGTTTATGTAATCTTAACATCCTTAGTATGGGAGAAGGAGCTATAGGGGACCACAGTCAGAGGTATTTAAGATGCTGTGCTGCTGACTTTGCAGACAGAAAGAGACCCACCCTGAGTGTAGAAGGTCTAGCAAGGAGAAGAGAAGAAAATAGATTACTGTAGAGCCTGCAGGAGGGGCATGTTAGAACAGGGAGATATATTTTGAATTTTTGATTGCCCAAACTGTGAGAATATAGTTGTTATGTTTAAGTTCGTGATATATACCTATGTATGTATTTGTATATATTTGAATTTATTATAAATTGTAAGTTTTAGTATAGACTTAATGTTCATCCTGGCTTCTAATCTTGCTTCTGTGTAATTTCTCTTTTTGACCCATGTTCTATTATACTTACAGTTTATTTACACACACTTCCAACTCTAGCATATCTTTAAAGTGTGTCAGAATTGCTAATTTGTAACAGTGTGGGAAGTGTGTCTTTCAATTAGAGTACCATGTTTGCGTACAGATTTTATTTTTTATTTTACTTCTTTTTAAAATTTATTCTTTTTTAATACACTGCATCCTGACCACAGCCTCCCTTCCCTCCCCACCTCCCAGACCCCCAACCCATCCATTGCTCCTCTGCCCTTCAGAAAAGAGCAGGATTCAGCAAAATCATATCACAAATGTCCTTAAGCTTAATTTCTTTTCCAGCTTAAACTGTTTAAAACATTTCTTTCGTAATGTTGATATGTAAATGTAAGGCTATGAATTTCTCTCTGAGGATCTCTTTAGTTAGGGCTTGATATTGAGTTCTGTAAATAGCAGAATTCATATTGCTTTATGATATTACCAACATCATCTTTCTTAATATGTATTTCTTTTTTTTTCAGGCAATAGGGATACTTTCCTGATTTTGTGGTTTTAATTTTATTGTATCCAATTGAAACATTCTTTTATTTCTACATTTATGAAATTATTAGTCATTGTAGTATAACATATATGGGCATGATTTGTGACTTTTCCATGACCATGGAAAGACAATTTATTACTTTTAGCAAGGATATTTTAAGACATACTGGTTATATTTTGTGGTTTTCTTGTTTCTTTATTAACATTTTCATGCATTGAGTTTCCAATAGTCTAAATTTTAATTGAAGTATCATGTTTGCTGTGTACTTCTGTATTTTTCTCTCTGATATTTTTAATATATTTTTCCTTAAATTTTTTTCTTTTGTTGAAAATAGATTGTTTTCCTCACATAATATATTATAATTATGTTTTACCTTCCCTCTACTCTCCTCAGTCACTCCCCTCCCATGGGATATACTCTCTATATGTTACTCATAGAAAGCAAACAAGCTTTTAAGTGATAAAAATAAAGTATAACTAAAATATAGTAAGATAAGACATAATTGAGCCTATTGAATTTGGACAAGACAAATAAACAGAAGGAAAAGGGCCCAAGAGGAGGCCCTTAAATCAGACACTCAGTTACTGCTACACTCAGGACTAATGGTCTGCACACACACACACACACACACACACACACACACACACACAAATAAAAGGTGGGGACATATGACATTATTTTATTTTAAATTTCAAAATAGCACTTTGAATGATGCTAAATACTCAGATTTAGCTGTTCCATAAATGGATACTGTTATAGGTCAGATATTAAATATTGTCATAAATCCCATGGTTTACATCTGATAGTATTCTTGGGAAGTGGGAAACAATTAGAGAGTAGAGATTAGTAGATCAAATGGAGTTAGGCCATTGGAAGAATGTAGTTATAGACTGCTCATTTATTTCCCAGCCACTTAGACCTGAATAATAACACAGAAACTATATTATTTGCAACATGGTTTGGCCAATAGCTTAGGATTCTTATTAACTAACTCTTATATCTAAAATCAATCAATTTCTATTAATCTGTGTATCACCACAAGGCTGTGGACTACAGGTAAGGTTCTGACTGGTGACTGGCATCTTTCTCCTTTGGCAGCTACATGGCATCTCCTTGATTCTGCCTACTTTCTCTCTGTTTCTCTCCAAGCCCGACTATATTCTGCCCCTCTATAGGCCAAAGCAGCTTCTTTTATTAACCAAAGGTAGTAAAGCATATTCACAGCATACAGAGAGAAATCCCACATCATCTCCCCCTTTCTGTCTAAGTAAAAGGGAAGGTTTTAACTTTAACAAAGTAAAATTAAATATAAAAACAGGTATCCAATACAAGGATGTAGAAGGAAAATCATGTAAATCTTACAGAATATTTTCTGTAGTATAAGCAAAATAATTATTGAACTCCTGGGTGTTAGCAGTCATTTTTTTTGTACTTTTTCTATTCTCAGGGGTCTAAGTTTTGTAATGAAAATGGCCCAGCTAGCTCAATCGGTAGAGAATGAGACTCTTAATCTCAGGGTCATGGGTTTGTGCCCCATGTTGGGCACTAGGTAATGGCAGAAGATACAAAATAATCCCACACTAGTTCAGAATTATGTGTAATAAAGGGTTATTTATTTAGGGAAGATTCATAGATCACTGTCGTAGATCACAGTGCTCTGCAAGAACAGGGAACAGGAACAGATGCTAGCAGCCAGAAATGAGAACCAGAAGCAAGAGAGTGAGTGCAAGCTTTACAACATCATTTATGATGATACCAAATGGGCTGGTATCTTAAAAGCTATTGACTAAAGGAGCAGAAGGAGCTCCCACAGCACCTACCAAGAAGCTGTGCTTAATTCTATTCTTTTGTGTCTTGAATCCCTTCTCAAGATCTTTCAGGTTTTATGTGGATGCAATTGCCCCATGTTTGCACACCATTTTACAAGCAGAGACTGCTCGTTTGTTCCCCAACTGCTCACATCTGAATAATAACACAGAAACTACATTATTAGCAACATTGTTTGACCAATATCTTAGGCTTTTATTAACTAACTCTAAGGTTCTGGCTGGTCTGGTGACTGGCGTCTTCTCCTTTGGCAGCTACATGGTGTCTCCTTGATTTCACCTACTCTCTCTATATATATCTCTTCCAGCCTGACTATATTATGCCCTGATATAGGCCAAAGCAGCTTCTTTTATTAACCAGTGGTAGTAAAACATATTCATAGCATGCAGAGGGGAATCATACATTAGAAAAATACCCCTGATGGAGATGTGAGCATTCCTCCATCCCCCCCCATGCTATCACCTCCTTCTTCTATCTCTTCCCTTTCTTTCGTTTTTTTCTCCCATGTCCTCCATCCTCTCTTCACTTCCATGCTACCTCCTTCTTTATTTCTATGGTTCCCATTCATCATGAGTAGTAATGTTGCTCAGCTGTGTACTCACCACCATCATGTCCCACCTCACCCAAAACAACAGATATGGCAAAAAGAGAGCTAAACTGTATGAATCCTTAAGCCAAAATAATTGATTATTTCAGGCATTTTGTCAAGGAAAACTGAGTACCAAATACACGCATCAAAAATAACATGCTGTACACTATTTTTGTTTGCCAACTAAAAACTAAAAGAGAAAGGTAATTTATAACACTGAGGATGACATCTGAATAAACACATAGCAGTTATGAATATGAATGAGTCAAACAATACTATACTAGACAACAAGAAATAAATGACAATACCTACACATCTCAAAGTACATGGAGAAGTCAACTGATGCCTATCTATAGCCTTCACCCCTGTGTTTTAGGAGCTTCGGTATAGCATGGAACTCTGCATGCTACCAAAAGAGAAAGGTAAACACCAACTCAGCCACAAACCCATTGACCTAAATGGTGCCCTGCCTACAAGATATGCTAGGGCAATAATGGCATAAAACTTGTGGCGGTAACCAACCAATATCTGATTTGACTTAAGGTCCATTCCAGGAGATGGAACTCATACTAAAAACTGCTTGGGTGATCAAAAACCTGAGAATAGATATCTCAAGGACTTAGGACAAAACCAAATACAACCGTCAGAGGGCAGTAAGTCAACTTTTCCTCCTACCATATGGGTTCTGGGAATTGAATGTGGGCCTCCAGGCTTGGTGTCAAGTACCTTTTTCTCTGTTGAATGATAAGAACACTGCATGATTGTCCTTTTACTAATTTTGAAGTGTATAACATACCATCAACTGTACTCATAACATGCAGTTTATATCCTGAGATCCTTCTTTTGTCTAAATAAATTTTTGTCTCTCTTTGCTAAAATCTCCTGCTCTTACCAAGTGTCTTAGAGTCACTGCTTTGCTTTCTAACTCTAAATGAAATGTTCAACTGTATTATACTCCATATACAATTGAGGTCATATATTTGCATTTGGCTTTCTTTGCCTGCGATTTCATAATGATAATTATTTCCAGGTTTACTCATGTTGTAATTACCAAATGCATTCACATCGTTTTAAAGGCTTGCTCTGCTTTAATACATACAAACTTTTCTTTATCCATTTGTCATCTGATGCACACTTTGCTTGACTTCCTACTGCCAGTTATTATGAGTCATGCTGCAGTGAACATGGGTATGTACACACCCCTTGGAAGCCCTGATTCAGTATGGATACATGCCTCACAGTGGGATTTGTGGATTGCATGTACATTCTAATCTTAGGTTTTTTGAGAACTGTCCACACTGTATTTGGCTGTGCTGATTTTCAGTGTTACTCTCAGTGCCCAGTGACTCTACTTTGACCATACCATCCTAAATATAGCTGTTTTTCATATTTTTGTTAACAGCTGCTTTATCAGCATTATCAGAGGTGGCATTTTATTGTGCTTTTAACTTGTGTTTCTCTCTTAAGTGGTATTGAATATTTCATCAAATGTCCATTGGTTATTTGTATGTCTTCTTTGATAAATGTCAACACAAGTTATTTGCCCATTTTAAAATTCAAGTATTTGTTTTCCTACTGTTCGGCTGTTTGAGTTTTTATATATTGTACCTTCTAACTGCTTATCAGATACATGGTTTGAATGTATTTTCTCCCACTTACAGATTATCCGTTTGTAGATGAATTCCTTGGCTGTGAGAATATTTGCAGTTTATACGCTTAATAAAAAAATTGCTTCTGTTGCCTGTGTTTTTGGGAGAGTATCTAAAAAAAATTATTGCTTAGAAGAATATCAGTCAGCATTTCCTTTATGTATATGTCTAATAGTTTTTGTTTGTTTTTTCCAAATAGGGTTTCATTGTACCTTTGGAGTCTGTCCTGGAACCAGCTCTTGTAGAGCAGGTTGGCTTCAAACTCACAGAGGTCCACTGTCTCTGCCTCCAAGTGCTGGGATTAAAGGTGTGCGCCACCACCGCCTGGCAGCTTCTAATAGTTTTACAGTTTGACGTTATTTGCGTTTAGCTCTTTAATCCATTTTGAGGTCTGGTTTCTTTTTAATTTTGAGTGTATATAATGTGTATGCATGTTCACATGTGTGTAACTATGTACGAGTGTGAGTATGCAAGTGGTTGGCCTGTGTACAGAGGTCACAAGACAGACCACTTTAGTTGTCAGTTCTTGTTTTTGGCGTGTTTGAGGCATGATCTCTCATTTCATGCTGTGCACCTGCCTGTCTAGAGATCCCTGGGATCACACATACACGGCACAACATCTGGCTTAATGTGGGTCTCGGGGATCTGAACTCATCCTCACACTCATGGAGTCACCTTCACAGCCCGAGATCTGATCGCATTGCCCTCCACATCAACACTGATTTGTCAACAGCGTTAATTGAGAAGGCCGTCTTCCTCATTATGAGATTTTTGTCTGTCAAAACAGATTGATTTAAATGTATGAATCCATGTTCCAGCTGATGGCAGCATGCAGAGTACCTTCCTGTACCAAAGTTAGTCGCTGTAATGGTTAAATCTCTGTTGAGAAAGCTTGGAGAAGGCCAAGAACTCATCTGCATAGGATATGTATGAATTTTAAATACTCTTTCCTGGTTGAATTTATTCACTTGTGGCTTTTGGCCTGAATCCTTTCTTTTCAAGGGAACTTCCATTTTTCTTTCTGCATAAATTTGGTCAGTTTCCATTTTACATACATTAGACTTTATTTTTATAATTGTTGTAAGCCTACATATATCCTATATTTTTGTTTGAAATTTGTAGCACAAATTCTAATTGTTCCTAATATTAAAAACTTGGAGTTAGTTATCAGGGGGCAAAAGCTGAAGGATCAGAGAAGTAGAGCGGCCAGTCACTACACAGTTCTTACCTCTACTACTGCTCAAAGCAAAAGGGCAATCATGTCCTCAGACTGCCTCCTCAAACTGCATCCTCAGACTGACTGCTGCCCAGACAGCTGCTTCAGACTGTTTGCTCAGACTGCACTGAGCTCCTGTCTTTTCCCACTTCATATTCCTCTCTCTGCCTAGCCATACCACTCCCGTCTCCACCTTCCTAGTACTGGAATTAAGGATGTGGAATCACTGTGTTGGGATCATCTTTGTATGAGCTCTGTTTTTTTTTTCTTTTAGACTGGATCAATTATGTGTAGCTCAGTGACCCTTGAACTAACAGAGATCCATCTGCCATTGTCTCCCCAAGTCCTGGAATAAAGGTGTGTGCCACCACGGCCTGGCCTCTAGTGGTTTAGCTCTACACTCTGATCTTTGGGCAAGCTTTATTTGTTAAAACACAAACAAAATATCGCTACAAAAACTTTTTAAGAATTTTTATTATACATTGTTTTCTGAGCTTTCCCTTGCTTTAGTTTGTCTTTGGCACATTAGTTTACCTTAGAGTTGAAAATATGGTTTGCCTTCTACTAGTGAAGGTGGTTGGTTTCTCTGTGCAAACTTTAGAATAAACTTCCTTCCTAAGGTCAGTTCTTCATAAGTTAATAAGATGCATAATTTAAATTATGCCACTGTTAGTCCATTCAAGTTTTGCAACAGCATGGGATCCAAAGGCAGTTATATTTTGTATGTATGGTATATTTATTTTTTGTAAGGATTTTGTATGAATAATATGGTGTAGTAAGACTTCTTGACCTCAATCTCTAGCTTCATGTGAAGTTAAATAAATGAACTATGTGACTAAATAGATGGCTTGAATAAATGAACTACAGTGATTTTTAGGTAACTGGCTTAACCTTGTAAGCTAAGAAACCTTGTGATACTGACATAGTATCTATATCTATATCTGTCGATCTGTCTATATACACATTTATTTACTGATACACACATATACATACTGACCTATACATACTGACATATGTGTGTGTATTCCAATTTCTTTCTCTTTACCTATTGGAGGCACGTTCTCAACATTCTCATGCCTCTGATGAATGTGTAGGCTTCTGAAAGCCCTCCTACTACTCTGGACAGGGGAAAAAGGACCGGTGTTTTGATACGTTCATTTGCTTTCTTTCCTTTCCTCTGCCTCAGTCTGCAGAAAGCTGCAAGTCAGCAGCAGATCACCCACTGAAGATGACTGCTTTTCTGGAGTTGAACTAGCTGCAAATGATGGAGCCGAGGGACACTTGTACCGTGCATTGTGCAGAAGGAAGAAAAGAGATGCATCGCCTACCTGACAGCCACTTTAAAAGACGTCTATGAATGAATTGGTATGAAATAAAACCTGTCGTAGATTTAATCACATACAGAAAGAATTCCAAGCTTAACATTTTCTATAAAGTGACTGATTCATCCTGTTCAGAAATTTAACACATTTGACATTTTTTCTCAAATGTAATTTACAAAAAAAAAAAAAAGGAAGAAGAAGAAGAAAGAAATAAAAGAAAAGAAAAAGGGGGGCTCAAGTGAGAAAGCACAGGCACGTGGGAGTGAGCCCTCATTCTAGAACTGGTGTTTTATCAATGAATAGTTTGTTTCTTAGCCCCTGCAATGTCTTATTTTATTTTATAGAGAGAACTTACATTAAATAAGTCTTTGGAAGCAGCTGCTGTGGGTGCATGGAACAGGTTTCCGTTTCTACAGCTTTGTTAAGTGAGGCCCGGTGAAGATGCCACAGTTAATCCAAAGGTGTTCACAGAGCAGCCTTCAATTCATTTGAGACCAAGCTGGTAACTTTTAGTCAACGGGCTGACCTTTGTACAGCTGTCATGAACGCTGGGCATCAAAAAAGAAACTCGTCTTGTAAGGCTTTAGCACGCCATGCAGTGCACACTAGCTTCCTTTAGGAGGAGCTGGTCTTTCTGACTTATGGAGACTTAGGATGAGCAGTGTTTTCTTAACCAAGTGAGCTAATATAAATACTCATATTAGTAAATTTGCTTGCTGATACACATAATGCTAATAACAGACATAGCAAGGAAATTAAGCTTGCTTTATTAATTTTTCAATATTAAATTTCACTAACAGATGCATTAAAATTATCTTTATTATGCCAACTCTAATGAAAAGACATACATCATTAGTGATATGCATATAATATATGTGAGAGCACTTATGAAAGAAAATCAATAACCTCATTAAATGTGTTTATATTTGTTTCTACAAGTCAATTATCTTTGCAGTTATTAATGTATCTACATTATTACATATAACCAATAAGTAGCATTTATGAAGTAATCTGATCTTGTCTATGTCTCTTTAAATCACTTACATTTTATAATTTTTTATAAATGGAATCCAAATATTAAAAATATTTTCTAATTGGGCATGAATAAAAGAATTAGTATACACTTGTATTGAATACTTATAAGACATCAAAATAAGTCCAAAGCCACTCCTTACATTAAAATGATACTTCTGTGAGTGGCTTGAAATGTTAAATCCGTCTGTAGAAAAATTAACCCAACTATAAAATGACTAAATTTTTAAGTTTTCCATTTAAATCAGGAATCAGAAACTAGATTAATATTCTATTATAAAGACTTGAAAACTTAAAAGATTGCTATCCTTTTGTGTATTATTTTTTCAAATATTTAAAAATGAAATATATGTTTTATAATTTTTATTTAAAAGTTTTTTTTTCATTTTACATTCCTCTCCACTTCCTGCTCCCCTCCATCTTACTCCCACCCCACCCCTCATCCACTCCTCAGAAAGGAGTACTTTGTACTCTCTTGCGAGTGTACAAAGTCTGGCATATCAAGTTGATGGAGGTCCAAGCCCCTCCTTCCTGTTTCAAGACTGAAAAAAGTAACCCTCCATAGGGAACAGGCTCTAAAAAGCCAGTTAATGTACTGGGGATAAATCCTGGTCCCATTGCCAGTGGCCCCACAGACTGCCCAAACCTCAGAACTGTCACCCACATTCAGAGGGCCTAATTTGAGGGAGCATGGTGGTTGCTCTGTGGGAGGGACAGCGAGGGAGAGTGTGGAAAGAGATATCTTGATAGAGGGGGCCATTGTAGGGTTAGGGAGGAATCTGGTGCTATGGAAACTCTCAGAATCCTCAAGGATGACCCCAGCTGAGACTTTTAGTGGAGAGGATGCCTGAACTGACCTTGTGCTGTCATCAGATGGATGACTGCCTAATTGTTATCACAGGCTTTTCATCTAGTAACTGGTGGAAGCAGATGCAGAGGTCCGCAGGTAAGCACTGGGCATAGTCTAGTCGAAGAGAGGGAGGAGGGATCATATGACCAAAGGGGTCAGGATCAGGATTGGGAAACCCACAGAGACAGCTGACCCAAGCTAGTGGGAGCTCACTGACTCTAGATTGACAGCTGGAGAACCTGCATGCGATCAAAATACAACTTAAACTTGTATCTACTGATTGTAGATAGTTCTACAATCGTTAGAACACTAGATCATTGGAGAAATGGTATTATGTTCTTTATATTTTTCAAATCTTCTTACTAATAGATTGACTTAATATATACACTATATGCCTTCTTCTCTGGTTTAGCTATCTACATTTAGCTGTCTGTCTGTCTGTCTGTCCATCCATTCACCCACCCACTCTTCTATCCACCTACCTGTCATGACTCTTTTAGCTGTGTACACTTGCAGGGAAGTGTTCTCATATTTTGATAGTTTATATTATTGTGGTCATATACTAACAATCACTGGTTTATATTCCTGTGGTCATATGCTCATAATAACTGGTATATATTCCTGCAGTCATATATTCACAATCACTGGTTTATATTACTGTGGTCATATGTTCACAATCACTGGTTTATATCACTGTGGTCATATGTACAGAATCACTGGTTTATATTCCTGTGGTCATATGCTCATAATAACTGGTTTATATTACTGTGGTCATATGTTCACAATCACTGGTTTATATCACTGTGATCATGTCCCCACAGTCACCAGTTTGTATTGCTGTGGTCATATGCTTGTATTCATAGGTTTGTACTACTGAGGTAATATAGTCATATTAGCTAGTTTATAGTACTGTAGTCAAATACTTATATCCATTGCTGTTCGTAGAAAATGCCCTAATATTCTTGTTTTTCATAGATGAAAAATAACTTTGCACTCAGGTTAAATATTGGCACCGCCAGGCAGCGTAACAATAATGGAATATAAAAGCAGGATAATGGGTCAACATAGTTCTATATTTAACAAATACTGGAGGAAAATGTCAGCTTCAGACAGTGTGGGATGCAAGATAAAAATGGTGAAAAGGAAGCAAGCTATTAAAGAAACACAAGACTATATAAACAGAGTGTGTCAAAAAAAAAAAAAAACTTGACCGAGGACTTACTAAATCAAACAGTGAATGAATTCCAAGGAATCTGAAGTTAGGCCACAGCCTTCGAAAGCAATCTGTGGTGGTAAATAATCTACTAAGAAACATCCACAGCCGTGGTCCCGGAAAGTGGTCATGGAATGGGACTATGGCCCTGCACTTACCTCTAGAGCAGCAAGAAAAAGTGCTGCAGCATTGCCTTCCAGGAGGGAGCTTTAGTGGCACTAACCCAAACTGCAAGAGATCAAGGCAGACATAGAATTCTCCCATTCGGATGAGACAGCAGTGGGTTTGAAGCTGGCAGGAAATGCTCCATAACGCCCTTTTCTTTCCTCATAGTACATTCCTCTGATGAGGAATTGACTCTGTTTTTTTTTTTTTATTTTAAAAACAAAAGTAAATATTTTGTCTTCAGTTTACTTTTCTAAGCTTTTTCTGTCTTTTCCTGAAGAATACCACAATAGAATGCCAGATTTACTTAAAAAAAAAAACACACAAATTTTTCTTTTTTAGCTAGTTAAAATTTCTCTTGAGATTTTCTTTTAAGTTTAAGGTAGATTGAACCTAGAACAAAAATTAAATCAAATTATATTCTGTGTGCTCAATTTTCTGTAGGGAACCAAAAGCCACCGGAGTGTAAAATTCTAATTAATTATGTGGAATGCTAATGGATTTTAAATTAAAAGTGTGTGCTGTTTAACATCTCACTCCACACCAGTTTGCAAGTGGATATTAGAGTGAAAATGTCCTGCAAAATCTGAAATTCATAGAAGGTTTAACTGTCAGTTTTCCAATTTAGCCTACAGAGAAGAGCTGTATTCTGTATCAAAGGGGACCCTGCAGACAGCCAGGTTCACAGTTCAGTGAGGGCTTTAAGTTTCCAGCATGTGCCGCTGTAGATCAACCTCTGCCGTTATATCACGACCACACGTGTTTGTTCTAGCTCTTCTAATTTGATAGTTTAAATCACTACATTGACTTACAAGTGTGGAAATCAAGGCTTACAGTGCTTCTAATGTTCATGGATGTATAGATAACAGGGATGAGAGTTGACAAAAGCCAGGGTTGTTGTTCCATGTTGGGCACTCAGTAAATCACAGGACACTCAGTGGACATGACACAACAAACAAGCGCTGTTTTATTTTTGTTTTTAATCATTTTTAATTGACAAATATAGTTAGGTATGGAGGCACTGTGGAATGACTAAATCAAGTTGCTTAACATAAACAATGGATGAACTTCCATATTCCTTTCTTTGAGGTTATAGGAAAATGTGATATCTACTCAGAAAAGTTTAAATGTACAATATGTTGTTATAACAAGTAGTCATCACGATGCTAGCAATCTCTTGAACTTCTTCTTCCTGTCTAGTCGAAACTGTCTCCAGGGAGCAGCGTCTCTCCAATCTTCACATTCTCAACCTCTTCTCTCATCATCTTTTCTTTCTGACTGCAAAGTCATGGGCTCCATTATGGTGCTTCAACATGTACCCGGTTAGACTTCCCTTTCTCCTCCCCTTCTCTGTCTTTGCGTTCACCCTGGGCTGGTCCCTCTCCTCCTTCTAACCCTCTGCATTTATGTCATGTGTATTCTATTACCATCTCTTCCTTTTGCTTGTTTCCTTGAGACCCCTCTTCTCCCTCTCATGGTCCCTTTTCTAGTTTTAGGAAATATACCTACACCTGTGCCTTTTGTAGTCCTTCTATAGATGAGATCGATTCATGCTATCTTCAAACTTCAATTAGAAGATCTTTACTGAATATCAGATCATTGCCAATGTTATTCCTAATTCTGACCATTTGACAGAATTTTCTAAAAAAGAAGCATGAGACAACCTGTAGTCAGGATAGCTGATCTTACCTACTAGTTAGCTCTTTTGTCAGCGAATATTTACTTTGTGCAGGGGTATTTTGTTTTCTGAAAACACAGCAAGGAATAAAAGGAAAAGTATTAACCCTTTTGTAGTGTAGAACCTAGTTTATTAATATTCTAAGAAGGTACGCATATCACATCATGCTGAGATTTAAAAGTTAAAACATAAAGGATGTGGGGAAGATTATGATCCCGTTCCATCCTTGGTGGAGAGAAACACTCACTGAGAAAACATTGCGGTGACAGATGTTGGGCATGAGCTAGAGATACATTAGGATTAAGAAAGTTCCAGGTAAGCTAAACGCAAAGGCCCTGCAATGGAATTTCTCTTGAACTGTGTGAGATAGGGAAAGTACTAGGGACTGGGGTAAAAACTACCTCATGGGCAGAAGCCAAAATGGCAGAACAGCCGAGTTAGTAGACAAGTTTCCCTATGTTATCTTTTGGTTAAAAAAATTAAGGGGGCGCAGAAAGGAGTTGTTTCTCGTGTCTTGGCAGCAAAGGTCAATAGGGGAATAGGAAGCATGTAGGACTCTCCACTCACATCCCCAGTCACAGTTTTGAAGAAGCAGCCTGACTATTCCAAAACGGCAAAAGACAGTATTTGTTGGAGAGGGTGCAGAGACTCTGGAGCCCCTGTGTACCGTTGGTGGCGGTTCAAATAACAAAACAATTACAGAGAACAAAAGGAAGCATCTCAAAAGGATCGCAGAGACTCAAATAACTATCATGTTAGCATTAAACAAAAATACTTTCAATAGCTCAGCTGCCAGTGATAGCAAGAGGGTTGCTATTCTGAAATGATCTGGACCAGTGTCAGATGAAGTAAATCAGTATTTATGATTTATATTATCCTTTCCTGAGTCATTGACAATCATATCTCAGCTTCGAAGAAAGGAAACACAAACACAGTGTAAAGTTAATAAAAAGAAGACAAAAGTAATGAACAAAAAAATTCACTTGGCATAGAAGCTGAACTATAATTAGCAGGAACAGACTAGGCATCGTGATATAAAAGCATGCATGCGTATATATGTGTATGCATGTGTGTGCTAAAGCACACACATGTAGATTCACATTTCATGTATGTTGTATGATAGACTCGTTATGTGACTATATTATAGTTTTGTCTCTGCTCAGTAGGGTGGCCTGGAAACTGCTGCCCGCTCTGTCATAAAAAGCGCCGTTGACACCTGTAAAATGGTCTTTAAATGCAACTTCCACTAAAAGAAACCAGAGCAAAAAAATGTGTAAGCTGTACCTGAAAACCATGAACTACCAGATTCAAAGACACTATCACAGACGACTAATATCAAAATGACCCGGACTGACTTGGTGGGACAGACATCCACTAAAAAATGGGACATACAAAATAAGGAGACTAAACCACTGGAAATAACCAAAAGCTTCCAGAAATATTTAAATTCACAAGTTCGAAACACCATTTAAAATAAACTGGTTCTCTCCATAGACTAATAGAAAACTAAATTTGACAAGAAGAATATCAAACATTTAATTTTTCTCCTGTGTGCACAGCACAATCAAGGATCTAGGTATGGATGGAGGGAAACATTTTTAAAAAAAATATTCCAAAGAGTAGGTGAAAGGTAAATCAATGCAATCATTTTGCGGTGAGATAACGGATGCAGGTACTGGGCTTAAACAGCCACGAGCATCACAAAAAGCCAGGCTGGCAGTCATGATATGCTTCTTCATAGCAGGAACCTCACAGCCTAGTCTTGCCAACAGGACTGAATATGTGTCTCATCAATGTCTTGAGCCCATCTGTCAATTTTCAAGAAATACAAAGGGCTAAAAACAAGCTATCTAAGCCACAGTACAGGGTGATGAAAAACAGACTATGACAAATTGCATCAGTCAAATACCTTGGGTTCCTCAACAAATAAACTATAAGAAAAAGAACAGGATGATGGAGGACCATTTAGATGACAGGAGACATAAAAAAAAAAGACAGCAAATATTTGAAATTGGCAAGATGGAGCCACCATAACGATAGATGTGTGCTTGCATGATAAAGTTGTAAAATACCTTGTGTTCTAAATTTCTTTTAAATTAGAATAACGGTTGTTTATGTCAGGAGAAAGAGAATTGTGTCTGGGCAAAGTTATCTTCAGCTGCTGCCAAACGTGTGTTTCTTGCTGTGAGTGGGGCTCTCCGCAGTTTCTCCCTCATCTTATAATAGTTCAGTGTGTGTGTGTGTGTGTGTGTGTGTGTGATGTGTACATGAGATAAATCAGAAGGGAGATCAGCAGTTTCTCCCTCATCTTATGATAGTACAGTGTGTGTGTGTGTGTGTGTGTGTGTGTGTGTGTGTGTGTGTGATGTGTACATGAGATAAATCAGAAGGGAGATCAGCAGTTTCTCCCTCATCTTATGATAGTACAGTGTGTGTGTGTGTGTGTGTGTGTGTGTGATGTGTACATGAGATAAATCAGAAGGGAGATCAGCAGTTTCTCCCTCATCTTATGATAGTACACCAACCTACACTTTTGTTATGGCCACATAATGTGTGTGTGTGTGTGTGTGTGTAATGTGTACATGAGATAAATCAGAAGGGAGACTGTTTGGGGAAAGGAAAGAGATTGGTAGGAGACTAAAGGAGAAATCGGGGAGGGTGATATGGGCATAAGATAGGAGAAAATACGATGTGAATGGATAGATACCACAATGAAACTGATCATTTAACAAAAAAATTAATAAAATATGTTTTTACTTTATTTTTGGAATGTTTCACTTGGTCTTTCATTGCTGGGCTTAAGAAACAATAGTTTGAGCTATTTCAATTTTTCCCCAAAGCTCAGTATAACTACTTTCTTAGTCACGGTGCGACCTTGTGTGTCATTTAAACACTCTGCTGAGAATGAGTGGGGACACTGTGGATGGGCACATTTAGATGGGGCATGAGAGCAGATGGGGACGCTTGCAGGAGGGCTACTCTGGGGCAATGCCAATTTCTCCATCTCTGTTTCCTGACATGCTTGAACTTGTGTGAGAGAAGAGTTCGCCTGCGTAGCTGGGAGAATGCCTTTCCGTATACAGCTCCGGAGCAATGAGAAGTTCTGATGGCTTGAACACAGTGTGCATGGCTATGCCTCTGAGAGTTAAGGAGCTTTGAGGTGCCAGTTGGCAATGAAAGATTAGGAGGCCCCCTGCCAGTTCACCGCTCCCGTGGCCATGTGGGAACCTTTCCAGTATTCACCCATTGTGTTCAGCCAGCTGGCTGGGGTGTGATTACTGGGCTGTGAGTCAGTCGCTGGTGATGATTGCCATGCATGCCTCATGGGCTCTCAGATGCATGCTTGATACGGCGGGCATAGTTTTCTCAAACATAATCATTTGGTTATTAGACCAATGTGGGGAACATGGTCTGTAAATTCACATGAAATATAAATAAATCTTGGGTTTATTTTGTCATAGAAAACTATTTTATATTTTTCAGGCTGAATTTTATCTATTAAAATCATTGTCTCAGTACCCTTTGCCAAATATTGGTTATGGCTCCAAGTCAGCTTTAGAACCAATGTAATTATAAAAAACTGCTACTCAAATTTGACATGTTTTCTGAGAGTTTTGGTGGTCATTCTGTGGTTTAGTAAAGCTCTCATTCAAAATTGGGTTTTGACTCTCCACTATGATACTCTTGAAGACAAATGTTATTTATTTATAATCATTTATCTTTAAACGCATTTATCTTCAAATCCATGTTATCATTATGAAATACTATTTCTGTTTCATTAAGAACTTAAAAACTACCTGTCCACTTTGGTTCTGGAGTCCTCAGGAGTAATGGAGGAAAGGTCAGACACAAGCTACAACTTTATTTATATGTGCAACAATAATATAAGTGTGTGATGAAATGAAAAGTGGTAATATTTTGATATATTCACACGTAAGGTATTAGACATACGAAAGTTGTATCTAAGAGGATTTAGTGTGTAACAAGTCTCTGTTCTGCCAGCCAGCTCCCAAATAATGACACAGAGATCTCTTCTTATTAATTATGAAAACTTGGACTATAGCTTAGACATGTTCCTAACTAGCTCTTATAACTTAAATTAACCCATTTATATTAGTCTATGTTCTACCATGTGGCATTACCTCTCTTCCATCTTGCACCTCATGTTTCCTCTCTCTGTTTCCCCATGTCTTCTGCATGCCCAGATTCCTCCTCTTCCTTTCTTTCCCCAGAAATCCATCCATTCCTTCTGACAAGCTATTTACCTTTCAGCTTTTTATTACAGCAATCTGTCTTCATATAGTGTACAAATATGCCACAACATTAATGAATTACTTTAAAAAATTATATAACTTTGTTTTGAAATCCTTTTTTTTTAAATCTGGTTATAGTCAGTATCTTAAATATGGTTTTGAAACATTTTGGCTGGCAGCACCATAAAGTCCCTGAATGTGGAGTTGATGAACAAAAATATTTCTATACATTTTATTTACCTCTTGTGCTACAATCCATGATCATCAATTAGTGTTATCTTCTGAGTGAAATAATTTTAAATAAGACTATTTATTAGTAATTATTATGAATATTTAGTTCATGTATAAATGTATATGTGCATATATTGTTATAAATACACATGTACAAAAGCATGAACATATGTATATGCATGCACATAGTTTTTACACTAACTCCAAGGGAAGAGGACTTCATTTCTACCCCATGATTGGAGAGGTTGTCATGCTGCAGGAGGCTCAATCATATCCCTGTTAACGGTTTCCACTAATTTGCTTAGTAATATGCCCAAGTCTACTTGTTTCTTTGGGAGCTAGGATGCCAATTCTCTAGTTAGTGTAAGGAGAAGCGGACAGATGTCAGCCTGACAGGAGCAGAGCAATGGTTTGTTATTGTTATGTTAATGAATTATTAGTTAACTTCTGCATATCCTAATACAAGCATGACCCATTACAACGTTTTCATTAGGAGCTCCAATGCATTTCATAGTTTGTTATACACTTTAGCACGTAAAGCTGAATGTGTTTTATAGTGAGAGCTGATGTAGCAATATTCTGTGTTTTAAATACATGTCAAGGCTTTTAGCAAATGATAAATGCATTATTTCTTAATTTACTTAATTTTCTCAGCTTATTACAAGGTTTAACCTTTTAATCTGCATTCACATTACATCAGGTAAATAAATACTAAGTGACTACAGTACACTTTGTGCTAACTACTTTTTAATAATCTACTACGTGTTTTTGTAAAACTAAGCAGCATTTAGGGATTTCACTAGTAATAGCTTGATAGTTTATTAATGTTGTATTTTTGTAGGTTAAGAATAGAGGCTAAATATAGTTGTTGTTTACTTATACTGTAAGTTTTACAAAAAATGTTTTACTTTCATAATCAAATAATGACTTTTAAAAAATTCTGTATAATGAAAATGTGTGATCTTCTCTGTTGTATGGGAAAGTATGCTTTTTGTTAACTCAAAGCCTCATGGTCAGAGCTGTTATCTCAAACCTGGAGTGCTTGAGGTGAGGGAAAGGGCTTCCACAGGACCTTCATCCAAAATTAGTAGACAAGAGCACAGCATAGGAAACTAACTTTTGGATTCATTACATACATCTAGTATCTCATCCTAATTAATTCTCCCTTTAAAAAGTAAATGTGTTTATTTAAAATATTATTATATCATTCTCCCTCATTTTCTTCCTTTCCTTCTCTTCCACATACCCCTTTGTTCCCCCAGTTGGTGGCCTTTTCTTCTTAACTATTGTTACTACATATACATATGAATGAGCAAATATATGTATACAGCCTGCAGGTATGCTTTAAGGAGTAAACTTGGTATTGAATAGCCACTCCAGGGCTTCATCTTTGGGGAAGATTGATTCTTTCCCAGCAGTTGTTAATTACTGATCACTTTTCATATATGGATGGGACCCTGTGAAGTTTCTCCCATCTACGTTGGGATATCAACTGATGTTGGAATGTTTGGATCTTTTTAGGATGCCATATTGTTGAGATTTCACAGGTGTAATTTCCTTTTCATGACTAAAGAGCACAGTTTCACAGAAGACTTATTAATTCTCTAGCTCTTATAATCTTTATGCTCCCTCTTCTGTGATATTCCCCAAGCCTTGGATGTAGGAGTTTTGTAGTAGATGTCTACCCTTGGTCTGGGTACCCTACCATCAGTTGTCTGCATTTTGACTAATTATAATTTTTTTTGTAGTCGCCTCCTACTTTAGAAAGAAGTTTCTTGGATAGAGGGTGAGATCTACATTCATCTTTGGGTATAAGGATAAACGGTTAGAGTGCAGTTAGGATCATACCGGTTTCGGAGAGTAGCAGTAGTAGGTTCTTCTCTACCATTCGTGACTACACTAGTGACATGCAGTTGGAATTATTTTCTTCATTCACAAAACCTATCGAGGAAACTCATTCTATTATAGACTGGACTGAATTGCTTAGGGCGGCAGTAATGGTTAGGTGTTAGGAGAACTTGTCCCCCATTCTGAGCTTAATAACTAAGATTCTCCTTTCTAATAAAAAGGTGGATGGGGAAGGGCTGATAAAATCTCACCACAGAGGAGGGGTCAGGAGAGACTGGTGACCATGCTGAAGCAGGTAGAGTCAGTTTTCTTCAGGTATGTATGCGTTCCCTGGAGAGGCTATCCAGGCTCCAGAAGATGGGCCTATACCCAGTCACGGATGAGCAGCAGTGAAGAGAAGCAGTGAGTTTTAAAGGAGAAAATTAAATCGCAGGGGTAAGTGGTGAAGGGACAGAGGAGAAAATGGGGTGGTGGTGAATATGATCATATCACATCATATTCACATACCAAATTCTCAAATAAACAAACAAAATCATGCTTGATTTTGAACTAAAAGAATATGGCCTATGCCTGTCAGACTATCATTCTGGGAATTAGGAAAGTGTGGTGGTTTGTGTAAGAATGATCCCCATAGGCTTAATCCCTGGGGAGCGGCACTATTTGAAAGAATTATAAGGATTGGAAGGTATGTCTTTGCTGGGGGAAGTGTATCACTGAGGGTCGGCTTTCAGGTTCCAAAGGCCCATGCTAGGCCCATTCTTGTCTCTCTCTCTTTCTCTCTGCCCGTGGACCACGATGTAGTTTCCAGCTACTGCTCCAGTGTCATGCCTGCCGTCATACTCCCTGTCCTGATGATAGCGCCTCTGAAACTGTAAACCAGCCCCTAATTAAATGTTTTCTTTCATAAAAGTTACCTTGGTCAAGGTGTCTCTTCACAGCAATAGAATAGTGACTAAGACAGGAAGTATAACAACTGATGGATGAGATAACCCAGAGATGGGGGAGAGATTAAACCGCTAGCAAACTCCGCTGCAGCTTATGATTCATGAAGATTAATTGTTTAGGAAGTGCAAAGTGTATCACAGCCTTTGAAGTTTCTGGGTGACTACGTTGCATATACTTCACCATAAGAACCTTAGGAAATGAGGCATTCCCTTCATTGCCAGCCTTTCATCTGTCACCCAGGATAAAAGCCTTCCGCAAAACCAACCTCAAAGTAAGTACTATGTCTGTCGCTTCTGTTTCACTAGGCTACAATATGATAAACATCAGGTAAAATATTAGGAACCAAGTGAGGGTGACGTTTTTTTTCTCTCTCCAAATGTATAACATTTTTTCCAAAGTCAACTGAGATATCCCTTAAGTAAAAATATTGTAAATTGTTATTTGAGTGCCAAGAGAGCCTCCTAATACTCTAGATGATCAATAAATTTAATTGCATGGGCAGGTTGGACATGAGAAGCCCATCTGCTTGAAGGCTGTTATTAACTGGCCATAAAGTTGTGGAATATTTAACCTTTTGAACTATCTAGGCAAACTCTCCAGTCTTTCTTACATGACTGTCTTCTTTTCCATGCCCCCCCCACATTGTTACTTAAGAAAGAACCCACAGCAGTGTACAGTGGCTTATAAACTGAATCTTTGTTTATGCTTTAGTCAACTTAATTGCTTCTAACCTGATCTCAACCTTGTACAATTCATACTATCTCATATACTGACAATACTTTTCTGTAACTAATAGATGGTCCAATAAAATGTAATGTCAGCACAATCCGAAGGAACTTTATAGTGATAACCAGGTGTCATAAGTGGATATGATTCTGATATCTACATTTGTCACATCCAATTTTCCAGTATTACTGATTGCATGTGGGTTCAGCTTAGACATTATCTTACCTAAATGATCTTTCTATTTAGATTAAAAGGCAGATTTCGCATCGGTCCAGCTTTTCCCACTTCTGTGATAGATACCTTCTTCGGTTAAGCAATTTCCTCATTGCATCTGCTTCAAGGAAGGAAGGAAGGAAGCGAGTTTGCATTCCCATGAGTAAGAAATGAGAAAAAAAGCACGCTGGGACTGTCACCTCTACCAGCACACACTCAGTTTAAATCTACAGTAATAGACTCGTACTCCTAGAAGGCTTGCTGTGTTTGTTTGCAAACTAGTACGCGGTACTTACAAGTCCGTGGTTTTATTGACGTGTTCCTTCCCATTCCTGTGGTTTTTAATTGAAACCCCCACTGTTTTGCCTGGCTTCAGGAGTGCAGCATATAGGAGTTGTACATTAGCTTTCTGACATAGACCAGAGGAACTTAAGAGACACCGGTATGTATAGCGAGACCTGTACATTTGAGTGTGTTTTCCTACCCGCAATCAAGTCTTAGCTTGTGGGATGAGGATTAATGGCTGGATTAAATCTAGTTACGAGCAGTTTCTGGTTTCCAGTTTTCTACATGTGCAGTTGTCGTTCCCTGTTGAGAGGGGACTGGGTTTTGTTCCTCGGCGGCCGTTTATAACTGCTTTGAATGGGCACGGCTTTACAGCCAGTGCTCGCACCCCAACCTGCCGGAAGCATCATTTCTCTCTCCAAACATTCACGTTGCTAGCATCATGGTGGTTATTACTTAGCCTCAAGGTGCCTGCGCTATTTGGCTTTATTGCTTCATTTCAGCAGTGTAGGTGCTTAGAACATCCATCTTTTTATTTCTCTGTCTTCAATTTTAGTAAAGCAGAATTGAATATTCAGTTTTCCATAGTAAATCTATTAAATACCCTACGGGACACACAAGGTTTCGCTTTGGTCTGAACCAGTCTTCAAAATATCTTAAAAGTAAAGAATTTTATCAAACAGCAGACCTCCTTAAAAGTAGAAAATTCATACTAGAAAAGTCAAAGATAGTAACAAGTGTTATGGCAAACCACTGCATGCTAAAAAAAAATTCAACATAAAACAACTATATAATTTGTCTTTTTTAAGGATGTTGAAATACCAATACTAACATAGCTGTGATCAAAGTTTGGGAGAGCTTTTTGTATTGCCAATATTCGAGATATTTGAAAATCAGATATTACAGGTTAATTTACTCCCAGATTCATATGACTCTCTTTTGAAAGATTCTATGAAAAGTGTGATCTATCCATTGCTGTATCAGACCTCAAATTTTCTTCCTATATTACAAATTAACATCATCTTTTTTTCTGAGAATCAATAAGGACAATTGAGAAATTCAAAGTGAATTCTAAGACAGATCTGCTTTAGGTTGAATTGTAACAAATGTATCATCACAAAGTGTGTATCCAGGGCATCATTCTTCTTTTATTAAAATAAGAAAGAAACTGGTGGGTGGGTTCACTGTGCAAGAGCACTTGTTGCCCAAGTAGGTGGAACTGAATTCAGACCCCTAAGCTATGGGAAAACCCCGATATGTCAAGATGGGGTGTGAAGACAGGAAGATTGCTAAAACTTCACGCTAACCCAGAAATGGTGAGCTCTAAGCTTAGTGTGAGACCCTGGGGAAGAGAGGGAGGGTGATAGAGGAAGATTATCTGAAGTCCTCCTATGGCTTCTGCACACATACACAGGCTCGTAGGTGTGTATACATTTACATGCATAGGTAAACATGCATATAGCAGACAGAGATGAGGGGGTAATTCTAGATATTTGAATATCTTAAATGAATCATCTGATTAGCTGCTGATATGAACAAAAAGCTTGCCAGTCCATTAAAATTGTTGAATAGACTGTACAGGTTATATTTAGGAAGATATGCAACACACACACACATATACATATAATAACAAATAATAAAAAAGAGACCATGAATCTGAAAGAGAGCAAGGAGGGGTTTAATGACAGGGTTTGGGAATAGGAATGAATGAGAAGAAAGTAATGATATAATTATATTACCATCTCAAATTTTTTTAAATGACTGAAATTTATTTTTTCATGACAATGGAGGGGAGCAGGCCACAGTCGGAATGTGACAGGGATCTTCTCTGCTTGTTTGGAAGATGGTTGCCTTCTTATGTTTGTGTGTTTACAGGACCTTCCTTTGTGTTCTTATCTCCTTCCCTGTAAGGGCAGAGATATTGGGGTATGACCAGCTTCATTTACATGACCTTACTTCACCTTCATTACCTCTTGGAAGCTCTATCTAAAACATTTTCATTCTGAGGCCCAGGGGTTAAGATTCAACATGCACGTTTTTTGGAAGACAGAATTCGTCCTATGACAGTCTCCACATCCCCTCTCTTGGTCTAGCCTTCATCCATGACAATCTGCAAACCCTTGCTCTAGCCTTCAAATACTTCATCTCAGCTCAGTATCTCATGAAAAACACCCACTCATCAATGACTTCTCTTATAGAGACTTTTGATGTAAACCACAGCTCGGATGAAAGTTTATGATTGCAGTTTCTCATATAAGATGGATTAAGTGGTACGGCAGAGTTCATTTCACCATCTCTCCATGTTCACAGGAGAGACACCTGTGGGGTCGCTGTCCTGAAGTTCCCAGAGAGCCTCTGGAGAGCAAACGGTTCATTTTTCCACCTATGAACTCACATGTTTTCTCTTTTTACATATTTGAAATGCAACAAGAAATTTCAGTGTTGCTGATTTAGTAGTAAAAAGAAATACTACTTTTAATGTTTTATTAAAAGCAAAACTTTGTTCAGTTCCATCAATAAGTTAAAGAAAGGTATTTGACTTCCTAAGTCTCTCCTCTTCCTAAACCCTCCATCTTGGGAATTCTCTTTTAGTTTCCCTTTTGGGGGCTTTTGTTTTTTTCAATTCAAGGGCACTCTCATTAATTCACCTTTATTGATTAATTACATTATATCATCTCTAATGTTTATGACATTCCTACAAGATAGATATCATTAAACATTTTACAGATAAATTATAGGTCACGGTCCTAGTCATATTGTGTTTATCAATAAAATATGTATTTGACCCATATCTGTTAGGTTCTTACAATTCTATGCTGTTCACTATCCAAAAGCAGTAAATATATAATATTTACACTTTGAAACTTTAAGGAGCTGCAGAGTTCTTGTGATCTTAGTCTGGCCCTTGAGCACTGGGCTTTTGTGTGAGTGTTCTTTCTCCCCTCATAGTTTTAAAATTGAAGAATCAGCATTCTCCTTCACTTCACAATTTTCCATTTATCCCTGGCCTCCTGGTTGATGTTGGTTTACATATTATCCAACTCTTTTTTTAAAAAAAAAAT
The DNA here is from genome assembly GCF_037038515.1 of Microtus pennsylvanicus. Lineage (NCBI taxonomy): Eukaryota > Metazoa > Chordata > Mammalia > Rodentia > Cricetidae > Microtus > Microtus pennsylvanicus. The sequence continues at coordinate 98,609,795 of NC_134584.1, forward strand.
AAAAAAAATAATACAAAAAAACCCTTTACTGCTCTAACACTACACTTTCCTTAAAGGACAATGTTTTGTTTTGTTTTTTGTTTTTTGAAAAAGATCCTGTAGTAAATATCATGTGGATATAGTGAATGATCAATAAACATGAATTCACATTAAAAATGACGAATTATTGTAAGAACAGTTTGAGATCTCAATAATACTGAATGTGAGGAAAAAAACGAAGGCATATGTACAGGCAATGGAAACACTAAGACCTCTTTCTGGACAGTCTGGAATCCTGTTTCAAGTTTACACACACTAGTATTTATAGTTGCTCTTTAAAACTGGGGAAGGGTGGCTTCTACGATTGCCACATCGGAGGAAAGCCAATATTTCTTTAGTGTCTGCTGCTTGTTTGGCCTAGACAACACACAGGGGATGTGAAATAAATTTAAAAAATATCATTTCTACAAAAATTAAAACATAGCATTCAAGCTTCAAGTTCCCTGTATGCTTCATTTTTTACTAAAGCTGAATGGATTGACTTTTACAAAGTAGGAACTGGAGATTTTGTCCACTCTCTACCATGAATGGATGGCATTTCCTTCTTCTTGTATGGCTCTGCCCTCCCAGAGGCATCGCATTCCCTATTCAGAGGCAGAGTCTGCAGTGTTTCTTTGTGTGTTGCGTTTTAACCAAAGTTAGTTATTGGAGCATTAAAGTGTGCTAAGGGCATCCAACATTTTCCTCTGATGTCCTGGCCAAAAATTCAGCTACAGACAAAAAAAAAAAGTAAAACAAATGTAAATCCTGGTGCCACTGCCAGTGGCCCTGCAGTCTTCCCCAGCCATACAACTGTCACCCACATTCAGAAGGTCTAGTTTGTTGTATGCTGGTTCTTTCCCTGTCTGACTGATACCTTACCCTCCCTGAGGAGTGGATGGGAGGGGTGTGTGATGGGGAAGAGGTGGAAGGAATGGGAATAGGTGAGGAAGTGGGAACTGGGGTTTGTATGTAAAATGGAAAATAGAAGTTTGTTTTCTTTTTAAATACAATAAAATAATTATATATAAAACCTTTTGAAATATTATTTTCCCTTCATAGTTTGATGTAAATAAAATATCTGAATTTTATTTTCCTGACTTACAGTCTAAAAGAAACCCAGTTTTACAAAACCTTAAAAAAATTCATAGTTGCTCAACAGATCTACCAGCAGTTTTAGAGTATGCTACACAAATGATATTGCTGTTTCTTGTCCAATGTCTTTTAAAGGCTTCAGAATGCATTTTTGCTCCAGAAAAATGATGAAACACTCCAGCACCATTGTGTAGTGGTCATGTGGTACCACTTTCTGCCCAGAAACTTCCACCCTTTGGACTCATGCAAGTCATTGCTGTAGCCTCCCTACCTTGCTTTTACTCATCTTTCCTTCTTCTACCAAAGACCACTCTGCATATGTTCTGGAGGCCTTTATATATAGAAGTCTAGGATATCCATTTATCTACTTTGACTTAGCATGCGGAGTGTCATGTGGCTTTTGAAGCAGCATCTTTCCAGGTGCTGCCCATAAGCCCACGGCTGTAAAGCTTCTGGAGTGTGGTCTCTCTATCTCTAAAGCATCTTGTGCTGTACTTCATTTGTTCTAGCGATGCTTTCTTTTGTTACCAGACTGTAAGCTTTATGGAAGTTGCCTGGTTTATTGTGTTTATTTATTTACAGATAGATTTATTCGTAAGAGGGCGTGAACAGAATGCTCATTCTGAATGCACTCATCCTCAAGATGGTGTCTGACACACAGTAGTTACTAGGCAAATCTAACTTGAAGAACATTGGATGATCTGGAAAAAAGTGCCTCTGTCTTCGGTTGCTTATAACCCGCCACCAGAGACATGCTCATGTTATGTTTTGAAGCTGTAACCAGGAGTTCAATTAAATTATTTTTTCTAAGGGAGCATGGATGTTAAAACTGAAAATAAATACATGGGTAAATTCTAAATTTTATTTTTTTTCCAAATTAATTTAGCTTTCCTCCACGGTGTCGCTAAGTTTAAATGCACTGGGACTTGGACCCTATTCAGATAATGTGCTCTGAAGGACATTGTTGTGTATACAGTGCTCCTATGTAAGTGTGCTTAGTTTAAAGTGTAAGAAATAAATCAGTACAAACATGAAATCCACTCCATTCATCAGAGCTGAGACGGGGAACAGTTTTTATTGCCAAGTAGATGGTTGAAGAAAATTAATGGAAGAACTCTTGGCAAAGGTACTGACCAGGTGAGAAAGTCTTGTGATGTTCCCAAGGGCCAGCAGCAGTAGGGAGCCAAAGAGGGAGGCATCCCCAGGTCCCTAGAGAACTATGAGAGTAAACAATTGTATGGAAATGTTGGTCATCAGAAAACCCCTGGTCAGATAAATATCTACTTCTCTGTCTTTATCAAAATAGAGAACAATTCTGTTAACCAACAAACGGCAACAGATAGGAGTGCAGGGATCTTTTTATATGTTGCTTTCAATAATTATCAGTATTAAAGGATAGAATAAAATATTTTGTAAGCAGTATGCAGTGCAGAATGATTAATCGGAGCTAGCGAGCATATTATCATCTCTCATTAGTTATCAGTTTGTGGCGAGTGCTTATCTCTATACCCATGTCTTTGCAATGATGCCAGCGTCTAAGTCCATAGCTTAAGGACCGGTAGCTTTAATTACCTTCTCTACTGCCTGCTTCCTGAGAGTTTAGTACATCATGTGGGAAAACCAACTGTTTTGTGACCACAGTATTGGAAAGCACATGTTTAGGGCTTCTGGATGACAATTCCAGGGCGCTAAGCATTTCAGCAGGCTTACTTGACATGATGAATGAGCCAGGGAAGCCACTCTGGATCCTCCAGACCAGCCCTCCTCCAACTGAACACAGCTAATTGGCTCCATCAACATGAATGACAAAATGACTAAACCCAGACTTACGTAAATCGATTCATGTAATGTGTGATGTCATAAATTATCAGTTGCTCTAAACACATTTAGAGGACATATAATAATGACTTCACTGGGGAGTTTTCTGAAAATTAAGATAAAATATGTAAGACTTTCTGAATAAAGTATTTTTCCTATACACTCCCCTCAGGGATTTACTAAGAGGAAGATGGCTGTGATCTAGGGAATCTGGAAGACCCTGTATCTTATGCTAATTTTAAAACAACTTCATAGTATTCTGATTTCAGTCATTTGTTTTAGTTACTCTAGTAGAAAACCTGAAATTATTTGATGGAGTAACTCACAAAATCTTGGGAGATGAAGCATGGGCACTGTCTGCAGACTGGGCTGGAATGCTCTGAAGAGTGAGCTGCTGCATCACTGAGCCCTGCCTTGTCATTCATCTGCCTCCCGCCTCCCTGCCCATCCCTCACTCAGCAGCAGGCAGGTGACTTCCATTCCCATGTGCTGGAGAGGTGGCTTCGTGAAACTGCTCGAGACAGGGTTCTTGTCCTGGAGAATTAGATCTCTGTCTTCTACCGTTTTAGGGATATCTAATGAGACTCGTAATTGATCCTGGGCTTATTTTCCTGGAGAGAATGACTAGTCTTTAGGCTCTCTTATCACATCCAAAGGGGCAGGCATGCCAGAAAATCCCTAGAGCCTGGAGAAATTGCTCAGGGTGCTGACACCCTTGCCACCCTCTGACATCCAAAATGATTTAGTCTTAAAGGTGGCATTGTGTGAAATTATCGATTTAACTGTCCACTGAAAAGGGACTTGCCCACTCTCTGTTGGAGCGTTTTATTTAAAAAGAAGTGGCTCTCTCCATAGATAAGCCAGGAAACCATTTACACGTCAAAACCTGAGTTATTGAATGATATTGAGCCGTGTTACCCTTCTCTTACTAAAAATAAGGTTTAAAAAGATGGGGAGGGACAAAAGTATTGTATACATTTACATTTTAAATTGTGTAATCATGTTATTATCTGAAACTAATGCCATGCTGTTAAAATTTAGATAAAGTGTCCTGTAATGCATACAAAATGTTCATTTGTTGAAGGCCATTAAGTTAATTTCCTGGCAACAAGATTAAATGCAAGGCATTTACATAATCATTAGTCGTGAGGTGTAGAAAAGATAATTAAATATTCCACCACATTAATTTATATTTAATTAACTGTGCTTTAGTGATCCTTCTGTCTGAATATTAATATTGTGTAAATAAACAATTAGAATGCATACTGATTTTATTAGAGGCTTATTCTCAGAATTAGGTAAAAGATGCAATTATTAATTTGATTATATCTAATTTTACATCCTAATCATGTTAATAGAGTCTAAAAAGGTCCATCACTGGCTTTGGTGATGACATTCTTACATTTTAGATTTCCAATGACAATGTTGCCTAGAGACGTAAAAATATATTCAACTTTCAACTAGTTTATTTTCCAATAGTTAATAACTTTCATAATATTCTCCTCTGAGGTTTCTTTCACTTAAGCCTAACATTTTACTTTTAAAGAACAACAATTGGTTATTGTGCAGCCATACAACATGTAGCTATGACATCCTCACTTGGGACATACTGGTAGTTCTGGGGGATATTATATGATATAAATAGAAACACAAACTATTAAGCAATCCTGATAAGGTTAAGTGATTTGAAATTGTAACTAAGGTTCATAGCTAATTAAAAGTCCACTACAAAGAGTTGCAGGTGTAGCTGATATTAGAGAATGTTTGCTTAGTATATACCAAAAATCTGGATGACTCCCCAACCCCACATTGAATCAGTCAGACATGGTAGCCCATGCCTGTGACCCAGCGCTCCAGAGGTGAGGATAAGAGGATCTGAAATGTAAGGTTATCAAAAAAAAAGTAAAATTTGCCAGCACATACATTTTGAAGTTTTAATATTTCTACATAGAGTGTTAAGAAATTTTTTGAAGAGAGAACTAACATTCCTAGGAATGTGTGTCTAAGACTCTTTCATTGTCAGGCGTCAGACTTTGGTGGAGCAGATAAGGGTTAGGGAAGAGAAATCTAAGTAACACATTCTCTGAATCCTATTGGTGCCTTTATTAGCCTGCAAAATTTGCAAGTCAGTAAGTGAAAATACCCAGGGCTTCATTAAGCATCCACAGTAGAAGAAACAAGATACGAAAGGAAACAAAACAAGCAAAAGAAAACAAAAACAGAAACATTCTTTTTGACTCATACGAGTGTATTCTCTAAGATATAAAGTTACATTAAAATATTGCTATAAAACAATAAATTTCCCTACCAGGAGAAGTTATTTCTCATTAAATTGTAACATCCCAAGCTAAACTGTTGTGTTTTCTGCATGAAATATTTATTTGTGTGAACAATTCTATACCGATTTTAACTGTCTTAAATGTAATTTGCAGAGAGAGGAATGTGTTTCGCAAGCATATATTTCATAATGGAAATATTTGTTCCTATCGTTTTTGAAAGGGGATAATAAAGTTGTTTTTGTTTCTTCTCAAAGCCTCCAGGACTTTTAAGTTTACAATACGATGTAGAGTTCCCTTGGCCTGGCCCAAATATGTTCCCTCTCATTTGTGACTATAGCTGCTCAGTAGATTGGAGGCTCTTTTTTTGGAAGCAAATGTATGCTTTTCCTACTCTACTTCTCCCTATCACCATACAGAAGGAATATGTATGCACCTTGTTTCAAAGACTAAATTCCAAACTGCTTTCCAAGCTTCTGCCACTGATATGATGTCTAGGACAAGCTTCATAATGTCAGAAGGCATTTATTCATCCTGGTGTGTATATATGTATATTGCACTGATAAACAAATATAGATGAGTATTTATAGGTTCTCCTTAGTCATTAACAAACATTTCCAACTCTGAGAACTGGAAGAGGATAATTAGATTGTTGGTAAATGAACAGGTCCATCAGAGGATGTTTTCCCTTTAGAAGAGGAAGCCTGGGTTCTCTGAGCTTCTAGACATGCTAATGTGGAAGGGGGAAAGGTCACAGCTCCCCAACTCTACACAAAGAAATAAAGGTAGCAAAAAGTGCTGAGACTGAGGAGATGGTCTTCCCCAGGGAAGAGCCCTCCAATACCAAATGTTCAGTCCTAACATCGTATATATACAGGTAACATGATAAGGACTGAGCAGGTTGTTTTAGCTTCTTAGGTGTGTGTGTACGTGTATGTGTGTGTGTGTGTGTGTATGTAAACAATAATTAAAGAAAAAGGACATGGATTTAAGAAAACAAGGCAGTGAAGTGTGTGGGAGGAGTTAGAGGGAAGAAAGGGAAGGGAGAAAATTATGTAGTTATAAATTCAATATCTCAAGGAGACATGAGCAACTTATAAAGACTTGCATAACCCAAATCTATCAATCAGAACAGAGAACAACTCACATTATGTTCCTTAGAAGTAACCATGGGCTTCGGAATAGTATTCTAACTCAAGTAACCCACTGCTCTCGTAGAATATTTTTGGTAATATAGACTTTCACCTTTCTTAAAAATAAAATTTATTTATTCGAGTGAAGTTGTATTTCGGAACTTGTTACTTATTTATACAATCTATATATTCATGTGATTTCCCTACATATATGCTTATCTATATATCTTTATTTTATTAATAAAGTGTCTTTAGTTAGAAAGAACAGATTCCTTTAAACATTAAAAGCTAAGGATAATTAAGCTGGCCTTGCTAGGTGTCACACTCAGAAAGCTGAGGCAGGATGATTGCAAGATTGAGGTTTGCCTTACTATATATTAATACCCAGTCTCAAACAAATACACCAAGGATAAAATTGCAAAGAAAAACTCAGACGATACAAGCTTACTGCAGTCTAATGGCAGAAAAATCCATCAAAACATATATATCTTAGAATAATTATATAGTTATTATGAACATGAAAATACAACTTTTTATTTAATTAGATATTTTTTGGTAATTATCTGAGAGCTGAGCAGTTATACTATATTCAAAATCTAGAAAATTGGCAACCTAATCTTTTTCCTAATGGCTAAAACACTATTGGAGACTGTAAAAGAAAGGAGCAGGTATTGGGAGCAACCTTGAGGATTCTGAGGTATGCTTTATCCGAGTGTTGCGCTATGGGTGAATCACAGCTTTATTGGACACACTGGGCCTCCATAAAGGCCAAAGGGACAATTAGCACTTAGTGGGATACTAACTGCAGCCATAGAATTCTAATAGGATGCAAGTGTTGTATGATGCTCAACCATAAAGAAGAGCTGTACTCTTAGGTGAAAATCTGAACCCCAGCCTTGCCATATGTCAACTGTTTAGCACTAGACACCTCATTTGAACTATGTGAGATATTTCGAGCATGAAATAAAGGAATGAAGAAAAAAAGATCATCATGGTAACCAAATGTCAACCTTGGTACCTGGGAGTTACCTCAAAACTAGTTTAAAATATAAAATTTCATGCTCCAACTCCCTGCCCTCAGCTTTCTGATTCCCCCAAATCTCTATTTTTAAGATAATCAGGTAATTATAATAAAAGAAGTCTGCTATCCACATTCTCGAACAGTTTCACAAGCTTCATGATTATTTTTAAATTATGTGATGAGACAATTCTATAAAAATATCCCGCAGCTTGGCATCAGGCGGAGTCTGCTTTTTGAACAGTGTTTTGATGACTTTTATTAGCTGCCTTGCTGACAGCGACCTAAAACAACAAGTTCATCTTTGTGCTTCAGTCTCCACGGCGATTAAAGTGAAGGGGTTGAGTTAGCCAGACAGTCTTACAGCTGGTGTTCTAAAATATTTAACCCCATAACCCCGGTTTGGTTATTACATCGAGTTAGTGATTTATTCACTTACATGTGCATGTTTATTTGTGTATATATTATTATGGTAATGTGAAATTTTTTGGATGCTTTCTATAATTGTGGGAAAGCTGGGTTTATTTCTCCATTAAAATTTGATTTAACCAAACTTCTTTAACACAATTAGAGAGTGGATAACGCTGTCAAGATTATGATTTCCCCGTATATAATTATAGGAGAAAATGAAGGGAGAGGCCAATTTTCCAAATGACTTCAATTTCAATGGGGAATAGAGGTTGGAATACATGGCAGTGCCTTCTACACAGAGCTTCCTAATTTAAAATAAAGTTTAGGGCTATTTTCAGTGCTGTCTGTTCAATTCACTTATCTCTCCCATGGTCAAATAGGTAGCAAATCAAGGAAACAGAAAACATGATTAATTTTAAATGGGAAGGAAGATGTGTGGCAAATTTGACAAAGGATTCATTGCCCATGAGGAGGTTTGAAGGATGTGTGGCATTTAAAAGCTTTGATTCAAGTGGAAACTTACTCTCCCTCTGTTCTTATACTCTGCAGTGGAGTTGAGGAAAACTGGGGATAAAACATTTGGGTCATGATTTTCCCCTCAGTTTTCCAGTGTTTTGTATGACCATTTCGAGGGTAAAGCCTCCGATAAGAGCATATTTTCATGCTATTAGCCAGCCCTTGTGACATTATAATAAAATTATTTCACTAATAGATTATTTTCCTCCCTCTTTTGGTTTTCTGTGCCAATTATCAATGGATAACTTGCAAGGATCCAGGAATGTAGAAGGATGTCTAAAGATAACAAAAAGAATGGGTGATATCTTCCAGTTTAAAGATACCAGAAATTTGAGGCTTTGTTAAGGTTGTCACATGGACCTCAGATCCCATTGTTTATTAATGAAGATAATATAAATTTTATAAAATCTCTGCTTATTCCCATGAGATATCAATACAACATGTACTGTGATACCAAGTTTCTTTAATTAGGAAGGCACTAATGTAGATGAAGTTAAACTATTTAAATGCCCATGGAGATTTGATGAAATTAATTGAGTTCAAAATGCATTGAAAATGTTGAGCGATTATGTTATTACAGTAACATATGCACACAAGCATAAGCACAATAAAAATGAAGTGATACAAATTATGGAGGAAAGGGCATTGCTCATGTCTCCTGACTCCTGTTATTTGCTCTTTAAAATTGCCGTGGGATTACTTTTAACAAAAGGAAATTATAGTAGCAGCTCCTAACAATATATAAATTGGTCTTGTATTCGGACTTTCCGACTTAAGGAATACGTTCCTGTTAGTTTATTCTAATTTTGCTTTTGTATTTCGTTTAGTGCCTATTTATGATAGACAGGACGTGGTAGGGGAGCCGGGAGCGGCAGCATGACATGACAATCAGTCTTTGTTTCCTCTGAAAGCAGAAGCTATCTGAAAATTGATGAATGCATGAGTTTTAATTGATGGAGGTGGTAATGGGAATAGACCTAAAATAATTGCTTTACAAAGCCCTCATGGCTACACCAGTACCAGTTACTCCGTATTCTTGCTCCTCCTAATTGTCTCGCTATGCACATACTTCCACTGCGTGGTTTTTACAGCTGACACATTCGCAGCACATCCTCATTTATCTCTGAATAATTTAGAAAGGGAAGTTGTTTAGCATGGAAGATGGAGAGGCATTAGGATGGGGGAAAAAACCTTGTCTTAGATTTAGGTAGAATAAAGTTTTATCTCTGGCCAATATCAATACAGTGATTTGTATTTGTTCACTCATTTTTTCCCCTTACTTTTCTGCTCTTTCCAATTTACCACTCTTTTTTATTTCTCAATAAAACAGATAAATAATTTTATAAAGTAAAATAAATCAAAATCAGTGGTTTTTTTACCCTTCTTCCACATTTTTTTCTTTCAGTTACTCTCCTCATCTTTTTTTCTTTCTGTTTGGATCTTTTTCTATCCCTTTATAAGATTTATTTTTATATCAGTGTGACACTTTATTCTTTCTTTTACCCCTGGATTTGTGTGTATACAAATATCCAAACAACAGTGTTTCGACACCGCTCTTGTTCTTTGACTGAGCTCCGCAAGCTGACTTATTTTGTTTATGGGACGACTCAGATGCCCTGATTATATCAAATGATGCAATCACTTCTCATGTATTTATTCATTTAAGCTGGTAGTCATCTAAATATTGATGACATTAAAATTGAGTATGTGTTTATTTACTTAATCATTCATTTATGAATGTGTATTAAGCTGGGTGAGCAAAAGCAGAGATATAAGTGAAAAGTCATTGTCCAAGCCTCTTGGAAGTTGAACTCCATTAGAAGAGGACATCAGACAAGCAAGTAATTATACCACAGCATAATTCATGCTGTCGACATCCCTGTCACAAGGACAAATCCTGCAGGAATGCAGAAAAAGTCCTCGTATTTAGGTGAGGTGTCCCAATAGGATATGAAACTACTACTTTAACTGGTACTTCCAATTCTGTTCTGATATACTTTAGAATGTGATATTAAAACTGAAGGTGATATTAAAACTGAGATGTGAAATTTGAGTGGGTATATTTTTGTTCTCTTAGGACAGAAATAGGAGCTTGAAGAAAATCCGAAGTTTTTTACCACAGGAAAATATTAAGAGAGAATGAGGAAACGAGAAGAGAGATGTTGGGGGAAAGGTAAAAAGTGCTGGAGAACTTTACAAAAATAGTTGAATGAGTTTCCCACTCAGGGGGGGGGGGACAGCAGTGGAAGACATCGAATTTATGTCTCTCCTTCCTGTATTTGTCCTCTTATTGAATAAAGCTTCCTTCCTGAGTTAGTAACTTGACCATAGCTCCGGATAGTGTTACCTATCCCGTACTAAGAACTACTGGGAAGGCAAAGCTTCTGTAAGTCCACTGATGACCTCCCTGGCTACTGGATTATCTACTTCAGTTCTTTAATCTCTTTGTTCAGTTAAACTTCACTCTTCAGGAAGACTGCCAGTGTCAAAAGCTAAACAATAGCAACGATAGGTAACCAATGTTTTAAACCATGGACATTAGTAGAATGGTCTGAACAATTGATGGAGAGCTCTGTAACAATAATAATCAGAGAAGTCAACAGTAGATAGATGGTATACCTAGATGATTCTTTTTCTTATTCGCAATTTTTTTCTTTTTATTTATTCTTCTCTCATACAGTACATCCAGACTGCACTTTCTCCTTCCTTCTTTCTTCCCATTTCCCATACTATCTCCCCTCTCCTCAAGATCCACTATGCTTCCCTTTCCTTTCGGAAAACAGCAGTCCTCCCAGGGATGTTAACTGAACATGACATAACAAGGTGTGCTAGTGGTCGAAGCAAGAGGTGGGTGAGATTCTGATGGATAGGAAGAAAAGAGCAAGGATGTGACTGGGGACAAGGTATAATCTTCAGAACCATTGCCTTGCCATTACTCGTTCTAAAAAGACCACATCTCCTACAGTCTCCAGAATTTCTCCCTAATGGTGCTAAGGAATAAGTGAGTCTGTAGATGACATTTCATATGTAAACAATAACAAGTGGGAAGGGGGATTCTGGTTAAACTAACCTAATAGGATTTTACTGAAGACAGATTTGGGTGACTGGACTTTGTCTAGGAGAAAGTACTAGGTGGAGAGCCTAACCAGGATCCAGAGTGACTGGACGCTGAAGGCTGGAAGAAGTGTCTTAATAAACTGACTCAGCAAGGCCTCTTGTTAAGATTGTATTTTATAAAATTTATTATTTATTTTACGTGCCAACCACAGCTTCACCGCCATGCTCTCCTCCATTTTCATCCCCCATCTCCTTTCTATCCCCCACATCCACTCCTCAGAAAAGGTAAGACTTTTCATGGGAGTCAACAACCATGGTATATCAAATTGAGGCAGGACCAAGCTCCTATCTCCTTCGTTGAGGCTGAGCAAGGTATCCCATTATAATGAATAGGTTCCCAAAAGCCAGCTCATATCCTAGGGACAGGTCCTGGTCTCCCTGCTAAGGTCCCCATAAACAGACCAAGTTATACAACTGTCACCCACATGCAGAGGGCCAAGGCTGGTCCCATGCAGGATCCTTAGCTGTCCGTCTAAAGTCTGTGAGCTCCCATGAGCTTTGGTCAGCTGGTGCTGTGAATTTCCCCATCATCATCCTGATCCCTCCTGTTCCTTTTTCCTCTCTTCATTTGGACTCTAGTGCTTGGTATTGGATCTCTGCATCTGCTTCTATCAGTTACTTGGTGAAGGTTCTATGATGACAATTAGGGTATCACCAACCTGATTACAGGAGAAGGCCAGTTCAGGCACCCTGTCCACTATTGCTAGGAGTCTTAGCTGGGCTCTTATTTGTGGTTTCCTGGGAGTTTTGCTGGCACCAGGTTTCTTCCTAACCCATAATGTCTCAGTCAATCAAGATATCTCTTTCATTGTTCTCCCTCTCCATCCCTCACAGCTCAGTTGTTAAGGGCTAGGTTCACAACCAAAAATCCATGTTCTTGTGTGGCAGAGGCAGAAGGACCAGGGGTTTGGGCCAGCCTCAACTGTATAGTGAGTTTGTTGGCAGTCTGAACTACATAAAACTCTTCATAGATGGACATAGGTGAAGGTTCAGAGGACTGTAAAATTTGGCCTAGCCAAGGTTCTTTATGAACACTATAATATAGATAATGATTGTGAGAAGTGGAATAGAAAGTCGAGTGCATTTATCTAGATATGGACTCCCTTTCTGTTTCGATGCCTCTTTCTGATCAGGATAGTCAAATGTCCTGTACTTTCAGTAGTCACATATGTCAATACTTTCTCTGTGGCTTTCTTGCATTTTCATGCATTCTTCATTTTCAACACAATAAATCTTGGAGCCACTTAGCTGATAGTAAATGATCAAATTGCTAAAACTGTGGTCTGAGGTGACCAGAACAATTGAGTGATTTGTTTGGAGGGAGAAAACCATAAACACAAATACAGACAGAGAATAGGCTCTCATTGACATATGCCCTCAGATACATTTTTCTTCTGATTTTCTTTTGCAAGTCAATGATTTTGATTTCTAAGCAGTTAAGTTATTCAAATAAATCTTCATTTATCTGATGTCTTCGAAATGTTTTTCCCTCTAAAATATATTCGGAATATATTGACTATTTGGCTTCAGGATTAAAAAAGTGAATTGCTTCCTTGTTTCTTCAGTTGGTATCACCTTCTTTTATCTTGCTGCTTGCAGTTCTGTGTATTTCCTGAAGCAAGCAAACAAAAAAAAATTACTGCTGTATGGTAATTGCAGATGGTGATTGATAAAAATAAATGCCACCTCTAGGTTATGCTTATTCTCTTATTGAAGGTAAAATTTGTAGGTTTAGATTAAGGCACAAACAGCTTGCACATTAATTTAAATAGAACCTTCAGTATAACTGGGATTTCAGTTAGACTTTAGTTGATTCTAACACTGAAAGTCTTATTGAAATTCAGTCACCAAATCCTTTCCTACATTTGGCAAAACATTTCTTACAAATGTAGCTCACCTGTGTATGAATATCCCACTAAGGGGTAATCAAATCTGAGATTACCTTTCTATCTATAATTTATAATTTATATATTATTTATAATAATTACCCTAAATTATAATTTACCTGATACAAGTTTCCACCCCTGCTGGCCTTTCTTGCTTAGTTTCACTTGAGCATTTTGTAGTTTGACTTCTTAAGTACTTCTTTCTTGTCCTAAGCTGTCCTCAGGGATGGTGTTGGGGACATTACCGCCTCCTGCTGGCAAAGTTTAATGACTGCTCTTCAGTTTGTCAGTAAAAAGCCATATGAGTTGGTTCTTCTCAGCTGCTTCCATCTTTGAACTGTGTTTCTTGAGCATGTGAGTATCTCATAGCTGTCTCCCTACCTTTGACAAAAGTGTTATTAGGTGCTATCCAGACGTTCCTCACTAACCTAACTTGGCAAATAAAAACTTTCTCCCATTCCTTGCCTGTCCACCTTCTCTTCTCCCAGTCTTTGCTGAGATGACCTAATCCACTAAAATCATGTGCCACGAAGTGTGTTATTTATGGACTGATTATTAACATGACAAAACCTGGAATCATTCAGAAGCCAAACCTCCTGCACATTGTGTGGCCTTCTTTATATTGGGTTAGGTTCTGGTTACATTAGAGAAATATCACCTTGATTGGGTTAATCAGGGTGGAATGGAACATCCAGGGCTTGGGTCCTGGAATATATTTTTTAAAAAGTAAGCGTTAGGCATGAGCATTTATTGTTCTCTGCTTCCAGACTCTGGATGCAGCCTGACCAGCTGCTTCCTCAAGATGCTGTCCCCATGAGTTCCCTATTCTGATGGATGCAAGCCTGGAGCTGTAAGTTAGAATAAGCCCTTTCTCATTTAAGTTGCTTTTGCCAGGGAGTTTTGATCACAGCAACAGGGAAAGGTAAGGTAACATGTATCAATTCTCAACTACTTTTTCCAAATCAGATTTCTCCCCTGCAAACTAGTTGTTAGGGAACCTCTAACTTAAGGGTAACCTGTATGAGCCTGTATTCACTCCTCTGTATCTTGTATCTTCCCAGATGAATCTTTTGGAATCTTTAAATCCACACCCCAGAAATAATAAAACAGATTCTTCTGGTGTCAAAAACAAACAAACTAACATGTATTCTATAAACTGTTACCACCCTTTCCCCCCATTTTTTTTAAGTATTTCTAATATGTCTTTAGTCTTGTATACTAAAATCAATATGGTGGGGCAGTTGAGATGATTCAGTGGGTTGAAGTACTTACTATGAAGGCTGGGAACAAGTGTGACCTTTCCCCTACGTAAGTCTACAAGAGAACTGACTCAGCACACTTGCCCTTTGACCTCTGAATGAATGCCATGGCCTGAGTGCACCACCCCCAAATCATTAAACAATGCAACTAAAAAATGCCAATTATGATTTCTTTTCAAGTCAAGGAACTCTTAATCTAATTCTCTTCTTTTTACCATATCTCTATAATAACTACCTCTTACTAGTTGTGTTTTGGTAGATGCAGACGGCTCCTTTGTTTCCTGGTCACTGAGATCTGAATAATCACACAGAAATGGTATTAATTATGTCACTTTTTGACCTATTATCTCAGGTTTCTTATTAACTAACTCTTACATCTTAAATAAACTCATTTCTATTAATTTGTGTATCGCCATGAGGCTGTGGCCTACCAGTGAAGGTTCTGGACTTCTGTCTCCTTCAGCAGCTATGTGGCGGCTCCCTGACTCCATCCTCTCCCTCTCTCTCTCTCTCTCTCTCTCTCTCTCTCTCTCTCTCTCTCTCTCTCTTTCTCTTCCTCTCTCCCTCCTCTCTTTCTCCCTCCCTCCCTCCCTCCCTCCCTCCCCCCCTCTTCCTATTTCTTGCCTGGCTTTACTCTGATAAGCCATTGACCAAACAGGTTTATTCATTAACCAATATTAACCAGTAATAACATCATGTATACATCACGTATCCCACATCACTTTTCTGAATACATGACTGCATATATCTTTGTCATGGCCACTCAGATATCTAGTTTTTGTATTGTGAGGTATTCCAATGAGTTGATCCCTCTCTATTAATACCTCTTGTGGATGTGGATATTTGATGTTACCTGTAGAGATGTCTAATTTAATTGGTGTCTAGTGTTCTCTCATTTGGATGCATTATATTTGTTTTATCCATCCTATTCAGTTATTTTTCATATTTCCTTGTTTCAGATAATGCTGCAAACGGTATACTCTGATGATCTATTAAATCATATTTCTCTTCTTCCATTTTTCATTTATAAACTATACAAATTAGAAATATTTGCTTTATTAGTGATGTTTTGTGTTACTTCAAAAAAAATAAAAAAATTGTTTTTTTTCTAGCCCTTAATAGAATGTCAACACTTTCATAGAAAAGCTTACTTGGTGCATATGGTTAGCTAGACATTCTTAAGAATTTGACACTGGGTCTATTTATATACAAAATAACTTTCCATCCATCCCATTTCATTTATAAAATCACTATTATAGAATAGCTATAATGTTAATACAAGGACATTTAATGTCTTTCAAAATATTTAATATTCATTCCTAAATATAAATATGTTTGGAAAAAAGTCCACCTCATACTCTCTCTGCCTAAATACAGTACTTCACATTTTCCTACCAGCTTCATGTTTGTGTTTTGTTCTCTCTCTCTCTCTCTCTCTCTCTCTCTCTCTCTTTCTCTTCCCCTCCCCCCGACTTTCAGTACTCATTGAGTCTCTTGGTAGAATGCATAGGACCTTCCAGAACTGTGAAAACTAGCCTGTAGGAATGTAGCTTCTATGGTGTACCTACTTGATTCCCCATATGCTCAGGTATGTAGTGTCTTTTGCAATAAGGTCTTACCATCAATTTCTGGAGGATAAAAGGAGCAATAACATTAGCAGTGTGTATGTTTGTGGGGCCTATAGAACTCTACTAAACAACACCTTAAAAAGAGGTAATCTATACTGGGTAGTGGGCTTTTATCAGATAGCTTTGGCCTCCTTCTACATTATGGTATCTGGGGGAAGCATGGTCTGCCCATTACAGGTAACTATTTTTAAATATTTATTGATCCATTTGTACCTTTGGAAAGGGCTGTTCTTGAAACTGTTGTATAAAACAAAAATGTCCCCCACCCTTTGCTATAAGACAAACCCAGGCGTCCCCATTCATTTTCTTTCTTTGGTTTCACAGATAATTAATAGGAGACACCAGGAAACACTTAACACCAACCTATTTGAAGTTTATTAACCTGGTGACACACATCACAACCATCCAAAATGGATAAATTGTAAAATATAGCGCAGTAGATCTTTACTCGAAGAGGAACAACTCCCAACTCTCAGAACAAGAATGCTTCGGGCTGGCCTCTCTAATAATTCTGTTTCCCACAGAGCAAAAAGCTTTTAGTGCATCACAGATCTGAGCTATTGTTCTTAGCAGTCCAATCCCCAAGCTCTCGTTTCTGATATGCTTCAGGATGCCGCACTCTGACCCATTCATTTAGTTCACGCACTTCATGCCATTAACATGAAGCTCTCCATTTTGACATTTAGTTGTTTCGGAAAATAGGCATTTGATTCATGAGACATAAATCTTCATCTCCAGAGGGCTGAATGTAAAACAGCATGATGTGTGGAAACACTGTATGCTTAGTAAAATCCTTTATTTCAGTCACCTGTTAGCATATATGAACTGGCACAGTCTGTAGCATGGATGTTTTATTTTGCCATGTTCCTCCTAAATTTTCTCTTTATATCTTCCTTTCATATTTTTCTGCATGTTTTTTGAGTAGTGTCTTCCCTCCAGTCACTCAATCTGTTTTAATTTTCTTCAGCTAAGACCGACTCAGTATCTTAATCACCGGCTGTAACAAAGACAGTGATTCTCAATAGAAATTGTTCTTCTGCCTATAACATTAATAAAAGGGCATTAAAGCACATAATAGGCTCTGGCCAATCAGCTTCTAGTGGACATGAAGCAGGGAATGCCTTTTCTTCTTCTTTTTTAAAGACAGGGTTTCTCTGTAGATTTAGAGCCTGTCCTGGAACTAGCTCTTGTAGTCCAGGTTGGTCTCAAACTCACAGAGACCTGACTCTGCCTCCCAAGTGCTGGGATTAAATGTGTGAGCCAACTGCTTGGCTTGAAGTTGGGAATGTCAATCGTTTTCTTTTTAAACAGTGCATGTTCATGACAAGAACTTAGTCTCTTCATGGCATTCCTCAGGCAGGACGATATAGGAGGCAGAAGAAGAAAAGGAAAAGAAGAAAAAAAGGAATAAAAGAAGGAAGAAAGGAAGGAAAGAAGCAAACAAGCAAGCAAGCTTGCGGGTCTGAGCTCATTAGATTTAGGGCTCATTTTCTCCAGCAGCAAACACTAATAAACAAGCCTAGCTCTTCAGTGTTGTTTATTTTTACTATTTCTTTTATTTTTAAGATTATAATATAATTACATTATTTACCCTCCAAAATCCTTCTATATAGCCCTCCTTGCTCTCTTTCAAATTACCATTGCTGTTACATAAGCATTATATACAATATATACACATGAGTAAACACACACACATACATATATATATGTATATTATATATTCCTTTTTAAAAAAATATTTATTTATTATTTATACAATATTCTGTCTGTGTGTATGCCTGAAGGCCAGAAGAGGGCACCAGATCTCATTACAGATGGTTGTAAGCCACCATGTGGTTGCTGGGAATTGAACTCAGGACTTTTAGAAGAACAGGCAATGCTCTTAACTGCTGAGCCATCTCTCCAGCCCGATATTGTATATTCCTAATGACAAACTGCTCCTTGTGTATTGTCACTTGTATGTATGTTCTTAGGGTTTTTTTTTTTCCTGAAAAACTCACTGGTGTGCTCTTTCTCTGGAAGGACTATTTCTTCTGTTCTCAGCACCCTCAGTTTGTCGTAGTTCCTTAGTTCTTTGTAGAGTTGAGACCTTGTGGACTTTTCCTGGTCAACCTTAATAGGTCCATTGTTGTCCTTGTTCAGCTCATGTTAAAATAGTCATGGTGGGTTTTTAATGTAAGTTTTTCCATATTTTTCAGCTTGCCCCTTAAAGCCTTTACAAATCAGTTCTACATCACTAATTTCATGATCTCTTCTCTGGATGGTTTAATGCATCCACTGTCCTGCATTTTATTCATTGCAGATTTGCTTTAACTTTAATTTAATTATTTTTCCTGTTACTTTTTTTCTGCATAATCTCTCAGTTACTCATGACGGCTTACAAGGTCCTCAGGCTGGGTTGGCCTGTGGTTTCAACCTTACCTTTGCCAGTCTCTTTTAAATTTCGTTCTTCTTCATTTTCTTTACCTTGGCCAGAACAAGATGCTTTCTCCACCACTCCTCATTTTATCGGTCTTTGTTTCTTTCACTCTATGTAAATGTTTCTACTAGAGCGTTTGCTGCTCAG
This sequence comes from Microtus pennsylvanicus, assembly GCF_037038515.1. Classification (NCBI taxonomy): domain Eukaryota; kingdom Metazoa; phylum Chordata; class Mammalia; order Rodentia; family Cricetidae; genus Microtus; species Microtus pennsylvanicus. The sequence continues at coordinate 98,628,536 of NC_134584.1, forward strand.
CGAAGCCTGTTCTTATCTCTTGCTGTGGAGTTTTCCTATAGACTGGAGGGGACCGTACTGCCTCACAGTCGTTCGCTTTGCACTGCGTTCTCCTGCGCCGTTCCTTGTTTGTGCATCACTTCACTAAGCTAGCTCTCTAGGTGTTGGCGCCTATGCTTCTTAGGACTACTGCAGGTCTGGCTTACATTCCCAGGCAAGCCTACCGTGCTGCTTCCACTTCTTTCGTCTGAGGGTTTTCGACAAACCTGCCTACTCCACACTCTTCCACACTCCCTTTTCTTCTGTCACCTTGTTACATGGGTATCCACCTCCTGCCCAGGATAATCCCTCAAAATGAGGACCCTCTTTTATTAAATCCTTCATAGTGTTTAACAGGTGCTTAGATTCCTTCAAGAATTATGTTGGGGTTCAGGGATGCAAAAGGAAAACTTCTGCCTTGAGGTGATCTGAAGGTAATAGATGAGACACTTTATAAATATGTATAGGTGTGGTAATTGCTTTATTTTTCTAATAAATCTATGTTCCAAGGAAATGTGACTATAAAGATTTTTAACAAATAAAAAGTCTTAGAAAATGTTCTTATAACAAGAAAGTGAATTTACGAGAACTATAATTATTTACACTGATGTCAATCCTGATCAAGTTAAGTAAAACACCGAAATTATCATATTTAGAATTCTTGAATCATACTCACATAGTTTGTGAGAAAAATACAAAAGAAGGAAATGAAGAAAGAAGGATTGGATATAAAAAAATCATGTCTCATTGGTCCTTGTCTCATTTTATATTTATTTGTTGTTGTTGTTGGTGGTGGTGGTGGTCGCTGTGTGTGTGTGTGTGTCCATGAGCAGTATGGCACCTTTGAGGATATCAGGACAACTTGTAGGTATTCGTTCCCTCTTTCCACCATGCATTTTACTGAATCAGCCATTAGGCTTGGCTGCAAGTGCCTCGAGTTGCTGAGCATTTCTTTACTCCAGTTCTCATTTCTCCCTTTCCGTTATACCACCTCAAATTCTGCCTGCATTCTGAATATATTTTGGCTTACTCTAAAGCCAGGTTTAAATAATCTCCCATGTTCTGCTCCACCCACAACTTCCTTGCTTAGCTAAACCGTTTAGCTAATATTAAACTTTTAAAAATTATTTTTATATTCCTATGTCCAATCCAATGCATGAGGACGTAAAATAATAAAGGCAATTTCAGTATTCCCTCTGTTATCCAGGACTGTGCCATGTCTCTCAGAGTAGGACTAGGTGGTGCTTTAGGCACGGAGTCTTGTTTTGGATTACTCCCAATCCAATATACTGATTTAAATGGAAAGAGATAATCAAATATCTACTGTTTTGTCAGCACTGAAGTTGGGAAAGAGCTACCGAGGAAAGAAGAGATGAAATTTAAGCCGTCAGGAGGGTTTAAGAAAAACAATTCGTTTGACAGGATCTATTTAAAGAAAAGATAATTTTGTATTTCCAATATTCACCATCTCATCTTATTTTGCACATGTGAAATTGCTCATAGTTGTATTTATTTATTTCCCAGTTGGTTCTAAAAAAGAATTTAAGATAGCTTATGAAGATATTTAAAATACATCAAAGCAGCGTAATTAGAAATAGGTGAGAAAGTAGGAAAACAGCAGGACTAGGAACCTAAAGTAGAATAAAAAAATCAGAGAAAAATATGCATACACCCTTATGAAAGTTTTATGTACTTGTTGCTGTAAGATTTTCATCAACTCATGTTGGGGGAAGTGAGTGTGTTAAGACATTCACGATATTCACTGTATCCAATCAAATGAACTCTTGAGGAAGAGGGGCTGGAAAGAAGGTCCTCTCCTGAGAGTTCTTGAGAAAGACCATATAATATAACGAATAACATCCTCAACACTAGTCTCAGCCTCCTTTGCAGTAACTATGGTGAGCTTCATGCTATCGCTCCCTGCGGCATTCTTTCTGTTCGGGCGGATGGCATCACATTAAAATAAAACCCAGCTTAAGGTGCTGCTGTGCTTCTCTGCAGAGGCCAAAGGGAGGAGAGAACTGTAAGACATACTCCAGTGTGCGGCATATACTGGTTTGAATTATCTGTGGCTTAGTGTTACAGAGCATCAAGCGCATGGATTGTTGCTGTGTTCTTCATTAGATCCTCAACAACTGTACATATAAAATTTGACTGAGATCTCCTTTGGAGAGAACTAAAAAACTTCTACCTTATTTAACAGATACTCTAATCCTCAGGTTAGAAATGATATACCTTGTTTGTGGCTAAACAAACTAAGGCTATGAACATTTAGCAGTGGTTTTTAGTGATCTGTCTGATAGGAATGAAAGAACACATGTGCCTGAAGATAATAAAAGAAAAATCTGTAAAATTACCAGAAAATAAGTATTTACTTAAGTGTATCAATTTAAAGTGTATAATATATATTTTATTTTCTTTGTTTTTGGGGGGGTATTGGAGAAGAAAGAATATTTGCTGTTGATGTTTGCTTGGGGCCACTCTATTTTTGTGTCTGCTAATGTCTGCATGTGGCCTCTGAGGGTGGGAGTGATGGTATTCACAATGCAGCTCCTGTAGCTCCATGTGGCCCATTTCTCATTTAGGGTATGTGACAAGCAAACGTTCCTTCAAGTCTTGCAATTCGTGTCTCGGTTCTGCCATATTGGGATCATTTCACCCCTCCCAGCTTCCAACAATCTCATGACTAGATTGTCAAATCAGCCAGATTATCAGCATACAGACAGTTTCTCTGTGAACCCAGACATTAACCAAGTACAAGCAAGTGAAGGAATTAAATCATACTGTAAATGACACTTGAAGAAACTATCAGTCTTGTGATTGGTTTGCCCTTAAGAATGCTATTGCAGTTCCTTTATAAGCATGAAGAATGGTGGGGTGGGTACTTTCTTTCATGATACAACTAGCCTTCTATGTCTGAAAAAGCTTTGCCATTTTTTTAGCTGTTTTCTATAGGGAAAGACACTCTTCTTTAGTAGGATCAGACCTCAAAGATGATCTGAAATGAATGGCTACCTGAATCCCAGAGAGTCCTAAACAGTGGTTGGAATATGTGCTTTCTCAAGCTTGTTTGGCCACTGACAAGTATTACAGTAAATTATTTTTTTTTCTCTTCTTTTCTGAAATCATGTACTGAAGTTCCCAGCACTTGAATCATGTAGCAAAGGTTTCTCCATTTTGCTTCAGCCCACCTAGATTATGTTTCCACTGATCAATTTGAATAGTGCCTTAGGACTTTCTTTTGTTCCACAACTCCAAAAACTTCCTAAAACTCTTGTTATATTAAACATGGCATTCAGAGTAATTCAAATCCATGTTCCTAGACCACGGTAACTCATAACTGACTCCAGAATAAGCTATTTTATATTTTCTTTGAAGTGGGATACATGTTTTTTTTTGGTCCAAAGTATTATCCATAGGAAAAAATTACAGTTAAATTAAGATTTTTTTCTTATGTGATGAATCAATTATAGGATAGTTACTTTTAATGGTCATTATAGTAAGTGTACATGAAGAAAACTCAGTTGATGAATATTTGTTGCATACTGGGCTTGTTGATAGTTATATACTTAACAATAATCATTGAATAAAGTAGAAACACAGATATTCCAAGGGGAGTTAAAGACACATTTGAAAGGGTATGCATCTGAATTCATGTTGTTGGTGAGTGGTAAGAGTAGACCCTGACCCTCCCCGCATGTCCTGCCACCCTTTCCCTGTCATGGCTGCCATTCTCCCTCTTTCAGATCAGTAGCTCTAGATGTCTAGTCTTAAATTTCATCCCATTTCTAATTGTAGGTATTTATTGGCTTAGAAAAAGAAAGTTGACTATTAAAATTCTAATGATAAAGAAATGATGGTTATTAGATTAGGATATATTATAATGTCATTCTAAATTGTGTTTGGTACATTTTGATAATAGATAATGAATTATAATCTTGCTGGGAAAGAACTCAATGCAACTCCTCATTTAATGAAATGGCCATTTCTCTGTGTGACATTTCATTACAACACCACAATCAAGGACTTGAGAATTTATTTTTCTTCCTATTATTCAAGAAATATTACAAACCGCAGTATCATCGTCATTAGGATGTACTTAAACTACTGGGTGTTAAAAGATCTAATCTCTCGGATAATGTCTGCATTAGAGAATCTATGTCAGCTCAACCCTTTCTCTGGTCTGCGAATAATAACAGAAAGCATAACTAAATGGTCTTTAAGGCAGCAGTGAAAGCTTTCCCTGTTTTATAATTTCTCATTGCTACTCCATTCTGATGAGCTCTCAGAATTGCAAATCTGAAACTATAGAGAAATGAGACAAACACTGCCCCCACTGACACACACACACACACACACACACACACACACACACACACACACACACACGTTTAAACTTACTCAAGTATAGTTTTTGCCTATTTCCTTCTCAATAATAATACAGAAGACAGTACACTTGAAAGAAGTGTATATTTAAATCTCTATATGCCTAGTCAAAGTAGGACAGTCTCTAGTCACAAGTCTGATATCTAAAGGAATAAGCGGAGTGAATACATGGGAAAAACATTTGATTAAGAAGTCTGCTTCTACAGTGAATAACAGTCTTTCTTGGGCAGATATTTAATGGTGTAGGAACACATTTGAAAGTTAATGGCTTTGTTGAATTAATCTATTTTCTATGGCTTTGAAGAAGACCTATTCAGTTGGAGAAAGAAGGACAAAGGGATTCTGCAAAGGCAGAGCTTTGGCAATTGCCAGTACACACACACACACACACACACACACACACACACACACACACCTATATTAGGTATGAGAAAGTTCTGAAAATCTTCACATATGTGTAGCACCATTCGCTTCTGATTCATCTCCCCAAATTCCAAGCTCATCAAGCCATCCATAATTTGCCTTTTGTCCCTAGCCCATTCCTAGGAATATTGTGTTTTACTGTTGAGATTGTCAAGTATTTATTACAATGTGGGGGTGTTACAAAAAGACCACATTTTACTCTCTAGAATGAGAAATCCTCCAGGAAAATCTTTATTGTCTTCCATAGCCAGAAAACAATTTCTTTTTCATTTTTTGAAGTATCATAAGTCCAAATGCAGGCAAAACGAAGAAAAAAGGTCTAACGAATTAGATTTATAATCTATCATGGGCTTGGCTGGCAAGAAGACTCTGTCGTTAGTAGCACCTGCTCTTTCAGAAAACCAAAGTTTGTTTCCCAGCACCCATATTGGGTGACTCATACTCAACTTTAGAAGATAAGACATCCTCTTCTGGACTTGTGTCTGCACATACACACACACACACACACACACACACACACACACAAAGAGAGAGAGAGAGATACACACACATACGTATATAATTGTCAATAATAAGAACCTTTTAAAATATATTAATTATACATCTATCATTTATATATCTATAAAGAAACCTCAAGTGACTTGGATGTTTTCTACCTATTGTCCATATACTCACATGAAACAACAACCACACCCATATTGTTATTGCAGCTTGTTTAACATGAGTCATTGCCTCAGAGAGTCAGAGAGATCAGAGTAAGATCAAATCCCTGAAAAAACAGCCATTGTTGGGTCTTTCAGTGGATGTTTACAGAAATTCTACTGCAGGATAGAAACCATGAAAAGGTTGATGAGTAGTGAAGCAATATTTTTTAAACTGAATTTTACTCCCATGTCTCATATCTGAGAAGTACAGATAGATGTATAAGTCATAACATTGTAAGACAGAAAATGACACACAACACCAGGGCAAAAATTCTATGGATAAATAGGTGAGCTTTTGGAAAGAATTAGTGGAAAAGTTAATTTTAAAAAGTCTGACAGAAAAGGAAACTTTCATAATTTCCTTATTAAGTACTGTAATTAGGGAATGAACAGACAGGAAGATAGATGCGCTTTTAAACCAGGTGTACTTGTAGGTCATTCTTTGAATATGATTTTGAATGTTCATGTGTAATTTGGTTTGGGGACTTTGTACTTAATTTTGTTTATCATCATGATAATAGCGATAATCTTTTTTGAGAAGGGCAAAGTTAACAGTGGCCCTCCTGCTGCAGCCATTCTAGAATCTCTGCTCCAATCCACGACCTCTGGATAGCTCCCAGCCAGGAGTCAAACACAAAGATTCTACAGCTGGACTTTTTCTTTCCAACGTTGTACACCTCTTATGCCAACATGGTGTGTGTCCTCCCCGTGGAAGACAGAAAATGTTCTCAGAGCTTCTGTTTGTTAGGTTCTTTTCACATGGGAAAATCGACTTAAAGAAGAAATGATTCCAGGGGGGTCCATGCATGGGTTTGCTGACTTTGTTTCTGAAACCTGTACTGAGGCAGTAACATTGTACAAGAGGATGGCAGAACATAGCTGCTCACTTCATCGTGGCTAGGAGGCAGGAAGACACTTGTGTGTAGCAGATAGCACGTTCAAAGGCACCTCCTCCTCCAACCAATTCTGTGTTCTAATATCCCTTTTGTTGTGAGCCTATCAACAGATTAATCTAGTGATGTAGTTGGGGATCTCATGATGCAATAAACTCCTAGTAGTGTCCCCAGCTGGGGGTCAAGTCTACAAGTGAGTCATTGGAAGCCACTTCATAACCAAATCACAATGGAACTATCAAACCATCCAAGGCACTCCCTGTTTGATCTCTAGGAAGTGTCAATCCCAAGTAATTTCTGGGAATCTTTTTTGGAAGACCCAAACAGAGACATATTCAGTCTACCAAACATCTATTAATGGTATTAACTGGTAGAGATTCTCATAACCATAATTTATTGCAAGAGCAACAGATGGGAAGGCAAAGCAGTTTTCCATTTTTTCACAAAACCAGTGTGAGGGCAAAGGTCCATGTTCTTTAGGAAGAGAATGTGCAAGGATTTTAAGTATAATTTTTATGACTGAAGTGGATGAGCCTGATGTTTCCCCAGTGGAATACCATTTTGAGCTACAAAAAAGGAACTGTACTTACTCGCTTTCTGTCTCCCAGTTTCCCCTCCATCTCTCTCTGAGTCTCTCTCCCACCTTCCTGTGTTTGGGTTAAAGAATTGCTTAGAGAAACATGCTTTGAGTTTGATTTATCTGCTGCTTTCACCAGAAAAAATCAGCATATATCTCTGTCAAACACTGCTGTGAGCTTTTCCTCATGCGCCAGTTTCAGTAGCCCCTAGATTTAAAGAAGCACACGGACAAGACAGTGCAGCAACACTGTCACTTCATTCCCAGGATAGTGATTGTTTTCTCTTGCAGGCTCTTAAATCAGTCTGATGCTGCAACTCCTTCTCCTGACATTCAAAGCCTCTTCTCTTTTCCCAACCCACTTCAAAACCTTTGAGGCTACAATTGACTTTTAGTTATTCTGTAAAGCATCTTCTACTCCTGAGCATATTCAGTTTTTGATCTCAATATGTTATTCCTCAACATACAAATCAAGAACTTTTCATTCATAGCCCTCTTTTTCTAGACATTTTTAGCTTGGTGGGTCAGGGAAGAAAGTTCAGTACATGCTCTCAGACACAACAAAATAGAATTCCTCACTGACTCACTAAAATTGTTTTTGTGTGCCTACTATTAGCCCCATAGCCCAAAGGCATGCACTTACAATGATAGAGGCTTACGAGTAGAACTTAATAAAGCACCTGACACATATTGACAATTTTCACCATCATTTTTCACCATGAAATTATCTACTATGTCGCAAGGCTTCTAGTCCTGAAATTCTGTCACGTTCATCTTTTTTAGGAGTCCTGCGCAGAATGATTCGTTGCTCAATTAAAAGCACAACCAGAAACATTCATTTCAATTTGGAAAATAATACATCTTGCAAAAAGTGGTCAACACTTATTTTGATAACAAAGTCTAATTGGAAGGAAACAAACGGTCTGATTCCAATATAACCTGTCCCCATGAATTAAAACCTCCTCAAACCATTGCATTGTGTTAAGGAATTTCATTTTATTGGAGTCACATGTCCTTCAGTGGAGAAAAATGACATGAACTAAGTAAGAGTTGTTGCGAATTGCTATTCTTATTCAATCATTAGATCCTAATAGTTTCCAAAAAGTTTTATAGCCATGTCATTAATTGGAATTGAGCCTGGGAATTCACCCATGGTAGCATTAACTTCTTGGACCTCTTTCAGTATATCTGTCCTTAGGGGCAAGTAAATTCCCTGGTGTAGTCATTTGGAGCTTGCCAAAATCTGCAAGTATTGTTAAAATCTCTGAGCGACATCACTAGCATAGATTTTTCTCTAAATAATAAATTTGTAGTCCAACAACAATTCTGTAGGACATTTTTACCTTTGTGTATACATAGCATATTCAGCCTTTGGAAAGGGGTGTTTGATAAAATACAAATCTTTTGAAAAAAAATTAAAAAAATCATCCACTCTGATTTTAAAAGAAGTATTTGTAATAGCTGGGAGTCATGCTTAAGATGATAACATTGTGGGTTATGGTGTGTTTGCAGTCAGATGTGAAATCAGTGTACACTGGGTCAAGACAAAGACTCTTTCTCCTCTAGGCCTTTCTAAAAAGGAGGGGGGAAAGACCACTATATAGTCTCGATGTCTTCAATGACCTAAATTCTCCAGGCAGTTAATAGAAGATGAAAATTTAAAAAGAGAATGTGAAAGAGCAGTGTTTCATGATTCAGCGATGTTTCTTGGGGGAGTCTAGCTGTAGAAACAATATGAACTTCATCTGAAGCTTTCTGTGCCCGACCCTTACTTCTCTCTTGCTCTGTACATTAGCAGTAGAAAGCACCATGAATACAATGACTTTCAATGAGAATCGTGGCACATTATTTTTATAGAAAGAAGAAAATCTGTAAAGTTAGAGCTAGGAATATAAAAACCAAAGCTCGCAGCAGATAAACTCCAAGCCATTAATCACTACTGTAGAACTTTGTCCAAGGCAAGGCTTCGGAGCTCATAAAGTTGGCTAGACAATTCCGCTGATCTATGAGGACTGACCAACACCTTTTTGAACTCAAGAGGTCATGAGTCAGAAGAACAGCCAGAATGGAAACCCTAACCCTGACATTGGAAGAAAACAGACATAAAACAAAATTAAACTGCAATAGTCACGGTGGTAAAATATTGTTCATCAGAGGTTTAAACAATTAGATGTGCCTGTCACTGGAGGAGAAGGATTGAGGTTTAAATGCTCTTCCTATTTATAGAGATGTAAGATTGGCAGCATGCCCTTGAAGTCCTCTGAATTCTGTTGCATTCTATTTGGTGATATTCTACACATCTACTATCTTATTTTTTGTCTAGTTATTAAGATAGGCAAGAACTGGGGACTGGGCAATTCTGGATAGCTAGTAACTGTAGAAATCAAATGCAAACAGTAGAGAGAAATTAACAGTCTCAAACTGACTGTAATGAAGGGGTGAATGCTGATTAATTTTTAAGGGTGTAGGACAGAATAAAGACTGTCTATTTTCTGGGTATTTCTCTGTAATTTTTGCTGGTTCTTTGGTAATTTCATACACGAATGCATTGTGTTTGGTTGTATCTACCTACCCTCCTACAGCTCTTCATGCACCTCCTCTTTATATGCCTCTCCCAACTTTACCTTCTTCCTTCCCTTCTCCAGGCATTTATAACAGTGAATGAGTTACAGTTGCTCTTCTTTGATCCACAACTCTATACATCTAGAGGAGAGAGGGCCAGAAGGTTGTTTATAAATCTTTTGCTAAAAATAAGAACTCTGTCCCTCACTGGTGGTAGTATTGAAGCTCAGACAACACAGCTGAATAACATGCTGAGGGCTGGAGTAGGCATATGTCAGGGCTAGATTGCAGGTGTCTAAGCGTCACTGTCTTAAATAACCAAGCAAGGCTATCTGTTAATTTTAGTCTTTTAATTTCCCACAAAGAGAAGTTGACATGAATTCTAAAACCTCTGTCTATCTGCCAGATGTGGTACTTTTTGAATTATCCTTTTCATTAAGAATGAAGGAAGAATTTCTTATCTTTTCAAACAAATATTTATTAGTGTCCTGCAAGAAGTGGTTGGCTTCCAGTATTATATCTATGGCAATACATAATTAAGATATTATCAAAGGTGTGGAATACAGTCGAGTGCCATTTGTTAATTGGTATGACTCCCACATCACGTGTGTGCCTGTGTGTGCCCATGTGTGTGTGTGTGTGTGTGTGTGTGTGTGTGTGTGTGTGTGTGAAGTGTTGCTGTTTATTCCTTTCTATAAGCAAATGTGTCCCCCCGGCGTGTATGTGGAGGACAAAGAATTACTCTGTGAGGCCCATTCTCTCTTTCCACTCTTCTGTAGCTTTCAGTGATCAAATGCAGGTCATCAAATTTTTTGGATCAAGTTCCCTTAATCCTCTGAGTCATCTCAGCAGCCCATGGGTTTGATGTCTCAACATTCTCAATAGCTATTAACACTGTCCAATTTCTCATCTGATGAATAAGTCATCCAGAGATCAACAGCTTCTTGCTGCTTCTCAGAACTGTGCCTGAATTCTCTAGGGAGGTCAGTAGTATCTGCATGAAACATAATACATAAACAAAAGCTGACACATCTTTGGGAAATAAAATAAAATAAAATGGGAGTTTGAGACTTTCCTGCATCTAATCAACTTCAAGATTTTTGAACAAGTGGCTTTTCTTCCTGAATCTTGGTACCCTCAAGTGATATTCTGCATTTCCTTTCACATCTTAACTACAATTCGTGAATTTAACATCAAGATTTGACTTAAATAGAATTATAAGCAAAGATATTGAGCTGATGACATTTTTATGTTTAATTATTATCATTATGGATTTAATTATAGTTGCAAGTTCTTGGGATAAAAGAACACTTACTGAGTAATTTCTCATTATAGCTTGACATTAATGGACACCAAGGTCAGAGGCTTTTAATTTTATTGGCCACACAGGTGATGTTTCTCAGTTGCTTCCTTGGATCGCTATAATGAAGGACACCATCTTATTCTACTGCCCAAAAAAGGGCACATTTCTAAGCTCGTAGCCTGATTAAAAAGATGGTGAATTTTTCACTGTTTCTGAGAGAATGATTCACAATTGCTGGACCCCAGTTCCTATGATTGCACAACAAGATGCTCAAACCAAGCTTATTTCAACGCCACTGTAGCTAACAGATCACAGCTTCCCCTTTGCATCATATTGATCCTTACCATGGTCCATCAGGGAGGCTGTGGAGTGGGAATAAACTTAGATTTCATGTCCTTAGGCCTAGTAGATTATTTTCATGTTCTGGAATACCATGTTGGGGAGTACGGTGAGGCATCCTTATTGTAGAAGGACACTTGCTGTTCTCTCTTTATGATGAGGTTAGGAAGACTGAAATTTTATGCTACCTATTAGTTTTTCCAAAATCCATGCCAACTGCTAGAATCTTTCTAGGAGTTAAGTGTCTTAACCTAACAGCAAGAACAGCTACTTCTTTGTGATCTGTGGGGAAAGAGCTAGGATATAGGAGAGTCTTGGGACAAAACCTGGGTTTTGTGTTTGGATTCACTGTGTAAATTCTGTATCAAGTTATCAACTGTCAGCTAAACTATGCTACTATTCTCTATTCGTGAAAAACTTGCATAATATTCCTACTACGCATTCACGAGATATTATTTCAACTATACCAAGCAGAAATCAGAAGTTAAGATAAATGAAGTAACTGAAGTTCAGAGAAGTTGAACAATTTGCATAATATAATTTATCACTAATCAACCATTCCAGAATGTGAGCATGCACCTGACTGATTTAAAGCCCATCCTTGAATATACAGAACATAATATTCCATACTAATATTAAAATCAGAAAATTCTATTTCAGATGGTATCTTGCTAAATGCTTTAATTTTACAAATGAAGTCACAGCAATTCAAAGAGATTGAATTTGTCTTTCCAAAACTCAGAAAGTTCCAACCATATTTGGATATGTAGAATTCTTATCTTTCAACCCAATATTGTCCTCCACAAAGATCATTATTATTGTTGTTGTTATTATTATTATGGTTTCCTAAATCTGGTAAATTCCTTTCCTTCCTAAATAAGGAAATCTCTTTTTATAGATGAGTTTGTAGCCAATAACATTGTGTGTCTTGACTGAACACCTCTTTTGTGTGAGACTGAGCAAGAATCAGTTTTTCTCTTTAATACACCAAAAGTCATGATGTAGGGTCTGAGAAGGTAACTCAGTGGGTAAAGCACTTATTCCTGTTGGCACACGAGCACAATGAAGCTAGCTTGTCATATGCAGTGACAAACAAGGTAAAAGCTAAGGACTAGTACCAGAGGTTATCCTTTGACCTCCAGATAAGCTGTGGGCTCATGTGCCTATACTCACAACACTCTTTCAAATCAGTTACTCACACCAGATGTATTTTGAAGATCATAATACAGTGTAGGCAGACAGGGTATCACAGGTAATTGATTCAATGGGTCTTTAAATGGAACACTTTAGAAAGTTTGAATTTTAAATTCTAATAGTTATATTTGATATATAAAAACATACCTTTGTATTAAACAAAATTTTCATTAAAATATAGTGACAGCATCTCTGCTTCTTCCTTTCCTCCTTCCAACTGCTACCATGCCCCAGTCTCAAATTCATGCCCTCTTTTTCTTTAATTATTGTTGTTACATATAAAACTATGTATGAATAATTATTTAAAAGTTAGCCTCCTGAGTGCATGTGTTTGTGTGATTTTAGGATTGGTCTTGGATTTAGGGAGATCATCTCTGTGGAAGACTAATTTTTCTCTCTCAGCATAATTGTTTGTAGCGCTTCACTTAGAGGATTAAAGGATTTCCCCTATCCATGCTGGCATGATAACCGGTCTTATCATTGTTAGGCCTTGTTTAGGCAATCATGTTGTTGATATTTCATGAGTCCCTTTTCATATTTAGAAGACACAATCTTGCAGCAGACTTCCTGGTCCTGTGGCTCTTTCAATCTTTCTACCTTTTCATCCATGTTCTTTGGGTCTTACCTATAAGGGTTGTGTTATAGATTTATCAATTAGGAGCTAAGAACCCCATGGTCAATATTGCTATCCATTTTGTCCACTTGTGATTTTCTCTAAGTCTCTATCAGCTGCAAAAAGAATCTCCTTTGATGACAAGTGAGAGCCACCCTTACCTGTGGGCATAAGGGTAAGTGTGTATAATGCATTATGAGTTTAGTATCATACTAAATTTTGAAATGGTTATCAAATTTTTCCATTGCCCTCCAGAACTGCTGCATTTTTTTTATTATGAGTCATTTGGAGAGAACATCCACACCATTCATAAGAAGATGTAATATAGGTTGTCACAGCCTTGTCATGCCTCAGGCTGGTACCAGGAGAACACAAGGCTTTGCAATTGGTTTGAATTCCTCTAGCTCCTAAATCTGGGTTGATAATTGGAAGAACCAATTATTTTGCGAACCAATCCAAGTTCCCTTCCTTCCTTCCTCCCACTCCCTTCACCATCTTCCCTGCCCACTCCTTACCCACTCCTTTGAGAGGGTAAGGCCTCCCATGGAGAATCAACCAAGACTGTCACTTCACACTGAGGCAGGACAAAGGCCCTCCTCTCTGTATCTAGATTGAGCAAGGTATCCTTCCATAGAGAATGTGCTCCAAAGAGCCAGTTTGTGGACTAGAGATGAATTCTGATCCCACTACCGGTGGCTTCACACACTGCCTAAGCCACACAACTATCACCCACTTTCACAGTGCCCCCATCTGTCAGTCTAGAGTTAGTTAGCTTTCAGTGTTTATTTTAATACTTCTTTCCTGTCTACCTTTGTATCCCACACATATATGTATCTGTAAATTTAAATCTAGATTCCACATGGGAGAAAAACATGAAATAATCACCTTTTGGAGTCTGACTTATATTTACTTTAACACAATGACTTTTTAGTTTCTTGTTCTTGCCAGTGTCACAGCTCTATTTCCTGTTATAACAATAAAATCTAATGTTCTGTATTGTGTACATGTATTCATTTGCTAATGGAGATTTAGACTGGCTCTATATTTTAACTATTGCAAATAAGGCTTCAGTAAATATGGATGTGTATAGATCTGTAGGGTATGTTGACTTAGGATGCTCTAGGTACCCAGGAGTGTTAGAGTTAGATGATAGGGTGGTTCTGTTTTTAGTTTGGTTACAAATCTCCATTTGATTTTCCAAGGTGGTTATAACAGTTTATATTCCTATCATGCATCACATAGTTAATAACAAGCAAATAAAAAAAGAAATCAAACATTTCTGGGAAGAGAAAGGAAGGACCCACTCAGAGATTTTTATTTTGGTCCTCATACTGAATGCTTCATTGACTGATTCCCTGGGGACCATGTTTCAATATGTCTTGCTTGGAGGGGCTCTAGGACTTTGGCTGTCTGGGGATTGGACTTCTTTTCTTGTCATGTAAGTAGATACAAACAATTTATGAAAGAATCCAGAACAAGTTTGCTCTTTTCACTCTAGCTATAGAAAAGATGGGCATCACAGAGACTGTGTACATATTTCAGAATAAAACATCATCCAATACAACATTGTTTTGCTTAACATTCCAAAAGCTCAGAATAAGGTAGTTTAATAAATAAACAATACGAAGGGAAAGAAATAGAGAGCAAAGATTCAGCAAACTATACCCCCAGGCAAAATTCCACTGCCTGAAAGCTAAGAATAGTGCTTGCATTTTTAACGAGTTGTAACCAGAAAAAAGAATAATATATGTATATGTTAGGTAAAACTTTAAGTATTTATGATATGGTCCTTTTCAGAAGCAAGCTCTTTCTAACCCACGATCAGAACAACTTTAAAATATTTAAACCTTACAGCTTCTGTTCTTGATAACTTTTTTATCTATGAATAAGTTTTGGTAAATTTTATTATATATTTATAATGCAGTGATTACTTAATTGTTAAGATTTGTGAATAATGTGAAATCTAAATTACATTTAGTATTTTAGATGCCCAGGTACTTAAGATCCATGGTAATATGTGGTAACACTCTGCCTCTATATCTGGGAGATGATTGTCATTACAAATACAAATTGGGTGACTAAAACATGTGATGGAGGAAGGTCATTGGTTAAAAAATAAAGAAACTGCTTTCCCTCATAGGTTAAAACATAGGTGGGAGGAGTAAACAGAACAGAGAGAGAAAGCTGGGAGAAAGAAGAAGTGAGCTCAGAGGCCATGCTCTCCTCTCCCAGGCAGATGCGATTGATGAAGCTTCGACCCAGGATGGACGTAGGCTAGAATCTTCCCGGTAAGCACACCTAGGGGTGCTACACATATTATTAGAAATGGGCTAGTCTAGGTGCGAGAGTTAACCGAGAAGAGGCTAGATATAATGAGCCAAGCAGTGTTTAAAAGAATACAGTGTCCATGTAATTATTTCAGGGCATAAGCTAGCAGGCGGCCGGGGTGTTGGGGATGCAGCCCTGCCGCTCATATTATAACAAACATGAACTTCTTTTCATGAAGTCTGTATTAGCAAAATCTATAAATGCTTCATTTTTTTACTTGTCTTAATGAAGCATGTATTAATTGTAATAAAAACTGTATCTAATGGGGCTCAGGACACAGCTCAGTAGTAGAACCCTTGTCTTTCATGATGAAGACATCAGGTTTGTTCTCTGATGCTACAAAAAGCATATCTAGAATGAACACAGTCATAGATCCTTAAAATTCTTTATCCTACCCTTTAGAGAAATATTGAAATACTTAAATGACACAACAAGTATGTAACAGACACTTTGTCTTCATTGTAATATAATGATGGTGATTTAAGAAGCCTCATTAGCAAATATGTAAATTATAAAAAACTGAGAGAAGGTATCAAGTTTAATGGTTGTGAGAAATTTTATTTGTTCAATTGCAAAAGTATCTGTTTTAAACATTAGGCTTATATATGATGTGGTTATTTTAAGTGATATTTTTAGTTAGGATTTCTATCATTGTGATAAAACACCATGACAAAAGCAACTTGGAAAGCGAAGTTTCTTCAACTTCTAGTCCATCATTCAGTGAAATCAGGACAGGAACACAGAACAGGTCCTGGAGACAGAAAGTTGCTTACTGGCTTGTTACCATCACTTGCTCAGCCTGGTTTCTTATAGCACTCAGGACCACCAACCCAGGAGTGGCAGCACCACAGTGGCTGAATCCTTCTATATCAGTTATAAGTCATGAAAATGCAGCAAAACTTGCTCACAGGCCAATTTTATGGGGACATTTTCTCCATTGATATTTCTGCTTCCCAAGTAAATCCAGATTGGATTTGCTTAAATTTTCCATATTTGAAGAAAATAGCTAAATTGATAATGTAATGTCCAGCTACTAATGAAATACAAAAAGTACTTCAAAATATTGCTAAGTCAACATGTCACTAGATATGTGTATTCATAATCTCTAACATCAGATTCAAAATTTAACTTTATTTTGCCAGCTCTTGGGACCCTTTTTCTTCTATTGGGTTGCCTTGTCCAGCCTCAATATAAGGATTTTTGTCTTGTCTTATTGTAACTTGTTTTGTTATGTTTGTACATATATATATATTTTTTATTTATTTATTTATTTATTTATTAAAAATTTCTGTCTCTTCCCCGCCGCCGCCTCCCATTTCCCTCCCCCTCCCCCAATTAAGTCTCCCCCCAGCCCGAAAAGCAATCAGGGTTCCCTGTCCTGTGGGAAGTCCAAGGAACCCCCACCTCCATCCAGGTCTAGTAAGTTGAGCATCCAACCTGCCTAGGCTCCCACAAAGCCAGTGCGTGCAGTAGGATCAGAAACCCATTGCCATTGTTCTTGAGTTCTCAGTAGTCCTCATTGTCCGCTATGTTCAGAGAGTCCGGTTTTATCCCAGGCTTTTCCAGACCCAGGCCAGCTGGCCTTGGTGAGTTCCCAATAGAACATCACCATTGTTTCAGTGTGTGGGTGCACCCCTCACGGTCCTGAGTTCCATGCTCGTGCTCTCTCTCCTTCTGCTCCTGATTTGGACCTTGAGATTTCAGTCCTGTGCTCCAATTTGGGTCTCTGTCTCTGTCTCTGTCTCCTTTCATCGCTTGCTGAAGGTTAATATTCAGGAGGATGCCTATATGTTTTTCTTTGGGTTCTCCTTATTTAGCTTCTCTAGGATCACTAATTATAAGCTCAATGTCCTTGGTTTATGGCTAGAAACCAAATATGAGTGAGTACATCCCATGTTCCTCTTTTTGGGTCTGGCTTACCTCACTCAGGATAGTGTTTTCTATTTCCATCCATTTGTATGCAAAATTCATGAAGTCCTTGTTTTTTATTGCTGAGTAGTACTCTAATATGTATAAATTCCATACTTTCTTCATCCATTCTTCCATTGAAGGGCATCTAGGTTGTTCCCAGGTTCTGGCTATCACAAACAATGCTGCTATGAACATTGTAGAGCATATATTTTTGTTGTATGATAAGGCCTCTCTTGGGTATATTCCCAAGAGTGGTATTGCTGGGTCCAGGGGTAAGTTGATCCCGAATTTCCTGAGAAACCGCCATACTGCCTTCCAAAGTGGTTGCACAAGTTTGCATTCCCACCAGCAATGGATGAGTGTACCCCTTTCTCCACAACCTCTCCAGCAAAGGCTATCATTGGTATTTTTGATTTTAGCCATTCTGACAGGTGTAAGATGGTATCTTAAAGTTGTCTTGATTTGCATTTCCCTGATCGCTACGGAAGTTGAGCATGACCTTAAGTGTCTTTTGGCCATCTGAAGTTCTTCTGTTGAGAATTCTCTGTTCAGCTCAATGCCCCATTTTATAATTGGGTTGATTAGCCTTTTACGGTCTAGTTTCTTGAGTTCTTTATATATTTTGGAGATCAGACCTTTGTCAGTTGCGGGGTTGGTGAAGATCTTCTCCCAGTTGGTGGGTTGCCTTTGTGTCTTAGTGACAGTGTCCTTTGCTTTACAGAAGCTTCTCAGTCTCAGGAGGTCCCATTTATTCAATGAGGTCCTTAATGTCTGTGCTGCTGGGGTTATACGTAAGAAGTGGTCTCCTGTGCCCATGTGTTGTAGAGTACTTCCCATTTTCTCTTCTATCAGGTTCAGTGTGTTCGCGCTGATATTGAGGTCTTTAATCCATTTGGACTTGAGTTTTGTGCATGGTGATAGATATGGATCTATTTTCATTCTTCTACAGGTTGACATCCAGTTTTGCCAGCACAATTTGTTGAAGATGCTCTCTTTTTTCCATTGTATACTTTTAGCTCCTTTATCGAAACATATCTATTTATTTGAGTGTAAAATACTAACAAAAATAATTGGGGAATTTCTACTCATAGAAAGCATCCATAACACAAAGTGTTGAATGTGACTCAAATCTTTGACACAAATAATAGGCTTACAACTAACTTCAGTTTGTTGTAATTTTAATCTTACTACCTCTGGAAAAATCATGTTTACCGTTTCACTTTAAAATAACAAATCAATACACTAATGAGGGAATGAAAAATACCATTTAGAGATGATCTTTCAAACCAAAAGAAAAAGAAAAAGAAAAGAAAGGAAGATGGATAGTTCAATTTCTAATCCATAACCCAAACCTTAAATTTTAGGTTCATCAATATTCTTTGAGTGAAAACCTCTTCAATTAAAAATTGAATTACTTACTTTAGACTAGTATATGAGTTTTTTTAAGAAAGAAAAAAACCCCACAGAATTTGGAAACTTATTCTTATGTAGATGAAATTGATTTTAATGTCATCAAATTTCTAAGCTGTAATTAGATTTGCATTTCCAAGTTTGTTCAAATAATGCAGACGTACTTCTTGTGAAGTCTCCTCACAAGGGTTGGTGACTAGGTCTCTCTTAATTCAAATTGAAATGGTGCTTCCATGTACCATGGACTGGGGATTGAACAAGGTTCTCACAAGTCACATACTATAGTTGCCCTATAGTGTGATATATATATATATATATATATATATATATATATATCCTGTAATTCATATCATAGATAAATTAAAGCTTGAGTAAAATATTTTTTAATGTAGAAACTGGCTCCCCACAATAATCACTGTGGGAATATGTATGTATGCAGGCATCTGTATAGGTGTCTATATGCCAAAAGTGAGCTGTAGATCATCTATCATAGCTGCATTAGAAAACTTAAAACTGCCTTCTTCTAGGAATAGCAGTTTTATTTAAAGGAAGCAGAGATGCTCTCTAAAGAGAAAGTATTAATTGCACATAGATAAATGGAAAGAAGATAGCTGAGATTTTCTGATATTAGAACAGAAAAAAAAGTTGTTAGAAATGAAATAATTAGTCAACATCCCCATATAAAACACACAACCAGATTGTGGGGCTAGGGCTTCCTCAGGAAAGTATAGAGAAAATGGATACCCTTGATAAAACTCTCTAAAGGGATTACACTTTGCTGAAAGTCTCATCCTTTTAGTACAAGGAGCTTTCCTCTTTCTAAATTTCATTGTCTTTTCCTCCATGTGAATGGTCCCCCCAAGTATATGTGTGGTCACATGATCATAGTGATAGAAAATAAATTTCCGAGATTTTCACAGCGTAAAGAAGTTCTTGTTTCAGAATTGGTAAGGACAAACTCAAGTGAATTGAGCCCTCTCTGGTGTTATTCAGATACACTATAGAGACACGGTACTATCAAAATATTACCACAGTGGTATTGAAGAGTGATGATGTAATCAGTTAAGCCCTATTAGCACATAAGATATCAAGGTCCCTCATCTTGTCTATTATATTCCCTATCATTGTTGATGACTCAGCATAATGCTTTGATTATTGGGCATTTGCAAAATAGCTGAAATAAAAACATGCATGAACTAGCAAATCCATGAGAAGTGTCCCAGAACTTTTGTTTCTAATAATAGTGCTTTCCATGTTTCTTTTTCTTGAGGAAATTTCATATGATTTTTGCTCTTCAGTAGACCAAAGATGATTGATTTGAGATGAAGCTAGAAGTAAATTGGGTTACTAACCAATTTTTCATGCCTCGGAAAATAACCCTCTGCCTTGGACTGTATGCTTGATGTCATCTTATCAAAAATTAGTCAGTGTTTAAAAAAACAAGATAGTGAGGCACTATTCAGAGGCATGTGGTGGGACCTTTAAGGAATGGGGCTCTCTAGAATTTTCAGTCACTGGATTTTTCTATCAAAAAGATCAGTGAGACTTCTTTCCTTCTCATTCCTTTCTTCTCCTTCTTGGCTTTTAGAGAAGCCCATTTGATAATAGATTAGAACCTCTAAAAGGATGAGCCAAAATAACCATCTTTTATATAAAAATTGGCCATCTCAGGTATTTGGTACTATAACGGAAAACTGACAACACAGATGAGAAGCCACACAGTTGTCTCAAGAGACATGTTCTCCCTATTCAGCGTTGGTCCAGCTTGCCATATCTTGAATGCATTTGTCTAGAGCAATGATTTTCAACCTGTGGATTGGGCAGGGGTGGGGATTAAACAACCCTTTCATATAGAGATTTACATTACAATTCATAACAATAGCTAAGTTGTAGTTAGGAAGTAGCCATGAAAATAATTTTATGGTTGGGTGTCAGCACAACGTGAGGAACTGTATTAAAGGGCTCTAACATTAGGAGAGTTTAAAACTACTGGTCTAGAGAAAGGAAATTTAAGAGTGACTGATAGCCTAACAAGCAATGCTATGGTTTGGCTGGTTGTCTACAAAGAGGTAGTAATATGTGTGAACTGAAGTGGCTCACATAGAGAATTACAGAAAAAAAAATTCAAGTAAAACAGACTCCAGAGTAAAGTCAAGGGCTGGACATTTGCTTAGTGATAGAATATCTAACCTGAAAATCCTCAGGGTCCATCCTTATCACCAAAATTAAGATATGAATGAAATTTTGCTGAGAATTAAATTCTGTGGTATAGTGTTTGTATAGCATGCACAAGACCCTGGGTACAGTCCCCCCCCCCCCCAAATACACACAATGCAGTAGTATGTTCACTTTTGAATCCCATCAATTGAGAGACAGAAGCATAATCCAGAGCACAAGCTCAGCTCCAACTGCATGTGGAGACTCCAGCTAATCATCAATCCATAGCCACAAGACATTACAACACAAATTTCAGATTAGGAATGTTGAGTTGCCTTGGATATTGATACTCTGTTCCTTCATGGCTAGTATCTTCACATTATATTACTTTCAGTTATTAAAGGATATCTTTAAATCAGTGTCAGCTTTCTGTTATGTCAGTGAAACTGAAGAAAAATCTATGATCTGTTGTCTGTGGAAATTATCATCATAACATCTACGCTTAACATAAGGTGTTCACAGAAGCAAATTATGTTGAAATTATCTTCTAACATAATACAAGAAGATGATGTTTATTGTAATTTATTATGGGATTGGCACCATGCCAAACACTTAGTGTACAGTGATGCATGTGTTATTTTCACTATCCTACAGACAGAGAAGTCTTGTTCTGGCTTGATAGAAGAACAAATGGAAACTTAGGAAAACTGATTTCCCAGGGTGACACATTTTAAAAAAGAATAAAAAGTCAGAATTTTAAGCAAGGCGATTGTTTCAAGTCCTTTTTTCTTAAGTATTGTAATGTTCATAATAAAAGAAGTAATAGTCTATCATTAAAGTAAAACTTTAAAAATCATGTGACTTCCTTCTGCATTTGTTGATTTCATTAATATTCTTTTATTTTTTCTTGTCATTATTTCTTATGTAGGAAAAATGTATATAAACTTGTAATTATTCATTTTATTTTACTTAAGCAAATAATAATGTATATGATAGAGCACTGTTTGGAAGCTACAATTTTATTTTTTTAATTTATTTATTTATTAAAGATTTCTGTCTCTTCTCCGCACTGCCTCCCATTTTCCTCCCCCTCCCCCATAAAAGTCCCCCTCCCTCCTCAGCCCGAAGAACAATCAGGGTTCCCTGTCCTGTGGGAAGTCCAAGGAACCCCCACCTCCATCCAGGTCTAGTAAGTTGAGCATCCAAACTGCCTAGGCTCCCACAAAGCCAGTGCGTGCAGTAGGATCAGAAACCCATTGCCATTGTTCTTGAGTTCTCAGTAGTCCTCATTGTCCGCTATGTTCAGTGAGTCCGGTTTTATCTCAGGCTTTTCCAGATCCAGGCCAGCTGGCCTTGGTGAGTTCCCAGTAGAACATCCCCATTGTCTCAGTGTGTGGGTACACCCCTTGCGGTCCTGAGTTCCTTGCTCGTGCTCTCTCTCCTTCTGCTCCTGATTTGGACCTTGAGATTTATGTCCGGTGCTCCAATGTGGGTCTCTGTCTCTGTCTCCTTTCATCGCCTGATGAAGGTTAATATTCAGGAGGATGCCTATATGTTTTTCTTTGGGTTCTCCTTATTTAGCTTCTCTAGGATCACTAATTATAGGCTCAATGTCCTTGGTTTATGGCTAGAAACCAAATATGAGTGAGTACATCCCATGTTCCTCTTTTTGGGTCTGGCTTACCTCACTCAGGATAGTGTTTTCTATTTCCATCCATTTGCATGCAAAATTCAAGAAGCCCTTGTTTTTTACTGCTGAGTAGTACTCTAATATGTATAAATTCCATACTTTCTTCATCCATTCTTCCATTGAAGGGCACCTAGGTTGTTTCCAGGTTCTGGCTATCACAAACAATGCTGCTATGAACGTCGTAGAGCATATACTTTTGTTGTGTGATAAGGCCTCTCTTGGGTATATTCCCAAGAGTGGTATTGTTGGGTCCAGGGGTAAGTTGATCCCGAATTTCCTGAGAAACCGCCACACTGCTTTCCAAAGTGGTTGCACAAGTTTGCATTCCCACCAGCAATGGATGAGTGTACCCCTTTCTCCACAACCTCTCCAACAAAGGCTATCATTGGTGTTTTTTATTTTAGCCATTCTGACAGGTGTAAGATCAAGTCCAAATGGATTAAAGACCTCAATATCAGTCCAAACACACTGAACCTGATAGAAGAGAAAGTGGGAAGTACTCTACAACACATGGGCACAGGAGATCACTTCCTACGTATAACCCCAGCAGCACAGACATTAAGGACCTCATTGAATAAATGGGACCTCCTGAGACTGAGAAGCTTCTGTAAAGCAAAGGACACTGTCGCTAAGACACAAAGGCAACCCACTGACTGGGAGAAGATCTTCACCAACCCCGCAACTGACAAAGGTCTGATCTCCAAAATATATAAAGATCTCAAGAAACTAGACCGTAAAAGGCTAATCAACCCAATTATAAAATGGGGCATTGAGCTGAACAGAGAATTCTCAACAGAAGAACTTCAAATGGCCAAAAGACACTTAAGGTCATGCTCAACTTCCTTAGCGATCAGGGAAATGCAAATCAAGACAACTTTAGGAAGCTACAATTTTAATGTGTGCCTAAAATTTTATGATGTGCAAGAACAATTAATTGACATTTTAATCCATTTTTGAATTTACAGAGTTTGGTCAACTTGATGTTCTTATATTTGAAACTTTATAGGGACTACGAGGGAGACAACTATTGAATGATAGTCTATGCTTTTTGAGCATATACATTAATACTGTCTATTTGTGCATGAATAGCAAGTGTCCTTTCTGATATTTTATTTCACATTTTGAAGAATATTTGCCTTATGAGTATTTGTTTATGGAATGTGCCTGACATAGACTGAAAAGCTTGTCTAGTTGCCCTTGGCCATGGTGCCCTATTGAATTTGTCTATTTGAAGCTAACTTATTTTTTGTTAAGATGTAGCAGAAAGTATGTTTCGTTACAGGAACATCTTTAATAATTATCATCTGTCATAAGAATATGCAAATTAGCAACATAAGGAAATGCTTGTAAGGCATGCCAAGATTCTTTAATAAAAATTAATCAAAGTTTATGACATTGCACACATACAGAGAAGGAAAATAACTTCTTCATATTGGTTCTTAAGTCTAAAATCCAAAAATAATTAAATAGGCCTAAATTTGCACAGCTAGTAAGAGCAATCAACTTGAAGTTTTATCTCACTTTGTCTTGGGCCACCTTTTCCACTCTGTTGCTGCTGTATAGAAGCACTTGTACACAGGAGCACTGATTGCATATAATATACATACATAGAAACCTGGAGATATTGATATTAATTACTATAGGGGTGTTCTTGACACGGATGCGGATGCTGCAAGTCCCTCCTCATCCCTCCCTCCAAGTCCATTGGATTTCAGAGGAGCATTGCTGCTGAGAGGACACCATTAGGGACTCAATCCCTCTTCCTCAAATAGTGGTTAGATCTAACTTTGGATTAGTTTTCATCGTTCCTACTAGCATCTTTCATGCATGAACCCTGCTTCCTAGGACAGCTGCCAAAACAAACTGTTTTGTTTTTTTACATGAAATTCTTTGTTCCTGTTTGAGATAAACGAGAGAATTTGTGCTTTTAATTCGTAGGCATAAACAAGTCCTCACCTGTTCAGTTTGATTTCTATTGCTGTGATAAACACCATGACCGAAAGCATGTTGGGGAGGAAAGAACTGATTTATTTCATCTTGACACTTCCAGGTAATGGCTGATCATTGAAAGAAGCCAGGGAGGAACTCAAGGCAGGAACTTTGAGGAAGCAGAAATCATGAAAGAATTCTGCTTACATGCTTGCTTTTCATGTCTCTCTCGGCCCACTTTCTTATAAAACCCAGGACCACCTGCCTATTCTGTGTAGAGTTGAAAATGGACTCGATATAGGCAATGCTGCTTCTCACCACACCATGCATATTATTTAACTTATTTTATTATTTCCTTATTCGGAGGCATTCATCATAGGTTTGAAAGCATTGTCATCAAATTTAATACTTATATAAATCTTCTCAATATTAAATAATGACAAATAGGCCACATTTTAGCAGGGAATTCTGCTTTATGTTATATTTCAACTAGTGATGGATGTGACAGGTCTCTCTTTGCAATACTGTCTTAGTTATTCTGTCTGTGCATGTGTATAATTTGAAGGGAATGTGGTGTCTATATTTATTCTTTGGTATTTACATGATTGATAGTAAAGGTGAAAATGGCTTCAAGCTTTTCACATGTTATTTCTACTCTTTGCTCTTGTGAATTAGTTAAAAATTTTAAAACAGCAATTCATATCCAAAAGACTTCCTTAAAACAATTTCTAAAAGAGAAGTGAGAAAGTATAATTTATATACGTACATACATACATACACACACATATATATATATATATACTCTTAAGGCCACCTAAACTCTGTATATGTACGTAAACACAGATTTTTGTTTTCAAACAGAGCCTTACTTAGTGTGTACCCCAGGATGGCCTTAAACCCAAATTTTCCTTTCTCAATCTCCCCTGTGCTAGTTTCACAGATGCTCACTCTCTTTTTTGGCACAGCAGATGAAGAGTTAAACTAGATCTACCAGATACAAATATTCTCAGTCAATTGTTTAGTCTTGAATAGACACATAAGAAAGAAATATTAAGAGCAATTACTTTTCTTTTTTTTGTCTTTTTAAAAATTATTTATTAAAGATTTCTGCCTCCTCCCCGCCACCGCCCCATTTCCCTCCCCCTCCCCCGGTCGTGTCCCCCTCCCTCGTCAGCCCAAAGAGCAATCAGGGTTCCCTGCCCTGTGGGAAGTCCAAGGACCACCCACCTCCATCCAGGTCTAGTAAGGTGAGCCTCCAAACTGCCTAGGCTCCCACAAAGCCAGTACGTGCAGGAGGATCAAAAACCCATTACCATTGTTCTTGAGTTCTCAGTAGTCCTCATTGTCTGCTATGTTCAGCGAGTTCAGTTTTATCCCATGCTTTTTCAGACCCGGGCCAGCTGGCCTTGGTGAGACAAAGACCCACATTGGAGCACCGGACTGAAATCTCAAGGTCCAAATCAGGAGCAGATGGAGAGAGAGCACGAGCAAGGAACTCAGGACAGTGAGGGGTGCACCTGCACACTGAGACAATGGGGATGCTCTATTGAGCAATTACTTTTCAAAAGTCAAGGACAATTATTATATTAATTTCCTAATTAACAAATATACATATAAAATCTATGTGAAGATATACAAACTTTTTTCATGCAATAGCATAGAGAAATGTGTTGGAATGGAGACTTGGGTTGTAGGACAGAGGTATAAGAGTGTAAGAATCTGACATGTGGATGTGGAAGGGAACAGGAAGAATCAGGTGTGGTTGGGTGGAGGGAATGAGTAAGGAGAGAGATGACTGAAATTGGTGGGCATTTTGGAGGCAAGGTAGAAACCTAGGGCAATGGAAATTCCCTAGAATCTATGAGGGTGACCCTATCAATGACTCTTAGTAATGGGTATGTGGAGACTGAACCAGCCATCTTCTGCCAGCAGGCAAGATTTTCAATAGCCAAGTTGAAACACCAACCCAGCCAAAAATACCTTCCACCTACAATTTGTCCTACCTGAAAAATATGCTGGGGTAAAGGTGGCACAGAACTTGTGGTAGTGACTAACCAATAACTGGTCCAGCCTGAGATTCATGCCATGAGAGAAAGCCTTTAGGAGGAGAGCTGCTTGTTGGCTCCTGGCTGCCCAGCTAGCTTAGACCCAAAATAATCACACAGAAACTGTATTAATTAAATCACTGCTTGGGCCATTAGCTCTGGCTCCTTATTGGCTAACTCTTACATATTAATTTAAGCCATTTCTATTAATATGTGTATCACCACTTGGCAGTGACTTACAGGCAAAATTTCAGCATGTCTGACTCTGGCAGTGGCTCCATGGCTTCTCTCTGACTCTGCCTTCCTTCTACCTTGCTATAGGTCAAGCTAGTTTCTTTATTCATTAACCAATAAAGGCCGCACATAGTCAGAAGGATCTCCTACACCAAAAGCCCATGCTCGACACTGTCTGGAGGGGCAGGAACCAGAGACTGGAGAGCCCAGAGACCCAGGATAGAACCAAACATGATTAGACAAAAAAAAAAAAAAAACAACCAAAAGTCAATTAAATGATTCCTAATTATACTCTGCTATACTTCCAGCCTAGCATAATCATCATCAGAGAGGCTTCATCCAGCAACTGATGGGAGCAGATGCAGAGACACACAGCCGAACATTCACTGGAGATTGGGAAATACTGCAGAAGAGGGAGAGGAAGTATTATAGGAGCCAGAAGAGATCAAGAATACTACAAGGAAATGGACTATAGAATCAACTAACTAGGGCTCACAGAGGCTCATAGGGGCTCATAGAAGCTGAACCAACATCCAGGGAATGTCTATAGATCTGACATAGGTCCTCTGTGATAGCTGTGCAGCTTGTTTGTTGTTGTTGTTGTTGTGGGATTCCTAACAGGGGAGCAGCATCTGTCTGACTCTTTTGCCTCATTTGAGATCCTTTTACTCTGACAAAATTGCCTCCTCCAGCCTTAATACAGCCTGGTCTTGTAGCTTGATATGCTATGTTTGGTTGATATCCCTGGAAGAGCTGCCATTTTCTGAAGGGAAACAGAGGAAGAGTGGATCAGGAAAAGGGGAGGGGGTGCTGAGAGGAGAGGAGGGAGAGGACACTGAGGTCAGGGTGTAATATATGAGAGAAGAATACATAAGTAAATAGTATAAGGAATATATTAATGGACTAGAATCAGCTCATTGATAGGTACTCTATAAGAGTAAGAAAGTGTTTTAAAATTCTGCTTGTTTAACTAACTTGTTGACCGAAAGATTGCCTATAGGAATTATGGTTGAGAGCTGCTCTTGTGTACCAGAGGGAAGGATACAGAGGCTTTGGTAAACTAGAATGGTAGAGAGGGCCTTATCATTGTTGACCCATTTATTTACTTCAGGAAGGCTCACAGCATCCACCTCTTTTTGTTTGCCAGGGTTAAACTTTGGAAGAAAGTCTTAATGAACCCATCTATGACCATTCTTTTCTGGAGGTGAGAATACACAGGGGAAATCGCTATCATGATACAAGGATCCTTTAATGCAATGGAGATAACTGAATTCTTGGTTGTTGGAAGCTAAAGGCGAGTGTGGTTACCTCAATGAATAGCAGAGTTGAAATAGTTATTGTTTGACTTGCTGAGACCCATGGCATTTGGCTAGTCTGTCATTGTGTCCCTAGAGAAGAAACAGGTGGGCATTCTTACTCAGCCTTTGCTTGATCTGTGTAAGCAGGAGAATACTAGGGCAACTGGGGTAAATTATAACAAGGATGGTGTCCTGATCTCCCATTCAATTCCCATTCTTGATTCAGATTATCGATACTGATTCCTTTGATGAAAGACTGGTTTCTCTTAAAGAAGAATCCTGCTACACTGATATCTATATTTATTTATATATTTATTATTATTTTTTTTGCTAACCAGGCTCACAATCCTCCTCAGTGGGATTTACAGCCTTTTGCCCAGTCATCAGGGAAAAGAAAATAATATGTAGGCACTAACAGTCTCCATGTCTGAACTGACACTATTTCCAGGTATCACTGTGATCTACCAGTCAGAGTTTGGAGTGAGGAAGGTCAGTTTATGAATGGAATTTAGTTTAGTTTCACCTCACAATAGATTCAATAGTTTATTAAGCTGGTTCCGTGGCTTTTTTTTTTGAGTTCTAGAGTCCTTAATTGGAATAAACTACTCTGTACCTAGTTGGATGCTCATATATTAATGCTTCATCTTAACACATTGTGACCGTCTCATATGACAATGAAAAATATGTTTCTCTACCCCCCAAACTAATGTCAGGCTCAGTTACTAATGCCATCTTGAAGCTCTCAATGTCTGGGCAATGTTCATTACTCTTCCTTCTTGTATGCCTTAGCATAATATCAGCTACTCCATGCATTTTTAAAGGGATTATTGAATAAAACAGTGTATGCACATTTGTTTGTATAATGCCTGCAATAATGACTACTTGCCAGCACCTTCCATCACCATAGTGAACCTCATTATTCAAGAATTGCATAGAGTTATGTACAGGGAGAGATGAGATGAGCTGTGTTTGTGGTTAACGTTGCTTCGGTTTGTCTCTTTTTAATTTTTTAAAAACATTGTCTGAGACTGATGCTTGCTGTTTTCGCGAATATAGCAGTGGGTATGTATTCCAAGCCTCACTGCAAGGATAGTTAAAACACAATCTCCCTTAAGCTCGGCATTCAAACTGTTTCTCACCAAAACAATTCAAGTACTTCAGCTACATGTCTGCACACCCCATTTGATACTGATTTTACTGAAAAAACCACACTTTAAAGATGTTTAAATTGTATTTTCACCCATTGAAGTGAATCTCTTTCCTCTCACAAATGGGCTGTGCTATAGTCTAGTCCATCAACCAGGTTATTTCAATCTTGTGCGTGTGGCTCTGCCAGAAGCATCTACAGCAGAGAAAGACATTTCTAAGAAATGAATATGGAGACAATCATCTCCTTTCCGGATGCCTCCTGAGCATTTCTTAAAGGTGTTTTTTTATTTCCCCCAGGCAAGAAATGGCCCAAGATTTCTATTGAATTAAGGAATCTAAGGAGGGAGAGGAAGATAACATCATTAATGATGAGGAAATTAAATCTGCAAAGCAAGGTCGATCTTTCAAATTGTAGAACCTGGCACAGACATTGTGAAAGACTGACAATTCAAAACGTGTTTTCTGTAGGATTCAGGAGAAGAGAGGAAGTACAGTTAAAGAACACACAGAATAGCTTCCTGACACTACATTTTGATTACTCTGAAATACAAGCACGAACAGTCTTTCTTGTTTCATAGAAAAAGAGTACGTGGGAGGACAGGCTAAATTTATGACTTCGAGAGACTTTCGCTATCAGGGGAAATTCTCTAGGCAAAGGCAGAGGTACTGAGTTGGGGAAAGACACAATTTATTGGCCCCTAACTCACACTTCTTCTTTGCAAAGGAACCTCAACAGGCAGAAGCTGCTTCCCAGGAAAAAAAAAAAAAAGAAAACAATGCTGAATCTCTTTGTCCTAGGACTTCACTTTTCTCATTTTCCATATTTCTTTATGCAGGAAAAGAAACTAGAGTGAGACTTCATCATTTAAAAGCTAAAACATATGGTTTGTGAATGTGTCCACTAATAGGGAGAAAGATACTTAGTGAAGAATTCAGGGAATGAATAAAGGCTGTTGTCGTCATGGACACAGATACTTTGCATCTGCACATCCTACTTTCCCTGCATGATGTGAATAGGTTTAGAGATGAGGCACTGGCGATAGTACTTAGTACAAATATGCCTTTCCTTATATTTCTGACTAGGCAGTG
Source organism: Microtus pennsylvanicus (assembly GCF_037038515.1). Lineage (NCBI taxonomy): Eukaryota > Metazoa > Chordata > Mammalia > Rodentia > Cricetidae > Microtus > Microtus pennsylvanicus. The sequence goes on from NC_134584.1 coordinate 98,658,788, forward strand.
TCTCTGCTACATGGTTCTGAACTTTACAAGCTCACAGATAGCACCTATGGTATGAAGATTAGATCACAGTTACAGTCAATAGATATTCCAACATACACTTGATAGAGGATTTTCACTTCTGTTATATATTTATTGTTTATAAACTTTGACCAGTGAAAGAATTGTAGACTACTTTAAGATGAATATTGCATGTATATTGCATGTAAATATTAATGTGCATAAATATACATATCGTAAAATTATACAGAGCATAAACCATGGCAAAAATCTAGAATTTGTTGCTGCTTTGGTTAAGTTGTATTGCCACAAATTAGAAGTGACAAGAGATGAAAACACATATTGCTGCTACATTTAGGAAAAAAGAATCCCAGACACCCCCTCCTTATTCAGCACCAACTGTGATTAACGAGAACCATCCCAGTATACAAGGAATGCAATCAGCATTGTTTGGGTGTAGACTTTTGTGTTGGAGGTGTAAGTGTGATTCTCTGGAAACAACACACCTGTTTTCAGCAATGAAGACAGAATGGCTACATTTTTGTTGTACAGGACTCCAATGAAGTCATATAAAACATGCCAACATAAATAGGCATTCACTAAGCATCACTATATAAGAATTATGGATTTAGTAATAGTTTAGGACTATGTAATTAAAGAAGCCAACTAATGAAGGTTCTATATAGAAACATATTAATAATACAAAACATTTACTATGAGAGAGCAAAAAGGAAAATGTGTTGATAGAAATTTGACATAATTCAACTTTATGGCCTCTGAAGTGTTTATGCCCTGTAAACAGAGGCTGCTCATTCAGTTTCCTGGCTGTCTTGGCCCAAATAATAACATAAAAATTATATTAATTACAACATTGCTTGGTCAATGACTCAGGCATATTTCTAACTAGCTCTTAAATCTTGCATTAACCCATTTCTAGTATTCATTGTATTGCCATGAGGGTGTGGTTTACCAGGTAAGGTTCCAGCATCTTTCTCCTTCGGCTGCTACATGGTGTCTTTCTGACTTGGCCTACTCTTTCCCTATATCTGTGTTCAGATTCCCTGCCTGACTTTGCTCTCTTAAGCCATTGACCAAAACAGCTTTTATCATCAACCAACAAAAGCAATACACATACAAAAGAACATCCCACAACAATGCCCTATTATCTTTTTCTGACAGACAGTATCCTTGAACTTTGTCCTTTACTTTCTCTGTTACTTACTTTGGAAGACAGCAGTGAAGAATGAGTCTTACACTCTTCTCAGCATATCAGATTAAATCCAGTAAGTGATCTCAGCAAGGGAAACAGCATAATTCTCAAAGACTCCTTTCTAGTTGCTTTATTGCAGTATATGGAATAAATTGATCCATCTAATTAATTCACAGCATTAAGAATTGGAAAGAAATTGTAGATATTGGGGAGAGGTAAACATACCTGTATATTAACATCTCATAATCTTTTGGGAAACAAAGACATGTGACTGTCTTCTATTACTTTCAGATGAGAAAGAGACAGCTAAGTTCCCAGAGAGCTATCTCTGTTTGAGAGTTATCTCGATGATCATTTAAGAAGGCTGAAAACTTCATTATGAGTAATGGAGTTAAATTGAGTGGAGGAAGGGGAACTTCCATAATGGGAGAGAAATTACAGCTCTAAGATGGACCAAATAATCGTGTCTGAAGACCAAGGAACAAATGGACAAAAAGTGGAAGATGAGAGTAGAAAGGAATATTGGCGTCTTTTCATTGTGTGGGAGGTCTTTAACATCAGCTAATTAAATTCAAGCTTACTGACTAGACAGTGGGATATCATAATAGTTTTCAAGCTAACGAGTAAAAAAAATATTGGGTAACATATGTAGGCATGGCGTTGAGAGATAATAACAGCAGGACAGTTATTGCAGAGGCCAGGCAAAGGGTGATGAAGTCTGAATCAATATGTGTCAGTGTGAGCAACCCTGGAATAAAATGCAAACCTTTCAAACCCATTTCCTATGATTAGATTACACTCAGAATATTCAGAATTTAAATGACCTATCAAATTTTATGTAGTCATCCTTATGCAATGCTATCCACATTAACCTATATCTGCTGGGTCAGTTACTTATTTTTTTATTAACTTGGAGCATTCGAGTCTGACAAATCCAACACCATGCTTTCTTTAAAGGAGATAAAAACTCTTCCACAGCACTGAGAGAGAGCCACGTGCACTATTGTCGACTTCAACAAATAGGAAATAACTTACTTTCTTGCGAGAAATCCAATGTCAATAAATAGCCTCTCTAAGAAGTAGATGTTCTTAAAGTAGTAACAGTGTATAACACTCACAAAGGGCTAGAGAACAGAGACCTTGGTGTAAAACTAAAAACAAAATAGGACACAATTATTATTGATGCCATTTGTTTAAATCTCCCACTCTAAAAAAGCACTTTAATTACCATATGCTTATCATGTTGGTTGAATTCATTTATAGAGCGAATACAATCATTAATTATCATAATTAAGACACCTGAATTCAAATTGAATGGCATTCATTCTAACCTCGGTTGTAGCTATGTTTTATCTTTGACAGTTGGGTTTCCAATCAAATGTTATCTGATTTTTTCCCCTTAATCATTAAGAAATGCTTTACTAATTAGCACATGAAATTCATGCCACATCAGACTGAATTGAATCAAGGCCTATTATCTTGAGCAGTAAGACACTTTGAAATTCTCGGTAATAGGGCATGAATATGTTATACGGTTCATACACATTTCATGAACTTCTACATTAGCACTATTTTTTTTTCAAGACAGTGCCATTAATTATGCCTTTTTCAGGACCTTTAATTCGATCATGCTGTTTAACAGCCTGTTAGATTGTGGCATATAAAGTCATACATTGATTTATCGTTGGTTACACTTTGGCAAAAATGATTGTATTCGGCTGCAAACAGCCCACATAGAGTGGGAAGTAGTGGGGACTTGAAAGGCTCGAAGTTCTGTATAGCTGGACTCTGGTGTTAGTCTCTTGTGCCCGGGTCTTCACACCAGTCCTCCTGATCTGTTGTCTAATTTCCATATTACTCTTCGTCTTGGGTTTGCTTTGTCTGACCAAGTCATTGGACACCCTTTCAGACTACTTTAGAGGAGAAATAGGAGGGACACTGTGTTCTTTGTGACATTGTCTGAGAATGGTCACGTGCTCAATAGGAGGTGACTGCTTTGGTATTGACAATTTTGACTTCAGGAATCTCTGGTAAGCTGTCTTCATTATGACTCTTCTTCCTGTGTGTCTGATGCTGCGTGTGCTACACTATCATGTCACCATGTTGGTTAGAATTAGCTCTGCCTGTACCTCCATACACAAACTCTGCACCGCTATTCTGCGTCCAGTGAGCTACTTCCTCTCTGAACTCTGACTCATGCTGTGTAACAGATTTGATAAACCTTGGCTGAAAAAAAGGTGAAATAATGGTCTTTTGTCTGGTTGAAATGCAAAGATATTATATACAAATGATGGTCCTCAGAGTGCTTTAAAATATACACAGAGAGAGAGAGAGAGAGAGAGAGAGAGAGAGAGAGAGAGAGAGAGAGAGAGAATTTTGGATGATGTGTGACTCCCGAGCTATCAAAAATTGGATGTTCTACAGTGTTAGTGCTTTGGCAATGATTAATCAATATCCCCATATGGCAATAGTGGGACTTTTTGGGTCTGCACAGTTCAGACCTTTGGAATGTTATCCATGAGCCTCCATGGCCTCTTGTTTGTTATATGGATAGGTTTTGTCACCAGTATTCTTTGCAGGCATTTTAAATATATTATTTGCACTATCAGGATTTACAGTGAATGAATGGTACTACTTGGGTGATTCAAGTAGTTTTTTCTCACACTCAGAATTCATTCTGAGACCTTCATTCATTCATAGATGCTTGAAACTGAGAATAATACTGAACTTTATATACAGCCTTCTTTCTCTGTGTCTGTCTCTGTCTCTCTCTCTCTGTCTCTCTGTCTCTCTGTCTCTCTGTCTCTCTGTCTCTCTGTCTCTCTCTCTCTCTCTCTCTCTCTATATATATATATATATATATATATATATACTGTTTATGTGCCTATGATAGCTCAGTGATTAGCAACAATAGCAGTAACAAACTATTTGTAAGAATATGTTACAACAAAGATTGAGTGAATTGCTTTTTCTCTTTCCCAGAATATCTTCTAGTCTCGTGGTACTGTAGTTGTCCTTCCTATGAAGATGCAAGATCATACTTGTTACCTAACAACAATACAGCAACGAGTATGATTTTTGCATTGCTTCATGTCACAGGTGCTACTGACTTTTCATTTTTCTTATGAAAGTTGGTCGGACTAATGCAATAAAACCTAGATTCTACTAGTCTACTCTTCCCATGATATGAATAATTCTGTTGTCCAGTGTGTCCATACTGTATATGCTATTCACCTATTATTTATTTAGTCACCATCTTGGTTATCATATGTCCCCTTCTAACCTCCATGCTGTTCACACGCATGTGACACAAATCATACACGCACATACAAATAATATATATACATACATGTAGCAGCAACAAATAATGAAAATAGAGGTAATGGATTTGAGAAAGCCAGGAAAGACATATTGGGAATATTTGAAGAGAAGAAAGAGAAGGGGAACATTATATAATTTTATTATAACCCTAAAAATGAAAGAAATAATTAAAAATGGAAAGCAAATATTTAAAGAAGAATTAGCAAAGAATTTCAGCTGATAGTCCTGCGAAGATTAAATACTGGCTAGGTAGCAAACTTGCTTCACACGGGCTGTGAGTTTCTTGGTTAGACCATTAGTTCAGGGTACTTTCAGCTGAGTCACTCCCTTCAGTTGTAGAAGAAGCAGGAGACATTGAGTTGTTTAGGCCCTGCTGCCACTGAGTATAGAACTAAAGCGGATGCAGAAACATGTGAAAATTAGCCAGGTAGAAAGAATTTTTAAATCTTAAATACAAAGAAACTTGCAATGGGTATAGATAATTAATACGCCTAGAATTTAAAGATCAAAAAATTCAATGCCAGTGTTAAAGATGTTTTAAAATAGTGAGCTCTTCATTGGAGTTCATGTAATATATGATGCAATACAGTAACTCAATTTTTGAAGATATTGCAACAATTGTGTAGTAAAGAGTAAGCACATATTCTACTACATTCAAATTTTAATTTGTATTAGCTAAGTATCTCACATTTATATAAATAAATTTGAATTAGCTTAAAGGAATTGCATTATTTGTATTTTACATTTTAGATAATAACAGATGTGTGTATTATTGGTCTTTTAACAACGTACTTTACTGTGACTCCATTGGTGTGGGAGGCCCTTCTGTCTATGTGTTACTTTCATTGCTTAATGAATAAAGAAACTGCACTGGCTTGTTGATAGGGCAGAACTTAGGTAGGCAGGGAAACCTAAATGGCATGCTGGGAGAAAGTAGGCAGAGTCAGGAAGAAGACATGGAGCTGCTGGAGACAGATGCTGGGAACTTTACCCAGTAAGCCACAGCCACGTGGTGATATACAGATTAATAAAAATGGGTTAAATTAATATAAGAGTTAGTCAATAAGAAGCTAGAGCTAACAGGCCAAAGAGTGTTTTAATTAATACAGTTTCTGTGCGGTTATTTCGGTTCTAGGAAGCCAGGACAAACAAGTGGCCCCTCCTCTAACATTCTTAATATAATAAAGGAAAATAATTTAGGTTTGTTAATTTTACTAGCACGTACATTTAGGAACTGTAGCATGTAGATCTTATGAAGTCCACTCAAAAATTAAATATTCATCCAAGAGTTCATTGTGTGATTATATCAAAATATTATTATGTGTGAGTGTGTGTATGTGTATGTGTGTGAGTACAGAGAACAACTTCTGGGGATGGACATATGAAAATCCACAATATTAAACTCTGCACAGCTCAGCTCATACTGTAGTATGATATACCGATGTTCCAAATATATCGTAGATCTAGAAAGTTCTTTAGTTTTTACCTAGTCGTATAAGTTAGAATTTTAAAATCAGCAATAGGCTATAACTTACCTGACAGTATACCGCTAATTAGTGGAAACTTCTTTCTTGCCGCTCACTCCTCCAGAGACTGTGATTCCAATGACGTTTGAAAACACACTGGGTTCTCATAGTTGACTTTGTTTCCTTTCTTTCATAAGAGCAGTGAGATTTGCAGGCACACTGTGTGAGGTCTCTCACATTGTTCCAGCAGACTGCATAAAAGACTGTCGACTGCATGCAGTGTTATTTCAAGATCACAAGATGTTTTAAAAACAGATGGCAGCATACATGAAAGATCACAGGAGAGAGTGGTTCACAGCAGTAATTAAAAAGGTCCTGCACAATAGAAAGGCTTTTCAATTAAACAGTAAACTTTCCATAATTAGGCATTCTTTTTTGTGTGCATGTCTGGCACAGGTTTTAGGCAGAGAATTTTCTCCCCGTCAACAGTATCTTTTTCTCTAAGATATATATGCATTTGAACATTGTTTCTCATCAAAATGGTAGAGTAAAATAGGTACCTGGAAAATCACTGAAACATGGAATAATTTAGAATCTTTCTTAAGAACCTAGAGTGAGTCTCTTCCATCATCGGGAAAACAATGGCCACACGTATGTCAGAGGAATGCTTTGATGCAGACATGCCATAATGCTGAAGTTCCAGGAACCATGAGCCAGGTCTTCAAAGGTACTTAGTGTATTTTCACTAATTGCAGATCTGGGAACATGTTTCATCTATAAAATAAAACAAGTGGAAATAGTAACAAAACAAAACAGAAACAGTCACAAAAATGATCTCTTACAATTTCCATTGGCTGATTTGCTATATTATTCAAGACTGCCAGTCTCTGATTGACACTGATAGAATAATTGCTTGGATCAGACAATTTGATATGTCATGTTAAGTGCTAACACTACAAAAAGAGTTTTGTTTTCCAAAGATCTCTGCTCACCTCAGCTCTAGCTTATTGCTTTCTTGACTGCGTGGTCCTAAAGTTTAGTATCTTACATTTTACTAAATTTTGATCTTCAGCACCACTATTTGAATCTCACTCCTTTATCCATTTTCTGACTTTAGTGGATCATCTCTCAGGTACAGATAATGGGATTTGCATTGTCTCTCTAAATGTTAGGCATGTTTCCATGGTCCACTTTTTTAACAAGAAAATATAAGCGTTACTTTTCTCACTAGTAAACCAAAGCCTAGTTTGGGTACAGTTTGAATCACAGATTTCGTTATTCCTTGTTATTCTGAAATTTACACTGACAAATAATAAGTCTATGTATGCTATGCAAATTTAGTTCCTTTTGATAACTTTCCCTCCTTATCTTACATAGGGTCCCTAGGATTCCTGGAGAACCATGTCCTGTACCTGAGCTATTTGAAGTCCTTCTGGAAAAGAGATGATCAGACAATTACAAAGAGTGCATTTTCTGGTGTCCCAGATGGTAAGTCTAGAGTTCTACATGCCTTCTTCCCTGGTGCACAAAGCAACCAAGTGGTACAATCCAAACCTCACACAGAAGCAAGCACAGCTAATAAGTAGATGATGCAACACCTTGATTATGGAGCTTCCTATGTATTTATTTTTAAGCCAATTTAAGAACTTATGAAATATGAAGTTCGAAAGTTTCAGCTATAGAAATACAATAGGAGTTCTTAGAAGCACTCCCAAAGAGGAGATTTTTCTGAGCTCTAACATATAACAAATCACTGAATTAGAGGTGACATCTCTACTGATTTGTGACCCAAGTTCAGAACTGTGGTTTTAGATCATTGATAAGATATTTCTGATAATTGTTTGTATGCCATCTGGTCTTAGGCAAAGGTGGTTTTATAGATATTTCTCAGTGTTGATCTAATTTTCCAAGCATGAATTTGCTGGATTTATTTGGTGTAAAACCTGAATCAAAAGGTAAGGCACAGGGCTGGAGAAAGATAGTTCAGTAGTTGATCTGCCAGAGGATCCAGGTTCAATTCCAGGGCCCACAAGGTTATACACAACTTTATATAACATCCAGGGGATACAGTGTCTTCTTTTGACCTCTGCAGGTATCAAGCATGCATGTGATGGAAAGACACAATGCAGGCAAAACATCCACATCCACATTACATAAATAAATGGAAAGTAAAAAAAATTAAAAATTAATCTCTGTTCCTCCAGACCTGCAACAGAACAGCAGCTGGAGTCTTTTTTCTGCTATGCCCACATTTCCTATGGATCCTGCAGACTATCCCCTCTTAATGTCCCTTCATGATTCTTCCCTGATAAAGTCAATTTTAAACACTATCTATAAATTCAGCCCTACCAAAGGTGCTAAAAGGAATAACTCCAGCCTAAGGAGATTAAAACACACATGAAAACACAAGAAATAAATAGGCTTACACCAACAAAATCAAAAGAAGAGAAACCGAGGCAGACATATACATATAACTCATACACACACACACACACACAATCAGCACCACCAACAACAGCAACAATCATTGGTCATTGATATCTCTCAAGAAAATGCTCTCAATTTCTCAATAAAAAGACAAATAACAGAATGGATACAAAAATGGAATCTATAATTCCTTGGCATCCAAGAAACACAACTAACATCAAGGATAGGTATTACCTTAGGGTAAAGGGTTGGAAAAAGTTATTCCAAGAAAATGGACCTACAAAGCAAACTGGTGTAGCCATTTTAATATCTAACAAAATAGACTTCAAACCAAAACTAATCAAAAGAGGTAGAGAAGGACACTACATATGAATCAAAGGAAAATCCACCAAGGTGGCACTTCAGTTCTTGATGTCTAAACCTGAAATACAAAATCACCCAAGTTTGAATTAAAACAAACAAACAAACAAAAAATCACTACTATAACTTAAATCACAGATTGACTCTCAAACAAAATAGTGGGAGGTTTCAACATCCTATTCTCACCAATTGACAGGTCATCCAGATAAAAACTAAACAGAAAAATACAGGAGCTAACAGACGATACAAACCTAATGGGTCTAACAGATATGTACAAATCATTTCACCAATTACATAAATACTCTGCACCTAATGGAACTTTCTCCAAAATTGACCACATACTCAAACACAAAACAAGTCTCAAGGGATATGTGAAAACTGCAATAATCCCCCTGTATCCTAACAGACCACCATGGATTAAAGCTGGATATCAAAAACAACAAGGATAACAGAAAGCTTATAAATTCATGGAAACAGAAAAACTCTCTATTAAGTGAAAAATGGGTCAAAACAGAAATATAGAAAAAAAATTAAACACTTTCTTGAATTCAATGAAAGTAATACATAGCATATGCAAATTTATGGGATATAATGAAAGCGGTGCTAAGAGGACAGTTCACGGCACCATGTGCATTTATAAAAAAAAATGGGAGTGATCTCATATTAGCAGCTTAACAACATACCTGAATGCTCTAGGACAAAAAGAAGAAAAGACACCTAAGAGGAGTAGACAACAAGAAAGGATAAAACTGATTGGGCTGAAATCAATAACATAGAAACAAAGAGAACAATGCAAAGAATCAATAAAACAAAGAGTTTTCTTTTAAGAAAATCAAGAAGATAGACAACACTTATTCAAACTAAAAGGCCAAGAATGACTATTTGTTGAAGGGAGGCCTCATGTTTGTTCCTTGGCTGCCCAGCAACTCAGACCTGAAATAATCATACAGAAATTATATTATTAAAATTACTACTTGGCCCATTAGCTCTAGCTTCTTATTTGCTAAATCTTACATTTTAATTTAGCCCATTTCTAATAATCTGTGTATTGCCACATGTGACTGTGGCTTACCGGGTAAAGTTCTGTCCGGCTCCAATGGGGCTACATGGCTTCTCTCTGACTCTGCCTCCTTTTTCCCAGCAGTCAGTTTAGTTTTTCCCACCTATCTCTAGTCCCTGTACAGGCTTAAGGCAGTTTCTTTATTCATTAATGGTAATCATAACATACAGAGGAGAATCCCACATCAAATATTCAAATTAACAAAATCAGAAACAAAAGGGGGACTTGACAACAGCAATACAGACATCCAGAGAATCATAAAGATATACTTTTAAAACCTGTACTCCACCAAGTTGAAAAATCTAAAATAAATGGATAATTTTACTCATAGGTAACACTTATCAAAGTTAAATCAAGATAAAAAAATTTAAATATACCGAAAACCCCTACTGAAATAGAAGCAGTCACTAAAAGCCTCACACAACCACCACCAACAACAAAAAGCCCAGAGCCAAATGGTTTTAGCACAGAATTCCCTCAAACTTTCAAAGAAGAGTTAATGCCAATACTCCTCAAATTATTACACAAAGTAGAAACAAAAGACACATTGCCCAATTCAGTTACCCTCCTACCGAAACTGCATAACCAGTCAACAAAAACAGAGAATTACATACCAATTTCCTTCGTGAACATAGATGCGTAATTACTCAAAATATTTGCAAACAGAATCCAAGAGAATATCAAAAAGACCATGATTAAGTAGATTTTATTCCAGAGAAACAAGGATGGTCCAGTACACAAAAATCAGCCAACGTAATCTACCATATAAACAATCCAAACTAAAAAAAAATCATGCCATTAGAGACAGATAAATCCTTTGATAACATCTAACATGTCCTTCATGATTAAAGTCAAGGAGAGATTATGGATTCAAGGGACAAATTAAACATAATAAAAGCAATTTAAAGCAAATCTAGAGCCAGGCCTCAAATTAAATGGAGAACAACTCAAGCAATTCCACTAAACTCTGGAACAAGAAAAGGTTATCAACCCTCTCCATATCTATTCAATATACTACTTGAAGTTTTAGCTAGAAAAATAAGATAACTGAAGGAGATCAAGGGTATAAAAAAATCAGAAAGGAAGAAATCAAAGTCTTGTTATTTTAAGATGATATGGTAGTATTCATAAATGACACTAAAGTTTCCATCAGGGAACTCCTACAGCTGATAAAAAAATAATTTCAGTAAGGTGGTTGGATACAGGATTATCTAAAAAAAAATCAGTATCCTTCTTATATAAATGATAAATGGGCTGACCTTTCACAATAATCTCAAATAATCTAAAGTACCTTGAAGAAACTTTAACCAAACAAGTAAAGGACTTATATGATTGAAGATTCAAGACTTTGAAGAACGAAATTAAAGGAGAAATCAGAAGATGAAAAGCTCTTCCATGCTGTGGATTAGTGGGATTAACATAGTAAGCAATCCACAGATTCAACACAATTCCCATCAAAATTCCAACACAATCCTTTACAGACCTTTAAATGACAATTTTCAGGTTCATATGGAAAAATGAAAAGCCCAGGATAGTTAAGAAAATCCTGAACAAAAGAAGAACTGCTAGAAGTAGCAGTATCTCTGAGGTCAAGCTATGCTGCAGAGTGACAGTGAAAAAAACCACATGATATTGGCATAAAAACAGACATGATGTTCAATAGAAGTGAATTGATGACCCAGGCACATACACACACCTGATTTTTGATAAGAAAGCCAGAAACACACACTGAAAAAAATGCAGCATCTTCGACAAATGCTGCTGGACAAGCTGGTTTTCTGCATGGAGAAGGATGCAAATAGATTCTTACTTATAACACTGCACAAAACTCAAGTCCAAGTGGATCAAAGACCTTAATGTGAGACCAGATACACTAAACCTTATAGAACATCAACATCAAATGAGAATTATCCTTGAACCCATTGTCACAGAAGACAACTTTCTGAACAGAACACTGAAAGTATAGGCACTAAGATCAACAATTAATGGGACCTCATGAAACTACAAATCTGTAAGGTAAAGGAAGCTATCAGTTGGATAGAGTGCAGCCTAAAGAATGAGATTTTTAAGAATTCCACCTCTGATAGAGGACTGATATCCACAATATATAAAGAACTCAAGAAACTTGTTGTCAAAACACCAAAGACTCCATTTTAAAATGGAGTAGAGATCTAAGCAGAGCATTCCCAATAGAGGAAACTCAAATGGCTGAGAAGCACTAAAAGAAATGTTCAATATTCTTAGCCATCAGGAAAATGCAAATGAAAATTACTTTGAGATTCTACTTTAACACCTGTCAGAATGGCTAAGTTCAACAACACAAGTTCATGCTAATGAGGATATGAAGCAAGGGGAACAATACTGTGGTATTGATAGGAGTGCAAACTTGTACAGCTACTATGGAAATCAATATGGCAGTTCCTCAACCCCAAAACTCAGAAATACATTTCTTGGTCATATATCCAAAGGTTGCTCCATTCTACCACAAGGACATTTGCTCAACCATGTTCATGGCGACTTAATTAATAATAACCAAAGACTAAAAACAATCTAGATGTCTATCAACAGAAAAATGCATTAAAAGTTTGTACATTTACAGAACAGAGTATTAATTACTCAGCTCTTAAAAATTACATCATAAAATTTTCAGGCAAATAGATGGAAGTAGAAAACATCTCCTTCAATGAGGTAGCCCAGATCCAGAAAGATAAATTCACTTATAAGCAGATATTGACCATTGAGCACATGATAACCAAGCTATAATTTGTAGACCCAGAGAGGTTAGGGAAAGAGGAGTGGTCTAGAAGGAATGCAGGGGTCTCTCTGGGAGGGGAAATAGAATAGATTTTATGGGTGAACTGGAGGCAGTATGGACCAGAGCAGTAGAATTAGGTGAGAACAAGGAGATGGTGTGGAGTGAGAGAATGAGGACAAAGATGACTGAAATGGGGGGCAAAGGAGGCACTTAGTGTATAGTATGGAAATCTAGTGCAGTGGAAACTTCCTAGCATCTAAGAAGGTGATCCTGAGAAGGACTTCTAGTAATGGCGGATATGGGGTCTTACCTAGGTATCTTTTGTAGCCAGGCAGTACTAAGTTACATTCCATTCAATTGTTGGTCAAGGGGTCCTGTAGAAAACCTCAAAAAGAAAAACAAGGCTATTCACTAAGACAAAATGTTGCTTTTTGTAAAATTACAGGGGCCCCATTGTGGAGGACAACACCCACACAGCTCATTGAACATGGAGAAGTTGAGCTGGTGCTTATATGCAGCCCTCACCCTCATTATTGTCTTTGATATGGGAAGGTACTTGGAAAGTTCTTGAAAAAGAAATGTGGACACCAAATAGACACAAAACCATTGACCTAAAATCTAATCTGCCTACACATACGTTAGGGCAAAGGTGACACTGAACTTGTGGGAATAGTCAACCAATGTCTTATTTGACCTATGGCCTACTCCATGAAAAGAAATTTATACCAAATACTTCTCAAGAACCGGGGACTAGATAGTCTAGAGATCTATGGTAAAACCAAACACTACTGATCAAAAAAATGACCCTTAATAATACCCTACTATGCTAATAGATAGATGCTTTATCCAGTTATCACCAGAGAGGCTTCCTCCAGCAGCAGATAGGAACAAATTCAGAAACCCAGCATCAAACAGTATGCCGACAAAGAATCTAAATTTGAGGTCTCCATCAAATCCCTCCCCTCTGAGCTTATGGAATCTTACAGAAAAGTAGGCAGAGGAAAATAAACAAACAAACAAACCAATCTTAAGGCACATCTACTATGGATAGAAGAATCACAATATAGCTGTTTCACCTTGTGGTTATCTTAACTGGTTGATGGTGGCAAAACTGATTGCTATGTTATCTTTGACTGCCAAATTAGAGGAAATCCTGTCACCAGGAGACAATAACTTCAATATCTGTAGAAAACCATTCTTTCTTTAAAGTGAGGATAATAAATAATGATAAACAATGACACAAAACTTGAAATTTATTCCTCTTTAAACAAGAGTTGTCATGCTATAAGCACATGGATCTTTTCTTGAAGCAATGTCACTTTCGAGATAAATCTTTCTGAGCAGAGAGAATTGTCTTCATTTCAATTTGTAGGAGCAATCCATCTGCCAGAAGATCTCATGCACCACAGCTCACATCTAGGTGACTTGTCAATGAGCAACAGAAGACAAAGAAACACAGGTAAACCCAACAAAATGCTGCTACTGGGTCTGGTGGTGCTGTCAGATTTACGACCATAGGTATTTACACTTTTATGCAATGCACATCCCAGGTAAAGATGGTTTGTGCTGACATGTTAAAATCCCCTAAAATGGAAATTGCAAAAAATATAGCTGTTATGAAAAGCAATGCTAACTGGAAAAGGGAGTGAATTAATACATAACTGATCACCTCAGAAGAAAGTGGTACCCGAGCTTGTACCCAAATCAATCACCCCTTTCTCTGTTTTTCTTTCAAAAATATACTAATTCACCTACTTTATCTATAACAAATGTATTATCCTCTCTACCAGATGACTACTTAATATTTAGACTGGGTAAAATATTTTATAAAAGGCCAGATGATTTATTAACATAATCCTTGAAAGCTTAAGGTGAAAAAGTTTACATGGGCTTTCCCCTTGCAACCTCAGTGGAATTCTGAAACTCACCTTGCTACTACATAGTCAGGAACACAAGGTAGACTGCTTCATTACCCCCATCTTAACTATCAAACTTTGCGAGCTACAAATCCCACCCCATCCCCAAAATTCCCCCAAACTCTCCTATCCCCTGCCACTGTAACCTCAGTGGAATTCAGAAACACAGCCTGCTACTACACAGGGATTTGTCCCAGTATGAAGGGCCTAAAGAGTAGGGTGTCTTGCTGGGTGTCCCTTCATACTGGGACAAATCCCTAGGCCCCTCCCCTACCTACCTCAACTTCAATAGCCAGCCAGCAGGTGTGCTTCCTGCAAGTAAGCTGCTCCAAAACCCCTGAGACACAAACAGTGACAGTGCAGAGAAGAACAAAAACAGATTCCAAGACACAGACAGTCACTTCAAGGATCAGATCAAGAAACAAAGACAATGCCAGCATCAATTGAACAAAGAGATGGGTAGGGGCCAATGCAAGAATTCATCCAACAACCTAAAAATCAACATGGTAACACCAGAACCCAGTGGACATACATACATCAGGAAAACTTGATAATCCTATCTCAGAAGAAGAAGAAGAAGAAGAAGAAGAAGAAGAAGAAGAAGAAGAAGAAGAAGAAGAAGAAGAAGAAGAAGAAGAAGAAGAAGAAGAAGACAATTTTAAATGTAATCTTATGAAGATGATGAAGACCTTTAAAAAGGAAATGAAAAACTCCCTTAAAGAAATGGAGGAAAAGACAAACAAAAAGTTGGAAGAATTTAAGTCTCTCAAAGACCCCCCCCCAAAAAAAAACAAACAAGAAAAAACAATCAAACAGATAAAACAACCAGTTCAAGACTTGAAGTCTCAAATAGAGGCAATAAAGAAAACACAAACCAAGGGAATTCTAGACATGGAAGATCTGGGTAAACCAATGGGAACTACAGGGGCAAGCATAACCAACAGAATACAAGGGAAGGAAGATAGAATCTCTGGAGTTGAAGATACTATGGAGGACATTGATTTATTGGTCTAAGAAAACATTAAATCCAACAAACTCTTAATACGAAAAATACAGAAAATTTGAGACACCATGAAAAGACCAAACCTAAGACTAATAGGGTTAGAAAAAGGAGAAGAACTTCATTAAACACACAGAAAATATATTCAACAAAATTATAGAAGAACACTTTCCAACCTAAAAAAGGATATCCCTATGAAATTACAAGAAGCCTACAGAACATCAAATAGACTGTATCAAAAAAAAGTCCCCTTGCCATTTAATGATAAAAATACAAAACATACAGAATAAGGAATATTAAGAGCTGCAAAGGAAAAAGGCAAAGTAACATATAAAGGTAGACCTATTAGAATTACACCTGACATCTTAATGGAAACTATGAAAGCCAGAAGGTCCTGGAAAAATGTGCTGCAGAAACTAAGAGATAGAAGCCCAGACAGACTACTAGATCCAGCAAAGCTTTCAATCATTATCGATGGTGAAAACAAGATATTCTATAACAAAACCAAATTTAAACAATACCTATCCACAAACCCAGTTCTACCGAAAGTACTAGAAGGAAAACTCCAACCCAAGAAAGCTAACTGCACCCACAAAAACACAGGCAACAGATAACTTCCCACCAGCAAAACCCTAAGAAGGGAAACATGCAACTGAAAAATAACAGGAATTAACAATCACTGGTTGTTGAAATAACCAGGCTAGCTAAGGATAAAACATTTATATTTTATTTATTATAAGGGGAAAAACTCACAAAACAGGAAAGGAGAAATCCAAGCACAACAATGCCCCACAGGAACAGGCACAGAGAGAGTGCATGCACGGAGGTACACACATTTTACCCTGGGTCCCAGCAAAGCCACGCCTGAACTAAGACCCACCTCTTAAAGATGATTGGCTAACAAGGTTTCACATCATCTCTATCTTTTTTCTAAACAAGAGAGATCCAAACCCAATACAAAACTATATACAATAGGAGCAGATATTAAGCATAAGATTACAAGCAACATAAGTAATATTAAGCAAGGAACACATGATAAATGTTTTAATAAACATTCTACTTTAAGGAGTCTAAACCTTGCACCAAAAATAAGCTTGGCTAAATCATAAGAGGAAGGTAACTACAACGATCTAATCTTTAACCCCATCAAAGGCCTGAGAAGAAAAATGATATTACTGGAGTGGACAGAAAGTGCAATCAAGCAGCTTCCAAGGTGAGCAGAATATGACAGAGAGAATTGTCATGCAAAAGTGAATATTAATTATAAAGCAAAGGATATTGAACCTATAGTTCATGACTGTAAAGAAGCTAAGTAACAAAGTGAACCCAAAGAAAATCATACATAGATCCACCTGGAAATGGGAAACAGACAAGATAGCCTGACAAAATTGGAAGCATAATATGGTCGGAATAGGGAGGATGAAGGGGAAGATGAGGGGAGAAGGGGAGGGGTGAGGAGAACTTAAGGGAAAGGGATAATCAAGATGGAGAAAGGTCAGAGATTATTTTGATTGAGGGAGCCATTATGGGGCTAGCAAGAAACCTGGCTCTAGAGAAATTCGCAGAAATCCACAAGTATGACCTCAGCTAAGACCCTAAGCAATAGAGGAGAGAGTGCCCGAAGTGGCCTTGCCCTGTAGTCAGACTGATGACTATCTTAGATATCACCATAGAACCTTCATTCAGCAACTGTTGGAAACAAAGGCAGAGACCCACATTAGAGCACTGGACTGAGCTTCCAGTTGAAGACTGGGAGGAGAGAGAATATTAACAAAGAGGTCAAGACCATGATGTTTCAGTATAGCCACTGAAACAGTCTACCTGACTAATAGGAGCTCACCAATTCCAGCCCGCCTGGGAAGGAACTAGCATATGTCCAAACTAGTCCCTCTGAATGTTGTTGATAGTTGCATGGCTGGGTCAGACTGAGGGGCCACTGACAGTGGCACCCGGATTTACCCCTACTGCTTTTACTGGCTTTCTTGGAACCTATTCTCTTTGGGTGGATACCTTGCTCAGCCTAGATATCATAGGGAGGGCCTTAATCCTTCCACAAAGCAATGTGGCTTTCCCTCTCTGAGAAATGGTTAGAGGGTAGGGTGGGTGAGTTAGATGGAGGGGATGGGAGGAGGGGAGGGGTAGGAACTGGGATTGGTATGCAAAACAAAAGAGATTTTTAAAATTAATTATCAATTAAAAATAAAATAAAAAGTTTGTATAGATCTTCTGTCTCAGCTGAATGACTATTTTATTTTTCAGGAAACAAAGAAACACTACATAATCAGAATCTCTAAAGACTAATTGCATTTGTTAGAGAATTATTAAGAAGACATATACACAAAGAAATATAGTATCTAACATTTCGTACTTCAGTCAAAAGTAAAAGTTGAATTAAATGTAGAAAAAATGTCATTTATTTTTTAAGAAGAGCATAAGGTGATAAAAATAGGCTTTCAATTAATGTTCATGCCCTCAGAGTCATACTTTGGAATTAATGTAAATTAGTCCCCAGAAATCTATTTCAATAAGTCATTTAAGGAAAGAAGGGAAAATGATGTAATCATATCCCCTGAGAAATAAATAACTTTTCTTCAAGATGAACTTGAGCTTCTGGACCAAAAGTGACTGGATCAAGAAATTCAGGTTAAAACAGAAGCAAAAAGTAAATGCTATTCTTAAGTAGAGTGGTCTGCTTCTGATGAGATTTACATAAATCCTAAAGTCCAGCCGTGAAAAGTGGACAAGAAAAAAAAAGCACATAAGATAAAAATTGCTTAACAGAATTCAGAAGTCTTAGGGGATTAACAACAGAACAACAAAAGACTTCAGGGCCACTTCTGTATTCTCAAGAGGAGATCATTCAAACCTATTTGAAATCAAAGAAAACAAAAGTCACTTCTAAACCCATCCCTAGGACAAAAGGAAATTAAATCTGAGCCAGGTTTATATGAAATCGTGTTCCCAAGAATAAATTGGTTTAAAGTAACAAAAATTCACTGTGGCAGGAAAGTACAAGATTATGCAAAGATTTACCATTATTTGTGAACTCTTTTCCAATCAATTTATTTTATTTTTGCAGTGCTAGAAGTTAAACCTCAGGGCTTCATGCATCCCAGGCAAGTATTGTACCATCAAGCTATACCCTATCCTTATTGATTGTTTTAAAATATGTGATTTAAGATTCTACCCTCTTGATGACTCTTGTTTTCTATAAAATTCAAGTTTCTTAATATTTCCAATATTAATTTGCTTGCTTTTTACTTACTAATTTTTTATTTACATATGAACTTATATGAACAACCCATATGCATCACACATAGGCATAGGACAAAGTACCATCCAAAAGTACTAGCTCGCTTCTAAATTGAAAGACAAATAAGAGAATATTTTCTCTTCTCTGTACTTGGTATATATTTATTTTGCTTTAAGCACACAAAACTCAAAATCATTACATTTTAAGAATTTTATTCTGAATTGTTTTAGCATTGATGTTTATCTAGGTTTCTTAATTTGATTGTTTTTTAGCTGGTAGTATCATTAAATTGAAGATATGTCCACAACAAATAGTATTATCAAGACTATTTTTTATACTTAAAAATTGTTTCCTTAATGGACAACTTTCTGGATAAATATCACTTTCCAAAATTAGATCAAGACCAGATAAGCAAATTAAACAAATCTGTAACTGCTAAAAAAAAAAATAGAAATGCTCATCAAAAGTCTCCCAATGAAAAAAAGTCCAGGACCAGATGATTTCAGAATTCTACAAGATTTTCAAAGAAGATTTAATACCAATACTCCTCAAATTGTTCCACACAATAGCAACAGAAGGAACATTGTCAAACTCTTTTTATGAGGCCACAATTACCCTTATACCCAAACCAATAAAAGCATTACTAAGAAAAATAATTACAGACCAGTCTCACTCATGAACATTGGTGCAAAACTATTCAATAAAATACTGGCAAATCAAATCCAAGAACACATCAGAAAAATCATCCACCATAATCAAGTTGGCTTCATCCCAGAGATGCATCCCAGGGATGATTCAACATACGAAAATCTGTCAACAGAATCCACCATATAAACAAACTGAAAAATAAAAAGACACATAATCATCTCATTAGATGGTGAAAAGCCTTCAACAAAGTATAACATCCCTTCATGATAAAGGTCTTGGAGAGAGGAGGGATACAATAAACATACCTAAAATAATAAAGGAATATGCAGCAAGCCATCAGCCAACATCAAACTAAATGGAGAGAAACTCAAAGCAATCCCACTGAAATCAGGAACAAGACAAGGTTGTCAACTTTCTCCATATCTATTCAATATAGTTCTTGAAGTTCTAGCTAGAGTAATAAGATATCAAAAGGAGATCAAGGGGATATAAATTAAAAAAGAAGAAGTCAAACTCTCACTATTTGCTGATGATAGGATAGTTTACATAAGCAATCCCAAAAATTCTACCAAAGAGCTTCTACAACTTATAAACACCTTCAGTAATGTATCAGGATAGAAGATTAACTAAAAAAATTCAATAGCCCTCCTTTACACAGATGATAAATGGGCTGAGAAAGTAATCAGAGAAACATCACCATTCACAATAGCTACAAATAGCATAAAATATCTCAGAGTAACTCTAATCAAACAAGTGGAAGACCTGTATGATAAGAACTTTAAATCTTTGAAGAAAGAAATTAGAAGAGTACACCAGATATTGGAAAGATATCCTATGCTCTTGGGTAGGTAGAATTAAAATAGTAAAATTGAGAACCTTAACAAAAGTAATCTACAGAATCAATGCAATGTCCATCAAAATTCCAGCAAAATTTTTCAGAGACCTTGAAAGGATATTATTAAACCTCATATGGAAGGGCAAAAAACCCAGGATAGCCAAAACAATCCTGTACATTAAAGGAACGTCTAGAGGCATCACAATTCCTGACTTCAGACTCCAATATAGAGGAACAGTACTGAAAACAACCTGGTATTGGCATAAAAACAAACAGGAAGACCAACGGAACTAAATCTAAAACCCAGATATTAATCCACACACCTACAAACATCTGATTTTTGACAAAAAAGCAAAACATATAAAATGGAAAAAAGAAAGCGTATTTAACAAATGGTGGATATTTAACTGGATAGCAACATGTAAAAGAATAAAAATAGACCCTTATCTATCACCATACACAAAAGTCAAGTCCAAATGGATCAAAGACCTAAACATAAAGCCAAGCACACAGAACCTTATAGGAGAGAAAGTGGGAAGTACCCTTGAATGCATTAACACAAGCGACCACTTCCTAAATATAACCCCAGTATCACAGACACTGAGAAAATCAATTAATAATTGGGATCTCCTGGAACTGAAAAGCTTCTATAAAGCAAAGGATGTTGTCAACAGTACAAAACAACAGCCTACAGAATGGAAAAAGATCATCTCCAACTGCACATCAGACAAAGGTCTGATCTCCAAAGAACTCAAGAAACTGGTCACCAAAGGAGCAAATAATCCAATAAGATAATGGAGTACAGAGCTAAACAAAGAACTCTCAACCGAGGAATCTAAAATGGCTGGAAGACACTTAAGGAAAAGTTTGACATCCTTAGCCATCAGAGAAATGCAAATAAAAACAAGTCTGAGATTCCATCTTACATGGGTAAGAATGGCCAAGATCAAAAACACTGATGGCAACTTATGCTGGAGAGGATGTCGGGTAAAGAGAACACTCCTGCATTGCTGGTGGGAGTGAAAACTGGAACAGCCCCTTTGGATATCAATATGGTAATCTTTTTAGAAAATTAGAAAACAACCATCCTCAAGACCCAGCAATACTAGTTTTGGGTATATACTCAAAAGATGCTCAATCATGCCACAAGGATATGTGCTAAGCTATGTTCATAGCAGCATTGTTTTTCATAACCAGAACCTGGAAACAGCCTAAATGCCCCTTGACCAAGGAATGGATAAGGAAAACGTTGTACATTTACACAATGGAGTACTACACAGCAGAAAAAATAATGATATCTTGAGATTTTCCAGCAAATGGATGGATCTAGATGTCACACTGAGTGAGGTTACTCAGACCCAGAAAAACGAATATTATATGTACTTACTTATAGGTGGTTTTTAGACATAAAACAAAGAAAAATAGCCTGTAATTTATACAGAATCTAAATATAGAGTTAAAAAATCAGGGATTTAAGAAATGTATTGTTGATTTGAGGCCATAGCTCAATTGGTCAAATTCCATGAAAACAAGACAACCTGTGCTTGACAAAACCCACTTGAATTGGATATGGTGTTATGCACTTGGAATCCCAGTATAGGGCACGTGAAAATAGGCAGAATCATGGGACTCACTGTCCAGTCAGCCTTGCCTGCTTGGCAAGTTCTATGCTAGAAGAAGAACTTGTCTCAAAAAATAAGGTGGACAATACCTGAGGAAGGAAACCTGAAATTCTCAGGTCTTTATGTTGGATATACAATCTGAGAATCCTGGTGAGGTGTTGAGTAACCCTGTGTCTAAAGAGACTCCAGGGTAGAGCTAGTGAAAAGGAATGTTTGATAGACCGTCTCTGTAATTGTCAAAATGGAGCTGTTGAAGCTTGCTGGCTTTTCCTCTTGGTTGCTATCTATTATTTCCGCTTTTGTCTTTCAGTCTTGGTCTTAGCTGCTTTGAAGCTGTTGTCATCATTGTTTTACCCTCTCTTTGTACCTTTAGCAATTTTCTTTCTTTCATCTTCATTAGATTTACTAAATCTCATTAAGGGTTTCCTTCATAAGCCTCAGTGCATGGGGGGGGCATGAAACTATTGTCCCAGGACAAACCAGCCATATCTATTCATTTATAACCCGTTTTGGTGCTTCTTTGATATGATAGAGAAGAAAAACATCCACAGAGATCATATGACTTAGAAGGCATAATCATTTATTACCTGACTTTTCCCAGGAACAGTTTGCTCACCCCTCTTATGATAACGGCATATGACACCACTGGGCTTGTGCTATGGCTTATCCTAAGGAATCTTTAAGTGGTGTAAAGGAGATGGTTGGCTACCTGACAGCTGCTGAGGAAATTTTCTTCCAAGTCAATGTATTGAACAATGGTTAAGGAGTCACAGCAGCCATGTTCAGTCTTTTGGCATTATGCATGGTTTTGTCACCTGCAATAGGGTTTGACAGCCAAGCAAGAGAATTAGCAACAACAACAACAAATCCCTAAGCAAGCAAGCAAACAAACGAAACAATCAAATGAGCAACCTCAGCGTTTCTGAAAAGGAGATAGAAGAATCCCTGAGAATTACTCTCCAGCCAACCTAGACTAAACTGTGATCTCCAAATGCCAATGAGAAACCCTGCCTCAAAAACCAATGATGGTGGCTCCTGCCTGAGGTTGATCTCTGACCTCTATATGCATGCCTATATACATATGTGCATGCACACATGCATACTCATACACACACACACACACACACACACACACACACACACACACCCCAAGTTTTAAGACGCACACATGCATCTGATGCAAAATAAATAAACAAATGCCTAGGAGAGAGAAAAGAGTCAACTGATTAGTGCTTTATCCATTGCATAATGACACGTGAGGCCCTGTTGTTAGGAGCAGTGAGACCCCAGATCCTGAATTTCTTGTAATTCCCTGATCTGAGTGCCTACAGCAGCTCTGAGCACGAGACCTTCAGGAGTTCCTGATGGCAGGAAAGTAGTTTCTGGTGGGTTTGGCTGGGGCGTGGCTATCTCTATATAATCTGCCCCTGAACAGAATAAAGGAGGCATTCTTGGGGAATTCAAGGATGACCCGTGTCGCTGTCCCTCTGTCTGTGATCTGTGTGTGTCTGTGTATTTTAACCTCCAGCCCCCTTGCCTGAAGCTCGCGAACTGGGTAATAGCGTGAGTAGTAGGAGCGGCAGGGCTGAGTCCCCGGCACCCGCATGGCTAGCTCTAGCTTATGCCCCGAAATAATTACATGGAAACTGTATTCTTCTAAACATCACTTGGCCCATTATATCTAGCCTTTTCTCGGCTAACTCTCGTACCTGGACTAGCCCATTTCTAATAATCTGTTTAGCCCATGAGCTGGCTTACCAGGAATGATCTTAACCTGCGTCTGCCTGGAGTGGGAGAATCATGGCGACTCTATGTCTTAGCTTCTTTCTCCCAGCATTTTGTTCTGTTTACTCCTCCCACCTATGTTTTAACCTATGAGGGCCTAGCAGTTTCTTTATTGCTTAACCAATGAAATCAACAGATTGATATATGACACGCCCACATCAATAGCGCGTCGAGTGCAGACACGGGGGTGCGGTGCGTGGCACCGTATGAGAAGTATGAGGCAGGAAGGTAACACTGTGCTGAGAAAGCATGACTATGCCGAGTCAGATTAATTTTATTATGACAAATATTAAAGTACATCAAAGCAAAAGAAGAATAAAAGTTCCAAGAAGATCTTTGGTGGAATCTATAAAGAGAGTGACATTTGATCTGGATTTTGTAAAATATATTAAAGTTTTCCCAATGAAGTTTCAAAGATGAAAAAATAGGGGACTAAAGACATGAATATAAGAAAAACTATAGTATGTTGAGGTCCATTTGAGGAGATTTCTGCTTCAGAGATTTGTTGATCATAATCAATGTATTACACAGGGTATTTTCCCTTATGAACTGTATCCACTCAGGATTAGATTAAGGAATTTATAGGCCAGAAGTCATTTGAACTCAATACGGATGAGCAGTTGTCAAAAGTTAATAACTTGCACTGATTATTTATGATCCCATTGAAGTTTCTTTAATTAAGCTGGCTTTCATAATCCCTTTCTAATGCCTTATCAACCTGATTTGTATCTCTGTAACCGCTGGCTGCTGCTAACCAGGGGGTCTGTTATGAGGCCCAAGATGATACAAAAGCATTGCATACTTAAATGAATGATTGATTAGCTAGCTACCCACTAAGCATGGGTTATAGCAAGGACTTGTCTCTCTCTGACTGAAGCTTCTATACTAAGATTCTGGTATGTAATGCTTAGTTCTTCGAGCTAGATCAATTCTCTTAATACACCATTATGCTTATCCAAGCCATGCCCTTAACAGTCACAAGAGCCCAGGGTGGTTGTGAACGTGAGCCAACACAAAATCCTAAACGTATTTCAAAAGCTTAAAATAAGAAGGCTTTATGTTTTCTTGGTTTCAGAGGACTTAATTCACTGTGTTCTGGAAAACAACGTGACATAACAGCTCACATCATGAAAGCCAGGATCTAGGGAAATTGGGAATGGAAGTTTTTCCTGGCTTTCTCTCTTTTCAAATCCTTTTAATCCACCCTGGTTATTACATCAATGCGTGGTACCAGATACATCCAGAGTGGGCCTTTCCTCTCACTGATCCTAGTTCATTAGACATGCCTTCTCATTTTTCAGATACAATAAAATTTAACTTGAATGCTTCTGGATTGATTATGTTGTGGAAATAATCCTCAAATTAAAAAGCTGATGTGAAAGAACTCAAGAAATAATACCAAAATAAATAATAAATAGCAAGAAATGAACCGTGAAACTAAGAAGAGAGTTCTTAAAAGAAGAAGCATAAATGTCTAGCAGACATTTAATAAATGTGCTCAGCACCATTCTCCATCAGGGAGATGCATATCAAAGCTATTTTAATAATCAGACTTACCTCAAATAGCATGTCGATACCAAGAAATCAAATGACAACAAATACCGGAGTAGATGTGAGGAACGGGAACTCTTCTAGATGTTAGTAGGAATATAAACTAATGCAGTTAATTTACAAAAGGGTAGAGGCTTATCAAAAAAGCAGAAACAGAACTACTATATTAGCTAATTGTATCATTTCTGGGCATATATCTAAAGGACTCCATATCCTTTTATAGACATACCTGCTCTTCTATGCCCATTGCTGCTCTTTTTACAAGAGGTAGGAAATTAAATCAGCTTAGACGTCTATCAATGAATGAATCCTTAAGGAAAATCAAGCTAGATATGTATTTGGGAATCTTATTCAACTATAAAGAAAAGTGGAATTATGAAATTTGCAGAAAAATGAATGGAATTGGAAAGGAACATATATGAAGCTTGCTATCTCAGTCAAGAAAGAAAACTACTGCATTTTCTTTCTCATGTTTAACATATCTTGTAAGTCTCAGATGCTTGGTTTTTGTTAATTGGACTATTTAGGGAGATTCAGAAGTGAGAGAGAGGCCATGATGGTGAGATGTGGGATGGAAAGATGTCTTGGGACAAGTGGGAATGGCAGAAGGAATTCCAATGAAACAGAGGGGGAAAAATAACCAATGGAGCCGGCCAGATTTTTCCCAGGGACAGAGCAGATTGGTGGAGAGACCTAAAGGCAACAGAGATTCTCCAGTAGGCTTTTCCTCATAGGAAGCTAGAAACGAGGAAAGAAACCCACTGCGTTACACAGCACTCAGATAAATTAGTTGTCTCGGTTCAGGGGTAGAGAAGTCTAACAGAGGAAAACCATCCATGAAACAGTGACAAAGTGTATCAGGTGTTTTCCTCGCTGTTATAACAAAATATTTGACAGAAGCAGGTACAAGTGGATGACTGTTTATATTGGCTCACAGTATCAGAAGTTTTGATCCAACCTGATGGAGAGAAGGCATGGTGGTAGGAGCATGAGGCAGATGCTTCACATGTTGGCAAGGCAGAAAACAGATCTGGGTAGAGTGTCTTGCTTTCACTAGCAAGGCCTATGCTTTAAAAGCCTTAAATAGCCTTTAAACTGCAAAGCAGAGCTTGGGACCGACAGTCAAAGCTTGAGCCTATGTAAGCCTTAAAAAAGATTTTGAGATTCAAATCCTGCATTGTATGTCCTCAGGCCAATAACCTCTCCAGTCCCAATGAACACGATAACGGCTGGGTTAAAGTGTGTTGAAGAAATCTGCTTAGTTAATCTGTTTTTAACACAAGATTTCACAGGAGTTAATGCTCTCCAATTTTTTTTTCACAACAGAGGTTTTTGAAGAAGCAGCTTGTCAGCCTGTGGTTTCCTGATGGCTTACCAAGAGACATTCCTTGTGAAACAACATACCCTTGTGTGGTCTAATTTTCCTTAACCAGAATGATTTACACAGAAGCAGAATTAAGAACCAGTTGTCTTTTTATTGAAACAGGATTGGCATTAGAAAAAAGAACAAAGTAATGTCACATTCATCATTGTTCCTGTTTGTAAATGTTGTTTATGTGATCATGAGCCCTGACCTGGGTATTTACATGTCTCCCAAATTTCTTTCGTTGATAACTACTTTTCATTTTATTTTACTTATTCATTTTACATCTCGGCCATGGTTTCTGCTCCCTCCTCTCCTTCGAGTACCTCCCCCATCCCCACTCAGTTACCATACCACAATACCTTTATCCTTACTGCAAGCTGATATGCCATGTTTTGTTGATACTCATGAGAGGGCTTCTTGCTTAAGGTCATAGAAACAAGCAGTGTGACTTCAGGTACATAATTAGGTCATAGAGGTATAACTGACACAAAGGTGATCTTGAAAACATTAAGTAGAGACCTTAGCAGGCTTGTGAGATTAGAATTATAGGAGATCTGTTTGAAGAAGTAGTTAACCTCTGAACTAGACTGTTTTGACACCCTGGTATTAGAACTGTGGGAAATAACTTTCTATTGTTTATAAATTAACCAGCTTGTGGAATGCTGTTATAGCAGAAAGTACAGACTATGCCAAGACATGCTGGATTTATTAGAATCTTAAAATAAATTTATAAAGTTTTAAAAGCTCACTATTTTAAATCAATTGCTAAAAATCAACAGATTTAGCACAAACAAATAAAACTTCTTTGGAGTCATTAATGATCTTTTGGTTTAAGAGCCGGGCAGTGGTGACACACACCTTTAATCACAGCACTCAGCATGCAGAAGCAGACAGATCTCTTTGGGTTCAAGGCCAGCCTGGTCTACAAAGCAAGTTCCAAGACAGTCAGGACCGTTTCACAGAGAAACTTCTAAAAACCAAAAAATTATTTGAATGTTAAGAAACAGAAACCACACTTTTGTTAAAATGTGTAATGCTATCACTATGACAAAATAAAGAAAGAGTCATAGATTCATGAGAGGCAGTTATTGTTGCTTGAGAGGAAATCATAGAATAACAAGTTGTTGAAGGGAAAATCCCTGCACCTTCCTAAGAAGCAATGTATTATGAAGTATGATTGTGTGATCTCTTGTGCATAGAAAAAAAAAATAGACAGAGTTAAATTTCCAGCAAAGAGTAGTCAAAGTCCAAGGAGAGATCCACTTTAGGTTGTTGGACAAAGATTGTAATAATAAATCCAAAGTTTTGTGTTATTTCTACTTCATTATGACCAAATACCTGGCAGAATCAACTTATGGGAGGAGAATTTATTTGGCTCATGGTATTAATAGGCTGCTGCAGCCTAGGACAAAGGGGAGGGCATGGCAGAGTGGTTCAGTCTATGGTGGCTGGATGTTGCAGCGGTGGCTGGTAACATCATGGTAACATCATGGCTGACCAAGGAAACAGAGAGATCATCTAGAACAGAGTTTGGTTATGTCCTTCTAATTCTCACCCATATTGATCTCCCTTTGCTAGGTAGGCACCCACCTCCTAAGCACTATACAAATTAGTATCCACTTCTGGAAGTGGCATCCAAAGAAGCACCCAAAGCATGAACTAATTCTATGAATTATAACCAATGAAATAATTCAAGAGAGTGATCCTGGGGAGACTTATCTGAGTAGAAATAAAGGAGGCTACCCTGAAACTAGCCTTAGAATAACTAGGTAGATTGTTGGTGAGAAAACAGACACTCTGGACCTCCCTTTAGTGAATGATTCAATCGCTGGGACTAGACTGTGCCATTTTGACTGAGTCTGAGAAACATAGAGGTCATGTCATCACAACTTATAGGGGAGTTGTAGGTCTTGAAAGGTCTGGAAATCTTTGTTTACCTCTTCTCTAGATGGAGGGATGGAATCATTGTCGTTCTTTTCTTGATAATTTCGTGTTAGTAATACATTTACATAACTTCTACCCTTCAACTCTTCCCATGACCTCCTACCCTCAAATTCATCACTTCTAAAATTTTATTGGTGTTACACACACACAACTCTCTCTCTCTCTCTCTCTCTCTCTCTCTCTCTCTCTCTCTCTCTCTCTCTCTCTCACACACACACACACACACACACATACAATCACATAGAAATATAACCTGTTGAGTCCACTTAGTGCTGTTTATGTGTACATGCATTTAGAGCTATTACTCTGCTCTTTTGACCGGCCTACCCAGGAATGTATTTTCCTTAAAAAATTCTTTTCTTGTTTAATGATGTGCATGTAATAGGAAAACTATATATGGCTCTGGTAAATGTCAAAATGTTCCTGATCTCCATGGAAATGATGGTGGATAAAACAGGAAAATGGTCATTATAATTCTGAGAAGTGCTCGTGGCTAAAATTATGAATTAAAAAATGTTATAAAACTTTCTACAACGATGTAGTTTTAAGCTATTGTTTCTTAAGGCACTTCTCCATCCAAATTGTTTGCATATTTACGCTGTCAGCTGCTGCATTCATTGTTGCAAGTGTACACTGTCTGGAATCTATTTCCATGGTGAACTGGGGGAGACATTCCACGGATGCTATAGGGAAGGAGGTGTGCTCACAGCCTCAATCCCACACATCACATTCTTATGGCCACAGGTCTGTATGAGCATCAGTTCTGTGCACGTAAAACGTGTGATATGACTTAGCTGGCAGTGACTAAGGCTAAATGATATACAGTTCTCTGCCTGCTCTTTGTTGTCTTTGTGATGAAAAGGACTGCAAAATAAGATTTTAAGTATTTACAATCATCTAATAAAAGGCTTCATGGGTATTTATGAGGTACTTCTTTAACAGAATAAATTGTAATATTAATCAAAATCAGGACTACTACTTGGGATTCTTCCAAGAACCCAGATCATACATAAAGCTTTTCAGGTATTTTCCAATTCATTAATTCTCAGTTAGGTTGTTTATTCCCTTCTCTCGGCATGTACAAGAATGTAGCTATTTGACAGGAAGTCAAACAATACCAATATAAATTGCTGTTTGCTGGCTTATTAGCTAAATCATGATGACTTGGGATATTGTTAATATTAAATAATATGCCTTCTATGTGAATATGCATGAATGCCATTCCATTATGTTATGATTTCCTGTCTGTTCTGTGATTGAGACCCTGTGGGAGGCAAATTCACACTTCAAAGTGAAACCTTTGTATCCCCTACTTCTTCCTATTCTTTTTCCATTACCAATTGGCCCCCAATCAGTAGGGATGGTGCAGAGACATAATGCTTTGCTGGAGTGGGAGAGAGCACAGTGCCATTTAATGAGTTGGAAGCTTAGGTATGATTATCTTTGAATCATTGCATTAGACTCAGAAAGAACCTCCAGGATAATATAGCTTGATTTAGCTTCTAGAAATCCTGTCTGATGGTATAAAATTAACCAATATTCTTCCAGGGACTGAAGGCAGAGTCCAACATTTCCAACGTAAAGAAATAAGATTGTTTTAAAAATAAAAAATTAAAAGTTAAAAAGAATCCTATTCTGTGCTAATTTCATATTATTTGTTTCAAAAAATTCTGAATCTAAACCAGTCTTACAAATAATTTTTACAACTAATTTTTAAATTCTGTTTTATTTTTCTAAAACACTGTTAAAGATTTCAAGGGTAGAGAAAGTCATAAAACAGAGTTAAATAACATGACCTGCTATGATAAGACTTTTCCCAGTGGCAACAATGAATGGACTTGGCTTGGGCTTTTTGTTGCTGAGAAACTGGAACAACGGGGAAGGTTAAATTTGTATAACCACTTTGGAAATCAGTATGGCTGTTTCTCAGAAAACTGGGAATCAATCTACCTCAAGTCTAGTGATATGACTCCTGGGCGTATACCCAAAGTATACACAATCATACTACAAGGAAACTTGCTCAACAATGTTCATAGCAGCATTATTCATAATGGCCATAATCCAAAAACAACCTAGATGCCTCTCAACTGAAGAATGGATAAAGAAAATGTAGTACCTTTACACAATGGAGTTTTACTCAGCTGCAGTAAATGTCATCTTAAACCAGGCAGTGGTGGCATACGCCTTCAATCCCAGCACTTGGTAGGCAAAGGCAGGCAGGTTTTTGTGAGTTCAAAACCAGCCTGGTCTACAGAGCAAGTTGCAGGTTCCAAAGCTACAGAGAAACCTTGTCTTGAGAAAAAGAAAGAAAGAAAAAAAATGACAACTTTAAATATCTAGGCAAATGGATATAACTAGAAAAATCAATCAATCAAACAAACAAACAAAACACATCCTGAGTGAGGTAACCGAGATCCAGAAAGACAAACATGGTATGTGCTTACTCATAAGTGGATATTAGATGTAAAGCAAAGGATAACCAGGCTACAATCCACAGCACCAGAGAAGCTGGGTAACAAGGAAAACCCTAACAAGGACACATGGATTACCCTGGGAAGGAATTAGATGAGATCTCTTGGGTAATCTGGGAATGAGGGGGACAGTAAAGCAGAGATGATGGGAGATGAGAACATGAGAGAACAGGATGATCAAGTGGAGAGAGGGACAGAGTAGGAGAACAATGAGAGAGAGAGAGAGAGAGAGAGAGAGAGAGAGAGAGAGAGAGAGAGAGAGAGAGAGAGATCTTGATAGAGAGCCACTATGGGGTTAGGGAGAAACCTGATGCTAGGGAAATTCCAAAGAATTCACAAGGATGACTCCAGCTAAGACCCCAAGCAAAAGATGAAGTAGGTGCCCTAACTGGCCTTCCTGTGTAATCAGATTAGTGAATACTCCAACTATCATCACAGTGACTGATGGAACCAGATGCTGAGATCCAAAACCAAGCATCAAGTCAAGCCCCCATTGGACTCAACTAGGCCCTCCATATGTGGGAGACAGGGGTGAAGCTTGGACGATCTGAGAGGGCCCTGGCAGTAGGACCAGGATCTATCCTTGGTGCATGAGCTAGCTTGTTGGAGCCAATTCCCTATGATGGATGCCATGCTCATCCATGCTGGAGAAGGGGCCTGTTTCTGCCCCAACTTAATGTGGCAGACTTTGTTGAGGGGAGGGGCAGAAGGAGTGGTGGTGGGGAGAACTGTGGTCGGAATGTAAAATTAAATTATAAATGTCAATAAGAAAGAAAATAACAAAAGGAACCTCCTTGAGGCATAAGCAGAAAAAGTTTGAGTTCGAGACCATCCAGAGCTACAAACTTTGAGATTAGCTTGGGCTACATAGTCAGACATTATCTCCCAAACCAACCAACCAACCAACCAACCAACCAACCAACCAACCAACCAACCACACCAAACCAACACCTAGCACAGACACCTCGCCAGAGTCAGAGAGAAAGAGACAGAAAGAGAGAGGGGGGAGAAAAACTCAAGAAAGCAATTTTCCTGTCCTATTTGTGTATCTGGAAATAATTTACAAGCAACAGACAAATTCCCCAAGCCAACAGCAAATCTCCCTTTATCAAGACTTTTCTATGATTCAAAAATGCTCTGTTTGGCCCCATCAGGGCCAGAGTTTACCAAAACATAACCCTAGAAGTTCCCTTGAAAAAAATTTAGCATAAAGGAACTCCAAAAGCGTTGAAAGTGTTTTGACATTGATCAATGGCAGAGTATTGGCTCATCCATTTTAGGAGCTAATGTCAGAAACATACTTTGATTTTTATGATTTATGTAGTTTATAAATATGTATAACCTAAACAAGTTTAAAAAAAAAAGATCATGACATTGGCAGGAACTGGACATATGCCCAGGTTGCCTGCCTCAGGGTCAATGCTCATTTCTTTGTAATTTCCCTCAAGAACTTCAGTATGATTTACAAATCAAGGGTTTAGGTTCAAACACAAAGAGCAGAACTCAATTTAATTTCAATCTAACTGAAATACTAAGAGAATTACTTAGAACCTTTGAGATTCATTTCTCTATAATGCAAAACGGGGATGTAATGATCTACCACAGACTATCTTATGGTATTTATGAAGATAAATTTAAATATATAACACCACTAAATGTAATCTTAAATGTTAATGAAAATGAATTTCAGTGTTAAAAGGATTTTCTTTTTACCTCTTTGTCCTGCCACCTGGACTATTATATATTTCTAATCTGTACTTTCACTGATATCTAACTTCTACTCACTTAAGACTTGAAATATAATTTAAAATATAAGTCAAATATCTTGTTCATGATTAAATTGTTTAGTAACTTGACATTGCACATTACATTCTATACAAGGATATCTTTATTCAATTCAAGTAATAGTTATTATCTTGGGCATTTATGAAGAGTATGGAGCAAGCTATAACTCTAGATATCATGGGTTTCAAGGGATGTATCTACCTGTTTTCCCACCATAGAGACCATGATAGGACTCACCTAGGGTAATAGGACAGGGAGGGTAATATAAAGAATGCTGGCATGGATCATAAACATTATGATGATGGGTAGTGGTGGTAGTGGTGATGCTGCTGCTACTTCTGCTGATTGTGTGTGTGTGCCTGAGAGAGAGAGAGAGAGACAGAGAGAGAGAGAGAGAGAGAGAGACAGAGAGAGAGACAGAGAGACAGAGAGAGAGACAGAGAGAGAGAAAGAGAGACAGAGAGAGACAGAGGGGGGCGGACTGAAAACCCCAACAACTCATGCAACATGTTCGGAAAATAACTGAAGCTTACTCAGGAAAACAGGCTTAGCAATATACTTCTAATAACTATAGTTCTCAACAGATGTCTAGACTCTAGCTGTAAAATATTTGGCTTTTATGATTATACTTACAATTTTTTTTTCACAAGAAGCTGGTTTGGTCAATGGTTGAAAATGGGCAGCCTTCTTTGTTATCATCTGTTTTAAGGACATTGTTTTGGTCTTGGTCAGAAGCCTCTGGCAATGCCGTCATTGCTGTAGCTAGAAGAGGATGACATATACATGAAGCCACATGTGTGGTCATTTTGCCTTGGAATGCTTGCTAGTTACATCTCATTTTCTTCAAAGAGCCACTAAAAATAAGATGAGATGGTGCGAGATAAAAAAAAAATGTAGATGCATAGAAATCAGGACTCATGCCCCAGGCTTTGGGTTAGCTGGTCACGTGGGGACCTAGGCAAGCAATAGCTTTTCTGAAGCCCTGCTTCTTCTTCTTTTCACCAGAGAAGTCTTTGTTCAAGACCCTTAAAGGCTGGACTACAGCCTAGTCATTGTCAAAGAGGTAGTCAGCTATTCTTTTCCTTTTCTATTCTTTGTTGGAATTACACGGATGACTTGTGTGAAAGTGGCTCACATCTAGGAGGTAAGGGAATCTGAGGTCTTACAGAAATTCTTATATTTCTGACTAATACATTCTAAGAAGTAAAAAAGCTAAAAAAAAGTTATTTTATTTTGTAAGAATTTTCAGTACCTTGAACTCTAGTTTAGAAAGTAAAAGTTATAGAGCCAGGAATCATAGCTATTTCTTCTCTTCCATTAAACCATACCTAAGATGCAAACCCATAGGGTCATGTAGTAAATGCATAAGATCCTATTATAAGCAGGAACAACAGGAGGAGAAATATATATGTAATTGAAAATAAAGATTGATGCTTATCTAAAACACACCTAGTATTCAATAGTATAATGCCAAAATTGATTAAGGAATAAATGATAGACGTTTGTATAGATGTTTACTGCAGACACATTGTTTGGCTTGTAAATTTTGTTCTGTGCTTGGTTGGCTTCTTGAATGTGGAACTCATGAAATCAGAGGGCATCTTTTATTCTTTAGAAAACCCAACTCATTTTAACATTATCATCCTCTTATAGCACCTAGGCGAAGTTGACAATTGAGCATACATTGGCCTTTTCTCTATCTTTTTGTGTGGTTCTTGGGATCAATGCAAGGACTCTTGCAGGCTGAGCCACACCTTAGCCCTGTAAACTTCTTTTAAGAGAACTCATGGAATTTGAATTAAGCAGTTTTCATTAGTCATTAGGATGGCTGATAACCACTTATCTTCAGAAGGAATTTAAGATGCATTAAACTTCAGTTTTCCCCCTCAATGGACCATGCTGCTCTTGACATAGCTTTGTGAGCACCTCTACATATTAACAAGGATGCTGTATACAGATTACATAAAGGAATATATATTTTCCTATCATGGTAAAGATTATGTTTATTATGTTAGAATCGTACAAACCACCTATATGATGAGACTGTATAAGACACTTCAGGCCAGCTGACTTTATAAAGCCCATTTTAATGTATAAAGTTTGAAATCTACGATGTGCAAGAAAACTGAATAACCTCCATTCCATCGTGTTGAAGAAGACCACAGTCAATTTTATATGCAAGGGAATGTTAAAGCAACTTTCCAGGGGCCTTGAATTCCAGAGTTCTTGAACTGCGCTGGTGATGGGATACTGTCGATTCTTTCTGATTGTGTGGTCTATGCTTTAGGATATTGCTTATACACTGAGTTTCCTGATGCTCCATTCTCTCTCTCTCTCTCTCTCTCTCTCTCTCTCTCTCTCTCTCTCTCTCTCTCTCTCACACACACACACACACACACACACACACACACACACACACAATGAAGAGAACCTACTATGAAGTTATAAGCACCTATATATAAGCATATACATTTTATTTGTATACACATGCATATGTACATATTTAATAAGGGTATACATGATCATTTCTCATCTGCTGTCATACTCTTCCTAGTTTTATGTTAAGAAATAAACAAGAGGAACTTTGTATTTTTTCCTATAAGCATCTCTGGTGATACTAAACAAGGCTCTGATCTCTGAGTATAGCAAATGTCATTTGTAGTCTTGTTCTTGCTTTTCTATTTTTATTTTTTTAGAACAGTAGTATTTGGTTTGCCCTATATACCTGGGCTAGCTCATCGCAGGTTCTTAGTCACCTAAGTAGTATCAGGTATGGGTTCTATCTCATGGAGTGGGCCGTAAATCTAATCAGATTGATTAGACTGGTTACTCGTCTAAATTTTGTGCTACCATTTTACTAGCATATATTGCAGGCAAGACAGCGTTGTAGATCCAAGGGTTTGTGGCTGTCTTGGTGTTTATATTTCTCTTTTGGTAGTGTGCAGAGTACCCTCTGGTGCCAAAAATGCTATGATAGGGGTGAAGACTGTAGGGTAGATACCAGATTGACTTCTCTGTGTTCAATGAGTTGTATAGATATTGACTTCAGCAGTGGGGCCTTGCCTTCAATTTGCAGAGAGCAACTTACAGTCTCAGCAACAGCCTGGGTTATTTTACTAGTCCCATGGGACTTTTTTTTTTTGATCAACTATTTAATTAAGTGTAAACCAATCCTAGTACTGGAAATTTCATTTGGTGACAAGATTTGGACAGTTGGAGCCCTGTCTCTCCCATTATTTGTTAATTAATTTAGATTGTCTTTGTATATGTATACATTTTAGGAAGCTTCTGCTGTATTAGGTTTCCATACCACCCTCAAAGATCCCTTAATTTTAGTTGTCTCTGTCTCTCCCCATATTTCCTTCCTTGTCCCTCTCTCCCATACCTCTTTCTGACTTGATCCTCTAATTCCAGCCTCCCATACATTTCCCTTTCCTAATGAGATCCATTGATCCCTCTAGTACTTTACACTATTACCTACCTTCTGTGGTTTTGCAGATTGAAGAACACGATTATCATTGACTTAATAGTTAATATCTACATAAGAGAACACATACAGTATTTATCTTTCTAGGTCTGGAATAACTCACTCAGAAATTTTTCTGGTTCTATTTACCTGCTGGTTTTATTATTTCACTATTTTATTTGTTTGTTTATTTGTTTTGGTTTTTCGAGACAGGGTTTCTCTGTGTATTAGTCCTGGCTGACCTGGAACTCGACTTTTGTAGACCCTACTGGCCTTGAACTCTCTGAGATCCACTTGCATTTGTCTCCCAAGTTCTGGGATTAAAGGCGGGTACCACCACTGCTTGGCCCTTTCGCTGATTATTTTAATGGCTGAGTAATATTCCATTGTTTAAATGTAACATATTTTCTTTGTCCATTCTTCTGTAAAGAGACAGCTATGTTCTTTCCGATTTCTGCTATTATGAATAGAGTAGCAATCAA
Source organism: Microtus pennsylvanicus (assembly GCF_037038515.1). Taxonomy (NCBI): domain Eukaryota; kingdom Metazoa; phylum Chordata; class Mammalia; order Rodentia; family Cricetidae; genus Microtus; species Microtus pennsylvanicus. Next base: position 98,695,508 of record NC_134584.1, read on the forward strand.
CATGGCTGATTAAGTGTCTCTGGGGTAGGATGAAACATCCTTTGCAAATATGCCCAAGACTGGGACATCTGGATTTTGTCAGATATTATGCAGAGAGTGAGATACCTTGGAAGACTTCTTCCTACGCATGTTGTCTACATCAGATTTGTCCCCTCAGTGCTCATGGAACCCTGTGGCAGGTGCATTGTAGGATCCAGAGAGAATGGAGGATGCAAATAAAAGGAAGCCCTCTAAAGCAGTATAGTCAAGGCCATATGAACGCACAGTCTGAGGCAGCATACATGCATAGGGCCACAGAGTCTGCACCAGTTCCTGAATATATATTATGGTCTTCAGTTTAGTGTTTTTTTATGGTACTCTTGAGGGTTCTTTTATTCTGTTTTCTTTGTTCAATCCTAATGTTCTAGTTATTGTTATATCTTAGTATATTTTATTTTTATTATTAAAAAACAAATACGACATATTAAGGTATACCCCATCATTTTAAGCACATAAGATCAATAACTCAAAACAACGAATTTGTATCATTGTGGACCTGATACATGCTACCTGGAACTAAGTAAACACTCAGTGAATACCTGTTAAATAATTGAATACTATTCACATTTAAAAGAATTGTGGAAAACTCTTAGGTAAACTGAGAAGTTTAAATCATGACTTACACAAATATAAAATGGCAATCTACAAAAGATGATTGTAACACTGATTAATCAAGATAATCAGTAAGATGATAAGAGTGGTTCAAAGTTGAACTTGAAAGACAAAATGATCAAGCAATTATAAATGCTAAAAGTAAAGTGTTAGATTCAAAACTGGCTAAATTCCTATTTTGAATTAAAATATGTGCAGTCAACTTTACTACAGATTAGAATATATATATATATATTCTAATATATATATCAGATCATGCTCATTTGTACTGAACAGAAAAAGAATCATTTGTATTATAATAATAATTAAATAATTAAATTTCCACCCTCTATCATTATAATGACAAAACAATATAATAAAATTATTCTCCTATAAAATCGGGTCTCTACCCCCCTACTCCCCAAAGGGATGCTTAAAAGTCTCTTTTGCTGTTTCCAAATATCTAATGCTGGTTCGTAAAAATCAAAACTAGGTTTACTTTTGTATAAATCTGTATTTCTATTCTCCCCCCTATTTCAGGAGTCTAGATAGCATTTTAATTAAACTATTGTTAACTGTGGTAAGATTTAATTGTTTATTTAAAAACTGAAAATTGTTTTCTTAATTGAACTTCTAAATATGCTTTGAATCCCTTTGCACTAGATAAGAATTTAGAGAATCCAATAAACAATTTCATTAGCAATAAAATGTTATGTATTTTACCTTTTCTATCACCATGTGTATTTCTCTTTGGGTAACAAGGTTGGCAGTACTGTGAGATAGAGGTTTCCCACTGGGTTCTCACTCCTAAAAATGTTTCAATGCGTTCTAGCATACTGACCAAACAAGACACACTGCATTCATGATTATCAAAATACTTTTATGCAGATGAAAATGAAGGGTAGAGGGATTGTTTTTCTCAGGCACCATCGCCTTGGCACTCTTGGGGTGAGGATCGTTTAGTCTAGCTAGAGTTAGTTCAGTTCAATTTAAGGAACATTTGGCTGCATAATCTTAGACATCATTTGTTTTCTTCTGTAGATGCCCTGCCCTTCCAAATCCCAATGCTCTGGACTTATTGGCCTCAATCTTGCTTAAATGTGAGCATGTGGCCAAGATTGCGGCAGCTGAAGCTTAGAAAGCAACCATTTGGCCTGATGTTATTCTGCACCTGTGAAAACCTACCCGAGAGCTGACGGATCCCTGAAAAAAAACATTTGTTTTTCTATTAGACTACACTAAGGTGCTATCTTGTTTGTGATCTAACAAATAAAGCTTGCCTGAAATTCAGAGTGTGAATCAAGCTGTTAGTTAGCCATAGAAACCAGGCAGTGGTGATACACACCTTTAATCCCAGCACTCTGGAGGCAGAGACAAAAGGATCTCTGTGAGTTTGAGGCCACCCTGGGCTACAAGAGATTGATCCAGTCTAAAAGAGAAACAAAGCCAGGCAGTGGTGGCTCACACCTTTAATCCCAGTACTTGGGAGTCACATGCCTTTAATCCCAGCACTAGGGAGATGGAGACAGAAAGAGATATGGTTGGGCAGAGAGAGAAATATGAGGAGGGAGGAGACAGAAGCTCATGGAATTCAATCTGAGGATTCAGTCTGAGGATTAGTGAAGACCGGATCTTGCCCTCTTCAATCTGAGGATTCGGTAGAGGTAAAAAGTCTCTCTAGTGGCTGGCTCCTTTGCTTCTCTGATCTCTTAGCATTTACCATGATATCTAACTCTGGGTTTTTATTATTAAGACCAATTAAAATTCTTGCTGCACTCTTCCTATTATTTCTGTTTGTGGTAGGTGTTGTCTGATGTCTACTGCTGACTCCGAGAGATCAGCTTTCCTCTCTGTGGGTCGTACTCTGGGTGACAGAAGCCTTCTGATGGCCAGTATTAAAGAACTGTTCTGCTGTCTGGCTGCCGCTTGTCTTCTGTCAATGGGTCTCTCTTCAGGATATTACAGGACAGTTGGAAGGAGAGGCATATGGATCAGCATGATCTGGAATTTACTCTGGTTACCTTACTGTGAGGTACCCACACCTTTAGTGAAGATTACAGTTCCACTTAGGGAGACCTTTGCAGGAAGTTGAACACTCCAGATTCCATTCAGCTCCTTAAGCTCAACAGTTTCATCCTTCTACTAATTTCGGTGTGTTGAACTGTCCTGGTGACTTCCCATGGTCTCTTCTTACATGTCTTCATTAGTCTCTCCTCAGTCACGAAGCTGAAGAAACCATCATATTACTATTTGGCCTACACCGACGCTTTGTTTTACAAAGCCACCAGTGACAGAATGCTTCTTTTTACCTTTACAGATATCCTAGAATGAAAAACAACAACAACAACAACAAACAAACAAACAAAAACCCTCCTAACTAGAAAACATGAAAGCAAGGAGGCAAAAGCAGTTACTAATTCAAACAGATTTCTCTTTTGCAGCACTTTAGCAAACCAGGTTCCCCCCTCCTAATGCTCTCTTTGCCACACAGCATCTTCTGTCTGTCTCATTCCGAATCCCTTTTCAAAAGAGAAGGTAGCAATACCATCAACAAGCTTAGAATAATACTGTTTAAAGTACAGATCTGCCACGTGTTAGGAAGTCTTTGTGCATATACTCTGCATTCTCCTTGATTATATTTGATCTTCAAGATACCGGGTCCTAATATTTATGAACTTCATTATCTTAACATTTTACTTTAATTTTTTCCCCAGTGTTTGCAAGTATAATGATTCTCTGTGTTTGCCTCCTCCCACCGGGGCTGATCATCTCCTGTCTTATTTTCTTGATCTTCTTTGTTTCCTGGTGAATCATTATTCTTCTTATTCCTATTATCATTATTAATTGCATCATTTCTCTTCCTTTTCCTTCCTCTAAGCCCTCCCATATTCTCGCCTGCCCTGACAGTAGCCATTTAATAAATATTGGTAATATTTGAAATAATATGACCTCCAAAGGTATTATTAGGAGATACGGCCTTGTTGAAATAGGTATGTTCTTGTTAGAGGAAGTATGTCACTTTGGAGGTGGCCTTAGAGATATCATATATGCTCAAGATATGGTCCAGTGCCTCAGGCCATTTCCTGTTACCTGCCTATCAAGATGCTGGACTCTCATCTCCAGCACCAGGTCTGCCTGCATGCCATGATTTCCCACTATGATGATAATGGACTAAACCTCTGAAAATGTAAGCCACTTTGATTAAATGGTTTCGTTTATAAGAGTTGCCATGAGCTGAATAGTGCACTTGGGAGGCAGAGGCAGATGGATCTCAGGAAGTTCGAGGCCATCCTGGTCTACAAAGCGAGTTCCAGGACAGCGAAGACTGTTACACAGAGAAATCCTGTCCCAAAAATCAAAAAAAAAAAAAAAAAAAAAAAAAGGAAAGAAAAGAAAAAAAGAGTTGCCATGGTCATGGTGTCTCCTCACAACAATAGAAACTCTAAATAAGACAGGTGTTAAACTATTATTTTGATTACTATCAACAGCCTTTCAAGAATCAGCCCAATTCATCTGCACAAAGAAAGACCAGGACCATAGTAATTGCAATATTTATTGTATAAAACAACTGTGTGTGTGTGTGTGTGTGTGTGTGTGTAAATGCATAAGACTGATAGGGCGCCAGAGAAAAATGCTGGGCATTTTCCTTCTTGCTTCATTGGCTTAAACCAAAGCTCATCATCTTTTTTCCCCCTGATTGGTTGATTAGCAAGCTCCTGGTATCTATCTGTCTCTGTCTCCCAAAGCTGGAGAGCAGGTACACAGTGGGACGTGAATTCAGGTCCTTATGCCTGCATAAAAACTACTCTTACCTGATGTGGGAGTGTCATATATCAATCTGTTGATTTCCTTGGTTAAGCAATAAAGAAACTGCTAGGCCCATTGGATAGGCCCACCCTTAGGTGGGTGGAGTAAACAGAATAGAACGCTGGGAGGAAGAGGAAGTGAGGTCAGACTCCACAGCTCTCCTCTCCGGAGCAGACGCCTCAGGAGAGACGCCATGCTACCTGCTCCAGGGAAGACGCACGCTATGAAGCTCCGACCCAGGATGGACTTAGGCTAGAATCTTCCCGGTAAGCGCACCTAGGGGCGCTACACAGATGATTAGAAATGGGCTAAATTAATATGTGAGAATTAGCCAGTAAGGGCTAGAGCTAAGGGCCAAAGCAGTGTTTTTTTTTTTTTTTTTTTTTTTTTTTTTTTTTTTTTTTTTTTGGTTTTTCGAGACAGGGTTTCTCTGTGGTTTTGGAGCCTGTCCTGGAACTAGCTCTTGTAGACCAGGCTGGTCTCGAACTCACAGAGATCCGCCTGCCTCTGCCTCCCGAGTGCTGGGATTAAAGGCGTGCGCCACCACCGCCCGGCCAAAGCAGTGTTTAAATGAACACAGTGTCTGTGTAATTATTTGGGGCATAAGCTAGCCGGGCAGAGCCGGCGGCTGGGGTGTTGGGGGACGCAGCCCCGCCGCCTTTATTACTACACTTACCCGCTGAGTCATTGTCCAGCCTCCTAAGCAATGCTATGTGCAAGAGAAACAACTTGATGACAATTAAGGAGAGTTTTGAATGTCTGCTGAGCATAGTAAGTAAGCAAATATATAGAGCATGTCTTTCCCTATGAAGCTGGCTGTAGGTTTTATATCTTTTCACTGAGTAGTTAAGGCTGCCCTCATTCTTGTTCTGTAGATGATAGTGACCTTGAACTCATGATCCTCCTGTGTTGGATTTCTGAGTTGATGGTCTATGTTATCATGTGGCCTACAGTTTCTTTCTCAGGTTTCTTTATTTCAGGAGTGAAGACTGTATTAAAAGATCTTTAAATGTTATCCTGTAGACCAGCTCCTTGGGTAGACCTGTAAGTGGAGACTACTTGTTTGTTCCCGGCCAATCAGACCCACACTAATCACGTACAAACTATATTAATTACAACAGCTTAGGCATGTTCCTTCCTAAGCTCCCATATCTTAAATTAACCCATTTCTATTATTTTGTGTATTGCCATGAGGCTGTAGCTTACCAGGTAAAGTACTGGCATCTGTCTCCTTCGGCAGCTACCTGGCACCCCCTGACTTAGCCTGTTCACTCTATGTATCTCTGTTCAGATTTTATACCTGGCTTTGCTCTGCTAAGCCATTGGCAGAACAGCTTCTTTATTGACCAATGGTAATAAAACATATTCACAGCATATAGAGGGGAATCCCACATCATAGGCCCTTACTACTTGTCACATTAATTTTTTTTATTTGAATCCATTCACATAATAATTGTTAATGTTTGCTGGGTATCAGATATGAATCAGCCTAGTGGTTAAAGTAGCACATTGGCCAACAGACTTAACAAATTAATATAATTATTATTTTATACCTTAAGTCAATATGCAAATATTTCCTACCTGAATTATCATAAATTTTCTTATCTTAACCTTTATTATATTTTCTTTTTTTCAAGAACAAATTATTAACCCAGTGCCTTTTTATTAGTTGTTTTCTGAAAGCATAATGCAAATGTATTAATCTACTCTGACATTCAAAATACTAAGTATATTCTAAATATTTACAGAGAAGTGTCCCTAGCATATCAGAAAAAAAATCAGAGGGTGAGAGTGCACTAGAAATAAAAAAATAAATAAATTAAACTAATCAAATGTTCTCATTATTTTTAAAGAAATACAAGCCCTTTAGTAAGCCATGTACCTCTGTCGACCTCATCTTAAAGAAGATTAAATTACATGTTGCCTTAAGCTCCTTGAAGTTCACCTAATTTATCATTATATGAAACACATGGCTTTCCAAAGATTTCTCATGCACATACATATCCACCCACTCTTTTAACCTGTATGCCCAGTGGGCAGGTCCCCCACCTTTGTTGTCTGGAATACAGTTCTGGTCACCAGGCTATTTCTGTTGAAATAGCCGAGAAGAGAATACCTAGCATTGAACATTCTGTTTTCTGTCAACTGCTCTGGTCATGTGTATCTCGCTGGGTCAGTGCCATTTCCAGCCATTAACTAACCTCACTGTTTCTCCTTTGTAGCTATCAATAAAAGGAGATCTCAAAACACTTGAGTAAACACATTAAATACAAGAAAGTAGTGAAAGCCTCAGAAAGTTAGGAACAATTTCTATTCATATTTACGAGGTTTTATACAATGAAACTACCATTTGAAATCATCAGAAATATATTCTTCTTTATTGCCAGGAATTATTTTTCTTTTATGTTTTGAGAAGACAGTAACCCACGTGGTCTCAAGGTAAAGCAACCAGTCATAACCTGTCACTTTTGTGTCAAAACACTTTTCAACTTAAATTATATGCTTGTATGTATATCCATGTACATTTGTATGTTATACATGTTTATGTCACACATACGCTTATGTGTACATGAGTGTATATATATGACATTACATATGTATGCTCCTTTAAAAGCTAGATTTTAGATACTTCTTATACTTGATGGTGCAATCATTCATAGTGTTTTGATGTGGTACAAGTAGCTACCTCTCTCTCATGAGACAGTTTTCTTTGATTAAGTTGGTGGCGTCTTATATTTCTGCTATTACAAAGTCAAATGATTTGCTATTGATTTTACTTTGAACCTGACACAATGATACTGCGTCGGCAGACTATAATGAATGTGGATCCAAGTGTTGCCCCAGGGTTTATTCTCACACTAAGCCTTTTTCCCATGTAGCCAATGCAAGTTATTTTTAAAAATTAAATAAATTTGAAAGGATTCATGTTATCTTCTTGTTCCCAGTAAGCCCAGAATTTTCAAGGTGCTATCTTAAGATGAGAAAAACCCTCAGACGTAAGTAATCCTACTGGAAAGATTATATAGGATTTGGTTTAATCCTTATTTTTTTCCACATTTTTATCTTTGACTTTCATCAAACTAAATCAATGAATATGACTAGTAGCGGGGCTCTTCTTACCTTAATGGACTTTTAAAAGCATCAGCTAAAACTTGTTATAATTCTAATTTAGAATCTTAACTCTCCTAATAAAATGTGTTCTTAAATTCTCCTCAGATACGTACTTAGAGAGGATTCACATAACTTCATAAATGCCTTGAGCTGGAAATGAGAAGAGACTTAAGTTTAATTTGTTTGACTGAAATCTTTAAATTTTTGTTTGCATTGTAATTAATTTTTGGCTCTTTGATACACATTAAGTATTTTGTACTCTTTTTTTGAAAATAGGTTTCCTATTACACTTTCAGTTTTAAAGTCCCAGATGTTGATTTAGGCTGGAAAATCATGAAATGAGCATAGCTGAATTTCATCAAAAGTTTGCTATGTGCCAGGACTTTAGTAGAGCAATTCATATGCATATTTAGTTGTTCCTTGTAATTCTTCCCGAAGCTAAGAGGGGATGGAGGACACGAAGAAAGCAAAGCCCTCTAAGCCAACATGATTGATGCATATAAAACCTACAGAGACTGAGGCACCATGCATGGATCTGCACCAACTGGGGTCCTAGAGATGAAAGAAGTAAACACATACCTCTGTCTCTAATCCAGTATCTATCTCCAATCAATAATTACTTGCAAATGAAAATTCAGTTGCCTCCAAAGAAAAGTCTCATTGGGGAAATAAACTACTCCTTCTTCTTCTTCTTCTTCTTCTTCTTCTTCTTCTTCTTCTTCTTCTTCTTCTTCTTCTTCTTCTTCTTCTTCTTCTTCTTCTTCTTCTTCTTCTTCTTCTTCTTCTTCTTCTTCTCCTCCTACTCCTACTCCTCTTCCTCCTCCTCCTCCTCCTCCCACTCCTCCTCCTCCTCCTCCTCCTCTTTTCTTTTCTTTTTTTTCTAGATAGGGTTTTGCTTTAGCTTTGGAGCCTCTCCTGGAACTAGGTCTTGTAGACCAGGATGGCCTCAATTCACAGAGAAACACCTGCCTCTGCCTCCTGGGTGCTGGGATTAAAGGTGTACGCCACCACAGCTCAGCCAAACTACTCTTAAAGGTAGGCTGCATGCTCTGTAGTAGATGGCCAACAGAAAAGGAAATCAATGGCATCTTTGGGAGTTGCTTGTCTCATGACATTGTTTTAGGGCTCTCCTTTTTAAAATTTCTGTATCTTTTTTAATTTTATAAAAATTATACACACACATATACACATTACCTTATATGTCCTTTGGCTCTTTTCCTTCTGTTTTTTTTTGTCCTATTTCAGTGTGTTAGTTTTTATTTTATCTTACTGTATTTCATTTTATTCTGTTTTATGTTATTTTGTTATTATCCCACACAATTTTATTTGCTTTCTAATGAAAGACAGAAAGGGACTGAATCTGGATAGGAGGTGAGGTGGTGAGGGAGATTGGAGGAATGGAGGGAAGAGACATCTAAATCAGGATATATTATTTGAGAAAAACACAGCCATGTATTATGTGAGAAAAACATAACCATTCTTATTAAAAGGAAAAAATGTGTAATCAAAAGTAACTAACCTATCCTTCTGATTTTGAATGTCATTGTTTTACCTAAATAATTTTGACAGTGCCCCTTGGCTTTCCTATTCGACATTGATTCTTCTATAGTCTTCTTTTCACTCAAATATCTATCACCAAACAAAGGCGAGGGAACATGAAAGGAAGTGGTACTACTTTCATCCTCAGCCGCACAACTAGGCTGAAGCTCCAATGAACAGAAAGAAAATTTCCACAAAGAGAAGAAACGTGATTTTTAAACAGGTAGTAGATGGTTTTTTGGCTGACTTTGATTTAATGTTATACAAATCTTACTTAAATTCTTTTTTTTTAAAAAAATTGCTGGAGCAACGGAAGTCAAGGACAAATACATGGAACTTGCAAGGTGATAGGTGCTTATGCACCTTCTTGTTACCTGCGCCACTGATCTTGGGATGACACTGTCTTTGCTGTTTTTGTTATTGGAACAACTAAAGCTGTAAATATTTGATGAGATAATAAATGTAAAACGCTTTGGAAAATGTAAATGTTGGTGATGATAATGATGACAGCAATGATGAGGACATGGGCTGAGACAGGTTATTTTCACTGGAATATTAAACTGTAGAATTTTAAAGATATTAATAGTAAAGAAAAGTGGTGCCTATACATATACTGTTGGGCTCCTAAGGTGCATCAAAGTACCATACTAGCTATCTTATTTTGCTTTGTCTAGTGGAATCTATGACAAACCTGATTCGTAAGTAGGAGTATCCTTAGTCACAAGCAAGGAGAGACAGATTTTAAAAATTTACATACACCAGTAAACCTGCTTAAGCTTTGAGTTCCCGTTTCTAGAGTCCTATCGTGTGTATTTAAATTGGGGAGGTTGAATCACTTAGTGCTTCGCATAGGCAGACTAGAATATCATTAGTTCATTATCAGTTTCAGTTCCAAATCAAACACACCCAATCTGAATACAGCTTAGGCGACAATATTACTGCAAACCTCAGGCACAATATGTCACTCTTGCTCAGAGTCAGTAAAGAAACAGTGGAAGCCATTGAGTTATTAAACTAAACTATCCTTTTCCACAGTCTGAACTAGGAGGAAGATGTCTCAGAATAGCTTAGTGTAATTAATCGTGTTTGGTGACAAACAGTCCTAATGTGTTTGGTGGAGCATCCAGAAATGTCTTCTGGGACGCTGGAGGCCTTGGGCACCAGTTCTCTTCCTAAAGGTAGCTGACAGACCGTTCCCTTACTATTGGTGTTTAAATGTTTGTCTCTGTGAGCAGCCAGGCTGGAAGGCCCCAGGTTGAGTTCAGCTCTCTGAAGAATGTGGGAGTTTTGTGATTCCTTTTTCTTTTCATTTTAGCACAATCAGTAGAGAGTGCTTCATTTGTATAATAAAAGAGCAATGCGAGAGGAAAATGGTCACAGTATTTCAAGGGCAGGCTCATTTCTGCCAGGCAGACTATGTCAAGAATGAAGGGCACTTCCATGGTGACAACTGCCTGACTTTTGCAATGGCAGGCCTCACCATTATCACCTTCAGACAAGACTTGGGGAACAATCTGGAAGGCAGTTGTGAGAGATCAAACAAATTGACTTGAATATTAAAGATTCAATTAGACACATCACTTTGACTTTGTTTGCATAGCTGTTGAAATGTGCGCTCTCTAAAGAGATTTCCGCTATCAAGTGCAAAGAGGGGGAGAAGCTGGGTGCTGTCTAATGCCCTTTCACAAGCATAGCTCCAGCATCAGTCCGAGTCTTTCAAAGGAGAAAGCAATGCTTTATGTATAAATTACCACTCTGAGATGCCTCAGGGAATGAATTTAGCGTTTTATGCTTTTCTCTTGATTACTTATTATGGAGCTTAGATTCTTGAAAACTTCAAAACCCCTGTCTGTCGGTCTGCACGACCTTGACGTGTGATCTGTGTCTGTTTTTGTCATTTTAAATATTCCGTTACCTTTCTGAAAAGTAAGCTCTACAAGAGTAGGAGTGATCCTGTTTATTTTGACCTCATTTTGCCTAGTGTAGTGCCAAGGATTTGGATTGGCAATGACGTCAGCCAAAAGGGGTGGGTGTGTTATTGAGTTTCCAAATAGAAATCAGAACCTATAACTGGGAGCCTGGGTCCTCTACCTCGAGGAAGCAATTCCAGCTACCAACAACATTCTCATGTACCTGATGGTATCCTTCTGCTCATTTTTCAACAGTGAACCACACTCATTGATCTTCTGTGAAAGCCATGGCTACATCAGCACGTACTGACAAAGTATGGGAAAGTTATTGGAAAACTTGGCTCTTGTAGATTAGACCTTGATATTTAATAAGATTGAGAAAGAAATGTTTGACAAACAGTGAATCTGAATTTTCTAGACATGGAATTGGGAAACATGTGTCTAATCTTGGCTAATGCAGAGTATCTTAAATCCTCAATACCACTACAGACTTCTAACTTCTTCATCTCCACAAATTCCAACCTCCACAAACACCCAGTAAAGAAATGGTTTGTGGTCCACAAAGTGTTTGCCTTGAAATGTAAGGACCTCAGTTGAGCCCCTTAAAGCACACCTAAAAAAGCAGGCTTGAAGGTGCACATTTATAATCCAGGACCGTAGAGGAGGAAAGGTGGATACCTGAGGTTCAGTGGCTAGCCAGCCTAGCCTACTTGTCAATATCCAGGCCAGTGAGAGACCAACCCTGTTTCCAAATAGAAGGTGGATGATGTTCTGAGTAATGGCATTCACAGTTGTGGAAGCCATGTGTACCTACACTTACATTTACACACACACACACACACACACACACACATACATACATTCAAACATACATACACACACAGACAACACATGAACACAAGCTTCAAAAGCTAGCTGTCCTAGCTTTGTCTAGCATCGAAAGATGTAGTCACTGCCAGATAAATTATTTTCTCTTAACATTATTATTACTGTTCCCCAAATTATTTATATATGGCTAGTATGATGGATTTGGCATACATTAAATAAAAATACATGAAGTGTCATGCTAGTGTTAAATGTCTACTAGATACATAAGCTTGAAATGATTGCATCTCTATTGAACATGGAGAGATATTTTTGGTCACGATTCCCTAAAACAGCATGCTATAACAAACAAAGTTCATCTATATCCCAGTATATAAGGGTATTGGCCTCGGGATTCTATAGATGTCAAATCTATAAATGTTCAAGTTCCTGATACAAAATAAGGTATTAGAATATAACATATGCATAGACTTCTTCATATTTTCTATAGTAATTAGATTACTTATGATGCCTAAGACATAGGGATGGGTGTACTTTTGGGGGAGGAAAATTACTTGAAAATAAATGCCCTCTCCAGGAAGGTGCATTACAGTGGGAGAAATATGACAATACTCAAAATATATACTCTCCCTTTCTTCAGACCTTACATAGTTCATGGATGTGTATGACTTGGAGAAGGAGAGGTCTACTAGCCTTCTCGCAGGTCAGAGAGTCTTCATTTGTTTGTATAATCTCGGTTCTTTCAGCATATTTGTCACCAAAGGAAGAACATTCCAGAAAGATTAGTTCTCAGCCGAGAAATTTAATATTCATATAATTAAGTAGTGATTTGTAACTTGGTGAAATGCCAAAATGAGGAGAATATAAATGAACAAAGTAAAAAAAATTCACATTAAAATACTCAGAGGATGAATGACAGAATCACAGACCACTTTCCCCAAGGTGTTGGGAACAAGGCAGTTAACCTCGGACACCTGGAGATTTGAAAGTCTCAGAAAACAATGAGGACGCTAGCTAGTCACCTAGCAAGATTGGTAATAAATTTTAATCCTAGTTATTTGGTGTGGGACAGCTCATTTAATCTGTGCATTTTATATAAAGTGGGTTTTTGTTTTGAGATAACAAAGTTTTGGGCTCCTACTTTAAAATATTGGCTTTCTTTCCTTAGTCTCTAAGTATCTATAGACGTCTATATTATTACTGTCAACTTCTACCTTCATAGGAACTGTATATAGAAAAACACTAGAGTCTAGTAAAATTATAGCCTCTTTCCAAAGAGTTCCATAATGACCTGGGATGTGTACAAAATGATTTATACTACTGAGTCTCTATGGAAACACACCACATTTCAGAAGATATTTTTACAATTTTTAAGGAAGAGACATAAGTTGTGAATCCCAAAGCAGCAACATATAGTGATTGGGAGGCGATGCTGTGGGTTTGTAGCAACTGTAAATTGTGTTTTAGGAATCCCCATGGAGCAAGTGCGAAACGAAGAGGAAAAGTTAACGCTAAAAATAGGGGGGAAATAAAATGAAAAGGCAGGTATTATGTGCCCACTTTCATGTCTAGCACTGAAAGAATGAACAAAAATTATCGTGGATATGAAAAAGTAAAATAGAAGCCCATTTTAGTAAATGACAGTATAAATTATATACAAAATTAATTTAGTAGTAGACATTGGACTGTGACTGTGAATGTATTTAAGATATTCCCAATCAAACATTAGGTCATCTTCTGGTTGGAAAAGAATAATTGATCTTATTTAGGTGATTGAATGTAATTCCAAACTGATAATTATTTCAAGTAGAGATTATATTCTGAGGTTTGTAAAAGCATTCATGAGATGTAAAAGATGGTAGAATATTATTTGTCTATCAATGTTTTTTTCTACTCATTGATTTGAGTTAGCTGGGTTGCATGATGGGTGAGGCAAGATGCAAATGTGACTTAATGTTTACTTTCATTATTTAAAGTTTCCATAAAACCATTTACTATATTCATGACAGTTTCCTTAAAAAAAAAGAGAGAGAGAGGACCCAACATGCTCAGGTAGTTTGATTTGAGAGTAGAACTTCTGTTATGCAAGGTAATAATATAGTCTTCTTTTCACCATTTGCTCGTGAAAGAATTCAGTGTCCCATTTGGTGAACTTAATTATCCCCTCTGGTGTTTTCCATATTCCATATTAAATATTAAGGCATGATGTTATATCATTGAATGGAACAACTAGGCCATAAAAAAATACAGTAAGCCTTTCAGAATTGCAATTTCTGAAAGAAAGAGACTTTAATAATAAAAGCATCTAGCTGAAGACATTTGGTATTAAGTTGCGGGCAAGAAATGGAAGGGTGCTTCCGGGATCGTCCATTTCCACGTGAGACTTATGCAGCATCGCTCTGCCTAGGTAGACTTTCTTTAACAATGCAGACATTTGACTATCTAGGAAACTATTATAATCTATAATTAGAATATTGGGACATTAGTTCTTTTTGGCTTTATAATTAAATTACATTAACTCAGTCAAAAACACAGAAGGGTGGTTATATAGCTGTAACATCAGTGGCTATATCTACAAATAATTGCAAGTTCAGAGATGCGATGAAATGTGTAGTTATGATATAAGAACTTGAGTGCCATCGGGTCAGGCCCTTCACAGCTATCAAAGAGAATAAAATTGTAAAATGTAATTTACCAATAGGGAATTCTGTGGCCCAGAAATTTTTAAAAATAATAGAAAGTGGAAATATTCCCTTTTTTACTTCACTAGACCCTTGATTAGAAATGTATATGATCTTGTTATCTTAACGATTCTGAAAAGCAAAAGTAAAGCAAAAATAAGAGGAAAAAATAGATGGAGCAATTTGGGGAAAGCTCAAACCTTATAGGGCCTTCTGAAGGGTGACAAGTGACACTAAAATGTCTCTGTGTTTCATTCTTACACGCACTTTAATAATACAAGTGTTCACTGACAAGCACTTAGCATTAAGGTTAGAAAAGGAAATAGAAGTGTGGCTTCATAAATTGGAATTTAATTTTCTCTAAAGGAACAAAACAGACATAACGATTATATATTCAATATATTCATAGAAGCCACACTTGTATTTCCTGCCTCCATTATATATGTATATATGTATACACATATATGCACCTATATGCACATATACCCATATATACACACTGTATATGTACATATGTATGTATGTATACGTATGTATACATACATACATATGTACATATATACACAGCTTGCAACCAGATGTGGGCTGGCTGGTACAACAATGGCTGCCTCTCAATAGAAAAGTCAAGAATCCAGTAGTTCTTCAGTTCATGAGGTAGAATGTCTCAGCTGGTATTCAGTTTCATGGGAAGAAGTAGGTTCTTGCTGTAGGAAAATCCTTTAGCCAGTAGCCTTTAAGTTACCCACCTACTTGGGCAAGACCTCTTATACTATAAATGCCATTGTAAAGCACACACTACACTCCCTCTCTCTTCCATTGGCTGGATTCCCCATTCAGACAGAGGACTGTGATCCATGAGTCTACCCCTAAATAATTAACCCTTTATTATATTTAATTCTGAGCAGTGTGGGGTTTCTTTTTAGTGTTCCTCTTAATCTGGTGCCCAACTTCACACCTACTGGGTAGATCAGTCCCAAAGGCCTAAAGGGTCCACGGCCCAGAGGGTCTCCCACCCTTCCAACCTGGCTTGCTTTCACCTACTCCCCCACCATGGCAGAACGAAGTACAAGGCAACTTGGAAATTTTCCAAGCTTGTGAGCATATCCCCCCACCACTGCCTTGTTCCCTACTGAACAGCAACTTGGGCAGCTTCCAGTTTGTGCTCCCTGTTCTTGAGTTCTGAGCTCTTTGCTCCATGTATGGAGTTGACTTGACTAGCACCAAAGCTATGGCTCTTACAGGGATCATTGCCAGATCAAATGACAAACATGTATTTAACTATGTGTGTATATGTAAATATAAACACAAACTTATATGTATTATATATAATTTTAGGTGGGTAGATAATAATATGAATCCTAGGATAGGCACACAGGATGGCCAGCAGATATGAGTCTTTTTTAAAAATATTCTTATCTCATACATCATATTCTGATTGCAGTTTCCCCTCCCTCCATCCCTCCTAAGTCCTTCCCCATCTCCCTCCTCCCCATTCCACTCCTCCTCCTCCCTTCAAGAAGAGTAGGCCTTCCAGGGATATCCACTAAACATGGCCTAAGAAGATGCAATAAGAATGAACACAAATTCCTGTTGGCAGAGACTGCTTGTTTGTTTCCCAACTGCCCAGACCCAAAATAATCACACAGAAACCAAGTTAATTGTGATACTGTTTGGCCAATATCTTAAGCATATTGCCAGTTAGCTCTTATATATTAAATGAATCAATTTCTATTATTTTATATGATACCATAAGGCTCATGATTTACCAGCATCTGGAACTGGGTGTCTGTCTCCACCAGTGGATACAAGGCATCTCTCTGACTTTGTCAGAGAGTAGGTTTTTTTTTATTCTTGAAGTTATTTCATTATCTGGATATATTTGTTTGTTTAATTATTAATGGTTTTGTTAAAGGATATGTGGGCTTTTTCCAAATAAAATCATTTATAAACATTTGTGTACAGGCTTTTAATAAAGTGAACATAAGTTCTCAGTTTCTTGGGTTAAATCTCAGCAACTCACCTACTTGGTCTTGTGATAGTTGAATATTTAATAATGTTTTAAATTATCATATTTTCTCTAGAATGCTGTGCCACTTTATGTTCCCACTATAAACTTATAAATGTGGTAGCCGTGAAAGCAGAGACCAACCACTGCAATTTGGAGAGTTGGGGCAGAAGAATCCCAGGATGAAGGCCTGCTTGGCCTATGGAGCAAATGCGAGGTCAGGCTAAGCAATTTTGTGAAATAATCTCAGAACAAAATGCAGCAAAAGAGCAGGTTGGGTAGCTCAGTGGCAGAGCCCTTGTCTGCTATGCAGCCTTCCCAGGGAACAGAAGTGTTTACACCAGTCATATCACAAATTTGCCATCAGTTCTTGTTGCTATTATTATTTTACTTTTCTCACAGCCCATTGTGGCCTTCAATTTATTACACAGTGAAAAATGAGCCTGAACTTCTATTTCGGCCTTCACCTTCTGAGTGTGATGCTGGGAATCAAGTCTAGAGCATTTTTCAACTGATCTACATGTCTAGTTTTATTAATGTATTTCATCATAGCCTTCTTGATAAATGTGTAGAGTGTACCTTGTGCCTTAAATTTCCCTTTTACAATATTTAGTGATATTATATGTCCTTTCAAGGGATTATTATTTGAGGAAAGGACCGTCTGTATCTTTGATTATATTTTGATTGTGTTTATTGCTTTTGTGTTGTTGACTGGGAGAATTTTTCATATATTCTAGATATTAGTCCTTTTCTTGATAATGTGTTTTGTGAATATTTTCTTCTATTTTGATGGTTAGTTTTATTATCTGTTCAATTAACTCTTCATTTTATGTGTGTGTGTGTGTTTAATTTGGAAGTCTAATTCATTTTTTTAATGGATAACACTTATAGTATCAATCATAAGAGCTTTATGCCTGGTCTTAGGTTTTGAAGTTGTTAACATTTTTTCTTATTTAAAAAATTGTCCAATTTTAGTGTTTATTGTGCAATGTCTAAGGAGGTACAATTACTGCAGCCAACTTTCTTCCACTGAAATATTTTTCAAATTTTTCAAGGACCACTTGAACATATTTTTGTGGCTTTATTTCTGATACTTGCTTTGTTTCATTGACCTGTATGTCTATTAATCTATAAATATTACACAGCCTTAGCTACTGTTGCTTATAATAAATATTGGAATAAGGTAGAACAATTCATGGTACGAACTTCCCTTTTTCAGAGTGCTCACAACTAATCTCATTCTTTTTCATCACATATAAGTTTTAGAATAAACTTCCCTATTTTAACAAAATATGACTGAAATTTTTGAGGTGACTTTCATCAAATATATGTATAAGTTTGGGAAGATTATGTATGTTTACATTCTTTGGATCTACCAATCTGCAAAGATGGTCTATCATTCTACATTTTTGATTGAATAATTTTCAGCATAAGAATCTTTGAATGTTTTATTCAATTTGTTCCTTAGAATTGATTTTAAGCAATTATAAATGATATACTTTCTCAAAAAGGAGCCATTGCACTTACTGCTTCTGTATTGGACTGCACCTTATTTCTTCCATTTCTTTTCTAGTCTATGACTAGAACTTCCAGGGAATATGATATTTTCCTTGATATTAGAAGGAAAGCAACCTATGTCTTAGTGTCATGTAGTGGTATGTCTGGTATGTCTCAACTGTTAAATTGTGGTAGGAACAGTTTATTTGGTTATAGTCTGATTATGTCTGATAACATTTTGCTAGAAAATGTTCATTAATTTTCATGTGCATAACTGCTGGCTGTAGCGTGTGTGTGTGTGTGTGTGTGTGTGTGTGTGTGTGTGTGTGTGTGGCTGTTCCTTAGTTTGGGTATGAAGGTTTTACAAATTCCATAAAATAAATTAGAAACTTTTATGTTACTTCTCATTATTGACTCTTAGTTAGATTCCACAGTCTTTAAAGAACATCTCCTGCCCAATTTTGGTTGTTTGTATTTTTGGGATCCAGAATATTATCTACTATATATATTATCTACTATGTATTTTATGTAAGCCTGAATCAAATGTATATGTTCCTGTCATGAAGTGGAATGTTTTCTGTATATTACAACCTGTGGGTTCATGGTGGTCTTGGTGATTTTCTAAATATATATCTTATGAATCATTGGTAGAAGGACTGTGAAGTCTCTTGCTGTATTTGTGAATTGGACTCCTTTCAGTTTTATCTCTTTCTACTTCACCTATGTTCAGCTCTTTGCTAGATGCAGAGACATTTAGGATGCTATGTCTTATTAAAGGGACCTTTTCTGAGCTTTATAAATAATGCTTTTCTCTTGTTTGTACTAAATTTCTCTGCAATCCATTTTATTTTATATTAATATGGCAACCGCTTCCTACTGATATTTTTATAACAGGTTTTTATATACATCCTTTTGCTTTTGTCCCAACTTTTCTATTTGAAGTGAGCTTTTATATATATTTTATATTTATTTTATATATTTGTATCCACATGGTTACTTTTTGAACTTCTCCTTCAGCCTCTGAGTCATCATAATGCGCATGAGGGTCCGAACTTACATTTAGAGATGTGTGTTTATGCATAAAGCCCAGTTTCTTTGAAAATATATTAAGCACGAGAAATAAGAAAATATATTTATTTAATTTTTAAAAAAGTGAAGTATGGTTTTAGATAGAGAGGGGTCTGCTTCCCCAATTGTAGAAATTAGCTCAATATAAGGTTTCCTCATCACCCAATGAGTTCCTTTCAAGGTTTTTAATTTCAGAAAAGTATCTTTACATTCACGTGGTCCATATTTACCAACTCCATAGTAAGAGTTCTTTCCTTTGGATTTTGTAGTAATTTTTAAAATTTATTTGATTTTGTTGTTAATTCAGGACTAAGCCCATGATCTAGAAAATGTATAGCATAGCCATCCATTTAAAAAGTGAGTGCTTATTAAACATTCAAATATAAATGTCAAGTTGGCAATGGGGTTTTCAAGTTAGAACTGGAAAAGAATTTAAAGACATCAGCAGCAATATAGTAGCTTAAACTTTAGCTTAATAAGAAATTAATGAGGATCTGGCCATGTGCAGAGCACTCATAAAGGCTCATCAGGGAAAGAGCTTTACCAAACAGAAGTGAAAGGAAAATTAAGAGGCTTGATGTTGCTTGGGCTCTGAAGGCAAGGAGATCATTCAGCTTATTTTTCCTGATTAAGAATGTTTCCCGCTGTTAATTCTAAATCTAAACACCGTGTGACACAAGGGTAAATCTTACTCCGGGCTACTGCAGGAGAAGGAACCTGCACACATCCTTAACTCAAGACTCCTGGCCCTCATGCTCCCACTGCCCTGCTTTCTTTCATCTTCTTAATTCCCGCTGCTGTGTAGCCACTTCTAACACTATATCCCTGAAAAGTCTTCACAGTTAGCACTAATGTGCTTTTAGTACAATCATATTAAAACTATAAGATAATAAGAGCAATTGCATGTAGACTGGATGATTCTCATCATGGCCCTCATCAATTATTCATTCCAGGTCTCTCTCACCTTCTCTTCACACCTGCATGGTTCTAGGTGCTTTGCCTAGTTTTGCTGTCCACACCTAATGAGAAAGACAAGCCTTTGGCTTACAGTTATCAGCTGAAGGGTGCTTTTGTAACCCCCCCTCTTCTTTCAGTAAATTCCTAAAATCCTAAATGGAGGGATGCAAAGTATTTTAAATATTAAATAACATAAATATTCCAAGTTTCAAGAATGTATTTTTAAGAGTGTGATGTGGGAAGTCCTTTGTATATATGTTGCTTTTGTTGGTTAATGAATAAAGAAACTGCTTTAGCTATAGCAAAACAGAACTTAGCTAGGTGTTGAAAACTAAAATGAATGCTGGGAGAAAGAAGGTGGAGTCGGGAGAAGCCATGTAGCACTGCCAGATACAGATACCAGAACTTTACCCAGTAAGCGACAGCCTCATGGTGATACCCGGATTAATGGAGATGGGTTAATTTAAAATATGAGTTAGCCATAAATATGATTAAACTATTGGCCAAACAGTATTGCAAATAATATGGTTTCTGTGTGATTATTTCAGGAACAAGCCAGGAACAAGCAAGCAGCCTTCTACAACAAGAGTGCTTTGGGGAGAAGATGATGAGAGAAATATCACGGCACCACTTGACCATCAGTTGCACTAAGGTGAGAGACGCTGGTCATTTTGTCCCTTATCAGTCAGTTTTAGTTGACTAGCAATTCTCTATAGAGGCCTTAGCTTCCAGGGAAGTTGAGGTTCCCATTCATCTTAGTACAACTCCCCAATGTATGCAGCATTTGTAGTTGGCTGGCAGTCAACACATACCATCCATGGTATTAGAGAGTATAGGCTCATGATGGGAATCTGGGCAAAGTATCAAATATCAGATAGAGTGCTTTTCTTAAATTGGTCACATATTCTTATTTAACTCTAAGCCACCCATATGTTTATTCTCTGGTGAATGATTAGCTACCTAGGATTTTTTTTCTGCTGCTGATTAACCCAAATATGAAGCAGTTTCTTACCTTTGGATCTCTGAAAAACGAGTAGGCTTTCTGTAATCCAATTAATTTTTCAGAACAGTGTTCCTAAATATGGAGACAAGACCTTCCACCCACCATGCAAAATCATTTTCTGAAGTGAAACATCTTCGTCCTGGAGGGCATCTATTAAAATACTAGGTTGCTCCAAATTGAACTACTAAAGGGAGAATTCTAAAGAAGAGATTGTTAAGACTAGGAAGTAACCATCTCAAGTCTCTGGAAGTTCCTGAAACAAGATTCACAAGCCCTCTCCATTCCCAAAGTTCTATCTATCTATCTATCTATCTATCTATCTATCTATCTATCTATCTATCTATCTATCTATCTATCTATCTATCTATCTATCCATCCATCCATCCATCCATCCATCCATCTATCTATCTATCCGTCTATCTATCTATCTATCTATCTATCTATCTATCTATCTATCTATCTATTGAAAAAAGGAGAAAAGACTTTCTCACCTGCTAAGCTGCTTACAAGTCCTGCAGAGAGCTCTAGGGTTTCAGGTATGGTGAGTTGCCACCCATTCTGGGCTGCTTTTTGATAGCTGCCTTCTAACTGCCCATGCTTCTGTAAATAGCCCCTCACACACACACTCCTGGAAAATACGCCTATAAAACCATCGGTTTTCCAAGTTGAACTTTGCAGAATTATTACTTCAGTGTTTGACTTGAAATGAATAGACATTTATTCACACCTTCTCGGGAAATATGACACAACTGTCTTACTCTGTGTGGATCTGTGGCGTTCCTGCATAAACATGACTTTTACAATGGAGATAATGTGCCAGAAGGTCTTCACACCCTGGATTCCCTAGAACTTCATAAACTTAGTATAAAAATTCACAGGTTCTCCTTCTCCCACCCTCTGGAGAAGATGCATGTCTTACCAAAGAATCCAGTTGCCCCACCTCTCAGTTACAGACTAAATAGTGATCTAACATCTTATTTTGTACATGGTCCAGCTCTGCACTACTCCGGAGTAACATGTGCAGGTTACACATATAATTTAATACTTTTTAGTAGCCACATTATACAAACAGAAATAGGTGCAACTATTTATGGTGTATTTTATTTAACTAAAGTTATCTGAATTATTATCGTTGTAACATGTTTTCAGTATAAAATGCTCTGAACATGGGATTGGGAAGATGGTTCGGCAGTTATGAGCAATTGCTGTGCTTTCTGAAAGCCCCAGTTTGGAGTTCAGAATGCATACTAAGAGTCTCAGAACTGCCTGTAACTCCAGCTCCAGTAGATTCAGTTTCCTCTGCTGGCCTCTATGACCATCTGCACCCATGCATTCAATTATTTTAAAAAGTAGTTAGACTTATAAAAAGGTATATATGACAGAAATCATGACTGATTGCTTTTCAGCCAGGTACTGAGTTCAAGGGTGATCTTCAGCTGAGGTTGGGCACCCTGCCTTCATCTATTGCTTCTGTGCAGAGAAATCAAAGTAGAATGGACAATCCCAGTTCTCTTCAGTAACAAAACTGCAAAAATGATAGAGAGGAGACCTAGAAAAAGTGATCAAAATTTGTTTTGCCACATTCTCGAACTAAAACATGAGGTGAGTAAGTTTATCATGTTTTCCAAGATCATGCAGTTCCAGAAGTATCCATGGTAGCAGAGGTTACCATAGCACTGGCCACACTTCACTATTTCTTTCCATTTAAAAATAACATGGACAGCATACAGGGCGCTGTTCAGGAGATGCCCCTAAACCTGTTTAACTAAAAGAAGACATGAACTGTCTGCTGACTTTATTCGTTCATTGTATGCCATGACCTGTTGGTTCTTCCCAAGATATAAATTATAGCTATAGAGTCATTTACAGTGGAACTGTAGAGGACATTGTCTGTTATCTCTTCTTAACGCCTCCTTTCAGATGGCCTGCTAGGTAAGCTTGGGAGTGTCAGGATTGCCAATGTCTTTATATTTCTTGTTTAGTGTTTGCCTCTGTTTGCTCAGCATTTATTTTTATGTTGAACAATAGGATGTGGATTATATTATGTTATAATTGAAAGCCACCAGCACAGGCAGCCTAAATCCAATTCCTCTTCATTTCAGTCAAATTTCACATTCCATTACAACGGAATTAATTTGATGACCAAATCTGGTATGTTACTGCTTTCCAGCTAGATTTGTTTCCAATTTAACATCCTAACTATGCTTGTAAAATAGACAATAAAACAATCTTTTCTGATTTGGGAAATACTCTTTATTCTTCATTTCTCTCTGCTTCACTGTAACATTTGAGCTGAGTTTTATGGAACAATCACTTTCCTCATCTAATTACTGCAATTCCCTGGTAGATGGCCTCCATTGCTCCGCTAAAGCAAAATTATCATAAATACACAATGCTACTGCCAGCATTTCATCTTGCACATGCGTCAGTGAGCAAGGCAAGGTTTCTCCTCTCTAAATTGTGTTCTTGCTAAATTGACAATTTCCATGTGAACCCATCATGTCTTTCTACGACATCCCAACCAATTCCTGAGAAAGTTAATCTTGTTTCATAGATTTTATCAAGGTTCAGCTCCTCATGCGTGCACGTGACTGCACCCAGACAAGAAGTAAACTGAACTCTTCTAATTAAATATTTGGGCACCGGGACTCTCTTCCAAAATAGGAAAGTGAGGGACAACTCTCCAAACAAGATGGTCACCACAAATTAAAGCTGCAACAGCAACAAAATCACAGGAAATCAACTGAGCATCCTCAAGCTGCCAATTGTTCTACCTTTGTTATGCAAGTGAAAATGGGCCTGTGAAACAGAACAGAGAGAAAGACTGCAGGTTCGGTTTTAGATCATCGAGAGAGGCTTCTATCTCAAAAAATACTAGAACTTCATGAGACCTAGGGTTAAGTCAAGGCCAAGGGACCTCGAATCAAAGATTTAAATGGTTCAAGAATCGAGATGGTTTCTTGCCATCTCTATCTCTGCCCCAATCGTATCCATGGTAGAGGTGTTTGTGAACAACTCTTCCTCCGAGGCTGACTCCAGAAACAACTTGCTAAAACCACTTGGCTTCTAGAGTGAAGGGTGCATATTGGATTCAAAATCAAAGATGCAGATTTCGTTTTCTAAAGAGATAACTTAGACAAAAGCCTTAGAACAAAGGGGCAGGATCTCAGAGGTGACACTTCACAGGAAGCAAATTGTATGCGTGCAGAAACCTTATAGAAAGTGTGAAATTTTTCTGGGACAAGAACAAGATGGACAGGAAGGACAACCTTTATTTGCTGTGAATTAGAGCTCCAGATCTCTTTCTCTCTCCCTTCTCTCTCCCTGAGTATATTCCTTTCTGAAGGACTTGTAAGCTGAGCTGTTTGAAGATGACAAGGAGGACTTCAGGAGGCAGAGACAAGAGCCAGGGACTTCTCACAGTTAGTTTTACTGACAGCCTAGCACCAGAACTTAGCAGAACTTGAAAAAATTGAAAAAAGTTTTTAATGTTATTATTTTTGGCACTATGGTTATGATTAATTGAGACAAGTTACCATTATACATTAAATATTTAAATAATTTCTTGATGAAAACAAATTTATACATAGTCTCAAAGAATCTCCTCACAGATTGCTTATTAATTATAGAAGAAAATTTGGCAGTTTTCTAGTGGAGAAAATGGACTGTACTTTAACCCAAATCATTTAATTGCCCTTACCAAATTATAGTGCACACAAACATGAGTTATCTTTCACTGGGATACACTGGGACCAACATGATCCTTAGTATTTTACATCAAAGATGCAAAGTTGCAAGTTGGCCACTGAAGAACTGTTTCAGGGATTAAGAACACTGACTGTTATTCCAGAAGACCATAGTTTGATTCCCAATCATCTGTAATGCCAGCCCCACGGCATCCTTTGCCCTCTTCTGATCTCTGAAGGCACTGGGCACATATGTACCTAGCTACCTGCAGACCAAACAATTCTCCACTTAAAATAGTGAAATCAATAAACCTTAATATTTTAATGGAATCTTAACTTACGTATGACACAAATGAAATGTTACTACTTTTAAAAGCACTTGGACATTTGTTAGCAATGGGTTGAATAAGGGCAGCAGGGGTGTAGTATGTATTTTAAAAGGCCCTTTCTTAAACTCGCCTTTTCTCCGTACAGCACATCCTTAATTCTGTGGGAGGAAAGTAGTGTGTTTAGAAGCTCACCTGTGCATGAAATTTCTCTCCGCAGGTGATCAAAGACTCAGCAACATTTGTGTCTCAAGGGAAAGGTGTTAAAGAATTGGGTTTGGAGGCAGAGCTTCCATTTTTAGTATTTTTATCTCATTTATCTTAGTTATCCATCATTTCACTGTATGGGGGGGCATTCTTCTTCAGTGCTGTATACAGTGTTTAGTGGTCCACGGTCCAGTAAGGAACTCCACAACCAAGTACACTAGAGCAACCCTATCTGCTCTCAGTGGACTACAATAAATAAAAACGTGAAGAAGAAGAAGAGGAACTTGTTGAGATGATGGTGTGATTCAAGGGGACTGGGGGGTACACGAGGGCAAATGGGTTCAGTGTGGTTAAAATACTTACAGAATTGTCAAAGGATAAAATGTTATAAGCAGAAGAAATTCATTCCATTGTATTTTGTATTAAGAATTGTTATTATTTTGACTTAACTTTAAGAGGTGATTTCAAAAGTGGTGTTAAGATAAGGAAACCAAATCTAAAAAGATGATACACTATAATATTTCATTCACATGAATTCTAAAATAAGCAAACCTCATTCACGGTAATGAGTGTCAGGCTGTGAATTAGCTTCGTGCTGAGGTGAGAACAGTGGTTTGAAGGCGCCGGCCATTCTTTTTATTTCCTCAGATACAATCTAGCATTTCTGCATACCGTGGGCTAAATAAACTTTTAGTTTTCCTGCTAAGAAATCAAGTCACGGGGATCAATCTTCCCAGTCTAAAATGATTACTTGAAAGCGAACTTTCCCATCCTATTCTATTTATGTGGGGTAGGTATGTCGTCTTTGGAAACACACATGCTCAGTGTGAGGGAATTATAAAGCCCGGTGCGCTTTTCTCAGGACAAACTTTACAGTGAATTCCTTAAGACTTTTCCTTTATGATTATGTTTGCATTAAAAGGGAGGAAAATCTTTTTATTAGAAAAATGGTGGAAACGGTTTCTGTAGAACACTTGCTCATCTGCATGAAAAGCATTTTATTTCCCCAGCTGCTCTTGGTTCAGAGTGAATGCAGAGTCAGATGGGCTCCACACATTCAGCCTTCGCTTTCTTTCCTCTACTGCACATTGAGCCATGCTTGAAACAGGATTAGTTTTCAGCTTAGCCGAATACTGCATTCTGATAAACTCATGTGAATGGCTAATTCAAGGATATTCAAGATGCATTATTTACAAAACTGAAATGCGTTTTCAATCCTTTAGTATCTTTTTCTCCTTCTTATATTTTATTGGGCGTCTTTCATGGTGAATAGAAATACTTTCTAATAAGGGTCCAAAGTGTCAGTTTGAAGGTATTGGACCTGAACTAAAATCAATATTAACAATTTTAGTTATTTTTAATTATCTTATACATAATATATATGTATATATTGTGTGTGCCCCATTTATGATTAGGAGTTACTTATAAATTTGACATATCTTTAAACGATCCTCCTGAAATAGGAGTAATTATCATTTCTCTTCAGAATAGTTTTTCATGAAAGTGACAAATATTCATAGAAGTAAATAAATATTGATATTTGTGATTTCTTCCCCTCTTCATCCTAAGAAATATTTGATCTTTATTATCTTAGTTCACATATGTTATTATTTTAACTAAGATTATTGCTAAAAGAATTGAATAAACATGCCATGCTTTATTAATTAATAACATAACTTAACAATATTGATGTAGAACAGAAAAGATGTATAAAATATGGGAAATAAATGGTGTGAACGCACACTAAGAAGGCAAGGATGTCTCTGTGAGCTTCCCTATCATAATTTTAACCTACCTTGCTTGTATAATCCCTGAGGTCATGGGAGCTCATGGACTGACTCTAAGTGGAGAGTTGGGAAGCCTGCATAGGACATATCTAGGTCCTCTGCAGGTGGAAGACAGTTGTGTAGCTTGGTTTGTTTGAGAGGCTCCTGGTAGTGGGACCAGGATCTACCCCTGGTACATAAGCTGGCTCTTTGGAAACCATTTCCTGTGATGGGATTTCTCACTCAGTCTTGATACAGGAGAGAGGGGCTTGGTCCTGCCTCAACTTAATGTGCCAGGCTTTGTTCACTCCCCATGGGAGGCCTTACTCTTCCTGAGGTGTGGATGGGGTGGTGAGTTAGGAGAAAGTGGAGGGAAGCTGGAGAGGAGAGGAGGGGGAAATGTGGTTAGTATGTAAAATAAATTAAAAGATTAAATTAAAAAAGAAAACATCAAACAAACAAACAACAAAATAAGGCAAGGAAACATGAAAGCTCTCTAAATTCTGGGGTATTGATAGAGAAAGAGAGCAAAGGAGACATAGTTTGTGTTTGAGAATAGCTATCATCATGAGCTTGTAAGTTTTGACATGATTAGTTATCTATCAGATTGAAACAAATTATTATAGACCCCATAATACAAACAATCAAAATTTGTTATTATATAATTGTGAAAGTCAGAAAAGCTAGCATCATTTTCCATTATAGTCAAGTTATGAGCAGAGCTGTATTCCTTCTGGAGCTTTGAAGACAGTGTTCACTTCTTTCTCTTTCCAACTGGTAAAGGCCGTTTATGTTCCGTTGCTCACGGCCCTTTTCATCTTCAATAGCAACAGTGATTGGTCCAGTTTGACACTGCATCACTCTAGCACGGGCGTTTTATTTCTCTAAGATGCTTAACAACATTTATTATTATATTGGGCATACCCATACAATCCAGAATGAGTTGATCACCTTAATTTTACCTGAACTTCAGATCTCAGATAATGTGTAACATAATATACACACTGGCCCCGGGGACTAACATACAAGCATCTTTAGGGGTCATTATTCTCCCTTTCGTAGACACCAAACCTGTTGTCATGGTATTATGAAGAACATATCTTTTCCTCTGTGGGTGAAATGGCTCCCCAAAAATAAAAACAGTATAACACATACTGCTGTAAAATACTTATCATGTGATTGGTAAAAGATGTCTTAAAACCTTTTAACTTTAATTACCATTGATGGCTCTGATATGGGCTCAAGGTAGCAAATTTTATATATATATATATATATTTATGATAATATGTGTGTTCCAGTTTCCTTTGATAATATGACTTCTGTATACTCTTTTGGCAATATTTTTCCAGTCGAATTGTAGCCAGAAATACTTGATTTACTATACTTTCATGTACCATGGTGCAGTATAAATTTAGTTTCATGCCCTAATCTGAAGATTACACTTCTTGTAGACAGCAGGACTTTTTTATACTGATACTTACAAATGCATCCTATATTATGGTGTTCTTTGCCATGCGTATGGTCAGACACCTTAAATATCTTTTCAACATGGGAATGGAGGAATAAATGAATAATAGTAAGACCTATGAGTGGGAAATGAGTAGATTTCTTGTTGTTCTTCCATTTTTCTTATTGGCATCATCTTTTCCTGCTGTTTTTTAAATAATCTGTCCAAATGTATTACTGCAACATAAACCCTTTTAAAAGTTTTTCCCTGTTTTGAAATACTGTAATTAAACTGTTACTTGGAAATAATTTAAATATCTTTTGAAATGGTGCTGATGCCATCTATGAGGATAATTTTTATTTAGCAACACAATCAAGAGATTCTAATCCATCATCAAGAATGAACCAGCCACTGGAGCAAAAGCTTTTGCCCAAGTAGAAACCAGAGAACTGTGGGAATATAGAGAAACAGAAAAAGGTAGAGTTCAACAATTGTCCTTCTTTCTTTTTCCAGTGATGAAGACCAGAAAGTACAATGACATCCTTTTTCCACACCATTTTTGTTCGATAAACTTGTTTAAGGTAAGGATGCTAAGACACATATGCTCCAGGAAAATGGCCTATATCCATTTGATTCTTAATGCTTGCATGTAGAAGTTGAATCAGCAAAAGTAGAAATTAATAATGAGATAAGGCAATAGAAAAAATAATTTTTTAACAAAATGACATATTACAATACTGTTAAGAGGTAGCTTTGGGTGTTGGAAAAGGCTTGGAGAACAATTACTATATGTTTGCTTAAAAAATACACACACACACACACACACACACACATGGATATATAATACACACTATATAGAAAGAATATATATAAACTATATTTAAAGAATAGAAAAGTATATATTACATGCATTGTTCAATATATATTATACATTTGTGTATACAGTATATAATTTATTTATATATAATATATAAATATAATATGTATTGTATACACATAAATATGCAAACATGTAATGCATATAAAATATACTTATATAAACATATAATGCATGCATAGATTGTCTATATAAATACATATTCCTCTAGGCTCTCCAAATAACATAATATTGCCATTGTCCTTGGTTGTCTTTCAAAAATCGAAAGGGAGACCCTATTGTTGAAGACACCACATATTGTGGAAACAGGACTTGGAGGAATTGAGCCAGAACTGATCTTGAAACCTCATCTCTGAGGACTGTTCTCTTAGTATTGGAAAGTGCAGTTCAAACAGCCCACAGAGAAAAGAAATCAATAGACTCACCCAGCTGTAAAGGCTGTGAACTAAAACAATGACCACCCAGGCAAGATATTCCTAGAAATCCAATTGTGGTACTTATATCCTGGGGATGACTAACATCTGCCTAATTGGACTTAAAGTCTGCTCAATACAAAGAGATTTGTGCCTGGTAGCATAAACATAACCTACTACCTATGGCTGGAGATATTAGCATTTCCTAAGCCAATATGATTCCTAATATTGTTCTATATGTGGGTATCTTTATACTCACAGAAAACCATAGCTACCATGCCTCATCAAAGAAGCTGCTGTTTGCAAGCAGATAGTAACTATTACTGAGATCCTGAAAAGGACAAAATGAAAAGAAGTGACCTTGGGGTGCTCAGACCCAATGGGTACATCTACGATGCAATCTAAGGCTTTGGGAAAATTTTCAGAAGAGGGGGCAGAAAAATGTAAGATATTCGGATAATCTTCTCATACACTTTGTGAAGATGTGTCTGTCCTTCCTTGGCTGCCTAAGGCACCTTCTGATTGGTTTAATAAAGAGATGAATGGCCAATAGCTAAGGAAGAGAGGATTGGCAGTACTTCTTGGGAGAGATAGGAACTCTAGGAAAAAATAAGAGGAGCAGGTGATTAGCGATTCAGATACAGATGCAGAAGAGTTGGATGTAAGGTACTGAGGGTGTGAGCAGAGGTAACAAGCCTCGTGGCAGAATGTAGATTAATATAAACAGGTTCATTTAAATTTTAAGAGCTATTTGGGAACAAGCCTAAGCCAAGGCCAAGCTTTCATAATTAATAAAAAGGTTCCAAGTCATTAGTCAGGAGCTGGCAGTCCAAAGAAAGACCTATTGCAGTATGAACCAGAGGAACCAGACTCCTGCTGCTAGTGTCTTCAAGAGATACTAGGGAAGCTGCACCCGTGAAACTTCAACAATATGGCTTTCTAAACAAAAACTTTATAATAATGACATTAGTTGGCATGCTAGTGACTATGGAGAAACTTTTATAAGGTTCCACACCTAAATGTAAAGCTATTGGCAATCAATGATTGCCGACACAGGGATAATCAGTTTTCTCAAGGGACAACCTCCTTGATAGGTTTTTCCAACCCATCTGGTCACCTCTAAACACATACATATGCACAATACAAAATGAACACTGCAAGCTGTTTTTATACATACATATGTATATATATACATATATATATATACACATATATATGTAGTTGCATATAAATGTAACAACAATAATAATTGAAAAAGAAGTCATGAATTAGTTTACAGAGGTAGTTGAGGAGTAAGAAGGGAGTGAGATGGGGTAGAAATTATATAAATATAGTACTTATTATGAAATCCTCAGAAAATATTTAATTTAAAAAAAAGTGAGTAGCAGGATTCTGCTACTTTGTTAAAATTTTTAAAATCACTTGCATGACAATTTGAAAAAAGAAGTGGTTCATCTTAGTCTATCAAAACTTGATTATACTGAATGTTTCATTTCTAGTACAGTAAATGTCTTCTTTTTTCCATAGAGTGGCTACAGATTCCCCAATACAGATACACATAAAAACACATATACACATATGTAAACAGATACATACCATACTCATCTATTAATAGCCATCTTGCCAGAGAGATTCGGGGCTCTACCTGTCCCTGCCCCCCTAGTGCTGGCATTACAGATGTGTACCACTACACCAGGATTTTTACATTGGTGGTGGGGATGAGAGCTTAGGTTCTCAAGTTTGCATGGCAAACACTTTACCAGATAATTTGTTTCCAACCTTCAAGAAGCTAAGTCCTTGGTAGGAGGGGTGAACTATGGCCTCTAGGACAAGATCTGTGACTATTTACCTATCTAGTTTTTCTGCATTTCCAGCCCCCTGTCACCTCTATACTCTACCAATCCTAAATCAAACACCCCCTTGTATCATTTTCTTCTCTGGAATTACTTTGTTGATGTGGGTTTTTTTCCCTCTGTATGCTGTAAATATCATTGGTTAATAAAGGAACTGTTTTGGGCCTATAGCAGAGCTATAGGGGAACAGAGCTAGGCAGGGAAAACTAAATGGAATGCTGGGATAGAGGGCAGAGTCAGAGAGAAGCCATGTAGCCCCACCAGAGCCAGATGGAACATTAGCCGGTAAGCCGCATCTACATGGCGATACACAGATGAATAGAAATGGGTTTAATTAATATGTAAGAGTTAGCCAATAAAAAGCTAGAGCTAATGGGCCAAGCAGTGATTTAATTAATGCAGTTTCTGTGTGATTATTTTAGTTCTGGGCAGGCAGGAACCAACAAGCGGCCCCTCCTTACTACATTCTGTGCTTATCCTGCTAATGTTGCTTAATAAAAGAGCACAGGGTGCACCCACCCACTGAGACAGTGGAGATGATCTACTGGGAGCTCACCAAGGCCAGCTGGACTGTTACCAAAAAAAAGCATGGGATAAAACTGGACTCTCTGAACATGACGAACAAGGAGGGCTGATGAGACGCCAAGGACAATGGCACGCGGTTTTGATCCAATGCAATGTGCTGGCTTGGTGGGAGCCTAGCCAGTTTGGATGTTCACCTACCTAGATATGGACGGAGGGGGGAGGACCTAGGACTTACCACAGGGCAGGGAACCCTGACTGCTCTTTGGACTGGAGAGGGAGGGGGAGAAAAGTGGGGGGAAGGGGAGAGGGGTGGGAGGAGGGGGAGAAGAATGGGAGGAGGGGGAGGGAAATGGGAGGCTGGGAGGAGGTGGAAATTTGTTTTTTTTTTTTCTTTCTTTTCTTTATTCTCCTTTTATCAATAAAAAAAATACATAAAAAAAAGAGCACGTCGCTTGTCACTTTCATTATCTTGGCGAAAACGTTGACCTTATGCAAGATTTTTACAAGCAAATTTGTCCATTTGCTTATGCACTAGTTTTCAAGAAAAAAATGACATTCTAGCAAAGTTCTTGTTCTCATAGATGACTACTTAGACTTTTGTTGTTTGTTTGTTTGTTTTGTTTTTCGAGACAGGGTTTCTCTGTAGTTTTGGAGCCTGTAGTGGAACTAGCTCTTGTAGACCAGGCTGGTCTCGAACCTACAGAGATCTGCCTGCCTCTGCCTCCCAAGTGCTGGGATTAAAGGCGTGCGCCACCACTGCCCGGCTCTACTTAGACTTTTGTAACTGTTCTTTATTTTGCTGTTGCTATTGCCTCTATTTCTTCCCCAGTGCAACGCTAACAGGAAAGAAAGGTTTACTGCCTTTAATTGAAGGAAAGCAAGAAGTGTCATTTTACTGGCTTAACAGCTATTGAACCTGTCAGAGCCCTGTCCTGTATGCTCAGGACAGAGAGCTCAGTTTATCAGACCAGATCTCAGGTTCCTTTCCAAGTGTGCAAGGTATCAAGAGATGGCTGGGCTCTGTTTTATGATGATATTGTATTGCAGGGTTTTTTTTGTAAGGAACATTTTCTACTTTATTTCAATACAATTTTCAACATACAGTCTACTATTTTTTCAAGGTATTTGAAGACTTAAAAGAAAATTTCTATAGACTACTTACAAACAGTAAATTGTAAATAAAATGTTTACATTCTTATTTGAAAACAAAAATCAGACTTAAAAACTGTTGAGTGTCAACAAGTTCTGCTCTCTGTCACAATCTTGAGACTAGTCCTTTTCTTCTTTGCGTATGTCCTTCTTTTCTTCATTATTTTCCATGGTCTCTTCTTCATCTTCAACAATCTCATCCCCTTGGTATTTGTCATGAGTCCATTTTGGACTGCTACCTGATTTTTTGAAATTAAAGCGCCCTCTGCCACCCTGAGAAGTACCATGACCTCTTCCTCTTTTGGCCCAATAATCCACACCATCATCTCTGTCATCATGAAAGGTTCCTTGAGGTCTGCTAACTCCTGCGAATCCTGAGTAGTCTTTCATGTCATGGTGAGTTTTAAAGTCTTCTTCTCTTTCTTTCTTACTCTCGTTTTCTTCTCGAGAACTAGGTGAGGAAGGTGATGCTGAAGAGGATGATGATCGAGAATGATCTTGCTCTCTACCTTTATGTTTGCTGTCATCTTTGTAAGATTTGTATTCCTTGTAATCTTTTGGAGGTTTTTCTTGCTTTCTTGATCCACTAGATTCCCTGGAGCCCTTGGAATCCCCCCGTTCTTTACTTTTTTCTTTACGGCGACGATCAATGTCATGCCTGAGATCAGCTGAATCGCATCTTAATTGTTTATCTCCCTTCTGATTTTCTTCTTTAAAAACTCTCTCCTCGCCTGCTAAATGGGTATGCTTCCTCAAAGCACTTGGAGAGATGTCAATCCTCCTGTGTATCTCGGGACTCTTTTGCCGGGTACTATGTTCTTCAGTAGCTTTCTGGTATGATGTAAACCGCTCATTTAGGGTCACTGCAGGTGATTTGGAGTATTGCTCTTTAACATGATGAACCAAGGATACAATGTGTTGTATAAATGACTCTGAAGTGCTTTTGCTGGCCTGAGGCAGCTTAATGTGGTCAAAGATGGATCGGAATTCTTGCTCCTTCTTGACAGAATGGACAAGCGTACTAGCAAGTAGCCTGTCTTTCGTCAAGGAGGCTGGCCTGTTAGAATCATCAAGAGGAACAGGTGCCATTTTGAGTTTGACTTCAGGACGATGAGAATCACTGGCTATCATTTTGATCCTAAGTGGGCTCTCTTCTCTGAAGACAGACTTTTCTCGTGTATCTAGATTCTTGCGTAGAGGGGGACTGTAATCAAAGAGGTTTTTGAGCTTTTCAGACTTTACCTGCTCAGGTGACTGTGTTTCTTTCTTTACTGTTATTCTTTCAGAACCTTTGTCCTCTTCCTTGTGCTTATCTTTTGCAGTGCTAGGCCTTTCCACTATGTATCCAGTCTCTTTCAGTTTATAATTCTTTTCTTCTCTAAAACCATCACTTTCTCTATTGCCTTTTAGTGAGACTTTGGACTTGTACTTGGGTCCTTCCTCCTCAGTATTCCAATGAGATGAAGTACCAAAACATTCCCCCTGATTAGCCAGGACTGATTTCCTAAACCGTCTATAATCCTCTGTCTCCTCTGTGTCATCCCCTTCTGAATCATTAAATTTTTGTTTTCCAGACTCTTTATCACTGAAATAATCTAAAACTTCCTGGTCTTCCCAATCTCCCTCAGCCCTGCCTTTCTCTGGTCCTTTCTCCTTGGGAGCCTCTTTCTCCCTGGGGTTACTCCTGTCAAGCAGGAACACTCTAGACTCTTCATCTGTGAACCTTTTTAAAAACTTTCCTGTTTTTGCTGTTTCCTGATTTCCTCCATCAGGATAAAAAGAGGACCGCCCCCTAGATTCCTCTCTTGGAGCACTCTGTGGTGTGATTGTCTTTGCAGGGCTTCTTCGTGAAGGGATATGATGAATCGAATTATTCTGGGAAGGACTATATTGACTAGACCCATTTCCAACAGAATCAGATCCAGATCTTTCAGGACTGTGCTGCATGGAATGTGAATGCTGAGAAGGGGTATTTTTGGCAGAGTGGACTGTACTAAGCATGGGGGCATCTGAGCAAGATGAACTCTGACTAGGTGGTGTGGCAATAGGTGATGGGCTATGAGGTGACCTTGGACTATTATCATAAGCTGAAAGACCAGGCCAAATATCACCAGATGTGGCAGATTTATTAAACTCATCAATAGACTCAGATGGATCATGTTCAAATGTATCCTTTGGTTCCTCCTGTGATTTGCTTTTCAAAGGACTCTCTTCTTGTGGTTCCCCTTCAACTTTTTTGGTTTGGTTTTCCTGAGACCCTTGTCTTTTAGAGACAGGAGATTTGCTATATGGGGATGAAGAACGAGACGATGATGATCTTGGAGACCTAGAGGATCTGTATGACCAGCGAGATGTGCTTTGGGATCTTTGAGAAGAAACGGATCTTCGTTTTGGACTCTTGGAACGTGACCGACCTCGTCTAGGACTCCTAGAATGCCTTCTATTCCAAACAGGTCTATAGCTACCTCGATGGTATCTACCTCCTCCTCCTTGTTAATACCCTCTACCCCTTTCTCTGTACCCATAAGGCCATCTCATTCCTCTATTATTCCTGTAATCTCGACGATAATCTCTAGAATAAATACGATCTCTACTACGAGACCTTGAGTATGTCCTGCAACGGGACCTAGAACTGTATCTCTTCTTTCTAGAATGTGATCTTGATCTAGAACTCGATTGTGATCTAGACTTTGATCTTAAAGAATGTGATTTAGAAGTGGAGTGGCCCATTTCTTTTCTCCTTGGGCTTTATGCAGGATCCAGAAGTCAGTGATGTCTTTAAGATACTGCCAAGATTCTTCCTGACACACCGGGGCAAGGTTTTCAGGACTTGTCTCCGCTGAAACTACACAGCGGCCATCTCCCGACACCAGAAGGAGAGGAAAACCATGTATTGCAGGTTTTGAGCTGAGCTGGAAGAGCTGGTTAAGATTAAGCTGATGTACTGGTTCTTCCTGGCCACGGGGTCAGAATTAACAATGTCCAGAATTGCCACTTTCTGAGTGTCTCCCAAGTGGCTTGTTTCTTAAAGCATTCCAAGTCAAGATGTGTGGAACTTAACACCGTCTTCAAGTTTTGGGGTCACTCAGTTTTATACCAGAAACCAGAACCATAAAACAAAATAAATCTTTCTTTATAAAGTTAATTGTCTTGGGTATTTTGTTATAATGACAGAGAATTGACTAATTCAATGACTATTAATGGATACGTAGATAGATGTGATTCTCTGCTTTCTTTTATAACTTGATTCCTACACATCTTTTCTTATGGAGAAGGGGATTACTAGAATAGCAGGTGCTGTGACTTATATGCAGAATTATTCTATGCAAATAGAGAGGTTTTAAGATTCTTTCCACTCATGATCAGGAGTTGCCATCTCAAAATGGAGCCAGGATGCAGGTTATCAATTTCAGTTGTAGCTTCCAAGTTAAGTTAGGATGTTTGAAGGAGTCAAGAGCACAAGGATATGTGAGCAGCTAGCACTTTGAGCCCTATCTATACTTTAGCTTAAATCACTGATTATAAACCAGCCAGCTCAGTATATGGCATCAGCACCCTTATTTGGAATCTACTCCTATATTTTGACACTATACTCTATCTAGACTTATCTCCTGTGTAATATCTGTAAGCCATTTGAAACAGTATGGGATGAAAAAGCAGAATTTTATAGGCACGGAAAGAGACAGGTAGCTCCTGGGTGTGCTTTGTACCTAGTAGTAGAATATAAATATTTGACAAATTCAAAGCCTTGCAGTTCCTGAGAGAACATTACAAACATCATTTCATCCTGAGTTCATCCTCAGTCAAGCGAGCATTACAAAGAGTGGCTTAGTGTAATCCTCTGCTCCAGATCAGCGGAGTCATTAGCTCAGACATGTGGAAAAGAGTAAATACAGGAGCTGCTAGAGTGGAGGGAAAGCCTGCCTCCCTTGTTCCTGCTCCACAGACCCTGACAAACCCAGTCTCTGCTCCAAGCCCAGGCTCAGGTTTGAAAAGAGGGCATTGCTCAGAACAACCCCAACAGGATCATACTTACCTATGGCAAAGGAATCAGAGGCACTGGGTTTGGAAGGGGCCAGAATATGACAAATGTAACTGCGTTGACTTATTTAGATTGAAATTTCTGAATGGAAAGAAAGAATGAAGGACCTATGCTCATATACATTAAATCATAAAAATGAATAACTCTTCAGCTAGTGATTCACTAGCAACAAAAAAACTACAGAAATAATTTCAATGCTGTTTGTGTGCACAAGGTGCTCTAGTTTTATTTATGGTCTGACACTCTACAATAAACCATTAGGAAAAAATAGGATATAACGTGAAGGCATTGCTATGGAATAGTACTCGGCTTTCAAAAAGAGTTAAGGATAATTTTTATGTAATGTAAGAAAAGGCTGTCAAAAGATTACATATTGTATATTTCTATTTAAGAAATGTCCCAAAATGCCAATTCTAAGAGATATAATTTAGACTAATAGTTTCCTGAGAATGCTGTAGGAATAAAGGGTGGGGAGAAAAATCTATAGCATAGACTTCTTTACTGGGTGATGAAAATGTCCTAAAATTTTTTTAATGTCTCCTTTTGATTATTCTAAGACAATTTAAGAGTACAGTTAAAGATAGGAGAGCTAACTGGGCGTTTGTGCATGCCATTAATTTCAGCACTAGGGAGGCAGAAGCAGGTGGATGTCTGAGTTCTAGGCCAGTATGGTCTATAGAGTAAGTTCCAGGACAGCCAGGGATATGAAGAGAAACCCTGTTTTTAAAAAGACAAAACAAAACAACACTGAAAGATGTGTAAGCTATATGTTATATATTATGTATATTATCTCAGTAAAGGCTGCCTACTTGGTTCTACTTACAGGCTATCTATATTTTGTGCCATTAATGCACATGCCCTCATATCATAATTATATACTATTACCCTAATGAATTGATTATAGTAACTTTGCAATGACTAGTAGAGTTAGTTAGTTCAATTATTTTCTTTTCTGTCTAACAATTTTAGGGTTTTTGTTTTTCACGTGAAAATTTTAGACTCCTCTCTCATAGCAGAAGCTGTGGACCCAGGGTATGAGTGGGACCTGACTTTGAATTGAGTCAACCAACGTGTGAGAAGTTCTAAATCTTGCAGTAGCTTCTGCTGAAATTATAGAAGTGAAACATGAGCTGACATAGATAACATAATTCTTGACTTTCAGAAGAAGACCAGGGATGGAGTATCTGACCACAAATATCACTTCCACAGAGAGAAATGATACTTCAGCCATACTATAAGTTAGTACTCTACTAAACATTGCAAGTACTACCACATGAAGTTAAAAGGAGATCTTAATCAAAAGAAACACACACACACACACACACACACACACACACACACACACACACACACACGGGAGTGGGTGAGGGTAGGGAAGAAACAACCAAAAACCTTACTCCAGATATACGAATCCTAGTCCAGAAACAAAAACATGATAAACCAAGATAATATATCTTCCACAAAACCTCCCAATTCCCTAATAATGACCCCTGATGAGAATGAATTGGAGGAACTTACAGAGAAATCATTTTCTAATAGGACTATAACTGTGTTCAAACATCTTTAAAAAGTCCTGAAAGCACACCAACTGAACAAAAACAGTGAATGAAATAAGGAAGTTGATAAAATACACTAACATTGACTTTAATAAGAAAAAAATGCTGAAGAGAAACAAAGCTGGGATGCTGGACATGAAAGACATACTAAATTAACTTAAAAGCTCAGTGAAAAGCATCATAAAAAGAAGAGATCATATAGAAAATAGACAATCAAAGCTGGAACACTAGACAGAGGAATGAGATTATTCAGTGAAGGTCAATAATGAATTATAATAAATAAGATCAGAACTTTGAAGAGCTTTGGGATACCATGAGACTATCTAATCTTCAAATAATGGATTTAACAAATAGAAGGAAGAAGAAGAGGATGAGAAGGAAGGGAAGCATGGTGGCTCTAGAGATATAGAGATTTTCAAGAAAATCATAGAAAAAATACTGCATATAGAGAAGGCCCACCAAGGCACCAGAAGTATACAGAACACCACAATCAACAGAAAGGGAAAAGAAACTCCCAATAGTACATCATAGTTAGAATACTAACAGCTTTTACAAAAGAAAGGGTAATAAAAGTTGCAAGAGAGAGTAGTCAAGTTATCCATTCGATCAGGGCTACCAGAATAACTCTAGAAATGGCTAGAAACACTTAAAGTGAGAAAGGCCTTGAAAGAAGTGCTGAAAGACTTCAAACCCAGAGTATTATACCCCACAAAACTATCTGTTAAAGTTAAAGAGTAGAAACTTCCCCTGATAAAAATAGATCAAAGAAACTAGTGCTTGAGAGGATACAGCGACATGAAAAGAAAGATTAGCTTACCATGGTACCACAGGAGTAAATAAATAATACTGGGATAATTAATCAGAAGAAAGCCTAAGAAAACACCAGAAAATAGATAAAATTTCAGTAATTAATATATGCCTTTCATTAATACCATGAATATTAATTATCTGATTTCTCTGATAAAGAGATACAGATGAATAATTGCATTATAGAACAGGAGCCATTTTTTTGTTGCTCCCAAGAAACACACCTCACCACCAAAAGTAGACACCCCGTTAATGTAAAAGGAAGAAAAAGGGAATTCTAAGAAAATGGAACTAAGAAACAAGCAGTCATAGTTATCATAATATTTCCAAAATAGATTCCAAACTAAGAATTCCAATAAAATGAGATGACTCCAAGCATACACTCATTAAATATAGGCACATGTAAATTTCATAAAAAAATACTGGAAGATATAAGAGATGCAAATTAATTCCAACACAATGATAGTGGGTGACTTGAATAAACAGCTTTCACCAATACACAGATAATCTGGCCAAAAAAATAAATAGGGAAACACTAGATTTAAATGAGATTACAAATCAGACAGATCTAACAGACATCTATATAAGACTTCACCCAAAGAGTAAGGAATAAAATTCTTCAACCCAGCTCATGGGACTTTCTTGTTCATGTATTAGGACACCAAGGAAAATCAAACAAATCTAGAAATCCCACTCACAGTAGTGAAGTAGAGGTTAGAAGTTGAAACACTTATCCCTTATTTGAAGGATGTGACTCACCTGCATCTATCAAATCAAATGTGCAGAGTTTTCTAGGAATGGCACAACATGACATAGATATTAATCCATGACATAGATATCCATATCCATAGGTATCCTGTCACATTATAAACTAGTTATCCAAGTCAGACACATTATTGTGGGATTTATTTGGTCCAACATGTCTGTATAAATTTGAAGAAATCTTTGCTTGTAAGAAAAACTGAATCAAGTGGATATTTTCAAAGGGGCCATTACTTTATGTGAAGTAATACCAAAAATATCTTGAAAAAATCATCTTAAGTGAGGAAGGGATTCATTTTGTCTCAGAGGTTTAGAGGGTAAAGTCCATGTTTTAAGGGACAGAATGGTGGCAGTTGGCTATATAGTGGCAGGAGTGGAATTCTTAAGCTCTTAGTACCTTCGTAGAACAGAAAGCAGAATGAACAGAGAGTAGAGTCTGGCTAAAATACCTCACTGACACAAGTCTTCCAGTAAAGCCCTATCTCCTTAAAGATTCCACAGATTGCCCAGACACCCTAACTAGCTGGGGATAAAGAGCTCCAAACACATGAGCCTTTGAGAGAAATTCATAGTCAAACTTTAAATGAGACCAGTAATTTTTCTTCTTTATTTGGCTTGCAGTTCTCCATTTCTCCTTTGGAAAGAAGTACTTCCCTGAGTCCTGTTCTCTGCCTGAGAATGTTGGTTTTAAAAGTGGGTTGATGCCACTAGTCTAACTAAGGGGACTTCAACCCTAAGTAAAAAGGTGTCTTAACTCCACTCCATCTCATGTGTGAGACATCGGGACTATCTACTGAGAGTGATTGTTTTCTTGAAATGCGTTTTGAAAATTTCAGTTTTATAAGCCATATTATTTTATTCATTAGCTAGTTGCATCCTTCTCATTTTCCCAGCACCTTACACATGACTCTCTCTTTTCTAAAAGATAAATTTCTGAATATTTAATGATATTTTATTCATATTTGGTTTTTTATCCCAGAAAACAGCACTTAAGATATGGTATAATAAGCAAATGCCATCAACTCCTCAAAAATTTACTGCAATCTTTAGAGATACTTATTCAGACATGTGGGCATCTCTACCACCTCTTCATTCCCTACCCATGTCCCAGCCGGTCCAATCACAAAATGGCTAAGCATGTAAATGAAATCCATCCCCTAATCCACTTTTGCAATATTAATATGCAACAATACTTACCAATTATTACTGAACAATGAAAATTTTGCTCATTTTCAGAGAAAAGAGCCATTTTTTTCCCCACTAACCTACTTCTATTGAACACCCAAGGATCAAAGGGGATGCCTGAACTAAAGTGGGTGCTATGTGGTAAGGAAGTGCATTCTCTTCATTTCTCATGCTTTTTACCTCAGAGAGCTGGGGGAAGAAGAATCACGATCCAGCTCAGAAGAGTTTAAGGTTGACGAACAACAACTTCATTATGGAGAAGATAGTGGCTGCTCCTGTGTAATGTCATAACTTTAGGTATAATTCAGCTTTGGAGGCTCTGTGGGGAAGGAAGAATCTCAGAACAAACTTCCATTAATATTTAACATACACATAGACACACCAAAAATTATTAGCCCCTTAAGCTTCTATGAAGAGTTTATGGGGGAAATAGAACAAGACTACAAGCAAAGTCACACTTGAGAATAAAACAGCAGCAGTCTTAACTACAGCAGCTGTGGGGGAATTAAGAAATAAACTCCGGCTTCCAGTTGTTTTGTCTGCAATAAATAACCATTTAGGTCCTTGGAAAGTGACGCCAATATTACTTATAATTTTTGTACATTTGGTTTATGTGGTTGTGAG
This sequence comes from Microtus pennsylvanicus, assembly GCF_037038515.1. Lineage (NCBI taxonomy): Eukaryota > Metazoa > Chordata > Mammalia > Rodentia > Cricetidae > Microtus > Microtus pennsylvanicus. Next base: position 98,737,766 of record NC_134584.1, read on the forward strand.
TGCATATACTGAATTTTAAACTCATGATGATTGTCTGTGATTGACCTTAGATGTAATCTATCAAAATTAATCAGTGACATATGTTTAGAGGTCCTCTCCTCCCCACCTTCTCCCTTCTTCTCCCCTCTTCTCTTTCAAAATACAGAGGTTTGGAAAAAACCCAAACTCAAACAGAAAAAAAACAAAAAAACAAAAAAAAACTAACACCCTCTCCTCTCTCACACTGCAACCCAATTGGATCTGTTCATCACTTGGATCTCTGTTTTAGAGTTGCTATTGTTGTAATAAACACAATGACCTAAAACAATTTAGGCATGGAAGGGTTTCTTTGGCTTATACACCCTGTGCCACAGTCCTTCAAGGGAAGCCAAGGCAGGAGCTCTAAGTGGGCTTGTGGTAAATTCAAAGCCACGAAATGTAAGTGTTGTGGTAGATTCAAAGTCACCAGAGGGCAGGGACAGCATCTCAGTTTTACCAACACCATTTACAGTTTAGTATGGCAGACAGCCAACTTGCAATTGTTAAAAAACCAACAGGTTGGGCAGGAGCTGATGCACAGGCCAAGGAGGATTGCTTCCTACTGGCTGGCTCCCTGTAGCTTGCTCAGCTTGCTCTTTTACAAAACCTGGGACCACCAGCCTGGCAGAGGCACCATTCACAATGAGCAGAACCCAAACAAACCCTTACAGACTAGTCAGACTGTCAGAAGTGTAGAGCTCAATAAAAAAATCAATAAAAAAAAAAAAAAAAAAAAAACCTCATGAAGCTGTTAGGAGCTTTGGTAGCTGATTGGCAGATGAATTTGATTGTTCCGTTTTTCAAATGCTACACAGATGATCCCTGATTTAGGCAGATTTTTCAAATCAATAAGAGTTGGAAAGAAAGAGACATTCAGGAGAGAGCACATTTTGGAATTTGGTTTTCTTGAGGACAGTGAAGTACCCCAGAGGTTTTGTTGTACAGGCAGGAGCAAGCTCCCCATCCACCTCAGGGTCCTGAGGGAGATACCTGATTGTACTCATTCACAGGACAGTCAACACATTCTGTAAATAACTTTGTGGAAGATGATTTTCCCCAAGTGTAAAGTATTGCTCTGAGCAAACTCAGGGAGCAAAACCTGAGGTATCATGTTTGCTAATGAAGATGCCCTAAGTGCATATGTAATTTCAATATTTTAATATATCACAGGTTAATTAAGAGTAACCCACCTCAAACTGAGAGATATATATGTAAATACTTATTCATTTTTTCATATTTTAAAAAGCAAAATTAATACAATCTCAAGGGAAACAGATACAATAGATCTTTGACATTTTCTAAAATTATCATATATATATGATAATTTATATATATATATATAGAGAGAGAGAGAGTTTTCTTTTTTATGTAAAGATATGGCTCCTATTATCTACTTGATGAATTCATCTTTGTTTGCCAAGATCAATTGTTTAAACTTCCTATTAAGAGTGACGTCTATTTGAAACAAAATAAAATAAAAGTTATCATGCAGGGACTGCTTAAAACTCCTTAAGTCCTTGGTTAAACTATGTAACTTAATCTCCATGAAAATACGAAGTAGATTCAGTGCTGGGTGAAAGGATACTACTCAGAAAGATCATGTACCTAGTCAAGAGCTGCAGGTGTGATTCTACAGTAAAGCACCTGCCTAGTATTTGTGTGGTACTGGGTTCAATCCCCAGAACTGCTTAAAACATCAATTAGTAAGAATATTAAAAAAATATCAGTTGGTAAAAATCCTTAAGCGAACTTAGTTGTTTCCAATATAGCTGTAAATGTAAATTAAAATGCAGGCCCTTGCCTATGTTATAGGATCTGAGTCCTTAACTGTCATGCCATATGTAAGAGGTGATGGCTCCCACTGCTGTCCTTTCCTGTTGTATCGAATTCATCTGACCGTTACAGCATTCATCAGACTGGGCACAATGACTGTTAGCATATTCATGTTTCAAATCCATGCAGGTCACTGAGCATGCCTACTCAAGTCTAAGCATCTTTGCAAAACCTTCCTCTCACTAAAACCCGAGGCCCTGGATTTCTTCTGCAGCCTCTTCCCTACCTCTTCTGGCTTTCACGCTCATTCTCTTTCAGAGTGAATTCAGCACTGCCGTTGAAGGAGTTGTTCTAGTATCTAAACCTAATTGTGCCACTTGTTTGTTTAAAGCCAACTCATGGCCTTCATTGTTATTAGGAGCAAAACAGAAATCTTTAACCTAGCCTGCAACTGGATTAGGTGTTCTACACAACTTGTGTCCTCCTCTCATTGTTCTTACCCAACTCTTTGTTTTAGTCATAGAAACCTTCTTGAAGTCCCTCAAGTTCTCACACTTCCTTAGATACCTGGGTTTATTCTTCTTGAAGCATCAACTTCCTTCTGCCTAGAATATGCATTCTCACAGGGTTTACCCAGGTCAGGTTTCTTATGTGAGCTAAAACAACACCACCAGAGAAGCCTACTTGAACCTTTCATCATATGGAAATCTCTCCCTCTTCATCGTGACATAAGATCCTAATACCTCATAATGCTTTTTTTGTAGCCCTTTACATGGGTAACCATTTCATAGTTCATAGTGTGCCTGACCCACTAATGCAGGTGTTGTGGTAGACTCAAAGCCACAAGAGGGCATGAGTAGCACCTCATTTTCACCAGTGCCATTTACAGTCTAGTGTGGCTAACACCTAACATGCAGTTGCATGAAGTTGTTGAAAAGCCAACAGGTTGGGTACATATTCCTGTAAAAGTGTGATGATCAGACACCATACACAGAAGTGAACAGAGGGAGTGGGTGCTATTATAAAAACACTTCTCTAGTGACATTCACTTTTTTAATTATGTCATTTCAAGCACAAAAACACTTTGTCACCCACCTAGTTCTCCATAGCTATTTGGATACAGATGTCATTCTAAACAATTGATTCATGTTGGTGATATTATTTCCTTGTGCCTGATTATCCAATGCAAAGGCACAGTTGTAGAGCTGGCCTTTTGATACCCAGCTATCCTTCATCTCTTCTCTCAGTACCAATGACCTGACTGTTCTGTTCACACAGACATTTGAGTTATTGTTTTTGTAGAAGAATGTAAACAGAGACTGTCTGTTATTTCCAGCCACCCAGACCTGAATTAACCACACAAAACAATATTAATTACAACATTTTTAGCCTATTAGCTCAGGCTTCCTTATTAAGTAGCTCTTGCATCTTAAATTAACACATTTCTATTAATCTGTGTATCATCACAAGGCTGTGGCCTACCGGAAAGGTTCTGTGTGCCCTTCTCCTTTGGCAGTTACATGGCATCTCTGACCCGACTTATTCTACATATTCTTTCCATTCTGACCATATTCTGCCCTGCCATAGGCCAAAGAAGCTTTATTCATTAATCAAAAAAGGCAAGACATATACAGAAGGACATCCAGCATCAGAAGAATAGTATAACGATAAATTTCATCATTAAAAAATTCTATGAGGATTGCAGTCCAGTTACTAGAGGAGAAATAGAGTTCCATAAAAAAGAACAGAGTGTCACCAAGACTGAGGAACTTGTTAGGAGCACAAACACAATTTCTAAGGGGAGACAAGACTTTAATATGAGGGCATGCTTGATGTTGAACATTTTATTTAGGGTGTGATGTCAATTCTGGCTCTGACTTATTGACTTTATTTCAGGTGTTATATATTATTGCTATATTTTAGTTTCACAATATTTATAGATATCAACGATGCACACACACACTTGCATCATAGGTATGAATACTAAAACAATCATGGGACTTTGGGGCATTATTATTACTACCATTAATCTTCTTATGTCTGTCTTCATGAAAGCCCTATTCCTGCTTTGCTCCTGGGTTTAGCCAATATGTGAGGAACATAGGCATTCCATTTGCTCTGTCTCAATCTGAAGTCCAATGTGTTTCTGAGAGATTAGGGCCCTTGGTAATTAAAAGTCAGCCTTGGTGGTCATATAGAACAAACTCAAACCCATTAACCTTGGCTCTGGCAATGCTGATTCCACGACTTTATGAAATAATAGCTCCCTCCAGCCTTGATGTTCTATTGCCACCTCTAAAATGAAACTTATATTGATCACCTAGGCTTAATTTTAAACCCTTTGCTCAGTTTGGAGACACTTGTAGAAGTAAGGATAGTGGCTATAAGTGAAGTAATTAGTAATAAATGTAGTTAATAAAAACGGTCATTGTTTAAGAAGACACCATTCCCCATCATTTGTCCAGGTGTTTATGAATTCACTTGGAAACAGACTCTTCACATCCTTGATTAGGAATAGCTTTCAGTTGAACACTTACAGCAGAATATTTACATATTTTCTCAAAATGGGCATGTATCTACACACAATTATGAAAGGCTAGGTTTAGATTAAGTTAACACAATTTCAAGAGCCATGAAGTTGCTCCATTCTGAGGAAACATTCTGGGGTGGGTTTCTATCCCAAGGCAAAGGAGTGGCTGGAGGTCTGGTTCAGTGGACAGAAGAGACTAACTCCTATTCCATTGTCCTAGGAATCTCATTACTATTCACAGGCCTTCAATCCTTTGCTCTCTGCAATGTCTTGGCCTTCAGGCATTCTTTCCTGGTTTCATTTTTTATTTCATTTATTTCCAATTTTTTTCATGTGCCCACATCCTGGCGACCTGAATAAAATTTTGCCTTGGTCATTTAGAAGCAAGGAGAAAGGTCTTTCCTTCAGTAGCATGGTGGAAGGCTCTGTTCCTCTGCTTTTTCATTCTGTTTATTTCTAGAAAGGTGTTAGGGCAATGTATAGCCACAGAACAAGATTAGTATAAGCCATTTGTGCAGATTTGAAGTCAAGATCAAGCAATTATAGAGGCAATGAGGCAAGCTATATGAGGAAGAGAAGCCCGCAGAAGCTTTAGTGTTCAGAAATAAGCTTTATGTACTAAGTGCAGGTCAGCAATTCTCTCTCTCTCTCTCTCTCTCTCTCTCTCTCTCTCTCTCTCTCTCTCTCTCTCTCTCTGTGTGTGTGTGTGTGTGTGTGTGTGTAGAGAAAGGTGAGAGCTTCAGTAGTTTCTGAGTTAATAAGTAAGAAATATTTATAAGAATGTAGACAGTCTAAGGAGAACAGTCTTTGCTACATTTGTGTGTCTTTATGTTCTTGCAAACATTCTACTAGAAATCTTCCTTAGAATTCAATTATTTGGAAATCCTCAAGGAGCATCATATTGCCCTTTTCTCCTTGACTTTCAAGGAGCATAGAGTTCGAAGCTCAGTTGTTGGGTAGGCTGCTCTTTTCGTGGGACCTTGATTTTATTATTCTCTATCTATACTTCTTATCATTTGCTATGTAGTACTCAACATCCTTTACAAAGACACTAGTGTAACTGTCATATTATCTTCCTTGCTAAGAATCTTGAAAATGACACTTTGGTACCTTCTCCGACTCCTCTCACAATGTCTAGATTCCTATATGCTGTGAGAAAATACCAAGAGGCTTATTTTAGTTTGTCGTTCCAGACAGACAGGCTCCATCACAGCTGGGAAGGCATGACTTGGCAGCAGGAGCAGAAAACTGGTTGGCTTTATTTCTATCATCACATAAAAAGTAGAGAGAGAGAGAGGGATCCGGAAGTGGCAAAAGGCTGCAAATCCTCAAAGTTAGTTACCTGTGATGTACTTCCTTCAGCAAGGTTGTACTCTCTAGACATTTCATATCCTCCTTAAACAGTGTCTTCAACTGGAAACCAAGAGTTCAAAGACATGAGCCCAAAGGAACGTTCACACTACCCACTACACTGCTGTGACTCTTTTACTATTTACAGCAATAGGAGGGTAAGACTGACATTTTGTTTTGTTCTCTGCTCTGAGAGTTATTTGCATCTGTGCTCTTATGGAAAAAAACTTTCCTGTTGTCATCATCATCTTCATCATTGTTTGTGGTGCTGGATCAAACCTTGGCCCTTGGACATGCTGGGGATTCATGTTCCTACTAGTTACACACCAATCCTAAGAATAGGTTATGAAACAGCACTTAAAATGTTGTTTTCATTTTTACACGATGTCTGAAGCGGTTCCAAAAATATTTGTTTTCATGTAGAGGTGCCATAAGATTGACTCAGAGCTCCCTCTGCTCCTGCAGTTCTAAAGATTATTTGAGGAAGCAGCATGGTTTATCCCTTGTTTTAGTGTTTTGTCTGATTGTCTATATACCAAGAGTTAAATGACTCTTGGAATGAAAGTAAACATACAGCTGTCTTGGTTTATCCTTGATGAATAGAGGCATACTACTGGCTTTTAAAAAAAGGAAATATTAATTGTTGAAGTTTTTCACTGACCAGTATTCAAAGTAAGCTGGCCCCTGTATGAGTCATCAAGAATAATCTATGACTCTTGTTTGCTAGAACTATAAATTCATGAGTTGATACAGCTACACATTAGGGTATATTCCATAGACTATCTTGGAAAACACTTAAAGTATCCTAATTTTTGACTGGTCATCCTGGATGCAAGCTGATGCCACATGAATCTGTTTTATTACAAAGTTTCTGTCATTCAATCCAAGACTGTCTTGTACATTTCTTATTCTAGAGTGGGAGTAAATTGTAAGGAAAGCTGATTCTCTTCAATAGGAAATAATAGTCACAGACCAAAGTCTTAACTTTTATTGATGCTCATGGCTGTTGCATTATTGATTATTTTCAAGTTCTTCCAGCAGGCAGCTAGAATGTGTACTTTATTTTATTTTTCAATTAAAATCATAGTGATTTTATAACATTTCTTAATTTTGAACACATATATGTAATTGAGAGTGCTCATGTGTACATGCACACATACATACACATTCTTTTCTTCAACTTGAAAATTTGGTTCCAGTGGTATCCAAAACATCATCATTTTATTGCTCATATAAAAGCCCTTTCCCATGTTACTATGATAACACCTATACTACCATTTGCAAAACAGTTACTAGGAAAGGACTTTAAGACTTTGTTTATATAACACTTTGACAAAGGGTGAATTCTACCAAGAAAAATGTTGTAAAACTGTGTTTCATAGGATCTCTGGAGAGTTCTGTTGCTGAAATTAGGATATGTGATAAGCTATATACTCATAAACTCTATTTTACTTTTGTTTGTGTTCAAGATTTTTCAATAATTAAATTGTTTTATAATTATGTAAAATATTTATATATCTCACAGTCATATCTACTGAACAAAGTACATTTGAAATAGTTTACATCAGTTCATCCATAACCTCTTCATACCTGAAGCTTGATCTTCCTTTCTGCAGGTCCAATCTGTGTTGCTGTGTGACTTATACTTCCATTTTAAAAAAGAAATATGTGTGAACATTATCATTAAAGTTGGTTTTCTTATAATTCCTCCACTTTTGCATTTTCATTTTGCAATATTTATAAAAGTTTTATCCTGCATGACTCGACACAGCTATGTAGTATGCCAATGTGTTATACACTACTTATAAACAGCATCTCCTGTTGAGGGAGTCTTAACCCTCAGCATTTTGCAGTCACAAATATGGCTGAAAGAATTGGTCTTCTGCATACTTTAAAAATATTTTTTTACCTAAGTATTTTTAACCAATTCCTAGAAATGAACTTCTGAGATCAAAAAATAAATGCGCATTTTCTCTTGTTCAATATGGCCACATTCTCATTAAGTTGTTCTTGTTTTTGTTCTCATCAGTGTGTGGGACTCACAGCTCAAGTCTTCAGTGAATAGCTAAAGGGTAGATTACTACTCACTGTCTAAAAGACAATTCATATTGTGTAGATTGCAGAAACACAAGTCCTTCAAGACCCCAGTGAAGTGTAACCATTCCATAGATCTAAGATTTTATGCTATGTCTTTGTCTATAGCCATAGTCTAACACTTCAGCAAAAACCTATTCATCTCTGCCAGGGAGTTGAAAGACTGTGTTATTGCTACTCTTCCTGTTCTAGATTCTGCTCGTATAGATGTCGTGGGCCATGGTACACTTCACTGCCTAATAACTAGTTATGAACAGTATAGGATGTTAGCACGGGTGACTTATTGTCTCCATTGCATTTTGAACTTCTTTATAGATCCTTATATCATTTTTTATTCATCCATCTCAAATGTATATCAAAGATATCATGTTATTTTATTGTCAGTGGGTACCACATTGAGTGTAGAATATAGGACAATGCCTACTTTAACCCTACACCTCTAGCCAATATGAATTAATATTTTTTTTTCTAAAGAGGTATTCAAGTCTCTTGCCACCCCTAAAGTGGCTCCCTTAACTAAGAATTGTGGTTCCATGCTCCCCTATCCAACCTTCCTTTATCCCAATCCTCCTGTTTCCCCAAGTTCCCCCTTCCTTCCCTTCTACCTTTTCTCTCCCCATCTCCCCTTACCCCCATCCCACCCCACCCCCAAGATCCCAATTTTTCTCCCCAGCAATTTTGTCTACTTTCCATAGCCAAGAGGATAACTAAATGTTTTTCCTTGGGTTCACCTTCTTACTTAGCTTCTTTAGGTTCACCTTTGTAGACTCCGTGACCCTTATTTATGGCTAGAAACCAATTATGAGTGAGTACATCCCATGTTCATCTTTTTGGGTCTGGATACCTCACTCAGGATAGTGTTTTCTATTTCCATCCATTTGCATGCAAAATTTGAGAAGTCATTGTTTTTTACCGCAGCGTAGTACTCTAGTGTGTATATATTCCATACTTTCTTCATCCATTCTTCCATTGAAGGGCATCTAGATTGTTTCCAGGTTCTGGCTATTACAAATAATACTGCTATGAACATAGTTGAACAAATGCTTTGGTCATATGATAGAGCATCTCTTGGGTATATTCCCAAGAGTGGTATTGCTGGGTCCAGGGTTAGGTTGATCCCGAATTTCCTGAGAAACTGAAACACTGACTTCACAGTGGTTGCACAAGATTGCATTCCCACCAGCAATGGATGAGGGTACCCCTTCCTCCACAGCCTCTCCAGCAAAGGCTATCCTTGGTGTTTTTGACTTTAGCCATTCTGACAGGTGTAAGATGATATCTCAAAGTTGTTTTGATTTGCATTTCCCTGATTGCTAAGGAAGTTGAGCAAGACCTTAAGTGTCTTTTGGCCATTTGAACTTCTTCTGTTGAGAATTCTCTGTTCAGTTCAGTGCCCCATTTTTTTAATTGGGTTAATTAGCATTTTAAAGTCTAGTTTCTTGAGTTCTCTATATATTTTGGAGATCAGACCTTTGTCTGTTGCGGGATTGGTGAAGATCTTCTCCCAGTCAGTAGGTTGCCTTTGTATCTAGAGGGGCTCCCAGGTGCCCAAGCCGAGGTCCCCAGTTAGTTCCTTGGGCAGCTGAGGATAGGGAACCTGAAATGACCCTATCCTAGAGCAATACTGACGAATATCTTGCATATCATCATAGATCCTTCATCTGGTGATGGATGGAGATAGAGACAGAGACCCACACTGGAGCACTGGACTGAGCTCCCAAGGTCCCAATGAGGAGCAGAAGGAGGGAGAACATGAGCAAAGAAGTCGGGACCATGAGGGGTGCACCCACCCACTGAGACAGTGGAGTTGATCTACTGGGAGCTCACCAAGGCCAGCTGGACTGTGACTGAAAAAGCATGGGATAAAACTGGACTCTCTGAACATGGCGAACAATGAGGGCTGATGAGACGCCAAGGACAATGGCACGGGGTTTTGATCCTACTTAATGTGCTGGCTTTGTGGGAGCCTAGCCAGTTTGGATGTTCACCTTCCTAGATATGGACGGAGGGGGGAGGACCTAGGACTTACCACAGGGCAGGGAACCCTGACTGCTCTTTGGTCTGGAGAGGGAGGGGGAAAGGAGTGGGGGGAGGGGGAGAAGCGTGGGAGGAGGGGGAGGGAAATGGGAGGCTGGGAGGAGGTGGAAACTTGTTTTTTTTTTTCTCCTTTTCACAATAAAAAAATGCTGAAAAAAAAGAGGTATTCAAAAATCCAATATATTAAACAAAAACAATAACAAAAAAAGCCAAGCATTACTTTTTGGTCAGTAATGGGAATTTTATTTTTATTAAATGTGTCCCAAACAAGTAGAAGTCTCAGCACATGGAATTCCAAGTCTTTCCAGGCTTTTCATCTTCAGGGAAAGCAGTCTCGTGACTGAAACTGGGGCAGCATAAGCATTACCCGCACATTTCTCAAGGCACTGTGAATTTATTGTAACAGATGGCCCACACGCTAGACCCTTCTTAAAATTATATCACTTGGTATACATGGGACTCATTAAGCAACTCAGTTGCTGAATCATGGAACAATTACAGCAAACCAATACACTGCTCACATCTTGTTCCCTAATAGGAATGTACTAATGTAACACTTGCCTCTGCTGTAGGAGTTGTGGAAGAGAAAGTTACAGTCACTGCCATCTGCTAAGTTCCGATGTGGAATTCCGAATGAGGTAGAGCAGTTTACTGCTCTCTCGTGGTATCTGCGTTTGTAGTGATCAACTACATCAAGAAAAAAACTACATGTTAGGATTTCGGTTCTCTCTAAATTGCAGAATCCATGAGGTGTTAGTGACATTTGTATTACCTAGGATCATATTATTCTAGAATTAAAAGTAAAGAGAGGGAAGCATACACATGTCAGAAGCAAATAAGACATCTAAAGAAGAAATGATTGCAAAGCCAAGACCTTCTTTGCGGCATCAGGCAATAGCATCAGCTGGACTTTGGATGAAGCAGATTTGGTTTGGAAGTTTCCATGAGAACTGTAACAGGTCACTAGATGACTCTGTTTTCCAACATTCTTACTTTTTAAAACATTGGTATTAATTCGTGGCACCTTAGGAAATTCTGAGGATTAAATATAGAAACAGCAACTGGATGTCTTGTAATAGCAAAGAGAGCAAATGTTAGCTAGCTGTTATATAGAAATTTATTTATTTAACTTTTGTAAACACTTTTGTGATATTCATAGAATTTTCTAGTTCTTTGAAATATGCACCTTAGTGCCTGGACTTATATCTTGTTTATTAGGTTAAAAATTAATCACATCTTTGTTTAATATATATCTATGTTTGTAACTGTATTGGTCTGGATGTCTATATCAACATATGTACATATAAATATCACGAATTTTTACATGGAAGGATGAAACAGCAATTACATTTGTGTGAATTCTTGTTCAAATGGTTCTGATTTTTTATTTTTTATTGTGTGTTCCTATTTGGAGATAATTGTATCAATTAAATCTATTTTTCTAAGTGTGCTAGGCACTATTGTTTAATTATTGCTTTTGACATTTTTACCTTTCATCATTAGCTCCTGTTATAAACACACACCACCTGATAGCACATCTGAAACTACACAGGTTTGTGAAATGGCTTCAAATATCCAAGTTGTAGAATAGCCCATAGAGTTGCAGACAGAGATAGGGTGTGGACATGGCCATCCAGACTAGTATTTCTTTCCTATTACTACCTCTTTATCTGCTTTCTTGATGGTGGGACATAACTGAACTCATGTGTTAATGTATATAACTTTTAAAGTACTGAAAATTGTAAGTTTTACTAGTATGCAATTCTTTTCACGTGACCAAAGAAGCTATTTGGAATGTTGCTGAACTTGGCATGAAAACAGATTTGAAGAACATATAAGAATCATAATTCTGAGTCAGTAGATACTATAAATTTTGGGGGAAGATTAAAAAAATAAAAGCCTTTTGGTGATGAAGTTACTCATCTTTCAAAAGAAATTATAAAAAAACAGCCCATATGCTTCCTATTTCCAAGTAGTTAATGAGATCAGAGCTTCACAAGTTTTCCTTATATTTCTTAATCAATAGTTACATTTTTGTTGTTTATGAGGTCACAGTTGCTAAGGTCTGCAGTTGCAGTCACTGATGATGGCAATCTCTTTGCTGATGGTGTATAATGCTTCTTTAACATGAGAACGTTACACAGCAATGATTCAAAATCTCATATATGGAAATATTTGTCAGAAGATTTCAAACTCTTGTTGATAATAACAATTAAAATCCAATCAGTGAAAAATAGTTATCTATCTCAGCACACCTGGGAAAACTGGGGCATAATTGAAGATTGAATGTGCTAATATTTGGGAAATGAATTAACAAAATACAGTTTTCATGTTTAAAAATTGCTTCTTAACTTTTTGCTTGTTTATATACCTTCAAAAAAAATCTTCAAAGTCCCAGGACCTTAATTCCAACAAGTTTGCTTTGATCATCTAAACGCTTTATCAAAATTGAGGGGGGCAAAGGGCATGTTGATTTCTTTCCCCCAGCGCTTTGCTTCTGACACATAAACACTTAACTATAGACTGAAATCAAATAATAGAACAAATAATCCAAACAAAGGTATGTGCAAATCTTTACATTTGCAAAGAATATTCTGCGTGGTACCTTTATTGCCCATCTTAAGTGTGTCATGAGATTAGTCATGTTATTTAAACAAAATCTTTAAGGAAACTGAGACAGCAAGTTTGGTTATAGAATCTCTTGTATTTTCTTTCTCTCCTTCCCTCTCTCCCTCCCTCCCTCTCTCTTCCCCTCCCTTCTTTCAACCTCTCTCTTTCTCTCTCTTGTCTGTGTTATATGCGTATATCACCTGTGGAAGGCGATAACCTGTGGAAGATGCCAACCTTAGGTATTTTCTATTGTTTTCCATCGTTTTGTTTTTAATTTAAGGAAAGGAAATTATTGAAGACATGAAAAGCAACTGCTACAAGATTGATTTTTCCCATAATACTTAGTGGAACAATGCACTGTATCTATCATGTTAAAATGTGCATCAAGCACAAATACGAAAAACTATGGAAAACAAGTCACCATTTAACAACGGAAAGAAAATAAATACCGAAAGAACAAGGATGGATTACAAAGGATGGACTCTTCAAACACCATTAAAACAGGAGAAGAGCACAGTGAGTGATTGTTCACTTCTAAACGTTGATGAGAACCTTTGGCACTAGGGAGATTGCACCATAGCATTAACATATATAAAAGTGTGTAGTGTCAAAGAAACAACTTCCGTCTGCCTGAGTTGGGGTTTTGGACATCTAGAAAGAACCCAGAGGTCAGCATTTCAGCAAGCCTGGCCAACCAGACAGTCCCTCAAATGGATAGATTTGGTTCTGACTCAGAGCATGCACGCTGCCATGTCTGGCATTTTACTAGGGTACAGGGGATCTGAACCCAGGTCCTCTGGCCTTCACATCACATGTTACTCACTGATCCCTCTCGGCCCATGAATTGGACCTATGGTTCTGACCCAATGTTTGTTTTCTGAGTACTAATATGCCATATGTTTACAACCATTTATACCTTCTAGCATTTACCCTCTAACTATGGTGGTGTTTTTCTTCCGTGCTTGTACTTAAGCATGGTTTGAGATTGAAGACCTTTTCCTAATTATTCTTACAAAGAACTGTTAATATGTCTTGGAAAACAGAAAGCCTGTCTTGTTGCATTTGAGTCTGTCTGAAATCCCCTCACTGACAGCCACTTATAACTGATGAAAGACCTGAGATTTTCCTCCCAGTTACACCCTGGTGACCAGTGTTTGATAGCCTTTCTGTCTAACCCTTTCAAAATCTGTTTATGTGCAAAATCATCAAATATAGTTGCCTTCGGAATGAATTACACTTTTGACTTTGTTTTGGTCATTTTTGCAAATACCTTTCTGGAACTATAATCTTCTCTGTAATTTATGTTGGAAAAGATTGTATCTTATTTTACATGTTAGGATTTTTCTTTAAAGTTATTTATTATTCATGTTACATCTTAAACTGGTGCTGGTCTATGCAGATTTTAAATGTGTTTGTCATCTACCATTAGTCACTGTGTGAAATCTCTCAGTAATAGTTAGCCCTTGAATTTTCTGCAGCTAAGGAGAATTTAACACTGATTGATGGCAGATCACTTAGCTGGTTGGCAGACTTTCCAATTTACGGTGGGGAAATTGCTCTTTTCTTTTTGTTCATTCCTTCTGTTGCTTGTGCTGAGCCATAAGACATATGTGCCAGACTGCACACGAGATGCAGCAATGGATTGGCAATACGGCATGTCTTTTTTACAATTACGATCTTATCAGTTTCTCAGACTGTACAGGGAATGTCAAATGCCTTGGATGACAGTCTTCCATTATTGTAGGCAGCCTGTTTATATACCCTGTCTCTTTTAGCTCCCCATGTACAAGGTATAGCCCATCACCTTTTGCATGACAAACTGGCCCAGAGCCCAGAAGGAAGGCAAGTGTGCTTTGCTTAGAAGTCCCAGATATTTTGCTGGCCACATACCAAATCTGCAATAAGTTTTACCTTCTCCTGCTTCAAACAGATGAGGAGAAGCAGTCCCTGGCATGTTCTTCTGGGCACATTAGTTAGAAAACATAATGGGCTACAAGAAACACACAATTCAGCCTGGAGTAGTTTAAGCAAGTGGGTGATTATTCCCTCCACATAACAAGAAAGCCCGAAGTACAGTCTGTCACAGGGTCAGGTGCGCTAGAATATGTGCGGAGATACTGGAGTCTCATGTCTCTTGTTTGTTGCCATATTTTGACATGAGTATTATTGTTTATGGGTATAAGTAGCTACCTTTCTTTTGGGCATCAGAGAAGGGGGAAAAGCAAAGCAGTTTTTTTTTCCCTCTAAAGGACAGGTTCTTTTGTCTATATCCAAGGCCAGCTATGTAGCCAGAGATAATCTCCAGCTTATAATCCTCCTGTTTTAGTATTCCAAGTGTGGGACTATAGGTATGAGGTTCAGTGTCCACATCCTGAGATGCTGGGGATCCAACGTAGAGCTTCAGCTTTACCAGTTGAGCTGCATCACCAGCCCCAAACTATTGAGGTTTTGTCTTGATCCTCAGGCACGAGAGAGAAAGCTCTCCTGAAAAAATGCCCCACAATGTTTCACTGGCCATCAATATGTGTCAGAGAATGAAGGGTCTGTCTCATTTGATCTATGGTGTGATTTCTTATGTGTCTCACATTTAGTGCTCTATGCAACTGTAATTTCACCCCCCCAACCCAATAAATGCTATTGGTTTAGCACAGTATATTGAATTTCATGGAATGCTCAACTTCATTGCAGTACTTAAAGTTGTTGATATCAGCAAAATCTAGTCAAAGAAACTGGTTCAACAAAATAAAGCTATGCAGAATTAGAATTTACCTTTCATTTTAGAACTATCCCCTAAACATACTTTTTAACAGACTACTTCTTGTTTTTTTTTAAACTTACATGTGGGTATTCATGCATGAATGTGGGTGCATACGTGTCAAAGCACACCTGGAAGAGCTGTTGGTCCTCATCTTCCACCTGGATGGAGGCAGGTTTTCTTGTTTGCTATTATGTACACTCGGTGGTCTGCCCTGTGAACTCCCAAGGCACCTGTCTCTACCTCCCATCACATTATAGTAGTATTGGGATTGTGTTGCCATGTCTACCGCATAGTGGGCTCTGAGGAGTCAGGTGCAGGTTTGCATGCTTTCACCACGAGTATTTTACCCATGGAGCCATCTCCTTAGCCCAATTTTCCTGTTTTTAATATAAAACAATGATAGTAATCTAATAAACAAATGGCAGACTATAACTTACCAGATATTTTCTTGTGTTAAATCATACACCATATCATTTTGCCTTCCACATCAGAGAGATAGAGGCTTATCATCGCATTATCGTGAGAACACACTTAAGGCACAGCACCCTTCAATATCTCACCACGTTCACTATCTTAGCTACCTTGCATCCACATGCAATGCCCTTTCTTTCACAGAATGAAGCTGTTCAAAAGGTGACCATCACCAAGGTGCTTCCAATTTTCACTCAGGTAGGATGGGCAATAAATCAGGGACTTTCCCGTACACCTGTTTCTTTTTCCTTTTTTAGCACTCTTCACCAACAGACTATCTCCTTAGGTACAGTTCCCAAGATATGGGGATATTTTGTGCAAACAGCAATGTCTGGAGCACTCCTACAAATTCCGTAGCTCAGGTTTATGAAGGATGCCACTGTGTAGTGCACTTGTCACTGAGTTTGTTACACAATCATATGTTATTATTGTCACCTTAGTGATTGTGGTGGTTTGAATGAGAATGGCCCTCATAGTCTTATATATTTGAGTACTTCATCCCCATTCGGTGGAACTGGGGATGAGGATGTGTGGCTTTGCTGGAGGAAGTATGCCAATGGGGTTGGTGTTGAGCTTAAAAAGACTCCTACAATTCCAAGTGCTCTCTCTTTCTGCCTTTGATTATGTATCAAGAGGTGAGCACTCAGCTGTTCCTTCACTCCGCCATCCTAGACTCTAACCCTTTGAAATCACAAGTCAAATTTGATGCTTTCTTTTATAAGTTTCCTAGATTAGTCTATTAGTAAGGGATTTCTAGGGGAACAGAACTGATAGAATGGATATACATAAAGGGGAGTGGCCTACAAGCTATGGTTCAGTTAGTCCAATAATGACTGTCTGCCAATGGGAAGTTCAAGTAACCAGTAAGTTGTTCAGTGCATGAGGCTGGCTGTCTTGGCTGGTCTTTAGTATGTGACTGAATTCTGAAAAAGTAGTCTTTAATGCCAATGAAAGAATGGACCTTCCAGGAAGAGAAAGGGCAAACAGGCAAAGAGCAAAAGCCCCCTTCACCCATCTTCTGTCACCAGAAATTGTGTCCCAGATAAAAGGTGGGTCTTTCTACCTTAAAAGATATGGATTAAAAGTGGATCTTTCCAACTCAGAAGATTCAGATTAAATGCCGTCTTCCCATTTCAAATGATTTCATTAAGGAAAATCCCATACAGGTGTTCCTAGCTGTTTGACTGTTAGTTTATTACAGATATAGTCAGGTCGACAGTGAGATGAGTCATCACAATCAGGATGGTTTATCATAGCAATAGAAAAGTAACTAAAGCAATGACACTTTTCCCCATCTTTCATCTTTTCAAACCAGTTCTTGTGCAGTTCAGGTGTGCTTCTGGAGCTACAAGATGAGCTTGGATCGGCTTATCATCAAAGGATGCATACAATCATTGCAGGGATTCCTTCCTAGTGAGAACTGACGCATCCTTGAGACTCTGACAACTGCCCTGCGTGTTCCTTCATCAGCTGCTCTGGAATGAAGGAGGTCTCTGGCTAGGCAACACTATCATCCTTCTTTACTTTTAATGCATGCAGATTGTTCTAGGTTTTGTGAAAGGAGACACTGAGAAGCCTATAAAGTATGTTTTTATTTGGCTTACGCCTTTACTGTTTAACGAGATCTAAGTAAGTGCTTACCACTTGTGTTGATGTCAAGGATAAGCCAGCGAACTCAAGACGGAAATTTGAAGTTCATGGGTCATGGATCTCTCACTCAAGTTAAGTGTCTTACTGAAGTCACTGCACCATATGGACACATGAAATATACCACAGCCGTTCAATATTTCTGTGCTTTACTTTCTTCACCTCACAATGCCTCCTGCAGTGAAAATCCAGAACTAATGCATATCAACGTGAGAACGCTGTGAGATTTTCCAAAAATTTCAAGCCCATTGACCATGATTTTCAAATATGTGGGAAGAGAGAATTAATTAACATATTAAAACAAATTAATACTAAAAATCACTAATTATGTAAGTACTTTCTACTATTAGTTATGCTCTGGGTCTTAGTTACACACATGTAGAAGAAGGGCACATGTTTATATAAGAGTGTGTTATTGCTTATCATCTTCATATTCAGCAGCGTATTAAAATTCAACACTGGCAGATACATACTGTGAAAGCTCGCAAATGCTACAATTGTGGTCTATTTCCATTGTAGGGAGCCAGTTGTTAAACATTAGTCCCATTGCAACCTCCAACAGTGACCCTTTCCTATATTAACTTTTGCTGAATTTATTTTTTAACAGAACACACTCATTAATTCTTTCAGTCCACATTTACCCACCATGTGTTCAATGTTAGGTACTGAAGCTGAGGACTCAGAAATGAGGACAGTATTGTCTTTGACCCCAAGTCATTAGAATCTGAGTCAGATAAATGTACAGATAACTGTGCTATAAGGTAATGGGTAAAAGAACAGTGGCAAATAGTAGATGAAGAGGGTCAGGAATAAGGGGAATGAGTAGTACAGTGCGGATCAGAGGGCTTACTGCCCTCTGGAAGTAGTTGCCAGTGTTAAGAAGCGCATTCCACACAGAGGAGGTCTGTACACAAGATCCAAAACCTGACTGGCCAGGTGAGCCTGAATCTTCTACTATCTAAAGGTGTTTGCTAGGGAACATTGGAAGATGATTGCAGAATTAATCCATCACCCAATCCAAAGATTGTCATCCCATCATCTTTGCATTCTGAGAGCTATCATCATTCTTGTGGCAGCTTATGTTACTTGGATCATAATTATTAAGCAATTTGTGATATATGCTTTTATAGAAACAAATAACCATCATTATTGTGCTTAGTATTTTGATCCTGTGTCATACGTGGCCATTTTACTTCAAGATCATAGCCCTTGATGGCAGAATCTGTGATTAGAATGTTTGATAAACATATTTTCTTTACCTTCTTTGGTATTCAGAGACATTAAACTTTCATCCCACCTCACTTCCTAAAAGAGTTATTTTAAAATGTGTCAACATACATAGATCTACATGGGAAGTAGAAAAAGACAAGATCTCCTGAGTAAATTGGGAGAATGGGGACCTTGGGGGAAGGTTGAAGGAGAGAGGAGAGGCAGGGATGGGAACAGAGAAAAATGTAGGGCTTAATAAAAATCAATTTAAAAATGGCAGAGCATTTGGATGTGGTTTGATTGTGTACACCAAGGATTCATGTGTCAGAGACAAAGTCCACAATATGGCAATATCAGAGATAATCGAATATTTCAGGCTTGTAGACTAGTTGAGGCCCTGGTTAGTTTTGGAAAGGATTGTTATGAATGAGAAAGTATAGCCCTTCCTTGCTTTTACTGGCTTTTTGAATTGGCATGTGATTTCTAACACATGATACAATCCACCCTATTGTAGTGAAGGTGTCAGTACCAAGCTCAGAAGCATCCAGTCTATGAGCAAACTAAACCTCTTTCCTTACAAGTTCTCTAGCCTCAGGCATTTCTTTCTTTCTTCCTTTCTTTCTTTCTTTCTTTCTTTCTTTCTTTCTTTCTTTCTTCCTTCCTTCCTTCCTTCCTTCCTTCCTTTCTTTCTTTCTTTCTTTCTTTCTTTCTTTCTCTCTTTCTCTTTCTTTCTTTCTTCTTTTTTTTCTTTTTGTCTTAGCAATGGAAAACAGACAAAGACAATCAGATTTCAATTAGGAAGACTAAAAGAATAGTTTTAAGGTGATGAGTTTCTTACATACATGAAGTCTCTGGGAAGCTTTTTTTTATTCTTCTATTTGGAAGAAAAGAACATTGATAGCCTACTAAAAGAGAAACCTTCAACAGCAAAGAATTCATTGGTGTAGAAATGGGCTAAGCCATCTTTACGAGGCCCCATGGCTATTGAGTCTGAGGGAGACAGAAAGCATTAACATATCTGAAAGAGGAACATGGAAACTAAAGAAATTTAGTCAGTAATGGAAGTTCTGCAAAAGAAGAGTGTCTACAAGAGCCAATTAGTATTATTCAACATGAGTTGGTTAGAGTCCAACAGCAAGAGAGGGAGTATTAAATCTTGGTCTACAAACATTAGCAACTGTCTGGCCAGCCATGCCGGATAACTAGATGAATGAGACGGAGTTTTCCAAAGGAAACCTCTCTTTGCTCTGATGCATCCACCTGATTATCATATGGCTAATGACATACTCTATCTTCCAACAAGGAAACAGTGTATCTCACCAGAATTTAATTAAGCTCATACTGAATGTCAGGTACTTTGTAGGATGGAATCACACTACCTTTGTGATTAAGAATGTTTCATTGCAAAGGACAATCAAATTCCTCATTGCACATGAATAAGTTGTCCTGGATTTTTCCATAGATGGCAAGTTTGAGGACTGTGAGCAGCATCACCAACCAACCTCCCAAGACCTACCCACACCTGCATTTCTGTTTTGTTTGAGTCCGCAAAAGCATTGCTGAGCCCGCAGGACCATCTTGGCTTCTGGGTTGCAGTGAGGATGGCAATCCCAGTGAAACCTACTGGAAGGCAGCCCTCTTGGAGATCCTTTTCCTCATCTAAGAGAATTCTTTTGGGGGTAGAGGTGCTAGTATTTTATGAAGTACCTATTGGATACTGTGGTAAATTAAAAGCTGAAAATCTGTTGGGTTCAGTACAGCTCCTGACAAGTTCAAAATAAATCTATAATCTTTCTAATGTTACTTTATTTCTGCTTTGATATTTTATTACTTTCCCCCCTGAAAGGTTCTAAAAAGTTTTTGACAAATGCTCAATATAGTAAATTTCTCCATTATCAAACTTACCTCCATAGTTATTTCTTTGTAGGGTTCTCTGTCTAGCATTCACCTCATTAACTCTCATCATTCTTATTTCTGCTTGATTCTCTCTGTTCAATATGGAACCCCTCAGCAAGCTTTGTCCTCAACCACATAAGACAATACTTATGCAACACAGTGCTAGACCCTGGAGCTATTTGCACTGTGTTTCTCTCAAAAATTGAGCTCTCTGAGGACAACGTCTTTCTTTTTTCTGTTTCCAGTTGCTTTGCGTGCAATTACACTTGGGGAACTTTCTTTGGTTGACTAAAGTCTAAATTACATTAACAAACAAGTTTCTAAGCTACTTTTATAAACTTTTTTATTCAAACTAATATAGGCATACAGCGAATTCTCTGTTTTTGTTCTTCGAAAGACTCTGTAGTACAATGATAAAGCATGAATTGCACATTGAGTGAGTTTGGCTTGGTCCTATATGACTGTATGAGTCTCACAGGATGTTTTAAATTAGTTCTGTGTATATTTGTGAATACTGTTTGTTTTGTTTTGTACCTGTTATTCTTTGAGCTTAGTGGAGTTTCTTTTGTTTGTTTGTTTTGTTTTTGCTTCTGAAAATCCATTTCTCAGTTGTAAAATGAAATAATACCCTCCATCCTCCGTACTTTGTAGACTAATTGCAAAAATCAAATGAAACAATATATGTAAAGATTTTGAGAAATTTAAATGCAATATTACTGGGAAAGTATTAGCATATGTTTTCTGTTCGTTCCCATTTTCTTTAAAATTTATTGCTATTGTTAATAAGTATAAAGTTATTAATCAAAATAAAATAATAGTATTAAAAACCATCATTATTATTGTGTATGAATGAGTGTGCCACACTGTGTTCCCGCATGCTTGTGGAGAAAAACTAACTTGGTGGAGTGCGTTCAGCCCTTCCATCTTTCATTTGAGCTCTGGGAATCAAGCTCCATTTAGGGTTTCTGAGATACCTCTTTAGTCCTGCTATAGTATTTCTGAACTAAGCAAGACCAACTGCTTTATTCTGACAGATAAAATTTGTCCCCAGGCGGTACATTCCCACCCTCCCCCACACATGCACATTTATCTCTGTCATATCTCAATCCTATCTCTGCTATTCAACAGAATTGATTTTCTCTCCCTTTTTTTTGTATCTGTTGTGATTTTCAAACTTGAGAATCACATAAGAAGCCAGGAAAAGTTCATGAACTGGGCTGATAATAAGTTTTAGGTGTATTTTCCTTACATGAAACAGCAGTTTTTACCTCCCAAATGGAAAATTACTTACCAGCTCCAGAGAATTCCTGCAAGGTGTTTATTATGGCTTCACAAGAGTTCCAAGCCCTGAGAGAGGGGATGCAAATTGAAGTATTTATATCATTGGTTTGTGGGGCAGCCCACAGAGAAACGAGACTGTTTGTAAACTCTGAACATAGGTGGGCATTTCTGAAAGCCTGCAGATCTGACAGAATGATTTCCAACAAGAGAGCAGCATTGTTTATCATAACTTTGAGTGGCAGCCTAATATATTAAATCAGTTGAGAAGATTGTAAAATGCATTAGCATTAGCAATTTAATACCTTCAACAAATTTAACTGTCACTCAGAAGCGTATCTGCCCTTGTTGTGAAACAAAACAAAATACCCGAAAAGGGAACTCTTTTCTTGATGGACAATAAGTTTCAAGGAGACAACAGCCTTTTCATGTATAGAAGCACAGAGAGGAGAGATACACAAGGCAGTTACCAAATGAAGTGACTCAGAATTAATAGAGGCATTTGGTTATGGCTGGAATGCTCAAAGCCTTGAAGAAAGAGATTTACAAAATAATGAACCAGGTACCACCTACCGCCCAGGGGATAACGCTCATGAAAATGCATGGGAGTTGTCTCTCCATTAAAATGTGATCTCTCCACATCCAGAGTCACCTGTCAATATTGTACCTTTTCCATTAGAAGAGACATTTATGAAATAATATTAATAGCACAGTAAACTGCACTGATGGTAATTGAAAAGAGTAGGAAATAGGGCTCTTTATAAAATAAAATAACAGCAATATTGGTAAATTATTATTGAAGTCCTTTAAAAGATGAGTCACCTTAAGTAAGCTCTATTTAGCATTCATCAAATTAAGCACTTTATTCTATACTAGCTCACTGAAGAATTTCAAACACATTCGCGAAGTAGTAATTTTTTAGGTGGAGAAATTAAGGTCCAGAGAGGGAAAGTAATTGCTTAATAACCCTCAGTTCATAAATGCCTGAGCCAGGTTTTGACTCAAAGCTTATTAATTGTATTAATGGGGAACGTGCTGGTAGGATTCCAGGCAAATGTGACTTATGCATGCTAAGAGCATTGTACGCATTCATGACATTGATCTTCACAAGCGTGCTACAGGCAAGAACGACTTCTCCCATTCTGGAGATGAGGTATCTGCACCTCAATAAATACAAGCAAATCACCGATTTCTCACTGAGCCAGGAGAGACTCTTGTCATATCATCTCTCAACACAAAGACTTCATTTATTTAGAATATCAAAATGAATTTTTACACTTCGTGCTAGTGTTTCAAATCTTTTAAACACTGAGTACCATGTAGACATGTCTACAGATAGGTAGAGAGACATCTCCTCTGAAATGTGACAATCATGCATCTAGATTGAGCTGGTTATTCAACAGCTGACTGGCGAAAATGGGGAAACTAGTTTTGTTTTGTGTTTATTTTCACTTTGCCCATTTTCTGAAATCTGTGGAATTTAAGATTTTATTTTCCAAATGTGCCGAATTTCTAGTGCCATGTGTACTCCTCCAAAATATATACATTGCTTATATTATTTTAAACTGAAAAGTGCCACATGACTTTTTATTTGAGTGATTCTTTTTTTTTACTACTACATATGAACTTAATATAAACACAATATAAAATTGAATTACAAACCCAAGACATTAATACATTTAAATATCCATGTACAATATCTGGTGTGTACTAGGTAATAATAAATTTAATTTCCTCTTTACCCTGTCCTTTTTTAACACAAATATGCACACGTGTGTTTCTGATTGTGGTTTGTGCACGGAGTGTAGTACTTAGAGAGTCCAGAAGATGGTGTCAGATGCCCTGCAGCTGAAGTGATAGGCAGTGTGAACTACCCAACATGGCTGCTGGGAACAGAACTTGTCCTCTGAAGAGTTACAGGCTCTTTTATCCCCTGAGCCATCTTTCAGCCTCTTCTTACCCTGTTCTTAAAAGCACTTTTTTATACTTCATAAGTGTAAACATGGATGCCCAAACAAGACTTGAACAAGGACACACCAATGAGCATACTAAGACAGAAGGGAGAATTTTTACAAGGCTCCAACCCTAAACAGAAAACTGTAGTAAACTTAGGAATGATATGAGCGGGAGAGATGTCTTCTCCAGGGAGAGGTCTCTAATTTGTTATCCAATATGAAATAGTCAACCTTGAGATCATATACATACAGATAACATTATGTGACTGATACATACATTCATGCATATATATATATATATATATATATATATATATATATATATATGTTTGTGTCTGTATACACATATATGGATTTGCTAGTGAGAAAGAGGTGGGCTACATGGGAAAGGGTTGGAGGGAGGAAAGAGAAGGTGGGAATGATGTAACTATAATTTTACTTCAAAATGCAAAAAAATATTTAAAAATAAATGCCCTATTGCCAAAATCTTAGGAAACCTTTCTCTTTATAAAAGTAATTAACTTCAGAGAGTTTTAAAAACAATAGAGTTGTGCTTATGAGCCTCACGAAGCAACGATTTTCATACTTATACATATTCCCTTTTATTCCTTATCCATTTTTCTCTCTTCTTTTTCTTTTAGCCCCTCAGTGGTAGGAGTAACATTCATGTCTTTGTACATGATAGGCAAGCCCTAAACTACTGAGTTATGATGGAGGAAGGTCATTGGTTAAATAAAAAGAAACTGCTTGGTCCTCATTGGTTAGAAGATAGGTGGGAGGAGTAAACAGAACAGAACGCTGGGAGGAAGAGGAAGTGAGCTTATACTCCACAGCTCTCCACTCGGGAGCAGATGCCTCAGAGAGACGCCATGCTCCCCGCTCCCGGGAAGATGCACGGATGAAGCTCTGACCCAGGATGGACTTAGGCTAGAATCTTCCCTGTAAGCGCACCTAGCTGTGCTACATAGACTATTAGAAATGGGCTAGTCCAGGTGTGAGAGTTAGCCGAGAAGAGGCTAGATAGAAATGGGCCAAGCAGTGATTAAAAGAATACAGTTTGTGTGTTGTTATTTTGGGGCATAAGCTAGCCGAGCAGGTGGCCGGGGTGCTGGGAATGCAGCCCACCACCCATATTACTACAGAGTTACAAAATTGTTTCCTCTGTTTGCACTGAAAGAAAGAATGTCTTCGAAATATTTTAGTACCTATTCCTGAAGAATGAGATTCTTAAAAAAAATGCAGTAATATTTCACACAAGAAGACTAATTGCCCTCAGTATACTGAAAACACAAAATTCATATTTCTGACACTGAAGGATGTTTTATTTGCACTATTATTCAATATAGTTTATGTATTATAATTATTTAGTGTACTTAATTAGTCAATTTATTCTTTGTAGTCTACTTAATCTTTTGTCTTATATAATTTTGTTATAGAAATTCTATTGCTGGTTCTGTAAGTTTTTTAATAATTTATATACTTAATGTTTTTATATATTAGTTATTATTTAATATGATTCTCTATCCCTTTTCATAGCACCAATATATGAAACTGCAAATATTCAGCTAGCTTTGATTTATAAATGCCGAATTTTATGTGGCTAAACCTAATATTTCCTGTAAATTAATAGTTAGCTCTAGACTAGCTTGAACATGCCTTGGGTAACTTGCCTGATCTCAGATATGACAAGGTGATCCAAATTGATCGCTTGCAATTTTTGCTCCGCATTAATAATCAGTAGTTCTTCAAATTCTGACTTCTCTCAGTGTGAAATTATAGTTGCAATCAAAGTCCAGATATGATGTTTGCTTTTGAGTATTAGGCTGGTCATTACTTCTAGGACTTTTCAAAACAAAAGAATACAGGTTTTAGAATGTTAAGGGAAAGCAACATAAAGACTTCATCCTGACCCTTTTAAACCAAATCCTGGCTTTTACTTAATTTTACTCACCTTGTTTAATATTGTTTGAGGAACATAGTGAAAATTCCAATTAGGAACATGTCATTCATGTTCTTTATATTCTGCCATGTAGAACAAAATCAACATTATCAACAAGAGTGACGATTAAAGAGAGTTCCCATGGTCCTTTTACTAGTTTATTTACTTAGAATACATTTAAATCTTTTTTTTTAACCATCTAGTTTGGTTTCTGAAGGGCCTTGTCATCAAATTCACAACCTTGTGATGCTTGACAAAAATCTCCAACTCTAATCTACACCCCTAGCCTAGTCACCAACATGATTCTGTATACCCAGAAGATGTAACCTCCCAGACATACGCAAAGAAAAATATTCATTTTTAAGTTATTTAGAAAATAAATGAGTGTTTGAGGACAAAGGTATTTAACCTGATTTAAATATTATACAATCTATATGTGTATAACTTTTTATATTATCTCACCAATAACTGTACATTTTTGTTTTTCTCAGTAAAAATAAATTGTATCATATTTGAGAATTTATTAGAACCACTTCTCTCTAGATAAACCATATAAGCAATGGCAGCATCACTTCACACTGTTTTTAATTCTTTAGTTGTGGTTTTTAAACTTCCTAAAGTAAATTGCTATTGAAAACATGTATATCATTTTATGTTCAAATCTACTGAGCAAGGTATGTACATATAAGTCTAGTCTGATACTATTCCCTCCACCTTCTTCCCTGTTTGTTTAAAGAGAACTCTTGCTCCTCAGTTATTGTTTCCATTGAACACCCCCTGGGAGTTACTGGTCAGGGAGCCACCTGAAGCCTCCAAAGCAGTTCAGATGATTGCCATTGATTCCCCCTCCCCCCCCCATTCTAAGGCCACAGTGAGACCCTATTGCTAAAGACACCACACATTTTGGGTAAAGACCCAGAACAATCCATTTGAACCAAAAGGGAGACTTCTTTACTGGTCAACTTTCATAGTTCCAGAAGGCCCATGCAGTCTGCTGGGGAACAAACCACATTAAGCGTCTTAACCCAGTGCCGGATGCCTCTTGCTAACCTACAAGGCAATTGTTGCCAGCTGGTGCAATAGCGGCATGACTGTTACACCATAACTAAGTACTACCTGATTGGATTCCAGGCCTGTTTGACAGGAGGGAATTTTGTTCCTGGTACTCTAATGACTTTGGGGAGATCATAACACTCCAGAGTAAAACTTGCTATTGTAACTCCTCTGCATAGTCATGCCAACACAGTCCCCTCAAGATATTTCTACTTTTACTCATACACATATGCAGCCCTCAACCTTGGTCAAAGAAACTTCTTTTATAGCATCGGCAGCAGTCAGAAAACAGATACAAGGCTGGTCAAAGCCTGTGAGTAAGAGAGTACAAGGGACCCAGTGCTGAGCCCTCAAGAAGAAAACATTGCTTTCCCTTGAGATAGGATATACTGCATGTATGCTTGTGGTCACACTATTAACAGGGTTTCCCTCTAGCGAGACTATATATCTTGATGACACATTGTATGTAATGTTATCTGTCATTTCTTTCTACAAAAGTCTATATGCCAGTCTTCCTTTCATAGAGTTGCTACAACTGACAGTCTTGTTTATATTTCTGTTTATTTCATATGTTGCCACTATATTTTGGGATATATTCCTAGAGGTAAAGTTGTTTCATCAAATACTAAATGAATATGTATTTCTTTCTAGGCAATGCCAAATCTTCTTTCCCCAAGAGGTTCAGCATTTTGCATTCTCATCAGGAATATCTGAGAAGTCTGTTTTCCCCCAGCTTTGCCACGGAGTCTGCTGCCTGTCTCTGGAATCCTGCCAGCCTAATAGGTGAGAAAAGCTATTCAAGCAAAGTGTTAATTTGCAGCTCTCTTTCCCTGAGTAAAGTTGAGCATCCTTTCAAATAGTTGAGAGGCATTTGTGTCTCTTTCCTTTTTAGTTGCCCAGTGTTTCTTTTTATGTAACATTGTTGGCATTTTCTTTCTTTGTTTTTAAGAACCCTTTTGTGCATTCAGCATGCCAATCTTCTGAAAAGGAAGTGACAATTTTTTTCCATTTCATTATTTGTCCATTTTACTTTGCTTGCCTTATTATATTTCACTTAATTAAATTTACCATTAATATGCTTTTTTGAAGTTGATTTTTATCAGCTGTGGTAAAAACTTTCTTAGTCTTTTAAAAAAACATTTGCATTAATTTTTATTCTTGAGAATTTCATGCTTATATACAATGAAACATCATCATATTCACTCTCTTTTTTCTATTCCAATTCCTTTGAAATTCTTGTCCAAAATAACCCACTCCTCAAATTTCAAATTCTGTCTTTTGTTGGTTTGGGTTTGAAAAATCCCACTAATTCAAATTAACACTACCCATATGTGGATTGCTGTGCAGCCTTCTACTTGAGCATGGGAAACCTAACTATGGGCACACATTCAAAAGAAGAATGATTCTCCTTTTGCTGGCAGCTATCAGCTGTCAATAGCTCCTCAGTAAGGAATGGGGCCTGCAGAGCCTCAAGTGCATCCTTTCTGGAATTTGTGCTGGATTGACCTCGTGCAGATCATGAGGAGGCAACAGGAACTGTGTGAGTCTACAAGCACCATCTTGTGAGATGTTGTGTCAGCGATGAACTGTACTCTATTCCAGCACACTGTGAGTGGGGAATGATGCTTGGATCCCTGTCAATACTGAAAAGGCACAGGCTGACATTTTTTGGAAGCTTTCTACTTCAATTATTTGGTGTTTCTTCAGTTTCAGTTTAAAAAGTTTATGGTGTCTACTCTTTTCCTGTTACACATGCAAACTTATATCATTGGAGTCTGGCTGGCTTAGGGATTGGTACAAATTCTTTGGACTTCCCCTAGATATGCAATACTTTTACTGCAAAAGATGATCTGATGTCGCATGGAGAACTGTTATCTGTGATGCTAACAGAGAGCTGTGCAAGTCACCCCCGAGAGGAAACTGTGTTTAGACTTTCAACTAATCCAGGAACAAAAGTATGCTTCATATTTTCTTTCACAGTGCTTAGGTGTATTTTCTCACTAGTTATCATTGTAATTCCAGACTCTCAGGGGGCCAAGTTTCATAGATTGTTTTTCCTGTACAAACAGTTTTTTTGATTTGGAATTAGATATGCACAACATGTTTACAATTAATTGATTATACTTCCTGCAAAATATACATATAGTTACCTTTCAGTACAAGAAGAAAATTATGAAGACTTCATTAATTATCTTAAAATAAAACATACAAGGAAGCAACATAAAATTTTCCATCTGCTGACATTTCGCCATCTTATCAAGAGAATTAACAATTTAGTCTTAGAGATAGATAATAAATACTTTTGTTTTGGTCATATGTTCATGTTCTCATTTAAATTAAAATCAAAGAGATGTTTATTCTCTTCAATTTATAAGATAAGACACTCTTTGACATTGTGATTCAGATGAATACATCTTACAGAACGGAATGAGAACACTAGTTTTGGTTTGTAACTGCACGGTGTTTCTCAGTGTTACAGTCTCCATGAGTGCCCTTACGTGTGCTCACCATGTTTTCTAAGATTGTTAACAAACACCAGAAGCACTTTTCCCATATAGCAATACACATTCATGAGTAAAAGTCCAATTCCACATTTATGACTTTTCATGGAGAAAGTGTATGACCTCTCTCTCTCTCTCTCTCTCTCTCTCTCTCTCTCACACACACACACACACACACACACACCTTTAATTCATGAAAGACCTATTTAATAGAGGTAAAAGATACTTCTTAACTTATAGTGAAATATATTGGTTTTTCTCTGCTTCTTCAAAGGTGACCTCCAGGCAACTGTAGACTCTAAATTATTACGAAGGCAAACAGATATTATAGATTTAACTCACGAATTTGAATTCCATCAGCCAGCTAATTCCCACCTCCCTTTACAGTCCATTAAACACTCTATTTTTAATTGAAGTTATAATATTTATTTTCTCATTCTCATTGTTTGGGTATGTTATTTCTTCCGTAATTTCTCCAAGGGTTTTCAGTTGGATTAATTTTTTTTCTTTCCTTTATCTTCATTGTAGTTGCCATTAAATTTAAGTATATCTGTTTTAAATTGATTTAAAAAGTGTGGGTACCTGTATGAGAAAATGGAAAAGGCCTTCTGACTTCAAGGGAGACAAAGTCCTTCTGCTTCCAGGAAATGAAGAAGAGAGAGGATTGCTATGATAGGAGGAAGAGTTCATATCACTGAAATACATTATTGAGACTAAATTCATAAATCAAGTGCTGGAATTTATTTATTTTCACCATTGTAAGAATACATGATGAACTAGATTGTTGTAAAAGAAAAAAAAAGAGAGAAACCCAAACAAAAATTCCCCAAACTACTTAAATTCTAACTAAATACTCCTATTCTAGAATATATATTTTGCTAAATCACACTTTAAGTAATTAATTCCCACTTTTAAGGATAAGTGAAGTAAGAAATTTGCTTTAATATACTAATGATCTCACTTTCAGCTATGTGAATGGTTTATATCTATGAAGAAGTAATTACATTTAAGTTGATCCTTGTTATACAAATATAAAATATTTGCTTCATTAATTTATCAGGTTTCTAACCTAAAACTCATGAAACCTGTTTCAATTCCCTCTAACGCTAACTCAGTGTTAGGAGTTTCATTCATACAAGTTTTTTCTGTAGTATCTGTGCCATAACTAGCTATGGTTCATTAGTACTTTGAATTTGATGTGGAGGAAGATAGACATCATTGTAGCTTCTAAGTTCTGAGCTTTGGCAAATTCCTTATCAGTAGATTAATGCAAAATTATCAGCTTTTATAATAACATATTTTCCTTCAATGTTTCATTTGAATTTGCATATTTTCTTATTTATTTATTAGTGCATGACATTAAAATGTCTTCCAACATACCAAGACTTATGGGGATCATTGTGAAAGTAGTGCTAAGAGGAAAGTTTACAACACTAAGTGCCTTCATAGGTAGGAAGATTTCATGTTAATAACTTAACAGAACACCTGAAAGCTATAGAAGAAAAATCAGGAAACATACCCAGAAGTAGACAGCAGGAATTAATCAAACTGAGGGCTGAAATCAATAAAATAGGATAACACAAAAATCAGTGATACAAAGAGTTGGTTCTTTGGGGA
This sequence comes from Microtus pennsylvanicus, assembly GCF_037038515.1. Classification (NCBI taxonomy): domain Eukaryota; kingdom Metazoa; phylum Chordata; class Mammalia; order Rodentia; family Cricetidae; genus Microtus; species Microtus pennsylvanicus. The sequence goes on from NC_134584.1 coordinate 98,768,502, forward strand.
AATCAACAAGATAGACACTCCCTTAGCCAAGATAACTCAAAGGAAAAGAGAGAATATTCAAATTAACACAATCAGGAATGAAAGGGGGAACAAAACAACAGACACCTAGGTAAACCAGAAAAGCATTAGGTCATATTTCAAAAACCTGTACTACACATAATAGAAAGTCCAAAAGAAACAGAAAATTTTTCTCAATAGATATCATGTACCAAAGTTAAATAAAAATCAGATAAATAATTTAAGTAGATCTAAAATCCCTAAGGAAATGGATGCAGTCATTAAATGAATTCCCAAACAAAAATAAAAGCCCAAGAACTGAGAGTTTTAGCATAAACTTCTATCAGACTATCAAAGAGAGATAATACTAATACTCCTCAAATTATTCCACAAAATAAAAACAGAAGAAACATTTCTAAACTCATTTTATGAGGTTACCGTCTCCATGATACCCAAAACAAACAAAAACTCAACAAAGAAAGTGAATCACAGATCAAGTTTTGTCATGAACACTGATGCAAAAATACTAAATAAAGTTCTTGCAGACTAAATCCAAGAACACAAATAAAAGATCATTCAACATGATCAAGTGGGTTTTGACCTCGAGATAGAAGGATGGTTCAACATACAAAATATGTCATTATCATCCACCATATAAACAACCTGAAAGAAAAAAAAAGCATAATAATCTCATTAGTTGCTGAAAATGCCTTTGCAAAAATCCAATGCCCCTTTATGATAAAAGGGTTGGAGAGATCAGGGATACATAGTATATACATACTTAAACATAATAAAGGCAATATACAGCAAGTCAATTGCCAACATGAAATTAAGTGGAGAGAAACTCAAAGCAATTTCACAAAAATTAAGACCAAGACAAAACTACCCACTCTATTCATATGTGTTCAATATAGTACTTGAAGGTCTAGCTAGAGGAGATCAAGTGCATACAAACTGCAAAGAAAGAACTCAAAATATGGGTATTTACAAATGATATGATAGTACACGTAAGCGACCCCAAAATATTCTACCTGGGAACTTCTACATTTGATGAACACTTTCAGCATACTTCAAACATTTAGTAGCCTCCTATGATAAGTGGGCTAAGAAAAAAATCAGGAAAAGAATATCCTTTCAAATAGCCACAAATAATATAAAATATCTTAATGTATATAACCAAGCAAGGGAAAGACTTATATGACAAGAACTGCAAGGCTTTGAAGAAATAAATTGGAGAAGAAATCAGAACATGGAACAATTTCCCACACTCATGGATCAGCAGGATTAACATAGTAAAAATGATCATCTTACCAAAAGCTATCTATAAATTAAATGAAATCCCCATCAAAATACCAAAACAATTCTTTACAGACATTAAGAGAACACTCAACATCATATGGAAAAACAAAAGCCCATAATAGCTAAACCAATCTTATACAATGAAACAAATTCTGAAGAAATAACCAACCCAGATTTTAAGCTCTACTACAGATCTATAGTAATGAGAACTGCATAATATTGGCATAAAAACAGACAAATACATCAATTGAATTGAATCAAAGACCCAGAAGTATATCTACACACCTATGGGTACCTACATTTTGATTTAGAAGCCAAAATTATACAGTTAGAAAACAAAACTTCAACAAATGATGCTGATCTAACTGGATGTTGGCATGCTCAAGTAGATCAAAGACCTCAATATAAAACCAGGTTTACTGAACCTGATAGAAAAGAAAGTGGAGAGTAGTTGGATTCATTGTCAAGGTGGATAACTTACTAAACAGAACACAATATCTAATGCAGACTCTAAGATCAATAATTAATAAACGGGACCTCATGAAACCAAAAAGCTTTTGTAAGGCAAAGGACACTGTCAGTAGGACAGATTGGCTACATCCAAAATGAGAAAAGATTTTCATCAACCCCACATCTGACTGAGGTCCAATTTGCAAAATATATAAAGAACTGAAGAAACTAGACATCAACTAACTAAATAACCTAATTTAAAAAATGGGATACAGATCTAAAAAGAATTCTTAACAGAGGAATTATGTATGACCAAAAAGTTCTTAAAGAAATGTTCAACATCCTTTGTTAGGGAAGTGCAAATCAAACTACTTTGAGATTCCATCTTACACCTGTCAGGGTGGGTAAGATCAAAACCCAATGACACTCTATGCTAGTGAGGATGTGGAACAAGGGGAACACTCCTCGACTCCTGGTGGGGGTGCACACTTGACAAGCCACTATGAAAATCAATATGACGGTTTCTCAGAAAACAGGATTCATCTACCTCAAGACCCAGCAACACCTCTCCTGAGCATATGCCCAAAGGACGCTCCATCATACAACAAGCACAATTGCACAACTATATTCATATACGCTTTTTTGGTAATAGCCAGAAACTAGAAACAACCTAGATGCCCATCAATTGATAAATGAATAAAGAAAACATACTACATTTACACAATGGAGTATTACTCAGCTCTTAAAAACAATAATATGATGTTTGCATTTAAATGGGTGGAACTAGAAAAAATAATCCTGAGTGAGATATCACAGACCCAGAAAAACATACATGGTATGTACTCACTTATATGTGGATATTATTTGTAAAGTAAAGGATAATCTACAATTATCAATGCTACAATCTACAGACCCAGAGAAGCCAAGTAACAAGGAGTCTTCATGTAGGGATGATGTGGGAGTGTTGATTTCATTGGTTAAAAAAAATAAAGAAACTGCTTGGCTGGCCCTCATAGGTTAGAACACAGGTGGGTGGAGTAAACAGAACAGAATGCTGGGAGGAAGAGGAAGTGAGCTCAGACTCGACAGCTCTCCTCTCAGGAGCAGATGCCTCAGAGAGACGCCATGCTCCCGGCTCCTGGACAGACACACGCGATGAAGCTCCTACCCAGGATGGACATAGGCTAGAATCTTCCCGATAAGCGCACCTACCTGTGCTACATAGAATATTAGAAATGGGCTAGTCCAGGTGCGAGAGTTAGCCTAGAAGAGGCTAGATAGAAATGGGCCAAGCAGTGATTAATAGAATACAGTGTCCGTGTAATTATTTCGGGGCATAAGCTAGCCAGGCGGCCGGGGTGCTGGGAACGCAGCCCCGCCGCTCCTAATACTTTCCCGGGCAGACGCGATTCAGCTCCTATTACTACATAGGGACACATGAATCTCCCTGGGAAGAGGAAATAGAGTATCTCTTATAGGTAGAAAAGAAGCAGGGAGACAAATGGGAACAGGAGTGATCAGGTGGGAGAGGATAAAGGTAGAGAGTACTGAGAGAGACAACTGGAATTGGAGCACATCTGAGGGACTAGCTAGAAACTCAATAAAATTAAAACTCTCAGGATTCAATGAGAGTGACCCTAGCTAAAACTTCTAGAAATGAGAGATATGGATGGAGCCTCAACTGACCATCTCCTGTAATCAGGCAAGACTTGCTGTGGAGGGTTTGAGATACCAACCTAGCCACAAAACCTTCAGCCTACAATTTCTTCTTTCTACAAGGCGTGCTGGGGTAAAGGTGATAAAGAAATTGTGGAGTGTCGTGCTAATGACTGGTCCAGTGTGAGACTCATGCCATGAGAGGGAGCCCACAAATGACACTGCCTGCAGGAACACAACCCAGAGGCTAGATAGCCCAGAGACCTAGGATAGAATCAACACCCATGGCGAAAATGGTCACTTAAATGATTCTTAACAATGTTCGGCTATACTCATAGGTTGGTGCCAAGCCCAGTTGCCATCAGAGAGGTTTCACCTGGCAACTGTTGGAAACAGATGGAGAACCACAACCTAACATTAGGTGGAGCTTGGGGAAACCTGTGAAAGATGGGGAGGAAGGATTATAGGAACTAGAGGTGTCAATGACACCACAAGAAAACTCACAGAATCAACCAACCTGGGCTCGTAGGGGCCCATAGAGACTGAACAGACAGCCTGGGAGCCTGCCTGGGACCGACTAGGCACTCTGCATATATGTTGCAGTTGTGTAACTTAGTCTTCTTGTGGGACTCCTAACAGTGGGAACAGGGACTGTTTCTGACTCTTTTCTTGCTTTTGGGACCTTTTCCTCATACTGGGTTGCCTTGTTCAACTTTAATATGAGGGGAGGAGCTTAGCCTTATTCCTACTTAATATGCTATGTTTTGTTCATACCCACGGGAGGCCTGCCCTTTTCTGGAGAGCAATGGAGGAGCGAAAGGTGGAAAAGTGAGAGCAAGTGGCAGGGCGGTGGGTGACTGGGCAGAGAGGAGGGAGGGGAAACCAAGATCGGATGTAAAAAATAATGCTAGCATGTGGTTGAGTATGGAAAGATAAATGGAAATGTCAGTAAATCATACAAAACAGTCCCTCCAAACATTGTACATAGTGCTCAGATCCCTTGGAAGCTGTTCCTCTTTTTAAATTTCTAAGTAATTCAAGACATGTGCTTTACTTCATATTGGTTTAGACATGATAATTTTTGTCCTTGAAATGGTGTTCCTGATGTAACTATTAAACCGGCCACACTATTTTAAATATCACAACCCTTGAAAAATTACTAGTACATGCATAACAATTTGCTTGGAAATACCTTATTTTACTTTCTCTTCATTGGCATCCTTCTGATGTTTAGTCTCTACAGAATTCTCAAAGAAGGGATCTTTGAAAGATTCATCATCTATATTGACTATAGGATTTAATTAATATTTAGGCTTTCATATATAAAATTATAATTTTACATGCTTTCTTTTATTCTGTAATATTTCAGCATATGGGATGTTAATTATTCTTTAAGTCTCTTAATTAGGGCTATTTAAATCAGATGGCCTTGATATAGCTATGTTTAGCAGCGTGCATCTGAATGTTTAATGCACAGAGCTGAAATATTTGAATGAGGACAGCAGAGGTCTAGTATCAAAATAAATACTCAGATTTTGCAAACTATCAAGACTGCAGTTGTAAATGAATCTGTGAAACATTTATATGCATTATAATAAAATACTTTAAAACATTCCTAATTGAAAATGAATATGTAGGGAAAGTTTGTAATGTGAACGTTTGTCTAGTACAGGGTGCTAAAATGTCAACTAAGGTGTTTATTAAGTGTTCTGAATTTTAAGGGTGATTCAGTTATTGGTGAACAACAAATCAGAAAGGAAGCCTACACTCTATGAGCCCCTATGAGCCCAGGTTGGTTGATTCTGTGAGTTTTCTTGTGGTGTCATTGACACCTCTAGCTCCTATAATCCTTCCTCCTCATCTTCCACAGGATTCCCCAAGCTCCACCTAATGTTAGGTTGTGGTTCTCCATCTGTTTCCAACAGTTGTCAGGTGAAACCTCTCTGATGGCAACTGGGCTAGGCACCAATCTATGAGTATAGCAGAACATTGTTAAGAATCATTTAATTGACCGTTTTCGCCATGGGTGTTGATTCTATCCTAGGTCTCTGGGCTATCTAGCCTCTGGGTTGTGTTCCTGCAGGCAGTGTCATTTGTGGGCTCCCTCTCATGGCATGAGTCTCACACTGGACCAGTCATTAGCACGACACTCCCACAATTTCTGTATCACCTTTACCCCAGCACACCTTCTAGAAAGAAGAAATTGTAGGCTGAAGGTTTTATGGCTAGGTTGGTATCCCAAACCCTCCACAGGAAGTCTTGCCTGATTACAGGAAATGGTCAGTTGAGGCTCCATCCATATGTAACAGATCACATTGTTTTTGTTTTTTTCCAGCTGCTGTACCTAATGACTCTCTCATTTAAAATGATTGCAGTAAATGCCTTCTTTTCTGGAGTCTAAGCAATAATAAACCTTCCTAGGACATTTTCTCCACTGATCTTAATTGCAAAGCTTGGCAATATGAAGAGACACCTCAAGGGAACCTCTATATTACACATATTGCCTTTTTTAAAAAACCACCATTGTTAGATAGCAGTCTAATTTCCTTTGGGTAAGACAGTCACCTGCACATACCCCAATCATGAAACTCTTTCCTTTGACATTGACTCACAGGAATGGATAACCTAGAGTGCCAGTTGCTGGTCCTAACTTAAAGTTTAAAGGAAGCATGTCTTTCCTCATGGATTGCTGGAATGACAGCAGAAGAAAGAAGATGGAGAGCCATGAGAAAATTCTTGCATTAAAATGATAAGAAGAGAAACGTAAAGTGATCAGGAAACAGTGACCACTGATGTGGATGCAAATGTGAGTAGCTAGTAATGTGGGGAAAGGAGAATGAGAACAGAACAAAGATGAAAATGAAGGAGACAAAGATAAAGACGAAGTGCGTGAAGTGCTCTAGCCTGGGTGTGATTCTAAAAGACAATGTAAGATGACAGGGGAGCTGGATTGAAATTTCTGGTTTGGTCTCTTTTAAAAGTGGGAGCTGTCAGCATCATTGTTTGCTGATTGGAAGCTTTACACATAGTCTTCCAGCATACCGTGCTATGTGGAGCATTTCATAAGATTGCTGAGAGGCCTAATTGTGGGTCTCAACACACTATACAGTGTCATCATGAGGAAAAACTTTCCAGTAATAAAAATAACAGTGATGGAAGACGTACAAACATTACTTCTTTCTTGATTATGTCCAAACAAAACAAAACAAAACCAAAAAAAACCCTTTTCATTTTGTTTTTCAACTTCACATGTTCTCCTTGCCAAAAAGGTCCTTTCAAGATGGCATTTTGTATATAAAACTATATTCTTAATTTAATCTAAAGGGCTTTTTGTGTGTTTCTTTCAGGTTGTAGCTATAACAAATCATTACCTTGGACTTCTTTAACATCAAAAGTAGAGTGTTTCTAAGGGGAAAGGGAAAGAAACGAAAAAGAACACAAAACTCAGGTGTCCTTTTGATACCTATGATCAAGGGCTGTGTTTTGACACTTTTGAAAATATGAATTGTTGTTGCTCATATTACCATAGTTGAGATTCTTGCACTACAAGACACCTGCTGTTCTTGGACCTAACACAAACATTTTATAGACTGTTTGAACAATATGAATAAAAGTGACCCATTCAGCCTGAACATACCTAATCTGGTTTTGAGTTTCCCTTTCAACTTCTCCAAAATCTGTAACTTTGATTTTTGATTTTAAATTATCTCACTCTATTTTTGTTAATATCTTCACAGTAAATCACATTCTCTATTTTTTTCATATACTTCTGCTTTCAAATTTTTGCTCTAAAGTTATTGAAATGATCATAGTAATCAACCAGGATCCTATAGATATTCACTTCTAATCAGCTCATTCTTTCTCCAGGATCAGCTGCCCAGCAATGTTGAAAAAGGGCAGGCTTAGTATGAGAAATCTTACATTTCTCACAATGTCTTCAGCTGGGGTTTGAAAACCAGTTAGTAAGAACCCCAAGAAGCCTCCTTCATTTTGTTTTTCTTTAACTTTCCAATCTGAAATATTCCTCAAAACTCTAAAATGCTAGCCCTTATCAAGATGTACTTGGTAGACTCTATTTCCCATCAACTCTAAACTTGCCCTATTCTTCCCACCCAGTCTGTGGAAAGTGAGCAATTCATAGCAGGAAAATGTAGAAATAAGGATCAAGAGGAAAAGCAAAATCACAGGGCAGTCCATGCATACTGAAAATACGTTCAAGGTAGAGACCAGTCAGCTTAGAGAGGAAATCCTTTCCATTCTGCCATTCTGCTATGATATCATTTTCAAAGAGTCAACTAATGCTGGTCACAAGAGTGATGCCATCTTGTGTAATAATACCACTTTCCCTGATCTTGTTATCCTTATAAACTTTCAGGTGTCTTTGGTTTTGTTTTCTTTTTTGAGTCAGGGTCTCTCTCCTTATCCCCAGTTGTCCTTAGCTATTTATAACATCATGGCCCCAAACCCAGAGATCTGCCTACTTCTGCTTCCTAAGTGCTGGGATTAAAGGTCGTCACTACCATGGTTGGCCTTCTTTCAGTGGAGTGTTAGCATGCAACAGGCCACCATCATTCCAGCATCCACCATGGCAACTGGGTATAAAACTTAGCCTTTAAAAGAATTTGGAACTAACGTTTCTAAATGCAAACAAAACTGTCATTTTAAAAGAAAATCATACAAATTCCTCAGGTCTCAGAGGTAGTGATAAAAAAGAGAAAATGCTTGAATTTTTTGATACAGATGCAATAAAATGTCTCAGGAATTAATAAGTCGCATCCTTTGCTGTTCTTTCTATCTTGTATTTAGATTTCAAAACAAAATCTGCTGCTTAGTTTGTTGTGCATACTAATTAGACATTTTTTAGACATTATTCTTTTTTGGAACATGGTAGTAATTAGCAACTAACCCAGTTAAAAGGCAAAGATGAAGACGAAGTCTTTTTATACTTGTATTTCTGAACTTGAATAAGGACATTTTGAGCTGTTTGGTCATGTACTCAATAGAATATATTTTTTTCTTTTCAAAGGATTCCAGAAAATGCTTCTGTACTCCTTTCTAGCAGCCATGAATGCAGCTCTGATTTTACTTTTCAAAATGATCTTCATCTCCTTTTATTGGAAAATGTCACTTCATCAAGCCTTTAGCAATAAACCCCTGCAGTGGCTTGACCTCTCTCGGTAACTTTTGTGGCTTTACAATTCCTCCTGTGAGTGTAACTGTCATTTCAGCATGATCCCCGCTTTAATCCTGTTAAACTCCTGCAAGCACCCCATCTTATGTATGTTGAGCACTTACTTGAAATGTAAGACACTTTTCCAATCCATTTTTCATTTCTGAAAGCTGCTGCAGGAGAGTAGACTCCATTCATTCTTTTTGAAACCGTGAACTTCCCAAGCAGATTGACATGTCTACAACTATGAACAGTCCTTAATTCATTTTTCTGTCATTTCCTCCTGTGCCTATTCTGCATAATCTTAAGTATGTACTGAAATGCACTTGGGTTTCTTATAGGACAATAACGTCCTCTTCATCTCGACTGAATGCTAAAGAGATCACCCTTTCCTATAAACAAGTGTAGCATCACATCTGGACTCACACACATGGTTTTCATTCTAGACCCATCACTTAACACATTAGTGACCTGGAAAGTTGATTCATACACCTTTTTATACCAATTAGTATCATTTATTTCAAATCATTGTTAGAGCTTCAGTGGTTCTTAAGAGAAAAATGACCAGAATGGTATAGTTAGCCATCATTGTCTACTCTGCTGAGTATTTGATGAAGTATTAGAGAAGTAGAGTAAATTAAGCACCTAATTTATGCCAGGCTCTGCTCTTGACACTTGGAATTTACCAAAAATGTTGTCATCAAGCAAGAATGTAACTTAGTTTTTGCTCATGTATTATGTAAAACTAACTGTAAAAGAATGAATTTGTCTTGGTTATCTTTCTCCTTGCTGTGACAAATACCTAACGGTTTGAAGGGGTGGAAGGTCATGGTAGGGAAGACATGATGGCAAAGTTGTGAGACTGCATCCCCGTGAGGAATATGAGAGATGACTGTGGCAGATCAGTCAGCTGCATGTGTCCCTCTTATTCTTTAGCCCATAGAATGATGCTACTACATTCTGGAAGTGTCCTGCCAGTTAAACGTCTCTGAAGATCCTGTCACAGAAAACAAATAAGCAAACAAAGAAAATTGAAGATATGCTTCACTAATCCCCTAGACTTTTCTCTTAAATATATATTTTTTTCTCTTAAATATTTATATATTTTTGTTTTATTTGTATGACCTGCATGTATGTACATGTGTTGTATAAATTCTTGGTGCTCAAGGAGGCAAAGTAGAGGCATCAGTTCCCCTGGAACTGGAGTTACAGATGATTGTGATCTCCTTTATAGATGCTGGGAACTAAGCCTGGATCCTCTGCAAGGGCACCAAGTACTCTTAATCCATCTTTCCAGCTCCCTCTGCTCCACTTTCATAGTTCAATGAAGTTTCTCAATGAAAATTAGCCATAGCAGATTTCATCCCATCTGTAAATTCCTGTGTCCTCATCTGAAAATTGTAAGAACCATAGGGTTGTGGACAAATAAGGAAGTTAAAGCAGCTTCTAATGACACTGCCATGACCTCTACCAATCACAGAACAACCAACCAGGAGGAGGATAAAGTCTAAGTTGTCTTGAGATGCAGTTCCCACAGGGAGCCTTCTAAAAATTCCCTTAAGGTTTAGAGAAACAAAGAATTCTGTGCATTACTTAATATCTATCTGAAGAGTACTGTTTGAAAACAACATAAAATTAGTTCTGAGTTCCTAAACGTCACAAAGGAGCTAGTTTTTGAATCTACGTTTTCACACTTAGCATCATGGCATAGAAAATGTGAAGAAAAACATTTTTAATAATAAAATTTAAGTTTGCTTTATTATTATTGTGTGTATTAGCATCATGGCATAGAAAATGTGAAGAAAAACATTTTTAATAATAAAATTTAAGTTTGCTTTATTATTATTGTGTGTATTTTTAAAGTGCATTGTGTGAGTATGGGAATATGTGTGCCACAATCTGTACTTAGAGGTCAGAGGGTCACTTATGGGAGTTCGTCCACTTCTTCTACTATGTGGGTTCTGGGGAGTTGAACTCACATAATCCGACTTCAAAACATCTTGATAGATCTTAGTAAGAGTTAAGGTATTAGTAACAAAACCATTAACAGTAACAGCACATGAACCTATTACTACGGTGAATGAAGCTGAGTTATTCGGAAAAATATTCAATCTAATAAAATAAGTCATTTAAATGGGCATATGGTTTCAGAGGGTTATAGCCAATCATGGTTAAGTAAAGAGATTTTGGCAGGCATAGCTGAGATCTCGCATATTGATCTAAAAGTTGTAGGTATAGAAGAGAGTGATGTAAACCTTTTGAAACATCAAACCAGTGACACACAGCATCTCACTAATACACACCTCTTAGTCCTTCTCAAAAAGTTCAACCAACTAGGGACTAAGTAGTAAAGCCTAAGAAATTATGGAGGTTGTTCACATTCAAATCATCACAGTGACCCCAGTCTCCTGACACTAAAGTCAAAATGACATTATCTTCCTTCAAACTGTTCATTCTCCTACACTGCCTAGTCCAGAGAATAACTCTTTTATTCTCAGGTTGAATAAATCTTTTTCTACCATTAGTAAATTTGGGATACCACATGATGTGTTTGCCACAGTTCTTCATTATTTTTATTATAGAATAAATAATTGAAAAGGAAATTCAAAGAGATGCTATTGGATTTAGCACTTCAAAATCTCTTCAGTTCCTAATACTAGATAGCAACAACAGAAAGTTTAGTAGTATCATCAGAACAAGGAACACAATGACATCTTAAACAGAAAAAAACAACATGTATAGGGACACTCCCAAGATCAAAGAAAAATCTATTCCTGATGGACACTAAGCTAGCTTGCTTGTACATGGCTCCATGTATAAGAGAAAAAAAATGTTAGGATAATCTAAGCTGGGAAAAGTCAAATGAAAATGGCCTGTCTTTGTCTAGTCTAGGAAGTAGTAATGTGTAGACATTCCTTTCAAATTCCACAGTCATTTGATAGATGCAAAACATTTGAGTAAGAGATATTTTTTTAAAAATAGATACTCTCAGAGTTGATTGACTCTCCTTTACCGAATTTCCAAAGTCTTTTCATCTATTTCTAGAGCATTTTCTTGCATCTATTATGTCAGGTACTAGTGCCTTTGATATAGAAGTGAACAGGATGATAAACTCCCCACACTTACCAAGCTAACAGCTATTTGTTTTGACAAAATAAAAAATTCATTTCACTTCTTCGGTAAATATATTCCTTTTCTTAGACTTAGACCCTAAGTCACCTAAGAATGCAGATTTTGTTTGATTTGTACAAGACCTTGGGCAAAATACTGGAATCTAGTAAATACCCTATACAAATGTTTGATAAAATAATTTAAAATATATACATGTAGATTTTAATAAAATCAAATATCGGACAATGTTTATGACAAATTTTTCATACAAATAAATTCCACTAATTTGAAACCAGTTAGAAGCTAAGTAATGGCTAATATCTCATGTGGTTATTGATTCACTCTGGTTCACAGCTAAATGTTTTCATTGGAAATGGCCATTGGAATAACTTCATGGAGTCTGAATACTTCATTTCAGCTACACCAATACAACAAAGCTGTTTCGAAAGTCAAGTATCTCAGACCAGGTAGGAAGTTTGAAACATATCCGATTTTCCTCTTAATGTCCACAAAGTATTTTCCAGTTATTGTGGTAAGGCATATTTTCAGAAAGTTAAAGTCTTCTTTTATTCATGAATAAAAGTTTAAGGCTTTTTTTATTCATAAATCATGTGAAAATTATGAAGGCATTGTCCATATGTATTTTCAGGTTTTAAATTCTAGAAGAAAAGCATAAACGCTGGTGGAATGCTTAATTCCTCCAGGGTCAAATTGAGCTTGAGTTAGTGTCTCTCAGATCTGTATGTGAATTCTCGAACATCTCATAGGTCTTCAGTATTTTAGGGGAGGGGAGAAATTATATATTTTTTGTATTCTTTTTTTCAAAAAAATTAAAGTTGTTGGGCCACTATGGTAGGCTATTTTTGAATCAACATTAACCCCAAACACTATTTTTAAAATCAAAGAAATTATAGTTTACTGTTAGCAGAGAATAGCAGCAATAGAAGCAACATAGATACTCTTACTTAGGAAACAGTGAAAGCAGGCTGGCCTTGCTACCTTTACTTAAACCTCTTTATATCTTAGCCACCTGTTGGGAGGTACCACTTACCCAATCTGAGGGCTAGAGTTTCTTTTCAGTAAATCCATTCAGGAAACACTCTCAGAGACATCTTCAGACACATTTCAGACAAAAATGTGTCTCTTGTTGATTTCCTGTTGGGTACACTGAAAATCAAGATTAATTATCACAGCAAACTCCCTATTCCTCTGGCTCTTATCATCCTTCTACCCTCTCTCAATTTTTCCTGAGACATGGATGTGGTAACTATAATGTAGATGTATCTATTACTACTTGACCCCATAACTCTGCATTATGATTGGTTGTGGTTTTCTGTAATCGTCTCCATCTGCTGCAGTAAGAAGTTGCATTAATGAGGACTGAAGGTTTAGAGGGGGTAATAGGAAAAGGAATTATGTTATATTCTCAAAATACAAAAGAAAAAATAATAAAAATTGATCCTCACAATCTTTAAGATTCTTATGTATTTTATTATCTGCTTGGAAGTCTTTCAACCAGAAGAGATAGATTACCTCCATCAAGGGAAAAAGCCTAAAGAACCTTCTGAATATTGTATGATCAGCTCTGAAGGAGACCCTTTAGAAATCCAAACAAAGCGCATTAAAAATCATTTCACTAGTGTTACTTTGCCCAAAAGTTTCCTACAACACTATATTTCTGTTTATTGGAACATCCTTTCCAATATTATGCAGAGGTAATTCTGGAAATTCTGTCATTTGGACAATCTTTAACTTGTCTTTCTGTAACTCTTTTTCATAATTCTGACAACTTCATACACAGGACAAAGTTGAGGTCCTTTCATATAAACCAGTCAAATCAAAAGCAAAGCACTAATCAATGGTTTTATTTTAACACATGTATACAAATTTATAGCTTTGCCCTTCTTTTCAGATGGGTCCATTTTCTTTTCTTTTGAAGTTCTCCAAGGAGAGAGGAGACACTTGAACTTGGGGAGAACTGAACTTACAGAGCCGAAATCTGCTATTCATGATAGGTTGGCTCCAGGGAGCACCTATCGTCCACAATTCCTCAGAGTACTATGGGAATCAAGCTACATTTTAGAAAGAGATGGAAACTTACAGTGAATCCAGCTAGCCCAGAGAATTTAAGTTATCTATGTGCACAAACTGGTTGATGGGAAGGCCAGGATGAAATAAGACTGTCAGTCTTCGGGGAACACTTTCTATCCATCGTATTACACTGTGACTGGTGACTGTTTTATTTCACAGTTTCAACAAAATTTCCACACAGATTATACTTTTCAGACCCTTTACAATCCAGAATCTCTTCCGTAGTTGCTTTTAGACTGACCCCGTTATAGATAATACTTTAGTTGCCTTTTCTTTTTGTAAGATTCATCTTCTCCCTATTGTTAAGTGCTCAGAGAGCCATGGCCTTCTGTAGCTTTAGTAACATCACAAAAATTGTACAGTTTCATTGGCATTGCAAGAAGTGACTCCTATTAATTCCCACATGAAACATAACCCTTATCTGTGAAACATATCTGAAAGCAAGCAACCCACAAGCCTTTCATAAACGAGTATCACAGAGCCCATTCAACTCTCTCTGTTATAGTGCAGCTCTCTTCTCCTGCATATATGCACCACACACTAATCGTGACTTCTTTCTCTGAACCACCACTCCATTCTGTTATCCCTTGTTACAGAGAATTTACTCTGAAGTGTGTGTAAATGTGATGTATAGCTTGTATTTCATCTTTGTCAGAGTAATCACCACAACTTACTCTTTCCAAGATTCTCTTTTAAAAACAAAAACCCTGAATGAAAAATTATTTCTATTTGATAGTTTCTATCAAGAGATTCGTAAGTACCTACTTTTATAAAATTTTCACACATGAATAATAAGATGCAACCCAATTGTCAATCCTCCTTCTTTTCCCTTTTCTACATTCTCCCACGCTTCTTAGGCGTCATTCATCCCCTATGCCTCCTTCTTTTTCTCTTCTTCTATCTCCTGGTAGTAGTGTGATGGGACACAGTGCCTTGACCACACTATACAAGTGCTATGCCACAGAGATACATCCCTAGTTAGAGTTCTTGACTAACAAACATGCAACATCTTACTTCCCTCCATGGAGTTTCTGTTATATAATTTCAGGGTTTGTGATTCATTTATCTAATCAAGCAAGGGTTTTAACTACAGTATGAAGTTATGATACCATCCTTATTTAGGCATTTTCAGTATACACATCAGAAAATATAAATTCAGACACAAATGCCAGTAATAAGGCACTAGCTATGTTTTACTAACTCTCTTCAAAATATTTAATTTTTCTGTGTAGCCTAGCTTATTAAAACATTGATTCCTATCAAGTATTTTTCCTGATAAGAAGTATAGTATACTTTGATGTGTTACTGTGAGTCTTTTGAGCCATTGGAGAATGTGATTGTTTACCTAAGGAGTTTGTTAGAATGTGGATAGAAAAACCTTCTCTAATACCTACAAGAAATAATGTGCTTACGAGATGTTATCAACAAAGAGGAACCTGGAATAGAGAAAGACAGACATGATATAATAATTTTTGAGTATTTCACAACCAATTACACATTGACATTTGGATAAGAGAATGCATAACAAGCAAGCAAACAGAGTATGCCCTCACAAGTCATGTTACCCTCGATCTAGCCAAATTCAATTTCTATTTCACTAAGAGTTTCTGGGAAACTCTGCTTCCATGTTGCTACATAAGGCAAGGAAGAAGGTGGTGCCTCTCCCTCTTCTGTGGAATCATAAGATGATGTTCAATTGAATTAATTTATGAAATATTTTTTCTGTGTAGCTACAAAAAGAGAATTTGCTTGTTTATTATTATTATTATTTTGACTGTAGGTGTTTATGAGAATCACTATGACGATTTGATTATATATAAGGATCAAATAAGTGTAGGTTGTATTTTTATTCCTTATATGTGTCTTAAATTTTTAATTGGTGTGAAGTAATGATACATATTCATGGAGTATAGTGTTCTAGTTCACTGCATGTATGTAACATATTCTGGTCAAGTCAGAGTGTTTAATATTTATCTCTCCATCACTACTTTGTGTTTGGAGACCTCATCTTCTAATTTTCTAGTCACTCAAATATTATATAGTGGTTTATTGTGAACTATAGTTCCTTTACATAAAGTATTAAAATCTATTACTTTTATCTACATCAATTATATTAATTTATGAGAAAGGTAAAAACAAAAAAAAAAAACAGTAACTAGTTATAGCATGACAGCAAAAAAAAAAATGCACCCTGAAATGTGACAGCTTGTTTCATGACGGCATCTTGCTAATGATAACTTAAATTCTCTTAACTGGCTTGAAGAACCTCAAGCTCTTCGTTTCCTTCTAAAATATAATTTAATGTCCATGGAAACTTGGGTGGCACTTTCTAAGGCATGAAAAATTTGAGTAGATTTTATTTATTATAATGACATAATAGATCTATCACTGGTTGTCTTAGGGTTACCAATGCTGTAAAGAAAAACTACGACTACTGCAACTCTTATAAAATAAAACATTTAATTGGGGCTGGCTTACGGTTTCAGAGGTTTAGTCCTTTATCTCAATGTGGTGGGAAATATGGCCGTACATGAGCAGACATGGTGCTGGAGAGGTAGCTGAGAGTCCTATATCTGGATTAGTAGGCAGCAGAAAAAGGGACACTGGGCCTCACTTGAGCATTTGAAACCCAAAAGCCACCCCAGTGACATACTTCTTCCAACAAGGCCACACCTACTCTAACAAAGTCACACCTCCTAATGCCTCTCCCTAAAGATTCAACTGTGAGTCTATGGGGGACATTCTTATTCAAATTACAACAATGATTGTCTATCTTAGATTTCTTTCCACATAACATAGGGTTCTCCCAAATCTCCTTAGTGATGGATAATTTGCAAATTTAATGGAACTTGTGTTTTAAATCATCTGCCATTTTGCATCTATTAATGTGCCCGGTATTCAAGTAAGATACGAGTTTTTCTTTATGCTGAGGACAACACTTGTTTAGAATTAACCAATATTATAAATATATCCCTTCTGGTGTCAACATGGTAAGATTTCTCTATTGATCAATCATCATTCCAGGGAAAATTCTGTTCCCTGAGGGCAGATGCTCTGTTATATGAACTGTCACTTTTTTGCTTTCCTGAAGCCAAAAGTAAGCCAGCCACTAATTAAACTGGGATAAATTAAGGCAAATTGAATCTGCCTGCACATCTGCTCCAGGTTTGCAAATGGGACCACATGGCCAAGTCGACCCAATTCACTGAAAGAATCTTCTTTCACTTCTCAAACAGTTCCAAAGAATCCCAGCACCTTAGTTACTGGAATTCTGATGTAAGAAAAAGAGAACTAGAAATATTTCTTGTCTGCCTATACACTAAAGGATCTGCAAAACAGCAAATCCATAGTCAAAGAATGCCCAGGTAGCTTCTAAAGTTAGATCATTCTGAAACACTGACTATATGTACCAATAAGAGGAAGTCATTTGAGTGTGATGAAATCAGTCATTGTCTGCTGACTCTATAACATAACCAAAGAATTACTCTAAAATATTATTATTGCTACAAAAAATATCTATAAAATATGATATCTTCTGTTAGAACAAACTGTGGTATCAATTTTTATTTTTCTCTCAGTTAATCTATAATTATTTTCCACAATCATTTTACTTACATTTATGGTATCATTCATACACATACTCTCTGACTTGTGGTTATTTATTTGAGCTACATTTCAAGAACTGTCATTTTTATGATGAAGTTTTATGTTCAACTTCCTATTGTGTCTATGAGTATCTTGAAATGTGATTTTACTTTGTTTGTTAACTGATACTTACAAACTTCTTACATTTCTCTTTCTTTCCTTTAACCCATTCCTCTCTCCTTCCATCATTCCTTGTCTTCATGTCTCCATCCTTAGTTTTCCCCTTCTTACATCAGGATTTCATCAGTTATGGTACACAGAATCTTTGGGTCAGTTTCAGAAGTAGAAGAAGATTCCTGTTAGTTGAATTGGATCAATTTGGCCTTCTGGTCTTGTTTGTAAACCTAGAGCAGATTCAATCAACTATTGAGAAATTATTTGAACTATGGTGTCAAGATACTTACATAACAATACTTGGCCTCACAAGATATGCCCACAGGTCCAATAGTGCCATGGGTTTTTTTTATTATTTATTTATTTATTTATTTGCAATCACACGAGGTTTATTGACAGGACAGGAACCAGTGCACTGGGGCCAGGGAATAACCGACCACTTTTTTATTGGATGTGAAGTCTACATGATGAGATGGGAACTCAAACTTGTATCTGTTAATGGGGCCAAGAACATGTGACTAGATATATCATAGAGCCAAGAGTGAAACCTAATACTATTATTCTAATAAATGGACATATAATTTTAAAGAATCCTAATGACATATTATTTTATTGACAGAAGAGTGAGTATCTCAGCCCTGATCAGAGAATCTTTTGCTTACCAGAATGAACACTGCGACCCTCACTGGTCAATGTGAAGAGAATAAAAGACAGTGGACTGCATAAAATAAATTGGATGTACATATCACAGTCTTCTCCACAAAGCTCATGGGACTTTGTGAAAAACAAGACAGAAAAAAACGTCAGAGGTTAAGATGTCTTAAAGAAAACTTTCTTCTGGATACAACAGGATAGTTACACATGTGAGCTCAAAGTGATTGTGAAATTATGAATGAGAGTTTCATAAATTCAAGTCAGTGAAGAAAAATCTCAGCCTATAAGAGAGAGGTGGGCATGAAATTCCACCACTAGCTGATGAGACATTGGGATATGATAGCTGCTAGGGGAGGGAAAATCAATTGTCTTTAATAATGTACACCCTGGTTGGTTGGCCATACTTTAGTGAGTACTCCAAGAGTACTTGGGCAGCACAAACTAAATGTCTGGATCAAAAGAAAGAAAGAAAGAAGGAGAGAGAGAAAGAAAGAGAAAAAGAAAAAAATCAAAGTTGGATGTCTCAATTAAAGTTTTCTTGCTGTAAAGAGATATCATGACCATGACAACTCTTATAAAAGAAAACATTTAATTAGAGCTTGCTGACAATTCAGAGGTTTTATCCATTATTGTCATTGCAGTATGACAGCACACAGGCAAACATGGTACAAGAGAGATAGTTGAGATTTCTACACCTGGAGTGGCAGGAAATAGGAAGAGAGAATGACTTTGGGCCTAGCTTGAGCTTCTGAAACCTCAATGGCCACCCCCTGTGATATACTTCCTATGAGGTCATACGTAAGTGTAGTTTAGTTGGCCACCTTGGCGTCAATTTGTAGTAGGAGGCCACTAGTTTGTTCGCAGCTTCTTAGACCTGAAATAATCACACAGAAACTATATTATTTAAATCACTGCCTGGCCAATCACTATAGCATATTCCTAGCAAGCTCTTACATATTAAATTAACCCATTTCTATTACTTTAAAATTTACCATGAGGCTCATGGCCTACTGAAAAGGTTCTAGCTAGCAACTTGCATCTTTCCCCTCTGGCAGCTACATGGCATCTCACTCACTCCGTCATCTTTTTCCCAGCATTCAGTTTAGTTTTCTCCATCTAGCTTTATTCTACCCTATTACAGGCCAAGGCAGATTCTTTATTTATTAACCAATAAAAGCAACACATAGACAGAAGGACTTCCAACAGCATGACTATGTCTGGAATTAACTAAAACCCAAGTAGCTGAGTTCACCTGTGAGGAATTTTTTTTTTCTGAATTAAATTATTCGACATGGGAACACTCATCTTTAATCCAGATCTTTGGAAGCAGGGAGATTCACCTTTCGTCTGGAACAAACCTTTTGTGGTGGCAGCTTATATCAAAGACATGGAAGTAAGAAGCATTTGTCCTTTGTCTACTTGTCCTTGCTCTCCCTGGTATGTTCATTTCTTCACTGGCATTAGAGTTTGCTTCTTTGGGAGTCAGTTGTATATTGAAGACCAACTGAGACTTACAACCTTAAGGACTGAACAGCTACTAGATTATTGGACTTTTTGTGGATAGTTATTGTTGGACTAGTTTGACTACAGCCTGTATACTCTAATAAATCTCCTTTATACATAGAGAGATTCATCCTTTCAGTTCTCTTCCTCTAGGAGAACCTTGGTTAATGCAAATTATTTTTACTGATTAGTAAAATGTCTTAAAAAACAGTCCAAAGTTTCCTAATATAAGATCTACATGGTGTTGGTAGCCATATTTGTTTTTCTAAAATGTGACTACTCATGGATATAGAAAATGAGAAGATTCTGATTCTGTCTTCCTCTTGGGCAGTTTAAATGTGTAATGCCCTTTAGGAGTTCTAAGGGGAAAACCTAACAAATCTTCTTATCATGGTTTAGCTCAGCATTTCCTATGCCTGTTTGATTAAGGGAAATTTTTATGTGTGATTCCCTCATGAAAGCTTACATTAGGGTTTGAAACAGTTCACTGCAGGCAATTAGGAACCCCATCTTTGCTTATTTTCTACTGCTATAGCATAATTTCGGAGATTAGCAATTTACATAAAAGACTTATCTTCTAAAAGCTGGAAATTCTAAAATCAAGGTGCTGAATCTTGCCTGCACTCATCATGTGCCATAACATGAGTATCGCACAAGAACAAGCAGGGATATACAAGACCTCGTCCCTGTTTCTCTGCTTATAAAGCCATTGGGTTCATCATGAGGGCCACCTGTAAGACTTCATGAAACCGCTATTTCCTCCAAAAGATAAAAGCTCCAAATCTATAAACATATGCATTTGAAAATTTTCTGGAGTCTGGTTTTCAAGTGGTAGGACCACAGACCTCCATCTATTTTTAACAATAACAACAAAAGGATAGCATCTACGACATGTCTATGGGCATGTCTAAGAGGAATTATTTTGATCAGGTTAATTGAAGTAGGAATACCCACATCACCATGGAAAGTAATGTACCATTTGCTGGGGTCCTAGAAGGAAAAAGTGAACATTGATTGCTCTCTGCCCTCTGACTATGGACACAATGTAATCAGTAGCCAACTCTAGCTGCTGCTGCTGCTGCTACCTTGGTCTATGCAGTTGAACTATAAACCAAACCAAACCAAACAAGCAAACAAAAACCTTCCTTCAGGAAGGTTGCCTTTGTTGTGTATTTTCATATAGCAACAAATAAAGTAACCTTATCTTGTCTCAATTGTGAAGCCACTGAGCAGAGAAACAAGGAACATAATTCAGTGTTATGCTGACCAGTGAAATATTTTGAATACCAATAAAATGCCCTAATATCATCTTCTCAAGACAAATGGATCAGGAATAAAACAAACGCAGAAACGTCGGAATTTCCTAAGTAATTAGAGAAGATGACTTTATTGGGCAGTGTTGGCCTGAAGTGGGATATTCGAGGTGGTAGAGGCATCTTTGACATTGTTAGAAATTCAGATGCCTCTAGCCATTTTCTAAGTTCAAATATTTAGGGATGAAGCTTTCCTTCCCCCTTTCAGCCAATATCACCCATAACTCATTAAATACTGGTCAGAAATTAAGGGCAAGGAGCTCCTCCTCTTGTGTACTCCAACAAATCCAAATCCCCCGAGTCTATAATTCTAAAACTCATGAATAATACCAAATACCGAATACATTTCTAGAACAGTACTACCTTCAACAGAAACACTTCAAAGCTTTAGGCTTTGACTTGAGATCAAAAATTGGCAAGACATTTTATTATGAAATACAGATTTTCAGTTTTAAATAAGAAAATATTGACTTGGGCTCTAACGAACTGTTAATATGACACATTGAATCTTAGACATGCTCTGGGCAGAACCCAAAGCGAAGAGTGTGTACTGTGCTCTGTTCATCTTTGCGCTTCCTTATTACACATTCTCCCCACTTTTATCCACTTTCAATTGTAGTAATAGGAGCGGCGGGCTATGTCCCGCCCCCCCCCCCCCCCCCCGCTAGCTTTACCTGAAATAATTACACGGAAACTGTATTCTTTTATACACTGCTTGGCCCATTTCTATCTAGCCTCTTCTAGGCTAGCTCTCACACCTGGACTAGCCCATTTCTTATAATCTGTGTAGCCCATGAGCTGGCTTACCAGGAATGATCTTAACCTGTGTCTGTCTGGAGTGGGAGAATCATGGCGACTCCCTGACTCAGCTTCTTTCTCCCAGCCTTCTTTTCTGTTTACTCCTCCCACCTATGTTTTAACCTATGAGGGCCAGCCAAGCAGTTTCTTTATTGCGTAACCAATGAAATCAACAGATTGATATATGACACTCCCACATCATTCAATGACTCCAGAAAAATAATATGAGGACTGTATTTTAATTGTTTTGTGATTTTGTAGTATAATAATGTGGGCTACTGCTCCCACCACTTCCCTACTCAAACTAGTATTAGGTTTGCATATATTAAGTGAACAATGTAAACCATATTAATTTTTTTCCTTATTTTTTCCAGATCCTGCATTACTAAGCATTTGTTGATGTCACACGCCATTGATTTCTACAGGGACCTTACTACTCCAAAACAAGGTACCTCTACAGGGGAGAAGAGAAAACTGAAGCAAAGGCTGAGCAACTTAGAGTCCCAGGAATCAGCAATGGTAGACACTGGAACCACACCCTAGTTCATGCTGCTTTTAATTGGCTTAAAGATGCTTTGATTCAGCAGTTTTGATGACTGGCATCCCTCTTTTTCCCAGACTCTCTCTAGGTTAGTCTCCTCACTGCTAAGTCATTCCTCTCCAATACTTAGGCCTCATTGATGGGTATCCAATGTTCCAAGCATGCTGCTGCCTTAAGAACTCTATATTTGCTCATTTTTTTCTGAAATACTATGTCCCTGAGAATCTTTTTGTATATCTGGGTAACTGATAAATGTAGTCTCATTCCCACATTTTGATCTTCAGAAGCCTCTTCTCCCTTCTGTTTGTTATATGTCAAATCTTACATGGCTGTCTAACAAGCCTGAGTTTCACTTGCTTATTGTCTCACTAGCCCTTCCCTCCACGACTGTGTAAAGTTTCTGGGAGTACTTTATTCTCTATTACCTTTTTGGTACTTAGAGGAGCATTTGAAAAATTATACTCTGCAAGCATTGCTTGACTAAACATTATTTTATCTTATCTTTATTCTTATCTGTTTATGCACCTCATTTTCATAATTCTTAAAATAAATTTTTTATCTTTATCATTTTATTGCTATAATAAGCAAATTAATCTCTAACACTTTGCTGAACAATAATCAGAGACATCACACTGTGTGAGGTACTCAAATGGAGTCTAGTGAAGTTGCGTTATCAGGACATATTTCTCCAGAGCATCTAGAGGAATTACATTAGGGCAATCAAAACTACAGGATCTGCCATGCTTCATTTGTGTAGGAATCTTCATAAAAGAAACTCTGACTAATCTGTGTAGTCTTAGATTCACCCACCATTATTCAGTGGCTATCTGCCCCCATTCATGACACAGGCCCTAACAGAAAACTCAGTAGATCTTAGTTTTCTGAACTTCTCCCAGTGCCTGCTGTCAGTGACCTTTGCACCACTGGAAAGTTGTCTTATATTTTGGTGCCATTATTTCCACTTGGAATCATTTCTTGGAGTCTCACTTCTCTCCTACACAAATTCAAGTGGATATCACAGAGAGACAACCCTATGCTGTTAATTCTTCCTTTTCCCAATCCTTACTCTTCCCATACCCTTTGTACAGTCTCTCTTTACTTCCCAGTGTGTAGGGATGCCAAGTGCTCCCCTGAATTGTTACCATTGTGATTTATAGGCACCCACAAGGGAGGGATCCAGAGAAAACTTCAAGATAAGAGAGTGGCCCACAAAGGAAGGGCCATCCTTTTCTGCTCTATGCAATTTTGGAGCATTGCTTTTGGCTTAGACTCTCTACCATCACTCTTTCTTCCATGCCCAAGACAACATGGTGCTTAGACATCCCTTTTTCTGTCTTAGGGAGGGCAAAACTGTACCAGGAGTAGAGCGAATGATGCAAGAATGACAAAATGTGGCTAATGTGTCTCATTCGTTAGCCACTTCAAAGCCAGGAAGAAGAGCTGATTTCAGTTCCCTCCCGTGGCTCTTAGGGTTATAATTATATACATGCTGGAACTGAGATGAGAAAACTATAAATCAAGCTGCTTTAAACCCATGATTTAAAGCAAAATTGAATGATACCCAAAGAGTGTGTATACTCTGGAAACAAAAGCAAAGATAATCTATTTCCAACGGTTACACCTACAACCCAGCATAAAAGAAACCCAGCACATTGCACACATGTACCAGAACACCTAAAGACAGATAAATAAAGGAACTTGTAAGATACTCCATGCCTTTTGTTTTTAGTAACTAGACTTTTTGCAAAAAAAAAAAAAAGTGGGAAAAATGCTGCCCCTTTGTTATTAAAATATGCTGAATGCGCTCAAAATCTTTATTGTTTTTATGGTTATGCATCCCCTCCCTGTGACTTCTCATGTCCCTGGAAATTTTCTCTCCCTTTATCTTGAGTTTTATTCCTTCTCTTTTGCCTTAAACAGTTAATTCTACATTCCCAGGTCTTCTTTTCCTGTGACCATTTGATAAGTTTGGTTCTTCATTTTGTTATTTAGAGTCCTGAAAAGATGTATTAATAGCACTTTTCCTATCACCTGCATGTCTTCTTCATAGGAGTCCTCTAGCTACTAACAGAAATTTGCTTCTAAAGCTTCGCATCTCCAGGTGTCTCTCGTATCTCTTGGATAACCTCTGAACCGAGGGAAAGAATAGTCAGCATTTCCCATGACTTGCCCCTCTCTGACTTTCACCTTTCTCCCAGGAAGCAAATCCTCTGATTCTTTGGGACTAAGCAGCCTTTCTAAGAGAGGCTCCACGGCTTGTTTACATGACTCCTTTTGGAACACTGGCATCTACTTTTGATTCTCCCTAACTATTTCATATTCATTTTAAGGCCGAACTTGAAAGATGCTGCTTTCTTTTTTGTGATTTCTTTTAGAATCGCAAATAACATCTTTCTTCTTAGTAGATTTGTATTCAGGGGACATATGGATTTCAGCATTTCTTTTCTTTTTCCAGTGTTTACCATGTTGCCGCACATGCTTTCAGAGCTCGGTTATAACTCGATATCGATATGTCTTTATTTGTTTATTTATTGCTTCATAACACACACAATAAAATCCAACCACTTAAAGTGCTTCATTTATCGTGACTGCCAATTCCAAGGTCAGAAATTCAGCAGGGCTCAGGGTAAGACCACCTGTGATTTACAATGTCTGGGCCCACAGCTCGGGAAACGGAAGGGCTGTGGAGTGTCATGCCATCAAAGTCTGGGTTTTGTTTGGGATGACTTAAAGATGGAAGCTAACAGGCAAAGCAGCAAAGTGTCATCTGTCTGTCTCAAAATGAAGACTTCAGCTCTCAGTGCAAACAGCCACAAACCCAGGGAAGGGTTTCGTGTCTTTTACAAAGCTGTTCAAAAGTCAACGAGCTTCACTGCTGCTCCGCGCCGTGGAGAGGCAATTTCTCCCCTGTCTGTCTGTGTTCAAGCAGGGGGTTCGTTGACCCTGCCTTTCCTAGGAGAAAGAAGGAGTATCAACAAAATCTGAAGCCAAGTTTTGAAACATTTTACATGTAAGTACTTGTCAGGTGGAAATTGACTTTTTATGAACTGGCCACAGAAAAGCGCCTCGTGTCTGATTCCACAAGAGAGACCTTTTTCCTTCTGGAAATCGCTGCTGCGTCTGATCTGTAATGAAAGTAGCAGGCACTCTGCCGTAGAACAGTCTGGGTTCAAATGCTGGGTGTATAAGTTTCCAACATAAGGCACAATGCAAAATACTCAGTGCAAAACAACTTTAATGACTCAAGTCTAGGACGGAGGCACCCATATCTCAAGGAATGGAAGGGATAGTAATACCTGAAATAGTGTGGGTTCTGAATAAATGTTAGCTTCCTTTGCTCATACTTCCACTAAATTCAGCCTTCAGTCGTGTTGACAAAAACGCAACTGGGCTAAGTTCTTTCCACAAAAGAGAGAGTATTAGAATTTGCAAGGACAGATTAGGAATTTATGAGGAGTGGGAGACAGATGTGACAAGACCTGATTGCACGAGAGTAATCTCATGTGGCTACAATGCAGACTGGGCAACAAGAGAGAAAAGAGTCCAGAAAAGTATCTTTTGGGGGTGTGGCATATGACTTATATATACTTTATTCTTCCCTTTCCTTATCTTTTTCCCAAAAGACAGTGATTTCGTTTCTGTGTAATGACCATTCCCTTAGTGCTCACTAGAAGTAACAAGTCAGAGCCTTCTCTGTGATCATGATGCCAGGTGGCTGTGTTTGCTTTTTGCTTCCTTATCAAATCTTCAGTTTTAAGAACTCAGTGAGAATACTGGCTGTGGGGTGCAGTAAATGTCAATCTCTGATCAGCAGGCCAATTGGGGAATGAATGTGCCAACCAGAGGCATCCAGGAGGAACATGACTCCAATTAATGTGAAAGCTTATGATTATTTATGTTATTATTTCTGTTTTTTAATTTCTTTTAAAGAGATTGATAACTTCATTTGATACCAGAATCAAATAAAATTAACCAGTAAGGGGAGAATTGAATAGTGGTTTTAAAATATGCAATTCAAGTGGTACTAAGACAGTCTTGAATTATTCAGGATTGGCTCTATTACTGAGCACCCAGAAAAACCCCACTTAACTCCCCAGGAGAGAGATTGCCTCCTAATGGGATTCATCAACACCATCACCAGAATCACATTGTTGACTCTTTATTCCCATGCATATCATTATTATGTCTGTGGAATAATCAGAAGGATACATAGACAAAGTCTGTCTGTGTATAAAGTTGATGTTTGTTGGAGATGTGTATATATTATGAATTAATGATCTAAGACAAACTTAATGGTAGTGAAACAGCGACCTTGGAGGAGGAGTGCTGTTTACTGGTTTATTCTCTGTGGTTTACTAAGCCTGCTTTCTTATACATGGGAGGGTTGAAGGGGAGAGGGGTGAGGCAGGGAGAGGAACAGGGAAAAATGTAGAACTCAATAAAAATCAATAAAAAAGATATTTAACATGTCACATGAATCACTTGGTAAGTCACTTAAAATAAACTCACAATAAATAAAACATTTAAAAAGATTTTTGTCTCTCAAATTGAAGATAATTTAGTTCTTTTTACTCAATTCCCCTCCCTTTTCAACTTATTATCCACTTGAAACAGTGCAGAAGAGCCTGAGACAACTTTCTTTTAGTTTTCAAGATGTATATCATGATGAGTAAGTTCACCACAATGACTTTTAAAATATTCTATTTATTTATTAATTAATTTGTTTGTTTTGTTTTGTTTTTTGAGACAGGGTTTCTCTGTGTAGCCCTGTGTGTTCTGGAACTTGCTCTGTAGACCAGGCTGGCCTCAATCTCACAGACATTCTGCTGTCTCTTGCTCTTGAGTGCTGGGGTTAAGGATTTGGACCACCACCACCCAACTGTGATTTCTGTGAAGGAAACTTTCTAATACTGATACATCCTTACCATTGTGCCCTCTCACATGATCATACAAAACTGTGTGTAATTATCATGCATGTCCATACAATCTATACAAAGGCAGTGATGTCGTCATGCGATTGTGAGCAGAGGGCACAGGGAAAAGAGAACTTATGAGAACATCCAGCCCCTTTGATTTATTCAGTTGCTTTGGAATGTTGTTCTGAAATATTATTTATTATTAAAAAAGAATTGTTAAGATGGAATGAAAAGAAGATGGGCTACTTTCCCTTCAACTCTTACCTACTTTTGAGTGAAAACCATTTTGTAAGCACATCAAATCCTCAAGTCTCAGTCCCTGTCATCAGAGCACCATACCAGAAATGTCCTCAAGTACTTACTCTAGCAAGCTCCTGTAAGTGTTGGGCAGGAAAGTCCTGAGGAGACCCAGGTGAGGAGATCACAGCATATGTATGCTCAGTCATTAAACGATCACCAGCATTTTTATTTCTCAATATTAACATCTTATTCCTGTCAAATGCCTTCCAGGAATTCGTTCATTCAATTCTTAGGATAGTGATACATTTTCTATTTTATAATTAATGATAAGGGCCTCCAAATAGTTTAAATGTGTTGCACAAAGAAAAGCAATAAGTAAACTAATGGATAGGGGAATCATCAAAGTGAGGCTGGCTTTGCATACTTTTAAAAAAGATGAAGGATTTTCTTTAAGCCAGGCTGGACCAAGACCTCATCTTCCCAACTATGATTGTTGCATGGAATTTTGGTGTCCTCAATACCTCAATTCAAGGCTGTAGTCAAATATTTTATGGTTGCTTAGTAAATAGCATTCTCTACAACAACAAAACAAAAATCTTTCTCAGAAAATTCCATAGGGGAAAAGGAATGTAAGTAAGGTTTGGTAAGAGTTTATAATGACTGGTACAAATACAGCAAGGAAAACGGGAAGGACTTCGGGTAGAGGAGGATAGACTTGATCTGGTGTAGGATGTGTCACTAGCTAGCTGCATGGCATGAGTTAAACCAAACCTGCTATGAAACCTCAGTCTCTCCTCTTATAAATGAAGCTCTTCCTAGTTAATGTATATCTTAAGACTATGAGTACAGTCTATTTCTAAGCAGTAACTTGGTAGGTAATTATTATGATTCTTTGCAGTCTAAAGTAATGAGTACTTTGAAGTTTTCATGTGAATACCTGCTAAATACATGGATGTTTCTACAGTGGGTGTTTCCCCTCCCCAGGCCACTTTCCTTTTGTCTCCTTCCCTCTTTCCTCTCTTTCTCTGTAAGTCGCTGTTCCATTGCAGTGAAGAGACACTCTGACTAAGGCAAGTCAGAAAAGAAATAATTGAATCATGAGCTTGCTTACAGTTTCAAAGAGTTAGTCCCTTATCATCATAGCAGGGGCATGGTAGGGGCATTGTGGTACACATGGTACTGCAGCAGTAGGTGAGAGCAGTATCTTGATTCACTGGCAGAGAGATAAAGATTAGACCTTGCATAGTTTTTTGAAACCTTAAGACCCACTCCTACTAACCTATTTCCTCCAACAAGGCCCTACCTCTGTCACCTTCTAATCTTATCAATCAGCTCCACTCCCAGAACACTAAGCATTCAAAATACAGGTGCCTGTGGGGGCCATTCTCATTCAAACCATCACACTCTCCCTCCCTTCCCTTTCTCTCTCCTTTTCTCCTTAGGTTAATTTCCAGATCTTGCTCTGTGCAGCCAAAGGGAGTTGCAATGTTGCCTTCTCACCATCTTTGCCCGTCATGGCAGCTTTTCTCTAAGTAAAATGATTCTTCTCCCAATTAAAGTGTATATTTGTAGGGGGAAAAAGTAGAGTGCTCAGTAATTTTAGGTTTCCTGGAAAAGGAATGAGTTGAATCTTTCCTTCGTCAGGGCACTTGCAAAGGAATAGTACATAATGGGCTCAGTCTAGGTCATCCTGACAATTTACCTACAGTGGTAGCTGATCGTCACACATGCCCATCAGCTTAAACATGGTGAAGCCAATGACAATTTAGCAGGAAAGTCAATAAAACATATATTGTATTTAGTCTATTCGGAACCAAATTGTTTTTCAACATTTATTTATTTATTTTTTCTGTAGTTAAGTTTCAATTCATCTGCGAGTCTGTCAGGATGACAGGAACTCATTTGGAATCCACGATGACAACCGACATAAAGTGCATTAAAAATTAGATTTTGGAATTCAAAGACTGAAAGCTTTAAATCACGGCAGTTAAGTCAGTTGGACAAGATTGATAGCAGACACTATTCTGTTTATGTTATTAAGGAAGTGTCCCAGCCTTGAAGAGACCTTGTCACTACATAGCTTTTGTTTATGTAAATCTGTGTAAATAAGAATGGAGTGTCTATATCTATTGTTAAGATGCAAAAGTCACCTCAAAGTAATGCCTCAAAGCAACAAGTCATACAAGGAAAACATCAAAATCAGAAAAAGTCTTAGAGGTTCATGTATACACAATCTACTTATTGTGTACATAGGAGAAGGAAACCCTCATGGGAGAAGAGCAGGTGTTTTGTAAATGAAGAACTTCTTTGATTTAAATCAAGGCTTCTACAGGTGGATTTAAGGACGTCCCTGGGAAACTTCAGCATTTCTGGAGAAAACATTTCTCTCTCTCTCTCTCTCTCTCTCTCTCTCTCTCTCTCTCTCTCTCTCTCTCTAGTTCTTGGTTTCACTTGGCATGCACTCTATCCATTGTTTGTATTATTCTTTGGTGACTGTTTTTTCCTGCTGTGTGGCTTCTGCTTTGTTTCAAAGATCTGAAAATAAAGCAAGGCAAACAGTCTATGGCTGCATTATATAATCATCCTCTTGTCACATACGCTCTTGATGAAACTTCCATTTCCTGGACACAGGACTCTCAAGACAGGATGAATATACCAGTCTCACTCTACAGGGAAACAAACATTTGATCAAAGATGCAGGAATATGGAACAGGTTAAGAACTGACTTATTCTGCAAAGCCACACTGAAGACACCACCCATTTATCCTGTTTGCTTAACCCTTCGAAATTTCCCCTGGGTATCTTGCTTTTCCATATTCTCCTTTAGCTCTATGAGCTGCCTATTAGCATTCTGTTCATGCTATTTTGAATAAGGTATTCTCTGTTACCTGAGATAAAAATTCTGTAACATATATTGCACACTCATATTTGGTTTCTAGCCATAAACAAAGGACACTGAGCCTATAATTAGTGATCCTTGAGAAGCTAAATAAGGAGAACCCAAAGAAAAACATATAGGCATCCTCCTGAATATTAACCTTCATCAGGCGATGAAAGGAGACAGAGACAGAGACCCACATTGGATATAATTATTCTCTATTCACAAGGTATTAACATGAAAAACCAAAGTATATAAAAACTACTTGCTTAGGGAATAATACTTAGAGACCAGTAAATATCATCTGAATAGTTTTCCTATAATAGTCTCTTCTCTATACGAGGCTGTTGCTGAGATGTATAAGTTAATCCATGAGTTACAAATTTGATCATCAATGAACAGTCTAGGTGAGGGAATATTCTCACCTTTTGATCCTTTGAGTTCCTAGTTAATAAATCCAACCACAGCCAAAGCAAGTTCTTCTCAGTGCACACCTTACCATGAAGGAATCTCCTAGCATTACCATCTTTTCTGGTTTGCATAGACAGAGTTTTACCACATCTTGTCTTGTTTCTTCTTTGTTCAACAATCTTCCTTGGTAATCTCTTTCCTCTCATATTACATTGTGGGTAGCAGACAAATAACAAACCATAACATAAAATAAATATTAAATGAAAAAAACTGTAGAATTTAAACACTTTTCCAATTGTGTCACTCTGAGTAGTGTTATAAAAATCTTTCAGCATACTTTGTCTCACCATCCTCGGTTATCAGATTATCTGCTATATCTCATGAGGTACTGTGTCACAAAATGTGAAGCAGCAGATTTCTCTGATGCTGCCTGGCAATGTTGCAAAGGACACAGAGAAAAAACAAATCAGAACATATATATATATATATATATATATATATATATATATATATATATATAATCTTGGCTCTCACTCAAAGCTTCAAGTATTCATTGGGAAGTAGTTTTTTTTTTTAAGTTATATTTTGGTTTTTCAAGGCAGAGTTTCTCTATGTAGCTTTGAAGCCTGTCCTGGTCTTGTAGACCAGGCTGGCCTCGAACTCATAATGTTCCGCCTGCTCTGGCTCCCAAGTGCTGGAATTAAAGGTGTGTGCCACCACCACCCAGCTAAGGGATAGTAGATTTTTGAAACATACCACTCACAGAAAATGAGAAAAGCTATTGTGTATAAGAAGGATTCTCTGGTTTGGTACTATGGCAGTGGTCAAAGGCTTATGGCTGGTTAGTTCACAAGCCAATAGAAGTAAATTACCTGCCTTTGTTTTGCTAAAAGGGCATGCCATCGAAATGCCTCCTAAACGATTCCATTTATACCCCTAGACTACCATGACCATCAGCCTCTGTCAGAGAAGCCTGTTTCTGTAGTGAGTGACAGAGATTCACACCTCCTCAAGTTGCTTAAAATACGTGACTATTGAGTTCTCAGCCATGAAGGAGACATCCATAGCACCCCTTCCAAAGCTTAAGGAACTTCATGGAAGAAGGGGTAGAAAGGAAGTAAAGGCTGGACAATAGGCAGCAATATTTGAATTGCTATCTTCTGGGTGTGGTGTGGCCCTTGCCCTCATGAACAAATAGAAGTTACCACTGTTTACATAGGGTTTGTAGAAGACAGAACCCAACATTTAGTGATGGACGGGAGAAGGGCTCATAGAGCCAGCCCTTCTGAAGGGGGTATTGGCAGTTGATGGCTATAGGAGGATGGGAAATCATTGTCTTCTGTAGTGTAGACATTAGTGAATCGTCCACACTCAAGATGATAGCTCAACACCCATGCCTACTTAAGTGGTCCTGGTAAAACTTGGTGGGTCACAAAACAAATAAATCAATCAAAAAAACAAAACAAAACCAAAAAATGATAATGAGAGGTGGACTTGTTGGCAAGAGGAGTGGGATAAGAGAGCATGGGTGATGAGTGCAATCAGAACACACATACACATACATGAAACTGTCGAAGAATAAGTTAATTTATTAAAGGGAATTTTCTTTCATCCAATTTTCCAGATCATCCTCCTTTATTTCTGACCGAGGGACCAGCAGTGGACCATTGCTCTCTCATCTTACTGTCAGTCCTGAATTATGATGGCATGTACCATCTGTAAGATAACAGCATCTTCTCTGTCACACTCTCACCCTTTCCTCAGTGCTCATTAGCACAGTGTTTAACACTTCAGTAGCTACCCTCAGTCTGTTCATGCAATCCAGGCCATTCATGCTGAACCCCATCATTCTCTCAGCCTCTACACATTACTGACTCCAAACCACCGCCTCGTTTGGGGGTACAGTGCTCTTTCCACAATAGCATTTTATTATTTTGTTGCTGTAATTGTCGTTTTTGTTTTGTTTTAATGCTTGTTCCCAGTATTTAAGCTTCTGGTGAAGAATAGAGTTTTTACATATTTATTACTATAGATTTTAGGTGCTTAATGTTAAGGCAGCAAAATATATTTGTTTCTTGGCTTAGGGGTTAGAATATCTGAGTCTTTAAAATACAGATAGGTCCAGGAGATTAAATATCTGGAGATCAGTGAAACTGGCTGAAGTCAGGATACCAACTGAGTTTCACTCCCTCTGGAATGTCTAAAGGAAATTCTGTTTCTTGCCTCCATCAGCTTCTGAGTGAGGTCAGCTTACTTTCTCTTGTAGCCATATCCTAAAGTCTGTATCTTTGGCTTCATCTAAATCCCTTGTAAATTATCTAAATCACACATGATTGCATATATGACCCAATCAGCAGATCCAAGACAATCTTTTATTTTATTGTCATTAGTGGAATCAACTCTGCAAAGTCCTTCCCTACCCTTTCACTGTGTTGAGAAGAAAGCACGGGCGGGTCCTACCACATGCTGGGTAAATGTATTATCACTAAGCAACACCCCCAATCCTGCACAATGGTTTTGTGTCATGTAAAACCCACAAGAGCCATGCTCTTAGGAAGACAATATGTTTTGGTGGATCATTCTTCTACATGTCTCATGTTTCTTCTTGCTTCCCGGCTTTGCCTATTCCAGATTCATATAGTGTTCTCTTTGTTACTAGCCTCCGGGTGACACTGCAGAACATCTAGCTGACTGAAAGAATTTCAGGCAGCATATTTAAATTTCAAATTTTGTTCAAGGGCCTTGATTTTTTTTGTTAATAGTAACTCTTTCAATATAGAGCCAGATGGTGACTGAACATACATACAGCCTGAGCTAGCATAAGTAAATTTTCCTCTTATGATTGCAATTTTTCTTAAAAAAACAGTGGATATTCATTAATCTATAATAAATTATGCAGAGATCTTCAATATACAGATTTTTGATAGTTTAATCTGAAATTGGATCGTGTCAAGGTATACAATGAAAACTACACAGACATTTTTATTCCGTACAATTGGATATTATCATATTCAAATTATACAAAAACAAAGGAAAGATTTCAGTATTTCTCCCATTTGTTTCTATCCTGAGGTTTGACTGAAATTCTTGCCTTCTTTTAGTAGCTATTAAACCACTTTCTGAGTGTCTCATACCTCTTCTGATCTATTGTCTGCAAGTCTCCCACACATTTTTTCCAAATAGTTTATTTTTATTTTATATGCATTGGTGTTTCAAGTGCACGTGTGTCTAAGTGAGGGTGTCAGATTCCTTGGAACTGGAACTCCAGATGGCCATCAACTGCCACGTGAGTGCTAGGAATTGAACCTGGACACCCTCGAAGAAGAGACAGTACTCTTAACCACTGAGTCATCTCTCCAGCAATACCTCTACTCCTTTTTTTAAAATGTGTTTCCCAGGCTGACCTTGAACTTGTGATATTCCTGTCTCTGCCTCCTTCAGCAAATTCTACCAGTGTGCATCACCACAACTGACCTCCCACATATTTTTAAGATGATGAAAATTGTTTCTTTTTTTTACATAATAGTAACAGACATTGCAAATACATTCTCCTATATTTCTGGAAGTTAGAAATATAAAATTGATTAGTAGGGTTACAGTCCTGCAAACTTAAGTGGAGAATTTGTCCCATTGCCTTTGCTAGCTTTCAGAGGCAGCCTGCATTCATAGTACCATCCATCTGCCAGCTGGATACCATCCTTCAAACTTCCTCTCTCTCTGCTTGTTTTCGCATTGTGATTTTTGCACTCACCCTCCCATCTTCCCCATAGAAATACTGCAATTATGTTGTATAATGCAGTTAATATAGAATAAACTCCTCTCAAAATCATTAACCCAATTGTTTCTTGTAACATATTCCCTGTTTCTTGGGATTAGGCTTCCATAAGGAGTTGGGTAATTTTTAGATCCATGCCTTCATTTCTTTTGTAGAAATTCTGTTTTTCTGGACGTGATATAATTGCAATATTTCTCCTGTCCCTTTTCTCCCTTCAAACCTCTCATACATCCCTCATTGCTCTCTTCAAATTCATGTTCTCTTTTATATTATTGTTATTGCATACCTATATATGTATGCACACAAATATTTCTAAGTATAGCCTGATCAGCTGTGTTGTGTCCTAGCACAGACAGGCAAAGCGGCATTTAAATAAACATGGGAAGTATATTTAATTTTTCTTTGTTTTTATTTTATATGTGTGGGTGTTTTGCCTGCAGATATTTCTGCATCATGTGCATGCAATGCTTAAGGACATAAGAGGGTGTCGAATCCTCTGGAATTCAAATTACAGATGGGAGTGAACTAGGAATTGACCCAGAGACTGAGCCATCTCTTCAGTCCGTGAGAGATAAGTTTGAAATTTGGTGCAGGGTGAGAACCATCTATTATTGAGACCTGAGATGAAATCTTCATTAGTAAAAGCACAGTCACCTAACATAATAAACATTTCCTTAAGTTTCTGGCTTCTGTTTCAATGTGGTATGGTCACTATTGCATGTACTGTCTGCATGTACTTTCTCTACCTTTTAGTTGAGTGACAGAGCAAGGAGACTGGAGGAAGGCAGCATTTGGAACACATGGATTCACTTGCCCTAACTAAATTAAAGAGACATGAGTAATGAGCACAGACCAGGATCAAATGAGGTCATGTACTAACTGGTCCTCAAATATCAGGGGGAGAAGGTGGTGGGTCTAACTTGGTGTGGTATGAAATGATTCTGGGAATTTGAAAGAAAGATGGCATAGCATGTGTTCTTTGGCAGTTGGATGGGATTGGCCAATTCATTTTACTTCTACAAGCCTGAGCTCAGCTCATTGACCTCTAAAATTTTAACCTCTACTAAGTCTGAAGGATTAACCCTGGCACTTACTGATGTTGCCTTTCTTGCTTAATCTTCCACACTGATGGAAATAGTGGTTTAGGTTCTGGGAGAATTATTTTTTTTTAACCAAAGAAAATTGCTAGTTCTCAGGAAGTGACAGAGAAGTGTTTATCAAGGCATCTTGCTTACAGCAATAATCAGAAATGCCAGCACAGAGGGGAAGTGAAATGAACAGTTAAGTTCTTGGTGTTCTGAGGTAGAGAGATGGGAGATGTTGTGAGAGCAGACACTGCTGACATGATGGGAAATATCTACTCTTCTAAACCCATGAGACAACATTACAACCTCTGTACAAATTTCCTTAGCTTACATGACTATACCTAATGAAGGAAATACAATTACTGAAAAATGCTGAGTGATTCGGGGTTATTGAAATGCATTCCTTGGTGGCTATAGCAGAAGGAGACGGAGCACGAGCAAGGAACCAAGGAACTCAGGACCGCGAGGGGTGAACCCACACACTGAGACAATGGGGATGTTCTATCGGGAACTCACCAAGGCCAGCTGGCCTGGGTCTGAAAAAGGATGGGATAAATCCGGACTGGCTGAATATAGAGGACAATGAGGAATACTGAGAACTCAAGAACAATCGCAGAGGGTTTTTGATCCTACTGCACGTACTGGCTTTGGGGGAGCCTAGGCAGTTTGGATGCTCACCTTAGGAGACCTGGATAGAGGTGGGCAGTCCTTGGGCTTCCCACAGGTCAGGGAACCCTGATTGCTCTTCGAGCAGATTAGGGAGGGTGACTTGATCGGGGGAGGGGGAGGGAAATGGGAGGCGGTTGCGGGGAGGAGGCAGAAATCCTTAATAAATAAATAAAAAAAAAAAAAAAAAAAAAGAAAGAAAAACGTACAGACTTAAACTGTGAAGGAAAATCAGTCTGTGTTTGGAAAGTTCTAGAGCCTTCCTGCCTAACAGTTAAGCCTGTTGTTTGTTGTTATTTCATGTATTCCTTTATTTAACTAGTCAGTGAACATTTGATGAATAGAAAAGCCATGGATTATGCTGACTATTGATTAAGAGACATTGAATTAATCATAAGTCCTGTAATTGACCATTGCGGGGGCTGGTAGTGGTGGATAACCGAGTAAGTAGTCTCTGAAGTTCACTGATGGAATTTGATCTCCTGTCACTAGTTGCAATGCCTTGAGTGTGTTAATCTGACTTCATCTATGCCTCGAGCACAATGGTTTGAAGCAGGCTCCATGTAAAATACTTCAAATTGTTTGTTCTAGTTAGATTTCTGTTGCTGTGACCAAAAGCAGCTTGGGAAGAAAGCGTTTATTTCATCTTAGAACTTCTAGGTGGCAATCCATCACTGAGGAAAATAGAAGAGATGTGGGATTCCCCTCTCTATGCTGTGAATACCATTGGTTAATAAAGAAACTGCCTTGTCCATATAGCAGTGCAGAACAGAGCTAGGTGGGGGAAACTAAAATGAATGCTGGGAGAAAGAAGGCAGAGTCAGTGAGACACCATGTAACCATCGCCAGGAACAGACTTGCCAGAACCTTTCTGGTAAGCCACAGCGACAGATTACATAGATACACAGATTAATAGAAATGGATTATGTACTCAACTATGTTCATAGCAGCATTGTCTGTCATAGCCAGAACCTCGAAACAACCTAAATGTCCCTTGACTGAAGAATGGATAAGGAAAATGTGGTACATTTACACATAGCAGGAAAAAAAAATCTTGAAAATTTCATGAAAATGGATGGAGCTGGGAAACATCATAGAAACCATACCCAGAAAGACAATTATCATTTGTATTCACTTATAAGTGGTTTTTCAACATAAAGCAAAGAAAACCAGCCTATAGATCACAATCCCAAAGAATCTAGGCAATAATCAGGACCCTAAGAGAGACACATATGGATCTAATCTACATGTGAAGTAGAAAAAGACAAGATATCCTGAGTAAATTTGGAGCATGGAGACCATGAGAGAGGGTTGAACAGGAGGGGAAAGGCAGGGAGGGGAACAGAGAAAAATGT
Organism: Microtus pennsylvanicus; assembly: GCF_037038515.1. NCBI lineage: Eukaryota > Metazoa > Chordata > Mammalia > Rodentia > Cricetidae > Microtus > Microtus pennsylvanicus. The sequence goes on from NC_134584.1 coordinate 98,806,170, forward strand.
ATAGCTCAATAAAACCAATTAAAAATGTGTTATATTAAGATATAAAAGTTAGCCAATAAGAAGCTAGAGCTAATGGGCTGAGCAGCGCATTAATTAATACAGTTTCTGTGTGGTTATTTCAAGTCTGGGCAGCCAGGAATGAATGAGCCGCCATCACCAACATAGAAAATCTCAAAGTCAGGAACCTAGAGGCGGGAACTGAAGCAGAAGCCATGGAGAAATGCTGCTTAGTGGCTTGCTTCATTGTCTGCTCTGTTCTTAACTCATACAAACCAGGTAGGGCGACAGTGGGCTGGGCCCCATCACATCAATTATTAACAAAAATAATCCTGCAGACTTGCTGACAGGCCATTCTGATGGGTTCCCTTCCTCCTGGAGATTTCCTTTTCCATGATGACTCTAGCTTGTGACAAGCTGACAAACAGCAACTAACCAACACATGACAACTACCAAACTAATCTATGCTTAGAAAGTCTCAACCAATAATAAAAATAAAAATAAAATAGTAACAACTTTCAAAAGAAAATCTCACAGCTGCCTCAGCTTAAAGAATATGGAATGTTTGCATTTGTTATTCAAACTTTCAACTCTTACATCATATTTAAAGAAATGCATTGTGCAAAATTCTCAAACAACTAATAAAACGAGAGAAAACACAAAAAAAAGCCTCTAGTTCCCCTAAGTTTTATTTTTAACTTTATTTTATCTGGGGACGATAAGTAAACTAAAACTCAACAGTCCTAAGAGATTAAAAAAAAATGGTGATTGACCCCTCCCCCAAGTGCAGTCAACTATACGAGTGAATTTGAGTGAGAGCACAGTCAGGGTAGATGAACAACAACAGGGGTTCTGACTCCTCCACCAGGCTCTAGTTTTTGGTCTGGAGTTTATTGATAAGGGCATGACTCCTTTGCAAAAAGTCAGCAAGCCCTATGTTTATTAAATTTTTGCTTTTCTGAATGAATATTGCTTTTTCAATAAAAATAGTTGTAATGTACAGTGGCTCCATAAAGCAAATATTAGCTGGGTTGAAATCATAAATCTTATAACCTCCTATGTGGAGAGGAACTTACTTCTGAATGGAGTCGTGCACAATCTTAGGCATTATCATTTGAGCTAGATCCTCAGAACTCGCAGCTGCTGCTATATGTTCAAAGAAGCATAATGAGTCAGATTGTGACCTGTGAAATCAGATCTCAAGTTTAAGTCTAGACCCATATTTTAAAATCGGTGTTATTTAAACTATCAAACTTTTTGAAGTGTTTCCTTTTCTTTTTCAATGTGCAAAGCGAGGTAAAAATCCTTCTTTCCCATAATATTTGTATTGTAGGAGAGACATCATAGTATCAAAGCACACACAATGGCTTTGTCATACTAAAAAGTTCATTTACGAGACAGATATAGTGTTACAAGCCTGTAATCCCAGTATTTGGAAGACTCAGGTCATCTTAAGCTATACTATGAGATTCTATGTAAAAGAAAAATAGAAAAAGAATTATTACTATTAATAATAATACTAACATAATAAAAATAGAAATCAATGCATTTTTAAAAACCAGGCATTTTAATAGTCTGTCTGAAATGATAGGATGTGTAGGGTAGTCTCAAACATTAAGGGACAATTTATATACTTAATATTCCTAATTTTTACACTTTTTAATATTTGAAATTACAACATAGTCACAATATTTCTTCCTTTCCTTTTCTCCCTCCAAACCCACTCATACGCCCTCACCATTATCCTCTAAAAATGTATAGCCCCCTTTTTCACTAATTATTATTCCATAAATATATACTTATGAATATATATATTTCTAAATACAGGCCACTCAATCCATATACTATTACTTGGATAAATGTTTTTGTGGATGGCCACTCTCCACTAGACAACCTCTCCTGCTCCCATTTTCCCTTAGTTGCCTATAGCTCTTTGTGTAGGTTGAAGACTTGTAGGCTTTTCCATAAACATTGGCATGTCCATTTGTACCATCATTGCTTGGCTCATGATTGGAAAATCATATTAGTGAAACTTTATGGGTGTGGTTTCTGACATTACTAGCTGATAGTCTCACAGGAAACTCCAAGATCCTTTGGCTCTTAGAGTTTTTCTTCCTTTCTTCCCTGATCCTGAATTTCCTAATAAACCTCCACACTGATTTCCAAAGTGGTTTCACAAGTTTGCATTCCCACCAGCAATGGATGACTGTTCCCCTTACTCCACATCCTTTCCAGCAAAGGCTATTATTGGTGTTTTTGATTTTAGCCATTCTGACAGGTGTAAGATGGTGTCTCAAAGTTGTTTTGATTTGCATTTCCCTCATCGCTAAGGAGGTTGAGCATGATCTTAAGTGTCTTTTGGCCATTTGAACTTCTTCTGTTGAGAATTCTCTGTTCAGTTGAGTGCCCATTTTTAATTGGGTTAATTAACATTTTAAAGTCTAGTTTCTTAAGTTCTTTATATATTTTGGAGATCAGACCTTTGTCTGTTGCAGGGTTGGTGAAGATCTTCTCCCAATCAGTAGGTTGTCTTTTTGTCTTAACAAAAGCTGTTGGAGCTCTTGTTTATGTTTCTGGCTGGTGGGGTTCCTTCTGTGAAACCTGCATAAGATTCAAGAGGCTGTATGGTGGATTGCAGTTTTGAGTGGCTGGGAGGTGGTCTAGAACTCTACTGGTAGGTTGGAAGACCTGTTCAGGAGGTTGGATTTTCCTAGTTGCTCTGGAGAGGCTGAGTGGGTTGCTGCCACAAACTGTTAATCAGGTGCCTCATTTTCAGATCTGTATAAGACCTTCTCTCTGGTTTGCTATTGTGTGTGTGTGTGCTTTTTAATGTGTGTGTGTGTTTAAGACCCAAGACCCTGCCAAACTGAACTGCAAAGTCTGACCAAGTTAACCCACTCAAACTAAAATTACTGCAGGTAGAGCTATGAAGTACCTGCTCATCCTCCTTGCCCTAACATGCCCTGCCCATTGATTCCCACACAGCCCTTGGAACCAGACCTGGATAATCTTCAACCCTTAAACAAGTAATAGATGATCTCAGCACACTCCTTTAGGGACCCTCAGAGAGGATCCATAATTTTGGATCCTCTTAAGTCACTTCTAGAAGTGGGACTGTAGGGCCCAGACCCTCACCCAGTCCCCTGCTATGGCAGCCATGACAGGGCAGAAAAGACCCAGCAAGATATAGGGCCCTGACACAGCAGGATGTCCTGAGTGTCCCACCTTGCCCAGTCTTGCCCTAATTACTGGGAGCAAACTGCCAGTTATCCTCATTATGGTAAAGAATCAGTAAGAAGTTAACTGGCCAGCTCTGGATGTGCTCTACTGATAATGGTGGAATGTAATACTGCCCTTTGGATGGCCTCCAACCTTGCTGCAGCTGCAACCAACCAATCAGCTCAGGAGGACAGATTCCCTCAGCCTGGAGATGAGCCAATACTGAGACTGTTACTATGTAATTTGCAGAACCCCCCAGATGCACCCCTTATTCTACCACCAGGCCTCACTGTGGCCTGGGTCTCACCTACTCTACCTACTGTATTGGGAGGACAGAGGACCTAAGTTAATTCATACTTTAAAATTCTGTTTGCTTTTGTACTGGATCTGGTGTCTTGGTGGTTTCTGTGGTCCAGACTCTGTGCACAGGATTTATTGCAATAAATTTCATGTAGATATTGTAATTTAAGAGTCAGTCTCAACAGTTTTGCCCAGATGGTGATTCCTGTTTGCGGTATTCTCATGCCCTCCTGTTCAGTAAGATCATGTGGAAAGGCTGACTGAGACCCAATTAAACTATACAAAAATTTCTTCCTTTTTGAAAGTAGAGATAAGTACGAAAGAGATATTTGTACAAAAATCAGAAAATACACAAAGAACTATCTTCGAAATAAAGGATAACTATTATCTGTGTTATTTTTCTAATGTTGAGCAAACTAATGATTTAGACCCAGTAGTTCAACACAGCAGAGACCACCTGAAGCCTGTGGAGGTCAGAAGCTCAAAGTCAGTTTTCCTGGGCTAATGTGAGCATATTAGTGGGGCTGTTTCTTCTAGGAGCCTCTCACAGGAAATCATCCCTTAATATCTCTCTGATCACAGAGGCTTTCCAGACGCTTTATTTTGTGACTTCCTTCTACCTTCCAAGAATCAATGGTTAGTTGAATATTATATATCACGTCACTTCATGTGCTCTTGCTTAAAAGAACTACATAATTACATTGATTACACCCAGATAACCCAGGACAATATCCCTATTATAAACCCAACTAATTAAAATCTTAATTCTATGTTCTACCAAATTTCATTTTGCTATGGAAGGCAAAATATTCAGTTTCTGGATGATATGCATTGTGGATTGCCTTAAGTGGAAATTTAATAAGACTAGTATTCCCTTAATATTTGTTGAGTACCAAATTGTGGTGATCAAATCATGGAACAAATGATAACAAAGAATAGAAAGAAATGAGGCAGGGATTATTTAAATATTCCCCTCTGTAAATGAGAATGTTACTTGGAGCAGATTGTGTGTCTATGTTCACTTCCATGGTAAGTGTATCCTCAGGATATGAAGCTCAGTCTGGTTCAAAGACTCATGATGTTTGAAAAGTACACATTTTAACCCTACCATTTTGAAATAGTAGGTTCTATATGATCAGTGGCGCTAATATTCAAATTATGACATAATCCTTTTTATTATATAGTTTAATATGTTCAAAGTTATTTATTTATAGTATAGAAAGAACTTGTGTGCTGTCATAAGATTTTAAATCAAATTGACATACTTTCTCTGAGAATTTTTTATGTACTTTCATATTCATAAGCCCAACACTGATCTACTTATACATTAAAGTCTTCCATATTCCTCTCACTGTTCTTAGCCTTTAGCCTGAAGAACATATCCATAAATATTACAATCTATTTTGGCATATACACTAAATTATACTAGAGCAAATAATTGGAAATTTATCAAAGATTATCACATCATTTTAGAAACCTTGGCCTCTCTGACCCTCTTAAATGTTTCTGTCATTAGTGACCAAAAGAGAGGCCTCCAATACAGCACACAGACTATCCCATGGCTTTACAGAGTATACTCATTTTACAAATCTACATTGCAGTCATCCTTTACCAAAATCAATCAACCCTCGCGCTATGTAAAAAGGCAAAACAAAACAAAAAAAGCATTAGCTTGTTGAACTATAATTCAAAATAATTCCCAACTTAATCTTATTTTAAAAACACTCTTGTTAATTGTAATTAATGTTTGACAGTTTGAAAGACAGCTGCTAGATTAGCATAATGGTATTACACAGGAAGTACTGCATGTTAAACACTTAAGTGGCACTGAAATTTGAACATTTTGCAAGTTAAAGGAGAAAAACACTTGATAATATGTAGGTGTAAAGCTCACTCCAGAATGTCTATGCTTAAAACAGTAGAAAGCAAAGTACACATTTTACTGATGTAGTTGTGTTTCCATTAAAGAAAAATACAATCTCTCTTGCTTTAGGCTTGTTCCTTATGGAAACAGTTCTATACTTATATTCTGTGCTGGCTAGTTTTATGTCAACTTGACAGCAATTAGAGTCATCAGAGAGGGGAGAGCCACAATTGAGAAAATGCCTTCATAAGATTGGGCTGCGGGCAAGCCTGTGGAGCCTTTCCTAATTAGTAATTGATCACTGCCAGGAGACCGGTGGTCCTGAGCTCTCTAAGTAAGCAGTTGAGGAAGCTGAGTGGAGCAAACTGGTAAGCAGCACCCCTCCATGGCCTCTATCTAAGCACTTGCCTCCTAGTTCCTACCCTGCTTGAGTTCCTTCTCTCACTGTTGTTGATGTTGAAATGTTATAAGGAACTGTGAGTGAAATAAACCCCCAAGTTGCTGTTATTTATGGTGTTTTATCACTATAATAGTAACCCTAAGATAATTTGGTACCAGAGTATTGCTGTCATAAACCTGACCATGCTTGTTTAGGGGAGGGTTGTGGAAATAGTTTGGAACCTGGGGCTAGGAAAGCCACTGAGTGCTGGGAGCTCAGTGGGCTGTTCTGTAGGAGCTTGGAAGATAAGAATATTGTTCTTATTCATTTACTCATTACTACATGTGAGAGAAGTCAGAATTCTTAGATCATTCCACACTACCATAAATGTCATTTGAAATAAATAAACGAATAAGTAAATAAATCCTGAAGCAAAATCTCAATACTACAGATCAGAGAAGCCAATAAACACCCTAAGGGAAATACCGTCTCCCTCTTCTAATTGGAAATATCAACAGTTACAGAATTTTGAAACACTTTCTTAAATAAACAATAAAAATAACAAAGCAGATTTGAACATATCAATATATTGACAAAGTCAGGAGTAACTGTGACGCATCGAGTGTGCAGAACAAATTTTATATATATAAACAAATCTACCTAAATCGCCTGTCTATTCAGTTATAGATTTTTGTTTATAAAAGATTATTTTTCATTTTAACTTTGTCACTTGCCTTCTAAAACCAAGGAATATGGGAGCAATTGATTTTGTGAATGATTTATTTCATAATGCATTGTTTCTTTCTGTTACCAGATTTCAAATCCAATGTAAAGGCTCTAATTTAGTATACCAGGCATGTTATTAGAGAAGCAACATAATTTCAACCAAGACAATGCACATACACAAAAACATAAATGGGCTAATGATTTTATTTAGCAGCATGCTTGGGAACCTTAAAGGGGAATCTTTCTGTGAAGTGAGACTTTCAGGCTTCAAAACTTAATAAGCAATGGTAGTTGTTCCTCTATTACTTATTCGAGTTCAATCCAATGAACAAAACAAGGGAGATTCTCAATAAGTACTAAGTTCAGGCAGTGACAAATAAAATAGATATATTTTATAAATAATAAAGCAAGCAAACAAGAAGTCAAACAAACCTAAAATCCCCAAACCAAACCAAATTTAAAAAACTCAATCATGAAAGTCAAAACAATGAAAACTCATTGAAAATACAAGTTGGTCTTAGAAGAATAGCACAAACACAACACGCCTACCCTAGTTTCTGCCCCTTCTATCATCTTCCTTTGCCCGCCATGTATGCTTTATCTAAGTTACAACCTTGTGTGAGCATTTACAGACGTAAAGCACAAAAACCGTTTGATAGGTGAACATCAATCAAACTCTTATTGTGGCATCCAGGTAACTAGTACTATGTGCAGAGCTATTCTAGGGGATGTTGTGAATATGCTTTGATCTGTTGAATTCTTACTGTGATTCGATAAGTGCTCTAACCCCATTGTGTCATAGTCTCCATCTTATCAATACCTGTGAAACGCCTCTCAAAAGTCAACCAAACCAGATGACGATAAAATCCTCTTCCGCTCACTTGGGAGCGACTTCTCCAAAAAGCATTCAATTTCAGTTCCTCCCAAATTCAAACAAAATCCTATCTCTTCTAGAAAATAAAAACTTACTGTTCCAGCTGAAGGAACTCTTTGACATTTTACTTATTTAAATTTAACAAAAAGATATTTAATCTGTCGATTTAATTTTCTTGTTACAAAGTTCCTTCATTGTATAGTTCAGCAGTAGAGTGCTTGTCTAACAACCTCCAGACCCTGGATAGTGCCATACACATAAAAGAGAGCCCTACTGACAATAGTTACATATTAGCTTTTCACTGTATCATGTGTCAGTGTTATCAGGGATGAATTAGGTATATTTTCTTCTTGGCTGGGTTACTTATGCATCGTGGTTCTGGAGTTTTTTGCTAGGAGCGGCAGAGTTAAGGGAGAAAGCTGAACATATACCTCTTGTTTTTTATCAGGCTATCCCAATTCTCACTGACTGATCAAGTTTGCAAAAATGAACTTATTTCTTGGCTCCAAACTACCCCAGCATAATGCCTGATGGCTAATTCTTATGTAAATATTGTGATCAGGAGACATGGAAGCTATGCTGTCGTTGGTACCACTACAACACATTTGCACACCACATCTGTATCATACCTCCCTCCCGACTATATAACTAAGACGTTTGGAGTCAGTCGGAAAACATCTCTTTATGCTATCCCAACATTAGGGGCAAAATGAAATGTTATCCGAAATAATCTTTACCCACTTTTGATTTTTATAACAAATAGAATGGGACGGGGCGGTCACATGAAGAGGAGACATCAGAGTGGAGGAAGGAGCAGTCATTGCCTTAGCAGCATTGATGTCACCAGTCATGGCAGGAAAGTGACTGGAGCCTTCTAGAGAGTGTGTGGGGACAGAGCTGGGAGGGGTCAAGGATGGGAGATTTTACAGATGATGATGAAAATATACTGAAGGCGGTGGAGATGAAAGCAAGTCCACTCCGTCTCCAGAGTCCATTCCGTACTCAGGTATTCATTAGTGCTTGGGGCAACTGCTGGTTGCTGCTGCCCAACAGTGTGTGGTAGTTAGATCCTCTGGCAGGAGCTCAGAAAGTCAGGTTGTTAAATGTGCACCTTGACTCCTCCAGGGAGAAGGCTGAATGGGGGTTGTTGCCAGCTTGCCATAGGATGAGCCAACAGAGGGCTAAGGAAGTGCTGGTGCAAATATCTTAAGTCACCTTCTTCTCCATGGTTCAGGGGAACCAAATCAGAATCTAGAGACATCTGAACCAGGATAGTTCATTGAGTGGCAATCATAATGGTAGGGGTACTATATGTGTAATCTAAAGTGTTGGCACCTTGTGCAGACACTGGAGGCTGGGGAACAGTTCCAAGTTTTCCGCTGGTGCAATATGTAGGGAACTTATGGCAAGAAATACGCCCGAACTTTCCCTGTTATGAGCATTCTTTTAGTCATTTGGTGTGATAGACTGACAACAGCTTCTGGATAGCTCTTAAAAGGAATTGCTCCTCCTTTAGCTGCCTATTGAGCGAATCTGTGGGTGGAGGCAGACATGAAGCTGCCGTTCTCGTGTCTTGCTGACCTCACCCAGGGTAATTTTTCAAACCGCAGTAATGTTCCCTCGCTCAAATGACAGTAGTGCATTAGGCCTTCAGTGTTCTTGCACCATTTCTCACACGGAATTACTTTTGGTTAATTTTGAGTTATCTGTATTTATTTTCTTACTTTAGGTGATTAATGTTTTATCTAACTCTAGTAACTAACACTTTTAATTTGAAACTGGGATGTATTACTAATTGAGACATTACATAGAAACTATTCTTATACTTGTGGCAAAACAGATGCACTAAAATTCTGAGTAAAAATTCAGAAGACTTTCTTTAAATGAGAAATTGACTTAAATATGTACTAAAGTTTTAGGAAACCAAAACTCTTTTAAACATTTTTATCTTGCATGTACAACGTGGGCACAGGACCCGAACATGTTTCTAAACAAGATGATTCTCAGAGAAAGGAATTTGTAATGGAGTAGCATAAATATTACCCTTTGAACAGCACTTAGGAGGCTCGGCATCTATAACTCTGAAGCGAAGAGGAGAAAGACCAAGAAAAAGCTCCAGGAAATATAATGTGTGCAAAGAAAGGAAAATGGATAGTTATCTTTCATGCATGGCTTAGATTTTTCTACAAAGTGGGATTACCCTGAATTAATGGAGAATTTATAAATGATATATGATGTGTTATGATGAAAAAGCTAAAATGTGCTTTTATCATTTCTGTCTGTATGCTTTTAATGACTTCCTCTGAATTATCTGATTGCACAATGCTCTTAATATTGAGAGTCTGGTAGATGCCAATCATTATGATAAATGCTTTATCTATCTATCTATCTATCTATCTATCTATCTATCTATCTATCTATCTATCTATCTATCTATCTATTTTACATCCCTGCCAGTTTCCCCTCCCTCCTCTCCTCCCGCTCTCTCCCCCTATGCCCCTCCCCACTCAATTCACTCTTCCTAGGTTTACTTTCACAAAGGGGCAGCCCTCGCATGGGTATCAACAAAGCATGGCATATTTAGTTGTGGTAAATGCAAGCATCTCACCTTGTACTTAGGCTGAGAAAGACCATCTATGATAAGGAACTGTTTTACACTTCTTTTTGTATTTTTAAAACAATCATTCTAAAAGTCTGTGGCGGCACTGATTTTATAAAGCACTGAGCGTCAGGGGCTTATGATGTGGCAAAGGTCCCATCATGGACTAGTTAAAAGCTATCTTTAGGTAAGAGACCTTTGAACCAGTGTTGCTTGTCACTGGATACTTAGGAATCTTGGCATTTTAAATGTGAAGCGCAGGTAGTAGCCAAGAAAATCAATATGACCTGGTCCCAATTATTCACAGATTTGAATTTATTGCTAAATGATATTTACATTTCCACATAACTTTTCTTGGAGACATAATTCCAGTATTTTAGACAGGAGGAGAGTCAGTCATCCTTGCTATATCTGAAATTTCCCTAACTATGTAAATAACTCAATTTTAACATATCTGAATCAATCTATGATTATACTAAGTCTATTAATTCAGACCACTGCCAATTAGGACAAATAATAGCTCTTAAGGAGGTGGTTCTCCACCTGTCCATCACTAGACACTTTGGATCTGCTCCATGGTTAATGTAAGTCAGCTCACTTCAGAATGGAAGCCTTCATAAAGAAGTTATCTAGGATGAGGGTAGAGAGAGTCACGTTTCCATACTTAGGAAAGGAAAGGAAGGGAAGATGAGCACATCATTGTAAAACAGGTGGGAGACACAGAAGGAACTTACTGGGATATGTGTGCTCAAAGTAAATATGACTCCAATTTTAGCATGATATTAAAATAAATAGCATCTCTCTCTTCAGGACCCAGCCAGAAGATCTGGACCGTCTAGTAGTCCTTAACAGGCTGAGTGACATCAGTAGAAAGAAGAAGAGAAGCAGAGATCTAAGTAGATAATTAATCAGATAATTATCCTATCCTATTGTTGCCCATTCAGAAATGACAAGTTAAGAGAGCAGAATAATGCATAAATTCTGGTGTCTTCAAGTCTTTGACCATTCAAGCTCAGGATTTAGGTTTGACAAATTCAGGACATGCAGAAAAATCTCTTAAAATATCATTGTCCCTGGGTATTTTTTTACTTGGGGCTACTGAAGTGAATTGGCATGGTTAAGAAGTAACTGCCAAGGAATTAAGCCCAAAGTGTTTGTACACTGCAGCAGTGAACACTGGCCAGCACAGAGACCAGTGATAGGATCGCCACTGTCAGACAAGCTCTGTTTATCGAACACGCGATTCTAGGAATTCCACTGCACCGCTCCAGCATGATACAACTCCCACACCCATTCTCTTTTGCTCTTTCCCCTTTGTTACACTTCAAGAGGAGCAAGCATCAGTGTATAATAGCATTCGTATTTTTACGATGTAGTATTTTATAGAAAAGATTGCACGCATTTTTCAGGCTGCATGTCAGATCTTGTGGGGCTGTCAAGTCTCCTACTGGGTGGAAATGTGAGTGGTGAATAGGCTCAGTGGGAAACAACGTCCTGGAATAGAGATTTGGACGTAAAATGGCAGCGAGAAAGCTACACACCATATACTCACCTTTCCTCACTGATATCATCTTTTTATTTCAAGGGCCTCCCTTAGAAATGAATAGAACACTTAAGCGACTTGTAAACTTTTATGCACTATACAAAAGGAAGAAAAGCCATTCTTTGCTATTATGATTTCAATAATAATATTCCCGTATATGGGAAGTGGTAGTCCATGATATCCCTGTAGTAAGTCTTCCATACTAAAGATCTTTATCTGCTTCTGGTAAGAGGAAGTGGTAAAAACACTGTTTTTCAATGTCAATTACATTAAAGATCTTTTCTGATAGGACATAATTTATACTTTTATCCTAGCTCTCAATAAATTGCAATTCATCTTGGTGGAGTCCTCTGACTACTCCAAAACAAGATGAGTTCCTGAAGAAACCTTACCTTATTGACATTGGGATTCACTTTTATGTGTGATGTGTTTTTCATGTGTGTAATGTGTGTGTGCATTTGTGTGAGGATGAACACAGGTAAATGTGTGTCTGGGTTTGTGGCGACTGGAGGATGATGTGATTGGGTAGCGTTTATCAGAACTCTGTGCCTTTTCTTTGAGACAGGGACTCCTACTGGTCGGAAGGTAACCAATTAGGTTGGATTCACTGGCCACCGAGTCTTAGGCATCCTCCTGTCTCTGCCTTCCAAGCCTGTACTCCAACGTGCAGTATTTTCACAAGGGTTCAGCAAATCAGCTCAGACCCTTGTGCATGGAAGGAAATAATTTACCAAGAGAGCCATCCCAAGTAATTTACGAGCAAGAAGAAATAAAAGAAGAAATTATAAACAAACTTAAAAATAAAGAAGGATAAAACAAAGGCAGAAGAAGGAAAATGGGGGAGGAAGAGAAAGAACTAAGGTTTCATAAAGAAAGTGGGGAAAGAAATGGACAACTGCCTTTCACTTTCTGTGCTTGTGTAAGCCCCACAGCTCCATGTTCATATCACACCCTACATGAAGCCTAGGGTGAGAGATGCAGAAGTGGATCAAAATAACTTGTTGAATGGAATGCACACACTAATTTCATGTGCTTCTTGACATGTTTATTCCTTTATACCTGTCCTTGATAGCTCATAACTTGGCCATGATTTATCATGCTTCCAGCACCTACTGATTAGTGTTTTCTGCTGGAATTGTCCCTCTTCACACAGAGAATGGCACTGTACATTTTAAGGTATGGAAGCAACACACTACAATTATTGTCCTTGGGGGGATGTCTAACTCCTTATTTAGCATGTATGTTTTCAAAAATTCATAAAAAAGTATATTTGTTTGACTTACAATTTGGCTTAGAATCCTCTACTACTTTATTACACACCAATGTCAGTTCAGCTCAGCTCACTGGGAACTTTTCACTTTGCTCTTTCACAACTTTGACTGACACCCCTTAATGATGCTCTTTGTGTGTGTGTGTGTGTGTGTGTGTGTGTGTGTGTGTGTGTGTGGTGGACTTTACCTGATGTAATTACAGGCCATTCAGGGTTTATCTTGTGAATGTATTGGTCTAGTCCTAGAATTAGTCATCTAACAAAGGAATCCTTACTCTTTTATTGGAAAAATGGTATTAGAAAATGAACCTTGGCAGTTTGAATTTTCTACTGTGATGCTAAGACTTTTAAGAGTTCTTAACTGACAGGATATGTGTTTGTGTGTGTAACAAAACATGCATATATATAAATATTTCTATACGCATTAATTCCAATTTATTACCGCATAAATAATTCAATTTTTGGCAGTATTAACTCTCCAACACAGAGAATCTCTTCTCTACTAGCCGTTTGTTTAATTGTTTAGCTCTAGAACTCTAGGCTAAATGCACAGTGGATTTAAAATTTTTAGCCTACCCACATATGGGAAGAACTTTATTGGAGAGGAGGTAGCAATCAGTCTTCCAGCTTATTGATCCCATTTGATTACAAACTTAATTCCATTAGGACCATGTTTCACCTCTCCCAGCACCCACTTGAGTCAGGTCATTTATATAAGGCTTACATTTTTTTTTTGGTCACATTCTAAGCTGCATCCTGTGATTCTCCAGGCTTGCAAATTGAATTTTAGAAATCTTGCAAGTATTAAGATTTTTTCCCCATATTGTAAATTTCTACATATTTTGACAAATGTTAAATATCTTATATTTATTATGACAGGAGCATCCAGAATAATTTCATTTTATTAAAATTCTTCAGCGGTTCATCCATTTCACTTCAGCTTTCTCTCATTACCATATCTATGGCATTTATGGTCTCTTCATGACCTCTGCATGTTCGTCATTTCCCAAATGTAACTAGAGTTATATAGTGTATGCTTTGCCAGGTTGGCTTATTTCCTCAGCAATGCACACTTATGATTCTCCAAGTTTTTTTACGACTTACCACATTTCTCCAGTGCACCTTGTCCTCCTGTTTGAATGCACCACACTTTAGTCACTACCTCCCCTCTGCAAGAGCATTAAATGTGGCTAATTTATGAACACAACTGTTATAAACACTTGCATACACATAATTTTTATATAGAAATACATTTTTAAATTAGCTGGATACATGCCTAAGTATGTGATTGCTAAATCATATTAAAAATGTTTAATTTTACAAAAGTCAGTGAAGGTGTTCTTCAAGAACACCATTGCCATTTTTCCCATCAGTACACGAGACTCCTTGTCTTTTCCAGTGCTCAACAGTAGACACTATTGTCAATTCTTCCTTGTTTTGATCCTCTGTAACATGTATTAGATGTTTAACTTTAAAAAACATCTAGATCTAATGACAGATGCTGCTTTTATATTTTTTCACCTAATAACCTCTGGATTGCCACTTTCATTTCTCCTCTGGGAAGCCATCTTAAGACATCTCACCCATTTGGAATTCCTTGGTCACATCTTCAGTTCTAACAGACAATTTTTGCTCTTGGATAAAAACCATCTATCAGTTATGTCTTAAATAGTTTCACACTGTGGCATTGATTTTTTACTTGAACAGTACGGTCTGAAGATGCTTTTTAAAGTATTAGTTTGATAATGTCTACTTCTCATACTTCTTTTCTCATTGTGTTACAATCATTATACTTGAATCTCACCTTAAAACCTGAGGTGGTGTATTTTTTCTCCTATATTTTCATTTTCAAGTCTTAGGGTTTTGTAAACTTGAACCTCAAGATTCATTTAAACTAAATTTTATTCAGGTTATATTGTGTGGCTCTAAGTTTGCTTAGTATTGTTACTGTTATTTTGTATACTATTCCCAGAGATTCTAGGCTGCCGTGATTTTATTATAAGAAATTTATCCTCCCATTTAGTTTTGTGCTGTTCCATTTTGTTCTGGTTGGTCAGTCATAGGAAGCCAATTATATTTATATTTTGCGTGTGACTTTCCTATCTTCTAGTCTTCTAAATTCATTTATTTTTTTTACAGCTTTATTGTTGTTGATTCTGAATCTTTAAGGTGGGCTTTATATCATTTGTAAAAAAAAAATGTTTGAGTTCTTTTCAACTGTATGCTCTTTCCCCTGTTCTTCTATTCCTGTACACTGCTGAGAACGTTTAGGATAGGTGTCATACATGCCTTCTTTCTTAGAAGGGTCACATAGTTTTATGGCGCCGAGGTTGAATTAGCTCAGGGATCTTAAATGTTCTATATAAGGTGGCCAGAGCTCCCCTTTGGGAGTGGTTTGCTAAGAGTTTTCCTCATGAATGGGCAATGGATTTTGTTAGATTAATTTTCTGTCCAGTTGATATGGCCCTGTGGTTTTCCTTCATTAGTTTTTGGTACTGGATTTTGCTCATTTGTTTTTGGAATGTTGACTCAGCTTTAAATACCTGGAATGAACCTTAATTAGTTGTATTGTATTATTCTTTTTACCCATTTGGATTTGTTCAAACATTTGTTAAGGAATTTTTTCTATATTTAGTAGAGTTATTTGTATGTAGTTTCTTTAGTGTAATGACTTTGTACAGCAGTGCTTTCTTCTCTTTCTTCCTCTTTTGCGTTTAATTTATTGTTAAATTTCTGCATGTTTTCATTGTACAAAATGATGCTTGAAATAGGTATAGATTGTGTCATGACTAAATCAAGCTAATCAATGTTAATGTTTTCTCTTAGGTACACGTTTTTCAAATAAAAGTGCAAAAACTTCTTTCATCAATTTCCAACTAGATAATCCATTGTCACTAACTATAATCACCTCTTTTTACAATGGAGTTAGTGAGCTTCCCTGCCATCTAATTGACATATTATTTTATCTATTTGTTCTTAGGTGATTAATTTTTTAAATTTTAGTATTTATTAAAAGTAGGTTTTTTTATACAATACATTTGGATCATTGTTTCCCCTCCCCTAACTTCTGCCTATCTTCTCATCCCCGCCCACCCAAACTCACACCCTTCCTTTCTTTCTCTCTCTCATTTAAAAAGAAAACAAGCAACTAAAACAAAAATATAAAAACAAACAAACCAGAATAGTACAAAACAAACATAAAAAAGAACAAAAGAAAAAGCAAAAGAACCTCATACAGATGCAGAGACACACATATTCCCATACACAAAACTTCCGTAAAAACACACAAAATCAGAAATGCTGATGTATAAGCAGAAGATCTCTAACTGGCGTCGTAGACTCTTTGAGCAGTTCCTTCCAGCCCACCACCCCAGCTCCCACTAAACACCACCTTCCCTCTGTTCCTCTTCTACGTTGTGTATGTATCACATTTTCTTCACCTGCCATTTGACAGTAGATATGAAAACTGGACAGGCTTAATATATCATCCACGTAAGCACTGTTTTAGGGACATAGAGTAATGATACTTTTCCATTAGTTTGTGATTTTCATTCTCCTTGACTGTTGTTCTGTTTTTATTTTTTTTTATTTTTTATTTTTTTTAATTTATTTATTTATTAAGGATTTCTGCCTCCTCCTGTAAAGCAAAGGACACTGTCACTAAGACAAAAAGGCAACCCACTTACTGGGAGAAGATTTTCACCAACCCCGCAACTGACAAAGGTCTGATCTCCAAAATATATAAAGAAATCAAGAAACTAGACCGTAAAAGGCTAATCAACCCAATTATAAAATGGGGCACTGAGCTGAACAGAGAATTCTCAACAGAAGAAGTTCAAATGGCCAAAAGACACTTAAGGTCATGCTCAACTTCCCTAGCGATCAGGGAAATGCAAATCAAGACAACTTTAAGATACCATCTTACACCTGTCAGAATGGCTAAAATAAAAAACACCAATGATAGCCTTTGCTGGAGAGGTTGTGGAGAAAGAGGGACACTCACCCATTGCTGGTGGGAATGCAAACTGTGCAACCACTCTGGAAAGCAGTGTTTCGGTTTCTCAGGAAATTCGGAATCAACCTACCCCTGGATCCAGCAATACCACTCTTGGGAATATACCCAAGAGAGGCCCTATCATACAACAAAAGTATATGCTCAACTATGTTCATGGCAGTATTATTTGTAATAGCCAGAACCTGGAAACAACCTAGATGCCCTTCAACGGAAGAATGGATGAAGAAAGTATGGAATATATACATATTAGAGTATTACTCAGCAGTAAAAAACAAGGGCTTCTTGAATTTTGCATACAAATGGATGGAAATAGAAAACACTATCCTGAGTGAGGTAAGCCAGACCCAAAAAGAGGAACATGGGATGTACTCACTCATATTTTTTTTTTTAATTTTTGCCTTTTTCCTGATTTACCCTTTACTTGCTTTTTTTCTCACTGGTATCTATGATAGGAGATTTCTTAGCCTACACCTTTGAATCCTTTGCTTTTTTTACCTCATAAGCACTTGCTTTTGCTATATTCCATAAGTTTGGTACACTGGACATCCATTTGTATTACTTCTAAAGATTAATCATTTTTTCTTGGACTTCTTTTTAATCTACATGTAATTTATAAGCACACAACTTAATTTCCAGATGTCTAGGCGAGGGGTGATGTAGGCTAGCAATATTTATGTTATCTGCAAAAAGAAAATATGTGACTTATAATCTTTCATTTTTCTTGGTGTTTGTATATATATATATATGTGTGTGTGTGTGTTCACATACATGAATGTGGATACACACACATACGTGAGTGTTCATGAGGAAAGGTAGAAGTTGATGTAAAGTGTCTTCTTCAATTCTTCTTCATTTTAGTTTATGAGACAAAAATTTCTGAATCCAAAATTCTGTGACTGGTCAAACTGGCTGGTCAGTGGACTTCAGGGATTCATCTATTTCTATACTCCCTCCAGTACACTGGGATTATAAATGTGCACATTCAGTATATATATGTTTGCAAAGAAAGTTTAAGTTCTTTTCAACTGTGGGCTCTCCTTCCCATTCTTTTTATACTTTATATAAACACACACATACACACACACACACGAAGTATGTATGTGTGTGAGAATGTGCATATGAAGGTAGGCAGAGGCTAGAAGACAATGTTAAATTGCCTAGAACTGGATAAAGGCTGTTGTAAGGCAGCTGTTTTGAGTGTGGGAACCAAATGCTGATCCTCTGAAGAGCCGTTCATATTTAAAGTCTGAGCGATCTCTCTAGCACTCTTTCCTGTGTATTAAGATGAGCTCGTGGTCCGGATTGTGTTCAGTCTTGTTGAATATCCCACGTGATCGTGAGAAGAATGTGTTTTCTGTTCTTAGAAGGAGCATCCAGGAAGCAGAAATTAAATCAAGTTGATGGATAGTGCTGTTCAGGTCAAGTGTGACCTTATTGATTTTCTGACTGCTCCACCTATCAGTTGCTGATGGGAGATGTTGAAATCTCTAACCGTAATAGCTGCGTTGGTTCTTTTTTCTAAGTATTATACTTTTGCCCCACACAGTTTGATGCTCTTTGGTCAATGAAGGCAGATTTACAATTTTGATGTATTGCAGAATCATTGACAGTAAATAGTTATGCGATGCTCCTTTTTATACTGATCATTTCCTGTGTTTAAAACATGTCGGAAGTAAACATCTCAGCTCTCCTTTGATTGGTGCTAACATGGTCCATCTTTCTCCATGCCTTGAACTTACTGAACTCTATCATGAATTTCTGGTAGCCTTTAAATTAAGGAATAGAATTTTTCTCCATGTTGGTGTATTTAAAGCATTTACATATCAAGTGGTTATTACCATTGTTTGGTTAATATAATGTTTGTTTGTAACTATTATCTATCTATTTTATTCTTGAAGATTTTATTTCTATTTCCAGCTTCTTTGGTTTTAAGTAATCATTTTCTGTGAACATGGATGTCTTTCTTTTCTCGGTATGTTGTTGACTCTTCTTCAAATTGAAAATGATTGCCCTAAGTTAACAGGATACATTTTAAGAAGCTTATATGCTAAGCTATTTCCCTTTGCCTGAGGGGAATCTCTTGACATTGCCTGTAGGGCTAGTATATTGTAGTGAACATCAATCTTTTTTGCATCTAAGGTCTTTCCTCCTTTTGCTTTTGAAACATCATTTGGCTTGTTTTTGGGTCTTTAGGTTAGTCTTTCTCTTCCTCCCACTCCCCTTCTTTCTCCTTCTTTTCCTCCTTCCTTCCTCCCCTCCCTCCCCTTCTCTCCTCTAATCTTGAAAATAAACATTTCACTTTGTTGTCTTGCTGTTTCTGTGATTTCTGAAAAGACAATGATCCTTACTCTTTTCTTTCTGTTGGTCGGCTTTCCTTTCTCTAGTTAATTCCTAAAATATCTCTTTGAGGTTGGTTTTGTGAAGTTGCATATAACATGTGGGATATAGGCTTTCATTTGTAGGGCTGGGATGGTACAGTCATTATTGGTAATTTTGAACTCTTCTTCATTATGTGTCATTAATTTTGGAGACTTATTTGCCGTTATTCATCATTGCTTGAAATATTTCTTTTACTTCATTCCTCCTTTACATTCAAATATCCAATTATGTCTGTGTTACACCTTTTAGAATTACCTTTCAACTCTTTGATGCTGTCTTTTTGCCATTAATTTTTCTCTTTGTATTTTTGTGCATAGTATTTCCATTAACCAGTGTTCACAAAGGCAACTATTTCTTGAGCTATATTGTATTATTGATGAACCCATCAAATACAAGTTTGATATGTATTAACATGATGCTGATTTCTAGCCTTTTTATTTGGCTTTTATTAGAATCCACATATTTTTTGTTTATTAACTGACTCTTACTTGTCAAAATATCTATTTGTCTCTATTAAAATCCTTACTATATTAATTATAGCTATGCATTTCGGGTTAATCCAACATTCATGTCATATATGAAACTTTTTGGTGATCTTTATAATTATAACTTTTGGACTTTTATTTTACAGTTTTTTTTTTTGTTGAAAGTTGAGTATATATTGCATAAGAGGAATTGAGGAACCTATATCCCAGACAATAGAGTTATGGTAGTCTGAATAAGAATAGGTATTTTTTCTTGTGTTTGCTGTAGCCATACAGATCAGGTCTATTCTGGTGCCCTCATTTGTGGCTCTCTTTTTCTACCTTTAACTGCCCTGGGAGCTGTCCCTCAGAGAGAGTCTGTTTATTGTAACACTTTCAGCTATAATCCTCTGCTGATAAAATGGTTTTTGGAGGAGAGGGGATTCATTTAATTCTTCATTTAAATCCCAGTCTTAAGGTAGGTCTTGTTTTTTGTCTGTGATCTTCTTATGTTTCTACTTTCATAGTTCCTTCATTCCCAATTAGGTCATACAGCAAAGCTGTATGTGGTCAGATGGAGAGGACCCCACTGGTTTCATGATTCTGAGACAAGGCTATGCTTTCTTTTCCCCGGAGAGAAACAGAGAAACTCTGGACTTGTTCACAGTGCTCACACTTCCCTTATCCTTGTCAAAGTCATGTAGGACTGTTTCTTATAGCATTATCATGGGAGCTTGGTGAGGTCTGTGATGTCAAACACATGAAAGTCTAGAACCCACGAGAACTAGTCAACCATCAGCATCTAGATGTTCCACAAAATTATTGTTCAGCTGTTTCTGCAGCCTCTGATACTGGCATGTGTGTTTTATCTTGATTCTTTGGATTTGTCTTGGGTTTGCCCAGAGTCCAGAGTGATGATTGCCCTCTAAACTCTATTCACAAGTGGTAAAGTTCCTGTTTCCTATTCTTGCAACCTCTTCTTGCTGTGGTGATCCTCACATATTAGAACTGATCTGAAAGTATGCCAACCCTAGTAAGAATTTTTATTTGGCTTTTTGTTAGGTTGAATAATGGTGATTTTAGATGCTTATTATTGATGGAATGGGTCTCATGTCTTTTGAATTAGGTTTTTAGTGGCATTATGTTTTGTTTCATTTTTCCTAAGTGTTGAGTCTAATAGTGGCATAGCATGTATGTATTCTGCTAAAAGAAATATTCTGCAGCAAAGGCTATCATTGGTGTTTTCTATTTTAGCCATTCTGACAGGTGTAAGATGGTATCTTAAAGTTGTCTTGATTTGCATTTCCCTGATTGCTAAGGAAGTTGAGCATGACCTTAAGTGTCTTTTGGCCATTTGAACTTCTTCTGTTGAGAATTCTCTGTTCAGCTCAGTGCCCCATTTTATAATTGGGTTGATTAGCCTTTTGCGGTCTAGTTTCTTGAGTTCTTTAAATATTTTGGAGATCAGGCCTTTGTGAGTTGCGGGGTTCCAAAAAGAGGAACATGGGATGTACTCACTCATAGTTGGTTTCTAGCCATAAGTAAAGGACATTAAGCCCATAATTAGTGATCCTAGAGAAGCTAAATAAGAAGGAGAACCCAAAGAAAAACATATAGGCTTCCTCCTGAATGTTAACCTTCATCAGGTGATGAAAGGAGACAGAGACAGAGACCCACATTGGAGCACCGGACAGAAATCTCAAGGTCCAAATCAGGAGCAGAAGGAGAGAGAGGACGAGCAAGGAACTCAGGACCGCGAGGGGTGCACCCACACACTGAGACAATGGGGATGTTCTATCGGGAACTCACCAAGGCCAGCTGGCCTGGGTCTGAAAAAGCATGGGATAAAACCGGACTCGCTGAACATAGCGGACAATGAGGACTACTGAGAACTCAAGAACAATGGCAATGGGTTTTTGATCCTACTGCATGTACTGGCTTTGTGGGAGCCTAGGCAGTTTGGATGTTCACCTTACTAGACCTGGATGTTGGTGGGAGGTCCTTGGACTTCCCACAGGGCAGGGAACCCTGATTGCTCTTTGGGCTGACGAGGGAGGGGGACTTGATTGGGGGAGGGGGAGGGAAATGGGAAGCGGTGGAGGGGAAGAGACAGAAATCTTTAATAAATAAATAAATTAATTAATAAAAAGAACCACGAAGGTTCAAAATAAAAATAACGGAAGAACTATTTCAAAATATGATCATACATATATACATATAAAATCCAAAAAAAGATAAAAAATAAA
This sequence comes from Microtus pennsylvanicus, assembly GCF_037038515.1. Classification (NCBI taxonomy): domain Eukaryota; kingdom Metazoa; phylum Chordata; class Mammalia; order Rodentia; family Cricetidae; genus Microtus; species Microtus pennsylvanicus. The sequence continues at coordinate 98,828,045 of NC_134584.1, forward strand.
AATAAAAAATAAAATAAATACTCTGTATTTTATACATATATACAGTGCATACAAATTTCTACGTATCCTGGTAAAAATAAACCTTACACCAGTAAAAATGTCCTGACCTATTCATCAGTTTTCAAAGCTCAAGTCTGGTGTTAAAGAAGACTGAGTTATTCTTAGAGACCTTGTGAGAAAATTGAGGTCTTTTTATGTTAACAATCTGCAGATCATTCTTGCAATCTTTAAAATAATGTCAGGGTTCAGTCTACAGGTTTTCTATAGGGTATAATGCAAACACACAATCATTTAAAATACCATATGAGGTTTATGGAGGATTACATTTACTTTTTGAAAATATTTTAATGAGTGCTTTGTAAATGGTAAGAGGAAATTTAATTATGACTTGTTTTATCTTCATGTTATTGGCAAGAAATTTAAAAAAGTGAAAATGTGCTGCCATTTTGAGAATCAAATGTAACGGGTTATGATACATTCTTATCACACTATGAAGTAGTTTACATAGCATGGTATTAGTGTTTTAAAATAGCAATTCCGATCTACAGTTTTCCTGATTGAAACATCTTGAATACATGATAACAGTTCAAAGAATTTTACGCTTTTTGATGCAGGCACGCATTTCTTTCATAAAAAAGTTTACTAAATATGCTGTATAGGCCATATTTGCTCAAATCCCACCAAAGCAAGCCCCCTTATGTCTCCCAGAGCCTGGGTGTGCTCACAGTGGGGAAGAGTGTTGTCTAAGCCCAGTCACACAGCAGTGTAGCTCTTAATTAAATGATGCAGCAACATATGGGGATTAGAGAAGAGATTAAGAGACTAATAGAGCAGAACACAGCAGTGCTGATGTAAAGGGAGAGGAGCTTCATGTTGGAAAATTAGAAAAAGCATAATAACCCATGACAGAATGCAAAAATCATACAAAAATAATAATAATAAAAAACAGGAGTGGTAAAAAGATCCCAAAAGGTCACTCAGCTCTTATCAGATTCTCTTCTGGCTCCTGGAACTCTTAGGAGAAGGTGACTCAAACCTTTGAAAAGGCTCAAGTGAGTAGGAAGGCACAACTGTAATTGGCAGGTTATCTTATTATCTCATTCATTCACTCATTCAACTCTGCATTATGTTGGTCAATAATTATCGATTGACGCTGACCACGTGTTCCTGCTGTCCTAAGCAGAGTTTAAGGAGCATAAGAAGCACAGTTGCTGATCCTATAAAAACATTCTCAACTACAAGAAAGAGGTTTTTTTTACATTAAATTATACTGAGTGTCTGTATCATTTCTCATGTTCTTTTAAATGCTACAAGACATTATCTTTTCTCACAATGTAGCATTTTCTCAAATGACTAACGATGGCTATTGTGTTTTATAATATCTCTTGCCTTCTAGACTAAGTTACTTCATTTTACTATATGTCAGATTACATTTCCATTGGATTCATAATGAAGGCATTGAGTTCCCAGGTGGCATGAAAGACTAAAAGAGGACCTTTCCAACAGTTGTTTTTACTGTCTGCCAGACATGGTATTATCCTATATATTCAAACTGTGGAATATAAGAGGACACAGGGCTTATATGTTCATCAGCTTATCTGTGTTCAGTCACCTGATTGTTCAAGTGTCAAGAGCATGGTGTGATCTTCAGCATATATGAAGAATGAAAGGGTCCCATCCACACTTCATGTCAATACTCTGATGTGTGTAAGCTTCTTTTATACATGAAGATACATAGATGGCTTATGGGCATTATTCTTACAAATGGAAACTATCCAGAATGAGTGTGAAAAAACTACTATCGCCATTATTTTTAGTGATGAAATTATCGTATAATGTATTATAATGACAGGTGGTAACACAGCTGTATCCAGATATTCAGATAACATCTCCAAGCTCCATTTTCCTTTATATCATAGAGATTAGCTAGCGTACCTGTTGATTTATTGTTGCTTTTTAAATAAAAACAACAAAAATTCTTTCACTACCATACTACCAGGGGGCACAAGCATATCCAAAAGAACTAGTTTCAACCCTCCAAGTCACTCTTTTAGCTTAGGCTTGGGGCTTTAAATCATTTGTGGGATAGATGCATTCATGAAAATAATGCTACTAAATTTTACTGACTTTCAAAATTATTCTAGAAATGAGACAAACATCATGGAACATACAAGGTTTTTGGATGTACAAGAAATGTAAACTAATCAAAACGTTCCAAAGAGTCAAAATCCAATTTTGTGATGTTTAGTTAAAAAAAAAAAAGACAAAGACAGGGTTGTTTTCATTTGAATCTCATTTTCAGGGAAAAGCAAAACAAAAACCCATCTTCAATATTGCTTGAGAAACGGATGAGGCTGAGAGCATTGCTCAGTGGCTCAGCACTTACCTAGTCTGTAAAAGGTTCAATTTTCAAATTTGAACATTGTAAAAGAAGAAAGGGAAAACAAAAAGAGAGATAAATTGATCAAGGCTGGGACATAAACTCTGGAGCAAATGACAAGGAAATGACAGTGTGGCTTTTGACTGGGGTAGTCGGAAAGTAAATTATTTCAAATAACTCACAAGTGAGTATAGTGCTCTTGATGTAGCAGATTCCACATAGTTTTCATATCTAATGTGAGTATGGTTTGAACGTGAGATGTACCTGGTAGGTTCATACGTTTGAACACTTGCTTCTCAGTTGGTGGCATTGTTTTGTACAGTTGCGAAACCTGGGGGGGGAAATGGAGCTTCCCTGGAAGACATTGATGCTATATTGCCTGGATCTTTGTGGATGAATATGAACGACTGCTCCTCTCTCTTGCCAGTGTTCCTTCCCTAGCACAGTGGACTCTTTCTTCTAAATGTGAGCTGAAGCAAACCTTTCTCCCCAGAGTTGCTTGTTTTCTGGTATTCTGTCAGGGAAATGAGAACATCTCTAAAACTATATGATCTAAGCAGTACTGAAAGCACAATGAGGAAAAAGCAAAGACCCACGGAGCACCATGTCAGGAGTTCCTCTTAGGTTTGTTTTTGTTTGGTTTTGCTGTTTTGTTGATGTTGTTGCTTGTTTTTTAAGGGGTGGGTAATAAGCCTTAGTAATCATCACACAAGCCCCTTTGAACTGACACTTTTATTTTCTTATTTTGGATGATCTTGGATAAGAGGCCTATCATGCAAAGAAAGGTGCCCCGGATTTCACAGCAAGCACAAAATCAACCTAAGTTTTGTCACCTGAGGTCAGAATGAATGGACGCAAAGCAGTGAAATATGGAGTGAAAATACATTCTCGTGTAGAGAAATTATAAACACTTTGATTATGCTATTGTTGCCCAAAGCAAAAGACAAGATATATATATATATATATATATATATATATATATATATATATATATATATATATATATATATATATATATGAATGGGCATTTCAGGCAACTGTCATACAAAGGCCAAGCATATTTGGAAAATTTCAGTGGTTTGCTCTTTCTCACAAGGAATGGATTAGGAGAAAACAGAGTGGAGTGAATGGTGAGGTTCCTTTGCAGCATCCTTTTTATGCCACACTAGCAAAAATGAAAACAACATTTTTAATCACTGCATTCTCATGTGATTTTCAAAGTCAGATACACAGGGACCAGCTTTCCTCCTTCTTCCTCAGCCCTGTCCTCTCTCATTTAGAACCTCATGAAGAGAAAGGAGAATAAAAACGCAAACCCAAAGAGGAGTTATTGCAACCCACTGTACCACACCACAGCCCATTTATACCGGGTGTGATTTTATAAGTTCCTTGGAAGTAGTCACATTCCAGACTATTTGAAACAAATGAGACATTTATTAGTGTAACCTTTATTCTGGAGATGATTTAAACTATTTCCAAAGTAACCCAAAGAGAACAGTATTTCCCTTACACTTGAGTCTCCCCATGTCCCCACCAGCCCACAAAACGCTTCAGTAATTTTAATGCTCTGGATGTCTCTTGATATACCTACATAAATAATCTATTGTTCAAAAGGTCACAAAGGCAGAGGATGACTTGGAAATGTCAGGAATGTAAGTGAATGGGTAATGTGGTGCCATCCATTTGGAGATGTTCATAACCCCTTATCGTTAGTAACAGGTAAGAACTGGAGGTGTGAGGAAGCTGACCTGTGCATGAAAGTCTTTAGGTCTTCCAAGGGACAGAAGAATGACTAAAAGAGTATGGACTCAAACAGCCCAACCACCTTCCCCCAGGACAAAGCTATCAAGTGCTTAGCAGACATGGCATTTTCGCTAACCTTCCTTGTCTCTGTTCAAAAGGGATGAAACCTCATTAAAACATCCAGTCTCAAAGACTCAGTTCAGCTACAGATCTGTTTCCCGTTAAAGGCCACCCCCATGAACATGGCCCTAAGAGTTCACTTGGAACTTTCAAACATTCCATAAATTTGCTGTTAATAGGAAGGTTGATAAATTCTCTTTCGTTTCAACTGCTGTTCAGAACTGTCATTTTTCTTTATAGATGTCACTGCCCAGAGAAGGGATTTCTAAGATGTTAAATGTCACCACAGAGTTGCACAAGCCAAATTATTTTTTGCATAATACCTGGGTAACTGAAAAACTGCTCATAGCTACATTAGTTAGAACTAAACAGATCATGGAACCCTCAAAGACTGAGATGCATTGCAACCCTTTCATTTTTCAGGGTTGGTGGTGAGGAAGGGCTTAAGGAGAGACTCCAACAGGAGATTAAAACCACAGACACTTTGCATAAATTCTGTGCTCTTTCAAAGAGGACACGAATCCCAACTCCCCTACCTTACAACTTAATCACTTTCACATGGGGGCAGGAGAGCAGAAGGCTAAATGTCCTCATGGCAGCCAATGGCTATAAATAAGCAAACTTTTAACAGTGCAAAACTCCTATGGTGCCATCTGTTAGAAAAAATAGACATCAGAAAACAAAATGTGCCCAACTATGAAACTGCAAAGACAAGCTTAGCACCATGGTAGAGAGCTCCATCTCCAAAAAGTTGATGCGTATTTTCTGCTCAGTTCTCACACAGGTACAAATCTTTCTGATGAGTGCTTTGGCCAGAATGGTTTTTTTCCCCTGGCATTTCCTATACCAATCATTTATTTCCTGAAGTAGTTAAAAATAATAAAGTGGTTAAAACATAATCAAAATCTCCTGGAATGTGTGTCAGTCTCATTGTGTCTGAAAGACGCTGTTTCTTTGGAGCCATCCACTGTCTATGGCTCTTATCATCTTAAATTGGGTGGGTAGGGGGAATGAGAAGGACCTGGGAAGAGGTGGAGAAGTGGAAAACATGATCAAAACACATTGTGGGAAAACTTTAAAGAATAAAAAGAAGGGCATCTAGAAAAAAATGCCTTGTCTATGTTATTCACAACTTCTAATAAATCTTCCCTGTGATTCATGATCATGAATCTGTTATCAGCCTCAATCAACTAAAGACAGCAGATTGCAAGGAGGGCAGGGGACATTCTGACTTGCTTCTTTGTCACACAACCTATCAGCTACTCTTCAGTGGTGGAGGTAGCTGTGCAGCCCCTAGTGAGGACTGAGATTGGAGAAAGTATCTAACTCTTGAGATAGGTAATGCAGAGGGTCCAAGGAGTCAAGCAGTGATGACACAGCTGAAGGAAATTCTCCATTTGGGACTTATGGAGTTCTGCAGTCGAGTGTTTTCCCATCAGGCATGAGGTACCACTTAATCCTCAGCAATGCAAATAAATAAACTAAGAGGAATACCACTTTTAACAAGCAGGCAAAGCACGAATTAAAATTCTGTCTCACATCTCTTATTTTCATCCACCCATTTATAAACTTTCCAGAAAATTCTCTAGGAGAGAGGTAGACTATAAATCTCTCTATAAGAGCTTAAAGTGTTTATAAAGGCTCAAAGAAACCTGGAAGTGTGAAGTCCTGAGTGATTTTCCATTCTTAGACTAATAGGTTTTTATCTAAAGCTTTCAATCAACAAGAAGAAAATAAAATAGGTCATACTTAGGTTTCTTATGAATCAACAAATGGAGGCTCATGGGAGAAACCTCAAAGTCATCCTTGCCTATAAATGGTTAAAGAACTCTCAAGCAAGAGAGTGGAATTAGGTTCTAGTCAAGAAAGAAACATGTCCACCTTTCTAGCTTCATGGCTTTTAAGTCATTAGCCTTATCAGTCAATTCCAGGCTTACTACGGTTTGAACATGTCTTCCCTGAGAAACGTCTATGAGTCACCTTGGGGCCAGCACGGACCCTGTTATTCCTTTACCATGATTTACATTTTGTTGCAAGTGACATCTGCCCATAAGTATTATTTTGTCCTATCTGGCTCTTTTACTGGACTCAAACTTGAAGTAGGACTGGTATGTTTAATCTGTTAACTTTCCTATCCTCAGCATATGGGAGAAGCCCTGGCCCTCAATTATTTTTTCTTAAATTAATTAGTTGACTATTGTTTAACCACAAAGTATATAAAAATACAACAAATTACCATCTTCTGAGGAACATGATTGTTAGTTAAATCTAGGAGATTTTGACTAACAAAGACTATTATTTATTACTTATTATATATTATTTAATATATATTATTTATTATTATTATATATTACTTACAGTGCTGTGTAACCTAGAGTAACTGGAAGAGGTAAAAAAAAAACTGAAGAGATTATAGAGTAATAGAAAAGATAACTTTCCCAAGTGTTTAGTTCAGGGCCCACACTGAAGTAGAATCTGTATTATACAACGTGGCATTTGCAAACACCCTGTGATATAGGTGTTGCTGGTTACAGGTAACTGATGTGGAATATGGGGCTCTGAGAAGGTACATAATATGTACAAGGTCAACCATTCATAAATGATACATATTGAATTCAGAACTCTTTGTCCTCATGCCCTCTACCTTGTGTAGTACTGGTAGTCTGAATAACACTGATAGCAGGAGCATGAAAAATTCTACCTTATTACTACAAATCTATTCTGAAATAAGGTCATTGGTTATCGCCACAACCTTATGTACTACACAGGCTAAAGAAGTAAAAAATACCAACACCGAGCAATAGAATGTACCATCCACACACAATAAGATACAATCCATATGATTGACTTGAAGTTATGGTAAAAAGCCGTTTACAGCTGAAACTCTTTTCTTCTACTGTCTTCAAGGAGGGTTTGTATTCCTTAGCTAACTAAAAGGTTGGGAAAATTCAGGCCCTTGAAAAAGGCTTATCAGTTCCCACTATTTTTCTGTATATTATTCCCTCCATTTACATTTTTTTGACGTGACTAGAAAAAGGCAAACTAGATGAGAGTGCAGACAGAGAAGACTTTGTCAGCGTGAGCAAGCAGCAAGTGCCTGTGTGTCCTAACATTAGCCAGGTTAGTAGCTTGGCTATTGAGTAGGACTCTCCTGTTTTCTATTATTACTGAAAAACAATTGCATTGGGCAAATTTATGAACAATCAAGGATATAGGGCTGTGAGACTACTTAATAGGTAAAAGTAATTTTCACCAAGTCCTGCAAATATGATATTGAGCCCCAGAATTCAAGTGGTGTAAGATGACTGACTATCCCAAATTGTTCTTTGACCTGAACATGCATGCTGTGGTATGTATACCTCTTCCACAAACAAACAAAAAAGTCTCTTTAAATTTAAAACAAATAGAAGTTTACTTATTTTATAAATTAGAAGGCTAGGAAGGTCAAGAGCATGGTGCTAATTTCTGGGAAAGGTCTTATTTTCTCATCACCTCACAGTAGTTCACAGGGTGAACAGACCAGAGAGAGCTCCTTTTTATACCAAAGTAATCCCTAGAATATCCCACTAATTCATGAATGGACCTACTTATTTATGAGGATAGAACCCTTATGAGTCAGTCAGTCATTAAAGACCCCACCTCTCAATACTGTCAGAATGAGAAGCAAATTTCAGCTTGCATTTTGATGGGTACAAGCTATATTGTAGCCACAGCAGTAGGTGAATAAGAAAGAAGTCAAAGGGCTAGAGGTGCAGCCAAGAGAAATAAAGCCATGGGACCCTAATGTCCCCAGCTCAAAGTCCAGGTCTAAGGGATTGACTCCATGTGCCCGTATTGCTCAAAGAATTTGTGTTCTTTCTAGAATGGAACATGTGTGTCACCTTCTCCTCTTCAACATAGGTTAAGTTTGGGAATTTCTGCCAATAGAAGAAAAGTATTTAATTACCAAGAGAATAAATATTGTTTTTTCCTCTATCAGTTGTATGGGGATAAAAAAAATAAATGAATAACAAATTTTCTTTAAAAGTAATAATAGTGCCATTGGGTGGCAGTGTCTTACAGCTTTAACCCCAGCACTTTGGAGGCAGAGGCAGGTCGATCTCTGAATTTAAAGCCAGCCTGGTCTACATAGTGAATTCCAGGATCGTTAGGACTACACAGAGAAACACTGCTTTAAAACAAAACAACAAACACACACACACACACACACACACAAAAATATGGTTACTACTACTACTTCTACTCTGATGATGATGAAGATAACAGTAAAATATTCTAAACAATTCGAGTAAATCCAGATTTTTTATTCTATCCCTCTATTTTCCCTTGCATTTCATTCTGCAATCTGCCTATGCAGCTGTGGCTTAAGGGCTAATCATTTTCCAAAGATATAAAATGAATGAAGCCTTCTTAGTCATTCCAATTATAAAAAGAAAAAGAAAATTGGTCTGCCTGCCAATACAACAAAAGATATTTTATTGGTATCTTCTTATGCAGATCTGCCACCATCCTTCAGGTGAAGAGTTACATGATTTTCCCATATCCTCAACCTTGAACTGGGAGAATACAGGTACAGTGCTTCCTTCAGAATGCCAAACACGACTCAGCTGGTAAAAGGTGCCTGTTTTGATGGCCAGGAGCCTGAGTTTTAGTTACAGGATCTACATGGTGGAAGGAGAGAACCTATGCTAAAAAACTGTCCTCTAATCTCTATATATGCTTTATAGAATGCTTACATACATGTATACACAAAATTAAATAAAATCTTTAAAAAGAAAGACCATTACAAGGCATTGCTCTTGTTGATTTTCCCAAAGCACCATTCTTTGTTTCATTGATTCTTTGTATTGTTTTCTCTGTTTCTATTTTGCTGATTTCAACCGACATTTTGATTATTTCATCTCTTCTACTCCTCCTGGGTGAGTCTGCTTCTTTTTGTTCTAGATCTTTCAGGTGTGCTGTTAAGTCACTTACACGAGTTTTCTTCACTTTTTTTAAAGTGGGCATTTAGTGCTATGAATTTTCCTCTTAGCACTGCTTTCATGGTGTCCAATAGCTTTGGATATGTTGTGCCTTCATTTTTGTTGAATTCAAGGAAGACTTTAATTTCTTTCTTATTTCTTCCTTGACCCAGAGGTGGTTCAGTGGTTGACTGTTCAGTTTCCATGAGTTTGTGGGATTTCTGCGTGTGGTATTGTTGTTAAATTCTAACTTTAATCCCTGTCCCACCTTACCTGGGAAAGTTTTGATAGTCACTCCCTTGTATGTCCTGCTTGTCCCATTAGGACAGCATACTGTCAGCAATTGAAGCAAGAGCCCTTTCTTCCCTATAGCTTACTTTCGCCACCAAAAGAAAGAAAACTCCATGTGGACTTTCTTCGATGTCCTTCATTTTCTCTGAATTAATTTTCAAGGACTAGAAATTTGCATTACATTGTTAAATGGGCTGTATAGGTACAATACCTTGAACAAGATTAGGAACATAAGTACAGTATGTTTTAACAAAATCCATCTCAAATCTGTATCAATATATAAAATTTGTGTACAATTTACAAAGGCCTATCCAATGTAAGATACTTAAAACGAGTAGTGGTTTTATAAAAGCAGATTCAATAATCTACCTTTATACTTTATATTCTCCATTTTTTTTCTCTTCAGAGTAGATTATACTCTTTTATTCTATCATAACTGTATCCCCTCTTTTTATTTTCAAAACAAGAACTCTAAATCTAATCTCCTTTGTTCAATTTTCCTCCTGACCATAACCAATAATAACTTGTAACTAATCCCTATAAACAATGACAAATATCTTTATCCCACTGAATGACCAAAGACAGCCCATCACACCTCTTGGGAATGTGGGTGTTATATTCTTAAATTTACTTCTTTCTGTCTGGGAGCAATGGCATCTTTAGGGAATCTTGAAAAGAAAATTTTTGGTTAATTATCATATCCTGAGAGAGGTAGCTTTATCATTTGTTGTTCAATCTCTATGTAAAGGGAAAGTGCAGGGTTTCTCTCAAGTCCTGACTAGAGTAATTTGTGAGGCTGGATCATCTCAGCTAGCCACCTTGAAACTGTTCTGAGCAGTTTGTAGCCCAAAAGCCGATCTTTAGGTGGTGTTTTTCAACTTAGTGGTGTTGCCGTAGTCCTGGAATAGTCATCGTTGTGGGGCTCCATCCTCCTTTTGGAGACTTCAAAGGTTGCTGTTAGGTATGCTCATGATTCACTGCAGAAAACTGATTCAGACTCAAACCTGAAATAATGTACAAAAAGGTAGATGAAACCTTTTACTGGAATTAGTTAGTACTCTATATGACCGTTAACATCATGACAAGAAATTTAGAATATAATCTTATATTCTATAATATAAAATCTTATAAAAATTGTACGTTAAGAAAAGCCATTAAAGCATCAATATAAAACCAAAGGATTATGAAATTAGTGGCAGTAAAACAGTTCTTAAATTTTTGTTTTCTTCTGTCCCACATCAGGTGATTATTCTGATATGAGACAGAGATCTTGGATTTCACTTTAATAAGCATGTTTGTGTTTAGAGAAGGAGAGAGCCACACTCCAGCTCCAATCCAATGTTGACCTCTGTGTAATTTCTTTGTAGACCTCAGTGTGATTATTTGGGACTAAATGGCTGAAGGACTGGGTGGGACCGAAACCTAGGTCAACACCTTCCTTATAGGGCACCATGAAATATCACTTCATCCATGGGAAAATCCAGGCATGAGTTATTTAGCAATTGGTTAATCTTATTTATAAGGGGCAGGCTTGATTATTTGGGCAATTGCTAAGTTCTAATATCTGTTGTTTTCTGAGAGATGGCACGGCACTGGGAGCTACAGTGATGAGGTGCTTATAGAGTCTATGCTGTCACTGGGGATTCTGCTAATCTCCTTGGAAAGAGGCTGACATCTCTAACTCAAGTGGCCTCCTATGTTCAATAAAAATGGCTCCTTATTTTCATGGAAAAGGCTCAAAATGGAATTCATAAAAACATCTTAGACAGAGAACTATAGTAATAACTAAGATTTAATTGAAAAACTTTAATGAAATAATTTATAACCTGTAACTCATGAATTAAATACTGTTTCTGAGTTTCTTACATTTAATTCTTCCCAGATATGAGTTGAGTTGCTGGTCAGTCTCAGAGCAAATTTTCAGAAGCCATTCCTGACACTGGGTTTTATCATCTAGAGAATGCAGAATATCTCTCTTCTTTATATCTCAGAAATTGGGAGTTTACTAGATAAAAATCAGCCAATCTATGAAAGGAAGGTGAGTATAAACTTGTTAAGGTTGATAAAATAATTGACTAGTCATTACTTCTTCCACTGTTGCTGTGGAGTCAGGAAATAACTCTAATCGGTAATTCATCAATGCTTTAATACAATTCCTTACCTCTTTGGTCCATTATTTATTTCTCTTACTATTTTTTTCAGCAAATGTTTAGCAAATTCCCCATTTACTATGTGCTAGATATAATATAAAATAAAAGCATGACTCTAAGCCTCTATTCTATATTTTTGATAATTCTAGACAGTGGTGAAGTGATAGACTCTATGATGCATCTTGATACAGCGTCACTGTGAAGTGTTGCTATGAGAAAAGACTCATGAAATCCCTCACATAAACCCTCAGTTTTCAGAATGCCTGTACTAAAATAGAAACAAAAGGCCAAAGTAGAATCTTTACACATACCCTCAAACAAAGAGATAGTGTTGTCCCAAAGGTGAGAGTCGTGTGATGTTGTATCAAGCTCATAGGTACCACTCAGTGCTGCTTCTGTGCAGAACCCAGTATCTCCAACATGCTTTGTTTGTTCTCAGATTTGTAGTACGGTACTAACAAGGCTTCTTAACAATTAATTACGCCCCTGATTTACAAGTGTGAGTGTTTTGATTTGTGAACTTTCCGCAGAACTTCAGGGAAATTTAAATTGTCCTCCAACTACTACCCAGTTCACTGCCCTGCACTATGTAAATTTGATATTAAATGATCAAATATGAACCCGGGGCCCTGTGAGGTCGTGGAATCCCTTGATTTGGGACCAGGTGTACATAGATGTTCAATTATTAAATAATTAGTTTGGAAACAATAACTAGTGTAGTTTAATTCTCTTGCTGATTTCCTAATGTTTATTAATTTAGGCACCTGTGTCTTCCTGTAACGCTTTCCTGCAGAATGCTTACCAGGGTATGCATGGCATGTAAATTTACAACGAATATAATTACCTTTTCGCATCTCACTCCAGGTGCCTAAGTGAGCAGAAATGAATTATGACTTTAATTGTCAGAAAGGTTTCAATATTCTGAATCTAATTATTTCAAAATTGTTTAAGTTTCTAGCTAAGCAATAATATGTTTGTGTTAATTAAAGCACCAAAATATGATATTTTTTAGGATAACCAAATGTTCCATTAAAGAGGGTGCGGAGAAATAATTATGGAGTGGAAAGAACCAGTTGTCTTGGCATACTTAATTTGTTCTCAGACTATTTCAAGGATGACTGGAGTTGTACAGAAATTTTTTATTTTTTTTTTTTGCCTTTAGCGAAGTCTTTTGTTTGATGCTTTGACCTTCCCCATTTTGGCTGGAAGTGAAGCAATATTCATCTTCGCGGAGGAGCACCCTACCCACAATTAAAAACAAAGTTCAAAGTTGAATCCATTATCTTCTTTTAAAACCACCTCAATAAATAGTGTCACCACCGCCAAATAGCTAAGTCAGAATGTGGAAATAATTCTAGATTTTTCTATTTTCTTTGAACTCTCCATCCGTAGGTTACCATCCCATCCAACCCTGGCCCTGCCGCATCTACCCTCAGGCACGTTAATGAATTCCTTGCTGACCCTACTTCCCCCTATCAGTCTGTCTGAGTAGGCATTTCACTCTGAGTAGTGGTCTCCTATCACCAGGACTTTCAGGCCATCTTTTGAATACAAGAACTGCTTTTACCAAAGTACATTTTGGAATAAGAAAATAGGGGCAAGCATATCCCAAATATAGGTTAACAGCGGCTGAAAAATGGGAAGCTGATTTTGGAAGCTCATGGGAACAAATATTGCCTTGTGAAAATTGTTTTTGAGATTGATTCTTCACGAAATCTGGTTTGAAAGGAAATGATTCAATCAGTAATTTCATATGTTCACGTGTAAAATGCATAACCTTGGTGGACAAAAGCACAAATAGTAAACAAGGCAAAAAGTTCAGAAACCTAAGACCTTCCTTGATATGAAACACCAATGCATCCATCCAAATCCTCCCCTTACACACTCATACAGTTAGTAGAAGCACACGGTCTTGCTGGGCACCGTTAGGAAGAGATAGTTCCGTCTCTCACCATTACTGAACAATTTCACCTCAGGTTTTAAGGTCAGGCTGTGGATTTATATTTAAGATAGTAAATTTATAAAACATTTAACAAATTTATTACCAAGTTGATTTAAGTAAGAGTCACTGGATTTTTACCAAAACAGAAATAAATATATAAAGCAATCTTTAAAAAAAAATGTCTGTGACTTTCACGGGACTGAAGCAGGGCTACTCCATTATATAGTGTAACATACACTGCTTAATTCCTGATGGTGCATGCTGAACCGACAGGAAAGTAACAGCAGGATTGAACTAAGGATGAGATCATTTCCTAGACTCCTAATTACAGTGTCACTGAAGCATGAAGGTAGCCACACACATTTGCAGCCACTGTAATCAGTGTAATTGGCCTGCCATTTCCTCTATCCTTGAGTTAAGATATTCGGAGTGTTCTGTGGGAACGATACTTGTGAATGCCCACTTAGTATCTTCATGCTATTAAATTCTGTTCTTCTCATATATGCCAGGACTGTATCACATGACACTGTTCCTTCTGTAGATTTCATCGACAAACTGACTTCCAGGTGTTATCAGAGTGAACATTCCCAAGATGAGTATAGACGTTGTTCTTTCTATCATCTTTCATGGATCCTCTTACTCTTAACTATCTTACAAACCCTTCTTGCTTGGTGGGACAAACTCTAGAGTCACCGCAAGAGATGTTATACAAGGACAGCCAGGATTTGGCATATGAAAAAGAAAAGGCGTTTAGAAATTGCTAGAGTTAATCAGGAAAAATTTTCAAGTTGTTTTTTAATTAAAAAATTGCCATATGATACATTTTTTTTTTGATTTTTCGAGACAGGGTTTCTCCGTAGCTTTTGGTTCCTGTCCTGGAACTAGCTCTTGTAGACCAGGCTGGCCTCGAACTTACAGAGATCCACCTGCCTCTGCCTCCCGAGTGTTGGGATTAAAGGCATGCGCCACCACCGCCCGGCCATATGATACATTTTAATCATATTCTTTTTTCCCCTAACTTCTCCCAGGTCCTCCTTACTCCCCTTTACAGTCAAATTCATATTATTACTCTCTCTTCCTTTTTTTCTCTCTCTCTTTCTTCCTATCTATGTATCTATGTATCATCTACCATCTGTCTGCCTATCTATCTATCTATCTATCTATCTATCTATCTATCTATCTATCTATCTTCTTTATCTTTTTCTTTAAAAAGGGATAAACCCCCAAAACATTCAAACTTATGAAAAGAAAATTAATAAGGCAAAAGAATGCCAAAATAAAAAAAATGCACACAGAGACGTGGAGTCTGTATTGTGCTGGCCAACGACTCCTGAGCAGGGGCAGTCCCTGGAGTGTGCTTGAAACACCCAGTGGCATTTCTTTGGAGAAATATGACTTTCCTCTTCCCAGAAAGTACCAAATGCTAGTGGCGTCTTGGTTTAAAGTGGGACTTTGGGTCTACATCCACTTCCCAGTGACAGGATTTTGTCTTATTTGAGGCAATGTGGGCCTTGTGCATAGTACCACAGTCTCTGTGAGCTCACATGGTTGTCAGTCCTACTGTGTCGAGAAGGCACTGTTTCTTTGGAGTCACTTACCACCTCATGATCTTATAATCTTTCCACCCCCTCTTCCACATACATCTCTGATCTTGAGGGTAAGCACTTGGATGAAGTTATCCCATTTATGGCTGAGTGCTCAAAAGTCTCTCACACTGTCCAGGTGTGAATCTCTTTTTTAATTAGTTTCTAATACAAGAAAAATTCATCAGTTTTGAGCTATTTATGTATATCATATCATGCCATCTCCCATAAATGGGATTTTATACTGTGCATATTTTTATATAATGCACTTCTACTAAACTTCGGCTCATTTTTAAACCTCCTATACTTTCTCCTTTCAAAATAAGAAGATGGAATTCAGTTCAGAAAGTGACTATAATCATTGGTATTCTTTTAGCTGCCCAATATCCTATGTTATTTTTGTAGCAACAACAGCAAGATTCTTATCAGCACTGAATAAAGAGCTAGCCTTTAGTAAAGATTCTTGTTCGTCTGAAAATGTACAGAGCAGAGCAACATGACTATCCAAACTATATTTAGCTGCAAAAACTGTTGCTTATTCCATAAGTTTTAGCTACAAATCAGCACATTGAAAGCTGAAAGAAACGTCAAATATAGAGTCAGGCCCATCAAAGTAACAGTGATTTCTTAATGGAAACTTTTCAAGTTAGGTGTTAGAGAAATGCTGTTCTGAAAAGCTACACATGTCAATTAATACTACCCTTCCTGACAAAACTATTTTTTATCATTGAAGGAGAGAGAAAACCTTTCCATGGCTGAGTCAGGCTAAAGGATTCATGACTGTCAAGCCATACATACAAAGAATACTAGAATGAATACTTTTGACTGATGTGAAAGTTAATCAAATTTAAGACGATAGAGGGGGAAAAAAATAAACACTCAGGTCAGTGGTTAAGAAAGAGAGGAATAAAAGGAACAAAATTAAAATATGATAGGCATCAATGTCTATTTTTCAATGATAACTTTAAATATTAATAATTCAATTCCTGAGCAAAAAACATGCAAATAAGTTTATTGGACTTAAAAATAGGACAAATTTATTTTTATTATAAAAGTACACCTTTGTTTTACTAGATGCACCTCAAAAGATGCAGAAAGCTTTTAACAAAAATTCAACCACCCCTCATTAAAAAGTCCCTGGAGAGGCTAGGAATACAGAGAATATACTTCAACAAAATAAATACCTGTCTCTGGCATCATGCTAAATTAATAAAAATAGCTGTAGCAAGCCCACTAAAATCAGAAACAATACATGGCTATTTCTTAATTCTGTATCAGCATTCCGATTTTATAGAGCCTTCACAATCTAATTAAGAGTAATAACACAAGAAAAGGAAAAGGGGGATGTGGATTGGAAAGGAAGTCAAAGTATCCCTGATTGAAGATGGTATAATTACGTTAAAAAAAAAAACAAAAACCCACCTCAACCACCTAAGACAGACAAGCATTTTTAGACAAGTGCCTGGACACAACATTAACATACTTAAATTAACATACCCATAAATTTTTATATGACATTGACAAGTACACTGAGAGATACGAGGAGAAGAAAATGATTCCATTCACGATGGCCTTAAGAGATATCTTGGAACAAATCTAGCCTAGGAGGTGGAAAAACTCTACAATAGGAGCTCTGAGGAAGGAAAGCCAGGAAGATGATAGAAGGAAGAATGACATCCCATGGTCATGGCCTGAAGCAATCAGTTTTGTAAGGATGACCATTCCACCAAAAGTAATCATAGACCCAATGAAATCTCCAACAAAATCCTCATGGCAGTCTTCACTGAAATATAAAAATTATTTTAAAGCTTGTGTGGAAGTTACAAATGTCCTACAATAGTCAAGCAATTCTGAGCAAGAAAGAGAAAAACTGGAAGCATTACCATAACTCATGCTATTTGTCATAATTTGATAATAAAGAACATTGTGTGTCTGGTGCAATAGACACATAGGTTAATAGAATATATATATATATATATGTTCATATAATTAGAGCCACTTAAAATTTGATATTTTTCAAATTGAATATTATCTTCCCCTCTCCGTTCAGCCCTTTAATTCCTCAATATATGCCCTACTGTTCTTTGCTTTTACTCAGAGTTTCTTTTTCTTTAATTGTTATTATATATTCCTACTATGTAATATAAAATATATATCATCTTCAACAAGTGGTATTAGAAAAACTGGAAGCCTACAGTTAGAAATGACACTAGAACCTTATCTCTCATTCTGAACAAAATTCAACCCCAAGTGAATCAAAGACTGAAGCCCAAAACCTGAAGTTATGGAATTGCTAGAAGAAAATTTAGGGAGTACACTATGAGATATCAGCACAGGTATGTAATTTCCAAATAAGATCCTGGTCATATGAGAAACTGAACTATTTTCATACACCAAGTAAATGGTCAATTGAGAGAAGAAACAGTCTCCAAAAAGGAAGAACATCCTTGTTAGCTAGACATCAAACAGAGGAATGATATCTATACTACATAATAAACTAAAAATCCAGTATATCAAGGTAAAAAACAATGTCCTCTAAAGAAAGGGAGGAGGGAGTTAGAGAGTTCCAAACACATGGTTGCACACATGGACCTGGTTAGATTCAGTGAGTCACCAAACAAAATCTAAAGTCATAATGGGGGAAAAGATCTTGACATAAGTAAAAAGGAGATAAAAGAGGGTGGGGATGAGAGCAAACAAAATTCAAGAAACTGTCAAAGAACAAATTTAGTTAATAATTTCCTTACTATTAGTGTTCTCTACATTTTGTTTTGTCACAATATTTTCTAATGTCATTATAGCATTATGTGGAGATATTGTTTCTGTTGTATTACTTCAGCTCCATTGTTATCAATTGCACGCATGCATCAGTGTGTTAAGATGTCCATTCCAAAGAGTCGTTGAGCTAGTGCCAAGTATTTTTCTATCAGAAACAAATACTCAATAATCAGACCTGCACATTTATCATTTAGTCTTTTTCAATGACCTATTAGTCTAGATTCCTGTAATTGGGAAAAGTGGGAAATGTGGTGTGACTTCACTGGCTTCTTCTCCATTCCCCTTCCTTGGGTTTGCTCCATGCTACTTTTTCGCTATCCATGGCTGGACATGGATTTTCACAGCCGCCCACAGAAAGAATTGTCAAATACTTCTCCGAGTACTGTACTCGTCAAACCTTTCTTCCAATGTTGTAAAGGAGACTGTACTTCCTTGTGGTTTTTAATTTATCTCATTACTTTATGAGAAAGAATATTTGCATTTCTCTTCCTGTAATTCCCCACACATATCTCTGGACCATTTCCTCAAAGTCTTTTAACAACTTCCTTCTCATCTGATAGAAACTCATCATATATTATCCGTATGAATTATGCATAAAGAATGTTTTACCAAGTTGATAATTTTTAATAACATCTGGCACATAACCAAATTGTCAGACACAGTGTAGATCTTAAAGTTATGAATCTGGTCAGGGCCTGAAATACAATCATATGTTTAGAACATTTGGAAAGAAAAGTATGTTCGTTGCCAGTGGAATTTTAAGCAGTAAACTAGAATTAACACTAGAGAAAGCTACAACGCAAATAATATGTGTTCCTCAATAAAGGTGGTACAAGGAAAAATGTACTAAGCTGGTAACCGTACTTTGAAAGACAGTAGCTATATCAGCCATTTCCATTGTAGACTGGATTTGTATTGCAATTCAAATGAACTTTACAATAAGCAATTTCAGTATTTAGTAAACTCATAAGAAATCACAAACACTTACTAAGCATAAGCAGGAAAAATTGGAGGACTCTACTGGAGCACTGACTGTAGATATGACAAATTGAGAATCATTTAATTAGAGAGTGATAAAGAAGAAGTCTTAAAAATTTATACAATCTATAAAATTTTAATGACCCACCAATATACATAAAGAAATAAAAGCAGGAGTGTCCTAAGGCACTTGGATGAAAATAATATGTTGACAAAATTTCTAAGAAAGACCAAGGCAGAATCATATCATCATTGTTTCCTAAACAGACATGTTATCAAACTTCATTCAATATTCATATTTATACCCTGAAATGATGTCATTCTCATTCGGGGCAAGAGAAGCACCCTTTCACAGATTGACAAATTTAAAGTAGAGATTATCCCTCATCAAGGTTCTGAGAATGACTGCTGAGCATTCGGTCCTAAATGAGACATACTTAATCAATATTTCCAAGGGCAAAAGAACATCATGAAGAGGGAATAGAAAGACTGTAAAATCCAGAGGATGTGGAGAAGTATCATGAAACACTGCCATCCAGATATTACATGGCCATCGTAATAAGGATCACACATTACCAATGGGTAACTGCATAAAATTTGACCCTTCAACATTCTATCAAAAATAAGTAAATAAAAAGACTATGAGAACCAAATCTTTCTTGAGGAGCTGTTGGCTACTGATAACTATTAGAACAAAGAGTGCAAGTTTCTTAAGTGGTGTATTCTGGATGGTTCAAATCAGGAAGAAGAGGGATTTGGAGGGAAAAGAAGGTGTGTGATCATAAAGGGTTATGGGATATAATATATAATTGTAATATATATGTATGCAACTGTCAAAATGAGGAAAGAATGAAAAATATTAAGCAATACATCTAAGAAATTCTATTGCTGTGATTAAACACCATGACCAAAAGAAACTTATGGAGGAAAAGGTTTATTCCATCCTCCACTGTCAGGTAGCAGTCCATTAATTACGGAAGTCAGAGTAGGAAGGAACTCAAGGTGGGACAGAACCAGGAGTCAGGAACTGAAGCAGAATCCACAGAGAAACTCTGGTTATGGCTTATTCTTCATGGCTTGTTCAGTCTGCCTTCATATACTGTCCAGGACTACCTGTCCAGCGGTGGGACTACCACAATGGGCTGAGCCATTCTACGTCAATCACTAATTAAGAAAATGCCCCACAGGCTGGCCAACCAGCAGGCCAATGTTAAGGAGAAATTTTTTCAAGTGTGGTCCCCTTTTCTCAAACAACACTAGTTTATGTCAAGTTGATACAGCACAATACAAGACAACACAAGTAAACAGAAACACAGCACAAGCAGGACACGGTATTTCTTGATTATTTTTGAAAGTCTTATCTCTGTATGTTGCATCAGCAGCATCTTTAAGGCAGTAGAAAAAAGTACAAGGAGAATGAATCATAACATTGAAGGATCAAGACAGATGAAGTCATAAAAAAGAGAGGAGAGAAGATGGAAAAGAAAGAGAGGAAGACAACAAAGGAGAAGGGGATGAGGGCGGAGAAAAGGGAAGTATTCTCTAGAAATAGAAGCTGATGACAACAAGCAGGGACATGACTAAAGGTAAGTCGCACCCCTATGACACTGACAACTGTTCGTGTGGCAGAAGGGTCTTCAGATGACACAATCTTTTTACTTGTGTGTGTGTGTGTTAAAAAGAGAAAACTGAGAGAGGGAGAGACAGAGACAAAGAAAAGGAGAACAAAGGAGAGAAAGGGAGAGAGGGAAGGAGACAGAGAGAGGATTTCTCAGTGTGCAATTGCCAAACAAGGGATAGTATTAATTTTGAGTGGTCTAGCTTTGGATAGACAATATGCATAAAGTGACATCAAATACAGATTTAAGCCCGGAGACTTCACATGGAGTAATTTAAGTGCTGAACTCATGTATAATTCAGGGAAAAGGAAATGTGAAAAAGTCTACATTTTCTCAGCTTTCTCAAGCCAGGCTTTTCTTTTAGTGGCAGATTTCTTTACCCTGAAAAGGGAAGTGACAATGTGTGGATGAATCCCGAGTTGCCCTGGACTTGAAGTGAGAAAGTCTCGAGTTTGAGAGTTTCAAACTTGTCACAGTATCCAAAATGTTGTTTACTGAAAGTCCTAAAACCTACCCCAGTGGGTTGTTTTGGAAAAAGAATGCCATCATTTGGGCTTGCATTGTCAGTGGCAAAATGGGCACAATGGCACTATTAAGGCAGCTTGCAGTTATCATTGTTGTTGTTAATGTCATTATTATTGATCATGTTTTCTACATGATATGTGTACCAGCTACATCATTATTAAATTTTTAACTAATATTATTGTTAAATAAATGTTTTGAGTTTCCAGTACTTTAGATGTGGGATAATAGTAAAGTGGTATGCATAACAAGAGTAAAGTGATGCTACTTATTAACAATACTGACTCTCCTCTTCCTCCCCAGCTCCCTTCATCTGCTCTGGAAGCAGTGGTAGCAACAAAGGCCAACTGTCTTTTTCACGAAATCCTTCGTGAGAAATCACACTATTCCAGCAGAATAGCAATTCTTTTTCTTATTGCTTATAAGAAATTGTTATCGCCAGGTGATGGTGGTGCCCCCATTTAATCTCAGCACCCGAGAGGCAGAGGCAGGTGGATTTCTGTGAGTCTGAGGCCAGCCTGGTCTATAAGAGCTAGGTCTAGGATAGCTAGGGCTATGCAGAGAAACCCTATCTTGAAAAACAACAACAACAAAAAAACAAAAATTATTATCACTATTATTGATTATTAGCTCTCTTATCTTCATTTACAGATTAAACAAGCTGAAGTTATAAATATGAAGTAGCTAATATATCTTAGATCTGGGTTTAAAATAAAGCTGGTTCATCAGGAATATAGCAATATTTTTATGTGTGTTTTCCATGTCTGAACACTAGGAACTCAAAAAATTTGGCATAGAAAGGGTTATTTGTTTTTATTTACCAAAACTTTTCCTGGGAGACATACCCTTCATCTCATCTATGCTGTTTCATAAAATTACTTCCACAAATGTGTTTGTCATAATTGGTTCTGGTTCGATTTTCTATTGGTGTAATAAAATACCATGACCCAAAGCAACCCAGAAATAAAAGCATTTATTTTGACTTATGGTTACAGAGGGAAAAGAATCCACCATGGTAAAATGGCATGGTAGCAAGAGCCAGGTTTGGTAGCAGGAGCAAGGAGCTGAGATCTCACATCTCAACTTCACAAGGAGAGCAGGCTAAAAGTAGAGAGAGAACTGAACGTAGAGGAGGCTATCAACTTAGAGGGCCCAGCCCACCGGTGATGTCCTTCTTCTAGGCAGTCTTCACTTCTTTAAGGTTCCAAAACCTTCTTAAACAGTGTCATAAACTGGGGGCTAAGTGTTAAAATACTTGTGCCTGTGGTGGACATTTCCCATTCAAAGCACAACCCCAGTACTGATAATCATGGAGATAAATGAAGAAATAGATGTGAAAACTTTAAATTCCTTTCCCAAGCCACGGGACTTGGAATTTATAGTTATGTCAAATCTGTTTTTCCCTAATGGTACTTTATTTTCTTTGCATAGTTTTCTGACGTCTCCAGAATGTCTAGCAAAATAAGTGGAAAGAATCAGAGACACATAGGTGATTTTGCATCTGGTAGTGGTGTGGAGATGACCAACATGTCACTGATTGACATAAAGCCTTAGAAATAGTCCAACTTGTGAAAACTAGAGTATGTCAGGGAGCTAGACACTGTCAGGATGTGGAGCATCTGCTGAGACTGGCTGAAGTTTGCAGTAAAACCTGAATCTGAAATGTAGTGGTCTCTGAATAATCTTCTCTAAGAATCTAAATATCTATGTATTAATCATTATTCCATTCTCAATTGTATGTGTGTACAGATATGCATCTGCACAGCCACAAATTTTAGTTAAACCAATGCAAGATTGCAGCACATGTAGAAAAAGACCAACTCTGTAGTATTTGTAGCACTCGGTTCTCAAACTCAGAGGCTGTCACCAGTATGCCGGACTCTAAGTCTTCTTTCAGCTCATCTGTATTCCCAGTAAAATTTTGTGCTTGCCTCATGCATGGATATAAATGTTTGGTAAGTTCACCATAGAGTCACTCTGC
Source organism: Microtus pennsylvanicus (assembly GCF_037038515.1). Taxonomy (NCBI): domain Eukaryota; kingdom Metazoa; phylum Chordata; class Mammalia; order Rodentia; family Cricetidae; genus Microtus; species Microtus pennsylvanicus. The sequence goes on from NC_134584.1 coordinate 98,851,093, forward strand.
ATACCAATAACTTAAGCACAAAATTCTCCCTCAAGGTTATTTTCAAACTCAGAAGATGAGGTCAAATAAAGCAACTTTAGAGAATAGAATAGTTGAAAACATTTATGGTTTATTCTGTCTTCTGAGGGTTATAAATATGTCTGAGGAAGATTATGTGATCAAATTAAGTAGCAAAACACCCTACCACAGAACACATGGCAGCAGTAAAACATAAATGTGGCTCCAGAAGTATAGATAATAAAATCAGAAAATAGGACTTTCCTGCTCTTGTTTTCCAAAGACCAGAATATTAAACATAATCAGAAACCTAGGTTTGGTTTTATTGCTTTTGTGATTATTGAGTTTAAAACAGTAAAACTGGCATTTCTTTCCATGAGGCATGATTTTAATGTCACATGGCATGATTTTATTTTAGATAAATTATTCTTTGGATTACAGAAGCATTTTAAACCATAAGAAAATGCTATACTCAACATTTTGTAGAAGAAAATAAATTAAAGCTTTAAATTGTGTGACAGAAAGAAAGGAGTATTACACGGTACACAAAAAGGTTCATGCTGTATCGGCCTCAGTGGCCATAACTAGAGAGTACTGGAAAAATGAATCTTTTCAATTAAATTAAATCTCATGCTCTGAATTGCTGAGGGCAAATTGAAGAGGATTGTCTCTCCTCTTCTCTTGGGTCATAAACAGGACCCTCTTATGTAGGCCTGATTTCTCCTCGTTCATCATTTCAAAGAGACACATACCACCTCCAATGTGCTTAAAGGCAGCTGCAAGCAAGTGCCACTTTGAGTTAAATGCATTATTAAACTGTTGGGAATTTCACATCATGGGTCATTTGTCTAAGCTAAATTGGGTCAGAAGCCTCTATACTTGCCTGGATAAATAGAAGAGAAAATTTCTCTTGTGGGAAGTAGCACTTTGACAAGTGTTATAAGTGTTGTTCCTATCTATCTATCTATCTATCTATCTATCTATCTATCTATCTATCTATCTATCTATCATCTATCTATCTATCTATCTATCTATCTATCTATCTATCTATCTATTATCTATATTTCTATCTATCTATTATTCACAAAGTAGCCTCAGAAAAGGGTTTTCTTGTGTGTGTGTGTGTGTGTATTTGGAATGTATGTAGTTATTTTGAGAGAGTAACTACAACCCTTTACAGAAATCGTCTTCTCTGATAAGTATATTTAGTTATTTACTATTACACTAATGCCCCTTACTTAGATGGTGAATTCATAGATATAAAATATTCATTTCAAGACATTTGCATGCAGTCTGTGTGCCATGTAGTGCACATGCAGAATATAAAAATCATTGAGTTTCGTTCATGAATCTAAAACTCAAGGCATGGAATGATAGAAAGAACTAATTATCTCACACTTAATTCTTTAAAAGATGAACTACAGAAAGGAATGAGGAACAATTTTTTTTTCACAGTTTAATGGAGTCAGCTGTGGTTAGGTGATCTGAGGAGGAACTGCAATGTTGCATAGTGAAGGATCCAGCAGGAAGGAAAATTATCAGGAGAGAAGAAAGAAAAAGGTCAGTTGGGATTAAGGTGATATTTATCTGCCAAATTAAGGCATATTAGTAATGTGGTTGTGACACTAAATCTGGGTTGGGACCCAGATTGGTCTCAGGCAGACACCCATGTGTTCTCTTTTCAATGTCGCCAATGTTGATGATGCTGGTATCCTTGTAAAAGGCAAAACACACATGAATTCTGAATTACTTAACGCCACTGGGATGTACAACCCCAGAAATGTCATGAAAACATCAACCATGGTAGCGCAAAGGAGCAGAGACAACTGTGTAAATGGTGCTCACCCAACAGACTTACATACGTTCAGTTTTTATGCGGGGACTTTTCAGTTCCCAGCAAATGTGGGAATTGTGTGATTTGACTCTTGTGAATTTTTTTCATCAAACACTATTGTTCATCATCTACATTTCTGTTATTCAGGTCAGCATAAAAAAAAAAAACTAAAGCAGAGATACATGTCATTTTCCTGAGCAATCAAGCCTTTTGTGTTTTCTAAAACATGCATTTTTTAAGCGTCTGATGCATTTTTTGTCAGATCTCCCATGATGTATACCACAGAAAACTGAAGTCTTGAATATGCTCCCCATCTTGAAAAGCTTAGCGCAACCAGTTCTTTAACTTTATTAGCATGCAATGCACATGTCACCCAGTCCTTTGAAATATAAAATCCAAAGATCGCTGATACATTCATAGCCTTGTGTAACCACCATCAAGATCATCGGCAGTTATTCTCCACTTTTATCCTACCACTCCCAGCCCCTGCCTTGAACAATTAACCATATATACTCTCCGGCTCTCTACATTTGTCTGGTCTGGACATTTCATTAAATATAACGGTGAGATGACTTCCTGTACGTCCTGGATCCTTTCACTTTGCTTGCTTCTATTCCATCCATGTTGTAGCATGTACAGTATATCGTTCTGCTTGGTAGTCTGTCCTCTGGGTGCAACACATTTACATTCATTCATGTATGGAAATTTTGGGTCATTTCTTCTTTGGGAATATTACTAGTACTGCCTGCAAGCTTATTAGCAATAGTTGTGGGTGTCTCTTTCCAATTCTCATCTGTATGCTTCCAGAGGTAGAACAGTGATGGGATGTAGCAATTCTATGACTATCCTTCTGAGGAACTGCATGGCTAGTTTTCATTCTCACTGACAGAGTATAAGACATCCAGCTTCTCTGTATCCTTGTCAGTTGCTGTTACCTGTTCTTCTTATTTTAACTGCCCCAGAGTGCAGTTAAGGGCATCTCTTTGTGTCTTGATTTGCATATCCCTGATGGTTAATGGGGTTTAGCTCATTCTCCATCACGAACTCAGTCTTTGTAGGGATATCTTTAATGCTTTTGCCCAGTTTAAATTGGGATATTTACCATTATTATGTATGAATAGAAAGTGTTCTATTTTCTAGTTCAATATAAGTTCCTTATCAAACATGGTTAATAAATATTTTCTCTCATCTGGAATAGTTCCCTAATTTTTGTTACCTCCTTCTAATTAAAATTTCTGCTAATAATAGAATTTGTTTTGGTTTCAATTCTCTTATTGGGAATCTATCGAAAGCTTATCTTATATTCTATTTTAGAGGATATCCCTTTAGTTCAGAATGATATATTTTCTGCTGTGGTTGAGTGAACTGTTATGTGGAGCTAGTTGGTTTAGAACATTGTCCATGTCTTCTGTTGATCTTTCCCATTGCTGATGGGGAGAGTTAAGCCACCATTTAATGCATCTGATTTCTGCACATTTTGAGGCTCTAATTTGAGTGCTTGTGCAATTTGTTTATAATCACCATGTTCTGATAGACTGAAAATTTTATCATTGTAAAATATTCCTCTATATTTCTAGCACATATTGGTAGCTCGCTTAATAAAAACCCAGAGACAGAAACTGGGATTCAACCTTAAGTTCAGAAAAGTAAAACAGCCAGTCCAGTCACTGTGAGAGCTGCTTCCTCCCGTCTTATATTCCTCTTTAGTGCTGGGATTAAAGGCATGCACCACTACCACCTGGTTTCTATGGCAAACTAGTGTGACTACTGGGATTAAAGGTGTGTGTCACTACTGCCTGGTCTGTAAGGCTGTTTTACTCTTTGAACTTCACACAAGCTTTATTTATTAAAATGAAATATCACTGGATATTTTTGTTTAGCATCGGTGGCGGCCCTCCTATCTTTCTTAAGCTGTTCTTTAAATTTTAACTTTCTGTCATTGCAGTCACAAATCCATTTCTGTCTTTGAATCTAAAATAATAATGCATGTACCATGGTATCAACAGAACATGTATTTTTCAGTATGAAGTTCATTTACTGCACAGAGTTTAATGTTATTATAGACTACTGCTTTTTCTTTAATTAGTTTTTAGGGAGTATTTTATTTCAGCAAATTTTTTACTTTTTCTTTAAACATAAAAGAATAAACTTAGTATTTATGTTAGATTAAGTTTAGGAACCTATGTTAGCATTATTTTATATACATCTATTCCTACTTATCTTTACTTTGTTCTTTAGTGTCAAGTGCAGTGTAGTATATGCTGAAACCCAACATTACATTGCTTTACATAATATATCTGTTTAAAAAAATCTGAGAGGACAAATGGGAGAAAATATAATTTTATATTAACTTTACAGACTATTTGTAGTTCTTTTGATTTATTCTTGAGGATATGAGTTGCCATCTGGTGTCATTTCCTCCCTTAATACAACTTTGCTGTCATGTTCCTTTGTGCTGTTATTGTCAAATATGTTACTTTTCTATTTATTATAAGCCTGGCAGAACAATTACATACTTACCATTGAACGAAATTGCTTTAAAAATTAGTTACAGAAGAAAAGAGAAGAAATATGAATTTATATTCTTTTGTAATTACATAATTATAATTCTAGCATGGTTTTATTTTCATGAGGACTTGTAATACTATCTGAGATGCCCATTTTCATCCCCAGAAGCTCATTTCAATGTCTCTTGTAAGCTTATCTGTTACAATAATCTATATTATGTGTGAATGTCTAGTTTCTTTTTACTTTTGAAAGACAGTTCTGTTGGATATAATATTTGTTATGGATTGCACATGTTGTTGCATGCCTGAAATATATATCATAAGGAAGTTGAGGCAGGAACATCATGAGTTCCTGGCCAGCCTGGGTACATATTGAGAAACCCTTTCACAAGAAGAAAAACAACATTAAAAACAATTGAAAAAGGGAAGAGGAGGAGGAAAGATGATGCTGAGGAGAAATAGTCTTTGTGGAAAGATGTTGACTCTGTCAGTCTTATTCCCCCATAGTTTCTACTATTTTGGTGAGAAATCAGCTGTTCCTCATACTGGGTTTTGTTGAGATCAGTCTGAGCCTTGCAAAAAATTACTCCATATACAACAACATTGGTTCTTAGACTGGGAGGACTCCATTTTATAAGCAACATTTGATTCAGTTGTGTGTGCCTGTGTAGAGGCAGGATGACCCTGGACCTCAGGTTCATCCTTTGCTTGTAGACATTGCTTCTTATCCTGCACCAACCACTTCTGAAACACACACTGCTAAGAGGCTCACTTTTAAGACTACACATCTATCTCTGTGGACTTACAAAGTAGACTGAGAGCATAAAATCAAAAGGTGGATTGCAATAGTATCAAGAAATCCAGACCTGAGAGCATACGGAATTGAGGAAATAGCGTATCTCCTTAACCTGCATCCCGTAAAGAGAAAGAAGGTATAACAGTGGTATAGTAGTTATAATATAGATGCTAGTTAGTTCCTGGCTGCTTATCCCCAAAATAATCACACAGAAACTGTATTATTTAAATCACTGCTTGGCCCATAAACTCTAACTTCTTATTGGCTAACTCTTACATCTTAATTTAACCCATCTCCATTAATCTGTACATCACCACCAGGTCATGGCCTACCAGCAAAGTTTCAGTATCTGTCTCCAGTGGCGGCTCCATGGCTTCTCTCTGACTCAGCCTCCTTTCTCCCAACATTCAGCTTAGTTTTCCCACCTAGCTCTGTTCCCCTAAAGCTCTGCTATAGGTCCAAAGCAGTTTCTTTATTTATCAATGTTAATCACAGCATACAGAGGAAAATTCCTCATCACTATAGTGATAACTCCCACTCACCCCACCTTGTGTCAACAATAATATACCATCCAACAGAAAATGCCCAATTGTCCTTGGGGCTCGGTTCAGCTTGATCTGAACTGTTATTGTGGACTGCCAGAATTGCTGTCCATCCATCCATCTATCCATCCATCCATCGTCCTACACTTCACCTCTGCAAATTCTAAACCCTAAGGCCCATTTCGGCCCTGCCACTCAGCAGCCTGGCTCTCATTTCCAGCAGCTTTGCGACTGGTTATGCTCTCCAACATTGCAGAGACTCTGCAACTATATCACTCTCTGTCTGTTGCAGTAAGGTCATGTTGAACTCTGTGAACTATGTGGTCCTCTCTTAAGCCATTTCTCAAGTAATCTGTACATATCAGGGTGTATGTATGTATCCATACATAGGTGTAATTACTCTGATATAGAATAGGTGATTTGAGATTTAATGTTAGTAATAAAATATGGAAAAATAAAACTGTCTGTCAACACCCAGTAATGAAGGAAAATTAGGATTACTTGGCAAGTTGCAGCTAATAAATTCAGAAAAGCTTCTGAATTTGGCATTCATAAATTCTGACACTGACTTTCCACAAATATGTTCAACTATGTGTCTGCAGCAGTGTGCTCACAACAACATTCCTTCTAGGCAATGATCTGTTTCCTCTGGCTGATTTTAAGATACATTTGGTTTTCTGACATTTCTGTCATGATATGTCTCTGTGTGTATCTCTTTGTGAGCATTAACAATTTGCCGGCATATTCAAGGGGACGTTTCTATCCGGTTTGAGAAGCTTTCATTCTAGGCTCTAGAGGTGGCTCCTTGGTTAAGAGCACTGCTTGCTCTTCCATAACAACCAGGTTACAATCTCTTTTTTTAAACAGTCTTATTTTATATGTCAATTGCAATTCCCTCTCTCTCCCCTCCTCACATTCTTCCCATCTTCTCCTCCTGCTATGTCCTCCCTACCCTACTCCCATCCACTTCTCTGACAGGGTGAGGCCTTCCATGGGGAGTCAACAAAGCCTGTTATTTCACTTAAGGCAAGACCAAAGCTCTCCCCCCTGTATCTAGGCTGGCTACACAAAACCATCTGTAGCTCCAGTTTTAAGGAGTCCAACACCCTCTTCTGGCTTCTGTGGGCATTGCATGCATGTCATATGTACATACATGTAGACAAAACACCCATGCACATAAAAAAATAATGAATTAAGTTTTTAAAAAGACACAGAAGCTAAGTGATGGTGGTGTACACCTTTAATCCCAGCATTGGGGAAGGCAGAGGCAGGCGGATCTCTGAGTTCAAGGCCAGTCTGGTCTGCAAGAGCTATTTCCAGGACAGCTAGGATTTTTACACAGAGAAATCCTGTCTCAAAAAAAGCAAACAATAAAACAATAAATAAGTAAACATAAACCAAAAAAAAAACCAGACACAGAGGCACTTTCAGCCACTCCTTGTAGTAATATTTCATTTGTCCATTTGTATTTTAATAAATAAAGCTTTTCTGATGATCAGAGATTAAAACACCACCCTCGTCAGTCTTACAAACCAGGCAATGGTGACACACACTTTTAGACCCAAGAGCCACACTAGATTGCTATAGAAACTGGGAGGTAGTGGTGCACATCCTCAATCCCAGCCCTAGAAAGGATTATAAAGTGATAGGAAACAGCTCTCACTTACAGTCTCATTTTGAGATTCCTGCAAGCAGGATCTCCATTTTGGGCTGAAGCAGCAGTAAGAGTCAGTGGCTGGCTGTTTGTCTTTTCTGACCTTCAGGTTGAACCCCAATTTCTGGCTCTGAGTTTTTACTAATCGTGCTACAACTCCTCATTTGGCAGCTCTTTCCCTTCCTCTCTTCAGTTGTCTTCTATTTCCATGAAGGATTTCTGTATTGCTCAAGCTTTGGCTGATGATAGTCATTCTGAGAGTTAGTTTGTATCTCATTCATGTCAGGTTCATAAAAATCTTATTTTATAACTCCTATCTTTAAATTTACTGATTCCTGTTTTAATACCACTACTAAAACTTTTCATTTTACCTATGATGCCTTTCAATAACCAAATGTATTTTTATTATCATTTTTTAAAAAAATCTTAATTCATCTACATGAGGAGATATTATTCTCATATTTTCCTTCAGGTCTTTGAACACAGTTTTGCTGAATTACTAGAATTTGTTCCTTAATTTATTCTGCAACGCTGCAGACTGAAGCAGGGCTTCAGGAACTCCATGCAAATGCTCTGCCCTGCTGCAGTCTCCACTAGAATATCTTTATTAGAGCTATGATGATAGTCTATGGGATTTTCCTGTCTGGGCTTTCTAGAAATCTGTTTGGTGGTTCTTCTCAAATCAACATGTTGTCCTTTTGTGCCCTTGTATGTGTGATGGCTAGTACTCATTGTCAACTTGACAGGACCTGGAACCATCTGGGAGATAAACCTCCGGCCATGCCTGTGGGGGATTAGCTTAATTCAGTTCATGGAGTAAAGAAGGGACAGCCTCAAAGTAAATAGCATGATTCCAGGATTGAATTAAAAGGAAAATCCATGCATGTTTGCCCAGCTCTCTTCTCCTGATTGATGGAATATGACCAGCTGCTTTGAGCTGCTGCAGCCTCAACTCCTATCCTGCGATAGACTGTCTGTTGAGCTGTGAACTGATATAGCCCCTTTATCCCTAAATTGTTTTTGTTGGGACTATTCATCACAGCAACAGCGAGAGAATGTAGTACAATATATTTTGTGAAAAACATCATTTTATCTTCTGTATTATAGCTACTCGATTTTATAAGTCTCCATTTTTGCTTATTTTATTTGCTCTGTATCGCAGATGTACTATTATCATGAGTCTATTTCTACTACAAAGTTCATCTTCTGATGTTCTCCTCAGTTGACTCAGCCTAAGCCATTGTCCCAATCACTAAAAGAACGAAAGTTTTATCACCATTCTCTATGACTCTCCCAGATTTCTCTGTTAAGCTCTCCGTCTGAGTCACAAAAAGCTGTTAACCTCTGCTAATTGCCAATTGACTGATTTACTATTTTCACCAGGACCAATACTCCTAAGAACATAAATTGTTTCCTAGTCCAACTCATGAGAGGTCAGACTACTTTATAGAAGTCAAATTTGAGTCCGTATTTGATAGCTGCTCAAAGGACAGCTTTTCTTTCTATCATTCTTCTGTGGTCTAATTGATGTCCTTTTGTGTATTGCTTTTTTTTTGAGTTCCCATCCTTTGCTTCTTTATCTTGCATACTTACCACAGCTATTTCAATGGCACTCTTAGGCTTGAAGAACTCCACAGTTTGTTCCAAATAATGTCAGCTCTTTCAGAGACTTATCCTTACAGCCTTTAGTAAATAGTATTCTCAAGACCATTCTTACAGCCTTTTCCTACTTCTCATCACAGGTTTCATTCATATAAAAGTAAAGGGAGGGTAGTCTTTGGTCTTCTTGGCTTGCCTGTCTTGACATATAACCTCCACCTTATAAGTGAGCTAGAAACAGGACACTTGATGACACGTTATTCTCATCGTATTACACCTAAGGTTATGCTTCCTCCTTTGAGAAAAAAACTTGGTTTAAGAAGAGAAACCAGTGAGGAATAAAATACTACTGCCTTCAAATAGTGAACACAGTCAAAAAAGAGACGCTTGTGTCCCCACCTTTGACTGTGAGACAATAGGAAGACCAGGGCTGTTTCATTATGAATATCACTTTCCTTCTATTTAAATCTGAACCTCATGCCAGGACTGTAGTATGGAATTAGAGATTAGTAGGCATTCTTATGTGGTCCTTTTCTCAGTTTGGATGGTCTGACTATATCTCTTTTCTCTAACTTTTAATTTTATGTGTCTCTTTAATTGATATATTGAAGAGGAACAGCCAAATCTAACTGATTCGGCTATCAAAATTCAGGCTTTAGCCCTAATAACTCTGACAATAACTTGAGACACAGCCTGAATCTTTCTTTAAGGTGCTATAATCATCAACTGAGAGGACCAGGGAGGATGGAATCCTGTATCCTTACTGTGCCTACTAAGTACAGTCTTTGTTATGGTGAGCTGGAATAAGGCTTTGAACCAAATGCCACAGGCATATTGTTAAAGAATTTGGTAGATTTTCCTTTCTTAAAACACCATTGTGTTAGACTCAAACCCAGGGTTCAAATCGTGCTATGTACCCATTTTACCATTGAGATACATCTTATGCCTTACTAGATTTTCTTTTTAATTGAAAGATAAATAATATATTTGATCACTTTTTTCTTATCCCTCCTAGGCCCTCCCTATCTCCCTGCCCACTCATTTTTATGTACTTTTTTGTCTATCATGATTTAAAAACAAACAACATGAAAAAACAATAAAACCCACAAAAATGGAAATCAAAATAAACAAACAAGAGAACAATAAACTACAGAAAAATGCCCAAATGAAGCAAAATGAGACAAAAGTCTACAAATACACCATTCAATTCATTTTGTGTTGGACAACTCCTCCTGGGCTTGGAGCCGGCCGTGAATTGAAGTTAATAAACCCAGTGGGAGTTTATTGGAGAAAACTGAAGTTTCCTTTGTAACTGGGAGACAACTGCAGATATCTTCTTGGTTAGGAGTAGGAGCACATGTCTACTTCCCTTTCTTAGTTCTGGGAACCCATCTGACTTGAATTTGCAAGGCTCTGTGGATGTTGCTACAGTTCTTCTGAGTTTATATATGTATCCATCTTCTTGTGTCTGTAGATGTTATTTCCTTAGAGTACCTCTGGCTCAACAGTCTTTCCACCTTCTCCACATAAATTCATGAGCCTTGAGGGGAGGGATTGATGAAGACAGCCCATTTAGTAATGAATGATCCTAAATCTCTCATTCAGTTTTATTCAGTTTGGTTCTCTGTGTTAATTCCCATCTACTGCAGGAAGAAGTTTCTCTGATGATGCTTAATTGAGGCACTGATCTATGGGTATAGCAGTATGTCACTATAAGTCATTTTATTGCTATATTTCTTCAGTCAGATAATAGTACTCAGTTTTACCCCTAAACCCATTACCTATCTAGTTTTAGGTCCTTGGCCACTTTATTAGTGCCAGGCATGGGTTCAATCTCATGGAGTGAGTCTTAAATACAGTTAGCAAGTGTTTGGTTACTCCCTTGATATTTGTGCCACTATTATTCCAGTCTATCTCACAGGCAGGTCACTGTCGTTGGTAGCAGCTTCTGTAGCTTGAAGACACTGATCATTGCCTTTCTCCTCCAGCAGTGTGACGAGAGTCTTCCACTAGTTTATAAGTAGGGGTAAAGTTCCTAGTAAGTGCCTTACTAGATTTTCTAAATGAAATGTTTTTTTATTGACTGTAGAGTGTTGGAAATTTTCCCCCAAATTTGCATTTAGTTAGATTTTTTTTTTTACCAGTTACAGCTACTTCCCCGTTGAAAACACCTGTGTTGGCCCTTATGCTACAATTCTAGGGGCATCTTTCAAATTCTCTTCTGAAAGAGATTTGCCCAATCTGAAAGCAATTCTTTTATAACTTCTACTTAAAAAAAGAGAGAGAGCCCTTCATTTATAAACAGTGGCTCCACAAAAAGCCCAATTTTCAGACCAACCCTCCTGAGCTCCTCTGTTACTGGCATATGTTTTCTTTTGGGCATTAAAATTGTAGACAATTGCTGAGAAATGACCTTAGTAACTGGGATATGCTCATTAAATATTTTGAAATTATATTACTTCTCTACCTGCACAAATTAAAGTTAAGTAATACTACATAACACTAGAGGTCATTTGGAGTTCTAATCAAGTACTTTATTATTACTCCAGTAGTAACAACATATGGCTTCTCCCAGCCTTCTAGAACTAATGTCAGTGCTAAGAGGTAGCCCCTGTTTACTCCTACAAATACATGAGCAATTAGAAACTCAAGGCCACAAGAAAGTAAATAATAGAGTGGAGAGCTGAGTCTCAGACCCGTGGATTTCAATGCCCCTGTGTTTAATCGCCTCATTGTTTCACACTGCTCTAATTGTTAACCAGAGTTAGAAACATACATTTAATATGGCATTTTTCAAAGTGTATTCCAAGATCCCTGAGGGTCCTCATTACTCTTTCCCAGAGGACTCATGAAACTATTTTATGTAAGCTATTTCATAATTTGAGGACATTATTTGCTTTTTTTCCCCCCTAATCTGATTCCCTAACCGAGGAAATAATACAGGGATGTTCTACAGGCTGCTTCACTCTTCTGGGAGTGCTGACATGTTCACACAGATGCTTCTTGGCTTGCAATGGAGTGTGCTAGTGGACTAATAGATAAAATCAATATATCTAGCCTGCTGAACATGCTAGCTTAGAGCACAATGCAGCTTAGAGCACTGGATGCTTATCCTGTGATTGTGCTGCTAATACACCTTGCAAACTTGCAAAAGTAGGTGAATTTCCTGGGTGCTCATGATCCAGCTATCCAGGAGACATAGCACAATAGAAACATTAAGAAAGACTCTGCATTAAAATCAAAAATGAGAGAAAGGACTCTGACCTCCACAAAGCTGTCATGCCATGCATCTCTTCTTTCTCACTCACTCACACACAAATTAATAAGTAAAAGTCAAAATAAATGAGACATTCATGGGATCAGTGTTTTATGGGGGAACAGAATAAATAATGCATCATTAATTCCTTGTTGCAGGAAGAAGAGCAGTGAGACACAGCACTGTCAGAAAGAGGAAGGTATCTAGCTGGTCATGTGAATCACCATGTACTAAAAAGGCTTCCATGAACTGGTGACCTTTGAGATTAACTTGAAAATTAGATCAAAATGCCTAATATTGGTGAGAATATTGGGACAGAGAAATGGGATCTGGCTGTACGTTTAAGGCACAATATAGATAAAGTGATAGATAAATGCAATGGCAGAGGTTCAAATGGTTCTTCTGCCAGTACATTTGCTGAAAGTCACAAGTTCACTATACCTTGAATGGCAGCACACATTTTCCAAAGAAAGTTTCCAAAGAATCTGCCCATGCCTCGACCACTGACAAAGTGCACAATGTCTGGACTGGACAAGCAGGATACAAGAAAAAAGACTGCCAAATCTTGCCAAGACAGTGTAAGACAGTTTTGAAAAACTTCCTGCCTCTGAAAATGGTCTGTCAGTTACTCTAGGCCTTAGACAAATTTGGTTGCTTCAACATTGCAAATGAGACTTTGGGTGATTGCTCAGACAGCCAGTTGTCTCTATCATCTACTACACATTTTGGAAGTTGCTTGATTTTACTTCCTGCCTACTCAAGCAATATTATCTCCCTTCTCAGGCCTTCAATGGGGTTGAAGATTAGATAGTCATAATTGTCATCCTCTTATGATCTACCAAAGGAATTTTCAATATAAGAGTTAGACTCCTTAGGGTAGATTATTTATTAAAGCATTTAGCATACATTCCTTGCTTAGTATTTTTTATGCTGGCTGTAATTCTAATGTTATACTTGATATCTGTTCCTAGTGTATATGGTTTTGTGTTGGGTTTGGAACTCTCTTATTTAAACAAAAGGGGGAGGTGCTGTGGGAGCTCCTTCCACTCCTTCAACCAATAGCCTTTAAGATACCAGCCCACTTGGGCATGGTCTCTTATATTATAAATGCATCTGTAAAGCCTGTGCTCATTTTCTTGCTTCTGGCTCTTACACCCATCTGCTAGATTCTGTTTCTGTTCCTCATTCAGGCAGAGGATTGTGATGTAGGACAGTGATCTGTAAGTCTCCCTAAATAAGTAACCCTTTATTATACATAATTCTCGACTAGTGTGGATTATTTTGCATCTTTTGCCATCACTTAGCAATACATTTGAAAGCTTTTACCTCATTCTTTTATTCCTATAGTCTTTCAGACAAGCAAGGCAAATACCAAAAAAAGGCAAGCTAGGTATTTCTCTGTAATTAGAGGAAAGTAGCTAAAGAAAAGCTTTCTCTTCTTTTTCTTCCTCTCTTCCCTTCCTCTCCCTCCTCTCTCTGAGGAGGAGCCAAAACTGTTAGCAATTGAGAAAAGCCACATCGACAGATTTTTGATGCCAAGTTGGCATGAATCCCAGAGTCATGCATATTTCTTCCAAAGGGGGATTGATTCCCAGCTAATAAACAACACTGAGTTAGAAGGAAAGAGGGATTGATTCCCAGCTAAGAAACAACACTGAGTTAGAAGGAAAGGAAATATCCCACCCAGTGCAGGCATTTGCATTTAATTCACTATTTTGTTTCATCCCATGATAATATCTGTACTTGCTGATAAAAGTAAGGAACTATTCCCCTAAGAAAGGAAAACCAAGAATCACCCATTTGCCTTTTTGAGGCTTAAAGTATGTGATTCTACAATTAGCACAGGCTCGGGTAAAACTAACATACTCTATTAAAAAGCAACCCTACTTATATGCATGCAAAGGAATGCTCTCTAGTCTGAAAGAGAAGCAAGAAATATAATGTGAGAATACATGGGAGTGCATGGACTTTGTTTATATTTGTATTGTAATCTATGGCCGTGAGTCAGGACAAATTATCTCAAAGAGTAACATCTCACCTGTAAAGGAAATCATAAAAATATTACAGAGTGATTGGGCAATTTTTATAGATATCTACCAAAGAAAATGCTGGACCAGACAACATGACTCTGAACCCATGCTGAACATACATAAACTAAACACTACTTGTTAGTTAACCTTAACTGAGTGTCCAACATTCAATTTAGGTCACCCAGTACTGAAAGAACTGAAGTGTTAAGAACTTGAGCCAGGTCTGCTATTCAAATATATACTGTATCACAAAGAACAATATTAACAGAAATATGACATGGAACTTTCTGACCCTTAGGCTTCTGACTAGAGATAAAATAATCTAGCGATTATTTTAACTCTTCAGAAACATTGGTAACACTATGACTTCTCACTCTCATTGATAATGTAAGAAAAGAGAAGTGTGGCCTATGTTTTTGGCTTGTGAAGAAGCATCAAGGGAGGACACAAAATAGAGTTTGAATTCACTTATTTCTTTTATTTTTGAGATTATAATATAATTGTACCATGTCTCTCTTCTATTCCTCCACCAAGTCCTCCCATTTCCCACTCCTTGCTCTTTTTGGAACTCATACCCTCTTTCATCATTAGTTGTTGTTGTTGCATATGTGTCTATGTATATGCAATGAAGTTTATGCACTGGCAATGCTAAATATGCATGGGAAACCTACATATGTCAATACTCTTGAACTTGTCCATATTGGGCTTCACGGTCTAAGTTGATGAGGACGATTGGCAAGGTCTCTTCCTCAAGAGCGCACCAGATCATATTACAAATGGTTGTGAGCCACTATGTAGTTGCTAGGACTTGAATTCAGGACCTTGGAAGAGCTTTGGAAGAGCAAGCAATGCTCTTAACCACTGAGCCAAATCTCCAGTTCCCTATGTACATGCATACATATCCATACATTAAAATTATAACCTACTTACTCTGTATATTTCTAATTTCATGTATGTTTTCAGGTATTTGGTATTGGATAATTGATTGGTGTGCTTTTCCTGAGGAAGACTACTTCTCCCACTCTCAGCATTCCTTAGGTGTCTGTAGTTTGTTATGTAGCGGTGAGACACTGTGCTATTTTCTCCCAAACACTTTACCATCTATTGTTTTTGCTCTTGTTCAGCTCATGTTTAGGCAGTCTTGATGGTGGGACTTAATAGGTGTAGCTTCCGACATTACTAGGATACCAAGGCTCACAGCAAACTCTCTATTCTCTGGTTCTTACAATTCCTCCTCTTTTTTCTGCAACGTCCTCTGAGGCTTAAACTCAGGAAGATTTGTAGGTATATACATTGAGACTGGGCTTCACACTCTAAATTTTGGTTAACTGTGTTTTCTGTAATAGTCTCTGTTGCAAAGACAAGTTTCCTTGGTAAAAGGTAAGGACTACACTTCTCTACTGGTATAAGGACAAAGCTTTAGAGTATTATTAATGGCTTCACTATTCCTGAGTAGTTGGCTAGGCTTCCATCCAGGCATGATTTCCCTCTTGTTGAGCACATCTTAAGTCTTATTAGAGAGCTGTTGGTTATCAACAAGACCATGGTTGCATACTACTACTTCATCCTCAGAACTATCATGCCCTACTGCTCATGGATGTGGTTCATAGGCATCATATCTGGGTAGGACTATTGGCTGCCTGCCTTCTTTGGATGCTTTTATGGCACCTTCTGGTGCCACAAAATCTAATCCTCATGGAAGAGGCATATATGTTAGTTCCAGCTCAGGGACAAAATCCACTTTTGAAGCTTAACTATGAACAGATTTTAAGATGTTATATTTGCCACTCTGTTCATATATGGCAAAATTTATAAGAAAACCTACTTTATGTTTAGGGCTATGAAGAATTTCAAACAATGAAAACCCTTATCCAACCCTATGTCAAAGCCACGATAAAAGAAAAACCTTAAGTCCTGTTTTCTCCTTGAACCCTCAAGACTGGGAAGGTTAGCTTGGACAACCTCATCTAGTGACATTCTTTGGGAGGCATGTCTTTGAAGAACCCCAAAGTAAGGAAGGCCATAGGGTATTGAATGACAATGACTGCCATGAATCAGTTTTCTCTGCCCTTTCTTATGAAATCTTCTTCTCATGGGATTAAGGTTCTGGCTTTAGGGAATCATTTAACCTCAATCCTATCGCAAAGACCCTGCATCCAAATACCATAATCTGGCTGTTCTCAGCCTCTTAATTCTTCACACTGGGAATCAAATATCAATATGATTTTTGGTGGTAACATTTATTGTTCCTTTGAAGTGTCTAAAACAATAGTATTAATTATGCAGTTAGAGATGAGAAAGCTGGTACTTAGGTGAAATAATCAACTTTTCCCAAATCACACGAGGTAGTAAATCATGGATCTGACTTCAGGGCCTGCAGTGATTAATCTTCATTATGAACCTACTAAGGCTTAGAATTGCCATGGAAACACACATCTGGGTGTGTCTATGAGGGTGTTTCCAGAAAGTCTTAAGGAACAGAGAAAAACATCCCTGCATTCTGTGGGCTGAGATCCAAAAATAAACACAAAGAACAAAGTGAGCTGGACACTAGTATCATTTCCCTACTTCCTGAGAACTCATCACGAACATCCACCTCAAGCTCCTACTGTCACATCATGTTACTGTCATCATAATACCTTTACTATGATGTGCCGCGCACCGCACCCCTGTGTCTGTGCTCTGTGCGCTGGCACCCAGTTCTTGAGATTCAGGCAAGGGAGCTGGAGGTTAAAATACACAAACACACACAGACAGAGAGACAGCGACACGGGTCATTCTTGAATTCCCCAAGAATGCTCCCTTTATTGTGTTCAGGGGCAGATTATATAGAGATAGCCACACCCCAGCCAAACCCACCAGAAACCACTCTTCTGCCATCAGGAACTCCTGAAGGTCTCGAGCTCAGAGCAGCTGTAGGCACTCAGATCAGGGGATTACAAGAAATTCAGGATCTGGGGTCTCAGTGCTCCCAACAATGATGAACTGGACTCAAACTGTAAGCCCAAACAAACCCTCCCCTGTCCCTTCCTTTCTCCCTCCTCCCCTCCCCTAGCCTTCTCTCCCTTTCCTCTCTTATTCTTTGAACTGCTTAGGTCATGTATTTTATCACAACAAAAAAAAAAAAAGGAACGAAAACATAACCTCAGCTTACCCAGGACTCCATGCTGTTAAAAGGAGTCGAGGAGATTCCTATATAAATGCTTTAAATAAATGTACAGTGCGTGAAGTGGTTGATGTCTAACAAATATGAGTCAGATCTTGGTAGAATGTGGATGCTGGTGAGTATATTCTCTTCCCATTGAAAGCAGAACTTTCCTGACAATAAAGATTTATTTGCGTTAATTACCCAATACTTGCAAATAGTCCATGCTTCACATATAAAACATACAACTTCCACCAGTCCGTGTCAGTATCTTTATTTTCCAGTTTGAATATCATTCATTTTGTAATGTGGGATTCCACTCTGTATGCTGTGAAAATCATTGGTAATGAACAAAGCTGCTTTGGGACTATTGCAGCACAGAATAAGGCAAGGTGGGAATTCCAAGCAGATAGAGCAGGAGGGAATAGGTAGAGTCGGAGAGAAGCCATGTAGACACTGCAGGAGACAGACACCAGACAGAACCTTACTCACCTGTAGGCACGACCACGTGGCAATACACAGATTAATAGAAATGGATTAATTTAAGATGTAAGAGCTAGCTAGAAATACACTAGAGTCAATCAATGTTGCAATTAATATAGTTTTAGTGTGATTATTTCGGGTCTGGGTGGCCGAGAAACGAACAAGCAGTGTCTGACTACAATATTCTACTTGATTGCTAGAGGTTACTGGTTGACTATCGGCAGTCTCTGCCCGTTTTATCACCTGTTTTCAGTGTACTTAACCTGTATGTAACACATTGTGTATAGTACCAGCATATACTACATTGCCTGACACTAAATGTAACTTGTATGACAGAAGGCCTTCAAAGACACCCAGAATGCCTGCTAATCTCTGACTCGCTGCTTGAAGTAAAGTAAAGTTCGTCCTAATCAGAGCATAGCATCTGACAGTTCCCTGAAAAACCAGGAGATCATTGTAGTTGCAAGCTTTGGGTTGCAGGGTTAGGTGACTGGAGAAAACTCTATTTATTTCTTAAAAATTCATAATCATGACTGCTGATGCTATTTACCCTGAGTAACCGTTTTTGTCTGGTTGTTGGTGGACATGTGCCCTACAAAGACATCTTTAGATCTGAATTTGCATGGTAGAAAATATTAAATATGTCACAGAATGCTCATCACGGTTAAAAACACTATTGTTGTAAACAAGGTAATAAGAAAAAAAATTATCCAGGGATCATTAAGTTTATACTCACAGAATCCTGGAACATTAGAGTGGTCCTGTTAATACCCACAAAACTGCCGTTTCTGCCTTTTCTGTTATCTTGATGGAAGTAAGTTTGCTTATAGTAAGAAATCATTCCCAGAGGCTATTTCCCACACCATGGAGGAGCTGGTTCTCAACTCTGCCCCACGGAGAAGGCTTTATTCCTACATCTTTTTTTTAATTATTTGGTGAGGACACAGTATGCTGATGCATGTATACTGCTTTGCTACTTGATGGCTAAGAACAGATTTGAACCCAGAACTTTGTGACTCGCAGTCGGAGCTGTTGTGATTCATTTACAACATCTAACTATCCTCAGCCATCATCTGCTTGTTTCCTTCCAATGAAGAAATCTGAGTCCCAGAGCATTGTAACTCACTGAAGAAGGGAAGGCAGGAATCACAGAACTCCTATTTTCTTGGCCACAGAAAAAAGATTCCCACTTTATCTACAGTAACAGTGAAGCACTAGTCCAAGAGCTGCAGTAGCCTCTTTCAAATTCTATAAGTTGAGATCCCAAGCCTGGGAAGGACAGTTTGAATATTGTATCCATGGGGAATCTGGAGCTTTGAAGAGAAGCTGACATTTCTCAGTGCATGAGTCGATTACGCTTAGATCCGTGGAAATGCTATAATTAGCTCTCTTCTTCATCTCCCCTCTAGTTTCCTCCCGAATATTTCCCCTTGCTTTCCCATGGGGAAAGGCAGCTGTTCATTGTGAGCTAATCCCATGTCACGTTTACCCATTGTTATTTAGTACTTCAAACACAGTTCTGCAAGGATTGCTTCACCTGTCTGTACTTCTCACTACACTGAAAGTATAACTTGAGGGTGAGAGAAGTATTGTGCTTCCTTTGAAACCTCCTGTTTCTCAGATAACAGGTACTTATGGCATCTGTAATGACTGTGCAGATGGGTGGCAGTCGCTGAATTATCACTTGCTGTGAGCGCTCTCAACTCTTTCACAGAGGAGGGAGAAAAGGAGGTAACTGGTGAAGCACAGGGGCTGAGCGTCAGAGGAGCAGTCAGGCAGAGTCAGGATGGGGATGCATAGAGGTTATTATTGCTCCATCAAGTTTATATGCAGGACAGACGGCAAGTAGAAAATGTCTGTGATGCTTTGTACAAACAGGTATTGGACTATACACATTTCTCCTGAATATGAGAGCAGCCTAATGACGAGGCAGCCCAAGTATTGGATAGTAGAGAGCGGCAAATCTTTGATGACTTCTGGAAAACAAAGCCTGTGTTCAGTGAACGCTCTTTCATGCACGGAACACCTTCTGTGCTATTCACCAGGTGAACGGAGTGAACTTAAGGTGTCACTGAAAGATATGCAACTTCTGAGGCAAATGAAAAAAAAATGTTCATCTAAAATTTTCTTTGATTTGCTTAAGGCACATTATAGGGGAACCTTCAGAATAAGAATGAGGTGGGGGACAAGATGCTAACTAAAATACAAAATGACTCTAAAACCTTCACAGTTGAACACCGTGAGGTATTTAACTAAGTGGCTTAACTGGAAAAGATTTTTAGAAATGGAGACGAATGACAGGCATTACCCAGATGAACTGGAAAAACTGGTTCAGAAAAATCCCCTAAAGATGTTGTAGAAAGACATATCAATTTTGGAATCGTAGCATTGTATCCATATGTATTCAGGGCATCTTTTTTTTCTTCAAATGTCAGTACATTACATTGCAAAATTCATATTTGATTTTCTGTCATTTTTATATCTAGGTCTCTATAGGAATTACTGATTTCAAACTATACCGTTTCCCCAGTGGTGTAACACTGAATATTTAGAGCTTTAAGAAATCAAAACTCTGAAGTTGTTGGTTGTGAGGCACCTGCTGTGCACATGTCCTGAATGTGCGAATGGGAGAGGGAAGCTCATGTTGGGGGGGGGAGTCTTGTGACAGGGGAAAAGATGAATCTGATAGGCTACCCTCCTCTCTGCAGAGAAAGGAGATGATTATAAGCAGGAAGTGGTTGCGCTGGATGTCTGACGATGTGCAATGGGGACTTGCCAGGGTGTTTCCTTCCTTGCAGATGAGAAAAATAGAGCAAAACAATAAAGTGTTAGATATGCAAACAGGCAGACTAAAAGCAGATGCCTCTGAAAATGACAAACTCTGGCAATGCGGAGTTTTGCTGAAGATGTGTAATTACAGGGACTCTGATGTGTCCTGATGGGAGCATGCATTTGCAAACCATTGTCCTACTTATAAATTGTGTGAGCAAGGAGAAGTTACTTCCCTTGTCCTTTTCTTTGTTATTAAAAGGAGAATAATGGTACTTCTATAGAGATGTCTTAAGGATGGGCTATAATCTGTCAGGGATTGGTCATAAACACAGGATGGATAATTGGTAGTGCTGTCAGTATTAGTGAAGATAATACTTAGAGTGAGTGAGCAAGAGAGAAATGAGAAAAATCTGCTATTTTTCTTTCTTTTTAAAAAATACTGCTGTCAACAAAGCTGACTTTCACTAAGTGAGGCCTCCGTGTAGGATTTTGGATGGGCAAAAATGATTTTAATCAACTAAAACTTATCCTAGTATGAGGTGGAGGCTCACAAAGGATAATGCCCTAGGAAGATGCCCCTAACCCACTGGATCTATAAAACTTATATTCTAATTTGTTAATGTAGCATCTGAAGAAAGAGCTTCTCAGTTCTATATGTTCACTTCTACCAATGTAAACTCTGAGTTATTTTCTGTCAATTAGACATCATAAGATAAACATGGGGGGAAAACGTTTAATGTCTGAGGTACTGGATGAACAGAAGAGCATAGTGTGATGAATTATCTGGCTTGAGCCATTTTATTACAGTGTTATCGAGAGAGAGAGAAGTGCCATAGAGAACTAAGAAGTCATGAAAGTCCTGGAGATGTCTAATTGCATCCATGTAGTGCAAGCATCATTTGGAGACATGCCATACAGGCCTAGTGGGCAGGAAGTGAGTAAACAGTATTTGGGGTTAGGTATCAGGTTAGCGTCAGGGAGCAGGAATATGAATAAACAGTAGTAGCAATTAAAGCAGATCAAGGTAACATAGGGTACTGAACGTGGGCTGTTGTCCCTTTGAAATATAGAAAAGAAAATCAGAAATCACTGAGACATTTCATTTAAGAAAAACCTGCTGGCTGAAAGTCAAGCTTTTAGCTATACTTTCAAATGGGAGATCCAAGAACTTCATTATGGGAGGTATTTGCTTTATATGGTGTGCTCATTTCCATTTGCCTGATACCTCAGATAGATTGACTCCGGCAAGTGCTGGCCAACACAGGGGTGGACAAAGCAACCACTTTGACCATTTCAGAAGTTTCACTAAATACAGAACTTAATTATTCTTTCTCAAGTAGTAAAATCTCATCAAACTTGCATCTTATATCAAAAACACAGCTATAATAAGTTTTATTTTTCCTTAGTTGAATGACTTGCCACTAGGTGTTATGATCAAACAAGTCAGGTACATCCTTCAACTATATTATGGCATCTGTAGTGTTAGGTGGTCCTTTAGTCCAATTTAACAAAGAATATCATTAAATGATCCATCACCACTAACTTTGGTATGGTTGTAGAAATTTGGGATCTAAAAACCCATAGGCAGGCACAGAGAACCTCGAATAATTTAAATGTCTTTGGTTATTATTCTGTAGCACCATTTGTCATTCAGAAATCTACTTTGAAATAGTCTTCATGGCCATCAAGAGTAGAACAAATTACCACGTCCTCACTGTCACTCGGGAATAAGGAATGACAGTTTTGTAATTCTGTCTGTGGCTTGTATGAGCTGGAAACTTCTAGCATGCCAGGAAGAATGTTATGAAAAAAAAAATGGTTGTTTGAATCCCACTTTGATGGGTAACTGGAATGCGTTGGGAGTGTCATGCACCTCCAAGTAGGGTGGAACCCTAGCCAACCCTGAAAATCACCTGTGCCTTTCAAGTATTTCTGCTATGAGCGATGTGGTGATTCACCATCCTTGGGAAAATGAGGCAGCTCCGAAATGAACTCATTAGCACTCTTGTGCACCTAATAAGAGCTGCGATAACTACAGACTTCAATCTCGAGTTCCCTGTAGAGTAATTCTCGTCTTGCAAACCTGTCATCAGATAACATTAATGTCTCCGTGAAAAACAATTTTCTTTCCAAATCGTCTTTCAGGTAGTTGAAAGTAAGAATTAGACCACTTATTTGTCTGATTTTTCTAGCCAGAGATAATAAGCCTGGAAGGAAAATAAAATTTGGTAATTATACATATCAAATCTCTAGCATGTTCTCTGGAAAGATAAATTATATGTTGTTCTGCAAACATACAATAGTCAGAATTTCTCAATTACTATGTAATGAGTGTGCTGAGAAAAAAATTGAAATTAAAATCACAATATGACATTCTGCTGTCTTTAATTGAACTCTTCAAAATAAGCTTAAAATTCTCACCTGTCCCCACCCTTACGTGTATTATATTACAACTACTGCATAATCACACTTTCATAGGAAATCTAGACATCATTGTGTCAGATATTATGGCAATACTGTCAATGAACCAATTATAATATTTCAATCATCATAACATTTTACACACAATCACCAAAAAGTCATATATAATTAATATCAGTAGCATAAAATGATGTTTTTATTGTTAAGAAAAATTTACTCTTAACATGAGACAATTGCTGTGTTAATCAGATGCTAAGGCATTTGACCGAAGGCCAGGTAGTAAATCGGGCGTGTGCTTCACAAACAGAAATATTGCAAGGTGAAATTAAAATTTAAGCCTATGAATGATGATACATACATAAGTAATCTGATGGCTTAAGCCTTCCAGCAAGTGTAAATCACAGCACATTCAATGTTTAGGCTTTGAAATTCAGTTCGGCTTCTAGTCAGTCTTTGTGGTTGATTATCCCTTTCCAAACTGTTCAAAGCCATCATCAGTCAGATTTGCAAGCCTCAGAATGAGTATTAAAGTAAGCGCATGAGTAGATTAGAGTCCAGCCTTGAGAAGAACTGTGTGTTTTGATTTATTTTGTCAGGCATTGCAACCTGCTACCACCTTCTTCTTCTATCTGCATGATGACCTCACCATACAGAAGGGAACTCATATCTGCACTTAATGGAGAATGTGGACAACGGCAGAGAAAAACCAAATGTGTAATTCGCAGATCCATATATTTCTGGCTCCTTCTGAGAGTTGTCCACACTTGGCAGAGAAAGAAACTAGTGTCAGCCAAGGAAAATATATTGGCAGGAACATTCTGGGAATTACACGATAAATGTCTTTTATAGATTTCCAATGTTTCACCACCATGATCTTGTGAGAGTCATTTCTTGTGGCTTCGGCTCATTACAGATTATATTTTTTAACTGTAAAATGAAAATTAACAAACATGGTCTGTATCATTTTTCCTTCTGGTCCTTTCTATGTCACTCCCAATGTCTTAACACAAACATATCTTATGTTGATATTTTTGCCTATCATTTCATGACTTATTGATACTAGGCTCATATACAAAGCCTGGAAAAAAAATACTAACTTCAAAAGTTTATCAGACATTTGGGAGGTCTCAATATTGCACCTGAAGTTAATAGATTGTTCTTGGATATTAAATTTTATTAGATGATTCTCCCTAAAGAGGATTATTATTATTGAAATAAAATGTAAAAGTATATACAATCCATAGTCATCATAGTCATCATCATCATTGTGAAACATTTAAAATATTCCTTATGATTGAATTACTTGCTTGACAAATTATTCATTTCTTTCCTGAATATATGAGATAGCTGCTTATGCTGCTGTGCTCTAGAAACTGGAAGGCTGAAATAGAGGGTCCCCAACAGAACTCATCAGAGAGAGAAAGGGCTTGCTAGTCAGTATTGGGATTCTGCTAGGATTGTCAACTTCCAAAACAATGTCCTGTGTGCCGAGGCCAGCTGTCTGTGGGTCTGTGAGGGATGTCGGTCTACACAAATGATAGTTGGGATGTCATCAAGCATTCCCTGGTCATGCCTGACGTCAGACAGATTGATGCCCTAAGAAGATGGGTACGAATTCCATGAATGAACAAAGGGATGGAAAGACTGGTACTTGGTCCTATTAACTGTTCTAGCAGAGACCCTGAGTCGATGTGCAGATGTGTGGTATTCAAATTATAAATATTTAAAATTCTTCAGAAATAATGTAGAAATTCTGAAGAATACATTTGCACTTCCCTCTAAGGGCCATTTGTTCTCACTCTCTGGTATGCTAATTCACTGGAGCTGTTAGTATAAACAAAGGCAATTGATGTTATAGGCTAGGTTTAACACTACCTCATTCATAAGAATATTAAATTATTTTTAGGGAAAGTGGCTGTGTCAAACCGAATAGAAATAAAGGGAAAGTGGTAATTAGACTATGTTAAAATATAACCTCTAAGGATATTAAGTCTGTAAGTGCTCATCCATGAAAAATTAGACTGCAAGAGGTTACAGCATGTATTGGCTTATTTTGTAAGATATCAAATTACTTCTCATGAATAAATATGACTAATAATGGTAACTCTATAATTTAATGCTATGATATTAAAAATATTTTTTGACTCAAAATTATCTTCTTATAGATGCTTTTCTATGACCAAACCCTAAGTAGGGAGTAATTAAATGAACATTTTCTGTTGACTCTACCTATCAAATTTTATTTTCATATTCGAGATTCTACTCATAAACTATTTTAATAGATGCTAGTTGAATAAATACGGAAACTTAAATTTCCACTAAATTTAACCTTTTCGTTACTGGTAATTAGGTTGAGTCACATCACAGATTAAAGTGAGCTTCTTTTCCTGAAGCTGGCGTTTTGATAGACCCTAAGGCTATAAGGTAGACTAAGTGAAGAAAAATGATTTCATCTGCTAGAATATGTAAAATCACACAACTTAATGTCTTTGGGGGAACATAAAGCATAGAGTATAACCCACATCTCATTGACATAAGAAGCTTGAGGTGGCATGAGTTTGCAGCGAGGGAGATGGAGTCAGTAGGAAGCATGGACTACTTATTTCCGAGTCCCGACAGCCTGAGTACAGGATTCGTTTGGATTTCTCTCTAACCAGGTTTGCCCAATATCTTTTCCCCCTCTTGATTTTTTTTTTCACCCACAGGTTCATCTACTTTGACATTTCACACTCTTGTAACACTATTTGCAGAAAATCCTCGGTTGCGAGAGAAAAGTTTGAGTACATTTTCAAATAAAGACTATATGCCAAGCATTGTTTGGCCCCAGGGATGAGCAGATAAAACTACTGGCACTCTGCCTTTCTTTCACACTCTTTGAGCCTACTGGGGAAGTAGCATACATCAGCAAACCATCCTTAGAAAACCAGGCGTTGGTGCCAGTGTTTAGCGAGTGATGTAAGAACTGTAAAGGAGATTGAACGAAAATCACTAGGGTAAGCTCAGAAATCTTGCAGAGAAAGCCACGGATTTAAAATAAAGACTAAAATTTTCATCGGTATTTGTTAGAAAATATGGCACAGCCAGGATAATCAAGGTGAAGATAGAGAATAGGAAAAGAGCAGGGCAATGTGATGCATTGAACAGCACATTGTATTAGAAAACTCCAGCGCAGTATTCCGCAGTTCTTCCCCGTTTGTTTTGTGGACCCATAAGCGGAAGGAGCCTTGTGCACAAGGAGTACATAGTATCAGATCCTGTTCCTCTGGCGTGTTCTGCAAAGAACCAGCTTCGGGTTCCACAACATTGTTCAAACTTTTGCCTACACTTGTAATTGACAGGTAGAGCCACGCTGGCATTTCATACATCTACAGGAGGATGTGATCTTTTCTCATCAGTCAGTTCCTTATGTTGACGTAGAAGCCTTCTCTAAAACTGCATAAGGTACACTGGTAAACCACTCAGATTTGATGTCCCAGAATACAATTCACAGTCTTTGCCTTCTCAGGACTGCATACTCCAGTAGCCGGTACTCATATTGTAAAGTGCAGTGAGCCTTACCTATGACTTCACATCAAATGGGTTTAGTCAACAAAAATGGTGTTGAGAAATATTTTTTAACTGTGTCTGTACTGAATATATATGGATGTGGGTTTTTTTGTCGGTATCTGTTATATAGTTCATTGTAAATATTGCATAAATGCTAGATATTTTGTTTGCATGGTATTTGCCATGTGCTATGTATTATAAATAATTCAGAGATGATTGAAAGTAATAGTGGGGTAGGGTGGATACAAGTGTTCTGCATTTGCTATGAGAAACTTGAACACCTGAGAATTCTGATACCTACAGGGCTACGTGGATATCAAGGCTCAGATACATCTATCTTTCTTTCCATCCACACTCTCTGGCTCATTTGTAACTCTAAAATGACTAGAACATGAACGCATCTCTTACAATTCATGGCTGTTCTGGAGCAATTCTGGAGTCACAAAGAGAAGTATCTTGTTGACAATTGTCCCTTTTGGGCAACCACATCTGAGTTTGCCTTTATAAGGTGATTTGGAAAATTTGAGATTATCATCTCCAGATTGGCATGCAATGGTTCAGTGTCGAATTGCTCCAAAGACTTAACCAATCTCAACTATATTATGAAGTCTACATAAAACGCAGCAGAAACCTGTTTGGGGAGCTTTTATGTACACAAAAACCTGCTCATGTTCTTTGAATGCACTGCAGACATAGGAACAGTATTAAGAGATAAAGGAATTAACTCTGAGGGATGGAAGCTCCTGTATTTATCAGAACTCTCCAGACCTCTCCCATGATTCCCTTGGGCTTTAAATAATATTAACTTATATCCTTTTAAACTATTCATTATTATAAGTGATCAAGTATAAGTCAACCATTTCCCTATGAAGTTCTGTAAACTGTCTTGGCAACTTCATATCCCAGTGATAGAGTACCTCAATTTATAGCTTGTTAGCTCATTAGAAACAAAAGTCATAACTTAGAGTTTGTGACTTGCTGTGGGGATGATCCCTCTGTACGCTGTGAATATGTATTACTTGCATTGGTTAATAGTAAATGCTACTTGACCTATGGCAAGGCAGGATAAAGTTAGGAGAAAAATAAAACTGGGGACTCAGATAAAGAGGGGTAGAGTTGGAGAGACACAAGCCAGCCACCCAAGAAGCAAGATGCCAGAGGACCAGTAAAAACATGGCCACATGGCAATACACAAATTAATACAAATGGGTTAATTTAAATGTAGTCAATAATAAGCCTGAGTTATTGGTCAAACATTTTGCAATTGATATGTTTT
Source organism: Microtus pennsylvanicus (assembly GCF_037038515.1). NCBI lineage: Eukaryota > Metazoa > Chordata > Mammalia > Rodentia > Cricetidae > Microtus > Microtus pennsylvanicus. Next base: position 98,878,951 of record NC_134584.1, read on the forward strand.
TTTTGTATTTATTCTGACCAGGTATTCAATCAGGCCAAAGGAGAAACTCCACCTCCACTTACAGTGACTAGTATCTGAAGACAAAAATCATGATGAATATACACTGCATATATAATTCGCAATGTCTGCCACTAGGCTGATTTCCAAGTTTTGCTATTGTAAACAGTGCCTCGATGTGTGAAAGTGTACCCTGTCTCTACTCTGACTTTTCCTCTATATGGATAGAGTAGCTTGGTACCAATTTAATTACAACTCTCACCATTTCTTTCATAATACTTTATCTTTATCTTCAAAAAGGTCTTTTCTAGATTCACATTATTCTGTGGAGAAATGTACTGTCAAAAGCTTACGAAGCGACAACATGCTAGATTCTGTGTACTTCTCTAGTTCAATCTCACATTAGTTCAGTATTTATTCTCATATTATCCATGATTTACTTCAAATCACTCAGATTCAAATGCTTAGGTTCTCTTATTTAGTGCAGGGTTTGTCATCTCTTTCAATTTGACTAATATAAAATAAAAGCTAATATAATAACTGCCCTGAAATTTTGTTATGAGAATTAAATAATTCTTTCACTGCTTCTTATTCTATAAACCATCACTCTCTTCTTGGCCTTTTGCAGCACTTGATGACCCCAGTAACAGAAACACTCTGAAAACTAGAGATTCTACAAGCATCCGAGATGTGCTTCTCCTACTTGATCCTTTTGTTGTTCTCTCTTACAGAAGAACTTCAGCTGTCAATAGTCCATTCTGGTGATTGTTTCTCTGTTTGGTAACTTTAGAGGATTTGATGAATTAAATACACAGACCTCTTGCTAGCTTCTTAATGCATGGATCTCAGATAACCTCCATCACGATAGCCTTTAGTAACCAAGAGTGATCAAGTTGAATTCAGCCATGGAATGTTTTCTAGTGATTCTCAGCAGTTCTCTCTCTCTCTCTCTCTCTCTCTCTCTCTCTCTCTCTCTCTCTCTGTGTGTGTGTGTGTGTGTGTGTGTGTGTGTGTCTGTGTGTGTGCCTCTGACTATCTAGCTGGGCAGTAGTGGCTCATGCATTTAATCCCAGTACTCAGGAGGAAGAGGTAGGTGGATCTCAAGGCCAACCTGGTCTACTCTGTGGGTTCCAGGATATCTAGGGCTTCACAGAGAAACCCTGTTTCAAAAAGCAAAAACAAACAAAAAAGAATTCTATACTTTTAATTTACTTATATATTTTGAAAAACCCCAAATCTTAAACTACAGGTTTCTTCTACTGCCAAAATTTACCCAGGAGAGGAATTACATGACATTTTTAATAATGAAAGAATAAATTTGGATCAGCATATTAAATACTGGTAAGAAGTATATTTTCTGAAAATACATCTACAGATGCAAAGCCATCCAGTCAGAGCCTTCTTTGGAGTTATCAATAGTCAATTCTTAAAATTTATGTGAGAAAGTAAAGCAACTTAGAAGATCAAAGCAGCTTGAAAAGAATATTGAAGTTGGAAAACTCAGCAATCTGATTTCAACACATAATAAGCATTGAAATCAAGATAATGTAGTATTGGCTAAACAATAAACATGTAGAACTGTAGAGAACCAAGAAATTGACATGTACAAATTTAGTTAATTGGATTTTCTCTATAAATAAGGTCTTTCCATGCAGAAGAGCACATATCTTCTGACTTTATTTAAATAAAGTTTTACAACTCTCAAATTGAATCCATAGTTGATAAAAATTGGACTATTGTTCCTTCTGGAATCACTGAAGTGAGGCTTGAAGGGGTGCAAAGAACATGTCTGGTGATATCAAAGTTTCATTTTATAAAGTAAAAGTCTGAGCTATGCAACTGGATGCATATCCAAATTTAATGAAAGTATAATAAGATTTGTATGTCTTATTATACTTAAGTATTACAGCAAACTAAAGTTTAGACTGAAAAATTATAGTTTAAAGACCTATCAAAATAATCTAAAAGGGAAATTTGAAAACATAAACATATTGCTAAACACTTAGGCAGAATGAACAATGATTTGGGGGGCAGAAGGCCAAAACTGCACCTGTTTAGGGGACAATATTGATTCCTCCTGATTTTTTTTTCCCAGTTAGAAATTTCATACAGAGGAGTGATATATAGAGAAATGTAGAAGGTCCATAGAATACCAACAAAAAGATTAAAGGGATAGAAAATAGTCCCTGTGAGGAAAGATAAAAGGAGCTTGGGTTATTTTGTGTAATTTTCAGAACAGAAGTTGAGAGATTGCTTAACAGCCATCTGTGCCATTTGTAAAGGAAATGTACTGTGTTCATGGAGACCCCAGAAACTAGTGGGGTTCTGAGCTCGTCTAATTCAGCCCCCCTCCCCTATTTTTTACAGGGACAACACTAGTGCCCAGGAAAAGAGGAAATAACGTGCTAAATATTTTATGGCTTGTTAATGATTAAGCTTTAGTACAGGATTCAGGATGTACAGAACTCTTCATATACAGATAAAATAGTATATATGGCTACAGTACAAGACTCTGTGAAAGCCCAAGAAAATATTAACTTGTCAATACAAAAATATGAAATCTATAAGAACAATTTGTCCTGACAGTGCTTTGCTCATGTACCCGTGTTTCTAGCGTCCGCGTCGTCTCCTGGCTGTCTTACAAACTTACAAGCTTCCAGCCCTGAATAATGCTTCTGACTGGGATAAATAGACTAACCAGATTCTACTTACCATTGTTGGGGATTTATGCTGTCTAGGGATCCTAACAATCCTGCTTCCCTTAGATATATTGACTGGTTTAAGCTGTGGTTCATTTAGAAGAAAAATAAACATCTTGTTTTAGAATCATAAACATGTTGATACTCGGACACTGTAGATCATCACCATGAAGTTAGGGCTTCTAAAGTTACTGTCCAGCCCTGAGGAAAACCTCTTTGATGAGGTAACTGAACAATTGAAGGAAGTCAGTCGAGAGTTAATAAAGCACATCTTTGACTACTTGACATGTAAATTCACTAGCCAGTCAAGGCATATATCCACTAAATTCCTTATAAAATTGACTATTTCTTATGGGCTTCTCTGGATGTTTACAATTAAAAGCATTTAAAGTAATGTCATCCAGAAGAAATATTTGTTTAGAAAGATAGATGGCTAGGAATTATTTATCTTTAACAACAAGTACTGGAATAGTTAATGTTTGGTGTAAAATGTTGGGCTGTTTGTGTACATTACTGTGTCTGATATTAAGAACTTACAGAGGTAAGCAATATTCTTAGCTTCCTTTTCCAAACAAGAAGAATAGCAGTGATATAAGTAGTTAAAGCTTCTATTAAAAGTCACAATGGGGCAGCATTGTGCTCGATTTCAGTTCAAAGTCACAGTCTGGCCCAGGTGTGTCTGATCCTAGAGTCGTGGCTGTGAATGTGCATGATGCAGGTGTATAAGGGATGAAGTGGTGTCTTTCTGACTAATTGGCAGTGCTTTAATTGTCCTTTTAGAGGCAGGAGAGAGGGAAGAACCAAGCCAAATCAGCCTTAGAGCCAAGTTTCTTAGGCCCCTTTATTTCATTCAAAAGAAAGAGGAGTGGTAATAGAAGGAGACCATACCCAGTCAAAGGAAATTCTTCGAACTGAAACTTTGTACCTGCTGAACAACCTCCTCTGACGCCAATGCTTCCTTCACATCCCAATCTCTAGTAAGGAGCATTCTATTCTGATCCTGTAAATTGGATATCTTCAGAATCCATATAAAAGTATGATGATCAGAAATGGATGATAAGAATGCCTACGTCTTGAGTTTATGAGGTTATAAAAATTATATAAATCCTCAGTTTGCAGTTGTCCTTGGCCTAGATTCTTAAAAGCACGTTTTGACTAGTATCATTAATATTAGGGAGCAGCAACTAATACTGTTTTTCTGCTGTTGTTGTTAGTAATGGTCATTAGTGACTCAAAGAGTTGAGAGACCCAGAAGCAGTAAACTAAAGGATAGAACATGAACATTCTGCCTGACCTTCATGGGAGAAGCTGCTCCTGTCAGTAGAAGAATAGGCCATATTCAATTTTCTAAATTACTGGTTTGGCTGGGCCCAGGCCAGGCCAACTGTGAAGTGCTCAAAGGGCACTGAATTCTTATAAACCCAAGACCTATAGCCATAGCTTGAAAGAAGTTGCAGAACACTCTAGAAGATTTCCTGAAGGAAGGTGTACTTTTGATGCTTACTTTGTCACAATACAGAATTCTTAAGAAGCACGGATGTTCCTCTGTGCGTATGCTTGCAAGACAGGAAAGTGTTTGTACACACCAAAATATGAATGGATTAATACAACAAGCACACTCAACAGTTCTTGCTGCTATCTGGCCCGTCGCAGGGATCGGCAGAGTTAAGAGGGCAGATGGAGCGTGTCTGCAGTCAAGGAGGAGAGTCAACTCTCAGCTACATACTTGGTATGGCTAGATGCTTTTTAAAATTTAAAGTGATTGAAGTTTCCTCTAAAATCACTTTAGCTTTAAAGATGATTACTTGTATAAATTATTTTTAATGGAGGAGGGTGGGAAGGGTAGATTTGGGTGACTAATGCAGGCTTCTTTTCATACCAATTTCTATCTCAAAGTAAAATTTAATTTAAGTTCTTGAGGTCTTCAGTGTTAATGAGTTATTTATTCCCCTTTTTCTTATAAAAATTAGCATTTTAGCATAATTAAAGTTGATGATAATCTCATTTACATAATTACAATGTATAGCTTTAGAAAAATATATTCAAAATAATATGTGTATACGGGTGCATGTGGACTGTGCATTTTCTTTTCCTGGTGGGAAATAGAAGAAATAGAGAGCCGGGCAGTGGTGGTGCACGCCTTTAATCCCAGCACTTGGGAGGCAGAGGCAGGCGGATCTCTGTGAGTTCGAGACCAGCCTGGTCTACAAGAGCTAGTTCCAGGACAGGCTCCAAAACCACAGAGAAACCCTGTCTCGAAAAAGAAAAAAAAAAGAGAAATGTCTCAAAGGGAGATTTTTCATTTCCCAGTATCTTTCAGCTGCCAGTCACATGTCTGTTTATCCATAAGATGAATGATGTTTAATCTTATGACCCTTCATGCCCTTGTCTGCTGGGTGTGTACTCACTTACCTGTTTGACAGGGCTGTGGAGTTCATGAGACCAAGATAATATTGATGAAATAATGCACACAAGAACAGATTATACTATAATATTTATAATTCCTCCAGACAATTGGTAGAGAAAGGGAAATGGCAGGGATAGCTGACTAAGCTTGGTGTGTTAACTCAAGTGCATTTTTGTATGTTCAGATGTGTATACACACGCAGGCACAGGACTCTTCTATTAGCTCATTGTTTTCATGAGCCCCACAGCCCGGTTTGTCTGTATAAAACAGAACTCAGGGGCTGGCCTTCCATGAGGCATCAGTAAATAGGGATTATTGTTATTGGTGAAATTGCTGTTATTGTTTAACAAAGAACCCAAGGAAACTGCATCTCTGCCCATCATTCTTCATTCTTCCAATTTCCATTCTTGAAGACATTGGGTTCCAGGACAGCTTTTGAATAAGGCTCGAAAACAAGCGAGTGAGTATCTCACAATGAATGAATGGTAAGATACATGGCATAGAAGATAAATAATCAAGTCCTTTATCAAATGGAAAATGTAAGCATTAAAGGAAGCGTGAGCACTAGATCTTAACTGAAATGCCAGAGAGTGATTAAAACAGTTAACCTGTATAAAATGTTTCAGGTACATAATCTGGTCTCTGTGAGGGCTTTGCCAAAACATGTCAGATAATTTCCAAATAAATGAGTTTTAAACATTTGTGTTCCTCTGAGGAAGTCCTAGTCCCCCAATTTTTGCACATCAACTAACAAGTTTCTAAATTATTGCCAGACATTTATTTTAATGCCACAAACATATTAGGAAACAGAAAGTTTGGTGCTAAATGACACCAGTATCTAAAGTTTTCTGGTTCAAACATTTACCTATTTTCACTATGCTTCAAAGTCCAGGTCTCCTGACTTGCACCATGTGTAGAGATGCGACCACGTGTTTTAAAGTATAAGGTACATACTTTATGAGGGTTTGGGCCTCTCCTTTCCTACCTACTGTGTGTGATCTTGAATTAGTTACTTAACCCGATGGTCTCCATCTGTAATACTAGGATAATGGCTCCATATCACAAGCTTTCACAAGGATTAAATTCAATCATGAGTGTCAAGTCCTTTCCACATAATATGTGTCAATAAATGGCGGTTTTTATCCTTCCTAAGCCTCTGTAATGCGAAGTTCAAACATGGTATCATGAGTAACTAAACTTTACCCTGAAGTTTCCATCACTGCCATTCTGAAAGTCATTGGGGGCACAAGAGAAAAAAATATAATAAAATTATTTATTGTATAAGCTTTATTATTCTTATTTGCCTCTTAGTAGGGATCAAGTTTTGGGCCACTTGAGGAATAATTTGGAATCTCGATATTGATTGCTCATTGTTGTATTTTTCTCATTTTGACCAATGCGTCTCTTTAGAGAGGCCCAGTAGCTTAGCTTTAAACATTGGACAAACATTTCCTCTCAGCAAGCTATGCCATGCACACAAGCCCATCCAAAGAGCTCAGCGCCTGCTGTCATTTTCCTTAATGAAAAGAATTGAGATGCAGCCCATTGAAGTTACGGGGAAAACACGATTTTATGCATGAAGGTTTTTCAATCCCTCTTGTCCTGAAGGTGATTTTGTAATGACCATTGTTCTGGAAACATTTGCCTACTTTCCATTATGTTTAACATTTCCAATCAAAATGATCAGCTCTGATCACATTAGCATGCATGAAGGGCCTGTTGATAAGCCATTAAAGCTTTTATGCATTTATTTACATAAAACTATCATGTCATTAGACACACATGTTTCACATATGGATGTCATTCTGTTGGCACAACTTTATGTGATAAAATTTTAGTATAACTCTTCAACTATTGCATTTTGAACAGCGTATAATGTCATCTTTCAAGGAGCATTTCATTGATTTCTTTTGAGATAGACTAACTTTCTTAGTCTTTCTGAGCACTGTAATAAAATACCATGAACTGGGCAGTTTGCACATAGCAGAAACTTACTTGGCAGATTTTCAAAGCAGAAATTCAAGGTCAAAGCTCAAGAAAATTCACTACTAAAAGACTGCCTACTTCCTGCTTCATAGGTAGAAGCTTGCTGTTGCACCTTCCTTGGCCTCTTTTGCAAGGTCACTAACAGCATTCCTGTAGTTCCTCAGTCATGATCAAATTGTTTTCCAAATCCATATTCTCTTCTCCAGTAGGTTTGGCCACTTTTGCAAGGTCACTAGCAGCATTTCTATGGCTCCTCAGTCATGATCAAATTGTTTTCCAAATCCATACTCTCTACTCCAGTAGGTTTGGGTCATGTGAACTTCGCATCATAGTGTTTACCCTGCAGAGCGCCAGAACATTTACAGAAAATATCAGGCACTTGTCACTTTCATTTCATCTTCAAGAATGTATTTTGATTGTTGCAAAGTGACATAATTAATAACGATTAGAATATAATATATAACCTAAGTGTTTGGGATATACTATGTTCAATTATATTTCTGTCAAATATTCAGTGCAAAACAAAATATCTGTCTAATTTCATTTCTTTACATTCTATCTCTCTTTCTCTCTCCCTTATAAAAGTGTCACCAATGACACTTCTTGAGGCTACACAGTCTCTGACTTCAAACTCTACTATAGAGCAACAGTACTGGAAACAGCCTGGTATTGGCATAAGAACAGACAGGAGGACCAATGGAACCGAATCGAAGACCCAGATATCAATCCACACACCTACGAACACCTGATTTTTGACAAAGAAGCAAAAAATATCAAATGGAAAAAAGCATATTCAGCAAATGGTGCTGGCATAACTGGATATCAACATGTAGAAGAATGAAAATAGATCCATATCTTTTGCCATGCACAAAACTCAAGTCCAAATCAAGATCAAAGACCTCAACATAAAACCAACCACACTGAATCTCATAGAAGAGAAGTGGAAAGTATGCATGAATGAACTGATGCAGAAGACCACTTCCTAATTATAACCCCAGTAGCACAGACACTGAAAGAAACAATTAATAAATGGGTCCTCCTGAAACTGAAAAGCTTCTGTAAAGCAAAGGACACAGTCAACAAAACAAAATAGCAGTCTACAGACTGGGAAAAGATCTTCACCAACCCCACATCAGACAGTGGGCTGATCTTCAAAATATATGAAGAACTTAAGAAATTGGTCATCAAAAGAACAAAATAATCCAATAAAATAATGGGGTATAGACCTAAACAGAGAACCCTCAACAGAGGAAACTAAAATGGCCGAATGACACTTAAGGAAATGCTCAACATCTTTAACTATCAGAGAAATGCAAATCAACACAACTCTGAGATTCCATCTTACACCCATAGGAATGGCCAAGCTCAAAAACAATGATGACAACTTATGCTGGAGAGGACCGAAGCACTCCTCCATTGCTGGTGGGAGTACAAGCTGGTAAAGACACTTTGGATATCAGTATGGTGATTTCTCAGAAAATTAGGAAACCACCTTCCTCAAGACCCAGCAATACCACTTTTGGTTATATACTCAAAGGACACTCAAACATATCACAAGGTCATGTGCTCTACCATGTTCATAGCAGCATTATTTGTCATATACAGAACTTAGAAACAACCTAAATGCTCCTCTACTGAAGAATGGATGAGGAAACTGTGGTACATTTACACAATGGAGTACTACACAGCAGAAAAAAATAATGACATCTTGAAATTTGCTGGCAAATGGATGGATCCAAGAAAACATCATATTGAGTGAGGTAATCCAGACACAGAAAGACAAATATCATATGTATTTATTCATAAGTGACTTTAGACATAGCACAAAGGAAAACCATAATCCCAGAGAACACAGACAACAAAGAGGACCCTAAGAGGGACATACATGAATCTGATCTATATGGGAAGTAGAAAAAGACAGGATCTCCTGAGTAAATTGGGAGCATGGGGATTATGGGATGGGGTAAAAGGGGGGAAGAGGAAGAGTGGGAAACAGAAAAATATATAACTCAATAAAAAACATTTTTTTAAAAAAGAGATAACTGTTACTCTTCTAGTAGTCCTGGGTTCAAATCCTAGTACCCACTTGGCAACTTCTAACCATTTGTAACTCTAATTCCCAGGGGTCTGTTGCCCTCTTCTGGCCTCCTCTGTGAATGACCACAGACAAACACGCAGGCAAAACAATCATGTGCATTAATACGACAAAATATTCAATATTTTATGGTTATAAAAATATATTTTTATTTAATTGCATCACACATACATTAAATGCTATAAACTGATGCATTTACTGAAACCAAAATACTATATGAGATAACCATTTTGGTTGTATTCAACCTGGTAGGACAGGGAAATGGTTCTCTGTGTTTTTCCCTCATTTTTCTTACCTAAGGCATTTATGGGTCACCAAGGAAGAAGAACTTAAGGCTAATTCAATTTTTTAGTTGTTAAACAATATCAGAAGTGCCAGACTACTGAACCACAACTGGGCATAAAACCATGCCTTGAACACTGAGTAGGCTAATGGCCTGCTTCATTCATTTCTTCACTGGATTGCCCCTTTAAACTTTAACTTTGCATTCCTTCATAAAGCAACATTTCTCCTAGGTGAGCAGCTCTGCAAGGGCAGGCAGGAAGGGAGGCCTCATTTATTAAGGTGCCACAGTTAATCGCCTTTGACCATATTCATTTGTGGCTGAAGTGAAGCCTGTCCAGACCAGAAATGACACTCAGATGTTAAAGTGTGATTAACACCTAATTTCCTGAAGACTAGGACTTGGGCAAAGGATGCTGCAATCCATCTCAAAATCAGTTCCCTGACACCCAGATTGGGTAACAGCTGATCAGACATCAACACAGATTTCCTGAGCATTTATAAATACAAATAATGTGCCACAAAGACTCTTTTAAGTAGTGTGAACTACATAATATGGGAGGAATGAAGGCCTATGAATTTTGGAGATGCTGTTTGATTTTAGTAGTAAATGCTATAGCTCCCATTTGTAGGTTCTTCTGGAGCTTTCATGTTCATGGGGTAGAGAGCTTAATAAACAACTCCTTCCTGCCCAGAATTGGATGTCGAGAGCCATGAGGATCCTGCAACACACTTTGCTTTTGAAACAAGATTCCATCGTGTATTCTAGCCATCCTTAGACGTTCCACCTTTCTACCTCCTGTTCCCCAGTGCTGAGCTACAAATGTGTGTCACGGTGACGGGCCTGCAAACACCGTGATGGAGTACAAAGCACAGACGCTGGCCAGTTGGGGAGTCAGTTTAATGCTTCCTAGGAGATATTAGTCGGAAGCTGAAGTACGAATAACAGCCAGTGGATTGTGAATAACAGTCAAAGTGACTGTGGCGCACGTTAGCCTGTGGCTATGCAAACAAACTGGCAGGAATAGAACAAATACAGTTTTTGAAAAAGGCAAGAAATAAAAATTGATGAGACGTGACTCTGGAATATAAAATATAGAGATGCGGCTGACGAAAGTTTGTCACTTTCAGATGTCTAGATGTTATGCTGTAAGGATGAGACTATGCAGCCTCAAAGAGAGTCGACTTCTGTCAATGAGTTACATATGCACTAAAGCATATTGCCCAACTTTGATCACTGGTTCCCTGTGAAAGGGATGGAATTGTAAGGAACCTCGGGATAAATAAAATAACTTCTTTTTGCTATTAACAGCTGAATTCCATGAAAAAGAGTGTGAAACTGGTGTGTGGTTAGAACCTGAGTCTCAAAATCATCAGCTGAGGATTATTGCTATGCAAATGAGATCCTTTTCACACTGGATTCAAATCTTATATATTTGTAGTCCTTTTAAACTCAAAGATGAGGTTACAACTGTCTGACTTGAAAGGGTGTTTTGTTAAAGTTGGTTGAACACTTTGAAAGCGTTGATCCTAAGAATCTCTGGGAGCATCCTGCACTTAAAGTTACAACCTTCTCCAGACCCTTTTCCAGTCCACTACTTCCAGACAGCTCTCTGGGCTTAGTGCCAAATGGAGGTCTCCCTTTGCAGCGGGACTCTCTCCCTACTTGGATAGCGTCTCTCGGCTCTGAGACCTGACCTTATCTGGACACTGTTCCTAAGCCTGGATGCTGATCTCAAGTGTGACCTTTGACACAGATTCATGCAGATGCTCTCTTCCTGCTTCCCATAGGATAATTAGGTTTCGTGCTCCCAGCTCTGTGGTAGAACTGTGCTGCCAAATGCACTTAGGTAATGTCCCAGCTGCTGTTCATATGTTATATACCTCTCTCCCTTACCCTGGAATGAAACTGAGTTGTCTCACTGAAGCTGCCTCCCGGAATGCTGTTTCTGCTCTACTTATAGGCTATATAAAGCCCTGCTAGCCACTTTTGCTCCTTTTGTCCTTGTGGCCTGGTAATCATTGGATTGAAAAAAAAGGAGACCCCCATAAGAACCAAGAAGTGTACTGCTACATATTGTACCACCTCAGAATGCTAAATATTTAACATGGATCCAAGTTACATATTATTAGGGAAGGGTTCTATTGTAGCCGATAGCTCAATGGTTGCTCATAGGTAGGTGGCGTCCTTTTGCTTTAGATGCTTAAAATGCAGTTGAATCGAGACACCAACACTATATGTGTGCATAGGGAATGCCAAAATAATATGTGACAAAATCGTAAAAGCAAATGCCTTTTGGTGTTGTCTCGCACTGTGGGATGACTGTAGGACACACTAACCTAGTATCTCCTTCCTGAAGATCTGAAAGAGATGCTAAACAAGATAAATGATAGTGACAAATGTTAATTTTCCTTCCTCAGCCCGTGCACTGTGTGGGTATATGTTGAGATACCAAACTATACACAATTAATGTGGACTATTTTTACACAACAATCAAAATTTAATTAAAGTCAGCAAGAAGAATGACAGAATAACTAATACTCAGAGCTCTGAATCAGTTTTTCTTAATCTAGTGAATGGTCTATTGAAATCACACAAAATGGTTTTAGCTTGTCGGTGAAACCATGTTCAAGTCATTGTATTGCTTTTTAGCTCGCCTTAATGCCTTGGTTTGCTACCTTAGTTAGATTCAGTAATTATTTCTCCTTAGCTATTTGTTTAGTGTTGGGTTTCATCAATAGACTGCAATATATGGATTTAGTAAAACATAGCATAGGGCTTCTCTTCCTGTTCCCTATGACTTCATGAGCACCAAGAAGTTTGCAAGCATGCTGATGATAGGCTTCTTTTGGACTTAATCCAGGTGGCTGACAGATTAGTTGATGATGGTTGGTTACAGATAAACTCTGTCCCAAATCATGCTAACCTATCACTACACATCCCAAAGGGCTGCATCTGAGTTCAGACTCTCAGCACTGGGTCCAAGCTTCTTCTGTTTGCTTAGCTCTATTATTGAATATTCTTGTTCATCCTTAAAAGTGGTGGCTTCTTTACATGGTTCTTCTGACATCTTTTGGTACTGTTTATAATTTTCAGGTACTTCACTTAATGACTACATGATTTTGTTGTTGCCTGTTTTCATGGACCAGTTCTCCTTATGTAGCCTATGCTGTCCTTGAGTTTCTGATCCTTTTACATTGGTTTTCTAAGTGCTAAAATTGCAGGAATGTAGTACCATGACAAGCTAATATTTTTTGTGTGTTTTCTTCTCTCAGCCAAAATTTTATTGGGTTTTCTGTTTTCTCACTAAAGCTTTTGGAACACAATTAGTATTTCAATCAAAATTCTTGCTTGCTTTTTATGATTTAACACTGTTATATGCATGGATAGGGTAAAGAAAGTCTTAGTTGTTTAGTAAGCAAAACAAATAAGTCATTTAACAATAATTCTCCAAATTAAGGCCCTTAAAAATAGAGACACTAAAATACTAATTATTTGTGTATACAATTTCATTTTGTACTCCTAAGAATCCTAAAAGGCTCTTTCATTCTCCATTTAATTTATGAAATAAAAAATGAAGATGATGAAAATTAGGTGAATTTCCCATAATAGAATATATAGTATTGGACCCAAGATTCAAATCCTGATCTGTCTTTAATGTCTACTTGTAGAGTTTACAATAATAGCAAAATACTATGAGTGAGCATTATGATCTGTTCAGTAGAGGAATGGTTAAGGTGTGCACTTCCAGAATACTGAAGTTGTAGTGAAAACAAGGCTTTAGGTATTAGTGACCTTAAAATAGAACCATGACACATTATCAGCTGAAAAATGACAAGACAAGTTATAGATACTGGTTCATTCCAGGATCCTGGTTTGTAATATAAAATCATGTATATAGACATACAGGAATACTTGTAGGCAGCGTAATAACCATGCTAGCTTAATATGAAACAGCAAATTTTAATGAAGGAATAGCTTACAACACCAGGGATCCAGCAATGAGCAGGAGATACAAAAAAGAGAGGCCTGAGGTGCTCACGCAGCCAGATTTATATGAAAACATTAGCCCAAGGCGAACACCCCCCCATTGGGCGGAGTTTCCCCTACAAATACTATAATCATATTTATGATGTGTTGTGATATTTTGTTTGTGTTTTAACAAATAAAGCTTGCCCGAAGATCAGAGTGCAGAGCTAAGCCAGTAAAGGCCAGTCAGTGGTGACACACACCTTTAATAATCTCAGGACTCAGGCAACAGAGACCAACAGACTTCTGTGAGTTCAAGTCCACTCTGAGCTACAGAATATTAAATCTGTCTAAAAGAGAAACAGCTCACACAAAGTTGATCCTAGCATTTGGAATCACACGCCTTTAATCCCAGCACTAGGGAGGCAGAAACAGCAGTAATATGGCTTGGCGGAGAGAGGAATATAAGGAGGGAAGAGACAGGACCTCATTGTAGTTGAGGTTTTGTAGAGATGGATGCTGGGTGAGGCAGTAGCCTGAAGCACTCAGTCTGAGGATGCAGTCTGAGCAAGCGGTCTGAGCATGCAATCTGAGGATACAGTCTGAGCATGCAGTCTGAGGATACACTCTGAGCATGCAGTCTGAGCATGCAGTCTGAGGATACACTCTGAGCATGCAGTCTGTGCATGCAGTCTGAGGATACACTCTGAGCATGCAGTCTGAGCATGCAGTCTGAGCATGCAGTCTGAGGACACAGTCTGAGCATGCAGTCTGAGGATACACTCTGAGCATGCAGTCTGAGGATACACTCTGAGCATGCAGTCTGAGCATGCAGTCTGAGCATGCAGTCTGAGGACACAGTCTGAGCATGCAGTCTGAGGATACACTCTGAGCATGCAGTCTGAGGATACACTCTGAGCATGCAGTCTGAGCATGCAGTCTGAGCATGCAGTCTGAGGATACACTCTGAGCATGCAGTCTGAGCATGCAGTCTGAGCATGCAGTCTGAGGATACAGTCTGAGGATACACTCTGAGCATGCAGTCTGAGCACGCAGTCTGAGGATACACTCTGAGCATGCAGTCTGTGCATGCAGTCTGAGCATGCAGTCTGAGGATACAGTCTGAGCATGCAGTCTGAGGATACAGTCTGAGCATGCAGTCTGAGGATACAGTCTGAGCATGCAGTCTGTGCATGCAGTCTGAGGATACACTCTGAGCATGCAGTCTGTGCATGCAGTCTGAGCATGCAGTCTGAGGATACAGTCTGAGCATGCAGTCTGAACACGCAGTCTGAGCACGCAGTCTGAGGATACACTCTGAGCATGCAGTCTGTGCATGCAGTCTGTGCATGTAGTCTGAGCATGCAGTCTGAGGATACAGTCTGAGCATGCAGTCTGAGGATACACTCTGAGCATGCAGTCTGAGGATACAGTCTGAGCATGCAGTCTGTGCATGCAGTCTGAGCATGCAGTCTGAGGATACAGTCTGAGCATGCAGTCTGAGCATGCAGTCTGAGCATGCAGTCTGAGGATACAGTCTGAGCATGCAGTCTGAACACGCAGTCTGAGCATGCAGTCTGAGCATGCAGTCTGAGGATACACTCTGAGCATGCAGTCTGTGCATGCAGTCTGAGCATGCAGTCTGAGGATACAGTCTGAGCATGCAGTCTGAGCATGCAGTCTGAGGATACACTCTGAGCATGCAGTCTGAGGATACACTCTGAGCATGCAGTCTGAGCATGCAGTCTGAGCATGCAGTCTGAGGATACACTCTGAGCATGCAGTCTGAGCATGCAGCCTGAGGATACAGTCTGAGCATGCAGTCTGAGCATGCAGTCTGAGCATGCAGTCTGAGCATGCAGTCTGAGGATACAGTCTGAGCATGCAGTCTGAGCATGCAGTCTGAGCATGCAGTCTGAGCATGCAGTCTGAGGATACACTGTGAGCATGCAGTCTGAGGATCAGTAGAGACAGCCTGAGGATTCAGTGGAGGTAAAAGTTTTCTCTAGCGGCTGGATGTTTTTGCATCTGTGATCCCTCAGCTTTCTCCCCCTAATACCTGATTCTGGTTTTTTATTTATTAAGACCAATTAAAATCTGTGCTACAATGATGTTTTTGGTTTTAATATTTAGCTTTTGTTTGTTTGTTTTTGTTTTTAGAGAACTAACAAGCAAGCCTCTGCAGCACACTCTGAAAGCTGAAACTTTGAAGTGGAAAGACAGAACAGACTTTCATTAACTTACACAATTCTCTCTAGCAAGGATGTGGGTGATGTTTTTCTCCCTGTAATTTTCTAGTAAATTTGGAAGCACATTGTGTTCATACAATCACGTCAATCATCTTTTTTTTTACATACTTCTCCTGTCATATGATCTTTAACAGATGTTTTCACCAGAAACAGTAATCTAGTGTCTGAATAAGTTATTCCTAGAGGGCTCTGTTGTGAGAATGCTGAGCATCTTTCATAGTCCTAGCACCCAGAAGCTGCCCCATCGTCTCAAAATGTTCAGCACGCCATGTGATCTTTCTCCACACTCTCCATGCCAAATGCCCTCTGGACTTCCACTGCTAACCTGATTGGCTGGACCGTGTACCCTCTAGATACTGACTACAATTGCTTTATAAAATCTATTGATCAACAATCACCTTTTTACCGGAATGTTTCCTATTGTTTTCTTCTCTATGAAGATATAATCTAAATTCATATAAGTACAGGTTCTGGATATGAAATGGAAGGAAAATTGTGTTGCTTTATAATTGTCTCTCTTTGGTTAATTTCGAGAAGTGGAAGTCTTCCTGGGGTTATATAGAGGTCAGGTCATGGCAGCAATATTGGAGAGTTGAGGTTATGTAGTTAATTAATTGTGTGTGCTCTTATGTTGTGGGAATGTGGAAACTCATTCCAAAAACAGCCTTGCAGTACCCAGCCTTAGGGCGTGGCTTCTTGTCTGCAAAAGCCACTGCTTTAGAGGAGAGAGAGGTCACATCCACAGATAAGAAGCCTTGCCTTGTGGCTGGTATTTCAAGGCTATTGACAGAATGAGTTCCCACAACACTCCTGTCTTGGGCATGAGGATACTCTGTCCAATACTTGTTCATGTGGGTATCATAGGCAGAAAAGAACAATATGATCAGATAGGGGATAGAGGAGCAGGCTTGTGTCAGAAGGAAAACCCCCTCTAGTTCCCCTAAGGAGGATGTGTTGGGTTTGTTTCATAATTCCACGACTAAGAACTTAGCCCAGAGACTACAGTCTTTTGAAAATGGCATCATTTGACTCAGAGATCCTAAACTTTACAGAAGACTTCAGTGGAAAATTTATAGTTAGGCCATGTGTGGCCCTAAAACTTTACCAGAGCTCATATTGACCCTTACTTCTAGGCGTTAAACCACACATGGTCAAGGAAAAAATAGCCTGACTCTAAAGGAATTGAGCTCAAATAGATCACAATGTCTTAACTACTGTTCTATTGCTATGAATAGACATCACGGCCCAGGTAACTTAAGTAATTAGTTGGGGGCTTGCTCACAGTTTTAGAAGATTAGTTCCTTATCACTATGGTGGGTGGTGCTGGAGCACTAACTTATTGCTTGCTTCCTGATCCACAAACAGGAGAGAAATACTGAGCCTGAGCCTGTGGTGGGCTACTGAAACTTCAAAACCCCCTCCACCAGTGACATACTTCTTCAACAAGGCCACACCTCCTAATCTTCTCCATACAGTTCCAACAACTAGGGACCAAGCATTCCAATACATGAACCTATGGGTACCATTCTTACTCACAATACTGCCTACTTCCATTGCTGCATTTGAATATTTTTCTCAATTCATATTTGTTCCCTGTGAGCTAATGCTGACTTTCCAAAAATAATTTCAACGTATGCTAGCCAAAAGCTAAGTTTTACTGTTACCTCCATCCATTTCTCCGGACTCCACACTACATAACTAATGTCTGTTCTTGAGTTAGAACTTGGGCATTTTAAACTAGGAGATTCATTATAAAAAGGAGATCAAACAGCCATTTTATGCCACCTAACATTTTAATAACTGAGTTTAAATGATTGCCGTGCAACACCCGTAAGAACATAAACATGGGCATTACAATTAATCTACAGCTGGGCCGAGCAACAAACAGCTACACAGGGAATGGATGTGCAAATGCGCTAAGAGCACACTGTGATAAAGGGCCAGACAGTAGCATGTGGATTTAACTACCAAGGCACTGGCGGGAAAGCATATTGTCAGTGATACACAGAACCATGTCATAAAAGTTTGCAATTGATGAAAAAAACAAGTTAAATGGAAATAAATTGAATGAATGACCAGCGAAGTGCTTTTGAAGGACATTAGATAGAGATTTGTTAAAGAGAAACGGGACTTCAGTCACTCATGGGCTAGTGTACTTGCTTGGGGGTAGACAGAATAGACACCTTCCGGTTGTGGTGAGGACCTCTGACTAGCTTAGTCTCCCTAGTACTCTATTAACTGCTTCAAAAATAAGAAGAAAGAATGACACCTTTGCAGGTAAAGTAATTGAGTTTCTGCATGAAAGTGCCTGCAGTACATTGTGTGTATAGTGAGTATCGCTGCATATTACAGTCCTTCCTCATCATACACCAACAATGATCTGAATGTCAAAAAATCTGAAAAATTATGATTAAGTCAAATGCTTAATCAGTTACTCATATTAATAATCTACTAGCCGAATTAAAACATCCATAGCTGTCACCAGAAGAATCTCACTAGAATGTAGGGTATGTGGCTCCAAATTTTTGGTTTCCAAATGAGCAGAATATGGTAGTGGGGCTCATGAACCCATCTGTTAAAAAAATACTCCAAATGTCTAGTTACATGGTGCAAAGCTCTTGACTCGTGTTTTCACCCTGAACAACCATGTTTTCTAATTGTCTCCTCCATATGCCCAGTTTATGACAAAACAAGCATGGGTTATACTACTGTTTTGGTGATCAGAAGTCTCAGGAATAACACTTGCATTGCAGATTAGCAGTTCCTTCTGTGTCAGATGACCACAATGTGGAGTCATGGAGGAAAGAATCGAATGACTTACATAGGGACACCACATGATTTTTTAAAAAGTGTCCACAGTCCTTCAGAGGCTGTTACAGAATGGCTGCCTGCCCCTTGCCAGAACTGTGCTCACAGAAAAAAAAAATCATCCCTAATGACCTTCAGGAACAGAATGGCCTTGTTTATTAAGAACATCTGTTCTGATTTCAACATCCTCCAGGGGTACAAGACAAAACCAGTACCAAGCTTGTTTTGATTTTTTTTAATTTAATGTACATAGAACCTCCCTTAAATCTGAAGGACAGTACCCTGTGAAAATTGAGGCTGAAATGAGATTCTGAAGAATGTGCAGGTAAAACGAAATTTGAGGATAATGCTTGCAGTGGCTGACACTTGTGTATAATATGTCTAGCTGGAGAAAGGTACAAGTGGGGACAAGAGAGGGTTCTAGAGGAGGGGGCCTGTATCTGTAAGCTCCCCCACCATCTAGTGTTTGCCGTTTGTGAGGACAGATAGTGCTCTTCCACATGTCATGTTTGTGGGGAGCAGAGGAAGTGAACATGAGCGAACGTGTGAAGAGCAGATGAAGTACTGAGTGACTCTGTCTTGTGTGACAAGACCATGGCCATATCAAGTACCCATGGTAGTGGCGTAGCCTTCTTTGAGTTTGTGTTGGAATGGCAAAGCCTTTCTATAGTCCAAGGAAGAGTTTATGAATGATTGACTAGTGTGTACAAACACTAGCAACTGCAGCTTCCTCCTCCTGGGTGTTTACATACTGAGCCTGCTTACCCGCAGATATCTCTCGGCTATAGTGTGCATAGCCCATAGGAGCTTTTCAGTGTACATGTGTCTGATGTTTCTCTAGTGTCTGAAATTTCCTAATTCTCTTACCTTCCCAAGCCGAATTTCCAGGACCAAACCGTGCTAGACACAGCAAGGTAAACATTCTACCACTGAGCCACACCCCAGCCTTCATTGACTATCACTATTCATTTATAAAAATTTGTCTATAGAATCTCAGATAAAATCTTCAAAAGCCTCTGGAGGTTAGGAAGCCAAGCTAAGGGTTTGCAACCCACTTCAACAGAAATGCTATGTGAATTCCCTTCTCTCTTGGGTCACTCATTCATTTCTAGGTTTGAGTCAGCCATAAACAGGTATTCTTTACTAACTACAAGACCAACATCCCTATATGATCACATATACAAGGAGCAAGACCGAATTTGACCAAGATTTATTGACTAAGCTTTGGGTTATATCTAACATAATACTTCACCAAAGGCCTTGGCCACAGAGCCAGGCTGGAGTTTACTGTGTTCCAAAGGAAGCTTCTTTTAGTGTGCTTCTGGAATGGAAGCCATATTCTTCAAAATGCTGAAACATGCCCTCCCACTGAGTTACCATTAGCTAAAGAAGAATGAATTGTCATTGTATTCATGGAAGTAAATACATTGGTATATAACAGGAATATTTGTCTGACCTGGACCATGCATGATTCTCAGCCAGAAATTGAGCATATATACTATACCCCTACCTTCTCAACTCAGAGATCAACGCTAGAGGAGCTGGGGTGCAGAGAGCATGTAAGATCTTGGAGCGGAGCATGAATACCGGGAAACAGTGTCTTTTGGATGCAGCAGGGTAGCTGCACTTATAACCCACAGTGGTTGCAGCAGCATGCCCAAAACTATGCAAACTCAAACCAGATCAAATCCTAGCACCAATAAGGGCGTTAGGCCCCAAATCCCATCCCTGTCTGTGGAGCTATAGGCAATTGTTAGCTGCTGGGAGAGGGAATGTCACTTTTCTTCAAGACTCCAACCTCTGGCAAGGTCAACAACATTTTTGTGCAAGACCACACATCTAAGTATGTTTGTATGGTACAAATCATTCTTGATGGGAGGGGAAAAAGATGCAAAGTTGAGTGAATGAAGAAGGGGCGTCTGGGAAGAGCTACCGGGTGGGGAGGGAGTGACTACGATCCAAAAAGATTTTGCAAAACTCTCAAGGATTTAGTAAGAATAATTTTTTAAAGAACTAGGTAAAGCTTTGAAGGTGTGATTGACTATGGAGAAAAATGTTTTAATTTTTTTAAAGATATATTCAACATATTCCTATAATGTATAGACAGTGTCACATGAAAAAAATAATGAGTTCTTTACCTGGAGAGCAAAACAATAACAACAAAATAGTAGTTTTTTTTTCATTCCCTGGAACTCGGAGACTTAAGCCATCTGATTGACTGCTTGGTCCTCATATACAGCTCACACTTGTCTTCTGTACACTTGCAGGCATTCCCATTTGACAGATGCTCACCCAGTCCTCACTGTGATCCTCCAATGCAGACATTGTTATCCTGGAAAGTATGAAAGAACTGGATAGACATCCAATGCTATAATTTGGTTGTGGTTTGTCATCCAAAGGCTCATGTTTGGTTCCCAGTTCTTTAAGAAGTGGAGCTTAATGATAGATACTAGGGCCATGTGTCTTCATGGTGAAATTAATGGTCATCTCTTAGAATTGATTAGGTCATCAGTGATAGATTAGAATCCACTGATATAAAAGTATTATTCTGCTTTCTCCACAGACTCTTGCTAACCCCCCCACATGCATAAGTGTGTTCCCAACTTGTAATTTTTTTCTCCATGTTAACAATATAGCCCTATCCAGGCACAGCTGCCCAGTTTATCTGGGATTCAAATAAACTTTTTAGAAATAATCTACCAAGGCTCATTCAAAACAACATAGAACAGACTAAGATTTTATCTGATTAGAAAAACATCATAATTTTCAAATATGTTACTCTGTATGAGAAGAAAAACAATTAAACCAGCACACACAGACAAAGACACACACATACACACATACACACATGAGCACACATGCAGAAACAGACACAGTCAGAAACAGCTCTTAACTTTGCTATCTGAATTGACGACAATAATAGCGGTCCTCTCTCCCTTCTTTTTACTTTCCTTCCACCAAGAGTTCATTGGGGACTACAGGATTCAAATCACCTTCTGTAAGCTGAAGAGAATGCTCTTGCTCTGTCTTCCTCCTGAGTGCTCTCCCGTCTCACTCTACCTAGGATCCCTGCTTTTTAATTTTTCCTCTGACAGTTTTGTAAACTATAGGCTAGTTTAATATTTGCTGGACAATTTTCATAACAAATTTATTATGTTCTCAGACTAATCTATTATGCTGATTTCTCTCAGTGTACAAGGATGGTAGATCTGTGCTTTTGGCTTTTCTGGAGACAATTCAGCAAAAGAAAAGAGCTACGTCTACAGACTGTGTAAAACAAATCAGGGTCCAGCAATGGTTATGTGAAATACTGTAACTTGTGAGCATCAACGCCCAAGGACCCCTTTAGCCTTCAGCACAAATAAGCTCTGGGTCCTAAAGGAGGTGTTAAATTTATAATCATGGTTTACAAATATCTTTAGCCTATAGCAAATCACTGCAGCTATTTCCTGCCTTTCTCCCAAGGCACGGCGTGATGAGTTCTTAAACACATTCACAGGCATACCTACACATTATTGGGAAAATATAGTGCATATATTCCTTATCCCCAAAGCAATCTACAGCCGGAACCAGCATGCAAGCCTTGACTCAGGGGGGCCAAAAATGTAACAGCACCAACCCCCAACCCTCCAAATGATTTGTAAATCTGGCAGGTGTAAGCCAAATGAATGGGTATTATTCTATCAGAAATGACTCATTAGACTGTCGCTCTGATAATCAGAGAGCTTTCCAAGCTGTAAGTTGAGAAATAAATTGAACTTCCCCAATGAAGTAACTCAGTAGTACTGCCAATCCAGCGTGGAGCAGCCGAAACACTCTTCGTAGGGATGATGGCCCCAATGGCAAATTAAATGTAAGTGCGCATCAGGGAAGAGATGGAGGCTCCCCCATTTAATCACATCTTTCCTCTGAAGTTGCTGAAGGTGGCCTCAGAAAGGACAGACAGGGCAACTTCCCAAATATCAAGTCTCCCAACACTTTGTTTCATAATTACGTATGCGTAAATGTCAACGTGTCTGTGAACCAGGAGTCTCTGGATTTTAATTGGGTGTTTTCCTACTTCCCTCTTCCCCGCTGTTCCCCTCACATCTCTAAACTGCACTTTGACTGGCCTATTTATAGGACAGACATTCCCAGGTACCCCTGGGCTTTGCTTTCTTTTCCTGAAGTTGCTTTGCAATTATATAAATATCTGGGCCATCTCCTTGCCATACACTTATTTTCAGAGGAACTTCTGAAACGACTTCTTGATGGAACTTACTGGCATCCAAAATAAATGCCCCTTTACTCGGGCATGGTAAACATAAAACTTCAAGGAAAACAAAAAAAAAACTGACTGCAAAAAGAAATCAATAGATCCTTATATATTATTTTTATTAGAGTCCTTGTCAGTGTAAAATAACAACTTTCTTTTTCTCTGGAGCTGAACACACTATTTTATGGGTAGGACAAAATGGCCTTTATTTTCACCTTTTGGGGGCCGGAGGGCACCTGCCTGCACAGCATATGGAAGAAATACACTCAGGTTCCCTCTATCCAGGCAGCTGATTCCCTCTGGCTTCAAGGTAGTCATTGCCTCTCTGCCTTCAGCCCAGGGCTAAACGATTAGGCAGAGACATGTTCTCTCTGTGATGGATAGTGCCTCTCCACTAGATGTACTCTTATAAATGATTCCAGATGATTGAACATTCGTTGAGGAATTACATCCACGTCTTGATGAACACTTTGTATGCATTTATCATTACCTCACATTTTCTGATAAGTTCATAATATACCTCCTCTAAAAAAGCTATGTATATATAAACCACTCCAGTGGATGAGAGTTCCTTTCTGTTTCTCTATTACTCTATTATTAGCCCCTTGAATGTAATCTCGTCAGAAGAGATATATAATAATATATTTTATCGGAGAAATAATGTAATCTATGTGAAAAGCAAAAGAACAATTGTGTCTGTCTGTCTGTCTGTCTGTCTGTCTGTCTGTCTGTCTCTCTCTCTCTCTCTCTGTGTGTGTGTGTGTGTGTGTGTGTGTGTGTGTATCCAGCCAGCATATTAAATCTGAACTCTTGGGGAATGAGTCCTTGGAAGAGGATCCATTCCCAGAGTCCCCCTCATGATTGAAATATGTGTTTCTACAGGAAAGACAGCAGAGAATTAACTCATTCTAAGATTTGAGGTCCCAGAGACAAGGGGGTACAAAGGAACCAGGATAGGCCCTCACCAGACACTAAATCTACTGGTAATTTGTTTCTGAATTTCCCATGTTACATAGTTGAGAAATAAATGTTTGCTGTTTCCATATGAATTAGTATTGAGTATTCTTCTAGCAGCCTGCACACATAAAGATATACAAATTATTTTTACAATTTTATTTTGGTCCTGGGTTTGAACTCAGTCTTTGTTGAAATTAGGAATGCATGTTTCCTTTAACTTATCAACTATAATCTCAATATTGGTTTAGGTTAACGGATATGAGTGTCTCAGGGATATACCAGAGAAATTCCATTTCATATATTTCTATAAATCCCCGTTTTAAGCGATAAGTCTATTTCTTTAAAAGACAAGTGTTTCTAATCTCCAGCCAAGCTCGGTGATGCTCCTAGCTGGGATGCTGGTGAGAAAGATGCCAAGAGGGGAAAGAGTGCAGCAAGGACAAGAATATGGTAAGGGGAAGGCACAAAAGTCAAGAGTGGAAGGGAAAAGGAGGAAGAAGCATACAATAGAAAAAGCACATTTTTGTTTTTGAAGATTCATCTATCTCCAGAGAAATCTGAACATCTCGCATCTGTACACGGTTGATTGGGGTAGATTGTTGTGAGTCTATTAGCAGTGATTTGCAGCAGACCAATTTAGGGGTCACTTAGGCATGAAAACACCGAGAAAGAAATTGTATACCTAATGAAACAATATCAGTAATAGCATATTTAAATGAACAGTATCATTAAGTCTGAATTGTTAGAATCAGAGAAGTGCAGCTTAATAGATTTTCTTTTTCAACAAGGGTTTCTACATTGGGCAGAGAGAGAGACAGAGTGTGTGTGTATGTGTTTGTTTATATGTGTGTATTTGCATGTGTGTGTGTAGGAAGATAGGAACTATGAAAAGCTCCAAAACTTTCTCCTATTCCTTTCACAGAATTTTTGTATTATTGTCTTTATTTTTCTGCTTATATTTAATACAAAACAAGTTCCTAAAAACTGTCAGCAGATGCTTCTGTAGCAAGAGTGCATATCATAAAATTTTAGACATTAGCACACATTTAAATTAAAGGGCACTTAAAATTTTCAATTCAATTTGGTTTTTTATTTCTTAAACATGTTATAGGGAAAGTAATGCTTTCGACCACTGACAGGATCACTTTCATTTGAAGATCATCAGACCCTGAAAGAACATAATGAATTTGTTCATATTTCTGAAAAGAAAGTGACACATTTTTATTGACTGCATTCAATCTGTCTTTCTAGGTTATTTTTGTTCATGCAGAAAAAGAAGGAAAAGAAGGAGGAGGTAGGGAAAGCAAGAGCAGGAGGAGGAAGAGGAAGGAAACATTTAAAAAAACTTTTTAATAAAGTCAATCAGTCCAGAAAATCCCTCTGACCTGTCTATCTAGATCACTCTGTGGCCTTAGAAATAATTTGATCATGGCTCCAGGCCAGTTCACACAAAGATCAGGGACCTGTCTTAAGAGCCTTGGCACAGATGCTGACAAAAAAGCCAGACTATGTCTGCTGCCTGCCTCTGGCCTGCAGGTGCCAATTGCTTTAATTTCATGACACTTGATCTCATTTAATGCTCTCAGTATTGCTTTAAGGAAGGTGCATATTTCATGCATGCAGCAGCCGCTTAAGAAGGCAAAGGCTGTGGAAGTAGGGGAACCCAGATCCAGCCCTCTGACTCCACAATTTCTTCTGCCTTGGGCCACGATGAGAAAGGCCTTTAGGTAGATGTCAGGCACCATTCTGCTCTTCCTCTGTCTGCTGCAGAGAACTTTTGATAAAACGTTTTCATGTTAGGACTCATCCCAAGAAGCCTCGCAAGTTATTAAGTGCTTCCTATAGAAGGCACTCCGGTGCCCTGAATGTCATGAACACTTTTCTGAATTATCGGTTGACTTTTTTAAGATACATTAAGGTAATCAGCAGAAGACCTCCTGCCTGCCAGGAAAAGCTTTTAAAACAAAACGTGTTTCCTTGAACACGAGTAAAAAATATCAAATGATTATAATAAAAATGCTTGAGGCTGGCTGCAACTAGAGCTCTGTACGGAAGTTGGTGATAAAGTAGAAGTAAAGACTCCTGGTTCCACCACTTTGTCTCCACAGGGCTCATCCCTCTTTTCCTTCTACAGACTATCTTTGTGCTTCGTGATTCCGCGTGTATACTTCCTCCTGCTGCTCTCTGATCAGATCTAGAAGATCTTCACATTCCAGTGAGCTCTTTATTCTGAGCCTTACATAGGCATCTACATTGCTGCTCTCATCCTTACCAACTTTAAATCTCCTATTTACAACTCATCCTCAAAACATCCAAACCACTAGTCATTCCACACTTGCATTTAGATGTACAGTGTAATGTGACTTAGTTTGCATTGGGAATTCTTCAAGTAGCATAGAAGCTTTGGACTATGGGTGTCAGTCAGTGATACAGCTCATGCCTAGTCATTGTGAGGCCCTGGGTTCCACCCTCTGTGCCATTAAAACCAAGGAAGAGAAAAGACCTGAATGGGTTATGAAGAAAAGACTTGTACTGAGTAATTTAGTTCTCAACTCTTCCCTGACTCATGGTTCCTGTTTTCACAAGTTAAGCCCTTGAGATAAAATTTTATTCTTAACAAAATTATTTCAAATCAATAACGTCAATCCTGTTTTTTCTAAAAACATCCAAAGATTGATGTAATTAATTAACTTTGCTAAAATAGCATAGCTAACTAGAGGTAGAATCTGAAAACCTTGTAAATCTCCCCTTGTGACATCATATACACTAGTAAAGTTACTCAGTTTTCCAAAAAGTATGTGCAAATATTGTATAACATCTCCATTATACTTTTCATTTGTGTTCAGAAAAATATGTATATTTCCCAAGTAGTAATTAAGTTCTCAGAATATTTTGAAGGCACTCAATATGAGTGTCTAATGTAGTGAATTAGGATATAAGAAGAGATGAATCACAGATAATTTGAAAGTTTTTACCTGGACAAATAGATGTTTGCTGTCAGCTGAGGTGACAAAGGTTATAAAGGAAATAGATTGAAATGAACTTTCACAGTCCTTTCTAAGGTAAAATGGTTTTTCAGATTGTTATTAGATGGTCAAGTGATGGTGACCATTACGTTGTTCACATGTGAATCTGGAGGTTAAAGGGCAGATCTTTCCCTAAAAGGAAACGAATGAAGGCTTTTGGGTATAAATGAACTTTCAGAGCAAGAAATCATGAGTTCATCCAAAGAATAACATTAGATAAAGAAAACCAACATTTGATTCTTGAGCATTCAACATTATAAACTTAGGAGAATCAAGAGGAACCATCAAAGACAGAGTGACAAGCATGGAAGGACACTCAGTTCACCTGACGTGCTGAACCCGGCGTAGTGGTGCACAACTGTAATCTTGATACTCAGAACGCTAAGACAGAAGGGTCCGGTTTGCAAAAATGTGTCGCCAAGCAACCAACTTGTCAGTTACCCAGCCAAATAAAAGAGCAGGATTTGGTGTTCTGGGAGTCTAAGCAATGAATGCTCACCAGAGGGGGTGTACCATTTATGAATAATGATGCTGAAAGTGGAGAGGTACCATGAACAGAAATTTTAAGAGTCTCCATAGGCCTTATTGACTAAGGTCATTATTGATTCTTAGTGTGGAGGGAGTACAGAGAATGGCAGTGGAGGAAATAAAAGATTAAAGGCCTGTATATGCTTAAATGTAGCATATACATTTAATAATAGCAAGCACTTATTTTAGAAGATTTCAAATCTTTACCTTCACTTTATTTAAGCTGCATAATAAAACTTTGTGTAAACTGTAGAATTGGAAGGAGGGCCTGCTTGTTTGTCCTGGCCACTCGGGGCAAACCCCAAAATAACCACACAGAAACTGTATTAATTAAATTGCTTGGCCCATTAGCTCTACCTTCTTATTGGTTAACTCCTACACATTTATTTAACCCATTTCTATCAATCTGTATATCACCACGAGGTCATGGCCACCAAAAAAGTTTCAGAACATTTACCTCCTGCCGTGAATCCATGGCATCCCCCAACTCTGCTTTCTTCCTCCCAGAATTCAGTTCTGTCTTCCCCGACTACCTAAGTTCTGTTTTATCAGGCCAAGGCAGTTTCTTTATTCATTAACCAATGAAAGCAACACATTGACAGAAGGACCTACCATACAACTGTAGTATACCTTGAATCAAAACAATGATGAGATAGAAATATAATATTCCATGCTTAATATATAATATTGCATTCTAATTATTCTAAGTATTATTTATATATTCATAAATATATAATTATGTTTACATATAATTGTATTTATGTTATAATTATAATATTTTAAATTTCATAATTGACATTGTTTACTATTTCTCTGGAGAATATTTTAAAGCAAGAAGACAAAGTAATTTTTTAAGTTGAATTATCCACCTAACACAATGTCATTGCCATTTTCTGTATACTGTATAAAATAGAATTACATTTGATGTTTAGTTACATGCTTTGGGCTGCATTCAAGTCCTTTTGAAAGGCAAGTGATATTTATTATTTATGCAGTCCTACAGCATGAATCAGTTTTAAGTACTCTGAGAAGTTTCTAACCAAATCAAGACAACAGTGAGTTAGGCTTTCAACTACAGAACTTGCTCACCCTGGAGGACCTAGTGTGGTTACTTACAGAGAAAAGGGTATGCACTGGAAAATGTTCTTTCTAAAAGCTGTCTAGGTAACAAAGACATGGTTTATCAGGCTTCTTGACCTTTCTGATAATATCGTGATCATAATTCAGGACACGCCTTCTTGGAGTAGAAAAGAAGATGAACTAAGAATCCTACTGAAAATGTAGGTACACAGGTTCACCTTCTTATGCCCTCAGCTCCACTGTTAGACAAGGCAGAGACAGTGAAAGGCAGAAGTCTTGATGGGCACTTCCTTATCATTATCTGGTGTGTTACATGGAGACGCACAGTGTGAACCTCAGAACATGGCTCAGGAGGCATCTGAACAGGTGAAGCTCCCAAGCAAAGAATTCCATCACGATTATTTCTGCCAGGTCCCAGCCACAAAATACTCTTATATTTTAATTATAATCTAAATTATTTTAATTCAAGTATAGTAAAACATTAGTGGTAAGGTGAAAATAGAGATTTAATTTATACTCAAGTAAGCAAAATGTATTTACTTGTCTCTTATTTAAAAAGGACACTTGGCTATAACAATAAGATAGATTGTTTTAAGTCAAGGCTAGTGTGAGGTCTCAGGAATGAATTGAAATAAGAACCTGGGAGCAGCAGAATAGTTCTCTATCTGTATAGGGGAAAACGAGTAGATAGACATTGTAAGCAACTTCCAAAATTCTAGAATTGACAGAGACATCTCACTGCCTGGACATTCTTCCAAAGGTCTCCTGTACTTTGGAGCATCCATTTTCAACTTACAGACCCATAGTGTCCATGAAACAGGAAATTTCAAAGACAGTTCTGCCTATATTGGCAGTTTGTCAGTCAATTTTTTGTGTGTCCTGCAGAATGTCTGCAGACTCTTTTATGAAGCAGGAAACCCAAAGGACAGTCTCACCTTTAGGCAAGTTCAGCAGTCATTTCTCTGTGGATCCTCCATGTCCATTTCACATAACATACAATCAATCATTCCAGGCAAGGGCAGTTCCTTGCCCAAATGACTAACAAACTCCATATGGGGTGTCTAAGATGCCCATCTTCCTTTTGAAGTAATTGGTGCTGCCAGGAGCAGATGTGTCTCATTGTAATAAAAAGTACTAAGCTTTTAAACATTTTAAAGGCCATATTCTGTAGTCTTTGAAAGGTATGAAGAATGCCTGTCCATCTGAAATACATCTCTGTACATCTAGAAAATCTAACTAACATGACTACAAGCTTGACTATTATAAATAATTATCTATTAACTGTATTTATCAATTATACATTACATTTTTAAATGAGCTGCACAAACACAATATCTTAAACAAGAGCAGAAATATACAAATTAAAAAATTAACCTTAAGTTTGTATCAATAAACCAAGATGCATACCAATGCAAATCACTGTATCATATCCCCAATTAAATGTAAAAGAACATTTATAAAAATATTTGAAAATACAAACATAGTTCTCTAGACTACTTCCTTTAAGATTATAGTTGTGTATATATATATACATATATATGTATATATACCATTTCCATTAAATTATAATGCAATTATAGATAGAGTTAGTGAACAATAATACAATTATTTTGCAGCAGAAATTATAAAACACATTTACAGAAGTAAGATGTTCTTATAATTTTGGCACCAAGTAAGGGGCAATATTAATTCTCAGCTATTTTCCATTACTATAGAGTAGATTTCCCCATCAGAGCAAAGCCAGATGCTGAAACAGCCTCAGCACACAGAACAACTCAAACAAAGAACAGGCTGCTTTCTGGTTTGCATATAAGTCTGAATGTCCCTTGTCAGCAGAGGTAGTATCTCTGCTGTGGAGTGATGCACAGATCAAGGCTCCTTTTCCTATGTCTATTTGCACACAAAGAATGGCTTACAAAGCAAAGAAATACATCATCATTTAAAATACCTAGAGTGGAAATGGCTCATATTCATTCACTTCATCCCCTCTTCATAATCAGCAGTTTCATGGGCACATCTAAACATATGAGAAGTCGGGAAATCATTCATGAAGGACAACTCCAGTCCATGGGAGGGGCACCATATTCTATGGAAGGAAAACTGTATTTTACGGAAGGAATATAGTATTCTATGAGAAAAATGCTGTATTCTATGGGAGGGGTACAATATTCTATGGGGAAAATACTGTATTCTATGGGTGTGGTACAATATTCTATGGGAGGGGTACAGTATTCTATGGGAGGGGTACAGTATTCTTTGGGAAGGGTACAGTATTATGTGGGAGGGGTACAGTATTTTGGGGGAATACTGTATTCTATTGGAGGGGTACAGTATTCTATGGAAGGGGTATAATATTCTATGGGAGGAATTCTGTATTCTATGGGAGTTTACGGTATCCTATGGAAGAGTGTTGGGGGAGGCGACTTGTTCATTTCCCAGCTGCCCAGACTCCCGATATAAACACACAGAAGCTATTATTATTTACTGTTTGGCCAATAGCTGAAGCCCATTTTTAGCTAGCTCTTATATCTTTGTTTAACCCATTTCTATCAACGTGTGTATTGCCATATGGCTGTGGCTTACTGGCAAGGTTTCAGTGCATCTGTCCCAGGTGGTGGCTCCATGGCTTCTCTTTGACTCTGCCTTATTTCTCCCAGCATTCCATTTAGTTTTCCCTGCCTAGCTCTACTCTGCCCTATTACAGGCAAAGGCAGCTTTATTCATTAACCAATAAAAGCACACATATACAAAAAAATTTCCCACACCAGGAGGGGTATAGTATTCTATGGGGGGGGGTATAGTATTTTATGGAAGGAATTCTGTATTCTTTGGGAGGTTACAGTGTTCTATGCAAGGAATGACTTTTATTCCCCTATAGTGTATTTAAATGAGTTCCTTTTCTTCACATTTCTGTTATTCCTTTGCATTTTAATTCTTTAATTTCTATTTATAATTTTTTCTCTGAGAAATCATACTTTTCCAAATCCAATTTTCCTTCAGAAATGAGACTAATAGATATCATTTCTAGATGAATACTAGTTCTAGAGGTTTTAAATATTATTATCATTACAACATCATCATCATCGTCATTGCTGTGTGTGCCACATGCTGAATGCCATGGTATCCAGGTGGCGATCAAGACAACTTGTGGAGTCAGTTCTTTCCTTCCAACTTGACATGGATTCCAGAGATGGAACTAAGATTGCCAAGCTTGACTGAGCCATATTCCTGGCCCATATATACCTGGGGAGTCCTAATGTGCAATCATTTTTGGAAGCAAGATTATTTGTCAGAAATGGTGACACCAAATGTATCTCACTTGCTACAGTTGGCCTTTCTCCTGTGACAAACTGTTAGTTCAGTGTATGGAACACAGTAATTTTTTTTATATGTGTGAAAACTATGTGTTAGGGTATGGAGGCATACATTTGCATATGTGTATGAATGTGGAGAAACTATAAGTCAACCTAGAGTGTCATCCTCAGAAGTTCTGTTCACCTCCATTCAAGGTAAACATTCTCCTTGGACTGGAGCTCACAAACTAAACTGTCTGGTTAAATGAGCCCCAGGTTCCTCCAGTCTCAGCCCCTCCCGGACTGGGATTACAAGTCTGTGGCATTTTTATGTGTGTTATGTATAGGCACAGAATTTGGGTCTACAAGTTTTTTAGACTCTCCCTTCTCCTGAACATTATTGTCAACCATTTATTTATCTGAGTCTAGGGTACTCACAAGCAAGCCAAGATGTTCACACAATCCTCTTTGAGTCCACCTCCATCTTTTCTCCTAGATTTTTGTTTGAGAATAAATAATCACCTTGCCAACAAGACAGAAAATTCTATAAAGGAAAATAAAATAGTTTAATGTGCTTATCTGTGGGCACATCTGATTTTCATTAATCTTTTGAATTTAACATTGATGTTAAATGAGGTCAAGTAGGCCTTTGGCTTAAATATCGAACAAGCTTTATGCTTCAAAGTGTTTCCTTTAGGGTAAAGGACAACTTTGTATCAGAAAACTATTCAAATAACAATGAGTAATTTCTTCTCCTTTTTCATGAAAGTATGAACTCTTCTGCAATAAAACCCCTAAAGCAAAAATTAACAACGCTTTATGCCTGATCAAAATTTACTACAGTATAATTTATCTTCTAGGAACCATGGATACATTTTTGAGATTTCTCTTGCATTTTTTTCCTTTTATTGAAAATATTTTTTTTCTCACATAATGGTCTCCTTCCCTCTATGTTTCCCAGTTCCTTCTTACCTCACCTCCCGTATGGATCTACATACTTACTCTCATTAGAAAACAAACAAGCTCCTAAGGGATAATAACATAATTATTATAATATGTTGAAATGCTAAAACATCTAAGTTAAAAACATTAGGAAAAGAGTTCAAAAGAAGGCACAAGGACCAGAGTCCCACTTGTTCCCCCACTCAGGAATCCCATAAAAACATGCAAATGGAAACCATAATCTATACTCAGCTGAACTTTTGTAGACCTGTGTAGGCCTGTGCATTCTGGCTCACTTTCTGAGTTTATATGTACATTAATCATATTGTTTGAGGGACTTGCTTTCTTGGTGTATTCCACTCCCTCTGGATCTCACACTCTTTCCTCCTGTTCTCTGACCATTAAGGAGGAGGATTTAATGGAGATACGCCTTTGGTGGTTAAGTGTTGGAAGGTCTCTCACACTCTGCATAGTGCCTGCCTGTGAGTCTCTGCAGGAGGAAGCTTCTGATGATGGATGAGCAGGGCACTGATCTCTGAGTATATCAGAACGTCATTAGAAGTCACTTTATTGCTATAGATTTTTCTTGTTTCTCTCTCTCTCTCTCTGTCTCTCTCTGTCTCTCTCTCTCTCTCCCTCGTGTGTGTGTGTGTGTGTGTGTGTGTGTGTGTGTGTGTAGACCAGTCCTATTTAGTAGTATGTGATTCTAGGTATTGAGATGAGAACTGACACTTAAGAATAAGGATGAAGCCGGGCGGTGGTGGCGCACGCCTTTAATCCCAGCACTCTGGAGGCAGAGACAGGCGGATCTCTGTGAGTTCGAGACCAGCCTGGTCTACAAGAGCTAGTTCCAGGACAGGCTCCAAAACCACAGAGAAACCCTGTCTCGAAAAACCAAAAAAAAAAAAAAAATAAGGATGAGCTAGGTCAGATTCTGATAGCATCCCCAGGAGGGAAAAAAGCATGGTGTTCTATCAAGATCTGATTAATCCCCTGGGAATGGAGGCGGAGAGTGAGGACCATCAGCTTTTGGTTTGCCATGCTGCTGGGGATTAGACTAAAGCATTGGATTTGGATTAATGAAGAGGGAAGTGAAGATATGCAATTATTCTGCCTGATTCTTTTGGTCGAGTGGCCTGCAAGCTCCCAGGTAATGCCTGTTTAAGTTGAGATCAGGGATAAAACAATGAGTTGAGAGAAGGAGGTTTGAAGGTGATGATCTGTGTGATGTAGATGGGGAGGGGGGCTGTAGAATGTGTTCTTCAGCAGAAGAGGAAATGAGACAGGGGTATTAGATTTGTGGAAGCAGATGGCAGGTGAAGACCCTCAGTTAGCCTACCGGCTTTCCTGGCCTGAGTCTTCTCTTGCTTTTGTTTTAAAAAAATAATAACAATAAATTGCATACACTATATTAAGTTGTGTTGTGGAATTTTAAAACAGAGTTTGATTTTGTTCTTTCTCCTTTTATTGTCTGGCCTCACGTTGTACGTTTTTACTCAGTAAGAGCACTGTTGCTCTTCCATGCATCTCCTACTACTTCCCTTGCCTTCCTCAACATCTCTATTTTCCCTTATTCTGGCAAACTTTCTCTTTCCAAAAATTATATCCACACTCATCACCAGGTGTGTATATACATATAGGTATTCTAGGCTAGTATCTTTATTTCAGAGAGAACATGAAAATTTCATTGTTTTGGATTTTTTTGTTTCGTTTTGTTTTGTTTTTGCATCTGAGTCATCTCATTTAGACATAACATTTATTTTTATTAGAGAGGAAACAAAGGAATTCTATATATTCTACCATCTACTCCCTGTATCCCCAACTAATATTAACAATGTATCTTACTATTATTTCATGTGAGTTTTGACTGTATATATAGGGGGAATCTTAAAAAAAGGGCTTCCTACTTTTTTCCATCCCAAATGTCAGACTCATAGTCACTATTGAGTCACCACACTTTAGATTTTTTCCATCCTCAAATACTATGTCAGCCTTCACAGGCCCTCTTTTTACTATTTAGGACTGAGATCAAAACCACTTATATTAACTGTGACCTTCCTCGTTCCACATGCATGAGGCTTGCTCTTTCCACAGGGTTTATTATTGGTAGTAGTACAGTAGCCTCCTTCAATATCTAAGCCCTGGTACAACAGGGCATTTGTTTTCGTTACCTGACAAAACTCCAGGTTTTAGGATGCAGCCTGGTTACAAAAACATGTCTAAATTCTCAGTATAAATTAGCTAATTATTATTCATGGCCCATTTGATTTGCAAGTGACAAGCCCATTTATATATGTTGCTTTTTAAGAATCAGAGTCATGAGGAATATTGGTAGGGATTTTAGAGTGCACATTTCATGAAATCCCACATGAGTCTCATTTCACACTTTTCTTCGCATTCTCTCTGTTTCTTCTGTCCATTCCTTCATACTCTGAAGGAATCATTTTAGGAGAGCTTGGAAGTTTAAGATTTCTGGCTGGAAATCTTGGCCCATCGAGTTACAGAACTGGGAAAGAGCTAGGCTGATTCAGGCATTTTTTATTTTCATGTAGCTCAGTGGGCTGTTGTGGGTTGAGATGATTCTACACACATCTGAAGCTGTCTGGTTGCGGTCATCTTATTAATGTCTCACTTTGTATTTTCTTTCATCTCTTCTCAGACTAGTTGAATTCTGCCTTCCTCCTGATACCCAGAAGAAACCACCTAAGTTTTATTTCACCTGAAGCCTTGCCTCGGGCTGTTTTCTTGAAAGATTGAACTAAGTGGCTGGTCCTTAACTTTTTGAAACATTCGAAATAACCATGTTTTTCTTCTAATACATTTTACAGAAAGCTCTAATGAATAGATCAGAGAGACTTAATTTCCTATTGAGTCAGAAGGAAATAGAATATGTTAAACTAAAATTGAAGTTCAATTACTGATCTTCAACCATGCTCTAACCACCCAGGAAGATGAATTTTAAAGATAATAAGCTGATATCACTGTCTAATGTTA
Source organism: Microtus pennsylvanicus (assembly GCF_037038515.1). Taxonomy (NCBI): domain Eukaryota; kingdom Metazoa; phylum Chordata; class Mammalia; order Rodentia; family Cricetidae; genus Microtus; species Microtus pennsylvanicus. The sequence continues at coordinate 98,914,519 of NC_134584.1, forward strand.
GAAAAAGCATGTGTGAATGCATTGTCTGTGACTCTAAAACATGACATTTCCTAGGAATCCTCTCAATATATTTAGTATAGTGATGAAGAACATCACTGTTGGGGTCAAGGAGACATGGTTTGAAACATGAGACTTTCCAGTCTCTTGTAGTCTTAGGGCCAAGAAGTCACTAATCTTTCCTAGTTCTCAATGCCATCTACATTTTAACGAAGGTGGTATCATTTTGTAAGTCTACTGTTTTACAGATTAAATTGAATGGTGCACAGAATACATTCTGCATAATTTCTAGAGTTGTGATAAGAAGAGGCCCACTTTGTCTACATAGTTTGATGTAAAATTGTTCAACTGTCAGAACTGGAGTCTGTGTGTCTGTACTTACATAGCTTAGATGCTGATGGATGCCTATAAATTCATTCTGGAGACTTTAAGCAACAGTGTTATCTTAGTGACTTCTTTTTTTCAAGTCTTCAGTAAATCATTTTATTGAATTCTATTTCATTATGTATATTCTGGGCTATCTACAATATTAGCATTGCATAAAGAATTTGGCAAAATAAATTGAAACTTATTTCTTGGGGCTTGTAGAGTGGAATATTAAGGTACAGGATGTGAAGATAACACAAGAGGGTTCGGTCTTATCCAACAGGCAGCAGTGTACAGAGGGTCATTGGGCTGACTGATTGTAGGATATGAGAATGAATTAAGAGCCATGCCTGGACACAGTCTAGTGACTTTTTTTATTTGCTGTGATAAGACACCATGACCAAGGCAATTTATACAAGAAGTTTATTTAAGACTTACAGTTCCAGAGAGTTAGAGTCCGTGATAACCATGGCTAAGAGCCTGAAGCAGACAGGAAGGGATGGCTCTGGAGCAGCAGCTGAGAGTTTGGGGGCATAGATCTTCCTAAGAATGCGGCCAGTCAGTGTTCTATTGCTGGGAAGAAACACCATGACTGTGGCAACTCTTACAGAAGAACGCACTCAGTTGGGGCTTGCTTACAGTTTGAGAGGTTTAATTTTCATTATGGAGGGAAGTACAGCACAGCAGCACACAGGCACAGACATGGTCCTGGAGAAGTAGCTGAGAAATTCCACAGCCAGATCCACAGGCATCAGGAAGACAGTGACACCGTGACTGGCAGGATTAGTTGAAACCCAACCTCACCCACCCACCTCTGGTGATTTACCTTTTCCAACAAGGCCACATCTCCAACAAAGCCACACCTCCTAATCCCTGTCGAGTAGTGCCACTCCCTAATGACCAAGCATTTAAATATGTGAACCTATCAGGGTATTTTCTATTCAAACTACAACATTCCCCTTCCTGGCCCCCTAGGCTTATAGCCATATTATAATGTAAAAATACATTCAGTCCAAATTCAAAAGTCCCCATCGTGTATAACAATCTCAGTACTGTTAAAAGCCCAAAGTCTCTTCTAAGATTCATGGCAATCTCCTAACTGTAATCTCCTATAAAAATCAAAATTACAAAAGCAGGCCACATACTTCCAACATAGAGTGTTACAGGATTTACATTACCATTCGAAACAGAGAAAGGGTACACAGTGAGGAAATACTGGACCAAAGCAAGACCTAAAACCAGCAGGGCAAACTTCCAACTCTACATCTCTGTGTCTGATGTCAATGGGCTCTTCAGATCTTCAACTCCATTCAGCTTTGTTTACAGTACTATGCTCCTTTCATTGACTGGTTCCATACCTAGTCTGCAGCTCTCTTTGGTAGGTATTCCCTGATTCTGGAATCTTCAACATCTTGGGGTCTTCAACACAATCCAGGCTTCACCTTCACTGTTTCACACAGGCCCCTCCGGGCCTCTATACAGGGACACCTCTGACACAGGCCTGGCCTCAGCATTTTTCTTAGCTGTAGATTTCACAATCCATTTCTTCTGTTCTTGACTCTAAAGGCAGAACAATGTGACTGAAGCTGCCAAGTTCTTCTGCTTACCAAGGCTGGAACTTGGCACCCTCATTCAAGTCAATTTTCTTCAGCTTTCTGTGTTAGATAGTTCCCTTCACTGCTTCAGCTTTTCTTTAATTTCTTTTCACAAGTTGGAACTTAGCTGGGTGCAGTCTTTCCCTGGGGTTACTGCTCCCTTATTTAAGAAGAGCCCCAGGCTCTTTAAACTTTTTTTTATCTTCTTTAGCACTGAATTTGGCTCCATTATATTTCCGGGTGCTCATTTTCTCTTCAAATTGTACATTATGTATTTTCCCTTGCTCAACTTGCTCCTTTTCTTTATAGATCTGCACAAGAGTGACCACTAAAAATCATGTGACAGAATCAACACTAGGCTGTCTTGAAATCTTTTCTGCCAATGCCATCAATCCCAAACTCTTAAATTTAGCTTCAGATGTTTCAGACAAGGACAAAAAGTGGCCACATCTTTGTCAAAGTATCACAAGAGCGGCCTAATACTAATATTCTTCCTCTCTGAAACCTCTTGAGATGGGCTCCCATAGTTCATATCTCCCTCAGCATCACTGTCTTCCTTGTTTCTACTAGGATTGCTCTTAAGCAATTAAGTGTCCAATCACTTTCCTAGTTCAAATTCTCTCAAGTAGCATCACTCCCTAATGTTCAAGCATTCAAACACATGAACTCCTATTCAAACCACCACATAATGGCATGTTCTTCTGAAACCTCAGAGCCAATCCCCAGTGACACAGTTTGTCCAATTAGGCCACACCTTTTACAACAAGGCCCTTCTTCTAATCTTTCCCAACCACTTCTACCAACTGGAAAACAAGTCTTCAAACATATGGACATTCTTATTCAAACAACCACAAGTATAGAGCCTATTTAAAAACTGTAGGTTAGCAAAATCATTCTTTTGGAATTGCCTACTTTTACCCTGGCAGGTGCATACCCCATGCCACTACATAGCAAACTTTGTTTTTCTACACTAACCTTTGTGTATCTTTTGTGAACTCATTCAACTGAGATAATAAGGGTTAGGAAGTCAAGGACAACTCAGAATAATGTCTTAGCCACGTGAGTCATACAAAAGAGTAATACATGGAGTTGTTAATCATGATAGCATCTTACCAATCTTTTTTCCCACTACAGTTTACTTTAAAAGCTTAACGCTTGCCCCAACAAAGAGAAACCCCAGAGAGTTCCTGTTTGTTTGCTAGGTACATTTCATTCTCTTATGTGAAATTGATTCTTTCTTTCTTAAAAATGCCAACTAAATCAATAGATAGTCACCATTGTCTGTGATGATGATACTGAAATATAATTTTCCCTCTGACCCTTCACTAGTAACCAGCTGCTATTTTGGCCACTCTTTCTGTATTTCTACTATACCCAGTTGAGAAATGCACTTATATCTGGGGCTTTGAGAGGAGTGGAAAATGACAAAATTCAACCTTTCACCTTTATGATACTGGTTTACATAGGGCTTTTCAAAGCAGATTTTAAAACTGATTTCTCCAATTGTTCCAGCCTATAGCACTAGTATTCTTTATAGGACTATGGACATGAAATGTCAGGCAGTAATAAAGTTTTACTTTGCCAAGCTTCATCCTTCTGTATACATCTCCCTAGAATTAAAAGAGGGAGTACTGGCCAAATGCCATCTCAATTTCATCTCACTTTATTATTTCCCAAAGAGCAAACTAGATAACATTTTAACTCCCAGTAAGGAAACTAATTTATGCAGATCTAAAACTGAATGCAAATGATTCAAAGTCACCAAATGAGAAAAGGCTTTAAAGGCAATTTTGAAATCCAGGTTTGAGCATCTTTTTCTTCTCTCTTTCTTTTCATCTGCATCAGATCTGCAATGCTTTCAGCTGGGGAAGAGTTTCCCAGTTCTTTCTGGTCTTTCTTTGTCTCTTTCACTCGGTTTCATTCCATTGCTATGACTTCAAGCTCTCTGCTAGTATTATTTCAAAGAGCCTAAACCAGCATTCATGTATGTGGTCATTACTACCACTTTTGCATTTTTTACTGACTGCATTCCCTATTCCCTTGTCTATAAGTTACTTTTTCTTATTGATTGGAGTGAATGAAATATTTTGATTGGGGCTGTACCTTACATGTTTTAGGCTATTTTCTGAGAAACTGATTTTGGCAAGTAAATTATTTTGAAAAAAAAAATGATGTTGAAGCCTGCTTTAAAGTTTTGTAGTATGTATTTGGAACACATTTTATTCTAGGGATAATTAATCCCTACTTCTAAGGTGTGATTCTTCTGAAGTCTTTACCAAATGGCCTGGCTGATCACTGATGTTTGCATTCCCTGGCTAATCAAACTTTGAAAAAACTCCTTGACTGCTGTGAGCTTTGAATGTTTTGTTGTTTGCTGTCATACAACTCTATGGAATCTGGTGCTAAGCCCTATGGAATTTTACCTTATGCACAAACAATCAATGACATCTTAACTAGTAAGTACTCTACTGTCAATGTCTAAGGCTGTATGTCAGGCTGTGTGTATCTACACACCCCTTCCTTTTAAAACTGCTTTCTACTCACAGCTACTGAGCTCGTGTGTACTTCTACTGCTTGTTTTCTCCTTCTCTGATACTGCAATTAGAATTGCATTCAGGGAAGAAATTAAAGCATTTCTTAGATTCAAATAGCTTTTCTTATTGTTTTTCATAAATTATATCATGTATTACTGTATTAGTTACTTTTACTTAATAATGACCAAAATACCTGGACAATTTATATATATATATATATATTGTCTCGTAACTTAAGACCATCATGGTGGGGAAGGTGTGTGAGAGCAGTTCAGTTTATGATGGAAAGAGCATGCACAAAGTCTGTTCATAGCACTGTAGACCATGAAGCAAAGGCTGAGATAGAAAGTAGGTAGATATAACATACCCTCAAGGACCTACAGTGATCTACTTCTACTAGCTAGCCTTCACTTCCCGAATTTTCCAGGCTACCCCAGAGCAGCTTCACAAACTGGGATCAGAATATTCACAACATGAGCTTTTAGGGGTTACACATTTAGCAAAGATCTGAAGATGGGGGTGACATACTTTCCCCAGATTTCACTCTGGGACCTGTTCTCATGCTACCTGACGGGGGCTCAATACAAAGCAGATGGCTTATTTCAATTACTGTGATTCAAGGCACACTTCACAAAGTGCCAATTCACTAAGGTGTCAGCAGAGGGTGGGGAACCCCAAGAGATACTGAAACACAGGCGGAGATGTTACTATCTTTCACTGGCCCTGCCCAGAAGAGGATGCTTTGATGGCAGAGCTGGGAATGGATGCCAAGAAACGAAGCACAGGTTTTGCATGACCTCAGACTGAAAAGAGTGTATGTCAACGGGGCTCACACTTCATTGGTCAGAGCTTCTCACATATTTCCAACAACTAGGAATGTATATTTCTAACAACCGCCTTCAGTTTTATTTTATTTAAATGTAATGTATGTTGGCATATCTAGTATGCAAGTGGCAAAGTTAATTCCCTTCCAAGACTATTAGACTTATCGCAGAAATGATGCTTTTGTTCAAATATGTTATCAACTTTGTGAACTTTTATCAGTTTTAAAAGTTAGGTGCCTTCAGCTGTCAAGTCATTATAATTTCTAATTTTGATCAGTATAATTTTTAAACTTTTGATTGGTGTCATAACTTATCATGGCAGATAGGATTTAGGGAAATATTAAAAATTAAACATTCTAAATGAAAGATTTCATGAACCAACTTTCTTTATATGTGATCAAAGTGACAATTTGTTGACAGATGACTGTTACATGCCCTCCAATCTGGTGAAACGATTTTTTTTAAGGACAGAGCACATCAAATCATTCAATGTCAAATTATAAGAGCTTACTGTTTGATTTTTAATTCATTAGCATATTACCCACTATGAGCCACATATTCTTTTGTTTAAAGAAATAAAGATAACAAAAAAAAATGTTTCGGTCAAATTAGTTAACTTTCACTGCCATAACAAACAACCCTAAAAAGATGTCGCTTTTGACTCTTTGTTTTTGTTTGTTTCTTTTTCTGTTCACTCACAAAATGTCAGAGTTTACTTCTTGTTCCCACACGGACTTCAGTGAGTGGCTGATGGGCTTAGCTCTCCATCACCTGGAATCAGAGACTCACATGAAACAGCTGATTGCTGGGCTGTGGCAAAAGCAGAAACGCTGAATATGGGACTATACTCCTACTGTTTCCACTTAGGAGCCGTGTACCTGACCTGGACTCAGATATGGCTTGCTTCCTTCCAAGTATTGATTTGTTTGCCGTCCTGGCGCTTTCCCATCCTATCCCATGATATTCACGCGGGCTCTCATGGTCCTGCGCACTATTGATGTAATCCAAGCTGTCACTCCATTGCCCCCATCTCTGGTCCTTCGAGGAAAGAACTCAAGTTTCCACAATCTAATCACATAGTTGGTTCCCACTGTGACTCCTAGCCACCCTTGTAGTCTATAGTCCGTTATTAGCAGGAGTTTGCGGGTTAAGGAGGTAGTTTTGAATAACAAAAGACAACTATTAGCATTTAGGAATCCCAAGGACAGGACATTAGGAGTTCTGTGTCACAAGTCAGCAACAAAACCAAAAATACATTTTAGGATTACATCCTACAAAGCATTTCCATTTCCTTACTTTTATCCTTGTGACAAAATGCTATTCATTACACTTTTCAAAGGATGGCATCCACACTTCTGGCTGTTATTACTTTAGCAAAAATTATCTTTTAGACCAATGAAGAATAAAAAAAAATCTGCTGTGTTTCCTTCATTTATTCTTTCTTTGATACCTTTCCTTTTAAAATACAGATCCACAGTCATAGCCTTTTGTTCTGTCGCAGGGATTTGCATTAGTCATTGTGTGCAAGACAGGCTTGCTGGCATTTGATTTCCTCAGTGTTGTTTGAGGAACATTTTTCTATTACTTTTGCAGTATAATTTAGCTGTGTTAAGTCTAGGATAATGAATTTTATTTCAGCAGTAAACATTTTATTCCATCATGCTTGAGTTTGCATATTTTTATGATAGCCTGTTGGTTGTAATTCTTACCCTTTTTCTCTGTAGGTAGGATATTATCCCTTTCTGGATTCTGTAAAATTTTTCCCTCAAGTTTTGAATTTCTGCAGATAGAATATGTTTCTACCTTGATTATATGTAACTCGCTCGTTCCCCCCAAAAGCACAATACACACATATATACATACACACACACACATACATAGATATCATGCTTGGTGTTTCCTGTATGTCTGATTTAGTGTTTGCCATGAATAGCCATGCCATTGTATTAGAAAATGATGCTATTATAACTTCGTTCTTATGCTCTACTCTTTTTTTCCTCTTACATTCTCACTGTTATATTTACACCATACTTCTAAAATTGTCCCACAGTTCTTAATCTTAGGGATTTTACTATGCTGTTTTACTTTTCTCATTCTCTGATTCTTTCCTTCACTGTGTCAGCTAATATGATGAATCTATGCTCTTCACTCCTGATGCTGCCTTCATTCCCACCACTTACAGTATTCTTTCTTGGAATCTCCAGCCCTCAGCTGTACTTATTTGTTACATTTTTTCTTTCTGCATAGGAATACCATATTGCCAATTATTTTATCCTTTTGTGTGATAATTGCAACATTTGTGTTATAACTGATTCTTATTTTAAGGTTGTTTGTTTCCCCAACTTTTGGTATGCTTTGTATCTGTGGTGTGTGTGTGTGTGTGTGTGTGTGTGTGTGTGTGTGTGTGTGTGTAAAAATGTGTGGCATTGGATATTAGGAAATGAGACAAGATGTATGCCCTTTGTGGAAATCTTTATGTGGCCATTTGTTGGACACTTGCGTTGCTGTGGAATTTGTTGCCTATAGAATTCATGATTTCTAGCACTGTTTTTGCTGACTATATCAACCCCAAAGTTCCTAAACCATTCTGAAAGACAATCTCTGTGACTTTAATATATATAGAGATATAGATATTAATTCTTTGAGAATTTCACCCAATGTATTTTATCATATTGACCACTCTTTTTCCAATTCCTCTTAGATACACCCTCTCTACCCTTGCCTCCTTATCAACCCAACTTGTCTTTTTCTTTTTCTTTTTTCTTTTTTTTTTTTAGTTTAACTATTAAGTCTGATTGGTGTTGTTCAACTTTTCTGGGGAGTAGTACCTGTCCTAGAGTGTGGTGAACTTTCAATAGTCAGGCCATTGAAGAAAATTAACTCTTCTTCTCCTATCCACTATCTAATGTCAGTCACTCCTTAATAATTACCTGTGGTATTTCTCGTCTACCTCCTGCTCTATGTTGCGATTGTGTCTAGCCTGAGCTTGTGCATACTATCACAATTGCTGAGTTAATATGTGCAACCGCCCTGCTGGGTCTAGAAAACACTGTTTCCTTGTGGTTATGCACTACTTCTAGATCTTAAATTCTTTCTACCAAAATCCCTGAATCTTTAACGTGTGTGTGTTATAGATGTCCCATTTAGGCATGAGCAGTCCACAGCCTTTTATTTTCTAACATTGAACAGTTGTGGATCTCAGTGTTAATTATATCAGCAGGAAAAAAAAAAGAAGCTTCTTTGGTGAAGGTTATGAGATAGAATAGTCTATGGGCATAGCAATAAGTCAAAGATTGCTGGTCATTTAGCAGATTGATGGTGTTAGGTTCTACCCTAGGTTTCTAACATGTCCTTGATACTAATGCCAGGTATGTGCTTCATCTTGTGGAGTGTGCCTTGATTTTAATCAGAAAGTCGTTGATTTCTCCTACGACATTCATGCCACTATCACACCAGTGGCCCTTTCTCATCATGTTGTAATTTAGATGGCTGGATTTACAACCGGGTAAGACTAATGACTACATTCTCCACCAGCAGTATGTGTAACACTGCCCAGCTACCCTTCAGGGATGAAGCTTTCAAGTGAGTACCAGATTGATGTTTTTATGTTCTATGACACAGAATTGGTATCTTCACCAATATTGTTTTAGCACTGAGTTCTGGGGGTAACCAAGAGTATTGGCAGTTGTCCATAATGTTTGGGCATCCATGGGGCTCCGTTGCCAACAATTCAAATAGAAGTGACAAATTCCTAGCACTGGAGTCTTTCTTTTCCAGCATGTGTTATTTAGCTAGGGCATTTCCCATCCCCCAATAATAGATTAACCCTGCTTAAACTCATTTCATATATGCACATATTTTAGAAAACCTCTACAGTGGAGGTTTTCTGAAGGTCTTTAAGTGTTAGTTATCTCTCCTTGCATTCCTTTCTCTCAGCTGACATTATATTTAATCATCCCTGTTGCATTGAGTCTTACAATTTAGACTAAAATCTTCTCTTATACTAGAGTATTGGTGTTCTAAAAATCAGTTATGGTAGAAGAGAAATGTACTCTATAATCTTCCAATTAATCCTCAGTGGTTATTTGGGAATGTGTCTGGGTTTAGGCATCGTTTGGAAATGAAATACTCTTCATGAATTAATGGCTTGGCGTGAAGACCAGAGGTCCAGTCATTGAGAGGTAATGAGAGCTTTGCCCAAGTGAATGTATTAATCTAATATAAAATCACAATTTGATGGCATTATTGAATAGTCATGGAAAATTCTGCATGGGAAACTAGTGGGAGACTTTTCTTTATAGAGTATATCTTATGCCCATTTGCTCTCTCTGCTTTCTTTACTTTATTCTTTTTCACCCCTGAGACATGATTTCCCTGTGTAACAGCCCTAGTTGTCCTGAGACTAGCTCTTGTAGACCAGGCTGGCCTTGAACTCAGAGATTTCCCTGCCTCTGTGTCCTAAGTGCTGGGATTAAATGCTTGTGTCACCACCACCCAGCTGCTCTCTCTGCTTTCTGACCAACCACACAGCAATCATAGTTTGAAACCTTTTCTCTTTTAAACTGACGCTCTCAAGTGTTTGTCATAGTGATGAAAAACCGACTTGTATATGCACGGTTGATGTTCTACCGGCTTTGCCCTGCTCACTAATCCCTTCTTTGACTACAACATTCTGAATTTATTTTCTGGAAATTTTATCTTGCAAGAAGTGTTTGAGTGATGACTCCTAAAATATTTACAAATTGTAGCTAAAATGGATATTTATAATCTTATTTATTTGCCAAGGTGTAGAAACTTAATAATAAGCACAATATTTATTTTATATATTTCTACATTTTTAGGGGCAAATGTTTCCACATGGTATATACAGTTAGATGCTATTTGACATATTAAATATATTTTTAATATCAATAAGATTCAAATTCAGTATTAATTTATCTCAAAGATTATCCACATATTCATAACTAAAAATAGGACATAGTTACAGACATTTATGAAAAATTTGTGTTGTTACATTGGTCTCAGTGGGATGTTTTTTATACTGGTACTTGTGTTAACATACATACTTTTTTCTAATACAACTCTTATAATGCTTGGTGAACTTGAAAGACAACTCATATTTCCAGGATTTGTAAGTGTTTGTTCTTGTGGATTATAAATCTTTCCCCTATTTTTTATTCTAATATATCCATAACAAAGTATAATAGCATGTAATATAAAAGTCAAATATGTCTAAAATGACTTTGACTATACTAATGATTTATTCTTGTCCAGATTGTCTTACTAATCATGGTTAATAGAGCAGACATTATAGAAGTTTGCTTTATGATTAGTTAAAGGCAAATTTCAAACAAAGAACAGCATTAATATTTTCACCCTTAAATATATTTGAGTTTGTTTTTTGAGAGGGGATCTTTGTATTAATGGAAGACTGGAAGCAGTGCTGTCTTATGACATCGTGGCAACACCGTGAACTCATAGCAGCTGTGCTTATTTTCACAGAATCAGAACAAAGCGGTCAAAATTCCCAGTGAGATGGGGAAGGAGATCTCTGGGCCTCGCCTCCCGCTGAGAATCTATGGCAGTTGTTAAGTGCTGGGGAGAAGAGAATCCTTCTGGTTTTGAGCTTGTGACCATGTTCTAGTTGCTGATTTAACACTCACAAACATATGAACAACACGAATTGGACTCAGTGGATTATCAAAAACTAGATGATATTGGGAGGGAGCAAAAGGAGATGATAGAGTGGGACATGGGAATTGGGATGTAGGCATCATATTTCATTGTATAGCTCTTTGATACTATCAAGAATAGAAAAAATTATTATTAACAATTTGATTTAAGGCATTTCTTATTGATCCATTAAGTATATTTTCAAATTTTATAAATGCTATAATAATCAACTTTATTGTGATTAATGTCGTTTAAAGACTATCCAGAAATAGAATTCAGGAAATTGTAGTGAATAAATTACGGGTACAAGCTACTTAAAGTGTTCAGAACTCACTGCACTATCTCAAATTCTCTAGATCATCTCAAAATATTGATTAGTTGTACTGTTGATAACAAAATGTATTTTTGAAATCTAATGCCAGCTATGTGATTTCTTTGTTTGGAAACACTGAAGTTGTCTGCTATTTTGATTTGATGCTATTTGATTCACGTGCTTAATCAGAAAATCCATGTTGTCTCCCAGAACCTCGAGTTCCCCGGATTTACAGTCTCTATGCTGACACAGAAATCACTGCCAGCTTTTACCAAGGAGGATTGCCTTATGAAAATTTGTTAAAGACTCATCGAACTTGACTTGCATTTTATCTCAATTGATCGATTGCACTCACACCCGCAATTTTCACATTTGTTACAATACACGCTGAAGAGAAAAATAGCTGAGAGTATAAATTAGCTCATATTTGCTCTAACTGCAAACATGAAAGGGAGTACATTAAAGCTAATCATCCTTCTATTACCTTGTCATGGCTGCATTTTTACTGATACACGATGTGAAATGGAAAACAGAAGCCGCTTCGGGAGCGCGGGGCTGGCGGAGTGGAAGAGCGATCAGCGTCTTTCCCCTGCTTGCTCATCTGTCATCTGGGCTGTGTAAATTGGTTACTCAAGCTTGAACGTCAGGCTTTTTAAGGAGAATATGAAAACTTGGGCTTTGTGAACTCCTGAACACTAGGATGCAAAAAGGGTTAATAAATAGAAGAATACATTGATTTTACTGACACCAGATTCATTATTCTAACAGCCCAGCAACATTAGCTATTGAAGTGTTTATGTAATTACTAAATTGAGCTCGAAAAGTCAACTTCTAGGGAAACTTATTGACAGAATCTTAACTAAAAATATTTGTATCAGTGTCTTCCTTCGTGAAAACATAATGTTCTGGTTGTTTTTATGTCAATTTGATACAAGTTAAAATCAGTCATCTGATAACAGGGAACCACAGTTGAGAAATGCCTCCATAAGACTGGGCCATACATAAGCCTGTAGGATATTTCTTAATTAGTGACGATTTGGGAGGGCCTGGCTCATTGTGGGTGCTGCCACCTCAGGGCTGGTGGTCCTGGGTTCTATAAGAAAGCAGACTGAGCATGGCCGAAGGAGCAAGCCTTAAGGAGCACTCTGCCATGGTCCCTGAATCAGTCCCAGCTTCCAGATTCCTGCCTGGTCTGCATTGAGGTTTTGCCTTGAAAACTCATCAGTGAAACTGTGACTCTGGGCAGGTGAATCAAATAAACCCTCCCCACCTGCCAAGTTGCTCTTGGTCATGGTGTTTCATCAGAGCAGTAATGACTAAGACTCATGGTATTTTCAGCTTTGTAAGAGTTTATATAGAGTTAAGGTAGAAAATGGTATAAGGGTTTGGGTTGCATTCACCACATCACCTGGATCAAACATCTTTTTTATTTTGTTTTTACTTAGTTGCTGGTCAACTTTTGAGGGACGGTACAATAATAACTAGTTTGCACAACCATTGATAGTTGTAAGTCCTGACCATCCTAAGTAAATCATCCTTTATTAAACTTTGTCATTTTGGGTTTTTGTTAAATCTACAATGCATTCATTATTCCATTTCCTTTCAATAACTTGTATAAATTTGGAAGAAATTCCTACACTTGCACCCTTACATCTAATGTCTCCATATATTTTAATCTATATGACTGATGACTCCTACATAAACAATCATTCTAAAATGTTTAACTCAAAGGATAATTCAGTAACAGTGAAATATTATACTTTGAATACAAAGCTCTTATGTATACATTTGTGTCAACTCAAATTTCTGCTCCAATTTATTCAACCAGAAGTACACCCCAGATTGGAGCTGAATTCACATGCCAGGCTTGAATATAACTGATCAAGACATGGTACCACTTTGTTCCGGGACTTCAAAGGTAACAACCACTGATACTAAAACCGTCCTTAGAATGACATATTGTTACCACCTCTATAGAACTGGATGCTTACCCCTCTAATATTTTCACACAAGGCATACAACACTTTCCTGAAGTACTGACTCTAATAATTTCTTCATTTAAATTTTAGAAAAACTTTATATGTAGTCATAATTTTATGTAAATAAATGCATATATAAAAATGAAGATAGCAGTAGATAAGTAGATGATAGATAGATAATTAACAGATTAACAGGGACTTATCAAAATAATTTGACTTAAATAATTTAACTCAAGCATTTAAATAAAAATATCTTTCTTTGGTTGTGAGACGGATATTAAAACAAATAAGCAGATGCTATATTACATATTAAGGAATAGGTGAGTACTAGCATAAAAAGAAAAGCAAGTAGATAGGAAGGATGAAAGGACCAAGGTTGTGGATTTAGGATAGGTGTGGTAGGTCCCATAACTATCAGGGAATGACTCTACTCTTTTTTTTTAAAGATTTATTTATTATGTTCACAGTGTGAAGCCTCCATGTATGCCTGCAGGCAAGAAGAGGGCGCCAGATCTCATTACAGATGGTTGTGAGCCACCGTGTGGGTTGCTGGGAATTGAACTCAGGACCTCCAGAAGAGCAGTCAGTGCTCTTAACCTTTGAGCCATCTCTCCAGTCCCAACTCTACTCTTTTGTAGTGCATAGATGAAATTTGTGTAAGGCATGAGGGGCTAAATTAGTCAGGGTGAGTAACAAAAAAATACAATGAATCTAAGATGATACTTGTGTCTAAACACCATTGCCAAAGAAACCAGAGAATCCAGGGTGCGTTGGTGACAGATATGCAAGTAAACACAAGCTGCCAGAACCCAGATAGACCCTAGAAAAAAAAAAAGGACTTCCATTCCAATTAAGGCAGGGAAATGCTGGGGGTTTGTGATCCAAACAGCTAAATGCTCTGAGGAGAGTAAGTCTTTTTTTTTTATTGATAAAAGAAGAATAAAGAAAAAAAAAACAACAAATTTCCACCTCCTCCCAGCCTCCCCTTTCCCTCCCCCTCCTCCCACTCTTCTCCCCCTCCTCCCACTCTTCTCTCTCTCCTCCCACCCCTCTCCCCTTCTCCCCACTCCTCTCCCCCTCTCTCTCCAGTCCAAAGAGCAGTCAGGGTTCCCTGCCCTGTGGTAAGTCCTAGGTCCTCCCCCCTCCGTCCATATCTAGGAAGGTGAACATCCAAACTGGCTAGGCTCCCACCAAGCCAGCAGATTGCGTAGGATCAAAACTGCGTGCCATTGTCCTTGGCGTCTCATCAGCCCTCATTGTTCGTCATGATCAGAGAGTTCAGTTTTATCCCATGATTTTTTTGGTAATAGTCCAGCTGGCCATGGTGAGCTCCCAGTAGATCAGCTCCACTGTCTCAGTGGGTGGGTGCACCCCTCGTGGTCCCGACTTCTTTGCTCATGTTCTCCCTCCTTCTGCTCCTCATTGGGACCTTGGGAGCTCAGTCCAGTGCTCCAGTGTGGGTCTCTGTCTCTATCTCCATCCATCGCCAGATGAAAGTTCTAAGATGATATGCAAGATATTCGTCAGTATTGCTATAGGATAGGGTCATTTCAGGTTCCCTATCCTCAGCTGCCCAAGGAACTAACTGGGGACATCAGCTTGGGCACCTGGGAGCTCCTCTAGGGTCAATTCTCCTGCCCACCCTAAAGTGGGTCCCTTAACTAAGAATTGTGGTTCTGTGCTCCCCTATCCAACCTTCCTTTATCCCGATCCTCCTATTTCCCCAAGTCCCCCCTCCTTCCCTTCTACCTTTTCTCTCCCCATCTCCCCTTACCCCCTTCCCACCCCACCCCCAAGATCCCACTTTTCTCCCCGGCAATTTTGTCTACTTCCCTTATCCAAGAGGATAATGATATGTTTTTCCTTGGGTTCACCTTCTTACTTAGCTTCTTTAGGTTCGCCAATTGTAGATTCTGTGACCCCTATTTATGGCTAGAAACCAATTATGAGTGAGTACATCCCATGTTCTTCTTTTTGGGTCTGGGATACCTCACTCAGGATAGTGTTTTCTATTTCCATCCATTTAGACCTGGTAAACGTCTTAGTTTTATTTTTGTTACTGTGAGAAAGCAATGAGGTAGGGAGAGGGTTTATTGTGGCTCACTATTCCAGGCCATAGCCCATTGCAGGGAAGTCAGGGCAGCAGGAGCTAGAGACAACTAGTTGCATCATCTCACTAAGAGTAGGAAGTAATGAATGCATAACTTACTGCTCAGCTCTCTTTTTCTATTCTTATATAATTCAGGACCTAAATATGGGGATTGGTGAGGCCCACATTTAGCCCAGATATCACTGCATCAATACCATAATCAAGACAGTCTCCCACAGATATGCTTATAGTTCAGTCTGATCAAGGAGATCCCTCATTGAGAACCTCTTCCAGGGGATTTTAGGTTATGCCAAGTTGACAATTGAAACTAACCACATCATCTCTACCCCTTCTCAAATTGATACACAAACATACCACTTTTAAATGATAACACATGCCTCATCCCCTCGTCTCATATCTTTATCTTGAACAATTCCAATATCTTAGAAGTCCAAAGTCTCTTAACTATGTAATGCTATAAAATAAAAATTATACACTTCTGACATATAATGGGATAAAGTGAAAATTGTTACTTTAAAATGAGAGGATAAGAGTATTAATAAAATAAATAATCACACCAAAGTAAGCCTAAAATTCTTCAGAAAAAAAGAAAATGTCAAATAGTGAAACACGTGTGTCTGTTCAATATCTTGTACTCACAATCTAATCTTCTGGACTTCAAAAGATTTGAGTAGCTTCAAGCCTCTGACTCCAACAACTGTAACACACAACTTTACTCTTAGACACAGGCTACTTCACTTTATAGCTGCAGTTCTCTTTGGTGAATGGTTCAGGATGCTTGCTTGTATAGAATACTGGGGTCTTCATAGCAACTGAAGCTTCAATTTCTTATCTTTTTGCAAAACCTCTCAGTACTTCTCTACATATACCCCGACTCTATCACCAATGGTTCATGGTCTCTATGGCAACATCAGTCTTGCATCTTTTCCTTCAAAATCAGTACCACGTGGGAGACTGTCACAATGCTGCCTACTTCTGCTGTGAGCTGATATAGTTGGTTCTCCTCAGACCATTGCTTCAACAGCTTCTCTCTGCTCACCCCAGTGAAACGCTTTCATAGGCAGGTATCTTTTGTGGAGCCAGGAACTCCCTTGGTAGCCGTATGTCTTTTAATAAATTGGGAACTCTACTGGAAGAATTCAGTGGGTGGGATTTTTACTCTTGGGGTTTTGTTTCTACTGCTCCAGTGGAACAAAGGAGATTTCGCTTCAGAGATGCTGATATCCTTAGAAACCCAGATGCTTTCTCAGCATCAGCTGGAATTCTCTCTCTCCAACTATGAAACTCCCTCTACCATAGAGATTATTCCATCATCTTAAGTTAGCTTAAGTAGAACATTACAGACATAGCAGAATACACTCAGTGTCTTGGTCAAAATACCATATGAATGTCTGGCCCCATTTCTGGTTCTGGAGATGAGAGAATCCTTTTTCTCTCTGTGAGCCTTATGAGCCAGGGCCCCACTGTCTCCCTTTCTCTTGGCAGTCTTGTCTTCCAAGTACCTACAGGAATGGTCCAGTAAGCTCTGCTTCCACTATTTTTGTGGGTTTTTTTTAACACAAAATTAAAGTCTTTAACTTTCCAGTAACAAAACAGGTCGAGTAAGAATTCTATAGTTGGGTTTATGGCAGCCAGGACCCCACTTGTTCAGTGCCAATTTCTGTACTAGTTTCATTTATGCTGTGATAAAATGCTCTGGAAAAAAAGTGACTTAAGGGAGAAGGGTTTTATTTCAGCGCACAAATCTAAGTTATAGGCCTTTATTACAGTGTAGTCAAGGCGGCAGAAACTTCAAACAGCTAGTTGCATCACATCTACTGTAAAGAATAGAGGGAAATAAATCCATACATGTCTACTGCTCAGCTCTCTTTCTCTATTATTCGATTAAGAGTCAGATAGCAGGTAATGATATTACCCACTTTTAGGGTGGGTTTCCACAGCAATGAATGCAATGAAGATAATCCTCTACAGATATACCTATAGGTAGTCTTGATCAAGAAAAACCTCTCAATGAGGCTCTTCTCAGGTGATACTAAATGGTACCAAGCAACCAAGCAAAACTAATCACCAAAGGCCATAATTAAGGGGAGAGATGATGATGTCTTATGTAAGGGAGGTTGTGGTTGAAATGTTGTGCCTGCATGTAGCCATAGAATTATTGATGTGCTCCCATTTATGAATCCTGCATGGAATTTGGAAATGATTTGTATTAGAAATTATTTCAGTTCCTCTCTTGGCTTTCTTGTTCTTTGTTTTAGCATATCACACTATATTTTCTGCCTCCCCTTGAATCTCTAAGCATTTCATTTATTATTTACCTTGCTACTCTAGCAATTTGTTGTGCGACATTATTATTTAAAAAGATATCTTTACTCTATAAAAATTCTTATTATTTCCAGTTGTAAATTCAATCAGAGATGACTGGATGACAATTCGATCCCACAGAGTAGTTTCAGGCATCTTTTGGTGGTACCATGGTGGCAGGTGGTTTAAGGGCCTGAGATAGCTTGACTTATATGCCAGGTGCCTTGTTAAGGTTGGATTAGCTATCAGATACTATCATTGTCAGTGGATTCCTCATGTAGTCCAGTGGTTTTCAACAGTCTTCAGGCTGTGACTCTTAAATATGATTACTCATGTTGTAATGACCCCTCACCATAAAATTATTTTATTGCTACTTCATATCTATAACTTTGCTACTGTTGTGAACTGTAAAGTCAATATTTGATATGCAGGATATCTGGCTGTGACCCACAGGTTGAGAACCAGTGATATAGTACCTCAGGATTTCAGCAATGAGATTTCCAACTGACACTCACTTCATTGCTGTTAATACTTTAGTGGCAAAGCCCCAGAAATCATTGTGTGTCACTTCTGCCATCGTTTTGCCATCCAGCAGTCAGAAGCCTGCACAAATTCAAAGGGAAGAGAATTTTACCACACCTGTCACTGGACTATGTTTCAAAGAATTTGCATTTATGTTGTAAAACTGCTAGTTTAATAATATATAAGCTTTCTGCAGTGTGGCCATTATAATACATATTGAAATTTAATCTGTCTCTCAATATGCAATGCCATTTTGTTTTCTTGGCTAAGGGTAGCCAATATCTGGATGAAACAAAGTGTTCCTATTTACGTGAAAACTGTGAGACCAAGAGTGTTTTAGTTTTTCATTTTGTCCATATTGCTTCAGTTTCAGATAGGAAGAGAAAGCCAACTCATAGAAAAGGAAGCCATTGTGTTATTTAGCTGTCTAGGACTACTATGGATGGGAGCATCAACCAATTTAGTCCCTGAATACTCTCAGAAACTGTTTTAGGGATTATAAAAGCTTCTTTGCTCATCTTTTTAGGCAAACGGAGAAAAAAGGAAGAAGAGGAGGAGGAAGAAGATGAACAGATTTGCCTATTCATAGTTTCCAGTGACTCAATCTAGAGGCACATATTTTCTATGTTTTAGCATATGAAGCATGAGAATTATGTACTTGAAATCAGGGAATCTGACAGTACCACAGAGCCAACTGATGAGTGTAGAAGTCAGGACGCTGAAATGGGCCAGAGGAGAGGAAGACATATGTGTCAAATGTATAGCATCAATAGATTTAGTCTAAAACACTTTTAATATTTTCAGGTTTGGGGTAAAAAATTCAAATTTTCTAATGCATATTTAGCTTGATCTCTAGAATCAGAGAAGCAGAAAGTCTAAAATTCAAATATGAGAACAAATAGCAATTGCTAGCTTGAGGAGAAAGTTAGATAACACATGATGCTCATAAGTTTTATTAAGAAAGAAATGACATTGCATAACCGATCACACTGTTAGTAAGAAAAGAGTACAGTATACACATGAAAATGAGATTAAACAGTTTGTGGCATTCCAGGGCGAATCTCCCACTATCATTTGAATATGCTGCTATCTCACGTGACCCTGGGACTCCTTCCCTGCCTCCTGGCCTTATTCTTGTACTATCAAACATAGATGGCTGCATAGAATATGAACATCCTCAAAGGCATAATGAATCAAAATCAAAATTAGACAACTCCCTAATGAAATCTAATAGCTGGCACAACATATATATTGTCAAGGCCAAAACTGTTGTTAGGGAGAGTGAGTATTACTTCTATGCTCATTATAACATAATCTTCTCTCTCGATACTTGTTTCAGTTTCTGTCCTGTTGCTGTAATCAAAACTCTGACTAAAACAACTTTAGGAAAAGAGAGTTTATTTTCCTCAGGGTTCACAGATGGAGCTCATCACCGTGAGGGTGTCACAGCACAGGAGCTGGAAGCCACCAGTCGCATTATATCTACAGTCAAGCAGAGAGTGAAGAGTGTTCTGCTTAGCTCCCTTCCTCCTTTTGAAATCAAGCCAGGAACCAAGCCCAGGGAAGGAGGCAGTCATATTGATGAAGATATTGCCTACTTATATTAATGAACTTGGACAAATCAATCTGGTGTGTCCAGTTAGATATTTCACTCCTATTGACTAGTGTTCATAGTGCTGGAAGGTACATCGCATGGTAGTAGAGAAGAACAGTAATCCTCAATATCACCCAGCTATGAATGCTGCAATTGACAACAGAAACCTGCTTGTAATTTAAACTGTGTAATAGTGGTAGAAAGATGATGGGAGCAACCAATCACATTTTATAAATGGAGTTGAGTAGCATTCCATCAGATGAAACTCAAATTTGATACTACTAAATGACCAAGAACCTGAGACCAAATAAGTCATGGTGCCTAGGAGAAAACCTACTACTATTCTGTTAAATGGCACACGCCTTTAATCCTAGCACTTGGGAGGCAGAGGCAGCGGATCTTTGTGAGTTCGAGACCAGCCTGGTCTACAAGAACTAATTCCAGGACAGGCTCCAAAACCACAGAGAAACCCTGTCTTGAAAAAAAAAGAAAACAGCAATGAAATTACTCCTAATGAAATAATGCTATACCCATAAGAGGCTCATGGCTTACCAGCAAGGTTCTGGTGCATCTGTCTCCTGTGGGAGCTCATGGTGTCTCATTAACCCCACCTACTCTTACTCTATGTCTATCTGCTTGGATTTCTTGTCTTGCTTTATTCTGCACTGCAACAAGCCCAGGAGCATGAACTTGGTTGTGTAGGGAGATGAGGAAGATGTGGGAGGAGATGGTACAAAAATATGATCAAAATATATTGTATGTTACAATATTTTATTATTTTGTTGTTTTAATGATTCCAACTTTAAGCTTCATTTATTTCATCAATGTAAATCCACATCTCCTTCATCCTAGCATTATTTCCGTTCTTGAAACATTTAGCCAGCACATAAAGGTGTTTTAAATGTGAGTTAGTTTATTTTTAAAGTTCCAATGATGTGGAATAAGAATATCACGTTACTGCCAGGCAGTGGTGGTGGCACACGCCATTAATCCCATCACTCGGGAGGCATAGGCAAGTAAATCTCTGTGAGCTCAGGACTAGCCTGATCTACAAGAGAGTGTTCGAGGACAGGCTCCAAAGCTATAAAGAAACCTGGTCTTGAAAAACTAAAAAACAAACAAACAAATAAACTAAGAATATCATGTTACAAAACGATGAAGTCCTTGCACTAAGAAAACAAGTCTTTTGGTTGTAGGGAAGGGCCTTATAGGATCAGGTTCAGTTCTGTCAGTGTGATTATGGTTTTCTGATTCAGGCAGGAGTGCTGAGACTCTTATGAATCATCTAATATAGCCCCATTATATTAGAACGACTTTCCCTTTTAATGGTGTGTGTGGTGTGTGTGTGTGTGTGTGTGTGTGTGTGTGTGTAACTCAAGTTAGGAACTCAAAATTTCTCATTTGACTTTATGTGTGTGTGTGCTTTGTCTACATGAATGGCTGTATAACAGCTGCATGTGGTACCTGCAGAGGCCAGAAGAGGGCGGCAGATACTATGGAACTGAAGTCACAGACAATTTTGAACCAGCATGTGGTTGCTTTGAGTCCTACACAGGTCCTCTGGAAGAGCAGCAAATTGTCTTAATGGCTGAACTGTCTTTCTAGTTCCTATAATGACTTTCTTGACTTTACATATCAGGAGAGTTTCTTGAATTCTTTGCCCTTCATTCCCATATTCTCTGTTTTTATTTGTTTCCCAAAATTCTGATAAAATTCCTTGCTAATAGCTGGTAACAGTAAGGGAATTACAGGGTCATCCATTACTTACTACAGTAGACCCATAGGTCAGTGATTTATGTGAACTGCAACCAAATTCATCTCTAGGATACAAGCTGCAAACATTTGGACACTTTCCTCCTGCTGAAAAAGGAGAGTGTATTGCTTAAGGCCTCATTTTCTCAGCAGCTATTTTCCTATTTAAAAGAAAACATATAGATATTCAGAAGATTCCATCAAAACTTCCCTATAAATGATGCAAAGCAAACCAACAGAAGTACTCTTTGTCTCATCCCACAAACACTAGCTGTCTAGTATCGTTTGGCACCACCAGGCAAAGTCAAATGTGAATGTACTGTTTCCTCCCCAGGCTCATTTTATTCTTGCGAAGCATCTGCTTAGCTTTTAATCTCCTGGACTAACAAGTCATTACTCATTTGTTTACAGGCCAAATGATTCACATCAGTGTAAATACCTCCTATAGTATTCTAATATTGTTCTCACAACTGAGTGACTCTCCAACAAAGTGATAATGAATAGGAAGTGTATCTTCTGCTAATCTTGTTTATTGTTTGTGAGCCATGCCAATGATTTCCTTTATTAAGTTTTCTGGCAGGAATACAGAACTTTCAACTCCTTTTACACTTTCATTCTTAAGGATGTTGGTAGACATATTTTAGGCATATCTCTTGGAACTACAGCCTTTCCCTTTCCCACTAGAAGGTCCTGAAGTCTTTAGAGTTCTGATACGCTTTTGGAAACTGTAGGCAAACCATAGTCTTTGGCTATTTTCCTACTGGAACCAAAGGTAACATACTCTGGACAACCCTATTAGTTTTAAGAACAGCTTCATAATAAAAACAATTACTTTTAGTATTTTAGGATCTTCAGTCTCTATAAAAAATTATACTCAACTTTTACTCAAAGAAATTTGGATATTCTTTCATAGCCTTTCATCATTTTCCCATTTTTTTAAGAAGAACAGCATTAATTTGAGTTGATAGTTTTAAAACAGATTGAGCAGCATAGTAATGAAAAAATAAGATAATAGTGTATATTTAGTATTTCTTATAGGGAAGCTTACAAAATAAGCATACTGATCCAATACTCTATGAAAAGCACATGTTGTTAATAAAGAATTTAATGTGTTGTTAATGTGCCCCTATATGGTAGATTGAAGAACTGTTGAGTGAAATCAGACACAACTACCCTCTTATGGAGTATATTATATAGGCAGAGTTCAGGGCTGACAACAGGGCTGAATGATCTATATAGAGTGTGTGTCGGAGAAGGGAGAAGCAACCATCAGGACTTGAGCTCTTTGGAAACAGCATGTGTTTGGGTACTGAATAAATACTTGCACCCTGTTACAGGGACAGTCACAGAAACCTTTGGGTGTGTACTTGTTAGACAATTAATCTGAGTGGATGAAATGCAATTCTTTATATACAGAGAGATGATTGAGGATATTTCAACACAAAACACCATTTGATAAGTATCCATTAAGTAGAGGTTTGGTATGCAAAATTGAACTAGATTAAAATCACCTAGTATTCCCTGACTACCCTAAAATTATTTAGTTCTCTGGGCATTGACTAGAAATGGTAACCGGAAGTGCTTTTTGTTGAAAACCTGTGTGAGCCTGGGGGATTCTAAGAAAAAATAGCCTGCGAAATTTGTTTCCAAAGATGTGACGATGAAGGCCTATGTTTTCATGGTTTTAATCCATCACGGCCTAGGAGAAGGCAGCTCTAGGGAGCTTTAACAGATGTTAGACTCCCTTTGCTTTGTGTATAAAGCACTCCACACCTCTGCTCCCATTAGAGGAGAAGCTGATTAGATCCTATTCTGGAAACCTCCAAAGCGCAAAGAGTAATATTAGTAGATTCCAAGTCTTTGGTGCTAGAACAAAAACAAAATGAAGGCGAAGTGGGGCCCTGGAGGAGTTTGGCGAGTTAATGAACGATGGCCTCCTTCCATCTTCTGATATTCAATTGAGCCTCAGCAGATGGGCAGAGGCTCCATGGGAAACATGAATTATGCACGTCAGACTGTTGTTACATTTCCCACAATCACATTCTCATCACTTCACCTGTTGTAGATCAGGGGCTGATTAGTTATGCACCTCATCTCATATTGGCAGTCCTGGTTCAGAGATAATCTTTAATTGGTTTTTCCCTCCCATATGTGAGACTACGAAAGATTTTTTGTCTTTCCATCATCAGACAAAGTTTGTGCTTTGAATTATTTCAGAGAGGATGACAATGTGTGTTATGGTATTCATATCAGCTGATACACTGGGGTAAAGTAATTTGAGAAATGAATATTTTACATGGTAGGTGAGAGGCAACTTTATGGTTACCCAGGTGATGGAGTATTTTACAATGTAATGTTCAAATAGAAACAAAGCTAGCCAAAATTTCTGTATCAGAGACAGATCAGATATCAGATTCATGAGAGTACTGCTGAAAGGAACATTTGCCAGCTTTTTATTTGACATATACACAATTAAAATCATTTTACACTCAAAAACTCTCCTTGTAACACTAAGATCAGATAAACACTTAATCATCAGGAGACAGAGGATTGTGTTGTGGAAAGAGCTTAATTTGGGTTTAGGCCTGTCTTCTTTTTAACACCTAGCTACTCTGTCGGTATAGGCAAGCCACTTCACCTTTCTAAACATCAATTTCTCAATGATATGTCCACCTTTAAAGGATTGATTAGAAGATAAGGCAGAACAATGTGGGCAAAAATCCCTTACAATGCTTAGGAGATACAATCAAAACAAGATTGGTTAAATAAAAGTTTGTGGAAAGGATATAATAGAACCAAATGAGGCTAACAATAAGTTCTTATCAGAATAGTTGTTGCTGTTGTTTTAGGGAAAACAAATACAATTGTGGAACACATTATTTTTGACCTCAAATTGGGTCATGTTTTCAGTGATCTTATAGAAGCAAGGATGGAGCCTACTTGTTCAGTTCAGCAAGCTCTAAATCACTTTTGTCTCTGTAATCCTGTGAGAAAATAACAATGACTTAACATTAAAAGCAGTGTAGGTGACTTTATATTAATGCATACCTAATAAGGGAATCAAATTACATTAGGAAAATCCAGGAAATAAAATGCTGACAATGTGTTATTTGAATGTTTTAATTAAAAGAAGAAAAAGAGGAAGAAGAGAAGGAGGATAAGGGAAAGAAAGAAAAAGAAACTTCCCAGTAAAATAAATTTCTCACGTAATTCAGAGATTAGCAAAAGTAAAAGATTTTTACCACCATGGACAACGGAGACTTACAGATAGAAAGAATGCCCATGTCTTTTAAGGCTAAGAAACACAGTTATAGGCAGTCTAAACCACTTCAACACTTTACATAGGGCAAGTGAGAAGACGGCTTAGTAATTAAGAATTCATATTGGTTTTGCAGAGGAACTTAGTTCAATTCCCAGGACCTAGATCCAGAAGGACACACTCAACAATAACTCCAGCTGCTGGGGCATCCAACACAGTCATCTGGACACTGTGAGTACTTGACTCCTGCACATATGCACATAACTTAAAAATAATAAATGTAAACCTCTTAAAAAATTCTGATGCTCTGTGTGTCTACCCCATGGCAAGGAAGAAAGAAAAGATGAGTTTCCGATTCCTCACATGTCTTATCAATTACCCTTGTCTGAACCCAGCCAAAAGTTGGTTACCTAAGAGCTTATGGAGAATAAGATTATAAAACAAAGAGTGAAAGATAGCTTCACAGATAGCCACGTCTGATCATATCTTGTTATCTACCTCCGCCCATCCCTAGTCCTTGATCATAGTCCAGACATTTCCTATACTTGAGTGGCCAGCTGACCATCCATCTCAGTCTCTTTCTCACCACACTCACCTCTCTGGGTTTGCCTCTCTCTCCAGCCTGCAAACCAGCCTGTCTCTCTCCTTACACCTCCCCACCCTGAATTCTCTTACCACAGTGGTGTAGGGATGTATTTGCAAAAAGTAATAAAAAAATCTAAGTAATTAGCTACAATATATAAGCAGAAGAACTGATACAGATCCAGGAAGCCCGGTGCTTGCTTCTTCAGTCTCTGTGCTCTCAGCGAAGCCTTGCTTAGTTGACTCCGAGGGCCTTGTTCTCTTGGTGTTGTTCATCCACGCTAGCTCTGACAAACATTCTGCTTCCTCTTCTTTGGGATTTTCTGAGCTCAGGGAAAGGGATTTGATGGAGATCTCCAATGTATACTCTTCCCACATAATGTCTGACTGTGAGTCTCTTCATCTGTCCATATCTACTGCTGGAGGAAGCCTCTCTGATGATGACTGGATAAAGCACTGATCTATGAGGAGAGCAGAATATCTCTAGGAATCATTTTATTGAGTTTTCTAGATCTGTAGTATTATATTTGCTTTTTAATTCTTTTAATATTAACACTATAAATCAATGAATATAATAGGCTTGAATAAAATTTATAAGAGGTCAATAGCAATACTTTGGGATCAAAACTGAGATATGATCAATTGTTTTTGAAACTTTTTTCATTCATACTTCATCTCCTCATTTGTTGCTTAAGAATGCAAAATATTATTTGCAGTTTTCTGACAACTACTGCAAAGAAAATCTACAGTAATTTTCTCCAGCATTTTCTACAGTATTATAATAGATTACTACATTTTTAAGAATACCATTTAATCAGGTTTGATTCTCCACTTTCAAGGCACGTATTTTAAACATAAGTATGAACTGTCCTTAGCAATTTTTTCAAATATTTACATGAAAAATATTTCACTTTTGGACAAGATAATTTTGTTTCAATTTTTTTGTCATTTGAAAATGGTGTGAAAAACATTTTACACTCCAATTGCTTGTTTAGTGTTTATCAAACAAGTAAATAGAAAGGTCCTATCTCCAACTGTTTTCATGACTCAAATGTGCCACAGTACCTACCTCTAATTTCTTACCCAAGTCTAGGTAGCCTATGTCCTACCTCACTGTTAAAGTGTTGATAGTTCCTTCATCATTCTTATCATTCCCATGTAGTTATGTCTAGTCTGCTGAATCTTAAGTAGAATAAGTTCATCTGTCAGCACACTGCCATTTAGTTGTTCTACATCACGGACTGAATCAAAAAAATGCCATCTTTCCCACAGATGGGCAATCTTTGCCAAGACTAGCAGAATTTCTCAAAAGGTTAAGGGCAGAATACACACACACACACACAATTTCCTCAAAGTCTGGTTCTGTCTTTGACTGGTCATCCATCATTGTTAGTGACACAATATTACACAGGACTCTGAACTCAGGTTCAGTTCTATCAAATATCTATCAAAACTGAGAAATCTATCTATCAATGCTATCAATTCTCTTGCATACTTGGAAGCATACAACATCAGAGATTGTAGATATGGTTGGCAAAGTGTCTTTAGGTCTTTGGCTTTGTAAGAAATGCCTAAGAAACTAATTTTATTTATTCAGATGATCTTAAATGAGTCAATATTTACTGTTGGTGCCATTCCAGTGTGAGAGTAGATGTTGAATTTTATATCTCCTTGAGAATGCCATGCAAGCTTTGGGCACATTATATTATTTTCAGTATACCTCCTAAGCTAGGAATGGTGGCTCAGGCCTGTAAGCTCAGCTACTCGGAAAGTTGAGCTAGAAGGGTCACAAGTTCATGGCCTGGATGAACTATAGAGTGAATTTAGGACCAGCCTATACAAGTTATTGAGATCTGCCTCAATGTACAAAGTGAGCGAAGAGAATGGGGATTGAGGTCAGAGGTTGAGAGTGCATCCTAGGCTAAGAAGGCTCAAGGTTTAGTCTTCAGCATTAAAACAAACAAAAAAGTGCATTCTGATATGTGGCTGTAAAGTGATGCCTGCCGTGATAGGTGAATTCTTACTTAGAGAGTGAAGTCATTCTTCTGATTTACATTTTATTCATTTATTTATTTGGATAATCTGATTCGATTTCTGTAGTTGCCTATCAATTTTGTCAGTTAAACTATTAAAAGAAAATCCAGGCTGGAAAAATTTTAAAGATCTTTTGTCTACCATTCCATAGAACTGCAGATATGGAGAAAACCCATAAATCCGTATACTGAGATCAAAATCTCAGTTATTTGAGGGTAACCCTTGTTGTATGTCATAGGATGTTATCTTGGCTCTCGACTCTGTTGAGAAGCCTGAAGCATTGAAAATCAGCACTTTTTTTTACTGCCTATGATCTGCACACTGTGTTGTTGTTATTTTTTTAGGTATAGCCAGTAACTTAGAGGCTTGGTCTAAATAAAGTTGGACTACTCTCATACCCTGTAACTAAAAGTTTGAACTCACCTCAAAGACTACCCTCAAAAGCACAGGAGCAAAATTAATAGCTATAATGAGTATAAAGTCATTTGAGTGGTCAATATATTATCTAGAAACAAAAATAGGCACAAGGTACTATAGTTGACTGAAAATGTTATTTAATCTATTTACCTGGGGTATTTGAAATGACTAATCCTTGCTCTATAACATGGGTGCAATATAAACTAACAAATTATCCTAACTATGTGTTTGTATGTTCATATTTAGTCACTTATGTGCTCAGGCTTCCTTCTCATCCTAGATTAATTTACCACATGTCAAAAACTCAAGATACAAACTTGTTTCTACACATTTTCTTGTTATTATGTCATTAGTAATAATATATAAGAACTCATCACATGATGCTTACATGCATTACAGAGTGAGTGGAAAACCAGTCTGGATGACTCAGTAAGACTGTTTTATAGTTTAAAAAGTCAAAAGAAGGCTCAGCTTGTAACCCAGTGGTAGAGAGTTCACCTAACATATGAGAATCCTCTAGTCAACTTCTAGAATTGCAGAAACAAAGCAAAAAATACCTTCAGCAATAGAAGTCTACCATATTAGTTATTTTTTCCTGTTTCTGTGATTAAATACCCTCACAAAGCCAGCTTAGAGAAATAGGAATTTATTTGGGCTCACAGTTTGGGGGTATAGTCCATCATATGAGGGAGTTGAGGCATTAGAAGCTTGAAGCAACCATTTACAGCATCTGCAGTTAGCACAAGGATTACGAATGTGTCTGTTCAGTTCCCTTTTATTTTTGTATTCGGTCTAGTAATGTGATTATCTCAGTTAACCCAATCCAGATCACTCTCCTTCACACCCCCACAGGCGTGCTCTGATGTTTGTCTCCTGTGTGGTTCTAGATTCCACTAATCCCATAGAATTAACCATTACATTTGTGTCTGTAACTTTTCCTGGCAGTAATTAAATACCTGAGAAAACAATAACGACATCCAGGAAGGATTGTTTATCTTGACTCATGGTTGCAGATGTTTTCATGAGCAGTGAGCTGGCATTGGTTTGGCTGAGAGGAGGTACAACATGGTGGAGGGGCAATGGTAGACAGAAGCTGCAAAAGGCATGGTGGTCAAAAGCAAAGAGGACCAATGACAAAACATGTCCTTCTGGAATATGCTTCCTACCCTCTTGCTTCCTCCCTAATTTAAGGAAGCGATTTCATTTCACTCAGAAGCATAAAGCCTTGAAATTCAACACTTTTCTATGACTTCTTCCATTACCTATGTCACCTCTTTGGTCGTAGTCCCTCCTACTCATCAATGACTTTTTGACTGGCTACCCATCACCCACATCCTTCCTGTTTTTAGATCTGAAAGCCCAGCATTCCGGAAAGTTCTCACTCCCAGACAAATCAAGACTGGCCAATCTGATCCATAATGCAATATTCTGGTCATAACAGTCCAACCTCATTAGAAGGAAAGTAAAGTTTTCTCATTAGAATTTCAATACACACTCATCTTTATTCTTAATTAAATTTATGGGTTTAGAGGCTTGATAGCTTTATAATTGCATGCCATTCTCTGCCAAATAAAGGCAGAATCTGTTAGTTCCTGCAGGACTCTGTTGTTATTGTTCTTTCTTATTGCCTCAGTGTACTTGGAATACTGATTCGATATTGAAGGTCCCTGAATTTCTGTTTGTCTTCACAAGGGCAAAATTCTTCCCAAGAACAGGCTTCAGGAGCTTTCTTGATGTGAGGATGTCACTTGTATTAATAGTGTGGTGATGCAGTCTTGCAAATAAATTTTCTTTCTTGACTTTCGTCTTGCATCTCACATTTTGTTTGGATGAAGAGATTAGTTTGTGTGGGGAAAACCACATCTATCTCTATATGTGAAGCTGTAAGAGAAGCTTACAGTACATTGCTTTGCTCTGTATTTTCTTGCATTGCAATTTTCACAAGTGTAATGAAGCAATTGTGTGTTTAGTCTATGTCATCTGAATTATTCTTAATTCTATGAAGCAGAGAGAGGTCTGTGTCATTGGCCAGAATAGTCTGAGTGCTTGCCCATAGCATTAGGTGTATAGGAAATGTTGACCAGATAAATACTGGATGCAGAATTGGTGGATGGATCCATGAATGAATGGCTGAATAAATTTATAAGCAAGCAGGCCTAGTGTAGTTTAGAGCATATAATGATTATGAAATGCCCTGATACTGTACATGAAATTAGTTTTCCTAAAATATGTATTTAAAGGTCCTATATGTTGATTTCTTTTCTTTCCTATAACTGGAAATAGGCCAAAGAGTTGATTTACTTAAGCTTGGCAAGACAAAAGTTCAGAGAATGTAGACCTGGTGAGAAGGAATATTACATAACAGGTACTTAAACCATTTAACAGATGAAACCAATTGTCTGCTGATGCGATTAAAGTTGCAAAGTATATTGTTCTGGATAGTTTTACATTGATCCAGTAAACATCATGGCCCATAGCAACTTAGAGTTTCTTTGACTTCTAGGTCCCAATCATAGTCCATCACTGAGGAAAGCCAAGACAGGAACCAAAGAACGGTGGAAATGAAGCAGATGCTATGGGAGGCACAACCCAGGACCCCTGCTCAGGGCTATCACCATTTACAGTGAGTGGCCTGGCCCCTCTCACAATACTCATTAATCAGAGAAAAATAACTCCCCGAGACTTGGCTACAGGTCAATCTGGTGGAAGAATTTTCTCAACTAAGCTTTCTTTAACAAATGAGTCCAGCTTGTATCAAGCTGACACTCTCTCTCTCTCTCTCTCTCTCTCTCTCTCTCTCTCTCTCTCTCTCTCTCTCTCTCTCTCCCTCTGTGTGTGTGTAATATATATATATATATATATATATATATATATATAATCATTCTTTCAGAGCAAACAATAACAGATAGCTACAACAAGCCTGACTTAGGAGGAAAAAAAACTTCCTTTGTGTTTCTTCAGAGTCTCTGTTAATCAACTTCTGGTCAGTTTGAATCAGGTTAGTGAACCTGATCATGCTTTAGTTTCTCTCAGTGTCTCTCACTAAATTTCTATTCTTTGGCCTCTTCTAGTCTCAATACAATAGAACTCTGATCCTTAATGTCTTGGGAAGGAAAAAGTCTGGGATCTATTTCCTGTAAACTTATGGAATCTGAGGAAAATACTAGCAGGATACAGAAATTTTAACAGTGAATGTTTAGTCATCTTTCCCTTGAGGATCACACACAAGAGAATTTTATATCCTCTTTCAAAATTTCCCAATCCATCCATATTTCACCCAGAATTTAGAATAACTATTTTTCTCATATACTCCACTAACTGTGATTCTAGTCCTGAGTTTAACGTTGTCCACAGTAACAGAAGCGGAGGCAGATAGAAGCTGTCTATGACATGATAGTTCTACATACAATGTGCTTTGGGCACAAATGAGAGGAAAAAAGAGTACTGTTCAGATAGGATTTTCCTCTAAGTAAGACCGTTCTCACTGGGGAAGAAATTACTTTATTGGAAAGATGCCACTAGCTTCTATTCAATATTCAATTTAAAAGAACATTTTCTAGAGCTTCATTTCTATCCATGTTCAACATAAGAGCAACCCAGAAGCAACAGAACTCGCTGTATTCAGTTTTCGGCAGCCTCACCAAATGACCACTGAGAGAAAGCACTTCTACCTTTTCATGGTTAGGTTATTCCACAATGGAACAATTAACACATATATGCTACACGATTCCCATTCATTTCTTCTAACAGTTAGCAGATATGCCAAACATAAAATGCAAACACTTTCAAAATGCGGTATATTTGAAAAGAAATTGGATCTTATTCTCAGAGTTAATTTAGTTGATAATTCCAAGCAGGTGGCTTATGGCTCAATAAGAACTATGATTAGTTTCCCTTTTCGAAACCATTTCTAATTTTCCTCTGGAAAAGTTCTGCTAGCTGATTGCTTGAACTTCACTTAGGTCTGGAAAAGTATGAGAAAATGTTCTTGTTGGCTACTTGACAGGGTAAATAAAATAAGGAGCTATGGGGGAAAGAGAATATATTGCTCCCCGAAGGTGCAACTGTTTCTTCGAGCTGAAAATTACACATTTATGAGAAAAGCCAAGTGCTTCCCAGTGGAGAGTTGGGCATCTCAAATCAGCTGAAGTTAAATTAAATACATATATTGAATAGATAAGTAAATCCCACAATCAGAACCCGAAGTAATACACTCTCCCTGTCAAATCATTCGAATTAAGCGTTACTTTATAGAATTAATTCAATTTGAAAACCAATCAATTTGACAACCAATTGTAATATTTTCATGTTAGTTGTTCTTTTTCTCCCTTTTGCAATTCTTGACTTTCCAGAGCTTTCTAACAAACTGCGACTTCAATATACATCAGTATTTCCTGATTATCTTCAGCCATGGCTTATAGACTACGGATGATCTTTTAGTAACCTCCTCTTCTGTCAACAGCCAATGATATAAAGATTTACTTCACTTCTTACTATTACTTAAACTAAATTTATCTTTAGTATTGAAGATATTAAAGCGTTTATAGAAGGGCTCCTCCCTCGGAGGTTCCAGACTTGCTCCTCGAAGCACAGAGGTCTCTGTTCCCGAAAGCATATTAACAAATGGTGCTAGCATAATT
Source organism: Microtus pennsylvanicus (assembly GCF_037038515.1). Classification (NCBI taxonomy): domain Eukaryota; kingdom Metazoa; phylum Chordata; class Mammalia; order Rodentia; family Cricetidae; genus Microtus; species Microtus pennsylvanicus. Next base: position 98,947,014 of record NC_134584.1, read on the forward strand.
GGATATCGACATGTGGAAGAATGAAAATAGATCCATGTCTATCACCATGCACAAAACTCAAGTCCAAATGGATCAAAGACCTCAACATAAAGCCAGCCACACTGAACCTTATATAAAAGAAAGTGGGAAGTATACATGAATGCATTGGTACAGGGAACCACTTCCTAAATATAACCCCAGCTGCACAGACACTGAGTGAAAAAAATTAATAAATGGGACCTCTTGAAACTGAAAACTTCTGTAAAGCAAAGGACGTGGTCAACAAAACAAAATGACAGCCTATAGAATAGGAAAAGATCTTTACTAACCCCACATCAGACAGAGGCCTGATCTCTAAAATATACAAAGAACTCAAGAAATTGGTCATCAAAAGAACAAATAATCCAATAAAAAAATGGAGCACAGACCTAAACAGAGAACTCTCCACAGAGGAAACAAAAATGGCTGAAAGACACTTAAGGAAATGGCCAACATCCTTAGCCATCAGAGAAATGCAAATCAAAACAACTCTGAGATTCCTTCTTGCACCTGTAAGAATGGTCAAGATCAAAAACACTGATGGCAATTTATGCTGGAGAGGATGTGGGGAAAAGGGAACACTTCTGCATTGCTGGTGGCAATGCAAGCTGGTACAGCCTCGTTGGATATCAGTGTGACAATTTCTCGGAAAATTAGGAAACAACCTTCCTCAAGACCCAGCAATACCACTTTTGGGTATATATCCAAAGGATGCTCAATTGTGCCACAAGGACATGTGCACAACTATGTTCATAGCATTGTCTGTCATAGCCAGAACCTGGAATCAATCTAAATATTCCTCTACTGAAGAATGGATAAGGAAAATGTGGAACATTTAAACAATGGAGTACTACACAGCAGAAAAAAGTAATAACCTATTGAAATTTGCATGCAAATGGAGAGATTTAGATAATATCATATTGAGTGAGGTAACCCAGACCCAGAAAGACAAGTATCATATGTATTCACTCATAAGTGGCTTTTAGACATAAAGCAAAAAAAAAAAAAAAATCAGCCTGCAACTCACAGTCCCAACCTAGACAACAATGCAGATCCTAAAAGAGGAAACAAAAGATTCCTAAGACATACATGGATCTAATCTATGTAGGAAGTAGAAAAAGACAAGAGCTCCTGAGTAAATTGGGAGCATGGGGACCATGGGAAAGGATTTGAAGTTGAGGGGAATAGAAGGGAGGGAAGCGGAGAAAAATGTATAGCTCAATAAAATCAATAAAAATTATAAATGAAAGGACTGCTGGTCAAGTACTCATAAGTACCATGAATCTATAAAATATATGCCTGGGTTTATTTTATGTTTCTTTCCTTTTTTTATGCGATATGGTCTATATAGCCCAGAATATCCTCAGCCTCCACGTGTAGCCTAAGGTGACCTTGAGCTCTGGATCTGCTGAGTTCTCTATCTGCTGAGAGCTAAAATTCTGAGAGCATGCTACCCACTTGATTGTGTGCAGTGACTTTGGGGGTGTTGGGGCTTCATGTGTGCTTCCCAAACACTCTGTTGCCCCTTCAGCCCCACCAAAACCATTTCTACAAAGGAAAAGTTCATTCTGATTCCAGTAGCGATAGCATGATTTAGATTTCTTCCTTTAGCTTGATTGCCTTGATTTTGTAATACTCCCTGCTGGAACCTCAAAGGTTACTTTTCTTCATATGTTTCCCACACATCTGTATATGTACTCTTCTTTTGACTTTATAAGACTTTAAAAGACTTTCTAAGACACCCGTGGTTGGTTTTCACTGCTTCTTCATATTTGTTATTTACAAACTGAGCTCAATGCTCTGTGAGTCTGTGGTTGGCTGACTCCTAGTATGCTTTACCTAGAACAGTGTCATTTTTGAGGAAGGGTGATTGTTCCCACATTAGGTCTAGGACCTGTGAATGTGACTCCATGTCAGTCTGGAGGGTTTGTCTTACCTAATCATCTCAGAGGTCCGCAATAGCCACCAATGATGGCTGAACTCTGCCCTCCCTTTCCAACCCTTACTTTCCCAAGTCTTCCTTCTCTAGAAAAGGATTTTGTTATGGAAATTGGTATCATTTCCATACCTCTGAATACCTGGAATAGAAAGTTTCGAGATTCGTTTGAAAAGTGCCTCACACATGTTTTTGCTATTTATCACAAGGACACTTTGCCCTATTAACAAAGTGAAAGAGCATCATCTTTGTACATGATCTGATATAAAATAAGCCTTTATTTTCCCATCCTGGAGCTCCACACTCACTGTCTGTTTTGTTAGTCTTTCTTCCCCAGTCTAATTCTTCAAACTAACTCTCCTTGTAGCAGGGAGCTTCTTCTAAATGTTACTACTCCTCCTGTCACATCTCTACTTCTAATTTATGATAAGAAGGATAATGGTTTGTCTAAGAATGCCCCATGGCCTAATGTCCTTAAGCTGATGATTCTCTCCCCCTATAAATTTAAAGAAACTCTTGTGATTGTGATTAAGGCCAGGATCTTCAAACCAGGGCAATGACCTTGTACTTCTCAGGCAGGTGCCAAGTCATCACAAGGAAACTTGTAAAGATGGGGTATCTCCTTGTAGCCGTGATCCATGTGTGATTGTGTGGAAGGTCCCCAAAGTATTAAATGAGAAGGTGACCACTTGAAACTGAGAAACCAAGAGTGGGCTTCTCTTCTCAGAGTTGGATGAGACAAATAGTGATGACATCTCGCCATTTGACAAGTATGACTGGCTCTAGACTCTGACCTCCACAAGTATAAGATAGTAAAGTAGTATTCAGTTAGTGCTCTGGATGTTCAGCATTGGTCCAAGACACAAAAGGAAATGGATGAATTATTTCTGCACTGCTCTTCCTAATTTCAGGATAAACTGCAAATATTTCAGCCCACCGCAGAGGTCCTTCTGTGATGTTTTCCTTCTAAGTCCTAAGTTCTTGCTTGCGAGCCACTCACAGCACATCTTGATGCCCAGCTTTAAATTATCCTTGAAGTTTTGGAATTTCAAGTTGGTAGGCCACTCCCAACTGCCTGCTTCCTTCCATAAGAATTAGAAATAACCGCTTTAGTTCTTCCTTTTTTCTCTTCTGGTTTTTTCTCTCTACAAAATCCTATTTGTCACTTCCTTTAGGACTCTTTTTTCTGATAACTTAATCTGCTGTGGAAAATGCACAAAAGGAATTGAATAAGAAATTCAATAAGCATAACACTTATTAGCTGGACTATTTGTCACAGTTTTACATAGAGCTGTTATCACCATCCCTTCCTGTGGCATGGGAGTGCAGTGCTTAGTCTCTGTAAGTCACACTGAAACGCCTTTCTGTCCCCAGATATTTCCATATTTTGAAAGATCATTTTGAGTGACTTACAAAGAGGCAATTTAGACACTATCCCTTGATGAAAGTATTCCTTAGTTGTTTGGATGGATAATAATTGCTGTTGTAACCAAAGATAAATTTTTAGCTTTGGATGGCCACTGATCTATAGGACCTGCACATGGTTTAGTAAAAGCTTTGTCCTCACGAGTTACAGGATCCAGGGCAACCGCTCTCAATGAGAAGAATGCTGTGCTCTGTCAGCGTTCTGGGACACATCCTACTGTCTTCTTTGACACTATGTCATAGGAAGCTGTAACAGGACACTAAAAACAAATTTTAAAAACCTGATAAATAGAAAATTCCTTCTACAATTAAGAGTACATTTCAATGGTAAGTCTGGTTCCCATTAAAGGAACCCTTGAATATTTAATAGGATCTAATTAAAATTAATAGAGAAAACACTATGACAAAGCTTAATAAGTACATTTTTCTCTTCTTTTATGGGAGTAAACTGCCCAATTCTTAAAATAGACTGTTTTAATGACTTCATTTGTTTTCTTTACTAGCTTCTCTTGTCAAACAGAATGATGGATTTTCACTCCATAAACAATTATGCTATTTTAAAGAACCCGATGCAGTAAAGGTTATGCTGTATGTTTCTTTGACTCACTTCCCAGCTTTCAATATCTCACAGTCTTTAGATATGTGTGTTATTCCATTTATTACTGGCCAAAATACAAAGCCCAGAATGGTCAGTGATATAGACAGAAGGAGATCAATTTTGCTAGTTAGATTTCAAAGTCCTTTTCTTGCACTATTTCAGGGTTTCTTTTTTTCATCTTTCTTGTCTCTATTATTAGCATTATTAAAATGATTAATTTTATCAATTTGTTCAAATTCTCTCTTGTTCTTTAAAAACAGTAGCTGAGAGATGTGTGTACCCTGAATACTTCTTAATGTGCTACCTTCTTTGTGTGTGTCTTGATTCTGATTCTTGACAGGCTACATCTCCACATTACATGCATGTGCCAGACTGTGTCTTTGCAGAGTAATAATTTAAGAAGTAGAATATTGTAGCTGAACAGGATGCAAACGTTTGCTTGTGCCATTGCAATTATTTGCATTTGAGTTAGTTCTCCTTTCACCATGACTAACAATCTATAGTCATACATGTAATATACCATCCTGACCTGAGTGTCACATGGATGATAGAATATATATTCTCTTCAGAAGCATAGACATAGTTTTGCATTGGTTAGCAACAAAGTATGAGAGAGGAAGTCATCAGCTTCAATTATAGATCTGCTAGTGAACTTACCAGGGTCCTCTGGATAGTTTCAAAGTCATGGCCATGCAGATAGCCCTAGTTAATGAAATGGCTCACAAAACAAAACAAAAAGAAATTTTTGGAGGAAGGTGGTTGATAGGTATGGAGGAGGATAAAAGAAAAATCGGTATTAATGTGATCAGATTGCATTATATGTATGTACGATATTACTAAATAAAAAATTTAATTGAAAAACCGTTCTGTAATTTAGACTGGTCACAAAGATGGCCAAAACGTGGTTATTCCTGCTTCAATTAAAGTGGCAGTACCCTTCTGTTGAAGGCAGAGCTCAGGTCTGTGTCCTCAGATGGTGATGCCTCTGGCTCACACACAGGATAGTTTTTCATAACCAATCAGTCATCAGAAACTTGTTCACTAACTAGCAGTTTTCCATCTTTATAATGAATAGCAGTTTTTAAGATATCTATACAGTTGTTAAAATGAACAATGGTGCGTATGTAGTGAGAAAGAGTAGATGAGAACAGAGGAGGTGTGATGGAGGAAGGTCATTGGTTAAATAAAAAGAAGCTGCTTGGCTCTCATTGGTTAGGAGATAGGTGGGAGGAGTAAACAGAACAGAACGCTGGGAGGAAGAGGAAGTGAGGTCAGACTCGACAGCTCCTCTCGGGAGCAGACACCTCAGAGAGAGACGCCATGCCCGGCTCCTGGGCAGAGACACACGATGAAGCTCCAACCTAGAATCTTCCCGGTAAGACCGGTGCTCACAGATTATTAGAGATGGGTTGATTGGGATATCAAAATTAGCCAGTAAGGGCTAGAGCTAAACACCAAGCAGTGATTAAAAGAATACAGTGTCCGTGTAATTGTTTCGGGGCTTAAGCTAGCCGAGCAGGCGGCTGGGGTGTTGGGAACGCAGCCCCACCGCCACCCATATTACTACAAATGACGCCCAGATGTGTGGCTAACTGAGTCCACAGAAAGCCTGAGAAAGCTTGGAAAAGAATAGAGTAAAGCATGTTTCTTATGGCAATTTCTCGGGTCTACTCTGCTTGCCAGAGGCAAGCAAGCGCCTCATCTAAGAGAGGTTTCCTGACTCAGCTTTAGCTGCAAAGCCTGCAGCTCATTAAGAGGTCCTGCCACGAAAAACTTAAATGGTGTTGACGAAAAGCTGAACGCATGCTTTTCGATTTTAAGCCGTAGCAGGAAAAAAAGCTGTGCCGTTTAAAAATGCCGGCTTTCTGGGCCATCCTGCCAGGGCAAACTCTGACTGTTTGAGGCAGGAGGGCCAGCTACCGAGAGAGGACTTAAGTGTTGTCTGTTGTAGCTCGCTGGCTGGCAGGGACCTTGAAACGCCATAGAGGTGTGGCTATAAATATGATTGCAGTCTGTATATCCGCCATGAGGCTGGAAAGCTAAGGAATGGGCTGGATCCAGCCGTCAAAGCCATGCCTTTAGTCCTACTGAGATTGCTTGGCAAATTAAAGACTCATGTGGTCAGAAAAAGAGAGATATACAGTAAAGAGAGATTCAAAGACAGAGAAAATTTCTGAATGGTTTAAAGTGTGTTAAAAATATATGCAGACTAAAAGTTAAAATTCTTAAAGTAAACCTCTGTGACTTCAAGGTGTGGTAGAACACGCCTTTAATCCCAGTGCCTAGAAGGCAGAGATGAACAGATCTCTGAGTTCAAGGTGTAGTAGCAAACACCTTTAATCCCAATGCCTGGGAGGCAGAGACAGGCGGATCTCTGAGAGTTCAAAGACAGCCTGGTCTACAGGGTTATTCCAGGTCAAAGATATGTGCTCAAAAAAACAAAAAGTTAACCTAGGAATGTCACAGCTTAGATTCTTAAGCGTCTTAGTGATTTAAAGGTGTAAATCAAAAGTGCTCCTGGATAGTAAAAAATTGCAGATTCACAATAGGACAGATTCAGACCACTAAATGAATCACACTGTTGGATGAATGTACGTTGGCTTGGGAGAGAGAAGAAAAAGAATATAGAGAATAAAGTTAATGGTTTAAAAAGAAAAAAGTAAAAGTAAAGCCTTTAAAGAGACAGAGTACAGATAGTTATAGATATAAATAAAAATAAGCCACGTAAAAATGTAAAATTCACAGAGAGTCTAGATTCTTTGTATTATTGTGTTTTCTTTAAAATTTTTGACTGTGAAGGAGCTAAGTACAGAGAGACATTTCATTATATGGGCTGCCCAGTGGAACCAGAACGGATATCATGAGGGTATGATTTCAGAATTTGGATCTAAGGATATGATACTTTGGAAAAGAGATTCTTCTTTTGTTTTCACAGAGGATGAGACTCTATGGATTTCTTCTATTCCGATTTGGTATGATGGACCACGTCCTCCTGAAGGGTTGCTGTGAACATCTTCAGAAAATTGCTTTGCTCAACTGCCAACTGAGATGACCCTGGCACACAGGTTATACCATGAAAGACCTAATTAACGACGCCCCCATTCAGCAGGAAGCAGTTTGGAGAGAAAAAACTGCGCCCATATTCCCAAATATGGTTTATAAATGTTCTTTTACATTTAAAGGGGGATATGATATAGGTAGGAATAATTTGCATTAGTATAGATTTTGCTTTATTGATAGAGATTTACGGTCAATTTTGTTATATGTATAAATTTTTCTGATGTAACTTTTACTTGATAACTGTTTTGTTATACGTAATTTTGCTATGTTAAGGTTAAAGCCTTTTTTTGTTTAAACCGAAAAAGGGGAAATGATGGAGGAAGGTCATTGGTTAAATAAAAAGAAGCTGCTTGGCTCTCATTGGTTAGGAGATAGGTGGGAGGAGTAAACAGAACAGAACGCTGGGAGGGAGAGGAAGTGAGGTCAGACTCGACAGCTCCTCTCGGGAGCAGACACCTCAGAGAGAGACGCCATGCCCGGCTCCCGGGCAGAGACACGTGATGAAGCTCCGACCTAGAATCTTCCCGGTAAGACCGGTGCTCACAGATTATTAGAGATGGGTTGATTGGGATATCAAAATTAGCCAGTAAGGGCTAGAGCTAAACGCCAAGCAGTGATTAAAAGAATACAGTGTCCGTGTAATTATTTCGGGGCTTAAGCTAGCCGAGCAGGCGGCTGGGGTGTTGGGGACGCAGCCCCGCCACTGCCCATATTACTACAGAGGTGTGCTAGCTTCTTTAACCAAAGCCACATCAGAGTTTTCTTCTTTCAAAATGAACGATGACTCTGGAGATAAAAGAATCAATTGGAATGTGAGTACTTGCACACAGCATGAAGTTTCTGATAAACTACAACTAATGGCTTCTAAGAGAGAAAAGAGAACCAACATTCTTAGGGATGAGCCCTCTGGTTAGTAATCCAGTGCCACGTGGTGAGGCTTCAATGCATTCACATACAAGTCACACTTACTGGACACCAGCAAGATCTCTCTCTCTCTCTCTCTCTCTCTCTCTCTCTCTCTCTCTCTGTGTGTGTGTGTGTGTGTGTGTGTGTGTGTGTGAATAAAATTAAAGAAGAAGAAGAGGTCAATAATTTCAGAGGGAGTAGAGAGACAAAGGAAGAGTTGAATGGGGATGGAAAGTGTAAATTCCCTTCTATTCCTATTATTCTTGTGTTTGGTCCTTATATAGTGTCCCAAATTCCAGAATTTTTTTGTTAGGAACTTTTTAGTTGTAACTTTTTCTTTGACTGATGAAACTATTTCCTCTGTTGTGTCTTCAACATCTGAGATTCTCTTTTCCATCTCTTTTATTCTGTTGGTGATACTTGCATCTGCAGTTCCTGTTCGCTTAGCCGGTTTTTCCATTTCCAGGAGTTTTTCTGTTTGTCTTTTTCTTATTGCTTCTATTTTCATTTCTAGGTCTTAACCAGTTTCCTTCCTCTGTATTTTTTTCTTTCTTTTAGGGTTTTATTGATTTGTTTATCTTTTCCTCATTTTTTATTATTTATTTTATTATTTTTTTAACAAAAGTTTGTTACAATGTATAGCAGCTCCAGGATAATATTTCATTTTAACCTAGGTAGCAAAGATGTTGCAGTAGGGAATCTAGATGTTTAATAGGTTTCAGGATAACATTGTATTCTAGCTGAAGATGGCAAAGATGTTATGGCAGGGAATCCAGATGTTTAAATCGGAATGGAAGAGAGTCACTATAATCTCAGATATGAGGAACAGCTTGCTTTTTGCTGGATTTCTTAATTCTACCTGTGACCAGGGATCCATCCCACTGCCTTGGATTTTAGTTCCTCGAGTTTCTTCTGCTCATTTTTGTTTCTGCTTATCTTTATTGTCCATCTCTTTGGCCTGCTTCTTGTGCTGTTTCAGGGGCTTATTTTTGCCACTTTCCCAGCCAGACATGGCAACTCCAGACAGTCTTTTCAGCTCCTCAATTTCTTTAAGAAATGTTTTCATTTCCTCTTTAAGGATCTCTATCATCTTATTATTTATTTATTTTTAATTATTTACTTTGACTATACATCTAGTAATTAAATTGCTGGATCATATGGGAATGCTATTTTTATTTTCTTCTTTTTAATTTTTTTGAAATTAAAATATGATTCCGTCATTTGGAAGAATCTCCTTTTTGTAATGGTTGTATTAATTTAATAATAAGCCAAGGTTTTCTTTTCTGTTCATACCAACATTTGTCATCCTAAATTTTAAACATGTATTAAGGTATATCTCATTGTAATTTTCATTTATATTTCTGATAGTTGATGAGCTTTATCATGGGAGACTAGTATTGTAAGTGGGGAAACCACTCTACCAAATCCATAAGATATCGTAAAAAGTACTGCGAAAGATCACAATAGGTTATATCTATTTGTTTAATAAAAATCGTGACAAAGAGCTTTAGAAATGTATTTTGGACATTTGTTAAGGATGAAAAATAAGTATTTCATTGTTTGTATTTATTAAAGAATACTGAGTCCTTAGGAAAATCATTTTTCTTCAGTTCTTTTATTTCTTTTATTGAGACTTTTAACTACTTGCAGTAGTTTAAATGATGGGTATTTTTAAACAAACATATGTTTTAGTCAGTTTTTGGTAAATTTTGCTTTTGAACCTAAAAGACTTATAGACCTAAAACACTTATATCATATATAATATCTTTTTTTATTGAGCTTTATATTTTCCTCCTCTCCTCTCCTTTTCTCCCCCTCCCCTTTTGTCCTCTCCCACGATCCCCACACTCCCAATTTACTCGGGAGATCTCTTGTCTTTGTCTACTTCCCATGTAGATTAGAGGACCTCTATCATCTTCATAAAGTCATCTTTAATGTTGTTTCCTTGTGCTTCAGCTGTGTTGGATTGTTGGGTATTACTGTCACTGGATAGCTGGGTTCTCTGGTGGTACCATATTGCCCTTTCTGTTTTTGATTGTGTTCTTACGCTGGTGTTTAGGCATCGGGTTGGGTTGATACTTAGATGTGTGTTTGTTGGATGAGTGTTTTGTTCCTTGATTTCTCTTTTCTCACTGGTCTTCTTTCCTAAATGGTCAAAGGTTCTGATGACTCGCAAGTCTTCAGGTCCAGTAGAGTTTCCCTCCGGGGTTTTGGAGTCCCCGGAGTCCCAAGATCTGACATGGCTTCTGGTAAAGCTTAAGTTTTCTTCTAAAGTTGTTGACCAGGATATGGAGCCCAGAGGTAGGAGTGTAGTTTGGACAGGCTTAAAGAGGTTTAGCGGCAGTGGGTGGTATTCTCTAGGACCAGCCTGCCTATGATAAAGCCGTGGGGGTTGTGAGCCCTAGTGTGAAGTCCAGGAAAGGGGATGCAATTGGGGCTCAGCTCTTTTCTAATAGGATTTCATTTTTCGTGCCGTAAGTCCTGGTATAAGGCTAAAATATCTATACTGCAAGTCCTAAAAGAATTACATTCAATTTCTATATCCTCTCTCTCTCTCTCTCTCTCTCTCTCTCTCTCTCTCTCTCTCTCTCTCTCTCTCTCTCTCTCTCTCCCTTCCCCCCCCTCACATAATTACACCTGCAAATTAACTAAATACTTCAGCATTGGCTTTTAGTCACCTCTTTGTGTCTATCTGTGTCTATCAATTTATTATTTCCTCATTTTGTTTAACTTATCTACTTATTTTAAATTCTTGCTAACACAGAAAGTATCAAAGATCTTTTAGCTCATCATTTTACTGCAGCAAGAAATTCTAGATTTGGTCTTTAATTAAAGTAAAAAATGAATATAAGAAAACAAGTAAATAGATATGCTAAAATTGTAGAAGCATTCTTGTTTATATTATAACCAGAATACATAAAACTAAAAAGGATCTGTGAATTTAGGAAGAAGTAATTCTTAGATTGGGACAGACAACTTAAAAGAAGATCCCCATTCAAAATACAGGTATTTGAAAAAGTTTCTTAAAATTAAATAGTGAAGATTTTGAAACAAATTATTCCTCAGGGAACACCTTCACTTAATAATGAATGAAAGAATATTTTTATAGAAAAATGTTTTGCTATACTAGTTGTTCTCTGCATTAATATTACTGTCAGAAAAATGGGGAACAAAAAAAATTAGTCCCCATTATCTCAAGTTCCGTACTTTAACATGACAAAGAGATGTCTCTTATTTATTCTTTTCACATGCATAGCTTTCAGGTGACAGCCCTAACTTTTCTTCTGAACATCTGCAACTAAATAAATGATCATGCGTTTGTAATTTATCAGAACTCTCACTGCTCTGTGAGTAATCACACTCATTTACAAAATAAGCATTTTTTTTTCCATCCATGATTTTCTCAAATTTCACCAAGATGGAAACCATATGAGGATGAAGCGCATCACTTTGGAGAAGGGGAGGGGCTGATGCTGCTTGCAGGACTCAAGTTCGCCTCTACCTGAATAGTAAGACAAAACAGGTTAATATCCTTTCCCTTTGAAATGTAAATAGGTTTCACCCGCAGAGCCAACACTAATTCATTTTTTAATGAAAGAAAACAAACACATAAGCAAACACAATCTTTTGTTCCTTTACAGCCCATATCCTTTAAAAATAAGCCCTAGAGAGAGGGTGGTGGCACAGCCCTTATGTAACATGCTCAAGGCTTGAGTTTAATCCTGACATCGGTGAGAAATCAACTACAGAAGCCAAATATCAAGAAATAGCAGAGACCTTCTGCTATCTTAGTAATGATATATCTAAAATTCACCACAAAGTAGTTTTTTTTATTCTCTTGTCATGCAATAAACATACATACTTAGGGGGACTTAGTGTGATATTTCAATACATATATATAACAAACATTAATCACTTTGGGACAATTAGCATAATTTGTTTCATGCCTTCTTCCTTTCTTTTTTTCACTTTATTGAAAATAGATTATTTTTTATATAATATGTCTTGATTATACTATTCCCTCTTAATTCCTCCTTACTTACCCTACCCCCGGATGTCCTCCCTTTCTGTCTCATTAGAAAAGAACAGGCTTCTAAGAGATAATAATTAAGTATGGTAAAATAAAATATAATAAGATGAAGTCATACACGGCAACCCAATAGTTGCCAAAGAGTCTCAAGTGCAGGCAGAACAGTCACAGACCTACTTGTTCTCATACCCATGGGTCCTATAAAAACAATAAGCTAAAAGTTGTAATATATATACAGAAACCCGGTGCAGGCCCATGTAGGCCTTGAGTTTGTTGTTTCAGTCCTGAACTCATTTGTACCTTTTTAAATTGATACAGAGGATCTTGTTCCCCTGGTGTCCTCCAGCCTCTTTGACACTTAAGATTTTTTGGCAATCCCTGAGCTCTGAGGGGAGAGATATGATGGAGACCTTCCATTTAGACCCTCTCTCTACTTAATATTCTCTGCATCCTTTCCCATCTGCTATTGGAATAAACCTCTCAGACGATAACTGGATAAGGCACCAATCTTTACATATAGCAAAAAATCGTTAGAATTTTTTTTTTTTTTGACCAGTAGTACTTGATTTTACCCTAGGTCTCTTGCCTATGGAACAAAGTTATGGAACCAAAGTTCAACTTGGTTAATCAATGAGTTTTTACCTGGGTTCCTAACAGGAGAAAGTGAGGGGTTACTTTCAGAAGCAGGACTGATCTCATAGCAAAAGCATCACTAAACAGCTCCACTCTCAATATTGGTGAAAGTAACACAGTCTTCAGCCCTGGAGTTCTCTGCATGATTTGCAAGCAGCTAAACTGGTCTGACGCTCCCTTCTCAGCATCTTACACCTCAGAATCCCCTCCTTTGGCAGCTGTTGACTCCTCTCAAAGCTGGGAAGGCTTTTTGAGACTTGCACGTCTGTGCATTCCTAGACATATGGCATTAATTTGCCTCCTGAGTCTCACAAACCTCCTCCCATCTTCCTGGAGTGAATGTGTCAATTCGGAGGGAACTGCGGTGCAGCACCTGTCCTTCCTGGAAGGAAGAACAGTGCGGGGAAGACAGATGAAATGAGAGTCTTCACTTTCAAGCTTTCAAAATATTGTGTTTTATTTGTGATGAGATGCCTAATGTCAAACGTACATTTTTACCACATATTCGCATATTCCACATAGTGTCATTGTCTGCAGGTACAGTGCAGGCCTCAGCGACTCATCCTGCTTAACTGAAATTTTACAATGATTGGTTAATGACCTTGCTTCTGCTCCTCTCACGAGCCCCCAACATGCACCATTCCAACCAGACTCTATGACGTCTGCCTAAATGGAAATATTACTTTATTACTTTTATTCTGAACCACATGTCAACTGGGTGAATCAGCCAGATGCCATTAACCACCTCCATAGGAGTAGCTAATGGTTCTGAATTATTTTCTGTGAAGCCACGGGTTCTCATGCTCGAGTTACTCAAGTTCTCTGTGTAGGAAGATTTCTTGGAGATATGACGTGAGAGCATGTGCTCTTCCCATGTGTTTCATTGGAGTCCATGTTTACTCATACAAAGACTCACATCACTTGCTCTTTCTCATTTAACAGAATAAAAAGTTATTTATAAGGTTATTTTGTATTCTGTACTATCAATGACTGTATATTATGCAATTGATTATATTTCTAGGAGATAGCATATAATAAAAATTATGAATAAAATTGAATGTATCAATTAATGAATAAATACACTGACCTTCAACTGTATTATATGTAGTGGACAATAAAGAATAAAAATCTATTAAATATAAGTGAATATCTTAGTTGTTTTGTCTTGTATTAGTGGGGATTAAATCCAATGCTCAGTGTTTGGTAGGCAAGCACTGTGCCAATGTACTATATTCCCTCCATATCCCTCCTTTGCCTGAATTCAACTGCTTTGAGATAAGATTCCAGTAAGTTGTCCACACTGATTTCCATATTATTATACAGCTGAGGATGACCTTGATCTGGTGATTTTCCTGCCTCTGTCTCCTTAGCAGCTTATATCACAAGGCTACATCACTTAGTCCAGCTTGCAAGAACTCTTCAGTAATATATATATATATATATAAAACAATAAATGAATATTAATCATGTCACAAGAAATGGTGAAAGTCTTATTATTTGTCTCATGATATATATTTTGATATATGCACATATTAGTGATAAAGGGAACCAGCTCCCAGGAGGAGTTATGAAAGTTCTTTTGAGAACATGATTCTTCCTGAATTTGGTTAATACTGTTTTACAGTTAGGACATTTTGTGTTCTTATTTTATAAACCATGAGCTGCAATAACAAATTAGACCTTTTGAAAATGAGATAAAAATAATCAATATTTATCCATACTTTCCTTTAGGAACTATTACTTCTATAAGGAAGAGTATCACACTCTCCAAGTGTAACCGTATTGATAGCTTATAAAGAAAACTGAAGAATGAAATAGCAGCCACTGGTATATCATGATAAGCAGGCCAAGGAGGCATTAATCATTAATACACTCACTGATAATTAAGTTACTTGATGGAAAATACATGTGTAAACATACATGAATTTCCTGTCAGAAAAACTCCCTGAAACAGGCATTAAAGATGTTGCTATCTTAAAAACATGTACAAATAAATAAAAGTCTATGTTTTGCATGCCTTGTTACCAGATCATGACTTTAAATTAAATAAAGAATAGCAGTTTTGAAGACACTTCCAGATTTCATGATCTAAGATATATGTTTTAGATATCTAAATTTGTACATACACAAATTCCCAGCACTTGGGAGGCAGAGGCAGGATTGTGTTTTCAAGATCAGGCTGAACTACAAAGTGAAACTTGCCTTGGACACTCACACGTTCATAGGCACTTTTAAATTGTATAAGGAAGTCTCATAAATCCTTCACCAAATTTTGCTAAGCCTCAGTGATTTAAAATATATATTTTTTAAAAAGAACTTGGCATTAGTACATAGCATGGACCTCACTTTGTTTTATCATTCTACATTCATTTGTATGTTTTCATGTGTGTGTCTATGTTTATAAACTGAGGAAACCATGGTCAGTTTCAAGATACTGTTCCATCTTCAAAAGGGATTTTCATGTTACAACTTCTAGTCTGTTACCTACTTTATAATTCAGAGATAGTATGTGAATGTCTATAAAGTACAGTCCTTTGATCTTGGCTAATGTTACTCATCAGAACTCATTTGAGACCATGCTATATTGTACATGTTGATGGCTTTTGTTTGTATACCTAAGTGATTTCACATGAAATGAATATTTTACATTTTGTCTAATTATTGACTCTGAGGGACAGGTGGGTTTCCAGTTTGAGTCTCTTACAGAGAAAAAAACCACATTTATGTTGGCTGAATTTTCATATTTCTCAATAAATATAAAAATTTAGTTATTAGGTCATATGATAGGAAAAGTTTTTATTATACAAGACCATGCCACTTTATAGTTCAATTACAATATGTTAAGAATCTCGCTCCTCTGCAGTCTTTTTGGGATTTGTTATCAAAACTATGTTTATTTCAACTGCTCTCCTGAATATGTTGTCTCTTATGGGTTTTTATTTTTTTGCCTTTCTACAATGACACTGAATATTTAATATATTTCTGGTTGTTTTTCATGTACATAATCTCTTTGATCAAATGAATATTCTTAAATATATACAGTATGTGTGTTTTAAGCAGTTCTATAATCTGATGCTTGCAATATTATTACTATTCCATTCTCCTTTTCACAGGTAAAAAAATGTCAGTAACCTAAAGCCACGCTCTAAGATGTAGCAAAGACATGGGGCTGAAAGAGATAGATCCACAGTTCAGAGTTGTTTTCCTGCCTTTGCAGACCGGAGTACAGACATCAGCACCAACATCAAGCAATGAACAACCCAACTATTCCTCAGTTCTGGGGAATCTGAGGTATTCTTTGTTCCCCATATGCACTTGTACCCATGTGGTATACAGTCAGTGACACACACATACACATAAAAAATTAAAGAAATGGTATAGACAAAGTTGAAAGTTTCAGTTTGAGACTCACCTCCTGCTGCTTCGTATTGACCACACCTTTCTGCTATTTCCTCCCATCTATACCGAGTTGTCTTCCTGGCAATGTCTAAAACGTAGAGTGAAGCAATCATATTCCATTTTCACAATATGTTTTAAGTATCACTTCTTGAATACCTCCAACTTAAAATTATTAAAGGATATAAATTGCTATAAAGCAAGAATTTGCATTTTATGGGCACTTTAAACTCATTTTTTTTAAATCAATAAACCAAAGTGGAGTTCATTCCTGCGTTCACTTTACAATGAAGATAGAAACAGAAAATAGAAACATATCTCTAAGGAAGTGCACTTCCTGCTTAACTGGCATTTAAGAAATCTATTAAACTAGAAGGAAGGTAGGATGAGGCAAGAGGTAAGAGAGTTGGAAGAAGGAACGATAAGGGGCCACTTGCTCTTTGCCTCCTTTTCTTCCCTTCATAGTCTGCCCACGGTTGGGCAAAATGCTGTACATGTACATGTTAATTACAGACGCGCAGACACTTTCTAGGTGAAATTAATTAATTGCCTTCCTCATGTTGGGAGAAGCCTAGTGTGATATTTGAGACACGGGGTCATGATTCTCTGTATCAATTTTATATTTGACTACATTAGTCCTGACAGGTTTTTCACTAAGGAATCTATCCACTTCAGTCTAGAGCAATATTATATTTACTGCTCAAACACACATTGCTTGAGATTAATCTGTGATGCCCTGGGTTTTCTATTTTTCAAGAATTGTGATTCTCATTCATTAAATATGGGTATTCATCATCTTACTTATATTTCAGATTAAAATTATTGTCCTGTGTTTGATGCATTTTATTTGAAGATGAGTAAAGCCTTTACCATCACATGTAGTTATAACAACCAACACAAGGGTCAGGGCCTTACTTTAAATTGAGAGTACAAAATCTATCATGATGAAATATAATACCACCACAAAGGACTGGGTTAGCAAACATTACCCGCTTAGGTGGGGAATAATTCATCTATCTGTCCATTTGGTTCAGGAGACATTTGTGCACCAAGAAAACAGTCATGCAGAATTCAAGAATAGGTTTTCTAAAAAGAAGAGAGTTTGAAATAGTTGACAACAGAACCACAGGATGCTGTGGTCAAATAGTTTGCTGTTTATTGCAATACAGGAGCAAGTACAGAAGTCAATATCTTCTGTTCAGTGGGGGAGCATTTTTAGGTCACGGCAACTTGGAAGTCATTTTTGTTCCAGTCAGAGCCAGCAGCAGCCACTTCAACTTCAGAGGGTCCTTGAAACAGTGTGCGCTGAAGCACAGGTGGAAGGGAAATTGCAGGAGGTCGTTTCCAAACCAGACATGGGGAGGTTGGCTCAGCACGAGAATGTTATGTGTGGTAACATTTGCGGTTGGCTGAGTCAAGGCAACAAAAGCACAATATAACAAACTTTTTATTTAAATTTGTTAACACTGGAAGAGCTTAAGTAATGAAATTGAAATATCTTCATAATAAATATACAACTGATTATTTCAGGGGAAAAAAATAAGGGCATGGGGCAGAGATTGCAATGCAAATGAGAAAAGAATCAGAGGACCGCCCTAAACAGCACAGATGAAAAGCAATGTCTTGATGCAGCCCCTTGACACAAGCTGCTGCTTACTAAGGTTTTCCTCCTGAAAGCAATGCAACCACATGGCAGGTAAATGTTTACATCACTGTGGCACGTGTAGTCACATTGTACTATACATATTTATACAGTATGCACCTATACAAATACATGGACAAGGATAAATTATGCCAATCCCAAGATTTTATCTTGAAAAGTATTCAAGGTAATTTGGCCAAGGAGCCTAGACTTTTAAACCTGAGGAATATATAAAGGAAAATTAACGGGAGGCAATTGAGGAGTTAAGATTTTTGGTATAGGCTCCTGGGTAGACTGGCTAATTAGGTATGTAAATTAGGGATTATTCGTTATGCCATGTGACCACGCAGGTCCATCTCAGAATAGACTCAATGTTAATTGTATTTCAAGTTCCAGGTTTTGCTCTGCTCCCTGAATCACACTTGTTAAGTGCTTTGTGAGATTATGGAGTATTCACAAGTCTTGTGAGAGAGGCTCATTCATACTAACTCATCTCAAGAACACAGCTCTTTATGAACCATAATTCTTGTTAATCTTGCTTTAATAAAATCATTTTCTAGTAATACATACTACATATGTACGTTTACATGGTAGCTATTTCCCCATTATAGAGAACCCGAGAGAAAGAATAACAGCATGGCTTTGTTCTATATTGGAAATCATAGTAGTATAATCTTGGATACAACTTGAATACATTTAAATTTGAAAAATACTGGGAAACATTTACTGATAATTTCAGTTTAGAAGGAAAGATCCATTTGACTTAGGGCAGTGATTTTCAACCTTCGTATTGCTGTGACCCTTAAATACAGTTCCTCATGTTGTGGTGACCCTCAACCATAAAATTATTTCATTGCTACTTTTTAACTGTAATTTTGCTACTGTTATAAATTGTAATGTAAATATCTGATATGTGACCCCTGTAAATATCTGCTATTCAACCTCCTAAAAGGGTCACAACCCATAGGTTGAGAATCACTAGCTTAGGGTCCTCTCTTCATTCACTTTATGAAGTACATATTTTTCCTAGAATAGCCTTCCAGTTAGGGAACAGCAAGATTTATTTACCCTTTGTTTAAAACAGAGCATCCCAAGCTGGGCGGTGGTGGCGCATGCCTTTAATCCCAGCACTCGGGAGGCAGAAGCAGGCGGATCTCTGTGAGTTCAAGGCCAGTCTGGTCTAGAAGAGCTAGTCCAGGACAGGAACCAAAAGCTACAGAGAAACCCTGTCTCGAAAATCAAAAAAAAAAAAAAAAAAAAAAAGCATCCCTATGCAATCCTGGTTCTTCTTTTATTTTTTTTTGTTTATTTTATTTATTTTTTTTAGTTGTTGCAAAAAAAAATTTCCCATTTCCCTACCCTTCCTCGCACACATCGCCCCCTCACCCCAGTCCACTCCCCCTCTCCCCTCCCCCTCTCCCACTCCCCCCCCACTCCATTCCCCCTCCCTCTCGAGAATGAAGAGGAGTCCAGAATCCCTGCCCTGCGGGAAGTCCAAGGTCCTCCCACTTCTATCCAGGACCAGGAAGGTGAGCATCCAAACAGGCTAGGCTCCCAAAAAGCCAGTTCATGTATTAGGATCGGAACCTAGTGCCATTGTCCTTGGCTTCTCATCAGCCTTCATTGTCCGCCACGTTCAGAAACTTATGACAATGCTCTAGCCTCTGCCTCCGAATGCTAGGGAACCAAGTATGCAATAATGCAGAGCTCAAAACAGTAGGATTTAAAACTGTGTCTCTCTGCATTTTCCCACTTAAACTCATTCCATCATAGAGAATAGAATTATGAATTATATATTTATTCTATCAATCCTATTCCTTAGAAACCCCAATTGTTTGTGTCAGTAGTAGTTCTAGAGCAACAAAAATATAAGAATAAAAATTTTAACTATCTGAAATAGGCTTTCCAATTTGTTAACACCTACAGTAACCGAAGCCTTTCCCGTTGCTGAAACTTCTCCTAGAGGCTTGGAGAATACTGAAAGCCTGCACATGAACTATGTTACAAATTTAAGGAGACAAATCTATGCATTTATTCTGATTCCGCAACTGTGAGAGGCAAGGGATTTTGTGGCTCTGTATATAAAACTTTCTACAATTTATAAAAATATAAGGAAAATGATGATGCTGGTTCATTGCTCCTAACAACTGTGGATAAATTAACAAAGGAAAAGAATGAACTCCATGATAAAATTAACCAACTTATTAGCATCTCAGAATAGGGTGGAGAACAACACTGAATTCACTGGTAGACTGGACTGGTTCCAGATGCACATAAACAGTCTAAATGTTTCTCAACATTCCCTGGAACAGAATCCTCTCTCCAGCAGTCACAGAGCTCACATTGCAGAAAGGACTGGTTAAATAGGAAACTTGATACAATAAAACTTCTGGAGTACAAAAGTATGTGTGTGTGCATGTGAACACATATGCAGTGATGTGGTGGCAAGGAAGTAAGAAAAAATATTCTATGTTTAAACTAGTATTTGTAAAATCAGATTTTGTGTTCTCACTTAAATAAACATTAATATTGAACGTGACTCTTTCTAAATGCATAGGACCATTTAAAACATTATTGACGATTTGAGCCAACTTGCAGGACTACATAATTCAGCTCTATTTCTTTGGGAAAGGAGGTGTTCACTGTTCTCTGCTATCTGAAGAACATTGAACAGGGTCAGTGATCTCTTGGGAAATTTTTGCCAACTAATGGAGAGATTTAGTGGAAACTTCACCGGGAATATTCAAATCTGGGCCTGCTTGAGTTCATTTTACTGTATCAGAATTTCCCTAGAGCTGTGTGTCAAAATGTCCCTTAAGTTATGGGGATGAACTTCAAATGTTAACTGTGGAAAATAATATTCTGCTAAAATAAGAGTTAAATTAGTTTGAGGGAACTTCTAAAAGAACTTTAATGGGAGAGAGAGAAAGATCTTCATGCTCCCATAGCATTGACAAAGCAGTCACAAAAGAGTTCAAGGGTGAACTTAGCCACTTTCTACCATCTTCTGTAATGTATTAGGTCTCTTATGAATAATATTATTCATATTAATTATTGCTATTACCAGCTAATGTTGACTTAAGGATATGACATATGTAATAGTTTTATAATGATAATAATTCATTGATATTTGTCTAGTAGTTACCAAAGATAAATATGAACAAAAATTATTAGATTACATCAGTTTTAATTGAAAAAACAAGGTACAAAGATATATATGTGCAATAGTTATGAATTGCACACACAAATGATGTTTATAAGAAGTAATTACACAATAATGTTTTAATATTGTCATTTTTCATTCTAATTACTTTAACGGTATTTTATAGTATTAAAATGAAATAATGCTTATAATGAATCATGGCTACTCTGCCCACATTATGGAATTAAATTGCTGAATCTTTTCTCCATGCTCATCAACAGTGTATGCTGGAGAATCATGGCCTCCCCAAAGACCAGCTTCACCTGTCTGCAGTCCTGCCACACTTTGTGAAATTGTAGCAATCTGCGCACACTAAGATTCTGATCTGGCTGGTGATGTTACTAAAAGCTCTTAGTGAACTACTTCCCCATTTCTCTTTATCCATAGTCAAGACAACATTTATTGACCAATAGAACCAGCAGGACGAGAGCACACTGAGGTTTACAGCACAGTAAGAGCCCTTTGTATTTGCATATTGCTGTAGTCCTTTATAAAGCTCTTCAAAATACAGCAAGTTGTTTGAAGCCTGCACAACTATCTTCATTTTATAGATGAGGACATAAAGTTCACCTGGAAAGAATACGCTCAAAATGAAGAAACAGTGGAAGGTTTGGCTTAGAATTGATTTTTTTGCTGCACTGCTTTTCATCATGTTGAGTATCACCAGGTCCTGATGACAGATAATTAGAAGATTATAAATGTTTATAACAATAGAAAAATGTTCAAGACTCTTGGTTTCACAAACAAAATTGCTGTGCCCACTCTAAAATCAATAGACTACAAGGCTTTTTTTTTTTTTTCCCATTGTAAGCAAAGTTACCTTGCATCCTGGTCAGCTCACTTTATGACTATGCAGTTGCTCTTCTTCCCTGCTAACTTCCAGTGCTACGCTCTTCTTTCATAGCCCTCAACTCAGGCATCTACTTGTCTAATACTTATGTCCCTGAGAGAATTTCTGGCACCAGGAACCTCAATGGTCACACCTCTCTGTATTTTCTGCAGAGTAATGTGAGGTTGTTGGCGCCTAATGTTGCCTCTAGACTCAAGCTAGGCTCTCCAAAGGCATTCATGTGCTTCCTGTTTGTATCATTGCTGTGTGATAACTATGCCCAGGCAGACTCAACAACCAAAGAAGAAAGAGAGCAAGAAGAGCAGAAGCTAAATCAGCTGACCTTAGTTCTGCACTGGGAGCATCACGAACCCTCTGTTCTTAATCAAAAGCAAAGGGAATACTGCCAGAGTTAACATGGTCATTTTCCTGGAAACTAATCAAAGGTTGCCAGAAGGAGAAGTGATTCAAGAAAAATGACTATTTTGTCAATCATAACATCTTTGTGACATTACTTATCTTATATCTATTGCCTTCTTTCTGTTTAGTGGTAGCCTCAACAACCAATAACATCTTATCACAGGAAAATAAACAATCTGACAGTCATAAGAAGGAACACTTTTACAGATTTAAAAGCAGCCCCCCTCCCACCCCTTCAGGCTCCATTTGCAGAGAACAGCCATTGTTGAACCTGTCTCCTTCTTCCTGAGATGATTCCATTCACAGTGAGATCCTAAACTGACATGAGTCCCTAAAGCACGTGAATAGCCTTTCTTTGGGGAAAAACTTTGTTACAAATGGAGACAGTTGTTTAATACCACAGATATTTAATATGTTATATGTCATTTTGAGAAAAGGATAGACTGCTTATTAACACTAGAAGAGAAAATACTTGTGAAATGGGAGAGAACTAAAAAGCCCTGATAAATTCCTGCAATCAGGGAACTTGCATTTTTTTCAGTGGTCTGTGCCTACACAAGAAAGACTTGAGAAGGCCTTGACCTCACACTCATGGCAACTTTTGAAACCACATCATAAGCACGAAGATGGACCACTCACTGAATCTCACTGAAATAAGCCTAGCTTAACCATTCTCCAGCTTTAAAAGAGTTTACTATAAACAATAATAGTAATAATAATAATAAGCAACAATTATTTATATGGCTTAAATTAATTTCAGACATATTTCTCCAATCTCTAAACTTCAATTTTTTATTTTTTGAAATTAAAATATAATTACAACATTTTTCTTATCCCTTTTCTTCTTCCAACTCCATCCCTTTGCTCCCTCTCAAATTCATGTCATCTATTTCTTTATTGTTTTAGATGTGTGTATTTATATATACAGTGTTATGTATATATTCCTAAATACAACTTTATCAGTCCATATATTACTGATATGTATATAATTTCAGGGCTGACCACTTGATATTAGTTAACTAATCTGGGCCTTTCCCCTGGGAAAGACTATTTCTCTGATTTTCAGAAGTTCTTGGCTGCTCTTAGGTCTTGTCTAAGGTTGAGACCCTACGCACATTCTATTTCCTTTATGAAACTTATGTCCTTCCTAGATTAGACTCTCCCCTGCTTCTTCTTCCCATTCTCCATCAGGCCGCTTTGCTTGTATGTTTACTTGTTTAATTGCACTTGTTGAGATTATTAGCGGGCAAATGAGACAGAGAGAGAAAATGAATGATGTGTGTTCTGGGTATGCATGTGGTATTGAGAAGACAAACTTGGGAAGGCATTTCTTCGCATCCACTATGGTTTTGGCATCAAACTCAGGTGATCAGTTTTGCATGGCAAGTTCTTTACTTGCTGACTGTCTCACCAGTCTTCCATCTTCTAGTCAAGCTGGCTGTATTCATTGTTGTTCTGTTGTGATGGAACACCACACCCAACACAACCTATAAAGAAAGCATTTAATTGGTGACTGGCTTACAGTTGCAGAAGGCTAGTCCACTGATTGTTATGGCAGAGTGTGGTAGGCAATATGCAGGCATAGCACTGTGGTGGTACCTTAGAGTTAACATATGATCCATAGTTACATACACATGCACGTACACACACACATACACACACACAAGATAGAGTGTGTATGAGAGAAGGACAGTATAATTTGGCCAAGGCTATCTAAACATATCTTCAAAATTCATATTTAAGATAAAATTCGGTAATTGTTAAAACTTCATTTTATGTATATTTGTATTCATGTGTGTCCATACGTATATTTACATATGTACTCATGAATGTGGAACCAGAGGACAACCGACTTTTTTTTCTTGTGATAGGATATCTCACTGGTCTCAGGTTCATGAAGCCACTTCTGAAATAGACATTAGTCTGGGTGCAAAGAAGCAAACTTAAATACAAAACAAACCAATTCTTTAAGAAGTACTATATCTTGGGGGGAAAGATGCGTTGATCACAGTCAAAACTTTCTCAAATTCTCCAAGTTATGCTCAACATGGGATGAATCCATAAATGGGTGGGTGGATGAATGAGTGGATAGATAGATGGGTGGATGCAAAGCAACATGCAGAATCCCAGAGAAGAGTTTTTGAACAAATATAGGATGGCAATGACTCATAATTTAATATTGAGGTTGAGAGAATGAAGAATAACATAAAAGGTAGGGAGTACAGAACCCCTAAAAATGAGGAAGCACAGGATTCTGAAGCTCTGGTGTTAACATTTTTAGAGCACTACATTTTTAGAAGGAGAAAGAGATGGACCCAGAAAGCTGGAAATGTAAACAGAGACAAGATAATGGGAAAGTCTTGTAACTCGTGTGAAACATCCCAGCTCCCGTCGAAAAGCACAAAGCACTAAATTAAGATATTGGAAAAATAGAAAAGCCCAACCAAAAAGTAAGTCACAGAAGAATGACACAGAGTTGTCCTTTGAGAGAGTCCACACATGAATTCCTATAGGCAATGTTCCTGTAACTAGGTCAGAGCTAGAGGGCAGAGACTAGCCAGCAGGCAGTTTTTCATGTATCATATAAAAATAGAGAAGATGATAGAGCTTATTCTCTACTCCATTTTTAAGGTCTTGCCTATAACACCAAACACAAATGCTGTGATATTTTGTGGCTCAATGATATAGTTGATATTTTGCAGAGTCTTCTTTTCCCATTAAATTAAACAGCCTTATTTGCCCTTAGGAGAAAAACTGCCCAAAGAAAGAGGATGGTCCTACATTTTAGGAAAAAAAACATAAGTCCAATAATGGAATTCAGTGTCAAACTTGGTTTAATTTGAAACGCAAAATGCAAGCAAATCTCATTAACATGGCCCTGTGCTTCATAATGATTTCTTCTGCTTTGGAGTTGATTCCCCTTCACCACAGATGGATGATGCAGAGGCTCTAAGTGTCAATGCCACAGTGTAGAGTGCTCTGGGAACAAAAGCAGAGAAGGAAGAATGTTCTCTGGGCTGAAAGTTTCCTTCACTTTGCATTGACAGCGCACATTTATTGTCCCCCAAAAAGACAGTAAAAAGAACAAAAGAGAAAAATCAGGGTCATTTTGGTTTTTTTTTTGGTATTGTAAACATTAAAACACTTTACATTTTTATATTCATATTAAGTAAAATATCGGAGAAATGGCCTATTAAATAATGATCAAATATTTTTTTTCTTTTTAGGTTTTGAACTAAGGTTGTTTTTTTTTTTTTAATATTCTAGATCTCTATTTTACCAAAAGGACTGAAGACTGACAAAGGTGCGAATGAACTGAGATCCACTTTAAGACTCCCAGCACGGTACCCTAATTTCAGGACCATGAGAAAACTTCCAGGTTAAGGATCTTTGTAATGGTTTGGTACTATGCTGTTCTACTGAGAATCAATCTATGAGTTTACTCAAAAACTATTGATAGAATTAGTTAAACCCTAAAAGAGAGAAGAGATTGTTCTGTGTGTGACCAAGAACTCAAGGACTGAATTAGGAAGCAAATTGTTATTGACATTAAGGTTTGTTTTATGCAAGGTTACCTTCCAGATTCCAACAGTTGCTCTTCTCAGAAAGGAATCGATCAAGAAAACCCTTATTTTAAGATAAGAACTTTATGAATAATAAATGTTTTCAGCAAGATTGAAATTGTGCATTGTATTTAGCCCCAGAGAAACTGGGTCCAGCTCAAGTGCTGAGCAAAGCTGCCACACCGTCTAAGCAACTCTAGGAACTTCAGCATGGCACTCATGAATCTGAAAGCTGAGCCTCAGAAAAGGACAGATTATTCCACACCATTAGGCTCTTCCTGCTCTTCCATCTCTAGGAATGGTAGCTACTTCCTGAAGTAGATTCCTCTGGGATATATTAATTTAGTTGGCATTATCCTGCCTAGGGGATAGATAGCACTTCTCTCAGGAAACATAGGTTTTCAAATAAAAACCCCATTCCACGTATGGGATACCTCACTTCAAGTAAGGGAATCCCAGAGATTGCTTCCCAAATATAGGCTATTGCTATTGTTTTTGTCAATAAGAACTTGATGTTTAAACTCTATTGCTGGATACAGTATACTCTTTGGTTGCAGGTAATGGAAAAAAAAGAGAGCAAATCAGTACTGACTAGGAAGCTATCTCCTTGCTAATTGGCTTCCAAAGTACTTGAAGATGTTCTGTATGCTTCTGGGAGAGAATAGCATTTACTGATGGCTTACCCAGCCGTAATGTTATGAACGCTAATAATATCTAGTATGCTTTGACCATTTGTGTAGTACTGGCATGAATGTTATAGACATATCCAGCTGCTTTCTGATTTGCAAGGCTTGTTCTACAAGAGGAAATGCCTGCCTATTATTATCAGTCTGGCAAAGAACAGACAGTTTGGGAACTCACAAGCAATAGGTGTTCACCTTTTATTGTTATTTTTGTAAATGGACATAGCATCAAACTGCTTTCTAAGGTTTTATCTTGGCAATCATAGGTTAAACTAACTCTCTAACCCTATGAGAAAAGTTTCTTTGTATAGCTGGATGGTGGTGGTGCAGTCCTTTAATACCAGAACTCAGGAGACAGAAGCAGGTGGATCTTGGTGAGTTCAAGGCCATCCTGGTCAGTAGAGTTCCAAGATAGCCAGAGCTGTTACACAGAGAAACCTCGTTTCAAAAACAAAACAAACAACAAAAAGTGAAAGAAAAAGAAGCCTAAACAAAAAAAGAAAGAAAGAAATTTCCTTGTGTTGTGGGTAACTGTTAGTGCAGAAATTTACAACTGGTCAGTGTATAAAGAATAAGGTTTCTGGACTAAAGTAAAATGGACATCTATATCACAACTTCCATCTGAGGTTGTGGGACACTATGAAAGAGTGGGCAGAAAGACTGTAAGAGTAAGGGATTGTGAAGACTGGAGTAAAGCCGTGTTTTCTGGTCATAGTAGGTCAGCAGTACTCATGAAATCCCAATGTCTATGGTTGCCAGAACAAGATGAATCTGGCCATATTTGCAATATGGGTGGGGTAGTGGTACTCAAGAGTCTCCACGCCTAGTTGATGAGCTTTGGAGAGTTGATGGTTTCTGGAAAGGGGTTTCAGTTTTCTTTAAATATGTAATTTGACCCCTAATAGGGCAACCATTCTCCAGTTGCTAGCCCACACCCATGAGTATATGAGCAGCATAAACTGAACTTGGTAAGATGAACTTTGTCCGGACACATACACATACACACAGACAGACAGACACAGAGGGATGGGGAGAGAAGGAGGGAAGAAGGGAGGGAGAGAGAAAATTAAAAAGGTATAAAGAAGTAGAAATGGAAGATAGATTTGGGATGAGGGGTGAGTATGATCAAAACATATTGCCTGGTTTTATGAATTTCTCAAAGAATTAATAAAATGTTTTATTTTAAATGAGTATGCCACTATATACATTCATACTTCAAATATTTCTGGTAAGAATTTTTTTATAATTTATTTGTCACAAGACCAGTGGTTTCACGTTATTTTGATTCAATAGGACATCCATCATTTCAACTTCTTTAAAAGCAAAGTTCTGTCCAAAAGAATTTATAACATTATCTGTCCAAGATTCACATGTTCTGATTATGTTTCTTAGATTTAGAAATTCCTGGATACACATTGTCAGGAACACACAATTTCAAAATCACATTTTCTGAAACAATAATTCATTTATCTCACAACCTAATTAGGCTTTGTGTAAATATGTATTTTGTTGCAAGGGTCTCCAGAGAAACAGCAGCAGTAGAATATAAGAATATCTGTATCCTTCTGTATATGCAAGCTAATACAGGCGGAGCACATCATTAAAATGTTGTGTTTATAATTAACAGATACTGACTTTTTAAATTATTCCATGATAATATAAGCTAACCACTGCTTCCATTGTGTTAGGAAATAGCAGTTATATAAACATAACTTAAGTTTCTGAGAAGGCATGTAGGTTATATGATAATATTACAACATTTATATAAATAACCTAAGCACCAATCGGTATTGATGCATCAGTTGGAGACTCGGAACCAACTGCACACAGATATCAAAATAAAAAACTTTCTCTCTCTCCCTCCCTCCCTCTCTCTTTAATGTGTGTGTAGGCAGGGGATGAATCAGCTTGTATAATGATGGAGAAAAGAATTTCCATTGTGTTGGGTAGATTTGTGACAACTTGACACAAGCTAGAGTCATTTGAGAGACTTTAACCTCAACAGAGAAAATGCCTCCAAGCCTATGAGGCATTTTCTTTATTGATCATTGACTGTGGCAGGGCCACCCCTGGCCTGCTGGTCCTGGGTGCTGTAAGAAAGCAGATTAAGAAAGCTATGAGAAACCAACCAGTAAGCTGCATTCCTCCCTAGCTTCTGCTTCGGATCCTGCCTCCAGATTTCAACTTTGAGTTCCTGCCTTAACTTGCTTTAGATAAGCTGTAAGACAAATAAACCCTTTTGTGTTGAGGCTGGTTTTGGTAATGTTGTTTATTACATCGACAGAAACACTAACTAAAATGTCCATCATCTCTCATGTGCAAAATGCAGCCCTGGGAAAGCTTCTGGTACACAGGAAAACTTGTTTTGAACCAGAATACCTGAAAAATGGAGGCGTTGCTGGGATACATCTCTGAGGATCCAGAAAGGGAAGATGAGATGTTACATCTTGAGTAGGCAGGCAAGAGGTCAAGAGTAGCAAATTTGTTTTGCTCTCTTTTGTTGTAACCAGGCCACTTACATTGGAGTGGGGCTATCTTCTGTGTGTATTATATCAACTGTCAATTCCAGAACCATTCTAATCTAACCAACAAATCACAGAGATATTCCAAGGGTGGTCGAGTTGATATATATATGTATACATATATATAATCATTGTAAAAACTTAATTTGCTTTTTATTACTGGAATTGTAAGTATCAAACCACTGTGCATGTTGTAATTAAAAGGCCGACATTAATAAGATTATGAATATCTTATACTATAATTAGAGACTACATGCATGTTTTCAGCAATGCATGTAATTTTGCAAGTAATTGTGTCTTCCTTTCAGTGTGCTGGTCATTATGGAATCTTATTATTAAGATTCAAAAGTAGAAGTGCATGAATACCACGAGTTCCTGCACTAAACGAGAAGTTCTGTACATGTTATGAATCTAGGAAGAGTCTCACAAGGAATGCTGTGAGAATTGACTTTTCACCTTTCCGCTGAAATTGCCTTAAGTCCTAGCTAGTAAAGGACACGCTGAAATATAAACTCAGATCTCTTAGCGAAGTTGGCAAGAATCTGTGTTTTGAGGACCAAGCTCTACTGTACCTTGATGAGACCAATAAACAGAAACATTCCCCTCAATACTAAGCCATCATCACTTCCATTTTGAAAGATTGCATTGCTACAGGAGTGGGGTTATATGACTATGTTAAAAGAATGGAATTAAGGAGACAGACAAATTTCAGAACAATGACTGCTATTCTCTGATTCTTCTGTAAGATTTCCAGTAAAATTCAGGAAAGCTATGATTAGAACCATTACAGAATAGGTAGAGGTTTCTATGAGCTTGCTTTTGAGTGTGATTGAATGTCAAAACTTAATTTCAAACAAAAAGTTCTCAAAGTGTCAAGTATTCCAGCTAAAACATGTAAGCAACATGGTTTTAGGTAGATATAGACACATAAAGATCAAGATGAGTTTACTTGTAGTATGAACTTAAAACACACACACATTTTTGCTTAAATTAAATGAAATAATATTAATGATTTTTCTCTCCATAATGAAAGTTACCTTTTAAAACAATTCAGGACGACTCCCCCTGGCTCCCCATCACACACTCACTTTTTGTTTCAGGGACAAACTCATCAAAGCAGATGGTCGATCTTAATTAATTCTTATCACAGAGACAACTTTGTCGTAAAGTATTTTTCACAGATGAACAGTATTACATAAGCCCCTTTGTTTACTGAATTACAGAGAGAATGACTTTTCATGAGGGAAGCAGTTACTGTAATTTTCTCTTTTATTTCTTCAACTTCTCTGGCACTTAAAAGCAATTATAACATTTAGGCTATTGAGTCTTCACTGAAGCAAGAGACATGTTTATTTAAAATGCTTATGTTTTCAAAAAATGATTTTTTCCAAAATTTTTGTGTGAGGTAGAATTGAGTTTCAGAATAAATATTGTAAAGGCCGCACTTGCTGGGAGGCTGTCCGTCTGCATGCTCGGAACTTTTTCTCACCATCAATGCAGCGTTTATTTCACTTTTCTTCCCTTGCTTCCCTCCCATCTTCCTCAGCTAGCATATAGAGTTAAATCATCAGATAATTTTTTAGACTATAAGAAAAAGTATTTTTTAGAGACAAACACTTAATGATTCAACTAGATTTTCTTTACTAAATGAGTTAAGATTGTTTTCTGAGAAAAGGCAGAAGTACACACAGTTTCTATTTTTCTTGATTTCTTAGGAACTTAGACTATGTGTATGTATGGATAAGCATGTACATATGTGCATGTATTGTGTGTCTGTGTGTATATGTATGTTTCTTTGAGTCATGATCTATTTATACAAACACATTGTTCACTCTTGTTGGTTAGACTTGTTCAACATGGATTTTTCTCTTTTGCTTCAGTAATCCATTGGTTGATATTTGCCCATTTATTTTTCTAAATCTATTATATTTGTGAGATAATACTGATGCCAAGATTATGCCTCCACATTAAAAACACAAAGCAAAATTATTTTCTAAACAATAAGCATACGTTTCTGTTTCTTTTTTTTCTCCAACTCTCTGCATACAAACTCCTTAACTCTAACTTACCAGTATCTAAGAAAGCAAGAGAAAAATTGACAAGGTGAAAACAAAATGACGGCTAGATAAAATTGCTAATGAGTTAAAAATTAGTTCATTTCTTCAACCGGCAAATATTGAATGAGTAGCAAGTGCCAAGGCCTATGTTAGGAAAGGTATATAATAGAGAGCAATATCAGCAAAATTATATTGTTTGATAAGTTGATATTATATGTATTTATCATATGTAATGTGATGTTTTATAGTACTTATGCATTGTGGAATCAGTAAATCTAACTCACATGGGCATTGACCTCATATACTTTCATTTACCTTATAATGAGAAAAGTGAACAGCATGTCTCAGTACAATTAAATTAGTATATATCTTATGCAAATACTTAAAAAGTTTCATACAATAAGGGTGGAATGCAAAGCAAAGTGTGAAGCTCAGCAAGTAATTTAGGGAGTTTTTGAGAGAGTAAAATAATTTTCACTCTTGAAAGCCTATGCCAATTGTAAAGTATCATTATCTTAAGAATTAAGAACCTTTGAAATATTTTAAATAATTTATTCAAGTCAAGCAATTAAACCTAAGAAGAGAAGAAAGAAACTTCTTATATTGTTTGGTAATAACTCTGATGAAAGGCATGCATAATGACATTTTGATCAAACAACTTGAAGATCTATTCTCAAGCTATTTTGGAATAAGAAATGCATTCTCTTGTTTTTTACCACACAAACAACATCAAATAGTGCCTTGGGGAGGGAGAGTGACCGACAAGCATGGTTCACACTGCTAGACTGGAGCTTCTCCTTGACTATCAGACTCCCACATGTTCCTTAAGTGCATGACAGCTTGGGTTACGAATGCTGGTGGAGCAGTCAATCTGTACACAATGCAAATCAATTGATTAAAATTGCGACAGTTCTGTTTCTGAACAACAAACTGTGAAACATTATTTTTCCTTTTTAATATGAATCATAAGGCTTTGTCATATTGTCCCCGTGATAATTAGTAGCTATGAAGCGCCCGCAATGGAATCAAGTGAATCACTGGAGACTACAAAAGAAAGAACAGCTCTGTTATATAAAATGATGCCATGCCACGCTTGTACTATTTGATCATTTGATTAACGGGAACATACTATGTAGTTTTTCTCTGGATATGGGACAAGGACAATCGCCTAAAGAGGCATGAGTCTTCAGACCAATGAGGCTGACCAGGTGACTTCTATAAATATAGGAAACAAGCGGAGAGAAGGAGAGAGGGCAGAGGACTATATGAATTGGAGAAGGCGGTTATCAACCTGATGAAGAGAAAATCTGTTCTGGGAAGGAGGTAAGGAAAAAAAGTGACATGTGCCCTTGCAAACACCGTCCTTAGAGGGTATGCTTTGATTTAAGAAATCTTTGTCAAGATCTTGCGCCTTTAATCATCTAAAACAACATCTAAGTGCAATTGTCCTGGCACCGCTATGAAGCAGCTCACCTTCAAGGCATGCACAAGATCTTGCTTGTACTCTACAATAGAATGTGCTAAACCAACTAATCCTCTCACCAGGACCCTCTGGGTAACAATGTCCTGATTTCCTTATGTTTTCTTTCTTTTTCAGTTCATAACGCTATCTATTAAAAAGTCAACTGCTGAAAATCACACTTAAAAATGTTTTGAATTCAGGCGTAGTAGTCTAGGGCTGTGAAGTTGACTCGGTGGATAAGGCTACTTGCCATTATGTCTAACGACCTGAACTTGATCTTTGGAACACACCTAGGAGAGGAGAGTCAATTGTTTCAGGTTGTGCTTTGATCCACATGTGCCATGGCATGTGAATGCCAAAATAAAAAACCACAAAATAAATATACATTAAAAAATACTAGCAGTCTAGTAGTCGGTACTAATTAGTCTTTAGTGAATTTAAGCTATTTGTAAGCTATTTACAGGTGACCTTTCAGGTTTTTTAACTCATTAATACTACAAAAAGTAACCTATAAAAATCTGACACTATTACTATTCACACCAAGCAATTGAAGAAAACTACAGTTCAGAAAAATTTTGTGTGTCATACTGGGAAAGAAGAGATGAAACAAAGACTAGTCACTTTGTTTGTTGGTGCCCATAATTAACTTCATTATTATTGTGCTCTTTCACTGGAATTCAGTGATATTTCAAATGTTAAAAACACCTAAAAATAAATTACAAATTAGTTAGTCAGATGAAGACTGCCACTTTCAAATAGATGTATGCATTATACTTTTTTATTACTGCTGTCACCAAATATCTGACACAAGAGATTTAAGAGGTTAAATGTTTATGGGTGTGGTTTTGGGGAGCCCAGTCCATCATGGTCTTGAAGGCATGGTTGCTGGATTGGCTTACTTGATGATGGCTTGGGATTACTGCTGCTCACCTGATGGGACCATACAAAAATCAGTGAGAAGGATAAGACATGAGAACGAACTGTATCCTTAAAGCACATCTCAACATGCTTGTGTTCATTAGCTAAGTCTTGTAAGCCGAAGGTCTACAATATCCCCAGTCTAACACTATCTGAACACTTAAAACCTGAGCTTGGGAGGAAAGAGTGAATATGGTGGTTTGAATAGAAATCACCTATGTAGCTCATGTATTTGATGCTTGGTCACAAGGGCGTGGCAATATTAGAAGGTATGGCCTTGTTGGAATAAGTACACCACTGCAAGTGGGCCTTAAGATTTCAGAAGCTCAAGTCAGGCCTAGTGACTCACTCCTTCCTACTGCCTGCGGATCGGGATGTAGCACTCTCAGCTCCTTCTCCTGCACTGTGTCTGCATGTGTACTGTCATGCTTCCTGCCTTGATAATAATGGAGTAAACTTCTGAGCCTAGAAGACAGCCCCAACTAATAATTTATGTTTATGTTTTCCATTGTAAGAATTGCCATGGTCATAGTGTCTCTTCACAGTAATAGAATCTTAAACCAAGACAGTGGACATTGTACATTTAAAAACCAACATAATCTAAGCAAGCTTTCAGTACTTAATGCAAGATGGTCCTAATACATTTTGGTAGATAGATAGTATAGGATGGAGAATCAGTCTAAACAATTAATCTTTCATTTTTTAAAATTTATGCATCATTCAAAGATTCTTGCATGGATATCCATTTATCATCCACAGTAGGGATAGTAGTTGATAGGATCTTCTAAAGAAAAATGAAGCTTCCCTGTCTTGCAGGGAAGCTTTTTAAACGTTTAAAGAAGTCCCTGAAACTGACCAGGTACCTTAGGCCCCTCCTTCCCCAAGCACAACTAAACAGTAAAGACTGTGGGGAGAATATACTCTCAAACCAACTAAGCTCCTTACATGACTTTCATAAAGTTGAGATATTTGGAAGAGGGTCATACTACCTCAGATACTTGAGTTGAGTGATCTGGAAGGTCATGACACCTGAGCTACCAGTCTTGCCACTCCCACCTATGGAGCTGCATGCTGGTTGTTTAGTGAGTTCCAAGTCACTTTTATGAGCTGTTCTCATCCTGGGCTTAATTCAGCTGGGTAATTCAGCTGTCTTTGAATAATTTGTGCATATCTCCCCAGAAAATAGTGTTATAAAAACTCAAGAATTTAGGTTACTTATTTACTTTCTCTGCCTCCACCTCTACCCCTACCTCTACCTCTGTCTCTGTCTCTCTCTCTGCCTCTGTCTCTCTCTCTCTCTCTCTCTCTCTCTCTCTCATACACACACACACACACACTCATACACACACATATATGTGATCTTAGACAACTCAGAAGTTAATTATTGTGTTTCTTTGTTGAAGAAGACACAGTTTGTGAAGCTATAAGTTGCTTTGACAAGTGTCTGGGTATTTTGTTATGGGACATAAAGTGTTACATACTTCACTTATTTCTGTGTTTGAAATACATAATTGGATGGTCAGTACCCACAAGAAAACAAAGAAAAATATAGCTAAAATCTAAACAGTGTAAATGTCAAGAGTTAAGGATATAAAATAAGAACAATTCATGAGCTTTTGGTAAGAATTCATTTAATAAGATTCAGATAGCTTAAATTTTAAAAAAATCAAACCATTATAAATACTAGCCAACAGAACAATGCAATGGTTTTTGAATATAGAAAGGAAACACCAGAGATACATTATTGGAAATTAAAGGTTACCTTTCATAATGATAAAGAGGTGAATTCATCACCAAGTCATAAAACTAAATGTGTATGCACATAGTAATTGAGCCTCAAAGTGTGTAGTGTGCATGCTGATAGAAGGGAAGGGAGAAACAGACAATTCTCCGTTTATCATGGGACATTCAATATCAGAAATCAATGGAAGAGTAAACAGACAAGCAACAGAGACCTGAAGGGAATAACCACCATTAACCAATGCGAAATAATTGGCATTTGTAGACCTGGATCATCATTAAGTAACTTACAGAAATGCCACCTTCAAATGCAACAAAGGAAAATTCATATCTCTTTCAAATGTATTTACCACATAGCAAAGTGAAATATATTCTGGGTCATAAAGTAAGCTCCAGCAAAATTGAAAGGAACAAAATTATGCACACCATACTCTTTTACTAAAATATAATTAAGATATAAGTCACAAACAGTAAGATATCTAGAAAACCTTTGTGTATTCTGAAATTAAACAACGGACTTCTCAATAACCCATAGGTCAAAGACAAAATCAGCAGGGAAATTAAAGATATTTTGAAACTGAGTAAGCTGAGGATAAAACATGTCACACATTATAGAATATAGTTAAACAGTGCTCAGATGGTATTTGGAGGTTCAAATACTTGTTTTAGTGTTTGTTCATAAGTAAATTATATAATTAAATACAGAAGAATACTATTTAAAGATAGACTCTGATAAATTAATTAAATATGTTATAAAATATAGACTACTTTCCAAAAACAAACAAGTAAGAATAAAATATAAAAATTAGACAATATATAAAAGAAATAAATTCAGTGACTCAGATTTACACCGTCAAATTCCAGATTTAAAATTTTATAAAATTAAGAAAATTAGAAACACTGAGAGTTTACAAAAAAGTAGATAATTAAACTATCATTGAAAACTAGTTTGCTCTGATAGTAAATCCACAAAACTAATAAACTTTATATTGACTGATCAATTAGAATAAAAGTGTAAAGTACTAATATTAACAGAAGAAGAAAATGAACAACTAATATACAGATATGTAAAGAATATTTTGAGTTTAAATCACAGTATTCAGAGGAGTTGAACAACTTAGGGGAAACAAGTTCCTTGAATATTTTGACTTAATGAATCTGACACATGGTTATAAAATTGTCTTATATTCTATTATATATCTATTGTTCTCTATTATCTGTTTATCTATGTTGTGTTAATAATCTTAATTCCTAAATAAAACTCTGTTGATAATCAAAGCTACACTGGTCTTCTCTGGTGAGTATTTTCAAACTTCTGAAGACCTTGGACTAGGAGAAAAGCTTGGTGGTTGAGTACGAGTTTGAGAAGCATATTATAATTCTCTTCATATACAACAAATGAGGAGAAAATGCTTCTTTGCTTATTTATGAGGCCATTATAACAAAGTCACCAGAAACAAAGTCATTACAAAATCAATAAGCAAATAAGCCATTCCAGTTCGTAAGCACAGAGGGAAATTTTAACAGAATGAGCACATCAAATTCTTAATTATATAAGATGCCAGCAACAAGGGAGGTTTAGTTGAGAAATGCAGCTTCATCTAGGCCTGTGGAACAGATCTGAAATTGCAGCTGAATGGGAAGCTGAGGCAGGAGAATCACAAATTCAAGGCCATCCTGGGCTATAAAGGTCAATACTTCCTGAGTCACTTAATAGGACTCAATCTTACAGTTTAAGAGAAATAAAGACGAAAGTTGGTACTATGGTTTAGTAGTAGAGCTTTTGCCTAGGATATGTCAGCCTATTGGAGACCTTCAGTTTAGTACCCACTACAGAAAGAGAGAAAGAATGAAGAGAGGTAAGAGTTTGCCATAACATTGAGAAACCACGAAGAATGATGTAATTCGACTACAGATTAGGTAAGAACATTTCAAAGCTTCTATATGTAATCAAGACAGCTCTCAGTAAGCTAGGAATAGAGATATTGAATTCTCCACTTGATAAAGTGATGGACTTTTAATTCTTATGAATAGCATTAGTCTGGATATTTTACAGAGGTAAGAGCTCGCTGCTGGTTGCCTGTTCTGCTTCTCTGATCTTTCATCTTGAACTCTAATATCTGTCTCTGGATTTTTATTATCTGTGCTACAGGATACTGTATATTATTGTTTGGTCTTTGTTTGACTGCTTAGGAAAGAGTAACAGCTGGAAAAAGACATTTGATTATAAATGCTGATGCATTAATCCAACCTATATACTTTGAAAAACACCTTGACTTCAAAGTTTAAATCAAAAGATACGTTACTTTGGGAAAGAGGTTCTGTTTTTATTTCCACAGGAAATGAGAGGCTATGGATTCATTCTGGTTTAAAAGCCAGGTTTGATAAAGGAAAACCTCCAGAAACATCTCTGATAAGATCAGATAGCCCAGATAATCCAATCTCTCAGAGCACCTCTCTTGCACTTTCCTCTGAGTTCTATATCCAGAACAGCTTCAAAGTGAGGTGATCCAGCCTCAAAGCTAAGAACTGACTTAATCCTAAATTTCTTAGGGTCCCCCAAAGATTACACATAAATGTGTACACAGATATGCACGCATTTGCACACACAAAATTATATTGCCCATGCTAATTATTAATATGTTTTACTATCTCAGCATACTTTTAAAATGATAGTCTAAGGATGGGTAACTTAATTTGTTCCTTTTCTGCTGCAGGCCTCTGAGAGTTAGCACTCTAATGATTGAATTTGCTAAAAAATCATTGAAAAGGGTATAAGAAAATGATTGGTATTCTTTCTCTGTGGCATGAATGATTTACATGGCCTTCCTGTTGTTAGTGAGGTGTGTAGTGACTATGCATCCACATTAAGCATATTTTTCTATTTTCTGGACTCTTCTGAATTATTAACATCCCCCATTCTTCATGGTATTTCTTTCAACTCGCCAAAAGAGAAAAGGAGGAGAAATGTTCTCTCAAAGGTCATTTTCCCACCTCACCCATAATCACGATGGAGTGCTGCTCTTTCTGGGGTGAGAAACTTTGATTTGCTTTTGTGAAGAATGAGCTTCTGAGTTTAAGGAATATATACATTTATATATTCAAAGCAATTAAGTGAATAATGTTTTACAGTTTAACGATATAACATATGAAACATTAGATATAACAAAAATATGTGTATACATACCCCACAAAAAAAAAGAACAGAGAAAATTGAAAGTCACCTGCTGGAGGTAGAACTGGAGATACAACTTTTGCTTTGTTACTTAAGAGGATACTGAATCAATTAGTAATAATTAAGAAGTACTAAGATCTTAACGTGCAAATGAACCTTTGTGTAGTGGTGTACACCTTTATATACAGTACCCAGGAGGCAGATGCTGGCAGATCTCTGGTAGTCTGAGGTCAGTTTGTCCTACGAAGAAGTTCCAGGACAGCCAGAGCTATAAGCAAAAACCAAACAAATAAAAAGTCAAAACCATGCAAATATATATTGTGATTGTCTAAGTTTTCCAGAGTAATTGGACATGTAGAAAAGACTTAAGAATTTGATTCATGTGATTATAGAGAGTGTCCAGTCCTGAGATTCATAGTCAGCAGTTTGGGTGTCCTAGAGACATAATAGTATTGCATCTTGTCCCAAAGTGCTAAGAATGAAAAGAACTGAAAATGTATTACAGTTTGAAGGCTTTCAGACTTAAGAATTTGTGGAGGAAAATATATAGCTCAATAAAAACAATTTTAAAAAACAAATAAGCTTTAGATAATAAAAGTAAATACAAAAAAATAAAGAAAAATAATTTTTTAGTTCAGAGCAAGGCAAATTATGACTGCTCATAGCAGCAGAATAACTCTTGTTTGGAAGAGAGTATTAATCTTTATAAATTAAATTTTCATCTGACCAATTTTGGTATTTCTGGCTTCATCATTAATTAGCAAATCACATTGAAATTGGCATATGTTCACTTAGTATTGTGTGTAAAATATTTATATTTTCATTACACCTTGACCTTCTTTGCTAAAATTCATTATTCCTATAATTACTTCCTCAAAAATATGTGATAGTCAGTGGATTATAAGTTTAGTGAGGGTAAGGACAATTTTGTCCTATTTACTTCTATGCCCCCAGGGCTTAATGTTAGGAATTTATGAGGGGCTCAGAAAATAGCCTCATAGTTTTCTGAAATAGTATATTCAAATGAATAAAGGTTATTGCTGAGCAATCAAATAAATCTTTGGGGAGAGTCTTCCGGTAATCAAGAAAGCACTAAATGGCCTCATTGAATCAGAATATGAAAAGGATTTCTATGCAAAATTTATAATCAAGAAGTCACTCCTTAAAGACTCTTTCAACATCGCCACAAAAAAATCATGGTACTTTTGAAGAGGAGCGCAATAGTGTCAGAGCTGTGGGCCAAACTATCAGCACAGACCAGAACAGAAATACTTTGCATAATGAAGCAGAATTGCAACAGCCCCTGTACCTAGAGATTGTCACCCCTGTCCCTGGGGCATTTCACATCTCATTCTTTTTCCCTTTCTAAAAAAAATAAAAATAAAATAAATAAAAATTACCCTTCAAGTATTTTGCAAGGAATTAAGGAAGTTAGAACTCATGAACTATTTCAGTTTACTAAGCACATCATTCAGTCAGACTTGGATGGGCTCCAAGTTGTCACCTTTTGAATATTACTATACTGGTGATCTTATAAGAATAATGAAAACCCGGGGAATGTACTTATTGACTAAGACTGATTGATATTCGTATCTCAATCCGGACACATAAATTCCCTGGGAACATGTTATTAAAATCTCTAACTTGTTGGCTGGATAACATTGATAGAGACCCAATGAGTGTGTGATTTCTGTTTATTCACACATGGAGATAAAGGGAAACAATCCAATCCAAACAAAGCAGAACAACAAGGGATCTTGGTGATGAGGCAGTACATTTCTTCCAGATAGGAAGATAAGAACAAAAGGGAAAGACCTTTGCTTTTTAACTCTTTAGTCTTGCTGACTATTAACAGAAACATCTTAACAATGGCTTTTAATTGTAGAACAGATAGCATCAGGCAGTTCCTCAAAGGGCCTGCTTTAGCTGGGCTCTGTCATTGCTTCTATGTGAACTACAGGAAAAAGTGAGAGGCAGAAACAATATGATTGGTTAAAAACTGGCATTTGATTTGCTTGAATCCATTCTGATAAGCTCAGCTGGTGCTAATGGTTCAGACTCAGTTGCTTTGTGACAAAACCAATTCTCTGAGATTTCAGTGTAAGAACTGAATTAGCCTAGGGCTGGAGCAGGGTATGTAGCTCAGTGGCAGAATCCTTAGGCAGTCTCTTTAGTGTCTTCCCAAAGAATATTTTTAGAAAACATTAACCAGACCATTAACTACTAAATGAGATTGTAGTTCCTCATGTACAAGTTTGTGAATGGAAGGTCTCTGAAAGAAGCTACATATTCAAACAAGCCGAGACCTTTGGCACGCGCATCAATGACTGTGGAAAGTTTAGAATGCTGCAGATCCAAAGCCCAGTTACAATTTACTCTATACACCTAAGCTGCCAAACCTTGCCCGCTTCATTCTCAGACTTAAGATCCTGCGACCAAAAGATAAAAGCGTCTTAGAATATAGCCACTTAACAAAACCATGATTTCCACCAACCAAAAGGCTAAGAATCATCAGATGGCAGGTGAGGCCTGTAACTGAGATTTCTCTGCTCTGCTGTAGCCTCCAGTTCATGTTTCCACACATTTGAAAAGTGTTATGGTTAATGACTCTCTTTATCCTGTTGTAAAAAACGCCATGAAACTACTTCAACATTGGAACACAGAATTTAAAAGATGTAAATCTCTGTTCTGTAGCAGTGTTCACTCATATTTGGCTCCAGAATAAGTTATTTCTTACCACCTTGAAAGTAAGAGTTGTGTTTTGAGTAGATAGGCTCAAACTAGCAATACTGAGACTTCCTTTTTTCTAATCTTTTCTGAAAACATTTATTTTGAGATTTTATGTAAAAGTTCTGTATCTATGATCCCTGCCATTCAATTGCTTCTGACTCCTCCAGTGGTCCTTCTTCCTCAAATTTATGACCTCTTCTTTGTTATTTTTTCACATACATTTTATACATACATGCATACAAACATTTATCATTGTTTGTGTGTACTAATTTCCAGGACTGACTACTTAAGACTGGACAACCTATGTAGGAGCCCAATCTTGGAGAAAACCAATTCTTCTTCCAGAAGCCATTGGACATCCATAGCTCTTTATTGGGGTTACAATCTTGTGGGATTTCTCCCATCCACAATTGCGTGCCAATGCTTGTCAGTATGTCAGTCTTGTTCAGGCAACCATATTGTTGAGATTTCATAGGTGCATCTTCCCTGTTATGTCTAGAGGACACTATCTAGCAACAGGTATCCTAATCCTCTGGGTTCTGATCATTTTTCCATTTTCCTACATCATGATCCCTTAACCTAGGTATAAAGATTGCAATATAGATGTATCAGTTGGGGTTAGGGATCACATGGTCAATTATTTCCCACATTTTGATGAGTTACAGATCTCTGATCATCTCTGTCTGTTGTAAAACTGTTGCATTTCCAAAAAGGGGAAGCTGCAGTTTCTTGTGGGCATCAGGATAAGTATATAGAATATACATAGAAACTACATTTGCTTAGGAAAATGGCAGTAGTAGATTCTCCTTTAATATCTGTGACCTCTCTACCCATGGTCAGTTGGTTAGGTTTGCAGTACAGTACCAGCAATGATTTCCTTCCTGCTGAGTGTTGGTTACTCCCAAGATAAAAGTGCCACTATTGTACCTTTGGGATATCTTGCTGGCTTGCTCTTTGTTCTGATGCATAAGATTTACAGCTATATAGGAGTTATTGATTGTTCCTCTCCTTTGGCAGATTTCATAGCATCTTCTGATACTATAAGAGCCAGCCCGCAGGCAAGAGGTTTCCAAGGCAGTTCCAGTTCAATTCCTCTAAGACCTGTGTCTGAAGCGTGTGATGTCTTCAGAAACAGG
Source organism: Microtus pennsylvanicus (assembly GCF_037038515.1). Classification (NCBI taxonomy): domain Eukaryota; kingdom Metazoa; phylum Chordata; class Mammalia; order Rodentia; family Cricetidae; genus Microtus; species Microtus pennsylvanicus. The sequence continues at coordinate 98,989,095 of NC_134584.1, forward strand.
GCCTTACTTTCACCTTGTGGAAGGTAACCAAGAGAAGAGGCAGCAGTACATGTCATTTTGAGTAACTCCCCATGCCTGCCACCAAGGTTTTTGTTACATAGTATATGACTCTTGGTAGAGGGTGTCTTCACCCAATGTGGTATTATTCCATTTAGAAATGTATACATATATTATATACACATATAATTACATTTGCATATTCTATATAAAGTATAGATGATATATGCATAGTGTGTGTGTCTGAACTTTAAGCTTATAAAATAATAAAATAACATATTTTCCTTTGACTTTTTCCAGATATCCTTTATTTATCTGTTTTTTCTTCCTCTTCCTCTATATTACCCTTTCTTCCCAGTTCAGATAAAGTCTACCCCCATTTTTCCCATCATCCCCTTTATGGAGTTGGTCTTCTGATATCCTGTTCTTTATTATTCCTTCTCCTTCCTCCCAGTCATGACCACACTAATTTCCTGGCTTTTTTTGTCTACTTTAGGCTATCTACTCTTATCTAAAGATTTGGCCTTTGACTTTCTTAAAGTGATTTTATTTTGATTAAATGTAAGATATTAGGAAACCCAATATTCACCGACCTTTACATTCACATTAAAGCTAAAATATCTGAAGGTTTTTCTAGTTTTTTTCACTGAGAATTCCTTCTTTAGCACCACGCAGGGAACCTATTAGAAGTATGTTGTTGTACTTTGCGTCCATGTAGTAAGTAAGCAGGAAAATTTCAGCTGCTTATTTTAGCATAACCCCAGAGTACTTCCTCTTTTTCCCTTGCAATCCCAAAACATTTTTGATGAGTTAATTATCATTTCCAAGTGATGAATATCTTGGTCCAATAAATGACACTGGGTAAATTGAATCACTGTGATTATCATCTAGATGTGTCTAATTAGTAATTAATATGTTTAAAATTCTAATAAGATGGAAATGGTCAAAGAGAGTAGAAACATCTATTGCAGTGATATTTTTTTACTAACTCGTGAATGCATAATCTACAAGCCCAACAAAACAGGCAGTTTGCTAAAGCACAAATTTTATTGAAAATTTGTGAGGTACTGTTGGTGTCACACACACTGAACACAGTGGGCTCACCATTTGCTGGGAGAAAAAAAGAAAGAAAGCACAACTAGGAGATAAGAGTGAGGCAAAATTAAGAATGGTTTCTGTGTGTGCAATAAGAGGAGCTTGGAGCTAACTCCACAACTCAGTGTCCCTCTGAAAGACCAATGCCTTTCTCCTCTTCCTTCTTTTCTTCTTAACCTTCCCCTTCTTGTCCCTTCCCACTTCTGTGCTGTTCCACTCTTCTTTTACCTTCTCCTTTCTCCTTCCGCCTTTTTTGGAGGGAAGCATCATCATGTGTAGCAGCTGCTCATTCCTGGCATGCTTAGTCTGAGATCATTCTTCATGCATCACATGTCCAGAACTCCTCCTGGGGACCAAATTCACATTATAATAGGACAATAAACAGGAAAGAATTCTCTCTGGCTCTCCTAAAAAGAGTGGCCAGATGATTTGTACCTGATTCTTTGAGTTTTCTTTCAAGTGTATGTGTGTGTGTGTGTCTGTGTGTGTGTGTGTGTGTGTGTGTACAGCGTTTTGTTCTTAATATTTCTACAGGCAACAATTAAACTGAAAAAAGCTTTCATTTATCTATTTAACATCAGATTTTAAATTCTAAGCCAATGTCAGGGTCCAGCCTCAGGGCATGTGGATTAGAAATATAGGATACCAAAGAAAAGGAACAGATACAGAGTAGAACCAGGAGGGCAATCCATTGAATACCGAATTTGCTCGTGTTTATTTTACATATGCTTATATATCCCAATCCAAAAGTAACAGGGGGAGAGAAGGCAAAAGACTGCTTTAACATGATACAAAGAACAAACAGCAATTACCTCTTCAATACCTGATACATCAAGCAACTATATCCTGAGTTAAGAATTCTGTTTTTATCCGGGCGCTGGTGGTGCACGCCTTTAATCCCAGCACTCGGGAGGCAGAGGCAGGCTGATCTCTGTAAGTTTGAGGCCAGCCTGGTCTATAAGAGCTAGTTCCAGGACAGGAACCAAAAAGCTACGAAGAAACACTGTCTCGAAAAATCAAAAAAAAAAAAAGAATTTTGTTTTTAGGCAGGGCATGCAGCAATCATACCTTAGGCCATGTATCCTGTGGGGAAAAAAAAAAACTTCTGTCATCCTTGAAGGAGCAGGAATAGGCTTGAATTTTATGACCTTTGGTCAAGGTAGAACAGATCCACCTCTGTCGGCCATCTCAATACCCCCAAAAAATCAAGTAGCCACCCCCCTCGTCAAGATATCTTATTTGTAGCCACAATTTAAGTTAGACTTCTTGTCAATAATCTTGAAAGAGCAAATGTTTACTTAAACCTTCTGGCCTTCAGTTAAGGTGGGGCAGAACAACTTCTGTGGGCCCCTACAAGTCAATCTCCTAAATGAGTACTCACTTATTATAATTATTCAATCTGTAAACTTGTACTTTCTTGTTATATTGATGGGATTGGGAGATGAAGAAACCCACATCACAACATATTAAAGAGCATCAAATCCAGAAATGACTTAAGATGTCGAAACCGTTCCATAGACTAAACACCACTGGTTAATGAAGGATCTTGTTGTAGCTTTTCATTTAACTAAGATTATATCATCCTGGAGTCTTATAAAAGTTTCTTCATAGGTTTACAAAGAAATGAATTTGAGACACTGAGGCAGTAGGATTATGGCAAGTTTGAAGCCTGCTTGAGCTCCACACACAACATAATATTGAATTGCTTTCATAACGACAGAACTGGTGGACTAGAAAGTCAGATAAAATTTTCATAACTTCCTTGTCTTCAGGCAAGGTAATCACTCATTTGAGTAGCCTGATCAGCAATACCAGCAGCCTAGGCTTTTTGTTCATATCTTCTATTAAGAAAAAAATGGGGAAATTAAATCAGTAATAGAAGTGTTGAGTAGTTTATTACCCAGACTCAGTGACTGGCTTTTGTAGACTAAAATCTAATCTCCACATTTTAGCTGTCATATGGCATCTGTAAGCTTTGATTTCCTCACCTCTGGAATAGGAAATGATAATGGCTAATAGCCCTGAATTCATTGTATAATTGTGAGGATTAAATGAACCTATGCATATAAAGCCCCTGCATTTCATTAAAGGAAACTGTTAAAAAGACATTCAAATTGCAAAATGTACACACTCACACACACACACACACACACACACACACACAAAGAGAGAGAGAGACAGACAGGCAGACACACATGCACACATACAGTCACAAGTAAAACACACATAACATAAAATTAATAAAAAACTAATCTCCAAAGCAGAAAACTTCCATATAATTTTTTTCCCTGAGACTTTAGTAAAGTACGTGTTCATGCGGCTGCTAAATTTTTCATTTTCTTTCATTTTCCTGTTTCCTCCCAAGCTTTGGTTAGTTATTTGTGTGGTGGCCACTGGGATGCACTGTGCTGCTGTCAAAATCTCCTCACAAGCATTAGTATTTCTTGATGGGACATTAATCCTAGAGCTAAAACAGAGGACTAGTTCATGAAGGCTGAGCGAAAGAGACACCTAGAGCTTAAAGAGAGAGAGATGGATGGCCTGAATGGAAATCCCATCCCTGGCCAGCCCCAAACCTCTACATCCCATCTGTAGCTGAGGCCACATCATTCAGTGCTAAGGGGAGTTACAAGCTTGAAAGAGAAATTGGGTATAAAAACACAATGGGAGGGTCAACAAATGACTTTGGAGAAGGACCTTGTTTTTATAGAGTTCTATGTGACTGTAGTTTCACTTTTACTCCAGATAAATGATGAATTCTGTGACATAGCTGTCCCTTGGAAAAACCAGATGGAAGCCTGGCACAGTAAATAGAAAAGCTTTCTCTTCACTTTGGAAAAAAAAACATACTCATAACTACTGAAATTATTTGTTTCTATAATGTGATCTTTTCAAACATTGATTTACAGTTTTGTATTTTCCCCTATTGCTGGAAGGGGAGACAAGGGAACACCCTGGGCTACTGAGCAGAACACAGCATAGAACTCAACTGCTGGTAAAATGTTTCAGGGTCCTTCTAAGGATCTGTCCTTTTCAGAATTCTCATTACAGCCTGATATATTGAACAGAATCTGTGGACAAAACTCTTCAGCATAAAAGAGGAAACCCTAGGATTTCAGAAACAATCAAGATTATCTTTAGGACATTTCCCAAGTCTTGGAAAGAAACACATCAACTGTAGCGCAAGGATCGTCTATATTTGAAGCTTCGGCAAAAAGACAGGCCAATGAAGACGTACGGCAGGCAGGTTTTCTTCTCAAATCCAGGAGCTGTTTTGACATTTCCCTTTTTGCTATAATATAATGTGCTTTCAGCATCAGAGTGGAATCCTCTCAGCATGAAGTCATTTATCACAAGACTAAATGTGTGAGCTGGCTTGCTTCACTCTGCTTCTCAGCCTGGAACTTTTGGTGGATGCTGAAATGAATAATTTTAATAGAGATTTGTGTCTAAAATTCTGATCATAATCCCTTTATCCAATTCCAGCTCCAGGTTTCTGACACATATTCCATAAATTTCTGCTCTCAACCAAAGATACTCCTGTGGCTTAGCGAGCAGATTTTTGCTAAATTTTTTAATGAAGTTTAAGAACAGCTGGAAAAAAAAACCTAATGCATCTGTTAATATTAATAGTATCCATTTTGAGCTACTGTGTGTGAGACATTCTGCAAAATGTTCCGTTTAGTTTTCAGTAGAACCCTGTCAATAACTGCACTTATTCTCATTTTAAAGTTGAAGAAACTAAACGACCACAGTTAGAACACAAATCAAGAGCAAAGTGGTACAGAGGTTAAAAAGAAAAATAAATTCCTGAGGTTTTCTGTAGAATGATTTAATTAGGAAAATAAGAAATTAAATACAAAGTAGAAGTATTATACTTTGAATGAGGAGAATCTCACTCCCATAAAATAATGACTAAATGTGTTTCCCTATTTCTCTTGCTAAAAAGAGTGGAAAATCCTGGATTCTACACTTTGAAATAAGACTCAATTTTAAAGGTAAGGAGACAGATTAAAAACTTCATGAGTCAAGAGATATCATGGAATTGTGTTACTTGGCTTTACTTTTGGCATCATAAATCTGAGGTTGAAGCTGAAGAAGACATCAAATCAGAGATGCTAAGTACATAGACAAAATGAAAAAAAAAATGATAATACTCTCTCTATAGCTGAAGGACTTCAATGAGTTAAATTAACAAAGCAGAAAATATTTAAGCATTATCTGTTCTATTTACCTAAATAAATTATAAAAGACTGCACACCTTCTCTACCTTGACTAGTACAGACTGTGATGGCTTTTTTGTTGTTGTTGTTTTGTTTTGTTTTGTTTGTCAATTAAACAGTCCAGAATTGACAGGGAGAGAAGTTTTAAGGATGACTTGTCTAGGTTGGCACTTGAGTATATTTGTGGGGGGCGGGGGTTGTCTTGACTGAGTTAAGTATAATGGTATGAGTACCTCCACCATAGATATGGTACCATTACCTAGGCAAGGTTTTCTGACCTATGTAAGAATGGAGAAATTAAGCTGAGCATTGTCATGCATATATTAATTCAGCCTTAATTCAGTGCCTTCTGCTCTTGACTGTGGATGCCCTATGAACAGTTCTCTCAAGCTCCTGCCGCTAAGACTCCCCGGCCGTCATGAACTGTAGCTTGAAATTATAAATAAAACCTCTCTTCCTTAAGTAGTTTTTGTGAGGTTGTTTGATCACAGCAACGGAAAATAAAACTAACAACAAAAATTTAAGCAGACATCATGTATGTCAATCTGCTCAATGAGCTACTTGACCTCAGTGATGGGATAAAGTCTTGAGACATAATGCAATATAAAAGAAATTAATGGACACAAAGGTCTCAGATACACAGAGAGGATCAAGAGGCAGACTGCTCCAACACCCCAATCCCATCGATCAGATCCTATAAGTTAAAAGCCCCACTCCATCTCCAATCCCTCCTAATCACCATGACCTCAGAGGAACTCTGAAACACAGGCTGCAAATACACAGAGAGGACCAAGCGATGAGTGAATGCCCACTCCACTCTCCACTCTCTACGCCCTCCATACCAGGGTAAAACCGCAGGCCCCTGCCCTAGTTGTCTCATCCTCTCTAGGCAGCCAGCAGGCAAGCTTCCTGCAGGTAGGCTGCTCCAACACTCTCACCCCATCCATCTGACCATGAAAGCTACAAGTCTCACACAGCTCCCAAACCTTTCTATCCCCATCAGTCTCAGAGGAACTCTGAAACACAAACTGCAACTCCATAGAGAGGACAAAGACAGGAACTCTGAAACACTACACAGAGTTGTAACTACACAGAGTGGACCAAGAGAGCTGGCAAAGAGAGTAGGCCAAGAGAGACCTCAGTGGCTCCCTGACAGACAACAGCGTAGACCAAGAACAGTTCCAAAAGACACAGACAACCAACTGCAAGGATTGGGTCAACAGGCAAAGACGCTACTGGCACCATTTGGAGGAAGAAATGGGTAGGCACCTATGCAAGAATTTGTTCAGCAACCTAAAAGAAACATGGTAATACCAGAACCAAGTGGTCATACAACAGGAAGTCTGATCATCCTAACCCAGAAGAAGCAGAAGGAAATGATTGTAAATGTAACATTATGAGGATGATGGAGAACTTTAAAGAGGAAATGAAAAAATCCTTAAAGAAATGGAGGAAAAGACAAAGAAAAAAAATGGAAGAAATCAATAAATCTTTCAAAGAAAAAAATAAACAGGTGAGGCAAACAGTTCAAGTCTAGAAAACTGAAATAGAGGCAATAAAGAAAACACAAACTGGGGAAATTCTGGATATGGAAAATCTGTGTACATAATGGGAACTACAGAGGCAAGCATAAAGAACAGAATATAAGAGATGGAAGAGAGAATCACAGGTATTGAAGATACTATGTAGGAAACAGATTCATCTGTCAGGAAAACATTAATCCAACATATTCTTGACACAAAACATCCAGGATATATGGAACACCATGAAAAGACCAAACCTTAGGGATAGAAGAAGAAGAAGAACTCCAGCTCAAAGGCACAGAAAATATACTCAACAAAATCATAGCTGGGCAGTGGTGGCGCACGCCTTTAATCCCAGCACTTGGGAGGCAGAGGCAGGCGGATCTCTGGGAGTTCGAGGTTAGCCTGGTGTACAAGAGCTAGTTCCAGGACAGGAACCAAAAAGCTATGGAGAAACCCTGTCTCGAAAAATCCAAAAAAAAAAAACCAAAAACAAAAAAACCAAAAAAAACAAACAAAACAGGAACCAAAAGCTACAGAGAAACCCTGTCTCGAAAATCCGCCCCCCCAAAAAAAAATCATAGAAGAAAGATTTTTCCAACCTAAAGAAGGATATCCCTGTGAAGGTACAAAAAGTTTACAGAACACCAAATAGACTGGACCAAAAAAAAAAGTCACCTCATCATATAACAATCAAAACATAACATAAAACATACAAAATAAATAAAATACTAAGAACTGCAGAGGAAAAAAGTCAAATAACAATTAAAACAGACCTATCAGAATTATATCCAACTTCTCAATGAAAACCATGAAAGTGAGAGGATCCTGGACAGATGTACTGCAGACAATAAGAGATCACAGATGCAAGCCCAGACAACTATACCCAACAAAGCTTTCAATTATGTTCTAGAGGATGTGAAGTAAGGGGAACACTCATCCATTGCTGGTGGGAATGCAAAGTGGTACAACCACTCTGGAAATCAATATGGCAGTTTTTCAGAAAATTGGAAATCAACCTATCTCAGGACCCAGCAATATCACTCTTGGGCATATACTCAAAAGATGCTCAATTATACCACAAGGACATTTGTTCAACTATGCTCATAGCAGCATTATTTCCAATAGCCAGAACCTGTAAACAACGTAGATGCCCCTCAACCAAAGAATGGATAAAGAAAATGTGGTACATTTACACAATGGAGTATAATTCAGCTGTAATAAACAATGACATCTTGAAATTTGAATGCACATGGATGGAACTAAAAAAAAAACATCCTGAGTAAGAAAACCCAGACACAGAAAGATGAACATGGTATGTACTCACACATAAGTGGATCCTAGCTGTAAAGCAAAGGTTAATGAGCTTATACTCCATGCTAAGTAACATGGTAAACCTGAAGAAAAACATTATATATATATATATATGTATATGTATATATATATAAAAGACTGCCTGAAAAAATTGAAAGCATGGGTGTGGGGGGACAAGGGAAGACAGAAGGGGAAGTGGAGGGGAGAAGGGGAAGGGGTAGGAGATCTTGAGGGAACAGGATAGTTGAGATGGAGGAAAGACAGAGATAAGAGCAAGGAAAGAGATATTTTAATTGAGGGATGCTGTGCACCATGTCTGTGCTCTGTGCACTAGAACCCAGTTCGCGAGCTTCCAGCAAGGGGATGGAGGTTGAGAATACAGACGCAGAGACAGACCGACACGCAGACCTTTAAACACTGATGCCAAAGCCCAAGAATACTCCCTTTATTGTGTTCAAGGGCAGATTATATAGAGATAGCCACGCCCCAGCCAAACCCACCAAAAACCACTCTCCTGCCATCAGGAACTCCAGAAGGTCTCCTGCTCAGAGCAGCTTTAGGCACTCAGATCAGGGGAAAACATGTTGATTACAAAAAATTCAGGATCTGGGGTCTCACTGCTCCCGACAGAGGGAGCCATTATGGGGTTAGCAAGAAACCTGACACTAGAGAAATTCCCAGGAATCCACAAGGATGACCTCAGCTAAGACCCTAAGCAATAGAGGAGAGGGTGCTGGAACTTGCCTTGCAAGTGAATATCTTAAATGCCATCATAGAACCTTCACCCAGCAACTAATGGAAGCTGAGGCAGAGATCTGCAGTGGAGCATTTGGCTGAGCTCCCAAAGTCCAGTCATAGAGTGAGTGGCAGTTGTAAGGCTGGGGCAGATTGCTTTATCATTATTACATATTATAATATACTATATATGTTATACTTATTATATACTCTGTGCTGGTAGTATTTAATTTCTTGTTTAGATACAGGGTCTTGAGAGTGCCTCAGGATGCCCTCTAATTTATCAAATCCCTGCCTCCGGGTTATACATACTGCTATACATCAGCATGCACGTATTCTTGTCCTCAGAAATTCAGGGGGAAAGAGGAAGCAATTGAAACAATACTTGACTAAATAATGGCAGAAATCATCACTAACTTGGTAAGACACAAACTGACAGTTATAGTACCTTGCAACTATAAATCTAAAGAGGTAAATGCCAAAGCTTAGTATCACCAACCTTCTGATAGCTAATTATAAAGAAAGAAGTCCTAAAAACAAACAAATAACATCTTACAGGATAAAAATACCACAAATTGGAATAAAAGATAATATAAATTGTAGAAAGAAAGTAACATCACATTCCATATAAAACTGTCACCTCAGAATTCTACAGGAAAAATATACACAAATATAGGCATTCTCAAATGAGGGGAACTAAGAGTGTGTTGTTAGCTGACCCAGCCCAAAAACTTAAGAAAGTTATTTAAATATAATAATATAATATTTCAAAAAGAGACTTGAAAAATCAGAAATGAAGAAAAATCAATGGGAAAATAAAAACTGTCCATAAAAATAATAGTTTCTTTGTCCTCTGAATTTCTTATGTTTCATATTTGAAATAAAAATTACAATATTATCTGATGTGCCTCTAATACTTACATGGAGAATATTTTTAAGTGCAGAATGAAAAGGAAGTAATTTTCTATCTACTCAGCAGGTAGAAAGGATGACCTAAATAGATTGTGATGATTTGTCAGTTTGTAATATAGTATCTGTGTAACAAAGATGATGTATAAAGGGATAGACTCAAAATCACATACTTTAAAACAGCACTGAAGTAAAACATCAATGGATAGGGAATCTAAAAATGGAAAAAAAATCTGAATGAATGGGGATACCACCAATGAAACACAAAATTAAGCTTAAGCTTTTAGCTTTAAGTAACCACACTGAACACCAATAGTTAAGATAAACCAAACAGAAAAGAGATTGGCAGATGGACTGATAACTAAGCAAGACCCAGTACAATCTTTTGTGATTTCATGTTTGATGAAAACTGGAACAAGGTAAATCAATTAAATGTTAATCCAGTAAAGGGGAGCTATGACTATAGCAATATGTGATTTAAAAAATGGCCTTCTGAGTAAAGAAAACCCTAAACTAAGAAGTACCATGTATAACTGTCAATAAATTGAGTAGTTACTATAATCAAACCTAGTTATCCTTGATGGGAATGAACCAAAGAATCCAGCAGTAAATTTTGTGAAATTAAAACCGATAAATCTGAAAAGAGAAATAGAAAAATATACAACACTAGTGAAAGACCTCAACATTCTCTTTTTAAAAATCGTAAGTAGAAAAAAATCAGTGGGCATAATTTAATACCATTCAAAATCTCTTGGCCAATATTCATGGCATTCTCTATTTAATAAGACTGAATGCACATTATCTTCCAGTCTCTACATAGAAATACAAAGACAGGCCATATGATAAAAGAACAAGCTTGGTAACAGGAAATGCTTGGAGAAACCAAAAAGACTTGAAATCAAATAGAATAGAATTAATAACATCAAATACAATAAACTTGGAAATCATTTACAGAAATATAACAGGGAAATCTTCAAACATTTGGAAAACAAACAACACTCTTTGAATAGTTCATGGTTCAAAGAGAAAGTCTCAAGGGCAATATAACACTATCAAACTGAGTGAATATGGAATACAATAAATCAATATTTATGGGATACAGCCAAAACATTGCTGTTGGGAAATTTTATTGTAGTAAATATATGCAAACAAAAGATGAGGTTTAAATGAATAATCAAAGCTCTGTCAAGGAAAATGTGAAGAAAACAGCAAAATATAATGAAGAATGCAAAGTCTGTCTTGGAAAGCAGAAGACAGAACTCTTCCCAGTCCTTCTCACTGAGTCAGTCAGTATTACTCTGATTGTCCAGTTTGTGTAAACAAAAAATACAATCAGGATTAGAAAGAGGAAAAAAAATTAACCTGAGAACAAAAGTACAAAGGTAAGAGTTTCCAGAGAGAGAGAGAGAGAGAGAGAGAGAGAGAGAGGAAGGGAGGGAGGGAGGGAGGGAGGGAGGGAGGGAGGGAGAGAGAGAGAGAGAGAGAGAGAGAGAGAGAGAGAGAGAGAGAGAGAGAGAGAATTTGCACATGTGATGAAATTAATTCAAATCCCTGTAGGGATTATGTTATGATAAGTTATCTGTAAACTAGATGGCTAGAAACATCAGTAGTACAAATCAAACCTACTTTGCAAATCACAACCCTAAATATTACTGCCTGAGAATAGAAGAGATGTCCAATCATAAAAAGGTGAGCGAATTATTTGTTTTGCTTTTTTTCCTGTTTAAACTCACAACAGATTTATGTTCATGAACACTGGAGATGACTGTTTACTTTTCTTAGTTCAATAAGCTAAAGGTTAAGTTCTTCCAGAAATATTCTCACAGATATGTAAAATTTTCGTCTGAGTATCATTTAACCTAAACAAATATACAATCACAGCTATAAATCAACTTATGAATATATATGTAAAACATTTAACAAAACACTAACAAATTAAAATTTAAATAGATAGAAAGATTTACATGGTGCCCACTTGGGCAACACATATACTAAAATTAGAACAATACATAGACGTTCAGCATGGTCTTAGAAAAGGAAGAGACACAAATTCATGAGATATACCATATATTTTGTAAGTAGATGGAACTCTAAAAGATTATTGAATGAGGTAGTCCCAACCCAGAAAGACAAATGTTGCATATTCTCTCATTGGAGGGTGTTAGTTCCAAATCTTCAGATGGGAGCATATATCGAGGGGTAATTTTAGAAGCCAGTTAAATAAAAAGGGACAATTACCAAGGTGTAGAGGTGTGGGAAAGGAACAGAAAAGAGAATAACAAAGCACAAATGACCTTTTGTTCCCATGGAAATAGGAAAGGTGAACTCTAAGCAGAGAGGAGAGGAGGATATAAATAGAGAAGAAAGGAAGTCAGAAATAGCACTAATGATGTTTGAAAAAATCATAAGGAATTATTCTACTAGCTACCACAAATAAAACACACACACACACACACACACACACACACACACACACACCTCATTGCATCTGGACTGACTGTGCTCCCTCCAAGAGTCAAAGATCATTTAACAAATCCCCGAACATCATCCATTCCAATATCATGCATGAGAAACCCTCTTGAGTGGTTGGTCAGGGTTGCTTAAGACATTCCCAAAATATTATGGTGTATTGCTGTTGCCTTTCATTGCCAACCTCCCCTACAGAAGAGGAAAGTAATTCCCTATTGCTGAAGACACGACACTCTTCAAATGCAGAACCTAGAGGCCCCTTCAGCTGGAACTGACCTGAATGCTGCTTCCTGGGTCAGTTAAGCTTCTCAACTAAGTAAGCAAAAGTCTTACCCAGCTATGACACCTATGAACCAAAAGGACAACCATCATGCTACAATAACCCTAAGGGTTCAGTAGTGATACATGTTGTTTTATCTTCGGCACAGCGTCTGTGCCTTAGTCTACTGCTATTTCAACCAGCAATAGTTACTTCATAGTTACCAGCCTGCTTCTCTGAAAATGGCCTGACTGCTCAGGCCACAACCTGGAGAGAATCCTTTTCCCACAGGCATCTGCTCTGTCACTGCTACTAAAGGTAGTTTTTAACTAAATCTCTTTTGTTCTATTTATTTATCTATCTGGAGTCTGATTAACAGGCTAGGGTTGAAAAACCTGTGAACTCAGAGAAGCAGAGTAGCAACTAGCTAACCTTCTCTCTTTGCTGGCATTTCCCACTAAAACAGGTCCTTCTCTTCTGCCAAAAACAAAACAAAACAAAAAACAAAACACTCAAAATGACTCCCTACTACTTCTGATACATCTCTCTAACTCTTCTAGATGCCCTATGATGCTCTATTGTTTCTTTCTGTCAACTGGTTGCTAACTTAGCCTCCTAACCTAAGGTATTTATTTAATTAATGCTGATGCTAACTTGGGGTTCATAGTGTGATCAGATATCTCCCAAGGGGTACACATACGTTGGCAGTAATGAAAAGCTCTCTAATTAGACTTAAGACACACTCAACAAAACAGACATTATGTTTAGTACTAGAAACAAAGCCAAATACCCATGACTAGTGAAGTCATGGATCTTTGTGGAGAACCTACAACCAATACTTTGCTACACCTGCACAACCCATAAATTGCACTGCAAGTATTTTGCTTATACCTACAGATAAGTGTAGTCCTCATGCCTCATCAAGAAAACCTCTCTCACAGTAGACAGAAACCAATCAAAGTTTAGTGTTGTAGAGCCAAATTTCAATGGATATGTCTACAAAGCAAATTCTTTCACCGAAATGGGAAACATTGTAGAAGAAGGGTTAGAAAGATTTTAATAGCCAGAAAATTAGGGATTTTACTATGAGATTGTGTTTCCTGGTAATATCAGAATCTGCACCCATAAAGTCTCACCAACATGACAACCAAAACATGCAATAAGGGCATATAGCACTAAGCCAAGCCAAAGCAGAAAGGGACTTTTGTCTTGTAGGCCTCTACACTACACAAAGAACTTTAGGAAACTAGGGAAGTTGGGAGCAGGAGAAATGTTTCTACCCAGTAAAGGAAGCACCAATTGGTTGTTTGGTGCTAAGGGGTCAGCCTTGAAAACATATATACAAGTAAAATTATATGAACTGAACTGCTGGGGAATAATCCTTTTGTACACCGTGAAGGTTTGTTGATGTGATTGGTTAATAAAGAAGCTGACTGGCCAATAGCTGAACAGGATATAGTTAGGTGGAAGAGTCAAATTGAAAATAATGGGAGGAAGAATCGTGGAGTCAGGGGAGTAGGCAGCAGCTGCAGGAAGAAGTAGGAGGGACATGCTGTGCTGAGAGAAGGTATAAAGCCATGTGACAAAGCATAGATAAGAAGTATCAGTTAATTTAAAATTTAAGAGTTAGCTAGTAAAAAGCCTGAGCTTTTGACCGGGCACTTGTAATCAATAAAAACCTCAGTGTGTTTATTTGAAAGCAGTTTTAGTTACAGAAAAGAAAAACTCTACTTACACTGAACAGGCTGTGTGTGTGTGTGTGTGTGTGTGTGTGTGTGTACAGATACATGTGTGTGCACGCAGAAATAATTAGTGAAAAAAGAAACCATGGCTTTGATGGAGAGTGGAGGGGGCATATAGGAGACTTTGAAAGGAAGAAAAAGAAGAAAGACAGGTTGTAATTATATTATGATTTTCTCAAGGACAACAACAACAAAGAATAAAATGAGGGAAATAGGCATTTCAACTGATGAAATAAAAACTAAACTATTACTAATACCAAATATTGGAGAGTGTGTAGAGAATAATAGATCACAAATATACTGCTGGGGAGACTATAAATTAGCAAAGACATTTTAAAATATTTTGGCAGCTTGTTAAAATCTAAGCACAATCATGATACACAGTCCAGAAATTGAACTTTGAACATTTACCTAAGAATAATGGAAACATGTTTCCACTGAAATTGAACATTTATACATGTTAACTTTATTTGTATAACCTACTAACTAGGAACAGCCCAAATGCCTTTCATCAGATGAATGAACTGCCACAGGTTAGCTGTGGGATGTGACTCAATAATAAACCAGAGTACATGAGAGATGAACACAAAGAAAGGCACAATCCTCTATGCAAGTGGGGATGGAAGCCAGTACTTTTTGCATGCTAGGTAAGTGTTTGAACACTGAATAGTAGCCTCAACTCCTAACCATTATTTATAATGGCAAAAGGTTAGTTATTAGATTCTCTAAATAAAAAAATTTAGAAGTAGAAACTGTCATGCAACTGGGAAGATGTGACAGAGGAAAGATGCTATGTTCATGGTGATGTTCTCCCCTAGACTGCACCAATGTGACTATAGTACAGATCTTGAATGTGTCTGCACAGAGTGAAGGGAGTGAATGATACACAGGTTTTTCTAGTCTTTGGTACATACAATTCAACATGGATTTACAATAACTTCACAAAGAAATTTGCAAAGAGCTAGAACATTGGAGACACATGAGATGGAATAAATTGTTGCATGTCATTTTGGTCAATTTTGAATTGGCAACTTCATGTGATATATTGAGGCAATGTACAGGATGTATGGGACCTGTTGTAAAACTCTTGAATGTAGGGCAAGAAGCATGGCTCAGTGTTTACCTACTAGGCTTAGCATGTGTCAAACTCTGGGATCAAGCCCCCAAACCAACAAATAAATAAATAAACATATAAATAAATAAATGCTTGTAAAATTCTTGAAAGCAATAAACTCACTAAATATAGACAAAAATTTAAGAGCAGTAGGATCAAAACCCACTGCCATTGTTCTTGAGTTCTCAGTAGTCCTCATTGTCCGCTATGTTCAGCGAGTCCGGTTTTGTCCCATGTTTTTTCAGACCCAGGCCAGCTGGCCTTGGTGAGTTCCCGATAAAACATCCCCATTGTCTCAGTGTGTGGGTGCACCCCTCGCGGTCCTTAGCATGTACTGGCTTTGTGGGAGCCTAGGCTGTTTGGATGCTCACCTTACTAGACCTGGAAAGGGTGGGAGGTCCTTGGACTTCCCACAGGGCAGGGAACCCTGACTGCTCTTTGGGCTGAAGAGGGAGGGGGAGGGAAATGGGAGGCGGTGGCGGGAAGGAGGAAGAAATCTTTAATAAATAAATAAATTAATTAATTTAAAAAATTAAAGGGCAATATAAATACCTAAACAGTTATTTTATGATAATTTTAGCATGTTTAGTCACATAACTAAAACCAGTATCCTTCATGGTATCGTTTTAGTTATATAATAACCAAATGTCTATGAAATAAATTCTCTTACACATGGATACTGGAAATAAACATGAGTGTGATATACATGTATATATAGCAATGTTATCCATATTAAATATGAGTTTATAAATATGAAGATGTTGGTAATGATAAAATCATGTTCTTAATATGGTTAACACGTTAAATTTGATATTCCCTGTTATCATTGTTTTAAAGAGAAAATATTAATAACATCAATGTTTATATGGCAATGCTTTTAAAAGGTTGTATACATAGTTCATGCATATTCATACATATCATGGTTCATACATAGTCTCTAGGCTAAATATACACCTGACTTAATATACAAATTGTGGCTGTTGAAATAAAAATCACTTGCTCAGGGTATCCTGGCTTTTGGATGAAAGTACAAAGGGAGCTAGACTCATACTAATGTCTCTATTAAAATAGGAGAGGTAGAAGCTTCTTGCTGGAGTATACAGGGTCACTTATGTATAAAATCACATTATCTGCAAATAAAGATATTTTGTCTTCTTCCTTTCCTATTGGTATCCAGTCATATCCTTTGGATATCTTATTGCTGTGTCTACGATTTCAAGTATTACAATAAAGAGGTATAAGAAAGAATGAACGGACATTCTTGTCTTCCTGATTTTAGTGAAAATGTTTTGGTTTTTCTCTCCATTGACATTGATGTTGGCTATTGGCTTGTTGTGATTCTTTATTATGTTGAGGTATGTTCCTTTTATCCCTAGTTCTCAAAGAAATTTTATCATGAAAGAATGTAATGAGATGATCTTGCGGTTTTGTCTTTCAGTCTGTTTATGTGGTGAGTTACATTTATTGACTTACATATAATGAACAATGCCTGCATCTGGGGAAGAGGCCTATGTGATTACGATGGATAATTATTAATGTATTCTTTCAATCAAAGACTCTCAAACTCTGGATCCCGGGCAACTGCCATGGCTGCAAGGACGTGGTAGAAAGTGCCTCTGTTGGTTGGTGAGTGACATTACCTAATGAAGATGGGCTGGGAAGAAAGACTAGGCCAATCAGTGAGAAAGAGGCAGAGAACCAGGTTTCACACCAAGAGGCGGAGGTCCCAGAGAGCGGAGGTAAAGTAGGATGGGCTCCTGGAGGAAGGACTAATGGTGATTTTGGAGAGACCAGAATGGAGGACAGAAAGGATAGTGAAAATTGGCTACCTGTGTCTGAAATATAGTGTATCCACTGGGAAGCGGCCAGAACTGGAGAAAAGTTTTTCTGTAGGTTGGCAACTGATGCAAAACAATGGAGATAGAATAGGAGGACAGCTGGGAGGTTTGACAAGGAAGAGGGGGTTCTGAGTCAGCACCAAGAGGCAGAGTCCCCAGGACTGGAGGGAGGGTGGAAGGAAGAACTCCCCCAGGCAGGTTATGAATGACTAAGTCCGCAAAGACAGGAGTGAAACGACTTCTCTTGTGATTCTTGGCATGAATAAAACACAGAACTTTCTTCCTTATTTTTTAATCTTTGCTTCCCTTCATGTTTGATTAGTATAGCTTATACACAGTGATTACCATGCCTGAGTTAAGGAAACTCAGGTAGTTGTCTCCGTGGAGCACCCCACTTTCCAATCCTTGGTCTCTCTACCTCATAGCTGCGCCTGCAAAATTTGCCAGTTTTCATTCACAGCTTTGAATGATTTTGAATTCTGTTTTGCATTTCAGTTTTGTCTGAACCCATATGGCAAAGTCGAAACTCCAAACAAATCTGAGAAATCCCATCTTGCGCTAACCATTCCCTGTGGCTCAGTAAAGCTCTGGGAGTAGAAGCACTCCCTAGTTCTTCCTTGTTCCATGGCCATCTGGATCTGCACCTATAGACTTGGGTGGCTCTCACAATTGACCCTGACACATGAAATGAAGAGATTTCAGTGTTTTCTTTGGTTCCAGTGAGTCTAGAGACACAGAATAGGAAAACACACTGAAAACAGTCTTTAGCATGAGAGGAGCATCCTGCTTCAGCACGGGCATTCTCACCTGTGTATGACCACTCTGGGACTTTGTTGGATTTAGAACTCACAGACTCACTGACTAGCATGAGTTATTAACCACCAGTCAATATTACTTGGGCTGAACGGGATTAAATTCTCCAAGCAGCGCTTTGAACTAAACACTGATATTATCCACTAATTTTTTTTTTTTTCACTGAATTCAGTCCCTTTTTTTAGCAAAGTTCTGAGCATTCTGCAGCCAGTTATTCCTTTCCACACACACAATGCAAGTTGGTGTTTACGAAAGCACGGGCAAAAGCGTGTAGGTAGAGTGGATTTTATGTTTGAGTTCGTTCTTGATGAAATGAGTGGGATTTGAACAGACAGGACATGATGGAAAGAACATTTTGTTTTAAGAGATCATTTTGTCTAAAAACCCAAAGGAACTTGTAAATGAATGATTTATTTAGACAGCAATGTGGTAAAATGTCTGCGGTACAACAGTATGAAAAGGCATTATCCACTGGGGATTCATTTTCTTTATTGCCTTTCCTGCGAAGTTTTTGAAAATGAAAATATTACAGTTTTCTCTCCTTGACATTCAAATAAACGATAAAAGAGAGGCAAAAAAATGACCAAGGGGAGACTCTATCAGAGTAAATAGAGTCAACACTGAAGAAGTTGGAGTGCCTCAGAAGACAGTAGATCACATGACTGTCCCCCATCTCCCCCCACCCCCAGGCAGGTTTTGCCCTAATTCCTCCAACCTTGCACTAAATGCTCCTTCCTTCAACAAGACTCAACCCTATAATCAGCTCTTTAGACAAGTTTTCATGAGGGGTTTTCTGCCCCAAGGGGGCTCCACACTTAAGACACATTTTGATTTGGGAAATAAAGGTTGATGGTAAATGGAGGGGGGAAATCACTTTAGATCTAAGTTCAAATGGCCATGCAAGACAAAACATTGCAGACTTGGTTCTCTAAGTGACAGCATTGAAACATGAAATGACAAGACGCATGATGCATGAAAGAGGCCTCAGAGAGGGGGACACCAGGTTGGTCTTCTCACACTAATTGGTTGAGGGTGAACATGAGCTTCAGGCTCATTAAGACACTTGGTTTGCTATTAGGCTTTATGTCCTGTGGCTCATTAATTCCCTGTTGCTCTAGCCTCAGGCTGTGTTGCTTTCTCACTGGGTTCATGGGGTAAGGATTTTCCTGTCTCTTAAAACCATCGCAAGCATCCAGCCCCACTGGCCTGTGAAGCATTTGCAAATTCCTTACAGCACCTATGACCCAGGAGTCCAGTTTCAATTTTAAATGTTAACTTTAAAGCGGAGAAGAACATAATTAAATATGATTAGAGCTGGCTTAGTTATTCACGACTACTTCGGAGACCTTCTACAAACCAGAATGTAACCTCTTTGTTACATCGCCAGTGTGATTTCTCCAGAGGATTGGACTGTGTTGCTCTTAATATTTGCTTTTATAAGTGAATGTGGTTTTTTGTGGGAAGAGATAGACTAGGCCAAGGCAAAATCATAGGCATTTTCTTACTATTATTTACTACACTGAAACTATTTCTGAAGTGCTTATATCTCCTGCAATATATAAGCATGTAAAGGAAAAAGTAGATATAAAGAGTAGATGGAATCAAGCCAATGAAAGATGAGAGCTCCAGTTAAAATAGCTTCACAGTCAGACCCCCATGGCATCTTGAAAACCTGTGGTCTCTTCTGTGATGGGCTTTGAATTAGTCTCTCACCTTTCTTTTCTAAAACTTATCTTATTGTGTATGTGTGTCTGTGTGTGTGTGTGGTATGTGTGTGTGTGTGTGTCTGTGTGTGTGTAGGGGAGTCACAGTGTGGATATGGAGATCAGACAACAATCAGCAGGAATTAGTTTTTAAATGTAGGACACAAGGATTGAACCCAGATCCTTAGGCTTAGCTGAAAGTGTACTAACCTCTTTGTTCTAGGTTTTCTATCTCTTTACCTAATCTAAGAAAAGGTTTAAAATGATATTCTGAACCTCAGTGATGATGATCTCCATAAAATTTTAGAGACCTGATAGGAGCCAAACCCAGATCTGGTAGACTATACCATCTTAGGCCAAGTTTCTTTTTAGTATTTCCCGTATACCACTAAGACAAATTGTATGTAAAACAAACCACTAGGGAATGAAATGAACTTACTCCTGTCTCAACAATAGTACAAAACTCATTTATGAAGGGAGACTGAACCTAAATTATAAACTTAGATGTTACAATAATTTATAGCTTCTTCTATCTGTATTTTATAAACGTAGCTACATTTTGGTCAGGTAGATACCTAACCTATTTGTATTTGAAAAGTTAAGTGCAAGTTGTTCTCAGAGAAGAACACAAGGTACCAAAGACTTTCTGATCCCTGACCCTCATGGTTACTGAATATTGGGCGCTGGGGAAGTGGCTGGTGGTGGGTGGAGTGTGAACACTGCAGACAAATGTGCCAAGAGCCTTGCAAAGGGCTCTTCCCTCTAACAGAGCATGCCATCTGGATCCCATCCAAGGGCGGGTTCCAAATGAGAGTTTCCTTCCTCGCTTTCTCTTCTGAGCATTTGCTGCACGTTTGCCTCAGTCCCTCAGTTATTTACCACAGGTGTGTCAGTAATTATGATATATTGTAAACATTTACACTGGATAATGGTCCTCAGCTCCTTCCACCTGTGACCCGGTACCTGCATACCAAGCAGTCACGCACAACTGGAAGAGGTAGGGGCTGCTAACTTATGGGAGCTGGGGAGTTTGTGTCTCCCTCTCCTCTGATATGCTATTCTTAGGGAATTAATATTTGACTACAGACCTTTTTCTTATCAGTCTTTTAGATTGTTCACTTAAACATATCTTTTAACCTTCAAATATTAACAATTTAAACCTTACTAAATGGCATGCATGCTTCACTGTCTTCGTAAACTAAGTTAAGATAAATGCACATTTATTTTCTAAATGGTTTAGATCTTATTGCATTTGATAATTAGACCATGATAGAATGAGTCCCATCAGTGGAAAGCAGACTATTTATGTAAGTGGTCATATATGTCTGTGTCTTCTGAGATCTTGAGTTTGTTTTATAATAATAATGATGATAAAATCTTCCACATTATAGGTACAAAGATTCTGGAATTAAAATAATACACCATTTACAAGCTATGTTACCTGGTATCAAATTTAGACCTTTTTGTGCACCGTAGTCAAGTCATTCCACCAACTGAGCTACATCTCCAGGCCCCACATTGTCTTAAGTCATGCTGGCTACACAGTGATGACATTGATGGCATTCGTCACCCCAGCATGTATCTAGTACCCAGTACACCTTGGGGATTCTTTGAGAAGCTTCACCTCAATCAACGGCTTCATTTTCCTTTGCAATTTCTTGTTATACATGCAGGTGAGAAGAGCAATTCAAAATTTTCCAGAGAGTTAACAAAGCAATGTTCACAGAGAAGGCACACAAGCAGATACAAGAAACAACAAAATATTCTTTGGAAGGAAAACTATGAGAGCATCTGTCACACGCATAAATGAACTAAAATGAATATTTCTAAACAAAAGAACTCAAAAGCCACACAGGAAATTCCCTAGACATAAGAAATTTGCATCTAAAGCAAAATAATTGGAAATGGTTTTAAAAAATATAATCCTTATCTTTAATTCTGTCCTGTTTATGCTAACTACTATTTAAATTCAAACAAAAGGCTTGAAGGCAGACATAAATGTGGTATGAAGGAAAGATGAAGGAAACAGAAAGAGATGGCAACACTGGCCAGGTGCTGAGGATGCTATTGACCAGTTTCAGAGACAAAGACCAGCAGTTGTTTGGGTACCAACAATGGCAGGTGTTGGCATGTTGTTGTAGGTAACACAGACATCTGAAGGCATTATTAATTATGGAGTGGGTTGTGCTCTCTTCTCTCTCTCTCTCCCCTCCCCTTCTCCCCCCCTTTTCCCTCTATAACCCATCTAATAAATGTCCAATTTTATTCCGTATGGTGTGTCTATCTCTGTGCCTCCCACCCGCCACCTGCCCACACAGCTCGCCGGGGACCAGCCAGCCACCACCTTGGATTGTGGACCCACAGCAAATCCATTACACCCTGACATGAAAAACCAAAAAAAAAAAATGGTAGAGTGAGATACATAGCTATTCTATTATTGCAAACAATCAAAAAAAATAGTCTTTTCTTTGGAAACCAAAATAAATAGTTACTAATATGATCTGAACCCCTGAGCCATCCTCAGGGTGGGCATATAGACACGCTAACTATCTAAAAAGGCCAGGAACACTGAGTGTATACAAGCAACTGGGAAACCTCAAACAATTATTTGGTTCATTGGGCTTTAAAGTATCAGAGCCTAAAGGAAGAATGTCTGTTGTTTTAAGTTCTTATTTGTCAATTAAGCTATCCTTCCATTTCACAGTTGGTAACACTTAGAAAACCTGTGACTGAAAATCACAGCCTTACCTTGTTCTGTAAATAAGAACTAAAATGCCTCGGGGAAAGAGGAGCAGTGAGCTCCTGGAAATGGAAATGTTTGTGTTAAGAAAAATGTACAGTCTACCAACAATGACAGTCCCTCTTCCCACCTCCCCTCCTCCAGGGCCAGCCTGGGTTTGGGCTGCAGCTGTTTTGTAAGTTGCCACAGCACTGGCTGCAGATTGAAGCTCTGGGCAATCCTCTCACTGAGCTTAGCGTAAGCTGCTGCTTAATCAAGGTGAAATAAACACATATCCAAGTATTTCTACCAAAGACAGTGGCTTCAAGAGCATTCTTTGATCTCTCTGCCCCATGATGAACAGAAAACACACCTCATCAGTAGCTAAAAATGTAAAATCTCCCATCCATATGGAAATAATGAAAAATTTCAAGCCACAAATGTCATATATCCTTTCTGCTTGTTGCCCGTTAGCACCAGAACAACACTGATTTTATCCAAGTGAATCATGATGCAACAGATACTTTCTCTCTAGAAACCATTTTCACAAGTATATGCTGAAGTGCTGAGTCAGTTACAGACAAATACTTAAAATGGTCTCAATTACTCTAAAATATATATTTGAAAATTTCTCTTTTATATTCGGCCTGGGATTATAAATTTAATAAATGTTAATTTGTGATTTTTCTATCGACTTATCAGTATTGTATATAAACAGATATAGACATCACATATAATTAAGGATGCAATTAAAAAGTAGTCACCATGTAAAATTTATAGGGTTTTTTCTTTTACATGACATTGCATTTTTTTTTAATTTCTCTTGGTTATTTAGAGACCCTGCTGTTCTACTGAGGACTTTCAACCCCTATAAGGAATTAGCTACATCACTGTCAGAATTATTGTCTACCCAATATGGCTATTTTGTCTCAAAAGTGTCCTGTAGTTCTTTACTTCCCTCAAACTAAGATTGAAATTCTCTTTCTAATTCTCACATCATCCCTATTCTGCCTTTTTGCGCATGTGTTTCCTGACTAAATTTTTTAACAGGATGAACTGCTAAGCTTGCCTGATGGGCAAAGTCATCTTTGACCAAACTGCAGTCCTCACTGATGCTGTTCTCCTGGCTTAGGTCTTCTCTAGCCACTCACCTTCCACAGCCTCCTGATCCACCTACCTGGAGTGCACTATCTGGAGCTTCCAGTAAGATTTCCTTCTTCCTCTGAAGAACCTCTAACTTCTAACTTGTGAAACCAGGCCTGTTTTGCTTAAGTAGAAAGGACCAATTATTACACACCAATTCATTTAATGATTTACTTAAAGCACTGATTACCCCGCCTATTTGCCAAAATGGCTCTGCTTGCTACCTGGAAAGGAGTGGCCTGGAGAAAAAGCTACAACAATGGGTCATTAATTACCCTTAACAAGCTGCAAAATCTTGTTCGCCCACCTCACCTTGTGGTTTCAGAGTATGAAAAGAGAATGCAAACTGAACCCAGGAACAAAGATTTTCAGGTGCTATCTTGGCTTCAATGTACTGGTGACATCTGTCTTTCACTCTCTTTGGCATCAGTGTTTATTTCTAAAATGCTCCAGGAACATGCCTACATGATTGTCATTTACATGGTGTCTTTATTAGGGGTTCTCTTGCTATGATATATACCATGACTTCAAACAGCTTGGAGAGGAAAGGATTTATTTGCTGACACTTCCTCATCACCAATATCCAGTGAAGTCAGGGAAGGAACTAAAGGCAAGGATCTGATACAACAATCCATGGAGTAGTGCTGCTTACTAGCTTGTTCCTCACAGATTGTTTGAGCTGCTTTCTTATATACCCAGGATCGCCTACTCAAGAGTGGCACTGCCCATAAGGAGCCAGGTCCTCCTATATCAACTACTAATGAAGGAAATTTTGTACAGGCTTACCTATAAGCCAATCTGGTAAGGAGTTGTCTCAGTTGATGTTTTCTTTTCCCAAATGATTACCCTGAGTCAAGATGACATAAACTAGTCAGCACACATGTGTATCCCTTAATCTATAATGCTCTATCATCAATATAAAGGATGTCATCTCATTTGTTTCTGTACAGCAATTCCATAGGACCTAGGATCCTAGAGGTATATGTTTCATATATGTATATATGTGTGTGTGTATAAATTATTGTATAAATATACACATTATAAGTATGTATGTATAATGTTATTATGTTATATTATATACACATAACATATTTTGATATATACATATAATTATACTTATACAGGAAAACATGCATGTTTATATGTATTTATACAAATTAAAATTTTAATAATCTATTTTTTGAGCCCTTATTCAATAATTTATTACAATCTTTCACATAAATTCTGAACTTCTGTGTGTGATGTCTATAGACAATTAAAAACACAAGGAATAAGTGTCATATTTTTTGATTTTAGTGAAATTTAAATTATGATGTAAAAGGGAAGTTTTAGCAAGTAGTATTTCTGATGAAGTATACATGTCAGGCATGGGTTGGACATCTCCTGGAGAAAATTATCCCTACTTTGAACCTTCAAGGATGAGGAAGTATTGGCCAGTGTAATAAGTGGAACGACACAGATTAGAATGAGTCGAGCATTCTAAAGAGAAAAGAGAATGTAGAAATTTGAAAAGATGGAAAAGAAAATATGGAAAATGTTGATAATAATCGTTTCCAGAAAGAGAAAGAGAAAGAGAAAATAGAATGAAAAGTAAAAGACCGAAAAAGAGTGGAAGGAAAAATATGTGCAATAAAATCTCATATGAAGGGCAGTGGGGTGTGGATGTGGCTGAGGAGATGGAGACCTCTTTTGAAGGAAGTGGGCCTGGGGTGTGGCTGAGATGGAGATTCATTTGAAGGAAGTGGGCCTGGGGTGTGGCTGAGATGGAGATTCATTTAAGGGAAGTGGGCCTGGGATGTGGCTGAGGAGGTGGCTGAGGATAAAGTACTTTTTACAAAAATGCAGGGAACTGATTTTGAATCCCCAAAACTCATAGAAAACCAGAAGCAGTGTTATGTTCCTGGAGTTGCCTTGCTCCTAAGGAAGATGGGAGACAGAGATA
This sequence comes from Microtus pennsylvanicus, assembly GCF_037038515.1. Lineage (NCBI taxonomy): Eukaryota > Metazoa > Chordata > Mammalia > Rodentia > Cricetidae > Microtus > Microtus pennsylvanicus. Next base: position 99,014,633 of record NC_134584.1, read on the forward strand.
TAAAAGAATCTATGGAAGTTCTGGGCCACTTATCCTGACATATGAAGCGATGGGCAACAAAAAGGGAGTTAGTCACTGACCTACACCCAAAGTTGCCCTCTGACCTCCAGGCACAATTTAACCTTCAGACATACAAAGGCACGAACTTCTCTCTTTTTTACACACACACAGAGAGAGAGAGAGAGAAAGAGAGAGAGAGAGAGAGAGAGAGAGAGAGAGAGAGAGAGAGAGAGAGAGGAAGACATACACACTGCTTGCTGCTTACATCACATATTCAAACTTTCTTTTAAGAAAGTGAATGGAATCTTTTTAATCTTTTTTTTGTGGAAAAGTCACAATTTAATATGGAAATAAATGTTAGTATATCATGACTTCTCCAAAATATGACTTAAAGAGTTGCTACTCATATCCGAGTTTAAATAAATGAGAAAGAGTTCCATATATAAACTATCTATTGTGCAAGGCAAATTGCAGTGTGACTAGGTACTTAATTGGCTATCTGAAAATCTATTCACATTTTATCCCCCATCTCAGTTATGTGATCGAAATCTAGTTGACGTCCAATAAATAACGGTTTGGTAATAGTAAATTTGTAAAGTTTTGCATAACTTCCCAGATGGGCAGATTGTCAGAATGCCAACATCTTAAAAAGCCATATGACAGCTTCTAATGTTTATTTCTTACATCTCTCTTGCAAATTACTACTTTATTAGCATCAAGCTCATATTAACACCGGAAAATCAACTCTAAGTTTGCTGCTGGGCTCCAAGTCTCTCCATGCTTCAAATGCTTCATACTCCAACATCCAGACCATTTTTCTTCAAAATCTGTTTTTCTGAAATGAATATTTTTGTATTTTGTCCCTATCACTTAGATTTAATTTTTATACTTTTAACATCTATATTTAAACCAAGAGGATTTGTTATCAAATGTTAATGATTTACTCATTTTCTCAAACACCTTTCCTTTCAGGTCCTCCTCTTCTACTTTGTCTTTCTCTAAAGGAGCCCCAAAGACCAGCCACTTCGCTTTGCTTAGTCTTCAACCACATCTGTAGCAATGCCAGCTAGTGTCATTTTGCTTTGTCTAAGCAAGTTAGGCAGTGGATGGTTCCTATCATCTAATACTTTCATGTAAAATTAAGTGTTGGAATAGTTATTTTAATGACCTGGAGTGTACCACTTCAAAACCTATGCAAAAAAAAAATACATTTATGTCTAAACACACTGTGGTTCAAATGATGGGTACACTTTCTGGTCCCTTGAAATCTACAGACGTTTATGTTAATACTTACTGTTTGTCTCACCGATGTTTAAATCCACAAGTAGATTTAGTGGGATTTACACACAGCCTTTCTGCTTTGGGGATTGTGCGTCTTTGCAGTTACTCTTTTGGAGACCTCTCTAGTGGGGACAGAAAGGAGACATTTTCATCAGTCCTTTCATTCCATGCAACCCAAAGCTTTGCTGAAGATTAGTAGTGCAGTGGTCTATTCTCCCACAAATACACACAACAGGGCTTATATGTGGTTCAGTTCACAGTAAAGCAGACTGGCCTCTAACTCACAGAAATCAGTCTGCCTTCAGAGTGTTGGGGTGGATCAAATGGGTACAGCACCACACCCAGGCTGATTGAAATCCAGATATAATTTTTAGTTGTTTACTTTCTTCTCATGTCCATCCCAGTCTCCGACTTCTCCCTGGTTCGTATCCTTTCTTCGCTTTGTTTCTTTGTTTTCCCTTTTCATCGAGACTGTGGGGATGTCTGCTTCTGCTCCTTTATCCTTTAGGCTATGCAAGTTAATAATTAAACCTAAGTAATATAACTGTCTAAGTATCAAATCCTTTTCAAAGCCCTTTGTATTCACTACTATATTTAATCCCCACATAACTATAACAATTTTAATGCTCTCATCATTATGCAAGGCTAGACTATAAGGTTTAACTAAATATTCTGGTGTTTTTTGTTTTTTTTTTCTAACTCATTTAAAGTAGACTTATGATCCATATACTTCTTAAACTCCCATTGACTTATTAGGTCATGTCTCATATGAAACCACAGTAAACAAACAAATGTGCTTTTCCTTTCCTCTAACTTACAGGTAGTGAATATAGCCAAGTACTCTTGCTATAATTTAAATATGTGGACCATTTTATTAAATGCTGTGAGGGCTCTCCCGTATGTGGACTTTGGAGATAGTCGGGGATGACAATAATTAGTAGCAACTAATAGAAGCTAGTGAAATGTTTTATAAATAAATGGCAGTTTGGTAAGTACCTCACTGAGAAAAGTCTATAAACCTAAGCTGTTTGATATATCCTCTAAAAACCTGAGGCAAATGGAAGACAACTTCTTCAAGCTAATGTAAGCTGAACAAAATAATAATTTCAGGTTGATAAGATGGCTTAGTGGGTGGAAACTTGCCACATGAGCTTGATGATGGCCAGAGTTGAATCAATGGATGATACAGAAGGGCCACTTGTCTGTTCCTGGCCGCTTAGCCCTGAGATAATCACACAGAAACTATTAATTAAATCACTGGTTGGCCCATTAGCTTTAGCTTCTTATTGGCTAACTCTTACATATTAATTTAACCTGTTTCTTTTAATCTGTTTATCTCCACGTGGCTATGACTTACCAGGTAAAGTTCCTGTGTCCATCTCCGGTGGGGCTACATGGCTTCTCCTAACTCCTCCTTTTTTCTCCCAGTCTTCAGTTTAGTTTTCCCTGCCTGCCTCTATTCCCTGCACAGGCCCAAGACAGTTTCTTTATTAACCAATGGTATTCACACATGTGGAGGGAAATCCCACATCCAGTGGAAGCCTTGTAGAAACCTGAATGTGATAAAATTTGTAATTCCTATGTCCTATCACAAGCAGAGACAAAAGAAACTTTGGAAGCTAGGAAATTCATGGGTCAGCTGGTTTAGAGTAGTTAATGCAGACAGGAAAAAAAAGATATTCAGCTTCAAGCCCCATCCCTAACCTAAAAGCTATCTCCATTTGATAATCACTTGTCAGTGAAAATTTAGCTTTACTCAAGGGAGTCTCACTGGGGAAACAAACTACTCCTAAGTGTATGCTGTATACTCAACAGTAGATAGTCAACACGAACAGACTCAACAGCATCTATGGAGGGTCCTTGTTTAAAAAGGTAATGTTAGAAATTTTCTTTTTTCTTTAATTCCTTCTCTGTCTCTTTCCTTATATGTCTTTTGTATAAATAGTATGACCCCTGTTCTGTGTTTTTATGGAATTTCTGGGTATGAGAATGAGTGGATTTCTACATCTCTGTCTTGAGTCTTTTCTTGGACTGGTTCTCTTCTGTTCTTTTGTTTGTTTCTGTCCTATTCTGATGTGTTTGTTTTTATATTATATTATATTCCCTTAAAAGCCTGTTTTCTAATGAGACGCAGGAAGGAAGTGGGAGCTGGATGAAAGGAAAATCGAAAGGAACTAGGAGAAGTGGGGGGGGGGACACTAATCAGAATATATTGTGTGGAAAAAAATCTATTTTTGATGAAAGAAAAAGAAGGATAAATCCAAGGGCAACTGAAATATAAATAAAATGAAACTGTGCTCCTGTAAAGTGTGTGATTAAAATAATCTAGCTGACTCAATCTTAAAAAATAACCTCTCTGACCTAGTCCATGGCCATACCTGGACAGGAAGTTAGAGTTCCTATTTTCAAGTTTTATGCAAACTCTAGAGTAACTGTCTCTTTAATTTTGTTTCACTTCTTCCTCTTGGTGTAAGATCCAAATCCTCTTTAATAATAAAAAACTGTTTCTTTACAAAAAAAATTAAATAAAGGTATCTGAGGGCAGAGCATCAGTGTAGGTCTTAAAATACATTAATATGGCTTGATTCCCCTGCATCATTGATCTAGAAGGGAGGGACCTTCTATCCATAGGACCTTCATGTGCACTCTTTATTTAAGTCATTACCATTATTATAAACTGATGTTCTGGAGGAGACTGAGAGAGAGCATCATAGAGCTCGGCCTTTGGGTCTTGTTAGAAATACTCCTCTACAGACGTAAAATATGGTTCTTAGAACCATTTTGATGGTAATAACCCTAAATAGATGCTTATGGGAATGTCTGCAAAATTTGTGTTCTTTGAGTGCATTTTTAAGTGAACTTTTTCATTAAATAGGAAAAATATACAAAAAACGTTACAAGGTAATGTGGAACTATGATTTCTACATTGACTTTTTATTGAACGACACAGTCTCCCATGTGCTTGCAGTACTGACTGTCGATAACTTACAAATGAGTTTCCCTTTATTTGTGTGTTGCCATTAAGTCACTATTATCCTACGTTGGCTTCTTATTCTGACTCCTCTTGACTCAACCTTCCAACTTCTAGTATGAAAGTCACTCACCATCACATGAAGCTGCAACTGTCTTCCTTGACTCTATAATGGTGTGACTACATACCCTTTATAGTTTTCTTTTTTCATTTTTAGGACAAGATTTTATGAAATACTTTTTCTTTTATAATGGGCTATGAGTTGGCTGGTAATACCCAACTTTAGGCCAATACTTATGTTTATATTTAAATAGAGTAAACGAAGACATTATGCTTCCTAGGCCTGGTGTGTTTTTTTTTTAAAGTCTGGTTTATATTATTTTCAGCTTCTTGTGGTTTTATCAGGATGAAACCTCATTACAGCTCATTCAGACTCTCTATTTTAAAGCCTGTGGTCTTTCCAGATATATCAGGGACTTAGGGAAAAGCTCACAGTGTCCAGGCCCTGTCTCTGGAAAACACATTCCAAGTTTTAGACAAGAGACCCTGTTCTTTCTCCATATCTCAGAAAAAACTTTGGATTCACATGGCTACCATCAGCTTGTCATGTGTGGTGAAGCAGACAGTTGTATAGATTCAACAAAGAAGAGTCTACTCATGAAAGTGTAGTAATTTTAAAGAAATTAACTGTTCTTCTCTATTGAGAAACTGGATGATGCCAAGGTACTATATACTGATTTTGAAAATGTTAAAATAAAGGCGAATTTAGAGAATGGTGTTAATCTATCTTCTTAGGAGCCTAGAGATTGTTAAACTTTAAACAGAAAATGTATGCAAACATATGTCCATATTTAAGAGGACTGAGCAGAAACACTGAGGTAAGTTCAGAGCTCTTGAGAGCTGGATTGAAAGAGGGGTTGTGGCAGCTAGAGGTCAAGGGTGTGGAACGATATGTCCTGGGTGAGTTTTTGCAGTGGATGAGGTTAGATAGGTGTTTGGTTGGTAAGTGGCAACTCTGAAGACATTCCTAGTTGAAGTTGAAGTATAATTGTGGAAGAAGCTAATGGTTTAATCTTAATATTCTGAGAGCAGCGAATCACATCTTGGTCACAGTTGCTCTAGTGTTGGTCTTAACAAGGACCTTGACCTCTCAGTGTCTGGAGGGTATTTTCATACCTCTTGAAGAGGTTAAATACGAAACAAAGTCATATGTACATAAAACATATAATGCAATAGAGGTTAGAAAATGAATTTCTCATATGCATGCTACCCTTTTATTCTGATAGTAAGTCATTAAGAAGACAGTAAAGGGTAATTTGAATGATCTTAGTAGGAGTCAAAGAAGTGCTTACATGTCATGGTAGCAGTACAGCTTATGGAATGTTTCAAGTAAAATCCACATGATGCAGAAACTTACCTACACACTAAGCAGCCTCGTAGATGGCCCCAGTATGTCAGGTAAATGTTTCTTTCCGTTATGAACAAAAGTACAAAGAGCCACACTGACCCTCTTTTGGTGCATCATATTGTATCTGTGTGGGAACTACTATAACAAAGGACATCAGACTGTCATATCCACAGGGAGATCAACCTCTGAGTCTCTACTTTCCCCAGGATATCATGATGCAGAACACAGATAATTACACTGGGAAGCCTGTTGGAATCACAGGAAAAATAAAGAATAAGCTAATACACTTGGTGGCAAACATTTAATGAGTACCTTCTGTATTCCAGATAAAGTTCAAGGAACTCTGGAAATATCTAAGGCAAATTAATAAAAAAAAATCTCAAGAAGAGTCTTATTTTAAAAAGCTAACGATATAGCCAGATGCAACAAAAAAAGAGTGGAGTGGAAAATGACCCACAGCATGAAATGTAGGAAACATGGAAAGGTGAAGGAGCATGAGTTATTTTTATTTGATAGAATTTTACTTTTTTATTTGATAGTATTTTACTTGAGACCTGATGGGTGAGAAATACCTGAAGATGCTCTGATGTCATACAGTTCCAGTTTGCTGCTTGTTGTACACTTGCATTTTGTGACATAAGATGTTGCTTAACAAATATCTCTGGATGCAAAGCCACAAAAATATTTCAAAACCCAGACCACGTCTTTGTTTCCCACAGATGCTTTTACAGAGTGTCATTACCTTACTGTAAATACTTTCTCTAAAGAATATCTGCTTCTTTTCTGTGTCTCTCCTTTGGAAAGAACCCTTTACCACTCTTGAGTTTGATTTCTGATGAAAACCAGAGTGGTTACTTGTGTACATCCGAAGATCAAATGTGCCAGGATTATGACAGTCTTTTACAAACTGTAAAACAGCATATGACTGTGAGCATTTGTAATCAGAACAGTAAAGTCCTAGGCAAACCAAGTAATTTATTTTGTAAAGTGTTGGATGACTGAGTTTTAAAGCTTTGGGCTCTTAGTGCACTGTTCAACACACTGAAAACATCATGTTGAGAAAGGGGGGAAAGTAATGAAAGGACTTTAGCTTCTTCGAAGGGGACCTGGATAACCATTAAAATGCACCTAGCAGAGGACATAAAACCAATGAAAAGGAGCGATTTACTTTTACTGCTGGGGCAGGAGTCAGGCAACTATTTTTACTAACTACAGCCGCTCCCAAGTCTATCAGAGGACCTAAAATATTTATGATCACCGAGCCTGTGTGAGACACTGTCTGTCGCGAGCAGCAAAACCAACCTGTGTTGGCAAGTATTAGCAGCCATTTTCCTGTCTGATAAGTAACACAGGGAAAATGGAGAGTGGGTAAGCAAAATCTCATATAGAATATGAAGTAAAGAAAAATGAGGAAGCCATGGCCCCGTGCCAGGAACTAGAGCTGTGCCAAGTTGGCACTCTGCCTACCTAGACTTGGGGATTACCCTGTAGTATATTAAAGTATCAGCTTTTTAATTTACTGTGTTATTTTCCAGATGTTTGTGGTAGAAAGGGACTTCTCAGCAAACACTTGAGTGCTTGTCAGAGAATTACACATTTAATATTACATTACTCATTATTTTAATTAATGACAGGAAGAAGTTGCTTGAAGACAATTTTAGTCACACAAGAAAAGAATGTTAATATTTTATGAAGGAGGGAAATCATCTTTCACACTGATGATTTGGATGCGAAGAAGTGATCAGGAATATTTCAAGAAAAGAATGAACAGGTGTATGACTATCTAGTGCTCTACACCGATTTTTTTGTTTGCCAGAGAGATCAGAGGGAGAACTCACACTCAGGCAGTGTTGTGTACTCTTAACAAAAATGTGTGCAATCAGCACACAGTATTATAAAAGGCCAGTGAGTAACACTTCTGTTTGAATTTTGAAGTAGAGTTTTTAAAATGTTGCCTAGTAAGACCCATAAATCTTATTCTGTATAGACTGGGAGAAACTGGGTATTAATGGCACCTGTGAGATTTACCAAACATTCCCCGTATGTTAGGCACCCTGTTGAAGAATTGACTTGCCGCTGCTCAGGAGAGATAGATTCCTACAGTTCAAACCATTCCAAGCGTTAAGCAAACAAGTGGCCAAGTCATTCAACAGCCTTAGTTTGGGATGACCCCATATTTAACTTTCTAAGCCTTTCATGGAAAAATTTTACAAAGCATAGTTTCTTCATCTTTCATATGAATTGGTTGCTATGGGAATATTAACCAAGTACGTCCAGCTTTAAAACTATGAGGTCTCCTTTTCAACATGTCTATTAGTTCTTGTATCTGCCGGTCCTACTTAGCACTGGGTTTCATGACCAGCTTCCTGCTCATGGATTTATTGAATCTGTGCTTAATTCAGTCTTTGAAAGGCAGACCTCCGGTTTCCCTCACGGGAGCTGGATCTTGCTATATGTTAGTGTATACGGATGTCTAATTTTGCCACCATAGTGGTCATTTCCTTTACAATGTCTTTGCAAATGTAACAAGAAGTACCTTCCTTGAATCTGGAAGGTAGATAACCTTGGCTTAACTTTATTAATGTGATCTTGAAAGGGTAGTATTGGTAATGAGATGAGTGTTAGAAGATTATTTCTTTTTGTACTAAATAGGTACAAAAGCAAGACCTTTAATGTCATTTTCATGAATTTTTATTCATATGATAATTTCTGACATAGAATAGGAAAATGAAGGAGTTAAAGCAAACATGCAAATCAGTGGGGACTCACTTATCAGTGGAACTTATTGTGCACAGATATAAAAATCAGTCTTCATTTGTTTTTGCCATAGGAAAAAAATATAAAAAAGAGTGGTTCTACCTCCATGTCACAGTCATAACAAATTCAATCTTCTCAAGTTGTACCTCTTTGCCAATCTCAGCTTTCTTTCAGGTAGCATCATGGACGAGATACTCGATAGTAACCCAGGTCAATGTGAACTGATATTATGAGTGTGCACAAAGATTTCTCTGTGTGCTCCACTCTCATTCACAGCCGCAGCCTCCATCAGCGCTTGTATTAGCAGCACTCCTTCCCCAGCACACAGCACCTCAGAATCCAAGTCCCAGCACTCGCTTTTATATCACCTTTCTTATCTTAATTACTTTGCCCTTTCGCATGAACTTTTATTCTTTTAAAAATAATTATTTCAGCATTTGGAAAGAACAGTACAGAGTATACGTTACGGTTTAAGAGATTTATAAGCAATAAAAGTTTGCTTCTAAAACTCAATGAAGAAAGAGTAATTTCTGTACTTTACTATTGAAATGTGAAGTGTAGAACACTAAATGACTCTTCCCAAAGTCAAGACACAGAAAATTCTCAGATATAACAGCTAAAATTTTACAACAATCACTCTATGTATTAGGGATGAATATAAGTGGAAAAACCAAAGAACAGGACTTGAATTTGAGTCTTCATCCAGGCATTTTTTTGTGTGTGTGTGTGCAGCAATACCTGAATCCAAAATTTAGGTAAGAAGAGCAGAAGTCACATGAAAACAAGACTAACTTAAAAGAGTTTCTGTTTGCATTAAAATGTGAGTGGATTTAACTCTTCCAGACAGAATGTTATTCAAAATTTAGCTATACAAATAAAAATCATTGTATGTCTCTTAAATTTCTTAGACTTCTACCAATGTGGTCATTTTCTATTCTTTCCTTATTTCATCCAGTTGCCTCTTGTCCTTGGTGATACAGAAAAAGCCAAGAAGAATTGGTGATGCTCATAATCTTTTAAAGGGTCTTTCAACTTTGGTTTCAGAAGAGAAGAAGTAAGGGTAATCATCTCAAACTTTAGACTTATTCAACTTGCATGTATCTGTGTGCATGTGTGTGTGTGTGTGTGTGTGTGTGTATGGACATGTTCACACACATTCATGCACGAATGTAGCTGCAACCTTAGGTTAGTCTTGCAGGCACCACTTGTTTTGAGAGATGAGGTCAATCACAGTAAGGCCAGACTGGCTGACTGTTTAGTCCAGAGGTCCACTTGTCACTGTCTTTCCCCTGCTGAGATTGCATGCATGTACCCCATACCCACCTTCTTAAAAACTATCTTTTCTCATTTTACGTTCCTTCCCTTCCTTTTGTTCCCAACACCTTCCTTGCCCACCCTCCATCCACTCCCCAGAGAGAGTAAGGCTCCCCATGGGGAGTTAACACAGTCTATCACATTGCTTTGAGGCAGGACCAAAGCCCTCCCCACTATATCTAGGCTGAGCAAGGTATCTCTCCAAAATAAAGGGGGGGGGACCCAAAAACCCAGTCCAAGCAGTAGGGATAAATCTGGGTCTCAATGCCAGTGGCCCTGCAGTCTGTCCCAGCCATACAGATGTCACTCACATTCACAGAGCCTAGTTTGGTACTATTCTGGTTCCCTTGCTACCAGATTGGAGTTAGTGGGTTCCCGTTAGCTCAAGATGTGATTTCGGTGGGTGTCCCCATCATGGTCTTGACCTCTTTGCTAGTATTCCCATTCTTTCCACTTTTAGACTGGTCTTTGGAAGCTCAGTCCAGTGCTCCACTGTGAATCTATGCCTCTGCTTCCACTAGTTGTTAGATGAAGGCTCTATGATCACATTTAAGATAATCATTTAATCTGACGACAGGACAAGGCCAGTTCAGGTATCTTCTCTGCTATTGCTTAGGGTCTCAGCTGTGGTCAATCTTGTGGATCCCTGGGAATTTCTCTAGAGCCAGGTTTCTTGCTAGCTCCATAATGGCTCCCTCAATCAAGATATCTCTTTCCTTGCTCTCTGTCTCTGACCTTCCCCATCTCAACAACCATCCCATTTCCTCAAGTTCTCCTCCCCCTTCCCTTCTACCCTCCATTCTCCCCTCACCCCCATGCTCCCAATATTCTCAGGAGATCTTGTCTATTTCCTCTTCCCACAAGGGATCTATATATATTTCTCTTAGGGTTTTCCCTGTTACTTAACTTCTCAGGGGTAGTGGACTACAGGCTCCTTATCCTTTGCTTTACAGGTAGTATTCACTCATGAGTGGGTGCATCCCATGCTCATCTTTCTGGGTCAGGGCTATGTCACTCAGGGCTGTTTTATCTAGTTCAACCCATTTGCAAGCACCTTCTTTTTTGTGGGGATCCAATTCAGGTTCTCATGCTTGTATAGCAAGCTCTTAACCAACTGAGCCCTTTCCTGAGTGCCCTGTAATTCAATTTTAACAATCCTCAAATCATTAGTTTCCAAGCTCGAGCATAGCATTTCTCTAAGGGTTACAACTCCATCTAGGATCAAGAGTGATTCAATCAATTCCATGAGGAACCAAACCTCTTAGAGGCAAATGTTTTTCTAGGACAGCATTTTATATGCAGTCAAAACTATGTAAAGATATTCAGTACAACAGAATCTTCTCTCAGTTAATAGGAAATTGTTCTAGAAAAGACTGGCCTATTTCTGTAACAAAAAAAAATGCCCTCCGCTTCTGAGGACTGAGCCTGAAGCATTTTAAAGAGAGCCATTTGCCAAGGATTACTAGCCTTTGGGGGATACTCTACTGAAATTTGCATTGTCTGCTAATCTCTCCCACTCTTCTCTGAACCTGTCTTGGCCATACTCCAACAGAGCACCGACATTTAAAAAGAAATGATAAAAAACAAAAGCGGGTAACAACAGTGTATTCATTGACAGTTACTGAGAAACAAGTGTCTCTCACACATAGCAGCTAATTACTGTATTGTTTATACATCAAGAAACCAGGAATAGCTTAACAGGGTCATTACTCCCGAGTCCTTTCAGAAAATTTTGGTCAAAGGTGTTCAAAGCTTCAGTTATCACGGAACACAACTAGGAAAATCTTCCCCCAAACGCATGCACGTTGCTGTCAGCAGGCTTGCACTCTGTTGTTTCTGGACACCTACACTACTTACCTTGTTCTGGCCATAGAGCTACATTACTTTACAGTTGGCATCCTAAAAGCACAGAATTCCCACAGTGGCTGAAAAAGTTTGCACCCTCACCAGCATTGGAGGTGTGATCCCCTTGCTCCACATCCTTGCCAGCATAAGCTATCACTTGTGTTATTGATCTTAGTCATTCCGACAGATGTAAGATGGAATCTCATAGTCACTTTGACTTGTATTTTCCTGATGGCTAACGATGTTAAGCAATTCTTTAAGTGTTTCTCAGTCATTTGAATTTCCTTTATTGAGAATTTTGTTTATATTTGTACCCCATTTTTAATTGTATTATTTGGTTTGTTAATATCTAGTTTCTTGAATTCCTCATATATTTTAGATATTAATCATGTATCAGATGTGGAATTGCTAAAAACTACTTCCCCATTCTGTAGGCTGCTGATTTGTCCGATTGGTGGTGTTCTTTGCCTTACAGAGTGCTTCATTTTCATGAGGTCCCATTTATTAATTGTTCAATTTAGTAAATTTAGTGCTTGCACTATCAATGTTCTGTTCAGAAATTTGTCTCCTGTGCTAATGCATTCAAGGTTATTTACCACTTTCTGTTCTATCAGGTTCAGTGTATCTGACTTTATGTTGAGGTCTTTGATCCACTTGGATTTGAGTTTTGTACAGGTAAAGGATATGGATCTATTTACATTATTTTACATACAGACATCCAGTTAGACCAGCACCATTTGCCAAAGATGCTTTCTTTTTTCCATTGTGTACATATGGCTTCTTTGGCAAAAGTCAGGTGTTCATAGTATGTGGATTTATGTCTGGGTTTTCAATTTGATTACTATAGCTCTGTAGTTCAACTTGAAATCAGGGATGGTGATACCTCTAGCAGTTCTTTTGGTGTTGTTTTTCATGATTGTTTTAGCTATAGCGTTTGTGTGTGTGTGTGTTTCCATATGAAGCTTATATCACAGTTCCTCAGAGAATTGGGAATCGATCAACCATAAGACCCAGACAGCTATATTTTTCTTTGGCATATAGCCAAAAAATGTTCCATCCCACCACAAAGACATTTGCACAGCTGTGCTCATTGAGGCTTTATTCATAATAGCCACAAACTGGAAACAACCTACATGTCCCTCAACAAAAGAATAGATAAAGAAAATGTGATACATTTACACAATGGGGTATTATTCAGCTGTTAAAAATTGAAGTCATAAATTTTGTAGGCAGATGTATCCAACTAGAAAAATCATATTTAGTGAGATAATCCATACCCAGGAAGACAAACATGGTACGTTCACTTGTAAGTGAACATTATCTGTCACGCAAATGAAAATCATATTACAATCTACACACCCAGAAAGGCTAAGTTACAAGGAGGCCTCTGAGGAAGGCACATTGATCTCCCTAGGAAGGGGAAATAGAGCATATTTTACAGATGGACTGGGGGAGAGTGGGGAATGGAGCAAGAGGTATCAGGTCAGGGAAACAACTGAAAAAAAGGAGTGTAGGGAGAGACAGCTGCTAGTGAGAGGCAGCTGTGGTGTGAAAACCTAGTGTACTGGAAACTTCCTGGAACCTACAAGGGGGCCGCTAGTGAGGACTCCTAATAACAGAGGATGTGGATTCTAAACTGCACATCTTCTGTAGGCAGGAAAGACTTCTAGTGGTGGGACTGGGAATCATTCAGCTGAGCTATTGGCCAAGGGTGTCCTGAAAAGATCCCTAAACAACCCAGACTGATGCTAGGAAGCAGGTCATTCTTGAAAGATAGACAATGGAGCTCCATTGCAGAGGCCGGCATCCCGACAGCTCGTTTAACCTAGGTTTGAGCCCGCCCCTGCATGGAGCCTTTACACCTGCTTTCTAGTCTCTTTGCATGAAGTACTCTGCAGGATATAGAAAAGAAACTTAGACATCAACACAGCCACAAAATTGACCTACAATCTGCTCTCCTTCCAAGATGTGATGAGGCAGTGGTGGCGCAGAAACTTGCAGGAGTGACCAACCAAACTCTTGTTGAACTTGAGGCCCATGCCATGAAAAAGAGCCCATGTCCTACTCTGCATGAATGGCCAGGAACCTGATACTTGATAGCACTAATACCTGGAGTAGAACCAAGCACATCAGGTATAAATAAATATATTAATTAAGTTAAATTAAATCAATGAAATGATTCCTAATGATATTCTGCGATTCTTATGGTTAGGTAGGTGCCTTGTCCAGCTGTTATCAGAGTTTTCTCTGGCTGCAAATGGGAACAAATGCAGAGACCCACAGTCAGACGTTATGAGCGAGAGAGTCTTAATCAATCGTCTCCACGGGGTTCTTACCAGCGAAGCTCAGGGAACCATATAGAAGAGGAGCGGAAAAGATCGGAAGAGTCAATGTAGCTGGAGAACAGCAGGAGAACATGAGCCGCTGAATCAACTCAACTGGGTGCATACGGGCTCTCAGAGACTGAAAGCGTCTGTGCCAGGTCCTCTGAGTATATGTTACGCCTGTTAGCTTGATGTTTTTGTGGGCTCCTAACATTAGGAACAGGTGTGTCTCTGACTCTTGCCTGCCCTTGGCACTGTTTCCCAACTGCTAGGTTGCCTTGTCCAGCCTCTGCATAGGGGCTTTTTCCTGGTCTTAGTGTATCCCTTTTTGCTTTGATTGTTGTCTTTTGGAGGCCAACTCTTTCCTAAAGGGAAATGGAGGGGGAGTTGATCCTCCGGAGAGAGGGGGTCTTGCACAGCGGGGAGGTGTTGCTGGGTCCTATCACCTTCCTTAGGGGAAAGAGGTGAAAAGGCCAGACGTCAACGAACACAGACCTAAGAAGTCAGGCAGAAGGCTTAGAGCAGACTAGTCTATTGAGTGTCCAAAATAGAAGCTGGCATCTCACAAAACCGACTCTCCGAAGTGTGCTCCCATCGGTCCTGCGGCATGCTTTTCGTCGTGGAGAGAATAGTTCTGTAAAACTCTGAGCCGCCATGCATAAGCCTGTGAGAACACCCTGGCAGGAGTAATTCAAGGTTCAGCTTGTTATCTGGAACCCCCGCTCTGGTTTCAAAGATTTGTTTCCCTACAATGCAATAAATACATGTATATGTAAATATCTCCTAATTGTTGTGGGTGAACAAGGGGCTCCGCGGGTAGAATTCTTTGAGTTCAAACATCCACATTTGTCCCTTCAGACTTGGGAGAAGAAAAGGGCAAGCTACGACAATCCTGTACCAGAGATAATCCGATGCATCAGGGATGGAAGAACTGCAGACTTTCTAGCGTGCAAATGTTCTTGACTGGGTCTCAGATCCACCTCACATCAATCCCTCCTACTTCATGGAAAGTATCAAGTATTTGTTTGTAGCTGAGAAGTTTTTTCCTCAGCCTGTTTTTGTAAACAGAGTCTGTATATTTCATTTTATACTCTGCCCACTCTAGTCCAAAATGGCATTTTATTTGAGCTCCAGTTCTTTTAAACGCCTCTTGACGTTCTGTGAATTTTTGGCATCTACTTCATTATGATAAAAAACAACTCATATCCACAGCTATCTCTGTGGAAATCCCTCCTCTTTACCAGCTGCTAAGGTTGGAAGGGACAGTGCTGTTAAGCCTCCTGGAGGCTCTGTTTCTTGCAGATGAAGTATGCACAACCCCAGCCCCTTGTCAGACCTTTGATCTGACCTAAGAAGGCACAGAGACAGCAGCTTTGACCTTCCAGGTCTTATCAGAGATCCTGTATCATTGTCAGATTTATCTTCAGATCATATGTTGCTCTCTATAGAGACTGGGGAATTAAAAAATTCTTTTGCTTAAGTATTGCTCTTTTATTTTATTGCACTCTCTTCTCCTAATTTTTTTTTTGCAATAAGTAAGAATGAACCAAATAAGTATATGTGGTATTTCCTGTTTGGATATCTCTTCAGATTGAATGCCTTGTCCGTTAAGTACAGGATCTACATACCCTATAGTTACAGGCAACATTGTTGTTAAATAATCTGCAACTAAAAATACAAGAATTCCCTTGTTAGGCTTCTAATAGTGTTTATCTCATGTTCTTAAAGCCCTGACTTGCAGCTCTATCAGAGACCACCATGCTTCCAATAACATCTCCAAGATACAAGGTTTTGCTCACCATCTCCAATTCCACCTCCAATTTCTAAAGTTGCTTCCGTATTTAGGGTTTATTATAATAGCTGTATTCTACTTCAAGAGAGCAAAATCTGTTACAGTTAGCTATTGCTACAAAACAAATTATTTCCAAAATGACTTTAATATTTTGCATTTTTAGTTACTTTAAAAGTGAAAATATTTATTGTATCCCACTTTCTGTTACTGAAGAATCGCTGAGCATATTAGCTGTGTGATTCTGGCTCAGGGTTGCTCACAAGTTTGCAGTTAAATTTTGGCCATATTGCAGCCAGAGAATTGATTTCTGAGCTCACTTACATGTCTGTTGGCAGGCCGTAGTTCCTTCATGACTCTTGGCTTGAGGCCTCTATTCCTTACCATATGGCTTCTCCCAGGGCTACACAGCACTGAAAATTAAGCAAGGCAAGAGGAAGTATGAAGGAGAGGGTGTTAACAGCACAAGTTGAGGTCTCGGACATGATGGTTTTATTTATAATGCAGTCTATTGATCACCCCATCCTCTCCCAGTACAATGCAGGAGACACATGTGTGTCGAAACTAAAGCCGAGCTAATTAAGGGCATCTGGGAAACTGGCTACCAGTTCCCAGCCAGCGATAGGAAGATCTTAGGAGATATTTGGAGTGATATGAATAGAAGCTGTGTAGAAGAATGAATTCACAGAAATAAATTAGGTGTTTATCTTCTTTAGTAAGATTCCCAAGGCACATTTTAATACATACACAGGGCAGGTCAACTCAATTTCATTGAAATACTGGAAGTATGTTAACTCATTTAAATTTTTTTAACATTTAATTTTCAGAAAAAAAAGTGTATAGTGAATACCCTATTCTATAGTAAGATTTTGTACCTCAATCACAAAACCAAATAACTGAAGGCATAAGTCACAAACAATGCCACACCAGTTTGGAATTATGATTAATAGGGTGGTATTTATTTAAAGGGGAAAAAACTTACAGATCACCATCCCAGACAACAGCTCTCTGCGCAACCAGGAAGAAAGTCTAGTCTCCAGCGGAGCAGGAAGTGAAGAGAGAGAGGAGAGGGAAGTGGCCGCTTTTCTAAAGGGAGAGAGACCATGCCCCAATGGGCTGGTATCTCAGCAGCGGGAGGACCTCCCGCAACACCTCCCCCTTTTGTTTAAATAAGAGAGTTCTAAACCTACTATGAAATTATATACAATAAGTACAAATATCCTATTCTAACTAGCTTAGGTCTTGTATAATAAATAACTTGGCCAAGTCATGAGAGAAAAGTAACTACATTTATATAGTCTTCAACCCCATCAAAGATCTGTGTAGGTGGCCGGGGTGCCGGGGACGCAGCGCCGCTGCTCGTATTTCAACAGAGTGGCGCCCAGATGTGATGGACTAAATCCACTTAAAAAACCTGAGAAGGCTTAAAAATAAGGGAGAGAGAGTTTAACACAGATTTTTGCTGTTTGTTGGTGGCGTGCTGTAGAGAGATTTCCTGATTCGGCAACAGCAGCAGAAAAACGCTGTGTCTTTTTAAAGCGCGGCTTCCTGGGGCTGTGCTGCCAGCATGAACTCTGGCTTTAAAACGTTTCAATGGATTTTATGGAACTGGATGTTTCTGTTCCCGCTTGGGATGGGAAGGAGAGTGCTCTGAGACCATGCTGATGGCTCAGCGCTCCCCGCCTGCACCTGGGCAGGAGGCAGAATCTGGCTTAGGCAGGCAGAAGAGCACGGCGGATTCCTGCCGACAGAGACGTGTTTTCAGACTGCGCAGTGCTCTGCGTGTCAGATTTGGTTGTAACTTGGATGAAAAGAGTTTCTGTGCTGCATGCTCAGTCTCAGAGTTAAACTGCTAACTGTGGCTCCAATGTGGACTTGCTGTGTGCCTGAAACTGTGGTTCAGGGGCACTAAATGGATCTGAGGCAGGAGCAGCTGCTCCAAGCTGAACTGTGCTGACCTCAAGCAGGAACTGCCATAATTACCATAATAATAGCAAAGTTAAGGTTTAGACTCAGCAGGAAACAGGCGGTACCTTACCCCTATTGGCGCAACTTAAGTTTTTAAGAAGTGCTTAACATTTTAAGAAATGCTCCTGGATAGTAAAAAAATTACAGATTCACAATACTACAGATTCAGACATAAAAGACCTCTATGGATCACAGTGTTGGATGAATGTACGTAGGCTTAAGAGAGAAAAGAAAAAGAATATAGAAAATAAAGTTAATGGTTTAAAAAAAAAGGGTAAAGTCTTTAAAGAGACAGAGTACAGATAGTAGATAGTTAAGAGATTAAAAGAAATAAAGAAAAATAAGCCACGTAAAAATGAAAAATTCACAGAGAGTCTGGATTATGTACATTGTGTTTTCTTTAAAATTTTTTGACTGTGAAGGAGCTAAGTACAGAGAGACATTTCATTACATGGGCTGCCAAGCTAAACCAAAATGGATATAAGGGTATTACAATTTCAAAATTTGGGTCTAAGGATATGATGCTTTGGAGAGGGTCTTCTTTTGTTTTCACAGAGGACCAGACCCTGTGGATTGCATCTATCCCAATTTGGTATGATAGACCACGACCTCCCGAAAAGTTGCTGTGAACACCCTCAAAAAATTACTTCACTCAACTGCCAACTGAGATAAACCTGGCACACAGGTTACACCCTAAATGATCTGATTAACAGCGCTCTCATTCAGCAGGAAGCAGTTTGGAGAGAAAAAATGCGCCCATGTTCCCAAAATATTGTTTATAAATGTTCTTTTACATTTAAAGGGGAATATGATATAGATATGAATAATTTGCATTGGTATGGATTTTACAGTCAATTTTGTTATATGTATATGTATTTCTGATCTTGATTAAGGTATTGTGATTGTGTAGTTCATTAAAAAATGTAATGTATAATTAAGAAATATAGGTTAATGGATAATCATCAGTAATAGTCAAGTTTGTAGTCATGTTAGTTAGATTTTCTAGATATATAGAGATACATTTCAGTTAGATAGACATTCTTCATATCTTTCAAAGACTGCAGAATATGGCATTTAATGTTTTAATAACTTAGGAATTTCATGACAATGAGACATGTCTGCTCCTGGCGGCACCAGCACCAATCTACTTCAAGAGGAAGATGGGCATTGAAGAGGCTCCTTATGGAGTTTAATAGCCATTTGGGCAAGAAACTGCTCCTGTCTGGACTGTTGCATAAAATGGACACAGAGAACCCGCAGAGAGAGGACTGCTGAACTTGCCTAAAGGTGAGACGGTCTTTTGGGGTTCCTGACTCATGAAAGAGTCTGCGAGACATTCTGCAGGACACAGCAGAAAGTGACTGAACTGTCTCTTCTAGGCTAATTCTGATATCCCGATCAACCCATCTCTAATAATCTGTGAGCACCGGTCTTACCGGGAAGATGCTAGTTCAGAGCTTCATCGTGTGTGTCTGCCCGGGAGGTGGGCATGGCGTCTCTGCTGAGGTGTCTGCTCCTGAGAGGAGAGCTGTTGAGTCTGAGCTCACTTCCTCTTCCTCCCAGCATTCTGTTCTGTTTACTCCACCTACCTATGTCCTAACCAATAACATGGGCCAAGGCAGTTCCTTTATTAGCCAATGACCTTCCTCCATCATTCCTGCTTGATGAAAATGTCTGCTGGATACCATGGGCCTGAAGGCTGAAGATGGATTCCCCAATGGTACAAAAGAACTTTGGGTGATTGTCCAGGCAGCGAGATGTCTCTGTCATTTCTAGAGTTTTCTTATTTCTTGTTTACTTAGGTAGTATTATATCCTTCTGGAGTCTTTGATGGAGTTGAAGAATAAATAGATAGTTATAGTTTTCCTTAGTTGTGATAAAAAATAAAATAGATATGAATATTGTAACTGTAATTCTTGCTTGATAACTGCTTTGCTATATGTAATTTTGCTATGTTAAAGTTAAGGCCTTCTTTTTTTTTGTTTAAACAGAAAAAGAAGAAGTGATGTGGGAGTGTCATGTCAATCTGTTGATTTCATTGGTTAAGTAATAAACAAACTGCTTGGCCTCATAGCTTAAAACATAGGTGGGAGGAGTAAACAGAACAGAATGCTGGGAGAAAGAAGCTGAGTCAAGGAGTCGCCATGATTCTCCCACTCCAGGCAGACACAGGTTGAGATCATTCCTGGTAAGCCAGCTCGTAGGCTACACAGATTAATAGAAATGGGTTAGATTGATATGTAAGAGCTAGCCAATAAGAAACTGAAACTAATGGGCCAAGCGGTGTTTAAAAGAATACAGTTTCCGTGTAATTATTTCGGGGGTAAAGATAGCCGGGTGGTGGGAAACAGCCCCGCTGCCCCTATTACAACAGATAACAAGCATGATTTTGTCATTACTCTTCCTGAGTATCAGGCATCCTCACTGCGATTGTAATAGATGATAAAACCAGAAGTTTCTAAGTTTATCTAACTCCCTTTCTATGGATGAAAACACTGATGTATTTAACTTGCTCCAAATGCCTCCTCTGTTTCATAGTATATTTGCTCCATGTACATCATGATATATCCAAAATAGTTAGTCAATAGAACTTGGTTTAAATTTTTAAAAAGATAGACTAGTAGTTGACAAGATGAAGGAAAGGGTAGAGAAATATGTTCTTGGGGCAGTTCTCTAAATTCAAAATTCAGAGAACTCTCTAGAACATTTTATATAAGGTATTTTCTCATTTGTGTGCTCTAAGATACATCCTAAGACATAACTAAATTATAAAAGGCATTTTGGATATGGTAATGATGTGAAATAATCAAAACTTTTAAAAGTGAGTTTTTAAAATGTCCCAGGCAAACACTTTAGTCACTTTCTGATCTAGATCCATAGGCTACTGCTCCCATTAACCATCTTCCTTTGACGGGCGTGCTTGATGCTCCTTGTTGTATTTGCACAGATTTCCATCCTCAGACAACTCAGCAACCCTCTGTGCACCACAGTTTTCATCTGGGTGTATCATATACTTGTATTACATTTACCACTTCCACCACGGTTTCTTATCTTCTCTCCTCCTTCTCCTTTTCTTTCCCCCCCTCATATCTCCAATAATTCAAGTCTGCTTTTGATGTAATGGAAGTTCAGTTTTCCAGTTCACTAAATGCTGAGGATTTTAGATAGCATTTCAGTACTGAGCACGTACATCTACAAGCTTGTCAGATCTACATAAAGGCTTCATTTTAACCCTTTGAAAGAATTAAGAAATTACATTAAAGAATATGCCATGGAGAGGCTGTGTATTCCCATCAAGAGAACAAAGGCCATCTGAAAAGGGCTAAAGAATTATTTGATATGTACTTTGCTGCAGTGACACATCATTGAGAAGAGACAAATCTAAGCTTAAGTGTTTTTCTTATGTCAGAATTATGAAGGGCCATCTGCACTCTGAAAAAGATTTTTCTGAGATGGTTTTTCTAGTTACATTTCCATCTCTTTTCATTCCTTAGAAACAAAGACTTTTCAGGACAGTGTTGATGGCTTGATACCAGAATACATATCGAGTGAGGCTCCTCATGTCCCATTCATGGGACATAATAATTGTCTGGCACGTGAGCATATACATTTATATGTCACTGAAAAAGTCTCAATGGGTGTAATTAATAGAAACATTATTCTACTTTAATAAGAACATATTTCCTCCAACTGAGTACATTTTTGTTTATAATTCTCTCTGAAATATTTTCTAATCATAGGCTCTTCCTGATGTTTGTTCAATCGCAGACAATACAGGGACTGTGTTACACTGACTGGACTCAGGTTCTATTACAATAATACGCGTAACCACTGCGAATGGTAGTAGGAAGCTTCCTATTCCAGGGCTGTGGAAGAATCATCAACCTAGATAATGTACGGCTCATTTTAACCTACTCAGTGCTTTTATTTGTCAGCTGTCACAATCCTCATTTTTCTGCAGGTGTTGCTGTTGTTACTGCACAATAAATGTGGAGATTCTCTTTGTCACTTGCTTGATTAAAGTAACAGAAAGCATACAGTGAGCAGAAGCTTCCAGTGTGATCCGCTCATTAGCATAGCTTCCTTTTATGAGTATTGTTCTTCCAGTTGCTTCATGAAGAATATTAGCCTGTGCGTTCTCAGAGGTGATTTACAAAACTCATTAAAGATATGGAAATTATTTTAGAAACTACCTAAATTGAATTTAGAAGTGGCGGCAAGTCCTGTGTCTGATTTCAAATAGTAAACATATTCTTTGAACTAAAGCTCTTCAACAAACAGGGAAGTAGGAAATTGCATTTGCTTAGACAGACACAGTTTTGATACTTTTTCAGGTTGATTTTAAATTTGTATTCTAAAAATTTCATTATCCTTCTTGCAAAAGGGGAAAGAGGGAATATGGATAAAAGGGTTTGCATAATGGATCAATACGGTCATTTATTGGTTTTGAAGCAATAAGTATTTCAGGACAAAGCTGATGGAGTCTCTCTTTCAGCCGCGCTAATGGACAGAATGGATAGCTATTCACTTAAAATGAAAAAAAAATATGGTCCAGTAAATTCTATTTATATTTTTGCATTTTTATCACTATGTCCACTGTACCATTTAGTGTGGAAATAGACATTTGCAGTATATTCGCTTGCATTGTATTACTTTAATGAAATATTTCAGACAGGTTATGTCTACTTATAAAAGGGGTTTATTTAGCCAACCATTCTGGAAGCTCATAGTCTAACCCTGAACAATCTTAATGAGTCAGCCCCTGGTGAAGACTTCCTAGTGAATAGACCATAGGTGTGCATGTGTGGAGGAGAGGTCACATCAGGTAGGAAGCCAGGGAAATTGTGCTTCCATAATCCCCCAAGGCCTGTGTTCTATTGGACTAACAACCCCTCACTATGCTTCTCCTCTTAAACCTCTTGTCATCTCAATATAGGAACACTAAGATGCAGGCCTGTGATCATGGACCACTGAGGTACAACCGCAACCCAGCCACAACACTCATGAAACTACACTTTCCAAATGCAATGCTTGTTGCGGCTTTGAGCTGTTAATGCAAGTTGTTCCTTTGTCAAACACATGGATCTCTTGCTCATGCAACCCCTAAGCATTGTACTCTCTAATCTGATTTTCACATCATCGGTAGAATCTAGGCAGGATTTGCCTTGCCTGTGGTCTCTGGCATTGCCCTGCCTCGCTTCGAGGGCTTGCATTTCATTTATCTTCCTCTTGTTAATCATACTCATTTATTGTTTTGACATGAGTGTGAGAGCAAGCACACTGAGCTAGAGGCTGCTTTCTTCACACCTGTAGGGATGCTTGAGTGAGAGTCAGACCATCAAGGTACAGTCAACTTGCTGCCTCTCTGAACTCTTTCTGTGACTCGCAGGTTGACTGTTTCAATGAAGTCAGCAAATCCAAGATTAGCTATAGTCAGACTAATTTTGTGTGGGTGGGAAAATTGGCTTTTGTTTCATGTTATTTTGCAATGTTCACTTTTATGTAAGTGAAAACATGCTATGTGTGTTGACAGTTAGTGAAATAACCCATATGAAAGTAATATAATTAATACAATGTTATTAGTCATTATCTAGATGTGTGTGTATACATGTCTTGGAGAGAGAGAGAGAAAACATGCACGTCAATGTCTTTTGGATCTTTCTCAAATGTGACCAATCAGTTAAGTGAAACAAGAAAGCTAATCTTCCATAGTAAAATATGAAGCAGTTGAATTATGTCGTTAGGAAAATATAAATTATTTTATACTTCTAATTTTTCCATGATGTAGATAAGAGAAATCAAAAATATCTTCCCTACCCAATATAATAACATCTTACTGTCATCATTATATTGTTAAATTTTGCAGAAATCTTATCAGCAGGATATGCAGATGAGGTATCTCTGGGAAAGATAGTCATGAGTACATTTGCAAAGACTGGAAATGCCAAAGGACGGATGCTCCATCTGTGTAAGTCCCATACAGAAGCCTCGCACATCACTGTTCTGAAATTGTGTAATACTTATTTTGTTCATTTAGTGAAGCTCTTATCAACAACTATTTGGTGACTGATATTAACTCTTTAATCCTTGGTTCCAAAGGCAATCATTAGACCATAAATTGAAAGAGAAAACTGAATTTTTGAATGGGTTGTTGGAGTGTTATTTCAGATAAGTAGACCATTGTAATGGTCTTATTTACAACCTATTTGGATTAAGTTTTCTTTCATGTTTTAAGCTTGAACTATTTCCTCTTCTTCTACTTAAATACACTAAAATATAAATATCCCAGAAAATGTAAATAAAGACGGTCCTCAGAATTCCTCCTGAGCAGAGTAAGCCCCTTATTGGCATTTACATTTCCACCAACAGGCACAATACCCTAGTAACTCTGCTATATAAAAACATTTTGGCATGACTATAGAGAACTTTAAAAATTATTTTCTTATAAATTCATTACAACAGATTAATCTAAGTTGATATCTTGATTTTGATGGTTCAGGCTTTTTCTAATAAATTCCCAGAGGTTTCTTTTCACCTCTCAGATTATCATCCGTAGTCAAAATCTATTATCTTTATGATAATAGATTGTTTTTTGTGCCTGAAGTACAAAGCAACGGAATGAAGACAATTTCTTCCTTTAAAGAGCCTTGTATCTGAGACACACCCATGCTCAACTCTGAAAAGATCTACAGAAGTACATGCATCCTCCATCTTATTCCCAGAAATGGGTATTTGTGCAGCTAAAGAGTGAAGATGACAGAAAATTGAAGGGTGCATTCAAGGACTTTGAGGCTTTTATTTAACTCCAAAAAGAGCAAAGACTGGCGAGGAAATGTCTGTGTAAGCATTTATGGAGTAAAATAGCATATCCCTAGGGGACTTGATGCAGGCCCCTGCCATGGATGCTGAATTTCCTTAAAGAAAATGGTCTATTATTTGGATTTAAGTTTATGTACTTTTCCCATATACTCTAGATCATCTAGATTACTTCCAATACAAACATAATGTAAATGCTAGGTAAATCATAAATACTTTTTAGGGACGACTGACAAGAAAACAAGTCTACACTTCAATACAGATGGGTTCGTTCCACACGCACAATCAGTGCCTTCCACCCATGCAGAAATGCCAGGTATGGAAAAGGGCTAATAATGGGCCAAAAGCTTTACCACTAGGTCAAACGTGAGGGTTTGTAACACCACTTTAGAAATTGCTGAGCACACAGAGAGCATTCGCTGAAGATGTGATACCACTTACCTTGCCGTGGCCTACTTTGTGATTATAATTATAATTTCTCAGGGCCCTGTGCTTAGGAAGTGCTTCCCTTAAGTCAACTTCAATTAAAACATTTGTGTAGTTAGGAGAGCTCAGTTACATTGCTTTCACAGCACTTTTTTTTTCGAGACTCTGAACTTCATAAAAGTCTTAATAACGAAACATTTCATAGACAGTGCTAGTTATAATAATGATGCTAACAGCTATGGGGTTGACCCTGTATTCCTGCATACATATTAGATTGTACCATTGTAAGCACATTGCCATATCGCTTTATGTAATCTTACAAAATTCTACAACAGGGTTACATATTTTCAAGCCAACTGGACTGCATACTCCTCTCTAGCACACTTTGATATATTTTATTCCAAAGTCACAATTAGGTGAATCGAATCTGTTGGACTTGGAGAAGGTGATGCTCAAAATTTGTCTTTCCTGACTGCAGACAGTTTACATGACCTTGTCAAAAGTTTGTTCTATGGTCTGTTGATGAGTTGATCTCAGAGGAGAGAATGAAACAGCAGACAAAAATTTGTCACATAGTTTACAGTGTTGCTCCTTATGTTAGTGAACCATGAAAACTGAATATCAACATTTGAAGTTTCTACAAGTACTTTGAACAGCGGCAACAACAACATAAGAATTCTCAGACACAGGAAATGTATTTAATTTTTTAGTGTTTATATAAGCAAATATCTCTCTCTGCTTTATCAGTATATTCAGATCTTAATTTCTAGTTTCGGGAAAACAGGGTTGTATCACTTCTCATGTCTCACTTAAGTCTAATACCAAATACATATTTTAAATAATACTTTACATCCATTTTTGTCTGTTAATACAGTTAGCATTATAATTTCTCCTTGGGATCAACCTTTCATTAAATAATAAATTGACAGGAAGTAAGGAATTCTATTTAAATAATAAAGGCCACTGAATGCCCAAATATAAGCTGTTATTTCAGTAGAATATGTAAGTATTTACTGGATAAAATACCACAAGCTTACTGCAATAATATACATACAGAATTTACTCAAAAATTTAGCTTATCCTCCAAAATAATGCTTTGCTGATTTCTATAACAGCATTTCCATTTTCTGTGATGGGTCAAGGCACTCTATGACGTCTTTATATATACATTGTTTGTATTTATCCTTTATTAAACCAATCACTTTTTGCATAAACTGTCTTAAGTTCACTTATGATGATTGTATTCTTTTACATTGTTGATATTACGATAAACTTTTGAATCTTATATATTCCTTTAACCTTCATAAGGCAAATGAAAAGAAGTTGAAGGGTGACCAGTGAAAACAGATAAAATATTTACTTTGCAGTATAGTTTACATGAATATTTCACAATCTACATCAAGGAAAATGTCACTTGAAATAGAACATATATTATTTCCATTGTTTTTCTCAAAGAGAATCAGTTGAAGATCCCAAATTCTTAATGTCAATGATATCATAATTTAATTTTCAAGTTTAATATGCTGTCAACAAAACAGTTTGTCTCAGAGTTTTTATATACATAATGATCCTTTCCACCTGACCGATATCTTCTGGTGAGATTACAAACTGAACTGTGTATATTAAGAAGCAATTATGTTAGTCTGGCTTCTTTAAGCATTCTTCTTCTTTTCGATACAGTCTCATCATATAGCCAGGCTGACCTTAAACTTGGCACACTCCAGATGCACATCAACCCCTGCAATTGCTCAAAGTGTCTTCTCTACCATTACCTCAGCTAAGGTGAAAGTTGGCTTTCCAACAGCTGCTTTTGGCTTTCTTTCTAAAAGCCATCATGAGATAAGCATCATTCTTCTTACTCCACAGAGGGAAGAAGCTGCTAAGGAAGGACAATAAAACCGAGTCCTTCCTCACCTAAACCCTGTGGATGCTGACACCAACCCATGTCCCTACGTAAGAGAGGAAAGATGACAGGAAGCCTGAAGCAGAGGTCTAGCTCCTTGATTCCATCGGATGGAGGCAGACAACTACCCTTCTAAGCTTGGAGCTAGCTCTTCTTATTTATTGATTTTGCAGTTAATATACTAGGACAGAAGATGTTGCTCAGAAAACTGCCTTAAACATCCAGGTATAATACTGAATTCAGCAGGAAGCTGTCACAGGAAGCTGGGCCTCCTGCTCACAGGAGAAGCTCATCAAGGTGAAGGAGCATCATTTATCAATACATAAGTGCGGAAGCAAAGATGGGGAGTTTCAAGGGAAGGTATTTATCATGAGATATTGTCCTATTAAGCTGGCTTTATTTTGGTTACTTCAGATGATTGATGTACAATGCATGTAATCATTTTGTCGAAAAGCTCTGCACCCGGCAAAGTGTCAGCTGTTCACTGTACCATTATCAAACAGCTGCATTCTGAGTGAGTCCCAAACAAGACACTTTCAAGCCCCTGTTAATCACAAGTAGACAATCCAAAGGCAAAAGAGAAGGCAGGAGGGTGACAAAAGTACTTGATAGACTTTTAAAGTGTCAAGAGAAAGGGCCAAATCACATTAAATGCAGCTTATTGTCAAATAAAAGGCAAAAAAATCACGTAAGGCAATAATTGGAAAATCATAACTCTTTGCTCTGCAACTTTGCCTACAATTGACTTTTACGATCCTCTCCCTCAAGGAAGATAATTAATCTTGGGAAATTGTTGATGGCTTTCAAATTAAAATTTCATTGAAAAAACTGAATAATAGATTCCACATAATTTTTAACAAGCTATTTTGACTTTGGACCTTATTCAAGCTGAATTTCCTTGATTTTCTGACATTTAGAGAGGAAGAAAACACTCTTCCCTTTGACACGAGGGTAAGCGCAAGGCACAAAGTGTTTCATTTTTGTAGAGTGTTTGCTTTAGCTATTTAATTTCCCCCCTTTAATAATGGTAAAATGTGACTTGCTTGACTAATAAAGGCTATGAAGGTTGTGAGACTTTCCGTCTTAACTATATAAGAGAGTAGAAGGCATGGGGAGATTGGTAGCTAATCAGGAAAGCACTTTCCAAAGGGAGTGCATTTTCTGAGGCTTTGAGTTAATCCTTGAGCATCCTTTGGCTTTCAGCACCTCTGTGAAACACAGAGTCTAGGGTATAGCCAGGCAATTGAGATGCTTGCCTTGGACATAAAAATTTTTTTTAACATTTTTTTATTGATAAAAGAAGAATAAAGAAAAAAAAACAAATTTCCACCTCCTCCCAGCCTCCCCTTTCCCTCCCCCTCCTCCCACTCTTCTCCCCCTCCTCCCACTCTTCTCCCCCTCCTCCCACCCCTCTCCCCTTCCCCCCACTCCTCTCCCCCTCTCTCTCCAGTCCAAAGAGCAGTCAGGGTTCCCTGCCCTGTGGTAAGTCCTAGGTCCTCCCCCCTCCGTCCATATCTAGGAAGGTGAACATCCAAACTGGCTAGGCTCCCACCAAGCCAGCAGATTGCGTAGGATCAAAACTGCGTGCCATTGTCCTTGGCGTCTCATCAGCCCTCATTGTTCGTCATGATCAGAGAGTTCAGTTTTATCCCATGCTTTTTCAGTCACAGTCCAGCTGGCCTTGGTGAGCTCCCAGTAGATCAGCTCCACTGTCTCAGTGGGTGGGTGCACCCCTCGTGGTCCCGACTTCTTTGCTCATGTTCTCCCTCCTTCTGCTCCTCATTGGGACCTTGGGAGCTCAGTCCAGTGCTCCAGTGTGGGTCTCTGTCTCTATCTCCATCCCTCGCCAGATGAAAGTTCTAAGATGATATGCAAGATATTCATCAGTATTGCGCTAGGATGGGGTCATTTCAGGTTCCCTATCCTCAGCTGCCCAAGGAACTAACTGGGGACCTCAGCTTGGGCACCTGGGAGCCCCTCTAGGGTCAATTCTCCTAGAGTACTACGCTGCGGTAAAAAACAATGACTTCTCGAATTTTGCATGCAAATGGATGGAAATAGAAAACACTATCCTGAGTGAGGTATCCCAGACCCAAAAAGAAGAACCTGGAATGTACTCACTCATAATTGGTTTCTAGCCATAAATAGGGGTCACAGAATCTACAATTGGCGAACCTAAAGAAGCTAAGTAAGAAGGTGAACACAAGGAAAAACATATCGTTATCCTCTTGGATAAGGGAAGTAGACAAAATTGCCGGGGAGAAAAGTGGCATCTTGGGGGTGGGGTGGGAAGGGGGTAAGGGGAGATGGGGAGAGAAAAGGTAGAAGGGAAGGAGGGGGGACTTGGGGAAATAGGAGGATCGGGATAAAGGAAGGTTGGATAGGGGAGCACGGAACCACAATCCTTAGTTAAGGGACCCACTTTAGGGTGGACATAAAAATTTTAAGGCACCAACACTCAGTCTTCAAAATAAATAATACTTTAATGTAACATGTTAGAAAAATCAAAACCATTGTTAAAAAGTTAAAATTAACACAAGAGCAAGAGAAATTAAGCACAAAACCAATGTTACTGAATTGTTCTTTGCCTCAGGTGATATACACAACAAGTTGTGTGGTAAGTTTACAGCTCAGTGAGTTTTCACAGATGATACATGGTTCTTGAGAGTAGCATTTAGGTAAACACACATGCATATGCATGCACAGAACATGATCAACATTTTCAGAGCCTCCTGACATCCCCTGCCAGGCATCATGCCTCATAGGTTACCAAAATGCTGCTTTGTAGAGGGTTTTACCTGAGTGATAACTCGAATAACTGAAACACTGTGATGTGATTTGGTTATTGCGGGTTTATTCTCATTGCTTTACGAGAGTCTCCAAGGTGGAAAGAATATACTTATTCAGTTCCTTAGCGATGAGTGATGTTTTTGAACATACTGCGAAAAAGAAAATAAAGCAAGTCATAAGGAAAATGGATTTTAGCATAATGATGACCAAAATTCCACCAAATGAAACCAAAACATGGCTATGAACATTTTGTTTTTTAACAAAACAATGCTTTGTACCTTATCGCTGAATTTGGGAACTTCCTCTACCACACTTAAAATATCATTCCCCTCCACTACCTCTGAAGCGAAAGCAGCTCATGACTCGGCCCACAGGCTCTAAACCTAAATTCTTTTATTTAAATCGTTTATTGTCTCTTTTACTGAAAGTAGATTTCACCCCCCCTCAAGTAATGCGTCCTGACTTTGGTTTCCCAACCTTCTATGCCTCCCATTTCCTCCTCACCTACCTTTCCTTTCTGGATCTACTATCTTTCTATCTCCCATTAAAAAACAACCAGGCTGTATATTTTTCCATATATATATTTTTTCTCAGATAAATATATATATATGTATATATATATATATACATATATATATATTTCCAGAGAAAAATATATAGCTCAATAAAAACAATTAAAAATTATTTAAAAAAGAAAACAAACAGGCTTCTAAGGGATAATAATAAAATAAAATTGTAGTAAGATAAAATAAAAATTAACTCATCAGAATAGGACAAAGCAAACAAAAAGTAGAAAAAGAGCCCAAGAAAAGACACAAGAAACAGATAGAGTTGCAGAGACCACTCAGGAATCCCATAAAAACACAAACTGAAAGCTATAATCCATATGCAAAGAGCCTATGGGGTAAAACATGAGAGAAAACTAAAAACTCTAAATAAAATAAAATAATAACATGGAACTAAGGGGGGAAAAAGCGAAAGGAAAAACCCAGTCATGACATTATGAGACAAGGACCCTCTCTCACTGAGTTTATTTTCTGTTGACCATTGCATACTGTTGGGCAGGCTGTCTATGCTTAAGTGTAGTTCATTTCTCCAGTGAGCTCTCTTGTTGGGGAAAACTAAACTTTCATTTGCAAGTGCCTATCAATTGGAGCTTGCTTCTTAGTTAAGGTTTGGGGAATGTGCCCAATTCTCCCTTCAGCTCTTGGACTCCATCTATGAACCTAAATTCATATTATAATCTCATGTAACAGATATAAATGCCATAATCTACCTCTGTATTTCCTCTTCCTAAGAATACAGGTGTTCCATTAACAATTGTTTCTATGTCATATTTAACGTGCCTTTAATAAATGACTCAAAAGTATTAAACTTTGAAAAATCATGTTTCCATTGCCTTATGTCAATATGTTGAGAGGAGAAAAATAGACAGAAAGCCTAAGTAAATATAAGAAGTGGAAAAATGTAAAACTACTAGTTATATATAAAAAGTGTTTTTAAAAATAATTTCTTTAGTCACTGAGGAGATTGGTAAGAGAATCAAGGGCCTTATCCAGATTTGAACTCTGTGCTCTAATACCAAACTATCAGGCACAATATGTTTATTGGGCCAGTAGCAGCACGGCAGCTCTGGAGGAAAAGAATGACACCCTGATTGTATTTGACATCTCTACAAGAGGGAAATCATGCTAACACAGTAAACCCAGTCCAAAAATCCAGGATTAACATACCTCAGGTCCTGGGCGGAAACTTAAAACTGCTGCTGAGCTGAATTAGCATAGAACCAAACCACTTCCTAATATTTGCACACTCTCAGACAAAGTCTATTGTCAACTTTAAACAGAGAAGCCTCTCCTTTCAATAAACACAGGTAAATGCAGAGACTAGAGGCTACACCAGATGCTGTGGATGAAGGATGGCTTGGAGTTCAGACTAAACAAGACATTTATTCCAGCCCCTGGAGGTGCAGGAAATATTGCAAAAGAGAAGAATGGAAGAGACAGAAGTTAGGAAGATGGACTGCGACCTGCCATTGCCAAACATAACATGATCGTTGCAATTGTGAACTCACAGCAACTGTGGCTGCTGCACTGGCCTTTTTGTCAGTCAGCTACAGGTAGAAAAGAGGCTTCAAGGTGCCACTACTTATTTCTACTACTCTATTGGCAACTAGCAGATTCTGGGAGAAAGAGATGCAAGGTACCAACTGTATAACGACCGTTGAACCCACTGGTCTCTATTGGTTAGTGTCAAACTCAGTGTCACAAAGAAGGACCAAGTTAAACTCTGGAACATTTAGCAAGCCCCAAACTAGTGAATATAAGACATTTGAAAGGGAAGAGGGAAGCTGGGAAGAATTGTGGGGAAATGAAAACGGGGATAACCAGAAAGAAGTAGGTATATGTATCTAATTGTTAAAGAACAAAACTTATTAATAATAACAAACACTCTTCACATGTGACATAAACTGATCTAATGGATGATTACACTACAAATAGAGTGTTAATCATCATGGCTGGCACCCCATCTCCAGAGGTTTTAGAGAGTAAAGACCACAGCTTTTGCAACTGTCTACTCATGTGCTTTATAACTGCATGTCCACAGGAAGCAGCAGGCCAAGTGCCTTGCTTGACCAACGTGATGTATGGTGTCCTGAAATTATCTTCTGCCCAGGGACCATGGTACGTGTACAAGAGCTGGCCTTTGGTGTGGTGTTCTCTGGAACATACTTGGGCATGTCTTTCCAGGAGTAGAAAGTGTGAAATGTTTGTTGGTAGCAGCAAAGAAAGCAAGCTATGTTATACTTCATTTCCTGTTTGTGGAAGCTTGGAATTATTCTAGATATTCTAGAAAAAGCTAGTATCTTTTCATAGGTTGCTGCCAAAGGATTTGCCAATCCACTGAGACTCAAAGTCTTTTTGTCTTCTGCATACCTGAGAAAATCACTATTGTGTTATTTTGAAAGGTAAATCTTCTTGTATTTTTCCTGCCTTTGCATGATTAAGCTATTAAATAACTCACACAGCCATGATAGCAGAAATTGTCTCTATGATACAACATCTGAGACAGACATTGTCACCTCTCAGAACATGCATGAAAAGCATGAAAACTGTTGTCCTGAATCTGGCCAACTTTGTCTCTTCTCGTGTAGAAGAAAAAACAACTTGATACAAACCATAAGTTTCAAAATGCAAGGCATTTTGAAATAAAAAGCTGTGTTCAAAGGTAGCTATTTTGTAGTCAATTTTAGAATGTGCTTTAAATGTACAAGTGGGGACAAAAAACTGGTGTCTGTTTCTCTCTAAACAGGTTGGTTAATAGTGAAGCATCTGGCAGCGTGCTAAAATGATTCCAAAGCTAGTCTTTACTTACAGGGAATGAGTGGGACGCCAGGGTGCTCGAATACTTTACCATAATCTATGTACAAATTAATAATGGAGAAATGTATCTTAAAGGTTAATTAAAACTTAGTATATGCAGAATGTCTTTATTCACCAGATTCTCAAATTTTATTTATTTATTGGATGAATAAATAAGTCAAACTGCAAAAATAAATGCCAATTATTATGAAATAGCAACAGAAATCTAACTAAAAAAAGCCCAGTTTAGGGACTTCCAGACCAAATCTAGTTCTTATATCAGACACATTCAAAATCAAAATCTCTGATGTGATTTCTTTGTGGGGGTGTGAGGAGTTGAGTAGGGTTTCTCTGTGTAGCCTTGGCTGTTATGGAACTCATTTTGTAGACCAGATTGGCCTCAAACTCAGAAATCCGCCTGTCTCTGTCTCCCATGTGCTGGGATTAAAGGGATGGGCAATGTAATCCACTGACAGAATTTCTTTCTTTCTTTCTCTTTTGTTTTTTGTACTTTCCCACACACTATTGTTTATAGTTTTTATTGCACTATACATTTTCCTCCACTCTCCCCTTCTACAGTCTCCTGTGACCCCCATACTCTCAATTTACTCAGGAGGTCTTGTCTTTTTCTCCTTCCTATGTAGATCCATGTATGTCTCTCTTAGTGTCCTCTTTGTTGTCTAAGTTATCTGGGGTTGTGGCCTGGAGGCTGGTTATACTTTACTTTATGTCTAAAAGCCGCTTGCGAGTGAGTACATATTATATTTGTCTTTCTTGGTCTGAGTTACCTCACTCAATAAAGTTTTTTTTTTCTAGATCCATCCACTCCTGCTAATTTCAAGATGTCACTCTTTTTACTGGCACTGATAGGTAATTTATCTCGTTTAATTCTTGAAGTAAAACCATGGATAAAAAGAGCATGTTTGCCTCTTTTATCCCCCACTTTCTGTTTTACAAAACTTGGAAATCAACATGTGGTATCCAGTGAGGAACAGCTTCTCCCTTTGCAGTGTATACTCTCTCCCAAGGACCACCTTCCTTTTACAGGCCCACCTTTTGCTGACAGCGAGTTAGGTCAGTTATAGTAGCAGAGAATTTGAATCCTTTAATAACTGCTTTGTGGACATCATCACCTAAGGTATAAGCATGTCTCTAAACACTGCATCCTAGCCCTTAGTTTTAATATTTTACATGTCAACACATATTTTTCAGGTATAGAGACTATGAATAAGTGCAAATTTTTTGCTATACTTGTTAAGAGCTTACAAATTAAAATAGTCACTAATTCTTTGCAGGTTCTTCAGAAACCTCTTTTTGTAATGCCAGACATATTAATAATTGCTGTCCTCAGTTTAGACTTCTTATATGCCATTTCAACATTAAAAGTCTCATTAATATGATCAAACATGTTTATTGCATACATATTCTAAGGGAGAAAAAATCAATATCTATTAAATGGATACACAGTTAACATGTTTGTTCCCACTGGTTATCAGAGATGAGTCATTCTGAAAACATCTAAATAGATGTCTCTTATGTTCAATGGTATTAATAGCTACTGAGTTATTGTGGAATGCTGAGTTTTCTGTTATTCTGTGGGTGTGAGTGAGCTATAACCCACCCAGGCCAACTCAATAACAAGACTGTCAATTAGTTCTGCAGCAAGCAACAATAACAGCCGAAGTTAGTTGTTTTGGTTCCTGTTTTTCTTGAGGCACAAAAAAGAACTACCATTATGAGCAGAGGCCTCTCATTTCCAAGGTAGTTTTGAGAAGGTTGCTCTAAGAGCTTATTACATGAAAGTCAGCTTCTTGGTCAAGTCTTTGAAAGAGACATCATGACTAAAATTAGCCAAGAAAACATGCAAAGTCTACTTTTCCTTGATTGTATTTATCTCCTTGCTTCTTTTTCCCAGACAGTTCTTACTATGCATCTCTGGTTGTCCTAGAACTCACTATGCAGATCAACCTGGCCTGGAAATCTGCCTGCCTCTGCCTCTTAGGGCAGTGTGTGGACTGATGGTTGTGCTGCCACAGTCAGCCTACATTTACATCTTTTGAACGAAACATACTTACGCATTTGCCATTTTAGTTACAAGGATGATGTTCCTTTTAATAGGAAAAAGAGCTAAACATCTGTAAAGGTACTAAGGGAGTGCCAAGCTCATTGTGAGACAGAGGAATGATTGCTAGGGATGGGAATTCAAGATGAGACCCAGATGATAAAAATTCATGGGACTTTTTTTTTCTACCACCTTCCTTTTTTTATAAATTGTAATTTATAAATTATGATGCTGGTATGGAATTTTACCAAGATGAGATTATCAGAATACCAGGTGACAACAGAGTAAAAGGAAAGAGAATTATAAAAATGACTTTAGGCTAAATCCTATTGTGCCCTAAACCCTAATTTCCTTATCCACAAAATGACGCTAATTATAATTTTTAAATATCTGACGAGATTGCCAAAACCCAATTAAATGATCCATTAAAGGCACATGTGAGTACTATTGTTCAGTGAACACCATATCATATAATATTGTCTATATATGCATGGGCTGTACATGAGAACAGAGTGTACTGCAACTATGAGAAGCCCTTACGGTACAATACCTTTACATTTATCACTGAAAAGGACATAGATAAGAGAAAATTTAATATTTGTTCCTTAACTCACAAGTTGATACTATAATAAGACTTTGAATGGGATTTATTTCAGACTCGATTTGATCTATTGAGTGTGTACCCACAAGAATGCCAGTGTTCATTACATTTGGAGAGACAGATGGTTTGGACTGAGACAACCAATTAATGTAAAATGTGTTCTTTTTGGCACTTAGCACAAAGGAAGATCTTACTTTTTAATACCTTGTTCTTAAAGTTTATTCTATTTTCAGAGCAATGTTACTGTATGTAGAAATCACAAACACTAAATGCATCTATGGATAACAATTTTACCTAATTATTATTACACATATAGAAAGCTAAATCATATGGCTTAGTGTCTTTTCTTTTTTTTTTTTGTAGCAGTAAAGAATGAAAAGCAAGATATGCATTTGAAATAGTCTCATGGCCCACATATCACATTTTTTCATCTGGCAGAAAAATACAAGGAAATTGCTTTTGCCAAGATTGCTCAATGAGGTCATTTCCCACCCCCTAGAAGTCTTCTGTGAAGTCGTGCAGATGCCCATGGTTGACAGCCTGCTCCTCTCCTTTGTTTACAGAAAGGAGAAAGCACAGATGTGTTTTTATTTAGATACACATCCATTCGGGTTCTGACTGTTTGATTAAACTAAGGAAAACATTTTACTAAATGGAAATTTTCTAAGAGATGTTTGTGCAAAGGTCCAATTATTCAAGAGTTATTGATGCACAGAGTCAAACTCTGCTTGCTTACTGACTTTGACCTAGGTCAAAGAAAATGTAAAGAATAGCATCTCTGCCCAGAACAACAAAATATAAATAGGATGTAGGGTTTAAAAAAATATCATGATATCATGAATTTCACATTAGACCTTCCAGGTCAAGGGGTCCAGAGGTTAAATATTATATTCTGAGCCAAAATGAGAATCACAATATATGAGAAGCAAACATGAGATTTTATCTGTATAAAATTTTCATCATCTTTTAAATGTTGTCTTCCCAGTTTATACAATTCTGAATACACTAGTGTGGAAGTCTTTGCTTATTATTTAGCAATAGTTTATTGATATTTGCCTGAAATTAAAAACATTTAGATGTCACTGATATATGCATTGGTGAATCAATTATATATGTGCACTCCACTTAAGAGACAAGAGGAAAAGGAGATGCAGTACACATGTATGTACACCCTGTCTACATGTGTAGAAATGAATTATTATAATGCCCATTAGTTGATTCTCAGGATGTGCACTGTTAGAATTACACAACCCTAAGTTCCCTGGGAAGACCAAGGCAATTTGTTCATTTAAAACCTAGAGATAGAAGCCTCTGTGGACAGTCATTTAGGTTTCTTGTTTCTAATTATTTTTTGATCTTCTGCAAATGGTGTTTCTGTGAATATTTGTATTTGGTAATGAAAACAATGGAGTATTGAGTCTTGGATACATAAGTGTGTCAAGAATGTTGAGAACACTAATAACAAACACTGTATTATTACAACATCAGAGATGAGAATGAAAATAATGATTAAAATCATTGAATCAAACTGGTGAAAATAGTTTTACTGTGATTTTTTTAAAACAAATTCTTCATGTAAAAATAGTTATTTTGGAGAAAGAACAACATGTATAAACTATAAGTACATCTATGTGTAAGCCATAAAATATCCTGTAGAAACTTTCTTCTCTTATTTGATTTCAGACCATTTCAGTACACACACACTTGCTTGCACACCCACACACACATGCACACACATACACACATACCCCTCCTAAAAGAGCTAGATGCATTCATAGCCTGTAGGAACCAAATATGAATGCTGTGGATATAATATAAAATTACCTAAATGAGGATCCCTGTGCCTTATCCCAAAGCCTAGCACTCACAGGCTGTTGGCTATAGAGAAGCTACTTAACCTCTCTGAACTTAAAATTTTATTGTCCACTATATGGGATTAATAAGAGCCAGCTAAGAGTCTTTCCGATGATTCATAAATGTATCCTAGCTTATGGCAACGTGAGGCAGCCCATGAATGAAAGCTACTGTTGGAAAATGTCTCCTAATCTCTAATCATGATCATCAATCACCATAATAAAGACATTAGACAAAGGACTCTTTCTCCTTACTGGCACTTCATACAGAATGCAGTGATTTTTCGTCTCTTTACCTCCTTTCTACTCATCGCATTAATTTGAATAAGAAATGCAGAAAAACCTGTTCTGAAAGGTGAAAGAGATTCAATAGTAAGCATTTGTTTATTCTTAAGTAATGAAAGACTGAAAATAACCCATTTCTTGGGGCTTTAAAATACTCTATTTCTATTTCGGAAATGATAGTACTTTGCAGTAGCAGATTGGAACAGTAGGGGAGTATTGACATGATCTCATCTTCATTTGTATCAAGGTGAATTATGTAAAGATACACTAAAAATAAGTTAAAACACGGCAAATATCTTTACAAGAATGTATTTCAGCTGCTACTCATGGCTATTAGAGGTGAGCAAAAATCAGCAGAAAACAAGGAGTAGAAGGCAGTGTCCTCAGGCAACATAGGATATTCTTTATGTATTCTTATGGTTTGTATCTGAAATGTCTCCAAGGTCATACCTTAAATGCTTTTTTTCCTGCTGGTGATGCTAGTTTGGAAATCAGCGAGTTCTTTGGGAGATGGGGTCTACATGGTTCAAGGAGGTCACTTGCGGCTGCTCTTTGACAGCTAACGTAGCCCCTGCTTTCTTGTAGCTTATTCTCTCTGTCCTCTATGCTGGGGTGGAAACAGCCTTCACGACATCCTCCGCATTCCATAATGGAGCTGCTTTGCCATGCCTTTTCTGTGATGATGGCCTGAAACTCTCTGAAATTGAGTCCAATAACCTTTTTCCTCACTCCAATTGTCTGTGTCAAGTAATTTGGTCCTAGTGACATAAAGCTAAGTGATTCAAGTACCAGAGGTAAGAAAAATAGGGATCAGTCAGTCCATTGTTTAAAGAATTTAGACCTTAGTATATTGGGAAGCATTTGAAGCGGTCTGATTGATGAGGATGTTTGATGGACAGGTTGGATCAATAATCAATTGCAGTTCTGACATAAACTTGAACTATAATGAGAAATAAGCCTCAGCCAAATCTCTTATGATTCCTTGACTTTACTATTTCACTTCTGCTTTCATTGTGTATTGTTTACTTGAAATCATTCAGAAACGAAGCATTTCATCTTTTTCTGTACAAACAACTAACTCGTGTCTCAAAGGGAAAGTGAATGGCCGCCCTAGCACTTGTTGTAACCCTACATTTTCTGCTTGTTTACAAATGAGCTTGAGTGTGTCCTTTTTCCTTTTGTGAAAAAGATATGGAACTGTCAAAGCGAAGGTGCGTATTTGTAAATACCATGGAGAAGATGTGGTATTGTCTAGGTGGTGGTGGTGCACAGCTTTAATCCCACCTCTTGGGAGGCAGAGTCAGGTAGATCTCTGAGTTTGAGGCCAACCTCGTCTACATAGTGAGATCCAGGACAGCAAGGACTACACAGAGAAACCTTGTCTTGAAAAACCAGGGGAAAAAAAAGGAGGAAAAAGAATATCTAATTTGTATTAATGAAGGGCAGGAGTTTGGGTATATTATCTAGCTGAGGGTATATTACCATGTATGAAGATAGAATTTTTTAACAATTCATTCTAATATTCAATTTATTGACATTTTAGTTACAGGCCTAGCCTTTAATGACTGAGCCATCTCTCCACCCGAAACAGCAATATACAAATGACTATGAACATATTGTCAAGGCCATGCTTTCATATAGCCAAAAGTGGCAATTTGGTGATACTGTAATATTTAGTTGGATTCTGCAAAAGCAATGTGTAGTAAATGTGCTGTGATCATGGGGTGGCTTCTCATCGCCCACCTTTCCAGCATGCAGAATTTCTATACAGCTAACTATCCCTTGACAGGAGGGCAGATGATAATAGCCCAATCTCTGGCATTGGCCCCTCCTCTGACTGCTGTCTGCTCTTGCAGTTCCTTTTTCATTTGTTCTCAGGTAAAGTGAAAATAATCATCCAATAAGATTAATAAAAGTAGCCTGGTAATGATTCTTGCTGTTAAAAACAAGAAAAAGTGGAAGATGGATTTTGTCACCTTTCCCTAGAGGATTCAGAAATCTCAGAATTAAGATTTAAGAAAGCAGAGGACTATTACTTTCTTTAAGCTAAGAATCCTGTTTCCTAATCTGAGACAAAGAGGAAGCCTAAGAAAGGAAGTTCAGAGAAAAGACAAAATACATATAGAAACAAAATGGAAAACAAACCACAGACAAGATTACCATGCAAACATTATTGTTTTAAGAATATTGGGATGGCTAGCCTGACTCCAGAATTAGTTCAGGGTTGTGATTATGCATTTATGCCTGTTAGCTGAAAGGTAACAAAATCGTGACTCTGGAATTTTGGGCACTGACCTTTTTCAAACTTCTCCTCAAAATAACAGTAGCCATTATTGTACTGTGAATGAAAACTAGGTTTAGGTATCTGAATCAAGTGGTACTGAATAGAGAGAGCAAGCCTAGATTATGATACCTGCCCTGTATTTAGTAATGGTGTCCATCTCTATTCTAAAGTTCTGGAATTGGGACATTCAAGTACATGGTAACCCTATTCATTGGCAACAATTAAAACATTTTCAGGAAATCCGTGTGAACAACGTACGGAGAGAGACATTGGTTAGCAATAGCTAAGAGAAAACAGATGAACATTGGAGAGACAATGGCTTTTGCCATCAGTGCTAGTTGCCATCACATTTGGCACCTAAAAATGTTTCCTATGAAGAACAGAAAGTCTAAGCTAACCCAGTAGCACATGCAAGCTTCTGGCTTCTACAAGGCAGAAGCTGTTTTCGAAGTAACATTTATTTCAAGGTTCTTCTAAACGTGACCACAAGGAGTGTGAACACATTTAAGCCAAGTTCTATTCAAAGTTCAAGCCAAGGTTTTTGGCTAAACTCGAATTTTTTTTAGAAGGAATCTAACTCCTTCAAAAAGAAGTTCATGCCTGAGAGCAGCATGTCAGGCTTTCGTTCCATCTCCCTTCCTTATTGTGTAAGGCTTCATTGACACGTCTCCTCCCCACAGGTGTTTCCCTGGTTCACAGAACCATGGGAGATGGCGTCCTTGTCATCTCCGCTACCCCCTCATAACCCTTTCAGGCTGAGCGAACCCTTCAACACTCCTTCTCACGAACCTAAGCAGCAAAACATCAATTAACTGAAAAAGAACTCTAATATCCTCTGTGGTAACACACATCAAAACAGAATATTTTATGTCAAAATAAGGATTTCCAACTAAATAGGCTTTCTTTGAAGTATTAAATATTTATTCTGCTCCAACCTCAAAATATTATCTAGGGAAACAAATACTTCACCAAAAGATGGGCATATTTTATGATAAATAAAAATTTCTCTCTTCCCCTGACGATAGCAGAAAAATAATAAAGCTTTAACAGAGAAGGGTGTGCAATGATAATCAATACACCTCATGTTGCTACCCATGTATTTTCCCAGAAACATTGTTAGCAATGATTTCCAGCACAGCATAACATGTTCTCACGGTTGGTACCCCCCTCCTTTACAGTAAAGTCAGCAGCGAGAATTAAATAAGGGAAATCATATTGCTACCCGGTTGGATTCTCTGAAATTTCTTTGAAATTAATTGCCAACTCCTATCTACTTCATGTTTGTTTTGGACTAACAGTCTGCTGTTCTAAAGGTGTTTGAAATCGTTTATAATGAAACCGCTTTGCGTACCGGAAATGATAAGTAGGAGTACAGGGAACAACCAGGAGAGGATACCACTAATACAAAGGTGATAAACATGCTGCAAGGCAAAACTGGGGTGTACGCTCAGCATTTTACACTCTGTGCCAAACTGGCAGTTAGGCAAAGAGAAGGCAAGAAGGACAGAGTTTCAGGCAGGGTGAGATGAAGGGACAGAAAGTTGAAATGAGATAAATTGCGTGGTTGCTCTTACATGATGCAAGACAACTCTAACCCTGAACAAGTCTGCGAGCCCTGATTTCCAAACAGTCCCTGATTGTGTGATCAGTGTCTCCATGTGCCCTAAGCCCACTCTTAATATCATTATACACAGGTATAATATATGTTTGAGCATGTGAATTGTCAGAAATATTTCCCTGCTGTCCGCATTTCACTTAACAGCTCCTTACTCCACATTTGCTCTTAGATACAATAGTTTTAACAGCTGTCTCTACTTTCCATCAGCATACCCTAAAAATCCTGTAATAATATTTTCCACCTCATTTCTTCCTTTTTTTTTTTTTGACTGCCTTATCATAAAGCATTGTGTCTGATAAGGGGAAGTGACAGGCTTGTCAAACTCCAGGGCAGGCATTTACATCCTGTTGTTTTATGTGCATGACTGCAGCAGCCAGCAGAAAAGGAAGGAATTTGCTCTTCCTAAATAATACATTTTTATTGATTATGGAACTTTATCCTACAATCTGTCACTCATTAACCACCTCTTCGGTAGCCCCAAGGGTTTTATTCTTTAAGTGAATGCTTATTTGTTGCAAAAAGGAGATAAAAAAATGTTTATAGGAAAACAGAGTCAACATATGAGCCCTGGGCACCAACTCCAACTTCATTTTGGATGAGGGATTCAATAATGGCCATTAATACTAATACCAGTAAGTACTTCCATGTTTTTAATCCTAGAAACGGAGGAATTTACAAAATGTCAGGGGTGCTTCCTCAGACAACTTCAACAGCTGCTTCAGAGTAACATCCGTGTGTCTTGTCCAAAAGTCATTATTTAGTGTTTGCACCTGTAGAAGAAAAACGCCCCCAGTCAAAAATTTCAATATTGCTCCACGATAAAGGATGGAGTGTTTTTTAATGTTTTGGGGCCACATAATTCTCAGGTTCATTCATCCGTAATTTAAGATTTCTAGATTTAACCATTTTTTTTTATTTGTTTTCCTTTTCAGCTTTTGTTTCAGCCAGTCTGGAAGGGAGCGCTGCAGCCAAGAGCCTCTGATGGTAGTGTCTTCAGGATTTTTTTCCTTTAAGAATAGATAATGAGTGATAGAATGCTTACTCCAAGGAGGAACCCATTTCACAGCATGACATGGATATTATACACACACATGCATGCACTTACACATACATACACACACACACACACACACACACACACACACACAAACACACAGATGCACTCACATAGCCATAATTTATCCTAATAGCAACTGCTCACCTTCCCTGGCAACTAGATTTGTTTCATTGTGGTCTAGTTACATATCAAAGGGCATAGCACAGAGCACTGTCCAGGAAATAGGACCTATCGTTGGATACCTCCTTTCCTCTTACCATTGTTCTAGTTTGGCTGTAATAAACACCATGGCAAAAGTGACTTGGGGGTGAAAGGGTTTATTTGAACCTACAGGTTACAGTCCATCATCTGGGAAAGTCAAGGCAGGGAGCTGGGGCCAGGAACTGAAACAGAGACCATGGAGGGAATGACATACTGGCCTCCTCTCCATGACTTGCTTATTCTGTCTTCTTCTATATCCCACTACCATCTGTTAGGACTGCATCACCCACATTAAGATGGGCCCTCCCACAAAAATCCTTGATCAAAACACGCCCCAAGACTTGTCTACAGACTGCCTCATTTTCTCAACTGATGCTCCCTCTTCTCGGATGAATCTTGCTTGTGTTAATTTGGCTACTACTAATATTCTTTCCCTTCCAGTACTGGAGAGTTTGTGTCTCTGATGCTTGAATGTGGAAGAGCTTTGTTGAATGTATAGAAGTAGTTTCCTTGATCTCCAAGGAACAAAGGGAATCGCAGCATTTGTATCTGTCCTATACCAATGAGGAAATATTTGACTTTAGGTTGGACCCTCTCTGGCTCACAGTAATTTCTGCATCAGTAAACTTTGTCCCTGTGTCTCTTTATAGCACATGGGGATATTGCTGTCCTGAGACCAATCTCCTTTCCTTCTAAAGGGATACATTAATTCATTAATACATCTTTGCATGGTGGTACACAGGAATGTATGTAAGTTCATTTGGATTTGGCTATGAATCTGGCCTCCTGTAGCTCCTTACTAAAGAATTGTCTTTATTAATCATTCTGAATCTCTATTTGTGAAACTGAATTTCTACGACAATCTCCTTTCTTCCATAATTACAAGTATTAAAGCTTAAAAGTAGTATTTTTGAGAACAAGTCATTGTCCAGAGATAGGCTTGCACACTAAGATGCGGTGAATGTTGCTAACGGTGAACTGCTGATTCAGCCTATTTACTCCAGAAATCCTTTAACAGTGGGACAACAAAGCCATTCTTCTTGTTCCTAGGTCACCTATTACTTCATTCACTGTTGGACAACTAACCCCACATCTCTCCATCACTTGCCACTGCCTCACCTTCTCCGTACATATCCATTCCCACGATCTCTGTTGTAGACCATCAACCATCTCTGCTCACATGAATGAATCCCTTTGAT
The DNA here is from genome assembly GCF_037038515.1 of Microtus pennsylvanicus. Classification (NCBI taxonomy): domain Eukaryota; kingdom Metazoa; phylum Chordata; class Mammalia; order Rodentia; family Cricetidae; genus Microtus; species Microtus pennsylvanicus. The sequence goes on from NC_134584.1 coordinate 99,058,747, forward strand.
GAATCTGGACCACAGCAGTCCACGGAAGTAGTGACAAGAAGGGAGAAGTGTATCTCCCCTCTGTCCAAAGAATGCCATGGAAGAACAATAAAGAAACAATCATAGTTGGCATGAAAATCTTTCCTAGACTCCCTCCGTTTCGAAGTACTGATTTTTTCTGATGTGCCCTTTGCTAGCATTAATTTGTTGCAGTGTGTACTTTTGCTAAGAGAGTTCCTGTATCCTTACCTCCAGCATATGGCGTAGAGGCTGCTGACATTACCTTTCTGTTACAGTCAAAGTCTAATTAGGAAGACACAGTGTGCTTGAAAATGATTTACGAAGGAGAAAACTCATTCGTGACTCAGTTGGTATTTACTAATTACTGTGACTCTTAAAACTGGAGAATTCTTCAACAGGATGAGAAGGTGTTGGCGTGCCTCTTGAGTGATGTGTTTCTGCTGTTCTTATGCAATGTCCTGACTGAAGAAAGAGAACAATAGGCACCCCTCACTTCATACTCACTGGGTCTATTTATTGGTGTTTTATAATGATAAAACTTAAAGAAAGACAAGTTAAATTTTTGGGAGACTAAATGGCCTTTGTTTTTCTACTATCCCTGTTGCTTATCTTATTAGACTGCCAACAAAGATGCTTAGAAAGATAATTCAGAGAAATTGTGTAATGCATCAAAATGAAACTTACTAACATCTTAAAAGTTATATAAAAACTGAAGAAAGACCACTATATTTCTGTAAAAAGTTTTTTAAAATGCAAACTTCTAATTTCTATATAGAGAAAATATATCATTTTAAACCTACAGATAATTATAACTTGCTTTGTTTTTCATTTGAGTGTAACATTTCTGTTAAACACGAAACAGTAATATACATGCCAAGTTTCTGCTGTTCGGGTTCAATTGCAAGAAAGGCATATTTTCCCAGTAGCTGGATTTCTTCAGAAACAAATCTGTTTCCATTCAGGAATGCAAGAATCATTGTAACACAGTCGTTTTAGCTGATAGGAGATACAAAAATGTCAGCTTCTTTATCAAGAAAGTTCGGTTTGCTTTATAATCATCAAACATTTGGAAACAAATTAAAATATTCACCATGCATTTTTAAGGGAGAAAAAATGCATAGTTAATGTGTACAGAGTCAGAGGCAATGCCAAGCACTTAGTGTCGTGGATGTTTTATGCATAAGCATTATTTATCTTGCCTCTAGCTCCCGTTGACTATTTGTCTCAGCGTTACATGCCAATGGCTTTTTCTCTTGCTTTGGGCAAATAGGGTATTTCATGTTGATCATGGTGAATGTCTGTTTTTGATGTGGGAGGTGATGTATGCTGTAGATATGTCTTACTGCCATTTGTTAATAAAAAATAAAAAAAACTGCTTTCAGCCAATGACTTAACAGAATATAGCCAGGCTGGAAGAGATATATATATAGAGAGTAGCTGGAGTCAGAGAGAAGCCATTGTAGCTGCCTGCAGGAGAGAGATAGCTCCACCAGAGCCCACAGGAACCTTACCGGTAAGCCACAAGCCAAGTACCAATACACAGATAAATAAAATGGATTAATTTAAGATAGAAGAGCCAGAAATACACTTAAGGTATTGGCCCAATAGTATTACAATTAATACAGATTTCTGTGTGATTATTGCAGGAGTCTGGGCTGCCAGGAAACATACAAGCAGCCTTCCCCAACATGTTTTCCCATTATAAAATAATTTCCTCATCCTCAGAATCCCTGCGGAGTCTCTGAAATTGCCCTCTATTTACAGCACAGTAGCATAGGTTTGCATTTCCCTGAACAACTTAGTTAAGATTATAATACAATAAAATCATTTGCTATGAAATCAAGTCAAAATTTTTATCCCAAATATGGTTCACTTTCCTAACTCCCAGGAATGAGTGAGCAGCGCGCAGATGAAATAAGCATGATGGAATTCGAGAGCTGGTTTCCAAATCCAAGGAGATCTAAGTAAATTTGAGGTCAGAAAGCAGCAAGGAGATGAAACAGCCAAGGAGCAGAATTCTAACGAACTACAAATCTTAGGTCCCCAGTGGTGAGGCATTGAAGGCAGGTGATGGGATAAAGTTTGATAGCAGAAAAGAAGCATGGGCTTTGAAGTTAGCTAATAGGCTTGACGTCACGCTCTGCTCTCTTAGCTTTGTCTTAGGCGAGCTGCTTAAAGTTATACACAGTTCCTCTTTCCTTCCTTCTCTCTCTTCTCCTCTCCCTTTTTCTCTCTTTCTTATATAAGAATAACAATACCTTTTTGACAAGCATTTGAAGAACTATAGGAAAACATGATGATTAAATGCCTGTTCCTACCCGCCCCTGGCTTATAACTGATATTCAATTATGTGTCCTTTTTCCCACTGAGTTGGTCAGAAGATGGCGAACTTATTGCCCAGTCTTATTAATAAGGCATTTTGCTAGTACTGGGTTAATCATGGCTATGTTAGTTCCTGCTATAAAAGCTTTCTTGTCATCAATATTTCCTTTAATAGTTGTGTGTGTCCCAAGTATTACATATGTTTTGTGTATAGAATATGCGGAGGGGTTTGGGTATGATATGTCTTACATTCATGTACTCTATTATGATTCTTGACAGAGTTGTCAGAACAAACCCCAACTCAGGAAAAATTAATTTTAAAACAGATTACAGAGAATATTTCTTTTCTACTATTTAAACATATTCTACCTAAAATATCACACTATCATTGTAAAAGAGATAGTTATTTCACTTTTATTTAAGAATAAATTGTAGTGCCAGATATAATGACACACCTTTAATCAAAGCACTTGGGATGCAGAAGCACGCAGGTTTTTGTGAGTTTGGGGCCAGCTTGAACTACAGAGTGAGTTCTAGCATAGCCAGGGCTACATATTGGGACCCTATCTTAACAAAAACACCAACATAATGACAATGATGATGATAATAATGATGATGAAGATAATTATGATGGTGATAAATGAATTCGAAACATCCATTCTTAGAAACCTGACAGCAACAGAGAACTTCTTCTATTATTAGGAAATTTGTAGAATTATTGGGAAACAATATTTGTTAAATATACAAAAAAATTCTTAGAGTACTCCCAGAATATTTCCTCAGTAAGTAGAAGTGCTACATGTATGCAGGCATGGTAGCACACACTTTTAATCTCTGAACTCAGGAGGCAGAGGTAGTGAGATCTCTGAACTCTAGTCGAGCCTGATCTACATAGTGAGGTACAAGTGATCCGGGGCTACACAGAGAGACTCTGTCTCAAAAAAAAAAAAAGAAAAAGAAAAAGAAAAGAAGGAAGATGAAGAAGAAGAGAGGATGTGAAGAAAGAATAAGCATAAGACAAATATTTGAAAAACTCTCATTTTTTAGAAACATTAAGAAATAAATAAGTCAGGCTGGCCTAAGAGAGTCCCTGAATTGATTTTTTGGGGGAATGCGGTCTCATTATATAACTCTGCCTGACCTAAAACTTGCTATGTAAACCATGCTAGTCTCAAACTCACAGCCTTGCCTCCTGAGTGCTGGGATGAAAGGAGTGCACACCATATCTGACATGTTATTCTTATTTACTAAGATAAAAATATCTATATTTACAAAAAAAAGAACTGGCAGTGGAGTTACATGAAATTAAAGGTTTCGGCACTGCAAAGGAAACAATTACTGAAATGAGGAGAGTGAGCAGAATGAGAGAAAAAATCTTTGTAAACCTGACAAATAATTCGTATCGAGAATATATAAAATGTCAAAACTTGATATAGAAAAACTTCACATAATTCAGTCAATTAGCAGGTACACAGACTAAGCAGACAGTTCTTCAAAGAAGAAATCCAAATGGCCAATGAAAGTATGAAAAACGTCCAGCATCCTTGGCACCAGGAACAGCATACCAAAGCTATCATATGATTCCATCTCACTCCAGTCTGGCTTATAAGAAGCAAATACTGGAGACGGTGTGGGAGAATGGAGCATGTCTGCATCTCTGGTGGTCACGTAAATGAGTACAGCTATGGTAGAGGGTTCTCAAAACCTAAAAGCAGAAACGCCATATGGCCTAGCTATACCATGTCCTGATATATCCTCCAAAGATGGTAAGTCAGTACACACAGACGTGCTTACACATTGTGGTCATTGCTCCAGTGTTCACATTAGCCAACATATAGAACCAGCATAGATGACCATAAACAGATGTATAGATTTTTAAATGTGGTAAGATACATAATGAAATTCAGCCACAAAGAAAAATTTTTATATGATTTCTAAGAAATCAAGTGAAGGAATTGGGCCAGATGTGGAAAGGAAAATATCACTTCTCTTCCCACTGTTTGGAATCTGTTTAACACAGAACAAGAAAAAAATCCATAACATGAAAGAATAGATTTTGAGGAGAAGGGGGAGCATTGGAAGACAAAAAGGACTGACGAGAGACAGCAAGGGGGTTGAGTTTGATCAACGTAAAGGAGATATATGGATCATAATGAATGAAACCCAATAGTTTTGTATAATGAACATGCACCAAAAAAAAACCAATCTTTTCAAACAACAACGAAACTTCTACAGTTATTTACGCTTACTTTTTAAAATCAATTTCATTCTATTTATATAGAAAGTAAATGGTTGAAGAGCTTCTCGTTCAAGGTAAGATTCCTGAGAAAACTGCATCATGTACTCAGGTGTACCATCACAGCCAGCCAGCCTCGCTCTCTTCTATGTATCGGCCCACTTAGATGCGTCTAGACTATGTATATAAGCCCTCAGCTTTCTAGCTAAGAAATAGCTAGAACTAATATGAATAAGGTCACAAGAGTAGTAAATAGTATAGCTGAGATTTTGAATTAGTCTCCTTATTAAACCATGATAAACAAGAAGGCATAGAATTGTTGCCCAAACATTACAGCTTGGTTTGTTCTAAGCACAGGAAAGATAACTGAAAATTTCATGCTTGGTGAAAAGGCATGTTATAAATCTCCCTCCACGCCGGGTGGTTGTTGGAATAAGGGGCGGCGGCGGGGCTACGTCCCCAAAACCCCAAGCCGCCTGCCCTGCCCGGCTAGCTTATGCCCCGAAATAATTACACAGACACTGTATTCATTTAAACACTGCTTTGGCCCATTTCTATCTAGCCTCTTCTAGGCTAATTCTCACATATTAATTTAGCCCATTTATAATCATCTGTGTAGCGCCCCTAGGTGCGCTTACCGGGAAGATTCTAGCCTATGTCCATCCTGGGTCGGAGCTTCATTGCTTGCGTCTGCCTGGGAGCTGGGCAGCATGGCGTCTCTCTCTAGCGTCTGCTCTGGAGAGTAGAGCTGTGGAGTCTGAGCTCACTTCCTCTTCCTCCCGGCATTCTGTTCTGTTTACTCCACCCACCTAAGGGTGGGCCTATCCAATGGGCCTAGCAGTTTCTTTATTGCTTAGCCAATGAAATCAACAGATTGATATATGACACTCCCACATCAGGTGGTGGTGGTACATGCTTTAATCCCAGCACTCAGAGGGGAAAGGCAGGCGGATCTCTGTGAGTTCGAGGCCAACCTGTTCTACTAGAGCTAGTTCCAGGACAGGCTCCAAAAGCTACAGAGAAACCCTGTCTCAAAAAAACACAAAACAAAACAAAACCGAAAATCAAAAACCAAGTAAAGTTCTCTCCCCACGTGGCATATATAATAAGGTAGTTAACTAAACACAAGAGCAAGGTGGCATTCATCTGTTAAATTATTCCTAGTGATTTTTGTCCTTCACGATGGCTTGTTAAGACTATTTTAGATGTTGGCACTGTTGATTCAAAAGCAACATGCCTGTGGTTTCGAGATCTTTATCTAATCTTAGATCAAGGCAGTCAAGGATGCTTCCCGAAGAGTGAAACATATTGCAAAACACTGAGTACAGTTCTCTAAGAGCTGTGAGTATGTCATCCATATTGATAAGGAAGCAAATTAGCTATTTTACATTGTGCATCAATTTGTGCCTAGTCTTTGATTCATATATTCTTCAACATATACCTAATGCCAAACAGCATGAAGCAATTCATAGCATGAGCTCCTGCAGAAACAGTGTTATGAACCTAATCTAGGGCCCTATGGAGGAGAAACAGATACTTTCCTCTCTCATCAGCTCTTGTTGCTTCTATACAGTTAAGGCTGAGTTATGGGTCCAGCCCTAGAGAAACTTATTGAAAATATGACTACTGGCATATCAGATCTTTTGCCCACATTCTGTTAAAGAGCTTGATATTTTTCCCTCATGTACTTCTAACCATAAGGCATAGATGTGTAAAATGAAGCTCAAATAATTGGGCTATGCCCCATGATTTTATCTTATCTCTAATTCATACAGGCATCCTGAGAAGCTTAAAGAAGATGAAAATGTCTTGAATTAAATTCTTTATTTGTCTAGTTATTTTTTCTAAAGTTTGGAAATGTTTATATGTCGGGGATTTGGGAAGAAAACCAGATAAAATGGGGATTTAGAACATAAAATTTACCTCACTCATAAATTCAATATTCCTCTCCCAAAGAAAGAGGTTTGCAAAATAAATGGAAATCCTTAGCATTTGTTGCCACAATTCAGTTGAGGAATTTTGTACATATTGATATCGAGATAGCCCAGATTTAAAAAAAAAAACAACTTACAGCAACTATGTGTTTCTTTCTTAACAAAATAAATGAATTTGGATAAAGTCCCTGAATTTCTTTGCCACTGTGAAGGCAGATACATCCCACCTCTTAGAGTTGTGCTTGAGAGTGAGATTTAAGTCCACAAAAGTTAGATTCAACAGGGGGAAAATATGCAACTTACTTATTACAAATTTTATGTAACTCACGAGCACTGGTGAAGAAATGAAGAGCCCAGACACCATTATAGTCCATTTATGGCATAGCAAACTGGACACAGGTGAGCACATTGTGAAGAAGCAGCTGACCGCTGTGAGGGACATCAAAGATAAGAGCTATTTTTACAAGGTTCAGTATTCACTCAGTCTTGATTTCCAGCCTTTCAGAAGAAAGTACCCTTTCCTTTTGTCCTGGGTTGCTTTCTGTTGCAACGATAGACACGTGACTAAGAGCAGCTTGGGCAAGTGATTAGAACAGGAAGCACATTCACAATCTTAAGATTAGAGCACATTTGGTGTTGGTGTTGCGTGTTGATGGCCACTATGACAGGTTTTAGTACCTCATTCTTTACCATCCCTAAGGTTGTACTATCCCTATGCCAGGCTTTGCGTTTTCATGTTTTAAGTCTGTAAGGCAGATGGTTTAGGTCTTACTGTATTTAAGGAAATTCAAGTAATCTTTAAGTAAACATTGGGCGGCAGGCCAGATCCAGGTGAGGAATTTAACTTTTTATTAACTAAGGATTTTTTACCCAAATGCTTTTGTAAACATGAAAAAAGAAAAGAAAAGGAAAAAAAGAGCAACTTGGGAAGGAAAGGGTTCCTTTCGCCTTGCACATCCTTGTCACAATCCATCCCTGAAGGCGCAATGGGAGCTGGAGGTTGTAACTGAAGCAGAAGCCATGGACCAGCTCTGCCTCCTGGCCGGCTCTCAACAATTTGCTCAACCTGCTTTTCTGACACAACCCAGGATCACCTGGCCAGGGTAGCTCACACAGTGGGCTGGGCCCTCCCACATCGATAATCAATGAAGAAAATTCCCCCGAAGACTTGCCTAGAGATCAGATATGTCCTCTTCCCAGATAAATCTAGCCTGTGCCAAGTTGACAAAAAATGAACTAGAACCCCTTCTCTTTTAAGAAATTGGTTTTGACATAATAAATTTGTGTTTGACTTAAGAAATAGTATCAATGTCATTGGTTATAGCAGACCTGCTGTTTTTCGGAGACTGTTAATTCAATCATCAATACCCCAAAATCTCTTCCCCACGAAACTATTCTAATTTAACAGTTTGTTTTCAATGCTTTTTAACTGTAATCCCTACTGTTCGGTTTAGAGTTGACTGCTGGAATGAATCTTTTGCACTTATTGCAATTTATAAGTATCAGGCTGACATTTAAATATAAGTTTCAAAATATTCTGGCTTACTATCAGTACTATTCCTTGAGGATTGTCTTCTTGGGACATTTCAGAGTGCGTCTCACAGCACCTGCCCGAAGGAGACATGAATGCTGGGGAAATATCATTGCAGTATCAGGAAACTAGTATGTGCCTTTCTTTGTTAAACCAATGTGCAATGTGGTTAAGTGATTGAATCTGTCAAGCCACTCTCTGATTAGCCACTCCGAATTCAGTGGAAGTTTGATTTCAAAATATTTTAATTAGGCACTGCTAGCTAGTTAGAACCGGCACCATAACATAGATGATTCATATTAGCTAACATGAGGGTTTTGCCAAAATGTGATCACACCTTTATTATCTTTGACAGTGTGCGATGCAGATGTTTCATTTTTAGGTGAAATACAAAAGGTAATTGTTATAAAATACTGTGCTGAAATCAGCCTGATTATTCTTTTACATTTAAAATGTCGTGTGGTAAAGGTTATTTCCACTCATTAAGATTAAATGCATGCGGCCATATGTTAGACCACTTTTGAATTGAAAATATATGCAACTGAAATTATCAACAAATTCAGAAATACCGAAAGAAAAAAATAGCTTCCTTTTTTTATTCGCCAAGGCATCTTTTCTCAATTAAAATGTCATTATATTACACTCTCGCTTGACACTTCATTATGATAAATCGGATACCGAAAACAGTAAGTCATTCTATATATAAATTTGATGGCATTTTGATATGAAAATGAGTAAAACCTGTCAATATTCTAGAAACAGTGCATCAGCAAAGAGGATTATTGGTTTACCCAAATAATAATGTAACCATTAAGAGGATAACATTTTCCAACTGCAATTACATGCCCTAATTTTAAAAGGGTTATCATTTACAATAATTTGGCAGATTTGGTCCATATTTCTTTCAAAAATTCATTTCTTCATTATGCCTCAAAACAATTTATGGTGCATTTATGTTGGTGAAGATAATTTGCTTCTTTTATTGTGAATAGAAATCAGTAATTACATACAATCCCATTTTCTGCAGACATAAAGTTAATTCATGGTTGTAATTTTATACAGAATATTAGCTTCTGTTAGTTATGATGAAAATGTAACTGTGGTAAATGCCTCCATTATAACCGAATTTCCTTGGACTTGATGGAAAAAGAAACGTTGACTTCACAATAACAGTTCCATAGGTGACTGGGACAGGCCTGCAGATCACTTTGCTCTGCTAGCGGTGTGGACTATGATTCCTGCTCACGCTTTGGCTTTGGCTGGAGACTCTGTATTCTCTTCTGTCTTCTCCCTTCCTGCGCTGTGCCACTATGGGTGAGCCATGCTGGTTCTCCATGCCTGAATTTTATACATACAATATGAAGAAAATTGTAGTGGTTGTTTCATGCCAATGGTAGGGTGAAGTGAGAAGAGGCATAAGCAATTCTAGCTTGTTTCCTGGATGTGTAGGCACCCTGACACTAGTTAGGGAATCACCCACCAAATGATGTAGTGAAATACTTTTTCCTACCCAACCTCCTCTCAATAATTGCTATTACTAGAAGAAACCATAGAATAAAAAAAAATGGACAAAAAAGTGAAAAAAAAGCAACGTAGGAAAGAAGGAAAGAAGGAAAGAAGGAAGGAAGGATTTTAAAATTCTACAGAAATTCCTCTTGAAATTTTATTAGGAACTGTACCAAATTAGTAATTCTATTTCTTTTCCAATCTATTAACAGGGAATGTTTCTCCAGTAATTTAAATTACTTTAAATCCACCTAGTCTTTGTAGTTTTGTGTATGTCTTAACATCCCCTGTTAAATATAATAAAACAATGATTATGATTTAATATGTTATTCTAAATGATATTAATGTGTTACAATTTGCAATATTTACCAGTTGGAGAGACAGCTCAATTATCAGAGTACTTGTCTGGGCTTCAGGACCCAAGTGTGACTCTCAGTGTCCTCTTTAAAAGGCAAGTACAGTGGCCCATATTTCTTTTTTTTTTCAATTTATTTATTTATTAAGGATTTCTGCCTCCTCCCCGCAACCGCCTCCCATTTCCCTCCCCCATATTTCTAATGCTAGTATTTTAGTACTAATTTTTCCTTTTATTGAATAAAGGGTTTTTTATGACTAGGTGATATGGGACATACCTTTAATCCCAGCACTCAAGAGGAGGGGTAGGTGAATCTCTGAGTTCAAGATCAGCCTAGACTATAAACCAAGTTTCAGGACAGCTAGAATGACAAACAGGAATTCTGTCTCAGAAAAAAAAAAAGATAATGAAAGAAAAGAAGGAAGGAAGTGGAGGGAAGGAAAGAAATTGATTTCCTCCTCATATAATATATCTTGATTATGGTTTCCCCTCCGTCTACTCCTCCCAATTCTTCCCCATCTACCTTCCCATGCACATCCAGCCCTTTTCTGTCTCCCATTAGAAAACAAACAGGCTCCTAAGGGATAATAATAAAATATAAGATAAAACAAAACTAACACATTGGAATACAAACTACCGAGGAAACGATCCCAAAGAAAGACAAAGAATCAGATATGAATGCAGACCCACTTGTTTACACGCTTGGGAATCCTAAGAACACAGACTTGAAAGCTCTAATATACACAGCAGTGTAAAGAACCAGTTGGGTAAGAGAGAGAAAGAGAGAGGGAGAGAATGACAATATGAGACAAGTAACCTCCCAAGATTCCCCTGTGTTTATTTTCTGTTGGTCATCTACTACTGCTCATGCACCATATCCTTACGAGTAGTTTGGTTCCCCAGAAAGACTCCCTTGGAGAAAACTAAGTTTGCATCTGCAAGTACTCATCAATAGGAAATAGCTTCTGAGTTGAGGATGGGGACTTGTGTCCACTTCTTTCAGCTCTAGGACCCCATCTGGTAGAGATCCATGTAGGTTCTGTGCATGCTGCTTCAGTTTCCATTAGTTCATATCATGTTGATTTAGTGTTCATCATCCTCGCTGGCATTTGTTTTCTTCCCACCTCCTCTTCCACTGTGTGCACTGAGCCCTGAAAGGGGAGGTGATGGAGACATGTCATTTAGAGCTGAGTTGTCTCATTTTTTGCACTTTGTCTGGTTGTGGCTCTCTGTATAGGTTCCATCTGCTGCAAGAAGAAGCTTCTTTGATTAAAACTGAAGGTAGTGCTCTATAGATATAGCTAAATGTCATTAGCAACTATTTTATAACCACATTCTTTTAGTATTTTATTTTCCCCTAGGCATCTGGGCTGCCTAGTTACAGGTTCCTGGTCATCCCAGCAACATCAGGTATAGGTTCCATATTGTGGAGTGGTTCATAAGTCAAATCAGATATAGGTTGGTTTTCCCCACAAGCTTTGTGCCTTCATTGAGCTAGCATATCTCGCAGGGAGGACACCACTGTCGATTACAGGGTTTGTCAGCTAGGTTGGTGTTTACCCCTTTGGCAGTGTGCAGAGTGCCTTCCTGTAATATAGATGTTAGTATGTAGTGGTGAAGACACTATGTAGGCACCAGCTCAGCTTCTCTGTGTCCAGTGAGTTGTGTACATTTTTTTCTTCACCAATGGGACCCTCCTTTCCATTTGTGGAGAGCCACCTATAAGCATACAGCAACCTGGTTTATTAAGGGGTTCTCATGGGATTCCCTTAGCTAACAACTCAATTAGAAGTAACTCATTTCCAGTACTGGAAATTTGGTAACAGATGAATTGTAAAAAATGTTATTTTAAAAGTCTTCTTCCCATTATCTCTTAAGACTTTGTCTTTACAGGAGAACTGGGGATGGAACAATCAGCCTAACATTTATAAGACAGATGCTGTACCACTGAGCTATGCATCAGCCCTTTGAAAGTTTGGATTTTTAAATGTTGAAACATTCTTAGGAAGTTGCCCAAGCTGCCCTTGAATTTGCTGTTTTCCAGGCAAGTATTGAACTTATCATCCTTGTGCATTAAGCTCAGCAGTCACTAGAATTGCAGATACATACCAACAAACCTGGTTATACTGTACATTTAAATGTTTTTGCGTATTGTCCATTTTAATGCACAGTATAGAATATCCAGAACAATATTGATTAGGACTGGATGGGACCTCCAGTCTCTGGAATATAAGGGAATCCTTACTTAGATTTTTTTACTTCTGGAATATAAGCAAATCTCTAGTCTTTTGATTTTAAGTATGATACCAGCAATAGAATTTTCAGAGATACCTTATCTGGCCAGTAATTTCCTGTGTCCCCCCTCCACCTTCCATTTGCGGTGGCATCTTATTATAAATGTATGTTGAATGATGCCAAGTACTTTCTCTTTGTCAATTGATATAATGATATGTGATGAATTACATTGATTTCTTGCATTTTAAATATGAAAGCCACTAAGAAAGACATTCAACTTGGTCCTGGCATATTATAATGTGTTAATGTATTGCTGGATTGGAGCTGAAATACTTCTGCTGATCATGCCTGTGGATACTGCTGGGCTTCTTGTTTTCTCATTATGTCCTTGTTTAGCTTTCCAGACAAGGTCGCTCTGTCCTCATAAACCAAGTTGAGTTCCCTTCTCCACTTCCTGAAAGACTTCATTTAAGATTCCTATTACTTCCTCCATTAATGTTTTCCAGAATTTAGCAAGCAGTGAAGTCATCTGCACCTGAAGGTGTCTTTGTGGGAAGCTTGTTAATTATAAAATTCAATACCCTTAGGAAATATGGAGTTATTTTAATTATTTCTTCTTGTGTCAGTTGGCTAATTTGTGGTTTTCGATGAATGCATCCTTTTCAATTGAGTTGCTAGATTTGTGGTTGTCAAGCTGCTCATAATTACAGCGTCTGTGTTGATGCTTCCTCTTCCCGTTGAGGTGCTGTTTTCTCTCTCTCTTTTCCTCTTGGCCAATCAAGTAGTTGGTTTATTCAGGATGCTTTATTTTGTGGAAAAGAATGTGTTAATATCTCCATATCAACAATATTTCCTTCTTATTTTTCTGCTGTTTTTCAGCTTCTATTTCTTTTATTGTCTTGATTTTATGATTTTCTTCTTATTAGAATAACTAAGGTCATTTTAGCTTCATTTTAAAAATATAGTTTACTCTTTGTTTGACAGTTTTATACATGTAGACACTGTATCTTGGTAAGAGCTACCCCAACTCCCCAACTCCCCTTTCTCTCCAGGAACCCTCTTCCACATGTCTTTCTCATCTAAATGCCCTCTTCCTCCTTCTCTCTCTCTTTTAAGTAATGCACTGAATCCAGTTACTCTTGTCTGCTTTATCTTGGATATACTACCAGCAGAAATATGATTCTCCCTTCCCCCAAATCAATACCTCAGCTAGCGATGGAGCTTATGAGCTCCTCTCTCATCCATACTGGAATTACTGACTGTCTTGATCATGTGTAGTAGGTCTTATGATTGTAAACAAAGTTGCTTCATGTTCAAGAGAGCAATGGCCATGTTATGTCCAGAAAACATTCCATACCATTCCTCTCCACCATCTGATTTTTAGATTATTTCTGTCCCTTACTCCCCAATACTCCCCCAGCTTTGTGAATATCTACATAGATGTCTCATTTAGGGGTGTGCATTCAACAGACATTTATTCTCAGCATTTTGACCTCTTGTAAATCTCTACATTGGTGGTGACCCATTACAGAAAACAGTTTATGTGCCCAAGGTTGAACATTCCACTAATCCATGTTTATACACATAAATAAGTAGAAGGCAGCCTGATGACATATCCACTTAGCAAACCATCAATATTATAGTCCTTCCCCAGCCATGAGTTTTTGACTAAATTTACAGTACCAGGCACCAGTTCCCTTCTGTAGACAGGCTTTAAATTCAGTCAGCCAGAGGCAGTTGGTCCCTCTCCCACACCCTCATGCCGTTATTGCACACATGGACACTTCCTGCCTGACCGTTCGCTGTTGTGCAATGTAAGATCTACCACAGAATAAGTCAATTGATGGCGTTTACCCCAGTGTCCTGCAAACAACTCTTCATTATGAAATCCGGATAGTAGAGAGAAAGCTTTCAGGCCACCCCAGTTTGATTTCTGTGTTGTGTCTTCAACAACAGTATCCTACCTTCTAGTTGTGGTCTGTAGTCAAAAGCAAAGGCAATGGTTTTGAAGGCCCCAGGGCTTCCCTGACCGATATTCTCCAGGGAAGTATCCCACATCTTACTCAAAGGCATTTATTTAATAACAGATGTCTTCTGAAAGAAGCTTAGCCTACCAAGGCAGCATATTTCCATTCCAAGTCCTTCCCTTAAAAATCAAATGTACAAACAACAACAACAAAAAATCTTGCAGTTTTTGATTAGCTTATAAAGTGATGGGTTTCCAAACAGTTCATTTCCATGTAGTCAGCTTACCCTCTGCTTTCTCCTTTCTTACTCAGCCCCTTCCTGTCCTGCCTTAAGCCTTCAGCACTCAGTGCTCACTGCTACTTCCAAATAGCATGTTCTACTTTCACCACCACCCTTTCTGCCTAAGGCCAGTTCCTGTCTCAGAATGGCAAACTTTCACTTACTTTCCTGAAAAAAAAGAAAGGAAGGAAGGAAGAAGAAAACTGTGATCTGGGTGGCTATTCTTGTTGTATTGTAACCCTCTTCCATTTCTAAACATTTCCTATTCAATGATCTTGTTTTAACTACAGGTTATTTAGCTTCTTAACTTTGTTTAAATCTTCTTGAAATTCTTATTCTTCTCTCAAATTACTGACTGTGGGATAATGTCTTTATATGATTTAATCTATATCATTAAATGTGCTTCTTGCCTTTGAACACTTTTTAAATCAGGTGTGTGTGTGTGTGTGTGTGTGTGTGTGTGTGTTCGCGCATGTGAGCGTGCAGAAGTAGTCTTTTCCATGAGTTCTAGAATTTGAACTCAAGTCCTATGCAAGAATAGCACATGCTCTTAGTCACCAAACTATCTTTCAGGCCCATCTCCCTTTTCCTTCATGCTGTGGTTTTCCTCTTGGGGCCAACTGTATTGGATGTTACAGGCACAGTTCCTGTTGTCTCCAGTACGTTCCCTTAAGCTACCTATTGGTGGATAAAGCATACCACGGAGAAACACCCACCAAACAGTTTATCTTTGGATTCTTTTGTAGTCTGAGGTCTCTTTAAATTGGACTTTTAATGGACAGTCATGTAACAGAATGCTTGCTAAGCTGTACTTATGGCTCCCTGAACACAATGCTTTGAAAATAATTGTTGTTTTTCCCATCCATCTGATTCTTCTGGGTTGAGGACATTTTGTTGCTGCTGTTGTTCTCTTCTATTCAGTTTGTTGATTTGTGTGTATGTCTGTATACATATGTGTAGGGGAGGCACACATTCTATGTGGAGTCCAGATATTGTCTTTGGTGTCTCTCTATTTCTCACCACCATAATTTTTCAAACAGTTTTTTTTTCTAAATGCAGAGTTTTCCAACTCAGCTCAGCTGTTGGCTAAGGGACTTTGGAAATCTACCTATCTCTGACTCCCCAGCACTGATACTGCACGTCTATGCCACTGAGCTCAGCTTGTAGTGGGCATTGGAGACCTGCACTCGGGTCCTTAAGTTTATATGGCAAAGACCGACTGTTCCATCTTTCTACCCACATAGTCACTTATCTTTTATCTTTACTTATAACTTCATATCCAGAGACAATACTGATCAATGTTTACATGTATTGTCCTGGTTGATGCAAATTTACTGCTTCATGTATAATGGAAGTGTGATGACTAACATTATGTTTTAGTTTAAATTACTGTACTTAAGACATCTATAAAACAAAAATGCCTCTAACCTGTAAGGTCAGCTTGCCCAAGGACAGAGAACTGCTTGGAATGCTGGAGGGCTGTCATTCATGCATAAGGATAATTACCTCAAGATTGGCTGTTTACTTGATTACACATTGGCAGGAGGGAAGTAGGCAGAAAGTACAACAGGATATATGTTTGCCTCTGATTGGATGAGGTGCATAGCCTTGTGGGTTTTGCCTTTATAAGCCTTGACTGCCATAGTTTGGCCCATTACTATGAGCATGGGTCTTGGGTATGGATTTGGCCAGTATCCATCATCCAGGTCAGTATTTAATGATGCCTCTTATTTGTTGAAAAAATATTAATAGTCCGACTGGTGAATCTCTTTTGACCCCAAACTCATAACAGAAGACTAACATAACAAATCTCAATTTCTAACTATCTTTGAGTATTCCAAATATTTTTACTTCTGATTCTATACTCATTATCAATTCCAATAATACAGTAATTATCTTCATCTAAACAGCCCATCATATTTTTAAACATTGTTTCAATAAAGACATATACATGCCTATATTCTGGTTTCCTTTGTCCGTTTTTGCATGGATATCACAGGGGCAGAAATCACCTTCCTCTAACCTAGAGTGTTTGCCTTTCATGCTTCTCTGCTTCCCTTCTGTTGATGTTACAGTCTGCGAGTCCTTGACTGAAAAGATCCTGATTTGTTCATTATCAACAGCACTACACTCTACAAATCTCAAGTACGAATACTTCTTTTGACTGACTCAAGTTCCTTTTAGCACTATTCTTGCACAGTTCTGATGAATCCTTTGAACTCAACCTTATTAATAGTCCCTTGCTTATTTTGGGTCCTCCTTCATTTTATTTATTTTTAACTAAAATAGTTCATTTTCCCTTTTTTTTCTTTCCTCCCTCCAACCCCTGCATATGTACTGCCCTTGCTCTTTCTCTAGCTCATGGTATCTGGACTGTTTTACATTTTAAAATTCTCTCCTTTATTTAAAATTTTAACAATATGATATTCAGGTTTGTCTCTTTATGTTGTTGTTAATTATACTGTTTGGGTTTTGCTTTGTTCATTATATGATGATATTCCTTATATCCAGAGTGTTTTCTTTTTCTGCATAGATTTTCTGAGTGTCTTTTCATGATATTCATTTCTTTCTGTTCCTTCATTGAACACATATGCACAGCTGCTTGGTTTGTCTACTTTTATAGTTCCTACAACAATATGCCTATTATTTCAGAGTTGTGGTTTTCTGTTAACTCTCTGCTTATCTTGGGTTACAATTTTGTTGTGTATAGACAAGATCTCACAGTGTAATCTTGGTTGGACTTGAACTGTTGCTTTTTCTGCCTCAGCTTTTCAAACACTGGGATTACTGATATGTGGAATGTGAATGCTGTGCCTTTGAGAATCTGGATTTCCTTTTTAAAAGCTTTCATATTTTATCTCCCAAGAATTTACTTTAGAAAAGTTATATTACGCTCAAGTTAGTTTGGAGCTTTGTTAGGAATGATTTAAAGTGAGCTTTTCTCTAAGAACAGATTAGCTTTATTCATAAGTAGTAGATTTTCTGAGATTCTAATTGAATAACTTGGCAAGATGTTTTCATATGATATTATCAGGATTATACTCTGATTAGTACATAAAGAGAGCTAGTTTGGGCCAGTCCTCAGGGAATCTCATCCCATATATATAAAATAGTGTTTAGTCTAAGACCAAGGGAGATCACTATCTAGGTCCTCTGTGCCTCTTTCTTGGCTACAATCCATTGCTGATTCAGTAGCCATAAACTCTCATTTCCTTCTTCTGCCTAATGAGGAAATTGCTTTCTAACTACTGCTGCCTATGATTGTCTAGAAAATGCCCCACACAGACTCCACCCAGGGCGCATATGGCGCTCCTGTCATGCATTTTTTGCTCTTTTTGTTTCTTGTTGTCTGCAATAACTGCTTCATAAATTTTATCCTCCAATATGCTGGGCTGTGGTTGGAGTAAATGGAAGCTGCCCATAACTCTGTCTTCACCTGAACTGGAAATCAATTTTAGCCATATTTACTTCCCATTAAATTTTGTTGGACCTATTCAGGGGGCCTACTGCAATAGCTTTCCTTTACCTGCTCTTCTCTGTGTACAGAAGCAGAACTCATATATTTGACCAAAATGGTACATTTTCTTAGAAGCATCAGTGCCAGCGGGGTTTGAATATTTGTATATCACAAAAGTATAAAGAATCTTTAGATTTGGTAATAGGAAGCTTTGGTATTGCTGAATGATTTGTCAGGGTTCACAGGACATATTTAGTGAGGAAAAGACAGGTCTAAGATGAAAACCATGAAGCTTCAAATCTCACTTTCAGAGCCTTAATCTTCTGGGCTGTATTTGGGGCTGGGAAAGAATAGGAAATAGCATGGAGTGAGGTCGTTAGCGAATGACAGTGTCGCCAAAGGATTTAATTCAAATGCATCTCATTTCACACCCCACATCGTTCCCCTCAGAAATGATTGAAAAAATGTTCCATCTTTAACTCTCTCATCACCAAAGAAGAAAGAGAAGATTAGAGACATTTCCAGAGCCTACCTAATGCTCAACAGCCCATTTCTAAGGGCCTGGTGCTGTTGTGGGGTCCACAGCCGCACATGCCTGCCCATATATTGGTAAGCGGAGTCATTTTTTCATATCAGTGGGTGCACTGATAAAAAGTAGCAGGTAACCTGGGAGTTATTTTATTTCTTTCTCCATTGAATATTTTTTTTGCAAAGCATTCCTTAGCATTGAGGGTTAATAATCAAAACTAAATTATTCCAGCGTGACATGTTTCCATTATTAAGTGTTTTCTCCTTTCTTTGAGAAGCACTGATTTACATAATATTTTAACTATCACACTTTTCTATCTTTTGGATGGAGAATTCCCATGGTACTGTTTTGGATGTATCATGTTAAAAGGCTTAGCATTCATTGCTTTGGCTTTTTCAAGTTTCTAACTGTGAAGATATAAGGAGCGAACCGACACCAACCACTTCAATGTTTTGCTTAGAAACACAGCAGAGGATTGTGCACCAGACACTTCATTCATGTTGAGAAAGACTGAACTCTTCAGGGATCCAAAGGGGCAACAGTCTGCTTTGTGCAGCTTTTCACAAGCCCTGGACCTGTGTTACATAAAGTCTTTGACATAGGTGCCCTTGGAAAATTCCCATGCCTATTATCAGTCCGGTGCTAGCTACCTGGCTCTAATTATCTTGTTTAACAGCTTGAGAGAATTTTTCTTTGCCTCAAAATAAAATACCAAGCTAGAGGGGATAGCTCGTTTTGAGATGTTTTGGTTGACAGAAACTAGTTTTGGAGTCCTCTAAATGTCTGAAACCAAATTTAACACATTTGCAAAGTGTAAAGACCCTAGGAGACTTCTATGTGGGTAATTAACTCTTTTGTAGGCGTGATGGAATGTTGTCCAGTCTCTTAATGGGAAAAAATAACTCAACTACCCATTTAACTAATCAAACTTTCATGGCACAAACTTAAAGCTACTTGTGCTTCCTAATTCTACTCATGAAAGAGTTTTTAAGAAAAAGAAAAGCATAGTGTACACTTTTGAGTGGAACAGTATGTTTTCCTGTCATTGCTACTCCTCCACCTCAGGTGCTAAACTCTGATGGCAAGAACGCTACTTAGTTCTGATTCTCACACATACTGTCTCATTTATCCTCGTTCTCTATATTGAAGAGAAAACTTCTGGGAGGTAGAGGAATGTATTCATGCTGGAGTGAAGAAGGGGCTCTGGATGTCCACTCTTTGTGGAGAAGCCCTTGGCAATAAATGAGTGTTTACAAACTTGCCGCAGTTTTCTTCATGAATGGGACCCCTAGTAAACAGTCCCTGTTTCAGTGGATGGATATACATTCGTGTGCTTAATAGCAGTACTAAGTGGACTCAATGCATTAAAAAAGAAAAAGAGACTACAGGAAATTGAAAGGAAAATATTGTTGGGAGATGTGGTGGTTTGAATGAAAATAACTCCCATAGGTTCAAAAGGAATGACATTATTGGGAGGTATAGCCTTGTTGGAGGAAGTCTTTTACTGAGGATGAACTTGAGGTTTCAGATGCTCAAGCCCGGCCCAGTGTCACTCTCTGTTTCTATTGGTGGTCTATTCGGAGGTAGAACAAGAGTAGCTGGCTTACATGAGATCGACTGAGTTTAAAGAAGGGCACATTGAGTAGAAATAGGAACGTACTGGGAGAAAGTATGAGAGCCAGAAGACAGGAAGGAATGGAGGTAGATCTGATCAGAAACACATTTAGGTGTGAATGAAATTCTTAAGCCTAAATTATCTTTTAATTTCCCTTTATTAGCCCTATACTTGGTCACTCAACAGATGTCAACATACAAATCAGAAATGCTGTGACATAATCTTTTAAAATAGAACATTAAAGAAAGAATATCAGCAACTATTGGAAAATTGTAGAAACTGGCAATTTATATACTATATAAGGCAAATTATATACTATATAAGATGTAAAATTTGGCAAATTCAAAATCAAAAATGAAAATCTGTGTTATTGGTATGCATTGTTTTAACAATATTGGTGGATGCATTACCAAAGTTAAGAAGTATGTTCTAAATGGGTTCATCAATTTTATAAAATGTAACTGGAAATTCCTGCAACAAAATCATGACTATTTACTCATCGAGACTTCTTTGAGTGCTTAAATCAAACAGAAAATATATAACAATGACTTTAAAAGGCACGTGTGGCAGGGGGTTAAAGTGAAATTTTCTGTTCCTACTTGCTCATTCTTCTTCATTTTCTGTGGGGACACAAGGTTTGCCAGTCAAAGTGGCTAATTCAACATTCAGAATAAGAGGTTATTCTACAGGGGTGGCTTAGATTAACTTGCAAATCAAAGGGAATTGTTACTACCCCAGGGAAGTAAAAGTTACTTACTTAGACAAAGTTTCTTGAGTTTATGTTTATATCACTAAATAGTAATGCCAAGTATTCTACAATAAGAAAGTTGTGATGTACAGAAAATATAAGGTATCTCATCAAGTCATAGAAATACCATTTAAAAACACTGAAAATCAAGCTCGCTTTTCTTTCACATAAAATACACCACTGTCTTTGCATCTTTAGGTATTCAGTTATTTTCGTCAGAAATTTTTCCCTAGATTTATACCCAGTGTGTACTGGATTTAAGTATTAGATTCGCATAAAAGAAATATTTAAAATGTTATTTTAATTGCTTTACTGAGAAGTAGTTCACATTTCACACACCATGCTGTTTACTGAATTTAATTGAGCAAGTCAATGTTCATGTGTTCACAGTTGTGTAATCATGACCCAGATTCAAATTCGGAACATTTTAATATGTCAGAAAGAAATTTTGTTATCTATTGGATGACTTTGAAGATGTTGTCATGACTAAAAAGGTGGAAAATTTGGGATATCAAAGAGGAGGAATAATTTTAAATGATGAAAAGGAGTGAATAAGATGAATTAGGCAATTAGGGAAATTTAATATTATGGTAACAACCATAACACATGAACTATACTACATAATAAGAAATTACAGAAAAGTTGGTTGTCAAAGGACACATGGTAATGCCATCAACAGGTAATGTTTCCTGTAGGATAGACAGGTTGACCTTACCCAACCACTTTTTCACAGATTGGAAGTCTGTATTTCAGAAGTGAGGATGATAGTAACAAACAGGTATGCCATAGACACTGGATTATATTGACTATGAGTCTACAGAACCCTCAATGTTTCACGTGTGGAATGGTTTTGAATATTAACAAAAATAATCATAATAATAACAGAAAGCATTATTATCTTCACAACCTTTGTACATTTCTAATTTACAGAAGAGATGTGACAATCTGCTGGAAAGTAATTCAATCCAACATCAATTTATAACTAAAGCAACTTGAACTTGGGTCCCTACTGTAGTCTGAGCAATCTTCTTGTTGTCACATGGTGCCCCTCTAGCTTACTGCTTCTGCTCAGAGTTAGACAGCATACCTTCCTATGCTAGATAGTTTTATGTCAATTTGACACAAGCTACAATCATCTGAAAGGAGAGAACCTCAGTTAAAAAAATTTCTCAACAAGGTTGGGCTGTATGTATGACTGTATGGCATTTTTTTTATTTAATAATTGATTAGAGAGGGACCAGCCTACTGTGGGTGTTTCCATCCCTGGAATGGTGGTCCTAGGTTCTATAAGAAAGTAGAGTAAGCCTTGTGGAGTAAGACAGGAAGCATCACCATTCCACGGCCTCTGCATTAACACCTGCTTCTAAGTTCCTGTCCTAAATTCCTGTCCTGACATCCTTAAGTGATAAACAGTGCCTTGGAAGTATAAGCCAAATTAACACTTTCCTCCCCAACTTGCTTTTGGTTATGGTGTTTCATCATAGCAATAGTAACTTTGATTGAAACACTTTCCAAGAAAAGAAGTCCTCCTCCTTAAGCCAGAGAGTTTGTCATTGTGGAGACACAAGCCATAGACAGCAAGTTGATAAAAATACTTTAGGTGTCAGCTTTGCACCTTTGGTAAGCAACTGGGTTCCAATTTCCAGGAGAGAATGTTTATTTATAAATTGCCCTCTCTTACACTATTTGACTAAAATGTTCCTTATATTTATATTATGAATACGTGACTCTTTTTTTGTTTCGAGATTATTTATTTTAGTAAATTTATTTGACTTTTTCCAGGTGAAGAGCAAGCATGTCAAAATCAATTTTAATAATTAGCATGAGAGATTTTTCAACTCCTTTTTTTACACCTTTATTTTCTTTTTAATTATGTTCATGTTTGTGTACATGTAAATATGCACCTGTGTATGCAGGTGGCCTATGGAGGTTATAGTTATTGGTTCCCCTGATCTGGAGTTACAGGTGGTGGTGAACTGCCTGTCGTGAGTGTTGACAACCAAACTTCAATCTGCATTTGTTCATCCTTTATGTATGTATATATATAGGGTATGTCCTCAGCACTGTGCTAAGCTTTGAGTACTCATGAGTAAATAATTAAATCCGTACCTGTGTAGCCTTTCACTCTAATGTAAGGGACAAATTGACTTACAAAGAGATCAATGGGAAATGGGCATAAGTTTTTCCAAAGTGCTCTTTTTAAAAGACGAAAATGAAATTTATCAAATGATGTGATAGAAGAAAGATAATCACAGGATTTCTCCTTGATGAGGCCTACTTAGTACAAGATTTCAAATTAAGAAGGAATCTGTCATGCCTGATTTTTTTGTATCTGGAAGACGGTATTTCAGGAAGAGCAGAGAGTTACTTAAAAAGTGTATAGAGAGGAAAAATTTTTGCTTGGAAATCAGATAAGAACTACATGGTTCAATCCAGTGATTGAGTGGGAAAATGATGAAGAATTTAGGAGTCAGAGCAAGGAATTAAAATTTGTTCTAAATATACTATGAAGGCATTTAAAGCTCACACAGTTTAAGCAGAGAGTGAACTGAATTATGGTTCCTCACTGTGCATAGTGATGTTTTTTGTAGGATAGGGAAGACTGGGTCAGGAGAAAATAATCCCAAACTCTTAGAAATGTCAGGTCTGCAGGATTTAGCTATAGTGCTTTAACTAGTTTTTTGGAGCCCATTCCTTACTCAGCCTCGGTTTAGTGGGGAGGGCCTTGTTTCTGCCTCAAAATTGTGTGCCAGACTTTGTTGACTTCCCAAGGGAAGCTTTACCCTCTCTGAGGGGTGGATGGGGTGGAGTAGGGGTAGGTGTGGGGAGTGGGAGGAGAGGATGGAGCAGTAACTGGGATTGGTATGTAAAATGAGAAAAGATTGTTTTAAAACATAAAAAAAAACAGGAAGAAATATCAGGTCTGAGATGCTTCTAAGAACTTAAGTTGGCACAGTAGGAAGACATTTGGATGTATGACTCTGGACCTTGGGGAAAGTCTTCAACCAAAGATATAAGTGTGGTTGACAAGTTTATAGATAGTCTTCAAAGACACAATTTTATAAAAAACAGAGAAAACATTCAGTCAGCCAATTTGGAATTGAAACAGCTGAAGGTTAACAAGAGTGTAGTATATGACAAGAGCCTTGAGACAGACTTGCCAGGAAAAAGAAACTGTTATGTAGAACGCGAGGACATCATTATCTCTCAAGAGGCGAAGAATGGAAGATGTGAGACACGCTTGCATCTGACTACATGCAGATATTTGTGTTCGTGAATCTTTGTTAGAGTCGCAATGAGGAAATAGTGAAAAGTAAAATATACATTTGTTTTCTTTCTGTTCTGTTTTGTTTCATTTTCATTTATAACAAAATTTATAGATGTCCCAAACCTTTTCAACACCTCAAGTAGAAAGTTACAAGCATTGGCTAAATATTCTTTTTGAAGACCATTCTAATAAAAGGACCCATGTTTCCTGTAGAAAGTGTCAAGCTTTGGAATTTGGATGAGAAAACACAAGACAGACCTCAAACATCGATTAGTGCAAGAAAGCAGGAAGCGTGTTGAAAAAGTCATGGGAGAATTACCAAAAGTGCAAGAGTTCTCCTGATAAGTGTTAGACTGATTTGAGAAGTGAACTAAGCAAGGCTACATTATAATTTAGTATACAGCTGTATTAAGAGTTCCTGTCACTACAAATTAAACGTTAGGCAAATTAATGGGAGAATTAATAGGAAGAAAATCTTTTCTTTTTATCTTTTGGGTTTTTTTGGAGGGGTTCCAATACGTGTGTGTGTGTGGTGAGTAAGAAGCTATCTGTGTGTGCAAATACGTGCAAATGTGGAGTCAGAGGCCAACCGGGAGTAACATTTCCCCTCAGGAACCATCTACTTTGTTTGTTGAGATGCAGTCTCTCATTGGGAACCAGGGCTCAGATATCTGAGTACGCTGGCTAGGTGGCAGTGAGTCCAGAGTTCTCCCTGTCTCTGCACCCCCAGATTTGGGCTTGAATGCAAGGGCCACCATGCTTAGCACTTTTGTTTGTTTGTTTTTAATGTGAGCACTTGGGAATCAATACTTTGTCTTCATACTTAATATAGTAAGTACTTTGCTAACTGAGTGCTTCTTATATGAATCATACTAAGATTTCAACCTGAAATGACTCCCCCCCCCCCACACACACACACTGACTTGTGGTTTGAACGCTCCTTCCCCAGCTGATAGAATCATTGGGGAAGCGTAAAACCTTTAGGAAGTTAGATGGAGCTAGTGAGGTAGGTCTCGAAGGACAACCCTTTGGACCTTTGAAGGATTGACCCACCTGTGAATCCTTATTTACTCTCTGCTTTCTGGCCTGATGAGATTTGGAGAGTATTTACCATTTATTCCTTATACCATGAATGAACTCCTTCATCCCCCAATGCTCTAACATGCTCTAAAATGAAAGGCCAAAACATACCCTTGCACCTTTTAAGTTATTCTTCAGGTGCTTTGTTCAAAACAAAGCAAAAATAACTAATACAAATTCTATGTATTTTGTGGATGTATCCCACACCAAGAATGTAGAGAGGAACTACTGATTTCTTTCTAACTAGTAAGATAATTGTGTAGAAATTGTAGACGAGATAGTTTTCAGTGAGTCCACCTAATAGAAGGTATGTCAGTTAGGAATATATCAGCAATGATGCCATGACAATTGGACATTCACATAACATTTGATTGGTGAGTGGGATATAAATAAGAGTGATGCATTATCTTTATAATTTTGCTGTTAAAATTCCATAACTCCAGTGCAGTCATGAGAAAGTCTACGCAGAGGATATTCTATGAAATAGCTAACAAAAATACGAAGGTTATCAAAAGCAAAAACAACTAGAGCAGATGTCAGAATACGAAGATTGTAAGGCGCCTTGCATATAGATATAATGTGGAAACATAGATAAGGTTATTACATAGAGAAAAGAGCATTATGAAAATAACTAAAGAAATCTGTATCAAGCAGGGTCTTTAGTCACTAATGAGGCATCTATGTTGGGTCAATGGCTGCAAATATATGACATATTGTCATATATTTGAAAGAATTTGGTAGTAGAGGAAATGGATGTAGAGAATTCATTAGACTCCATACTATTTTAGTTATCTTCTATAAATATGTGTTCAAATTACTTAGTCTATTTTAAAGTTGCTTATCAACAAATTCCTGTCTAATAAACAGTGAAGAGTATTGATATAAGGCCTGAATTAATAGGTATTAAGAAAAATGCTCAGTTCCTCTGAATGAGATCATTCTGCATGTTTACCTGCTGGAGTCGACTTTATGTATTTATTTTAATCCATGTGGTGGGAAACAAACCCTTAGTGTTTGTAGAACCAAAGGACATCCTGAGCAAAATTATTCTATGGGATCCTCAAATAATTAATGAATTCCATTCAAATAATGGTTTCTTCTGGGGCTGGAGAGATGGCTTTTGAACAGGAGTCAAGTTCTGGTCCCAGCACACAGTTGCCTGTTAAGTATAACTCCAGGGGATCTAACTCCCTCTTACTGAGTCTTCCAGTACTGCACTCACAGGTACATATCTCCAAAGAAAACACTCATACACATCCCCAATAGAAAACATTCATACATATAATTAAATAATAAAAGAAGGGACATTTTTTTAAAAAAAAAGACATTCACCATGAAACAGCTGTATCTGAATTAAACAAACATTGGGCACTGCTTTTAAACATGTGTTTATTTATATCGTTTATATGACCAGCCCTTCATGGGACATGAGAAAGAGTTCAGGACACTGCTTTTGCTGCAGAAGAACATACGCTCATAAAAATGAAAGCCTTTTTGTTGAAATGCTGTCAGTTATTCTACGAGGGAGAAACCATCTTCATGTCTAAGTTTTGACTTACTAGGTAGGCTGAAGACCTCAGATGATGAGATGGCGAGAGATGGCTGTGATGAGTGGTAATGAAGAGACATTTCTCCTAATAAAAACTCAATGCATCTTGAAAATTGGAAATATTGCAGAAAAACTAAGCATAGGAAAGTATCACAAAGTAATAGCCAAATGGCTCCCTTACTTACTTTTTAAAAATTTATAGGCAATGTGAAATTTCCAAAGAATCAATAAAGAATTAATTTTTTTAAATTAATTAAGTTTTTAAAAAACTTTATTCTAAACTGTATTTATTCTATACATCTTAAATGCATATTAGTTTCCTGATTTAAATCAGCCTTTAAAACATTGCTGATGTCTTGGGTGAATCAGGACAAATCACCTTTAAATGTCAAGAGCTGTCTCTGAATTAATTAATAATATATTTGCATTTCTGTGATGCTGGCATATTTATTGGTTTGTTTAATATCAATTAGGGCCTTTTGCATTGATTTATGATGACATTGAAATATCAGCTGTTCAGATTAAGTTATTTTAAATAGTCCCTTGTAGATATACATTTGGGATGAAATGTCTTCAGATGATTAGTGTTTCAGGAAGCATACACAGCAGAAATGAGTTACAAGAAGAAATGGTACATAACATTAAAATATTGACTCAACTAAATTATGTCATGAATTTTTGGAATCTTGACAGGAGACATGTAGAATAGAGAAATATTTCTCTTTGTATTGATGTCATAAAAAATAAAGTAAAAGCCATTTTTCTCATTTTATATACTAATTATAAATATAAGTATTAAGGTTAACAAGGATGTTCATAACAACTACAATAAAAAGTAAAAATAAAATAAAGTTACTTGTGTAAACAATTTATTTTTATTTATTTTTGCTTTTTCGAGACAAGGTTTCTCTGTAGCTTTGGAACCTGTCTCCTCTTGTAGGCCAGGCTGGCCTTGAACTCACAGAGATCCCACCTGCCTCTGCCTTCCAAGTGCTGGGATTAAAGGTGTGTGCCACCACTGCCTGGCTCAACTATTTTGAATCTTTAGAACACAGTAGTTGATAAACAACTGGTACATTCTTTCCTGGGAAAAACTATTCTGTTCTCAGCTTACAAGTAACATTATACAGACTGAGAAAGTTGTAGTCATGTATTGAGAAGTATGGGTGTGTGTGTGTGTGTGTGTGTGTGTGTGTGTGTGTGTGTGTGTGTGTGCGTGTGTGTGTGTGTGTGCGTAACAACAACTAAAAAAGGAGGCCATGAATTTTAAAGAGAGTAAGGAGGGTGTTATGGGAGGGCTTACAGAAAAAAAAAGGGAATGGAAAATGTAAGTATATCATAATCTAAAAGAATAATGGAAACATTTTTAAAATATGATACCTGGTTAGGATTTAAAAATACTGGAGTCTTTTTTTTTTTTTTGAGCCTGTCCTGGAACTAGTTCTTGTAGACAAGGCTGGCCTCAAACTTACAGAGAATTTACAGAGATCCACCACCTCTGCCTCCTGAGTGCTGGGATTAAAGGCCTGCACCACCACCATCCGGACACAATCTGTGTAGTCCAGACTGGCCTCAAACTCCAGATCCACCTGCCTCTGTCTCTTTCAGCAAATCCTACCTGCCTGCGGCACCAGAACCGGCGTCTTTTTTAGCTTTATTTTTATTTATTCTTTGTGTCTTTTACATCATGCCTCCTGATCCGACCAATTCCCCTCCCCTAACCAGAACAAGACAAAATAAAATTTAAAAAAGAAAAAAATAAAGAGGATGGTGGAGATGGGGGAAATCTCATGGTGGAAGCTGCAGGTTGAGTAAGGCAGCAAACCCCTCTATTTGTACATACAGGCGTTCATCACAAAAAACTCATTGGTCTGGTTAAAGGTTCCTGGTCTCTGCTACTCCATCCATGGTGGGTTCTCACTGGAACTGGTCCTGAACATCCTGCTACTGCTCCATATCATAAAGATCCATGGGTTCACAGGACCTATCCCGCCCCTGTGAGTACTGGATCTTTAAGAAAACATGGGGTTAGCGACTTTTTTTCTCATCCCTACCCTCCACGGTTAGAAAGCCCAGAAGCCTATTGCACTGATGAGTCGCAAAAGAGGCCCCTGTACTCAGGCTCCCAATCTCTGAATTATGCCAATGAATTCCCTCTGCATGGCATGTCTACTGCCAGGCAACTTTGGTATAATGGCCCAGTTGATAATACCCTGGACATTAATCAAACATATCTCAGGAGCTGAATTTTTTTTATCTTTAGCACTCATATGATAATAAGCACAGCTTTCAAAATAATTGTAAAATATACTCAGAAGTATCACCTATATACTCTTCTACTATCTGTAAACAAATTTCAAAGAGAAAGACTAGAAAAGACAAGTTAATTCGTCATTTCAGAGAAGACAGATGTCAATTTAAACCATACAATGTAGGTAACAAATATAGACAGGCATAATATGGCATGTAGGTCAACCTAAATATTTTCTTTTATCTCTCTAACAAATAATATGATCTCAGGAGTAGTTGAAATACATTCTGTTAAATAAAAATACCTGTTTTTTCCCTGTTGGACAGGTTATAAATTGCCTAGCCTTAGTCATGTGCCCACTTCAAAATCTCTTTGTTGTGTGGCATTTTCTAATATTTCCGAAGAAGGCAGAATACCTGTCCAAATGCCTGCTCACACTATGGTGCTCCCAGAAACCTACGTTATACTTATACCATCCATCGAAATAGAAAGAGCGATTACATGATATATATAGACTTAACAGCATTTGTTCATGGAAGACTCAAAAGAGCAAATTTTTATCTTTCCATTTTGGCATAAACCTAGTATTAATTGCCATTATATTAATTATGTATAGGAAGTTTGATGTGCTTGATTTGGAGTTTGTTTTGATGGTTATTTTTGTTAAGTTTCTTCAACAAAATAAAGGAATCCTCTCTAGAAACTGTCAGTTTCTACATTTCAGTAATATCACAAAATACTTTATCAGAAAAGCTGATTTTTTTTCGATAGAAAAAATAATTGAACAAAATTCTTAACATTTTAAACTTGGCCCCTGCTAGGCACAAGTGCTATGTTTCAATAAACCACAGTTATAAAACTCTCAAAGGTATATTTATGTTCTAACAATATTAAGCCAGTTGTATTTATAAAGCTAACCAAGGAAATAAAGGAAAAATAAGGTGATTTGGTAATGCTCCTGAATACATTTTCAAATAGGCAATAATCATGCAAATGATAGGACTGAATGCAAACCTCAATTAAAAACAGTGTGTTCCATTTGATTTCATAAAACAATAAGAGCAATCATCCTCCACGCATTCACAAAAGGTCACTAGTCTTGGCAAAAGAGTATTGTTGGCAGCTTCTTTTTAATTGTTCCGTATTTTCTCATTAAGGCGCATTATATATAATTGGGGTTTTGGGTTAAGCCAGGAGTAGATTATTTTCTTACCTGCCACCTCTAAAATGTCCTCAATCAATCTTCTTCTTCTTACAAGCCACACTTTCCTCTTTTTCCACTAGAGATACATCTGGAATTTGAAGTGAGCATCCTGAGACAGGCTGCTTTGCAGCACGAACAATGGTAGCACTCATGGGTTGGCCATAGGTCAGAGGTCTGCTGTGTCACAAAAGCAGCTACAGATTAGATGAGAAAAGTAAGAAAAAATCCAAATAGTCTCCTTTTCTAAACCAGCAAGTTGCACTCCCTCCTGAGCAACTCCCCTCCCTTCCTTTTGAGCACAGCCAAACCTATTAATTTCCTACTGTTCTACTGGAATTCTTACCCAACAAGCACCTCAGGTACAGTGGATTACCTCCCTGGCCATGCAGTGTGTTCCTGACTGGGAGAGGAGATGGCACCCCCAGATGCTCTGTATTTAACCTTTATTTAAATTTGGAGCAGTCTGTTTTTAGGTCTCTTTTGTTCCTGCTTCTGGCCTAGGCTATGAAAGTGTGCAGGGTTTTTATTTTGTTTGACTCTTTTTTTTAATTTTGGAAACCTTAATGAATTTCTCAAGCAGCCACTGTTTTGGTAATGACTACAACACAGGACAGAGTCCCTTGCTACCATATTTGTTTACCACAAAGAGCAAGGTGTGTAAACTGAGGACACCCACTGCAGTTCCCAGACCACAGAACCCTTCACAAGAACTTCGTTCAATCTTTGTTGAAAAGTTCAGAGTAGCATTCATTCAATCAAAGGAGATTCGGATGGAGTATTTGGGCTAGAATCTGGATCACTATCCTGCTTCTGAAGGGCAGTCACTGGCTTCTCACTGGTGAAAGTGTCTTCTAATAGAAACATCCACTTGAGGAGAAAACAGAAAGACTGCTTAGTGAAGCCTTTTTAAGAATTCTCTCCTATGTTACATCTCAACCACAGTTTCTTCTCCCTCAGCTCCTTCCAGTCCCTTTTCCCCACCTCCCCTTCTCCCCAGAATCACTGCTTTTCCCTTCAGAAAAGAGCAGGGCTTCCAGAGAGATCAACTAAGTAAAAAATCGCAAATCACAGTAAGACTAGACACAAACCCTCATATCAAGGCTGGACAAGGCAACCCAGTAGGAGGAAAAGGGTCCCGAGAGGAGATAAATAAGTCAGAGACACCCCACGCCCACTTCTAGGAGCTACATAACCATAACATATGTGAAGACCACCAGGCTCAGATTCATATAGGCTCTGTGTTTGTCACCTCAGTCTCTGTAAGGCCCTGTGAGCCCTGCTTGGTTGATTCTGAGGGCTGTGTTCTCTTGGTACACTTGACCTCCTGAACTCCTACAATCCTTCCTCCCCCTCTTCCTTCTGATTCCTTGAGCTTGCCTAATGTTTGACTGTGAGTCTTTCTCTGCATCTGCTCCCTCCAGTTGCTAGATGAAGTCTCTCTGATAATGATTGGGTTAGGCACCTATCTATATCAGAATCATTAGCAATCATCTCATTGACTTTTTTTTCCATTTGTGTTTGGTTCTATCCTAGGTCTCTGGGCTATCCAGTCTCTGGTCCCTGGCCCTTCTGGCATTCTCAGGTATGCACTCCTCTCACCATATGGACTTGACATAGAACCAGTCATTGGTTGGTCACACCCACAGTTCTTTGCCACCATTATTACCCCAGCACATCTGGCAGGCAGGACAAATTGTACATCGAAGGATTTGTGGCTGGGTTGATATCCCAGTCTCACCATTGGAAGATTCAAGCTTCTGTATCCCCCATTAGGCGTCTTTGCTAAGGTCACCCTCATAGCTTTCAGGGAGTTTCCAAGGCATTCGATTTCCTTAGTGAAGTTTGGAGTTAGTAAAGTGCTAGGCAGAAAAAGCACATTTATCTAGTATCATCCACTAATATGCATGAGGTGGCAGGTAAGCTAGACAAGATGTCCCTGTGACAACACTAACACTTTGATTCTAATAGATCTTTGACAGAAGTAAATAGATGCATGAACCCTGAAGTCAAGCCAATGACCTCAGATGCTTACCTTTATCTTCTCAGCTTCTTCTTACCCACATTAAATGGTTAGTGTGAAGAATTCACATTGCAGCCCCATGGAATTTATTCCATAGTTAGTGTTGAACATCCTCTATAGTATGATAAGAACTATTACTGTAATTCCTATTATCTGGTTTCAACATTCAGGTACCTAGGCTGTAAAAAATGAAATGGAAAAAACTTAAAAACTAAAAGCAAAACAGCAGTGGCCTTCCTGGGTGTAATAATCAGTGCCGATAACAATAATGAAAATTAAAGGACATTTTTGTGACTGAATGTGGCCTCTGCTAAAGAGACTTTTTTTTTAATCATGACCATCTAGGACACAGTGACATGAAATGTTTGCTCCTACTTCTTGAAGATTTTTTTTTGTTTGGTTGTTTTTCTTCTTCTTTTACATAGGCCATTAGCTTTGGAAATAAATGCCCATAGAACAATTAAAATCATTTGTAGAAATTTTTGCTCTCTGATGTGAAGTAGCTGTTATTTTCTTTATAATTATTCATTCATACATATTTCAAAAGTCTTTTGATTCAGCTATCATACAGATAATGTATTATGTGTAAAATGCCATTATGCGGACTATGTATGTTAGGCTTCCATCACTGTGGCAAAATATCAGAGATAATCAGCCAGGAAGGGAAATCAGGAAACCTGTTCCCTGAGGTTTCCAGTCCATGGCTGAGTTGCCTATTGGCTTGTGGAATGGAAAGTCATCATATCACAGATTGCAGTGGGGATTCACAATGGAGCAATGCCTCTTACCTCACTGCCTCCCAATACAGCTATAATCTGGGGACCAAACCTTTACTGCATGGACTTTGGGAGATTTCTCAGATCTAAACTATTGTATATTTACATACAAAAATTTGTTTAGTCACACTCTATTGGCAGATATTTGTAAAGTTTTATATTTAATGATAGTAAAATATTGGAATAACTGTCCATTTCTTATCCATGTATGGATATTTTACCTAAATACATAAAATTATAAAACATTATTTTTCTATATAATTCTCCACAATCATTTCCTACCTCTATTAAATCAGAAGAATCCCCTCTCCAAATTTATGTGTGCTCTTTTTAAAAATAGGTTTTGGTCTGTACCAATAGTATTTAAAGCATTGGTTCTTACTCTGTGGGTTCCAGCCCTCTTGGGGGTCAAAGGACCGTATTGCAAGAGTCACCGAAGACTATCAGAAACCACAAATATATACATTACAATTCATAACAGCAGCACAATTGCAGCTATGCATAACTTTGTAAATTCATAAGCTGCTATTTATGAAGTTGCAATGAAAGTAGTTTTATGGTTGGGGCTCACCACAACATGAGGAAGTGTATTAAAGGGTCTTGGCACAAGGAAGGTTGAGAAGCGCTGGATTTAAAGTATGTGAACTACCTTAGGCTGACTAGAAAGTAGAAGGTACACGGGAATGTGTGGGCTGCAGTCCATTTCTTGATCATTAAGCCCTGAAAGTTTCCTTCTACTTAGTTCATCCAGTTATCCCCACGTTCAGTCTTCAATCCTTTCCATCTCTTTGTAGAATGTTAAAACGCTGCCTTAAAAAATAGAGGTGCAATGTTACTTACAATAAAAATATACATCTAACCTAGGAATGCTGAGACTAGGAAGAATACAACAGCTGGTTGTCCAAGCCCAAATGGCCAGCCCTGAAAAGATACACACAAGGAACATTAGACAGACTGAAAAGGATACATGATGAATATATATATATATATATATATATATATATATATATATATATATATATGTGTGTGTGTGTGTGTGTGTGTGTGTGTGTGTGTGTGTGTGTGTGTATACAATGTTTATATTGCATGTAGCAACAATTAATGAAAGAGGAGGTCATGAACATAGAAGAGAGCCAGGAGAGGTGCATAGGAGAATTTTGAAGGAGGAAAGCGAAGGGGAAATTATTTAATTATATTATACTCTCAAAAATAAAAGAAATA
This sequence comes from Microtus pennsylvanicus, assembly GCF_037038515.1. Taxonomy (NCBI): domain Eukaryota; kingdom Metazoa; phylum Chordata; class Mammalia; order Rodentia; family Cricetidae; genus Microtus; species Microtus pennsylvanicus. The sequence continues at coordinate 99,092,831 of NC_134584.1, forward strand.
ATTTTAAGAGTAAGGATTTAATAGTTAAAGAAAGGTTCTCAGAAACTCAAAAGTCAAGAGCACACATGCTTTACAAAGTAAATGAATAAATAAATAGATAAACCCGAAGTGAAACTTATTCTTCAAGGAAATCTAAATTATTTTGATTAAAAAAAAGTGCATATTTCTAAAACTCTTAATGAAAAGAGAAGACTTTAAAAAAAAAACCCACAAATTAGACCAAGGATTAAGAAAGGTGAGTAACTTTTTTGAAATTGATATGGGAACCGAATCATAGGCAGAATTGATCTTTCCTATCTGGTAAGGGTCTTCTTCTAGAGAGAAAATAAATGTTCTCTCTCTCTCTTTTTTTTTTTTTTTTGGTTTTTTGAGACAGGGTTTCTCTGTGGTTTTGGACTCTGTCCTGGAACTAGCTCTTGTAGACCAGGCTGGCCTCGAACTCACAGAGATCCGCCTGCCTCTGCCTCCCGAGTGCTGGGATTAAAGGCGTGCACCACTACTGCCCGGCTCAAATGTTCTCTTTTTAAAAAAAAAAAATCTGGACTCAGTAGGGTGTCAGATGGAATGAATGTCTCTGCGGTATTTAGGGACAGGCATGCTCCTTTTGTTCAGAAGATACAATCCAAACATCTACCATGTCAGAAGTAAGCAGAGTGATGACCTCTTCTTACCACCCAAAGCCACTAGCACCTGGCACTCTGAAGCATTTTATTGATGATAATCATTTGTTTAGAATGCTTTTTGCTTTAAATATGGAACTTTCTCTCTAGGACGTTAGTTTCCAATCCAAAGGCCAAAATGCGCGAAGATGTGCTCATTCTTGAGCATAAAGAGTACCTTTGAGAGGCTTTCCCTTACCCACTATGTCAATGCTGAGAGGAGATTCAGTTCCTCCAGGCTAAACAAGGATTAAGAACCTCAGATAGAAAGCAATTTCCAGTCCTATGGAAATGACTTGCTCTTCAGATGCCCAGTCTTGTCAAAAGAGTGCTGGGATTAAGAAAAATGACTTTCTCACAATAAATCTATCTTGAAACGAAAGATTGTCTTCGTTGTATTGAATCAAATGAGTGTCCATGCCCCATCGCACATCTCTGAGCCGAGGCTGCCTAGATGACTCGGCTCTGTTCTCTTTTCCTCTCACCTTCCCACCGAGCTTCTGAGTCCAGGCGTGACTTTAGCACTCTTTATATCAGGGGTCGAATTAACTACTTATCCAGATCACGAAAGGGGAGGACATAACACTCAGAAGCAAGCATTTCATTTACCGAAATGCACGTTATCTAATGCAATAAATGATGATAGTGTGTCTTTAGGCCCTGGTTGTCCCGTCATTTCGGGAAATAATAAAGACTTTTCATTTTCTCCCTCAGATCATAAGTGCTGTGTTATTAGTGCCGTCTCAGCGTTAAACCAGGTTGCAAGCTGCTTATTCTTCAAAATGAAGCTTTATTTTTTCAGTTTAATTGCTTTCTCAGGAGCATTATTAACTTCCAGAAGGGGATGAAAAAAATGAAAGCGGCTGAATCTGTGGCTCAGTGTATCTGAAGCTAAGAAGCACCATTTCCAAACCAATGCAACAATACTGCAGCAATTATCGAGAATATTACTTAGGAATATCCATTGCATGGCAATTACAAAAGAATGATCTTTTAAATACCAGGTGTGAGAACCATCTGCATTTTCCTTTCAATGTGTCAAGCAAAGAATTATCCTGTTGTCCCAGGAGACCAAATAATACCCAAGCTCTCTGGACTTTCAAAAAAATAAATCTTTAATCTATTTTACATGTGAATTAATCATCAAATTCTAGCTTGGCCCTCATTAATGGTTCTCAAACTCCTCCTCTTATTTTTACAGCCTTCTGCTTGGTGCCAGAACAGGGACATCTGGTACACTGTCACCTCCTCCCTAATGGTTTTCCCATCTGCGAAATCAAAAGAAAGACACAGTTCTCAAGAACAGAACCAACAGTGTGTGTGTGTGTGTGTGTGTGTGTGTGTGTGTGTGTGTTGTGTGTGTGTGTGATTGATTTACTAGAAAGACTTACAACCTACAGGAACTGAGTAATCCAAGATTAGACTTTTGCACACTTAAGAAACTGAGAACCCAGAAGTTGCTTGGTCCACAAGGTTGGGTGCATCAGAAGTTCCAGTGTGGTGTGGCCTAGAAGATTCCTGGAGAGTTGCAGTCCCTCTGTTCATGTTAGAGCATGAAGAAGCTGGAGTCTAATGTCATAAAAGTATGCAGCAACAACATCAATAACAGGATTGATTCATTTGCCAGCAAGAAATGAAGGCAATTACGTGTGCAGTACTGATTTTCTCTCATGTCTCTTTATGTATGAGCCAACACCAGAAGGCCCTGTACACTCGAGAGAAGGGTATGTTCCTTTCAGCTATTCTGGGTCGAAGATGTCCTCACAGATCCACCCAGAGAGATATTCCTGTTGTTTCCTGCCCCCACTAAGTTGACAATCAAGATTAATGGCCACATAAAAGAATCTTTTATTAAGTCGGTTGTGTGGTATTCCCCAGGAAAGGTTTCAACATCTATATAGATTCATGTCATCGATCAAGTTGAAACAAAAGCAATAGTGTCCAGAATTTCTTGTACTGATATGAGTGAGCATTTCTTCCTCTGGTATTTCTCTTTTTTTAAAACATTTATTTATTTATTATGCATACACTATTTCGTCGGTGTGTATTCCTGCAGGCCAGAAGAGGGCACCAGACCCCATTACTGATGGTTGTGAGCCACCATGTGGTTGCTGGGAATTGAACTCAGGACCTTTGGAAGAGCAGGCAATGCTCTTAACCTCTGAGCCATCTCTCCAGCCCCTGCCTCTGGTATTTCTAAGAGAACGATTGACTGCATTCTGTTGTATCTCTTCTCCATTTGGCCTGACCAAGTTCTAGATGTCACAAGTCTCTCAACCACCACTGCCAAGCAATCAAGCTCAGTTCAGGAGATCAAATGCTCTGTGATTCCTCTACATGTCCACACTTGGGATGAGAAAGAGAATGTGGGGACTAGGTGCTACCATGGCTGGAGGAGACATGAGAAAGCTGTACAATGTAATCACTCTTCCACCCGATGGCTTCTTGTTTCCACTGGAAAAAGAACTGCTGTCAGGAGCACAGTGTGGGTTTCATATGGACAAAGTTGGACCCCCAAAAGCAGCAGGATCTAAAGCAGAATAGATGACATAGAATCGTTTATTAAGACCTATCCTGGAACTTACTGACCAAAGGTTCCTTCTTTGCTACTGTAACTACCATGTTCAGAAGTTCACTGAACAAACAATACAGTGGTAAGGAAAAGGGGATGCCTGCTTCACTATTTAAAAATCTTGTTCTCTCTCTCTCTCTCTCTCTCTCTCCTCTCTCTCTCTCTCTCTCTCTCTCTCTCTCTCTGTGTGTGTGTGTGTGTGTGTAAATCTTGTTCTCTCTCTCTCTCTCTCTCTCTCTTTCTCTGTGTGTGTGTGTGTGTGTGTGTGTGTGTGTGTGTGTGTGATATAGGCACCAATATCTAGTTTGCACTTCTAATATTTTGTGCAAATTATTTAGGCAAACTCATATGGCTTTTCTAATACCATCCATGGCAACAGATTACATTTTATATTAACGAACTCAAGTAAGGAAAAGGAGAAGGAACCGTGGGTATCTTGTATTAATGTTGCTTCTGCTGTTGTTTTTGATATTGCTGTTATGGGGGGTGTTTTGATTTGGTTTTGGTGGGGAGGATATGGTCTCATGTAGTTCAGACTGCCACTGAACTCACTATGTAGCTGAAAATCACCTTGAGCTTCTACTTCTTCTCCCTCTGCCTAAGGGCTTGATCACAGCTGTGTGCCTCCATTCCCAGTGCTATGTTAGGGCTTGATCACAGCTGTGTGCCTCCATTCCCAGTGCTATGTTAGGGCTTGATGACAGCTGTGTGCCTCCATTCCCAGTGCTATGTTAGGGCTTGATCACAGCTGTGTGCCTCCATTCCCAGTGCTATGTTAGGGCTTGATCACAGCTGTGTGCCTCCATTCCCAGTGCTATGTTAGGGCTTGATCACAGCTGTGTGCCTCCATTCCCAGTGCTATGTTAGGGCTTGATCACAGCTGTGTGCCTCCATTCCCAGTGCTATGTTAGGGCTTGATCACAGCTGTGTGCCTCCATTCCCAGTGCTATGTTAGGGCTTGATCACAGCTGTGTGCCTCCATTCCCAGTGCTATGTTAGACCTCTACCAACTGAACTCATCTTCTGTTACAGTGAGATTCAGTATGACTAGTGTGGAGTGACTGCTCAGTCATTACCCAGCTGCCCAGACATGAATAATCACACAGGTACTATATTAATTATAATACTGTTTGGCCAATATCTCAGGCGTATTTCTTGCTAGCTCGTCTAACTAGAAATTAACCCATTTTCATTATTTTATATTTTACCAGGAGGATCATGGTTTACCACTAGGATTCTTCAGTGTCTGTCTCCTTCAGCAGCTACATGGCAACTCTCTGACTCTGCCTTATTTTCTCCTTTATCTCTGCTTGGAAGTTTGCCTTGCTCTATTCTGCACTGCAATAGACCCAAAATTGCAATAGACCCAAAATTGTTTCTTTATTAACCAATGGTAATAAAACATATTCACAGTATAAAGAGGCAAACCCCACATCAGTAGCAAAAACCATCCAGAAGTCGCTGCCTTGACAATGTAGCATAGTTGATGTTCAAATATATATCTGACTTACCAAGGTAAGGACAAGACTCACAGACAGCATTGTATCTTTTGATATATATTTTTTCGTAAATTAATGTGGCTCATTAAGTGGGTGTAAAGATGAGTAAGGGAAATAATTCTGAAAGTAAAAGTGACCCCTTTCACTAACACTTCCACGTTGCCACATGCTCTGCTTCCTATGGGAATTCTAACAAAGCATACGCCAGAGTATTACTGAAAGCCAAGCTTTCACAGGAACGCTGAGCTAGAAAGCCAGCAGACAGCAAACGTATTTAGAATATTTTAAGTAACAATCACCATGTAGTGATGGCAGGAAGGAGGAGATGGTTAGCACACAAGTGACCTGCATTTCTAACCATTATTGGGCATGTGCCGCAACTGTCTCCAGAGTGGGCCTGCTTCTTAGTGCATTAGGCTGCTCTGAGCGAAAGCCCAAGATTCCATCTTAAAAGCCATTAAATGTGTAACAATGTAAACTTAGAGTGGGCGGGGTCTCATTACCAAGAAGGGAGAAAAAGTAATGTTGTGCTTCTAGGTACATGGAATGATTACGGGGATTGCTCCCTGTAAGCTTTCTTTTATAAATTCCTGCCTGAGTTGGGACCAAGCAGAAATATGGAGAAGTACCATCCAAATGAAATAAGTTCAGCAACAGAAGTGACTGATGCTAAGCATCCAGGAGCAGTCTGCTTGTAGGAGCTGTTGGTGATCCAGGAATACCTAAAAGGTGGGTGCACCGTGGCCTGTCGCACTGTGCACCCTCTGTAATTTGTACCTATGATTGTTGTGTCTGTAGAGAATTGCTTGGAAGCCGCTCGTGAGAAGCACATGTCTGAGTGTGCTTCGTTTTCTCGTGCAGCTGGTTCCTGGTAGCTGAGTGACCCTGTACAGCACTAGCCCCATACATTAAGTAGATGGAGGCTATAGGGGCATTTATGACTTCAAACTTGCGGTGGAAGTGGGGTGAAGGGATCCCAATAGATACCACACACCGCTTCAGCATCTCCAGCTCTCTGCTGCTTCCCTTTTTTTTAGGAGTCTGTCTTAAGTGTACTCTTTCAGTGAGGGTTTCCACAAGAATTCTTACCTCACTGTTTACACCTAAGAAGTTAGAAATGAACTAAAGATTATCTCTACTCCACAATACTGTTTTAAGTAACATATATATATATATATATATTATGTTTATTTAAAACACATTTCTAACTTTGCATTGTGTATAGAGTACATTTTGAATCTTCATATATTACGTTTTTCCTGGAAGGGATCGTGGCTAAGATCCTCCATCCATTGAAAGTAAGTATTAGAGTCCCAAGGAATGAAATGACCAGGTCACTACTAAAGTGTTTTCTATGGCAGTTGCCACAATGATTTGCTTTAATGAAAATGATCCAGATTGTTTGAGTTCATAAAGGATTTACTAAAAGCACAGTGGCCACGGCTTGAGAGGAAGCTGTGAGTAAAGTGATTGCCCTGTAATCATGATCTCATGAGTTTGGTTCTAATAATCTACATTAAAATCTCTGATTATAGTGCCATCCCTTCGCACTTCTACAACTATACAGGAAGAAACAGATAGATTTCTAAGGATCACTAGCTAGTCTAGCCTACTGGACAAACTCTAGACTGCTCAGTGACTCTGCTCCAAAAGCTAAGGCAGAGAGTGTCTGAGGATGCCACTAAAGAGCATCCATGCAACATCACACACATACATGTTCACGCACATGTGCACACACACACACACTGTAAATCAGAGCACAAAAACATCAGACAGTGGCCAGTTCATATTGTTATTAACAGTGTGGTCTCCAAGCACCCATCTGTGATCTCTTTTCTTTAGACCGTTTCTGCTTTTGAGTATTCCCCATTTGTATTCAAATTTTTCTTAACAAATGAAATAATTGATACTGGCCTGAATGTCAGGTTATTTTTCTTATAGATGGAAAAGTATTTTCATTTTCCTCTAAGAACCTGTGTAGAAGTCCAAGTGGCTGTCTATGTTTCCTTTGGAAAAATATGTTTACTTGCTCTAAAACTGGGTGGGAAAGAGCATATGACTTCAAAAAATTTAACATCCATGTGGAATAAAACACACTGAAACACACACATTTCACCCTTTGCGCTGACCTACATGTGAGCTAATGGAACTTATTAAACTCTTAGAAGATAACAGAAGGGATATAGAAGATCGTGTTTAAGATTGTGAATTTTTATATATGTCACCAAAGATATTCTACTGAGAAAAAAAACTAAACAAATAAAAACTAACTATAAGGCTGAAAAATATGTTCTCTGTGCAAGAATACTGTCAAGATTATAAGAGCATATACTAAAGACAAGCATTTGAAAAATATTTCGTGATAAGGGTGCGTTATACCTACTTTAAAAAGAACACTTACAACTCAACAAAAGAAAAGCAAAGAAACAAATCGAAAACTAGTTTTTTTTTAACCATGGTAAATAGGTAGAAGGAATAATTAGCCCTATTAATAGAGTAATATACATATATACTATGTTTCTGCCCCCAGCACCATCCCTATCAGGTCCTGTTGCATCAGCTCACCTTTCTGTGTCCTGATGTAAAAATATAATTTCGTGCAGTTTCTTATTTTTAATCTTCTGTCTTTCTTTTTCATGCTGGCCAGAACCTAAGTTACTTTTCCTAGGATCCTGGGTTTTCTCTCTTTCTTTATCTCTGTCTCTCTTTCTCTCTCTCTGTCTCTTTTTTTCTACCCATTTTTTCTCTATCTCAAGATCTTGAATCAATGAATTTATATCAAACTCTCAAAAATATAAAGAAACCTCAAAGACAAATAAAAATAATAGATATAAAATGTAAACAGATATCTAATCTAGTCAGACTGTATAAATAAAAAACAACCAACTGAGAAAATGTTCTATATCATCAGCCATTGATAAATCCCTTAGGAATGATAGGGAGATTCTAGTAAACACTGATAGGATGACCACAGTCAAAGGCCCAGTGAAAGCAGATGCAGATGACAATATCAGCAATAGAAATTGACATGTTCACTTTAGAAGACAGTTTGACAATTTCTCACAAAACTAAACATATTTTTTGTGATCTAGACACTACAGTCGTTAGTATTTACCCCAAACAATTAAATTATGTCCCCATAAAAGTCTGTATGAAAAGGTGTACAGAAGCATTATTTGTAATTGACAACCATGGAAGCAAGCTACACACCTTACACTAGATAAATATACACTTTGGTAAATCCAAACAATGGGATATTATTCACTGAATCAATGAGAAATGATTCAGTCAGAAATAAAAAGATGCTATAGAATATTAAGTCCACATTACAAAGGAAAAGAAGAAAAAATTAAAAATCCCCAACTCTGCTCACTGGTTTGTTCCTCCTAGCTTGATCAGTGTGATTTTTTATATAGCCAGGACCTCCTGTCCAGAAGTCACATCTCTTATAGTGGGTTGGGCCCTTCCTCATTAATCTCACTAATCAAGAGAACAGCCCAACGCCATCCCCGTAGAGTTATTTAACAGAGGCAATTTCTCCCCAGAGGTTCCCTCTTTTCAGATGACCTTAGTTTGTACCAAGCTGACAGGAAAAAAAGGTCATATATGCTATTATACTTTTGTTAAAATTTGTAGAACATACAACCCAATCAGTATAAGTACCCTGATTTCCAAACGTACTGTCCTGAGAAGGAATGCTAGCAGCTGGAGGGAGTGTTAACACAAAGTGGAAAAGGAATATGTAGAAACCATCTGAAGGCTCCTCTCCATTTTACTGCTTTTCAAGAATACGCTGTAGAGAGCTGGACATCCAACTGCAGGTTGTAACTTCCCAAGAGTTATCCTGTGACTGCAGAATTAAAATGGGTGCTTTTGAGAAAGGCAAGATTTTTGTTCAGAAGACTGCTCATTGCTTCACTGGGTAAAAGAGAAGCAAGGATAAGACTGGTCAGAAACCCCACAGTCTGTCCTGGTGAACAATAGGTTGGCCTGCTGGATTCTCTTACACACGTGCAAACAAAAGCAAAGGTATCACCCAGGGAGAGGACATACTGAGATTATTTGCAGAACCCCAGAAAAGACATCCCTGGGGCTAAACTGATCTTTGCTGAGATGAAGAAGGGAGAAAGAACAGACCTGGTAGTTTATCTTTAAAAGGCTATGGATAATAATAATAGTAGTAGTAATAAATACGCAATAGTCGCTGCCTTATTTATTACAAAACAAACGTTGCATGGTACTTTTAAAGATGTGTTTTTAATTTAAATGTAATTATAACACCTTTCCTCCTCTCTTTTCCTTCCTCCCACTCCTCCCAGCTACCCTTCCTTGAAGGCCTCCCATGTCCCATACTCTCAAGTTTCTAGCCATTTCCCCTTTGACTAGCATTGCTACATACATATACACTGTTGGGACTAAACTGAGTCTTGGCCTTCAGCTGCTCTTCCCTGGTAGAGCCTTCTAATTGAAGTTACTAGAAGCTGTGCCTAGCCTAGAGGATCAGAGGATGGGATTTTCACCTGTTGGCCATTGACTGCAGGGTATTTAAGCCTCCATGGTGCTATTAAAGAAGGGCTTTTTGGTACCAGTGTTGGAAGGTCTGTGTGTCGGTCTGTCTCTGCCTGTGTATTCTCAACTTCCAGCCCCTTGCCCGAAGCTTGCGAACTGGATTCTAGTGCACAGAGCATAGACGGGGGCTGCGGTGCGTGGCAATACACATGTGTTGGAAATATATATATATATATATATATATATATATATATATATATATATATGCTGAGTTTACTTTTGTTGTTTGTGTATATATGGTTTCAGGCTGACCACTCTGCATTGGGCAACCAATAAGGGGACTCATGTCTAGAAGAAGATATTTCTTCTCCTATTAGTTTTTAGCTTCCTGTAGTTCTTTGTCTAGGAGTGGACCTGGTAAAATTTCCATCTTCCTCATTAACATGACTATTGATATTGTTTGTGCAGCATGTTTAGGAGAAGCTGTTTCACTGAAGACTTCCTGGTGTGTTGGTTTTTACAGTCTATCTGTCTCCTCATTAGCCAAGATCCCTGAGCCATAAATTCAAGACCTGTGATGCACATGTATCTGTTGGAGCTGGGTTCCTCCAATCTCTTGTTCCCTACACTTTATCCAGTTTGGTTCCCCGTGATGGTCTTTACTTGCTATAAAGAGAGGTTGCTTTGACAAGGGCTTGTAGCTACACCTATCTAAGAAAGTTGTGGTTCTGCTTTGTGTCTAGAACTAGACTTTTGAGTTTTTCTCAGATCATGAATAATCAACAGAATATTTTTGGGTGTTTTTGATTTAAGTAAAATTGACTTGTAGTAAAACACACACACATATGAAGTAGAGTAAGAAAAATTGGATGAAACAAAATCTGAAGGTAACAGTAATATCTCATTCTGTGATTGTTTCTCATTGCCCCCTTCTCCACAAGAAACATCAAGAAGCACAATTCAGTAATAATCAAGATGTAAATCAGCACAAAAGTTTCTTTGTGTGTTATTTTTGCTGTAATTTCCATGTAATATTCATATAACATCTCATGCATATTATGTATTGATAAAATGTCTCAGTTTTAGCCTACACTTCATTGTTAAAGGTGTCTTGCAATATGCCACGTTTTAAAAATACTTCCTGCAAAGAAGTTATGGTTGCCTCTAGTCACTTAATGTTTCTATGACAAAGAAGAGATTTGAACTCATGAAAAGCCATATGCAGTGCAACTCACATCCAGATGATGCATATATAATAAAGTTTGAGAGAAGAATTCTAAATAAGTTCTGCTCATTCCCAAGTGACTAGTGGCAGTAGATGAAACTGATCTGAATACCTAAGTTTACTGGGTACATACATATGCTTTTTCAAAAGTTTAACATTTTCAAATTCTGTAAGTGTTAACATTAATTAAGCACACTCTTTGAAGGAAAGGGACCTCCCTTTGATCACATATGGTGCAGTTCAGCTATTTTTGAGTATTGTTCAGAAGTTTTATAATGACTACTTTCCGGAATGTCATATTGTTTCCCAAATTGCTGGTCTGATGCCAACTGGTGTGACTTGCTGCTGTTTGTTTCCTACGCCTAGGGAAAATGTCAGGTTCTTTCTAAATTAAGCGATTCAATTATGCAACTGCTCCTTCACCCCCATATCAGTTTTCTCTGCTACTATATTGAATGTCGCAAGAAAACAAGAGAAGTCACTTAGTTTTCAAGTCTCTGCTAATCTGTTCACGGCTATATACCAAGCCACTTGATCTTTCAAAGAATTGCACATACATGTATACACCTACACACTGTTCCATGAACACATTGTGTAGCAGAATTTAGGAGAGAATCTCCATATCCACAACCAAATTATAAAATGGGGAAATTACATCATGACTATTTATTAAGTTCCTACTATGTGCTATCCACAAATATATTGGAGAGTTCAAATCAGGTACTTGAGGAAAATGGAGTTTCCTTTCAAAATGAACAGTTCCAAATTCCTGTGTATGATTGAGGAAAGTACAAGACAATCATAAGTTTTTGCCAGTCAAAATATATACCTTTTATTTATGTGATGGATTATGTTTGTTGATTTACATATGTTGAACCATCCCAGCATCTCTGGGATGAAGCTCATTTGGTCACATTTTTCTCTGCTCCCCTCTCTTCATCTCCCCTACCCTTCTACACTCTCCAATGGTGCCCATGCTCCCAATTTACTCAGGAGGTCTTGATTTTTTTCTACTTCCCATGTAGGTTAGATCCATGTATCTCTGTTTTAGGGTCCTCATTGCTGTCTATGTTCTCTGGGATTGTGATTTGAGTGAGGTAACCCAGACCCAGAAAGACAATTCTTATATGTACTCACTCATAAGTGGTTTTTAAACATAAAGCAAAGAAAACCAGCCTACAAAATATATTCTACAGAATGATAATACTGTCTTAACATGGAAGCCACAGGCAACAGAAAAGAACTCTGGGCCCCAATCTAGACTTGCAGAATTAACACTGCATCATCATGAATTTTCCAGGAAATTTAGTGCATTGGATATTTGACCACGATTGAAATCAATAATTTTGAGTCGAAAGTTCAGCCAGTCTCAGATGAGCTCAGAGGGAGGAAGATGGAAATCAATACACCTGACCTCACTGCCCTATGGGAAGCCCCTATATCCCTGAGTCAAACGATAGAAAATCAGGATCATGGAGAGCTATCGGAGTGATATGGCTCCTAGGCCTCCTCTGCTCAGTGGAGAGACTCCAGGAGAATAAATAGCTAACAGAACTGGTAGACAACTGGGAGAGAGCTAGGACAGTAGTGGTAGTGAGCACGGGGCAAACTCGGTGATATCATCCCATCGCCTCAATGACTGGAACCCATCATTTGTACAACATAGTTCCTCAGCATTGGAATTGAGATGAACAGCAACGGCAGGACACACATCAAACTGCCCGTTTGAGAGAGCATGCTGTTGGGATTAAGTAAAGGTAGAAAAAGCTATTTCTGTCCGAACTGCATGGCATGACTGAGATCCTCACACAGATTTTGCAATTCAACTTCAGTTTTAGAATCTAAGTTTTAATTTTTTCTCTTCCTTCTTTATCTGTACTTTCATTTTATTATTATATAATCACATCATTTCTCTTTTCCCTTTCTATCCTCCAAACCTACCAATATTACCCTCTTTGCTCCTGCAGATCCTCTTTTTCATTAATTATTATTACATGAATACATGAATGTGTCTATACACACATATCCCTAAACACGGCCTTCTCAGTCTGTATAATGTTACTTCTATGTGTGTTTTCAGGGATGACCATTTGGTACTGAAGAACCAGGTGGCGTGCTCTTCCCTGGGGAATACAATTTCATTGTTCTCAGCATTCCTCATTGCCTGGAGTTCTTTGTGTACGGTTGAGACCTCTCTTACCTTTTGAAGTGAGTCCTTCATCAACATGTGCTTTCAGATCTCTGGAACCTTCCATCAGCGCTGAGACCTACCAAGGTAGGTTTGAACTTCATATGTCCCTATGTTGCAGTCAGAAGGCACCTTCACTCTTTGAGCTGCTTCCTTTGCCATGTAGAAGCTACATAGTTTTACGTGATCAACTTTCATAGTTTTGATTTCTGCTGCTTTCAAAAAGTAAATAAATACAGAAATTTTGAAGAGCGTGTTTTATTTTGTTCTGGAAAATTCATAGTTTCAGGTATGATTGAACACGTATCTTTGTTCAGTGTTGATTTTTATTTTATATCCACTAGAAATAATCATCTAGATTTATTCCTCGATGTTTTTTATATTAACATTTCAAAGTGCCACTTTCTGAAGTTATCATACATTCTCTAAGATATGACCTTGGTGGCCTTTTTGGACATCAGTTATCTATATATACCTGAGTTAATTTCAGCTTCCTCTATCATATTCGTGTGTGTGTGTGTGTGTTTGTGCGTATGTGTGTGCATTGTGTATGTGTGTGAGTGTACATGTGCATGTGCGTGTGTGTGTATGTGTGTTTGTAACCAAGCACAGTGCTGTTCCATAACTGCAGTTTTGTTGAATGCTAGAAATTAGAATGTTATACATATTCCTGCTTGTGCCCAGGATTGTTTTCATTACCCAGAGTCTTTTGTGGCCCATATGAATTTTATTATTTTTCTGTCACTGTGAAGAATGTCATTAGCATTTTGTTAGTGGTTGCACTAAATTCAAGGATGACTTTTGGAAGTTTGGGGGATTTAACAATATTAGTTCTAGTAAAACATCAATGTGGATATCTTTTCAGTAATTTTTATTTTAAAGATCTTTTCTGGCTAAGGTTTTATTCCTATATATGACCATTATTGCAATGAATGACACTGTTCCTTTGAATTATCTGCTCAGCCTGCACTTTGGTGATGCCTACAGATTTTATATACCCCACTAAATCTATTCCTCAACTCTAATTGTTCTTTGTTGGAGCTTTTAGCAAATTTTATATATAAAAATCAAGCCACCAACAAACAGGGATAATTTGACTTCTCCCTTTCTAATTTAGATTCTTGTGTTTCTTTCTCTTGCCTGAATGCTTTTGATAATATTCCCAATGTGCTGAATTAAAAGGCTGAAGTGAGTGCCCTTGTCTTGTTCTAGGCCTCAGAGGAAACGTGGTCTTTTTTTTTTTTTTTGACTTTCAATGTGATACTGGCAGCATGGATCTGAATACACATCCCTTTAGGAGTCAAAGTAAGTTCCTTTACATCTTGGTAAGGGTTTCTATCACAAAGCAAGGCACAATTTTGTCACACATTTTCTAAGCACCTATTTCAATGATCCTTTTGGGTTTGTTGTTCATCGTGGTAATGATGTTATATATATATATATATATATATATATATATATATATATATATATTGAATCTTTTTCAATCAACGAAATCTGTAAAGTACTATAATCCATGTTATGACATGGATTAATATTAAAAGTATATAAGGAATTGAACAGCAAACTAGTAAAAATAGTTTAATTATAAATAATATTTAAGATGAAAAGATATTTCTTTTTTTGTTGTTTTTTTTGGGTTTTTTTTTTTTTTTTTTTTGGTTTTTCGAGACAGGGTTTCTCTGTGGCTTTGGATCCTGTCCTGGAACTAGCTCTGTAGACCAGGCTGGTCTCGAACTCACAAAGATCCGCCTGCCTCTGCCTCCCGAGTGCTGGGATTAAAGGCGTTCGCCACCATTGCCCGGCCTGAAAAGATATTTCTGAAGAGAAGACCTATAATGGATTATGGGAGTGTTAAAATGCTCATTATAACTAGTTATATCAAAGAAATGCAAATTAAAAACAGTTTGAATATATTTTGTTAAAAAGATTAAAAAGTAACGAAGGCTGGTAAGGGTGTGGAGAAAGGAAATTCTACAGACTGGTGGGAATAAGAATAATGTCGCCACTGTAGGAAAATGGTGACCTGTTCCTCCAGATCTGAAAGCCCGGGCACCTTGTCAGCTGTCACATGGGTGCCCATAGATGAAAGGAAGTGGATTCATGATATTTAAGCTATCTCCCACATTTATTGCACCATGACACCAGCTCAGTGTCCCTCAGTAACAGAAGGATAAAGGCAATTGAATATCATCTGGCCATAAAAGATGAAATTCTGCCTTTTACAACAATGTAAAAGGGACTGGAGGACATTAAGTGAAATAAACCAGCTCATAGCTTGCTGCTGTCGAAAAGCAAAAGAGTAGAATCTTGGGCGTTAGAGATGAGAGAAGCCCAGGACTGAGCCTGAGTATGGTGTTAAGCCCAACTGAGAACTCGCATAAGATGACAATGAATCCTTAAAAGAACAGTCAACTGGAAGAGTTATCTGAACACTTTCTACTTTTCAAACATAATATTAGGACTAGATATAAATGTTGCTACCTAGTACGGAGTGTGATACATGTCAGGAATTAATGGAAAATGATATGTATAGATTGTACATCATAGTACTTAAAATAAATGTGATACATAAACTTGTGCAAAATGACACTAGAGGGTTAGAATCAGCATCTGCAAGAGAGCACTATGTCACAGATAAAGCTACTTGATTCTCCTATCAATTTGATTTCAACCAGGCACAGTTCTTTGATTGTAGTCACTCATGAGTGTGTGCATACCCATGCTCACACACACACACACACACACACACACACACACACACACACACACACATACACCCATGCACACAGTCATCACTCAGCAGAGGATTTTGGCCCTCTGTGGATTTCTAAAGCTACAGACACTCTACTACTTTACATAGGGTGTTGGAGCACTTATGTGTGACCTACACACATCCTCCTGTAGGATTTAACTTTTCTCTGATTATTAACAATGTGTAATGATTCTTATTATTATTAGTTTTGTGCTGTATTAGTTAGAAAAGTAAGAAAAATGCTTTTACTTATTCAACACAGCTGCTGTTTTTTTTTTTTTAAATCCAAATTCACTGTTTTTAATCAGTACTTAGTTGAAGCCATAATGGTAAAACATATAACTAAAGTTTGACTGTGTGCAAAAAAGGGAATGATTATCCTTTTAGAGCAAACACATATTTTTCTATTTTGACATGTGATTTGTTTGAATTTTTAACACAATTGTTTTTAGCTCCTCACGAGTTTACTTTGTATAGACTCTCGCTTCCTTTGCAGTTCTCCGACAGAGAAAGCTGTAGTGAAGTCTGCAGCCATTACTGCACACTGTCTTGCTTTTGTTGTCGTCATCACTAAGTAATACAGCACCACAGTCTGAACACGTTATAAAGTCAAAGGGTTTGTTTTGACTCGTGCTTTGGGTTTGAAGGCGAAAGTCATACGTGATAATAGGCTTCTTCATGCTAGAATCCCATGGTAGGTTGGGAAAACTTCATGGTAAAAGACACAGGGGGCTTCTCCATGTCTTCTTATCTCTCTCACTTTTCTTGAGCACCCACCAGTATTCAATCCAGAACCTCTACTCTCAAGATTCAGTATAATCTTAATCATAGCCCCCAAACATAGACTCTAAATTCTACCTCCCAATGCAGAAGAATTCTAATACAAGCTTAGAGGGCGAAAAAATCTACTAAAACTATCACCCAGAGGTTTTTCAGTTACTATGAGAATCTCCCATTCCTCAGCAATGACTTCAGTAAAATAAAAGCTATGAATAGTTTTTGTTGTTGTTTCTTATGCTATTGCTGTTCTAAAAGGTTAACACAAGAAGATACATAATGTAACAATATTCATACAACCAAGGGGAACTGCAGACTCAGTCTTGGTCAGGGATACCTTCCGGTTGGAAATACATCATCATTGAGTTACTTTCAGAGATTCATGCAGAATTAAGGGAATATAAATAAGTATAATTTATAGATTAAAAGTCACAGAGAAGTACTGGAGACATGGTTCAGAGGTTAAGAGCAATGGCTGCTCCTCCAGAGGTCCTGAGCTGAATTCCCAGAAACCACATGGTGGCTCACAACCATCTGTATTGCGCTCTGATGCCCTCTTATAGTATGCAAGCATATATGCAGGCAGAACACTGTATCCATAGTAAATAAATAAGACTTTTTTTTTAAAGTCACAGAGATATTAAAGTGTTTCAAGTTTCTGCATTTGGCAAATGAAAAATCTAGTTTCAACTTTTGTATTGAATTTTTCCCCAAATGCCATTGTTTTGCATTAAGCTTATCAGCATTAATTATGATTATGAAATTATACTGATTATTTCCTCATTTTTTGCCACATTCTGTTTCTGATGGATTTCCAGCAGGTGGAGGGGTGGTGCACCATGAATGAGAATTTTTATTGGGTTCGACAACGCGAATCATTATGATTGGATTTTCGAGAGTTACTCTGAACACAATGCCCGTCACCACTGCTTCCTTGATTCCTAATCAGTTTTCATTGTAAGAAAACTAAAGAACAAAGAGCAAACTGCCTTACATTCAAGGCGTAAAGATAGAATATGGAGTCAGTGAGTTCCATGACCTAGGAATACGATGCTTTCTTCTGAATGTTGAATGACAGAGAACAGAGATCTGAACAGGGGAGGGGAGTGGCCCTCTATTTCCCATTAAAACCTGGCAGCACCAGGATAGTGGTGAGCAGATGGCATTCATGATTTCTGATCTGCATTTTTTCCTAGCAATGTAACCTTGGACAAGGAACAGAAACTTTTAACACTTCCATTGCTTGGGTCTGAGAGTCTCAGAGAACATGTCTTTACTAAAATGTTACTGGGTTTCTTTCTATGGAAATCAGTATTCTCAGGGTGTTACATACAAAGCAGTAAGGAATGAAATACTCTGTTGAGGTTTCCACATGTGAATGGGGAGGGATATTTCAATAAATTATGAAACTATCTTTCACACAGTGATAAATATTTTTGGTTGTAATAGCCAGGAGACACTCTGTTGTGGTTGAATGCGAGCGGGTCCTTCAGCACAGATGTGCCTGTCTGAATGCCTGCCTCACAGCAGCAATGGAACCTCATTAGCAAACATGGACCTGAAGAAGAGCAAAGTTTGCTAATGTTCAGCATATGTATTCTGTGTCTTCTAATGATGTATTCTGTTTTTTATTTATCAATCCTGATTATCTTCCTTGGAGCCCTACTACATAGAAAGGACCGCATCTCTACACTGCAGGAGACTAGGAACTACAGAAGTAGACAAGCAATCCCTTTCTGTAGGAATACCCTCTATTCTGCTGTAAGTTGTCTGTCTATTGTGAATTAAGAATAGAAATGTGGAAAGAAACTGGAAAATAGAAGTGGGTAGAGATCTTAAATCTATTTTACAAATAAGCACAATAATATTTGAGTGCAGTTTGGCCCTGTAGTGTGACATTGCAATCGAGGCATATATTTTTTTGTAGGAAAATAAACAGTCCATTGCATTGGTGATCTTTTATCACCAACAATTGTGTGGCCAGGTTATTCTTTTCTATGTTCTTAGTTTTCTAGAGTTTGTGTGTGTGTGTGTGTTTAGTGTTGGGGCTTTGTCCTCAAGCTATACAAGTCTGCCCTTCTTCCCTTAGGTTCTTTTCTGATGCTTCAATGTATGGATTACTTTCTCTAAAGAACAATTGGAAATATCTAAAAATTTATCAGTCTGTAAAATTATAGTACATAATTTAAGTTTGTGGAAAGATGCTTTATAAGCAGTAAAATTATAATAGATAAATATATGTATTATAGATAGATAGATAGATATAATTCATACCTTGGGAATTTTTGCACTTTATGTAGATAAAGCATTTCTGGGACATTATAAAATGTCTATTATATCTTTACATTAAAAAAATTTATGTTTCCAGGCAGTGGTGGCACACACCTCTAATCCCAGCACTTAGGAAGCAGAGACAGGTGGATTTCTGAGAGTTTGAGGCCAGCCTGGTCTACAGAGTGAGCTCTAGGCCAGTCAGGGCTGCACAAAGAAACTCTGTCTCAAAAAATCAAAAAGCAAAACAAAAAATAAAAGAAAAAAGCTGTATTTAGGAGGAAAAAAAACAGGCGTTGCATCACAAAGCTTCTTGTCTGGTACACAGGATGCTGAGGCAGGGGAATAAGTTCAAACTTCCTGGCTCAAAGAGTGGGGCTGAAAGAGAAGTCCTGTCTTTTTAGAATCAGCCTGTCTAGAAATAAAAAGTAAAAGGAGGGTTAGGGGTATAGCTTGAGAGGAGAATGTTAGTTCAGTGTGTGCAAGGGCCTGGCTTAAATCCTCAAAAGCATCACCAACAACAAGAAAGAAAAAACAGCCTGCACATTGGATATTTAACTACATCAATGGATCCTCAGATTGGAAACACCTTGAACACATTGACCAGCATTATGGAAAATAATGGAGAGGTGGAATTCCAACAAAGAGCAGGAATGAGCTATCGACTCCATAGAAGAAAAGCAGGAAAGAGTTAGGAGCAGAGTGGAGGTACTAACAGGCCAGTGGATCCTCATCTGAAACTCAATAAATCTCTACAAATTTCACTTTGAAGGGACTGATTAAAGAGGAAAATTGAAGCCCTAGAAACACACATCCTCTATCATAGGATGAGCCATGGAAGCTCAAACTCTTTTAGATGGTTGGGGATATTTCCATTCACAACAGTTCATGCATTTGTCCATGTCTGACATGGGGGGTTAGAGAAGAAGCTATGCTTTGTCTTCCTTAAAAATCATGTGAGAGAGAGACAGAGATAAAGAGAGGCAGAGATAGAGAGAGACACAGAGATGAACCAAAGCTGGAACTATGAGTTATTAGCATAAAATTTTGTCAAGAAAACAAGTTCCTTTGTATGTTGGCTAAAATGCTCATGATTTGAATTTATACTTGTATACTTTCCCACATAGAGTACTAGCCAGAATTACAGCATTCAGGATTCTGTCTGTATTCATTTAAAATGTGACTCACTCCTGTTGTGTCTGGAAGATATTGCTTCCTTGGAGCCATTTGTCCAACTATGGCTTTTATAATCTTTCTGCCTCCTCTTCCCTTTCGATACTTGAGCCTTGAGGGGGATGGATTTGATAAAGACATCCCACATAAAATCCCTCTCTGAAACAAGAAGCTGTTTGAAATTAATACCTGCTGGGTAAGGAAAAATCAGTTTTCTCCAGTGAATTATATCTGGTATATGAAACTTTCTCCTGGGCAAGATTCACGTCCAGGAGTTAATTAATTAGCCCACACAAACTGAATCCCATGGTGTTTGTGTAGACTTTTTGTTTGTTTTAACATTTTTTATCTCATTGGATTGTTTTGTTTGTTTTTTTATTTCTTTGTTTTTTTGTTTTGTTAGATTGTTTTGAGAGGTATTTATTTTTAGAGAAAAGAGAAAAAACATGAAGTTAGTTGGGTACGGAGGTGGGAGGAAAAATAATATGATCAAAATATTGTATGTCAATTTTTGGATAAAAATGGTAAATGGAATAAAATGTAAGTAATTTTCTAAAGGCTAATACCAGGAAAAGGTACCTCTTTGTTTTTCAAATATTTAGGTATAAAATATTACACATACCTTTTGTTAAAAACCATAGATGTAATGTTTCCCTCATTGTGTGTGAAGAAGTTAATCAGTATTCATAACAATGTTTTCAAATTTTAGGTTATTTTCATATATATGGGTGTTTTGCCTACATGTATATCTGTGCAACATACACATATCTGGTGCCCGTGGAGGCCAGAATGAATACCAGATAACCTGAGACTTGAGTTATGGATGGTTGTGAGGTACCATAAAGAGCACCGGATTCCCTGAGACTAGGATTATAGATGATGACCTGTTCGGGTGCTGACAATCGAACTTCAGTCCTCTAGGAGATCAGCTAGTGCTTTTATTCTCTGAGCCATCTCTCCGGGACCCAGGATTTACAGTAACCTTAATACGGA
This sequence comes from Microtus pennsylvanicus, assembly GCF_037038515.1. Taxonomy (NCBI): domain Eukaryota; kingdom Metazoa; phylum Chordata; class Mammalia; order Rodentia; family Cricetidae; genus Microtus; species Microtus pennsylvanicus. The sequence goes on from NC_134584.1 coordinate 99,113,452, forward strand.
AGTCATAACTAGCCTTTTACATTCTACTTATGAAGACACATAACTGCATTATATGAAAAAAATCTTCAGTGACTTTGTTTAATGGCTGGATGGCAGAGCTTGGATTCAGGGTACGATTGTCCGACTTGGAAATAGCTGAGATTTCTGAAAAGCTGCACTACCCCTGAACAGTTACGTATGTTGTGTGCGCTTTTTTAGAGCAGCCCATATTGTTTATCTTCCTAACCTAGATGGCTTTGTCTAAAACAAATATTAGCTAGGACGACAGATGCAAAGCAAAACTGTTCTGGATAAACTGGGACGAGCGCGATCTTAAAAGCATGTAACGGAGGAGCTACCACGTGACGGCGTGTACTACATCTACCTGTAGGGTTCTCCGCAAGAATCTGAACTATTACCTAATCTGCATTTATAAAATGCAGTCTTGCATCCAATTTGCAGGAATTATTCATCGCAAATGGTTGATTTCCTGCCTTTCCTCGGATTTGTGTAAGTGACTCAATTATAATCAAGAAACAGCAGAGCACGCAATGTAACTATGCAATCACCAATATGGATCTCAAGTTCTGATGGGATGCTTGGCTGATATTAAATGCAAGCTGGAAAGAGGATGAGAGTAAATGAAGTATTTGCACTTACCGTTTCGGAAAAACTAATAGTAGTACATTTTCTTCCTTTCACAATCTCTGGTCCCCAAATTTGCTATCCTGACATATCTAGGTATTGGGGAAATACATCAGTGTGGGAACAACAGATCCGCACTGGTAATGACACAATTGCAAATGTTTCAACGCGTGTGAGAAATTAGGCTCATCGGCTCTGCAAGAGGCTCTTTCTCCGTTCTTTTAATAGCATCTCAGAGAAGAGCTCAGAGAGCTGCTGCCTCACATCCAGCCTTGTATTTATGTCCTTCGTGGTTTGTAGAGGAGGACTCGGCAATGCCACTTTTTCCTCTCAGGACCTCTATAAAAGTGAAGCATTTCTTTCCACCGGGAAAGACAATCCTGTTTAGAAAAACACACTGGACTACTCTGACTGACCCCTGTCTCACATTTGCAGGACCAGAATAGAACAAAATTTCTTCAGTCCATGGTTACCAGATCACTCACCTACCAGCTGAAACAGAAAACAGTGTGAGAACAACTCCTGGACTCATTTAACGAAGACTGGCACAAACCCAGCTAAGGTTCCCAAGGACCTGGCAAGCACACTGGCTTGCATTTGTAAATTACACGGTTTCCACAATCATTCCTTTTAAATAGAGCAGAGAAGATAAAGTCTTCCTTCCTAAAAGCATCTTACTTGGAGTAGCCCCAAACCACTAACATCGGTCCCTAAATGGGGCTTGTAGGAATATCCCATTGCAGGAGCTATGCCACAACTATTAAGTAGATGGTCTCAGAACAACTGAGGGCCTCTTTTGACATCCTATGGGTCAATTTGTATTATGTGTTAAAACCAATATATTTTCTCAATTTCCATAAACTCACGTATCCCAGGTATTCAACATAATTTTTCCAGGTACGAAATTCTATCATTCCAGGAGACTGTGGAAGAAGAATTTTAGCAAGTATAGGGTCAGTCTGAGTTATGTGGTGAGCTTGAGGCTGGGCTCCACTATAGAGTAAGACTCTTGTCTCAAAAACAAAATGACAGGGACTGAATACATGGCTTAGTGATTAAGAACACGTGCTACTCTTGAAGAAGACTCCAGTTTGCTTTCCAGCACCCTCATGGCAGCTCAAAACTGCCGACAATTCCTAGTGCCCTCTTCCGGCTGCCGGCTGCCGTGGTCACTGCACAGATATGCTACCCTTACATCCTTGCTGGAGAAACACAAAAGTATACAATTTTAAAAAAGAAAATCTTGTTTTTTATTATATTAGTTTTCATTTTCCCTATTTTTGATATTTTTGTGTATGCATAAAAACAATAATAACAAAATAAAATACATTTTTATACCCACAGAACTTTTATTTGAAATTTTAAGGCAAGATTTCACTATGAAGTTCATACTAGCTTTGAAGTCGTGTTTCCCTTATCCCCTTCCTCCCAAATATTTGAATTGCAAGTGTGTACCACCACACTCACCTCTAGATTTTTTTTATTATCATTTATTTCAGCAACTCAAAGATGTACTTTACATAGTAATTTATTTCTTATTTATTGATGTTTATCTAAATAGAGAAGATTGACCCAGGACCTTTACAGTCAAAAGCTGAACACACAGAGAGAGTTAATGATTTATTTCACTATAGCAACCAGAAATAGATGTCAGATCTCCAACTGGATGAAATATGTGAAGAAAGGAAGATTCTACAATGTTTTTGTGTATTTTCCAGCAGTGACCCCATCACATCATGGAATATTGAGTCTATTCTTGGAAATGCATAGAAAAACTTACAAAATACAGTAACTGTTGAATAAAAAAATTTCACAGGTGTTTACATTTTATGTGTCAGTTGAAAAAGGAATGCATGTTGAGGCAGGATACACATAACGTGGTTTAGGTCCAATCTTTCTAAAACATTCTTCTCCAAGCTAAAGGTTTTTCTGAGTGTATATTTACACTTTGTGGCAGATAGATATAGAATGTAAGAATTTAAAAATTATGCTTTGTTTAATTTTTAAAATTTAAGTGAAATAAACTAGATTGACTATCTGCTTTTTCTGATATTTACAGTTTTTGTACATTAAGAAATATCTTATTTCTTTTTTTCATTTATTGTTATTTATTTATTTCATACAGCATATTTTGATCATATTCTTTTTCCTCCCCCAATTCCACTCAGATCTTCTCCACCTCCCTACCCATCCAACTTCAATTACATGTTCTATTTCTTTCTCCCTCCCTCCCTCCCTATCTTTTTCGTTCTCCTCACCCACACACCTTTTATTTAAAAAAGAACACAAACAAACCAATACAATAAGATTTAAAAATACCAAAACAAAGAGCACATGCAAAACCAAACTCCATGTACTCTACTAAATGTTTTAAAATTCGTCTTGAACATAGGGGCAACTTTCAAATCTGCGGTTTTATATATGGAAGCTGTTAAAGGTCATTTTATTGGTGATGCGTTTTGCAATGATGTTTAAAAGCAGCTGAAGATAAACACAAAGGCCAGAATATAGAGCATGTAACTCTGCCATTATATCAGAAAAAGACAGTACTCTTCACCTGCCCAAAGTCTTTAACTTGGGAGTTATAATAAATCTTAAGAATAATCACCAGAAGAAGTAAGTTTTTAAATAAAGTGTATTCATCTAGAATACATAAGTATGTTCAAATTGTGAATTGGGAAAAGAACTGAAAATGTAACAATTTATGCTGCTTCCAAAGTCCTACCTTCTGTTTCAAATTTGTATTCACATATGTATAATGCACTGATTAAATACTTTTTTATTCTTTGATAATTTTTTAGAGTATATTTTTATCACATTCTTTCCTGTTCCCCAACTCCTCCTAGATCCTACCCCAACCACACCCACCTAACTTTATATTCTCTTCCCCCCTTAAAACAGAGCAAAGGAGACAAAAGAAAAAGAAATTACTAATCATTTGATTTGTGTGGACTATTTCTGAGAATGGGGGCTACTCTTCCCTGGAGTACAGGTGATATATGCCCAGTGCCACTCCATTGAAGAAAAGTGAATTTTTCTCTGCCTATCAACTATCACTTGTGACTGTCTTCTTGACTGGGGCAGAGCCTGAAGACCAGTTCCCCTGCTCTGTACTAGGATTTTGTCTGAGTTGAGCTTGTGCAGGTTTTATGTGTGTTGCCAGACTCTGTGAGTTCCTATGTGAATATGCTCTATTGTGTCTGTCTGGAAAAAAAATTTTCAATTTTCTTAAAATCATCCGCCTTCTCCAGCTCTTACCATCTTTCTGCCTGTTCTCTTACATATATCCTTGAGCCATGAGGACAAGGGTGTTGAATGTTTTATTTAGAATACTCACAGAGGTTAGGCAGCTAGTAAGGGACAGCAGGGGAATAGGAGATGGTCTTCTAAGGAAGGGGATATAAAATATAGCAATATAAGGGGATAAAGGGAAAATTAGAACAAGGTCAAAGATGGGAGAGCAAGATAGAGGAAGAAATATGGAGAGGTAACAATAATGACCTTTTGAAAAGCCATATGAAAATCCACTACTAAAGGATATTTCTGTTATATACATATATAAAAGGAATTTAAATTGAGTTACAGCCTAATGGGGAGACAGTGCCCCAGCTAAATAGCATATGCTACCAAATAAAACAGCTAATGATAGAAATGGGTTATGTTTTTTGAGGGTTTGGTCAGATCCGAGTCCCATATGCTTGCTGAACACTATAAGTTATTGCCAATGATATTATTAAAATATGCATGTGACATGTTTGAAAGAAGATACTCAGCAGATTATTTCAGTTGTCATTGTTAATTATGTAAACAAAATATATTTTGGGCACATCTAAAGTTTTATCTGAAACCGGGTCGAACAAATAACCTCTCAACAGTGAGCAGTAAAAACCTGACCCAAAAGTCAGAAGCAACTAGCTTCAGGCCCACCCATGAGAGTAGTCTGTGACAGTTATCTTCTTTCCAACAATAGATATTATCCGTTTCTTGGATTATCTACTTCATCTGGTCACATTGATTTAGAGATATGGATGATCCCATATTCAGGAAGGCATGGTTCTACAATCTAAGAAATACGTGAGTAAAAGTCAGAACTCCTCAGGGAGGTTTTACGTAGTCAACTCTAAATACATATGTCTTTGTGGGAATTAGGAATGTCAGGGTTTAATCATATTACTGTCCTCTAGGCTCTCCAAGGCATTTCCACAATTAGCCCTGTCTTAGGTAAGTCACAGCGTGGGATTTGTGGTAAACAGAATAATCCCTCTCTCACAACATCCCTAAAATGTCATAGTGAGACCATTAAGAAAGTAGATCTGCAAGCATGCCATCTTACATAACAACAATAATATGTGTGTGTAAAGTTACTAATAAGTTGCTCTAAAATTAAGAAGAATTATCATGAAGTCCTAAATGTAGTCACATGATCATTAAAATAGCAATGAACGTTATCTGGCTTGAGATAGAGGTCAAAAACAAAGAAAGACAAATCATGAGAGAGACTGATGCGTTCCCTTTTCAGAGTATGAGAAGGAGCTGAAGACAAAAGGACTAGGAATTTCAATTAAAAATCACAGGGGATTGAATTTTAGCCATGACCCACCGAACCCAAGTAGTTTCCCTAAGTGACACAAACTTTAATTGACAGTTATGGGGTCCTCAGCAGAGATACCACCTCAACCACAATGCCGCTGGGTTTCCGCTTACAAAGACTGTGAGTTAATTTATGTTATAGTGCTACCACAACAACTGAGTGCTGTCATCACAGAGCCTACAGAGAAAGCCAAGCTCAGTGTCTTAACAGCAACTAACTAGAAACCATCGAGAATGTCGTTCAGTATCACGGCCATACTCATGCTGCTGCTGCTCAAATTTACGATCTTGTCTTCATATCAATAGTTTCCAAGCCAGTGCGTCTCCAAATCACCTTGAAGGACTTTCAATGTGCTGATGCCTGCCTGTCTTCCTCAACTTCTGATTCAGTAAGTAAGACTAGAGCATAGTATCCTCATGTTAATACATCCACGATGTGTCTATTGTTAGTTCTCTGGGAACCCCACAGAGGATAACACTGCTCTACAGGATGCTCTTGTTCCTCTTCAGTGTATTCTTTGTCTTCTGTGGAAAAGGCTTGTAATATATGACTTAGAGTTGCTGTGGCATTTCTTTGGGTGGCAAATGAGTTTTGTTCTCATGCCTGGAGCCCAAATGCTCATCTGTGTCTAAGAAATGGAAAGGAAGAACATATAGCATCCACCTAAATTGCTTTTAAAAGAACGTTCAGGGAAATCATTTAATTCTACCTGTGCCAACGATGTTAACCACATACCTGTCTCCATCAGATTTCACTCAAACTCAGCAAGCAATGAGATTCTGTTCGTCTCCTTTGATGTTTTTAAACCTGGAGTACACATCGAGTCTTTATTGTCAAGATCTTAGGAATTAAAAAGTCAATGGACAAACAGCAGGGAATCTTTGTCTCAGAAATTGCTCCAGAGAAACGATTCTAACAAGGTATCAGACCCTCCAGGATAATGGTAATAAGCAAATGGTTTCATTTGAGCAGACAAATAAGAACTGGATATCTGTTAACATGGACAGGGGCAGTCTATCTCTTCTGTACATAAAGATCCCAAAGCAAGCAATGTTTTAGGCCACATCAGAAAGTCTTTTTTTGACTTTCTTTTGATATCAGAAAAAAATTTTCGGTATCTTTAACAAATTTTTTATAGGATGGTTGAGTTAACATGAAATTCTCTGCTTTCGCGTATATGTTGAGCTTCATCTTAATTTTTGTCAGATTTAATGAGCTTCTTTGCCACAGACCCCGATAAAGTTTCATCCTAGGCATCCTGATAAGATGACCTGTAGTAGTTTATAGTTAGTCTGCATGCCTATCTCCAGGCCCTAGCTACCTTCTGTATCTATTGATTGCCCAAAATAAAATTGCATGGTATATATTTTTCTATCTCATTTCTATCATATTCAGTAAAAGGTAGCATGGAAGTATGAAGACAAAAAAGCATTGGACATTAACAAGGGTTAGATGAGAGAGGGACTCATAGGTACAGTCCAGATTTTTAGAGCCATGAAACTGTTTTGTATGATACTGCAGTGATAGCCATGTGTTGTGATATATGTGTTGACATGTGTCAAATCCCATAGCATGCACAAATCTAAGAATGGGATCTCAGACAACAGTAGGTCTTGATGATGCTCCTGTAATAGTATGTCCATTCAAAATAAGACTTATTTGGATATTGCGGGTCATCTCTTTTGAGGCAGGTCATACAGGTGCACAAGTAGGGGGACTACAGAAAATCTTTGAACTGCTTGCTTACTTTGTTATAGTCTGAAAATGATCTAAAAATCAACTCCAGTAAGATACTGAAAATGGTGTGGAATTCTGGCATTACTAGTTTTATATTTTCAAAGGGTTTCTGTAAGAAATTCTTTGGGATAGAGAGGAAGAATGAATTCAGAAAATTTTTACAGCTTGATTGCAGTTGTTCTGATGATAGATGATATGATTCACTGTTTGGCTCCATGTGGTTTTTTAAATCTAGTTTATGCTCAGACTTTTGTGAAGGCTGTCTCGGAGTCACTTTGAAGGGAGATAGGTCTTTGGCAGCGCCATGTCTAAAGGGGACTTCTAAGTCTCATACGTTCCCAACTCCACTTTCTGGATTTGTCATAATATCAAATACTACATCTTTATGACATAATATCAAATGCCATATCAAATACTATAAATTTGAAAAATAAAGCTTTTGGTACCAGAAAGATCTAAATGCCAAGTATGCCTCTATCTAATTAACTTTTCTCAACCTCAGAATTCCTAGAGATCCTAATATCTCAGATATGACTTTACTACAATCTCAAATCAATATAAAATAAAAAATATTCATGTTGCAAAGCCTAGGGACTCATAGTCCTCAACACTGGTTGAGTTCACCAATCAAGTACATTTTACGACTCTAATTTTGCCTGATCGCTCTTTAAGAACTTTTAGTACCAAAATAATGTTTGTAAAAAAATATTGAAAAGTAATAAATACTTATTGATGCCTATAGTCCCAAGCAGAGAAATAATAAATTAAAAATCACCACTTAAATCTTCACTAGCAAGTCCTTAATAGGTATTTTAGGCAGAGGCAAAATGGAAGAAAGTCTTTTTCCAGATAGATCTGTTTGTCATAAAAGTTAGATCTAAGGATTCACTTCATGGCTCTAATTATAAATGAAAGCCGCACATTAAACAAAGAGACCGTGGAGTTCACACTTCCTTAATTAGGGGTTCACGGGGATGCTAGGCTTGGCCATGCTAGCGCTGCTTTCATTACTACGTGCTGACATTCTCCTGGAACCTCACCCTAGGTAAGTTTTCTTCCCACTCATGTACTTCGTGACAGGTTAGCAACAATTCCAACTTCATGCTCCATTTTCTCGGCCTCCTGAGGCAATTTCCTACCCTTGCACTTTGTTATTTCTTCAGCTCTGTCGCTCCGACCTGTAAGGTACTTCATGATGGGAACTGCACTTTGAATATCAACACTTCAATTGCTCTCCTGGCTGAATACTATCTATGTCACTTGCAGGGGAGGATTTTAATATATAGGTCATCTTCTTACATTAAATAGCTGGTCAAGACTATGGACCGAGTTGTTTCAAAAATAAATCTCTTCACACCTCGAGGCTTTGACCATCATGAATCTAAAAGGTCCTCTGATCAGGCTTCTGATCATCTCATCTCCCGAGTCTCTTCTTCCACCACTGCCTTGTTAGGTGTGATGGGAAATGTTGACCTGTGTGATATGCCCTAAATTAATACTGCTGCATCCTTCTGCAAAAGTCATTTTTTTCTACTTCTAAGATTCCATCCTGTACTGTCCTCTGTAGTTCTTAAGCAAACACTGCCTTGCTTGATTCTCTTTGAGCATCACTTCTGTGGAGCAGCCTTTGTGATTCATTACATGATACCACCTGACCCTCAGCTGTCTTAGGATTTTCTATATAACTTTACAGCTCCCCGATTATAACTCAGTTATATGGTGCAGCTCACTGTGTCAAGGTTTTTCTTTTTTATATCTTAAGGCATTTTTCACTTTGACAATGAACTCTTGTGTCCATGTCTAATCTCCATGCCTTTCCAACGTATCTGAGCTTGGAGCCCAGCCAAGATATTAAGTGCTTATTTCAGTGACTGACATTTTAGAAGGAAATAAAGAAAATATTGTTCTTATCATGCATTTCACCTTGTTTCAAGTATTATATTTACATAGGTTGAGCATAAACAAGCATTACTGATTCTTTCCCTTAGATCTTTAAAATATACAGGGAATAAGATATGAAAAAATTATGGAAATCATTTCTAAGAAAAGTTTTTAATATATATTTAAGCATGAGCACTAAGGGAAGTCAAAGTCTGGGCAAACATCTCAGTTAGCAGAGTGCCACAATGCTCCAAACCCCAGATTTGATCCCTAGAACCACATAAGCTGGATCTAGTGGTGTTAAGTCTCTAGGTCAAGCTCTTGCGATCAGAAGTTCAAAGTTACCCTCAGCTATATAGCAAATTCCAAGTCAGTTGGGATACAGATAGAATAGAAGGAGGAGAGAGAGAGGGGGAGAGAGAGAGAGAGAGAGTAAGAGAGAGAGTTTATTCAGAAGTAGAGATTCTCAAGAGAGAGAGAGTTACCAAACAGCCAAGCAAGCCAGTATCTTTTTTTCCTGTCACTCTGTAGATGAAATCCAGAGCCTTGCCCTTGAGAGACAAGCACTGTGCCACTCAGCCAATCCTAGCCCTCAAAGCATCGAGAATGCTATTAGTGCAGGCTTTTATACAGGCTCTCAGAAATACACCAAAATCAACGTTTATACAGGACAATGGATATGAAGAGCTAGCTATACAATCTTTGTTTGAAATCCTCATTTAAGATTGAGGGTCCCTAAAATCTGAAATCCAGAACCCAAGAGTTCTAGGTCTGAAATTTTGGAGCGGCGATATGACCCTGAAATGCTTTCAGACTCTGTAGCACTTGAGATTTCAAACTTTGAGATCATGGAATCATCTTAAATAATAAAAATTGTGCAAAGATTCCAATCCTGAAACTTCCAAAACCGGGAATTTTCTACCTCAAGCCTTTCAGAAAAGCGGTGTTTTGCATGTATCATTAGTAATAATTATAACTAAGGGAATTGCAATAATTATCATTCTTTAATAAAGTCTTGACTGCCTATTACACACTAAGGTTTCTACGCTGTCTCTCTTATTTTCCACGCTGACCTCAGGAACGAGTACTGTTTTATCTATTCATTGAAGGAGACACCAGGTCACTAGAAGACAGGAGCAGCTTGTCCTTAGAGTACACTTGTAAAAATAAACATGAACTAGAACACAGACCCTTTTTCTAAACAATATTTTTATTAATTCTTGCAGAATTTCAGGCAATGTATTTTGAGCATGTTGGATTCACTTCCTGTGACTCCTCCAAATTCCAACATTTTCACCCTCCGTATCGACCCCATCACATCCAGTTTATGTCGCTGAACTAGTTTTGGGAGTGGGGCTTGTTTTGGCGTGTGGTTTACTTACCAGGCATTCTCACCATTAAAGAAAATTGAGTCTCCCTCTCCTGTCAGGCATCAAATGCCAGTAGCACCTCAGCCAGTGATGGGATCTTATGTGCGCTATTGTCTCTCTACTGGCTTGAACTTGCCCATGTCTTGTGCATGCTGTCACAACCACAGCGAGGTCATATATACAACTGCGTTGCCAATCTGGAAATCATTGTTTCCTTCATGTGATCTATCACCTCTGGCTCTTACTCTCTTGCTGCCTTCTCTTCCCTGAAGATCCCAGAGCCTTGAAAGAAGTGAGTATGTCCTGTGGAGGACCAAGCACTCCCAGCCTATTATTCTCTGCATATTGATAGTGTTATTCTCTTTGTTAATTGCCATCTACTGAAATAAGAAGCATTGCTACAGATTGTGATTCACTGCTTTAGTATTAAAAGAACTTCCCAAATTATCACGACACAAAGATGACCCTTTTGTAATATTACTAAAACTAGCCAGGAAGAGAAACATAGCCCAGAGTTGGGGAATGATCACGGAGGTAAAGGGAAGGTACAGGACTGTAGTGCTGCTGGGGAGTGCCAAAAGCACATAAAGTAAAAAGAGAAAAAGAAGTGTGTGTGTGTGTGTGTGTGTGTGTGTGTGTGTGTATCACCAATTCCAACCCTGTGCAATCTTTAGCCAAGGGGCAGCCCTTGCACTCTCAAATGGAGCAGAATGTAATGGGTAACCCTTGTAGAGAATAATTATTGGGTTTCCTGTTTAGAAAGTGCTATAATATTCAGAAGTATCGGGAGAATGACAAAGTACCTAGACCCTTCATCTTCCTCTTTTGCTGAGGCTAAAAGGAGAGAATAAATATCAGCTGGGAGGAAAGATCAATGAAGGCCTCGCCTGCAATAACCGATGGACAGTACCAGGCCAAGGGGAACTAGAAATGCTGCCGAGTCTCATTCGTCATCCTTTGAACTGAGGTCTCCTCTGACCAGAGCACTAAAGATCAACTACAGCTCTTCCCTTGAGCACAGGTGCTTGCTTTACTTATCATCCGGCCCAGCAAGCTGGCAGGCCACTGAAAGCTTGTCTGAAAACACAGTGCAGGCATTCCCTGAGGGCTAATCCATGAACTTCATAAAAGTTACATTTATCTAGCTAGACCCACGAAGTTCACACTATCCACAGTAGGGCATTTACTCTGCTTCTTCCATTAGTAATAACATCAAGCACAGGGAGCTGGCCAGGACCAAGGTGCTCAGAACTCACAACCCATTGTTTCCCTGCCTCTCACTCGTGATGGATGGAAGTGACTGAGCTTTTCATCCAGAGCTATTGCACTCCTTTAGATTGTGATATTAGATGACAGGGCTTCTGCCAGTGCAGTTTCTAGAACGTGATGGAGTGAGCTCATTTCCAGCTGAGTCCTGGATCTCTTTGGAATCCATCCTGGGGACAGGGACTCATAGATAATGGCAGTGAGCCTGGGAAGTTCCAAGTGTTTGCTTATTATCTTGTCTGTGCTTTTCTAAAATAGAAAATTATCCCTTCCGTGAAAGAGCTAAAGTTCTATTTGGGTGTGGTGACCCAAGCCTTGAAGACTGATTATGTCGCTCATAATTTTCACCTACTATCCTGCCTTCCCCATCACAATGGTCTGAGTCTCACGTCATGATCTCGAAAAACTCTTCTCCTTTAAGCTGCTTTTGCCAGATAGTTTATCACCAAATCAAGACCATCACTAACCCTATATTCGATCTTCAAGTTGCTTAACTTTTATAAGTTTTATCATGAGAACAATTATAGGTCTGTAAGATGTTCATTCTCTATGTCGTAGACATGCTACAAATAAAAACACCATGTTAAGTATGAAGTGCTGAGAAGATGTTAGTACAGCTGGCTACCATTCTGACATACTCCAGGTTCTAAGCAAAGTCTGCCTTATTTACTCTCTCTTAATTGGCTCAGCCATCACGTAAGATGATTTTGGTAAGCACATCTTATTTTGCTTTGCCATTTTTAACTTGTTTTATTTTTTGAGATTATAGTGTAATTATATTATCTCCCTTTCCCCTTTCTTCCCTCCAGTCCATCCCATATACCATTCCTTGCTCTTTCAGATTCATGGTCTCTGTTTTTAATTGTTGTTACATGCAATATATGTATGTGTGTATGTATGTATATATATATATATATATATTCCTTAATATGCATGTGAAATCTCCTCAGTCTATATAATGTTACTTATATTCATGTTTTCAGGGCTGACTATTTAACCAGTTGTGTGCCCATCCCTGAGGAAGACTTTCTCTCACTTTCAACATTCCTGGGTTGCCTGTGGCTCTTTGTCTAGGACTGAGGTCTTGTAGTCATTCTTTCCTCCATGTTGGTATGTCTTTTGTTGTTTCTCTTGCTCACCTCATGTTGAGGCAGTCTTGCTGGTGAGACTTTACGGGTACAGTTTCTGATATTATTTAAGACACAATCTCCAAACAAGCACCCTGATCCTTCAGCTTACACAATCTTTCTGTTCCCTCTTCTGCAACATTCCCTGGGCTGTCGGTGCTGAAAAGTGTTTTGTAGAACTCATCATGACTGGGATCCACAATGCTGAATTTTGACTGGTTTTACATTTGGTAATGGTCACCATTTTTACAAAGAAAAGTTTCCTTGATTTTGGCTAAAGACTACTTATCTGTGGGTATAAACACAAACACTTAGAACGTACTTTGAGATTATGTTGGTTTAGGAGAGAAATGGTTGCAGAGTCTCCTCCAAGATCCATGTCTTCAGCAGTCCTGGGTATTTGCCTGGGTTTCCATTAGTAGGCCTTGCCTCCTTATGACTGGGTTTTTAAGCCCAGAAAGCTGTGGGTTATCCCCAAGGCTTCTGTGCCACTACTGCACCCTTGGGGTTACCATACCACGATGGTCATGATTTTGACTCTTAGGGATCATAACTGAGTAGGACTGTTGTTTCTCTCCCTCCTCACATGGTGTCTTCTAGTATAATGAAACTAGTCCTCAGGGAGGAGGAATTCTGGTCAGAGCCAACTCTGTGCCATCATTTTCATTTCAGGCCTCATAGCATATCTCATTGGAGCCAATACAGGGCTTTATGTGGAAATTATTTTTACATTTTTTATGATTACTGTTTTCTTTTATGTGCATGGTTTTCTGGCTGCATATCTATGTGCCAAGCAAATGCAGTTCTTGAAGAGGCCAGAGAAGGGTGCCAGATCCTCTGGAACTGGAGTCACAGGAATTTATGAACGGCCATGTAGATGCTGAGACTTAAACTCTGGTTATCTGGAGAAATTGCTTCCGGTCTTAACTGCTGAGCCATGTCATCAGGCCCTGTCCAGGCTTTGTTTTTCAAGACAGGGTTTCTCTGTGTAAGAGCTCTGCTTGTTCGGGAACTCCCTCTGTTGACCAGGCCAACCTCGAACTCACAGAAATCCGCCTGCCGCTGCCTCCCAAGTGCTGGGATTTAAGGCGTGCACCACCAGCACCTGGGCCTGTACACAATTTTTAAAGGAAATATTTCCAGAGGCAATCACCAGGAACTCTAAAGATCAGGACTGCGAACAAGGGCGCTGAGTGGGAATGTGACTTTCGACAAAATTCTGAGAAGAGCAGCTTTCCCCGAAAGATGAAAATTAAATTAGAGCTACCACCAGGAAACACACACACACCTGCCACCACTGCCACCACCACCACCACTGCATATGAAGAATCATGTTTGTTGTTGCTTGTCATGGTGACTGCAGATATAAAAGCTCTCACAAAACAGGATGATGCACTGATAGAAACATCATTCTGGCTTTGCTTTGTGTTCTGAATCTGTGTGTAAACCTGAGTCAGGGTTATATATCTACCCAATGGGGACCATGGTACCTACCTCCCTAATTCTGATGGGGTCTCATTTGTCTCATTGCCTCAGCCTTGGTTGCGAGTCAGCTGTCACCCCTTTTCTTACCCGAGGAAGGTTATCCCACAGTAGAGTTGAGAGATGAACAAAAGCAGACAGGGTTTTCTTGTGGATCCCGATAAACAATGGCAAAAGGAAAAGTAGAAGGATCGCCCTAAGGAGAAAAGGCCAAGTCACCTGTCACTAGTAACCTCATCAGAAGTCTATCAAGTAGAATTTGTAGCAAAGCTTCATGACATGTATTGACATTACATCCGTTTCATAGACAATCACACAGAAGAATGAAATTAAGACGCAAACCCATGATGTATATTTCGTACCACACAGCCACTCACCCCATGAACACAGCAGAGTTACGGCAAGAGGTTGTGGACATCTTACTACTTGAGAAACACCACTCTTATTGTTCTGGAGATCACACACATCTATCGTCAAATGGATGGAAGTGAAGATTACTCACTGTAAGTTCCGCATTTCCTCCCCTCACTCTCCCTCCTTTCCCTTCTTCTTGATTTACCCTCCTCTCCTTTCCTTCTCCCATACCCTTCTTCCATATTTTCTTTCTTTTTCCTTTTCTTTTTTCTCTCACTTACAAACACTGGTTTCTTGAATCTACAAAGTACCTGACAGAAACGAACTTCTAGAAAACGACTCGCATTTCGTCAAGGGAGCAAAGTAACACGTAGTGACTACTGTGTGGAAATCCAGGACTTGAACAATAACATGTGACCTAGATGTCAGGCTAATCTAGGTCTGAATCCTGTCACCTTTCTGTGATAGTCACGTGACTTTCATTGCGCAATTTGAACTTGAACTTAACATATGCACGAGACTGTTAACCTCAGGAATTTGTATGATCCATGAAAAATGCTTATAGCTATGAGGTAAAAAATTCCTAGTAATGGATATTACACAAAGTCTTCTTCCTTGGTGACGTGACAGGAAGAGAGAGTCATTACGGTTCTGTCCTTTAGAGAAGTTTTGGAAAGCACTGGGGAAACTCAGCCTGAATAATAAAACTAAGGAGCAAAACTGGAGCAGCGAAGCTGTGGGTTCATTACAGTAACAGCATGGTGCTCCTGAAACTCTAAGCAGGGAACCCTAGACTGTACTCAGTGCTAACTGCGCATATTACGGGAATTACATTACAATTAGGTTGCCACTGTAGCTAATGTCTCCCCTCACTAAGCTGGGCACCTAGTCAGTTCAGCTCTTGACTGATTTCTAGGGTAGCCTGCACAGCTCAATGGAGAAAAAAAAAAAAAAAAAAACCTTAGAGAAATTAAAGTATTAAAGTGTGTGTTATACCAAAAATTAAAACATTTGTTTCTTGAAAAAAAAATCTATAATGGGTCTGTATATCCATTGTTGCTTTGCAGGAAAATGCTGGTATAATTAGGAAATGAAGAGCCCTGATTAAACTATCATTTATCAAACTGGGTGTGGTGGCATATGCCTTCAATTCTAACATTTGGGAGGCAGAGGCAGGTGAATCTCTGAGAGTGTAAGGCCAGCCTGGTCTACAGAGTGAGTTCCAGTACAGCCAGGGCTATGTAGGGAGACACTGCCTCAAAACATCAAATGAAACAAAAAAGCAAAACAAAGCAAAATTATCACTTATAAAGCAATTTAACTGTGGGTAAATAAAATCCACTTTTATGTTTGTATAAGGGAATACCATGTCGTGTCTGCTCATAAAGGAGATATTTAAAGCAGGAATAAGTTCTGAAGTACTGAAATAAAGTGCAGAAGAATGTGAATTAACTCCTCTCCCCACCCAAGGATCTACTACAGGACCAGTAATTTAAGACTGTGTTCTAAAGTTATTTCTTAAAATGGTACTAGCCAGTTTAAAAAAAAATCAAACTTTTGAGACAAATATTTCCTATATCGAATTCCAACCAAAATGAAAAGGCTTCCTTCTGTGTGTGTTGACTCTTACATTACACAGCTCTTCCAAACTAACTTTCTAGCATGTTCTGGATTTCCTTTTTTTTTTTTTGTTTTTTTTTTTTTTTTGTTTTTCGAGACAGGGTTTCTCTGTGGTTTTGGAGCCCGTCCTGGAACTAGCTCTTGTAGACCAGGCTGGTCTCAAACTCACAGAGATCTGCCTGCCTCTGCCTCTCAAGTGCTGGGATTAAAGGCATGCGCCACCACCGCCCTGCTGGATTTGGATTTCATCTTCTTACAGCCTTGATCTTTGCTTTTTCTCTGTCCCTGCTGTATCTGGCATGGGACATCTGCTTCTGTCCCCAACTCCATTGCCTGAGTTGTACTGTTGGCGAAAATGTTAGATGCCTTCAGTCTTCTTCCTACCACCCTCTTTTTGCCTGACCTTTTAATGATCGAGCTCCTCAGGGCTCAATTTGAACTCTTTCAATTCTATCCTTCTTGCCTAGACAATTTCATTCCTTCCCTACGATAAATTACCATCTATTTGATGACTCAGAATTTATGTGTGCAGCCCAGACATCTCTTTTAACTGTAGGGTCCTTCATGTGCCTTTTGGTTTGGTAATACTATTTGAATATCTCGAAACATTTGAAAGTCGGTGTTTAACCAATAGAATCCCAAAGCATCTCAAACATATAACCAAATGACCAACAGTCTTTGAGTTATAAAAAAAAAAAAACAACCCACTTCCATTGATCTATTGTCCTGAAAATGTGAGTGTTTTTGACCAATCTCTTTATATCTAACTCTTCTTGGGTGAACCTCTAGCATACGTCACAATTTCAGCTTCATTTATCTATTAACAAACTCAAATACAATTGACCATTATATTTCGTTTTAAAGAGTTACTGTTCTAATTATATTGTTTCCAACTTTATAGTGTAGATTTATTTTGCACAGAGTGGACAATCTTTGTAAATGAATTCTTGATCTTGCGGCTTCAAGATAAAAAAAAAAATTGAACATCTTTTCATTGCCCTTCAGGTATGGTACAACCTGCAAGTTGGCTTTCCAACCTCATCTTCAAACTAGGTCAGTTTCTCTGTGCATGCCAAGACACTCTTCCTCTTGAACATGACACCTTCTCATGTTTCTAATTTTCTCTAAAGGCCTTGATCACTGCATGGGAGAATCCACTCCTCTCCCCTCTCTGTGCATTGAGTATTATTACTCTCCTGGGATCATCTTCCTTCTTCAAAGAAGTCAAATCTGGACTGAGAACTCTGTATTTATTCTAAGGACATTTTGTGTTCTGTCTTTGTAAAGCATATGTTTATAAATTGCTATTTAAAATCATTACTTAAAATTTTATCTTAGTCAGTATCTATAGAGTTTATGAAAGGCATAATTACATAATTACAAATATTACATAAACCTATTTTCCATTTTAGATGCCAAGATAAAATGCATTTTTATCTCTATCCCTTATAGGCCTAGATCTGTCTCATACATATCTATATTCAGATTTTAATCTCCAGTATTTCAGGATATTAGCTTATTTGGAAACGACATCATTGTAGATTTAATTAGTTACGATGATGAGGTCATACTTGATTAAGGTGGTTCCTAATCCAACATGATTTATGTCTTTAAAGGAAGACAAGAGAAGCTCAGAGGAGAGTTTCCATGAAGGGAGATACAGATTGGGGTGACCTAGATAAGAACTGAGAATCAGAAAGATAGAAAACCATTTCCAGAGAAAGGAAGAATGTGTTTGCCTCCAGTTTCAGTGGGTGCAAGGTACTGTGAATCTTTGATTTTTGAATCTCCATCTTCCACAACTGTGAAATAACTGCCTTTTATGTAAGTCTTGGAGATTGCATAGCTACTTTGTTCCAGTATCCTTGGAAATCAATACAGCTTCGATCCACATCCTCATGTCTTCTTCTAATATACAGTATATTCTTCCAGTCTGGATACTCAGTACCTAGGATTGCTTGGAGCATAATATATACTGTGATAACTAACAATAGCAATGTTATTATATATATATATATACATACATACATATATGTATATATACTGTATAGACATAATATCTATCAATCTTTATGCAAACAAGCAAGTAACCAGTTACTTGACCCCAAAATCTTGCCTTTAGATCTTTAAGAAAACTTTAAATACAAATATTTGTAGAAGTGGGATACAATATAGCTCCAAACCAGAATCAACAGAAATGTCTACATGTCAATTAACAAACTATAGTTTCTGCAGTTTAGGGTATACTATTGAATAATAAATACTTAATTGATACACAAATACTATCTACTAATCTAAAATGTAGTACTATAAGTGAAAGACAATAGACTCAAAAAATTGATACCATCCATGAACTCACAGACATGGCATTCTAAAGGAGGCAAAACCCAAAGAACAAAGAACTGGGAAGTGTCACTGTGGTTTGTACTGAAAACAGCATTTGACCATGACAGTTTAACATAATAAAATTCCTTGGATGATTTTATGGGCTTTTGGCTTTTTTTAAATTTGTTTGTTTTGGTTTCATTTTAGTTTTTTGTATTCTGGTTGTGGACTTGATTATGATAAGCAATTGCTTGATCTATAGAACTTACAAAACAACTTATAAGTTTAATTTTTAATAGAAAGAACATAGCATCAAATTAAATGTGTAGAGGAAGTAATTTTTAAAACCAAACGAATCTGTGTGCTTTAGGTTGCTTCTCTTTTTAATGAGAAAATGACTCAATTTTTAAAGAGCTCTGTATTTTTCAATGATGTCAATCAGACAGATATCCATCATAAAATAGAAGTCTGCTATGTGGACGTGGTTTCTACCCTCATCTATCACTACATACTTAACAAAGAAGAACATTTTGGTTGGATTTGTTTACGGGCTTAAGGCCTCTTTCATTCCTCACAACTAATGCCAAACTAGCCCTGAGTGTGAGCAGCTGGCAGTCCCTGCTTTATAATAGCAACTCCTGTTCTGCAGGCTCAGGAAAGCGAATGGATGCTTCTAGTATACTTTCTAATGAACAGGTGTCCACATATCGAGGATGGTGCTAATATTCCTCCTGCTGTCTGATTTAGTAGATCCCTAAGAGAGAATGATCCCTAGAGGCTGAAAGACCCCACAGGGAGGTGTTGGACTTAACCATTTAAAATGCTTGATGCTACTGGGCTCACTGGCTACCCACAAGCCTTAGGTCATGGTGAGTGGTTGACTAGAGTTGGTGGGGTGGCTAGTAGTGCAACCCTTATTTTCAATCTGTCTTCCGTCCTGCCAGTAAAAACACTTTGGGACTATTGAGCCAGTACCTACAGCAAACACAAAAAAAGACAGTTTGGGAGCAATCTTTCTTGTTTAATAGCCATAAAAATTGCAAATTCTGGCTCTAATTTTTCTGCCAGACAATCTGGTGGCATATAGTTTTTTTCTGTAATAGATTGAAGCTAGTAAATCTTCTTAATTATTCTAGGGTGTTCTTCAGTGCAATAACCAGGCTTGGCTTCTTCTAAATCATCTTTCCTTTTAATATACTTTGATAGATGCAATTAATGATTTGCCACTATCACTAAGGAAAACAGAGTGTATTTCAAGAATTCTAGGGCGACATTATCTTATTTTGGTCACCATGACCTAATATTTAGTTACTAGCTTGGCAAGAAAACTAACTCAATTATTTCACTGTTTCCACGTTTATGAAATCTAGGGAGCGAATTCATACTAAGAAAATGAAAATAAAGAAATAAAACTAATATAGGGTTGCAGTATAGTAAAAGATAAAATAACTTGTAAATATTCAGTTGAAAATGTCTTGTTGGTGTCCTGCTTCCCAAGGCATTTGGAACACTGGCCCTTTCATGTGGGAAAGAGTATTAGACTCTGTTTCAGAGTGTAAATGTAACTCAGTGAGAAGTGTAAGAAACAATTGCACCTGTAAAGGGTGCCTTCAATATCTATATATTGCATTGCCTGTTTCCAGCTTTAAAGACAGATCTGTGCTGTGGTGTGTGCATTGTATTTTGTTTGCATGGATGAGTGGTCTTGAAATACGTAGCTCATTCTAAACCACAGGAAAAGAGCAAACCCTTGGGAAGTAAATACTAGAAATCTCCTGAAAAGCAAGTGTGTTCTCACAGTCAATCCCCAAAGGAAAGGTAAATAATGAAATACCAGAAAGGAATGTGGACAGTTGAAAGGAGCTCCTTATTAAGCTGGACATGGACACACTCACTAGTCCTCCCTTGAACCTTGGAAACTCAGCTTTTGCTAGGTGACGTTAAAAGCATGCATAGTTCCACAAGAAATGTGCAATAAAACTTCCAGTATTTAAAACATGCACAACATAAAGAGAAAAGGATAAGACTGGCCAGCATATATCTGAATGGGTTGAAACACAACATGGCCCCCGTGACTGTGCCAATCATGACAGAATAATGATGCAGACATCTCCAAGTGAATTGCAATGTTGAAAATGTAAAGATCTGGGATATTAGACAGAAGTTTCTGTCCCACCTGGTCCTGTAGCCATCAGTCCCAAAGAACACACAGAGAAGTTTATTAATTATAAACTGTTTGGCCTATTATCTCAGGCTTATTATTACTTAGCTCTTACAACTTAAATTAACCCATAATTCTTGTCTATGTGTAGCCATGTGGCTTGGTACATTACTCAGTGAGGCATTCTCATCTTGCTTCCTCTGTGTCTGGCTGCTGACTGCAGACTCAGTTTTTCCTCTTCCCAGAATTCTCCTAGTCTGGTTGCCCATCTATCACCTATACTTTCTGAGTGGCTACTAGCCAATCAGCATTTTATTTAACCAATATGAGTGACAAATCTTTACAGTGTATAAGCGTATTATCTCAAAACATGAGATGATCATCATAAGCCTATCTGCACAATTTTCCACTGTAGCAGCTAAGAACAGACTTCTCGTAGGAATGTTCCACCACTTGATTCTTTTTTTATTTCTTCTTCTTCTTCTTCTTCTTCTTCTTCTTCTTCTTCTTCTTCTTCTTCTTCTTCTTCTTCTTCTTCTTCTTCTTCTTCTTCTTCTTCCTCCTCCTCCTCCTCCTCCTCCTCCTCCTCTTCTTCTTCTTCTTCTTCTTCTTCTTCTTTCTCCTCCTCTTCCTCTTCCTCTTCCTCTTCCTCTTCTTCTTCTTTGGTTTTTTTGACACAGGGTTTCTCTGTAGCTTTGGAGCCTGTCCTGGAACTAGCTCTTGTAGACCAGGCTTGCCTCAAACTCACAGAGATCCTCCTGGCTCTGCCTCCTGAGTGCAGGAATTAAAGGCATGCATCACCACCACCTGGCTTCCTTTTTTGTTTCTTTGGAAAGATCACTGCCTCTTCTTCCCATTCTGTCTGTCTCAGGCACTGTGTAAGGCAATCTTCAGAGATGACTTTTAAGTTCCAATTATACTATAGTACTGCCTTCCTGATATTATAAATGTACTGTAACAATGATTACTCTTTGCTAGATATGCTGTAGATTTGTTTGTATGATATATGTTTGTTTGTGTGATATATATGTGCTATTTAAGAAAATTTAAAGAATAATAGTATAGAACCAACTGATTTGAAGAAAAATTTGAGTGTTGAGTCAATAAGTAGCTACTATGGAAAAGGATATATCTTTCTACTCCTATTTATCTTTTAAATGTTTGCATGAATATTCTTTTGAATTTAAACTTATATTTTCTTAATGTTAAATGGGAAGTAAAACTAATATTATTTGTTTGAATATGTTGTTCTAAGAAAAATCCATTTAAAAATTAAATCTTAGCATATGGGAGATAGCTTGATCATAGGATATTTACCACACAGCTATGAGAACCCAAGTTTGTTTCTCAGTATCCACATAAAAGTGTTGAAATCTGTGGTATGTACCTGAAGTGCACTGAAAAGACAGAGAGGGAATGATGTAGGGGGAGCAGATTTCCTCTGCAGGTGACCTAGCTGAACCAGCAAGCTCCAGGTTTAGTTAGAAACACTGCCTCAAAAATTAGTTGAAGAGAAATTGAAAGACACTTGATATTACCCTGTGTCCTCCATGACTAGAGGGGACATCTGTTCACATGCTTGTATGAACACACACACACACACACACACACACACACACACACAGAGAGAGAGAGAGAGAGAGAGAGAGAGAGAGAGAGAGAGAGAGAGAGAGAGAGAGAGAAGGTTCCATAATAAAGCAAAATATTCTCCTTTCTTCCTGTTTTTAAAATCAACAGTAGCAGGCCCTGTAAAAAAAAATCCCTAGCATCCCCCTTTTCTAAAAATTTATTTTTTATGTATGCAGTGTTCCTTCTGCATGTACTCCTTCAGTCTAGAAGAGGGCACTAGATCTTTTTTTTTAGGTAGTTGTGGTTGCTGAGAATTGAACTCAGGACCTCTGAAAGAGCAGGCACGGCTTTTAACATCTGAGCCACCTCTCTAAACTTTTAACATCCCTTTTGAACATGACTACAGCCTCTGACCACCTGTGTATAAATTTTCCAATGAAAAATAGAAGCTCAAGTAAATGACAATAATAAAATGGTATTCAGAGAGAATTGTGTGGTGCTTAAAAGTATAGAAGGGAATGGTAGAAAATCTAGCAATTAACATCATCAGAGGGTTCAGAATTTTAGTTCAGACCTCATTCAAGAAGTGAACAGTAATGATGAAAATTTTGTAACATGGAATTTTAAAAGCTCTTAGAAATTAAAAATTAAATGAAATAATTTTAATGGATTGAAATATACAATTAAAGTAATATTTAAGGAAGGAAGGGTGATAGGTGGATGGTCAACAAGAAAACCACAAGTAACGTAAAATTAATAAAAAGAAATTAAATATCTACCTGATAAAACATGAGAATCCTTACTCTTTTTTTTCTCTTTCCACAATTCCTATGAAAGAATTGGATGCATAAGAATGTCACTAGAGTTAGAACACATTGTTTTTATCTTAGAAGTGCTCAACATGGCATGAATTGTAAATGACAAAAAAAAAAAGATGCCAATGAGTTATACCACTATCACTCAAGGTACAGAACTTTGAAACTTGGAAAATAATTCAGTAGAGGACTGGATTTAAAAACTACAGTCCTGAACACCAGATTATCATGAAGCAATGTTTTCAAAATGCTGAAGGTAGGATTTTGATTGTCAAATTAGAGAAACTGTTAATTCATGGAAGAGAGAAGTGCAGAGTCTTTGACATCTGGAAATCCTCCAAACACAATTGCATCTCATAAACAATTTCACATGAAAATATGTTCAAATAAAATGACGAGAGAATTCAGCAAGCAGCAGGGGAAAGATCTGGGGATAAAGGCTTCAACTACAAAAGAAGAGCAAAGCCATTGATCAAGAGGGGAAGATGTATCTGGGGGGAGACAGAAGCAGGGCAAGAGATTGTGGTTAGGGATGGAGCTCACTTGTTAGAGTACTGTGACCCGTTGTGGGATATTTGATCACACTGTGTGAAAATATGCTGTTGTTTTACCTTGCCTGCTTAGGCACCTTCTGATTGATTTCATAAAGAGCTGAA
This sequence comes from Microtus pennsylvanicus, assembly GCF_037038515.1. Classification (NCBI taxonomy): domain Eukaryota; kingdom Metazoa; phylum Chordata; class Mammalia; order Rodentia; family Cricetidae; genus Microtus; species Microtus pennsylvanicus. The sequence goes on from NC_134584.1 coordinate 99,137,030, forward strand.
TGTCAATAGCTAGACAGGAGAGGATAGGTGGAATTTCTGAGGAGAGAGGGGAACTCTGGGATGAAGAGAGGTGGAATTTGCCAGCAAAACATGGGCGTGTCAGAAGTACAGAATAGAGGAGTGGTAGGGAGCCACCTGGCAGAATGTAGGTTAATATAAATGAGTTAGCTTAAGTAACAAGAACTATTTGGGAACACGCTTAAGCTAAGTATAAGCTTTCATAATTAAAAAGAAGTCTCTGTGTCATTTATTTGGGGGCTGGATGTCCAAAGAATACTAGCTTATTGTGCAGGCAGCCCTAAGCTTTATCACCTGTACCATACAAAACCAGCATGGTGGTAGATGCCTCTATTTGAAGCACTTGGAAGACAGAGGTAGAAGTATCAAAGGTTCAATGTCATTCTCAGGGTTAGAGTCCCACTTGGGCTTTATGAGCCCTCTGTCTTGAAAGCATACTAAATAAATACATAGAACAAATTAAATAGAATCTTTAAAGTAGAGAGAGCATACAGATGATATTAAAAAGGGGGTTGGGATGGAGAACAGAAGTCACCAGAGACTGGACATTCCTTAATGAATATTCTTTCATGCACATTCAGATACCTGCAGGAGTTCAGAATGAACTGCGTGTAAGTACAAATCAAATTACAAGTTTTAGGAAGTGGTGATTATTCATTATGTGCAAATGAGTATACTAGAATCTCTTTATGACCACTATATGAATATTGCTCTGTAAAGAGAACCAGGAGCTGCTTATTATTTAATTCATGATAAAATTTTAGTGGGAGATCATGTAAGAACACAAAGTATTTGCCATTCTTTGTAGGAAGTTGATAGTATCTAAAATTGATGGGATGGAAAATAGCAACATAAATACACCTTTAAACTAAAGAGACATCTATCAGAATAGAGAGTTAACAGAATTTGTATTAGGGGTGTTAAGTAGAATGGATGCTTTGTGTATGAAGCCACACATAGTTAAACACATGAGCACTTTCAGAATTTTCAGCACAATCTAAGCAAATCCTCCCCCAGAAGATCATCTGGGCATCCTATAATATGGTCAGTTCTACCTTTGCTGAGGGATAATTATCTGTATTCTGTCAATCATGTTTTAAATAAATGCTGATTGGTCAGGCAGAAAGTATAAGTGTAGAAAACAGACAGGAAGTGGAGTTGGAGCAAAGAGAACAGAAGTATTCTGAGAAGAAGGAAGCTTCCTCCGCAGTCCAGCCCAGTCTACCGAGACACAAGATGTAATCTCCCTGGCTGAGAAAGGTACTGAGCCATGTGTCTAACATAGATAAGAATAATGGGTTAATATAACCTACAAAAGATAATAAGAAGACTGAGCTAACGGACCAACCAGTTATATAACTTATGGAGCTGTTTGTGTGACTTTTTGGGGGGTTTGTTGGCTGTGAGGTACCTGGCGGGACTGAAACCCCAACAAGCCAGCCCTCATGTTACATACCTTGAAATAGCACTGGATTCCACAAGCTAAGAAATCAATCCCTAAAGGGTTGTTCCTTGTTTTACATAACAATCACAAACACATATTATGACTGTGTTGCTTAACACATAACGCCTTCTAAGGTTCAGTTAATTTGTCAGAATGGCTCATATAATTCAGGGACACGCACTTAACATTGATTATAAAGGATATTGTGAAGAGAGCTGATAAACAAAGAGATGGAAGAAATATATGCCCAGGTAAGGAATGAGAATGGTTTGGTGCTTCTATCCCTCTGGGGAAGGCCATCCTTCAGGTATGTGGACATGCTTAGAATCCACAAGTTTTTCAAATGTGTTCTTTTGGGTATTTTTGTGGAGACTTCCTTACTTGGGCCCAACTGATTAAATCCTTGTGCTGTGTAGGTTTTTCCTTCTGAGATAAAACATTCAGTCTTCGAGGGAAGTTTGTTAACATGCATATGTTCTAAGGGGTGGTAGGTGAAACATTCCATCTTGCAGGGAAGCTAGTGAGACTCAGGAAGTAAATAATTCAAAGCTTCAGGAAGTCCCTGAAACTAATTAGATTCACTGGTTTCCTTCCCTAAAGATATATAAGCAGTAAAGACTGCTGAGAGAAGCTCTCAAACAAGCCTAGCTACCTAGCAGAGAGAGCTCAGAGAGCAGAGCTGCCTAAAAAAGACACCCCCAACCTTCTGAGCTTCTTCACTCAGGAACTCCAGTCTTCTAGCTTTGTAAGCCCTCACCCCTATCTGGTTGGCACTTTGATGATAAAACTGTCTTTGTGTTATTTCCACCACTGTAAATAGCCCCTCACCTACACTCCTTTAAATAATACAATAGAACTCATCAGTTCACCAAATTGCACCTTGCTGACATCAGAACTTTATTCTGTCATTGGTCCCCTGTCTAGAATGAACAAATGCTGTTTATGTTCCCCAGGAATAGTGTCACGCAACACCTTATGCTTGAGTGATCAGCATTGCTTTTAATCCTTCTCACTTCCTTGGAGGTTGGAGGAAGGGTTGCAAGTTCCATTATCTTAAATGTTGGCTTTTCTAGGTGTGTGTCCATATCTTGAAGCTCACTAGGGACCTACCACCCCACTAGAGATTTTATTGGCATCCACAAAAACATGCATCCCTTTGGATAGCCCAAATATTTTAGAAGCTATGTTTCATGAACCAGGGACAAAGATCAAATATGTATTTCTGATTATATCATAGTGTCACAATATATATGAGCTATTTACATATAAGAGCATGTTCTATAATCAATAACATCAAAAATATTTCACACAATTTTTAGATCATCATATACCAGCATACTTATTTAATAATAGTATATGTTGCATACCTTTATAGTCATTACCTGTTACCAGGTTAGTTCTGAAAATAGCCAATTTCTCAATATATACTTCAAATATATGATTGATATGAAAGCTCTGTCTCTGTATTCAGTGACCTTTAATTTAGGCACATGTCCCTAAATACAAAACCCCTCCCTCTGCCTCCACCTTCCACTGCTTTCCCTCCGTTCATTTAACTTGTCAACTTTATGCCTTGCTTTTGGATTAATGGATGTTTGCAATTCTTTGCATCAATTTCCTGAAAATAAGCCAATCACGTAAGGTAATAAAAGCAGGTTTGTCATAACATGCCTCTGATGAACAAGAACAATGCTGTAGTACAAAAAAGTCTTTCAAAGCAAGAGTCACCCAGAAAGACGGGCAAACAGAGCTTGAGTTTTATGGTCCATATCAATATTTTACTGTGGTTACAAATTAGCGCAGATGCCAAGATAGTTTATGTTGCCAAATGGCTCTTTTATTTTGCAGCACATGGTGTGTGTTCTATTTAGCAATGAACACATCTGCTAGAACCGTTTTTTCTTTTCTCTCTCCTTGCATTTTTTTTTCACTGTGTGTGTGTTTGTTTGCAATTCTAGTTCCTCCAAAGATACAAACTCATACATCAGCCCAATGCAAGTTTTATGACTTATAAACATTGTTAAGCGATGCTATTCTGAACATTTGTGGGCTAGGAAATTACTGCTTTGGGAAAGGTATTTTTAGTGGCAAAAGTACTTTTCATTAATCTCAATTCTCCAGGTTTAGAACCTTAACAGAGCAGGACGGCTCTGAAGGCAGCTGGGTTTTCCATCCCTTTGGGAGTATGCAAATCTAGCGAGGGCCGCAAGAAACAGGTGTTTTGTGCAATGCCATTCACTGGCTTCCTAGTCACTCTTCTCTACTGCACATTGGAATCTTTGGCCAGCTTGGCAGAGGAGTGTGTCAGAGGCAGGGGTGGAGAGATGGAGTAATACCTCTCCATGCCAATGGAAACTAAGAATTGTGTTGTTTTCAGGAGCCTCTGCTAGCCCTCTACCTCCAGCTTCACTTAGCCATCTTCCCCACTGAGTCGAATCAACCTTTCCCGAAGCAGTGATCAATGAGGGGTGTTGTTTAGAGAGGAACTGAATGATCCAGCAAAGTCGGGAGATGGCAGATAGACATCTGACAGCTGGAGGGATGGGACAGACTGACAGTGGCTTTTCTAGCCCCCCAATCCACAGAAGAAAGGTGCATAATGAGAGAAAGGGAGGGATGACAGACCAAGGGATGGAGTGCTGACCAGGGCACAATAACCCTGCCTCTTTATCAATTCCAATGTTATTGGCATTTTAGATTTTAGTATATTAGCGTAAAGTAACTACAATTGATCTGAATGACAGAACTCCTATCGCCACACAGATACATGTGAAAAAAGTCTTTAGACAGGCTATTTCTTCTCCCATCTCTTTCTATTAATCTGGTTATACATTCCATGATTCCTGCTAACCCCCTTAATCCACCCCACGTGCAGGAACCTAGCAGCCTCAACTATTTTAACACACACACTGGGAACTTAATTTCCTTTTAATTTTGTTCTTTTATTTGTGATAAAGAATACAAATAAGGATAAGGCTTTGGCCAGAGACAAAGGCAGAATTTTTCCTGATCAAGGCAGCTCTTAGCTGCTTGGGGAGGGAAGAAAATGTTGATAACTGTATGGTGTCTAAAACTATCACTGTCCTAAGCACAGGAGCAGTGGGGATCTTGCAGACTGATTTAATAGTGTGGTTATTGTAGTGGGCTGGGTGTCTGGTTGCTGTAGTGGGAGGGAAGGGACCAGGAGAGAATGAACACACACTTTAGTCCAAAGAAGGAAAAATACCTTACTGAGTCCCCTGACTGAAGATAATCAGCTGACTATCCCCTAGAATACCACTACCTGTAATGTGTATGTGTATGTGTATGTGTGTGTGTGTGTGTGTGTGTGTGTGTTAATTTGAGAGCAGTACTTTTATTATTAGTTAATTGGGGCGAAGATTTTTTGTGTGTGTGCAAGTTACACCATGGGAAGGACTATAGTTTAGATGGGATAGTGTACACTTCTGGAAAATTAGTGTGAGTTACCATGCATTTTTTAATATACGTTTGTGTAATCTCTGCCATGCAAAAAGTGCCCATAGAATTCAGGGTAATGCAAATTATGGCAGTCCTGGTCAAAAGGTGGGTCACAGGGCATCTAGGTGTGCGGTCACAGCATTCTTTGACTTGAATTTGACTGTGCTTGTGGAAAGTCCTTCTTGGGACCTGCTCCATCTTTGATCTTTAATCAAGGGTCTTTTCTCCACGTTCCCTGCTGACAGAATAAGAAACCCAATTTTAGGAAATTGGTTCGAGATCTGTTCTTTTTGTAACTGCTTCCAGGTGAGCAGGTGCAAACTATTGGCCCTACCTATTGGAAAGTTTCTACACCCTGATAAGCCTTTCCGCTGATGCAGCAATCCAAATCAGACAAAACAAACCGAATTAGAAAAAGTCCAGATTTACTGGGGAAAAAAAGTTCCCGCATGATTTCCCAGACCCCCAGAAAAGAGAAGGGAAAGGAAGACTGGTAAGCCATGTCTGTTTGCTGGGGGGTAGTTTAAACACCCTGTGGGAGTGCTCTTGAGCATCTCTGGGGGAGAGTCCTCATTTGGAGGGCTTTCTGAAATGGGTCAGGATTTGGAAAGAGATGGGGGAGGGGTCTTGGGGTGAAGCTTCCATCTGAACATCCAAGATTCTTTGGGTACATGGACACCAGGGTGAAGGTTCTACATGAACATCCATCATTTATGGCTCTGATTTGAGTTCCATGAGGTGTCACTAGAAGAGAAGCCCAGATTGGAGTGTTTTGGCTGGAACCTTATAGTCTGGTTCAGGGAGCCCATGGGCAGAGGAGCTTTCACTGGTGGGGTTAAAGTTTTCGTTGAAGCATCATCTAGAGAGAACACAGTTGAGCCCCAGAAAGCACACACTTGACAAAACAGATTAAAGCTTTAGGGAAACAAGTACAAGAAGTAAAGAGGCTTGGAAGTGGTCCCAGTAAGGGAAGCAAACAGCACAGCTATGACATTCTCACCATCCAGGAGTCTTGATCTGCTGCATTTTTCTGTGAGAGAGGAAGAAGCCAGCCACCTTGGACTTTCAGCCATCTTGGAAATTCATAATCTTTGTTACCTAGCCATGACCTTTCTTCAGATCTGTCATCAGGGAACCTGTCTATTCTTAGTTCCTTGTCATGGCAGTTTCATAATCTTGGAGAATTAGACTTTAACCACCACACCTCAGCTCTCACAAATATACATGGTATTGAGGCAGCACACATTCCTCCCTCCACTGGCAATACAAGATAACTTCTTCGGAGGCAAATATGAGTAGCTATGACCTGGCTACTCAGATTCAGTTAGCCGCAACTAATACCCCCACAGTCCCACAACAAAAGGCATCAAGCAATGTGTTAGCCAAACACTTTGTGGGGACATTAGGTAGCTGGGCTACAGCAAAGCCTCATGGGAGTGAGAGAGTAGGAGGATTATGTGGGTAGAGGTTTCAGATATTAATGATATTTCTTGCTTTGGGGTGGGGAAAGTTGTTACTTTGATAAGTTAATACAGTCAAATGTTTTAATTTAATAGCCAAACAGATGTGAATTCACAAAGAGAAGTGGGTGACAAATGGCTGTTAAGATGCCTAAAGAGAGTCCAGGGCTTGGTTCTGGACCTGTAGCCTTCCAACTTTTTCCCAACAGGAAGAGCTAATGAGTCAGCCAGTAGGGGCTTTGTTTGTTTGAGTGCACAGTGGGTATATTCTCTTTTTAAAAAAACTCTCTTCTTGCATAGATTCTATCTTAACATCCAGAACCGTTCATTTTTATGCTCTACAGAATGATGCAAACAACTCGCTCCATTTCAAATCTGGGTTACTCTGAGGGTCTTTTTGTAAAATTATTTTTAATTTCCACCATCTAGCTTTTGATGTTAAAATATGTATGATTATGAAGCCTCGAGTCAGAATTAACTTTAAAGCCATGATAAGCAATTAATTCATTTGGGTTACCAGCCTTCAGTAACACTTCTAACTGTAAGATTTTATTCCTAAAAAGGGCACATTTACAGTAAATGCTACTTCCTTTGGCAAAAACAAACGGGAGACGGGAGATAACTTGTTTTATCTAGTTGCATTAAAAAAGCTAAGTATATTAAGATCTTCTTTACAAATCTTACTCAGGCAGCAGCTTGTGTTTCTAATTCTGAGGTCCAGAGTACAATATCATAATCTGCCATGCTAGATTAAGTTTATAAAACAACCCTGATGCAGGGTGCAATGCAATCGTCTGCAGAGTAAATATGGCATAGCATAAAATATCTGCAAAACCTGAGGGTGACGATTAATCATCAGAAGTGACAGCCTAATCCATGGTATCAGAACAGAAGTTTGGCTTTGTGAGTATTAGAATGGCTTCAGTAGAGTTTGGCTTCACGTTGTGTGAGAACATTTAAAAGAAATGTGTTCACATGAGTAATACTGAATTGGAGGGTTTCTTAGCACATTAGGGTTCTTCTTAAGAAAGGTGAACTCTACCATCTTAGACCACTTTAAAAATGGTCATGTGGCTGATATGGTGGCTGTGGTAATTAAATTGAGAATGGCCCTCATAGGTCCTGTTGCCCCCACTCCAAAACACGGACATGGCCCTGCCATTGGTAGAACTGTTTGGAAAGGATTAGGAGGTGTGGCCTTATTGGACGAGGCGGGTCACTGGGACCAGGCTTGGAGGTTTCAAAAGTCTATGGCAGCTGGGCGGTGGTGGCGCACGCCTTTAATCCCAGCACTCCGGAGGCAGAGGCAGGCAGATCTCTGTGAGTTCGAGACCAGCCTGGTCTACAAGAGCTAGTTCCAGGACAGGCTCCAAAACCACAGAGAAACCCTGTCTTGATAAAACAAAACAAACAAACAAACAAACAAAAAAAAGTCTATGGCATTCTTAGTCAGTTCTGTCTGCTTTGTGCATATAGACTAAGATATAAGTTCTTCTCAGTTATGGCTTCAGCACCATGCTGGCCTGCCTGGTGCCATTCTTTCCACCACAGTGATCATGGACTCTAACCCTCTGGAAATTGAGCCACAAATTAAACACTTTCTTGATGTCTTGATCACGGTATCCTAACACATTGATAGAACATAGACTAAGATGGTAGGCATGTCTAAAATTCTAGAGCTCTGAAAGCAGAGGCAGAAGGATTATGAATTTGAAGTCAGCCTACACTAGATAGTAAGGCTCCATTTCATGCAGTAACTGTGAAAGATATCCACCATCAGTTTCCTTGTCAGGTTTTGTTGTTGCTATTTCCTTGTTCTAATGCATAATCCAGAGTGCAGAGGGAGAAAAATGAAATCACGTCTCTATGTAAAGCTATCAGAATAGAGAGAGGTTTACCCTGGCTTGCTGACTTGTGATTCTGAGTAGAAATTACTTTATTTTCACCATCTAGATCAGTGTGCTAAGGATGAGGGCTGTAATCTGGAGTTAGTAGTGGCTTTGCATCAACCTTAGAGTTAGTAATGGCTTTATATCAACCTTGAAGGTGTTCTTCTTTAGAGGTTACGATAACTTGTCACTGTGGTATTAGAAAGTTGGGCTGGTTTGGCTTTGTTTTGTTTTGTTTTGTTTTGGCAGCTGCACACCATAGAGCCACCTGCTGGCTTCTACAAAGAAACACATTTCCAGCATTGGAGATCATGAGGATAAAGAAAATCAAAAGGAACAATAGCACTATTAAAATGAACTATTTGAAAAGCAAATTTATTATTTGAGGCAGAAAAGGTAGCTTAGCTGGCATAGGCTGCAACCTCAGATCAATTCTCAGAAGCCACATAAAGGTGGAAGAAGTTTACCAACTCTGACTAAGTTGTCTTCTAACCACACAGGTGCCATGACACCCACATCTAGACACACACACACACACACACACACACACACACACACACACACACACACACAGAAATCGTATTTTTAATTGAAAATGATTGTCTGACATAATAAGAACACATTCTCCTCAGTTCACTGCTGACATTTATGATTTACATGGATTTCAGGTTGCCTAAAGCAGGTTGTATCAAAAAGTGATTTTAATCCATTAATCATAACAAGAAGCATCACTAATGGTGTTATAAAGTGATTTCACATCCACTATACCTTAAAATTATTACTCACATTTTATAAGTAGAGAAAGCTAGCTGGAAACTTACGCTGGCTAAATTTCAGGGGAGCCAGGGACCTCAGTCACAGGTATACAGCTTTGAGCAAGAGAGAAGCTGCCCTTTTCATCTTACCTGGTTGTTGTGTACTTCAGTTTTCTGTATACACTGCTTATTAGTTGTGTTTCTTCATGCATTTATAAAGCATGCTGACTTTCAATAATTGTGACTTCTTTCAGGGCTCTGTTAATATTGTCTTCCTAGGTTCAGAAACATTAACTAAAGCTTCTGGTGTTAGTTTCAGTGTTATCTAAGGACTATCTTCATAGAATGGCCCCATTCTGCCTTGTCTGTGGAAGAACATTGGATTTCCAGTTGAGGTGTCCTTACTAGTTTCAGAGCATGCTTAATTTTTGTTTTGATAAAGTCCATGTTGTAATGGGTTTTCTGCGAGTCCCCAGCAGCTTGCTGCTGGGTCCCAAAAGCAGCCAGTCACAAGCAGGGATGGCACACAAGACCACATGATAGAACTCCAAAGATGGCTGAGCCATGTGGGCGGCTGGCTGGTCCCCGGCAAGCCATGTGGGCAAGCGGGTGGGAGACAAAGAGATAGGCACACCATGCAAAGTAAGGTTGGACAGATTTTAGTTGGGTTATGGATGGGAAGGGAAGGGGGAGAAGAGAGGAGAGAGAGAGAAAGGGGGAAGGGGAAAAGTTGGGAGAGGCAGAAGCTGCCTATGAGAGAGAGAGAGAGAGAGAGAGAGAGAGAGAGAGAGAGAGAGAGAGAGAGAGAGACTGAAAGAGAAGAAGAGATTAAGGCTGCAAGCAGGAAGGGAGTGGGCATGTCTTGCCTCTTTAAGAGACAGATCATTAGACATGTGATTGGGTTTAACTTACCCTAGTCCTAGGAAAGATCTTGCCTTTTGTGTTTAGACCCAACAATATAGTAACTATTTCACTTTTGTGATTTTTCTATGTGCCATAAATAACCAGTAACTTCATGCCTAATTACACAACTTGTCTGTTCTTACTACTTATGTTGTTTTCAATTCAAATAACTAAACAAATAAAGGCTCTGCACAGTCTGGTTTGAGATACACATGTGAAGCAGTGATCTGGCTCTCTTGTTGACAAGCCTGAAGTCACTAGAGAAGTTTCTTTTCCTACGGAATCACATTCTCTTCCTCAACAAGCATCAGGTCAGTGATAGTCACCAACACATTTCCAGAATGTGTGTTTAGGAATGTTCTTTTTTTCATGTTTTGCTTTGTTTTTTAATGATTGCATTTGTAAAACTATTTTGTCTTTTAAAAATTTTTAATTTTTCCAACTTTTTAAAAGTACTTTCCACCATACTCTATTTGGGGGTATTATGCCATTTAACTCTTTTTTTCCTTTCAGCATTTGTTGTCAATACTGTTAATTCATAGATCTACAATATCTGGAGTTTGAAACAAACTTGGCCATTCCAGATAATATGAACTCTCATATTTGAGAGTAGCCAATGTAACTCTGGTCTTCTGTCATATTAAGGGACTAAGAGCTTAGGAGTTCTATGACTCCCAAATAGGATGAATATATGGAATCTCTATTCTGCATTCATAACTCTCACATCCTACATATCCCCGTCATCAGTACAAACTTTTCCTTGTCTACAACTTGCCATTGTTATTTGGAATACATTCAAGTTCTGTCTCTGGCCTCTTAGTCTGTTAATGACTTGGCTTGTTCCTCTCCCACTTTTCTGCCCCATTTGTTCCCTTAAGCTCACTGAAAGGGCTCCTTGAAGTTGCTGCTATTCTATCCCAATATCCTGACTCACCCTTTTAAGCTTTGTCATAATCTTTCTTTGCAGCCACTTTATGTGCTTTGCAGAGTTATGCTGGTTTGAAGTTGATTTCTTCATGCTTATCCATGAAATGGTTATCTTCTTCCGAGTTTCAAAGGACAGATATCTTTCTCTGTCTCTCTGTATGTATGTGTGTGTGTGAGTGCATGTGTTTGTGTATCAGTGTCTTAGTACTTGGACTTTCTTTGATGCTCAGTAGCTGTTATCATTTATGAACATCATGCAGAGAGTTTGGATATAGACCTTATTTAGTGGGTTATAGAGAGGAAAGGGAAGGGGGAAAGGGGAGGGAAGAAGAGAGAGAGAGACAGAAAGAGAGAGAGAGTGGGAGGGAAAGAGAGGCAGTAGTTACCTTTTCAGAAGAAGGACAAAAAGAAAGAGAGCAGGCTAGACAGGAGGCAGGAGATCTGCTAGCCTTTGTGGAAGGGGAGGGGGGTTGGCAGTTGGCAGGGCTTGTCCCTTAAAGGGACAGGGTACCCATGTGACAAACCAGGCCAGGAGGTTATAACAGTCTCATCTCTTTCTTATAATAAAAAGGCAGGGAGTTAAGCCTAACAGGTTGAGAGAACTGGGATGGTAGATTCTCAAGACAGCTTCCTGTTTATTTGTGGGCATCATCTTGGAGGGGAGGGTGGTCCTCAGAAAGCTGGGTGTTGGTCACATCCTGGGGTAGCTGGTCACTTTACTCCATGTGTCCATGATTTGTGGTATGGAACTGTTTGGTGCCTCTTGGACATAGCAAGATGTTGGCAGAACAAAGGACAAAATTAAGTTTAGGAAGAAAAAAATTTAGGACCAGGGAATTGAGAGGGGTGTATCTGACCTGTTTAAGGTGGATCCTTCAATTCAGCTCCCTGGAACTCACAAGAATTTTTTGAGTAGCTATTTATATATGGATAGAATTAACTTTTCAATGAAAGCTTTTTCTTCATTTTTACAGAAAGGAGCTGGCACAAATTGAGCAGCGCATATTAAAGACCTAGATACTAACCTAACAAGTCCGCCAGAAGACAAGCCTATTGCTCTTTCATACCTCATAGATACCTACAGATTCTCATGAAGACGTTCCCATGGAGAAAGACCAAAGCGTGGAGCTGGATTTAATCGTGTAAGCCTGTACCCTCAGGAACACACACATTAATCCAAAAAAATTGCAACACAAGGCCAGACAAGATAAAGAATAAGTTAAAAGTTGGCTCAGCCAACCATCATAGGGAGTCCCTGTCTCACTATTTTAAAAGAACACAACAACAACAGCAAAAACTGGGCATGAGGGTGGGGATCAGAGTGTCTAGTGATGTGTGGCTTAGAGGTTGAGTTCTAACGTACCATTAATTAAGTCTCGGGCCAATGTGCAGTACAAGAATAAGAGAGAGAAATGAATAAATAAACAAATAAAATTGAAACACTGAATTCTGCACTGTACACAGCATGAAGTAAACAGAGGTGAGAGGGTGATTTTGAAAAGCGTGGCTTTACTGGTTGGTGGAAAACATCCTGGCCCAGTGGTTCTCTGAAAGTCAGCCTTCAGGCAGGGGTCTCTAAATAGGCTGGACGAGTCTGCCTCACCCCTGGGGGAATGGGCGGATCGTAATTAGCACTTGAAAGCTGAGGTTGGTGCTAAAGTTGATAGCTCCGCAGCAGGGAGCCTTTAATATAAACTGCTGCCTTCATTAGCGATTCGGAAAATAAGCTTCCCTGATCTTTCTGGAGATTGAAAAGGGAAAATCTGCTTTGGAAATCTACCTTTCTCTTAGTGACACTGAGAACGAATGCCCTGGACATCTGTCAGAGTGATCTCACATCATGGACTTGGCCTGCATAAAGAAAGGGTTCCCTTATGAAAAAGAAATCTTCATAGAAAACAGAGTTCCCATTCATTAAAGCTCACTGCCTGGGGTAGGCAACCTGCATTTCAATGCCTGGTCTGGTTTATTTTCTGGTGGTTTCTTAAACCATACCTACAGTCCTCTGTAGAGGACTGGCTGTATTCAGAAGCCAGTTTCTATGTCAAATACAGGTTATCTATCAATATTTGAGAATATTATTTTTCAAATAACTAAAATGAGTCTAAAACACTGCACCCATTAAACGGTAGAGAAATGATCCCCACAGACTGGCCCTCTCCTCAGGAAAGATTCTGTTTCCAGACTTCCAATGCTTTCCCCAGCACCTATCTAAGTTAGCATTAGCAAATGTCCATCAGGCAAAGGTTCCTGTGAGTATTTTGAGTCCCTTCATCTCCCATCCTCCTTGTGCTAGCCTATTTTACCTCACTTGAGAAAACCAACTTGAAGGAAGAAAGATTTACTCTGGCTTGTGATTTCAGATTGGCTGTTCATTTTTTTACATTGCCGTGGGTTTGTGACCTGAGGCGGAACACTAGGCAAAGGAAGGAATGGCAGAACCGGCTATATCGTGGTGGCAGGGAGATAAAGAGAACACAACAGGAAGAGACTGGCATCCCAATATGCATTTTACGGTCACCAACTCTAATAAACTACTTCTTCCACCTGAACCTCACTTCCTAAAGGTCCTGCATTCTCAGCAGCACCTACAGCTAGCAGCCAAGCCTTGTACTTGACTTTCCAAACATCTCAGGTCATAGCCATTGCACAGGTCAGAGAACTGTTACAATAGATTGCTAGGTTAGATACTTTTCTTCTTTAACCTCCCAGAAACGCATTGGCCAAGCTAAATGTCCATTGAACCTGTCAAATGGTATACGCAGCACGTATTCAAACTGTGTCACTAGGTCTCAAAACCCAGGTGTGTTTTCTTCGTGCTAACCAATGCCCTGGAATCAGCATTATCCAAGTGAGGAGCTCTCATCAAGGACTATCACGAGACTTAGTTAAGAGCTATGACAAAGTACTATGCAAAATAGTGGTGATGGGCAAGACCCAAAGCCACTCCACATAAGAGCACTTCTCTACAAAGCTGCAAATGACTCCCCTGATACTGAGCCTGACAGAAGGATGGGAGACTTAGGCTGTGTAGGTTAAGATGGGCTTACCTCAGAGTTTGGTTGAAGTGTCTTGCCTGCTCAGAGTCAAAAGTTCCAGCACAAGCATTTACTGTGCAAGTTGCCTGCATGGAGTCAATAATTCCAACATCTAGAAAGATTTAAACTAAGAACGTTAAGACGGCAATGAACCATGTTTAAGATCTACGCGTATACAGCCTCCTTCGTCTTCCAGCTAGCTGTAAAACTGCAGTTTTCTGGAATCTCACAAGAAACTATCAAAAATAAAGTAAAATTCATGTCTTCACCCCCTTGTGCAGACCTCATAGACTGTGGTTTTACCTGATCATATTACAATCCTGCCAAAGCCACCTCCAGGTTTACCCTATTATGTTGTTTATCTTTTTGATAAAAAAGGAAAAATATCTTTTTGATAAAAAGGGAAAAATAGTTTCTTAACGATCCTTTGAGGTGTAACTGACTGCCAAGAAAATCCTGTACATATATTATAGCTGCTACAGAGACACCAAAGAATGACTCAACCCACGGAGAAGCCCACACACACATCCCCACACCTGAGCGCGTCTCTTTTCTTTTACGAACGTCTTTCTCCTCACTCCCAAGCTGCTCAAGTCCCTTCTTAATGAGCTCTTCTTCATGCTGGCTCATGCTGGAAATCTTTTCTGCAACGAAGTCAAGAATATGACCTCACCAGAGTGAATGTTACTGAAAAACCTACTCCAATTTTTGCAGGCATGAACATTATGCTGGGCGTCTCTGCCCCTATGCTCTGCTGCCGACAATAATGAAACCCATATCTTGCCTACTTGTGAATCCCTGGTGAATAGGAGGCTCTTAAGAAGTCAACAGATGAATGGATGAGTAAGTGGAGAAAAACATAAGGCCGGATAAAATAGTATTTCAGTCAGTGGGACAAAGTTAAGGTAAAAACAATCCTAATAGGAAACACTCCCGTAAAAATCAAGAACTATGGAGGTTTCCTAGGAAGGATTCGAACTGATGTTTGATCATGGGGAAAAACAGCCTGTATGGCTCTGTAGACTTGCATATTCTCTTTGTCCAATCATCCTTACTGTTTGGGTGGATGTGTCACCCTAGTTCCTGGCATCTATATATCAAAGAGTCTGGAATGTTCAGGTGGAAGCTCCACCCCAAGCCCCCTCCCCTCTCTCTCTTCAAACCTTGCAGCATCTTAGAAAGTCCGCTAAATGATGACCCTGCTCCCCTCTGGGGTCAAGACCACTCTGACAGGGCATTTCAACTGCCCCTCAGAAAACAGACCTGTGATTTTCCCGTCTTTCTTTCCCTTCTCCTCTCTGGGGGTGATGGAAAATCATCCGGGAGCTCTTTGTCCATTAAACCTGGGCTTTATAAAATTTTGGTTTGATTTGGTCTGATTTAGATTGTTGTGTCTGCAGAGAGGTTTATTGGGGTACAGAAACTGTTCACTGATAGCTATAATACCACTATGGCACTAATGTTCCAATCTTCATCTATGAATAAGATCCTGCTGCACTCTGGACAGTTGAATAGACCATCTTTCCCAGGTAGAGGTGGCAAGCTGCATTTATAACTGGCACCCATAAAGACACATAGGCTGGTTTAAGATTGCATACCCATGAATTAGAGACAGACCTGACCAGGGTAAATTGCACTGCCTTTGGTTTGAGCCTGGATATACAGTTTATATGCTGTGCTGTCTTAAAAAAAGACAATAAAACATTATGAGCCTTGGTTGCTTAATTTGCAAAATAAAATAAAAAGAATGATCATCATCGGTAAAGAGTTTGCATTCAGTTCCTGGGCTTTTCTTACTAGCTTTGCTGCTTAGCTTAAATTAACATAGCACCTTCATTTCTTTTGGGGATCCTGTCAAAGTTTCACTCTCTTGGCCCCTGATGCCACTAATCATATTGACCCCAAGTGCTTGCAGTTCTCCTACGAGATGGACTCCCCAACCCTCACCATTTTCTTTTTCCTTTGCTACTGGTTTTGGGCAATAGGATAAACCCAAAAGAATGAACCCAAAGCCTCACACAGTAAGTATCGTCTGTAATCTGAATTCCATTCCCAGCCTCTCCTAGGATTTGATTTTAACAGCTAAGAGAAAGCAAATTTTATTCTAGTATATAATTTCCGTGAATTCTACATTGAAGTACCAAAAGGAGTGGTTGGGGTTGATGGGCGGTTGAATATGGAGAAATATATTATATGTCT
Organism: Microtus pennsylvanicus; assembly: GCF_037038515.1. Taxonomy (NCBI): domain Eukaryota; kingdom Metazoa; phylum Chordata; class Mammalia; order Rodentia; family Cricetidae; genus Microtus; species Microtus pennsylvanicus. Next base: position 99,153,122 of record NC_134584.1, read on the forward strand.
CTATAAAATTTTACAAGATGTTAATAAGATGTATTACAGATTAATTTTTAAAAACACCCTTGAATTTCTATGTTGTGAAGTTATTACTGGGTAAAGGCTTGCAGCTAAATTCATACAGAAACCATGGCAGTCATGCTGGGTTTTTGCAGGCACAAAAAGATGTGAGATGCTAGAGAAGGAATCCCTTATCTGCTTCCCAGTTGGAGAAAGCTGAGTTAATGGATAATGAGAAATGCCATTGAGGAGAGGGAACAAAGTATTTAGTATCAGGAGGATACAACTGGTGGGGAAAACCAGCCTTTTCTTCTCATGTCTATTCTTCTTCCTTCTAGATGGGCATTATTTCATTTTTAAAATATTTTAAATTAAAATATAATTCACGACTTCCCCTTTGTAATTCTGTCTCTTTAAGAGACAAGCCACTCCCACTGCCTTCCCGCTTGCAACCTCAGCTTTCTCTCTCCCAGTCCCTCTCTCTGTCAGTCCCCAGCTTCTGCATCTCTCCCCGTTTCTCTGTTTCCCCCTTCTCTGTCTCTGTCTCTCTGTCTCTCTGTCTCTCCCCCTTCTCCCCTTTTTCCTTCCCCTCCATAACCCACCTAATAAATGTCCAACTTTACTCTACATGATGTGCCTATCCTCTCTGTAGCCCGCAGCCCTTCCCTTTCCTTCTTCCTAACTCTCTCTTGTCTCCTCACTCTGGCTCTTCCCTTTTGCCCTCCCTTTTACTCCCTCTCAAACTGATTCTCTTTTTCATTGATTATTCTTCTTATGCATATCTGAGATGTTCACATATATAAATGCAACATGCTGAGTCCCTTTGTGAAAAGCTGTCTGAAAATTATAAGAGGGCCACTTTAGTTAAGAAATGCATATCCGGATATGCCCAGGCCTTAGTCAATTACAAAAATCAGTAATTGCAATCCCAATGAGAAAATCGGAAGTTTGGCTCAGGAATAGGATCTGTACTCAGCAGTGATGTCTTGATGTCATGTTTATTTGTTTGATTAATTGAGAAAGTTAACTGAACTTAACAAGTAGAGAGAGAGAGAGAAATAGAGAGACGGAGACAGAGAGAGAGAACGATTATCATGTGTTCTTTTCTTTATTAAGAATCCTCCTTCCGCCCATTTCTATTTGAAACAATGGCATTCAGATTTATTATACCACATTAAGTTGATCTGTGATGAAATAGAGGCTGCTTTGTTTCACAAGTCATTAACTATGGCGTTTTTATATGTACTGTTATCTTGTTATATTTCATTATCCTCGTGTATCTCCATGTTCCTATTCAAATGCATGGAGATTAACAAACTCACCACAAAGCAGAAATCAGGCTAAGGAAGGTACAGGGAACATGCAAATTTCCCACCCATAGCAATTTGTCATGGAAGTGAAATAAATCAGATGTCATAAAACAAAGATAGGTTTGAATTCAGATCTCAAACCATGCATTAAAGCTCTTTATAGCAGCCAAAGCCAGGTTGCCAATATTAGAGTTGGCTAGAAAATTCTTGAGAACCAATGAAAAGGAACAAGGCCGGTTAAAAATTGAAATCCCCTATCATACAAACGATAAACAAGTCACTGAGGAAATCTACCAATGGAGTCATTAGTGGGCTCTTATTCCAGTATAGCCAGCCTCTTCCAGAAAGAAAAGCTAAAAGTTTGTATTTTTAAAGGTGCACATCGATGAAGAGATAAAGTTGGTCTCACACAGAAGGGATGATTCTTAGGTTTGTGTTATGAGACTGAATGAACCAGATTTCCCCCACACCTTCTAAGTGTATCAGTGTGATACAGTTTAAGGGTTTGGATCAGTTTTGTTTTCTGTCAGTTAAAGAATTAAAAGGCAGGGAAAAATCTCAAGCGTGGCAGGTAGCAGTGGAGAGAGCTCAGACACCACAGGTAGCAGCAGGCAGAGTCAGCAGGTTAAAAAAGTAGCTATTGGAGGTGAGGACACACAGAGAAAGAGGACACACACACCTGCTGCAGACACCCCAAGAAAAAGACCTTCTGCAAAGCAGATGGGGGCGGGGGTAAAGGTGGGTGGCATGGGACTCAGAAGCCTTTGTTTTAAAGTTAGAGATGGAGACAGGGCTCCATGGTTAAAGGAGCAAAAGAGTCAAGTTGCTCACAACTGTCTGTAGCTCCACGTCTAGGGGACCCGGCAGCCTCACACAGACATACCTGCAGGAAAACCAACAAGAATAAATTTAAGGGTTTGGGTTGAGAGATGATTCAGCAGTTAGAAGCCCTGGCTGCTCACCCCAGAGGATCAGAGTTCAGCTCCCCACACCTACAGGGCAGCTCACAACTATCCGTTACTACAATTTCAAGGGATCCGACACCCTCACATAGACATACATGCAAGCAAAACACCAATGCACATAAAATAAAAATACATAACTCATTAAAAAATTTATAGGAAAATAAAAAAACAAACTCCCAGGTTTTTGTCTCAGATCAGAAAGGCGAAGAAGACACTTCCACCTTGGAAGTCCATCCCTTTTATTACCTAGTCCTGACCCTGCTCCCTATCTGTCTGTTTATCAGGGAATCCGTCTAACTCCTGGTCTCTCAAATATATTATGGAGTATGCCTTAAACAATAGTTAAAGTTAATTTACAGAGAGAACATTCCGCCATACTTCTTTAGTCTCAGTATAGAGAGGAGTAACTTTTCCTAAGACGAACTCTTCTGTCATTTAATGAAAGCCCAGGAATTAGCAAAGCCCATTCAGGTGATTCTATCAGAGGGTTTTGTGCTTGTCTGGCTAGATTCAGAGAGAAAATTCACCATATCTGGAGAAATGGATGGATTGCTTATCCTTCAAGCAAGTTAAATCCCTTCTAGTTGATAAAGCCTTGAGTAATCAGGAAATGAAGGAGACTAATAGATTCACCCTTGATGAAAACTGACACCCACATGCAAGTCTGGAAGTGAATTTCCCAGACAAAACTTGCTTGGGTAATGTAAACCAGGCCTAGAAGGTGCCATTTGTATGCAAACAGACTTAAGGACTTAGTGCAATTGCTTTCTGTCCTCTGGATCACAAACAAGATGAGCAGATTTAAAGTGAGAAAGGCTTATCTATAAAGCTGGGAGAAAATAGACCTAGGTCACAGGCACAAAAAGAAGGGAAGGACTTAAAGGGGAAACCCAAACACCTGCCCCGCAGCAGCTCCGAAAGAGGCGGCCCTTGGTTTCTCAACATGTTTGCTCAGCTGCTTTTTATCACTTTGAGGATAATATCATCTGAACTTAACTCCTTTTGCACAAACAAGTAATTAAAAAAATTCTTCACCGTTGTTTTCTTAGTTGTGTTCCTGTTGCTTGGGACATAGTCACTTTTTTAGAGTGGCTTAGAGATTTGCTACCACACATAAGAAAAATACGCACAAAAGCCACTTCTACGTTTTATGGGTAAAATTTTTCTTCTCTAGTACATTTTACTTGTAAGGTTCCCTAACATACACTAGCATAATCAGAACCAAGAGAATGAAGATATTCTCTCAATTTTTAGTGCAGCATTAACCTGAAGTTGAAATTTATTCTACTCAGTCAGGGTACATGAAAATCTTACTAGGAATTTTGGAACGTTCTGGTGGAATTGCTACATGTTACAGGGGAAATGATTGTCCCCTCTTGGGATCCTTAATCTCATTAATAAAAGAAGTTAAGAACAGACTCAAAAGGAAGCTTAAGGGCAGCTCTATTAGCACTTAAAAGAAAAACTCAAGGTAGGGAAACTGGAAATTTCTGCACCTCCCTAGAGAAGAAAGGCAAAGAAAAGCAAGAACTCTTTAAGTTAGTTAAACCTCAGAGAAGTCAGCCCCATGGTGGAACCGCAACCACGTAGTGGGTAGGGGACCTTTAAAAAAAGAGTAAAGAAGCCCAAAGTGCTCTGGCCAGGATCTAGATGATGGAGACAGAGGAGAGAAAAGAAAATAAACAAACAAAAAAACCAACAAAGGATGATTTATGCCTTTCTGAGTCAGTGCTCATGAAAATGGGCCAAGCTCAGCAGAACTCATGGAAGCTTGTAGGGACAGTGCTGGGGTGGGGTTCTAGGAAGGGAAAGTACACTAACTCACTGGAGGGATAATTTTGGAGAGATAATTATTCCTCCTAGCTCTTAGCCCTGTGGTTGACCTGTCTGACTGGACTATCTCTTAAGGAAGGGACAACTGTATGTCTCCACCTAGAGGTAGGCTGTATTCTTTGTTGTAGCAGAAATTACTTTAATGTGTTGGAACATTTTGCTGAAAATTATAAAAATTGTGGCAGTTTCTGATTAAGAAACAGATAACAAAGAAGAGGAAATATAATGGGAAATATATCTTGCTCTTCAAATGTAAAGGAAAAATGTTTGTCTGTCTGTCTGCCTGGTTGCTGTCAAGTGTGATAAAACCTATCTAGGACGGATTAAACCACATGGAGTCGGAGGGCTATGATAACTGAGAAGACCAGGAATTGGGGAGATTCCAGCATCACTGAACTAGGAAGGAAATGGGCAACATTAGCATGCTTCTTTCCCACATCCTTTTTTTTTAAAGTAAAATTTTGCCTCTGCTCATTGAAACCTTAGCTACCACATGAGGCAAAGATAGTAAATCTGCCCATAGCCCTTTCAATGTTTATATCCAGAGGACAAGAGATCATGCAAAATTCAAAATCCGAAGACTAAATCTGACTTTTCTGGTTGGTAGCCTGTGTTCATGGCTGAACCAATAATTCCAGCAAAAGGAGCGAATACCCTTGATGGGTGCAGCTTTAGCTATAGAATCCCTTCCTGGATGAAGAAAACGACGAGCAGATGGGGTGGAGGGTCAGAGGAACATCACGAACTGAGAAAGGCAGAAATGTGAGCCAAGGACCTGGAATGCGTTCAAGACCAATCTACTGCAAGCTAGAATAACAATTAGGATGGACTGAAAATGAACTTCACATTACCATTATAATCAGTGCTCTACGTGTATAAATCTACTTAGTCTTCATATAGACAGGACAAGGCAGTGGTGAGGGAAGCCAGTGGGATGGTTTTAGGACAGTGGCCTCGAAAGTGAATAGTCCTATGGCTTCTTATCCAAAAGTCAGAACTCTCTTTGGTTCTACAGGCAGATCTATCCTGGCTGGAGGGAAGAGATATCACAAGCGTGTAAGGGCACTCATGTGCTCTCTGGTTTCTTTTTACTTTTCTTCCCCTCTGATTGGCAATTTACATGAACTCAACTGCCTGGATGCTAGGAGTGAGGGTGTGAACTCCAGTCTAGACCCGTGGGTTGATGGATCAGCTCACCCCCATTCTTTAACCCCGTGCAGCACTATTAGCTTCTAGGTGGTGGCACTTGTGCCAAACTGTCTTTGGGAACTGTTCCTGCCACTCTGGATCTCTGCTTGTTTGGTTTCTCTTAAGCTGTCTTGTATAACCCATGGTAACTCCTTTTTAAAAGTCATATTGCTCATGAAAGTCATCCTTTGAGTAGAGACAGCAAAGGATGCAGAAGCCAATCGCCAAAGGTAGCTTTGGCGGCTGTTGATTTGGTTGTCCTGGACCCTAGTCCCTCAAGTTATTGCTCACCTGAAGTGAGAAACCCTTTATTATAATCCAGGGACTCTCATGTTCTTTCCAGCCCCAGCTTTCCCCTGTATCACAAAAATATGGTTTCTTCTTCTTTTTTTTCCCAAAGAGGTAAGGAAATTGACATAAACAGAGGATGAACAGCTTATCAAGTTCATATTACCACAAATACTAAAGGCCAAAGGTCTAGATATTTGCTCTGAAACACCACATTCCATCATCTCTGCAGAGTCAATAATAGCCCATCACTGTGCATCAGAAGAGAGTGCTTCATCCCAATGCTGGGAGGAGGGAGGCTTCTCTACCTTTCTGTTCACAGAATTCTGACCTTGTAATGTCCAAGTGTATTGAATGGTTGCTATTAGCAGCTTAAGTCTTGGGGTTCTGCAATATAAAAATTAATTTGTTATAACTGCTCATAATAAGTTATAGTATAGGATAGAAAGATTTGCACAAATCAAGACCCTCGTCCGAGATCGCTGGAGTCTACAAAAAATAACTTCTCTCACTGCAGACCTTATTGGTGTGCCTAATGAAGTATATTGGGGATTCACGCTAAAATTTTATAGCTTTTATCCACAAGGAAACATTGCATTTTATGGTAATATTTATTTGAAAAACATGATTTGCACATTAAGGGCAAAATAAATCGTTCTCATGGTATGGAGGTTATCAATAGTGCAATGCACTAACAGAAGCTACCTCTTGTTTTTTTGTTTTAAATTTAGTGCATGCAAATGCACAAAGGTGTGCGTGTATGTGTGTATGTGTGTTTTTGTGTGTGCATGTGTGGTATATAAGTGTATGTGCATATATGTGGGGAGATGTCATTGTACATGTGTGGCAACCGGAGTTCAATGTCGACTTTCCCTCTTTAGAGCTCTTTCACTTACTTTTGTTACAAAATCAATCTCTCCATAAACCTGGAACTTGCTGTTTTGAGAGGACTGGTTGGCCAATGAGCCCCCAGATCTTGTTTCCATTCCTCAAGCCCTGGAATTACAGCCATCAGCTGATTTGTATAACTTTCATGAGAGTGTTGGGAGTCTGAACACTTTATCTGCTGAGTTACCACCCCACCATCGTAAATGCTTTATTTTTAGATCATTTCCTTTATAATTGTTCGTTTGAATTGTAACTCAATTATTAATTTCACCTTGCAGTGCCTGGTGGTGCACTGTTGTAATTCGAGTATTATGGAAGTTAAAGCATAGGATGTAGAAGTCAAGGCCAGCTTGCATTGAATAGCATACTCAGTAATAGCCTGGCCTAGATACCAGAACAAAACAAAATCTTGGTGAATTCTTCAAATTGATTTGTATAAAACTGTATCTGTGTAAGAGTAAGTCTATCCCTATATACTTACAGAGAAAATCTTTATAAGCAGATAAAACAAATTGGATGGGTCATCTTAATGGTGTGTCTGCATTTGACAGGTAAGATTCTGTTTTACATGTAAACTTAATTCAGAATATCTATAATCCTATTATGGGTTGTGCCTCTGTACATGATTCCATAACAAGTTTATGGCAGCCAGAATGCCTAATACAGCAAACCTTTCTCATAGTCTTTGAGTCTGGGTAGTCCATGATCAGGATGCCAGATTCTCTATTCAGGGTTTGATGATGGTCCTGTTTTTCAGTTGGAATCCCTCCTGCTACACCCTCCAGCCATCCTTTCCTCCCTTTCTCTCTCTCTCTCTCATATTACATCACAGTTTTATAATATTGTTCTTTTGTTTTGTTTTCTGCTTTTTTCAAGATAGGGTTTCTCTGTAGCTTTGGAACTAGCTCTTGTAGTCCAGGTTGGCCTTGAACTCTCCGAGATCTGCCTGCCTCTGCCTCCTGAGTGCTGGTATTAAAGGTGTGTGCCACCACTTCCCAGCTATAATAAAGACACTAATAATAGCACAAAGACCTCATTATTATCTCCAAATTATTTCCCAAAGTTCCCATCCCCATTGCAATCACATTTGGAAAATTTAAGGAGTCCTAAACTCTGGGTAAGCAGGACTATGCTCCAAGAGCAGCTTCTACAGACGTCATCAATGGAAGTAAACCTGGTATTTGTTGAAGTATGGTTGCTCCTAAGATACACAGTCTCTTGTATTTGAACCTTTACCAGCATTCATTTGCTGAGTTTTAGCATTTTAATTTGTAAATGATACTTTCTGTGAGATTTGGTATCATGTATATTTGTAGATTTTTATAGTCATGACTCGCTATGAATTGATATTTTTCTATGTGTTGCACCTACTGTGCAAGTTTTAAGTGGTTGCAGCCCATTCTACTGACTATTCCATACACCCCAGACATTTTCATTCTTGGCCTTGATTATTAACTTTCTAGACATATGTATAGTATGGATATGAGTCTAGGTGATGGGCATTTTTTTCCTTTAATTGAGGATTATTTGGTCAAAACATTAGTAGATCTAAATTTTATTAGGAGGCCTTAGATGTCACAAATTTCCAATGTACATGTAGTCACGATGCTCTATTCTATAATGACTGCTATTTTGGATGATATACTTGATCTTACACCTTTTGCTCCAGGGACCTGCGCAGTGACTTTCTTTTACATTTATTCCTGGACCCGCTCTGGAACTGCATATAAGAATGAGTAGTGCAGACTTCTACTTTTAAGGAGTCCCAACAACTCCAGCACTTGCCTTCATAGTACTGGCTCACACTGGGGACTGGATTTTTTGTTGTTTGTTTGGTTTGGTTTTTTGTTTTTCGAGACAGGGTTTCCTTGTGTAAGATTCTGAGTATTCTGGAACTCTCTTTGTAGACTAAGGTGGCCTTGATTACAGAGATCAACCAAGTGCTGGAATTAAAAGCATGTGCCACCTCTGGAGCAGGACTAGAATTTTTAATGGTGCCAGTCTATAAAAACCAAATTGTTTCTCTAGTTCTGCTCCACACCCTCGTTCCCAAGCAATGGTTTCCAAATCAATTGTAAGTTAACCCAACATCTCTTATATATACACAGCTAGTAAAAGTATTGGTATCAGATTGACTTCCTGTAATTCTCCACTCAATGAAAATCTTCCCGCGTGACAGTCAAATTTCATTTACTAGAAACATGGCATTTTGTCTGCAATCCCCTACAGTGGAAGAAGAGGCAGAGTCTTTGGAGACCTAAAAAAATCAGTTTCAAAGTTAGTTTGAGTTTAATATTAAATGATATTGGGGAAAGAAGAAAAGCTGTCAGAAATCAGTGACTCTTAATTTATAGAGAAGATGTAAATTTCCATCATTATCCACATCTGCTTCATTGAAAAGGTATTCCCTGCACATTTATTAAATTTGTACCTTAAAAAACAATTTTTGACTCCCAGTCTCTTAGTCAAAAACGCTTGCCATTTTCCCTGAAGCAGTATGTATTTTATTAATTCACACAAATTTCCCTCTCTTGAAATGGGTTAGTGAAATTACATTGCAGAAATACCTTCATATTCAGTTGAATTTAGAAGAGGAAGTGTATTAAATGGTATTAGTTGAATTATTTAATAACACTTTGCCAAATGGATTCAGTCACAAAATAGTAACCTCATCTAAAAATATATATTCCCCTGGCTTTCAAGCATGTATCCTTCTATTTGACACCCACAGCCACAAATGAATATTGCCTTTGCTTGAATCACTCTCCACCCCACCCCCTGGGCTCCAGTTTAGCGATTATACATTAGGAAATGAGGAGTCCAGTTCAATTACTATTCTTGTTTTGCAAACTCTCATCCTGAACTTGAGGGTACGAAGAACACATCTCCTGGTGCCCCTGCATCAAGCAAACGTCAGTTGTCACTGTTGGGGCCATTAACTAGACAGGCCCAAAATAAAACTCAGAACAGAGAGGACATGTCATGCGTTCTATAAATTGTGTGTTCTGAGAACCTATTAAAGCTGACAGAGAAGGGGGCCTGCGGTGGGAGAGGCCCTGATTGCACCGTGTACTTTATTCCCTGTTGACTTTGGTTATGCCACACCTTTCCATTTCCCAGAGAAATAAATTAAAAGTCAGAAGTAATTTGCCTGACGGAGGGTGCAGGTGGAATTTCACTCAGTAGAGTGTTTGCACACTGTGAAATCCAATTTAACCCCTTGATGGGGGGATAGTGTATTTTCTTTTGTTGACAGCTTTGTGGCGGCTAAAATAGGGACCTGATTAAATAGAGACAGCGAGAGATTGAGGTCTTGTTCTAACAGCAGGGGGATCAAGGCCTCTAATCTTATCTCCCACACACTGAGATGAACTGAGGACCGAGGCAGGAGAGAATAACCTGGCTGTTTGGTACAACAGGAGGGGAAAATACTAAGAACGCACAAAGGAATTATGCACAACCATTCCCGAAAGCTACAAATGAGGCACGTGGAAATAAACAAGTTGGAATTGCGCACTAAGATGGAAAACGAAAGATAAAACTTTCCTAAAGTAACTGAAACGATGAACTTCGGGAAACGGTTTTGAAAAGATGAATGTTTTGTGATGTGAAGACAGTGAGTTTGAGATGAAGTGAAGATATTACAGTTTTACTTGTTCTAATTTTATGATTGTGCATAGCTAGTAAAAATAATTTTCTGACATATGTTGTACAATTAATGAGTCCTATCCAAACATGCCTGTCTTACAAACTCAATAATACTGTTTTGTTTATTCACCACGTTTTATAGACTGTACTAGCTTAGTCTGGAAATTAATTTTCATCTTTTTACTTGAAGTCTCAGGAAGAATAAAGAAACTAATTTTTTTTTATTATTTTATTTATTATTATGTATACGGTATTCTTCCTGCAGGCCAGAAGAGGGCACCAGATCTTATTACAGATGGTTGTGAGCCACCATATGGTTGCTGGAAACGGAACTGGGAGAGCAGCCAGTGCTCTTAACTTCTGAGCCACCTCTGCAGCTCAGAAACTAATTTTATGGCTTACTCCTAATATTCATTTTGCAATTTCATTGGTTTGAATGTAGTACTTGAACTGAGGTGTTGAGTCTAAAGCAGATAACCTGCTATGTGTTTTGGTTGCATTCTGACAATGAAGTTTGTTTTGAATCAGAGGGTGGAGCTACCCATTAACTGACCAAAATTAACCTTAAAGGTTTTGGTGACTGAGGAAGTAGTAAGGCAGGGCTTAGAGAGGATCTCAGCCTTTCTGGAGGAAGGAATGGAATTGGTAGGAAGTCACTGGTGGCTTCTCCACTGCTTCTCTGATCGTTCAGGTTCTTACCCCGATATCTGACTCCTAATTTTTCATTGATAATGAATACTTAGATAAATGCTTCAATAATCTAACTATTATTTTTTCTCTCACAAAACTCTAAAAAAATTTTTTCGGTCAGATACCCAGGTGCTTGCTTTCTGATTTCTTTGGTGCTGAGGTGTGTGGACACTTCCACACATACCCTGCAGTAATTTCCCTGCAAGGCACTTCTACCTACTTTGTGCAGGCTCGTCTGTTAATTCAGGGATAGAGTTTGGAAGTAAGAATTGAGGTTTCTATCCCAAAGGATCTTCATAAGACCTATAGAATGTGAATAAATATTATGTAAAGTATAGATTCAAATAAATGAAATAGACACCCTGGCCTGTAGGTTTAAGGAAAATTTTGTTAAATGTACTTGAGCATTTCTATCTTACTATCTTTCTCATTTACATGCTTGCTTACGTAGTGAGTTAGTATATGTTTAGTTCGTCAGTTCAGTGATGAGATAGAATCAGGTACCTGGAACACATTGCCAGGTTCTCTTCCCTTGAGTAATGTCTCAGACCTTCATCCTGCATTTCCACTTTTGAGGTTTTATGAGGTCCTGCAGTACCACAAATGGCAGATCTCTAAGAAACCAGGTGGATTAAAGTAACATTTCCTCAGCTAATTTTACAGCAGAATCATGTTCCAATGATCCCTGTTCAGGTTTAGTGGTGGATAAACATTATTCTTCCTACGTGACATTCTTTCTGCTGTGAGGATGTTTGGTCCTACAATGGCTCTGACCCTACCATAGGATAGGATCGCCTACCCTTGGAAATCAAGGAGCATGCAGATACATGTGCGTGAGGCCTAGCACATTTTTCCATCTTCGGCATTGATATTCTTCCTACTTTCAGAGTCCCTTGGGCAAATCTCTTCCCACATGAGCTTTCAAGTTACTCGGCTTCAGCTCCTGTCATTTCCAGCTTTGCTTTTCAACTGTTAATATTTCTGGAATATAAGCAAAACGATTTCATGGGAAATTTACCTTTTTGAATATTCTCTTATGGGAATTGGAGAGTACATATACATTTCGATATTCATTTATGTTGTTTAGTGATTTTTCTCAAAAGAGCACAATATTTCTAACATACATCTCTGTACATACGCTATTGACGACCAAGCCTAGCAACAGTAAAATGAACCCCAGAGTCACACACAGGGTTTTTATAATTGCCCTAACATGGGTAAGAGGAGGTCCCAGAATACAAGGGCACTCGAGATGCCATGGAATTAAATAAGTAGGAATTCGAAAATTCAGCATCATTTTAAACATTGGCATTACTTGTTTCTAAGCCTCAATTGCTCCACACTCCCATGGGGTTAGTGATCCTTATTTTCATATGCTTATTAATTAATACACAGAGAAAGAAGTGGGAGTGAAGCCCTTGAGTATGACCTGATGGAAACTTAACTGGGTGGGGTGAAGTGTGTGTCCCAGACATAGAACTCCTATTGAGACAGTGGTTCTGGGTTCCTGTGTCAGGAAGTAGAAGAATGAATTTCATAGATGATAAATTTCACAACCCTTGAGAAGTGTGAGGTTTTAGTAATGTTTACCATAGGCTCCTGGCTGGGAGCTGAAGAGAAAGCAAACTGGGCTTCTATATAGTAGATGCGGGATCCACAGCTGGAAAGTCTATGATGCTTATAGTCAAGGGACCTATAGAACTTATAGAACTTGTGACGGAAAGTAGATTGAAGTACAAGGAAGCGCTGTTTAGTTCGGTGGGTCCATCTCTGTTGTCCATGTGTCTTTCTATCCTGGCGGCTGCTCTGGGCTTCTGGCACATATCACCACCTCTGACAAGAATGTATCTGGCATGTGAAACCAGAACAGAAATCGGTTATCTTTGGCTGGAACCTTGATACTATTCCTGGCCAGAGACAATAGTCAGAACTGTTCGGTTTTAGAGGTCCCTGTACCTGCCTGCTCAACCAGCTTCCAGCTCCTCATCACCCCAGCTCCATGACATCACTGAACCTCTCCTTGGGGTTTCGGTACTCACTCTTCCTCTTCTATCTCATTTTACTTGGCAGTTGAGACTAAAGCTCATCTCCCTTGACACTGAAAGATATCTACGATGAGAATTCAACTCCAATGCACTTAGTATTTGTGAATCACCCTCCTGAACGCCATTACAAAGGACGCTATATAGCCAAACACGTTTTGGGTATCTTTGTTCAGAGTGAGGTGGCCACTGAGAAGAAACTTGCTTAAACCATAGTCTGTCTTACCTTACAAGGGCATAGAAAAGTCAGACGACCAGACGGGGGTAACTATTTGTTGGCATAGGTTCTGCCAAGTCACTATTTGTAGAAGTTAGCTCGATTTGGGAAATAACTAGGTTACTAAAAGATAAAACAATTATATTTTTCTTTATTATAAGGGAAAAACTCATGAAACAGGAATGAGAACTCCAAGCTCAGCTGTGGTGTGAGAGAACCACAGGGAAGAGGGCACCATGGTTTTTTTCTGGGTCCCAGAAAGCCACACCCTAACTTGGTCCCACCTCTTGAAGATACTTGGTTAACAAAGCTTCTCCGTCAACTGTTCCCAAGTTTAATTTGAATTTGGAACACATGAAGATGCAAAATGGGATATAAGTTATCCATTCTCTCCTGTTACATGTTATGATCCAGGGAATGGTGTGTTTGGGAAGGCAGTAATCATGTCAGCAATTCAGCAGATAACTTCCTGATTATGCAGCTGCCTGGCTTTTCAGGGGCAAGAATTCTTTTTGCAGAATTGTTCTTATTGTTGCTTTGGGAGCCATTACTGGAAACTCAGCTAGGAATTCCTGTCTCCACACCGCTTAGCAATCTCCAAGCCATCCCCCCCCCCTTGATGTGATAAGTTTCGTTTCTTTAATAGAGTATATTTTGTTTGCTGTTCTTTGATTGACACAGGAAGTGGTTAGAATACCTTACATCACATGGTGGCAGCTATTTAAATACTCAGCGAAGGTAGAATATGAAAACCCTTCTGAAAAAAGCCATACCACAATTCTAACATAAAAATCTTGAGTAAAATGTGGGGATTACTTTGCTATGTTCGTTTTGTTTCTTTCTTTCTTTTTTTATTTTTGGCTTTTTGAGACAGGGTTTCTCTGTAACTTTGGAGCCTGTCCTGGAACCCTGGGACTAGTTCTTGTTGACCAGGCTGGTCTTGAACTCACAGAGATCTGCCTGCCTCTGCCTCCCGAGTGCCGGGATTAAAGTCCTGCACCACCACTGCCTGGCTTACTATGTTCATTTTTTATCTTGGAGCTCTCAATTCCACTTGTAAGTGCTCTCTTTTCCAAGGATATCTGTGAATTCTAGGAACTAAGATCTTTGGAAAGGGGTTATTTTTCCATTTCTAAATAAGGGAATAAGGGAAATAAATGTAAATTTACCCTTGTGTAGAAACTTCTTCAGAGATTATTTAAGAATTGGTTTGGGAAATCCCGGAAATAAGTGTGAATCAGACCTTAGTGCCCAATGTTTCAAAAATTCTTTCTAGCCTTCTTCTCTTTTCATTTAATAACTTGTTTATTCAGGACACAAAGACCTGTTAAGACTGAGAATTTATCTGCATTGCTTTACGTTCTGACCATCAGCAAATAGTGACACACGTTTTTCTGATTCCCAGGCCTGAGAATGCTTTTTCTACAAATTGCTAGACTATTATGAGATGCCTCTGAATGCTTCAGCTTGAATAGACTAAGGCATATTCTCTCATGCATTCTTTCTTTCTCTGTGTGTGTCTCTCTATCTCTCTCCCTCCCTTTCTCTCCCTGCTTCCTCTCATTGAGTGCTCTAGGCTAGTTTGCGTCATCCTCTGGTCTCACCATTGCTGGAATTACAGGTGAGTGCCAACCACCCTGTTAACAATACACATTTTTAATGGTGCATAAAATCTTTCTCTGTGGAGAAAACACCTCAGATTTCAAAACAAGTATCTGCCTGTGGTTGTTAATCATAAAAAGATAATAAAATAGTTTAAAGTATAACTCAGATTTTACATTGTAAACTTCACTGTGAACAATATAGTATATATATATATATATATATATATATATATATATATATATATCAGTAATAGGCTTTTCATTTTGCCATTGTTTTCTATTCAAAGCAGAATTGCTTATGTTTGTTCTCTGAGTCTTTTCAGAAATATCTGCTCTTGATAGCAAATATTCACAATGAGAATAACTATTTCTGTAGCTACACTGCTTTTACAACAGAGGATTATTTGCTTTGTCTTTTTGATGACCATATCTGCTACCTATATCTGAGACTGCACTGATGTGTGTGCCTGAGATCACGCTGATGTGTGCAGGAAGTTCAACACTCGTGTTCAACAGAGGGTGGCTCTAAATGACAGTCTTAGCATTTCTCTTCCTACTTCAACAGAGGAAAAATTGAAAGAAAAGAGGAACGATGATGAAAGGCAGGAAACGGCATTCTGGAGGAGAAAAGGCTCGTGTTCCACATTTCAAAATAACACCCAGTCACCTGACATGAGTTCTGGGCCAAGTTTCTTCAACTGAGTATCAGCAAGGTTTCCATAGTGTTAGGTGGTCAAAAAAAAATCACGTTTTTATTTCAGGTACCCTTCTCAAGAAGCTCTTCAAGATGAACCTTCAACCACTTCTCTCCTAACCAGTCTGAGCACTGGATTGCTGGATTGCTGTACATGTTGATAGGGCAGAAAATTCTAGCTTCAGACACAAATGTCTGTCTGTCTCCATGGAGAGGATTGGTGATGTAGGGTCATTAAAGAAGGCTCAACATACACTTCTCAGTCCCACTCCCTGGAAGCTCAACCAATAAAACTAATATTTTATTTATTCTCTCTCTTTCTCCCTCCCTCTCCCCCCATTCTGTATTAAACTTAGACACCCCTCATGCATACTATGGTGGCTTACCATCTCTGAGTTACATCCTCAGCTTCATTTTTATCTTCTACAAGAGGAACTTAGAGAAGATACACTTTTATTCAAATTTACAGGAAACCATATTCAGGGAAAAAAAAACAAAATAAAACAAAACAAAACTAACCCCAATTCTATTTTATTCTTATTAGTTAGTCTTCCAGTTTATTTATGCAACCCTGATCAAGCTTCTTGTCTTCAGCCTTGTTTTTCTTATTTGTTTTATTCATCGATAGTTTCACCTGCCATCCTTCCTTTACCATCCCCCTCTTCTTTTTCTTCCAATATCCTTTCCTTAACGCGACATTTGCCGATTTGTCTCCCCACAGAGAAGACTCCTGTATAATTCTAGGCTCATCTGCAGATTCTACTAAGGAATGGGGCTCACACTGTCTACATTCCTTGAGTGAATTCAGAAAAGTCATCTTGTTAAGAGGAGGTGCAAGTGAGACCTCGAACTAGGAAGACCCAACTCCTCGGTCTGATTGAATGATTGTATTAACCTGTTGTGAATTTTTTTTTAAAAAGGGAAGCAATATTTTACATGAGAGCCTCATAATTGTGTCAAAGAACCCAGGGATGTGTGTTGCCATTTGTAGATGAGTTCACAGAGGGAGCACAGGTCATTTTATGCTGGTAATGAACAGTGGACCTGAAGTACAAACACATCCATGTCAATTCAAATACCACTGCATTGTGAGGCATCCCATTTCTAATGGCCCCAAATGGATTTCTTTTGTGTTTGGTTATTCTTGAAAAGTAAAAAAGAACAAAGGTACCCAATTATTCATAAAGTTAATTTGTTTGACTAAAGGATTTAAGGATGGGAAACAATTTGATATCCTTAGTTTTGCCCGTGTATCACAGCTTTTGTCGCTATAATATTTATATATTACAAAAATTCTGTTTTTGATCCAAACGTATATTTTAATGATGCTAGAAAGACAAAATATAGATGACAAACCACTTTGATTATTCTCCAAGATGAAAATTATATATAATATATACTATATTATAATAAAAATATATGCAAATATATGTTGGAGATCATAGACTCAAGTATGTATATGATATTCTATTTTTTACAGCGTGGCTCTCCAGATTTTCTTTTCTTGTAAAGGTATTAATTGGTCCAAAGAGGGTGCCAGAAAGTGGTTTAATGGGACTTAAAATGAACCAAAGAATATTATCATAATGACTTATGAACTTCTTGGAAAATTCTTCCCATACTGATACACAGTTTATATGTGATATTGACAGAGATGCTGGGAAGGGATGAAACTAAGATTTGTTACCTGTGTTCCATCTACTGTCTTCTTTACAGTGGTCAATATTAATGACTTTAGGACTCTGGTCTTATTTGATAGGGAAAAAGAAAGAAGTCAGGGATCTGGAGGTCATGTTAGCAGGGATGTAGACGATGGAGATGAAAGCAGCCATCTCAGATAGATACATAGAAGGTATTTTCTGGCCATCACTTTCCTTTATACAAGAATCAACATTTTACTGTGTTCTCATGCTAGTTTGGAAAAGGTTCAAACCTAAAACGTAAGACATGGAGCAGGTAATCCAGGCACCGACATGCTGCTGGAAAGAGAACTTAATGCTCGGTTCTTACCTGTGTTCAAAGGTCCACTTTTTCTGCTTTCACGTGATCAAGAAGCATATGAAAATATTAAGTGTAAGCTTTAATAAATAATTCATAAGTTTAAAACTATTTGCTCTTTTGAGACTGTGGTGAGGTCCCACTCTGTCGCCCTCCATTCCACCCAGGTATGCATCGTTTCTTTATCCCAAGTCTCCACATCAGGTGTCCATACAGCCTGTTCGTTCATTACGTGGTAGCTTCCTAAGTTATAAAAACCACTGTCCTCATAGCATGGTGCTTGTGTTTAAGAAAGCTTTATTTACTAAATATTGGACATGAAATGAAAGAACATTGATACTGGCATTTCAATATGCCAAAGGGAAGCTACAAGTGTTTCATTAAATGAGTGCATTCGGTATATTATAATAAAATATTGACATACACAAAGAGATCACATTATCATATTTTTTATCAGAGTATTTCATTAAAACAGTTCTGTTTTATTTTGTTATTGCTACCAGTGTTTCATCCTTAATTAAACTTTTAGGCTTTTCATAGGCATTTATATGCATTAGAGAAAACACATGTGTATGATTGGCTATTGGGATCAACTGGGTATCTTGAAAGATATCACTCACAGGTAAAAAGAAGAAATGAGAGTGTAAGCTAATAAATTTGGTATGATAGACATAGTTTTTGTAGCAGCTAATTAGAGAAGATATCCTTCCTCTGAATCCTGTCTTTCTAGAAAGATCTGAAAATAATGCTAACATAGCAATCACCTGACAATCTAGCCATCGAAGGAAAAGACAACAGTAACCAAATATGAATGCGGATCAGTTCTTAATACTGCTTTCTAAGGTGCTGCCACCCTGTTTGATTTTAAGGCATCCTGGCTATTGAAGAGAATGTCTTTCTGTTTATTTTTTAAAATCAAATTTAGATAATATTTAAGTTTCTACCAACCTATAGAGAGATCATTCACAATGGGAGAACAATGATGGCCGTACTCATCTCGAGGCCATGTTCTGTCCAAACAAGGTTCCCTAAGAGCCCTACTGCCTTCTTCACCTAAAATCCATGTAGGAACCTGGGGTTGATTTCTGCTCTCCCCTACACTCTCGTATCTTACAAACTGACCTTTTGTCCCCCCAGGATGTTCCCTGAAGGAGCTTCCTTTTCCTGGAGTCAACCTTCAGTCTGAATTCATATTGTACTTCTTTAACTGGTTTCAGGACATCCTTTAGAATTCACTGGAATATGGTGTGAGCATATTTTCCCTATAAGATTACCTTCCAACATAAGTAATAAGGCAATTGGCCCTTTCTTTGTAACCACAAAATGTGAACAGCCAGTAAAAGACTTGACTGAGAAGATTATCTTGCTTGCCTACACAGTTAATCTACAAATTGCTTGGGTATGAATGTACATAAGTTTTTGGGTTAATTTGTTTTTCACCTGTAATATGTAAAATGTTTAATCATGTAAAAGATATGGAAAATATGCTGCTTTTTATTGTTTGTTTTCTATTCATTATAATCACTCACTTGAAGGCCAGAATGTAACCATATTGCAATTTTTATATTGCCTGCAATATTTTATATTGCTGGGATATATAAGCTGTAAGAAAAAAAAGAGAAAGGTAAAATAAGTTAAAAGGAAAATATTGTTAGGTCCAAGAGAAACCCCAAAGAAAAGACCAATAAATAAGAGCACTTTATTAATTCCAATGTTGGGGTGGCACATGAAGACCCCTAAAGAATGATACACACTCCTTTTAAGTGGAGTTTGGGAAATTCTGGAGAGAAGGGATTAATCTGGGGCTCATTGGTGGAGTAAAGATTAGTTTGGAGGCTCATCAAGAGAGACAGAAGGAACATTTCTAGATAGAGATAAGGATAGAGAATGGAGAATACAAAAGAATAAAGAAAAGGTAACAACAAAACCATCAAGAGAGTATTTGAGTATCTTTTTCCCTAACCCCCTCAAATAAAAAAAGCCTTAGCATGTGTTGACTCTGTGGATTTGCCTTTGAGCCCTGTGTTGCTGGTGGATGCCTCCCACAGGCAGTGGTCAAAAACAAAAGCAAAAACAATAAAAGAAAAAACTTTTGTCTTGTGGAAGCTGTAGTGTGGCCGCTGAGTCACACGGTTCACCCTTTAGTGATGTGGGGTGTCCTGCTGTATATGTGTGTAGCATAAATAATAAAAACCCAGAGACAAATATTGAGGTTCTAGCTGAAGATCAGAAAAACCAAGCTACTAGAAAAGTCTTAACTTTTCCAAGACTGGGCAATTGCAGGCAGAGCCTAAGCCTCTGCCTCCTTCTGTTTTATATTCCTCTTTAGTGCTGGGATTAAAGGCATAATTTACTAGTACTGGGATTAAATAATGGAGATGGGTTAATTTTTTTATGAATAATTCATTTATTTTAAATGTTTTCATTCCAGCCGACATGAGACTATTCAAAGACTATTCTGTCTCAAAAAACCGAAAAAAAGAAAAGAAAAAGAAACATCCAAACTGACATTTAGAAACACCTTTTTAAAAATAACCAACATTTTTTTCCTTTTTTTTATTGATAAGAGGAGAATAAAGAAAAGAAAAAAAAACAAATTTCCACCTCCTCCCAGCCTCCCATTTCCCTTCCCCTCCTCCCACTCTTCTCCCCCTCCTCCCACTCTTCTCCCCCTCCTCCCACCCCTCTCCCCTTCCCCCCCACTCCTCTCCCCCTCCCTCTCCAGTCCAAAGAGCAGTCAGGGTTCCCTGCCCTGTGGTAAGTCCTAGGTCCTCCCCCCTCCGTCGGTATCTAGGAAGGTGAACATCCAGACTGGCTAGGCTCCCACCAAGCCCGCACATTGCGTAGGATCAAAACCCCCTGCCATTGTCCTTGGCGTCTCACCAGCCCTCATTGTTCGCCATGTTCCGAGAGTCCAGTTTTATCCCATGCTTTTTGGTAACAGTCCAGCTGGCCTTGGTGAGCTCCCAGTAGATCAGCTCCACTGTCTCAGTGGGTGGGTGCACCCCTTGTGGTCCCGACTTCTTTGCTCATGTTCTCCCTCCTTCTGCTCCTCATTGGGACCTTGGGAGCTCAGTCCAGTGCTCCAGTGTGGGTCTCTGTCTCTATCTCCATCCATTGCCAGATGAAAGTTCTAGGATGATATGCAAGATATTCGTCAGTATTGCTCTAGGATAGGGTCATTTCGGGTTCCCTATCCTCAGCTGCCCAAGGAACTTACTGGGGACCTCAGCTTGGGCACCTGGGAGCCCCTCTAGGGTCAAGTCTCCTGCCCACCCTAAAGTGGGTCCCTTAACTAAGAATTGTGGTTCCGTGCTCCCCTATCCAACCTTCCTTTATCCCGATCCTCCTGTTTCCCCAAGTCCCCCTCTTTCCCTTCTACCTTTTCTCTCCCCATCTCCCCTTACCCCCATCCCACCCCACCCCCAAGATCCCACTTTTCTCCCCGGCAATTTTGTCTACTTCCCTTAGCCAAGAGGATAACTATATGTTTTTCCTTGGGTTCACCTTCTTACTTAGCTTCTTTATATTCGCCTATTGTAGACTCCGTGACCCCTATTTATGGCCAGAAACCAATTATGAGTGAGTACATCCCATGTTCATCTTTTTGGGTCTGGGATACCTCACTCAGGATAGTGTTTTCTCTTTCCATCCATTTGCATGCAAAATTCGAGAAGTCATTGTTTTTTACCGCAGCGTAGTACTCTAGTGTGTATATATTCCATACTTTCTTCATCCATTCTTCCATTGAAGGGCATCTAGGTTGTTTCCAGGTTCTGGCTATTACAAATAATACTGCTATGAACATAGTTGAACAAATGCTTTTGACATGTGATAGAGATGGGTTAATTTTAAATTAAGAGCTAGCTAGCAATATGTTTAAGTAATTAGCTGTGCAGTGATTTAATTAATACAGCGTCTGTGTGCTTATTTCCGGGAGTCTTGGGGGTCAGGAAATGAACAAGTGGAGGGCAACCACACTAGCAGCCTCTTACTTCAATGTGTGAGTATGTGAATTTGTGTTTGTAGTCCTGTGTGTGTGTTCTAAGCGTGATTCCTGGGGGGTAAAGTTCTCTTCAGTTTGGAACGATTGTATAGGGTTAAAATTTTGACCATTTTACTTTCTAAATAGAGAAATTAGGGATCATGAGATATTGTGTCATGGATAAAAAGGCCAAAGTCCAAAGCTTCATTTGACCCTTGTAGTATATCAGTGAGGTTTATCTCAGAGATTACTAATGATTGATGGCATGAGCTAATGCTCCCAACTTTCTGTTAAGAGAGTAGGGTAAGGAAGTGATTAGCAATGTGATATCGGGATAGTCAGTGTTTTAAAGCTTCTTGATTTGGTTTCTGGCCTTTTCTTTTGGTCCATTTCTTTCCACCCACCCCATTCTACGTATCACTTGACCTCATGCATATTATCTCAAATTGACTCACACCTTCTCCTGTTGCTTTATAATTCTGCCTATGCTGCTCTGCTGTATTCTACTGAACGAAACCCCAAGCTCCTCTCTATCCTTTGAGAAACTGCTCAAACCCTTTGCTTCTATAAAGAAGCTTATAACAAGGAAGAGCCCCTGCATTGTACCTGATATGGGAATGCCAGTCTTTCTGAAGAGTCCTCTGCAGACTAGGCTTCTCTAGATCCAATGCCTCCTCCTCGGTTATGAATTTATAAAACATAATACATGTTTTATTGCTCCAAGGAAACTCCACTCTCATTAAGCAATCCCTCCTCTCAGTTTCCTTCCTCTAGCCTTTGGAAAATAGCCAAATGCTTTGAGTGCCTTCTGACTTCTCTGTTTTGGACACTTCGAACAGGAGAAATCGTAAAATGTGACATTTTGTGTAAATCTTCTAATGCTTCTAAAGCATTCTTGTTGTTCATTTGCACTATACTTCCGGCATTTTGTAATTTGAATAACATTACATTTTAGATGTATCCATTGATCAGATAATAAACAGACTTCTGGGCATATTTTCATTGCTTGGGTACTGCGAATATTGCTATATCTGTACAGGTATTTGAACACTTCTCTTTTTATATGTATGAGTGTGGTGTATATATATAACATGTATGCTTGTTTTGTGAATTTATTTATTTTGGAGGCATTTCTGTGAAAGAGTTAATGTCAACTGCAAATATGGATAATTTTATCATCTCCTTTATCATTGAGATTAACGTTATTTTAGTCCCTAGCTCAATATTGAATACAACTAATGACAGAGAAAATCTTTGGCTTTCCCTTCATTGTATGAGGGAAATTTTTATATTGTGTTGTTGAGTATAATTTATTTCTATTTGTTTGTTTTTGAGACAGGTTCTCATTTCTTTCAAGCTGATTTGGATCTCAATATGTAGCTGAGAATGATCTTGATTTTCTGGTCTTCCTGCGTCTCTCCTGAGTGCTGGGATTAGAAGTGTACCTGATTTATATAGTACTGGGGCTTGAATTTAGGATTTTGTGAATGACAGGCAAGTGCTCTGCCAACGAACTGTATCCTCAGCCCCTGAGTATGATATTAACTGTGGATTTTTTTTCCCACAAAATAAATCTTGTGTCAGGATGAGTTCTACTTCCATTTTTAGTTATTTTTTCTTAATAAAAATGACATAAAATAAATATGTCATAAATAGAAATAAACCATGACAATCCAGTGGCCTTTGTGAAGAGTTCTCACTGCTCTTTGAGATGAATATGGAGGAAGTCATGCACTGTGGTGACTTCCTTGTTATTGAACAACACTAGGTCATATTACACTCAACGTACAATTCTTACTGTACTAGTGGGTTCAATTGTCTAATCTTTTAAAATGTCTTTTTCTTTATTTAGCGTGTGTGCACATGTGTGTGCATGCATGTGTGTATGAACACTCACACTCACTCATGTGTGCATACCATGTATGCACATGTGTAGGAGTTAGAGGAAAACTTGTTAACAGTCAGTTCTCTCCTCTCAGCATGTGGGTTTCAGGGATGGAACTCAGGCAATCAAGCTTGGCAACAGCAGCTTTACCTGCTGAGTGACCTCCCCAGCCCCTGATATACCTTTCGTCACATAAATTCTTCAGTTCTTCTAGTATTGCTTCCTTGGCTCTTTGTTTGACTCTTTCTTACTGGGTACCATTTTGATTCCCTTCTCAAATTCCTTATCTTGTGTGGGTATGACAGTCTAGATTGATACTGTGTGTCCTCCTTTATCCCTCTCTACATTAGTTTTTGAGACAAATTCTCTCTCTGAGTCTGGTGCTCACCAACTAATTATGCTGGTCAACTAAGTCCTGGGATCCATCTTCTCCCCAGCATCTCCCAGCTCTGGAGTGAGAAGTGCAGGCCAGTAGACATGCTGTGGGAGTTCCTTCTGTATATGTATTGTTTTTATTGTTTAATGGATAAAAAAAAAATCTGCTTTCGGCCAATGGCTTAACAGAATATAGCCAGGCTGGAAGGTGTGTGTGTGTGTATGTATATGTATATAGATAGATAGATAGATAGATAGATAGATAGATAGATAGATAGATAGATAGATAGATAGATGATAGATAGATAGAGAGAGTAAGTGGAGTCAACGAGATACCATGTAGCTGTCACTGGGAACAGAAGAGTCAGAATCTTGATGGTAAGCCAAAGCCACATGGCAATACACAGATAAATAGAGATGGGTTAAATTAAGATGTAAGAACTAGCTACCAATATGATTAAGTGATTTGTCAATCAGTGATTTGAAATATATTTTCTCAGTGATTATTTCTGGTCTGGGCAGCCAGGAACAAAGAAGTGGCCTCCTACAACCTACCCCAACTTATTCTCGTGCTTCTCACTATGTCTTCCTCTCATTTTTCTGTCCTCTTTTTCATTTTTTTCTGTTATTAATAAGTCCCCTAAATCCAATTAGTGATAAACAAATAAGCATAAGCAGGCTATTAATGGCCATGTCCTCAGGGAGAGTAACTCTCTTTATTTTTTATATAGCGTCTATGTTCCATTTAACACTTTTTAATTTTACTTTGGAGGATTCCTTCTGGTATTTCCTGAAGGTTACTTCTATATGCACAGCATAGCTCCAGGTTCTGCTTATCGGGAAGTGTTTTTATTTCTTCTTCACTTTTGAATATTTTCTGACTGGTTACAGAGTTCTTGATGGCTTTTCTTTTTTTCTCTTATCACTTTAAATATGTCTTCTTATTTTACTCTTAATTCCAAGGTTTTTCTTGAAAAACTGCTAATTTGAATGTTCTGCTTATGTTATATATGTTGCTTTTAAGGATTTTTTGTTGCTTTTAGTTTTCCATAATATTACCATATTGTTTATATCTCTGAGTTTATCTTACATGGAATTCATTAAAATCCTTAGGTATATTTGATCAGTTTAGGGTATTGTCAGGCATTATATCTGGACATATTCTTTCTACCCATTTCCATTTCTTTCCTCTTTTTGAGTATCTTATAATACATGTATTGTTAAACTTGATAGAATCTCACTTTTTCCTGGAGTTATGTGTCTTCATTTTTCAAGTTATTGTTTTTCATATTAGACAATTTCATAGGCTTACATTTAAGTTTGTTGTTTACTTTTGCATTTACTCCGATTTTCTCAAATATTTTGATAATTTTTTAACTAGTTACTTTTCATCGCTATAGTCTTTGTTTTGTTATTTAGTATGCTTTTTCTTTACTGATATCCCTCATTATATCCATATATTGTCTTTCTGTTTGCTTCATTTCTTTTCCCATAGTCTATATTGGCTCTTTGAACAGAGTTAAAATCCTAGATTTAATGTAGCTATCAAGTGAGTTCTCAGAGATGCTGTGTGCTGGTTCCTTTTCCTTCTGTAAACAAACCATAATTCCCTCTTTATTCCTTCTGACTTGAGTTGAAAGCCAGAGAATCTGAAAACTGTTATGTAATGAATCTAGAACTCTACCAGATTTTTGTTCTTGCTTGCTGAATGCTATAACAATATGTTTATTTAGCAGTATTTCAAACTTTTTGCCTTCCTCATTATGTGTAGTCATTAAATTTCTGTTCCCTTGTCATAGTAGTCAGCTAGTCAAAATATATATTTCAACAAAACAAAGCAAAAACAATGACACAGAAATGACCACTGCTCCCTGAATTTGAAGATTCTTTCCATGCCAGAAAATGCAGGAAATGTTGTGGTGGCTATTTGGCACATAATAAGTGTTTTGTTGGCACAGAACTCTGAGGGTTTTTCTGTGCTAATATCCATGATTGTCTTGACATTTTGGATTTTCTGATAGTTTAGTAGCATAAAATCTGCAAAACCCTTTTTCCTTAGGTGATTTCATCCCAAAGTCCTTCCTACCTGACTTTCCATGATGGCTATTTCTTGCCCATGTTCTACTCCCATTTTATCTCCTTGTTCCATACAGGTATGGACATTGTGCCTTCAAATGCTTCAACATAGAACAGCCTAAGAAAAGGACTAGCCAAAGAGGACGAGGTAGAGCCAAACTTCTGTGTCTTTATGCACATCAAAATTTATGGCATAATATTTTAATAATAAGCCCATAATGCCCCTTCTGGTACCAACAAATAGTATCATGAACTTCACCTACTGCTCCCAGATCATTGCACCAGGTTCTAAGATTTTCCCTTTGACCCTTCTCATCTTACTATTTTGCATTTAGTTACTAAAATTCCACAGAACCAGACTTTACCAGGGTTACCTAGCTTAATGTTTGCTTCAGAGAAATGACTAATTTGTGAGGCATCCCGTTCTACCACTTTTGTATGATTGATTCCTTCATATGACTGACTTCACCGTCCTTGCCACTTTTTGAATAATACTTGAGGTTGTCAGTAGTAAACTATTATGAGATGTTTTGGGTTCATACCCTGTTTTTCAAATAATTTGTTAGTTTTGGCTTGTTGACCAAAGAATAAAAATGTTGCCATTGTCCATTTTTGAGATCCAGATGACGAATCTAGAAAGATTCAGCAAAAATTATGACTACGAATATAGTGGAAAACATCGAATGTCCTTACAACAGTATCAGAACACTTTTGTCTTGTTAATAGTGATTGTATGAAGCCACATATTACATAATTCACCCTGATTTCAGTGATACTGAAATATGAAATAAATACATATTTTAGACTGATCAAATGTAGTAGACCCATGTCTGCTCATCCAGATTGTTCATTCTTTTCCTCATAGTTTCAATGTGTAAGACTCATTAAAAAAAAACTACAAGGAAGATTTATTTGTTAACTTTTTTTCCCTGAAAGCATTTCCTAAGAAATTCTGCCTTCTTACCTTTTGTTATTGCACAAGAATTTAGTGGATTCTTCAAATTCCACACGTAGTCCAACATTTTGTGTTAGAGATCTAAGCAACCACACTTGAAGGTATGAAACATTTATTCTTTGTATAAATATTGTATTAGGTTTTATAAGTGTAATGAACTAGTCTTTGAGGAGATACTTCTTACTCCCCTTTGCTGTTAAGCTTGAGATTGCTTTGGATTAATTATGATATAATGTATGGGCCTGGAATTGCAAAGAACTACAAAGATCACCCTATTTTTAATCAATGAATTCTTTATAACATGTCCGGTTCTGGCAAATATATGAAGCAATTCAAAGCCAAGATTTCCCTTCTGTAAAAAAATAATTAAACACCATAGAATCTGTATTTTTCACCCCGGTAGTATGTTGGATTTTTCATACTTTGTTTTGAATTAATGTTTAAATTTGGGGGTTTCATGATGATAAAAATCATGTCTGTGTAATACAAGATAAACGAGTAAATGACCAGTAATGGATGATTAATAGGGACTTGTAAATAATAAATAAACACTGTATGTCTATTCCTTGGAGTCTGGAGTTAGAGTATAAATATAATCTGTGAATATATGTAGTGGTGTAGTGGCAAATACTTTGCAATCAAGCCTCAGACCACTCTCTGTCCCATTTCCCACATTCTTTGTTAGGTTTCCTGAAAAAAAAAAAAAGGGCAGAGCAACATCCAGTGAGTGAGGGTTTGGGAACTGAGTACTCTGGCGTTAAAAACAGAGCGTATGTAAATTCTATTCTAGACCTACCTTCATTCTATAGATTGCAGTTTTCCCACATTGTTGACCTCATGTAAATTTATTGGTTATAGAAACACTAATTGCCAACTAATCTTGTGTTTATAGATTCTGAATTTATGTTTATTCTGGGTTGATAATCACTCCTCTCTGTAAACTCCTGGACAATGATGAAAGTAAAATTGTAAATGCTTCACTATCTCCTAGATAGGCAAATGAGGTCTATAAATGTTAGATTAGTCTGTGTAATTGCAAGTAGACACTGACTCAATTTCCAATCTCCAATATTATTTTGAAATAATTATTATAGGCAACAGGACAAAGAGACACCAAATCATGTGCTGTGAGTTACTATGAAGCTAGATGGACTTGCTCAGGTTTATTAGGAAAATGTAGGAAAAGTCTACCTCTGAGTACACAGGAAACAACAATAATAAATAGCTATTAAGATATCACCATGAAGCCAGGCGGGGGGGCACACTTTTAATTGCAACAGTAGGGAGACAGAGGCAGGTGGATCTCTAGAGATGAGTTTGAGGCCAGCGTGGTCTACAGAGCAAGTTCCAGGACAGGCTCCAAAGCTACACAGAGACACTCTGTCTCAAAAAAACCCAAAGAAAAAGATATCACCATGAAGAATATTCAATATTAATATCTCAAACTGATTATTAATTTTATATGTGTAATTTTCATACTAATATGGACGAATTTTTATGCCCATATCAAAATTAGTAAGGGTTCAATGTGTGTGTGCATGTATTTACAAAATATGCTTTCTAGACTCATGTATAAATATACAAAATATTTAAATTATGAGTTTCAAGATTCTCTATGTAAGGATATAAGGAGTTAAATCATTAGATTAGAGAAAATCTATTTTATTTTGTGTCCAAACCCTCACAATCCAGTTTTTCACTTAATAAAATAGCTTAGAACAATCTTTGTGATGCATTTGAATTATCTGGGCTGTGAGTGATTTGGATGCCAGTTACCTAAGGATGCTTTGAAAGAAGTTGCTTGCCAACAGAACATACATATCTCTAAAGGAATATGAGTCAAGTCAAAAGAAGAAAGTTGTATTTTAAAAGAAGAAGCTGCCCACTTATTTCACTTTTGTGCGCAAAAAAAAAGTTCTCACATGCAAGATAAGAATCTCAGGGGAAAGTGTTCATAGGTAGAAAAGTGAATTAAAAGTGATGTCCTCCCCCTTCGCTCCTCTCCCCAAGTGGAGCTAATGAAAACACTAATTAAGACACCTTGGGCGGGCTCCCTTTATTTGTAAGATCTGAGGTATGGAAATGAGAGCACACTCCTCTTCCAGCAATAGTGTGCCATTGGTGCTTTGACTCACGATCTGGGTAATGCTTGGTCCTGACTGATTGCTCGCCAGCACCCCACAACATCTTTCTGAATTAGCAGAAAGTGCCTCTCTGCTCCAGTGGTGACCAGAGCCCTTGGTTCCTGTCCCTGACTGAGGAGGGACTCACTGTCAGAGTGGGAGGAAGCAGATGTTCTCGGTGTGGAGCTGAGGTAGGCACTCCAGAGCGTGGCAGAGCAATGCCATCTGCCCTTTTGCAAGTCCCTGGTTCGGCTGCTCCTGATGAAGGAGGAAAAAGCAATTTAAAGTGTTTGCGCAGTCTATTCCTCCTAGGCCAATGCACCAGTTCTCATTAGCCTGGGACCCACCAGACTCATTTCATTAGTTGGATGTTTTCAAAACACAACTGTGTGAGGTGTACTGGAGCCATTTAGGAACTAGAGAGTTTGCTCTGTCTGTCATCATTAGAGATTTCCCTAAATCACTGGATTGGGTGAAAGTAACAACTTTCCTGTCATTAAACAGATATTATGCATCCATGCTACTGTGCAGGTGGGAGAAGACAGCAGAGAACAAGGAGACAGTTGGTGTCGCTACCTTCTTGTAGTGTACTCTGTAAGGGGAAGAGAAAAGTAAATCAAATAATTCTAATGCAAATGATTGTTAGGAAGGTGCAATTATGTATTACCACCTAGATACTGAGAATGGGAATAACATGGCAGAATATGCAAAGTAATTTAATAAGATCTACAGGGAAGGTTATTATGGAAAATGAGGTTTTTAACATTGAGAAAATCCTTTAATGGAAATAACTCCGAGGAGAGAAAGCCCCCATGAAAGCACAGCAAGCTTACCTAGAGTGGCAAGGAATAGAAGATGGCAAATGGAACAACAGGATATCACTACAGTGCTCAGTGGGGAGCCTGTGGTCAGACTGGGGACCTGTAAGTCAGATCTAGAGTCATGGGCCTTGGTAAGAGTGCGAACTGTGAATTCTTTCTTCACACTGGTACTGTGGGAAAAAGAGTTTTTATTTACTGTTACTTTTTATATTTAATAAAAAGGTGCAAGGAAGGAATAAGAATGATTGACTACTATGTAAATCTTCACCTCTCAGATTTTAAGGGCTTTGAATTTCTGTGTGTACATCACCCCCAAATCTCTTTCTCTAGATTTTTAAAAATTCTTTTGGAATCCAAGGCGAGAAAATCCTTTTAGTCACAAATGAATACATTAAGCTACGCATTTGGCAGATAAGGCAAGTTAACTTTTTGAGAGGAGGAGGAACATTAAATGAAAGTAGCATGAACGTACATTAGGAAAGAGAGCCTGGTATACATTAGAAAAGACAAAAAAAGTAAAATTACTATTTTCCCAAAAGAAGAAAAAACTTTAAAGACATAAGCACAAAGAATATCATTGACAGTTAAGAGTTTTGGTGTGTGTAATTGTAATATATAAAACCATATAGATTATATTTAGTTGACACATCAGTGACGCTGTACATATGAGAGGGCATGACAGCTTAGCACACATAGGCTATGCATGAGGATGCTGTCAGTATGGGTATCATCTCTTACCTCAGATGATATTTCTTTTGAGTGTTCAAAAGTTTCAAGGTCTTCTGTGCTAATTAGTTTGAAATTGTTTTTAATATTTTGAAATTGATCTGAAATACAAGTGACATTTGTCCCCCAAGTAGAGATGGCTCTGTTAACAACTATCATAAAATTCCTCTGGGACCACAGGAGACCATGAAGAGTCAAAGCAATTCTGAACTCAAAGAAAAAAATCTAGTCTCTGACTTCAAAACATGCTACAATGCTATGGGAAAAAAGCCAGCATGAGACCAGCATGAAGTCAGACACGTGGCTCAATGAAACAGAAAACACAGAAATAAGCCATTTATTTTCAGTCAGATGATTTTTGTGGGCCCACAAAGATAGATATTATAAGAAAGATAGCCCTTTTTTGGCAAATAAATACTAGAAGAAAAAAATAAACAATTTTCTCATTACAGGAATAATAATAATAATAATAATAATAATAATAATAATAATAATAAAGAACTCAAAACAAATCACAGGCTTAATAGATAAAGCTGAATTTCTAACACTACGGTGAGAAAAGGAAGACTAGTTCAGGGAACTGTCTTCTTAAAGATGTCTTTTTTTAGTTTGACCTCAGACTCACGGGCAATAAAAACATGAATCAAAAAATACTTTTGCGGTTTATTTTTGCTAATCTTTTGTTTGCTTCTCTCATCAATGTGTGCAATTTGCTACCACTTTACTGTAAAATCTGATTTAGTCTTTAGACAAATTACAAAACACTGTAATTATTTCCATTTTTTGAGTATATAATTCAAGTTTACAAATTAAATACGTTATTTATTGTTGTTTCATTTGAGACAACCAGTTATAGTTGTCTTTCTCATTTTTCAATTGTCTCTCACATATACACATGCACACAGTGACTTTGCATAAATAGATTTTAAAGAATGAAAATGTCAAAAAAAAACAACAACAACAAAAAAGAATGAAAATGTCATATTTATAAAATTTTATATTTAAACCAGAGAAACTTTTAGGATTTTTTAACAACAACAACAAAAGAATGAAAATGTCATATTTATAAAATTTTATATTTAAACCAGAGAAACTTTTAGGATTTTTTTTGTTGAGGATCCAATGTTTAGGTATGATAAGGGCTGAAGAAATAGGAGGGGAAAAAAATTCAAAGGCTTAAATGATAGAAAATAGTCTTCAGTTGACCCCAAACTCCACTTATACATCATCACAGGCCTTAGCTTACCTCACTTATTACACTTTAATGTGTTTTTGTCTTCTGTAAAGTAATGATATGAGGATGGTGTAAAGCAACCTATAGGCAAAAATTCTTTGCAAATAATATGAAATTTCATGTGTTTAGTACCCTAGGTTTGTTTCTAGGAACCCTGTAGTAGTAGGAGTGGCGGGCTGAGTCCCCGCACCCAGCCGCCTGAATGGCTAGCTTTACCTGAAATAATTACACGGAAACTGTATTCTTTTAAACACTGCCTGACCCATTAGTTTCAGTTTCTTATTGGCTAGCTTTTACATATTGATCTAACCCATTTCTATTAATCTGTGTAGCCCACAAGCTGGCTTACCAGGAATGATCTTAACCTGCGTCTGTCTGGAGTGGGAGAACCATGGCGACTCCTTGACTCAGCTTCTTTCTCCCAGCATTCCATTCTGTTTACTCCGCCTACCTAAGGGTTGGCCTATCAAATGGGTCTAGGCAGTTTCTTTATTAATAAGAAATCACTCCCACATCAGAACTCTAGGAAGGCACACACAAAACTATTGCTATATGCTTTTGAGGGGAAAATGTGACTAAGCCCTGCAAGATTCCTTCAAAGGCTGACTTCTCCTCTTCCTCCTTGAGATTGATCAAACATAGCTTTATTCTTGCTAGAAATATCATTGTCAGCTATTTGGCTCCCCAGTCAGCACAATAGCAAGGTAGTTAGTTATTGAGATAGAACGGAGATTTGAGGTCAAAAGTCTAGCAAGGGAGAGTTAATTATCAAACTTAAACATAGTTAGAGCAGTCATGAATATCTTCATCTCTGGAATATATTAAACTAAATTCATGATTCCTGAATGGTATAGTGAGTGATCAATCCATCTTATTGTGTTAAGCCACTGGCCTTTCAAAACTCTGTCTTGATCTCTTAAAAGAAAACAACATGATTGGAGAAACAGCTCAT
This sequence comes from Microtus pennsylvanicus, assembly GCF_037038515.1. Lineage (NCBI taxonomy): Eukaryota > Metazoa > Chordata > Mammalia > Rodentia > Cricetidae > Microtus > Microtus pennsylvanicus. Next base: position 99,185,613 of record NC_134584.1, read on the forward strand.
TGGTTAAAAGCACTGGCTGCTCTATTGAAAGACCTAGGTTCTACTCACAGCACATATATGTAGCTTACAACTATTTAGAACTTCAGTTCCTTGGGATCCAACATCGTCTTTGGATCTCTGTGAGCACCAGAAACACACATTATACACAGGCATACATGCAAGCAAAATACCTACACACATAAAATGTAGTTTAATAACGAAAACAAATGGGGTTGGAGAGATGACTCAGCAATTAAGAGTACTGACTGCTCTTTCTGAGGCTCTGGGTTCAATTCCCAGCAAGCATATGATAGCTTACATCTGTCTGTAACTCCAGGATCTGACACTCTCATAAAGACATAAATGCAGGCAAAACACCAATGTATATATAATAAGAATAAATAAATTATTGAAAAAGAAAACAAAATTCTAACACAAGAGGCAGAAGTCGTGGCACAGGCCTGTAATAATAGCATTTGGGAGGTAAAGGCACAAAGATTAGGAGGTCAAAGCCAGCCTATTCTATACAGTAAATATATATATCCTGGGTTAACTGAGACCTTGTCAAAAGAAAAACAAAACTCCAAACACACCAACACAGAAGCCCTCAAACGTAACCAGACACAATGCAAATGAGTGCCTAAGGGAGTAGATCGATGTGATGCTTTCTTGAAAGAGTATGTGGTGCTGGCCTTCTGCTTTTGGCTCTATCGTTTGCCCAGGGCTTTGATGTATTTTTCATTTGGTCAATGATTAAGAAGGGGCTTATGCAGAAGACCACATTACTTCTTCAACATATTCACCTGGCAAAATTCACAACCTTTCTGCTCACATCCTGTTAGCTAAATGTTAATTTCCCTGTCGCTCCTAACTGTGAAAGAATGGAAAATGTAAAGGGGCACCCAGTAAAAGAAGGACATGGATTGTGGTGAACATTCGCTCATGTACTCTGTCACCCTGGCTTTTGTAGATTTGAGCAGAATTCTCTCTCCTACTCACTTTTATTATCTGTGTGATAAAAAGTTTAATCCTTTTCTCCTAAGTAATGTGAACACTAGATGGACCACACTCCTTGGATACTGAAAGTGTCCAGTAGCTGATTTTTTGTTTGTTTGTTTGTTTTTGAGACAGAGTGACAGGGTATCTCTGTTTAGGCATGGTTATCTTAGAATTCTTTTATGTAGACCAGGGTGACCTTGATCTCATAGAGATCTTCTTGTCTCTGCCTCCCAAGTGCTAAAATTAAAGGCAAGTACCATGACTGCCAGGCTTTTTTTGTTTTTTTTTTTTTAAATATTATGGCTTTGATAAGAGTCAATCATCTTGAGGGGGGATTCTTTTTTTTTAAATATTTATTTATTTATTATGTATACAATATTCTGTTGTGTGTATGCCTGCAGGCCAGAAGAGGGCACCAGTCCTCTTTACAGATGGTTGTGAGCCACCATGTGGTTGCTAGGAATTGAACTCAGGACCTTTGGAAGAGCAGACAATGCTCTTAACCGCTGAGCCATCTCTCCAGCCCCAAGAGTCAATCATCTTTATTGAAGAAGCTGGTGAGAATTTGAATTCTCATAATTGCCGTGCCTTAAAAAGCTTTCACTAAACAAAACAAAGAAAATAAAATTAACCAACTCCACTTGACCCCTAATTCTAAAATGGATATGATGTTGATCTTTCCTCAACTCTTAAATATGAGCAACTTTAGAGTTCCTAGGATGAGAATGAATGGGTCCAAATGGTAGCGTTGATAAATTGCTTGTCACTAGACCGAATTGCTACAGACCCTGCTGAATGTGAGTTGAATGAAAGGTTAAGTACATTTCAGCTTGGTTTTTGGTGGATGGCCTTCCACCTGTAGCCCGTTTTATGGCCATAGGTCATTCAGATTTCTTGAAATGTAGTTTGGTAACTTGGAAGGCCTCAGTTTCCAGGAGACGTGTCGCTCCTTTCAGCAGTTTGTTGTTTGTATTCTTTCCTTTTACATCCTGGCTTCTCAGACAATCAAGTACAGCACTTTATTCCATAGCTAGAATATCTGATACATCATGTAAGTGTCAGCCAGAATTGGAGGCCACTTAGGAACTACTAAAAAAATAGATAGGAAATGATTTTAAGCTAACATTTAATGTTAGAATGAAGACTTATTATTTATGACAATGTTTTATAAAGGGGGTGTTCTGCTGTTTGCTTAGCTTCCTGGGAACACTTGACTTCTACAGTGGCGCAGTCAGCATTAACTCTCAACTTGACACAGAACAGAACAAGACAAACAAGGAATTTTAATCAAGTAATTGTGTTTATCAGGTTGGTCTGTGGGCATGATTGTAAGGGATTGTCTTGGTTATTAACTAAGGCAGAAGGACCCATCCCACTGCCTGTGACACTATTCATGTGTTTGGGCTGTATAAGAGAGTTAGCTAAGTGCCAAGTCTGTGAACGAGACAACCATCAAGCAGTTTTTCTACATAGTTCCTAATTGTTGAGGACTGGCCTCTACAAAAATACTTCTTACCAGGGTAGGGGCATGGAAATTGAAGAAATGTAAGTAAAGGATATAAAGATGCATAAAAATAATAAGACAGAAAAGATAGAATGTATTAGGAGGGCATTTCAGTAACTGAAAACCTGAAATTCACCCACGTTAATTTTTCCACAGCTTTTATACACAACATAAATGGGGGCAGGAAGAGAAGGTAACAAAATATTTTATTAATATGATATGTTGGGGACTGTGGACTGCCAGACCCTGTATTTTCTGTAAACAACTTGTTATGCTTGCAGCTGCTCTGAGCATGAGATCCTCAGGAGTTCCTGATGGCAGAGGATTGGTTTCTGTTGGGTTTGGCTGGGGCGTGGCTATCAGTTAATGATCCCTATATAAGCTGCCCTGGAACACAATAAAGGGGGCATTCTTGGGGAATTCAAGGATGACCTCGTCTCTGTGAGTTTCTGTGTGTGTCAATTTCCAGGCCCTTGGCTGGCTCATGAACTGTCACATACTGCAGGCTGAATACTATAGATGTGGTACCATAGTACACATAGTACAGGTACTACAGGGCCATAGTACACATCTATCATCTCCTGGGTTAGGAGGGGCAACTCTGCCTGTTCATCTCCAGATGCTCTGACAGGCAAACAAGGTGGAAATGGGTCTGCAGTTTTCGGCCTCCACACCTGATTTCCTTAACTTGTTCGTTAGTGATGGATTGTGATGTGGAAGTGTGAGCCAAGAAAACCTCTCCCCCCAAATTGCCTTTGATCAGAGTGTTTTAAAAAATGTTTTTGGTGCCTCACTCTTTAGCTGGATTACTTAGAACTCACTGTGTTTGTTCGGTTGGCTTTGAATTCAAATCCATCCAGAGATCTATCTACAACTGCCCTCGGAGTGCAGATATTAAAGGCATGAGTCACAATACCTACTGCTCAGAATGTTTTGTTGCAGCAATAGAAGCACATGGAAAGGTAGCAGGTCTAGCCAATCAAGGTACAGAGATATCTATGTGAGTGTGTGTGTGTGTATATGCTGATGCTTTTTTACATATGTGAGACATATCTTATTTTTAAATACATGTGCTATGCATGTGTATCTCATTAATACATATATATGGTTTTATTAGGAGATTATTTAAGAAAGAACGGAAATAGTTTAAAACAACATGGAAAAAATATGTCGCACATAATTTTGATAAACTAAAATGCATAATACTTTCGAAAAAATTCCCCTGAGGTTTCTCTTATGATTTCATGTAAACTAAGAATGGGAGTTGATGCAGGACACATTTTGAGCATTTTCTTTAGGATCAGACAAGTTCTGTGATTGTATGTGCCATTAAAGAAGTGAAACTCAAATCTGTATTCCCAGAGCACTGAATGGCCTTTTGAAAATGTTTTCCATAGAGAAGGGACCAGAATGATAACTAAGATACAGGATTGCAGATGAAAGGGTAATTACTCTCTAAGGAATTCAGCGTGGATCAGTTCTGAGAGGGGGAAGGCCTCTTGAGAATTCTGCTCTGGATCCTCTTATCTGGATGGAAAGTGGCATATATCCTGTAGATGGAGGGCACCAAGCTAAAATTCACTCCTTTCCAATCATTGCTTTTTCAGAGGCTCACTGTCTGGAGGACCAGTCTATCAACCTCGTGGAGTCTCGGCCTCTTCATCTGAAAGGTAAAGGAGGGAAATCCCTGCCACTCATCATCATTTTAAGAATCAAATCATGTCATTAAGTGAAAGTGCTTTGTAAGCAATAAAACACAGCACCAATTAGTCTACCATTAGCGCTTTGATTAGCTAATCTATGTTGCTAATTATGATGCATCAAGTGAACTTTGCTATAAAGGTTTAAATACTTACCACCTACATGACTCAATAATTCTGAATAATAGATCAAAATTGCGGCATCACTTCTTAGTTAGGAAGGCTGTGGTACTAGAAAAAAAATAGGAGTCTTTCCAAGGACTGTAGATGGGAGTTTCTCTTTAACTTGATCTTGATATATCTCTTATGTTTTAAATATGAGTAGTGTTCCTTCAAAGTTCATGTGTTAAAGGAGGGTTCCTAAAAATGGGAGGTGGCGGGATCTTTAGAGGGTTAGGGCCTTATGTGATATCATTATGTCATTTTCTGGCTCATGAGGTAAAAGGTGGCTTTATCATATACTCACCATATGCTGTGCTGTCCTTACGTGATGCACAAAGGGACTGGACCACTTAACTGTGGACTCATAGCTACAGAACCATGGACCAAAACATACTTGCCTCTTCATAATGAATCTCATTGCAAGTTTTCTTTTTTTATGGTAACGAGAAGGTGACTAACAGTGTCCTTGAGAAACTTTTTGAATCTCTTCTGTTGCCTTATGGACAAAAAGAAATCTCCATTTCTACCTTCAAATAATTTGATGCTTAAACAAGCTAAGTCCCATCAGTTTCCAGGATGTGCAATCATTTCAGCAACAGTCTCCCTGTTCTTTTCCTCATCCTCATTTCATTCCAAATGTGATCTGAATATTCAAAAACACATTTTTTTAGAGATTCTCAAATTGCCCACTGGATGAAATGCCAGGTTTAGGCACACAATGGAATTTGAAGAGAAAAGGGTAATCTTCTGACTAAATAAAGGAATGTAATTTTTTGATTTGGATCTCACTATATAACATGTTCATAAAATAAGCATAATTGATAATTCAATATAGTATGCATTTATTATATAATAGGTGGTAAATATATTGTTTGACATATTGATACTACAACTAATAACTATTGTTATTATTACTAAAGGCAGTGGGACCTGGAAAAATGAAGCCAATAAATAAATCAGATCAAATGCTTGTGAAATAGTCAGCTTTATTCAGAGCATCAGACAATGTATACTCTGATAGTTAGTAGGAGGCATGGATTTTGGTATAGTAACACAAATTTAAAGTTACTTTTCTTATCCTGTATATGTGTTTCTACTCTTATTTACTATATTGAACTTATGCAGTTCATTTTAAAAATTATATATATATATATATATATATATGAAATTAAGTCAGTAGTTAATCTATAATAATTAAATATGTAGTCACAATAGATATATTTTCAAGGTTAATTAGATATATTTTATATGGATGATTTTCAAACACTTCAAAGACCTATAGAATACGGCATTTGAAGTGTTTTGTTAACTTATGACTTTTCATGACAATGAGACACATCTGCTTCTGGCAGCACCAATTTTCTTCATAAAAGGATGATGGGCATTGAAGAAACTCCCTAGTATTTTGCTTTCATTGTGGTAAAGTTAGCCAATTGGGCAAGAAACTGTTTTTTTTTTTATTTTTTTATTTTCGAGACAGGGTTTCTCTGTAGCTTTTTTGATTCCTGTCCTGGAACTAGCTCTTGTAGACCAGGCTGGCCTCGAACTTTTTCATTGACTACTTGACAGTATGCTTTATAAACTTGACATTCAGGAGACAGAGAAAAGTGACTGCTAGACTTTGCAAAGCAAAATGGGACAATCCTTCTAGTTTTCCGCCTCACAGAAGAGGCTGCCAGATATTCTGCAGGGTACAGAGGAAAGTGACTGATGAACTTTGCCAATACAATGTAAGAGTATCTTTCAAATTTTCTGCTTCAATGAAAAGTCTGCAAGATATTATGGGCTGAATATGGATGCCCTAATATTGCATAGGAGCTTTGGGTGATTGTCCAGGCAGGAAGATGTCTTTGATGTTAGGTAATATTAATTCCTTCAAGTGTCTTTGATAGAGTTAAAGACTTTCTTAGGTATGAAAGAAAATAAATTATGTATAAAATTTGGAGTCACTAAGATGAAACGGATGGTAGAGTGTTTTCTCTGAATTTGCTAAATACAAATAAATTGAATACTGTTAATATAATTCTTACTTGATAACTGTTTCTGTTGTATATAGTTTTATTATGTTAAAGTTAAAACTTTTTTATTTAGACAAAAGAGGAAATGCTGTAGATTATAATTTAAGATGTGTTACATCCAAGAAGAGCTAATACCTATAGTCCTTAATGTGTTTCATAAAAGAGAAACAGAAGCGTCATTGCCAAACTTTTTTTTTTATGAAGCTACAGTTTTCCTGGTACCAAAACCACACGAAGACTAAACCAAGAAAGTGAATTTCAGACCAATCTCACTCATGAGCATTGATACAAAAATTCTCAATAAAATACTTGCAAACTGAACCCAAGAACACATCAAAAAAATTATCCATTATGATCAAGTAGGCTTCATCCCAGAGATGCAGGGCTGGTTCAACATACAAAAATCTATCAGTATAATCTATCATATAAATAAACTGAAAGAAAAAAACTATATGATCATTTCATTAGATGCTGAGAAAGCATTTGACAAAATTCAAGACCCCTTTAAGATGAAGGTCTTGGAGAGATTAGGGATACAAGGTTCATACCTAAATATAATAAAAGCAATATACAGCAAGCCGACAGTTAACATCAAATTAAATGGAGAGAAACTTATATTATTGTTATAGTATAGCACACTTTATGATATATTAAAATAAGGTTTTTTTTTTTTAATTTTTTTATTGATAAAAGGAGGATAAAGAAAAGAAAAAAAAACAAATTTCCACCTCCTCCCACCAGCCTCCCATTTCCCTCCCCCTCCTCCCACTCTTCTCCCCCTCCTCCCACCCCTCTCCCCTTCCCCCCACTCCTCTCCCCCTCCCTTTCCAGTCCAAAGAGCTGTCAGGGTTCCCTGCCCTGTGGTACGTCCTAGGTCCTCCCCCCTCCATCCATATCTAGGAAGGTGAACATCCAGACTGGCTAGGCTCCCACCAAGCCAGCACATTGCATAGGATCAAAACCGCGTGCCATTGTCCTTGGCGTCTCATCAGCCCTCATTGTTCGCCATGTTCCGAGAGTCCAGTTTTATCCCATGCTTTTTCTGGTAACAGTCCAGCTGGCCTTGGTGAGCTCGCAGTAGATCATCTCCACTGTCTCAGTGGGTGGGTGCACTCCTCGTGGTCCCGACATCTTTGCTCATGTTCTCACTCCTTCTGCTCCTCATTGGGACCTTGGGAGCTCAGTCCAGTGCTCCAGTGTGGGTCTCTGTCTCTATCTCCATCCATCGCCAGATGCAAGTTCTAGGATGGTATGCAATATATTCGTCAGTATTGCTCTAGGGTAGGGTCATTTCAGGTTCCCTATCCTCAGCTGCCCAGGGAACTAACTGGGGACCTCAGCTTGGGCACCTGGGAGCCCCTCTAGGGTCAAATCTCCTGCCCACCCTAAAGTGGGTCCCTTAACTAAGAATTGTGGTTCCGTGCTCCCCTATCCAACCTTCCTTTATCCCGATCCTCCTGTTTCCCCAAGTCCACCCTCCTTCCCTTCTACCTTTTCTCTCCCCATCTCCCCTAACCCCCATCCCACCCCACCCCCAAGATCCCACTTTTCCCCCCGGCAATTTTGTCTACTTCCCTTATCCAAGAGGATAACTATATGTTTTTCCTTGGGTTCACCTTCTTACTTAGCTTCTTTAGATTCGCCTATTGTAGACTCCGTGAACCCTATTTATGGCTAGAAACCAATTATGAGTGAGTACATCCCATGTTCGTCTTTTTGGGCCTGGGATACCTCACTCAGGATAGTGTTTTCTATTTCCATCCATTTGCATGCAAAATTCGAGAAGTCATTGTTTTTTACCGCAGCGTAGTACTCTAGTGTGTATATATTCCATACTTTCTTCATCCATTCTTCCATTGAAGGGCATCTAGGTTGTTTCCAGGTTCTGGCTATTACAAATAATACTGCTATGAACATAGTTGAACAAATGCTTTTGACATGTGATAGAGCATCTCTTGGGTAAATTCCCAAGAGTGGTATTGCTGGGTCCAGGGGTAGGTTGATCCCGAATTTCCGGAGAAACCGAAACACTGACTTCCACAGTGGTTGCACAAGATTGCATTCCCACCAGCAATGGATGAGGGTACCCCTTCCTCCACAGCCTCTCCAGCAAAGGCTATCCTTGGTGTTTTTGACTTTAGCCAATCTTACAGGTGTAAGATGATATCTCAAAGTTGTTTTGATTTGCATTTCCCTGATCGCTAAGGAGGTTGAGCATGACCTTAAGTGTCTTTTGGTCATTTGAACTTCTTCTGTTGAGAATTCTCTGTTCAGTTCAGCGCCCCATTTTTTAATTGGGTTAATTAGCATTTTAAAGTCTAGTTTCTTGAGTTCTCTATATATTTTGGAGATCAGACCTTTGTCTGTTGCGGGGTTGGTGAAGATCTTCTCCCAGTCAGTAGGTTGCCTTTGTGTCTTAGTGACAGTGTCCTTTGCTTTACAGAAGCTTCTCAGTTTTAGTAGGTCCCATTTATTCAATGTTGCCCTTAATGTCTGTGCTTCTGGGGTTATACCTAAGAAGCGATCGCCTGTGCCCATCTGTTGTAGGGTATTGCCCACTTTCTCTTCTATCAGGTTCAGTGTTTTCGGGCTGATATTGAGGTCTTTAATCCATTTGGACTTGAGTTTTGTGCACGGTGATAGATATGGGTCTATTTTCATTCTTCTACAGGTTGACATCCAGTTGTGCCAGCACCATTTGTTGAAGATGCTTTCTTTCTTCCAATGTAAACTTTTAGCTCCTTTATCGAAAATGAGGTGTTCATAGGTTTGTGGGATAAAGTCCGGGTCTTCTATACGATTCCATTGGTCGACTTCTCTGTTTTTATGCCAGTACCACCCTGTTTTCATTACTGTAGCTCTGTAATAGAGTTTGAAGTCAGGGATGGTAATGCCTCCAGAAGATCCTTTATTGTATAGGATTGTTTTGGCTATCCTGGGTTTTTTGTTTTTCCATATAAAGTTGATTATTGTCCTCTCCAGGTCTGTGAAGAATTTTGATGGGATCTTGATGGGGATTGCATTGAATCTATAGATTGCCTTTGGTAGAATTGCCATTTTTACTATGTTGATCCTCCCAATCCAAGAGCAAGGGATGTCCATCCATTTTTTGGTATCCTCTTCAATTTCTTTCTTCAATGCCTTAAAGTTCTTGTCAAATAGATCTTTCACTTCCTTGGTTAGATTTACCCCAAGATATTTTATGCTGTTTGTGGCTATCGTGAATGGAGAAGCTTCTCTGATTTCCCTCTCTGCTTCCATATCCTTTGAGTATAGGAGGGCGACTGATTTTTTGGAGTTGATCTTGTATCCTGCCACATTACTAAAGCTGTTTATCAGCTGTAAAAGTTCTTTGGTGGAATTTTGGGGGTCGCTTATGTACACTATCATATCATCTGCGAATAACGAAAGTTTAACTTCTTCATTTCCAATTCGAATCCCCTTGATCCCATTATGCTGTCTTATTGCTATTGCTAGAACTTCCAGCACTATATTGAAGAGGTATGGCGAAAGTGGGCAGCCTTGTCGCGTTCCTGAGTTAAGCGGGATGGCTTTGAGTTTCTCTCCATTTAATTTGATGTTAGCTGTCGGCTTGCTGTATATAGCTTTTATTATATTTAGGTATGACCCTTGTATCCCTAATCTCTCCAAGACTTTTAACATAAATGGATGTTGAATTTTGTCAAATGCTTTTTCAGCATCTAATGAAATGATCATATGGTTTTTTTCTTTCAGTTTATTTATATGATGGATTACATTGATAGATTTTCGTATGTTGAACCAGCCCTGCATCTCAGGAATGAAGCCTACTTGATCATAATGGATAATTTTTCGGATGTGTTCTTGGATTCGGTTTGCCAGTATTTTGTTGAGGATTTTTGCGTCGATATTCATGAGTGAGATCGGCCTGTAATTCTCTTTCCTGGTTGAGTCTTTGTGTGGTTTTGGTATCAGAGTAACTGTAGCTTCATAAAAGGAATTTGGTAATGACCCTTCTGTTTCTATATTGTGGAATACATTGAGGAGTATAGGTATTAGGTCTTCTTGGAAGTTCTGGTAGAATTCCGCATTGAAACCATCTGGCCCTGGGCTTTTTTTGGTAGGGAGGTTTTTGATAACAGCTTCTAGTTCTTCGCGACTGACAGGTCTGTTTAGCTTGTTCACCTGGTCCTGATTTAATTTTGGTAAATCGTATTTATCTAAGAAAGTGTCCATTTCTTTTACATTTTCCAGTTTAGTGGCATACAAGCTTTTGTAGTAAGATCTAATGACTCTCTGAATTTCCTCTGTGTTTGTGGTTATGTCCCCCTTTTCATTTCTGATCTTATTAATTTGCAAATTTTCTCTCTGCCGTTTGATTAGTTTGGATAGGGGTTTGTCAATCTTGTTGATTTTTTCCAGGAACCAGCTTCTTGATTCATTGATTCTTTGGATTGTTTTTTGTGTTTCTATTTTGTTGATTTCAGCCCTCAGTTTGATTATTTCCAGTCTTCTACTCCTCCTAGGTGAGTCTGCTTCTTTTTTTTCTAGAGCTTTCAGGTGGGCTGTTAAGTCTCCAATATGTGCTTTCTCTGTTTTCTTTAAGTGGGCACTTAGTGCTATGAACTTTCCTCTCAGGACTGCTTTCATAGTGTCCCATAAGTTCGAGTATGTTGTTTCTTTATTTTCATTGAATTCAAGGAAGACTTTAATTTCTTTCTTTATTTCCTCCTTAATCCAGGTATGGTTCAGTAGTTGACTGTTCAGTTTCCATGAGTTTGTAGGCTTTCTGGGGGTAGCATTGTTGTTGAATTCTAACTTTAATCCATGGTGGTCTGATAAGACACAGGTGGTTAGTAATATTTTTTTGTAGCTGTGTAAGTTAGCTTTGTTACCAAGTATGTGGTCAATTTTCGAGAAGGTTCCATGAGCTGCAGAGAAAAAGGTATATTCTTTCCTATTTGGGTGGAATATTCTATAGATGTCTGTTAAGTCCATTTGCTTCATTACCTCCATTAATTCTCTAATTTCTCTGTTAGGTTTCTGTCTGATTGACCTGTCCATTGGTGAAAGAGGAGTGTTGAAGTCTCCTACTATTAGTGTGTGCGGTTTGATGGCTGCCTTGAATTTTAGCAATGTTTCTTTTACATACGTGGGTGCTTTTATATTAGGGGCATAGATATTCAGGATTGAGACTTCTTCCTGATTAATTTTTCCTGTTATGAGTATAAAATGTCCCTTTCCATCTCTTCTGATTGATTTAAGTTTGAAGTCAACTTTGTTAGAAATTAGTATGGCCACACCTGCTTGTTTCTTAGGTCCATTTGCTTGATAAGCCTTTTCCCAGCCCTTTACTCTGAGTAGGTGCCTGTCTTTGTGGCTGAGGTGTGTTTCTTGTAGACAGCAGAATGTTGGATCCTGTTTTCGTATCCAGTCTCTTAGCCTGTGCCTTTTTATAGGTGAGTTGAGTCCATTGACATTAAGTGATATTAATGACCAGTGGTTGTTAACTCCGGTCACTTTTTAAGTAGTAGGGTTTGTGTGTTTCCCTTCTTTGAGTTGCGCTGGTGAAGGGTCTCTAGATGTCTGAGTTATTGAGGTCTTTGTTGGACTCCTTGGTTAGTGATTTTCCTTCTATTATTTTCTGTAAGGCTGGATTTGTGGCTACGTATTGCTTAAATTTGTTTTTATCCTGGAAAATTTTGTTTTCTCCATTTATGGTGAACGAAAGCTTGGCTGGATATAGTAGTCTGGGCTTGCATCCATGGTCTCTTAGTTTTTGCAGTACATCTATCCAGGACCTTCTGGCTTTCATGGTTTCCATAGAGAAGTCAGGTGTAAGTCTGATAGGTTTACCTTTATAAGTAAGTTGGCCTTTTTCCTTTGCGGCTCTTAATATTCTTTCTTTATTCTGTATATTTTGTGTTTTGATTATTATATGGCGAGGGGATGTTTTTTTTTGATCCCGCCTATTTGGGGTTCTGTATGCCTCTTGAACCTTCATAGGTACATCCTTCTTCAGGTTGGGAAAGTTTTCTTCTATAATTTTGTTAAGTATATTTTCTGGACCGTTGAGCTGCACTTCTTCTCCTTCTTCTACTCCAATTATTCTTAGGTTTGGTCTTTTTATTGTGTCCCATATTTCCTGAATGTTTTGTGATGAGAGTTTGTTGGACTTGCTGCTTTCTTTGATCAGTGCGTTTATTTTCTCTATGTTATCCTCAGACTCTGAGATTCTTTCTTCTATCTCTTGTATTCTGCTGGTTATGCTTGTTTCTGTAGTCTCTATTCGTTTACCTAGATTTTCCATGTCCAGCCGGCCCTCTGTTTGTGTTTTCTTCTTTGCCTCCATTTCATTTTTCAAATCATGAACTGTTTCCATTATCTGCTTGATTGTTTTTCCTTGCTTTCCTAGGGTATCATTCACTGATTTACTCAATTCCTCGAACTTTCTGTTATACTTCTCATCCATTTCTATAAGGGCGTTTTTTATATGCTGTTTAAGGGTGTCAATCACTGTCATGAAGTCAGTTTTTTCTCCTTCTTCATGATTAAGGTGTTCATGTCCTCCTGTTGTGAGGTCGCTGGCTTCTGGTGGTTTCGTGTTGTTCTTCAGATTGTTGGGTGAATTCTTGCATTGGCGTCTCCCCATCTCTTCCTTCCAATATTCTCCTATGGATCTTCTTTTACAGGATCAGGTCTTCTTGCCAACTGATGTACCTTCCAAGTGATGTCACTCCCCCGTGATGTTTCTCCTGGAGTCCAGTTCCGATCTCCTTGCTGCTTGGTTAGCTTCCAAACAAAGGCCCACCCTGCTTGCTGCAGGCAGGTTATGGAGACAAAGGAGCTACCACCTTCCCCTTTGCACCCACCTTCGGGTTCAGTCCCAGCGCCCAGGCAGGCTGAACAGGGAGGCACTCTGCTCCAAGAAGGGAGGGATGGAGGGAGACAGGGGGTAGGGGGATCTGGATGTAAGCTGGATGGGATAGGAAGAGAGAGGAGGTACCGGGCAGTGTAGCCCTGTAGGTTGATCAGGAAGTGTAGGCGGGCTGTTCCCGGGTGCCGCAGCACTCGCTCACCACAATGATGTCTCACTAGGTGCCCTGATGAAACTCCGTGCTGCTTGGTTCGCTCGCAGACAAAGGGCCCACCCTGCTTGCTGCAGGCGGGCTATGGGGACAAAGAAGCCCCCGAGCTCCCCTTTACCCTACGCTTGGGGTTAGGACCCAGCGCCAAAGCAGGCAGAGCAGGGAGGCTCTCTGCCACCAGGGAAGGGAGGGGGAAGAGAAACAGAGGGTGGGGGGATCTGGATGTAAGCTGGATGGGATAGGAAGAGAGAGGAGGTACCGGGCAGTGTAGCCCTGTAGGTTGATCAGGAAGTGTAGGCGGGCTGTTCCCGGGTGCCGCAGCCCTCACTCACCACAATGATGTCTCACTAGGTGCCCTGATGAAACTCCGTGCTGCTTGGTTCGCTCGCAGACAAAGGGCCCACCCTGCTTGCTGCAGGCGGGCTATGGGGACAAAGAAGCCCCCGAGCTCCCCTTTACCCTACGCTTGGGGTTAGGACCCAGCGCCCAAGCAGGCAGAGCAGGGAGGCTCTCTGCCACCAGGGAAGGGAGGGGGAAGAGAAACAGAGGGTGGGGGGATCTGGATGTAAGCTGGATGGGATAGGAAGAGAGAGGAGGTACCGGGCAGTGTAGCCCTGTAGGTTGATCAGGAAGTGTAGGCGGGCTGTTCCCGGGTGCCGCAGCCCTCACTCACCACAATGATGTCTCACTAGGTGCCCTGATCGAAACTCCGTGCTGCTTGGTTCGCTCGCAGACAAAGGGCCCACCCTGCTTGCTGCAGGCGGGCTATGGGGACAAAGAAGCCCCCGAGCTTCCCTTTACCCTACGCTTGGGGTTAGGACCCAGCGCCCAAGCAGGCAGAGCAGGGAGGCTCTCTGCCACCAGGGAAGGGAGGGGGAAGAGAAACAGAGGGTGGGGGGATCTGGATGTAAGCTGGATGGGATAGGAAGAGCTAAAATAAGGTTTTTAAATGCTTCTATACATTTCCTCCTGACAATGTCACATATGTAAAATTCATGAGAATAGATGTTTAGCTATAAAGAATTATTTGCCAATAAAATAAAAACAACATGAATCAGAAAGTATACAAATACAATAAACCTACATCTGCTAAATAATGTTCTGAAAACAAAATAAAGCTTTTCTATTGTTTTTATAATCTTTTTTTAAGATTTATTTTTATTTATTTATTATGCACACAGTGTTCTGCCTGCAGGCCAGAAGAGGGCACCAGATCTCATTACAGATGGTTGTGAGCCACTATGTGGTTGCTGAGAATTGAACTCGGGATCTTTGGAAGAGCAGCCAGTGCTTTTAACCTCTGAGCTATCTTTCCATCCCTCTTCTTATTGTTTCTAATACCAGTTGTGGTTTAGTGTTAATATATTTGGAAGTTAAACCAATGCTCATTGTCGTTATTCTATCATCATATTTAGATGCTAAAAATCAGATGCATTCCCTCTGAAATCCATCTATGGACTTGTATAACAACGCCTCAGGAGACAGATACTGTACTTCCAAAGGGCTTCTTCATTAGTTCATTCCTCGGGTACCACCAGCCATTTTTCAAGCAAACAGTAATCTATGTGACTAGATCTTTGATCAAAAGATTCTGTCAGGTAGGATGACTATGTTGAAAGAAATAGCTAAAGTACAAATAAACAATGAATCTACTTAAACTATTTAATCTTTGTAAACTCAGAGAATACGAGAGTGTGGAAGTGTGCAGTAGACACATTTGGGAAAACACCAGTATCCTGGATAAGGTGGAGACACTTAGAAAAGTAGTCAAAAACCATCTGCTGTGATACATGTTGAGGGAAGAGGGATATTTAAGAATGTTGCAAGTGCAGGAACATAATTGGATGCAAACTTTTAGAAACATTCTTCTTAACATGTTTTCAGCCTAGAACATTCATAAATGCGTGTACACGTGTGTGCGTGCAATACATAAGTACAATTTTTATTTAAATATCTGAATAATTTTTTTCCCAAACTTTTGAAAGTTATCATGAAGAACTACAAATATCCTGTCAATCTCTTCTATTGTTTATTTCATACCTTAGCTTAGTGATTTTTTTCAGAATTATTATTGATTTATGATTCTTACCTAACAACCAGTTTTCCAAATACAATTTAGCTTTAGCTTTTGTTATTCAAATCAGGACAACATTTGAACTTAAATGGTCCTGACTCTTTTTGTGTCCTCTTGTTTTTGAAGTAGGTCAGTTTATCTTATATATTTGTGAATTTGACAATTTGAGGACTATTGATCAGAAATTTTGTAGAATATTAATTTGTGTATTTCACTCAGAGCTAGACTCCGGTTATGACATCACCATTCTTACATACAGGGGACTCCATGGCATTTTCATAGCATCACTGAGGATGTATAAGGTATCACATTATTAAGATAACAGATTGTTCCACTGTGAAACTGCTCTCTGTCCTTTCCCTCTTCATTCATTACAAGTCTGTCATAAACCGTCCATCAGAGGTGGACACATGAAGCTGATTCTTACTTAAATTAGGAGTAATATAAATACTAGTCCTTGCTAACTTGTTCTATTGTCACTAAAATGCCTAGAAATGTTAGTAATACTTACCTGGCAGGATCAAAAGAAGTTAAGTATCTTTCAATTTGTGGGTCAGTTTGCACAATGTAGTTCCTTGTCTCAAACACCAGTGACTTCACCTCTGAGAAAGTCAAGTACACATATCCTCAATGAAGTAATACTATCACTTGCATGCTTCTGAATGTTGATTCTTGAGGGCAGAGAAATGTTACTCTTTAGATGTGTAAAGTAAAGCATGTCAGTGGAGAGACGAGAAGAGATGCAAGGCACACTTAAAGAAATAGAGGAAAATGCTGTTTCATTTGCATAGAATTGGCCTTCATATGACTGCATATTACTTCTTTTTATAGTTATTGAAAATAAAGTATAACATTAAGAATAGTGTAAAGAAAACAATGTGTTTACACAGCAATTTCAAAAACCTTTTATTTTATATAATTGTATATACTACATACAATGTAGTATTCCATAGTAATCATTTCATAATAATTTATTTTTATTTTTCTCTTTTATCGAAAATAGATTCTTTTCTCCTACTATATATTCTAATTATATTTTCCACTCCCTCTACTCTTCCCAGTTCTATTCCACCTAAAACTTCAATATTCACTCCCTTTCTGTCTCATTAAGGAATAATTTTATAAATCTTTTTAAAAAAAGAACAGTAGTATTTGGTTTTACCCTAGGTCTCTGGACTACCTAGACCCTGGTTCATTGTGACTCAAGCCATGTGGGGCATAACTTCCATCTCTAGGAATGGGTCTTAAGTCAAACCAGTGTTGGTTGGTTAATGGTAGTAGCTTTATGCCTCCATTGCCTTGGCATAATTTTAGGCAGGAACACATTGTAGATAAAATGGTTTGTGGCTGATTTGGTATTCATGTTTGTCTTTTGGTACCCTGCAAAATACCTTCCTGTACCAATAATCCTAGAAGAGGGGTGACAGTTCTGTGTAGGCACCGACTCAACCTCTCTATGTTCAGTGAGCTGTGTGGGTGTTGTCTTCATCAATGGAGCCTTGTCAGTTTGTGGAGAGCAACCTGTTGTCTTGGCAATAATCTGGGTTGTTTGGGGGAATTCTAGGTGGGTCCCTTGGCTAAAAACTCAGTTAGATATAACCCAGTCCTGGTATTAGAAGTTTTGCTTGATGACAAGAGATGACCAGTTGGGACTGTGCCTCCATCATTATTTGGAAACAATATCAGGGGTGATTTCATATAATTTAGGAAATTTTCACTGTTTTAGGTTTCCATATCACCCCTCAAGTGTCCTTCAATTCTGGCTGTCTTTCCCTGCATGTCCTCTCCCTTCCTATGTGATCCTCCAATTCCAAATCTCCACCACCAGTCCACCCATAAAATCTTTTCTATTTTCCCCTCCCAGGGAGATCCATATGTTCTCTAGTACTTCTTCTATACTTAACCCCTCTGGGTCTACAGATTGTGGGTTGATTATCATTTCCTTAATGATTAATATCCACACATAGATGAATACATACCATATTTGTCTTTCTGTGTATAGGTTACCTCACTCAAGATGATTTTCTGTACTTCTATTTGTTTGTAATTTTCATAACATTTTTAAACAGCTGAGTAATGTATCACTGTGTAAATGTACCAGATTTTCCTCTTCCATTCTTCTGCTGAGGAGCAAATAGATTTTTTCCAATTCCTGGCCGTTGTGTGTAGTGCAGCAGTGAACATAGGTGAGCCAGTGCCTTGGCGGTAGGGTGAAACATCCTTGGGTATATGCTGAAGAGTAGTATAGCTGGATCTTGATGTAGATTGAATCTCAACATTCTAAGGAATGATCAGACTGATATATATTTAGTGGTTATACAAGTTTGCATTCCCACCAGCAATGAAGAAATGGTCCCTCTTATTCCACATTCTCACCAGCCTGAGCTGTCATTTGTGTTTTGGATATTACTCATGCAAATGGTGTTCATTCCAGAAAGTCTTTTCCTATTGTTCAGAATTTAACTATCCTTTGTGTTTGTGTGTGTGTGTGTGTGTGTGTGTGTTTCTATATGAAGCTGAGAATTAGCATTTCAAGATCCACGAAGAATCATGTCAAAATTTTAATGGGGACATTCTAGTAATTTTCATAGTTTACATTCAGATATTGGAAAGAATAAAAATCTTCATTATGTGTTTTGTAGCTTAAAATTAATTGTTGTCCACCACAGCTAACCTGCTGTGCCATAGAACATAAAAATTTATTCCTCTTACCGCTCTACATTTGTCTACCATGTCAACCATTGTCTCCCATCCCTTCTTCCCAGATTCCTGATAAGCTTCTAAGGTCAGTAATATACTTAAAATGCTACTGTCTGTTAACACAATTGAAATTTTCTAGTGTTTTATTTTGTAACATCAGATTTTTGTGGACATTCTTTGCATAACTGAATTTCATGGGTTATTATTGACAAAAGAATTTTTATGTGTAGGATGCTTTGTGATACATTTTCAAGATGTGTTTTGCTAAAAGAAAAATTTTAAATTTTTGTTGCCTATCAATAAAATTGAAAAATAATTAATGGAAGGGTTTAGGGAAGAAAGCAAATATCAAGTAACTATTTGTCTTTTCTTTCTCTAGTCTTGAGGTAATAAACACTTAGCATAAAAAGTTTGGAAAATAAAATACAAGGAATAAAACACATAAGCCATATAATTTTATTACAGATTTAGCACATTGCTAGCCAGTAGTTCTCTACAAGTATTAATAACTATTTTTCTTTATAATGTTCTGTATATTTCAATAGCTATAACATATCAATATTTAATGTGTATATTTATATTTCTCAATCAAACTTTCTTTCCATATTCATTGTTTAATTTCTTTGAACTAAAATGACCTCAACTTAATATCACTGCGTGCTTTTATGAGCAAGCCTATCATTCTTCCTCCCCAGCTTCATGACCTTCAGCTCTGTGAATTATCTAAGGCTGCCCTTTAAGCACCATTCTTCCGTGGACAAAGCATGGAAAGAACTTAAAAAAAAATCATTGGGTCTTATTTAGCACAATGTAAAACTCTGAATGATTATGGAAATGAGAACTTATATTTAATGCATCGCACAGTCAGATGTGTGTATACATTATAATGACACCAAAACAGAGGCCTCAAATGAGTTCAGGCGCCCTAGTCAGAATTTATGACTTCCCAGGGCACTGAAATAAGAAGAAAATGATATTGCTAAACCAGTGATCTCTGACGCATAATAGGGAGTGGGAGAGAGATGAGGAGAATGAAGATGGACAGTGATAACCTGGTTTTCAAAAAGATGACAAAGTTATTTTCCTCAGAAAAAGCACTGTGAAGATAACATTAGTGTCCATCAAATTGGTATTATATATGATAAATGTTTACATATATAATTATATATAAAATAAATGTTTATATATAATGTCAATTTGCTGGACACATGATTTATATATAACTATAATTAGATATCATATACACACATTTGCCTGGTTAATTTCAATTCCTCCCTCTCAAAGAAAATACAGATTTTCTTTGCAAATTATAATCTTTCTGAACCTTATAGGTCAAAGGTTAGTGACCATAGTCACGTCAGAGTCTGGTCACAGTGGACTTAACCCTTCTGCTCCGATGGGTAGTTCTGAGTTACCACAGATATCCAAGTCTCATTCACTGGCCCTAGTGCTTTGGTGACATGTGATTATGTGACACATTTGAAGAATTAGTTTAGAACTCATTTGAGTCACTGAGGGAGATCAGTCTCTCTCTCTCTCTCTCTCTCTCTCTCTCTCTCTCTCTCTCTCTCTGTCTTATAACACACATACTCATTGTCAAAAAACAAATAAATAAAACCCCAATAAGACAATAGGTGAATCAATCTGTGATACAGCATGTTTTCGTCAAGATCTGGTGAGTTGGCCATTCAGCAGTGAACTCAATTCTGTCCAACTTCAAGTACTTTTATGATATCCCATTGTTTGCATTTGTGTACCCTCTACTTATAAACCAGGCACATATAATTTTCAGTTACTAAATATCTTGGTGTAAACAAATTTTTAAATCAATTGTGACGATTTCTACAGTGAGTCCCAGATGCATCACTATTTTCACTAACCTGGTCCTTGTGCACAGACAATGACAGCCAAAAAAAAAAAAGTCAAGAGACCAAAGAAGATAGATTCATGATGGCAGGAAAGATAATTTTAGGGACTTAAAAGGAAGTATGTCTTGAGTGGCATGAACACATATGGATTCACATACTCCAAAGGAGAAGGAGGGTTTACATGCTAAGCTAAAGAAAAACCAGGCACAGACAATCAAAGTATGTGAGCCTCTCTCAAAACTTTTCGGTTGTCAGGTGAGAAAGAGCATCATGACTCTATAACATCTACACCAACTACTTTAAACACCTTTTCTCTAATAAGCTTGTAATATGTGCCAGGGTAACTTGGTGTACAAAATGACAATTGTAGTGAAAATGGCCGTAGTTATGTTAAATTGTAATATCATAAAATGTGTTTAAAATTCTCCATCTTATGATCAAAACTGTTATTATCAATATTCCATAGAAAGGATGAAGAAGTGTTTCCTAAAAGAAACTTGCTAGGTGCTGTGTTATGAATATATAATTCTGAAGCAGGGCTTTAAAAAAAATCAGTGTGTGCATGGATAAGAGGACCGCAATTTAGAGCATGGACACGAAGCCCTGTGTTCAAGTGGCCTTAGACTGGGACTGAAGGCTTACAAGTTAGAGTCCAGCAAAGCCAGAGAGAGAGAGAGAGAGAGAGAGAGAGAGAGAGAGAGAGAGAGAGAGAGAGAGAGAGCTTGAGAAAGGGAGGGAGATAATATGGAAGGAGAGAGACAGAGATACAGAGAGACACAGAGAGGTGGGGTGGATCTGGATTATACTCCTAGAACAAGCACACCCACAGCATGGTGTTTTTCAGTGTAGATATGAAACCTTTCACTGATATATTGATGAGCTTTAAATTTCTCCCAGCAGCCTACATCTCCAGCGTCATCTCTATCCTGGTTTCTGTTTATCTGGCCACAGTGAATTGCTTTTACCAGTATCTAAAAAAAAAAAAAAAAAAAAAGTCATGTCTTGTTCCATTCTGCAAGTGTAAACCTCTTTATTGTGCTCAAAAATATCCCCTCTTTGAGGGCTTAGTTTTGATTTGGTTTCCACAAAAATGCCCATGCTGAATGGTCCCCTTTCTTCTTGGTTTACTGATGGGTCTAGTATTTGTGCTTTCAACTGATCTCTTGGCTAAGGTTTTCCATTGATTTTCACAATAACTTTAATTTCTTCTTTGAGTGACCTTGAACTTCATCAGTAGATATAAAATCAAACAAGCTGTGTGTACTTTATAGCTGTCACAGGCCTTTGTAACTTAATAAACAATTAGTTAATTGAGTGACTGATAACTCGTCACAGTATATAATTGAAACTGAATATACCTTATATAATAATCATGTGTGTTTTTAGCAAGAAGAGAACTAGGTTGGTAAGTACTGAATGTCTTTCTATATTTCTATATTTGAATGTAAATAACTCACATTGTCCTAAAGTCTCTTGTTCAAAAATTAAAAAAGAAACAATAGAACAAAAACAATACCACCCCCACCCCCACAGCTCCTGAAGATATGAAATTTGATGATCTGAAAAAAACAAAAAGTGATCATGTGTTAATTCAACCTAATGTACATTAGAACATTCTTGGGCATTAATTTTTATCCTTTGTTTTATTTTAAGTAAAGATTATAGCTGTCTTATTCAATTTTTATTTATTTACAATATAATTTGTAGATATATATGCAACAGGGTTGCTACTTTTGCAAAAGAGTCTTTCAGGTTTTAACTTATCAGTAAGGTGTACTTTGGGGGGAAGAAGCAGGGATTTAAAAAATATCAGCATGTGCACAGATAAGAGGAACTGAAATTTAGAACATGGACAGAGAGCCCTGTGTTCAAGTGGCCTTAGAACTACAGATCATCATCAATCTTGCATAGCATTTTCTGGGCAGATGCTTGTAATTCAATGGTAATCCTCATGTCTCGACTCTCTGACTTCACTTCTAAATTAAATTTAAGCATAAAGACAATAGTCCCCAAGTCTTGCCAAGAACAAGGGAATTTCCGTAACATTAGCAGGAGACAGATTATGTCATTCTGATGTTTCTCTCATTATTTTTACTGTATGTATGTCCATTTATCTGTGAATCTGTTTCTCTTTTTGTCTATTTATGGCAGTTTACATACAAATTTATTTATTTATAGAAAGAGTTTCTTTGTGTAATATCCTCAGCTGTTCTGGAACTTGTTCTGTAGCCCAGGCCGGCCTTGAACTCATCGATATCCACTTGTATCTGTCTCCCAAGTGTTGAGATTAAAGGCATGTGCCACCACTGCCTGGTTACATATTGATTTTTAAAATGGCAAAATGAAAATTTGAGGTAGCATGAAATAATAATTTGTGATTTGCTCCTTTTGGCTTTAATTAAAGTAGCAGTTGGTAGCTAGCAAGGAGGCTTAGTGGGTAAAGACATTTGCTTCATAAACTGGTAATCTGAGCTTGCCCCAGGAACCCATCAAAGTGGAAGGAGAGAAAAAGCTCCACATACTTGTCCTCTGATGCAGACAGGTGTGATGTCATGCACACCTGAACCCTGTTATTGTTTGACAATAATGATGGAGAGACATGAGCAAGCGTCAACCCACCCCAGATAGAGAAGATAGGGAAGTACTGACAGAAAAGGTTACAGTAACAACCAAAAGCTCAACTTGGTGAGCCAATAAGCTTTACTAGGGTTATTTACAGGAATGTGGGCTAGAGCTTAATAACGAGACTAGAAATGACTTGTAGACATCTCTTTTTAAAAGTCTCCAGAGCATTGGGGACAGAGCATTGGTGTATGTAAGAGAGAAACCCAGAGCACACTGCATGACTTTTAGGCAGGTCAACTAGTGAAGACTCTCTCTTTCAGGCAGCTCAGATGGTATGCAACCTTTTCAGACACTGTAGCTGATCTCTGCATTTTCCAGCTGGCTTGGCAGATCTGAGCCTCCTCTAGGCAGCTCAGTGTATCTGAGAGTGTTCTCTCATCAGTCTTTACAGGTTATATGTGCTTGGGAAGGGAGAAGCCGAGTGAATCTTGTTAGTTTCAGGGACTTTTTGAAGCCTTTATTATAGCGGCATATTTTATTTGTATTTTAATAAATAAGTTTTGCCTGAAGACCAGAGGCAAAACAAAAACCAGAAGAGGTCAGGTAATGGTCACACACATCTTTAATCCCAGGATTTGGAAGACTGAGGCAGATGGATATCTGTGAGTTCAAGACTACTTTGGGCTACAATCAATGCAGAAACGATTTCAGGTGGTGGTGGGCCACACCTTTAATTTCAGCACTAGAGGAAATATAAAATGGGAGTAGAGAGAAGCTTAGTCTGTTTAGTTTTGTGGTCGCACAGCCTTGGTAGAGGAAAGACTTCTCTAGTGGCTTGGCTGCTTTGCTTTTTGGGTTTTCCGGTTGAACCACAATTTCTGTCTCTGGGCTTTTATTATTCGTGCTACACTTTATGTTGTTTACATCTTGAGCTTAAGACATTTCCTTTCTGATGGTCCGGCGTCCTAACAAGCTCCTTTCCAATATGGAAGGTGCTAATCTCAGAGCAGAATGAGTGATGGTATCAGAAACACGAGAAAGTGTGTATGTTGGGGTGGGAAGACATCGAATACATGTGGTTGGGTGAAAATTTGCTGTGTTTTTCAGTGTAGTATCTACAGGGACAAACTTTCCATTTGGCTGCTCCGCAAAGTTTAAATAAAGTGCTAAATCAAGTTCCTCACTCACGCCTACTACATCAGTAAACTCGCAAGACTCATGGGACAAGCGGCCACCATTTCCCAGAGATCATAGCACAGAACTTGCTGGTATTCTCCCCACTCTAAAGAAGTGTAGTTTGATCGGTCCCTTCTCTTCCTCACACCAAGATTGCATTCCTGCCTTTATTTTCATGGAGACCTCTGCTTTTCTCTCAAGATCTTTCCACAATCTATAAATTAATTATCAGAAACCAAATATGAATAGCTATAAGTTTCATTAGATAATGTATCAGCACAGCTAGCAGATTGATTAGGTGTATTTTGTTGAGAGAATGGGTGGGATGGTCTGTGAGAAGCTTGGGGAAAAGTTATTGAAATATCAGAAGGTGTGTGTCCCGTGTAGAACTTAAATAAGGACAAGGCCATACAAAAAGAGCTCTAACTCTTCATACCCCCAAGTGAAATGCCTGACCATTCTCCAACCCCATACTGAACTATGGTATCAGTGGAATCATGCTTGATTACTTTTTTGATGGAATTATCTTGGGTTTCTACTTCCTTTCTTCTCTATGTAGATGCAGTTTCCTTCAAAAGCATTTAAAAATGACATGTAATCTTGTTAGCAATTCATACAGAGGTTAGAGAAGGTACATCAAAGGAAATATGTCAAAATGCTTATCTAATATACCCTGAAGGTAATCTTGTAAAATCCCATTGAGGAAGCAAGCTGCATTTATCATATTCCTTAATACAGCCTTAGTTCCCCTTTGTCTTAACTACAGAATGTTTTCTACTTCTAAATCTCAGATATGACTCACAAGGCTACAAAGCTCCAATTCCTCAGAATACCTGTTCCACCTAGGAGATGGAAAGGCAGGAGGAGAGGGTACAGGAGAAGGAACGAGAGGAGACCCCTTTTGGTTGGATGTACTCTTTTCTAGTTATTTAGTAGTATAGCAGTCATTTTGTTTTTTTAATTGTGAGATATGATGGATTGGAATGTTTTCACTGACCCATAGGAACAAAATGCTGAAAAGTTCATCTGTTCAAAGCTTAATGTGAAGATTCTACACCCCAGAAATGAAGGACAGTGAATGCTTGACATTCTATTATTAAAAAGCAAATCAAATCTTTATTCTTTAGCAATTACTATACGCATACATCTTGGATTTTTCACATATTGTGAATCCAGACTCATAAAACCTGCCGGTTGGCCATCTTCACAAGTCTTCTGTTTGTTTTCAAGCTATTGTGTTCCTCAGTTTCCCTAGCGATAAATAAACACTGGGAAGTTTAAAACCATGGACTTAATCTGGTCTCAGTGCTAAGTTTAAAGCAACCTGTCAGGAACATGATATTTTACTAAGGATGTCAAACAGACATTTTTCTTAGAATTCACAGTGTCAAATGAGAATAAGAGAATAAATGCTGCTAAAATGTTTTTCTAGTCCGATATTAAAGGAAGAAAAGGTTAACAATTTTCTTACTGCTGGCTATAAAACTATCACAGAATTTTTCTATTGCTTCTTGTCATCTCTTTTTAGTATATAGCAGGATAAAATATTTGAACAGAAATGGGTTACAAATTAGACATATCTGGGCCCTGCTCCCTGGTAAGTACTTATGAAGACTGAGATGCCTTAAGGAACACTCTACATAATAAGACAGCATTTCTTTGTTCTGGGAAGTAGCAGATAAATTGCAATTTTGATGATCCTGTGAAAATAATAGCTAATTGTAAGCAAATTTCTATTTTCTGCAGCAAAATCACAACCTTATACCTGAACCTACATCCTCTCACTCAACAGAGTCATTACATATGCTATTGTTTTCTTTTAATGTATGAGATTACATCTTAGAAATGAGCTTAAAGTTACTTTTATAGAAACAAGAATTTGGGAAGTTATGTCATATAGGGGAAACAAAGGTTTTGTAAGTGGGGAATAAATATAATACAACTTCAGGACTGGGTAAGAAGGGAGTTTTAGATAGAAGAGTTTATCTGCCTTGTAAATTATTTGTGCTAATGGTTCAGACAAAACAAAGACATTTTTCTTCATTTTATTTTTTTCACATGTATGTGTGTCTTTGTGTTAGTATGGGCACATGAGTGTGGTTACCTGAAGAGGTAGAAGAGGGTGTTGGATTCCCTGGAATTACAGTTGTGAACAGTAAGACATGGGTGCTTGAAGCAGAACTCATGTCCTCTGGAAGAACAGGAAGTGCTCTTAACTATTGAGCCTTCTCTCTAGCCCCACTGTATTCAATATTTTAATCATGATAGGCAGGTGTTGAATACAAGAAACTGCTGGATCATCATGATGTAATGAGGAGTAGAATGTTTTCATGATTTGCCTTGGGTTACAGGTATATAAATAATGTTTTAAAATCCTTACAGCAAAAACGACAGCCAGAGTGGTTCAGGAGAGTCATCCAACCGGCCTGGGAAGGCAAGCAAGTTTCCCAAAGGAGTAATTAATTCCGTATCTATAATAAGCATCATCCTGGATAGCATTACAGAACATAAACCATAACCATTATCCCTATCTATCATTTAGTCATCTTTCTGTTACAGAATGCATGAGATTGCCTCAATTAAATTAAGGAAAACTTTATTGGCACTCAGTTTTGGAAGTCTCCATGCACAGTTGGTTGTTCCTACTGTTTCATATCAAGTATTAGACTATCATAGGTGGCTCATCATGGTAGTGATCTCATGATGGAACAAGCTAATGGCCTCATGGCCATGGGAAAGGACCAGTGTCTCACAGTACTGTTTGTGGACAAAACCTCAGTAGCCTAGAGTCTCCCAGTAG
Source organism: Microtus pennsylvanicus (assembly GCF_037038515.1). NCBI lineage: Eukaryota > Metazoa > Chordata > Mammalia > Rodentia > Cricetidae > Microtus > Microtus pennsylvanicus. The sequence continues at coordinate 99,212,225 of NC_134584.1, forward strand.
AATGCCCCCCTTAAAGTCAACAAAGCGATTACCAAGTTGTGGATACATGGGCTCTTAAAGGACATTACAAGAGTAAAATCTTTATTTGACACAACCGAAGATCAATAATAATGACTAATGATAAGGAAGACAACTATAACAATTAAGTGAAAGTTCCCCCCCCCCTCCACAGCTATTTCTCTTTCTTTTATACTGTTCCTGATTACATAATCTTAATATGTATCACAAATGACTGGTTTGGAAGATGACTCAGTGGGCAAAGTGCTTGTCATGCAAGCATGGTGACCTGAGTTCAAATCCCTAGCGCTCAGGTAAAACCTGGGTATAGTGGCACATGTCTATCTATATCAGAACTTGGGGGAAAGGCACAGGAGGATATACTTGAAGCTCCTGGTGAGCTAACCTAGCTGAATCAATGAGCTGCAGCTTCTGTGAAAGACCCTTTCTCAAGCAATAAGGTGGGGGTGATTTTGGGGGACACCCAATGTCCTATGGCCTCTCTAGGCTTTTGTGTGTCACCCCCACACACATTTAAAGAATAATTGTTCATGTTTCTCAATACTATATAGGCACGGTTAAGTAAAATTGTGCAAAGTGATGCCAAAGACAAAGTGTGAACTACTTTAATCACAATAACTGGTATTAAAAGGAAAGACAATGTGCTTTTGCTTATGCACATATTATGACACCAAGGGGGGGGTTCTTGTACCCTTGTACAATCTCCCACACCTGCAGACACACTAAGCAATCACATTAAAAATGCTTAGCTGTGTCTGTGTGTCGGTATTGGGGATGTGCAACTGAATGTAGGCACCTCTGGAGGCCAGAAGAGGATGTCAGACCCCTCTGAGCTGGAGTTAGAAGCTGTCATGAGCTTCTGGACATGGGTGCTAGGGATCACATTCAGGTCTTCTGCAAGTGCCGTATGCACCGTTAACTGCTGAGCCATGTCTCTAGACCACATTTTATTTCTTTAGTACATAAAATGAGTAAATATTTTTTCTAGACATACATGGCTGTAGCCTAATGAGCAGTCAAACAACAATGTTACATGTATTCAAAAACAATACACAAGGTTTTTATGTTACACAAAAAAAATGAAATATAAAGGAAAAGAAAACCTACTGTGGTGTATTTTAATGTCGTTTATAGTATAGGAGAAGTTGGCTCATCCCTGAAAGCTGTATGAGCCTTTAGTGTCAGGAAGCCTGTGGTTATGTGATGGAGACATAGTAACAGAGCTGTTTGGCTGTAAGCAGGCATTGTAGTTCTAATGTACCTATAAAGACAATGTCATTAATTCAGTGGACAGCTGCCTTATCGCTCACTAGTAAAGATTAAACTCACTTTGACCAAGAACTCAAAACGGAATTTAACTGACAAACTACTGAGAACCAACAGGGGATGGGGCGGGGAATGTACTTTCTATGTATTCACTTTTAAGTATTCGAGTTATTGTACCAATCCCAGTAAGGGCATAAATGAAAGCATCATACTCGGCTGTAACAGTTGGTGGAAGCCATTTTAAGAAGCAGTTTAACAAACAGAGATGAATTTTAATTTGCATTGCCAGTTGAGCTGTAATAAAAACTAGTATTCCAGCTGTGAAAAAAAAATACCACACAGCTTGGTTTAGAGTTATTTACAGTTTTTTTTCTTCACTCTACAGTACAATGAAACCATCTTGTTTCTGTCCACATCAGAAGTTTGTTAAATCCAAAAATATGACTTAGTAAATTGGAAAGGCATGATTCCTTAGGGAAATAAATACATCGTTGTTGTATTAGATTACAGTGTTCAGTTTAGTAGAAGCTAAGTGAGGAAGCTAAACGTGTTACAGTCTTTGCACTGCTTCAGGAATTGTGAAGATTATTTTAGGGCACATTGAAAATTTGAACTGTTGCTTTTCAGATTAATAGAAAACAGATATTTTCAAACAGTGTAGTTCACACAAATTCATTTTACAGCCAGTGCTTGCTTCCTGGGTTAATCTAATATTAAAGCAAATATCAACTTCTCATTTATCAGCAATGTATCTCCAATAGTGAACACTAATAATTCCAACATCAAATTTTCTATGGGTACATTGTCATAGTACCTGAAAATGATGTCCTCGTTTGGAAGCAAGAAATTCATCTGGGCATAAGGGTACTGGAATTCTACAATTAAAACATGACAACTTGGAAACAGTTTTTCAAAGAATTATATGTATAATTGGTATTATTTTGTTTTTTCAAAAGGGGGGTTGTCAGAATGCTCAGACAGAAAGATGCTTGCCTTGCTAACACAAGGACCTGAGTTTGGATCCCTAAACCCATGATAAAATGTCAGGCGTGGTGGCATGCACCTTTAGTCCCAAAACTAGGAAGGTAGAGACAGGCAGACCTCTGGGATTCACTGGCCAAGCAACCCAGCCTTCACACACACACACACACACACACACACACACACACACACACACACACACACACACACACACACGACATAGTAAAGGGACTATAACAAGAAAAAAGACAGCAAGAAAAATAATAATGTTAATTGAGAGTCACGAGAGACTCTCCTCTTTACATTCTGAGGACACTGTGGTGCAAGTAAGATGTTTTGAAGTGATAGAGAGATTCTAGGGACCAAGGATGCTAACAAGAAAGTGATTCTCCCTACCTACTAGTAGAGGTCTGAAGAAGGGGGATGAAGGGAGAGAGGAGCAGGCAGGGAAAGGGGGAGAGAAAAGATAGAGGGGGTATGAATCTGGGACAGAAAGTCCAAAAAGGAAGACATGGAAACATAGAAGGATATGAGTGGCAAATGGTCCTAGTCTAAAAATGAGATGAACTGAAGGACCAAAGATAGGTGATAAAATGGATTACAAAGACGGCTGTGATTTTTGTTGTTATTGTTTAGTCTTAAGTGCAATCACCTCACTCCATATACTTATGAAGACATTACTACAAACTCCTGCTAGAGAACAGTCCTTTGGAAACTGAGTCTATAGCCTTTTCATATCGGAAATATTCTGAGACTTCTATAGGCGAAGGAGTGGAGGTCTGGTATCAGCCAAGTTTTTAAAATTCTGCTCATCTATGTGGTACTCCACGTGTATAAACTTTTCCTTAGATGAAAAGATACATAAACTTTTGATGAATGGTTAATCGAGAACACCTCAGGTGTATGTCAGATACATGATTATGATTCTGTATCCATGTTAGAAAAAAAATGCAAGGACACTTTATGTACCTTGGATGTGAGTGCCCTGCAAAAGTATGCGGCAGCTGTGTGTGAAAAGAATGGGTGTACACATAAATTCTTTCCAGAACATGTAGTTTGAACTCTTTTTTTTTTGTTGGTTTGTTTTTTACTGTTACTATTCTTGTCAGCCATTCTTACTTTAGGGAAGCAGATTTATAAACACAATGTCTTCAGTTTTATTTGACATAAAAGTTTGACGTGGCAATAGTACATTTCAGATTGCTTATTTTTTCTTGCAATTTTTTTCATCTATGTGTTTTACATTTTAGTCACAGCCTCCCCCCATCCTTCGCTCCTAGTCCCTCTTCCCCATTTCTTCCTCCTATCCCGATACCCTCCTTTCTGTCTCCATCCAGGAAAGGGCAGGTCTCCTACAAGTGTCAATAAACAGGGCATAGTAAGTTGTAGCAAGACTGAACACCTCCTCATGTATTAAGGCTGGGCAATGTGACCCAGTATGAAAGATAGGATCCTAGCCGGGCGGTGGTGGCACACGCCTTCAATCCCAGCACGCGGGAGGCAGAGGCAGGCTGATCTCTGTGAGTTCGAGGCCAGCCTGGTCTACAAGAGCTAGTTCCAGGACAGGAACCAAGAGCTACGGAGAAACCCTGTCTCGAAAATCCAAAAGAAAAAAAAAAGAAAGAAAAGAAAAGAAAAATAGGATCCTAAAGGCAAGTAAATGAGTCAGAGTCAGCCCTTGTTCCCACTGTTAGGAGTCCCAAAAGAAGACCAACTTACACAATTGAAGCATACATACAGAGTGCCTAGGTCAATCTCATGCAGGCTCCCTGGTTGTTGGTTCAGTCTCTGTGAAACCCTATGAACACAGGTTAGTTGATTATTTGAGCCTTCACATTCTGACATCCAGCTAGAACAGCTTCATTAGTTAAAGATGCTTTCTTTTTTTCCATTGTATAATTTTGGCTTCTTTGTCAAAAATCAGGTATCCATAGGTGTTGGGGTTTATATCCGTATCTTTGATTGTTCTACGTGTCTGTTTTTTTGCCAATATCATGCAGTTTTTATTACTATAGCTCTGTAGTATAGCTTAAACTAAGGCCTTTTGTTTTTAATTGTACAGGATTGTTTTAGGTATCCAGAATTATTTGTTTTCCATATGAAGTTCAGTGTTATTCTTTTGAGGTTAATTGAAAATTATGTTGAAATTTTAATAGGGATTGCATTAAATCTGTAGATTACTTTCAGTAAGATGGCCATTTTTACTCTGCTAATCTTACTGATTCAAAAGCATGGGATATCTTTCCATCTTCTTTCATGGTCTTCAACTTCTTTCCTCAAAGATTTGAAATCTCATCATACAAGTCTTTCACTATCTTGGTTAGAGCAACACCAAGATATTTAATAGTATTTAAGGCTTTTGTCAAGGTTGTTGATTCTCTGATTAATTTCCCATTCCATTTATCATTTGTATGTAGGAAGGCTACGGATTTTTTTTAGTTAACCTTGTACTCAGCTACTTGACTAAAAGTGTTTATCAGTTGCAGGAGCTCCCTGGTAGAGCTTTTGGGGTCACTTAAGTACACTATCATATCATTGATGAATAATGTCTCTTCGACTTCTTCCTTTCCAATTTGTATCCCCTTGATCTCCTTTATTACTTCAGCTAGAACTTCAATTACTATATTGAATAGTTTTGGAGAGAGTGGATAACATTATCTTCTTTCTGATTTTAGTGGAATTGCTTTGAGTTTCTCTCCATTTAAATTGATTTTGGCAATTGACTAGCTGTATATTGCTTTTTATTATGTTTTGGTAAGTCCCTTGTATCCCTAATCCATCAAAGACTTTGTCATAAAGAAGTTTTGAATTTTATCAAAGGCATTTCAACATCTAATGAGATGATTATGTTTTCTTTTTCTTTCAGTTTGTTTTTTATGGTGGATTTGACTGATTTTCATATGTTAAACCATAACTGCATCTCTGGGATATAGCCTATTATACCCTATTATTCATGGCACATGATCTTTTTGGTGTGTTCTTGGATTCAATTTGTCAGTATTCTAATGAATATCTTTAATTCTATTTTCATGAGTGATATATGAATGTAATTTTTTCTTTTTGGGTCTTTGTGTGGTTTAGATATCAGGGAGATGGTGGCCTCAAAGAAAGAATTTGGCAATGTTCTTTTTATTTTGTGGAATAATTTAAGGAGTATTGGTATTAGCTCTTCTTTGAAAGTCTGTTAGAATTCTGTCCTATAACCATCTGGCTCTGGATTTTGTTTGGTTGGGAAACTTTTAATGACTGCTTCTATTTCCTGTCTATTTAAATTTTATCTGATCTTAATTTAGCTTAGGTAAGTGATATATATCCAAAATTTGTTCCATTCTTTTAGATTTTCCAGTTTTGTGGAGTACAGGTTTTTGAAGCATGACCCAATGATTCTGTATATTTAATTAGAGTCTGTGGTTATGTCCTCCTTCTCATTTTTTTATTTTATTGATTCGGATACTCTCTCTCTCTTCTTTTTGGTTAGTTTGGATAAAAATTTATCTATTTTTTGATTTTCTAGAAGAACCAATTCTTTGTTTCATTGATAGTTTGTATTGTTCACTTTGTTTCTATTTTATTGATTTTAGCCCTCAGTTGGATTATTTCCTATCATCTATTCCTCTTAAGTGTGTTTGATTCTTTTTGTTCTAGAGTTTCCAGGTGTGCTGTTAAGTCTCTAGTGTAAGGTTTCTCCACTTTCTTTAAGTAGGAACTTAGTGTTATGAACTATCCTCTTACCACTGCTTTCATTGTGTCTCATAAGTTTAGGTATGTTGCACATTCATTTTCATGGAATTCTAGGAAAACTTTAATTTCTTTTATTTCTTCTTTGACCTAGTGGTAAGCCAATAAAGAGGTGTTTAGTTTCCATATGTTTGTAGGGTTTCTGTTGTTGAAATCCAGCTTTAATCCATGGTGGTCTGCTCAGATACAGGGAATTAGTTCAATTTTTTGGTATGTGTTGGGACTTGCTTTGTGGCTGAATATATGTTCAATATTGGAAAAGGCTCCTGGGGTTCCTACAACCTGTATGGCCTCTTGAAAGGCTGTCGAGGGCTGTAGGCAAACCCCACCCAAAGGGAGGAAGTACAGCCAGGGTTTTACTGGATGGGTTTTCAGGAATACGAGAGGGCAGAGAGTGGGGTGTGTTGCCTATGGTCCCTAAATCTGGCCTGGCCCTGACCTCTATTAAAGTAGAAGTCTTCTTCTGAAGTTGTAGATTAGGATACAAAACCAGGAGTGAGATGGGGCTGTGTGTGGCATTTAGGATTTTGGGACAGGCTTAAAGGGGTCTAGTAGGTGTTAGGCAGTGTCTTTCGTGGGGTTCCTAGGAGCAGCCTGACCTCTGCTATAGCTCCTGGGTATTGTGAATCCAACTGTGGAGACCAGTGGATCAGGTGCAGGCTGTGTCATTTAATTTTGCAAAAACAGTTTCAATATAATGTCTTTCTATAGAGTGTCACCATTCTGGTGAAACTATTATGCCTTGTAATGAAACCTAATGAAAAATCTCTGGGCTAGATTAGGAGGAGGTCTGATGCAAGCCCCCCAAAGAAGGATGTGGCTTTGGAGTTGAAGTGGAACATAGCAGAACAGGATGGCCGGCGAGCAAGGATGGAGCATCGAACAGCAAACACTATCCATGCTGTAGATCTTCCTAGGGACAGATTGTGAAAGCTGACTGCTTCCGAAGAGATGTTAAAGGATTGTGACACACCTGCTTCGTGAATCACACACAATCAGGTTGTGTGGTCTCATATGTGTGAGGATGCTTGTGGGACAATGGCCCTATTTGAATGAAACAGAAATTATTAGGCAATAGAGGGTTACCCTATGATATGGCAATATAAGCAATAAATCAGAACGGAAATAGGAGTAGAATATGGACAGAGAGAAATGCAAGTAAAGATAAAATAAAGGTAAAAGAGATTATGGAACGTGTAAGGTTAAAAAACTCATAGGAACACAATGACCTTCATTCCAGTTCTATGGAACCCTGATGCCTCCTAAATTACCAGGAAATAAAATCAGACAAAATATTAATTACACAAATTTGCAATGCAAAGCAAGTATCTAAGCCAACTAAATGTGTCTATCAAATGCTGAAGACAATTCATCCTTAATATGAAAATAACAGGAAAGTAGCAACCATTAGAATATTGGCCAGTGAATGGATGACCCATGCCAAAGAATTGGAAGATTTCCTGGACGATTTTATTATGCAGTCTGAATTTATAAGGAGGCTTGAGAATATGCTAGGTGTTGAGGATACCCGGGGAATGGAGATTCTACTCGATCTCAATATATGGCCAACCTCGTTTCCATACACTAATGCTGAAATGGGAGAAGCAGCCGTGGTCTGGGCTCACTGTTCAACTGTTCTTTACCTAAATTTCTCATCTGAGACAGAAATATAAGAAGCACAGGAAGAGCCAGGCACAAGCACCTCTTATAGTTTCTGGCTTATTAGTAATCATTAGACATTATGTGAAGCTAAATCTTAGCAATGCTTATTAATAAAGTAATATTTATGATTGTAGTAAATATTTTAACAAAGGTTTGCAAAACAGAACATTTTTATAATAAAGGCAACATAAAGAAATTAATAAAATAAAAAGTATAATTTTTTGGTATTAATGTATGTGCATCATTTGTGTGTTAACTGTTTTATCCAGAAAGACTACACTTCCCAGTTTTGCCTGCAGACTATGAAGTCATTTCTGCCCCTTTAAGGGGGTCACAACTCCTCTTCCTCGGTAGGTATTTTGGCCATTCACACAGGTGTGTAATAAAGATGTCCCTCAACATGAATAAAGGCAGTCCTGCCTAAGGTTAAAGCAAGTCTCTCTTTCTGCCTTTAATCATCTAACATAATGGAAAGGCATTAGAAGTCCCCACCCCTAGCAGATATTTTAAGTCTTTACTTTAGGACCCAAGAACCAGGCAGGACTATTCATTTCTCTCAGGAAGCTTTTCTTTTTACTCTCTGTCTCTGCCCTTTCTCTTTCACCTGTCTTTCCCTGACACAGATGGGAGGCCCTGATGGGAGGCCACGTTGCATTCAGATACAACATGAGTGCAATATTGCATAGCATCAGGACAAGGTAATTTGTTGGACCTAACTCAGAGGTGGGTGCCCTAGCTAGGACTGGGAGTTCATCAGAGTTTTCTTCAGTAAGACCCACTCAATTGAAGGCACTGGACACTTTCCACTAACTTCGAGAATCACGGAATCAATAGAGGCTCTGAGCATCTTCCTCTGGCCCTAAGGTATCTTTACCCTGGAATTGTAATGGTTTGGGATACTCCTTTATTTTCCAGGTGTGTTGGGCCAATTTGAAACTTAAAGGATACTCTAAGTAACTGGATAGTGACCTCAATGCTTGCCTTTGTCCCTTCTCCACTTCAAATTTTCTGTAGAGACTTGTTCAGTCCAAGACTCCAAGAACTTTCCACTTGTTAAAATTGGTCAAGAATTCCTGGAATTCATCACTGGCCCATAGCTAAAAAACTTGAACCTTTCGCTGACCCTGTGATCTTAGGTTTGGGGTTCATTAGAGCTTCATGATTGAAATGACCCCTACTGGCCCCAAATCAGAGCTTTTAATTTTTAATATCTAAACTAATTTAAGTAACTCCATAAGACAAAATGGCAGTGTATTCTGAGACCCCATTTCCTATAACACTCCTAACTCACTTAAATCTTTCTCAAGGCTCTGGCTTACAACTACACCCAAATTCAGAATACCTACCATGTCTGCTGGGCCTCCAAACATGTATCTCTAAAATTGCAACTATTCCTAGCTGAGATAACATAGAGCTCTTTGGCCTTACACACCATTAGCCTTATGTCTTTGACTTACTTGTGTTTCTGCTGCTCCCAATTTGGAAACCCTGCTTGTATCTTTAACAACTGAGAGGTAAAAGCATTCAGGTTGTCTGTTCCAATCTGCATATGAAAACAAACTTGAAGATCCCTGGGTTCCATCTTTCCAAGATTCAAATGTCATTTGGATATTCATAATGTTGAAAACATGTCTTATACTATTGTACTCTATTGAGAAGACTGGATCTAGAGTTAGAATTTGGCCTATCTGCTTCAGACACATGTATGTTAGTTTAAAAGTTTCCTTCAAACAAATAAAAAAAGGAGAAAGGGGAAAATATCTCATGAGTCACAGTTTACCCTTTAGTCCATTCATCTTTACTTATAAGTGTTTATTACTACAAGTCATTGGTCTGGCTTGAGCCTCTGGCTTCTGCTGTACCACTAGTAATGGACTCTCACGGGAGCTCCTCTTGGTTATCCTGTTGTTATCCTGTGTCATTGGAAATGATGCTATTTTGGATTCATAGGTTCATGCTCTCCACATGCTCCAATAGTTCATCGATAAGGTGGATGTTGGGGTGAGACAACTCATAGCCCTGGTTTTGGCTTGTGTGGTAACTGGGTTGGTCAGCCTTCCAGTTTTCCCTCATTGTCACTACCCAGGTGATCTCTCCAGAACTTCCTTGGCCAACTCACCCAGTGCAACCTAGAGCAGGGGCAGGGCTAGCTCTCTTGTTCTCAGGTCCAGAGATTCATTTCACCAGCACTCACACCACCAGAACCAGCTCTACTGTTTTGCCCAGGTGTGGTGCAGGGCCTTCTCTCTGGATTGCTGAAGGGAAGTATATGACAGATCAGCTCTCCTCTCACAGGCTGGATCCCCTGTACCCCAGACAACAGGGTCGGCTTTGGTGTACTGTCCAAGCAGAAATGAAGAGCTTGTTCTCCTGTGTGCTATAGCTAGTGAGGTGCAGGGCTAGCCCTCACACTCTTCCCCACCAGGTAGCAAGGGGTGAAGGGGGAGGGCATCGTTACCTCATCCATGCTATTATATGGCAGACAAGTGTGGGAATGGGGTCAGCTCTGCTGCTATCACGTCCCTTGGGTCAGATCACCTGAGTTCCTGAGAAGAGAACAGGGCCAGCTCTAGTGTGCTATTCAGATGTGGCACAGAGCCCAGAGACCCCTTTTTATTCCCCATCATCTTGGATTCTGTAGTGCTTCAAAATGAAGCCTAAAGCAAGTAAAGCAAAACAAGCTTAAAGTTAAAATTTGTTAAATGTAAAATGATATTCAAAATCAGGGATATAAAATTATATAAGGTTATTAAGGGTTGAATGTTTGAGTAAAACAGTTTAATTAACAATATACTTGCATCGCAGAAAACTCTGAGGCTCAAGTCCTCCTTGTAGATGGAACACAAACTTACTTGGATGGATGGCCATCCCACCAGAGTAAGCTGCAAGCTAATCTCCTTCCAGGACAAAAATGCATGGAAATAAGACCTGCCAGAAGTCTGCTCCTTCTACCAGTGGCTAAATAGGCCTGACTATCTCTTGACTGTGTAGGCCTGACAAGGTTCATTCATGCAGGCCTGACCAAAATAAACAAACAACCTTCCTTATCTAAAGATGAATTATTCTTCATGTTTTAAATGACAAAGAGATATAGATTATTTTGCCCAGTGGAGGATCTCAATCTACACCCACATCCTTAATGCCTCAAACAGCGTAGAGGCAAGTTGCAATTACTCTGCCCTCAATGTCTCCTGAAATGACATATGAGGATGCTGTGAACAGGAGAACATTGTATATAAGCCATCCACTGACTGGGATGGGACCCACATGTAAACAAAGACTGTACTTTTGTTTCCTGGCCACTCAGACATGAAAAATCACACAAAACTATACTACTTACAACACTGTTTGGTCAATGGTTCAGGCCTATGCCTAGCTAGCTCTTACATCTTAAATTAACCAATTTCTATTAATCTGAATATTGCCATGAGGCTGTAGCTTACCAGTAAACTTCTGGTGTCCTTCTCCTTCAGTAGCTACCTGATGTCTCCCTGACTCTGCCTTCTTTCCTCCATCTCTGCTTGGATTTCCTGCCTTGCTGTATTCTGCCCTGCCATAGGCCAAAGTAGCTTCTTTATTAACCAATAGTAATAAAACATATTCACAGCATACAGAGGGGAATCCTACAACATCTGTGTGCTAATTCAACTGGTCATGCCCTTTACCCTAACATTCAATTCTTTCTCTTAGCAAAAGCTAATTTCAGGATTCATACCCTAACCACCCTCCCCCCAAGTTCCATGATTAATGGAAGATTTCAGATACTGTCATCAATCTCACATCTTTGAAAAGTTATTCAGAATATTCACACAGAATCCTTGATAGTTGGGTTTCTATCTGTAGAGTCAACAATCTTCACCTTATATCCAAATAAAATGATCCATGCAAGCTCTTTCAGTAGCTTTCATCCTACAACAGCACCATTTGTTCCTGATGCATCTGCTAAAAGATCTTTTAGATATTGTGGAGAAACTGGTTAAAAGGGACATTAATATCATTCACCTGGGTCAGATACAATTCTTTATATTACTCCTCTGTTTTTGCCTGTCCCCTTCCTTTGACATTCCTTCCACTTGTATTTTTCCCCTTGTATTTTACATTTTTAAATAATTTATTCTTATTGCCCGACTTCAATTCCCTTCCCTCAACTCCTCCCAGGCCCTCCCCTGCATCTCGCTATTCCCAGATTTACTCCTCCTCCTTTCCCTTCAAAAAGGAGCAGGCGTCTCAGGGACATCAACCATACATGGCATATCAAGCTATACTAGGACTAGGTACATCCCATCAAATTAAGGCTGGATAAGGCAACCCAGTAGGAAGATAAGGGTCCTGAGAGCAGGCAAGAGAATCACAGACAGCCCCCTCTCCCACTTTTAGTAGTCTCACAAGAACACTGAGCTACACAACCATAACATACATGCAGAGGACCTAGATCAGACACATACAGGCTCCCTAATTGTCATTTCAATCCTTTTGAGCCACTATGAGCTACCCTCGTTAGCTGATTCTGTGGCCTGTTTCCTTATAGTGTTCTTGACCCCATCTGGGTCCTACAATCCTTTCTCGCTCTCTTCCACAGGATTCCCTGAGCTATTTGGCTGTGGTCTCTACATCTGCTTCTGTCAGGTGCTAGATGACATTTTTCTGATTATTCTACTTCTGTTAGCTCATTTTGGTGCAGCAGTCCTGACAATGGGACTTGTCATTGTCAGCCTAAATCAATTCTATGTCCACTTCCTTTCACAAGCCCACATTATTTCTCCAGTCTCTGTTCCTTCCTATCCCCCAATCTTCTCAGAAAATCTTTCAATTTTCTCTGTATTCAAATTATCAGCTTATAGTCCTCTAATAATTGTTTTCCAAGTCTCTTTAGGAATACAGGATGACAATCACATGATCCATGGCAATCTATAAGACAGTACCCCTACCACATGACCCCTCTTCAATGGACCCAGAACCACTCTGTCTGACAAAGAACCTCCTCAGTAGCCACGCTATAATGCTCCCACCTTGCAGTTTCTATGTCCGACATCTCAGGGTTAGGGATGCAGTTTCCTGATGAAAGACTACATTTCTCAGCTTCCCTGGGGACCACAGAAGTCATTTCTGCCTTGATAAGAGGTCGCATCCCATCTTCCTCTATAGGAATTTTGGCAATTGACATTTGTGGATAACAAAGATGTCTTCTCACTGTGGCAAAATGTGGCCATGCCTAAGGTCAGACCAAGTTTCTCTTTCTTTGCACCTTTTGTGTCTTTACGGCTGGCTGCCTTTAAATTAATTAACATGGACTGAGGGGGCCAGAAGAAGACATTGGATTTCCAGCGATTGGAGTTACAGAGATGACAGTCACCATGGATGTGCTGGGAATTGAACCCACACCTTCTGGAAGAGTAACAAATGCTTTCAAATGCTGTGCCATCTCTCCAAGCTCTAAAATGTATAATTTTTTAAAAAGGTGTGTGGGGTGTGTGTGTGTGCCCACGTGTTTATGTATGCCTGTGTTTTCTTGAGCTCACTGTGGGGTTAAATAGAGAGCCTCATATATGCTAAGCACATACTCTACCACTGAGCAACACTCCTTTTCCATATGCAGAGACTTTTTTGAAGCTAAAGGAACGGCTTCAAATTAGCGTCGTGTGATTTTGCAGGGCTTGAAGGTGCACCATCAAAAGTATGTAGCTGCTGTTTTTAATCCCAGCTCTACATCCCTCCCTACATAATGGGACAACAGCTGCTTCACCTTGTTAAAGTGGAGATTATGCTTTTAGGGTGCTTAGGGCAATCCCTGGCACATATGTGCTTTCGACACTTGTTCCCAGCATTTACTGTGACCATTTTCACAGCCTAAGTGGGTTTCTGTGTTGTACCTTCCTCGGGGAATTTAGCTCAACTTTAGCCTAAGTCAGGCTTGTCTAGTGTCTGGCTAATTGTATTTATCATCATCTTTTTTTTAATATTAACCATTATTTAACAATTTAAAAATTAAAAGGAAATGTATCCATGTAACCATTACTTTAGAAACTGGCTTCCTTAGAATCTAGGCAGCTACCTGAGGGCCTGTCTCAGGTACTGGGTCACCACAGATATTTCCCTAGGGTCTAATGTAGCCTCTAGCTTGGTAGGCATTCAAATAAGCATCGAATAACGGTGAATTAATGGAAAGTGAAAGGTACGCGGATTTCTCCAAAGACTATTTTTATATGTGATTTTGCTTTAATTTTCCCCCTTCATCTTTCTCAGTCAAAGTATGTGTGTAAAACAGCAAGGGAGGCAAGGCAGACTATTTTATTAGCTGGCTGAGAAGGAGAAAAGGAGGCCATTTACATGTAAATGTATGCTTAACTCAGTCCCTGATGGAGAATACCCAAAGGGTTCTGCCAGCTTCCTTGGATAGTAATTGGGAGCCTAATTCAGATAGGTTAATTGTGGGGTAGTGGCCAGGCAAGCCGGCCTGTGCAAACAGCAGAGCTGAGGAAAGGCCTCTGCTGGCTGAGGGAGGAAAAGAGAGGCAGCATAGGCATTTAGTGTGCCTCTAGTCATGGGTAACATCGGAGAGGCGGAGATCTTTCTCTACATATAAAATTAAACATTCCTCTGACCCACTAAGTGAAGAGTAACTTACGCTGTGTCATTAACACAAAGATCTTTGAAACTTCTTTAATTCTGGGTGGTATGGATTGGGTCCGGCTTTTCTCCCTAGCCCATACATGAAGGGAGTTAGGCTTCAAATGCTCTGTCTCACAGATTAACACAGTAATTTGGGGACCACTTTCAAACCTCTCAGTTTGCATTTCTGAAAATCAGAACTAGAGACACTACCTGGCTAGTGGAGTTTAAAGATTAGATAAGATATCGACATGAATAGTTTAGTGTCTGTCACTTAGTATGCAGCTCAGAAATTGTGGGCTTTCTTGTTTTCAAACTGCCTGGCAGTTCCTTAAAAAGTTAAATCCATATGCCTGCACTTCTACTCCTGGTTTTTGACACCAAATAGCTAAAAATTGTGTGTAAATACACACACACACACACACACACACAGAGAGAGAGAGAGAGAGAGAGAGAGAGAGAGAGAGAGAGAGAGAGAGAGAGAGAGAGAGAGAGAAGAATGAAAACCTGGTAGAGGCAGCAGCAGCAGCCTTAGCTTTTTGTCAATTAACTGGTAGGTAAGCAAACTGTTTTTTAATTGCACGTGATATGAGTTAGAAGAATAAATACAGGAAGCAATATTGACGAAACTCAAGAACGTTGTTTTTAGAAGCCATACCAAAAACATTACGTATGTGCTGTTTCATTCTCTATACATTGATACAAAAGGTAAACCTAGCTTATGGTAATTGATGTCGAAATAATTAATGGCCCAGGAGAGTTGGGACTGGCTGCAAGCTGACCACCAAATAGAATAGATAAAGAAGCATGTTAGAGTGGATAGATGGACCTTGGCCACACAGCAAAAATACAAGAAGCCACAGGTTTGATCACCTGTAATTTCTGGTGTAAAAATTAAGTCAAAATGGAATTGGGGGCCGGGAATTAAGAACCTGCAGGAGGTTCCATGCTGGGGGTGAAAATAAACAGCCCCAAAAGGCCTGACCTGCTCTTCCAACTAACAGTCCAGGTAACTGGGGCACAGCTACATCTCCACATGGATAGTTCCTGGTTTCTTTTCCTTAAGTTGCTATGGGCAAAAACAGATACAGGTCAAGAATTTGTCTTTCCAATTCTCTTTCCGGAACTATAAGTTCTTTTTTTTTTCCCAGCGATGTCTTTTTCTCTCAACAAAGATGAACATTAAGACCTAGAATCAGAGCATATGGCATATGACCAGGGGCTCTGCTGGAAGAGGGTGGTTTGCCAGTGTGAAGGATGGTGAGATCATAAAGGATATAGTGACTAAACCAGAGCATCACTGAAGAGGTGTAGTAAATAATCCAGGAGAAAGAAGGGCGCAAAGATATGTAGGCCTGCAAGACTTCAGAGATGTGAACTAACAAGATCCAGTGGAGCAAGAGTAAACCTTAGAAAAAGCAAATCAAAATTTGGTGATTGAGATAAAATTATGCTTGTTGTTGATGTAAAGGTTCGGTGATAATCTACCTTTGCAGAGAGAGAGAGAGAGGGGGGAGGGAGAGAGAGAGGATGTTTACTAAAAGATTCCTCTGAGATTTAAGCTCTACTACCTTCTCGGTTTGGGAAAGATATCTAAATTCATAGAAAGAGAGAAAGAAAGAGTGCAGAGGTCTTATCAGGATGAGAAGTGTGTTCTTTTTTTATACAAGGCTGAAAAGTATTATGTAAAGAGAGAGGTATGTAAAGAGAGAGAGTATTATGTAAGCCAGAGGTAACAGATGACACAAAGGAATCAGTGCCCTTCAGATAGAATGGGACTGACATACATATATCCTCACAAAGTCTGTGGCAGCATTCACAAGACATACACAGATTCAAGACAGAATGATCCCAACACTGAGACGGTGTAGTAGACATAGGCTCCCACCTCCAACCAAGAGATGTCCTGAAACAGATACCCATTAGCAAAGGAAAAGTCAATTACCAACTACCACAGTGGGTGATCTACTACTGTCTACAGATTCAGCCCCCTTCTGGCCTCTGCTGGTACCCACACTCATATGGCATATACACATACAGACATATAAATAAAAATAAAAAATAGATCTTAAAACGTAAACATGCAATAGCAAACTATGTCTAATTGCAGAACATATCTGATTTCAGAAGAAACAGTCAGATGTCACATGTCATATATGCTAGGGATCTGGTGAGGATGGTGACCGAAAGCAGTACTTCATCAATTAGCTGTTCCAAAATACTGAATCAGGACACATGTGCCAACCTTACTTTTTATGTCCATGTATAATGATTTCAGCTGCAATAGAAATTTAGCATTTTTTTATTAAGTTGTAGTATTTTCAACATTGCCTTATCCTAACAGTTGTATGAAACTATGATTTCATATTAAAAAGACTCATTTCCATTCTTTCTAAGAAGAAAAATAATAAAACCTCAACCGCATTAATACTACTGGCTTATCTAGCATATTTAAAATAAACACAAAACTGTTTTGATATTCTTTTAGTAATTTTATGACAATATAATAAGGATTAGCATATGAACACTATACTATATTAAAATGGAGAATTATAAACAGTCTCATATTTACAGCAGATAAACTTTTGAAAATAGGTTAAAATGCTCCCTTAAATATCATAAAAACTGAATTTGTGGCAATTTCTTCCTCTTGAAATAAGCCCTACTTATCAGCATTTACATAAAGTAACAATTATTTTTCAGGTAGAGAGATATTAAGACTTTTAAGTTAAGGCATGGGGAAAGAACTCCTCTTTTATATTATTATGGTATTAGTTCATCATCTGTAGTCATCTGGGAAGATCTTCTACTCACTAGTATGTACATAAAGGGAATTTATCAAATAAGCTAGTGTTTAGATGAGACTATGTATACTTACATTCTGGATTGTCTATACAGAGAATAATCCTCCTCAGTCTATAATCACCAGAACAAATCAGGTTTTTAACCCCAAATGAGCACTCATCCCAAGCATTCTCTAGTATGCAGTATCTAAAGCGTCGGAGATTGGGTGATGTGGAAGTTCTGAATATTGTTTCCAAATAAAAATTTATTATAAGAAAGAATTATTATAAAGAATTATAAATCTCACTCATCCCACAGTGAGATTTTTAGTTTTATAACAGTATCAGTGACAGACATCTATGTTTCTTATTTATTAAATTATTTGTGCAAATTGTAAATGAGTGTGTGTGTGTGTGTGTGTGTGTGTGTGTGTGTGTGTGTGTGTTTCCATGCGTGTAGAGACCAGCAGTCAACACTGGATGACTTCATTCATTACTTTAGCTTTGGAAAAGTTTTCTTGACATTTTCTTCTAACAGTTGCAGGAAACCCATATACACTACTGGTGGGAATATAAACTAGTCCACTCACAACAGAAGTCAGTACAGAGGATTAAAAACATTAAAAATAGGTGTTCCATAGGATCCAGCTCTTCTCCTATTTATTATTGATCCAAAGGATTTCAAACTTAAAAATCACAGAGACACTTCCACATTAATGTTCTTTGGGGCACCGTTCACAATGGATAAATTATGGAATCAACCTAGCTAGCTACCAACAGAGGAATAGGTGAGGAAAATGTGGTGTATATATAAAATGAAAATTGAAAAAACAGAAGAAAAATCAAGTCATTTGTAGGAAAATAAATGCAACTAGACATAATCATATTTTTTCTTTCACTTGTAGTTGCTGCATTTTATATAGACATATAAAAGTCACGTATGTATGATATACGTATACATATATCATATGAATGGAAAAGTAAAATGAGATCTAAAGAACAGATGATAGGGGAGAGAAACAGAGAAGCAGGGGGCATAGAGGAAATATACTCTACAAATAATATATACATATAAAACATTTTGAATAAATAAAAACATTGAAAACATACTAGTGAACTAAAATTGAGAGTATTTTTATGAATATGTGAGTTTGTCAGACAAAATAAGCCTGCATCTTTAGGTATGTTTTCTATGTAGTCAGTATTAATTTTATTCAAGTAATGCATTATTCATAAAATTAAATTATAATTTCCATTAGGGATTTTGTGTGTTCTATATATGCTAAATGCAAATATTTTTAAAATTATATAATGGCTATTTTGTGATATGTAAAAAGTAGCACATATACAATATGAATAATTAGCAAACTTCAATTTAATATTTACATTGAGAAAAAAGATTTTGTAGTTTTAGGAACTAGGAAAAGACTATATAAAATATCTGTTTCAGATGGAGAATGATAAAGAAAATTTTTAAACAAACATTTTCCAACCTTTGTAATTAAATAAAATGCAAACACACATATACATTCACATATTTATTTATGGACTTCCCTACACATACACATATATCAATTATAGAACTGCTGATAAAACTTCTTATGAACAAACTGGAGATGTAAACTGATGGAACAACTGGGAAAGTCAGTTTGAGAATTTGTTCAAAAGAAAATCGAATCACGCCATGATGTAGCTATGCCATCCCCATGTGTACATCTGAAGGAATCATGATGAGTATACTGTAGAGATTCCTACAGATTCATGACTACCATTGTATTCATAAAAGTGAAATCATGGAATAAATGGTATCAGTCTTGGAGTAATTACTGCGTGAATGGATAAAGAAACTGTACTATAGAGACACAGCCGAGCACTATTTATCTACCAAGAACAGCTAAATTATGTTGTTTTCAGAGAAAGGAGTAAAACTGCTTATTATATTATGAGAAATAAACCATACGTGCAATGACAAAAATAGATTTCTTCTTCTTCTTCTTCTTCTTCTTCTTCTTCTTCTTCTTCTTCTTCTTCTTCTTCTTCTTCTTCTTCTTCCTCCTCCTCCTCCTCCTCCTCCTCCTCCTCCTCCTCCTCCTCCTCCTCCTCCTCCTCCTCTTCTTCTTCCTTTATTATTATTATTAAAAATTTCCACCTCCTCCCCTCCTTCCATTTTCCTCCCCCTCCCCCTTCCACCTGCCTCTCCAGTCCCAAAAGCAGTCAGGGTTCCCTGCCCTGTGAGAAGTCCAAGTTCTTCCCCCCTCCATCCAGGTCTAGGAAGGTGAGCATCCAAACAGACTAGGCTCCCACAAAGCCAGTTCATGCAGTAGGAACAAAACCCAGTACTATTGTCCTTGGCTTCTCAGTCAGCCCTCATTGTCAGTCACGTTCAGAGTCCAGTTTGATCACATGCTCCATGAGTCCCAGTCCAGCTGGCCTTGGTGAGCTCCTATTAGATCAGTCCCACCGTCTCAGTGGGTGGGTGTGCCCCTCGCGGTCCTGACTTCCTTGCTCATGTTCTCCCTCCTTCTGCTTCTCATTTGGACCTTGGGAGCTCAGTCCAGTAGGCAGCATTCCTCCAAGGTTTCTGCTTTAGTTCCTGCCTAAAGTTTCTGCCTTGCTCTCTCTCTCCCTGATGGATTATGATTGAGATGTATAAGCCAAATAAGCTCTTTTATCACTCAAATTGCCTCTGGTCAAAGTGTTTTTTTATTTTTTTCATAGCAACAGGAACAAAACTAGGACAGGCCTCTTAGCAGGTTTGAAAAGATAGGTAACTAGATCAAGCAATAAACCACCTAGTCTTTGTCAGTGGTTTTTGTGTGTGTGTGTGTGTGTGTGTGTGTGTGTGTGTCTTACCAGTTTCATGCTATGCTGTAAGGTTCTCCTTACAGTTCCAGGCAATTCTCTTGAAGCTAAACTAGGGGACAGTACATCAGTCCCTCTTCTTTTAGATGCCCACATAGATGCTTTATTAAAAATTCATTGCAAAGTAGCTTGGGACTGAATAGTGATGTTGACCAGTTAAATCAGTATGAGCCACATTGCTTATTGATTCAAAGTTAGACATTTATAATATTTTTTTGCCTTCCAAGTATCCCAAAAGAAAAATAAATAAGAATAGGCACTCTCCTTTATAATTCAGTTATTCCTCATTCTACTGGCATTTCACAGGCCCTAATATAACAAGAAATTACTTATTCCTGGGTGTTGGACTGAGAAAAGCAACAAGTATATAATTTTTTTTTTTGGCCAGGCACTGGAAGAAATATTCAAGTAACAGAAATCTCTTTCCATTCGAATCCTCACATACACAAGTTCACAGTCATCTCTTCAGAGCAAGGTATATTTAGATAGCTTACAATTTCTGAAAAATTATCCACAGAATCCTGAAGAATGTGGTGGATCTTCTGGAACTGGACTTACAGATGGTTGTGAGTTAGAACTGGGACTTGAACTCTGGTCTTCAAGGAAAGCAGTCAGTTCACTTAAATGCTGGTCATTTCTCCATGACAGTTTTATGTTTTAGCTTCTGTTTTGTCTGGGAATTTCACTAAAGTAGGTTAATATTGCTTTGTGCAACAACATTTGCAGAAAGGTGTTCCCAGAGGAGAAAAGCATGATAAAGTAGATGGATGTTTATTCATTTCTTTGTTTTTGTATGTGTGGGCATGCAGGCTGTGTGTGGAATTCAAAGGAAGATGGCTAATGTTTTTACTCTATCATTCTCTGTCATATTGCCTTG
This sequence comes from Microtus pennsylvanicus, assembly GCF_037038515.1. NCBI lineage: Eukaryota > Metazoa > Chordata > Mammalia > Rodentia > Cricetidae > Microtus > Microtus pennsylvanicus. The sequence goes on from NC_134584.1 coordinate 99,233,021, forward strand.
AGACAGGGTCTTTCCTGGACCTGCAAACCCAGCCACCCCCAAGTCTCGTTCACTAACATCACGAGCTCTCCTTCAAAGCACTGGTGTTGCCAGAGGAGACTTTGTGCCAGCCATCTTGTGTGTGTGTCTGTGTGTGTGTCTGTGTGTGTGTATATGCTTTATATCTGAACTCACTTCCTCATGTTTGCACAGCATGTGATCCTCTAAACCCTGATCTATTTAGCGCAACAACAACAACAGGGTCACTGTTTCAAACCACACAAGGCTTGCAAGGACTATAACTGACAGTGTCACTCAATCTGACTTTGAACTTGTCTCAGACAATGGTCACCTATGTAAATGCTGATGTTAGAGGCACGAGGCACCACATCCAGATGAATTCTACACATCAGTGATCATTTCAAACACAATCTTGATTCTCTCCCAACTTCTTATTACTCTGTGAATCAAATGCAAACTCTTCGTGGACGATGAGTGTCTATCTTTTGTCCCTGTTTCTACACGCACAGACTTTGTGTCTTCCTCCAGTCCTCACCATCTCTTTCCACTATCCCAGGTTCTACTTGTTTGGTGTGAAGCCCTCTGAGCATAGTTCTGTTGCTGAGCTTTTGGCCGCTCTTGCACTCCTCCTCCTCGCAGAATTTTACTGCATCTTCATTCTTATCCAAATTCCACTTCAACAGAGAAGCTTGCCCTGACCATTCAACCCAAGTTATTAAATAAGATATTCCTTTTAAACTGTCCCACCTAAATAACACAAATATTTTTCATGTGCATTTATTTCTTATACATTCTTTCTCTTATGACATAATGCTAAGGAAAGAATGTGATATGAAAGAACCTTGGGTTCAATATCTTCTCCAATTCAGATTTTTTGCTGCCTTTGAAATCGGGCAGGAAGCCTAAAAGTGCATTAGCCATCTTGTGACCATGGCCCATGGAATCCATTTGCTGTTATCTTCTACTGCAACAGACTATGCTTCTCTAGCCTGCTTACGCTGCTACTGTTCCCCCTCTTGCTACAGAACCCTGCCTTACTCAGCACAGCAACAAATGTTCACTCCTCATTAGTTGTTATTATTACCACAGCTCTTATTGTGAATTTTTCTATTACTTAACACCCTAGAATGATCTTCTCTAATATATCAGTGCACACAGTGCTAGTCAGGGGAGATATATCCGTCTTCTATTGATTCCATAACTAACTACTACAAACAGAGCCTAAGCAAAAGTATAAGGATACATCTAAGAGTAGATTTGTGTTCTGGTAGTCTCTACTTGCTTCTCTGCTCTACCATCTCATAAGACAGAAATCAGTGTATTGGCCAGCCTTTTGACCTTTATTTTCCTTCCCCTGAAGGTTTTCAGTACGGATCCTTTTCAATTCACATTCATGTATTTTGCATATTTCAGCTCTAAGAAACCTAGGGATGAGGTTTGCTGGATTGATTTTGGTTGACGTGCTTCTCAGCTTCTCTGTGCCACTATGATACCTGCTTTAAAGCTAACATAGCAGAGCAAGGCTTTCCCATCTTTAAATTTATTTTCTGTCTCCTCTGTCTTCGTCTTCTATTGCATCTTTCTGACTATCTATAGTCAAGCCAACCTCATCTTTAGGGTCATTCCCAATTTTACTGGTAAAGCCCAGCTTTTGGCCTGGTCAGACAAAGGCTGGACCAGTTTGTTTCATGGACACAAGATAATTAGAGCAATTTTGGATATTATATATAAAGGCAGGAAGGAATGTAAGTAGAAGAAATTATAGGACAAGTCATATTCCTTAAATAGACTTCTCCTTGTGTCTCTCTATTTCAAAATATTTCTTGTTTGCCTTGGTTAAAACTAACACATGGATACTCAGAGTTGATTAAGTGACATTTCCTAGTGTCTACTATAAAAATTCTACTAGCGGAAAAGGAAACTAGAACGTTTCTCTACATACCAAACATACAAGAAAGAAACACACAAAGGCTATGACTATTTCATCTCACTAAAATTACCTATCGTGTGCCAAATTTTGCATTCCAAGCCCATTTTATTTATTGATGCATTCTAGAGAATATTGGTGCTTTTGCATTTTAATCTACTAAGAAGGGGAGCTTTTTGTCTCTCCATGCTATTGCACATGAAACTAGTCCTGGGAAGCTGAGAAGGCTTGGGATGATTGACACCCAACCTGTATACTTTTTATATTGAGATGTTAGCATGCCACTCATTGGGAAATAGACCGTTAAAGGCATTCACATTTACCAGATGGACTGTCAAGGTATATTCGGTGTCATCCCCTCTCCCGAATATAACTTAAATCGGATGCCATTTTGTCAAGTGTTTGAGATTTGATGTTCCAGAGAAGCTGGCTCCTACTATAGAACCTGCCTGTATGTTTCCCTGCTTACAGTAAGCACCAGTGCACCTCTAATTTCTCATCTGAAAGTATGTACAATGCCAAGAAAAATCATCTTCAGTTTGCTCCATTCAACCGCATCTCTTCACCATTATTGGATTTTTTTTTTATCTTACGAGTTTGACCTGCTGGAACACAGTGAATATGGAAATTCAGTTAGGAGTCATATACACAGGCTTTACTCGTGGGATTTTATTTATAGATCTTGACATTCTCAAATCTTTTGGAATTTGAAAAACATGAAAAAAGAGATCAATTCTTGCAATAGAAGATAGGATCCTTTGAAATATTTCAGGTTTTAGACGACCTTCCTTTCTAAACAGAAGCTAACTACAAAGTGTTTAACCTCAAATATATTACTGAATAAAGAAATACAAATGTTACATTCCACTTTGCATTTCATATAAAGTAGTATTTTCACTCATTTAAATCTTATAGTAATCCCATAAACTAAAACCATTGGTACCCCATAATGCTGATGATGTATATCAGGTACTGGTCTTGCTTAAGTTTTGATGACAAAATATGACTGGTTTGCTTAAATAACATGTATAATTGACATTTCTGCAAGCTAGATGGTTAAGATAAGAATGTCAGCAAGTATAGTTTCTGATAAGGTCCCTCCTCCTATGCTGCAATGTTTTTTTTTCCCCGAGTTTACCATTATTTCTTTGTTGGTTCTATGACCTTTTATACAATGTGTCTGAGACTTAATATATGTTCTACCTTCAGCAACCTTGTATTCTCATGAGAAGAACAGAAGATGGGAACAAATAAAGCCATATTTTGTAGACTACAATGATTCTTTAATCCTTAAATAGGTAATGATACATATAAAGTAGCAGCAGAAGTGTTCAGAAAATGACAACCTCACTCCATAGAAAAATAAAGCATAAGAAACTGACTAATTAGGAATTAGTGTGTGTACACTCTGGAATGGAAAATTTGAAACAGCTATTTTAAACAAACTCATTGAGGTTTGAAAAAGTATAAAGAAACAAATTCAGTATGATAACAGGGAAATTTAACAATTAAAACCTCACAGAAGTTCTTGAGACCTTTCTAAGAACTGAATTAAAAATTTCATACCAGCCATCAATATCAAGATAGAGCAAATAGAAAGAATTAGTGAACTTGCAGCTAGACTAGAAGAGATTATAGAGTTGGAGAAGAAAAATGAAAGTGGAATGAAGAAAGATGAACAAAATCTAAGGAAACCTCGCAACTGAATAATAGAGCAATTTTGGGGGTCACTGAAGCTCTAGAAGGAATTAAAATCTTGAAAGGAGTAAGAAGCTTATTTGAAAAGATATTAATAGAAAACCCCCAAACTCTAAGAAGGATTGTTATATTGATACAGGAAGTTCAAAAGGCAAAGCTCAGACTTAACAAAACCAAAGCTGTTTTGAGACACAATCAACTTCTCAATGATGAAAAAAAATGAGGCAGCAAGAGAAAGCACCGTGAGATTTTCATGATAATGAAAGAAAACAGAAAGAATCACAAAATCTTGCCAATGAAGAACAAGAATAGCATGCACAGTAAAGCAACCCCTTGGAAATGGAAGAGTCATAAAGACATACACAGACAAACAGAAACTCAGACACAGTATTGCCATTGGACTTCGTCCTAAAGGAAGTCTTTTATATAAGAAAGAAAAAAAACTTTAGCAGAGACATAGTTTGAGTTATTCATATTTTGTCTGTACGTCACATCCTTGGGAGTTAACGTTTATATATACAAATGCTGTTTTCTAATATTGAAATCTTAGGTAGGGAGCATTTTTGTACATAGCGACTTTCAAGTTGATAAAAATTCAAGTCACCTGGAAAGAGGGAACCTTTACTGAGCTATTTTCTCCATCACATTGGCCTGTGTGAAAGGCTTTGGGACATTTTCTTTACTGAAGATTGATGTGAGAGGACACAGGTCACCATAGATAGCGACATCCCGGCCCCATTTTAACCATCTTAAAGACTTCCTTTTGGTATAATAGGGAGATGGTTATATATGTCAGTTTGCCAAGGAAGAGCCAAATACCTTTTCAAACTTTATCCAGGGTGTTGGATGAAGTCGCCAATAAAATGCACAGAATGAGTAAACTGTGGTCCCCTGCTCAGTGTTGGTAGGCGTCTGTCAGCTGAATACGCTAGTAATTTATACATATTAAAGGCTGATATTCTCTCAAGACAGAGATTTTCCCCACCTAGAAGTCTTTGGTTCGAGAACTTTGCTCTCCCTGATTTAATAACAGATTGCTACCTTTTGACTTGAACTTGGGTAAAATCTCTGAAGATTTTAGACTTTTTTGATTCTATAGCTCCATAAGTTGAGTCCTTATAATAAATCAATCTGTAGGAGACTCTACTGATTTTATTATCCAAGCATTGTTGAGACTCGACCCTGCTTACCTTCTAAGATCAGCCAGGAAACGCAGTGTTCAGAGTGTTGCGGCCATAGATTATCTGACATTTTGACTTGTGTAGAGAAAATAAATAGAAAGGGATAAGTGCAATAGTTAATTTCTTCAGTCCTATTTTTAATAGGGAATTGGGATTCCCTTTTGGGATTCTTCGTTTTGTTAATAAAAGAATTTTAAGAAAGATTCAACATGAAACTCTATAACAATCTTATCAGGCTCTAAAGGAGAAGTTATCAGGACAGAAGTTATATATCCTGGCAGCTGCTGGAAGGAAAGAAGTGGACAAGAGAGAGAAAACCGTGTCCCTTTAAGGCTCCAAGAAAGCAGGTGTGTTAGCAGCAAAGGTCAGCTAGCAGCTGCATGGTGGGGAGGGACAGAGACTTCAAAGAAAGAGGGTGACGCCGGAGAAATCAGGCAAGATGTGTGTACATTTTTGTTCAGTATCTGAAGTAAAAGAGACAGTAAGAGTAAAAAGTAAAAGTTATCATATTGAATTGGAACCCCCCCCCCAAATCAGATAGTGCTGCAGGGAGGAAGCTCCGAGGACATCTCTGTGACTGGGGGTTGGGAGGGAGGCTTCTGAAAATATCAACACATCTCAATAAGATTTTCCTTTCATCTCCCTAGCAAGGATTTGAACACCTACCACAACCAAAGAGGGGACTGTACTTTACTCATTAAATGCATTTCAATGTCAGTTTCATCCAAAGACACAACTGCTGACCTCGTCAGATGAGTTTGCTTTCCTGTGGGCCAGGCTCTTAGACAATGAACTGATAAACCCAGCTAAGTGAATTCTTAGGGGCGGAGACAACAGTATGCGATGTAATTGATAGGCCCAGCTAAACGTACTCTTAGGAGAACAGACGATAGGATGTAGTGTTCCAATCCTTGTAAATCTGAACGTTATGTTGCAATCCAGGACCAAAGATAATAAAACTCACATTTCATTCTTTTGACCAGGTGTATGTAGTTTTCCTCAACAGGCCTGAAGAAAACCTTACTATTTCCCCTTTTTTACATTGTATTTTAAATCCTAAAGAGGGAAAATTATGATTTTTTTTTTACCTTTCGGGTGTTACGAGGGAAAAAGAAGGTAGGGTTCATATCAGAACATGAGGGAAGGAATTATCCTCCATGGACTTCAATTTCCACCTAACTACAAATATCAAAAGCCCCAGTATTTTCTTGATTATTTTAAATTTGCTTTGTTTACATTTTCAAAAAGTTACTCTCAATTCCATGGCAAATTTGATGCGAAAGTCCACTCAACATCCTAGAGCATCAAAGGACTGGGAAAGTATTTAAAAGGAGGCAAACAGAATGTGATGTGTCTTTGTCATTAGTGATAGGATTTGTTTTTCTTTTTGTAATGCATGATTTATTAAAGGAATTTGAACCTATTAAATCAGGGTAAGACAGAATGAAAATTCATATCCTGTTTATAATGAGGCTTTGAAAATGATGCCAATTCATTTAACAGGCACATGATGAATATTTATTAAGAACTTACTGTATTCCAGGAAATCTGCTATGTGGGATACATTAAAGAATTAGATAAATATACTTCCTTCCCTCATGAAGATTGCCATCAAATGTGGGATATTAAAAGCTAAACAGCTGCTGGGAGGTTAGAAGGTTATGGAACCTTTCTCAAATAAATATCACATGATCTTTGCTCTTAAAATGTGCAGAGTATTTCAGTAACAGTCACTTACAGGCACGATGCCAAGTTGGAGCTCAGATGATGGAAATTTAGTATCAACAGGCTCACAAGAGTTAAAAAAAGAGAATCAAAACTTTCAAACAAGGAACTTTAGTAGTTGCTGTCAACTTTCAATGATAATTAAAGCTTCCAAAGATTAGAGTGTCTTATAATTATTTACACAAAATTGAGAATTTAGTGATCTGATGTCCTAGCAATACATACTAGAGGATACTATCATTATGGTTGCATAGTCACTGTCTCTCTTCTTCCATACTTTACTGACTCCAGCTAATTGCTTCTCTGTATAACTTGTATTGTAAGAGGGCGATTGGGCTGCAAATCGCCCTCTTGAGCAAGCCTTTTATGCCAAGTCCCTTATAGGCGTCTGTGCAATTTGAATACAAAGTAATGTGTGTTGAGCAATTGTAGGTGATGTCAGTTAGTACAACAGTTATGACCACATCCTTCATGAGGGGAAGAGTCGCAAGCTGATACATCTCTACCTTGCAGAGACAAGTTGTATGGATATATTCGTTCATTCCTCTTTCTGTTTAAAAATAAAAGTTGAACATCTAGTTCTGAAGTGTTGCTCGGTGAATTAGAAAAGTCAAGACTCTCCCTACTTATTTCCATTTTCTTGCCTTCTGAAAATATGGTCATTAATTTCAGTGGGTTGGGTAGTAACGGACTTCAGTGTGGCTGCCACTGAAGTCGCCAGTCCTGAGGTCTGGTTCCAGTAGATGTTAACTCTTAATTCTATAGTTGTATGATTTCTTGTAATTTTACAGAATTTCTCTGAATCCCCGGGCATGCTCCTTCATCTATGCTGCTGCCTCCATACCTGCATGTTTACTTCTCTGACTTGCTTCTGCAGTATGAAAAAGACTCACGATAAAAATTAGTCATTTTATTGATTTTTTCATTAAAAATTCCATTAGCATTTTTTGTCAGATTAAGGTGAAATCGCTGAGGATTGTAGAGGACAGGAGGTAAAGTCATATCTCAGAGGATGTGGCCTCTACACAACTGCTTAACCCTCAGTAACTTACATCCTCATAGTCATTAGACGGTGCTTCCTCAGTAGGCATTTTAAGTTCATTCATATTCACATTCTCCCAGTTTTTATTTGATGTCTTTGTGGTAGGTCATTTTAAATGTGGCTCCATGTAAGTCCTGTTTTTCTGCATTTCTGTTCTTTTCTATTTCTTCCCTTCAAGTGTGGGTGGTATTGTTGCTCTGATTGTACACAGGACCTTAGCTTAACATAATTTGATTCATTTTTTTTCTTATTTTCAATGGTATGAAAATGAGCCGCATTCAATAGAAACCATCCTTCAAATTTTAAATTTTACTATTTTCCTAGATTTGCAATGCACTGTCAGATAACCTTACAACATTCTGGTCATTGACAGAAAATAATTCTGTGTAAACTTTATGGTCATCCGGGTAAACAATCCTTCTTTGTAGTCTATCCTCTCAGGCCTGTCAATATTATATTAATGAGTTTAGATGTGAATCCCTTGAAATTTAAGCCTCGACTTAATTGCAGCCCCAGATAGCACTAAGATTGATTTTATAGGGGAGTCTCTGGTACAGATCTACTGGTCAAGCTTCTCTCAGACATCAAAATCATACAATGGTAAAGTTTGCTTTTTTAAGCTACAATTTTAAGTTTAATTTGTTATGCAGCAGTGGATAACTAATGCAGTGTTCAAATCAATGTACTAAATATTGTTGGATTGCTTTAAGAGTAGACCTTATTTACTACCAATACATTGAAGACAGAAAGAAGAATTACAAATTACTTCTTCCCCAAGGATCATAAGATTGACTGAATACAAGTTGGGGCTTAGAATAACAGAAAATATAAAGAGGAAACCTAATCATAGGACCAGCCCATCCTTTTCAATTGTCCCTTTTTACACTTTAAAAAAGAAAGGGACCTCTGATGCTTTTCAACTGATGTGCTCACCAAATGATTTTATAGAAAAAACCTGGGGGTATCAATTATGTATACTGACAGGTAAGCAAGATCAAAGTTTGGCACAGCTGTGGTAAATAACCGGGACAAGTCTATCTTAATTTTTTTTTTTCTGGCAGGATTCAAGCTTATATTTGACAGTGTTGTATTGTGTCAGACAGAAGAGGCTTAGCCAGGGGAAGGAAATCTCTTGAGACAGCGGTGGTGTGCTACAAGTCTGAACTGAGCATTATGAGGTGTTCCTTGGTTTTCTTTGTCTTATTTTCTATCGTTAAATGTGTTAGATGTGAGATTACACTATTTGACCAAAAGGCTCACAGGCTTGAACACAACCTGCTACCAGGGGAGATCCTGGGCCTCACTCAGTTTTTCATTATACCCCAAGACTCTACACTCTAGACACATGAAAGCTCTGACATATCCATTGTGTTTCTAGGTAACTCCTGCCTTTCAAACCTTAGGAACACACTTTATATGTCCGAAATACTCTCCATTGTCCTGGGTGATACTTACTCGCCTTGTAGCAGTCCGTTATCACATTTGCAAGACATTGTAAATGACTGAACTCATAAAATTTAGTAGCTCCATTCCCTCCTAGAACACTTTATATTTCATTAGATTATTTGCTTGTATACCAAAACCTGAATTGGATGCCAAAGGATCCATGCAATGTCTACACAATGACTTTATTTTTCAAATCAAAAACCAAAACCAACCAACCAACCCACCAAACAAAACAAACAAAAACCACCCAATAAACAAAGCTCTTGGAATTATTTTAAGAGCTTAACCGAAAAAAAAAGTCATCAGAATTAAGCACTATACCCTTGTCTTATAAACCCAAGTCTCTGCTCTTTGTTTTGTACGGTCTATAGCCAAGATCTGTGACTCTTTTAAAACAAGGGCTGTGTTTGTTCATTTCATGTTCTCATTACCTGTCATAGCTCTTGCCATATTGTATAAATTCATCAAGTAATTGACTAAATGAATGAGTGAGTGAATGTTTAATTATTGAGTAATAAATGGTTGCACTCTAGGCCTTATCATGGGCAATATCCTCTCTCTAGCTTTTAGCCATTTAGAAAGGTCTCCAGCTTTGGCTCCCAGGCAGAGCCATTCATCAAGTCTATGATGACTGAAAGAATTTAAATGATCCTAGGGAGACAATCCACACTCTGCTTTGCTTCCATGAACTCTGATCTCCCTAGTAACGTATCTAAGCTGACTTGTTTTTACCTGCCGGAGACAATAGTCCCATTCAAACAAACTATATAGGAAAAATTCACTGTCTTACTGACCTGGAAAAGAGCTAGTCTTTCTTTATTCATAACTCCAGAAAATGCAGTTTCTAACTTATTTGCTCTTCTGTCTGAATGTCAAGTTTCTGTGCAGACCCATTCTAACAATCTAGGTGTCCTGCAGCTGTTTAGAAACCAGTCTCTCATCTCTCTTCTTTTAACTGTTTAGATCACAAGTTTATAATAAAAATAGGAAATTATAGAATGACTGACTTTCTGACCGGACTAAGGATTAACAAGTGTTCTATGTTGGCTCAAACGTGATGATGAGTAGGTTTCAGAACTGTATCTGCAAAACTTTAGTATTGTTAGAAATTCTTTCAGAGTTGTGTGTATTGAAAAAGAATTTTACGCTGGGTGGTGGTGGCACAGGCCTGTAATCTTGGGAGACAGAGGCAGAAGAATCTTTATGACTTCCAGGCCAGCCTGGCCAACAAAGTGACTTCTAGGACAGGTTCCAAAACTACACATATACACAGAGAAACACTGTCTTAAAAAACCAAAACCAACCAAACAAACAAAAAAAAAAGAAAGAAAGGGAATTTCACAATATTGAAGGTGAAGGTTGGTAGGTGAATGTGTGAAATCCATTACTGTTTGCTCTGCTTTAGAAAAAATATAGCATGGTATCCATGCCACATAAAAATTTAAAATCAAGTTTCAGTAACAGGTAGTTACTGTGTAAGTAGTTATTAATAGCTAAGTGCAAGACATTTATTTCAGAATAGCTTTTCCTCCAGGGTTAGCAATTCCATTGATTTCCATCGCAGACCCAGAAGTCGTAAAAGAACATGTGTGAAATGATATAGTGTTAACTAGGCCAGTGGCAGTAGTGCTAGGATTATCTCTGAGTGGGCAGAGGAAGGGAAACTCAATGGATTTCAGCACGCTCTTGTCTATCTGTGTTTAGGGATCTTGGAGGAATCTCCATCAAAAGGAGGTGGAGAATTAACAGAAGATAGAACTGCACAGTTAACTTCCATGAGGCAGTCAACATGGGAGCTTTTCAGTGATGCAGCTGCTGTTGATTCACTCAGACTCCTGTCAATCAGTCCACTGAACACATCTGTGGACCACATTAGACTTGGGTGAAATCAGCTTCTCTGCAGAGTGGTTGGTGCCCTGTCTGTATACAATAGCATTTATTCATGTCTTCCCAGGACAGGGACAGCAATAGCACAGGTGTATCTGTCACATACAATTTAAAAGACATTCCTAATATCAAAGTAAGAGAAATTTATAGTTAGGAACACTTTGTGGGCATGACTTCAAGCAAGAGATTAAGACCCTGCTTGAAAACTTCAGGAATCAGAAACGTTGTTGGGAGACTTTGAAGACTTATGAAAATTGTCTTTGGCAAAATTCCAGACTCCAATAATATATTACTTATTAGAATTGTCTGTTAGTGTATGAATTAGATTATACACTGAAAGAGATAGCAAAAGGACTGCAAGTCAATGTAACAAGACAAAAGGAAAAAAAAAATGACTCTTCAGGCAAAGCAATTGTTTATTGATAACAGGGAAAGGATGGAAGTGCTTACTGTTTTCCCTGTTGGCTCATCTGTCTAAACAGCTGCAAAGCTTATGTTTTTATTTATTCTTCTGACTGCTACTAGCTTTGAAACTCCATTGAATAGATTAACACTCCCATTGTCTTCCTAAATTGTCGCATCTCACTGTATGTGGCAGAATCATCACCGCCACCATTTGATTTCCAATTGTTAAAGGCGGATGTTTGTGAGGCAGACAGGGCTGGCTGCTCTGCATTTAATTGGAGAGTATGGCCAAGCAAACCATTAGCATATAGAGACGCAAATCTCTGAAACTACCGTTTGGAGATAGAGCCCATGAAGATGCCACATAACTCGCAATTAACTTAATGCCACACATTTAGCACAATTAATTACTGCCAAAAGATCTGAATTCCGTTACATATAAACTTGCTAAGCATTTCACTTGCTCGCAAAGAAGTCAGTCCTACGTTATTTAAAAATAGAAACGTCATTTCCACTTCTTCCTATGTATGTATGTGTGCTATTTATAGTTCCCTTATAGACTGCAAATTTTGCCCCAATCCCAAGAATCTTTTAATGAGATGCTACCTTGAAGTCACTAACCAAACAAATCCTTTTTTTAGTTCTTGGAGAATTTGGGGAATAGAGATTCTAGTAGCATTTTCAAAATTCTGAAAAGTTCTCCAGTTTATTATTGTTAAGGAAACTTAGAGCCTTCTCAGGATATTAAGGAAACAACAAAGATACAGTCAAGCCAAAGACTTGATTAATTAACATTAATTTATTAATGCCTTTCATGCATATTTATTGAGTATCTTCAATGTGAAAAGGAGTTCTAGCCAGGTTATGGTTGATATATACATACTTGTCAAAATCCATGGGAAGAGAAGAGCATGTGAACTTCTTTGTTGTTGGTTTTGTACTAATTATGTGTTAAGAACTACTGGGCCAAAGGTCAAAGAGAGGTGCTGTGTTGTGAATGGGAGAGACTTTAATGATCATTCTCACAAGGTCACCAAATTATATCCAGAGGACCATGTGGAATTAGAGAATTTATTAGACTCCTAGGCTCTGGAGAGCAGTGGATGGTGGCATATACAAAGGATTTATGAGTCAAGTTTTTGGGGAGCCTGTTCAGCCAAGGATGTGGAGATTCTAAAGAACTTGAGGAATTATTGGGGAAGTGCATTATTGGGGTTGATAACTTTCTGGGGACAAGGAGAGAATACACAAATAAAAGTATTGGGGGATTTCTTTGATGCTTTTGAAGAAGTAGATCATAGAGGAAAGCTAGAGAAAAGATTCACCAGGCTGCTTGCTCGCAGGTGTGTTGAGGACTCCGAAATGTATGGCATTTTAAGAATTGACTCTACAGATGTTGTTTTTGCAAAGCTGATAAACAAACCCTAAATAGAAAGCAAATATTCTTGTACTTTATTTTCTAGCATTGTTAATTATTTTAATCTGTCTCCTCAAAAAAGAAACAGGTTCTGAGCTGACTGGATCATTGATCTTGAGCAACAAACACATAACATCACAGAAAAAGACATTTTTCTCACTTCGTGCTTAGCATTTTCTCCTCCTAGATTTAAACTCATATGGCCATTTTTCCTGATAAGAATCACAGGTCTTAGAATGGCATTAAAAGTCAGAAAGACGTTCTTAATGTTTATGAGCTGTGTAACCTTGAACACCTACGTAATCCTCAGCAAGCTTTAGGTATCTTTATGCATTGACAGGGATTATCATATCTACCACAGAACAGAATAATAAATTCTAAATGAGTGAATACTCAAGGCCAGCATATGACAGCCACGAAACATCAGTATCATGTATTGCATGATCATCTGATTTAAAACCCACAGGGAGAAATGCTTCAGAATGAACAATCCTTTTCAGATTTTAGAAATGTAATATTAAGTATATGTTCCACAACACAGAACAATGATATACCAATTATTAAGTCTTCAAATTTAAAAAAGATTTTTTTTTTAAAGATCATAGACCATAATTGACGGAAAGGTCTGGTGGCAAGATCAGTAGGCTGGCTAGTCACATTCGATCTGTTCTTAGCAAGGAAAGAGGGGGGGGGGGAGAATGTGGGTCTGAGCTGTAAGGTCACAAGACCCATCCCAAATAGCCCACTCCCTCTAAGAGAGGGCTCCATAATCCTCCCAAACAGTGCCAAAAACTGGGGACCCAGTCTTCACATTCAAACTGCAACTGTCTCATCTTGAGCTAACAGGTTGCAGTGGTGCATTATCAAAACACCAGTAATTGCAAATTACAAGCTTAATATGTATATTATGGGGTGGGAAGGTAGCAAATATTTGGTAAATATTTGCTATATTTTTGGGTGCATGTTAAATGCTTTTCCCTTCTTTACTTAGTTGGCCCACCAAAACAAAAAACAAACAAACATGGCTTTCCTTGAGTTGAGGGTTCAATCCCTGGCTTTCCTCTAAGGAAAATTTCTGTTTTAGTGTGAATCCACATAAGAACCTGCCCTTCAAAACATTCTTTACTCTGGGAACTCTTTAGTTTCTTGCACATTGTCATTTTGTTCCTGTTTCCCCCAGTAGGGACGAATTGTGAACTTCCTTTTTCAGCACATGGTGTGGTTACAGTGGTGACATCACGTCTTATCTCTGATTATGTTCATGGTATTGTTTCTGATTCCTGAGGGGTAGTCCCTAGCCATAAAGCTTTTCTGAATATCGTTTTTGCATCTTCATTGAGATAATCATAAGTGCACAATCAGATACAAGTGGCTTGGGTATAAATAACACAACTATACACATGTATACACAGAAATAGGCACACATATCCCTGTACAGAGCCACATGAATTACACACGTGAACACACATGCACCCACATATGTGAACACACATGCACCCACACCCATGTACTTTCTCTCTCATATGCTTTCTCCTAGAACATATACCTAAAAAAATTGAGATGTGTCTTCTTGACTTACGTTCACTGAAAATCAGGCATAGCTTAAATATAAACCTGAAATGAAATCGACCGAGAAGCTGCTGCCTATGTTTCTCGAGTCTCCTTCCTTGAAGGGCATCTCATAAACAAACAAACGACAAAAAAAATAAAAGCCCACTCAGTAGATATTTAAAACAGCTTAAGCATCATAATATATTCTATTCTGGGTCACTTTGCACACTCAAATTGTTTTCTCAGACTATTAACAATGTCATGCTGAGCAATTTAATAAACACAATCAGTGGTTAAGTCTGCTACTTTTGTTTTACTGGTCTGAAAAATCATTACCATAGATATCTAAGCTGTGGTGATAAGCCTGCTTCCCTAAGTGGAGAACCTTGAAGAATAACTCCTGCATGTATGATGAGGAGCGTTTTTTCATGGGCGACACGGTTTATTTTGCAGTTTCCAGTCACACTCAAATTGTTCTTGAGGAACAATTTAGGCATCATTTCTGCAGGCCTCCCACACTCGGAATAGGTTAATAGTCAATGTCACCTTCCCTGGGCTATTCTCTGTATAGACACCATTAAGGAAAATAGCGAGTTCAGTGAGTGGCATATTAAAGTCCTAGCCCAGAGCTGTCTGCCTCTGGCCCCAGTAGTTGTGATCATGGCCAACCCAGAAAGCTCCAGTCATACCCTTTCCAGGCTGTAACTACAAGGAAGGGCTGAGCATAAAGCTGAAGCATGGGAAAGGCAAAACTGGCAAGGTGGGGGGAATACAAAAGAGGCTGAAACAGATTACTGATCAGTCACCATTCAAATTCATTCTTCTCCCACTGTCTTGGAGCCTTCCTCTTGCTTCTGACCATTCTATGCTCAAAAAATGTTTTTGTGGATGTGCTTTTTATTAGATCTTCAGCCACTGTTCTTCCTGCATTTATTAGGGAAGACCAGGACTCTTGCCCCTTGCTATTCTCCTTGCATGTCGTGTTTCAATAACTATATCAACATGCTTTTTTAGAATTAAGTCCTTCCCCCAGCAAATCTTTGCTGTTCTCTGGGAAAGAACAGTTGTTACACATATTCCATGTTGATGTCAGGAATGACAAAACCAGCCTTAGTTCTTTCTTACTTTTGACCGGTTGGAATTGTTAAGCCAATGATTGAGATTAATCAAGAGTCTAAAGCCAGGTGTGGTGGTGCATACTATAATTTCAGAACTGGAAAGACTGAGGCTGTACCATTGCCATGAGTCTGAGGCCAGTTTGATTTACACCCTTCTAAAATAACCAAGGTGGGAGGCAGGAAAGAAAAGAAAGAGGAAGAGTGAATGGATGTACCTTTTTTGGTATTTTATTTTTATTTCAACCTAAGCCTTGAGCCTACACTATACCATACACTTTTCTTGACTTTTATATAGCATTTTAACTCATTTGCCTGTTGACATTTTTTACTTCAGTTGAACAGAAATGGATTAATCATAATTCTGTGTTCATATTGTACTCAGATATTTTTATATTTTCATTGCAGTTGACCCTGTAATACAACAAATTCTTCACAGAACAAACCAAAGTATAAATAAATAAGTAAATGGTACCCTTGCAGAGGGAAGAAAAATGAATACCGAAAAAGCAAAAGGAAAAAGGAAATGTGAATTACTAGGAATGACAAACTAGCCTAGGGGTTAGAGAAGAGAAAGAGGGAAGATTATAGTTACTCTAGATCAATTCTCTGTGCAGGATCAAGTCATAGGTTTGTAAAAATAGTTCAATGTTACATTCAAAATGAAGGTTTTCTGCCCTGAAAAAAAAAGTTCCCTGTGCAGAAAAACCTTCAGCAATTTTGTGACAATATACTGGAATTAACGGCACTCTGGGAAGATGGATTCTAAGATTATGAATCTATGAATCGGCAGGTGATTGAGACAATCTGGAAGGACTAGAAGAAGGCTGAGAATGTTAAGTGATGACTATGCAGGTGGTCGCAGGACATACACATCCTAGCACGTGGCAGGACTCAGGCTCCAGTTTCCTTTTGCTTCTTTCTATATATCTGTTCTAACCTATGCTTCCGGCTATATTTGGTTTATTTTCCTCTCTCTCCTTTCTTGTCACCTCCCCTTTTTGTCCTGTCTCAGAAGTTCTTGGTCTGTTTTGTTTGTGTTAAAGGCTCTGCTTGGCATGTAAGCCTTAAGGCTTTAAAATATAAGAGAGAGACAGAGACAGAGACAGAGAGACAGAGAGATTTATCTATTTATAACAACCTAGGTGTTGTGTTATGGTGAAGAATATAGTTCAATAAAATAAGATGCCTAGATGCTAATTTCTCAAAGTTCAAACAATTCCTTTTGGGAAGAATCACACACAATTTACCAGTTTGGAAAGCTGAGAAGTCTGCGTGATTCAAAAAGCCCCTCTCCCAAACTGGGATCTTGGGGGTGGGGTGGAATGGGGGGTAAGGGGAGATGGGGAGAGAAAAGGGAGAAGGGGAGGATGAGGGAAAATTGGGGAAAAAGGATGATTGGGATAAAGGAAGGTTGGATAGGGGAGCACGGAAGCACAATTCTTAGTTAAGGGAGCCACCTTAGGGTTGGCAAGAGACTTGAACCTAGAGTGGCTCCCAGGAGCCCAAGGCGATGTCCCCAGTTAGTTCCTTGGGCAGCTGAGGATAGGGAACCTGAAATGACCCTATCTTATAGCAATACTGACGAATATCTTGCATATCACCATAGAACCTTCATCTGGTAATGGATGGAGATAGAGACAGAGACCCACACTGGAGCACTGGGCTGAGCTCCCAAGGTCCCAATGAGGAGCAGAAGGAGGGAGAACATGAGCAAAGAAGTCGGGACCACGAGGGGTGCACCCACCCACTAAGACAGTGGGGCTGATCTATTGGGAGCTCACCAAGGCCAGCTGGACTGTGACTGAAAAAGCATGGGATAAAACCGGACTCTCTGAACATGGCGAACAATGAGGGCTGCTGAGAAGCCAAGGACAATGGCACGGGGTTTTGATCCTACTTAATGTGCTGGCTTTGTGGGGGCCTAGCCAGTTTGGATGTTCACCTTCCTAGATATGGACAGAGGGGGAGGACCTTGGACTTTCCACAGGGCAGGGAACCCTGACTGCTCTTTGGACTGGAGAGGGAGGGAGAGAGGAGTAGGAGGAGGGGGAGAAGGGTGGGAGGAGGGGGAGGGAAATGGGAGGCTGGGAGGAGGCGGAAACTTGTTTTTTTTCCTTTTCTCAATAATAAAAAAAAGCCCCTTTCTCAAACCCTGTAAGAAGTAATGATGGTTGAGAAGAAACTGGCAGAGCCACCTTCAAAGTGTTCATGGAATTCCAAGGGTGCAGTTTTTGTGAGTTATCACCAGTGCTTGGGTGGACTTTTGCATGATGTAACAGCCTTTGAGTAATCTACACTTTTGCCAATTTCCTCACTAAAATTTGGTATGTAATAGCTACCTTGCTTTACCAAGATATACCTGGGCGAGATATTTCCCTCGGTCTGCCATCAGTGCACTATTGGGATAAACAGATATTTGTCCTTGTTTCCCCAGGAAACTTTAACACAACTATAGAGCTGACGACTAGTGTTTAATAGACAATAAGGTCAATGAAAGAAAGAGAGAGGGACAAGTTCAAGGAGGTCCTGATGTGAGCTATGTTAATTAAAGGATTTAAGACATACTAACTAACTGAGTGGATGACTTTCAACATGTTAGAGGATATCAAACCTCATTTAAACATCTATTCTCAAAATGTAGTCGTAAACTAGGAAAGAAAACCAATGAGTGCCTGTAGTTGATATTTTCTTTGGGCCACCAACCAGCTCCCAAATAAAGACATGGAGACTTGTTATTAATTATGAATGCTAGGCTTGTCTTACTTGCTCTTTTAACTTAATACAACCTGTTTCTCTTCATCTGCGCTTTGCCTAGGAGTTTTTTACCTTTCTTTCATTCTGTATGTCCTTCTTGTCTGCTTCCTCCATGTTTATCTGTCAGGCCCTTGTTGTCTCCCTTTCTTCCATAAATTACTAACTTTCTCCTTCCATTTACTGTCTCTACCCTTAAGTGCTGCCTCCCTCACTACTGGCCGTTCAGCCTTTTTTTTTTTTTAAAGACCAATCAGGTGACTTAGGTAGGCAAGGTAAAACAGCAACTCATATGTACATAATTAAACAAATGCAAAACATCTTCACATAGTTAAATAAATAGTCTATAACAAAACAAATGTAGCACATCTTTGCTTAATTTAATGAATGCATTATGTTTTCTGCCTGGGCATGTTTTTGCTCAGATTCTATGTAGTGACTTGAGTGTTGATGCCTGTATATAAATAAGATGGAAAAAGCCTTTAGAAACATTTCCAAACATGTTTGAATTTTCAAAATTAAAAAGTTTCCACATCTCTGTATTTTCATAGCCTTTCACAATCATGTTTTTATTATATGTATGAATCTTGAATGTTTTAATTTTATTTTGAAAGCTTTCATATTTTAAAAAAATTATTTTCTAAGGGGCGGATACTCTTGGTTACTTACTTAAAATTAATTTTTGAAAATTTCATTCATGAACGCACTGCATTTATATCATTTACTTCATATTCACCTCTTCCATGACTGCTTTTAACTCCTACCATATCTCTCACCTACAAGCTCATCTCAAATTTGTGACTTCTTCTTTCTATATTCTTGTAAATATATGTGCATATTCATCCTACTGAGACTAATTAATGCTGTCTGCATGAACACAGATTTAAGACTGACCACTTAAATTTGGGCAATCTCTCACAGGGCTAGACCAGGCAAAAGTTTACTACCTCTCCCTCAGGAGCTATTGACTCCCTGTAGCTCTTCATCAAGGGGTGCAGATTACAGTCATGTTCACTTGTAGCGTGCTGTAGTCTTGTGCAGGTCTTATGAAGGCAAAGACCTTGGTTGTTTCCACACAGGGGCTCTATGATCTCAGGTCTTTTGATTCTATGGGTTTTCTTCTTGGGTCCTTGACCAATCTGGGCCCTATAATCTTTTCTCTCCCTCTTCTGGAGGATTCCCCAAACTCCATCTAATGTTCAACTGTGAGTCTCTGCAACTCTTTAAATCAGTGTGGAGGTCCAAAACTGTGAGCCTATTCCACCTTGTCTGAACGTCAGAGAGTTTGAGGTTGCTCAAAGTTATTGAAAACAACTGTGACTACACACCCTGACATAGGGTGTGGTTACTTGGTGTTTTGGATGTTAAGATGGCCCATAAAAGCATATCCTCTCCATCTTGGCCAAAGGACAGAGAATTCAAACATACTTCTGCTCCTTCTTTTGAACTAGGAGTTTTCCCTAGCAAATGGGAAACTTCTGCGCAAATACTGAAAATTTGACAGGTATATAAGACTGGAGAGGTGAGGGAAATGTTAAATGTTAGATATATTAGGATATCATGGTGGCCACAAGAGAGGCTCTCTCAACTCTCCTGCAGGAAGACTTCATGTTCTTTGCTGCATACTGAGATCCATCTCTGTATTTGCACAAAGAGGAGCAGCTTCCTGTGGCTGCTCCAAGTTGGTAGCCAAGACATGCTTAGATTATAAAGTTTTTGTTTTGAGCTCCTTGGATGTGACAAATCTTTTAAGAAAAAACTTTATAACTAAAGATTTTTTTTTCTAGCTATGCATCCCACCATTCCTTATCCCACAGAAGCTGAACCTATGTTGATGTCGATATACCTTTTATTTTCTCTTAAAGCAATTTTTAAATATCACATCTCAAATATCAGGCTATGTCCTCATGTCTACAAAGTTTCATCATGTAGCCATGACTGATCTGAAGTTCACTATGTATAACAAGCTGGTCTCACACTTACAGATCTGTCTGCCTTTGTCTACGAAGGGTCTTTTATCAAGGCTTGCATCTCTATGCCCAACATAGATGTCTCTTCGTGGCTCCTTGCTTGTGATTCTAGAACTACCACAAACTGTGTATAATATGAATCCACACTTGTTTCTTGCATTTCAAGGCTATATCATAGTAGTTACACCATGTACAAATTACTCTTTGATATAAAAGCAAGCACTAACTCTTCAAACAAGGAAACATTGCTTTGATTTTAGTATCATAATACCAATATGTAACAAAACCATAATAAACCAGATCTTTGAAGATTTCGCATCATTATCACTTCTGATGCAGGCCTACCTATGTAATTTCAGAGTAAAGCATGCAGCGCCTCCCTAATTGGCTTTCCACCCTCAGATTAAAAGTACTTTAATTAAAGAAAGTTCTATATTCATTATCACCATCAAAAGCTGACTTACAATTCTCAGATTTAGATCTGTCAGTCTGGAACTAGTGGCAACAGTAACAAAGTTGAAAATCTGATCATGATTAAAAACAAATGCAGTTTTGCTACAAGGGAGATTGTCTTTGCCTAAGTCAATACTTCAGGCTTTGAGGGCACAATGGCTGTACTATTCACATACTGACAGATCAAGTATAGGAGTTTTAACAGAAAAGAAAGGTTATGCTATTTTTGTTAAAGTACAAAAGCTCAAGTTAGTGTTTGTCCTTAATTAGGGACTGTACAGTCATAATCCACCTTTATCACTAGAAGGGAGCACGAGTCTAAGAAACTAGTAGATTTAATCTAAAATGAACTTTGGAGATTTCCCCAAGTCTCTGATATGTTATCTTAGCATTTGGCTGTTTGGATAATCTAAGGCTATGATCAATGAGAACTCAAAGAAGGATTTCATGTTGGTGATGGGATTTTCTTCTTCTGGAAGAAGATGCACAGAGGGAAAATGCATTGATGGGAAAGTTTATAAAGTTCTTACTTATTTAAAGGCATTTGTTTTCCAAAAACAATTTTCAAAGTAATATTTTGATATAAAGACATGTCCAGTTTTTATATATGCAATTTGAAAAATTGGTCATTATGCTTCAGGATGCCCCAAAGTGAAATGACATTTGCTTAGGAAGTTTGTCATGAACACATTTTTCTAACTTCATTCTAGGTGTGAGAGACACATTCAAATTTTATTAAAATAATTTACATTTTAAGCATTTTCCTTCACATTTGCAGACTTGTACAAATTTGGGTTCTATTCAAATGAACTCCAGGAGAAAACAGATGCATCGTAAGTGTTCATGAAAATCAGGGCCAGGAATAAAACCCTGCCTGCTGCCTGGTGGGAGTTACCTGCTTGGGCTCAATTTGTGGTCAGATTAGTGATCTCTTCAATTTGCACGAGATCTGTTGAAAATGTACAAGCTTTTATTCCAAATATGAAAGGAAGCCTGTGATGCTGATGACATTACCTCAAGACGTCTGTTCATACTGTTCCCCCATTCCAGGGTGAAGGCAGAATGGTTAGTGTGGTCACATCAACAGGGACTCATTTGGCAAGCAGTGTCTACTTTGCCTGAGAAAAAAAATCACTACTAACTTTTAAAGTTTTGATAAAAAAAGGGGATGGCCAAAATTCTGTCATTTCCAGTTGTGAGCCCGTTTGTAACCCTGTGGTTACAGATAGACCCATTAATGTCATTTATCGAGAATATTGAACATTTTGATGATTTTATTTTTTTTTTTTTTTTTTTTTTTTTTTTTTTTGATTTTTCGAGACAGGGTTTCTCTGTAGCTTTTGGTTCCTGTCCTGGAACTAGCTCTTGTAGACCAGGCTGGCCTCGAACTCACAGAGATCCGCCTGCCTCTGCCTCCCGAGTGCTGGGATTAAAGGCGTGCGCCACCACCGCCCGGCTCATTTTGATGATTTTAGTCACAATGTTCATGTCTGCCTATTTTCCATATACCACAGTGAATATGGTTTTTCTCTCTCTAATATAACATTACCCAATCTCTTTCTTTCTTTCTCTCTCTTTCTCCTTCTCTCTTTTAAAACATAAAGAAATTCATATTTAAGTATGTTAAGTCATCACTGCTCAAATTCTTGGATTTTTCATTTGGAATCAATTCCTGACTCCACCGGTCTTCTGTGACCATGTTTTATAACTATAGATGATATAGTTTAGATGTTGAATATTCATCACGTGCTGAAGACATGGTTCACCCAGTGGAACTAAATGGGAAGCACTGTGCCATCTTAGTTAGGTGACACCTTTGGAGAGCTCTTTAGGTTATTGGTGGCATGGGCACTATGGAACCCTGGTCTCTTTCTTTTCCTCTTTCGTTTCAGGCTCACAATGTTAGAGATTTGGATTTACCACACATTCTCACCATGGTATGTGCCTCTTTCCAGAGCTTGAGAGTAATGAGATCACTAAGTCTCAGACTGAAACTTCCAGAACCGTAAGACAAAGTTCTCTTAGGGGTCTTGTAAGAAGGCTGATCAAAGCAATGATTTACTGACTCAAAAGGGTAGACTCTCTTGTCCCAAGATTCTTGTACCTTCAATTAGGTATTTCTTTATAGAATCAACACCCGTCTAGTTATAGTGAAGGCTTCAAACCTATTTCATTCTCCCTAAAAACTAGGGCCTTCTGACTCCCCAAATTCTATAATTACAAACCCTCTGTTTTGTACTTAGTCTCCTCTCTTTTTGTCTATCTCTCCTTAGCTCCTTATTCCACGGCACTAAACATTTGTGCATGACTTCCTTGAGTTGCTGAAATCTTGTGGGCAGGGTGCATATTTTACCCACCCTATCCATTCCACAAACTCTACAGGTACAACCACCACATATATAAATAATGAAATATTTTGCAATACTACCATATGAAGATCAAATTTGGTTAATCAGTTAATAATTCCAGGGAAACACCTGAGGGCTCTGAAGGTTCTTTTCCTCTTATTTCCAGTTTTTCCCCTTCCTTCCCTATTTCCAGGTTTGTGATAAAATGTGTAACGCTGTCAAGGCTTGATGCATCTTGCCACTAGCCTAGGGTTCAATCTCATGCACATGGAGACTCAGAACAACTTGGCAGTTAGCTGCTAATGGCTTTTAAGGCTTTAAGTCAGCCTGAAACATTATTCCAATGAGTTTTTGTGGTTTAATTACCTTAAAACATTAAGTAGTAAGAGTCCATCAATATACATTCACTTAGGGGTATCAGATGTGCACTGGTCCCAAATACCGCCTCCACAGTGCCTAATATAGCACCTTATTTTGCCAAAAAAAAAAAAACCATGTAAAAATAGTTTAAGTCTATCTATTTGAGCCTAATGATGTGTACTACCATAAAGCTGGGAGAAATGTGAACTCAAAATGATTCTCTAAACAGTAAGCAAGAGTTTCACAAAGCAAAGGACCGAGCCACTTTCCGCCGTGCCCAGTTCTTACCCACATACCCTGGTAACTTTAAGCAGTAAATCTCATAGTGAAAATCTCCCTGCTCTGGGTTCAAATCTCCAGGCCTGCAATTTGCAGGGATGTTCAGTAATAAGATGCTGAGGGAGCGGAGAATGATCAAGGAAGTTTTCCTCAAATGTTGCTGACAGAAATAGTAATAATACCCACTAATATGAGCTAGACAGTTTCATTTTAAAAAAGCTATTCTTGAGAATTCTGGCGATGAGGAGAAAATGAACTTGAAGGATCAGGATCGGACTTTAAGGTTGTAAAAATGAACTTAATCTCTCTATTGTGATTTTTCCTTCTTCGGAGTGTAATTAAAGGAACCAAAGGTTGTCACTGATTTTATGCATGGTTTCCGATATTTTCTTCTGCTGAGCTCATTTCTATCCACGGGCTCACAATAACTTCACTCCGCTTTTCAAGTCGCGTCACATCCCAGTCTCCACCATTCAAATTGGCCTAAGATCCCGCACTAACAAAATGTTAATATTTATGAGCAACGCATATTGGGTTGGGAGATAGGAAGAGAAACCTTTAGGGAGGCAGAAATGAGTTATTGGCCTGCTATAGAATGTGTCATTTTGAAAGTGCTGCATTGTTGCGAGAGATGACTCAAACGCTAGATTTCAAGGGGCAATGCAATCTAGTTTACTAATCTCTCATTATACTAAGGTGAGGCTTTTGTGAGCACCGGCTGCTCATTAGCATCTTGATCCCACAAGAATCCAGATAATGGGTGCCAGTTTGATTCTCATTATGGAGCCATTCCAATGTCTCCATTCTTTTCACTAATTTATCACCCAACAATTAAATGCAACAGAAGGCAGAGCCATTTGAACAATATGAGCAAAAGCATTATAAGCTACATACATATTATTTCTCTATTTTAGAGGGATGGTCTCTGAGTCACTTCAGTGAAACTTCCCTGACCCCTGCATTCACTTCTCCTTTCTGAGATGTCTCTGTCACTGCACCCTTTCTTCCTCCTTTGTATCCTACTTTTGTGCATGCTCCATTGATGTTAAGACCCTTCTGTGACAGAAGTCAGTCAAAGACCACACTCCTGGTCAAATCCTGCCTAATACATGTAAAAGATATTTGTTCTTAATCTGGTCAGAGCAAAAGGTAGGTTGTTATTATCTGCAGGGGGCATATAGCAAGGGCTAGGCAGGGGCTGGTAAAAAGTTTTAACGTGGGCAAGCCAATTGCTCCAAATTGATACTGAAACCATATAGGTGAATGAGGATGCAAATGGTAGTTAAGAATTTTCCTTTAGATTGTGACAAAAAAGCTTATCTGTGGGAAAAGGTGAGATAAAAAGTGATGATAGAATATATAAAATGCTTTTCTTATTTGCCTCAATAAGGTCTAGCTTGGTTTTAAAATGAAGCATCACTACAAACCATCAGTTCCTAAGTTATCTGATTTTGTCAAACGGACCTATAAGTATGTGGGTATGTGGTAAGGGGAACTATATGATAGAAACACAAGACTAGCATGAGCACCAGGAAGTCCATCAATTAAGTGCACATGTAAGCTACATTGCACGATATAAATCTCAGGTGTCATCAGATTAACAAAATAATGATTATCTGTGACTCACTCAGGTATTTATTTGCTTTTAATTGCTATAATCATAATGATTATCCAAAGTATTAGGATAATTATAAATCTGTTTGTATTGTGGTATGGGCAGAGATGCATAGGTCTAGAGCCAGATAGACCTTTATTAACCCGGTGGTTTCATTTCCACAGCTCTGGGATATTGAACAATGTACTTTACCTCCATGCCATGTGAATAACAATCTCCATTCCCAGGGTCATTTTAAGGGTGAGAGATAATGCATCTAAAGCAGCTAGCATAGTGCCTGAAACACAGACACTCAATACCCAGGCACCACAGAGGCAGCAGTAACTGCTACTATTATAGTCCTTCCCCTAAGAAATTTCCCTCATAAAGAAAGAGAATGGGTTTCTGCGGAAGTTAAACAGAGTGAATGGACCATCCAAAGTGGCCCGAGGCAGGAGTGGCAGTGAAGCAAAGATAGCAGATAGAGCCAGGCCTGGGTGCTGCAGCTACATGCTAGACACTAGGAACAGAAGCCACGCACGCAGACAGACTTTTCCTCAGGAACCTTATGGCAGTCTGATTACAGAGCATCCAGAAGAGACATCTGCGCTAGGAGACACTTTGTTTCATACAAGGATGCCATGGAGTTCTTTTGAAAGGTGATAATCTTTGCCATTGTTGTTGGCTTCTGATAGAAGAGAAATGAGACTCAACTTTTCCTGTTAGCAGTATCAAGGTAGGGAGGCTTTGAATATTTTCTTCCACGTCTTGGTGCAGGAGAATTCTGGGAAGGAGGAAGTTGATTCTTCCCACTCCTGCGCAGATCACCTAAGCAGCAGGATGTGACCTGCTCCACTGAAAAAGGTACTGAGCCACATGGCTAACATAGATCAGAAAAATGGGTTAATCAAGATGTGAGAGTTAGCCAGTGAGAGGCTAGACCTAATGGGCCAACCAGCGTTATAATTTATGGAGACCTATGTGTGATTTTCTTTGGGGATAAACAGCTGGGGGTACTGGGCAGGACAGAAAACCCCAACAACAAGCAGCCCCCCCCATTCCATGTTACAATGTCTGGCTTTGTTTGGTCATCCAACTGGCAGATGTTTATTGAGTGAGCAAACTACAGTATAAGTTTCCTCATCCCTGAAAAGTTACTTGTGATAAAGTTGATTGTACAAGGATAATGTATGTTGTGTCACATCAAAGGATCATGGCAAATTAGCTGTCTTTACCTCTGTGCTGATCTGTTGGGGCTCCCATCTATGACCAGATGAAACTGACACGGTGTCGTTGGTGTTTTCATTACATATTAAAGACTAAAATGCTCCTCTGCCTTTCTTTATTCAGCCATTAAGATGTCATTAAAACTGTACCTTTAGAGTCATTAATAAGAAATCAAAGGGATCACAAATATTTACATGTATTCTTCATCATTTCCTGTCATGTATTCTCTTTATGGCCAACATTGCGTTGTTTTGCACATATCATCTGATTTAATTTCCAGAACATCTCTATAAAATGTTTTAGCCCTTTGGGCTTCTCTAGCAAAAAAACATCATAACCAAATTAGCTTATAGATAACAGGATTGCACTTCTCACAGTTCCAAAGACTGGGGAGTTCAAGATTAATAACAGAAGCCAATCCATTGACCCTGAGGGCTCATTCTTAGATACATAGAGGGTGTCCTCTGTGCCCTCACAAAAGATGATTTGCCACTCTGCTTCAGGGAGTCTCTCTTACAAGGACACTAATTTTAGACATGATGGTGGAGCCCTTATGACCCACTCACCTCTCAAATACTCCATCTCCTATTAGGGCCACACGGAGGGGAGGGAGGGGCTTCAGTGAGTGAAATTTGGGTGATAATAGTGTTTACAGTAGTTGAGATTAGTATTAACTGCTTTCATTGTACAATAGGAAACAGGTTTACTTTGCTCGAGGATCTGACTAAAGTTTTGTTATCAGATGTATAACATGCTGGTGTTTGGATCATGCTTCCCTATTGCAGCATCTAGGTACATCTCTGCACATTCTGACTCGCACCTGAAGATCTGGTAAAGAGTGGCTTAGAATCATTAGGTCATTTGTTTCTATTAGAGGTGTTTATATCATATAACTCGTGTGTTGTTCTATTGCTTTCCCTTCATTCCTGCATGTCAATAATGAGGTTATTTACTCATTTCCCCCCTTAAAATGCCCTTATCTCTGAGAAAAGTTCCTGTTCTTATTAGAATGAGGAATGCAGCAACTGAAGCACATTTTCATGTTAGTGTCTGTAGGTGATATGTTCCTGAATTATTGTAATTTATAGTAGGACTGGAGGAATATTATGCACATCAGTCTTATAAGTAATGTGACATAAATAACAGCTGCATTTATTGCCAAAGCAATTCTTTTCTTCCCAAGAATCATTCATTATTTTAGAAGGAACTGGAAATTTGCATACAGCATTGTCTCCTTACATAATTAGGGTGAATCTCCTTTACTCTCCTGTCTTGATGTTTAATACCTGAAAATAATTAGTTTTTCTTTGAGAATTGTTAAGATCTACTGACACTAAAAAAAAAATCTTGCCTGCAGTTTATGGAAATTGTCATATTAGGGTAGTTCCCTTTGGTATACCTTTCTTCTTTGTTTCTCTCACTCCAAAGAGAGACAGACAGGAAGGTGTAGAGTTGCATGGAAAAGGATGTGGGAAGGATTGGGACAGACTTGGGAGAGGTGAAATCATAACTACGATCATAATATAACATATGAAAAATATTTCTTTTCAATAAAATGTATGAGAAAATACCAACTGTACAAAAGTTATTAGAAAAGAACCATGACCCTGTTCATGTGCTACCTCTCTCCTTTCCAGGATACACTCGCCCTAGCATGATACTGCATCACACAGAAACCATTCTTCACTTCCATTAAGACTTTATTTGTGTGTTAAGAAAAATTTCAAGGGAATTTGCAAAACAAAAAAAATGAGGAAATGAGGCCAAGAAACAGTTGAATCTTGAAACATTGAGCCTATAATTCGTGATCCTAGAGAAGCTAGGAGAACCCAAAGAAAAACATATAGGCATCCTCCTGAATATTAACCTTCATCAGGCGATGAAAGGAGACAGAGACAGAGACCCACATTGGAGCACCGGACTGAAATCTCAAGGTCCAAATCAGGAGCAGAGGGAGAGAGAGCACGAGCAAGGAACTCAGGATCTCGAGGGGTGCACCCACACACTGAGACAATGGGGATGTTCTATCGGGAACCCACTAAGGCCAGCTGGCCTGGGTCTGAAAAAGCCTGGGATAAAACCGGACTCTCTGAACATAGTGGACAATGAGGACTACTGAGAACTCAAGAACAAAGGCAATGGGTTTTTGATCCTACTGCACGCACTGGCTTTGTGGGAGCCTAGGCAGTTTGGATGATCACCTTACTAGACCTGGATGGAAGTGGGTGGTCCTTGGACTTCCCACAGGGCAGGGAACCCTGATTGCTCTTTGGGCTGACGAGGGAGGGGGACTTGATTGGGGGAGGAGGAGAGAAATGGGAGGCTGTGGCAGGGAAGAGACAGAAATCTTTAATAAATAGATAAATTAAAAATAAAGAAATCTATGTAAGGAAGTGATGACTATAGATATTTGGTCTGTATGCAAATTTTGTCTTTCCAAAACTTTGGTTGTGTCTGAAAAGATCGAATCTATGGAAACAGGGCTTATTTGACCTGCGTTGTTGTCAGTGTCATAGGGTTGCTGCAAAGATGTCAAATGATAGATCTCAGGTGCCCAGTACAGTGTCTGGCTCATTCATGTATGTGCATCATTATTTCATTTATTGTGTGATTATTTGTAAAAAGCATACTATGTGCTGGATGGACCCTATGATGAGCAATGGGTACACATCAGTAAATACAACAGAAACCAATACTTCTTAGCATACTGTTCAAAATAGTTTTTGCTTTGTGTAGTTATTGATAAAAAAGAAATATTCAATTCAAAGCTTTATAAAAACTGGAAACCTATGAAAGGAAATAGTTTCATGATCAGGGACTTTGGAGATCTGAGCTTTACTGTGGATTTGGGTAGCAGAGTTGTCTGGACAATAAGGGGAAAGGTATGCTCCATAAAGAGGAAAGAGTCAGTGGGAATTAGATTTAGTGATGAAATATTAGATATGTGTCATATGGAGTCATGGAAGTCAACAGGACAGAAGGACGTTTCACAAGGTGAAACAGCTTTCTTTGGGTCATCTTGTAATTTAGAATTAGAATTTGATCACGGTCAGGTTAATGTCACTGCAAATTCAACTTTTGTATTATGAGCACTCGATTCCATCCACTCAGTAAAATAGTGATGGTAATGAAAAATCAATCAATAAATGATAGTAGTTGAACCAATTTGGAGTATTTAATTTGTCAAGTGTTCCTTGAATCAAAAGAGAACTTAAACCACAGAAAAAGCCTGAAAGGTTTTTGTGTGTGTTTGTGTGTGTTAGAGAGAGAGACAGAGACAGAGTGACAGAGAGAGACGGACAGAGACAGAGATAACAATACCATTCTCTGTTAAGTCAGACCTTTAATTGCTGTGGTAAATACAGGAGCAATAAACAATTTATGGGAAGACATACTTATTTTGTTCATGATTTCTACAGTTTGAATCCATCATGGTTGGGAAAGAGTGACAGAACAGAGACGCTCACATTATTCTAAACACAAATGAGTGAAAGGGTTAGAGATAAGTCCAGGCTAAAATTTCAAAATCAGGTTCTTAAGCTATCTACACCTTCTCGCATGCCTCACTACAAAGAGTTTAGCATCAAGAGCATATCCCATGAGCTTCTGGGAGGGCATTTCATATTTCAAAATACATTAGACAAATGTCTGAAAGTTGACTCATTTGTCTGTCGCACACAGCCTCTGTTTGAATTCATGATGACATGACACTTCAGAGTTTAGGCATTTCATCTTCTTCTCAATAATAAAATTAACTATGGAAACTACTGTGAAAGAAATTTCAAATTTACCCAAACCTTGCAAGAATGATACATTTTTTTTTTCTCTTGAACCATCTGAGAATTAGTTGTCAGTGTAATTCCTCTCAGGAAAACTGGGTAATGTCTACAACACGGAATTTATCCTGCCGTATCTCCAAGGAAGCCATCAAAATCAGAAAATTATTACTGATATCATTTTCCCTTAAGCTCAAACTAGTATTTAAACTAATATTGAAGTAGGATCAAATACTTCATTTATGTCTTTGTCGTCTCTATTTAGTCTCTTTCATTCTGTAACCTTCCCCACTTTGCTTGACTTTTAAAACTTCATCGTTTGAGATTTTAGGATAATCATGTTATGGAATTCCCTTGAATTTTATCAGCAGTTTCTTCATTTTCAGATAGATGTTATTACAATACTTTCTGATGAAGTGTGACAGGGACATGGCTGTGCATTTGCTATTGATGGCTGGTTTCTATTTGTAGGAGTGGGGATTGAATTTGGAGCCTTTTGCATGCTAGTTAAAGCATCAGACCACTGAGCTTGTCCTCGGCCTCTTCTGAGTTTTGATTTTGAGATAGACTCTTACTATGTTACCTAGATTGGCCACGAAATCACTCTGTCTCCCACATGGATCTAGGATTTATAATCTGCCTCAGCTTTTATAGGTAGGATTGAAGTCAAGCATCACCAGGCCTAACTTTTGTTATTGACTTTTAGCCAACAATTCAATTACTTCTGCTTCCAATTTTAAAATGATTATTTGATCCAATTTGATACAAATGCTGTCTGTGAGATTTTTCTATAGTGTTTGAGTTTTTTTTATTTATCTATTTATTTATTTATTTATTTATTAAAGATTTCTGTCTCTTCCCCGCCACCGCCTCCCATTTCCCTCCCCCTCCCCCAGTTAAGTCTCCCCCCAGCCCGAAAAGCAATCAGGGTTCCCTGTCCTGTGGGAAGTCCAAGGAACCCCCACCTCCATCCAGGTCTAGTAAGTTGAGCATCCAACCTGCCTAGGCTCCCACAAAGCCAGTGCGTGCAGTAGGATCAGAAACCCATTGCCATTGTTCTTGAGTTCTCAGTAGTCCTCATTGTCCGCTATGTTCAGAGAGTCCGGTTTTATCCCAGGCTTTTCCAGACCCAGGCCAGCTGGCCTTGGTGAGTTCCCAATAGAACATCCCCATTGTCTCAGTGTGTGGGTGCACCCCTCACGGTCCTGAGTTCCATGCTCGTGCTCTCTCTCCTTCTGCTCCTGATTTGGACCTTGAGATTTCAGTCCTGTGCTCCAATTTGGGTCTCTGTCTCTGTCTCCTTTCATCGCTTGCTGAAGGTTAATATTCAGGAGGATGCCTATATGTTTTTCTTTGGGTTCTCCTTATTTAGCTTCTCTAGGATCACTAATTATAAGCTCAATGTCCTTGGTTTATGGCTAGAAACCAAATATGAGTGAGTACATCCCATGTTCCTCTTTTTGGGTCTGGCTTACCTCACTCAGGATAGTGTTTTCTATTTCCATCCATTTGAATGCAAAATTCATGAAGTCCTTGTTTTTTATTGCTGAGTAGTACTCTAATATGTATAAATTCCATACTTTCTTCATCCATTCTTCCATTGAAGGGCATCTAGGTTGTTTCCAGGTTCTGGCTATCACAAACAATGCTGCTATGAACATTGTAGAGCATATACTTTTGTTGTATGATAAGGCCTCTCTTGGGTATATTCCCAAGAGTGGTATTGCTGGGTCCAAGGGTAAGTTGATCCCGAATTTCCTGAGAAACCGCCATACTGCCTTCCAAAGTGGTTGCACAAGTTTGCATTCCCACCAGCAATGGATGAGTGTACCCCTTTCTCCACAACCTCTCCAACAAAGGCTATCATTGGTATTTTTGATTTTAGCCATTCTGACAGGTGTAAGATGGTATCTTAAAGTTGTCTTGATTTGCATTTCCCTGATCGCTAAGGAAGTTGAGCATGACCTTAAGTGTCTTTTGGCCATTTGAAGTTCTTCTGTTGAGAATTCTCTGTTCAGCTCAATGCCCCATTTTATAATTGGGTTGTTTGAGTTTTAACGCCTTATTATATTTCTGCTGCCAGTTACTACTGTATCAAATGAATACTCTTTAAGAATTATTTGAGCTCTGATTTCCTAGGCCGGGCTACTCTTCTCAAGCCTTCCTCTGTTGAGAAACACTTGAACATTATATTCCTCCTTGTAGGTGCCCCTCATACCTTTCACAGGATCTCTGCATCCTATGTAGATGCCCACCTTACTCTTACTTTTAGCTATTGAACCGAATTATAAAGAGGAGTGGAGAAGAAGATAGAGAGGAATGAATGGAAGACAGGAAAAAGAAAAAAAATAAGAGATTAATAAAAAATTTAGAAGATGTAGAGAAAACAGTAAAATCAATTGTTTCCAATTGAGATAAATATTCAGGGTTATTTTATCTCAGGTGACACTGAACACATTGTTTATCAAGAAACACATTACTGTCTTTGCTCAAAGCAACAATAACAGAGCATTAAGAAAAAGTATTGCTTCTCTGAACTTGCATTGCTTTTGCTTTCCAAACTACGTTATTTATTATTACTCTCTCTCTCTCTCTCTCTCTCTCTCTCTCTCTCTCTCTCTCTCTCTCTCTCTCTCTCTCTGTGTGTGTGTGTGTGTGTGTGTGTGTGTGTGTGTGTGTGTGTGTGCACGCCTAGTATATGTATCTGTAGAGGAATGCACATATGCCACAGCCTACTAGTACAGGTCTAAAAAAAATTTCAGGGAGTTAGGTTTTTTTTTTTTTTTCAGTTATTTTGTCTCTGGAATCAAACTGGAGTAATCAGGCATGGTAGCAAATGCCTTTTCTCACTGAGCCATTTTGCTATCCCTGAACTTCAATTTTACTTATTTTTTATTTATTCTTTGAAAAACAAAATATGTGTACAACATATTTTGAGCAAATTCATCTTCCCCTGATACCTTTACACTGAGTCCCTCAGGATCCCCAAAAGTGCCTCCTCCAGAATTTGTATTGAACTTACATTTTTTTTTAAAAAATAAAATACAGTGTTCTCCAAGTATAGTCAATTTATCTTCAATGTCCATAACTGCTGTAGGACAATAGTTTGTACCCTGTCAATTGTATTTTAATAAAACACTGATTGGCCAGTAGCCAGGCAGGAAGTATAGGCAGGACAACCAGGCAGAAAATAGAGGCAAGGTGACAAGAACAGGAGAATTCTGGGAAGAGGAAAGCTTGGTCCACAGTTGTGACCCATTCACAGAAGTAAGATGTGACTGTCTCACTGAATAAGGTACTGGGCCATGTGGCTAGGCATAGACAAGAATAATGGGCTAATATAAGTTATATGAGTTAATAAGAAGCCTGAGCTAATAGGCCAATCAGTTTATAACTAATGTAGAACTCTGTGTGATTTCTTTGGGACTTAACGATTGCAGGAAATGAGCAGGACAGAAACCCCAACAACATATAACTGAACTCATACACAAAAGTATATCTTAACTATTCTGGTAACTGATACCCTCAAACTTCTTCATCTTAACTGCTGTCCTGTGTCCAGTCTTTGTCCTCAGGGGCTTAGTGGGAAGGAGTTGTCATGTGTCATTATTTAGGCATGTCATGTGATTTCGAGTTGACTATGTGAAAGGGAAATTTTATTCATAATCATGTTCAAGTCCTTTCCACTGGATTGTTCCTAAGAGTAAGAATTTTTTTCTCTGTATTTTCACTGCTAATAAAAGTTATGGGGACCAATAAAGATGCTCAGTGTATGTATTGCATGAAGGATGGAGAATGGTGATCCTGGACTATGACTAGATGAAAGGATAAAAACATGAAAGACCGAGACAGAAGAATAATGGTAACCAGCTGTGGTGTCCTGAATGAGCCTGCTCCTCATAGGTCTACACACTTGCATGCATATTCTCCCATTGAAATGTTTGGAAGGATTGAGGTGTGTTTTAGTTGGAGGAGATATGTTGTTGGGGATGGGCTCTTTTGAGGTCTCAAAGGTCTTTACCAGTCTCAATGTATGCCTTGCTCTTTGCCTGCTGCCTTTAGATAAGGATGTAGCTCTCAGCTACTACTGCAGCACCACTGGGTGTCTGTGTCCCACCATGCTCCCCATCATGAAGACAAAGTATTAACCCTCGGAAACTATAAGAAAGTATACAACTAGAATACTTTCTTTGATAAGAATTACCTTTGTCATGATGTTTCTTCAGATAAACTCTTCAAAATACTGAATAAGACCAGGTTATGGGGCAAGGTCTCAATATTTATTGAATATTTATGATGTCCCAACCAATTAAATGGATATTTTATATGCATTGTGCACTGACACAGGTTCAGAACAACAAAATAAAACTTAGAAAAGTAAATAAAAATAAAATTTACAAGGCTGGGAGTAATAATCCATGAGGCCAAAGAAGTGCAAACATCTTCCAAGACTCCATAACAATGATATTCCCTGATAAATTCCAGCTTTGCTTATTTGGTGGTTTACCAAAATCATTTGTCAAGCATTCTTTCTGCTTTGATATTGCAGACATTTAGCTTTATTTGCTTATCATAGATGGAAATATGAAAGCAAGATGTTTGATAAGTACTTCCACATACAATTAGGCTGAGCTACTTTGTAAATTTTGTGATGAGCAAACTTAACACTGTTCAATTTGCTGTATCCTTTCTAATTCCAAGATCATTGCTAGAAACAGGACACTGGGTATACTATACAGGTGTTTTCTCAAATGCCTATCAATATCTGCACTTTGCCTGAAAGCCAGCATAAGCAAATAAAAATATATGTCTATAGGAAAGTAAATGAATTTTCTTGAACCCTCTATTTATTATTGGATAACAACAAGAGTATCAAACATTCCCTCATTCTTCAAAACCCTTGCTCAATAGCTATATTACCTTATTCTTATTCTCTATTCATGCTGTATTCTGTTCCACTCATCATCTGAATTTGAAAGATAGCTCTATTCCTTAAGTAGGTCATTAGGCTTTCAAAATGACAATTCAGTCTGCTATCTATCATCTATCTATCTATCTATCTATCTATCTATCTATCTATCTATCTATCTATCTATCTATCTA
The DNA here is from genome assembly GCF_037038515.1 of Microtus pennsylvanicus. NCBI lineage: Eukaryota > Metazoa > Chordata > Mammalia > Rodentia > Cricetidae > Microtus > Microtus pennsylvanicus. Next base: position 99,268,279 of record NC_134584.1, read on the forward strand.
TCATCTATCTATCATCATCTATCTATCATCTATCTATCATCATCTATCTATCTATCTATCTATCTATCTATCTATCTATCTATCTATCTATCTATCTATCTATCTATCATCTATCTATCTCTTAAACAGGCTGTTCAAGAACTCTCCTATGCTTTTTATTTCTTTGAAGGTAACATTTTTTTGGGAGCAGTAATCAAAGAACAAAAAAAGAACCACTGCTGTGAAGAGTGTGTGCAGAACTTTTCCAGAAGTTACTCACATGCAGATCTTCAAGAGCAAGCAATTTAAGCCTTGGCCACACCATCTCACTGGGGCTAACCCACAGGGTCATCTGATTTTGCATACTCATGAGTGGTACAGTTAATCTTAATCCTATTAAAACTCATTATGCCTATAGAACTGGAGACTGTGTGGTTAGTTTATTGTCACTCTTGGAAGGTTCTGTTTCTCTGCTAGTAACTGATAAAGAAGAGGATTTCTCAAAGTCAATCACTCAAAATAAAGAAGCTAAATCCACTTTAGCATACCTCTGGGAAGCCGATCTGCATGAACCAGTCTTTGACTTCTCTGGTAATAATAAGGTGGAGGAGAATGCATAGCCACTGGTGATTTTTGCAAGTGATTTGATGAGGGGACAGAGACAATGAGGCAAAAGTAAAATGGGACCTGGGATTAAGGGATCTTCCACTCAGCCGTGTGCAGAACACTGCAAATTAATGCGGTATTGTTTAGTGAGCAGCTGTCAGGTTATTGTAATTTGCACAATGTTTTCATCTTCTCCTTCTCCTTGACTGAAGACATATTAGAAACGGCTTCATTTCTGAGGGATGACACAGTTAATCCTATTTTGAGTTCTATTTGAAGAAAATGAAATGTTAAGCTGGTTTTGCATTTATCAAACGAGCCATTGAGTTCAGTATCTACTCAGTCGCCCTGGAAGGAAGGCACTGTGCTAGATTGTACGGATATGAAAATGAGTTAAGAATAATCATTTTCATCATGGTATCAGATAATTTGGGGGTATCTACAGCATTGTAATTTTCAGCTTCTGTAAACTTAAGAGTAAACACAAGCAAGGAATGCCAGGACAAAACACACACGTATTAGTAGAATCACCCTGAAGTGCAGTGGCCCAGGGACAGAGGTAAGACAAACCGAGGGAAGGTATCTTCACGCAAAAATAGATAGTCTATTAGGAGTGGGTATCTATTTAAAACTTACAGTCTGGGACAGGGAGGTTGCTAAGTAGATAAAGCGCTTGTCATGCAAGCATGCAGATAGGAGCTGGTTATCTCAGCACCTACAGAAAAGTGAGACAGGTGTCATGACCTCTCCTCCCCCAATAATCCCGGTACTCAAGAAGTAAAGACAAAGGATCCCTGGGCAGTCTAGCCAGCTAGACTAGCTGAATGGCAAGCCTCAGATTTAGTGATGAGGATAATGATAATGGGAAGGTGTTCAGTGTTAACTTCTGGACTCTGCACTCATGTTCATGTACCCTTCACCCACACAAGTGTGCCTACATTCATGTGTGTCCTTACATGTGTAACCACATACACACATGCATATATACCATACACATATATCCCCCCATGGGAAACAACAAACACACACACAGACTATCCATGTCTCCACAGAAGCACTCATTCAACTGGAATTCCATAGCATAACAACTTCTTACACTAAATTTGATTTTATTTCACGGAGTAAAATTATCGCCCCTCCACTCATAGCCATGCATATTATCTTGTATGTGCAAGATAAATATTTGAATACATGAATGATACTTACCCAGGCCTGCAGAAGACTGTTTGGTGTGACATTGGTGTCACAGTATCCTAGTCGATAAGAAACACAGAGACAGGCTATTATTGTGATAATAATTGGCAAATCCTGGGTCAGGGCAGGAGCCATCAATCAGCTCAGGAAGTAGGAGCGTAGGCAGGAGAAAAGAGATTACTCAGAATATTGTGTGGTCCTCGTAGGATGGCTGAGGAAAACTTCACCAGAGTTAGTAAAGTTTGCTGCCACCTAGCTGGTTGGTGAGCTTAACCGAGAAAGGATTGCACAACTGACTAAACTCCCCTAACCGATCTTGACTTAATGGCATCTATTTTAATGTCAAAACATGCTGGAATAAAAAAAATAAATCTATCTAAACTCCCACAAGGTTCTTTATTACTCAAACACTTCCAATTATAAGGAAAATGTTGAAAATACTATTGCAAACGTCACAACTTTTACTTTGGCAAAGGGCATATTCTGCATGCCCTGCAGGTCTCCCATGAGCAAGGCGTGTTAGACTGTTACATGCACTCCCACTTCCTGGGTACGGCCCACCTGCTCACAAGCCAGAGTTGGAGTAGCTGCTGCAGCTTCCCTTTGACCCATTACCTTTTATTTTCCATCGTCAAAAGAACTCGGTGTTGCTACCCAAGCCTCTCACTCAGCAGCACAGAAGACACTGTTAAACTCTAACTACAGAACAGAAAATGCTTTCAAAGGAGTTCTCATTTCCATGGATATTTGAGGCTGAAATTTATTAGGTCATCTACTTTGTTTCTTATTTTGTTAGCTTCAAAAATCAAACTCTTAAGACAAAGGGGAAAATCCAAACATGCCTGTTTTTAGGCATCAATAAAATATATAGGTAACCAATGCAGGTCTACTACTTTTAAGATAATTTCACGTTACTCATTTATCTCTTTGAACTTCAGCTTATCTGTCAAAATGTTGAAGTTATTCATTCAAATATTTTATTCACTCCAGAAATATGTATGGAAAATATAATATATTCTGTTCTAGATACTAAGGACACAACAGTAAGAAAAAAGAACTCATGAAACTTAATATGTATTATGTTTACTAAAAAAGTTCGACTGTTATAAAAATGTAAAAATAACACATAAACTAAGATCTAGAATTTAAGATCTACCTAGGTAAATGGGGAGAAAGAAAAATTCAAGTAGGAGACAACATCATAAGCGCCTTTTGCTGAGAAAGATTGCAGATGTTTGAAAGCAGACCAGTGTGAGCCAGAGCAGAGTTAAAGACTGCAACTCCAGCAGTGCTTTGCAGTTTCCACGGACGTGTAAAAGAGCTAAGCACTGTATTTTAAATGCAGATTATAGTTTAGTAGATTTGGAGTGGAACTCAAGATTCTGCTTCCTAAGTACCAACCATCATTTTGTTCCACAGACCAGATTTCCCAAAGAAAAACAAAGGCAGCACGTCAGCCATATGAAAACAACTTCTCTGTCATTTTGCTATTTTTTCATTCCTCCCCGTTTTGTTCCTACTTGCTCTCTGATGCCAGTATTTCTTCAAAACATATGGAGACAGAGAAGGGCTTTTCATAACTGCAAACACCCACTTTCTGCCTTGAGAGAAGAAAAAAGGTTGACATAGCCAGGACCTCATGCAAATAGGCTGAACCAATCTCTGTGGCTTCAGAGAAATCATAATAATTTCAGGTCCAAAGACTACTCTGCCTGGGTATTCTTACTCACTTGAAAAAATAGTTATCAAGTTGCCAATACAGAGGAGGGGCCATTGTGAGCTCATCAGAGATTCTGAGTTCTGTCTTTCCAGGATATCAAAGAAGTAGTTGATAGGTATCATTTAAGATTTATTAATGTTAAAACAAAGAAAAGAAAGAGGTACTGTTTTGTTGTTTATCAACTTTTTGTATGCGCTAATATGGGCAAGCAAGCACTACCTAGAAAAGGAAGAAAGAAGACGATAAATGCTACTAGCAACGACTCTTTTAAGGGTAGTTTGAGACTAAGTGAGGAGAATCCCAAACTCAGCCACTCTTACTCAGTAGCCATTTCTTGCTGATTCTCAGAAGAGTAAAAGGCTTCAGCATTGCACACACTGCTCCTTGCGAGCTCCTCTGGCATGAAGAGAATTACTATGAGGCAGTCAATTCTTCAGTTAGCGGGAGAAAATACAGCTGAAAAGAAAAGTAAGGAACTTACTGAAAATGTAGTCTTAAAGCAGTTCTGATCCATCCAACCAAAGAAATGTCATCGCAGTAAGAAACAGAGCAAGGGTGCATTAGACTTATGGTACCTTGCCCATTCCATTGCTTTAGCTCTTATATACTTTAAGATTGTGCCATCATAATAGCCTTGGTTTCAACAAGCCTATACTCTACTTGCAGAAGACAGCAACAGTTGCAAGAAACACAGCAAAGAACTTTGAATGATGGGAAAATTGTAATGAGAAAGGTCATAGTAAGATAAATCTCAGAAATGGCTGTGGGAGTCAGAAGTCTTCACAGAAATGGAAGAATTACATCCAAAGCTTGAAGGATTAGTGAGAGCACCAAACCATTTTCAGTTTTCTTCCTTGCAGTCCAGGAATGTACAAGTCGGACATGAAGGTGGATATAGTCTGAGTGTCTGTTTGTGACTTCTCATAGGAGACAGGACTGGGGACAAGGTATGACGAGAGGGGATTAATCTGGTTGCATAGGAGAGAGCTAGCAGCAGACATGTTTTTTTTACCTTTCAGTTTTCCAACATGTTACATTGGCACCCTAACACATTAATATTTTTTTTCTCAGTTAATGGTTAGGACAGCTTCAGAAGTAGAGGAAGAATATAGCAGATGATTAGTCCCAGATAACAGTTGAATGGACTCTTAAAGGTGCTGTAAAGAAAATGGGATACATGCTAGCTGTAAATAAAGGTTGGCAAAATTTCTTGTGGGGGAAAAGATGGGAAAAAAAGGAAAATTAATTCCAGGCTTCAGATAAAAAGTTGGGAATGGATAACCAAAAGATATTGTACGAAGATTTTAAACAGGGTAAAGAATGAAAAACATTTTTCATACTGGAGAGATTGCTCAATGTTTAAGGGTATTAACTGTTTTTCCAAAACAACCCAGATTCAATCAATTCTCAACACGTACATGGTGTCACAACTATTTATAACCCCAAGTCTAGGAATTTCAGTGCCTTCTTCTGGCTTCTATGGATACCAGGCACACATGTATTGCCCAGACATAGATGGAAGCAAAATACCTATACACATAAAAATAACTTTTAAAATTTAAAAAAGAAAAACATTTTTATTAATAATTTACTTTAAAATAATTGTTTAGAATTTAAAACAGTAGGCAGTATTGGTAATGGTTTTGATTAAATGTCCTACTTTATTCTATAGCACTTACTGATCAATGCAGTCACATAGCAGCTCTGGTGTAGAAATAATGTTGCCTCAGAATATAAGTGAGGAAGTCTTTGCCTAGAAAACTTGATGCCTAGACAATAGGACATTTTATGATGTCCAGCAGCAGAAGCTGAAAAAATGGGATGTGTAGACCCCACATCATTCATTCTTCTTGATCTTATGCTTTGTATAGGAGGGAGAAGGAAGAGTGAAGAAGATGGCATTTTCCTCTGGGTGTTATTTCTTTATCTAATTTTATGAAGGATTCATATTGCATTTTTTAAAATCCAGGACATGCATAGTACATACTCATCCTTATTCTTCAAATTGAGTTACTTATCATTAGTTACAGGACCTCCCCTTGTTATTTCATATCTGGTATAAGATTTGGCATTTATCAGGCATTCCAAAAATGCTTTTGACATTTATATTAATTTGGTTTATGTTAAATATTTGATGCCTATCTGTACAGTACCTGGTTATTTGCAAATTTCCGTTTATGTATTCACATAAAATAAAAATCTAACAAATATATATTATGACTTTGCAATGATGTAGAATAGATACAAAGTGTCTAGAAACTGATTTTCCAACACTTGTGTCTTACAGTTATCGTTCCTATTAAGAGATTACAGCTTTAGTCCCTTTGAATTTAAAAGGTCATTAATCCAAATGCTAATTTAATCAATACTATATTAAATGAACTATAAAAAGTAAATTAATACCAGGTAAGCAGATTCATTGCACTCTAAGCTTTCTGAATGTGTAGAATGTCAGCAAATTTCACTAAGGAATGAGTACTGGTTTATTCCAAAGAGAGCTCACACAAATCTGAGGCTGACTTTTTCTCATTTCTTATTCCTTGATTTATTGTGGAATCCAAGGTAGGTATCAATATTATAGTTTTTGAATTGTCTACATCCCAAGTATTTTCCATTTTTAAACACCCATGGATGGATAAGTGTAGACAAAATAGAATTTAGTTCAAGCAGGTATGTTTTACTATGAATATTTTTACTAAATAAATTGCCTTGTCTTTAAGAAAAATTTTAATTATTCAAAAAGTTGGAAATAAATTTTTAGTGCATTTGTATAGACACATAAATTTGCACATCGAGACTTTCATATATATAGCCACGTACACAAAACACACATAGGCCTTCATATACAAATGAATATAGAATACATGTGAGCATAGAGGTACATAGATGTCTGTAAGTTACATAAACTGAGTTTCTTAGTACCAGTCGCATGCTTTTATATTTTATAGCTAGACACACAACTACATAGTAGATACACATAGGCGTGCTGTCATGTGACATTTCTACAAAGACATGAACAGATGCCTATTCACCCCATATGGGGCACCAATGACAGGCTGAAGAAATGATTCCACCCAAGAACATCCCAGGAACTGAAGAGTTTATTGGAGTTACTACAGAACACGAGTGAAGAACGCTTTTGAAAGAACACGGTTGTCTTAAATACAGTGGGAAACCAAATACAACATTATCAACTATGACCAAAGTTCACACTAAATTTTTATAAAAATATATTTATGAAGCCTTTCATTGGGAAGTTGACACGGGATCATTTAACTTTTACAAAGGACCATTATAATTACATGGTGACAATACATGGCCCATCGTCAGGGAGAGTGTTGAGATGGCTAGATGAGATAATCACAAAGTCTCAAAAATATGAGCAGGAGGAAAATATCATTAGCACATACAAAAATCATCACAAATTGTCGCAGGTATCCTGGGGTCATCTGTCCCGTCAGGTTTAGATCTAGTCAGGTCCTACCCTCACATGGTTCATAGGTTGGGATATGGGGCACCTTATTAAATTTTTAAAAAAATATTTATTTATTATGTATACAATATTCTGTCTGTGTGTGTGTCTGCAGGCTAGAAGAGGGCACCAGACCTCATTACAGATGGTTGTGAGCCACCATGTGGTTGCCAGGAATTAAACTCAGGACCTTCGGAAGAGCAGGCAATGTTCTTAACCACTGAGCCATCTCTCCAGCCCCACCTCATTAAATTTTGATCTAACCAGCTGAACCTATGTCAGCTGGGCAATCTTCTAAGCACTTTAAATCTATGCACTAGAAAGCTCTAGATACCTAAATAGTTCAAGAGAGTGTCATCCCAAAGAGACAGCATCTTTCTAGTCAGTCACCTGTTAAATGGTCTGAATAGCTCTCCACCTACTGCAGAATGACTACCACCAACCCTTAGCCAAGAGACTGGGAGGCATGTGCCCTCAACTACCTTGATACCACAGGGAGTGTAGTGTGGCAACCACAGTGGGGTGAAGAATAGGGTTAGGTTGGTCTGGACTGAACCTGAGAGTCAGAAAGTAGACAACTGAGAATCTGTTGAAGATTTTGAGAGAGCTTGAACTACTAATCAAACAAGGCTTTGTCTTCCAGTTTTACCCATTCATTCTACAAAATACAATTTGGAAATAAAACAAAATAGTTAAAGTTGACCATTATTACTGGGCAGTATCCTTTGTATAGCCTGTTGTTCTGATAAAATGCCTGCCAAGAAGAAAGGTAAGAAACTTAAGAAGGCTTTATGTTGGCTTACAGTTCAAGAATGATTACAAGGGTGGGACTGTTAACAGGAACATAAGGCAACTTTTTACATTGTGTCTACAATCAAAAAAGAAAAGAAAGGATAGGAAGCAGGAATGGGCTATACAACCTCAAGAGCCTCCCCCAAGGTACGCACTTCTGACAGTTGAGGCTCCACTCCCTAAAGGTTTCATAGCCTTTCCAAATGGCACCACCAGCTGAGGACTATTTGTTTAAGCTCATTGAGCCTATAGGGACATTCAAAAACACAATATTCTCTTAGTATTAGGCTTTCTGGAGGGAATAGTGAAGGTGGGTCGCACACCCAATGAGGTTAGTCTTAAGTCAGAAAGACATAGATATATACTTATAGCAGCAATGGAAATATGTATTTAATATGGTGCTGACATATAACAGGGGGTGATATAAACTCTGATATAATGAAAGGACAGTTACTAGATAAATGTGGACTTGAACTACCTGGGGAATGAGTCTGCATTTTCTGAACTGATGAATGTAGAAATTGTGTTCCTGGCATAGGAAATCCCATGCTCAAATTTTCAGAAGTGTAAAAGATTATGACACATTTCAAAAGTCGTAAACTATGTTTCCTTAGTAATATGTCCTAGTGTGTGTGCTTCCATGTGGGTGCTGAGAAATACATAGTACAGTAGAAAGTAGAGCTTATAATGGTAGGGAGTCATATTTTAGTAGACCTTGATGCTCTGTGAGAATCTGGGCACTGTAGGTAATGGAGAACACTTAGGACTGCATAGATTGAAAAAGCAAGGTTTTTATTGCATAAAAGTAACAAAGAACCGGTAAGTTATAAGTTCCAGTTTCAGAAGGCCAGACATTCTTCATCGGTATGCACTAATATAAAATATTCAGAGGACTTAATTTGATTAAAAAGTAGAAGAAGGGAGCACACATGTGATTAGGCTTGATTTCTTAATATTTCTCTTAAGAGTACAGATGAACAACCTACAATTTTTATGTTAAAAAGAGTGGGCAGTTAAGAATACTGAAAGTTCAGCAACTGGTCAAGAATGACATGGATGTATCTGTCAGCAGTCTTATTTTTAATTTTATGTAATGTTTTTAGTAAAAAACTTCTATTGAGTACTTTCAACACGTAAGCACAATGCAAGGTGACTATGTAACATATAAATTTCTTGTCCTCAAAATATTCTTCCTGGTAAATATATTTGCATTTTCTAATCAAGGAGATCAAGGCTGTTAAAGCTGAAGAGTTTTTGTTTTAAAATACTGAGTCTCTTCGTTAGAAGAACCTAAGTTTCATATTCCTGTCACTCTGAAAAAAATTGTTCTATTTTTCAATGGATTTCTTGAAATATAACATGAGCTGCCTGTAAGAATTTTCAAGGGTTTAATGGTGACTGTGTTGGACCAAATTTTATCACGTGCAGCCTTTGCTGTGGATACGACTTGGGTGCTAGAGCTGGGGCAGGTAGAGGGATTTCTGGCAATGACGTCAAAGTTATATTTTGGGACCTTAAAGCTGAGTGGGATTTTCTTAGTCTTTGTTTATTTTGGGAAGTAGTTTAATCTAATCTTTATCTGTTCTAAGGAAATGTCAATTTTAGCTTCAGCTCAAACACTGCATAATCACAGCACTCAGATGTAAACTCCAGAGATGAACTTGTGCAAACTTAATACATTTCATTTTGTAATGTAATAAGCAAGTTTAAATCCGACTGCACAAGGAAATGACCAAGCATGTGAGGGCAATTTAAAGCCTAATGATCATATTCGCTGGTGCTGATGGGGATGGTGATGCCGGCTGCCTAAAGTGGCTCCAGCAAAGAAAGCAAGGCAATTGATTCTGAACTTCTAAATTAAAAGAGGAAGAAAAAGAAGTTAAAAGGAGAGGAACTGTTTAAGGAAATGCCCTTCTTATTTCTCAAAATGCAAGCGAAGTAGCTTTGATTTAGTGGATGTATTTTGGACTTCTAGATCTCCGTTAGTCCAGAGCTCAGATGAGTGAAGACAAAGTTTCTGATCTCCAGTCCTTACTGTTCTGACTGTGGCTACTCAATGAGAATCTCCACTGTTATCTTTCCTGACCATCGGCTTGATAAAGCAGACGACTTAAATTTATGGGATAAGGGTGCCTACTGAAATAGACCGGTAAAGAGTCTAGACTTTGTTTATTCTTCCCCATTACTCTTTGTATTATTTCTCCATCACATAAAAGGAAGTATGAGGAAGACTACATGCCTCATAGACAATGTTTTGACTATTAGACGAGAGAATATGTGCAAAGCACTGAGCCCAGAGGCTGCCACACATTGTATTCTTTCAAATGTCAGTTATTACCAAGAATCATTCTTGCATTCTTTAGTAAATGGCTGGTGAACCCAGTAGTAAGAACGACTGACTTGCAGGCCTAGGTCCTCAGAGCTGGTCAACAGGCTGGGTGACAGTATCACATGAGGCAATTCACGGGTTTACGGAGTAACATGCAGAGTTTGCCTGAGAGCCTGAAGTGTAAGCAATGCAGCTCCTTTGGAGGAAGAAGGAAGAAGCCTGCACATTGATTCATTGATTTTTTTTTCTTTGGGAGCAGAATTGTGCCCTGTGTTAAGCATTTACTAATTCTAATTCATGTATTCAGCTTTGAAAGTCTGAAGATTAGTTAGAAAGCAGTAACCAGGAAAAGTGGGCTCAAACATTTTATAGCATAGAAGGTCACGTGGTCCAGTAGAAAGAACATTTCTCTACATTCGAACTTGCCTAGTTACTTTAAAAACCTTAAAAAAAAATAAAAGAAAAAAATTTACAGGCAACTTCAACTCTATGATACTCTCTGTTTGAAATTATAAAATATGTCAATTTTTTTTGGTAAAACAAGCAGAACATTTGCCTATTATTAAAATCCATAAAGTAATATTTTAGGCAAGAGTATACTTTAACATCAAATTTCTCTGTTGCTTTCTGCTGAATTTCATTCTTTCAAATCTAAAACATTTCCATGAGGTACCTGATCCCAGAGGTGCTGGAGCTCGCCTGCACCAACAGGCACTGTGAAGTGTCTCTTCTGTGTGGTCTTCCATAATTCATGCACCTCGTTTCTAGATTTTTGTTATTCTCTCTTGAAATAGTGGCTTCTATTTGCCTCCTACTACCACCATTGGCTTTTGTATAAAATATTCCAGTGGCTCTTTGTTTCTCGAGATTGCAAGCTTTTACTAACAAAGGGAAACTTATTGGTATATCCATGGCACCTGGCTTGCCATCTGCCAAGGTGGGAACTCAATGATTCCTACTACGTGCAATGTTATTAGTGCATTCATTTCTGTGTTATTAATATCAGAGGGTTAAGGTTTTCTCTACTTTTTTGACATGGTACCATTAGAGAGGAAATATAAAATTAGTGAAATAATTTCCATAGTACTTTAAAAAAGCATACCTACTATATTCCAGAAACAATAGCATATGCTTTGTGGGTTATATTATTTCCTTAAAATGGATGTTAGATATTTAAAAGCATGTCACAGGTTCTTTCTGCACTTAATGGCTTTTCAGCCCTCATACTTCTGCCACTAATATACACAGTCACATCCTACATCCAAGTACTTCCTGATCTATTTCCTCCTACCCTTACTTAGCAGTTCTTCATTTTAGTATTAGGAAATTAATGCCCGTCTTGAACTTCTCACCATTCTCTCAATGTATTGCCCTACATCTCGCTCTGGGAAGAGGGCTTGCATCATAACCATGCTGGCACCAAGTGGAGATGAGGCCAGTCACTTCACCACTTTCTTGTTAAGCTTGATTAGCCCTGGGCAGCTGAGCACATGTTTAAAACCCTTGACCAACAGCATTTGGATTTCCTTATGGTTCCATCTCAGTCTATAGCTAAATGGACATGAAATCAATATGTACTTGGGGAAAGCTGGCCCCTATGAGATACATTCTAAATAATGCAGCATATTGTAACCATCGGATGGTGCATAATTCCCTCTATCTAAAACAAAATTGATTTTTGTCCTCTAACTATTATCCCTGCTCTGCAGAGGGATCTATTTTCATTTAAAGTTTCAAACTTTTCCGCCATGCACCATAAACAAACACTAAATGATTTCGTAATATTCTGAAGATTGTCCACTCTCAGTAGCAAGGAAGTGCCACTAAGAATGCTAAAGGCTAAGAAGTAATAAACCATCAAAAGCTCCATTGCAAATGTTCTGAAAAATCCCTTTTCTTCCATGGCTCAGCAGCATGCATCTCTGCTTACGCTTTTAGACTATGATCCAAAAAGTTGCCTTTGGCCTTAGCTGACCCCTTTTTCTCCATGTTAGAAAGAGAGCAAAGAAAGAGAGAAGACAAAGTAAAAGAACTAAATGCTCCTTGTTTCTTATCTGCCCAACGTAGGCAAAAACAGAAATGGAGAAAACAGAAGCAAGAAAACTGCATTTTAAGCAAACCTTTCTGATTAACATGCGACAGATCTCCTGGTGAGCTTGATAAGTAGCTACTTCAGTAGATCTGGGGTGAGGCCTGAAATTCTGCCTTTGTAACATGCTCCTGGATAACAATGATGTTGCTCACTCAGGACCACATTGAGCACTGTGCTAGGCAGAATTCTGAGATTCCCTTCTTCCTAAGATTTGCAAATCTTATTTATTTAATCAAACATCACTTAAGTGTGGCTGAGAAATGAGTTTATAATTGAAGTGCCAAGTCACTTTCAATTGGCCATAGAACACAGAGGTTATCCCCAGGTAGTCCTACGATAATCACAGTAGACCTTTAAAAGGCAGAAAAATAATGCATAATAATAATAATAATAATGAAAATGAAAAGAACAACAACAAAACTGAACAAGATTGTCTGGATGCACACCGAAGAGGCAGATCTATGAAGGAAAAGACCAGAGAAGGTGTCCTCAGCTGATGGGGTCCTGAAACCCAATACACACCTCTACAGACATGTATTTTGTCCACTCCTGACTGCATTTGCACAGAAGTCCCTTGCCACAGTCCCCAAGAGAGAACGGAGCCAGCCGAAGCCTTGATTTCCATCTTGATACCTTCTAAATAGAGCACAACTGAGTCACACCATGCCCAGTCTATTAACCAATAGGAATGGTGAGATTAAAAGTAGATGTTGCTTTAAGCTGCCAAATTTGTGATGATTTGTGATGTCAGAGCAGACATCTAAAAGAAGATGAAGGTTGTTATTCAATAGAAGCAACGAGAATCATGCTATTTATGGGTAGAGAAGGTAGCAGTTTTGATTATTATTGTTCAATATCTGAGGCTCCCATAATTTTTGTTGAGAAGAATGAATAATTTCCAATTTAAAATATATTCATAGCTATCATCTTTCTGTGAGCCACTACCTTATTTATTGTTATATTTTGGAAAAACTGTATATATTGAAAGCTCCCTGTCCCTAAGAGACCTGAACCTGAAGAAATTCTTTGTAATATAGACTTTTCTAACTAACTATTAGCATAGTTTAAGAATAATAGGAAATAAACAAAAAAACTGTGAAATTTTAAATGGTGGTTTCACATTCAGAATTAAATACAGTACACAATTAAGTTATGCGTCAATGAGCTCTTTCATGGACATAAAAAAGTTTTTGTGGTCTTAAACTGACATAACTTACTGTTTAAAAATCTAATCATTCCAAGGGAAAGAGATGAAAGTGAACATAAATGCTTTGAAAATACCTTATTGTCAACCACTGTTTTTATTGGAGACAATAATTTCCTAGCAGAGTCTCAGATATGAATGTATATCACATCTTTTTGTAAGAACTATAAAATAAAAGCTATATTTTATTGGATTAATTGGAAAAACTTATCCATTCCAGCTTTCTCTTTTGCTGTCAAATGTGCTTAGGTAGATTGTAAATAATTCAAGTCTTATTTGCAAACAAGGTTTTTTTTCCCCCTGCTGTACAGAATGAAAATTGCTTATGGGATGTGAGTGAGTTAGGAAAAAGTCATAAAGTAATGTTAAAAAATGTACTCAGGGTTAGCAGAAGAGTTATCTAGTATTTAAAAATTTCCCCATGCATGGTGCCAAATCATTATTTTATGGCAACCTTTCCCCTGCATTTAGTGTGTGTTAACTTTCTGCAGGGAGCAGATGTGGCCACACACATTCTGTTTGGCAGTAGGCAGATGCCAGCCCCTGAAATGAATACTCAGTTCCAAGGGCAACATCTGGATCTCTGGCTTGGACATGTTCCTGTCTGTGCTTGTGGCTATACAATGCTCCCTGGAGATATTCATGATTAGTTTGCGAAAGAGCTGGCATGAGTGTCTTATCTCCCTGGCAACCATTTTCCATTCAATTCTTATACATCTGCTCAGTAATCTACAGAATTTGAGAAACTGCTCCCCATCTTATTTCCGATCACAAAGAAGATGACACAGGACCTTTATTGACTAGGATACCATTTTTCCCTGGCTTCTAAAACTAATGATTGGCACCGTTCTCATAACTGTGTAAAACTGCAGAGTTCATCTTCTTGGCAACATCACTGATTTTATGACAATGCTAGGTTGCAGGGCCTATTCAGTGGTCGACTGTGGTCTCCTGAGGGTTTTTTAGATGGAAAGGGGGAAAAGCAGGTGATCTGAGCACAGAGCTTAGGTTTACATCTAAGACCTTGTTGGATCAGCCTTTCAGTTTTTTTCATCCTGTCCTATCCCTTCATACTTCATACTTCTTTCTTTTCTGCCCATCCTTTGTTGTTCCTACTTTCTTCTTCTTCTTTCTTGTGGCAGTCAACAAGGAGGAAGACTTCCTTATAGAAGGAACATTAGGTCATGTCCTTATTTAATACAACTTGGCTACCCCAGGGCTGAGAGTTTTCACGGATGTGACACAAAAAATGTCTGTCTGCCTTGGGATCTTGCCCAAGGAGCAACACAAATGGCTGCTGATGGTAAGGCCACGCAGCCCCACTCTGTCACCAAAGCAACATTCAAGCAGCTGCACACATGGCCAGTTGTATCTCAGTGACTTCTAGGCAATAGTTAAATATGTTAACCTTCCTAGTTCTCACGAAACAGTACAAAGTTTTTGAAATATTGAACATCAGACTCATGTCTGATCCCAAAGAAGACAAGTTAGAGTAACAGCAAAAACATATCAAAACTCAAGACAATATGTCTTCCCCCAAATCATCAATCCTATTGTGATGGTCCATAATGAAATAGCATAGGTGAATCTGAAGACCCAGAACTTAAAAGAGCAATTATAAAAATTTTCAAACCTTAGAATGAATTTCATATTGCTTATGTGTTTGTAATGGGACCTGAGCATCTAGAGGCCAGTTATTCACTGTGTCATTTGATATGAGTTTTCAACCTCCTTATTGAATGAAGTTTTGTTATCTTTTTGCTGTTACTCTAACTTGTCTGCTTCAGGATCAGATATGAGTCTGATGTTCAATATTTCAAAAACTTTGTGCTGTTTCATGGGTATAGTTATCTTTTACTTTACAGCTAATATTCACTTACAGGTTTGTCTTTCTGAGTCTGGGATACCTCACTCAGAATGAATCTACAGATCCAGACAATCTAAGTAAAAAAGAGGGCTCAAAGTGATGGTGGGTGCTTGAATCTTGCTGTGCAGGGGAAATGGAAGTGATCTCCTAAGTGGAATGGGTGTGGTTAGGAATGGGAATATGAGAAATTAGGTGGGGGGGGGTGGAGGAACAGAGTACTGGAAGAAACAACTGGAAAAGGGGGGCAGTTTTGAGTGAGACTAAACACAGTACAATGGAAACTCCAGACATCTATAAAGGTGATCCTAGTTAAGACCCCTAGAAACAGGGAATGCTGACCAAACCTGTACTGGCCATCTTCTCTAGCCAGGCAAGACTTCAAGAGGAGGGATTGGAATACCAACCCTGTCACATAACCCTCTACCTACAATTTGTTCTATCTACAAGATGTGCTGGACTAAGATGGCACAGAAATGGTGGGAATGGCCTGAGATGCATTCCAGAAGAGGGAGACCACTCCTGAAACTGCGTGGAGTGCCAAGACCCAGAGGATGGATAACCCAGACATTTAGGATAGGGCCAAACACAATAGCAAATAAAAGTCAGTATAATGATACCTAATGGGATTCCTTTATAAACACTGATTGACACCTAACCCAATTGCCATCAGAGAGATGCCATCCATCAACTAATCTACACAGATGCAGAGACCCACAGTCTAACATTAGTTAGAGTTTTGGGAATCCTGCAGATTAGGGGGAAAAAGGATTGTAGGATCCAGGTTGGTTAACCATACAAGAAAAAAACCTGTGCCCATAGGGGCTCACAAAACCAAACACACATCCAGGGAGCCTACATGGGACTGACCTAGGCCCTCTGCATATAAGCTACAGTTGTGTAGCTTGGTTTTTTTTTTTTTATGGGACTCTTAACAGTCAGTGCAGGGGCTGCCTCTTGACTCTTACTGACTTTTGAGACCCTATTCCTCATTCAGGTTTCACTGTTCGGATTTAATATGAGGGGTGGTGCCTAGTCTTGCTGCAACTCGATATTCTATGTTTGCTTAATATCCCTGTGAGGGCTGCCCTTTTTTTTAGTAGAAATGGAGACAGAGTGGATGGGTGACCAGAGGGAAGGTGAGGGATGGTACTGGGAGGATATAATAATAATAAATAACAATAATAATGATAATAAATCATCTTATTTAAAGCAACTTACAGATTCAATGCAACACCCCCAGAACCTCTAATATTATGTGGGAACACAAATGTCTCCAGATAACCCAAATGATCCTGAGCAAAATAATAATAATAATAGTAATAATAATAATAATAATGATAATGATAATAATATTGACGAGATTACTATATCCACTTTAAAGTTACAAAACAGAGTCATAATAATAAACATAGCATGTCACTGGCAAATCAAAACAGAAATTCAGATAAATTAAATAAAATAGAACACTCAGACTCCAGTTCACCTGAATGAGTCAGCTTTCTTCCTGAGTATTTACTTTGTGATGTAAGGCACTGTCACCAGGTTAAAAAACCAAATACAGAATTGAATTAAGCTGGTAGACAACCAGTTGCTGTCTGCAGAGACCTGACCATTATGGGAAAAACCTATTCACCGATGTCAGAAATGAAATTCTGAGGATATTGTGAGTCAGAACAGAAAAGGAAATGAAGTTTTGTTTGTTTGTTTGTTTTCCACTCGCCTCGCCTCCTCACTTATGTTCCTGCCAAGTGTATATATAGGCGCAGTTCTCACCCTAAAAAAGGTGTAGCTTCCTTCTACCATGGTATCTTCAGGCAAAGCTCGTCAGATCTTAAGATGATTCACTCTAGTCTGGTGCTCCGCCAACGTTCTTTCCTCGGTTGCAAATCTCTGTGTTTCTCAGAGCCTATCCTAGGGATCCTGAGCATCATACCACAGACGCTGCCTCATTAGGGGCAATTGCTCATTCACCAGTGCTAAGCGGCAGATGGATTCTCCTCATTTTAGGGCAGAGTTTCATGATGTAAAATAGACTGTCCTAGGAAGGCTGGTAATTTCCTCTGGGGGCTCTGAATGTGCTGCCTATTAAATGCTTGAATAGAGAAAAGGACCTTCAGAAATGGTCTTCTTTTCACTGTGCGACAGAATAAAGTTTAAACAAATTTCTGAGTCCAACTCATTATTCGTTTTGGTTTTGGCACAAAACCTTTCTAAATAAATGGATTATAAGTCACTATTAGCAGATTAATTTATTAACAAACACCGAACCTTTGAGCACCTGGCTACCGAAATGCACTTACCACCATGTTAGTTAGCTACTGGAGCTGTACTGAAAACGGATTTGGAAAATGAAGCATATCCCCTGTGTTTGGATATTGTGTTCAGGGAGGCCTTGTAGAGGAACTGATGCTGGATCTAACACCTCCTATGATGACAGAAGAATTGAGGCACTTACATGCCAGGAAGAAAGACCCCTCAAGCAGAAGACAGAGAAGAAATTCTGTGAAGGAAGAAGAATTCTGTAGATTACAGGACACTACGGATGGAAAGAAGGAGAGAAAAGAGTAGAGGAGAGGGTGACGGAGAGCAAGCTGGGGACCCTGATGGAAAACACCCTGATGCCATACAGGGGAACAGAAGAGAAAAAGGTGGCTGCCTCCATCCTCATCCACATCTGCAACCTAATTTGGGATGTTCTCACTGCCCAGCACCTGGAATATGATGTTGACCTTGACATGTTTGCTAATGTAACAGGAGAACATAGCTAACCCATGTGTCCAGGTAAGTATAGTGGGTGAGGGAGACACCAGGAAATGGAAACCACTGAGTAAATGCTAGCTCTTGCTGTTACAAAGTCCACTGTACTCTCCTAAAATAATAAACGCTAAAACTGATTTTCATACATGTAAAATGGTGATAACAGTGTTCTCTAACAAAGCAGTTAGGTTGTACATATTAAATAATCCCTCACGTTTAAAAGAATTAGTGCATGACTGAGGCAAGTTGTGAAGACGAGAGGGAGTGATTTCACAGCCCAGGTTCACAGTCAGGTACTTCATACAACCATCCTTCCTGGAAACTTTAAGGGTAAGAAGGCAGGTTGCGGAGACATTCTGCTGAAAACGTTATGTGCTTTCTGTGAGCACAAGAGCTTAAAACACAAAGATAACTGGGAACGTTTCATCAGCACTCCAGAGGATTTCTTATTTCAAACAAATTTCTTGAGGAACCATAATCTTAAATCCCAAGATGTCCACATGATCCTCATCACTCATTTGAAATATTGCGCTTCATTGCCTTTCCATTCGTGATGAGCCAGTGTCTCCACATGCACCTTCACGTTGGTAGGCACACACATGTCCTAAGAGAGCTGATCTCTACTGTACTTCTAACGTTTTTGCATGCTGATGAATATGCTTTAAAATGATAGTGTTTATTTACATAACTGTTTGCCATAGAGGTGACTTACTTTACCTATCTCTTTTCAGTTAATTTATGGTATACTGATAGTTAACAATATTATTATTTCAATAAATAGCTATATAAATGATTAAAAATATAAATATCCCTCCCTTATCATGACTTTTATACTCTTGTATTTAACTGATTCAGGGAGAAAAAGCACCAGTATTAAATATATACAGCGAGTTTTTCCTTAACACTCTTTCCTAGTCATCATGCTATAACAGCTATTTATGCAGTACTTACATTATATTAAACATTGTAATTAGACTGGAGGTCAGCTAGGGCTACAGGAGGACGTAGTGAGGTTCTATGAAAATTCTATACTTTTTCTCTTAGAAATATATGTGACATCTGCGGATTTGGATATTATAGCCAGGTAAGCCTTGGTGAGCAGAATCCCAAAGAAGTAGGCTCTTGATTATTTGCTCTCACTTTCTCTAGTCAGTCCATTCCTTCCCTGGCATTACAGTCATTTTCTTTGGGATTTTTGAGTCTACTGAAGACCATCGGAGACATTCAGCCTCTTGTACTGAGCCATTACTCCATTCCTGGACTTTACGTTCACAGCCAGCCATTGTTGAATTTGCTGAATTGCAGCCTAGAAGTCAATCTAATAAATCCCTTTGTGTGTGTGTGTATTTGTGTGTGTGTGTGTGTATTCTCAAACTTCCTAATGTTGTGATCATTTAATACAGTTTCTCATGTTGTGGTGACCCCCCAAATATTGTTATTTTTTGCTATTTCATAACTTCATAACTGTAATTTTGCTACTGTTGTGAATCATAATGTAAATATGTAAATATCTGTTTTACCAAGGTCTTAGGTGACCCCTATGAAAGGGTTTTTTGGCTCCCGAAGGGATTTCGACCGACAGGTTGGGAACTGATGTATATGTATGTGTGTGTGTACATATATACACAAATATGCTTATATGTATAGAAACATACATACATACATATGTGATATATAAAGAGAGAGTAGTGGGAGACAGAAAGAGATTCATTCTGTAAGTTCTGTTACTCTAGAGAACCCTAATGCAGGTTTCTACTGGAATTTTGTAGAGTACCGAGTGACAGGTGTGCATATTTTCTATGGCTTGGCAGACTTAACACCCACATATTCATTTTAGTGTAATATATATAAAGTAAGTAAATTCCTGCTTGCTTATTCCTTCTTATTTTCTCTCTTAAGCTCTCTTTTATGTCTAGGTCAGTATTCACAGTTATTTGTTGAACGAGTATTTGAGGGAAACCGCTGTTCAAATTGTATGTCATTTGAAAGGAAGTCTTTGAAGGGATGAGAGCAAGCGAAGCATTTGGACGTCACACAGCGGAAACAAAGCCAGCCTCTGACTTGATGCTTCAGCGAGGAGGGAGGTCTCTGGAAAATGGAAGACATCCCTAATTGTGCTGTGTTCAGACAGTCCTGGGGTGCGCTCATTTCCTGATATTCAGCAGAACACCAATCTTCACTTAACACGGTTAATGATATAATTTTTATTTTTAAAAGGGAGTGCTGATGTTCCCACCAGCTTTAGAAGATGTTTCAAATCTGGTTGTGAAGTCATTCTATTTCCAATTAAGCAGTGGGGGGATTCAATTACAAGCTGTGGGAAGCAAAGAGTTTGTGTCAATAAACCAGCAGTGGTATTAAGGGTGGTTGTCTGGTTTGCAAACATTAACAGCTTGAATCCTAAAGGCGTATGCTTTTGAAATGATCTAGCTATTGCTTTTCATGTAGACAGGATTAAGCATACCTGAAACCCAGCCTGGGGTTTCTTTCAGAAGCATTCTAGTTCCTTGAAGTCACAGCAAATTTGGATATTAACACTACATAGGAGAGAATTCATTGGGAGCTTGTTAAGGTTACAGCAATTTCAGAAAACGTATCAGAAAAATACCTGAAAGAAGGTAACGTAATCGCAGAAGGATCTGGTTAGGGAGGGAAATGGGGCATGCTTAAAACCGTATAATTCTAGAGATGACGACACCTGGAGATGTGTGTGCCTGTGTGCTCTGGGCCCTTGCATGTTTGAGCTTTGAGTGAGGCTCATACATTGGAAACAGAGGCTTTCAACAGAGAAGGCAGTATCCGAAGGATGTCAGCCCAACCACAGGTTTAAACGGTGGACTCTGTCAAGAGCTCAGCTAAGAATCAGGTGTGCAAACTCAATGAGCCTTAGTCTTTTCTTTCAAGGAATTTACAGCCCAGCTAGGATCTATTACTTTAAAATTTCTTTTTGTACTTCTGCTGACTAACCTCCGCCACAATAATTCTTTTGCCAAATAAGTCAATCTTCCAAGTACCTCTGTAATGTACACTGGCATTGTTCCTCTGCTTTTCTCCACTATTTATTCTCCTACTTGGCAGCACTGTTTAAAACAATTTTATTACACTTGGCTTTGAAAGAAATTATTGCTAATCGGACCGCTTGAGAGTATTTCGCCTTCACGGGATTCCTTCACAAAGAAGTTTTCGTTCTCAGTCTCCAGCCTGCGTGTACGGTTTATGAAACAATGGGTGTTTCCACTTAATTTTCCATGAAGTTTGAAGTCATTTCTCCTCCTGCTATCTCTCACTGGCTGTCCCCTGAGGAAGAGGATGATTTTGTTTGGTGTCTTTGTGGAGAGAGCCAACCATGTTGCTGTGCTCACTCCTCTGGTCATCATCATTCTGGATGTACTGTCAGCGCAGTCTTTTATGGTCCAGATTTAACTCTTAATGCAGGAGTGAAATGGCAGTAGGTCCATTTGGTCCAAGGCTGAAATGTGGATGCAAGTGTAAGTCTTGTTTTCCATCTCTCGAATTTGTTGCCTTCTCAGTAGTTAGAGGGGGGAGCAGAAATTGTTTTTAGAATGGATGTCATAAGCCACATAACGAGGTGACATTTGTGCGGTCTAGTCACGACAGGTTCATATGTTCTAGGGTGGGGGCATGTGGGTTAGAAATGTTAGATAGGAGGAACAGAGATAAGAAAGAAACCCAGAGACATAGGATAGCCCTGGGAGGATAGCAACTCCATGGATAGTAAACACTGAATCTGCCCGTGTTTATCTTTCGTAAGTTTTTATATCTTATACAAAAGGGGAAGGGGGAAGCGGGTAAATGACTGCTTAAATACACAAGGCAAAACAAGAACAGTTACTTGCTTCAGTACTTGAGACATCAAGTCTTTATTTCCTGAGTAAAGCATTTTGATGCATTGGGCAGGATATGCAGCAAATACAACCTAGATTAAGTATCCTGTAGGCAGTCATTCCCTATGTCAAGCCTCCTATTTTAAAATGAAGGAGCAGGAATTGGCTTGAATTTTTTGACCTTTGCTTAGGGTGGAGTGGATCCACCTCTATGAGCCATCTTAATGTCCAAAACACCAAGTAACCACATCTTGGGTCAGGGCTTCTTGTTTGTAGTCACAGCTGTTGTCAATGACTTTGAAAGAGTTGAAATAAGGTTGTTTCACCTTCGTCAAGGTGAAACAAGCTCACATCTCTGTGCCTCAACAGCCAGGAGAGAATATTCAACCACTATATATATATTCTAAGTAGCAGCTATGCAATTGTGAAAGTATATCACTGAATGTGGCTGCTTCTAAAAATTATTTCTTTTAACTTTTGAGATTTTAATTCCATTACAACATTTCCCCCTGTCCTCTCCCTCCAAATCCTCCTTATACTGTCCCCTTCTTCTTTTCAGATTCATAACTTCTCTTTTTTAGTAATTGTTATTGCACACACATATGTACATGTCTATCTATCTATCTATCTATCTATCTATCTATCTATCTATCTATCTATCTATCTATCTATCTAAATACAAACTGGTCAGTCCATATAATCTACCTATATGCACATTTTCAGAAATGACAGTTTGGCACTGCACAACCAATTGGCATACTCTTACCTAAGGAAGGGCAACTCTCCCATTCCCAGCTTTCTTCACTTGCCCAGAGTTCTTTGTGTAGCAATGAGGCCTCGTGAGGTTCTCTGCTCAGTTTGGCAGCTTCATTGATGTTGTCCTCATTCTGTTAAGTTTTGGATAGTCATGTAGGTGAAACTTTATGGGTGTAGCTTTGAATATTGCTAGGAATCACAATCTCACAGCATATTCCCTGATCCTCTTGCTTATGATCTTTCTGTCTCCTCTTTTGTAGTGTTTCCTGAGCCTTGGGTGTCAGGATATTTTGTAGATCTATCCATTGGGACTGGGCTCTACAACCCTGCATTTTGATTGCTTGTGGTTTTCTGTAGTAGTCTGCTACCCTGTCAAATAGACCTTCCCTTGTCGAGGGGTGAATACTACTCTTCTGTGGGTATAAAGAAAAATGTTTACAGATTGTTATTAGGGATTATAATTGTTAGAAAATTAATGTTTATAGATTCTTCTACAATAGCCATGATTTCAGTAGCACCAAGTAGTTAGCTAGGTTTTCAGTACTAGGCATGGTCATGTCCTTGTTGAACAGGTCTTAAGTTCAATTAGAAAATGACTAGTTGCTGCCCAGGTATGTGTGCCACTACTACGTCCTTAGAGTTGTCATGCTATGCTGATCATTGATATAGTTCCTAGACATCATAGATGTGTAGGACTATTGGTTGACTCCCTCCATTGGAAGCTTGCCTGATGCCTTCTGGTACCATGAAATCTAGTCCTCTGGGAAAAAACATTCAGTTTGGCTCCAACTCGGGGACTTCTGGGACCAGAGTCTGAAGCACATGATGTCTTCAGCAATGGGGATTTACCTCCCAAGGGCAACCACAATAGGCTGAATGTTCTGGGTGACTCTTGGGCAACCCTAGACAACAACTCGAAAGAGGGTTTCACATGTCTGGTATTGGGGTTTTTGTTAGGTGGTCTTTGGCTCTTAGTAGGAGCACCATCTGCCCAGATGAGAAAGGTGTGTTAAAACTAAATATGTATATTTATATGTGGGGCTATGTGTATTATAGGGCTTTGGGGAAGGTAACAATAGCTAACAGTATGACTTCTTGTGGTGTGACTACTTTTTAAGACAGAGAGAATCATCTCCAGTAAAGAGCCTTCTGAGACTGCTCTGTTCATTAACAGGTAGAGAGAAGAAAAAAGTCTGCTTCTCTCTCTCTCTCTCTCTCTCTCTCTCTCTCTCTGTCTCTCTCTCTCTGTCTCTCTCTCTCTCTTTCTCTCTCTCTCTCTCTCTCTCTCTCTCTCTCTCTCACACACACACACACACACACACACACACACACACACACACACACACACACTATCTGGAATTAATAGAAGAATGGAAAGAAGGAGCCAAGACAAAAAGTCAATTAAATCAGGGCTATAAAATTTTAATCCCATAAACTAATAGAGAATTAAAAAGAGTTCTGGAAAGCTCATAATAACCTAGTGTGGAGGAGTGAATTTCACTTTTGCCGTTAGTTTTTCTTTTTGTCACCCAGATCTTTTATTTGGAGGAGGGGCAGTCTTTGAAGTATGAAAATGCCAGAAGTAGCATGCACTCCCCGCAAATGTATCTAAGGTATGTTATAGAGGGATAGAATGTTCTTTAACATAGACTGCCACTGGCCAGGCATGGTAGTGTGTACCATTAGTCACAGCACTAAATATGCAGAGGCAATGAAACCCTGTATTTAAAGTAGATAAAAGCACATAACAAATATAAATAATATAGAACATCACATTCACAGGATGGAACTGGGAAGTGTGTGTGTGTGTGTGTGTGTGTGTGTGTGTGTGTGTGTGTGTGTGCAAGTACCAGGGAAATTAAGGGAAGGAACAGAAAAAGTCTAAGGACACTGAGTTCTTTTCTTTTCTTTTCTTTTTTGTTTTCTACACAAGGAAATATTTTCTGTATGGGGACTGTGCTGGTTGGAATCATACCCCAAGAGGCCCACATCCTAATTATCAGAAGCTGTTGATACGTTTGCTCTGGCTGTGAATGAGGTAAAGGTTTTAAGATGGTGATTAACAGGATCATGTATGCATACCCAATTCAGTGAAACTGAGACCTTGAAGGAAGGAAGCCAGAGACTTAGAGAAGGAGCTGGAGGCCAAGTGCTGTCAGGGTGGTAGCATAGCTGGTCTCTGGAGACTGGAAAAGGGAGGAACCAATTCTACCCTAAAGCCTCAACTGGGTATCTGTGAGGGATTCCTGAACTTAGAGCTTTAAGAAAATCACAGTGTGCTCCTAAAAGCTGCTCAACTAGGGGTGGCTTATGACAGCAGCCAGGAAGGATGGACACAGGGAAGCAAATGACAAAATGCTGTATTGTGGCATTCAGTAATTCAGATTGCTACACTTGTGATGAACCCTTACACCGCCATTGCATATTTGTGTGGCTTTCTAAGAGTTGGTGGTTTAAAAGCATGAATGTTTTGCCTCCATTCTTTCTTACACTTTGTTTTAGAATAATTTCAAGTTTTTCCCACTGGGAATTTCAGGTATAGTCTAAGTATTGATATTTCTAGATGACCAACTGGCAGGAGATAGCCAAAACATGCTTGCCTATGGGAGAAATTTTGAGAAAATGGAAATGAGAAATAATCGTCTAATAAACTATCATGATGCAGACACTCCCAATCAAAAGGGATCTTATTGTGGTATAGGTCCGGCTGTAGGGTGGAAGATGGCCTTAATGTGGATGTTTCTATGATTCTGACAGGCAGCAAACGCTGAGGATTCATTAGCAAAGTAAAAGCCCATTAAATATCATGGAACTATTCTTCTATAGGCTCTTAGGCTCACTCCTTACAGAAGGAAATACGTTTAATAGCTCATTCAGGATATAATTGGATTTTAAAACCCGTAAAATTAATTATAATAGAAAATTATTGCATTTTACCCTTAACAAAATAGAGTAGTAAAAATTTGAGTGTCTTAACTAAAGACATCTATTTATCCATACAAACTTCCATTTTAACCAAGTTCGGTTTTAATAGTTCTTAAAAGTCTCCTCTCTTAAGAAATCCTAAACTTTACTATTATATCTAAAATGGGATTATAAAATCAATCTAATATAATTTGAATCATTAATTAAGTCAATTTTAAAAGAAATAATTCAATTTCATTAAGTAATTGTTACCCTGATCTTAAAAAGTGAATGATTCCTGTAATTAAAAAGCATTGGATTCCATATGACCATTTATCTTTTCCCCTCTTTAAACCATTTTGGTAAAGTTCTAAAACAGAATTTAATTAAATACTGAAACAAAGACGTAAGTCCAAATTAAAATTCTAGAGACTAACTCACTAGCAAATCATTCAAGGAGTTTTCCCTCCAATATGTAAAGGAACTACAACAAAATTGAATCAATAGAAAATCTGAAGATCCAGGCAATAGGAACTACTGCTATTAAAGTCATTTGTCCTCTCTGTCGCCGCTCCCCAAGTAAAGGAACTTTCTTCTAAATGTCTTTGATGAACATTTATTAGGGGATTGACATTTTCCTGAGATGGTAGATTCAGACTTATTTTTGACTTATATCTTATTTATAGATAATAAACCAGCCATTTGGAAGATCATAATTTTGAGATAAGACTGTTTGAGGCAAACAGACACTCCTTCTTGGTGCAGGTGGTGCTGAGTTTCTTCAAGCTGTGAGCTTTATTGAGATTCACTCACTAGATCTCTAAGAGAACCATGTCTCAGAGTGATTAGCAGAATGGAGTAGAATATCAGTGGGCACTGTCCACTGGTACCTTAGGGGCATGGATGTGACCAGTAAATACTAGCTATTTTTTCTGTGGTCTTTTGTACAATTATGGATCCGAAAAAGAAAAGTGGGAAACTGACTTCTGGGAGGTGACATAGACTAGTGGGAATTATTTTCTGCTTTGCTTCATGCTTGTATGCTATAGTTGCTATTTTATAACTTAACTACACATGCTGTAGATAAGACGCCTCTGCTCACAGATTTGTGAAGTATATATGCATGTGAAGTAGTACTATTACTCCCTTACTTTTCTACAAACAACTTTCAGCTTATGCTATTTTCTCACTTTCTTTTGCCTTCATGGATATATTCATCTGAACGACTTCCATCAGTGATTTCATCCACAGACCTGCATCTTTAAAGAGGCTTTGACTGAGCCTCCTGTTTTGCCTCTCTCCAATAATTTGGACCTCAGCAGCTAATTGCAGTGTCTAATTGTGTCCTCAATTGGCTGATTGCACCCACAATTAACTAAATATAAGTACCAAGCATCGTGGTACATTCAATTTTATGCCTCAAAGATAGCCTGTGTGAGAAAGTTGGCAGTTAGCTATCTTCAAGAAAACAGCTTCTCAGACTTGGAATTGTGGGCTAATTTAAAGCTTCCAAATGCTTTCTGGCTGGCACAGTCGATAAATCTGGTGACTGTCTTAGCTACGCTTTCAGAAATATAAAAATCTTGGTATGTTGCAAACTAGCCACAATCTTAGACAACTGTCAGTAGAGGCATGAGATCACATCTCATCATAGTTCTGATAATTTGCTTGAGTAGCTCATGGAATTACTGTAGTGACCAATGTGTGTGCAATCATAGCAGACTGTCAGGGAACTGGGACCTCCATGTATTTTCATCTGACAGCAGATTGGATTGCCCTTTCTTAGCAATTGGAAAGGCCTCTTTGAAGAGTTAGTTGCAGTGATGCATTTGAAATGCAGGTGCTTCTGAAAAACAAGTGTCTCCAAAATGGGTTGGGAAGGCAACTTAAATCTCACTTTTGAAATCAGGCTGAAGATGCTAGAGGATTCAAGTCTGAAATGGCTTGGACTTGAACTGAAAATGAACGCATCACTTAACATGAGCTCATGACTTGGGCAGATGTGTCACGGATAATACTTGCTGACCCATTTCTTAAGAGACCAATTAAAACACAGAGATTTGCAGTTTGCTCAGTAATCTCTAGAATGTGGCTTGAAAAAAAAATCCAAGAACTATAGAAATCTTTGGTAAGAAAACAAAGCTAAAGTTTCTCAAAGTGGGTTGCATAGCCACATGAAGAAAAGAAAGGTGCCTACTGAAGAAATTCATAGCTTTGTTTATATCTATAATTTTAGACTGAAAAAACTTTAGTCTCTGCTGCCAACTCCTTTATATTCATTTCTTTATGACTTCCTGGGTGGCCCTCACTATCTCTTGTCATGTGGAAATCCGTATTTGAAGGTGGCCTAATCTCAGATTAAAGGCAAATAGGTCATTTTCATTTGCAGTACAGATTAATGTTTCTATAGGATATAGATAGGATATCACTACACAGTTCTATGAATTTGAGCTGACAGATGGATCCTAAATCAAATCATATATGTAATGTTACTTCTTCTTATATTCTACTCATGTATTAGACTTAAACTACCACCTAGCTATGGGGCATTTTCTTCCTGTGTCTTAAAACTATGATATGAGGTCAAGAAAATATTTTTGTTACCAGCTCTGTATGTAATTTTGAATGAAAATTCTAAGTTTAGAAATAAGCTAATATATTATAAGATACAATTGATGTTCTAGGGTGTGGATGTTGAGAGTAACCATAACAACATGAAGACAGAACAGAGGGAGGACTAGGACAGTATCTAAATAAAGTTTATAATTAGTTGGATTTTAATGAGGCCACTTTAAGGAGGTAATGCGTCTCAGTTACTTTTCTATTGCTATGAAAAGAAACCATGTCTTAGGAAACATTAAAGAAAATGTTTCAGCATCACTCTTCACAATAGCCACAAATATCTCAGAGTACCTTGAACCAAATAAGTGAAAGACTTGTATGACAAGAACTTTAGATCTTTGAAGAAAGAAATTGAAGAAGACACCAAAAAGTGGAAAGATCTCTCATGCTTTTGGGTAGGTAGAATTAACATAGTAAAAATGGCAATCTTAACAAAAGCAATCTACAGATTCAATTCATTGTCCATCAAAATCCCAGCAAAATTCTTCAAAGACTTCAAAAGAGCAGTACTCCACTTCTTATGGAAAAGAAAAAACCCCAAGATAGCCAAAACAATCCCTTACAATAAAAGAACTCCCGGTGGCATCAAAATCCCTGACTTCAAACTCTACTACAGAACTACAATTTTGTAAACAGCCTGGTATTGGCATAAAAACAGACAGGGGGGGGGGGAAGCGACAATGGAACCAAATTGAAGACCTGAATATTAATCCGCACACCTATAAACACCTAATTTCTGACAAAGAAGCAAATATATAAATTAGAAAAAAAAGCCATACTTAACAAAATGTGTTGGCATAAATGGATATCAACATGTAGAAGAATGAAAATAGATCCATATCTATTACCAAGCACAAAATTCAAAGTCCAAATGGATCAAAGATTTCAACATAAAGCCAGTAACACTGAACCTTATAGAAGAGAAAGTGGGAAGTACACTTGAACACATTGGCACAGAATTCCACTTTCTAAATATAACCCCAGTAGCACAGACACTGAGAGAAACAATTAATAAATGGGACCTCCTGAAACTAAACAACTTCTGTAAAGCAAAGGACATGGTCAACAAGATAAAATGACAGCCTACAGAATGGGAAAAGATCTTCACCAACCCCACATCAGACAAAGGTCTGATCTCCAAAATACACTAAGAATTGAAGAAATTAGTCATCAAAAGAACAAATAATCCAATAAAAAATGGAGTGCAGACCTAAACAGAGAACTCTCAACAGAGGAATCTAAAATGGCTGAAAGACACTTAGGAAATGCTCAACATCCTTAGCCATCAGAGAAAGGTAAATCAAAACAACTCTGAGATTCCATTTTACACCTGTCAGAATGGACAAGAGCAAAAACACTGATGACAACTTATGCTGGAGAGGAAGTGGGGTAAAGGGAACACTCCTAAATTGCTGGTGGAAATGCAAGATGGCACCCCTTTGGATGACACCCCTTTGGATGTCAGTGTGTCAATTTCTCAGAAAATAAGGAAACAACCTTCCTCAAGGCCCAGAAATACCACTCTTGGGTATATATCCAAAGGATGCTCAATTGTACCACAAGAACATGTGTTCAACTATGTTCATAGCAGCATTTTTTTGTCATAGCCAGAACCTGGAAACAACCTAAATACCCCTTGACTGAAGAATGGATAAGGAAAATATTCACATTTACATTTACACAATAGAGTACTACACAGCAGAAAAAGATAATATCTTGAAATTTGCAAGCAAATGGATGGATCTAGAAAACATCATACTGAGTGAGGTAACCCAAACCCAGAAAAACAATTATCATATGTACTCACTCATAAGTGGTTTTTAAACATAAAGCAAAGAAAACCAGCCTACAAATCAAAATTCCAGAGAACCTAGACAACAATGAGAACAATAAGAGAGACATACATTGATATAATCTACATGGGAAGTAGAAAAAGACAAAATCTCCTGAGTAAATTAGGAGCATGAAGACCATGGGAGAGGGTTGAAGTGAGGGAAAAGGAAGGGAAGGGAGCAGAGTGTAGTAATATGAGCGGCGAGGCTGCGTCCCCAGCACCACAGCTGCCTGGCTAGCTTATGCCCCGAAATAATTACACGAACACTGTATTCTTTTAAACACTGCTTGGCCCATTCTGCTTGGCCCATTAGCTCTAGCCCTTACTGGCTAATTCTGATATCCCGATCAACCCATCTCTAATAAACTGTGTAGCTCTGGTCTTACCGGGAAAGATTCAGCATGTCTGACCTGGCGGCTTGCTTCATCGTGTGCATCTGCCTGGGAGAGCAGAGCATGGCCTCTCTTCTGAGGCGTCTGCTCCCGAGAGGAGAGCTGTTGAGTCTCTGAGCTCACTTCCTCTTCCTCCCAGCATTTTGTTCTGTTTACTCCACCCACCTAAGGGTGGGCCTATCAAATGGGCCTAGCAGTTTCTTTATTACTTAACCAATGAAATCAACAGATTGATATATGACACTCCCACATCAGCAGAGAAAAATGTATAGCTCAATAAAGTCAATAACCCTCCCCCCCCAAAGAAAAAAGGAAAGTATTTCAGTTGGGACTTCGATTTCACAGGGTTAAAGTTTATGACCATAATGACCTAGAGTAGACAGCAGGCAGGCAGACATGTTACTGTAGTGGTAGCTGAAAACTCACATGTTAAGATACAACCATGAGCAGATAGAACTACATCAAAGTTTAAGCTAATTCATTGCTAACCCCAGTGACACATTTAATTCAACAAGGCCACCCTTGTCATTCTTTCCCAAACAATCTCAGCAAACAGGGACCAAATGTTCAAATCCATGAGCCTATGGGGGAAATTCTTGTAGAGGGATTGTCTTATCCAGTCTCATTAGATGAGTATCTCTCTACCCACTGAGTCACATTCTCTAGTTCCCTTCAACTGCTTATGAACTAAATGCTCTGATGTTTATTCTCAGTTACAATTGTTCGACCAATGTCTCACGATTCCTAGTGGCTAGCTCTAACTATGAAATTACCCATTTCTATTTATCTATGTATTTACATGAGGCTGTGGCTTATCAGTGTGGCATGTTACTCTTTCAGTGATTACATGTCTTCTCTTTGACTCTGCCTACTCTATCTCTGGATTTCCCACATGGTTTTACTCTGCGTAAACCATTGGTTGAAACAACTTTATTCATCAACCAATAAAAGCAACACATTTACAGAAGGACACGCCACATCTACCATATGATGTATAAGTGTCCAGTTTAGTTTAAATGTGTAAATCTCAATATCACTGCAGGAACATCCACTTTATCTGTAGAATATATGAATTGTTTATTAAGACTAAAGAAATATCTCACTGTACAGGAATCCTTAGACTTCTTAGTTCATTGAAATGAAAGCTCCAATCTCACATTAAAAATCAGGGAGTCCTGATGTTCTCAGATAACATCTGAAGTACATTGCTAAGGCTGTACTAAGAGTACATAAATGTTCAGGAAAGTAAGGTATCCTTTGCTTTCAAGAAGAGCAATTTTCAATGGCTTAAATTTGGAGTTAGTTAGTGTGATGCTAAAAGGATATATGGCATGAGAATAGAGGACAGTGCCTGTCCTGGGATTTGAGCTTTTACTTATGAGAGATAGCATCACAGAGTTAACTACTATAGGGCTTGATGAGTCTATGCAACATCATCAGCACCCTATGCACCCAGGATCTCTCTGAATGGTCATCTTTTGATGCCTATCTTTTATCTTATAACATCTTCCTACCAGAACTTTTCTTAGGCAGTTCTGAGAAACCTTGAGTAAGAGCTTGTTGTTGTGAGATTGTAGAGATTTAAAAGGCTTGAAAGTTGACATGAAACTTGTTTGGCAATCTACAATTCCCCTTGCTTCATCAGATACGATGTGGCTTCTTGAGTCTGTCACTAAAGGAGCAGTTAAAATGGTCCTTCTTTACTTAGAAGCTACCTTCTTGTGGCAAATAAGTTCCTTTTTATAATCTATGAGGGGAAGTACTCTGTCTTTAATAATAAGCAGTGAGCTGTCATTTATTTTTGGCATAATTTAAAGCCTTTTAAATACTTATTTTTAATTTTAATAATTTTGGAGGTGTTCATTTTCGCATTAAAATTCAGGAAGCTGACATAGCCCTCAGCTTACCTTCAGGGCAAAACTGTGCAAGACATGCTTCTATGAGATAATTTGTTTCCTAATTGGCATCCGTTTGCTGAAATACAATTAAAGTTATTGCTCTAATATTAACATCAACATCTTGATTGCTCCATAAAATATGAATATTTATAATTTTTCCCTTCCAATGAACATGTCTTTTAGGCACTTTAATTTTGGGTTTTGGCAGTTTCTTATTTATTCAAAGTTTTACTTTTGTTTTTGCACACCAATATTGACACAAGAAAGTAGCTGCTGAAGTTCAGGCTACCTCAGGGTTAAACCAATTAACCCTGGAAGAGTTGTTAGAAATGTCATTGGTGAGGTGCTGTGCTTGGTTACTAGAGCCCATTTGATTTGAATGCCTAGGAATGAAACATCTTTTTAGTTTGTATCATTATTCTATGAACTATTTGGTGTTTCATATTTAATAGAAACAATACCTTACATTGATTTTGTCTTTCAAAATGTAAAGAAGTTGTCTGAGATAAAGGGTTTCTATTGCTGTAAAAAGGCACCATGACGATGGTAAATTTATTAAGGGAAACATTTAATTGGGGCTGGCTTACAATTTCAGAAATTTAATCCTTTTTCATCACGACAGGAAGCAAAGGCAGTATGTAGGCTGACATGGTGCTGGAGAGGTAACTGAAAGTTCTACATCTTGATCTATAGACAACAATGGGCATCGCCTGAATATGTGTGAGACTTCAAAGCCCACCTCCTGCAGTGACACAGCGACTCATGTTAGTGTCACTCCCTATGGTATAAGCATTCAAACACATGAGTCTATGGGTACCATACCTATTCAAACTTGTAGCAAGAATTCTAATTGATCTTAATAAAAATTCAGAGTCAGACATTGGGGATGAAAGTGAAAGATTAGAGAAGCAGAACAGCCAGTCTTACCTCTCTAAAATATTCAGAGTGAATTGGGTATCCTGCCTCTAAAAGTCCTCAGACGGAATGCCTTGAGCTCCTGTCTCCTCCCACCTTATATTCCTCTCTCTGTCTCGCAATATCCTTTTCTGTTTCTACCTCCCTAGTGCTGGGATTAAAGGTATGTGAACTTCAAGGACTGGGATTAAGAATTTGCTCCACAGCCTGCTGGCAATGTTTCTCTTTTAAAATGGCCTTAACGTAGCTTAGCCCAGGGTGGCCTTGAACTCAAAGTGATTCATCTTCCTCTGCCTCCTGAGTGTTGGGATTGAAGGTGTGTGCCACCACTGCCTGGTCTCTATGGCTAACTAGTGCTTTAATTTACACTCCTATCCACAGGCAAGGTTTATTTGTTATAGCATAAACAAAATATCACCATATTTTCCCTTTTATCTCTTCTAATTAAAAATTATTTCTTGTTGAAATCTAACCATTATTAATTTTGATTTATAGTTTCTCCTGAAATTTTTGGTTTATTTTCTAAAGCTGTTCTATCATCTAGAGCAGTATATATTTTTACCATAGGCATTAGGTTTTTTATTTTTCTGGGAAGTAGCTTCTTCCATCAACTGAACCAAATTTAACATAGAAGCCTGCAGAAGACCCAATGGCAAAGGTTTACCTTGAATATTCCTTGTTGATCTACACTCATTAATTCAATGCCTGTTCTTGCCACACCTTCTCTATAATGTATAAGGTGGGGGGCGTTCTGTTTGGAATATGCTTAGAAAAAGATCATGATGGAGAACCAATCTCATTAAAATCTATGAACTCTAGATTGACAGCTGTGGATCCCCCAGGGGACTGAACTAGGTTCTGCATATCTGGCAAGCAGGGTTGAAGCTTGGACTATCTGAGGGGCCCCTGTCAGCAAGACCAGGATCTATCCCTGGTGCATGAGCTAGCTTATTGGAGCTTATTTCTATTGTTGAATGCCATGATCAGGTTTGATGCAGGGGGAGTGACTTGGTCCTGCCCCAACTAAATGTACCAGACTTTCCTTACTCCCCATGGGAGCCCTTGCCTATCAGGAAAAATGGATGGGGAATGTACTGGGGGTAGAGGTGAGAGAGGGTGGGAGAAGGGGTAGGAGGGAGAAATGTTCTTGAAATATAAAATAAATTTTAAAAAAATTACGGAGTCTACAATAGGCGAATCTAAAGAAGCTAAGTAAGAAGGTGAACCCAAGGAAAAACATATAGTTATCCTCTTGGATAAGGGAAGTAGACAAAATTGCCGGGGAGAAAAGTGGGATCTTGGGGGTGGGGTGGGATGGGGGTTAGAGGAGATGGGGAGAGAAAAGGTAGAAGGGAAGGAGGGGGGACTTGGGGAAACAGGAGGATCGGGATAAAGGAAGGTTGGATAGGGGAGCACGGAACCACAATTCTTAGTTAAGGGACCCACTTTAGGGTGGGCAGGAGACTTGACCCTAGAGGGGCTCCCAGGTGCCCAAGCTGAGGTCCCCAGTTAGTTCCTTGGGCAGCTGAGGATAGGGAACCTGAAATGACCCTACCCTAGAGCAATACTGACGAATATATTGCATATCATCCTAGAACTTGCATCTGGCGATGGATGGAGATAGAGACAGAGACCCACACTGGAGCACTGGACTGAGCTCCCAAGGTCCCAATGAGGAGCAGAAAGAGTGAGAACATGAGCAAAGATGTCGGGACCATGAGGAGTGCACCCACCCACTGAGACAGTGGAGATGATCTACTGGGAGCTCACCAAGGCCAGCTGGACTGTTACCAGAAAAAGCATGGGATAAAACTGGACTCTCGGAACATGGCGAACAATGAGGGCTGATGAGACGCCAAGGACAATGGCACGCGGTTTTGATCCTACGCAATGTGCTGGCTTGGTGGGAGCCTAGCCAGTCTGGATGTTCACCTTCCTAGATATGGACGGAGGGGGGAGGGCCTAGGACTTACCACAGGACAGGGAACCCTGACAGCTCTTTGGACTGGAAAGGGAGGGGGAGAGGAGTGGGGGGAAGGGGAGAGGGGTGGGAGGAGGGGGAGAAGAGTGGGAGGAGGGGGAGAAGAGTGGGAGGAGGGGGAGGGAAATGGGAGGCTGGTGGGAGGAGGTGGAAATTTGTTTTTTTTTCTTTTCTTTATCCTCCTTTTATCAATAAAAAAATTAAAAAAAAATTAAAAATGTTCTAACAGTCTCAAACTTTTTAAAAGTCCCAAGTTCAAATCTCTTCTGAGACTCATGCAATCTCTTAACCCTAACTCCCAGTAATAACAAAATCATAAAGCAGATCGCACGATTTCAACAAATAATGGTACAGGAAGGATGTTATTATTCCAAAATGGTAGAAAGGGAGCAAAGTAAGAAAATACAGAACCAAAGCAAGATCAAAAACCAACTGAGCAAGCTCCAAACTCTGCATCTCCATATCTGATGTCAACTACTCTTCAGATCTCCAACCCCTTTCAGCTTTGTTGATTGCAACAAACTTCTTTTCCATGGGCCAGTTCGAATTCCTATTAGTAGCTTTCCTTGGCAGATAACTCATGACACTGGCATCTTTAAAAACTTGAGGTTTTCAAGGCAATCCAGGCTTTATTTCCACAGCTTCACATAATGGCCTCTCTAGGCCTCCATGCAGGGACATACATGACATATGCCTGGCTTCCGTGTCTTTCCTCAGTCAGGAGAAATATTTCATAACCCCTTCCTTGTATCCTTGACTCTAAAGCCGGTATCACATGCCTGAAACTGCCAAGTTCTACTGATTTCAGAGCCTGGAAAATGGTACCTCACTCAATTATGTCTTCACCAGCTTTCTGTTTTTGATGGTTACCTTCATTGCCTAAGCTTTAATGTACAGAAAATCACTTGGTATACTAGGTTGGCTTCAGACTCAGATATCTACCACCCTCTGCTATTGATTGCTAAGATTAAAGTCAAGAACTCCCACACCTGGGCCTGAGCTGTTCTTTAATTCCTTTTTACACTCCCTTTAACTATTTTCTTCCTTCCTTCCTTCCTTCCTTCCTTCCTTCCTTCCTTCCTTCCTTCCTTCCTTTCTTCCTTCCTTCTATCTTTTCTTTTTTGAGACAGAGTTTCTCTGTAGCTTTTGGAGCCTGTCCTGGAACTAGCCTGGAACTAGCTTTTGTAGATCAGGCTGGCTTCATACTCAACAGAGATCTGCCTGCCTCTGCTTCCAGAGTGCTGCGATTAAAGGCATGTACCAACACCGCCTGGCCCTTTATTCTGTTTCTTTATCTGTTTATCTCCCTAAATAGAAGGCTTAGCTCCATTCCTTTTCTGGTAGCCATTTTCTCCTCAAATTGTATCTTTTGTATTTTTTCTTGCTCAGTTTGCCCCTTTTCATTATAAATATTAATTGATCCAAAACTCTTCACTTTAGCCCCAGGCAAACTTTTCAGATATGGACAAAAAACTGCCACATTCCTTACTAAAATATTACAAAAACAATCCCTAGGCAACATACTAAAATTCCTTTCTTCTGAAACCTCTTGAATCAGACCCTTAGCACCACTATCTTCCCTGTTCCTCACAGGATGTCCAAGTAAGACTCACTTTAAGATTTCAAATCTTTTCTAATCCACAGTCATACAGTGCATATTTGTCCAAACATAACATGGTTAGGCCTATCACAGAAATACCCCAGTCTCTAGTACCAACTTCTGCTGTAGTTCAGGTTTCTATTGCTGTGAAGAGACACCATGACCATGGCAACTCTTATACAGGAAAAGACTCAATTGAGGCTGGTTTACAGTTTCAGAGGTTTACTCCATTATCGTCATGGTGGGAAGCAAGGCAGCATGCAGTCGGACATGGTGCTGGGGTGGGGGATACCTGAGAGTTCTACATCTTGAACATCAGGCAACAGAAGTGAACTGCGTACCACAAAGGGCATAGCTTGAACATATATGAGACCTCAAAGCCCACGCCACAGTGACATACTTCCTTCAGCATGGTCATACCTCCTAATAGTGCCACTCCATATGGGCCCAAACTCAAACATAGGGGTCTATGGGGACCATACATATTCAAATCACCACAGTAGTTGTCTTAGTTTGCTCTCTTGTCGCTGGGACAATATACTGACCAAAATCAAGTTGGAAAAAAATGTATGCCATTTTACAACCCCAGGTCACAGTTTGTCACTGACAGGAGTTAGGACAAGAATTCAAGGTAGAGGGGCTGGAGAGATGGTTCAGCGGTTAAGAGCATTGCCTGCTCTTCCAAAGGTCCTGAGTTCAATACCCAGCATTCACATGGTGGCTCACAACCATCTGTAATGAGATCTGATGCCCTCTTCTAGCCTGCAGGCAGACACACAGACAGAAT
The DNA here is from genome assembly GCF_037038515.1 of Microtus pennsylvanicus. NCBI lineage: Eukaryota > Metazoa > Chordata > Mammalia > Rodentia > Cricetidae > Microtus > Microtus pennsylvanicus. The sequence goes on from NC_134584.1 coordinate 99,305,825, forward strand.
ATTGTATACATAAGTAATTAATTAAAAAAGAATTCAAGGTAGAAAGATGAAGAAACACTTCACATTAAGTGCAGGTGCTACATATTTGATTGCTTCTTCTGGTTTACTTAACAACCTTCTCTACATGGTCAGACCTAAGGATGGTACTGCCCACAGTGATCTGAGGTCACCTACATCAATTAAAAATCAAGAAAATGTTCTACGGACATGGCCCGAGGAAAATCTGATGATAGCACTTCCTAACTGAGATTTGCTCCTTCCAGAAATGTCAAGTGGACAAGTAAGATTAGGCACCCTGTAGGATTTCCATCAATTTCAGATAGGACTGACCCACAGATACAGTATTTCCGTAGCAAGTTCTCAGCAGCTCAGTTTGCATGGTGTTTTTTAATGTTTGCTTCCAAGAGAGAACATAAGTATATAATTCTGCAACTATATTCAATTAAACTGATTACTGTTTATCAGTTAGAAGGTTTACATTACAATTTTTACATTTGTTCACACATCAGAATCTTCTAAAATAATTTTCAAATTGGAAAAGCAATAGCATGTGTAATTTATGCTGAATTCTTCAAATGACAAAATGGTATATACAAAGAAATCAAAACTCCGTTCCTATTTCAATACCAATTTTTTCTCTGTAGAGAAATTTTATCTGAAGTTTTACTCTTCCTTTTCTTTGTTTCTGCTTTGATATATAATATCCTTGGGCAGACCAACTAAAATAGGCATTTTAATAGAATAAGTGGTTCTTCATGCTCCTTTGTCAGATAGGAAGCAAAATGAGTGGAGTAACTGGAGGGGTGGGCAAGCTATCTGATGTGAGCATAAAGGTTCAAGACTGAGAGAGAGAAGCAGGCTACTCAGAAAGTGGAGAGGACAGATGGTTAAAAGTCAGCTAGGAAGCAGAAGGTAACTACTATCCATGTGAATTAGGGAGAAGTGAAGAGAGAGGAGTTCCATCCAAAGTTTGGGTCAAAAGAATTCTGCTTATAATAGGAGCTTCTTTCTTTACTGAGTCAGCAGTGCTTCAAACATAGAGGAGGAGAAAATTATAAAGTGCACAGATTTTAAACTGTAAGACATTGCTATCAAGTTATAGGTTATAATACATAGATCTGTAGATTTGTTCATTAGCTGAGATGTGAATACATGAACAGAAGTTATGCATACCTATCTGTTTAAACAAATTTGTGTCAGACCCTGTCACTAAAAATGCCTGTAAATGGCTGAGCCTGATATTGGAAAGCACACTGTGGGCCCATATCATCCTTTATTAATATTTCTTTCTACTAGATGAGATCAAGACATGTTGAAAAAGGCTGTTACTAAGGCTGAAACAGTGAAGAATAAGCCTTAACTTACAAATAAGGCTACTATTTAAAGACAGGATATTTCCACTAAAAGAAGCATCCTGAGTCAAGTCTGTGTCAATATCAGCATTGCACTACGTAAAATTGTTGGACTAAATAAAACACATAGGAGAAAGATAATCCATGATATTAAGGTGACATAAACACTTGAATAAAATCATTGAAAGTTTGATGAAGGATAAAATAGTTACATAATCTCAGCTTGCCTTCCAATGGGAACTTACTAAAGAAATATTATTTCAAGATCAGTCATATTCAAGATTGATGGAAATCCTCCTATACACAAGAAAGACATACTAGTGTCTTTGGGCAAATGACTATTGTTAGAGAAATCCAGAATACCTCTTTAAGCAACTGCTCAAAAATCGTATCAACAATAATGTAACACATTGAAATTTAGGGCCACCTGAACACATATATTGCCCTGATTTTGTTGCCATGGATGTATCTCATGAATACCATAATCAATTAGTGCTGTACAAATACAAATCTGCAGTGCAAGCTGAATATAATATCCTAAACAATTAGAAACACAAAAATAGAAAGAAGATGGTGGGACTGTTCTGGTCAAAGTAGCTGATTGAGACCTGGTACTCAATGTAATGCCAAGGCTATTTGGGGGACAGTCAGCAAAACTCTAGTGAGGTAGCTATAAATCCCAAAATGTTTGAAGATTAAATAATAAAGTAGAAGATCTAGTGTGTGTGTGTATGTGTATATATATATGTGTGTGTGTGTGTGTGTGTATTTGGGCATGCCAAAATATATGCACATGCATAAAAGAATGCCCTTGCTGTGAGAAAAGAATCTCAATTATTTATGGTATAGGCAATTTACCTTCAAACAGTTTGGGAGATAATTTGCATTGGTTTTGCAAATTTTTCCATTTCAAACTAAAACTAAGAGAAAAAGTTCTATATCTTTCTTGAAATATCTTCACACAAAAGTAACTGTAAGTATAGAAGTATGTTTATATTTTCTCACAAAAATGGGAGGGGGGATGCACACGTGATTCTCCGTTTGGAACATTCCTCCTAGGGGTAATCTTGGCAATAAATGTGTGTGAACATATTTACCACAAATTCAGAAAGTACTCATTTTTAAAAATAGGAAATTAACCATCTGTTTTCTTTGAATCACAATTCTTAAAACAGTTCTATGATCATATTCTGACCTCAATAGAAAACTTTTACTGCTTATAATTTGTCTGCCTTTCCTTGGTTTTATAACCATACAAATTTGTTATTATATAAGTAGCCTCCTTTAAATCAAACTCACTAGAGTCTTTCACCAACTGCATCCAGTGGTGTTTGTGCATGTGTGTGTGTGTGTAAGGGAGGGGAGTGGATGTGGATAAATAATTTCAAACTTGTGACCTTCTTAATATTGTACCTTCATAATCACAAAAGTTTATGATATTTTGTTTCTATTTTTATGCTTCTTTTGAAACAAAATGAAAGAATGTTTGGCAACTTAAAAACAATAGTGCTGGGGACTGTGAGAGGGCTCAGTGTTGGAGAGTACTTTCTGCACAATCATAGAGGCTCCCTAACACCTAGCAGACAAGCCAGGTGTTGTGCACAAGGCTGTATCACCAACCAACTCTGAATGATTCTGACAGAATAATTATTGAGGCTTGCCAGTTTGCAGCCTAACTGACAAAAAGTGAGCTTCAGGCGCAGGAGGAGACTGGGCCTCAAAGGAATTAGTCGAAAGTGAAAGAGGAGAAAACCTGATAGTATTTTTGGCTTCCACATATAGGCACAAGTGTACACACCCTCACATATACATGTACATATATTCATATAGATATATACACATACTTATACACACAAATAAATGATCTTTTAAAAAAGCAGCAGTGATGGCAAGCTCTGCCTTAAGTAACTGGTGAATTCTGAAAGTCAGAATTTTAGCTTTCAGAAAGATGGTTTAGAAAAGTACATGGGGAAAATTCGCGACTCTCCAGACAGCATCTCTCGGATTTCTATTCTAGGGATCCTTGTGTCTGCTACTTGGCAGACTTGCCCAAGCTCCATGTTTAGGATCACAAAGAGTCCCCCGTGCTTTTAGAGCCTACCCGGAGCCAAGTCAGAGATCAATGGCTCATCCAACAACTGGCGATTGTCAATAGATGTAATGTATATGATCCAGGTCTTGTTGATGTGTGATGACTGAGCCTTGAGCTTAGAGTTTCCTTTATTTCTTCAACCTGCTTTCAGAGAATAGGCTAGAGTTGCTCACCAGCTTCTTTCCTCCGCCACTCATCCCTTCCTGTTAATGCTTCTTGCACTGACTAAATCACTACTTGTTTCTAAATGCTAGTGTGGAGCCTCACTCTAAAGGATTTCTAACACAAATACTCATATTCAAACACGGATCATGAAAAAAAAACCCTAACTCAGCTATTTGTATAATTAAACATGACATCAATTTGCCCAGAAACCTAGGATGTTATAATTTCAGTACCAATCATACTAAGGACATTTAGTAGCCACGCACACCATTGGTTTGAGAGGAAAGCCTGCTAACTTGGTGACAGAATTAGACTCTAACCTTCACTAAAAATGCCACATAATTTAAATACTTCTTCTCAGACATTGTAATATTTGAGGAAAACAATGTCCTCTTCTCTGGAACTTTTTCAAACCAAATGTTTTCTAATTATTTTTATCTATACTCATAAAAAATTGTGTAGAATCACCCTGTGATCTCAAACTTTTGGGTAGACATGACCACAATGAAGCAATATGGCTTTACTGTTTTCTTGGTATAATGACAGCAAGTGCATGACTCTATATAATTGCTAAGAAACATACGGGAGGAAGGTGTCTTAGCAGTTAAGACACTGATTGCTCTTACAGAAGACTGGGTCCCAAGACTGGGGTTCATACCTTCATGAAAGCTAACAACCATCTGTAAATCCAGGGGATACAAAAATCTTTTCTGTCTGTGACAGGTGCCAGGGACATATAAGCACAAACATAGAATCATACAGAACACCCACAAAATTAAATTAAATTAAAAAATTTAAAATGGAGATGGAGAGAGAGAAAGAGAGAGAGAGAGAGAGAGAGAGAGAGAGAGAGAGAGAGAGAGAGAGAGAGAGAGAGGAGAGCTGGTGGTAAAATGGGCTCACTCAGTAGTTAAAGTTCTGCAGAGGATTCTAATTTGATTTTCAGCACCTATATGGTGGTTTCCAACCACCTGTATCCCCAGTTCCTGGTTATCTGGTTTTCTCTTCTGACTTCTATGGGGACCAGGCCTGCATGTGATACACAAGCCTATATGTATAAATACACTCAAGCACATGAAATTAAATAAGTGTATCTACGAGTAGAGTAGAAATGGACTCTTTAGTACTGCACACTATATGAAAACAAGCTGTATGCATATGTTCATATGTGAGAGTGGTGTGTGTGTTTGCGTATGTGTGCAGGTGTGCATGTGAATGTGCACTGCCATGCGGATGCTTGTGAAGGCCAGAGGTCATTTTTGGGTGTCTTCCTTCTTTGTTCCTTGTCTTGTTTTTTCTAAGACAGCATGTCTTACTGCATCTGAAGCTCACTACTTTCTCTAAATTGACTAGCCAGCAATTCCTAGGATATGCCTGTCTGTACCTCCCAACTGGGGTTAAATAGACAAGCTATTGTAACTGACTTTGATATTGGTGCTAGAGATCTCGACTTAGGACATTATGCTTGAACAGCGGTCACCTTGCCTGCTCTTAGTATCCTCTTAGTTCTACGAGTTTGGTCAAAGATAATGTTAGTGTTATCTGTCATTTCTTAACCTGGATATAATTTTTTCAACCTATTGTTGTTTAAATGCTCACTAAGTGACAGTTAGTGCACATGCTTCTCTTATTTTATTCTCTACACATAGGTTAGTGATACTATTAGACCCACATTCCCGTTTTACCCATAGATCTAATAAAGTGAAACTTCCTCTTTTTAAGCATTTTTAAAGGTTGGAATAATCTCCCTAAATAGAGTAAGGGCAATGGAGAACAAGGACTCTCCTATAGTGCACAGAATTGAACGTGCCAAGAAGGTACACTAAGTTGTCGTATTTTTATTCCCATTTTTCTGGAGAGGTAATAGGATAGCAACATCTGCATTGGCCCGGGAGTATCTGTGAATAAAAATATCATAATGTTTTATTCAAATTAAGAAAAACATCCACACGAAAACCTCAGGATATTTGCAATGCTTTCTAGGTTGGAGACTTAAGTCTGGCACTTAGAAACTATCTGTGGGGGTGATGTCTGCATAAGGCAAAGACATCAAGAAGCAGACTACTAGACAGGTGAGGAGAGGTTCCTCGGGTACCACCCGTGGGATGTGTCCTGCTAGCCTTTGTGATTTAATGAGCTTTTACAAAGAACGAAAAGGAGCTAAGTTAAGTGTCACATTGTGAATTGAATTCATCAAAGAGAAAAGAATGGAAGCTTTGCTCACACTCATTTCTACAGTACATGAAATTCATTGCATGAAGACAGCAGCTTCCAGAAGGACTGCAGTATTAGAAGAAGGTTATTCTCCTTTTACCACCTCGACCTGTAACACTCCGGAGGAAAACCAAACTTCTGCTCAGTCACTGTCAAATGCTTCCCCTTTTCTATTACATTTGGTCTGCATGTGGACCATCAGGGTCTTTTATAGACTATTATGGTCAAGTTTTGACATAGGATTTGAACATCTTTGAACAGTGGAGCCAACTGAGGCAAAGACCAGAGTCTAGTATCCCACGGCGGGGGAGCATACTATCTGAATATGTGATTTATATAAATTTCTGTCCAATGAAATATGATATTTCAATAAGGTATTGCATTTATTCTTCACTTCTTTATAGTAACTACAGTTCTGTTTTGTGTGGGGCTAGGGATCAAATCCATTGATTTATGGATGGTAGAGAAGCATTCTTCCAAGTATACATCCTTAGCTCTTAGGTTTGTGAGATAGTGCTTTGGTATACACTTCAGCCCAGTATTGAGCTCACTTAGCACTCCAGGTTGGTCTCAGCATCATTACCCATATGCCTCTGCTTTTCGTGTCTTGGTATTATGGGCATGCATGCCCATGTCTGGTTTCTTCATTACTCTTCAGTGTGAGGACTCCTATTCTCACCAGCCAAAAGATGCTAATTTCCTAACACAATATGCTTGGTAAATTCTGACTAATTTTTTTTATTTTTGTATAAAATGGAAATCCATAACTTATATTACCAAATTATTTATGCTAAAATTTTATAGACCATTTGTAAAAACCTCATTTTTTCGTGTTTTGGAAACTTACTGGTTTTCTTCACATCAGTGAGATTGCTTGAGGGTCATGTATCATATCGTATTGGTAGTACTTTAGAATTCTCCTCACATAGTATAATAGTCCATTAATTAAGGTTGTATGAATTAAATAAGATCCTCTAACTGCTGAAGAGATTTATGATGAATATTCATGAATAGGATATTTCCCTATTTTCTTTGGTGTATATGTCTGGTCTACACAAGCTTAGATGCCTTCAGGGTAGTGGATGAAGACTCTTCTATTTGTGCTTTTATTTCCTTTTCTCTGCACTCTGCATGTAAAGGCTTGATATTCATGATTAGTGCTTTTGTTCCAGCAAGCAAGAAGTTTGTGTGAGAGATCTGGCCGGCTTATATAACAAATTCAATTTAAAGCATTATTTATTGATTAATTTACTGACTTATGTATATTTAGGACAGGGTCATGTTGTGGAACCCAGGCAAACTTCGATTATAATCTCCTACCTCAGCCTCAAAGCAGTTGTGATTACTGGCACATACCACGACACCCTTTAACGCTATATTTCAAGAGATTTCCATGCTCAGTTTACCCAGATGGCCTCTAAACTTTGGCAGTACAAAAGCATAGGAATGAATGACATGTTTGCAGTGTATATTTATTTCCCTGTTGTCTTCTTTTGTTGAAAGAGTTTCTCTTCTTCTTGAATTCTAAACTTTGAATTATTTTCCTTGAGAATTGAGACCTTATTTTCTCGGTGTAGTTTTGTTTGTCAGACTTACCTGTCAATTCAATCCATAGAGTCTTTCAGTTGACCCATCGTTAGTAGCTAAAAGAGTCCTCAGAAATATATTGCGTGGTATATGTGGAACTCTGAAAAACTGCTTATTATGTTTCTTAGTTTTAATAGATTTAAATTATGTATTAATTTCCAGACTGCTGGCATTTCTATTTGCACACTTTTGTGACAGTTGTATTAAGAGATATGTCATTATCAGAATTTGAATGCGAATTCCATAACTTTAACTGTCTTGATGAATAAAAGAATTCCTCCTTGGCCGGGCACACACCAGTCCATCAATAACTACCTGATGTGTGATTTGGAATATCTGTCTTATGACTTATGTTTTATGCCCATTAATCACTTAACTGTAGTTTCAGAAAAGTTAAAGAATTTTCTAAAATCATAAAGCCAGTACAATATGCAACAGAACCCTTCATTTTTTCTAATTAGTTAATTTTTTAACCCACTGAGTCCATTTAGCACTGCTCATAATAGTATGAGTATGGAGTTATTCACTGGGGCAGAATAAAATTTCATATGTAAATTTGTAAGATATCAAACTTTATGTTTCTTTCTGTATTAGTTACTTTTCATCACCATGTTAAAATACTATGACCAAGGAAAATTATTTTTAAAAATAGCTAATTTGGCCTATAGTTAGTTCTACAGGGAAGAGAGTCTATAAGCATTGAAGCTGAGGTTAAAAACTAAGATTACGTCTTGAACTGTAAGTATGATGCAGAAAGAACAAACTGGGAATGACTCAAGTTCTTAAACTTCAAAGCCCATCTCTCATGTCCTACTTCCTCAAACCAGGCCATGTCTCCTACGCCTCTCCAAATAGCATCATCAATGGGGAACCAAATATTCAAATGCCTAAGACTTACGGGACATGGTATTCAAGCTACCATGTTCTCCCACAACATGCTAACTTTGGGTATGTTTATAATATTCATGTAATAAAGACATTTTAATCTCATGATTTAACACATTTGTCAATAATAACATGGGTCCATCTGATAAACCTATAGAGAATACAACAAGAGATATAATGCTGTACATGACACTCTTACATATAACTGATTTTCAAGCTTGTTTTGAAATGCATTATTTTAACCCATTTTTGACCAGCTCATGGGTACTTCTTCCATTGTATTCACTTCTGATACTCTTCAAATAACACTGTCTTGAGTTGAAAAGCATCTTTAAAAGTCAAACACAACTTCAAGTGGTCAAGATTTTTTTAAAAGCATTTGGCTCAGTATCTTTCTTAATCGTAAATGATAATGAAACAAACCAGAAAAATATGCAGATGTTTCTTGACATTCACCAAATATTGCTGTTTCACCCATAAATCAAGTGAAAAGAGTGAGCTAGTAGAGGCAATGTAAAACCAAGATTAGAAGTCCATTTTTACCATATGATCCATTTATGATTATCAAAAAAATTATTTACAATTTAGTTTTACTTAAGTTACAAATCTGAGTATTGCGAATTATTGAAAAAATACAGAGAAGCACTTTTTTAAAAATATCTTTCTTTTTTAAAAGTAACTCATTAGATAAACCACTTCGCTGTGTAAGTAAGAGCTCAAAAAGATTTACAAATTGTGATTTAATAAATATGTTCCTATGACTGTAAAACTATATACCTTTTCTGCATATGAAAATGCATGGGGAAATGGGATGCACTTAAGTGGAAGACAATTACTACTGCATGCCTTGCTCTAGTCATAAATAGGGGAGAAAACATGAATGTCTCCAACTGGGAATATGTTACACAGCCTATGGTGCATCTAGTTGATAAAATATTATGTGATCATTTGAATTATAATTTCAAATATCTTATAATAACATGGAAAATGCTTATGGCACCTTATTAACTAAATTTACTTTGCTTTCACTGCACCTGTATCTGTAATCCCTTTATACCAAATCTTCCTTGCCTTTGTTCCTGAGAAACAGTTTGTAAGATTCGAACTCATATATCTAGCCCCATGGCTCCCTCCGTAACATGTCTTCATTAAAATCTAACAGCTTATTCAGGCTCCTGGGAGAGTACAGAATCTAAGTAGAGATGTAAAATTGATACAGGAGGGATGAGGAGCCTGAAGATGAACAATACCACAGTTCCAGTCGTGGATGAAATTCTGTCATTTTTTTTTCTCGTTTGCTTCCTGGAGATCCTTTAAAATCTTATTTCTCAGTGAGTAATTTTGTCTTTATGGTACAAAAGGTAATTCCCATACCTAATATTGTTTCAAAGCACACGTGAGTACCCTGCTGAGTTATATATGAGTTTTTTTATGAATATGACACAAAATGAAAATTCCATTCCTAGGCTTGAAAAAAGAATGCAAATTGACTTTCATGCTCAAGTGAGTTATTTTAGGGATTGGGGTGGGGTGGGGAGACTCAGATACCTTATTTATATGCATGTATAATTGATAGAACTTTTTAGTAATTGTTACTCATTTACAATCTTCATATTCAAAGTTTCAAGTAGCAGACTTTATTGATTTTAAGCAGAGTTAGGTTGCCTTCATCAAAAGTTGCCCACTCTTCAGAAAGGCATTAGCAGTCCCTTCAGAAGACTTCAAACTCCTGAGTTCTCCAAGTTTTCGGCCATTTATTGTTTAAGATTAGATTCTCGGGTACTCTGCATTAAGCCCATTATGCAGTAAGAATTGGGCAGCTGGCACTTTAGCTGTCATTCTTCATATTTTCTTCAGTGTTTAGGCAATTGTCATAAAGCACCTGAGATGAGTAAATAGCACTTCGATACGGCACAAGTGACTGTAGTGACCCCAGCTGATCAATAAGGAGAATCTCATTTCTGCCAAAGACAGTTGTGAATAGACAACAGAATGTAAGCTTCTGAAGATTGGGACAGAGTTCTACAGAGAAAAGACAGTAAAAGGAAAGTAATTCTTAGGATTTTTCCCCTAATGTATCAATAGTAAAATGTCAAGTTTTATATAATAGTCTTCCTTATCTGTGTTTTTTTATTTCTGCAGTTTCTTCTTTGAGGTCAACTGTTGTTCACGAAAAACATTAAACCAAGAAATGGAAATTTTCCAAAAGTAAACAATTTGTGAGTTTTAATACCCACACTGTTTCAAGTATTGTGGATTGTGTTGAAATTTCCCATGACCCCAGTCTATTTCACCCAGGGTGTGAGTTACTAATTTTTCATTATACCCACATTGTGTACATATGCACCTTCAGTCACTTGTTAGTGGGGTCAGCTATCAGCAACACTGTGAAAATGACAGAGTGATAGACTGAAGAGACAGTTCAGTCGTGTAAGTGGGAAGACGGAGCGTGCATCCTCAGTACTAACACAAATGCCAGGTGGGTGGATGACCTATCACCAAGGCCTGCCTGAAGAAAGGAGAGTTAGAGACTACATGGAGTTAGGGCATCACAAGACGGCCAGCTAGACTGGCTGATTCTCAGATTTCTGGATAGAAATCTGTCTCAATATAAGAAATACATAACAATCAAAGAAGATCCCATCATCAACTTTTTGTTTCCACTCACATAGATGCATATATGAAATGTGTACATATGCATAACACAAATACACACACGCGCGCACACACACATCAACCCATATTTATTGTGTTCAAGGAACACTATTTTACTTAATTTTGACCCTGAAGCTGGCAGTTTTGTTATAGTAAATATGTATAATGTTTATGTTATTATCTGACTTATAATAATATTATTATAATAAACTAGAAATAACTTATAAATAAAACTTACTATAGGTATGTATGTATAGAAAGCATATCCAAACTGTCTATAGCAATTGTAGCCAATGCATACACGCCTATACATATGATTTCCTATTATCTGAGGTTTGAGACATCCACTGAGGGACTAGTAGTATTTGAACACATCCACATGGATAAGATGGTGCTATAGTATAAAGATGATTTACACACAAATCACCCTAGCAAAGCATATTTGTATTCCATTGATAACATTAGATTCTAAACTTTGATTACGTAAGCCAAGGCTTTTAGCTGAAGGTGGAGTTAGTTATCTAAGTCATGTGGCTGTACACTCTTTTCCTATGTCATCACACAGGGATTCATCACACATTCAGGAAATTTACATAATCACACGAATGGAAACCTGTTCCCAATGCACCATCAATGAACAACCTTAACTGAATCATTTCTTAATATTTAATGAAGAAAAGTATTGTATTGTGCACATTGCATTTGCAAAGATTTTACTAAGTCCTACAATCAGTGTTCTGTTAATATCTTTTAAATATATGAGTGATTGTGCATGTAATCAGGTATTTTTTTGGTGAAAATATAAAACTTCTCTATGTATTCCATATTATCAATCCAAACAGTTCTCACACTTTGGGTAAACATTATTTTACCCAAACAATTAACTGACAATGGAATATAGTTTTCTCACTTCCTGGTTGGTCAGCTGCTTAGAAAGGAGATGTTGACAGAGTTGCTATAATGCTGATTATTCTAGGGTATTCATTATTACCTTGTTATATAGGGAGGCTATATATAGCGTAGGGAGGAAATTCCAAGTGGAGGCTAATTATTCAAATACTTTCTTCTGAGATCACTTGCCACTGTTTGCTATGTTATATCCCCCCAGAATGGAAAAATACATTGTCTATGGTAAAGAAAAAAAATAGTACTTAGACTTAAAATACATTGATGCTTTAACAGATGAGACAGAGTAAGGCATTCCATTTGATCGTGTTGTTATAATTAGACCTGCCAATATCAGTATTCTGTACTGATTATTACATCAGTTAAAGACATTATGTGCCACCATTGGGGGATGCGAAAGAACACTGGGAAACACTTCTATCTAGCCAGTGTGAAGGAGAATTGCAGATTCTAGGATAAAGAATAATATCATTCCACAATGGTATCAAGAGATGTGAGTCTGTTGGGAAAATCAAACTGTATGACTCCTCTGTAGATGCACCATTTCAGTGACAAAGTAACTTGGTAGAAGAAAGTATCCCTAAGGAAACCTTGGCTCTGTGATCTAGCCAAGTTACAAACTTACCGTTTTGTCTGTTCCCCACAAACTGACTCTGAAGTCACCTTACCCAGCATTTTAACTCAGCGATTCCATAAATTTAACTTTGGAATAGTGTTATCATTGCTATTGTTGCTGTCACATTTACATCACACCTTAACTGAGTTTATTCAGGAGAGTGTACTTTCAACATTAAAAAATAATACCTGAATTGACATTTTCCGAATTGTCCTTAAAATATGGCAGCCTTTCATGATGAGGTGTGAACAGCTTTGTTATTTAACAAGAGTAAAACATCCTCAAGAATATAAAGTGAGAATCTATTTTTAATGACATTCTTGACACCCTTAACAGCCATTCTTGACTTGAGGTGGGTACTTTAGTAGGTGAAAGGGAACAGAAGAAGGATGAAGCTGGGATTTTCACCTCAGTCAACCTGAGTCGGAGAACAAGTAGAGTCACAAAATGTAACATTTTTTTTAATAGAAGGAAAGTTTATTTGGGATTACATGGTGGTGCATGGCTTTAATCTCAGCACTCAGGAGGCAGAGGCAGGTGGATCTGACTGAGGGCAGCTTGTTCTATCTAGCAAGTTCCCTGACAGCCAGAGAGAGCCATGTAACATTTTTTTTTAAACTCGGAATGGTTAGAAATATTAGCTGTGATGTCATTGACTCCAGAGCCTCACATAGGCTCACATAGTTTCCCAATCTGCTGAATGACTCCTCTGTAGAAATGAAGCGTTAAAGTGAATGTTGGTATGTAGTACGCAGTTTAAATCAAAATACATTTCATAAATATTTTCTGAGAAATCCCTGTCTTTTAAGAACAGTGTCAGTTGGCGAGTACAGAAAAATAAAAAAGGTAAAAACCAGGCCAATATGCTACTCATGAACAATCTCAGCATTTGAAGCACATGCATTATAAAGTGTAATCTTGTAATCACATGACTTTGCCTCATGTGGAAGGAAAGAAGAAAGTGTGAATGCCTCTAGGATTTTTGAAATGGAGGCAGAGTTACATCAACATAAGACATAATATAATTTGCATGCATATTGAGAAGTTAATAGTCCTTCCAATATCCAATCAATTACTGCACTTAGTGAGGGGGTATCAAAATAAATTTAATAGTCCAGGTACAACAGACAGGTGCCTATTGGTCTTTGTCTCTCATTCACTTCCTCTTTATACCTGATAGACAGATATTACACTATCCCTTTATTGTGTTCAGTTTACATTGTCTATGCTGATTGTCAGTACATGAATTTGAGACTCAAAAATGCCGGACACAGCTATGAGAATTGGTTTTACAACAATGTGGACCCTGTGGACAATGTCTTGAGTGTCTTTTTGTAACTCCTTATGCATTCTATAGGTGGAGAATCTTTGCTGCTAAAAACTCTCCGAGAGAATGTAGAGGTTAACAGTCTTCCCACGAAGAAAAGGACATACCAGACTGCATTTCAGTAGGACAAATATCTTCTAAACAACTCATGCCTCTGACCTGGCTCTCTGGTGAATGCCATGGACTTACCTGCACAGGGCTGTCCTGTGTGTTTAAAGTGTACTGAAGTTGTAGACATGTTTCATAACTCATCTTCAACCGCTACTTCAGTAAATAGTAATATACTCTTGGCTCTGAATGCCTTACTTTATCCATTTTCTATATTATATTCCAGCCATTTTGACATAGTTTGATATTCCTCTTTTAACTCTCACCTCAATAATCAGAGTATTATTCAGTACTGCTTCCTCCGCTGAGTTTTTCAAGAGACTTGGTTTCCTCAGATCTGTCAAAACTTTGCTCACTCCATCTGATCAAGCATTATGAAAGGGGAACGAGGAAGTAACAAAGAACAGAACTACCAAGACTAGCACGCCTTTCGCATGGATTGCCTTAGTGTGGGAGAACATATATGGACATCTCTGCTAACCACCAACTTCCCCAGAAAGTGAAGTGAAATATTTATGTTTAGCATTAGGTGAATTCATGTCTTTCTTGGACCAGAATCTTCATTTTTTTTCTAGGTTGCAGTGTGTCGCTATTGTTTACGTGGTGTTCTTAGTACAACAGTCAGTAATTATCTAGACCATTGTTGTTTGAATTCTTACATTTTTTCCCCTTTATTCTGTATATGCACTTAAATCAAATGGCTCTGTATTAGGAAACCATTATGCTTTGGATACTAAGTGTCTTGTAGACATATAGACAGTCCTGTTCTGGAGGCTTGTTTCCTAACTAGTGACACTATATTGTGAGAATGTGGAAAGTCTAGGAGGTAGGAATTAGGTGAAGGAATGTTATCACAGTATGGGGCTTTGAAAGGCATCTTTTCTGTGGTTCCTTTCTATCATTTTCTCTTTCCCGCCCTCCAAGAGAGGCTCACATTTGTTCTACCACATTCTTCACAATTGTCCCAGAAACAACTAAGCTTTGTGACCATGCGGAATTACCTCTGAGTCCATGAGCCCATGTGAAATTTCATCTTGGAGGCTGATTGTGATATTTTGTCACAATAAAGGGATCCACCAAAAAATGTATACTGTCATGTCCTGAAAGGGGTACTCTTTTATCAGAAGTTGTGAACCCCACCCTAATCTTAATCATTCCTCAGAAAACATGCACACAATTTCTCTCTACTTCTGTTTCCTTTTAGTGGTGGGATCTGGTGGCTGCTATCTGGGAGACATACAAAGCTTCTCCCATCAAGAGTGTAACAGGATGCATTCCTGTGGCAATCACATAATGAGTTGTGAAATCATGATTTTTAATGAAACTCCATTGTCTGCTGTACAGATGAGAGTATGACATCCTCCTGAACAAGCGGAAACATTTCCAGATTGATTGAGCCATCTTTGCTGAAGCGGTGTCTCCTTTAACCCCTAAGAATGGTAGCTGATTGTAATTGCATAAATGGCATAATATTTTAGAGACCTATGGAGAACTTATGCAGCACAGAAGCCTTTTGTGAGCCGATCCTGCCATTGTGCACAGTTCGCATTCATCATTCCTGGTTTCATTAGTAAGGACATTTGTATGGAAATGGATTAAGGTTTATAGGTTTATTTTATTGTGCTGTAGATTCTGCTGTAATTATACCACTGATGGATTGTATTAAACTACTTTGTGGGGAAGCTTTCAAAACACATCACACTCAGAAGTGCCTGTCTTCTGAAAAAAAAAAAACTCTGGTACCTTCTATCTCACCTGTAGTTACTGATGGAGTGTGCCTTAATGTAGCTCACATGGACCTTCCAACCAGGTTATTTTCCTCCACATTTCTGGGTTTAAAGGACATTAAATTGACTGATGTAAATACCTATGCTATTCATTCTAGTCCCCAGTATTTAAATATTTATTAACAAGAACAGCAGAATTGAACAAGAGAATAGAAGTGAATCATTAATTCATTTAATGCATTGCTTAATTCTTTAGCATGATCTCTGATAGCCTTTACTAAGAAAATTTTCTAGGATTTAGAAGATTTTCTGTGAATGTTTGCATTGCAAAAGTGTGAACATTTTGGAGAGTTTAATGTATTTATTTAAAAATAATATTGGTTTTATTTTATATGTGTGAGGGTCTGTGTGATGTATGTGTGTGCACCACAGGAGACTACAGAGACCTTGAGAGTGATCTGGAACCCCTGGAATTAAAGTTTCAGATTGTTGTGAACCTTCACGTGGGTGCTAGGGACCAAACCTGGGTCCTTTACAGGGTCAATCAGTAAGTGGTGTTTAAGCACTGTGAAACCTCCTGAACCCCTCACATGCATTTCTTTTTGAGGTGTCTTATTCTTTCCAAGGATCTTCCAAAGTTTGAATCAGTCTTTGATTAGCTATTTGGCTGTGTTTTATTAATGGTTTCATGTACACCTCATTATATTTATGTGCTATATTTGTGCATAACTACAAGGCTGAAGAACTCATGAAGACTTCCATACATATCCTGAGTCTAGAAGGCTGGAACACATGTTTTATTAGCCAACGTAACTTTTAAATTTGTGACCCAGGATATCTTAACATAAGAGTCTTAGTTGGCTGAGGGGGAGCACGGCTTCATTCAAAAGGAAGTGAGACTGAGAAGGTGAGGTAGTATAGGAGTATAAGCTTTGTTCTCTAACAAACTACATTTGTATATCTAGTAATCCACACACAAACACACACACACGACTTTGTTTTCACCAGTTAAAACATAAATTAAAAAAAATACATCATGCTTTCTTTCCAAAGTCTTGTTACTGCATCTGCAGTTCGGTCATCCTATGTCTTCTCAAGTTTATCTCAGGCCTGCAATGGCACACTTCTATGGCTGGCAAACACACAAAAACAAAAATGAAACCTAAAACAAAAAGAACAACCTAACAACTCCAGTTATGTTTGTGACTCTCACATATGATGTCCAACAAGATTCAAGCTAATATCAATCTCAAGTTGGCTAAGTCTCCAAGCTTCAGGAGAAAGACACTTAAGATAATAGTTGTGATTGCTCTCCTGGATTCCTGAAGCTATTTTCTCATTATTATGTATTTCTATATCAACTCTTTTATGTATGTGGATGTGGTACCTCTCCCATCTGGAAACCAGAATAATCTTACAGAATTGAAATCACAATTTATCATGCTCAGTTTATCATGGTGTACTAGTCACCTGTAGTTTGTAATCGTAGTCAGAATATTTCAGGTAGTTCCCATGGGCCTACTCCTCGTCAGCCCCCCCTCCAGTTGCATCCTCAAACCTTCCTTTGCTTCTTATTCTGTTTCATTACTGGATCACATCTATATCATTGGTTATCATGGTGATTTATAATTTCTTTTAGATAATTTGGGATACTATTTTTCAATATTTCAGGATTTCCCTTTCTTTTTTATTTAAATAACATTTTTTTCATTTATTTTACATACCAACCAGTTTTCCCTCCATCCTCTTATTCCATCCTCTCCTGTTTCCCATTTACCCCTCTCCCCATCCACTCCTCCATCTCCATTCAGAAATGAACAGGTCTCCGTTAGATTGTTCCAAGGTGAAGCAGATCCAGCATGGGCAACAGGTTACTAAAAGCCAGCTCAGCACCCTGGAGAGGTCCTGCTCTCACTGTTAGAAGCCTTACTAAGAGACCAAGATACATCACTGTCTATTGCCTCCCACATCCAGAGGGCCTAGATCAGTCTCATTCAGGCTCCCTAACTGTTGGTCTGGTGGCCATGAGCTCCCAGGAACTCAGATACGCTGTCTTTGTAGGTTTCCCCATCATGACCCACTGGTTGACACACTCCCTCCTCCCTTTTGTTCGTAAGACTCCTGGAGTTCAGTGCAGTGCTTGTCTGTGGATCCCTGCCTCTGCTTCTATCAGTTACTGGATAGAGTATCTCTAATGGCAATTAGGGAAGTCACCAATATGCTTACAGTAGATGGCTGTTTCAGGCACTCTTTCCATTATTGCTAGGAGTCTTATTTGGAGTCACCCTTGTGGATTTCTGTGGCACCAGGTTTCTCCATAACCCCCGAATGAGCCCCCCATCAAGGTGTCTTTTTTGTTAGTCTCCCCCCCCCCCATCCTGCCTCCAGTTTGCCTCTTGTACCCAGCCTGCCCAGCACGCTCCCTCTAGTTCCCGTCCTTCCATCTTCCCAAGCCCCATCTTCAGTTTACCCGGGAGATCTTTACTACTTCCCCTTCCAAGGGAAATGAATGCATCCCTTTTTGGGCCCTCCTTGTTATCTAGGCTCTCTGGGGTTGTGGATTGTAGGTTGGTTATCATTTCCTTTACTTCAAATAAACACTTATGAGTGAGTACACACCATGATTGTCTTTCTGGGTCTGGGTTACCTAACTCTGAATGACTTTTTTTCTAGTTCCATTGATTTACCAACAAATTTCAAAATGTCATTGTTTTTACAGCTCAGTAGTACTCCGCTGTGTAAATGTACCAAATTTTCCTTATCAATTCTTGGTTGAGGGGCTACTAGGTTGTTTCCGGGTTTTGACTATGACAAACAATGCTGCTATGAACATTGTTGAGCAAGTGTAGGACTTCTCTTTCATCTAAGTTTCTATGTAAATGCCAACTCCTAACCAAAGCCTTGAAAACATCTCCATCTAAAACATAAAGTTGCTACACTTCTGCCTCATGCTTTTTTAAAAAAGCTTCTATGCTTTTTTAACCTCACAGCAATCTTTTTAAGGTACATACTTTATTTTCAACTTATTTCTTTACCTTTATCTTATTTCTCACCATCAGTGCAACTAGTGTTTATAAAATCCTAGCTTAGTTCTCAGTAAATATTTGATGTAATACTGACCACATGACAGATTGAAAGTAAAACACTGACTTTGAGTCTTGAGAAGAATTTTTAAATCTTTGAAACCTGAGAGAAGGTTAATGAGAAGTAGAAGAGCTGAGAATAACCAAGGGAAATACTAACTATGGTGGACCCTTGACTTCCTGTCCATGATTAGCTATCCCAGTGAGATATTTAGTAGTCCATAGAAAAAACAAACAAGTCATCAAATTGGCTTCTGGGAATGGAGGGGATAGTAAAGGAGAAGTGGAATAATTTCCAAGCTGCAGACTGTCCCTTTAGCAAATGACTGAATGCTGTATTTAATTGGATGTGCTCCACTAGAGAAAACAGTCTACTCATTAAAACATCAATACATGAAGTTCCAAGCAATCTGGCTTCTCGTTTGAATTACAATATGTGCAAAAGAAAGACTTCTAATATATTTTATCCCAGTGGGGTAGCTGTTACATATAATTTATATTGGTTGCACAAGCTATAGCAATAAGAATTTTCTCAATAACAATCGTCTCATTCTGGGTCAATATTACAAAGGCATACAGAAATAGATTTGTTAAACTGATACATTGTTAAGGTGAAACACTCAGATCTTTCTTATTTTGAGTTGAAACTCAAAGGTACGGACTGGTTTGATCTAAGAGAAACACACACACACACACACACACATACACAGAGACAGACACAGAGACACAGAGACAGAGTTGACAACACTGAGTTCCTGTCTATGGTTTAAGTTTGAGTAGCTCATTAACCCTAGGGTAGTCTTTCAAAACCAGGTGCTCCATATATCGACTACATATGATTTGAAGTCTGTAGTGAAATCCAAATGAAACACCATTTATGACTAAATTTTACAAATGCCAACATACCGTTAAAAGCATTGT
Organism: Microtus pennsylvanicus; assembly: GCF_037038515.1. Taxonomy (NCBI): domain Eukaryota; kingdom Metazoa; phylum Chordata; class Mammalia; order Rodentia; family Cricetidae; genus Microtus; species Microtus pennsylvanicus. The sequence continues at coordinate 99,325,463 of NC_134584.1, forward strand.
AACAAAACCATTAAAACTAGCACAATAGTTACCACAGTAATTAGTTTAAGGAATTGTTGATTTACTTACCCATTTGTAAGTACAATGCAACTTTATCTAATAGTCATAAGAATCTTACAGTATGATACCCAACTGAAGGTCCTAATTTTCTGATTTTGTTTCACCAAAAATGTGTCAGGCCCAAAGCTGAGCACCACGCTTCCTGTTTTCTGGAAGTCTCTTGCTCCACATGCCTTGATCTTTTGCCTGAAATTGCACCCCCAAAAATATATTCTCAGAGAAGCTATCTCTGACAACCCTATAGAAAGAAATACCCACTTTTACACATACCCTCCACAAATATTTCACTGACATGTTCTACAACTTGTAAGATTCCAGAACTCAATACACACTATGAGAAATAACTTGCTTAATGCATCTATCGATTCTTATTTTCTGCTCTTGCATCTCACATGTTATACGCAGGACATCATAAGAAAATACACATTGTTGACGATAATTTCTCTGTGCTAAAATTCTTATTACTGGGGGGAAGGGAAAAGGAAGGGAAAATTGAAAAATGAATGATGGAAAGATAGAAACAGATGACATCAAGTAGAAAATTACTTTTTGATGAATTCCTGGCATAATTTGGCATGTAATTAATATTCCATAAATGACACAGTGAGTATGACCAATTTGGTTCTTATTTAATTCTTTTTTTTATTTTAGTTTATTTATTTATTAAAGATTTCTGTCTCTTCCCCGCCATTGCCTCCCAATTCCCTTCCCCTCCCCCAATTAAGTCCCCCCCCTCAGCCCAAAAAGCAATCAGGGTTCCCTGTCCTGTGGGAAGTCCAAGGAACCCCCACCTCCATCCAGGTCTAGTAAGTTGAGCATCCAAACTGCCTAGGCTCCTACAAAGCCAGTGCGTGCCGTAGGATCAGAAACCCATTGCCATTGTTCTTGAGTTCTCAGTAGTCCTCATTGTCCACTATGTTCAGAGAGTCCGGTTTTATCCCAGGCTTTTCCAGACCCAGGCCAGCTAGCCTTGGTGAGTTCCCAGTAGAACATCCCCATTGTCTCAGTGTGTGGGTGCACCCCTTGTGGTCCTGAGTTCCTTGCTCGTGCTCTCTCTCCTTCTGCTCCTGATTTGGACCTTGAGATTTATGTCCGGTGCTCCAATGTGGGTCTCTGTCTCTGTCTCCTTTCATCGCCTGCTGAAGGTTAATATTCAGGAGGATGCCTATATGTTTTTCTTTGGGTTCTCCTTATTTAGCTTCTCTAAGATCACTAATTATAGGCTCAATGTCCTTTACTTATGGCTAGAAACCAAATATGAGTGAGTACATCCCATGTTCCTCTTTTTGGTTCTGGCTTACCTCACTCAGGATAGTGTTTTCTATTTCCATCCATTTGCATGCAAAATTCAAGAAGACCTTGTTATTTAATTCTTAAGAACATAAGAAGTAATCTTAATTTTAAAATTTTGTTCTTATTTCATTCTTCAGAAGATGGTAAATAATCTTAATTTTAATAGATCTGAACAATTTTCTATAAACAAACAATGTCACAATAAGCACTCAGCTGTCACCCAGTGACCAGAGGAATAAGTAGCAGTGTCACGGACAACAATATGAAGACTGTATAGTAAAATTCAAGGCCTGAAGCTCAAGAAAGACAATCAATGTACAGAACCTCACTTTTCTAACAATTTATCTTTAATTTTGAAATTTGTTTCTTTCAAACTTTCATAGCTGTACACTACAAGTACATGTTAGAATAGCTATGGAATTTTGATCTAGAGAAAGATTTATTAATATTTAATTATAAGTGAGATTATTTTAGTATTTCCACCCTTGAAGAAATTTCTGATTCTTCTGCCCTTGAGACCATATGGGCTAGTATTCCCTAGCTGTGGCTATGTGGTCTAAAGAAAAAAATTGAAAGTCATCTCACTAGGCATAAATTTTTTATCATGTGTTGTAAATAAAGCATCATAGAGAATATGGCAAATTAAAAAAATAATTTAGTAAGAAACAGTGGGAATGATTGGTTAACAATCAGAAGAAAGAAAAATTCTAATTTAAAATAATGATAGTAATTGTTGCTAAGATGATTATTGTTATTAATATTTTATATTCTGAATCTTATTTAAAATAATCAAGAATACTAGTGATGGAGTTATTTGATCACTTTTTTCCTCTTTTTGAGGGAAACCTCCAACAGAATATACTGTAAATTTTTTTTAAAGTAAATACTTTCTCAGATATCTGCTATGCCACACAATCATGAAAAATATTATCTTCCACAAAATTAAAGTCCTAAAAAGATTCCATTTCCAGAACCATGTAAACTATTCAAGACATTACAGTCCAGAGGACACACTTAGCATATATCCCTTATCAGACCACATACAAGACTCCCAGGAATGCTAGCCACAGGTCTACAGCCACAGAGTAGACCACCTAATTTTGACTACGACAGTCTTTGCTGGAACACACTAGGCTCCCCATCAGCAATTTCATTTGCCCCCTCAAAATTTGCACAGGCTTTTACCTAGTTTACCCTTGCCCAGCTGCAAGCATTTAATCAGAGCCTATTCAACTTAATTCACCACGAGTCAAGCCATTGGATTTGTCTACCACATTCTTTGGCCAAATATGGGATCACATAAAATCCCTGCTAGACCCTTCTGAACTTGTTTCTTGGTGCCTTATGGAAGGGATGATGGTGGCTCTAATATTTCTGCTTAAGTGTCTCCTACAGTTAAGGTCCTGACAACAGCAGGTGAACAAGGCACAACATTCCAGGTATTGATGGCTATGGAGCACACTGAGCCAAAACCTCCAAGGGATGTGGTCCATGTTTGGCTATAGATGCAAATAGAAGAGGCCATTTGAAGCCCTAGTTCTCCTAAAAGTCTTCCCTTGCTTCTGACTTCTTGGAATCTTCCTGGGTCCCAAACCTTCAAGGACTGGTAGTCAAAGACGGGTAAGAACCTGTCCGGTATGCCAATCTAAGACAGGCACAGCCCAAAAGGCGGGGAGGTCCCCGAGGTAGGGTTATAAAGTTCCATAACTCCCACTAGGTTGCCCAATGAAAATATGATAAAAAGGGTGAGATGAAGCAGGGCAATAGCACAAGCACAAGAAAACACATGCAAACTCATGATAAATAAGCAAAATTGACCAAAGCAACCTGTCAGCAGACCAAAAGCACAGTAACTATTGACACATGCTCCTGGCCAATCACAACATCCAGAAGTGACCACCAGTTTCCTCTTTGATTGTTATAGGAGTGTGGGGTATGTGTATTGTCTGGTAGGAAATTCTTCTAGTGTGTAGGCAGAGATTGCTTGCTACTCAGACTCAGATAACACACAGAAACATTATTCAGCCAATGATTCAGGTATATTTTTAGCTAGCTCTTATATCTTGAATTAACCCATTTTTATTAATCTATATGTATCAGCATGAAGCTGTGGCTTACTGGTAAGGATCTGGCATTCTGGTGTCTTTCTTCTTCGGCAGCTACACAGTGTCTCTTTGACTCCGTCTATTCTCTCTCTATCTCTGTTCTGAAAAACATTGTCCGAAACAGCTTTCTTCATTAACCAATGGTAATAAAATATATTCACAGCATTCAGAGGGGAATCCCACATTACTGGTGTCCTCTTAAGTTTGGCCACTAGGGATTCCAGGTAAAATATGTTTCTGGTTATTGGGAACTGACACTTGATAATTGGGATATACTGGAGGCAGGGTGAGGGAACTCACAAAGGTAGGAAGACAGGATCTGTTTAACTAGTTCCCTGGGAATGGGAACAGAGAATGAGGCCACATCAACAAGTCTCCTGTAGAGCTGGGAATTAGAATGGGGGATTGGATTTAGCGAAATCAGCGGAGTGATGAAAATCTGCAGTTTGCTGATGCGCATCCCTGTGCAGTGACCTGTGGGTTCCCAGGGAATGTCTGCTGGAGTTGGAGGATAGGACAAAACAATGGGTATGAGGGAGAAAAAAAAATTGGAGGGGAAGATTTGTGTGATCAACTGGAAATGTGTGTAGGGGGAAGTGTGGGGTAGAACCTACAACAGGTGTTCTTCGGCAGAGCTGGGGATGAAACTAGGAGATTGGCTTTGGAGGAGCAAAAGAACAGGTGCAGATCTGTATCTGACAACTTGCTTTCCTGGAGTGGCTTCCATGTTTGCTGGAGTACCTGCTGTAGTTGTGGAGGGCAGAAGAGATAAAGCCAGGGGTTCTGGGAGGAAAGTTAGGAGGGGAAGAACTGTATAGTTGGCTGGAGAAGGGGAAGGGGAGAAACAAAGGTCTCTGTCGGCGATCTGGTAGAAATCTAGGCATGAGACTGAGGGATTGCATTTGGAGGAGTTGAGGGAGAGGAGAAGATCTGGGGTTAGAAGATCTGTTCCCCTGATCAGAGTGGCTTGCAGGTTTTCAGAGGTGCTGGATTTGGTCCTTGATAAAGCAGAGTGGAGAGAATTAAATTACGAGGAGTAGATCTGCATAGTCAACTGGAGATAGGTAGAGGAGCAAGGGTAGGGCAGAGTCTGCAGCTGGTATTCTGTTGCCGAGCTGTCAATGAGAGTTGGGGCTTGAATTTGGAGAAGCATTAGTGGAGGTGAAGATCTGCAGTTTGCCTACCTGCATCCCTGGCTAGAGTGGCCTGTGCGTTGCCAGGGAGTCAGGAAACTCTTCTTAACTGAATCATCCTCAGCCACAGTCGTGTGTGGTATATAATATTATTTGTAGAAGTATCTCCTTTTTTGCATATTTATGTATGATATCTCTTTATATAATACTGCTTTAAATACACAATAATTGGATATATCTATGGGGTACATTGTAACTTTTATGTATTTATTGGGTAGTGGTCAGGGGAACATGAGTACTATATCATTACCTCAGACATTAATCATTTCTTTGTGTTCAGAACATTGAAAATATTCTTCCTTAACTCATAAATACTTAAAATAAGTAATCATTCAATTAATTAAGGATCCCTTTTACTGCAAAATGATTGGTTTACTAAGTGCCAGAGGCAGGTGCCATTCAGACTATCTAAAAGGCAGTTGATGACCTGAGATTTCTTGGTTATATGTGAACACACAGAATGTTGAGCTATCGTGGAAGCATCTCAGAAACCTTTTGCTCTTCCTTTTCCATTCTTATCTTTGTATAAAATATTCTTTGCAAGACTTGTATTTTGCTCCCAGGGAAGAAAAAGCCTATTTATGCTTTCCCATCTACAGAATTGCAGCTTAGTGTGAAGAAGGGTATCTTCTAAAGCTCTTACCATTGGTGAGGCTAGCTTTGAGTTCAGTAGTGGTGGATTCTGCATTGATGGGACATCAAAGCCTGAAAGCACACCGGTAAGTGCCCGGAAGTTCAAGCAGCTCCAGGTTCTAGTATTACATTCTACTTAATATGTTCCCTGAGCTACACATTTTAAAGATGATTTTGAAATTTTGCCACATGTATTATTTGCAGATGTTAGAGGATTAGGTTTTTCAGTGATGAGTTTCTAGTAGTGATAAGCAATATGCAATAAGTTAATTTTTAGGCATGCATGCATGAGTTTAGTGTTTATATCTATATGTAGGGAATTTGTATGTGTATGGGCACTTGTGTGAGGGGTGTGTTTACATTTGTCTCAAAACATGGAAAGCCAAAGATTGATGTTGGATGGTCATCTCTTTCATTCTCCTCAATACGCATTGAGGGACACTCTTTCGCTTTGAACTCAGCTTGCTGATTCAGCTAGTCTAGTTCACCAACTTGCTCCAGGGATCCCCAATCTCTGCTTCATAAGTGCTAGGATTACCAGCAAACTCTCATGCCCACCGAGATTTCACATAGGTGCTGTGGATTAGAAATCTGGTTGTCATGTCTCAACACAGGAGCTTTTACTCACTGAGACGTCTCCTTGATGTCAATAGATTATTGCTGTATATTATAAATTGTTGGTCTCTTTATATTTGAAGTTAATAAATTCTTTATAAAAGAAAATAAGTAAACTTTGTCAGATCATTGTGTTTTCCTTTCCCTTCTCACAATTTTAACATTATTTCTTTTTCCTTTGTAACACTTAGAGCTCATTTGTTCTTGTAGTTTATCAATCATATTAACTGTATCTTTCAACTACGTTATTTTTCTGCTATGATATAGTACACGGTCCTGTGTCACATGGCAAGAATTAGTAGTCTGTGGTGTTTACGTTTTCTCTGGAATGTCAAAATTGGTACTGAATATGTGTATAGCTAGAATTTATAGCAACAGACAGGAAAAAAAACCCAAAATGTTTTATCATAATCGCTCTTTACATTTAAGATCATTTCTTCTCATTTCAGTTTAGTAGACTTTAAAATTGAGCAGTTAAACATAAAGTAACACATCTTTCTTTCTCTCTAGTCAAATGCAGAGATAGTATCTCAGCTGGTTTATTACTGACATTCAGTAATGGCACATAATACCGAATTATCTGCTAGATGTCAGTGAAGATGGAATGCTTCAAAGGTGGTGATTCAGGCACCAAGTCCAGATTAACTATTTATATTCTGAACAATAAAGAAGTGTTGTTAACTTGAAAGTCATTTTTTCTATGCAATAATATAGATATTAGCAGTAAAATAAAATGATAGTTAAGCATGATTTTTGGAAGATGTTTAGGATTCCAACATGTGCCATTTTGGATACATAAAATTTCAGAGAAATGAAGTGTGATAAACTACAGCTTTTAAATTTGGAATGTTTTCATTGTTATGATTTCCCTACTGTTTTAACTGAAAACTAATAGTACAAGAAGGCAACATTTTTTATGAATTGTTATGACATCGGAATTATGAGTAAGGCATAGATTTAAAAGAAATCATTATGTGTGTGTGTGTGTGCGTGCGCGCGCACACGCATGTGCACACACGCGCCCTTGCACCCACAGGCTCACATGCCACTGTGCTGGTATGTAAGTTAGAGGGCAGTTTGTGGCAGTGGATCCTCTCCTTCCCACGATGTGAGGTGATGGGGATCAAAGCCAAACTATCAGGCTCAGAGGAGTCCCTTTTATCTGCTGAGCTATCTCATTAGACCTCAGCATTATTTTATCAGTTCCTCAGAATTTCACAACATTCATTTTGATTATTAGGAACCCTATTTTGTTTTTGCTACTGTGGCCCATAAAATTCAGAGTGATATTTAGCTAACTGTGTCAACACACATTTATAGCGCCATGCTTTGTGGACTATTTTTCTTCTGTATATACTATATCTGTAATTATTTGCACATTTGCAGATAGACTGACCATTTTTAAAGAGTCTTTTCACACAAATGTTCAATTTGCTGGGTGCCGTAACAAATCCTGGAGGGATTTTTTTGTTTGTTTGCTGAAGATGTGGACAAAGGAGTCTTTGCACGTTTATGGAATTCAAGATGATCACAGCAAGAAAACAGCTGAAGAATCATCATACATTTCACGGGATGAAAAAGAGTACCAGAGCTTATGTCCCCATCTCATTAGGTCAGGTAATATTACACAGTCACCTCCACCATCAGAAAAAGCCACCTGACCCCAACTAGACAGTTGTACTTTTCTTATTTCATGTGTCTCATTGAACTCTCTCATCAGTAATTCAAAAGACTTCCTATAATCTCCCTGGATCTTCAATTCTGAATCATAATCACTTTCCCACAGTACTTACCCCTTTGAAGAGTAGCTTAATATTTTTTTCAAATTCTTCCTAGATTTTCTACTATTAGATTCCCTCCTATTTCCATTATTCATGAAGATACACAAACAGTTGGAAATCTCAAAATGTGAACCCAATGCTTTTTTAAAGCTCCTCAGCATATTTGAATTAAACCAACCTTGATATGCCCTTTTAAACAATCATTTTCACTAGTTGTCTTATAAAGTATTTTTTACATTGCTTACAGAATGTGAAATTTGACTGTATGAATTATAGAGACTATGGCCGAGTGTGACTGAAGCTCAAAATTTAAGTTTGCTTAAATGAAAAGGAGATGTGCTAAATTACAAAGCAAGGAGCCTGTTGGAAGCATGGAACATTAAGCAACTATAATAAAGTTGCAGCAAGCAACCAGACCCAAGGCTAAGGGAGGAAGATTACTGTGAATTCAAGGCCCTCCCTGGTTACAGAGAAAGATACTGTCCCCAAACCAACCAAACAACCAACCAACCAAAACAAAACACTCAACAAAGCAATCAGCTACCAGCAAAATAAAAATAAAGAAGAGTCTCAAAGACACTAAATAAGGTGGCTTAACAAAGTAGGACTCTACTCTCGAGTGGGCACACGAATGAAGTCTATCACCCATGTAGCTTAGGTAATTCAAGTTGGTATAGGGTCTGCTCTAGGAAGCCATTGCAAAAAGTCATTGCTGTAACAATCACTCTTTTGCCCACATTTCTTTCCTCTTCTTCCTCCTCTTATTCTTTCTTTTGTTTAACCAGTCACACCCTGTCTTCTATGCCTTGGGAGAGGAATAGGAAGTAATTTCCTTAAAAAGAGTTTACATGGACCTTGAAGAGCACCGTAGTTGTTTTTTATATTGTTTCCACAGGCTGTCCCCTCGTCCATATTTAACTGTGTTTTTAAGGAATTCAGAAGGGAATATTTTACCAAAGGGAGAGGAAAAGGAGGATCCTGAGAAATTAGTAGCTCTAGTCCAGGTAGGTTGAAGGATATTGAGGGAGATGCTCAGTTATGACGTTGATCCCTTGATTCTTTTCTGCTATAGATGATAAATGGCTCTTATTTCATGCCACCTTTCATCTCTGTCCTGACAATGTCATCAATAATCGAAAAATCCAGTTTAAATACAATCTTCAAAGGGCAAAAGAAGATGTTGGTAAGATTTTATTTGGGGAACCATCTGCCCTTACCTAGAACACCTTCAGTTGGCCTCTGCCCAGAGTCATGTGCTCATTTATGGGCTCATAAATGGACTTAGAACATCATAATGGCTTTTGTCAGGGAGTATACAACTGATCCAGGGCTGATTTAAATATCTGTATCAAAGAACTAAAGAGAGATGCTTAAGCAGACCCCAAAATGTGTTTCTCAAGGAAAGAATGGGGAGGTCAAACAGGAAGTATTCACTACTGTTGAACTTCTGCTGTGAGATTTTCCCCTTGGAATCTCATACTGAACTTTAAATAGATCCAGGAAACTTATGATCACATTCCTTTCTTCCTCTTGAACAAATACAGAAATTAATGTTCAAATAGATAAAAGAGTTTTCACATTGTCACTGAGCAGGCTAATAATTGGGTGGTGTCAGGACATTTTCCTAAGAGCCCCCAAAGATACAAATGTGCAGAGAAAGAAACAACACAACCCATGCTTCAGCATAGGCATCTGTTGATAAAGCAGTAGCCATGTAAGTTTGTACATATGGACAAACAGCTGGAATCCATCACAGCCCTCCTCAAAGGGGCTTTCAAAACAACTACTGTTCTCTAGTTGTAATTTTCCACATTTTGTCTTTCAGGAATGTACACATTCTTCTTCTCCACAACGCTGATCGGGCTCTGGCTTTTAAATTTTGTGCTGATGTAAATTAAGCAACTCACATTCTCTCTCTCTCTCTCTCTCTCTCTCTCTCTCTCTCTCTCTCTCTATATATATATATATATATATATATATATATATATACACACACACACACACACATATATACATATATACTCACATTGTATAGCAACTCTGTGTAGAGATGAATCAATGGGATGGGAGACAGGTGAGGATGAGAGTTCAGTTAGAAGAGAATGAGAGGGCAGAGTAGACGCAAGGCACTGCACAGTGGAACTTGCTATCAACTGAACCACTTCCAAAGTCTAGTTGGTCTGCAAGGTTAATGTCAGAATAGATAATGTTTTGTTAGAGAGCTCAAGGAACAGGCAACTAAAAAAAGAAAGAAAAGAAAAAGACGATGAAAAGAAAAACAGACAAACAAACATAAAAGAACACCAAATGATAAGATAAGAAGGAAACAAGAAGAGAGGGATAAAAGGAACAGAAAACTGGTTGGTGATTACCATCTGGGTAAGGTCTAAAGTCCTTCCTGTACTGCGAGGTAAAAGCAGTGCAGTTGTGTGTAGCACACCATGCCTGCCTATGCTCTATATGCTACCATACAGTTCGTGAACTGGTCAAGGGGCTGAAGATTGAAACACACAAAGACACAGACAGAGACATGGGTCAACCTTGAAACATGAATGCCCCTTTATTGTGTCCAGGGGCAGCTTGTATAGGGATCCTTAACTGCTAGCCACGCCCCAGCCAAACCCACCAGAAACCATTCCCTTGCCATCAGGAACGCCTGAAGGTCTCATGCTCAGAACAGCTGCAAGCTGTATCAGAGCAGAAAGAAACAAGTTGTTTACAAGAAATTCAGGATCTGGGGGTTCACAGCTCCCAACAATTGTGGAATGAAGTTGTACTTGAGGTGGGAAGGGAAAGGGAAGCATTTAAAGCAATTGTTAAGAAATGTTTTATCATTCCTTGTTCTCCCCCTCTCCCCCTGCCCAAAGGTTTGGCAGTTTGGAAGTGTCCAACAAACATAGGAAGACATAAAAACCTAGTTTGTGTTAAAGGTGGTAGCAGAGAAGCTTAGGGCCACTTAAGAGACCACAACCTGAAGTCATGTGTGGTTGTTAACAGGCCCCAAAGAGCTCCTGCCACTGCTTCCGGTTCTGTCTTCCTTCTCCAGGAGAGTATTGACCCTGAGTCCCAAGGATACCTAGGCAAGGAGGGTTTATCTGAGCTTCTGTGTGGTCTGGGGGGACAGAGAGAACAACAGTCTTCCATTCTCTCTCTCCTGCAAATGTATTACAACTCTAATATGGAAATGCATCCTTCCAATGGAAGATTATATTCCTTAAATGCCGCATAATATTCACACCAGCGCAGAATTAAACACTGTACAGAATTATATTTGGAATACAGACTACACAGAGAAGAATCTCATAAGTTGGACACTGTGTTTCTGTATGTGCACATATGTGTGTGTAGATTCACTACCCTGTGTGTGTACAAGTAAGAGGGTAGGGATGATTTCCGGTATCTTCCTTTATCCTTCTCTACCTGACTTTTTGAGACAGATCCTATTTTTAAATTTTGTTTTAATTTTTATTTATAATTTCTTTATTGGATCATTGGGAATTTCACTCCATGCATCCCACTTCTGTACCCAGTCCCCTCATATCTGCCCTTAACCCTTGCAGCATTCCCCACAAGGAAAAAAAATTTAAAAATTGAAACCAAACCAAACCAACAAACAAATAAACAATAACCAAAAAGAACCACTTCTCTTTCCTGCCTCTCCAATACCTCTTCATTTATCTTAGTGGCACTGGGAACCACAGTGTGTTACACAGATATCTCTGTTGTCCAATCACCTTTACTTGCAGATGTTCATTGTCAGGAGTCATTTGTCTGCTACAAGGTCTTTGGTTTCTGGTCCACCATAATCACTGGATCCTCATTAAAACTCCTCTCTGACACCTCGAGGCTTCCCTAAGTCCCGGAGATACCATGGATATTCTTCCATAGGACTGGTCCCTTCATGGACATCAGCAGGGCACAGATAGGGCACATGTTAGAGCAGGTCAACTCAAGGCCTGGATGTGGGCCTGGATGGTAGCTGACTAGTCCAGGCCATTGGGGCTGCCTCCCTCAGGTGAGTGACAGAGCCAGTTCTTCTATGACCATGCCATCAGGTCCTGTTCTCCCATGCCCCTTGTGAGAGGTGGAGCCACCTCCCCAAATTATGGGGTAAGGGGCAGTTCTCCCATGAAGGTAGGAGCCAGCTCTCTTGCTTCAGTGTTCAGCAAGGGGCAGGGATAATTTTACCAGGGCCAGTGAAGGGTGGGACTGGCTCAGGAAGGCCCTCTGATTTTATCACATATGATTTGAAAGACCCTCTGTGGTAACATGGACCATAGATATCAACACAGAATGCAGCCGCAGCAGGACTACTGACCCAGACATGACCCATGTCAGCCATGAGGCCTGGAGGACACCCTGGCTCCAGATAGCATTGCAGGCCACTCAGACCAGCATGGCTCTGGTGGCAGCATGGCCCTTAGACACCAACAAGGCCACTTGTTCTAGTCTAGACCCCAGGTTCCTGTGTTCCTTTGTGAAGGCCTTGGATTTCAACCGTAGCTGTAAAAGGGCCATGGACACAGACATGGTCCTTGGATGCAGCTGGGCCTAGTTGTCACCATTGCCCTAGGTAGCAACATAGGCCAGTTGGATCTGTATGGCCCTGACTGAAGCAAGACCCTTGGATGCAAGGCCACAGGTGGTGATTCAGATCCTGGGCTTCCATGTAAACTTTGGTGGCAACATGGGCCATGTACTTCGCCACATATCCCAGTTGTGGTAAGAGTAGGGACCCAGAAATGGTCCTTAGCAGAGGCCTGGATATCACCACAGCCACTCAGAAATGTATGGTACAAGCTGAAGCATGGCCCTAGGACACCAAAATGGTCTCAGGTTGCTGATCAGACCCATTGCAACCATACTGCTCTCAGCTGTAACAGAAGCTATAGACATCAACTCAGACCCTGGCTACTGTCGGGCCAACATCCACACATGGCCCTCAGCAGCAGCTCAGGCATGGATGGACATGGGTCACTCAGATCAGTATGGTTCCAGAGGCAGCAAGACACTCAGATACCAACTAGGCTATAGGTTGTGGTTCAGACCACAGTCTTCTGTGTGACCTTTGGTGATAACATGGGTCATGGACATTAACACAGACCCTTGACTGCAATAGGACCATGCAAGACAGGTTATCTTATTAAAATTCAGGCTTACTGTTGGCCAGCTGGCCAGTGAGTCCCTATCACCCTACCTCCCACTTTCACTTGTCCAGAATGAGCGTTAAAAAACCCACACTGGAACACTGGACTGAGCTCCCAAGGTCCCAATGAGGAGCAGAAGGAGGGAGAACAAGAGCAAAGAAGTCGGGACCACGAGGGGTGCACCCACCCACTGAGACAGCGGAGCTGATGTATTGGGAGCTCACCAAGGCCAGCTGGACTGTGACTGAAAAAGCATGGGATAAAACTGGACTCTCTGATCATGGCGAACAATGAGAGCTGATGAGACGCCAAGGACAATGGCAAGGGGTTTTGATCCTACGTAATGTGCTGGCTTTGTGGGAGCCTACCCAGTTTGGATGTTCACCTTCCTAGATATGGACGGAGGGGGGAGGACCTAGGACTTACCACAGGGCAGGGAACCCTGACAGCTCTTTGGACTGGAAAGGGAGGGGGAAAGGAGTGGGGGGAGGGGGAGAAGGGTGGGAGGAGGGGGAGAAGTGTGGGAGGAGGGGGAGGGAAATGGGAGGCTGGGAGGAGGTGGAAACTTGTTTTTTTTTCTCATTTTCTCAATAAAGAAAAAGATTAAAATAAAAAAAAAATCACTCACTGAGCCGGGCGGTGGTGGTGCACGCTTTTAATCCCAGCACTCAGGAGGCAGAGACAGGCGGATCTCTGTGAGTTTGAGATCAGCCTGGTCTACAAGAGCTAGTTCCAGGACGGGCTCCAAAACCACAAAGAAACCCTGTCTCGAAAAAACCAAAAAAAAAAAAAAATCACTCACTGACATGGCACACTTTTTTCCTGGGTGCTGGGCATCTGAAATGAGGTCCATAAGGTTGTGCAGTGAGCACTTTGCCCACTGGACCATCTCTGCAGTCTTCACATCCATACATTGGACCAGCATTTGTCAACTGGGGAAACTAGGGATTTTTATCTGGGTGTCATGGCCGAATTCTAGAATAACTGACAAGGGGTTGATCATACAATCTAGCTTCACCACACGCACACTACACATACACATTCACACTCACACACACACACACACACACACACACACACACACACACAAATAAGTAAAATAAGACATCACCCATCTCAGCTCAAGATGTCAATAGCACTGTGATGACAAACCCTACTTTACATGGAAAGGCACACAGGCCCCTCAATCTACATTCGTGTTTGGTTTGAAATCGCGTATGCTGCTGGTCATATATTGTGCTGATTTATAGATAAATGTACAAGGAATTCAGGAGTTAGGTTATTTCCCCAGTGCGTGCTATAAGTAAAGCATTGAAAATAAAAGGTGTCTCAGATATTAGACTAAGACTGCATTCCTCTCACTTTGGATGACTTCTTATTCTGCTTCTGTATTAAAATCGGTGTCTTCTCTCAGAAGTGTAGCATTCCCTCAATGTGAGATCTCATTTAAAACTGTCTTTAAGAATAGCACCTAATTTTATCGTACTTGGCTTCATAATTTTGGTCAAAAGCTGAAAATAGTGACCAAATGTGTCAAGCAATTTTATTTAAAGTTGATTAATGCATGAAGAAAAAAATCACAAATTGGAGTGGCACATCTCAAAAAGGATGATTTAAATCATCCTTTATCACCACAATAAAAGAATGTCTTGACTTCAACAGCAAATCAGACATTAATATAAACCTTGCTGGCTTAACTGTCAAGAGGACTTTCTGACAGTAAAGACTGATCAATGCCCCTGGCAAAGGAGGGGCATTTCCCATGCTGCAGGGCTCCAGGAAAAGGTCCAGAAGTGACCTAATTTTAATGGTCAACGAGTCCAGACAAAGAAACTCAAAGCTGTGTGTGGGGTCATATACCCACAATAGGGCAGTGAAAGCAAGAGAATTGCAAGGCTGAGCCAGCTTGAGTAACACAGTAGAGCCCTGCCTCAAGAAAGGACAGTGAGAAAGAGACAGACAATGAAGGCTTATACCTGGAATCAAACTAATTGACTTGCAAACTAGAATCCAGATATCCTGACTCCCAGTGCTGCTTCTTCCAGAAGCTAGGTTGTCTCCGGTGAAGAAGCGAGTCTATCTTTCCAAGGTACATCCACTGTACCTACTCCCCGGGGTAATATTTGTAGCAAGGAACTGAAAGTGCTCATCGAGTAAAAACAAAATAAAAACAAAACTCTTTTGTCATGACCCAGTAAGGCTTAGAAACACCCCATGCACACCGCCTCTTGAGCATATTTGATCCACATTTGCATATGAAAGGTATGCAAATTAATTGCAATTAAACGCTTAATTACTTGAAAAGACATTCAGCTTTGTCTATATTATCTTGGCTATGCATTGTAAGTTCTTGGAACGCCAGTTAAAATTCCATGATCTGCAGTTTTCTGCAGGATATGGAAACTCGCCAAACTCTATGAGTTCCTTGTCTGAGCCCTTCTTCCTTTGTCTGAAGGCACTTTCCTTCCTGGCCTAACTCCTCCTTTCCCTCTCAGAATCACATGCTGGGCATGTGCCTCCAAGGCAAGACGGTTTTCTGGTCAATCTCTAATTAGAGGAGGTCTCTTTTTAATTAAAAAAAATAGATTAATTTATTTTTAATTTATGTGAATGCATACAAGCCTGTGGGAGTTCATGCGTGATCCTTTGTAAGAGGATGTTGGATCCCCTGGATTTGGAGTAACAGAAAGTTACGATCCAGTATATGGGTGCTAGGAAACAAATCCCGCTCGTCTGCTAGAGCAGCCAATGCTATTAGCCACAGAGCCTCTCTCAGTGCCTGAATGTTCCTTTTAAACATCCTATGAGGATATCTTTTCCAAGAGGCATCACATATCCTGTTCGTTACCAAACACAATCACGACGGAGCAGGGACCAAGAGGCAGGAGCTGATGCAGAGGCCATGGAGGGGTGCTGCTTACTGCCTTGCTCTACATGGCTTGCTCAGCTTACTTTCTTATAGAACCCAGGACCCCCAGCCCAGGGATGGCACCACCCGTAATGGTCTGGGTCCTCCTCCATTGATTACTAGTTAAAAAAATCACAGACCTGCCTACAGCCTGATGTTATGGAGGCATTTTTCCAGTTTTCATCTCTATACCAGTTCCATAAGTCGATGGAGGAAGCCTCTGTGATGAGCTGATAATGCCTGGACAGGACACCAATCTATGAATATATCAGAATATCATTAGGAATAATTTCATTGCTTTTTTCTTTGTTTTGTTTCATTTCGTTTTTAGCTAGTCGTGGTTCTACTGTAGGTCTTTGGCCTATACTGTCTGGGGTTCCTGGTCATCCAGGTGATGCTGCAATGGGCTCCCTCTTGTGGAATGGGCCTTGAGGTAAACCCAACATTGGTTCGCCACCTCCACAAGTTCTGCACCGCCATTGCCCCAGCACATCTTGCAGTCTGGACGGATTGTGAAGAGAAGGCTCTGTTGTTGGGTTGGTGTCTGGGTTTCTTTTTAGGAGGTCTGCAGAGTGCCTTTCCACACAAAGAGACCAGAATATTAGGATGAAGGCTCCGCGTAGACAGCAGCTTGACCTCTATGTTCAATGAGCTGTTAAATGTTGTCCTTGGCAATGGAACCCCACTGTCGGTTTTCTGAGAGAAGCCTTCTGTTCTAGAATAGCCCCAGTTTTGGGGGACCCCATGTGACTCCACTCCATCAACAACTTGATTAAATAAAATCCCACTGGAAAGTTGCGGGAGCTCCTTCCGCTCCTTCAGCCAATAGCCGCTGAGATACCAGCCCATTGGGGTGTGGTCTGGTCTCTCTCCCTTTAAAAAAGCGGCCACTTCCCTCTCCTCTCTCTCTTGCTTCCAGCTCTGCTTCCTGTGACTAGGCTCCTTTCCTGATTGTGCAGAGGGCTGTTGTCTGGGACAGTGATCTGTAAGTTTTCCCCTTTAAATAAATAACCATTCTATTAATCATAATTCCAAACTGGTATGGGATTGTTTGTGACTTACGCCTTCACTGGAAGCCTTTCCTGGTTGAAATAGACGTCTAGTTCAGACTCAGTACCCTCCAGGAAGTTTCCACTGCCCTTGGTTTCCATACCTCCCAAAGTGCCTCCAGTTCTAGCTATCTTTCCCCCTACCCTCTCTCCTCATTCCTCTCCATCAACCTGAACACTTCTTTTCAGATATGTTGGAACATTCAGGGCCTGCTGTGGCAGAATAGCTGGGCTCTGGTGGAGGCGTTATTTTTTTAATATTATTGATTGTGTTCTTATGCTGGAGTCTAAGCTTCTGAGTTTGGGGTGATTGTAGCTCTAGGTCCCGACTTCTGGGTTTGTCTCTGTTCCCTTTGGGTGTTAGTTCCTTGGATTCTTTTCTCTCTTTGGATTCTTCTCTATGTGGCAGCAGTGTGGTACCTGTTTTACTAGCCTGCCCCTCTGGTGTGCCCTCTGGGCATTCTTGCTGGTGTTGGAGGCTGGGGAAGGTAAGATGGGGATGGTGGAGGTTAGGGTGATATGCAGCATCCACAGGAGGTGTGGACAGTTGGAACAGGAGGATGTAGCTGGTGTTCCGTTGCAGTGCTAAAAAAGAGTCTTAGGATTCGGTCTGGGGGGATAGATTGAGTGGAGAAATTCTATAGGCAGCCCACCTGGTTTCTAGTAGGCCGGTCATATTTTAAACAGGTGCCAGGGAAACTGAATTTAGGTCCCAGGGCATTACTGGAAGCATTTTCCTACTGAATAATCTCCGAAGCTTCTTGTATATTTATTAAAATATTTCAAGTAAGTTTAATTAAAAAAAAAAACTTTCTCTAAGAGATCTGAACTTCTCTGTCATCTTCCTACATATGAAACTCCCATGTACACTCTCATTATACTCTGTTAGACATTAAATACTAGGATAGGAAATACGAAAGGAGCTTTTGAAACTTTCCACTGGGGCAAGAACCCCCGCCATGTGCAGAGAGCTGAAATTAATGAACTTCAGCATCTCCAACCATTTTCATAGCAAGCGTCTCAGTCTTTTGCTTTCATTTTCTTTTGCTGTGGTTTAAATTGATGTGTTGCTGAACACGGGCATACGTTGCAAGTTTTAGACTGTCCACTGTCTTTGTTTTTGGAGGTTCACTCTGGCTCCTGTGTTTTGATTCTTAGTGCTTGCTCTTTCACTTCCACAAAGTGTTCCTTTTCTCTCTCCGGATCCAAGGTATCTGTCATCCGGATGGCTTTGTGGCAAACCTCTGTTCCTGGGCAATGACTTGACGTTACAAGATAGACAGGACACTCCAGATGATTACAGAGATAGTCTATTGTCTCTCTGGATATGATAACCCATGTCAACAGTGAAAATCTATCACACTTAAAAAATGGCCATCCTGAATTAAGAAAAAAAGTTAAGTCTTACTATAGTTTCAGTTCTTTCCATAACTTGTGCCACTAGTTAATAAAGTGGCCAAGGAATATTGCAGTTAGAAGAGAAGTTAAGTATAGTGATAAGAGCTGGTATCACAAGAGATTTCCAAATGCGGCCACTTGTCCAGCAATACAACATGACTTGGGAACATATAAGAGATGCGAATTATTGATTCATATCCATCTTAATTATGAGAAACTCTTGGCCAGGGGCCCACGGTTCTAAATGTTTTAAAAGTTGCCTGGATGATTTCGATGGCTGCTGAAGATTTCAGACAACAAAGCCATGGTTATAAATGTAACAGCTTCGTATGACTGATTGCTATAAGCTGAATGTGTCACGGTTTTCTTCTTTCTTATTGTTTCAGTCAAATATCCAGGGTGATGGCAGGTGGAAGGAAGTAGGCACTTTGGGTGATCAGTAAGTTATGAGAATGGAACCTAAAATCTTAATGGATCTAGGGTTCTCATAGCAGAGAACCTATAGAACTTGAGAAGGAGGCTACCTTGAAGAGGACCCTCACCATAGTACCTGATGCTGTTGGCACTTGGACCTTAGACATCTAGCCCCAGAAACTGGAAGAAATATGTGTTTGTTATTTATAAGCTATGTAACAGCCAGAAAAGACTAAGACCCGAAGATGACCAGCTTTTCTGACACTTAAAGATTAAGTGATTCTGTTCTTATATTATTTCATAGGCAATGGGGATGCTTATATTTATTCATATAAAATGGAGATGATAATGGGATTGATGTAAGAGTGTAATATATAAATAATATAGGTAGTGCACTAAAAAGGATGCCTGCTACATAGAGAGGTATATGATGTTGCTGATTACAGTAAACAAGAAAAGCTATTGACAAGACATTACAGACACTGGAGATGTGAATAGCATACAACCACATCTTCAATGAGCATCTATCTATCTATTTATTCTTATAGTTATTGGTTTCAGTAACTCTTCTATGATCTTACTTGAATAGGAGATACAATTTTTAGTTTTGAAGTGAAACTGGTCCTTGATTTCAAGGGCAACTTAGAAGAAGAATTAGGAATTTCTTCTCCTAACCCTCTTCATCCTCCTTCTCTTTCTCTTCTTCCTCTTTCTCCTCCTCCTTTTCTTTTTCCTCCTCCTTCTCACCCTCCCCTCTGCTTCCTCCTCCTCCTCTTCTTCTTTTCATTAAGTAAATAATAATATTAAGAATGGAAAATAAAGTGTGGTAATGAAAGATTTTATGTTATGAAATAAAATTTCATCCCTTTCAACGTACATTACATAGCAGCTATTGCAACAAACTGACTAACTCAGGAATTTCCTCCAAACTGTCTCTGGCATTCAATGCATGTTAGTATGGGAAGTTTCACTGCCTCCCAAAAGAAAGTTATTACGGTTTTGTGCACTATTAATTGTCAGTATAAAAAGAAACTTTCCTTCTCTTAGTCTGTATCCCTTCACTTTCTGTCTAGGAGACAGCATACAAACTAATTAACCTCCAAGGGCCCCAGAGTCTCTTTTTTCTCTGGAAGCAAGATAAGCCTGTCAACCTTGCAAATGTCTTATAGGCATTCTGTGCAAGACACCATGGAGAACCAACCAGTGACGGTTTTCCGCACAGAAACTTCTTCAATATAGGAGGGCGCTAAGGCAAACATAGTTAAAAATCTCTGACATTGCTATTTCTTCAAAATAGTTAATTGCATGAGGCAACATTTTAATATAGGAGAGAAATGACAGAAAATAATTGTTACCATCAGAGGATATAGATAAAGAAGTCTGGCACCACCAGTCCATAATTTACAACATTAATAGTTTGTGATACTGTTTTCTAACAATATTTACCATAAAAGCTATCATAGTTACTTCTGAGAGTGTCTTTGGCATTACTAGAATGCGGTTTCTAAGCTTGCTTGTTTATTTATCCCCTCCTTCTCCTTGATACAGTTCTTAACACCAGTATTAGCAAGTTATTGAATGCCACCTTCTTGCTAATTAACTAGCTCCTTTTTGGGTCTTCCTTTTGTGTCCTCCACAGATATGTTACTTTCTCACCAGTCCCCTTTCCTCCCTCTTTTCCTGCTCTATCAGTGACAGGTTTCTTTCAACTCCTCTTCTCTGTTTGCCTCTCCTGAGAAGAAGCCAGTGTCAAATGTTAGCTCATTCAGGTTTTCCATCACCAGCTCGGCAAGTCCCACTGCCTCTCCTGTGTTTAGTAGTCTAGGAGCCATTATAGCCAAGATATAATTTTCAAATTGTCATGTAAATAAATTCACAAGGCTCAGGAAAGTAGGAGAAATAAAAACACCTGTGAAATAATGATTACTTTTGTCTTACCTCATGCCCACTTCGTGTTAGAGTTATCCAAATTCTTTCACCAGAAACTGATAGAGCTATGCTCTACCTGTGAAATTAATTATCAGCTAGGAGGGTTAAGGACTTAAGGTGTGAAAATTGGTGGTTGATAAAGGCCAGGGATCTATTACATCTTAAAACTGAGGTAGACAGTGTGGGGGAGTCTGCAAGCTTGTCGTGTGTTTATTGGTCTGTTAACAAATAGTCTCAGCGGGTATCATGGGGAGGAGAGGGAGGCAAGGACAAACACAGCAACAAAATGAAAATGAAATAGGCAACTTATAGTGTATCTCTCCAAGCTGGGATATTTTAAAGCAGAGTTATGGACGTTAACTCTCAGGTACTCTTCATCAGGGTTAAAGGAGACAGAGCTGTGGGCAAATTGGTTAGTATAGCCTCTTTGGAGAATCGTCCTTTTTCCAGTTATCGTATCCAGGTAGTGTTTTTGGCTCACTACTCTCTAAATAAATATATTAAAGCTGGAATGGCATGTGGGCAGTCTAACAAACTAACTCAACTCGCTATGAATTATTTGGCCAAAGAGGAACTAGTGAGATACTTCTTCACAAATGATACCTGACGCTCTGTTGTGCTTTGAGCACTGTTAGCAACGTGTATTATAGAGAAACTTACACATACGTAAGTGGTTCTTGTAGCCCTTCTCAGGTAGCTAAAGACTTCTTGCAGTCCAGGTATGTGACAATGAAGGAACGGGTAAGGAAAAGAATTGTGCATGCGCAACGGATTTTTTCTCAAGCCATGAAGAATGAAGTAATGTCATTTGCAACAAAACATATGTAACTAAAGATAACACATTAAGTGATCTGAACGATTCTCAAAATGGTAACTATCTTATTTTGGATCATATTTAGGTCCTAGCTCCTAGATTTTATATAGGTATTTATAATTGAGTGTTTGTGTATGTCTGGGTGTAAAACATCAAGGTAGAAATGAAACTTTTTAGGGAAACAAAGAGACTAATGGGAAGCTGGTAAACTGAAGGCAGTCGGTATGGGTGGGAATATGTTCATTACACAATATTGTGTGAAGTCTTACGTAACATGGTAACAGGTACAATGAATATACAGAATGAAAAATATTAAAAAGTAATATAATATAGTCAAGCTGACCTTGTTGATAGAGGTGTGGTTGAGCCAGCCCCGATGTTGTGAACATGGGATTGATAGCCCCCATTACTTATCTATCAAGTGGCAGGATGGGGGGTGGTCCTGCCATCAATGCCTGAGGCAAGTGGGAAAGCTAGCCCTGAGGTTATAGGAGCAAGACAGCTGTTCCTGCCTCTCATCAGCTGCAGCACTTGGGAGAGTGGCCCCTACATCTTGTCTGGGCAGCACAGTAGAGCTGGCCCTAAAGGTAGGTGTGGGAGAACCAGCCCCGAGGACATGAAAGCCGGAAAACTGGCCCCACCGCTTGTTCGTCCTTGCAAGGGGTAAACTAGCCAGGGCAATGCTAGAGAGTCAACCTTGGTGATGAAGACAGGAAAGAACTGGCAGGCTGACCAACCATGCAACTACCCAGGCCTAGAAAAAGGGTTATGTCTTATACCATCCCAACATCCACCCCATCTGCTGGAGCACTGGGGTGGGGATGGGGTGGTCAGTCAAGCAGACCCAGGACTAGACTCCACAACACAGAGCAGCAACAGGATGTCCAGGAAGAGACCCAGTGAGGGCACAGCCTCAATGATGTGGAGACCAAGGGCATCAAACCAGACCAATGATTCTTTGCAATGAAAGTCAGTTTGTAAAAAAAATGTATGGATAAAGGGATTTAATGTGTGACTCACTGTGCCACATTGCATCTTCCATGATGAGATTTCTCCATTCTTCATTTTTTAGCTCTTGAATTTTATTTTGTGTTATAATTGTGTGTGTGTGTGTGTGTGTGTGTGTGTGTGTGTGTGTGTGTGTATGGTGGGGGAGAGAATATGGGTGAGATCAAGAGGCTTGATGTGAAAGACATAAAGAGTAAGTAAACAAAGTTTCTTTTTTAAAAAAAGTAATATAAATTTGTTTGGCTTGATATTATCAGCGACAATCCTTCCTCCTTGTGGGAGAATATCTTGTTCTAGCAAACACTAATAAATGACAAAAAAATGAAGGTAGCACCATGAGAAACAATCAGTTCTTCATAAAATTACCCAAGATTCTAGCTGCACCTGTGCCTAAGCCAGTTTTAGCCCTAGACTGAATGTTTCATGAGAGAGTAAGCTCACATTTGCTTGGGCTGTCTGAGCTAGTTTCTTATATTTGCTACAAAGCAGTAATATAAAAACCTCACTAAGAATCCTCTTGATCTCAAGGTAGTATTTACTCTGTAAGTATGATAATCTTATAATCAGTGTTGGTGCTACAGACGTATGTGACAGTTAGTGACTGAGGAGGAGGAGATACTCTATCAGAGGGACTCTAGAAGACTCTAGAAGACTGATTTTAGTAAGTAGAAGCCGGGAAGAAGAACCACCCCCGTGTGGCTTTACCAACAGGTACTGAACAGCTTCAAATCTTACTTCAAGGACCTCTTCAATGGAAACCAACTTTGATGCAAATAAATTGAGAAATAATGACACTGAGTAATTAATATATCCATTACAATGATTTAGGATACAGACTTTGACAGATACAAGGGAAATGGTATTTTCTGAGTATTCACAGACTTCTTCACACCTTCTCCAACTGTGTCTACCCTGGAGAGCCTCACTATACTAAAAAATTACTCTTTCAGGGCTCTTGTTAAATAATTTTTTTTTACTACCACAGATAAGCAAAATTTTTACCCAAGACATTTTAAATTTAATTCAATTTTGCATTTATTTATTTAGTGTGTGTGTGTGTCTGTGTGTGCATGTGTGCTCATGCCTGCATGTACATGCATCATACCACACATGTGGAGGTCAGAGGACAACTGGCAGGAGGTGTTTCTTTCCCTGCACCATGGGATATGTGGGTTCTGAGAACAAACTTGGGTTTTCTACCTTGACAGCAAGCACCCATAAATGCTGAGCTATCTCACCAGCTCTACCAGAACCATTTTATTGTTTATTGACATCTAATATCTGTTGATCTTTACCCTCGAGTTATATAACATGTGAATTTGCTGACTGTCATTCTCATTTCTCCTGGTCTATAGGGAACCCTTCATTGCTATTGTTTTTCAGATCCAGCACTACACCACAATAAACAATTACTTGGCCAACCACTAATGGCCCAATGGAATTAAACAGCTTTGTTAAACATCCAGATTATTATAAAATGATGTCTGATTATCTCCAAGGCTTTATATTTTATGACAGTTATTAAGTCATTAATTAATTCATATTTCTGTAACATATACTTAGACATTCTGTAGTCAGTGACCAATACTGCTAGACTTAGTTCTTCTCTTGATCAAATCTGTTTCCAGTTATGTAGTGATTTTGAGGCCAGCCAAAATTAAGACCCTGGTAAAGGGAAGGAAAGATTAAATAATAAAATAAATCAATTGAAATAAGTTCCCTAAATAATTTCAACAATCTTTCATTAAGACATTGATCTGCATGTATTTTAATTAATTCACTTATTAACTACTAAATATTTATCCTGTTTTAGAACTAATTAAAACATTTAGAATAAATAAATAGTCAAGATATGGCTACTTATTAAATTGGGCTTAAATTACAATGAGCTGAGTCTATAAACAAGTAAATAAAGATAGCGGCTCTTGTAATTATTGAAATATCTATTGTGGGTTGGAGAGTTGGCTCAGCAGCTAAGAACACTTCTGCTCTAGCAGAAGTCCCCAGTTTGATTCTCAGGATCCACTTGATCTCTAACAACTATCTGTACCTCCAGTCCAAATGTATTTGGTGCCTTCCTCTCCCCTCCATAGCACTGGGCATGAATATGGTGTACCTGCATCCCCCAACACCCAGACACATAAAATAATAGCTAAATATAATTTTAAAACTGTTTACATGTTGTAATTAGCAAAATTACATAAAAAGCAGGACAGACAGCCTCATGATCACAATCATTTAAATAGACACATATAAAGTGTGAAGGAAGCATCTACTTGAATAGTTCTATACCTGGGTCCTCTGGAAGAGCATCAAGTGCTCTTTATCGCTGACCTATCCATTCAGCTTCATGAATGTCTGTTTTTGAGACTCTTTAAATTTTTTTCTTCAGTCTTCTCTGTGGTTCCCTTCAAATCTATTCTAGCTGCAATAATACAAGACTTATCTAGCTAGACCCACATGATATATTCTTATTCATTGGGAGAAAACCTGTATAGATACCAACTACTGCACAGGTTTTTTTTTGATATGATAACATAATAATTGTTGTTCATCCAAATGGCACTTTCTTTTTATTTATGTAGCTTTATTTCTTTTGAATTATTTGTTTATTTAGATATGTATGATTCATCTGAATTGCCCACACAAGTCAGCAAATGAATAAAGAGGTAATGAGAAAAGCACTTTCAAGGGAGAGGAAATAGAAGACAGCTTTTTAAAGGGGGAAAGAGGAAATAAAAGACAGGTTTTAAAAATGGATCAGGAAATGCCAAGCGGAGCTGTGGTGACACTCCAGGGTAGAGGAGGAAGTACTGGGATGTGTAACTAATACTAAAGAAAACGGGATTGGAAACTTACAGCTGTAGAAGGTTTCTAAAACATTTCCATATAAGTATGCAAAATGCTTAGATGGAGCTACTCTGTAATTGGGCTTGGTGCCATTACTAGACAACACAGTAACACATAATGTCATGTCCAGTGCCAAGACCGAGTTTCCCCTTTGGAGTCTTCCCCAACCCAGAACACTGTGAATAACAATAACAACTGGCCTGGGAAGGCATGTTAGCTAATGTCTTAGTGACATGAATAGAATGGGAGCAACCACACACTTTCTGATTTAAGTCCCACTCCACAAGATGGAATCCTTGCCTGACACTGTTATCAGAACCAAGAAACCATGGATAGACGGGTCATAAGTTCTGGTGGGGACAGCCTGCTATAATTCCTACGTGGATATCACATTTAAATGATCCCAATGATGAAGAGCTATCTCAGCAGTTAAGAGCATGTACTGTTCTTGCAGAGAACCTCAGCTCCCTTCACAGCTCTTAGGTCCAGCTGCTCACAACTGACTGCTTTTAACTTCAGGTCTAATGAGACACAAGCCTCTGTTCTCCTCAGGAACCTGCCATCAGCTGTACATAGCGCCCATAATTAAAAATAATAAAAATAAATCTTCAAAGAAACAACACCTAGTGACATTACTATACCCACAGACTAAGCACGCTTCTAGATCCCCATTAAATTTGTTTCTTTTTGCTATAGATCATGATTGACACCCAGACTAGTAACTGGTTGACATGCCTACAGTACATGATGGCAAAGTGCTCAGCTCTAAATGGATCAATTATATCACAACCCTCCTCTCAAAGCTCAGGGGTCATCATGGGAGATGGAGGTGGTTCTTAAGGGTCAGAGGTAGTCGATGATTACAAGAAAGCAGCGTTTTCTGGGTATATCAGGGCGGCTGCACATATGAACTCACAGTGGTTCTGAAACCATATTCAAGTCTTCTGTAAGCTCAAGCCTCGTGATTCCAGCAGGAAATGGGGAGGGGCACAAATTAAAAGACTCCTTAACTGCATCACATTAAGCCACTAAGAATGCAGCTGCCAGCGATTTATTTTCAAAGGAAGCAGTTCTTGGCGTTACTTATGTTTGTTAATATTCATTAATGCTTGGTTATTTTTCATATATTTTATTTATGCATTTCATCTCTTTAAATTACTTAATATGTCTATAACTGTGTTTTGAGTTACTTGCTCTGACCAAAGCTGAGACGATTCTATTGAAGTAACGTCCCATTTTTCTGAGAGCTTCTACTTAATTTAGATGAATTCAATATTTTGTTTCGAAATAATTTATGACTCTTAACTCCATTATGAACTGTGCCTTTAATCAATATGAAATGATGTTTTCTGTCCTATATAATGCTGTTTGGCTTTGATTTTTATTCAGTCTGAAATAAGTAATATATCAGAATTACTTGGCAATGATTTTAATATTTTGTAATGCATTTATTTACACAGCATGCAGCTAGATTGGAATAACATATAATCTGAAAATGGTCATTACAATTGGGATGTTGATAAGCAATTTCCAACTATTGTGATGATTAATATAGCTTTTTATAACTGAGTGAAAATTCTAACTGATATATATATATATATATATATAGTTTTTCATAATAGGTAAATATTTGTCTCTAATACATATAACTTAGAAAGTCAAAATTAAAAAAGAATGTGTGAATTTGTCTGTTTCATATTTCTGTATTAATTAGTATAGGGCAGATTATTCTATAGTAATAAATGGGTGAGAAATGAGGGAAGGGAGTAATAAATGTAGTAATAAATGGGTAAGAAAGAGCGAAGGAAGAAGCGGAAGGAAAAACCTCAGTTATATAGCACAATAAAAGAGTTCTGCTGTCATTGTAGCTCATTTTGATTTCAGCAATTTTTGCTTTCCTGTTATGAATGATTCAGAAATCCAAGCTGATTCATTTTTTTTCACTGTATAAACATGGAGATATAGCTCCTGCATTGCCATCAACCAGAGAGGATTGCCTCCTTCCCCAAACCTCCACACATCTTTCCTTTTCATCTCTCCCATTATGCTTATTTCTTGGTAAAGCTTCTCAATTTGTGTTCTTTTCTTGGAGTCCAATTTAAAGTCATATCCGTTCTTCTCTTTATTGTCTGCTTGTACGTATAAATTCTGTTAGTGAGTTTCCAGTTCCCTTCCAGTTTTTCCTCATCATTGAAACAGCTGCCATTCTTCTTCTAATGGTGCATTGTCGTCCCAGAGACAACATGCTGAAGAGAGAAAAAAATGTTTCTTACAGAGTGATGCTCTTTGGATTCTTTGGAAAATGCTAAGAATTTCCCCGGATTTTATCATAGCTTCCGGTGTAATGTCTGCTGAATAGTGGTACTGTCTGTGGCTTGATGAAGGCACACTCCTATTCTTGTTCTCAAACCCACAGGGATTGTTTTTTCCGCCTACCTCATGAATGGAGGAATGATGTGACTTTGCCTACAATCATGCTGATAACACTTACTTCTGCTTCTCCCAGTTGCACTGTTGCCTAGCCTGGTTTCCTCACCACTGATGCAGCTGAATGTCAAAGGGTTCATGCCATTCTACCTCTTGCTCTTACGATAGGTCCTTATGACTCATGACGCTTACCCTCTCTCCTTGGGCTTCTTATATATCAGTGCTGTATGAGAATTTGCCATTGTGAAGCAGTTAGTAGCTTCTAAGAGTTTATTTTTAAAATAGAATTTGAGACAAAAGACCAGTACTTCACTCACTGATTTTTAGTTCTAAAAAATATTTGTGAATTGGGAAACTTTGTAACTAAATCCCAAACCAAAAACTTACATTCTTTGTGTTATATTTTGAATGAAATGTTCTCTATATGTTCATGTGTTTAAATACTTCGCTCACAGTTGGTAGTTCTGTTGGGTGGGGTGATAGACCCTTTAGAAAGTGGAGCCTTGTTGGAGGAAGCATATCACAGGGGATTCAGGGAATGGATGTGAGGGTTCACAGCCTGTCCCTCCTTCCTATTCTCTCTCTGGTTGGTCTAGGTAGATGAAAAGAATTGTGTTGTCTTGCCACTCATGCTACCGTGTCTTCTGTCACTGTTGTCGTGTCTTCTGTACCTGATGCTGGATTCCATCCCTCTGGAACCGTAAGCCAAAATAGAATCTTTCTCCCTGCATTAATTACTGTTGGCTGCTGTGATATAAACACAGAGACCAAATGTGAAAAAGATTTGTTTTTTTATTACTGTTTCATGGTTTCAGAGGGATAAACTCAACACAGCAGAGAGTCGTGGCAGCAAATGGGCAGAGCAGAGCAACCGAGAGATGACATCACTGACCTTAAACACATAGCAGCACGGTATAATCGAAAATGGGAGAAGGCTATAAATCTCCAAAGTCTCCCGTGATTTACCTCCTCCAGCAAGGAAGGACCTACCAGAAGTTCCACAGCATCCCAAACAATACCACTGACTGTTCAAGGACATGACTCCTGGGGGACATTTCTCATTCACACCACCGCTCTCCCACAAGCTGCTTTGTAAAAGTTCTGGTATTTTATCACACAACAGACAAGAAACTAATACGCTTCCTCTCCTCCTTCAATTTCCTCCCAAGTAAACCCTCAGCCACAATTCCCATGTTTTTGAAGCTTCTGTTGTGGATCATATTTAGACACCCAGTTTGCCAATTTGATTATTTCTAGACCCACCCTCAAGTTTGTGGTCTGTTTTGAAGATTGTTAGTTTGTGAACAATTTTTTTTTACCTTTTTTTCCTGTCGAGAAGGCAGCTAGAGTAGAGTTATATGTTTATGTACAATACTATCTTTAAGTGATTTCCTCACTTTCTTAGGTATTCAGTGAAGAATATGTCAAAAGACAATGTCCAAACTTAATTCTTCCTGAACTTTATATGTCTCTGTTTTTGGGGTTTTGTTGTTGTTGTTGTTGATTTTCTGCTCCTCAAAGCAATAAGTTACCTTGTATCTCTCCATCCTGACTTACTGATTTTTGATAATTTCACGTTATGGTATAGAAGAAAAGGTAGTGATAAACTCAGTCAAGGTAGAAATAGTATAATATGTAGACATCACTATATGAAAATGGTTGTTTTGATTTATATGGAAAATGTCTCTCAGAGGCTTTTGTTTCTAAAGCTTAATCACTTGTGTATCACGGTTGAGAATTTGGGTTTTGTGAAAGTGATTAGATCTCAGTGGCTCTGATCTCAAGCGATTAGTCCTCTGGACAGCTGGTGGCTTAGTGGGCTTTTGGGAAATCGTAGAAATTTTGGAGACAGCAGGGATTCAGAGGAAATAGGCCACTTGGGGCATGTCCTTGAAAGTCTACATTTTGGCTTTAGTCCCTTTACTGTCTTCTCTTTATTTCCCTGTTTCCACTAGGTGAACATTTTTCTCTGTGCTCGGCACACACCATGATGCTCTACCTCACCTCATGCCTACAGGGTGGAACAAAATTACAACAGAGAGCAACTTTGTCTTTTGTAAGTCAAAATAAAATATTTCTCCAGTAAGTTGAGTTTCTCACGTATTGTGTCCAACAATGGAAAGCTAAGTTACACAAAGAATTTCAGTTTGTAACAAGTCTTGGGTCTCTGGCTTGGGAGAAAAAAAGTCATGAGTTTTCTTTCTTTTCAAACTACGGTATTTTCTTCGAGCTGTATTGCGGAGGAAAAAGCATAAACTCAAATTCTAAATTGAGCCACAGAGATGTTAGATAAAGATTACAAGGTTCTGGTTTGAGAGAATTTTACACCTTCTTTCTTAAGTTTTGATTGTTATCAGTTTAATATGCTATGAGTTTTCACAGGAAATAGGCACACTGAGATATGCAAACCAGGATTGCAATTTAGATGCCACACTAAACTTTTAGAACCTGCAGTTATATTCTTCAGTAGTTTCCAACTCATAAAGAAATAATATTATCTTGTATTTTCCAGTTTGCTAAAGCAAATTAACTACATTGTTGACTTTCTGTGGTTTCTTTTGAATGGGAAAAGCAATAAAAATGAAATAAAGGTAATAATCAGAGTTGCCTGAAGGTTTTCTCCAGTGTGCATACGGAGTACACAGGCACCCATAAATGAAAACCATATATGATCAGACCGTCTTCAAAAAGGCTACTAATTACCTTCTATAATTAATACCTTAGTAGTGTAGGGAGAGCCAGATAATTGTCTGGTGTATTCCAAAGGTGAGTCACCCCATTTTAAGTAGCCATCATCTTAGAAATACAGTAGTGATATAAGAACTCCTACTGCATGTTTAAAGGGGTCATAAAGCGCTCCTGCGGCTCTGACTATAATTATTCCAAGAACCTTTCTCCATCTACATCAGCAGAGACATTCCTTTTTCCCCCTTAGCATGGTGTCAATGAGCAGCTTATTCTGTTTATTACAGTCATCAATATTCCTTGATGCATGAGATTTAAACTTTTGAACACTTATTGATTTAATGAATGCTGAGGTTCTTTCTTTGTTACACTCCGTTTTTACGTATTATTTTTTTATTGAGAAAAGGAAAAAAATACAAGTTTCTGCCTCCTCCCAGCCTCCCATTTCCCTCCCCCTCCTCCCACCCTTCTCCCCCCCATCCCACCCTTCTCCCCCTCCCCCTACCCCTCTCCCCCTCCCTCTCCAGTCCAAAGAGCAGTCAGGGTTCCCTGCCCTGTGGAAAGTCCAAGGTCCTCCCCCCTCCGTCCATATCTAGGAAGGTGAACATCCAAACTGGCTAGGCTCCCACAAAGCCAGCACATTAAGTAGGATCAAAACCCCATGCCATTGTCCTTGGCTTCTCATCAGCCCTCATTTTTCAGAGAGTCTGGTTTTATCCCATGCTTTTTCAGTCACAGTCCAGCTGGCCTTGGTGAGCTCCTAATAGATCAGCCCCAATGTCTCAGTGGGTGGGTGCCTTTAGTAATGTGGCAGGATACAAGATCAACTCCAAAAAAATCAGTTGCCCTCTTATACACAAAGGATATGGAAGCAGAGAGGGAAATCAGAGAAGCTTCACCTTTCACGATAGCCACAAACAGCATAAAATATCTTAGGGTAACTCTAACCAAGGAAGTGAAAGATCTATTTGACAAGAACTTTAAGGCATTGAAGAAAGAAATTGAGGAGGATACCAGAAAATGGAAGGACCTCCCTTGCTCTTGGATTGGGAGGACCAACATAGTAAAAATGGCAACTCTACCAAAGGCAATTTATAGATTCAATGCAATCCCCATCAAGGTCTCATCAAAATTCTTCACAGATCTTGAGAGGACAATAGTCAACTTTATATGGAAAAACAAAAATCCCAGGATAGCCAAAACAATCCTATACAATAAAGGATCTTCTGGAAGCATTACCATCCCTGACTTCAAACTCTATTACAGAGCTACAGTGATGAAAACAGTGTGGTATTGGCATAAAAACAGAGAAGTCGACCAATGGAATCGTATAGAAGACCCGAATTTTAACCCACAAACCTATGATCACCTCATTTTCAATAAAGGAGCTAAAAGTATACAATGGAAGAAAGAAAGCATCTTCAACAAATGGTGCTGGCATAACTGGATGTCAACCTGTAGAAGAATGAAAATAGACCCATATCTATCACCATGCACAAAACTCAAGTCCAAATGGATTAAAGACCTCAATATCAGTCCGAACACATTGAACCTGAAAGAAGAGAAAGTGGGAAGTACCCTACAACAGATGGGCACAGGAGATCGCTTCCTATGTTTTACATATTTCTTATTTCTAACCTTATCTCTTTATAGTTCATATAACCTTGGTCTCTTTATAGTTGATATAAAAATAGTAACATAATATATTGAATTCTGACATAGTTACTCCCACACATTATTCCGTAACTATAGAATTTCTCAATATATAGATGAAGAAACACTGTAGAAATATTGGTTTGACAGTTAAGAGCACTGGTTCCTCTTCCTGGGGCCCTGGATGTGGGTCTTGGAATCTATATGGTGGCTCACAAGTATTCATTCAGAAATGCAAAATACTTCACTAGTGATTTGCATTTTGTAAATTTTATTTTATATACATGGTATGGGTATTTTGTTTGCATGTTTGTATATGCATATCACACATCACATGTGGCTAATACCCCCTGAGAAGCAAAGAGGGTGTCTGATTCCCTGAAAGCGTAGTTACAGCCAGTTGTGAGCCACTACCAAATACAGGTCCCATGGAAGAATAGTCAGTGCTCTTCTTACAGTTCCGTCATTTCTCTTAGTAGTGATTGAAGAAAATGAACATTCCAATTCAATTCATTTACCATAGCACAATACTATGCATCATAATTTCCAGTTGGTATACAATAGCTTTATATCAATTAATATCAACAACTCATATCAATTAATAACAAGAAGAAATTTCTTGTTAATTATACAAAACACTTTCTTTCTTTTTCTTTTTTTCTTTTTTTGCTCTTTAGACATATAGTGATTTATTATGGTATTCTTGTCAGAATAGTATAGTGATACATAGGGTAGGGTAGAGAATGTAATTGCCATCTTCTTTGTGCCACTGACCTGCTCCCAAATAAAGACACAGGCAGACTTATTATTAACTACGAATGCTCCAACTTAGCTAAGGCTTGGCCCACTTGCTCTTTAATTTGTTGTTGTTGTTTTTATTTCTCTTTTACTCTTTGGTCTTTTGGTGGTCCTACCACGCAGATCCCAAAACATGATACAGAGGTTTATTATTACTTATAAATGCTTGGCCTTAATTTGGCTTGTTTCTAGCTAGTTTTTCATAACTTAAATTAACCCATCTTTCTTTTACCTCTGGACTTTTTCCTTCTCTTACTTCTATATATAAGTACTAGTACTTACAGAGGCTTGTGAAAGTTATACACTGACTCCTATGATTTAAAACTATTCTTGGAACAAAAATTATGATACTTTTTCACTCACAGATCTTTATATTTAAGTTGTTAGTTTTATTCTTAAGTATCCTTCCTTGGATTTGTAATCACCTCACATGCTTTCATTTGCTTTCTTCATCTACTTCCATGACCTCAAGGAGATATACTGGTATTTCCAACAGAACACCATGTATTCTTCAGGAGCTTAACCTGCCCCAGTGAGACGCCTGAAGTCTACTTTGAAATATGTTCTCACATCAGAGCAAACATCTCAGGACTCACAGGATAGTAAGGGGAAAATGAACATGGGATAGTAATTCTCTCTTCATTTATGTTTTTGATAATTTATTCTTCATGAGTATTTGCATTACTTCTCATGTTTTCAAAAATATGACATGAAATAGTATTCAACTTGATTATTAAGTTTTGGCATACCACAAATTCTATGTCATTTTACCTTATCCCATTCCCTAATGGGATACGAATGTTAGTGACTCTCAACCTGGATTGACAGGACTTCAATCTTCACATCCTTGCCAATTTGCTTGAGCTAGTTACTTAACCTCTGGACATTATTTTTCCACTTATAAATTTAAAATAATATCAACAGTGGTTCAAAATGAGGATTATGGATTTTAATAATATAAAATATAGAAAATATGAAGAATAATCCTAACTAGTTTAAGGGTTTTTAAAATTAATGTTTAAATCACTTCCTTAGATAGGTTTCATTAAGACATTTTTAATATGCATATATCATAGGACTAGTTCATATTCACATCAATTACCCCTTTTCCCCCCTCAATTTTCTTCTGTTACCCTCATTATCAATACCCTAATACTGCCTTGTTTATATTAATATGTACACTCATGATTCTAAGTACAAATTGTACATTAGAAGAACTTGTGATATTTGCCTTTCTTCTTCCTCTGATTATTCAAGTTCCCTTTCCCAGTTTCTTCCTCCCCCTTCCTTGTATTTAGTATCCTTACTTCCACAGTTAAAAACCATTGGTTACACACACACACACACACACACACACACACACACACACACACATTTATTAAGACTCTCGTATAAAAGGGTATAAGAGATAGACCTGTACTGTTTAATCTCTTTGATTCTGGCATCTACTGTCATCTTGGCCCTTAAAAGTAGCCATTTGTGAAATGCAGCTCCATTATGGATTAAAATAAAACTTAAGTGGAACTTCAATCCTTTCTAGTATAGTTGCATCTTTGTATTTTCCTCTTTATGGGAGACCGTACTTTTCCAAGTATGGCTCCCGCATCTTATACTCCTTGATGCTCTCATTCTGTGCAGTGTTTCTATTCTTTTCCTTGGACCTGGGCCAACTTCGTAATTAACATGATCAATACAGTAACATCAAACAAAGATATGTCATGAAAAGTCAAGTATGTCCATTCTACTTTCTTGAGTATTAACTTTGGAATCCCAGTCCTCTTGCTGGAAAGATCCAATCACATGGGGGAAGGCATATATTGTTGTGGTCCCAGCTGGGCAAGCAGACAACAGCCAGAAATGCTTGCTGGATGTGTGCATAATGCATCCAACTTCCAGCTGTTGAGTCATACCTGAAGGGATGCAGAATAGAGATGCAGAATGGAGTCAATCTGTCCCTAGTGAGCCTGCTCTAATTCCAATGGCATCAACCAAATAAATGGTGTTGCATCAAATCGTAATGCAAATAGTAATCATCAAGTCTTGTCATGATACACACTAATAAATGACTAAGCACCCACCCAGTCCCATTTTCCTCCCTTTTGTGCTTTGTTCTATTCATACTATCCCTTCTAGAGATCTCACAATCTCCCTATTTCTCCTCGATTTAAGCACAGAGGTCTCTTGTCTAAGATGAGTCAATTTTTATTATTTTTCCTCTTCTATTCTTCTCGAATTTATCTTCCCCAAGAATGGCTTTTTGGACATCAGTTTAACTAACTCTCAGCTTTCCCTCCTTTCCTTTTGCCATAATAGGTATGTATGTGTGTGTATGTGTGTGTCTGTGTGTGCACACATGCTTGTGTTAAAAATTTGCTTATACTCTTGTTATAAAGAAGAATGCTCACAGAGGTTAGTTTCTTAGCCATATTGTACACTTTAGAACCTGCACAACACATAATAAAGCTTCCCATAAGTATTTGTCAAAATGATTTAGTAATTATGAAAAATATTGATCAAATTATTCTTCTGTCTCTAGCATCTAGGGACAAGAAATTGTAGGTAGAACTCTTGTGGTGTCACATTCTAATGAAACACAGAAAATTATTGATATCATTCCCATCAGTGATAGAATGCTAAGGAAAGAAACAGAAGTATGGAACGAGCAAGAGAACGGGGTAGGCACATCACAGGTGATGGTTGTAATGAAGCTGAGTAAAGCTCTGTTACGGAAAGAGCAAAAAAAAAAAATAAAGTGAAACTTATTATCCAAGTTATATAAAATTGACAGTAGCGGGTTGGAGTGGACAGAGTGTGGCAGAATAGGATGATTTAGGTTTGGGTTTGGATTAAGATTTTTCTCTTCTAAGTGCGATGAGAATCTACAGATTAATGAGTGAATTGAGGACATTTGTTAATAAGCGGTTTCTGAGTATAACGTCATTATTTGCATGAGGAAGAGGAAAAGGAAAAAATAAGCTAGATACTATCTCAATGGACTAGGTCAGAGCCTTGCTGAATCCTTCTAGGCTGCACCTATATTCAAAAAGCAGCCAAAGGAGTTTGCTGAATTCAGGGATGAGCTTGCCAGCCCTCTCTTTCCTTTTCCCCGTGTCTCTTTCTGCAGACTGATTCATTTGTACCGTTTTTTGAGTTCTTTAGAAGGTGAGCCAAATATGCTGATTCTCTAACAGTTTTATGCACGTGTTGGCGAAATTAAAGTCTCTGGAGTCAAGAAGCCTTCTTGGTGAATCATTATTTCTAGCGGTCTAACATCTTTAAGTGTGCAATTATTTTCCTTCTTGTAATAAGCAAGAAATCCTCACTGGGTGCTTCAGTTAATATGTGTGACTGCATCCCCTCCCACCCCAACTGAGCTTAAATGCACTCTCTTTCCCCAGGACATGTGGGCTCGTGCAGTGTTACAGGTGAATTAATGGTTCCTTTCATTTGATTTTCTTCAGGTGAGCTCCAGTTTATTTCTTCTCAATTTGTTTTAGGGAAATTTATTTTAAGAGACTTTGATTTCCGTTCCTAAATATTTATCCTCTGGGTCTCTTCTCTTTCCTGTACGATGGGAGACTAATTCTTCTTCTTCTAATGAAGTTCTAAGTGCGTCCCATATGGTGGCACATGTGTGTGAGAACCACAGATGCACTGGGATAGAATTAGTAGATTCCTCTCTGGGGGTTTTCTTATAAACTGTGCTTTGTAACCGCAATAAGTTCAAAGATTCATGGATTCTAAGTTTCTGTAGAAATCATCTGATTTTCCTAACCTTCTTCCTTCTAGAGATAGGTAAGAAACTTGAGTTCTATTCCCTGTCTGCCAGTGACATCTGAAAATGTCTTTTATATTAGAACTTATTCATTTCTAGATGAGAAAATTCATTCAAAGAGAGAAATGGGAATATAAGTTCCTCAGGAAGGTTGTGCCCCAGCCTCCCATTCAAAGTCAGAAATTTTTTCTTTAAACTAACTGTCTCTGTTTGTAAATAATATGAAACAAGCAATTAAAATAAGTTCTGAATACCTCCTGTCCAATCATACAGGCTATAAATGCCTTTTGCCTAACCTGGACTAGCCACTAAATAAGACATTGAGAAATGAATCCATTACATAATATTGTGAGGACCTGTTATGTCTCAGGCAGGATACAAGTCATTTTTCCATATAAATTAGACAAGAGGACAGTACTTAAGTCATTAGTTTAATCTTTACAAGAAGCTAGTAACATGTGGAAATAATAATACCTTTGAGAAATGAGAAGCCGAAGTAGAACTTAGAAAGTTTGAAGAAACTGATAAGAATTAATTAACTTGTACATGTACTTGAATCCATCCTTGGATGTTCAAAACCAAGGTATGTCATAGAACCAAAGCAACAATTAACTTTTTTCCCCTGTGAGCCAAATTAAGTTATAACCAATTTACATGTTATCTCAGTTTTTTTTTCACCAAATGCTCTCTAAGCGAAGGACATTTTAATCCAATCAAAAAATCAAAACTTGAGATTTAAATATTGAATTGTGTGGTAAGGGTTTATAATCTTAACTATAATTGTGGTCAGTGTTCTATCACTGTGAAGAAACAACTACTGTTCCGAAGAAAGCATTTAATTGGCGCTGGCTTTCAGGTTCAGAGATTTAGTCCATGATCATCTTGACTGGAAGCAGAGTGGCACACAGGAAGATGTGGTGCTGGAGTAGTAGCTGAGATTTCCATATCCGGATCCTCAAGCAGCTGGAAGAGAGAGCTATAGGGCCTAGCTTGGGCTTTTGAAAACTCAAAGTCCACCCCAGTGATACATTTCTAACAAGGAAACACCTACTTCAATAAGGTTTCACTGCTTAATCCTCAAGTGGTGCCACTCCCTGCTGACTAATCATTGGAATACATGAGGCCATTCTTATTCAAACCTTTGTAATCATTTTTTCTTCCTTCCTTCCTTCCTTCCTTCCTTCCTTCCTTCCTTCCTTCCTTCCTTCCTTCCTTCCTTCCTTCCTTCCTTCCTTCCTGCCTGCCTGCCTTCCTTCCTGCCTTCCTGCCTTCTTCCCTTCTTCTTCTTCTTCTTCTTCTTCTTCTTCTTCTTCTTCTTCTTCTTCTTCTTCTTCTTCTTCTTCTTCTTCTTCTTCTTCTTCTTCTTCTTCTTCTTCTCCTTCTCCTCCTCCTCCTCTTCCTCCTCCTTCTCCTCCTCCTCTTCTTCTCCTCCTCCTCTCTTCCTTCCTTCCTTCCTTCTTTCCTTCCTTCCTTCCTTCCTTCCTTCCTTCCTTCCTTCCTTCCTTCCTTCCTTCCTTTCTTCCTTCCTTCCTTTACTGATGAATTAAAGACAGACTTGCCAAAACAGGTTTATGTCACTTATGGCTTTTAGACCTAAACATTTTTTTCCGTATTTTTCTTAATCTGTTGATTTCTTAATTAAAATATTAAAGTATTTTAATTATGTAGCAGTATTATTAGCTATAAAAGCTGAGCACTGTCATAGATTCAATAAAAATGTTTTGGAATAAATGAAGCCAAGAAATGAATGGGAAGTGATTAACGAATGATAAAATACCAAGCTCAGTTTGGGTTTCAGAGACATCTTGCGACACTTCAACAATACCTTTCTCTACCTAGCCTCCCCTTTCTTTTCTCTGGGCTGCCAGCATCCCCCTCTTAAACCTTGGAAGAGCATGTTCTTATTTGGAAGTAACATGACATCCACAGATTCAAGTGTTTCAATACTTAGTCCTTAGCCTATGGTCTTATTTGTGGAGGTCACGGAATGTTTAGAAGATGGGACCTTGCCACAGAAAGTGGGTCAGAGGGAGTTAGGCCTTGAGTGTTAGATTTTGGCTCCAGTTCTGCCAGAGTTTTCTCTCAGTTTTGATCCATTAAGACATAAATTGAGCAATGGTGTCCCATCAGCACAAACCAAACTGTTCCATCTGCCCTGGCTGCCCTGCCATCCCTGTTGTGGCAGACTGTCTTTATAAACTGCAAGTCACAACAAATCTCTTTCACCACAAGTTGCTTCTGTCTTATATGAGATTTTGCACAGTATTGAGTTAAAGTGTTTTGATTCCCATACCACTGATTTTTTCAATAATTCTTTAGTAGTTATCACAAAATATCTGATATTTGTCTGAAGCATTTTGTTAGTTGAGTGTCTTATTGTGCTTTAGTTGTTTTTGGGAAATCTGGCAAGCCTGTCAAAGGGAAACCCTTTCCTCATATACATTTCTGAGACAGGTACATTCATTATGATACAATTTGGGTGCCATTAAGTGTACTTTGAATGAAGAATAGTGTATATGAGAGGTGGAATGCCTCTTATTGAGGGCAAGCCACAGATTAAACTTCTTGTATATTATTTGTTCTCATATTAAAGGCATAAGCACCACATGATGATCTATACGATGTAGATCAAAATAATAAACTTGTGCGCATTGAATTGGTTTGTTCTAGATCACACAGACAGTAAGCACTCAAATAGAACTTAAATCTGAATCTATCTCAAGTGTCTTTAAAGACACTCTGCAATTTGTTTATGTAAAGAGCTCATTATAAACCTGAGATACCTAGGCTGCTTTTTATTTGCTTGTCTATAATTAAATAGAAAGTCTTTTGAAAAGAAAATATGTCAACAGCTATGTTCTTACCACCCTGAATTAGCAACCACGCATATATTTGAATGTTTCTATGTTTCTGCTTGGATTTATAGGAAGATGTCTTAGATCTTTTTATATTGATAGAGTGAACAATATGTATCTGAAAAAATTAAGAAACAACATTTCTAGCATTGATTGTTAATGTTGCCTAACTTCAAACATTATATATCAAAGTGGGAAGCAGATAGAAGGAAAAAAGGGATATTTAAGAAAGTGAGGGAAAGGAATGTTGGGGCGTTACGGAAATCAAGCATCAATTCATTTTTATATAATTAAAGCAAACTGAAGAAAGTATGGTAACTTGACCAACATCAAATAGGTTTCTCAACACAAGTAATATTTTCTAAAAAAAAATCCTTGTAACATAAAGTATACATTTACTGTGGGGTATTTTTGGAGTCTCCATCTGGCCTTTTCATAGGTATCTGGTGTTTGTGATCCATACTGTAAAAATCACCCTGAGATATGGGGTAATGGTCATCAGAGATAACAAACACTTTATTCCGAATTGCTGTATCATCCAGATCAACTACTCACTAATTGCTTTTGGCCTTGATTTCAGCTATCCATCATAATCTTTCTAGTGCCATTGGAGGTGATGTGTCTTTGTGTTTTCCATGCACACTTTTGGGTCCTAATGTATTTCATTTAAATTACTCTTATTCTGTATTGTTTCCAGTCATAATTTGGCTTTATGAATTTTTTCTTTTCTCCCCACTTGTCTCCTCCCCCTCCCTTGCCTTCCTTTCTTTTCCTTTGTTTTAGGCTGGAGTCAGGTTCCTCATGAGAACTTTATCAAAATAGGATGGACTTCAATTTAAGATCCTCTTGCCTCAGCTTCCCTGAGAGATGGCACTACAGGTGTAAACTATTATACCTAGATGGTCTTTTCCATTTCATTCATAAATTGGTGATGATTTTTGATATGATTTCTTTAGATATTTGTTTTGATGTGACTCTTAGATCTTTCACTATGTTATATCAGAAAGATTGCTTTTTCTTTTTTTTTCTTTTGAAAGATTGTTTTCTTATATTACCTTTTTTTATACCTATGGTGAATGAAGGGGATGACAGAACAGGTGGTTTGTGATGGCACAGAGGCCAAAGCAGAGAATTTGTGAATACAGGTGGTTTCTGTTAAGGGACTCCACGATCTGACTTTTTGCTCTACTCTAAGTTAATTTCTGTACAGGAGATTAAAGTGTACCAATCCCACCTCTTCCCTCTTTTGTGTGTTTACACATAATGTGATAATAATCTCATTATTTCAGTCTTAGGAGGAGTTCTTGATTAGAAGATGCTGAAATAAGAAGACAAGATGAACTAGCCATTAGAACAGTGCTTTTCAACCTTGCTAATGCCACCTCATGTTGGGGTGACCCCCGACCATAAAATTAATTTTGTTACTACTTCATAACTGTAATTTTGATATTGTTATGAATTATAATGTGAATATCTGGGCAGCAATATATCTGATATGTTACCCCTGGAAAAGGGTTATTTGACTCCTAGAGGGATCAGGACCCGCAGGTTGAGAATCACTACTTTAGCGAAAATCCCCACGATATTTTGAATTAACCACTCTCCCTCCAAGGCATATCTAAACTCTCTTCCCCCCGACAGATGAATCACCTAGGCTCCAGTTCTTGAAACTGAAATTGATTAAGGTTACACTCACTTCCTGTTTGCTTTTGTTCAACCTTCCCACAGTTGTTTATTATTGTCATGAAATTTTACATGAGGCATCAAATATGAAAATCCTTAACGTTTTAATATATCTACTTAATTCTAGGTTTAAAGTACTTCAATATATTACTGTTGCTCTGGGTGACAATTCATTTGACCTAAAATTTTATCCCAAATTTCCCCAGATTCTTAACTATATTCTTGATTATTGCATAATTGTT
This sequence comes from Microtus pennsylvanicus, assembly GCF_037038515.1. Taxonomy (NCBI): domain Eukaryota; kingdom Metazoa; phylum Chordata; class Mammalia; order Rodentia; family Cricetidae; genus Microtus; species Microtus pennsylvanicus. The sequence continues at coordinate 99,366,778 of NC_134584.1, forward strand.
CTGGCCTTTTTGTATTTATAGTGTTTACTTCCTCTTCTTCCTTTTAATCTCTGTTCCCTTAGGCACTAAGCCCAGTATTTAGTGTGGATCCTGTGAATGAACTGACAAGTGAATTTAAATGGACCATAATCTGTATTCAACATAAAAAGTTTGTTCCTAGTGCCTAGGGTCTTTGAAAGTAATACAAGTATTTTACAAATATTCTCACACTGATAAAAGTTCTCAGGCTGAAGATGTGCTGATCCTTTGGACTCTGAGAAAGATTTATTTAATATACCCAATAGTAAACATCATGGTTTTACTCTGGGTGTCTAACTTAACTAGAGTTCAGAAAAGCTAAGAGCAACATTGGTAAGTGGAACTGCTTAGGAAAAGAATTTCTTTCACATATTCTGGAAACTTCTATCATAAAGACAAAGGATATATTTGTAAGTATTTCTCAACTAATGCATTTCTCTTACATCATTTTCGCTTAAATATTTTGAGGTTATTGTGTATCTGAAAATAAGAAGTATAAAAGCAGCAACAATAACAATTGCTACTGCAAAAACCAAAATAAATATTCCGGCCTTAAATAAACGCTTCTCCCCTCTTTTTCCAATATGGAACGCTTGCATTGTCTGCAACGGTTTTCAAGGCAATGTGTGAATTCATTCAGGCACATTTTAAACCTTATGATTATTAACTTTTTAAACTTGTGAGGATCCCTGGTGGTCTTTTCAAGGTTTGTGTCCTCTACCTGACTTTCAGTCTGTGCCTGCTGACAATTATTGGAACACAGACCATTTTAAAGTATAATCACACCAGCAGAAAGGTTTGTTTCCAATTCTTTTGTTGCCTTGATATACTACTAGTTTCCAATGCCTAATTTAAACTTGAAAGAAAATGTGTGATGTCCTTGCTTTCCATTTCTAGAGCTCCAATAGAATACCAGGATCTGAGGTCATCATCTATTCTTAGCTTCAGAGGACCATTGAATAACTTAAGTAGGATAAACTTAGAATAGGTCAGCAGCTTGAAAATGTATACGGGAAATTCTGACAGCATGGGTATATCCCAAAGGATTCTTCCGATATTGCTAACAACAGTGTTTTATTTAAAAATAAGAATTATTTTTATTTTTATATATCATGTCTAAGAATAAGTATTGTAGATAACTCAAAAATAACACTTGATGCTATGTGATAATTGATCTTGATTTTACTGAGTTGAAAAATTGGGGCTCAGGGTTGACACTTAATCAAATCCTAAAATGTCAAGCTAGAATTTGAATCAAGTTATTCCTGTTCTTAACACTATTATGAAACAATATTCGCGTTCTTTCCCTGAGCTGTCTGCCTTTAACGTAGTGGCGAGAACATTGCAAAATTCGTGTTGCGGGATATATGTCAAGTGTAGAATTATTTTGATAAAGCAGGTTTATAGAATGTTTAGACAAAAGATGGAAAACAAATCAAACAAAAAACCTGAGAGAGGTAGATCTGAAGTTGAGACTTGGTTTAAAATAACACCGTCAGTCACATAATGCTGTGGAGATGGGGACAACTAGGCAGCGTGTAGAAGGCAATAAGGTTATAAAGTATACAGCAAAAAGCTCTGTAGATGGAAATATCAATCTATGCAAAGAGTCTAAAGGAAGAACATAGTTGCAAACACGAAACAAAGGATGAGTACCGCTGGAACTCTGAGTGTGGGGGGAAATCAAGGACAGGAGAGGAGGTGAGAGATGAGGTGAAATAATAAAGACCAGGTGACATCATACATTGCACTTCAGCCTGGATCTCAGGCACTGAGTCAGGATAGGCCTGTGCTAACCTATCTTGCCAAACCAAACTAATACCTTTGTGTTAAGTTCTATGATAATAAAACATGAATCTGGCTAAAACAATAACAACAACACATTAAGGGATGGAATTCTACCTCTGGGACACTCGGTTTCAATTCCTAATTTAATGGAGAAGGATCCTGAGCCCATAGACATTTAATGTTACAGTCAGCAGGTTCTCAAGTTCCATTCTCTAAAATGTCCCTCTATTTTCTCTGTTCTGGACAAAATACACTATGACTCCGCAAACTTTCAGACAAGCAGCTTCTACAGCAGCCAGGAGAAACTCAATTTCCAAGGAAAGTTTGGAGTACGTAGACATCTCGAGATATCACTACATAATCTAAAAGAACAAGTTTTTTTTGAAAAGCCGGTTTGTTAAATCCAGAGAAATGTCCCCAAATCCCCACTATAGAGGATGGATTGTACCCCAAGTTGAACTTCCATCAATGTAACTTGGTAAATGACTTTTGGATCAACTTAATCCCTTCCCTTTTCTGGTCAGTTCTACAGGAACTATCATTTTAGAAGATAAGAGCTCTGTTACCCCAATACACATTTATCTCTCTCTCATCTTAGAGGACAGTAAGCCTCCTTGATGCAGCAAGACTTTATTGGTGCTTATGTCATATGATGCTTAAATCATCCTGGGACATGAAGAACAAACACATAGTTGAATTTCCCCAACATTCTAAGCTCTAGTGTTTTTAATATCTTTTACTTTCAATCCCCAGGAATAAGATATACAATCATATGAATTTCACAAAAACTTCTACTTAACCTGCTACACAGTGAAATTCCTTTCTAACATATTTATTTATTCAAACATCTTATTCAACAGTTGCAGTAAGTGTTGTAGTGTATAATAGAAATATCTAAGCCTCAGTTAAAATTTTATGTTTTTATAGGTCATGTAATGAGTGCAACAAAAAGTGTAACAAATAACAGTTGAAAAATGCTTAACTTGTTGGATGGGTAGGTGAATGGACTTGTGAGCCAACAGACAAAGGAAGAAATTAATGAAAAAGACAACCCAATGAGTTTTTAATGTAGAACAACTTGCTGATATTTAATGATAGCCAATATTTTCTGTTACCAATGAAAAAATATGCAATTACATCTAATTCTGAAATGTATGATTCTATAATGTATGACATATTACAAAATCACACTATTTACTAATTTTTCCTTTTGTACTCAATATTTAGCTCTAGTAATAATTATGTACATAAAAGAGTTTGAACTGGGAATTTAAAAAATCATTGGAAATTGAATGGAATAAAATTCCATTTAAAAATGCAGTAATATGTATGATTCCTATATAGTTTTGGTGAACTCTTGTTTCTATATAAAAACAGCATTAGCTAAGGCACTTCAGAACAATACAGTTTTGCTTTTTTATTTTATAATTAAGAGAACTGTCCTTAAATAATTTTTAAAACAATTGGTCTAACATCATTTATTGCTGCAGAGTTTTTTTGTGTGTACTCATTTTTAATAAATAAAAGCATTAGAGAATTTTAAACTCAATGAAACTGCAAAAAAATACTAAATTTGAATTAGTAGAAACAAGGCATACTACAATTTGTAGATGTAATACGCCTTTTAGAATGAGCATACTCTTCTAAAGGACCATAACTGAAAAACTCCAAAGTCTTTACAGATTTTTCTTTTCCTCACTTGTTAAAGTTAAAAATTAATCTAATGACCCCAAGTCTATGTTTCTTGTTTTACAACATAGTTTATTGATTTACACAGGTGTAAACAAAGCTTCCTACATGATTCATTGATCAAAAGTAAGATCTAAGAGCTTATTAACTCCATTGTCAAGAATGTCCATTTATTCCTAAACTATTTAACAATTTAATGTTCAGAACTACAAGAGCAAAGGCGCTCTCTGTTTTTACATCTCAGCAACAATAGATCATGCGCATTATAATTTCCAAAGGGCATTTTAGAAAAAAAAATACACATTTGGAAGAGTGCTATTTTTGAATGAAGTATCCTAAACATTTGTGCTGACTAGTTTTAGGTTAACTTGACACAAACTAGAATAATTTGGGAAGAAGGAACATCAATTGGAAATATGTCCTGAGCAGACTGGCCAATAGAAAAGTATGTAGTACATCCCTTGATTGACTGTTGATGTGGGAGATCCCTGCTCACCACATCACCACACTGTGTCACACTGGGATGGTGGTCTAGAGAAAGATCTAAGAAAGCTTCAATAAAGAAAAGCTGAGCAAGCCATGATGAGCAAGCTACTAATGAGAGTTTCCTCTTGACTTCTGCTTAAGATCTTACCTCCAAGTTTCTGCCTTGAATTCCTACCATGACTGCCCTCAGTGTTAGAGTATTAACTGACAGTTGTGAGCTGAAACAACCCCTTTCTTCCCCAAGTTGCTTTTGGTCATGGTGTTTTATCATAGCAGTAGAAACCCTAACTAAGATAACATCTTATTATTTATTATATAATAGTGTTTCATAGATTATCATAGCTTTAAATATTAAGAAAGTATGATCACTTAGTGCATATTGTTTGATTTGCAAAATTCCTAGCATAATATAACCATAAAACAGAAGACTAATTAAGTAAGGAGTTAATATTTTGGAAATCTTTATTGGATATTTCTTATGGTAGAGTGAGTCATTGGTAGAAGTTTTTAGCACTGTCACTAGAATTTAGACAGACTAATGATTCAACTTCTCATATTTATTCAGAACTTAAATATATAGAACCAAAATGCAAACTGGGTAGATGGTCCTCTATTTACATTCATGGGTTCCGATCTGTATTTATTTATTAGTTGTTATCTTTGACTGGAGTCACTGAACATTACCCTCCAAACCAGAAAACTGTGCTATTAATAACTATACATGCACAAATACAACCAGGACAGCAGGGACTTAGCACCTGATATTTAGCTGAGTGCATGAGAGTCTGTGTTTAACTGCTTTCTCTTTTATATTCTCCTATTTATCAAGAAAGTATATTTCAAGCACTATTATATTCAGATATTTTTCAATGTAAATTCTTCTCTCTCATTCTTTTTGTTCCATCCCTCTAGTTTTCTGCATTTATGGTGAAATTCCTTTGTCCTTTATCACTCATTTATTAATCTTCCTGGCAAGTACCATCACTAACAATGAAATCGTTCCCTTCTGTTGTGCATATGCAGACGCTTTGTCTTTCTAAATATACCACAAGTTCCTTACAATCAGGGTGTTATTTCTCACACCATTCTATCCCCACAAGATCAGCAGAAATTAAAAGGCATGAGAGGGGTAATATGCTGAACAAGTCATATGAATATAGTATACTTTTCTCTCTAACATCTTCCTTTACTTTTCTCACTATGTTCTAACTGTGACCTACTTACCTCCCATTAACTAAGCATGCTGAGCGTACTGAATCTACAGTACTCTCTTCCTTGTGGACTATTATGTGCCTCTGTTTTTTATTTGCAGGTTGAATTCTATTGTCTCTTTTAATTTCGTGCTGTAAAATCACCTCCTGGGATCAAAGACAATAACCCCCACAAAGCTCCGCTATATGATGCTTTTATCTTACTTTGCGGTTCTTGCTTCCTCAGATTGAATTCCATGCTCAATCACTTTGCTTATTATACTTCATAGTTTTCATGTGTCTTCCCGTGTTGAGTTGGCAAAAACAAAAACTATTACACTCTCAATGATAGCAAATAATACTGAAGACTTATTTATCTATGAACCCATTCTTTTTAGTATGCTAGGTACATAGTCTGGCCTCAACAAATTCACATAGTTTTTGAAAACTGAGAGAAGTTGAGAAAAGAATGCTCAACTAAACAATGGACATGAAAATGATAAGTTCATTGTAGTTTATTTGAGAGAAATATTAGGTGATGTTACTATAGCAGAGAATTTCTTCTTTTGTTCTTGAGAGCAAATCCATCTTTGATCACATTCCCTATAGAATACTTAATGATTACCAAGTTTATACACATCCTGGGGATTTTTCTATTTTGAGAAATCTTTCAACATGTCTTTCTCCAGGGAAACTAAATGGTTCAAAGATTTGTTCTGAAATTCTTCTATGTATCAAGAACAAAAAAATGAGCAAGTATTGATATCATATAGAGATTACTTAAAATATGATATTAGATCCTAGAACGAAAAAATACTGAATTAAATTGTTCTCTCTATTTCATGTACATAGAATCACATGTCATATGGTGACATCCAGCTTCTGCATCTTTAAAGTAGCCACTGAGGGCCCAGTGGAATCAATGTTTAAAAGAGTATTTGGATATATTACTTTGGTGCTGCTTCCATAGGTGAAAGTTAACTGCATCCAATAAGAGCTGTTCTTGGAGACTGTGATGGTGTGAGTGAGAACAGCCCTGACAAGCTCAGATATATGAATGCTTAGTCAGCAGGTAATGAAGCTCCTTGAAAGGATTAGAAGGAATAGAATTTGGGGCCTTGATGAAGTAAGTGTGACCTTGTTGGAGAAAGTATGTCTAACTGGAGCACAGGATCTGAGGTTTTAGAATTCCATGTCAGGCCTAGGCTCTGTCTCTGTCTCTTTGTTTCTCTCTATCTCTCTGAATTAGGATGGAGAAATCAGCTACAGTTCCAACAATGGTAATAATGGACTAAATACCTAAATCCTTAGGCAAACTCCCAAGTAAATGCTTTTTTTTGGTATGAGTTACCTAGGTCTTTGCTCCCTAACAACAATAGAGACAAAGACAAATTTATACCAGAAGTGAGATCTTTTGGGGTAAGCCTGATCATGCTACTTGTTGGCCGAATGTGAACTTTGATACCTTAGATTAGAAAAGTAGTTGAAATTTTTAAATGGTGCTTAATGGGCCATCATCACAGGAACATTGAAGACAGTGATGCTGAGAGCAATGCTAGTTATGATGGCCTAGCTCGATAAGTTTCAGAGGGAAAGAATATTAATAAGTGGCCTAGAGACAATTGTCATATTTTCTCAATGAATATGGCTGCTTTGGGACATTGTTTTAAAAAAATTGACTGAGGCTAACTAAATTGAAGAGTTTTGGCTAATGGAGCTGGCACAGAAAATTTCAAGACAGCCCAGTATTGACTGTCTTATGGTTAGTAGTGATTGATTTTGGGCAGATCTACAATAAAAAGGATCAAGCATGGTAAAGAAAATCACAATATGTTATATGAGGAGAAAAGAAACACCAGGAAATGTTTGTTTCAGTCAGGTCCAGTGCTTAAGGAGTTAAAAAAGTTTAAGGAAAAGCTGATATGAAATGGAACAGGGGAATGGTAACCTCATGGCAAGTCTCTACCGAACTAAGTCTACAACTTAGGAGAAGGAATCAAAGAAAAGCTTCAGAAGTAAAGGAAACCATAAAAAATAGAAAGCTGATGCAAATGTTAATTTAAGGAGGGGGCCATGGACCAGCAGCCCTAACAACCAATAGGTATGTAACTATGTGGCAGCTTAGGATACATGGTTTTGGCTTTAGAGTCAAGGCTACCAAAAAGTGGTTATGGTCATGGAACCTCCCTCTGCGGCTAAGTAAAACCACAGAGGCCAGGAGGATGTGAAGGGGGAGTTCTCTGCATGGAAGCCCAGTGAGGCCATTGCCTGAAGCTGTGAAGGTGAACTTGGATGGTGTTGGAGATGCTGGAGATGTCAGAGACATGGGATACTACCAAGGGAAGCTGCATACCCAGTATAGAACCAACCTAAGAGAGAGAAGTATGTTACAGTCAACAAAGCTGAAGGCAGTTGAAAATGTGAAGTTGGAGATATCTTAGACATTAGATATGAAAAAGAGAACAAATAAAATTAAGTAACAAACAAATGTAGTGACAATTAAGGTCCCAAGTTATATAACTATGTTAGAATACTGAGTTTCAGCTGACTAGACTAAGGGGGAAAACTCCAAATCTGCTTTATGTTGCAATAAAGCAAATAAAAAGTTCTAGACTAATGGTGAATAGTTTGGATCTATTGTTTATTTTTGATACCATTAAGCAAGCTCTTATTTACATGTCGTACTTAAACACAGATTCACTTTTTTAAAAATTTTTATGAATTTCTAGACAAATTCACTTCCCTACAGTAATTCCTAAGCTTCATGAATTTCTTTCTACAAACCACCATTTCTATAACTTAACCCTTTATACTAAAAAATATCTAGCTGAAAATAACTATAAGTCACAGAGGTTGGTATAAATAAACAGATATTGTTTTAATAAACTTTCCCATCTAAGTTACCAATGCTTTCTCCAAGACCCACGGGACTGTCTAACAAAAATCCTAGTATCAGACATCGGAAGGTATTTTTGAGTTGTCAATCAGAATTGTCCAAGAGTTCCCCAAACAAACAAACTATTGCTATTGCATTTGGTTTTTCTGCGGAGGTGAAAAGTAAGGCCCTGTTACTAAAGAAGCATGGATTTTCCACACAGAACACAAAGCCCTCCAGTTAACTCTGACCTGAAAGCCTCCTTCCCGAGAATCAGAGTTCATGGCATCAGAAGGTGCCATACAAGCTTTCAGGAACAAACCGCTAGCAGTCCTACCTCACAATGATGCTTCGGAACAAGGAGGAGGAGCCTGGCAACAGAACTAAGGGTAGAATAGTGGCACACATAGCTTGGAAGTTACAAACAGCTCTCTAATTGGATTACAGACATGCTCAACAAGAAAGAAATCATGCCTGATACTAGAAACCTAGTCAACCACCTCGGTTGAATAAAGTTACAGGTCTTCGAGAACCTGAAACTGTTGTCTTACTAAACCAACACTACCCCTAAATACATTCTAAAGATTTGTCTTTGTGTTGACAGATGTAGTCCTTACAAGTCATCAAGGAAACATCTCTTTGCAGCAAATGGAGACCATCACAGGAAACCACAACCAATAAAAATGCAGAGTTGTGGAGCTCATTCCCACCAGACACATCTACAACATAACTCTTAGACCTAAGGCTCAGGGATCATCGTGGAAAAAGGATAGTGAAAAGACTGTAAGAGACAGAGGAACAGGAAGCTTTCTGTGTGATTGTGTTACCTAGAAATGTCAGAAGCTGTAATCTTCTTACCAACATGGCTATCCAAACATGATCTAAAAAAGGACTACATCAATGGACAGTTAACATGGATGGGATAGTGTTTACCAGTCCTCTACCCTTGAAAAAGAACTAAAAGCAAATAAGGAATGCTGAGAGCTTGAGAAATAGTCTTCCCCAGGGAAGAGCAAAACAACTGGTTAGTCAATACCAAATTGTCAGTCCTGAAAACATGTACGTACAAGTATTACTGTACAGACTGAACAAATCGTATTTATGTGTTTAGGAGTATGTGCATATGTAAATATAGTCCTTCTATACACATATATGCATATACACACATATAAATATAATATAAACAATTAAAGAAGTAAAAGAAAAGAGGCCATGAATTTGAAAGAAAGCAAGGAAGGGCTTAAGGGAGGGCTTGAAGGGAGGAAAGGAGAAAGGAAATAATGTAATTATAGTTTAATTTCAAAAAGAAAAAGATAAAAAAATCTTCATAACTAGTCAAAGCATATTGGTGCAGGATTGTAATCCCAGATGTTTAAGATGCTAGGGCAGGTGGATCAGAAGTTCGATGATTGCTGAGACAACACAATACTGATTTGTATCAAAATAAAAAGCAGACAGGGAGCTGAATGTGTGCTGGAGGAAGGTACATGTGCTCAAAGTACATATATATCTAATCAGTTTTCCTTATCAACTTAAGATTATGTGCAATGAACATATACCAATAATAATTTAAGAAAGAGGGTGAAAGATCACTAATGGAATATTTACTTAGTATCAATAAGGCACTGTTCAGTCTGTAGTTGGAAAAATAAACAAACATAAACATGGTCATTGGCTGAAAAATATTCACAGTTATAAGCCAAAATTGATCTGTATTAATCTTATTTATAAATGAGGATCATCTACTATGTGTCACTCCTAATATTTGACCAGGAAAACTAATTAAAGACAAATAAATAAGCGTCAACAAATTAGCAAGTCTGACTTTGAAAACCAGAGTTGTTTTGCTGGAGCATGAGGATATCTCTGTTCATCTCCAAGACTTCTCAGTTGTAGCAACAGGTCTACTCTCTTTCCATGGAGGCACTGCTTGGAAGAAATTAGGTATATCACATTTCATTTATTCTTATCTCATAGATTGCATACCTACAGTTTCCTTTCCACCCACAACTCCCAGCTCTTTTCTCTGCCTTCCCTCTCCCCCAGATCCACTGCTCCTGTTTCCCTTAAGAAAACAGCCAGTCGGCCAGGGGTATTAACCAAACACATAATAACAAGTTACAATAAGATTAGGCACAAATCTTCATGTCAAGGATGGGCAAAACAATCTAGTAGGAGGAAAAGGGTCAAAAGGACAGGCAAAAGAGTCAAAGTCACCTCCCATTGTTAGAGTCCTACAAGAACACCAAGTTTCACAACCATAACACATGCAGAGGACCTAACTCAGACTCATGCAGGCTCTATGATTGTCCTTTCAGTATCTGTGAGATCTTCTGAGCCCTGCTTCCTGATGGTAGGGGCCATGTTCTTGTGGTGTTCTTGCCCACTGACTCCTACAATCCTTCCTCCCTTCTCCCACAGGGTTCCCTGAGCTCCACCTATGTGTGACTATGGGTCTCTGCATCTGAGTACACCATATTTTATAAATGAACAAATTAATTCACATCTAGATGTTCCTCTGCTTAATTTCATTTTGCTCCATGCTGTATAGTTTGATACTTGATTTTTACTCTTCTGAAAAGTGTCATGAAGTCTCAGAAAATAAGAAAACTTTGTGTGGCCCTGATTATCTTAACTTTTGACTTGATTTCTGACCAATTGATAAAATTTGACAAACTTCAATAGTTTTGTCATCCATATTAGTTTCAGAGGATTATTTTACATGCATTTATATAAAAATTGGATTCAAGATGAAAATAATACATGAAAAAACCAAGGGTGATATTTCTGTCATTAAAACTATGCCATTAGTGGAATAAAAATATGTTATTAGTGGAGCGTACATAAAAATTAATGTAGCATGTTTGTCTCAGTGTTTGCCAGAATGGAGGTACATGGCTTTACCTAAAGCATAGTAGATAAAAATCATGCTCAACAGATGTGGTTTTACCTAAAGCATATTGGATAAGAATCACTTTTTATGAATCTAAGCTAAATTTTAAGCAGAATAAAAAAGGCCAATAGATTCACAGACTTTCTTCTCTAATGGAATTACATTTATTTGAACTTACTCAATTCTTTTTCTGTGTCATAGGTTCAGCCTTCTAAGTATTTTAACTATTAAGGAAAATATAATAAGGCCAATTATTTAATTTCCATAGAAGAGAATTCTTATTACATGTGAGAACTAAAACATTTCCCCTTGTTTTAAATGTTCGCATTACTTATGCCAGGGCATACTGAACCTTGAACACTGAAAGATATAGTTAGTATAATTTCTGTGATGTTGGCACCAGACAGGGTCCCAAATAGTTTGGTAGCTCTCTGCCATGAGGCAAGTGGAACGGTCTGTGGCTTAGCATTCCCCAGCCGTCTATTTTCTGATTCTCCATTCTCACTTCTCACAATTCATTTACAACTTCGCACTATACAGTCTAAACATATTGAATCCATTAAAGTTCACTAAGTACGTCTCAGTGCGAGTGAGTGTGAGCATATGCTTCATCTGCTTCACATATTTTCCTCACCCCTCTGCAACTGTGGCACATCACTTTTTAAAGATGAGCACATTTCCATTAGGTGAACAAGAGTGTTACTTAGTAGCTCTTGAATCAAGTATTCCAGATTTAATCTTTGGTTTGCACAGCTATAAAGGGTATTCAGCTTATGACTGGACTCGCAAGTTTTGACTTTACGATGATATAAAGTTAATGTGCATTCAATAGAAATTATACCTCAATTTTTAAAATGTTATCTTTTCATAGACTAACTATAATAACTGGAATCAAGGCTCTTTTTAGATCCTGAACTGTGGTAGTAAGCTGGGCCCCCAGTCTGTCATGCTATTATAAGGAGAAACACCTGATATTCTCAAGTTCATTGTGTGCCAAGCTGTCACGGCGAGCTAATTATGTCTATGAAACATATTTTACCTCCAATATTTCCAATTTTGGGGTCTGCTGGGACTCAACTTACTGCAAGTTGATGAGAAATGTGTAAGCCACATTCCTATGATGGGAAAAAAAAACGGAATGATCATTTCAATGAGAAATAGTGTTCTTTTGTGTTTTAATATTTTTTTCAACTGAACAAGCACTGAGAGTTCGTGCTTATTCTCAGTACAAACCCGCATAACATAATACATAACAGCAACACATAACAGCAGACCAAGGTTAGCACGCCATCAAGTGCATTCCAGTTTCATAAACCATACCGTTCAGGCTCCCATTCCTCCAACTGTGCAAGAAGATAATGCCGAGCCTAGAATAAAACTACATAAGAATTCTACTTTGGAGCCAGGTTTGGGACAGTTCTCAGTTGCATCAAACAAGCACTAATATCTTCTCTCCCTCTTCCTATGTGTATCCTTTCTCTTATACTCAAAGAGCACGTTGCTGTGCGGAGTGCAACTGAATCCTTCCCCTGCTGCTGTGAATTCTTTTATTCATCCCCTCCAGAACCTTTACTGAGCATCTTTTATGGATCAGTCACTGAGTTACCTGCAGGCTTTGCATTGTTTACTGTGTAACCTAGAGGCATCACTGAGTAACAGGCATTTAGACTGTCTGGTTTTAATCCGGATGAAGCATTATTAGCTGCTGTGCAACATGCCAGGGTAATCTTTAACCTCTACCGTGATCACTTCAATATCTATTGTAGATGGATAATGCTATTCCAAGTCTCCGGATTCTTTGTAAGCCTTACTATGAGATTGTATTGTCACTTGATCAGCTTAAAAAACTCGTTATAAATTTTGTAAATATTATTATTGTTAGCCTGAGAACATCCTAGTTTTCTCTAACTGGCATTTAACACAAGCCAGAATCATCTGACAAGGGAATCTTAATGGAGGGTTTGAACAGATCGGATCGGCTTACAGGCACATACGTCTTGATTGCTAGTTAAAGTCGAAGGGCCCAGCCCACTGTGGGCAAGAGCATGCCTAAACTTCTGTTGCCAGCCTGTACAGAAAAGTTAGCTGGCTTCCTTTTTAGTTTCTATTTCAAAATTCTGCTTGTATTAGACTCGCCTTATTAATGATGGAGCGTGACCTGGAAGTGTAAATCAAACCAATTTTCCCCATTTCTAAGTTTTTGTCATAACCAGAAGGATGAGACAACATTAAAAAACTTAAAAAGAGAAAGATTATAAGTTATGGTGAGTTCTGTAGTGGACAAAAATAGGAACTTAAGGAAAAAAGAGAGAATGAAGACTTAATAAGTAACCAAGAACTTCTTGAGAAAGTGACAGTTGAGTTGGTAAACACAAGAGAAGAGCAAAGTTGGCCTAAAAGAAGGTGGAAAGTATTTCTGGAATAGGAAAGGAAGTCAGAAGACTTGTATCTGGGTACAGGCACACAGCACACTGTAGAAACTGAATGGGCAGAATATAACCACAACCAGTTATGGTAATATGATGGGTCATTTTAGAATGGTATTACCCTAGGTTTAAAGGGTGCCGAAGCACCTATGTCACCTGATGGCCTTCGTCTCTGAGGACTACGGAAGTACCATGGCATGATGGCCGTATTCCTGTCAAAAGCTTCTGATTATCTTTATAAGCCATGTAGAGCAATTCCAGAATCCATCCACCCACAAGATGATGTGGAGCTGTGACTCACCCAAAGTCCCTCATTCATGGTGAAGGTTACTTTATTGTGAGTTCTTAAAAGTTCCATGATACCATGCTCATGAAGAAATCTATATTTTCAACGTGTTTTCTAAGTATGTTAAAGTATAGTCCTTTAAACCAATTTTTAGGCACATGCTTTTTGACAAATGGGGTAGACTCCAGAGTCATTTTGCAATTTATACTCCTGTTTTGCATTTTCTTGTTCTGAGAACTTTTATATACATTTTGTGAATGTTGCAGTAATATTATGTCATGACTAATGGCAGAGCCCATTTGTTAGATCACAGCTCCCTGTGTTAGAAGTTTGGGTACAGAACGACTGACCTTTCAGTGCTGAGTGTTGCAAGCTGAAATCAAGTTTTCATATCGTGGTCAAGAGGACTCTCAGGATAGCATGATGGTGGTAGACTGTAGGACTATTGTCTCTTGTCTTCTAGCCATGTGTTTTTTTTTAACTTCTGGACATTATCCACAACCTTCCTGCACAGCTTCTGCCATCTGCAAAGCCAGCAGCAGAGAATCTTCCTATTGAATTCTTGTTACCACTAAATTCTTTCTTGGAAAACCAGATGAGTTTTAAGGGTTATCCTCAGGTCACACATACCCAGATAATCTCTGTCTTAAGTTTCACTATGCCTTATACCACAGTCTAATTTCTCTCATGAGTATGTCATAATATTCAAATATGTTACTCTCACTGGAGAATGGTGGCAGACACCTTCCAGGTTACCTCAGATATACATTTATCACTTCTTCATGAAGACTTCATGCTATAGATGACTTCCCTGTAAAGCAAAGATGTTACCACACTGCTTTGCTGTGCCAATTGCTATGATGAAGATGTGAGAATGTAGAAGATGAGCTGTGGTCATGGCAGACCAATGCTACTAAAAAGTGGAGACACTACTCACACTCCAGTGATGATTGGGAATCTACTGCCTCCTCCTTTACGTTCCTTAGCATTAATTATGTGTAGCCTCTGGCAGCTCACACGGCATCCACATTGTTGTTTTCCCATTAATTGAACATGGAGATTCTTATTTGCCTAAGAAGTTGAGGATCCTCCGGCCATCACAAATTCTCCTGGATGAGTTTCTCCTCCATCTCTCTCTTTGACAGCTGTTGCTAGAGTCAATATAATGAGACTCTCTATATGCCTCCTCCTTTTCAGTGATATCCACACACCTATAAACACATATACAAAGAACACACACTTGAGGAAGTAACTTCTTGTGCTATAATTACATAGATTGCCTTTACATCACAGTCTTAATTTAGTTTCAGAGCACTTCCATATTCTGACCCATAAAAAAAGCTTATGAGTGATGAGCAACATGCAGAGTAATTTTCTAGAATTAAGTTGGTGTAGAGTACCTTCCAGATAACTCACATGTATTGCTTGCAGTGCATAACAAAATGCTTGAGGTCTTGAAGAGTGCTGTACAGTGTGGATTTTGGCTTTTTGATATTTGCAACCATCATGGTTACGTTTTCTTACCCCAAGTATTTTTGCTAATGGAGGAATGAAGGGTATCATGCAACTCACTTTGAGCTGGTTTATCTGCTGTGTTTCCCGATGCAATCCACTTTACCCCAGAAATGGCGACCCAATAGGGAGATATATGCAACAAGATACACAGTTGCGGCGACCGGCATCAATGACTTTCACAAAATGAGAAGCAGAAGTAAGGGGAGAGCCTCTGCTGTTGTAGCACCCTGAAGAGATCACAACACATAGGTGGTGATTTTCGATGTCTCACTCACCCATGTACTTCTCCGAGGTTGAGCTATTTTTGTCACGCTTAACAATAATACTGCACTTTTCTGCGAACTTTTCTTTTTTGAATATCATCTGTCATTTTTGAGTATTTGAATCATATTCCAAATAAAACTTTACTCAAACAAAAGGCAATTTTTATTCTTTTTGGTAATGTTTTGATTGCACATTTTAGTACTTGGTGTTGATTTTTGGCTAGACAGGAGTTGGTTCATACACTGAACACTAACTGAACACTTGATTTATTTATTACCAAGTATCAATTTGGGCATTGAGAATATTGACTGCAGAACAAGTTGTGTTAAAAACAAAACAAAAACCTAACCAAACCAAAATAACAACAGTGAAAAAAGAACAAGGAGACACACTCTGGATGACCACTGAACAGATAAAAAACCACAGGGAGGATACTTCGTATCCTTCTGTCTCTTTATATCACGTGGTTACACGGGTGGATATAACCTACCGCATAAACATGTGAAGAATTTACAAAAGCCTTGGAAATATTGCCGAGAATATAACTTCTCTGGAAATCCAAAAGCATTAATAAGTTATGCACCGTACCTCCATGACAAGCACACAGGTAGATGGAGCTACATCAGCTATGCACCTTGCTCCATGAAGCTCAGTTTAGGAGAGGCATACAGGGTACAGTAAGCTATACCAGTCATTTAGTTAACATGAAGAGTTAAACAGAATCCTTCAGCCATGAACTTGGTTTTGGTGATTCAGCAGTAGTGGGGCAAGTTGAAAATACGATCTACAAAATACCTAACTGATGGAAGGCAAGGAGCTCAGCAGAGGGCAAGCTCTGAGACACTACGTAGGGTAGTTGAACAAACCACAAGCTTTTCCTGGAGTGGGGGTAGGAAGCTCATCTATTCACAGTTTAAGATGAAAAGAAAAACATGCTATTAATATTTGACTTTTTTTTTTATTTTCGAGACAGGGTTTCTCTGTAGCTTTTGGTTCCTGTCCTGGAACTAGTTCTTCTAGACCAGGCTGGCCTCGAACTCACAGAGATCCACCTGCCTCTGCCTCCCAAGTGCTGGGACTAAAGGCGTGCACCACCACTGCCCGGCAATATTTGACATTATTAATTACAAACATTGTACTTGTCAAACCTCATGAGTGAATGGAATACCGCATCAGACCAGGAACAGTAGCTCTCAGAATTAGAGAATTAGTGGTGAACAAAATTAAGAAAACCTCAGTTCTTCCACTTCTGGAACACCATGGATCAGACTTCTCAATCAACAAGATTTAAGCATTTTCTATTTGGGGCAAGGAGTAGAACATTTGCTCTACAATTAGGAACATGGGTAGTTTATGGAATGCCCAAAAATGTCAGCCTGGGAAAATCATGTTTTCCTCTTATTTTTGTTTTTGTAAAAGATCACCAAAGATTCTTCTCAGTGTCATTGTGGTAAAAGTGAACAAACATTCTCTTGCATTGTTTGTGCAAATTATCCAATTCCTATTACATGTTAGAACCCCACAGAAACTTGAAGGAAAGTAGATGTTTCCATTCATCCATCTTTTGAGTTGGTCTGGAGCAAGAGGCCTTTGTTAAATATTGGAACAATGAGATAGAAATATGAAGTCAAGAACCCAGAAAACAAAACAACAAATAGCAAAAAAAGAAAAGCAAAGAAAAGAAACCAAACTACAGAAAGAAGAGCCAACCTTACACAGAACTTATACCTTTTAAGTTGGATCTCAACAGCTTTTTAAATATGGTGGCGCCCAGGGCTGAGGCCATTTCTCCTGCTGACTTGAGAAGTGCACTTTCTGCTTCACAAGGATATGCTAGAATGAAGAATAAAATAGTTCAAAAAGAAATACCCTGCAGCTAATTAAGTGTTTCATACTCTTCAGGAGAAAAGTTGATACACGTGTTTCTCAGCCCGTATATCACACTTTGAATCTGTCACGGCGAGGGTGGGAAATCACATTTGGTGTTCGAGTTTCCTCTAAGTAGTCCTGTATTTTGTAGTTTCCATTATCTTGCCATCTTACTAATGAAGAATTATTATGGCAAAGAAATCTTCGGAGGCAGTTTAAACTGGCAAACAGCTTAAAGCAGAGGAAAGGATGTTTCCAATCTCTAATCAGGGACTCTTAAACGTTAGGATACACATCATCTTGCTCCCAATCTCCCACCAGAGCCACAATCATAATGTATTTTTCCTTGTGGAGTGTCAGTGTGCGTGTGTGTGCGTGTATGCGAGCACACGCTTGTGTATAAACAACACTCAGCAGAAAGGAACTCTGTTGGATTTTCAGCAAAGCATGTATTTAAAGAGATGTTAGATTTGAGAATGAATCAAAAGTGCATTCCCAGAAACTGACAACTGTGTAGGATTCAGAGGTAAGTTATAGAATATGAACTATATTTTGCAGGAAAAAAATGCCAAGCAATAAACAAAGGAAAAAAATGTGAAAACAATACTTTCCTGTGGTGAAACAGAAAAACACATTTGCCCATGCATCCCTTCAGCAGAACGGAGAAGCAAGTCTATTTAAGAGAGAATAGGAAGCATTCATGAATTGATAACATTTCTTTTCCTTCAAGATGAACACTTTTTCTATTCACTTGAGATCTCAGTCAAAATTAAGAAAACAAATGTGTCTTAATGAAGGGAAATAGCTCCCTGATATGTTTTAGGACAGTTTTGGTGAACCCTGAATGATGATTAATATAAAATCACAATTGAGAAAATTAAGTTCTATTTAAGCACAAGCAATGTTGGGATTAATACACACAATGAGACAATTACATACACACATGAAATTATGCATTTGAAAATAGTCTGAGAAATAAGTGATTTATATCAGCTCCTTCTTCTGTGGATTATTAATTTTAAAATCATGATTGACAAGGTAATTACGCTCTTATTTATCTGTGGCTATGAAAGGAATTACTCCCAACATTGTAGCATAAAATACATACTCAATATTAGCCAGCTAGTGTAAGGCTATGCTTCAGGAATGGCTCAGCTGTGCGGTCTAGTGAACAGACTCCTGGATACTGAAATGATGACACCAACTGGGAGAGTGAGCACTCTTGACTGCTGAGCAAGCCGCCTTATTTAGATTTAAATAAGTTGTTTTAAAGCCTATAGTTATTGCCAAATAAAATCACTGACTTTGTATCCTTCTTCCAACCAAATGATTCCTCCTATTAGCTTTCTATTCTTCCTCTGGAATTCTCGGTCTCATTATCATATCCTTATCCTTGTTTTTCTTTCTGTAAAGTTTTATTTATAAAAACATATTTATATGCTACATAGATCACTTGTTTATTTAGTAACATATAAGAAGTGTGTCCATAGTTAGTCATACGTATATGATAATCTTTTGCTTTGATTTACTAAAATATGCCTGTATCAATGAAATATTTAGACTTTTCACTTACTGCTTTTATTAGCCCCCATGACCATTTGCCATTCGAATAACTGCTGTAGGACTGTTTGTTGTGTTATTATAATGGTTTACTGGTACATTTCTTATCTCTTTGTTGGGTTCTGTTCAGATGGCTTCTGATATTTTGCAAGAACAATGATGTGATCTAGAAGAAGAGTCTGCGTTGTGGACTTTAATAAAATTAAAAATGTCTGTTCTAAAGAAGACACTTGCAGATAAATGAAAAGATATGCCACACAAGGGAAATTCAGATGATTTTCACTTTGGAAACATGATTTCAGTTTTTTACACATTAATTGCACTTACACTATATAGCCCAGAAATATAACTCCTTAGCATTTGCCCAGACGAGTTACTACACAGTTGCCTAAACCCATAGGAAGAACCTCTCTACAGTAAGGATAATTCATGGCACAAGCTTTGGCTGATAACAGATTGATGTGGTTCAGTTGCAACTTGGAGTACATTGGTGCAAGATAATGAAGACATTTTCACATGAGAAAGAACTTTGATGGGGACGGCGGATGTTTTAGTTATTGTTACTCTAACTTGAACTAAAACAAAAGGCAAATCTACTAGAAGTATTATTTCACTTATATATTTTTAAACATTTTATTTATGTTCAAATTTGTATCCGTTTATGTATTATAGCATTCATGCATGAGGGTGCCTAAGAAGACCAGAGAAGTGTACTAAATCCCCTGGAACTAGTTATAGACAGTTGTGAGGCACCTGATGTGGATGTTGGAATCCAAACACTAGTCCTCAGCAAATGCAATAAGTGCTCTTAACCATGGGGACATTTCTTCATCCAAACATATTCTTATTAAAATGCATTATCGTGTCTTAACATGCAATTTTGGGAAATTTGTCTGTTATCATTTTCTCAGATTTGGATCATTTTCTCAGATTTGGATCATTTTATCACTTTAATTGATTTTACTTTTTACAAACATAACTTTCGGGTTTTTTTTTTTTAAAAAAATAAACCCGATTTATCTTTCTCTTATAGGACTAGAATGTGAAACATATTTTTATATTCGTGGGTCACAACTTTTCTGTAAAACCAATCATGGAGGTGTTACATAGTATCTTTGAAATTCTGGGTATTTTTTGATATTACTTATCTTTCTTTTCAGTCTCAAGTATTTTATTAAATGATAAGTATTTTTGCTAAGACATTTGATCAGCCTTACTTTATATAAATCTGCTGGATTTTTGTACCTTTAAATCCATGTACTTTGTGAAAAAATGTACTGAATATAGATTTTCCTTTCTATAGCCCAGCATTCTAGGGTGTGTATGTCTAGAAGGCATTATACTGTGCAGATATTATGCATTTACCACTTACTTGTGTTTGCAGGTATAAAATTAGTGATTCATAGTTGTTTACTTTTTCAAAATATCATTTCTTTTTTCATGTGACATGCATGTAGACTATTCTCATGACAGCCTTATCCCTTTGTACAGATAGACCATGTGTCCTCCCTGTGAGCTAATTAAATGTTCTATTGTTTTTGTTTCTTTTTTGTAGTGTTTGGTCAGTCCCTCTTGAAACAACTCTCTGAATTTTGGTAAAGGCCTTTTATCTTATACTCTTAAATTCTGAATGTTACATATCTGCTTTCACTGTTTATTACATCCTATTGTGCTGATGACTTTGTGATAACTTTGCAGAAACTAGAGTCATTTGGGAAGAGGAAACGGTAAATGTAAATATTCCCCTATCAGAAATCGAGAATTTTTCTCCTTGATGATTGATGCGGCAGGGTAGAACCCAATATGGGTGTTGCCACCCCTGGGAAGGTGGCTCTGAGCTGTATGAAAGAGCAAACTGAGAACTCCCTAAGCAGATAGCTAAGAAGTATCCTTCCTCCTTGGCCTCTGCTGAAGTTCCTGTCTTCAGGCTTGGTGTGGGAGGTCCTTCTGTCTATGTGTTTCTTTTATTGGTTAATGAATAACGAAACTGCCTTGGCCTGTTGATAGGGCAGAACTTAGGTAAATGGGGAAAACTGGACTGTATGCTGGGAGAAGGAAGGCAGAGGGAGAGACGCCATGGAGCCACCAGAGTCAGACATGCTGAAACTTTGGCTGGTAAACCACTGTCATGTGACGATACACAGACTAATAGAAATGGGTTAAATTAATATGTAAAAGATTAGCCAATAAGAAGCTAGAGCCAATGAGCCAAACAGTGATTTAATTAATACGGTTTTTGTGTGGTTATTTGGGGGCTGAGTGGCCAGGAACTAACTAGCGGCCTTCCTCCTACACAGGTTCTTGCATCGAATTCCTGCCCCGAGTTCTCACAGTGATCAGCTGTGATGGAAAAAGTAAGCCAATGAGGCCAATTCCTCCCCAAGGTCATTTTGCTTAGCCATCTTTGACAACAGCAGAGAAAGCAGTACCCCTTCTTACCTCCTGTTCCTGGGTGTTTATATTCTTCTTCCTTCTTGCTTCTTGTCTGTTCAGTTGGCGGTGTTATGTGCAGCCACTGTGATTTTTTTCCCTCTCTTGTTCATTAGGTGATCTTCAGCTGCGTTTTACATTTTCATTTCATCATGATTGTGGTCATTGTCACTTACCATTTAGATGTAATGCTCCACTGAGCATGTCTGGCCATGATTAATCCCTTTAGGTTCTGATTTTCTTGGAAAGACTTTATTTCTCTCATTTTTTGAAAGACAGTTATGCTGAGTATAATTACACTTGACACTTTTTTTAAAAATCACGTCCAATATGTCACCTCATCCTCTCTGCCCTGTAAAATTTCTGTTGAGAAATCTGTGGTTAATTTTACATAGATTTTCTTGCATGAGGCTTAATACTATCTTTAATTTTTACTGTTCTGTGTATACTTTGAACTTTGAAGACTTTTAGCATAATATACTGTAGCCCCCCACACACCAAATCTATGTGGGATGTTTTGCATTTTCTATATTTTAATGAAAATATCTTCTTGAAATTAATTTGGAGCTATTTTAGTTATTATTTTATTTAAATAAGTTTTCTCCGTGTTTCCCTTCTTTTCCTCCTTTTGGAACACATATTATGGAAACCAAAATCCCTCCCTCCTATATTCCTTCCTTCCCTTCCCCACTGTGCCTTCCCTCCCCACTCTTCCTTTCCCTAGTCTTGCCCTCTCTCTCTTCCTTCCTTTTTGCTTTCTCCATTCCCTTATTCCCTCCTTAGCTTCCTCATTGTTCCTTTCTTCCTTCCTTGTTCCACAAATCTCTTTTCCCCTTTACTCTGGATGGGTTATTTCAAAAGATCTTCTTCAAGTTCAGAAATTCCATTTAATCTATTTTGTTGTTGAGGTATCCAACTCTATTTTCTGTAAATTCTTGCTTTTCCACTTTGTTTTATTTATTTACCTTATGTTGGGGTGGGTAGGTGAATGCATGGCTACCTGTGGAGGTCATTTCTCTTTATCCTTATATGTATCCTAGTGATCAAACTCAGGCTCCATGCTTGGTATCAGGTGTCTTTGCCTGCCACCCTGAAGCCTTCTTGCTGGTCTTAAATTGTATTTTAATTTGTATCCGTTGTTAACTTTTTCATGTTAATGGCTTCTGTTCTCTTTTTCAGTGATGTTTCCTTCTGCTGAGTTTCTCATTCAGATCATGAATTAGTTTCTTAGTATGACTGATTGTCTATACATTTGTGTATCTTTTTCAGTTCTGTTATAATTTCCATATGGACTATTTGTGTAACATGACTTACGTACATTGTGAATTGGGCTCCTTGTCTTGGGTGATGCAGTGATGTTGACTTCCTAGTTGTTCTGAATAAAGGGTCTGCAACAGTCCTCAACAACAAAAGGTTCTCACTTTTAAGATAGCAATGAAGTTACCAGGACCACTCATTCATCGCTCATCTTTTCCTCATTATGAGAATATCATATCCATCTTGAGTCTCTATATCCAGTAGCACTTCTGTTTGACTGATACTGCACGCAAATATTCTCTCTCAAATGCTGTAGTTGGATAGAATCTTTTTTACTATTTGTTTAATTCTATATTAAGGGAGAGTGGTGCACCTAACACCGCTAGTAACCAACCCTGTGGAAAGTCTGCAAGTAAGGTATTGCTTATGTATATACTTCTAAGTTATGTTAGAGCATCTAGGGGTATATATATATATATGTGTGTGTGTGTGTGTGTGTGTCTGTCTGTCTGTGTGTATAAATATATATAAAGTAGTTATATATACTTATACAAATAAGTATAATATATATACTAGGTATATCAATTATACATATAAATAAAATTAATATACTTACATATTTCTTTCCACATTGTCATTTCTATTGTCTTATTTTTTAATTTAGTTTTGCACACATGCATGTCAGTGAAATATGTGCATGGAGTTCCCATGAAGACTAGAAGAGGGTACCAAAACTTTTTGGATTATAGTTGCAGTCAGTGAGCTGTCATGTGGCTGCTGGCCAGTGAGCCTGGGTCCTCCTAAAGAACAGCCAGTACTTTTAACCTCTGAATCACCTCTACTGCCCCTACTTTTTATTTTTAAAGTTTTATGTGTCTGTATGCGTGTCTGACCATATGTGTTTGCCTTGTTTATTTGGGTGTCTGTGGAAGCCAGAAGAGGGTGCCAATCTATCTGGAGCTGGAGTTACAGCTGGTTTTGATCCACCTGATGTGGGTGCTAGAAGAGAACTCTGGTTCCCTGCACAAGATCCAATCACTTTTTGCTATTGTGCCATCTCTCTAGACCCTCTAATTTATCAATAAAAAATTGTTTTATTTCTTGTAGTATGTATATATGTATATAAATACTCGGTCAGTTCAAAACTATTGATATTATTTATCTATAATCAATTATGCTGTTTTTTTTCTTTAAGCAAGTTGTTTCTCAGATTTTCTATTATTCTATTCTGAGTTTCTCCTCCCTGGGAATATCAATTGCTTATAGAGATAAACTACTGGAAACACAGCTTATATATTACCTTGTGGTACCTTGGCACAAGCTTGGAGCCATCAGCTATAAATGGGTAGTTCTGCTTGTGCTCTGATATTTTTCTTTTCCAATCCTCCCACATTAATGCCTGTCGTCTCCCTCAGGCCAAAGTCGCTACCCCTCCCACATGCAGTGGTTCAAAATAGCTCCATATGTTATCCAGGGATTTTTAACAGACTTTTATCTCTTTCTTGATGTTTTTCCTTTATAGATCCTTTATGTTTGATATGGAGGGAATGGGAGCAGTGTTACTAGTTCAGTAAATTAGTACAAAATGAACTAGCAAGGAATTTCCCTCTCTACCTGGTAATAATTGTCCTGAAAAATGTACAATATATAAACATGTCTAAGCAATTTTAGCTCTGCCTTTTTACTAAGGATGAATCACAGGCTGTACAATTAAGAAGTTATCTCTTTGAGATATTTAGTTGGCGGTAAGCTTCTTCGCTGAGGGCATGACATTTAAACAGAGGCCACACAAAGAGATGGAGTCAATCATTTAAAGATCCATGAGAGGATATTCTAAATGAAAGAATCTGCAAGACCAAAGCCCAAAGGTAGAGTGACATTTGTGTGTTGCAAATAAAGTGAAAAGACATTAGTATACGGCTAGAGCAGATGCAATGGAGATAGTGGTCGACTAATGGAAAGAAAGTCATGCACCATTGGGAGACTGGGCAAGTCAGGGGTAAGCAGACACATCTGCATGAGTGCATCCCTATTTTAGCTACTAGTGTTGCCTGTAGCAGCATCATTCTCTCTTTCTCATAGGCAACTCTCTCATTCTGGCTACTCTCCAGATCTTCACCTTTCCTGTCTCGTTATTCATTCTCTGAAACTCCAATTGTCTTCAAGCTAAAAAAAAAAAAAGCTCTTGAAAGATTTAAAAGATTAGATTTCTAATCAAAAGCCTACCTTGAGCATTCATGTGCTGTGTGTATGGCAAAACCAGCTCAGCAAATTATATATAACAACTATTTTACCATTATCCAAAAAAAGTCCAGACACAGACAGTGGTCTAGATATGACTTACGAGTCATGATCTTCTGTGTCTTAGTGTAGGGATTTGGGTCATAGTAGTGAATTTGACATTTGTCATAAATGTGAAATAATATGATTGTAGGGTTTCAGCACTGGTATTAGAAGATCTAAAGCCATGTACAATAGATCTTTGATCATTATGAGAATAAAAGTTGAAATCAACATTACAGATAAATGGGAGAAAGTAGAGGCAATAACATGAATTCGCATGAAAGAGTACATTTTAGCAGGTGAGGTGTCAGGGGAGTTTTATCAGAATCAAATTGTAATTTGAAAGTAATTGTTGCAAAATGCACTTATTGAAAAATGTAAAAGATAGAGGAAAGAATTAATGCTTTGTTTTTGATATCACCCTAAGAAACTGATGTTATGGATCCATTCACACAGTTTAGGAATCTTCACTGTCTAATCATATTGGGAAGAAAGTAAAGATGGCATCCAGAAATCTGTGGACCATTGAAGACAATATAGAGTGAGAGATAGAGGCAAAGACAGGCATGCGATTTCCCTTCTCTTGCACACTGTTAAAATGATAGTGAGTTGCCAAGTGAAATGTGAGTTAATAAATACTAAATGGTCTCTTAGAATAACGATATTACAATCAGCCTTGTCTTCAAAGCTCTAGTGTCTAGGAAACCATCAGAGCAAGAACCAGAGAGAAAATGCAAGAATAGGGTGAGATATTGAAATGGCTATCATCAAAGTACCCATTTTATCTTCTTCTGAATTTTTTATTTATTCTTTGAAAATTTCATACATGCAGACTTGTAATAATGGTTTCTTGAGCAATAACATATGCAGCAAAATTCTTCTCTGATGGAATGCAGCTGCATAAAATTGAACGAATAGTCAGTCATGTAACAATCACCACAATCAAGATAATAGAACTTTCCTTTGCACTTCCAAAATGTTATCATGCTCTGTTTAGTCAAGGCAGTTCATCTGAAATAAAAATCAGCAAGTCCTTGGCTTTATGAAGAATCTCTCTTAATAATCTGAAATTACATTGCTGTTGCAGAAATTGAATTGGAAAGTAATGTTGCTAATCATCAATTTGTTTTTTAATTCTACATAATCTAATTTCTATTTGTGTATACATACAAACAAATACACACACACACACACACACACTTTTTCAAACAGGGTTTAGCTCTGCAGCTCAGGCTGGCTTGGAAGCTGTTTGGCAGTCCAGGTTAACTCAAACTCATAGCAGTCTACTCATTGTAGATTCCTGAGGTCTAGGATTACAAGCTTGAGCCACCATTCCTTGCACTGATTTAATGACTTATTAAAAAGTAAGCATCCTTTGAGTAATCATGGTTGGGCTTTAAGTATAAGTTATTGTCCATAATCATTTAAATTACTGACAAAATCATTTAAATTTAAAAATGCAGATTACAATGAAGATAAAAAGTGAAGGTAGCACTTTTGGAAAAAAGAATTTTTGACATGAAGTTCTTCAGAGACATTTAAATAAAAACATTTTTTGCCATATTTCCTCTCGTTTTTTTTATCATATGTGTGCTTCATATGACTGTATTCAGTTATTTTGAACTATGGTAATACAGAAATATATTCAATTGAAATTTGCAAAATTACTTATCATATTCCAGATACAGAAATGTAACTGTTCAAGACTGTGAATAATTGCTCTGGTGACTTGAGGATCAACAATTGAAGGCAAGTCTTGGCTTCATAGTGAGTTTGAGAATAGCCTGGCCTACATGCAGTTTTGTTGAAAAACAAAAACCAAGAGATGGAGATAGATAGATAGATAGATAGATAGATAGATAGATAGATAGATAGAAAGTAGATAGCAGATATTCAAAAGCATTGATTTGCACAGGAATTATCAAGAATCATGTGGCACATGATTTAGGAAACTGAAATGTACAAATGTAGCAAGACACAGGAGTTCTGTATTCAGTATACCTAGTAAGCCTCATCTCTCTGCAACCATTTCAGCTCTTTTTCAGAATAAAGAAGGAACAAAGGACTTGCATATTTAACTTTTTTAGGGACAAAGCTAATAAACTCACAAGTCTATCCATTCTATACATGTATTTATTTTTACAAAATAGTGAACTAATAAAAATCATCTATTAATTCATCTTTTCTAACATAACACGATGCCAGGTTCTTCTCCTGGTCCTGATTTCAGATGGGTGCCAAGCGCTCAATACCCGCTCACTGAGGATTTTAATGCATACATAATGTGTCTCTGTCCAAAAAAGTCTGACTGCAGAATGAGAACGATTGTAATATCCCGCAATGAAAATGAATGTCAGAAATAATGATGAAAGAGAGCTTCCCATCCTCTAAGTCCAATTTTAGTGAGAGGAAAAAAAATCACATTTCTAATAAATTCATTATATTATTTATTCCAGAGTATCACACAGAAGACCTTTGTGTCAAATAAATGGTAAGGATATGAGGGTCTATTTTAGTACTCAGCAGAAAAGAAAGGCTACAAGCAGGTAAGATGGCTGAGCAGGCAAAGAAAGAAAGGATGGGAAAAAAGAGGAGAAGGAAGGAAATAAAAGGATCGACTACATCCCAGAATTGTAGTTTTAACCATAAGTCAAATCTATACCTTCTTGTATCCCATACTCTCCTTCCCATCCACAGGAACCTTATGAACAGACTTCTTACAGCTTTAAAAACTTCTTCAGTTCTAGCAGCTAGATCTTATGCTGAGTTCTGTGAAGGAACAGAACCATCAGAAGTTATAGAGATTGATGCAAGAAAATAAAAAGTTACAATAGTTGAGAGCTGCAATAATAATTAACACAGTGGCCCTATGAGTAAAATACAACTATTTTTATAAATGACTTTATTAAAGCACAACAAATGTTTGTATGAGAGATTTAAAAAAATGCATTGATGAATAAGTACTGAAGTAGCTGGTTTTCTAACAAGGGAGTGAAATGGGTAGAACGGACTTTGTTTTTGTTAGACTGAGCATTGAATCTAGGGACTCATGCTTTAGCCATTCATATGGAAATATCTATCATCTGTTATTGCAGCTGTAGATGTATTTACTTTCACTTTAATATTAGTTGTAATATTTTTCTTCATAGTTATTGTTCCTTAGTTCAACAATAATATAACAAATATTTCATGCACTATAGCAAAAATAACATAATAGCAATAATATACATTTTTTTGTTTTTGGCATTGACCCCAACTTTACCTAAATCATATTCCTCTACTTTTGCTGGAAAATGCCTCACTTATTTCAAAACACTGAGACAAGTTAATATTGTTTCTCCGAGTTACTGAAATTAAAATTTATTATGTATTGAACCCTTTGCTAGGTACTGGAAATTAAGATTAATTGAAAATTGGCTTAGTTTTCATAGTTCAAAAGCATCAAACAGAAAGAAAAATCACATTATCAGAATCAACTGGATTAATCCTATGTGTACCTCCATCAAAGATTGTCTGCAGGGCTCCCCATGTATGAAGCAGGGCTGAAGCTAATTTCACAGAATATTTGGAGTACTTGACTTCTCAGAAGGACTGAACATTCATGTGATATTCAAGAACTTGAAAGAGCAATTTAAGAAAAAGAAGACTTCTTCCCAGAACATATTATAAATCTATTAGATAAATCGAAATAAAAGGTCACTGGGTCAAGTGAGCCGGGAAGTTTATATCCAAGAACAATATTTGTGGCTATGGATGTAATGAAATCTTTTGCTCCAAGATTTAATTTCCCCAATGTATAGTTGGCTGCATAATTGGTTAGCTGAATACGGACAAGGTTTCTTAATTCTCAAAAGCAATATTGGCCACTGCTCATTTGAAGGCACCTGCCTTTTTGTGGACCGGCTCTTGGCATGTTCTTGTTGAGCATATTGAGCTTGTGATAGTTGTTTGCTAGTACCAGAGATGTCAGGGAGACTGTGTCATTCTGCATCAACTTAGGGCTCAGTTTCAAGTTCTTTTCATCAGAAAACTCCTGTCCCTGATCTCAAAATGGCAAAAAAAAAAAAAAATCTCAGTTTCAATGTCACTGTCAAATTATTCTAGTTTAAAGTAAAGGAGATTCTGCTGCTTAAAACTTGGTGCATGCTATAGTTCAGACTAAGAAATAGCTTTTCCATGTCCTAAACAATTATATTGGAATAGCACTTTCTCTAAATTTATATGTAAGATAGAAGAGAGAGTTTTATACATTGGTGTCGTGAACTGCTGATGAAATGACATATTTGCACCTATGAAAAAAATCAGACTGTTAAAGCAGCAATAAAGACTCTTTAAAGAACGAAAAAAGGAACTTCTGATCAAGAACAGAATTTCTGGTGTAGGTCAAGCTCATCATTCTAACTGGGAGCCCTAGGAAGGGAACTCACCTTGGCCATTCTGAAGAGGCAGGTGGGATAATTAGTCCTGTAATGGAATACTATATTTCCCAGAATCAGCATCCATTGTGTAATCCCTACAAACTATCATAAGGTCTTCCTGGATCTGCCTGATTCAGAATGTTGTAACTTCCCTTTAGTTTTTATTATTTTAAAACTTTTTTCTGTTCTCTCTCTTTCAGGTGTTGGGTAGAATATAACTATTCTATTCTGCTTCTGATATTTTGGGCTTCCCTTATCCTTAAAGCTCCTCTTTCAATGGTGCAACTGCTTGCCCCTCATCTGTCTGGCTTCTATACTGGCTTAAATGGAATGACTTTTCTCCTTTCTCTCCCCTGTTCTCCTCCAGGCAGCTGCTTAGATTTTTAGCTTGCCCACCCTGGGGTTTTTCTTTCAAACTTAAATAAAATTGTAGTTGAGCTTCCTGTGTCCATTTTAAAATTCTTTTCTTAATACATTTAAGAACCCCAAGAGTGAGTCTGATTTCCCCTGTGTTATCACAGGTACGTTATTGATGACAATAGCATAAGAGAAGGGAAAATTTTGTTTCATTTATCACCTTTACCATGACACCACCAAGAAATAATCCAACCTGGAAAAATAACTACCTTGTTGCTTCTTGTTCAGAGTTCTCCTCATATTAATAATGGCGCAGAAATTGGGATAGTGTTTTCTCACTTTCCATGAACCGCTATGCATTGTCTTATGAAGTGACAGTCTGGTCAAAGATCTCAAGAAAATTTTTAATGAGGAAGGACTGAAGCATTACATTGGTTTTTGTTGGTGTATTTATAAGAACCCTATTCAATGGATGGAAACTCAGTGAAGCAGAAAGAGGAAATAGAGAACAGTAACGCAAGAAAAATATTACACCACACACTCTGGTTGTGCAGGACGAAGAGAAAAATCCTGGGTTGGATTAGGAAACTCTCCCTGCTTTTATAGCACCAGACCATGTTATACAGGCTACTGACGGAGGAAAGATATCGGTGGTCTTACCCAGCCCTGGACCCTACATGAAGCAATAGTGAACTAGCCAGCTGGCTGTATCTCACTCTGAGAAAGAACTGAGTAAAAATGTCTGTATTTTTGAAAGGGGAAAAAAATCCTTGAAATGAAGTCAAGTGTATACATACATACATAACCTTTTTCCTTTCATCGAAGCCATTAACTCTTTTGACCTAAACCTTCTGATTTTAAGAGAATTAAAATAATGTTTTATATGTTGTCACTGATGAATGATTTTTGTCATCAATTCTCTCATTTGTGCCGTGCAGAGATGATACTACTTAAGCTCCAGAAGACATTCATTTGTGCTCAACCCAAATAGATGATGCTGGCAACTCAGAAGGTG
Source organism: Microtus pennsylvanicus (assembly GCF_037038515.1). Classification (NCBI taxonomy): domain Eukaryota; kingdom Metazoa; phylum Chordata; class Mammalia; order Rodentia; family Cricetidae; genus Microtus; species Microtus pennsylvanicus. The sequence goes on from NC_134584.1 coordinate 99,397,397, forward strand.
AAGGAGGTTGTTGCCTAGGTGACTATTTGCTGTCCTCTAGGCTGCCTTTCGGTCCAACTCGGTATCAGTGCAGCCTTCTTATCCACAGGTGTAAGTTTTCTGAAACTTAAGCTTCTCATCTCCAAGGAGATTGCCACTTGAGTCAGGATTTCCCCCTGATTAGTATTAAGACAAGGATCATAGGAACATGGGTGTGTTGTGGCTTCTGGAAAGCAATTATGACTTGCAAAGTTAGTAAATGTAAACACGGGTTGACTAACACACAGCTCTCATCCATCAGTTGACAGTGATTGCTTTCCATGTGAGTATCATTTCATTCCCTTTAAAGGTTCTTTTTTTAAGTGTATGATTTTTTTCTGGATGTATATATGTGTACTATATGCATGCAATGCTTACAGAGGCAGAAGATGGTGTGAGATCCCCTGGAACTAGAGTTATAGTCAGTTGTGAACTGCTGTGCTGATGTGTGTGTGTGTGTGTGTGTGTGTGCTGTGACTGAAGCCTATTCCTCTGCCAGAAGTGCTTCCAATCACTAAGAAATCTCTCCAGATCTTAACTGCCAGTTCATTCTCAAAGCATATACATTAACCTCTCTACTAGTTTTCTTTCTTGAATAATATTGACTCGGTTTACCCAGAACAGAAATAATAAAAAAATATCTTTGAGAAAGAAGAGAACCCGAAGCTGAATAGTATCAGCTGTTTACAATCCTTTTTTTTTTTTTGGCACTGTTAGGAGGTATGACCTTACTGGAGGAAGTGTGTTACTGTTGTGGTGGGATTAGATGTTCACTAGGCTCAGGATACTACCCAGAGTGCCATTCTACTTCCTGTTGCCTGCAGGGTGTAACAGGCTAAGACCCAGCACCACATCAGCCTGTATGCTCCAAGCTCCCATAATGGTAATAGGCTGAACCTCCGAAAATGTAAGTGAGCCACCCCAATGAAGTGTTTTCTTTATTAGAGTTACCATGGTCATCGTGTCTCTTCACAGCAATGAAAACCCTAACTGGGACAACTAGTCAATCCCATTTTAACATTTCTATAACCTAGAAATGCAGCTTCCATGAGACTGATAATATAGATGGTGGTTAAAGACATCACAGTCCTTTGGCACCCACAATTATAAGTAATAAGGCTTAATATAGTTTAACATGGAAAGAGATTCTTTAAAGTAAAATTGTCAAGTGGTTGAGAATCCCAGTGACAAAAATTTCTAGTTCTTCTACACACAACATAATTGTAATCCAAGCTACAAACCCACACTGAACACTTCAGCAATAAAGATATGGTGTTATAAATTGATATGTATATCCTACAGAGGACCCTAAGAGATATTTGAAGGTCTATGCTTTGCTCTTTTTTTATACATGTTATCCATAGATATGGATCCTATTTCATCCTAAGGTAATAGTTTCCTTTGGATACACTCACGGGTGAAAAATAATGAAGGCTTTTTTTTTAAAGGACCTATATGTTGGAGTGTTTTTTCTTCTTTCTGGAACCAGAAACTATTTGTCTTTCTAAAATTGTTATGTAAGAATAAAGTGTATAAAATTAACAGCTAAGATGAAGATTAATGTATTACACAAATATACGGGAATAATATTATCAACCTCCCTCAAGATTGCAGAACACGAATTCTTTTAAATTTCACTCTGAATACAACTTTTAGTAAAAACCCTATCATCCTATTGTGGTGATTTTAAACTACCTTCGATGATAGAGTGGTACAATACCACATACATGTTCACCAGCTCTCACAAACACCCACAGAATAACTAAAGAATAACGTTTGCTTAATTTGTAAAGGCATTTAATTTTTCTTAAAATAAAACAAAACACAAAAACATCCATAAATATTCTTGTCATATGGCTGGCAGTGCTGCTCAGTGAGTAAAGGCACTTGCTGTACAACTCTGGCGACCTGAATTGGATCGCTGGGCCCCACATAACAGTGGAAAGAGAGAAGCAAACCCACAAAGTTGTCCTCTGACCTCCCCATGTGCACCATGGCACTTATATCCATATCCTAAAACCCACACTAACAGTGAACATAAATTTAAAGATATATAATCATCATATTGAATAAGTGCCAATTGGTTGCTTGTAATATATTATAGAAAGTAATCTGATATTTTCTTAGTGTCTTGGTTCAGTTACTGCTCAATATGCTGACCTAGTAATTATTATTGGCCGTTCTCGCAGTGGGTATTTAATATTACAAAGGCAACCACAAAGGCAGGCAAGGTTTTGTCTTTAAGGTCCTTACTGAATTGTTCTGTATTCAGTGTTCATCTCCTGCATTTAGTTATGCAAAGTGTTCTTGTTCTTAAAAAAGCTCATTGATATATGAGCAATAACTGTAAAGTTGCAATGCTATATGGATCGTTTTTAAAACGTTGCTAATTCCACTCAGTGCCAAATAGTAAATAGATGCGAGGGTTACAGTGATTTGCAACATGTTCCTCGCCTTATGGTTGCAGAAAGAGAGGAAGCATGTCAACACAAACAGAAATCTGACTCAACCAGACAAAGAGTGGAACAAATGGGAAGGAAGCCTAAGTGTAGGGAATGAGATCCTTCAAGGTAATATCATTGTACAGCACAGCATCATACCAGAAGGTGAGGAGTGTAATAGGAACTGAGGGCATTATGTTATGCTAAAACTCATAAAGACGGTTAGATATGATTATAAAGGTGGTTGAACATGGATTAGAGAAGGCAAAAAGGATACTAAAGTTTCTTTTTTAAATTCTCTTATGTTTTGTGATTATAATATAGTTACAACATTTCTCCCTTTCCCTTTTTCTCTCTGAAAAGAGACCTCCTTGGTCTCTTTCAAATTCATGAACATTTTAAATTAAATATTGTTATGTGAGTAACTGTATATTGATCAGAAACTCTACCCATCAAGTCTTATCAATATGACTGTTTTAATATGAGCTGAACAAGGACAACAAGAAACATACTAGAGGGTTTTAAACTAAGTAGCTTGATCATATCTTCACCTCAAAATGATGCATTTGGATAGGAAGAAGCTTGACATAAATACTGACCCTTTGAGGCTTTCGCTGAGAAGATATGAAGACATGGTTTAGAACAATGATCAGAGAGGGGCTTTAAAAACTGATTTTGATGAATATGATCACTGTAAGTCCAAATCTTACAACATTTAAGATAACACTCTGAAGGTGATTTCTAAAATTTCTAGAACACAAAATATGCCCTCACATAGCAGAATAAATAAAATTCCTTCAAGATGCTAAATATCAAAAATATCTGTTTACTGTTAGTCGTTTCTTAAATGACGAATCAAGATGACAAACTAGTTAAGACGATAGAATCAAATATCAACAATCATTCTTTAAATACCAGAAAACATGTTCTCAATGCTATATAATGGATTTCTTTGGAGACAAAGCCTCCATGCGTAGGTCAGGATTCCCTGGAACTTGTGCTCCTCCTACTTCAACTTCCTGAGAGCCGGAATTAAATGTGTAAGAAGTCATTCTGCTTCTGGAAGCTATACTACATTGGTACAGCTACTGGGGTCCCATGGAGATGATTTATTTAATCTTCTAAAGAACCTGAAGATAGACAATATTTAAAATATATTTTCTGTGGAAGGTGAAATACAGAAAGATGTTTGATTCATTGTATCTAGTGGAATAGAAAGGTAATAATTTCAAATTAGGCTGAGTGATGGTTTTAACTGTAGTTTGTTCCTCTAGGAATCAGCTTCAGGCAGGAGTTTCTGGGCAATTGGAATGTCTTCATAGTCTCTGTGAGGAATTTGTAGATATGTTCTTTTGTCCCTTTAGACATTAAGTTCTCATAGCAGCATGCCCTGCCAGACCCACAGTCACGCCCAGGACACCTGAGCTTGATCCTTATCTTTATTTGTAGACCAATGAGAGACACATCAGTATACTGTATGCCATGCATCTGGACCACATTGTGTAAGTCAGAGCTCATATGGGCCAAACAGAATAATCCAGAACCTTGGGAGAAAGTGGTTTCCCCCAGTAAATCCCCAAACAAGTTCTCCCAATGAACATGGATTGTATCAAACTGAAGAAAATGGGTTTTGACCTCCAAATCAAGCGTTTCAGTGTAAAGCTGCTGAGGATAAAGGTCTTTCAAAAGGGGTCAAGGAAACACCAGAACACTAATGACCTAGAATTACGCTGGTTGTGGAAGGTTTTGTTTCCAGTTAATTAGCCTGATGTATGTCACGATTTAACAAACTTGTAGACAAGGTATAGGAAATAAACTTAGGACTTAAAGCAAAACTACCTGGCGCACGCCTTTAATCCCAGCACTCGGGAGGCAGAGACAGGCGGATCTCTGTGAGGTCGAGGCCAGCCTGGTCTACAAGAGCTAGTTCCAGGACAGACTCCAAAACCACAGAGAAACCCTGTCTCAAAAAAACAAAACAAAAAAATGTAAAGCAAAACTAGCAAAGATGCTTGCTTTGGTGGAAACTGGAAGAAATGGTCTTGGTATGTCGGTCTTAGTTGTTAATTTCTTTCCCCAGCAGCAGTGTTCCTTGCTTGTTTTCAGTAGGAACACCTGCTTAGTAGCTTTTTCCCCTTCTATACAGGGTTGCAGAGGAGAAGGAATACTTAACATTAAGCTGTGGCACAGAAGTCAACTCCCCCACAGACCTGACTGCAGCACCGTGTCTGGGAGAAATGAGTACTGCATATGGGTAGTGCGCCATTCTTTATTCCACTCTCATCATCTACGTAGAAAGCTTCTGCCTTTCCTGGTAAATATGACCTTTTATCTAGCATTGAAAATATCATATTCAAAGCCTGAATTAAGGGAAACTACTTATTAAGAGTATTATTAAAGCCTTCTGTTGATCTTATCAACAAAATTGAAGTTAAACCTCCGACTTTGGGTATGTCTTATTATGTCTTTGCCTCAGGGAAGGCAATTTGACTTTCTTGACGTTGTCTTCTTTTTCTCTCCTTTCAAAGCTATGATTAAGAACTAATTTATTTAGATCTGCCAGTGATTAGTTGAATGATTCTGCTTCTTGTTGTAATTAATTTTCAGACACCTTAATTGATAGTACCTGTACCGTATTTAATGCATTCTCGGGTGCTAGAGTCAAATTGCTGCTGGAGGAGGCATAGTCAAGCATTCTCCAGTAAACACAACACCGATTGTGTCTAAAACAAATTTTGATACATATTTTTTCCATGACAATTTTGAAGACTCAAATGTCAAGTCAGTGGTACTGAGTATTCTAATATTTATTAGGAAATGAAGAGTCAAATTATTTCAGAAAATAATACAGTAGCCATTGATTCAAGGATCAAAGATCTAATAGTAGCTATTTAAAAGACTGAATTTAGAAGGAGGGAGGAAGAAAGGGGGGAGAGAAGGAGGAGAGGAAAGATATATGAGCAAATAAAAATCTGTTATATAAATGGTGAACTTCAGACAGATTCACTTTGCTAGAGGGAAAGTGAATTATTTCAATAAGTATGGCTATTTCTCAGAAAACAAAACACAGGACTACCCTTAGGACCCAGCTCTATGGGACCTGGAATGGCCTTAACTCATCATAGCACTGAGATACTTACATATTGATATCTACTGCAGCACTATTTACCACAGCCAACTATAAAATCAACTTACAATCCATCAACTGATGTGTGGATAAGGAGTTTTTTTTTATATAAACCCAATGGAATTTTATTCAGTCAAAAGAAGAATGAAGTTATATCACCAGCAGGAAGATGGATGCAACTGGGTATAATTAAGAAACATTAAGTCTTGTTTATAAACAAATACCAAACTTTTTGTCTGTTTTAGTCTGTAAAAAGTCTTCCTATGAGTCCCTGACCCTTAAGTCAGTGATAACATTTTTGTGGGTATGAAATAATTGACTCATCGTTCACTCTAATTAATTTTAGGTGTTCAATAGAAATGTAAGGGCTTTCTCTCTATTTCTCTCTCCTTTACAGGCATGCACACACACACCATATGAAATTAGAAATAAATTTCTACTGGGAAAGGGGGAGGAAGAACAAGGGTAGAAAGGATGATGCAAGATAAAAAGGTTGAGTTTATAATACACTTTACAAACCTGCTTATATAACTTTCATTGCCATGTATGATGAAAATTTGATAATAAAAATTTCAGTTCCAAATCTTCTTTTAAATTTTTCATGTGTACTGAAATATTCTGTAAACCTTGTAAATATATAAAATCAAATGTCTCATTTTGGGTTTCTGTTGCTGTGAAGTGACACTATGGCCTCAGCAATTATTATTTTTTTTATTTCTTGCCACTTTATTAATTTATATTAACAGACACTTTTGGTTAATCTTTAATGCCATCAACCATGGGGGTAAAGTCTTTTATAATTAACACTAAATTACTGTACTGAAGCTGGATTTCTTGTCAGAGGTGGCCAGAAAATGTTCAGCACTGTGTTTATGCATCGTGAGCTTCTGTTATAAGCATCATGTGTTATCAAAGCTGTTTTAAACTGCTGACATCAAAGTTAGTTTTGCCAAGGCATTTGTGATAAAAAGAGGTATTTGAAAGACAAGCATGGCGTCACTTGTCTAGGAAGAGGCAAGTGGATCTCTATGAGTTTGAGGCTAACCTAACCTATCTATTGAGATCCAGACCAATGAGGCTGTGTAATGAGACTGTGTCTTAAACACATGTTTCTTGTGTTTTTTCTTTGTCTTCTTTTCATATGTTTGTTTGTTTTGTCCTATTCCAATTTGTTTCTGATTTATTTAATTTTTAAATTATTTTTATTAAATTTTAAATTTATTTATTAATTTATTTAATTAATTATTCTTTAAATTTAATTAATTATTTTTAAAGACAATCTTTTCTCATTTTACATACCACTCCCAATTTCTGCTCCCTCCCCTCCTCCTCTCCCTCCACCTCCCTTCCACCCCACCACCCTATCCACTTCTCAGAGAGGGTAAGGCATTTTATGGGGAGTCAACAAAGTCTAGCACATCACTATGAGGCAGGACTAAAGCCCTCCCCACTATATCCAGACTCAGCAACCTACTTTTATAAAGGAATGCATTTAACTGGGTGACTTGCAGTTCAGAGGTCTAGTTTATTACTATCATAGTGGGATATGGCAGCTTGCAGGTAAACATGGTACTGGAGAGGTAGCTGAGAATTCTAGATCTTGCAGAGGCAACAAAAAGTGAATTGAGACACTGCCCATGGCTTGAGCACCCCCAAAGTGACATACTTCCTCCAATGAGGTCACACCTACTTTAGCAAGGCCACACCTTCTAATAGTGCCACTCCCTATGAGCTTATGGAGGGCCAATTACATTCAAATCACTACACTAAATAGCCAAATTTCAAATAAGAACTTCTTAGATATGTGTTCTGGGGTTTATCCAACACACTCAGTAAAGTACATGCAGCATATACCTTATAACAAGAATTAGGCTAGACATGTTATAAAGATATATATATATATATATATACATACATATATATACATACATATATATATAGTTATGAGAGCATTTTGTGATTGTACAACTTTTTCAAGATGAAGGGTAATTTAAAATATGCTCTTGATTAAAGTTTTAATCATGCTAAAGTTTTAGATATTTTAAAGCTGATATGTTTTTGAAAATGTAAGGGAATTATTTTTCTATTCGATATATCTGAATTTTGCTACATTTGTTTCTAATTAATGTCTTCTTGGAGTTTCACTTATATTCTTTTGTTAAGAACTTTGTGATGCAAGTGAAATCAACCCATGTATAATTTAAAATGCATTTCTGAATGTATTATTACTATACAAGGTCAGTCTTTGCAATTGCTGGGCCCTCATTCCCTTATGCTGAGTGAAGAGGTGACGAGGATGCTGTATCTGGGCAGTCACAGAATTGTGTGAGACAAATTGTGTTCCTCTGGTACTCACCATAATATTAACACACCCTGATGTGCTTAACGTTTCACAGAGGAATGTTGCATAATATGATGCTATATTGAAAATTATATAGTTAAAATATTGTTAATTTAATTTTTCTCTCTTTCTCTTTTTTTCTGGCCTGAACCCTATCACAATTGAAATGCATCAAAGAATAGCTGTGTAATTTAATTGCCACAGTTAAGCCATGTAATAGGTGCCATATCTAGGTAGCTGTGGTCTCCGCGAGACTCCTGTGTCAGCTGTGAGCTCTCAATCAGTTTACAACATGAGTTCATGGGAGACTTTCTTGGACATAGACAACTCTTCCCTTTAAAATTCAAACAAAGATTTCTGGCATAGACAAAGTAGATGGTCTACTGGGCTCACTGTTACTGAGGCACTGTTGGGGGTTGCTGAGCATGGGAGATTATTCTTTGTTGAGGATGTGGTAGGATGAGGATTGGTAGATTTCCCTTGCTCTAGTTCATGGCTCACATCCCTCCATACATGGGCAGCAGAAACTAAAATTGGCGGGTGTAAAAATGTAAGACTTGGCTAGGACAGAGATATGTTGAGAAGAATATGGTGGGAGTTGAAGGGAGGAATTGGGGTTTGGGGCTAGATAAGGTATTTCATACATATATGAACTTCTTAAAATTCAGCATTGATAAGCACCCTAATTATTTGTGGTAGTAATGATGATAGCAGTGGGAGTTAATGAACCAGGGGACAACTTTCTAGGAACATTGTATTTTTGTTTTAGTACTTGCTGTCACATCAGTGAACTAATGGGAGCATCTGTAGGCTATAATCTCCACGTTATCCTTATCTCAGATAAATGACAGGAATGTGTGAACTTCTAGCCCACAAGTGCCGGGCAATGTCTAGTTTCTGGTTCCTTTACAGACAACAAAAGACATGATTAAGTTTGCTCTTGGGCACCATCATTTTGATTATTTTCACGGACATGTGGCTTTAAGGATGTGTGCAAGTGTTGGGTGGAAGCATCTAACCACCCACGCTTGGTGCTTGCCCTTCTCCTTTCAATATTCTTGAGACAGTTGTTGCTTTCCTTACCTTTGTCCATTAAAAATTGATGTGCAATATTTTTCCATATTTAGGAAATACAGTATGATTGTTTTGTACATGTGTAAAATGTAGTGCTCAAGTCACAGGAATCAGCCTTTTCATGTCGTCAAACATTAGTCATTTTATTTTAAAGTTAGATTTTTCATCGGTGTGTATTTTCATACAAAATAATGGGCTAAGTTGTGATGGGTTCTTATTTATATACAATATACTTAAGACTGTGGTGCATATGTGCTGAGTAACCCCGGCGTCTCCTTTTTATTTTGAAGTGCATCGTTAACTGCTTCCTGCTCCTGCCCCACCGTGTTACAGAGCACCAGCAGAATGGTCCTAAAAGATTCTTTGTTATGAGGTTGAAAATGGGGTTTCAAAATGTCCTGAATTGCAGTGGGAAAGCTCTCTTTTTAGAAATTACAAATTAATACATAAATGGCTTCCTTCATTTCTCTACAGTTGATTTTTAACATTTCATCAGCAGCTTTCCAACACTGTATTAATGTTTCCTACTTACTGTGAATACTATAGAACGTGCCTAAGGACAACATGTATGTTGACTATGACACACCAACAATACCTTATCAAAGTTGAGAATGAGCAAGCATTGGGGTAACTTAAATTCCCTTCTACGTGGGAGGCAATGTCAAGGTTGTTTCACAGAAAGTGTTTATGTAGATTTTTATTTTTATTTTATTTTATTTTGGTTTTTCGAGACAGGGTTTCTCTGTAGCTTTGGAGCCTGTCCTGGCACTTGCTCTGTAGACCAGGTTGGCCTAGAACTCACAGAGATCCGCCTGCTCCTGCCTCCCAAATGCTGGGATTAAAAGCATGTGTTACCACCGTCTGGCCAGATTTTTAATCTATATACATCTGATTCTACATTCAAAACTTTTTAGTAATATCAAAACTTTCTTCTGAGAAATAAAACTTTTCTACCAAAATTGTCATGAGGATTAAATGGGATATCGTGTGCCAAGAACCCAGTCTGGAACACACCGCAAAGAAATACTCAATAAATGTTAATTTATCTTCAGAAATACTCTAGGTGCCCCTTATATTTTAATCTTGTGTCCTTACATATTAAAATTATCAAGCAGCAATCATTATGGGTCCTTGGTGATTAGTGGCCTTTTCACAATAGATCTTCATGCTCTTTCCAGACCTTTAAAATGAAATTGCAACTTAATCCTTTTGTCTCAGCTTACTAAAACCTAAACCTATCTATGGATCCGAAATACGAAATAATTAAAATTTTCAGTGGACTTTATTTACATGTTATTGTCTATTTTCTATTTAGAATTACTCTTCCAGGAATCATTTTGAAATGTAGTAAACCAGTCCTCAATTCCATTTTCATGATCCAAATTCACTCTATTTCATATTTAGAAAAACCTTATTCAATTTCATATACATACGTAAGTATACATTACATTTTGTACATATGCACGTATCAGACTATATATACACAGTTCAAATTTTCTAACCAACTTAACCTCATTTGTATATACTTTCACCTATATTGATGTATACTTTTTACTTTGATTTTTATCTTTAGAATACATATATCAATAGTTTTTAAATACGGCATTTTATTTGCATTTTTCATGTCTAGACAAAATTACATTTTATAATTAACATTATAGGTTAGGTAAAGAGATATGATGATATTGTAGTCTACAGACAATTCAGGCAGAGCAAACATTTGCTCCTTCTGTTTATGATATTCATGCAGATTTCCTCTCCTAAACTAGCTTGAAGTACCTGAAGCATATGAGGACATCATTAAAACAGCACAGTTCCTCGCTTTCCTTTTCCAGCACTTACTAAGAATCTATCACTGAGCTTCCAGGTAAGAATAGACATTTGCACTCAGAATGCTGGAATTTGAAGTGTCTTTCAGAGTCGTGTTAGTACATTCTTTCAATTTATACAAGTGAGCCCGAGCTTCAGAAAAAGAGATAATAAAAAGAGTAGGCCTGCTCACAGGGTAAGACCAGTTAGTCCTCTGCTTATTCGCATGAGGGAGTTATGAGAGATGGCTCAGTGATTAGGAGTACTGACTACTTTTCCAGAGGACCCAGGTTCAATACCTAGCACACTCAAATGGCAGCTCACAACTATCTGTAATGCCAACATCTGACACCCTAACACAGACACACTTGCAGGCAAAACACCAAACAAATAAAAAATAAAAGAGGAAGCTATGTCTTTACATGGGTATTAATTTACCTTTGTTTCTGAACATTTCATATGAACTGGAATATAGCAGAAACTAGTCTTGTTTCATAGTTTCTAGCTCTTTAAAGAACTTTGACTATATCTGCACCACAGTCATGCCAAATGAATGAATGAATATAAGTAAGCCTTCTGTATTAGTTGCTTCTCTCATTACCTTGGCAAAGTACTCAACCCCAAAAATTGGTTGAATAGGAAAGAAGGGGCTAGGGATATTTTGCTCACAGTCCAGAAACACAGTCGATTACAGCAAGGGCACCATTGGTGCATTCGTAAGAGGAGCATACATGCTCACCACTTTTTCCTGTCTTTATAGAACTCGACTCAAGCCAGAGAATGGTGGTGTCCTATTTGCGGGCATGGCTTCATATTGTCTAGATCCTGTCAAGTTGATAGTCAGCATTTAGTATCACGGTATCATAAACCTCACTCCAAAAAAGTAAAAAAAAAAAAAAACAAAAGCAACAACAACAACAAAAAAACCACCTCTTATTGCCTTGGAAAGTCACTCAAGGGAGCTCATCCTTGTGTCTTTTCCTGGGTTTTCATTGTGAACCCATCTTGGAGGGTAAAGCATTTTTTAAAGTATGTGATTCTTGGCATCCAGATTGACACGGGGAAACCAATATTTCAAATTACACTTTTAAAAAGTCTAATTATTTTTCATATTTATTTTACATACTACAGTTCCCCTCCCTTCTCTCTTTCTATTTCCCTCCTGCTCACCCCCTACTCCAACTCCCATCCAGCTAAGTACCATGGACAGATCCTGATCTCCCTGCTAAGAACCTTACAAACAGACCAACCAAGCTACACAACTGTCGCATATACAGAGGGCCTAGGTAGGTCCCATACAGCTTCTCTAACTGTTGGTCCAGAATCTATGAGCTCCCATGAGATCAGGCCAGTTGTCTTTGTGGGTTCCTCTGACATGACCTCTGGCTCACACAATGCCTCCTCCCTTTCTCGAGCAGGACTCCCAGAGCTGGGTCCATTATTTGGTTGTTCGTCTCTACATCTGCTTCCACCAGTTAATAGATGAAGGTTCTATTATGACGATTAGGGTAGTCACCAGTCTGATTATAGTAGATGGCCAGTTCAGGCACTTTCTCAACTATTGCTAGGGGTCATAGCTGGGGTCATCTTTGTGGACTCTTGGGAGTTTCTCTGGCACCAAGTTTTTCCCCAACTCCAAAATGTGGCCCCTCATCAAGATGTCCTTTTAGGTGTACAAACTTTGATGCTGCATTGCTTGGTATTGAATTCCAGCTATGTGAGTAATTCCCTGTAAGCTGTCCTTGACCATGTTACTCATTCTCTATGACAGAGATTTTTTACCTCTTTTACCTCTAAGATACAATGAATAAACAAGATGATCATTCCTCAGTATTCATAAACTGCTTATACATAAAGATGATGTAAACACTAAAGGGTCATGAGAAGAGCCAGGCTGCCAGGCATGTTGCATGAAGAAATGTATGATAACCATGGACCACATACTTATTGTGGTAGTGCTGCTAGGTATCTCAAGCCATGGTGAGTTCCGTATGGCTCTGTTGGAAAGAAACATAAGGTAACGCCTTTCCATCTAGTTGATGGCATGAGGCTGGCTCATCCATCCTTATGCACTGACTTCACTGTGAAATGGTAGCAGCTCTTATGTTAACTTTATCTTCTTGCCCATGATTCATGTCCCTGACGATGGATGTTAGTGGGTTCCTACTGACAGAATCTGTTCATCACACATTTTGGTACCCAGTCATCCTTTTAAAAAATTGAACACCCAGAGAACTTTTGGCTTTAGCCTCCTAAACAGTTAATGCAAGGCAGTCTCCATGGCAAAAAAGGGAGTGTTTCGTGTGGGAAACATTCCCCTGCTCTAGCATAACCTCTCCCCTTCAATCCCTAAACAATTCGAAAGCAGTTTTCAAATCAACTCCAGATCTAACTAATCACAGTTCTATGCAGTTAATCTTAGATAGCAATTTATCACTGCACAGAAATCCATTCCATTATGTCAGTCTGATATTATGTTTTGACAATCTTTTTGTTTGACTATTAACATTGCTGGCAAATTCCTTAATAATTAGGCACAGAATTGATTAATAAGACTTAAATCTTAACAACTGGATCTTACCATTTTTGCTTGACATTTATTAAGGTTTTTGTCTTTTCTCAGGCTGGTAATTTAAATAGCACATTCTAATTGATTTGCATCTATCATCTACTTTGATTCCCTCATACGAGCTGTATTTGTACACATTGGGTAGTCTATGCTATGTAGTCAAGGGGAATCCAATCTGTCCCCAAATCTTTGCTTTGTTGCCGCAGATTATTAAGCAGTTCCACATTATAGACACAGAGAATGACTTGGGATTCAAATTAAAACAAGTTTAAATAGAGTGTAAAGCTTTTCTCAGCACACTGCCTTCTACATTAAATACCTGAATTAATGCACACTGTCATTCAGGCACAGGAGCCTCTGTTTTCTAGGTTCTAACTATAGGACCTATTTAAAAACATAATCAGGTTTAAGTAACATATTAAGTAAATTGCATAATTGTATCACTGCACATCATATCTGTTTACTATCTGAAAACACGAAAAGTTCTATATCCTGCTTATCCTTTAGCTATGACTAATATCCTGTGGATAATCTGAAGTTGTGTTCAAAGGACAAAATGAATATATTTGAACTTTAAAGTATCCAACCACTTATCTGTTAACTCGCTTATTTAGCTCCTTGATGGACTCTGCTATTCCTTAGATAGTTTTATATTTTTAATTATATTTGCTTACTTATTTGCTAGTGTGTGTGTGTGTGTATGCTATGGTGTGCATATGAAAATTAGATGAAGACAACATGTGTGAGTTTATTTTTTCCTTTTGTCATGTGGAATTCGGGGATCAAATTCATGTTGCCAAGCTTGGTAGCAAGTCTGTTTACCCACTGATCCTTCTTCCCATTTTTTGCTGTTTATTATTAATATTATTATTAATTATTATTATTATATGTTATAAAGTCATTCTCCATTTCTTTCTTGCTAGTAATATTTTACATTTCTCTTCTCTTTCCCCCTTTTATTAAAAATACATTATTTTCTCATAGAATATATATAGTTCCCCTCCCTTTACTCTTCCCAGTTTCTCCCCTCCTTCACTCCCCTCCAGTCTCATTTTGAAAAAAAACCAGGTTTCTAAGAGATAATAACAAAGCATAACAAAATAAAATATAATAGAAGTAAGACCATCATATTAAAGTTGGACAAGGTAATCCAACAGAAGGAAAAGACCCTAAGATAAAGCAATAGAATCAGAGACCCATTAGTTCAAATACTGAGGAGTCTCACAAAAATGCTAAAGTGAAAACTATAATATATATGTAGAGGACCTGATGAAGACCCATGCCAGCCCTATTTGCCACTTCAGTCTCTGTGAGTACATATGAGTTTTGCTCAGTTGACTCAGAGGACCTTGTTCTCCTGGTATCCTCCATCCCCTCTGGCTCTTAAACTCTTTTTACCTCCTTTTCATTAAGGTTCCCTAAGCTCTAAGAGAGGGGGATTTAATGGAGACATTCGACTTAGGCCTGTGTGTTCCAAGGTCTCTCACTATGAGACCTATGAGACTTCAGGGGCAAATTACATTCAAACTACAACATGTGGGTTCCATCTCATGTTCTGGGCCTTAAATCAAATCATATATGCTTTGTTTATTTGCACAAGCTTTGTGTCACCATTTACCAATAATTTCCACTTTTCAGTGTGGATTCTGATTATTGTAAACCCACGAGAAGGCTAATGACCTGCTCCCAGTGATAGGCTTAGTATGGAATTGAAGCTGCTGTCCACAATAATGCTGTCAGAGCTGTGCTCAGTGCTATGGCAAATCCCATCACATGTAGACTCACAAAGCCAAGCTCCTTCAGGTAAACAGGGACAAATGTCAAACAAATGATGGCAACTCCTATGTTGACTACAGCTGTTGACAGATGTTACACTTTAACATCTACATTATGTCCTAAGTACTGATGCTGTAATGTATGAGCAACCATCCGAATCTTCTGCAGCACAGTAAACTTCATTACTCAGGCATCAGTTACTCATTGGGCAGGTTTCTGGTTTTTCATTTGATTTTCTCAGTATTCCAATGTCATTGTGAGTTACATAGCATACCCTGATTGCCATGATTGGAGTGACTCCCTCTGGTCTCCCGTCTTTCCTTTTCATCTGCAACCAGCGGCATGGCTTCCACTCTCATTTTAATGATGGTACAGAATGAACCAGACTGATGCTCTTTTTAACATTCCTTTTGTGTGGTACTTGCTGAGATTCACTTGCTCCAAAGCAAACAGCAAGATCAGAGAAAGAGACCAAAGCAAACAGTGAGTGTCGCAAAGGGAGAGGCCAAAAAGGTGGATGGCAAAGGTGATAAGATAACAAAGCCCCGAGGAAATAGCAGCCTTTTCAGGCCCAATCTATAGTGCACTTCGGTTTTACAAAGTCCACATTACAAATAGAAACAAAAATTCTATTCCTAAAATGATTTCAAGTTGTTTTTAAAAATCTGTCTATCAAAAATGTTCTGGTTTATTTTCCAATTTCTGTTTCTTCTTTTATGCTCATGGCTTGGTGCCCTTCACCTGCCTCCTGTGAACAGTATTCAGCTCTTGAAGTTATCTGAGATAGAAGATGGAGAGAGAATGGCAGAGAGAATGGTCTTTACCTTGTTTGCAAACCCTTTTTGTTGTTGTTCTAATTTGCTCTCCATGGCTGTGATAAGCACCATGGATTTATGGTTAGTTTCCCATTACAGCGCATTATGAGGGAAGCCCAAGCAGGAACTTAAGCAGGGACAAAGAAGAGTGTTGCTTCCTTGCTTCCTTTTCCTGCTCATAATCAGCTACAGACATGTCCAGGAGTGGCACCTCCCGCAGTAGCCTGGAACCTTTCTTATTAGTTATCATTTAAGACAATACCATACAGATATGCTGAATACAAGGCTGATGGAGGCAACTCCTTAACTGAGGTTCCATTTTCCCATGTGTTTCTAGTTTGTGACAACTTGACAAAACCTAACCAGTTTGCCCCTTTCCAGAAGAAAACCAAGGGGAAATAAAACAGCAAGACAGCAACAACAGAAGCAGGAGCTTACTACAAATTGAGAACCCAGACAGAGTTTTTAAAGTAATTCCTTATTTTTTCAAAATTATAGTATAATTTTGTTATTCCTCTATTCCTTTTTCTTCTTCCAATTCCTTGCCTGTTATTCCCACCTTTGTTCTCTTTCAAATTCATGCCTACAGCTTCTGACATTTCTAGGAGACACGGTATCACAGCAAATCCCATCTGTCTCTCTCCTGCAGTCTTTCTTCCCCATCTTCTGTACCAATCCCCGAGTAAGACTTGTGATACAGGTAATCCAGTTGGGTCTGGGCTTCCACACCTGCTGCATTTTTATCAGTTATGTTTTTTCTTTTCTATAATGATCTCCACTTATTGCAAGAAAGAACTTTTCTTTTGGTAAGGGATGAGAAATGTGTGTATCTGTGGGTATATGACAAATGTTTAGAATGTAGTTGAAGACTATGTTACTTTAGCTAGTAAAGTGTTAGCTGTTAAGTTCTCCTTTAAGATACAGGATTTCACTAGGCCTGAGTAGTTGACCAGGTTTCCAGTATCAGGCATGATTTCCCTCTTGTGGAGAAAGCCTTAAGTCACTAAAGAGTTATTGGCTACCAACAAGGTGGATGTGAATTGAGGAACCTACTTACATAGCTCAGTCTCTAATCCCTTCTACTATACTGAGAGTCAAAACATCTTTGAATCATATAACATTTGGTAGATCATATTTGATAACATATTTGGAATTCCAGGGCCAACATGGGGCTTAATATAGTACATGTAAATGTGGATGCACTTTCATTTTGAAATTTTTCTCTTGTTAAAGACAGAAAACATGTAGGTTACTTTTCCTAGGGAACACGCCAACCTTAGGCCTAGAAAGAATTTAGCTCAATGTGACATTTAATTCCACTTTAGAAACAGTCTCCATGATAGAATTATGAACTTTTCTTTCTATTTATATACCCATTTCTGTTAATTGGTGGTTACATTTTTAAAATTGTGCATGTCACCCTGTGAGGCAAAGCAATTTTTATTCTAGAATCCTCTAAGACAGCGTATAGAGGTAGGTACATCAAAGAGAGCTTCACTCTCTTCCATTTGGGAATTGTGTATCTTTGCCACCTGCTTTTATATGTTTTGGTGTTACCTGATGAGTTCACGTACCCTGCAGTCATAGGTTCTACACAGATTCTAATAAGATGAACTTTGCACTAAGATTTCCCAGGGAGGATGAATTATTCCCTTCCTGTCAAGGTCATCCTTTCTGCTCCAGGTGCTAATTTGTGCTGCTCTTGATCCACTCAGATTATTGGTAGTGGAGTCCTTGGTACGTGCTCTATTGAAATATGACTAATGTATGAACTGTAACATTAAATTTCTAATCTAATCAATCAAATGGCATATATACGCAGGAGAAGCTTGGCTAGTAAAAAGATTAATTGCCATCTGCAATGAAAACTAACTCTCTATAAGGTGAAATATTGCATGTCTCCCACTGAAAGATGGAAACATGAACACTGTGTTAAGCTAATGACTAGTTCTGCCATTCAACCATATGGATTGCCTTTAAGACAAACTGCAATGAAGATTAAAGGCATGTAAAATCAACTCTCTATTAAAGCAGTTAGGGCTTTTCTCCAGATTCGACAGGAAAATTATGCAATCTGTTGCAAAACCAGGCACTCGTTTCCCAGATGGTGCAAGAATCTATCTAAGCAAACATTTCTTCTAGGTCTGGGTAACAAACCAAGCATATTTTTTTATTTTCTCTGCTTGATTATGCATCTGAAGACATTTACAGGGAAAGGACCTTGTAGAGTTGTTGTGGATTTGCATTGTAAAATTTCTCAATATTATGGTAATATACACTTCTGAGAGCAAACCTGAAGTTAGAAAGGAAAAGATGATATTCTTTCTGAGATGTAGTTTGTGATTTTTTTTTTGGCTGGCATATTCTTCTGTTTTCTTACAAAGGTATTTTGCATGTTTTTGATAAAAAAAAATAAGGCCAAAGTCTCAAACTTTGTTAATAATCTTTTGTTAATTAATGTGGACATAATTGCTTTATAGGAGGTCCATCCACTATGAAATATATTATTGGTAATACAGTAATGAACTTAATTATTATTGAAAGGAATCTTTAACAGAAATATCTTCACACTGGAATGGAAAAGCAGAAGAGAAATTTTTACTTATGTGCATGCTAAATATGACCTTGTCATATGTATGACAATGATGATCATTAGTGTAAGGGTTTAGGAATAAAGATCTGATGGTACTATCCTTAGTATATTCTCCATCAGTTTTCCTGGATCTTTTCCCCTGCTTCATGCCCAGCAATTACGTTTGTATCTCAATGGCTTAACTAATTTCAGAGAGATAATTTCCACTGCTTGGAAATTAACTATTTGAGTATTTTTTTCTAAGGCACCAAAGTTGCACCTATCATAAAATCATATCACAGGGCCTGGATGCAAATTGCTTGTTTTCATTCAAGAAATGCATAGTATGATTAAGTCATATTTGACTTAGTCTTTCTAATACTGATACATTTCTGATTTTGTTTTTTGCTTGCTTGATTTGTTGCAAATCAATGTAAAATGAATAAAGTTGTGACTAGTCTAGGTAAAAATGAACACCTAAATATGTGCAACCCAAACACACAAATAAATATACAGATTTATGTTAAAAATTATGTCAGAAAATTAAGACACACTACATTTATACTTATATACTAATGAGAGAATAGTGACTTTCTCTATATAAGCATATACAATACATGTATATAAAATGAATGTGAGTTTATACATCAGAATCATATATAGATCTAATTTCTGCTCATGAGGGTAAATACCACATACACATGAATAAATTATACACACATATACACATTCTTCTTTATATGTATATGTCTAAAAGTCATAATTCCAGTCCTCACAAAAGAAAGCTAAAAGAAACTAAATATTAATGGATTTTTTTTAAAAAAAAGATTCACATGTTTTTATTTTATCTGTGTGAGTTCTTGCTTGGTGCTTTCAGAGATCAGAAAAGGTTGTCAGTTCCTATGAAAATGGAGTAATAGATGGTTATTCATCATCATGGTGTAGGTACTAAGAATCAGACTTCAGTCTTCTCCAAAAACAGTATGTGTTTTTAAATGCTGTGGTGGTTTGAGTGAGAATGACCCCCATAAAGTTAAATATTTGACTACTTCATCCCCAGTTTGTAGAACTGTTGAGAAGGATGCGGGGGTATAGCCGTATTAGGGGATCTGTGCCACTGGGTACAGGTTTGAGATTTCATAAGACTCTTGCCATTCTAGGTCTCTTGGTCCACTGGTGATGCCTCAAGAAGTGAGCTCTCAGCTACTCCTCTAGTGCCATGTCTGCATGCCTGCTACCAAACACACTGTTGTCATGATCATTGACTGGAACCCTCTAAAACTGTGAGCCACAAGTAGACTCTTGCTTCTATATTGTATATATTGTCTTGGTCATCATGTCTTATCATGGCAATAGAAAAGAAACTTAGACAACTGCAAAGCTGTCTTTCCAACCTACATTTCTCATATTTATTCTTATCACTATTGTATATATACATGTGTGTATAGGTTTGCATGCCATGGTAGGAATGTGGAGGTCAGAGAACAACTTTCTGGAGTTAGTTCCACTTTTTCTACCTATCACATTGAATCTGGGGATCAAAACAAACACAGCCTATCAGGCGTGGTAGCAAATATATTCTTAACCTTTAAGACAATTTTGACAGTGTTTAATGGCATTTTTTGAAGTCCACTATTTGAGATCCATTGAGGTGATAGAACAAATCACTGCCCAAGCACTGGAGATGCAGGTTGATCCAAAAATAAAGCAGAAGTAAGTGGAGCTACTTTTATATGCTACTGAAGAATATATGGACCAGGTGCAAGAGTCAAATTCATAAGAGTTGACTAGTATCAAAAAGACTTTTTCTTTTTATGAGTTTTACCCTTATGTCACCCAAATTTCATTACTGAGATCGGAGACATGATCAGAGACCAGAGAATTTCTGAAAAACGAGAAAACCTGGTTGGAGACTAGTCTTTACCAGCCCTGTAGGTAAGAAGGGAACCACATTTAACTACTCCACATTTCTGCTGCCTTCCTGTGTTCTTGTGAGAAAAAGCAGAGCAAAGAAACACTTGTGAGGGTTATAAAAGTCAAAAATTAGTAAAGGACTGAGAAATAAATGTACAATCACAGAATAGTCCTCTCCTGCACCAAAATCACCATGAAAATAATCCTAGATATTTACAATAGTTAATAGGGTAAATAACTTGAAAGCTTATTCTCTATTTAAGGGAAATCAGACATATCAATGGGGAAAAAGAAAGAAAGAAAATTTCAGGACTGATATCCATTGCTGGTATACTAGAAAGATGAACATAATCTCATATTTTAACAAATACATCATTCTATTAGTATCATCAACAACAGAATTCAAACATGATAAAAGACTAGAAAAACTACAAATTTAAGATCTCAATAGCTTTTAGAATATTCAAACAAAGGATTTACCATAACCATGACCAACACACCTATCTAGCAAAGGAAAAATAATAGATAATATGCAAAAAACAATAAGTTATGCAAGGAGAAATATTGAAATGCCAAGAAAACATAAAAAGAAAATTCTAGGTACAATAGCAACATCCCAAGATGTAAAATAAATTACACACAAAAGAAAAGATAATATATTTAAGAATGGGCACCTTGAAAAGATTTAAGATGTGAGAACACCAGAAGGAATTGAAGCATGAATACAAGGAAATGGCTTAAGCAATAATAGCTGAGAATATTCCCAAATTATTGAGATCTAGAAAACTCACAGAATATCAGTTATAAAACAAACAAAATATACATCTTGATGTATTATAGACGAACTGTAGAAACCAAAGTCAAATTGAAATCTTGAAAGAATTTTATTTGGTTTCTCTGATGTAGCAGATCTCATGGAATGAATGGACATTTCAAAGGAGATTTCTTAACTTGACATGTGATTTAGGTCATGCAGTACAGCAATGGCATTATGCAAACTTGGCTGGTTAAGAAACTGGTGGCTCTTGAGTGAACAGGTCTGGGTACCTGCTGGCTGTTGAGTGAACAGGTCTGGGTATCTGGCGGCTATTGAGTCCACAGGTCTAGGCACCTCAGCAATCCCAGTCTTCTATAGAAGGACTGGAGGACTCCTGGAAAGCCTATAGACCCACCCAGACTTATGTTTTCTTTGACTCACATGGATACACAATGATAAGAATAAAATCACATCTCTCACCAAACCTCCAGCAAGAAGAGAGCAGGTGCTATTGAATACCTAATATAGGTATAATTATAATTGTGGTTTTGATAACAGCTATTTCTGGGAAGCTAAGAAGAAAGAACTTCCCTCCAGGAAAAAGGCAGAGAATATGTCAGATGCAGAAATGCTTCACTAGAAGTGTTGAAATTATTTCGTCAGAAATAAATCATGTTTGCCAAACAAGAAATCGTCCTAAACTCCTTGTAGTTAATGGTTGATAGGGATGGGAAAGGTACCTTCTTCAGTAGCATAGCTACTGCTATGATGCCCACATTCTATAAACAACCCAAACCTGTAAATAACCCAAGGGAAATTAACCTCCATCCCATACACAGCTGTAAAAGTAGATGGAGGGGACTAGCTGAGAGATAAGAAGGGATCAGTGGGAGAGAAGTTTTGGTTGCAAGAGAAAATAGCAGAAGATGAATATTGTAGAATGTATTATTTAAATGTATGAAGACATTATAATGGAATACATTATTATCGATAATTAATAAAGACTAATGAAGTATAAAGTAATCTGAAAGGAAATTTCATAGTAAGGATTATGCTAAAAATCTTCATATTTATTATTTTTATCTGTTCTATAAATAAGTATTTCAAGTAACAGTGTCTTGGGTGATTTTAAGAGAAACGAGTTAACTGGATGGGAGCCAGGTTACACAGGATGACTAGAAAGCATTGGGGAGACAATAAGGGGTTAGTTTCTCATTTGTTTCCCAGTGGATGTGAAACAGTGAAGCCTCTCTGACTATAGAGGTTTCTTCCCAAACCAAACGAACTTTCACAATATGATCCCACGAAGCAATTATGCTCCTTCATATTGCTATACAGTAACTGTAAACCTATATCCACACAAAACTTCTGGATAATGAATATTTATAACGACTTTATAATTGTCAAAAATGGGAGCAATCAAGATGCCCTTCCAAAGGTAAATGGAAGAATGAGCAGGGCATGTTGAGACAATGGAACAACATTTACTATTCATGAGAAATGAGTTAGCAAGGCAAAAAGAAACAATATAGAAGCCTAAGCACATTGTATAATGGAAAAATGAAGTTCACAAGACTTTTTATGATAGTGTAGCTGTATAATATTTTTGGAAAGACCAGACGGTAGAGGCAGTAAAGAGAAATCGGCAGTTGCCTTGACCCCAAGGTGAAATGTGAAGGGTGAATCAGAAGAGGGTGGGTGTTTGGGGCAGCAAAACCACTATGTAAATGGGAAACAATGGCCAGAGGTCATGCGCACATGTCAAAACCACTGGAAAGACAACACAGAATGTAAAGTTCAGGACAAGCTAAAGATTAGAATAGCAAGGCCAATGTATCAACAGCAACCTCTTAATTGAAGTGAGGACACTGCACTAGGGCAGATGCTGATATCAGAGGAAATGATCTGATCCTGGAGGCCAGGGTAACATACACATCTCATTGTTATCCGTTCAATTGTTCTGTAATTCTAACACTGCTAAAAAAAATACAATCTATCAATTATTAAAATGTTAACATTCAAACATTGTTGACACTCCAGTTGTACTGCAGACTAAATAATGAAAAGTTTTAGCCACAATTTTACTCTTCCGCCTCAGATAATCCTCTGTCAAACAAATGGATTCGTTATTGCAAAATCAGCAACCCAAAGGTCTTTCTGCTTTACCCACGCGTTATAGGTGTTGGAACTACACTGTAATTTTGGCATCACTACATTCCTGTACTCATCTTAATTCTATCACTTAAATTTTTATTTACTCATTTTTGATTTTATTGAAAATAGACTTTTCCCACATAATGTATATTAATTATGGTTTTCCCTCTCTCTACCCCTCCCAGATCCTCCCTGCTTCCCTTACCATCTTGATACATCTCTCTCTGTCTCTCATTAGAAAACACAGGCCTCTAAGGGTTTATAATATGAGCTAATTAACATAATATAAAAGATACAACAAAAACTAGCATATATAAGTAGAACACAATAAGCAAGCAGGAGGAAAAGAGCCAAAGATAAGATACAAGAAACAGATGTAGGTGTAGAGACCCATTTGTTTTCACAGTCAGGAATCCTATTAAAACCCTAAATCAAAAGTCACATTATATAAACAAAGGACCTACGTTAAAAGAGAAAATAATATAAATAAAATATATACAATAAAATAAAAGTTTAAAAAAAGTTAAGATAAAATTGTTTGTTTGTTTTGTTTTTAAAAAAGCCCTGACAGGACATTATTCAAAAATTCGACTGAGTTTATTTTCTGTTGGCCATCTATGCAGGACATGCAGCCCATCTTTCAGATTAGGTTTTTGTTTTTGTTTGACCTTTCTGGCTCCTACAATCTTTCCTCCCTCTCTTCAGCAGGATCCCCTGAGCTCTACTTAATATTTGGCTGTGGGTCTCTGCATGTGTTTCTGTCAGCTACTAGATGAAGCCTCTCTGATGACAGTGAGGGCATTCACCAGTCTGGTCACAGGAGTGGGCCAGTTCAAGCTGCATATTCATTATTGTTATGTGTTTTAAGTGGTGTCATCCTCGGGGATTCATGGGAGTTTCTCATGTGACAGATTTCTACCTGACCACAAAGAGCCCCGTTTTCCAGTCATCTCTTTTAGTATTCTCCCCCTCCTCTCACCCTTAACCCAGTCCATCAGGTCCCATCCCCACCTGCCCTCAGTCCACCCTGAGATCGTTTCTCCTTCCCAAGGAGATCCATGTGTTTCCTCTTGGACCCCCCTACTCTTTCTGTGTCTGTGGATTGTAGTAATTTAATTCATAGATAATATTCACTTCTGCGTGAGTACATACTGTGTTTGTCTTTCTGGGTCTGGGTTGCTTCCCTTAGGATGATTTTTTTTCTAGTTCCGTCCAAACAAGAAAACCCACCTCCTGAACTAATGTGTGTCATAGGAACTCACAGGTTCTGAACCAACAACCGGGGAGCCTGCATGGAACTTTTACATTTATATGACAGTTGTGTAACTTTGTCTACTTGTGGGATTCCTAATAATTGGAGCAAGTACTGTCCCTAACACTTTGGCTGCCCCTTGGGAACCTATTCCTCATTCTGGACTGCCTTGCCCGGCTGTAATAGAAGGGGGTGTGTTTAATATTGGAGCAATTTGATACGTCATGTTGTGTTGATACCCACGGGAGGTCTGACCCTATTTGAGCCTTAACTGAGGAGGTCTAAATTGGGGAGGAGAGCAGGGAGGGGAAATGCAGTTGAGATATAAAGTAAATAAGTAAAATACAACTACTAATAATAATGAAATGAGTAGTTTGTTTCTCCAGTGAGACTCCCTTGGAGAAAAATTAAATTTTCATTTGCAAGTGCTTATTGATTGGAGATGGCATTAGGTTAGGGATGGGGACATGTGTCTACTTCACCTTTCAGCTCTAGGGCCCTATCACATGCAAACTCATGAAGTCCCAAGGCAGGCTGCCTCATTCCTTGTTAGTTCATATGTGATCTCACAGATCCTGTTGGTTCAGAATGGTTTGGTTTCATGGTGCCCTCCATCCTTCTTTTTGTCTCCTCTTCCGTCGTGTTCCCTGAACCCTGAGGGGAGGTATTTGATGGAAATATCTCATTTGGGGCTTAGTGTCCCAAGGTCTCTTTCTCTCTTTGTAATGTCTGGTTGCGGCTCTTTATATTTGTTCTCATTTGCTGCAGGAGAAAGCTTTCCTGATGACGATTGAACAGGGTATGGCAGAATGTCACTAGGAGTCATTTATTGCTTTTGTTTCTTTTCACAACAATATTAGTTTTGCCCTAGTCTAGGATCCTGGGATTTCTGGTCTCATGTTCTTTGTCACCAAAGCAGCATAAGGTGTGGGACATATTTCTTGGGTAGGCTTTAAGTCAAATCAGAGATCGCTGGTTACTCCCATGAGATTTATCTCACCATTGCACCGGCACATATTAAAACAAGATAACATTGTAGATGTTGTCTACTGGGTTAGTGTTCATGTTCATTCTTTGGTAGCATGTCGAGTACCTTCCTGTATCAAAGACACTAGTGAGAGGACCTTGCTGTAGTTTGTGGAAAGCAACATACAGATCTTGCCAACAGCCTGGGTTGTTAGGCATTCCCATGGAAGCTCATTAGCCCAAAGCTCAAATAGATATAACCCATTTCCAGTATGGGAAGCTTCATTTGTGGACATGAAATGTCCAGTTGAGGCTTTGTCTCCCCTATTATTTCAAAATCTAATTTGTATCACCTTAATACATGTATTTATTTTAGGAAGCTTCCATTGCATTAGGTTTTACACTACCTCTGTAAAAGCCCTTCATTTTAACTATCTCTCCCCATATTTCCTCCCTTGTGCCCATCTTTCCTCACACTTCCCCACACTAACACCCCTGTCCATCTATAACTATTTATTCTATTTGTCTTTCATGGTGGTCTCTGTATGTTCCCTCTCCTCCCTTATTATATGCCTACCCTCTGTGGTTCTACAGACTGTAGCTTGGTTATCATTGACTTAATATCTAATACCCATCTGTAAATTAACATATTCTGTGTCTTTCTGAGTCTTGGAAACCTCATATTTTTTTCAAGCTTTATCCTTTTAAGTGAAAATTTCATGATTTCCTTTTTTTAACGGCTGAGCAAACTTTGTAGTTTTACTGTATTTTTTTTATCCAGTCTATTGAAAAAAATCTAGGCTGTTTCCAATCTCTGTTTATTATGAACAGAGCAGCAATGAAGGTAAAGGAGCACGTTTTTCTGTGGTGAAGTGGTGAAGATGAAGTGTCCTTTGGTTACATGTGGAAGAGTGGTATAGGCATATACCTAAAAATCTAAGTAGATCAATTTCCAGTTTCAAAGGAACCACCAAATCAATCGCCACAGTGGCTGTACAAGTTTGTCCACCACCAGCAGTGGATGAATGTTTCGTTCAGTCCACATCCTCACCAGTATGAGCGGTCACCTGATTCATTGATCTTGGCCATTCTGACTTTGTCTCCCCTATTATTTCAAAATCTAATTTGTATCACCTTAATACATGTATTTATTTCAGGGAGCTACCAAAGCAGTTTTGATATGCTTTTCACTGATGACTAAAAATGTTTAACATGTGTTTCTCAGTCATTTAATTTTTCTCTTTTGATAATTCTGTTTAGATCTAACCTCCATTTTAAATTAGACTATTTGTCTAAAAACCACTTATAAGTGAGTATGTATATTTGTCTTTTTGGGTCTGGGGTTACCTTACTCAATACGATATTCTCTAGATCCATCCATTTGCCCGCAAATTTCAAGTTGTCATTATTTTTTTCACTGTGTAGTACTCCATTGTGTAAATGTGCCATATTTTCTTTATGCATTCTTCCTTTGAGGGACATTTAGGTTGCCTCCAGGTTCTGGCTATGACAAACAGTGCTGCTATGAACATAATTGAGCACATGTCCTTGTGGCACGATTGAGCATCCTTTGAACATATACTCAAAAGTGGTATTACTGGGTCTTGAGGAAGGTTGCTTTCTAATTTTCTAAAAAATCACCATGCTGACATTCAAAGGGGCTGTACCAGCTTCCACTTCCACCAGCAATGCAATAGTATTATGTTTACCCTGCAACCTCTCCTGCATAAGTTGTTATCAGTGTTTTAGATCTTGGCCATTCTTACAGCTATAAGATGAAATCTCAGAGTTATTTTGATTTGCATTTCTCTCATGGCTAAGAATGTTGAGCATTTTCTAAAGTGTCTTTCAGTCATTTTAGAGTTCTCTGTTGAGAGTTCTCTGTTTAGGTTTGTATTCCATTTTTTTTTTTATTGAATTCTTTGTTCATTTCATGGCTAATTTTTTGAGTTCTTTGTATTTTTTGGAGAACAGTTCTCTGTTAGATGTGGGGTTGGTGAAGATCTTTTCCCATTCTGTAGGTTGCCAGACCCAGAAAGACAATTAACCTATGTACTCACTCAAAAGTGGCTTTTAGACCTAAAGCAAAGAAAACCAGCCTACAATTCACAATTCCAGAGAACCTAGACAATAATGAGGACCCCAAGAGAACATCATGGATCTAATCTACATGGGAAGTAGAAAAAGTCATGATCTCCTGAGCATGGGGACATTGGGAGAGGGTAGAAGGGGAGGGGAGAGCAAGGGAAAGGAGCCGAGAAAAATGTATAGCTCAGTAAAATCAATTTTAAAAAATTAGACTACTTGTTTTCTTGATATTTCGTTTTTTTTGAGTTATTTATATATTTTGAATATTAGTCCTCAATCAATTTTTAGATGGCATAAGTCTTCTCCAGTTCTAAAGGATTTCACTTTGAGTGTCAATGTCCTTGGCCGTTCAGAAACTTTTCAGTCTCATGAGGCCCCATTTAATAAATTTTGATCTTAGTGTCTGTATTAACAGTTCAGAAAGTCTTTCCCAGTGTAAAGATTTTCAAGGCTATCCCTCAATTTCTCCTTGATCAGGTTCAGTGTATATGGTTTAATGTGGAGGCCTTTGATCCAGTTGGGTTTGAGTTTTGTGCAGTGTGATAGATATGGATCTATTCACATTCTTCTACACACAGACATACAGATGACTAACACTAATTGTTGTAAGTGCTGTCCTTTCTTCAGTATGGATTTCTGGATTTTTATTAAAACGTCAGGTGTCCACAGGTGTGAGAATTTATGTCTGGGTTTTCATTTCTATTTCTAATGATCAGCAACGTCTTTGTGCAAATACCATGCTACTTTTATTACTATAACTCTTTAGTACAACTTAAAATTGGAGATGGTGATATCTCCAACAGTTCTTATTCTATTCAGGATTGTCTTATCTCTATATAATTCTGAATATTATTCTTTTATATACTTTTTGTTCTTTGAGCTTTCAGGTGTGGCTGTCAAGTTACTATAATGAGTTTTATTTTATTTTGTTTTTATGTATGTAGGCATCTTAGATCCAGCTTCACCATGTCCCATTAGTTTGGACATTTTGTTTATTAATTTTAATTCAATTCTAGAAAAACTTTAATTTCTGTCTTGACCCATTTTATTTCATTCAGTAGAGAGCAGTTGAGTTTCCATGAGTTTGTAAGCTTTCTGTTGTTAATACCCAGTTTTAATCTATGGTCTGATAGGATGCAGGGACCTATTTCAATAGTCTTGTATCTGTTTTTTTTTTTTTTATCTGAGCACATGGTCTCTTCTGATGAAATTTCTTTGAGGTGCACATAAGGACAAATATTATTTGGAATTATTGTTAAATAATCTGTAAATAGGTCTATTTGGTTATTTTACTATTTAGCTTTGGTCTATATAATCTGTCCGTTGGTTAGAGTGGATATTGAGGTCTCTGGCTCAAAGTGTGTGAGGGTCAATAAGTGACTTAAGCTATAGAAGTGTTTCTGTTGCAAACTTGAATGCCTTGAGTTTGGGCATAAATATTAAGAATTGAAACAATAGCTTGGTGTATTTTCTCTTTGATGAGTATTTGGTGTCCTTCCTATTTTCCTCTGATTAAAACAGATTTGAAATCTGTTAGATATTAAAATGCTTATTCCAGCTTGCTTTTTAGGTCCATTTTGTTGGGATATTTTTTCCTGTTACTCTAAAATGATGCCAGTCCTTAATGTTAAGATATATATGGATTTTCAAGGCAGGGTTTCTCTGTAGGTTTTTGGTTCCTGTCCTGGGACTAGCTCTTGTAGACCAGGCTGGCCTCGAACTCACAGAGATCCGCCTGTCTCTGTCTCCCGAGTGCTGGGATTAAAGGCGTGCGCCACCACTGCCCGGCAAGATATATTTCTTTGGATGTTGCAGAAGGTTGGATCACATTTTCTCATCCATTCTGCTCATCTATGGTTTTTGGGTTTTTTGTTTGTTTGTTTGCTTTTTGCTTCTTCACTAGGACTTTATTTTTTCTTTTTTTTTCCTTTTTTCTTTTTTTACTGAAAAAAAAAAATTAGCTTCCTCTCAGCCTCCCATTTGCCTCCCCCTCTTCCCACTCCTCTCCCCCTCCCCTTACTCCTCTCCCCCTTCCTCTTCAGTCTGAAGAGCAGTCAGGGTTCCCTGCCCTGTGGAAAGTCCAAATTCCTACCCCCTCCATCCTGGTCTAGGAAGGTGAAAATCCAAACTGGCTAGGCTCCCACAAAGCCAGAACATGAAGTAGTATCAAAACCCAGTGCCCTTGTCCTTGGCTTCTCAGCAGCCCTCATCGTCTGCCATATTCATAGAGTCCGGTTTTATCCCATGCTTTTTCAGTCACAGTCCAGCTGGCCTTGGTGAGCTCCCAATAGATCAGCCCCACTGTCTCCGTGGGTGGGTGCACCCCTTGTGGTCCCGACTTTTTTGCTCTTGTTCCCCCTCCTTCTGCTCCTCATTGGGATATTGGGAGCTTAGTCCGGTGCTCCAGTGTGGGTCTCTGTCTCTGTCTCCATCCATCGCCAGATGAAGGTTCTATGTTTGTTTGTTTTTTAATTAGGGGAATCGAAACTATTGTTTTCAAATACCAGTGAGCGGTTTTGTTGATTCCTGTTATTTTGACATTGTGATCTCTCCCTCTCTGTGTATGCATATGTGTGTTTCTAAATTTTTGGATTTCCTGTTCTGAAGTTATTTATTCCTTTTGTTTTTCTCTGGTGTGCTTAACTTTCTTTTGTTGAAGTTTTATTTGTAGTGCTTTTTTTAGGCTTAAATTTGCAGATAAATTTAATTAATTTTTTTTCATGGAGTATCTTATTTTTTCTATCTATTGTGGTTGAAAATTTGCTGGATATTGTAGTCTGGGATGACATATTTCATGTCTTAGATTCTATAAAAAAATCTATCAAATCCCTCTTGACTTTTAGAGCTTCCATTGAGAAGTCAGGTGTGACCTTAATAGGTAGCCTTGATAGGCATCTCCTGCTTTAGGTTAGGGCAATTTTCTTCTATGATTTTGGTTAAAATCTTTTTTGTGCCTTTGACTTGGGTTTCTTCATTTCCTTCTATTGTTATTCTCAGGTTTGGTCTTTTCATGGTATCTCAGATTCCCTGAATGTTTTTTTTTTTTTCTAGGACTTTTAGATTTAACATTTTCTTTGACTGATTTATACATTTCTTTTATTGTGTTTTCAATGCTAGAGATCCTTTCTTCCATTTCTTAAATTCTGTTGGTGAAGTTTTTCTGTTTGAGTTTCTAAATTTTTATTTTCAGATTTCTCCCAGTGTGGGTTTTCTTTTTTGATTCTATTTCCACTTTCATTTCTCGAACATTTTTTATTAATTTCTTTCCACTTTTGTTGTGTGCGTGTTTTCATAAATTTCTTTAATATAGTTATTTCTTCCCTAAGGTCCTCTGTCATACTCATAAAGTTAGTTTCAAGTTCTTTGTCTTGTGCTTCTGCTGTACAGTAATCATCATTGTCTACTGTGGTAGGATTTTTTAGCTTGATTGGAGACATGGTATTCTAGATGTTATTGATTGTGGTTTTATCCTATGTCTAGGCATCTGGATTTGGGATGACTGCAATTTTAAGTGCTGATATCTGGTCTTGTCATTACTGGGTCGATATTTGTTCTTTGGTTTGTCTTCCTCTCCCTGGTTTTAGGAGAGTGTGGTGATTGTCTGTTGCTTGTTAAAGAATTCCTCTGTGATCCTGCTAAGGGGTTCTAGTTAAAATATGTCTAAATATGTTGGAAATTGACACTTAGGGATAGGGATGAGCTAGGAGAGTATAGGAAAGTATGAGGTGGTTCACAGGATTGGGTAAGAAGGGTGTTCCATGAGGATCTGCTTATTCCCCTAGGAAAAGGGGTAGAAAGTGAGGACAGACCACAGCAGCCAGTCTGCTACTGAGCTGAGGATGAGATCAGGGCATTAGATGTGCATGAGAAGATGGAGACTAAAGATATGAAGCTTGCCACCAGCTTGTTCCCCTGCAGAATTGACTGGTGGGCTCCCAGGGAATGCCTGATGGATTTGGGGACTGGAAAAAAACAGAGTGGTAGGAAGGTAGTTTGGAGGGGAAGACCTCTATGATTTACTGGCGATGGGGGCAGAAAGGAGGAGGAGGTTAAAGCCAATGGTCTGCTGCAAAGTTTGGGGTGAGACAAGGGGATAGTGTTTAGAAGAGAAGGGTGTGTGTGTGTGTGTGAAGATTTGCAGTTATACTGCATGCTACCTTGGGGTGAAGTGGCTTGTAGACTTTCAGGGAATACCTGTTGGAGTTGGGAGCCGGCATCATAAAGTGGAAGAGAGGAAATTTGGGGGTGAGGATTTGTGTGATTCACTGAATGTGGGGGCAAGAGGAAAAGGAGGCTGCAGGAGGTTGTGAACTACACAGTTGGAGATGAGACTAGGGGATTGGTTTGTAAGAGAAAGTTGAAGACATGCAGTTAAACTACTTGCTTTATTGTCGGGAGTACTCCACCACGTTTAAAATGTGGAAAAAAAATGAAAGTCCTTTCAATTTCTGACTTTACAATTCTGTATAGAATCCATCTTATTTAAGTAAATGTTTTCAGTACAGATTTTATTATTATTGAACACATAGTTTTATATATTGCTTTATTCATTTAAAATGCATTTTCTTCAAGAAGAATATTTATTTATTCCTTGAGGGATACAATAGTTCTTGGATAAGTAGTTCGCAATCGTGATAGAGAAACATGTTTATTACAAGATAGCTGAAGTGTGTGTGTGTGTGTGTGTGTGTGTGCGCGCGCGCGTGCGTATGTGCACATATACATGTGTGTGGGTGTGTGTATACAGAATCCAGAAAATAGTGTCAGATCCCCTGAATTGACCATGGTGATTCACTCATTGTAAGTACAGGGATCTCAACTTGGGTCCTTTACAAGAGCAGCAGAGCAGTGTGTGTTTTTAACCACTGAGCCATCTCCCCACTCCTCATCATATATATTAGGAGAACAGTTGTGTGACAGACTTGACAATAAGTAATAAAACACTAAAACACACACAAAGTCTACTCATCCTATCATGTTTGCCTATATTATATGCAAGCAGAAAAAAATGTAGATGTTACTGGCCCCCAAATTAGACTTCTTAGAAGACCTTTGAAAGGGGTCTTTAGTAAAAAGCACCCAGCCAAATCTAAGACTTTTACAATATACATTTGAGGTAAGCCAGACTGTATCACTGACTCTAAGAATACTGTTAAGTTGCTGCTGTAGTTATAGAACAGAGAGGGATCTGGGAATTTCCCATGAGAAGTGCATAGCTACTTAATTGCATTAGATAAGAATTGAGAGATAACCATTTAATTAGAACAGGTTAGCAGTACAGAAGAAGAAATGGGTTTATCTCTAAAACAGTGGAGGTAGAATCAGGAGGCTGCCAGCACAAATGTAATCCTTCTTCGTAATGTTCACAAGTAACCCTGCTCTTTCACTTGGGCTCCCCTCCTGATTTCATAGAAGGGGCTGCTAACTGATCTGGGTTTGCGTTATTCTTTCACAATTACCTATATTTCACTTCTAGACTCCATGACTAAAACAGGCCCAATTTCTGATAAGCTATCTGATAGAGTTATTTAAAACGGAGGTATTTAAGAATTAATGGGGAAATGGATGCAGCGAACCAGTTCTAGGAGAATTTGTAAAAGTTCCCATGAATATTTTATGGTTAGTTAGTGCTGTGTTGCTGTAGTTTGCTTTAGCACTTATTATCAGCAATCTAAACTCTTCTTTAATTTATTTCAGTATATGGACTCTTAGAACTGTATATTAGATAAAATATATTATCTGATGTCTTACAGAAGCTTCAAAAGTGGTTTTAAACATTTTTGAAGTTTTAAACTTTCTGTTTGATATATGTAGTACCCTGTGTAGCTACTGCCTTTGTTTTACTTTCCCTGTGGTTTTAATTTTAGTTTTAGGAGATACCATTGGTGTATCTAAAAGTGAAGAAAACTATGTGCCAGTTTTCTGTGACTACAATTCCAAAGCCCTGTGGGACTGAGCCATGTTCTCTATAAACGCTTCAAATCTAAGACCTTGTGTTTCTTTGTTTATTTGTGTGGTCTCTGTATTCATTTTGACTCTTTTTTTGTGACATATGTCAAATACAAGATTTACTTGTGTGAAGTTTTTTCTTTTTAAAAATTTAGGCTAGAATACAGAATGATGGCTTTCATGACAACACCTTCATAAACATACAATTTTGAATTTTTTTCTTTTTATTTCTATAGTAGCATACAAAGTAGTTAATTGCACTATGATGGTTTTATATACACATGTCACTTTACTTTTCTCATTTTTGCCTTTCCCCTTGCATTTCTCTATATAAACCCTTTAACAACCCTTTCTGGTTTCCTTTCTTCCCCAGAACATCATCCCTTTTTCATTCATTTTATACATATTCCATTGCTCTCTCTTTTTCTGTTTCCTTTACCTTGTAATATATATTCATTTGATGGAACTTTATTATTTAATGAAGATTTTAATTTAAACTTTCAGGCATATGTTAAATCCCTTGATTTAAGGTTTTCTTAGGTCTTTTTAATAGTGTTTTTCTTTAACTCAGATAGTACTTGTAGTATATTCTTATTGTGCTTCCTAATTTAAAAAATGTGCTCAACATCTTTTTTGAACGTTCTTTAAACTTTTCTTGTAAAAGGCAAAGTAATAAACAGTTGTAGTACATGCTATCCTTTCTTATGTTTGGGAAGCTGAGGTGGAAGGTTTGTGAGTACTTGTATCAAAATCTGAAAAATTTAAAAGGAGAGAGAGTAAGTGTTTTAGGGTCTCGAGACATACAGTCTCTGTTGTAAGTACTCACTTTGCCTTTATAGAGAAAAAGCAACAATAAATAACAATAAAAATTATAAAAACAAAGGACCTATAGGATTTGGTTCTTATTATTAATGCCTGAGTTATATGAATGGATGCAATACAATGTACAAATACATACAACAAGGGACAATTTTGAAAAATAACTTAGTGTAAATCTCCTGTTTAATTATCTTTAATTGATGTAGCCTTAATAACTAGTCCTTTCATTTCTATGTATGATGTAGTATATTTGCTAAAACCAAATATGCACTACAAACTCCATGTACGAAATAAAACAGGAAGGAAAGAAACAATAGACATCAAAAAGTTTTAAATGTGCCAAAGGGAAATATCTATAAACATTTATATTTTTCTCTTTCCTTTTATGTGTATGTGTAAATGGCTTGGGTGTGTATGTGTTACGCATCTCTGAAGACACACACATGTGCATGCAGAGGTCCAAAGTTGAATCAGTGATATTTCTCTATTGGTCTTCCATTTTATCTTTGAGGGGTGGAATGCCATTAAATCCAAAGCATGCTGATTAAAGCTACTCTTGC
The DNA here is from genome assembly GCF_037038515.1 of Microtus pennsylvanicus. Taxonomy (NCBI): domain Eukaryota; kingdom Metazoa; phylum Chordata; class Mammalia; order Rodentia; family Cricetidae; genus Microtus; species Microtus pennsylvanicus. The sequence goes on from NC_134584.1 coordinate 99,432,398, forward strand.
CAGCAATATCGCTTCCAACACAACTTCTGTGCAGTGGAATTACAGGTGGTCACTATGTCCACCAGGCATTTTTTGGGCCCTCAGGATCCAATCTAGTCTAGTACTTTTGCATACCTGGCAAGCATTATAAATGCTGACTTGTCTTTATATACCATGATTGATTGTTGTGATAAAATTTGTTCTTAAAATGGGGGCTTATTATAATAAATCCCCAAATTTGATTCTAAACTTTACTTAGATTTCATGCATGTTAATTAACCTTCTTTAAAGTTTCTCACAACTTTACAAGAGTTGAAATGTCATCATTCTCATTTACAGGTGAAGAAAGTGACATGTGGAGGAATAACCCACATGCCTTTGATTGCACAGTAATGCATCCATTTTTATAGAAACCAGGGCTATATGAAAGATTTACAAAATATTAGAACCACTGATAGACAGTTTTTGATTCTACAGAGATCAGATGTACTCTCTCTTAATTTTACTATGGTTATTAGTAGCCACTATTTCTTAATTACTTTAACCACACTATACTGAATAATTAAATCTTAAATCCATTAAATACAATTAATTTCTTTATCTATACCTCCAGTTAGTAGAATATGGCCTCTAAACAGTAAGTTCTTATGTGTAGGCCAAATTCACTATTAGTTATAAGAAAATTAGCTTATTTTAGCTTTCAGCCCAACCAGATCATCTGCATGCACGTAGGAAGATTTGAGATTGAATGTGGCTTCTGTCCATTAAAGCAAGTGGCCCATTGCTGGGGTCCAGCTCTGGATACGAGCAGAGTCTGAAGATGCATGGAGGCAAGAGTGGTGATGGGAAGCATCAGATGCAGGACACGTCTTAGTTTTGTTTTAGGGGAGATGTACGAAGAAGAAGCACATCCCCATCTGGGATGCATGTTCCAGCTGGGGCTATAAGGAGCAGTTGAGGGAGGAATGAGTCAGACCACGATGGTTGGGAGAAACTTGCAGCCTGACTGACCTGCAGATAGAGTGCCTCTTAATTTATACAGGATTTAGTAAGCAGGGATACATTAATGATGTTCCAAAACATAGATCATATTATTTTTGTTTTTGGACATGAGTTTTACTTCCTTTTGCTCATTTTTGTTCATCATTAACAAACCATGACAGAACAGAGTTATTATTTTCAATCATTTTCCTCAAGTTTTGACATCATTTATAAACAGAATTATTTTTTATAATCATTCTTACTCATTAACCCCATACCTCAAATTTTAAGAATCTAGAGACATATGACAGTCTGTTCTCAGTCTGGTAGCTTTTGTGTCTTCAAGGACTCTGGACCAAAACAAAGTCTCCAAGCTAGTCTGAGCAGATTGCCATGTCCCAAACAATGTTTTATTAATTCTTAATGGTTAAAGTACTGAACAATTCCCAGCCCAAAGATGTTGTAGTTATTATTCAAATTATGGCATAGTACAATGTTTCTTTTCTATATCTTTATAGAGCTTGTCTATATGTCTAGTCCTGGCACTCTGTTGTTCCTTGGTCACATGACACCATAGTGGCTCTGCATGTGTTAACTTTTCTAAGAAAAGGAGGTCCTGAAATCTCATTCTTTTATCATCTTTCTACTCCATATTTTGCTCATCAGTATAAATCTTTGTAGGACAGAAATAAATTTAGCTAATCTAACCTTGTTGCTGTATATGCCGTGTCATTGCCAGAGTGCAGTGTGGGGAGAAGTTTGCAATCTGATCTGTGGCCAAGTTCTCTAGCTCACTGAATGTTGTTGACTCTTTAAAGTTTACTTTGCTTTTATTATCTTGTTCTTGTGTAAATACAGGGAGAGATGTTTCCAAAATGTCTCAAAGCCTCATATAGAGACCTTTGTCCTCTTTATGTATATCACAACCTCCAAGGAATAAGGAAGACCTTCAAGTAGATAAGGCTATCTCCTAAAATCAGTAGGGGTAGCATGTTCAGGACTTTTTAAGGGAAGCTGAGAAGCATCATTCCTGAGAGAGGAATAACTCATAAACGATTCATATAAAATTTTCTGTTAATCTAATATACCCAAATTGTACAATTGGAAATGAAAATCAAAGATGGCACAGCAGCTACCATGCGGCTCAGCTTTGCTGGATGTTTGTCACACCGCTGTGCTGGCTTTATGACTTCTGCCATTCCCATCAGATATGCATGGCTCTGCCAGCCCATACTCAGTAATCCGTGGTTCTTATGAATAGCTCTTTTTTCCCATGATACTCACAGAGATACCATGTAATTACCTGTGAACCTTCCAGCAATGATAGAATTCCCATACACAGCTTACAGCTCCTAAGATTCCTAGACTCAAAATTGCATTTATACATTACCAGGTTCTAAGAGACTTCACTGTCGTTTACACATTCTCCTCAAACTCAGAGCCAAGACCCTGGGTCCACCTCAGATTTTGTTAGACTTCTTTTCCTTAAGAATTCCATACATGTAAATAATGTATATTTACTAATTCCACCCTCTACCTCATACGATACCCCCCTCAATTATTTTCTTTTTCCTTTATAACATATTGAGTTCAGCTAGTGACATGCTAGCAAGGGCAACTCACCAGGGACCATACACTTGAAGAAAATGGACTTCCCTTGGTAGCTATCAATTGCCAATAGTTCTCTGCTATGAATGGGGCGTCTCAGCTCCCCTTACACCCATGGGAGATTGTTGATTGGCTTGATCATGTGTGGGTGTCGTGTGTCCTGCAGCCAGGGCTGCTGTAAGCTTACGACTACAGTGGTCCTGTCATGACCAGAAGACTCTTTCCCAGCTGTCCTTCCCGATTGTTTTCTTACCAAAGAAAGGAGAGATGAGGCAAATTACAAAGTATTTATTGTCAAACATATTTGTTTAAAGTTGCTTCTTTTCTTGAGAATAGGCATTTCTATGTTTCTACTGACAGAATTTTCTCAAAATGAATAATAGTATGATAAAATATTCAAATCCACAGAGAAAACAAAGCAACGCATTACAGAAAAAGTTATCTTAACGATATCAGATTTCAGGATATCATAAAATTAAGTTATAATATTTTTATTGATTTAATAATTGAATAGAAAGTATGAAATTTGTACTTAATAAATTAATTTTTATGGAGGTTATTTTGTTCTTTGGAAGTATTAGTTGCAGGAGTGTTGGTGCATGCAGGAATATTGTTGCTTATTGTATTATTCAAAATGATAAAGTCAGTTTGGGATATAATCAGAATCTAAAATAATATAATGAAGGATCTTTTTTAACATTGGCATTTAAGTTTTTGTTTTGTAGCACAAATAATAAAAACCCAGAGACAGAAATTGGGGTTCAACCTGAAAACCAGAAAAGCAAAGCAGCCAAACCATTAGAAAAGTCTTAACTTTACTGAGGCTGTGTGACCTCAAACTAAATAGACTAAATCTCTCTCTCCTCTCCTTTGTATTCCTTCTAGTGCTGGGAAAAGAGGTGTGACTCCCTAGGACTGGGCTTAAAGGTGTAGGCCACCACTACTTTGATTTGATTCTGCATTGATCTTGTGTAGCCCAAGATAGCCTTTAACTCACAGAAATCCATCTTACTTTGTCTCCCAAATCCTGGGATTAAAGGTATGTGTCACCATTACTTGACCTGTAGTGTCTTATCTTTGTCCTTGGACTTCAGGTTAAGATTTATTTATTAAAATACAAGTACTATGCCATTGAGCTGCAGCTTTTAATCCTTGGCACTCTTTCTTCCCCTTCTGAAAAGATGATCAGAAGTCTGATATCTTATTCATTGGTCCAAATGAGAGATTTAAATTAGACAAGTCCCTGATTTCCCAAGTGGTCTCTCACTTAACCCTAAACCCTAATCACAGTAACAACACAAGCTAGTCTCCTTATCTTTACAACTGAAACTTTCAGAGCATCCTTGAGAAGATTGCTCTTCCATCCCTATAGGATCAACTATGTCAGTAATAAATGTTGCCATATTTTTGGTTATGAGTAAGGTGGAATCAGTTTTGACATCTAAAGCAAACCGGATTTTTATCCTTCCTGGTCTTACAGGGTTACATCAGCAGGTGAACTTAACAGCAACCGATTTATTTCAGATTATGTCAGGTTCTGAGTTTCTGCCTCTTTCCTATATGACTGAACATCTCCAGCATACCATCACCTGTTGCATTTTAAGAAGCAGGAAAGTAATAAATAGAAATAAAATAAGTTTATGTGACTGATGGGAATATGAATTATCACAAGATGGCAGAAGATTCAGTAAAATAGAAGATGATCAAGTTTACATCGAGATTATCCAATCCCAAGGGTTTTGGCCTGTGTGTGTGTGTGTGTGTGTGTGTGTGTGTGTGCACATAAACATATATATTTGTAAGCAACATTAAATGAGCTTAGAAGGCTGTATTTATATATGTATATATGCACACATATAAAGGTATATGTGCATGTCTTTATGTTTGTATGTGACAATAAGAGTCCAGTAACAGAAACAGAGAGAGAGAGAGAGAGAGAGAGAGAGAGAGAGAGAGAGAGAGAGAGAGAGCGAGCAGGGAAAATATAAGAGGAATTGAACCTGGGTGAAGGAAGGTTGGGGATGAAATAAAGACAGTACTCATGTATGAAACTTCAAAAACATTAATGAAAAAGAAGATTTGAAGCTTTGTCAATTGTGGTCTAGGAAGTCAAGAAACCAATGTGACTCAAGAAAGAAATAACTAAAGAAAAATCAACCTCAAAATATGTAGAAGATAGACATGAATTTAGGAATAAACTAATGGTGATAGTGGAAATTAGATGATTACAATAAAATCTTTATTGCAAAAGTAGGGATGGGGTAGGTTTATGTAGAATTTTATGTATTGTAATTATGTTCCAGAAAAGATACTAAAGTAATTAAGTGTTTAAAAAACCCACAGTAGCAAAATAAATACCTTCCTCAGAACTATAGATCTTCAACACAAAGACAGATTATCAATACTAGATTACCAGATTGTTTTTTATCAAAAAATCAATTGTTTAAACAAGTTAAAAGGAACTGTAAGTACTAATGATACAAAACGTTATTGAATAAATTTGTATTTATTTATTGAGTTTACTCTTTTAAGATCCAGTGAATTCTGAGTATTGGTGTTTGAATTTATGAATTGTCAGACTGTTCATCCACTCTGGTCAAAGAGGCTAAGAGGAGGAAAGATATATATAATTTCATAGTTCATTGGCATAATGAATATTATTAAGTTAATTAGTTATTATTAAAATAACACTCCATACCAGACAGACTAATGACTCTCTGGGATCATGACTCTGTTAAATTTCACCTAAAATGTTTCCATAAATTAAAGACATTACAAGTCTTTATCTTAAGAGTTCATGCACAATTATTTCCTAAGTGCACTTTGATTTTAAAACAATACTACCCTTGGACTTTTATTATAAAAAGACACATAACTAAGTCATGTAGAATGTATAAAAATGAAGTCATTAAAATGAGTTTAGGCATGTTTCACTTACCTCAGAATAATAAATAAAGGAGTAAGTTGGCTTTATGTTTATTCCTGACTTTGATGAATGTCTGTGAAAGAAGGAAATGTGACTCCCGCGGGAGACACAGATGTGCGGTGGAGCAACTTGACATAGAAAAGGACACCTTGGCTATTCTTATATGATTTAAAATCCTCAAATCTTTAACATACTAATAAATGATTGTGCCTGATAGATGGCTCAGCAGGTAAATGTGTGTGCTGCCAAGTCTAATGGCCAAAGTTTGATCTCCAGGACCACATAGTAGTAGGAGAGAAGTGAGTTCTGCAGGTGTCCGTTGACCTCCATCAATGCATGCACACACACACACACACACACACACACACACACACACGTGCCAAATAGATAATGAATGCGGAAAGTTTATGAATATACACGAATCAAAGTAAACGAAAGTTCAGTTTTCTTTTGAATTTGAGAAAGAGTTATGGTATTTGACATATGCAGATTGAGCCCATGTTGTGTCTTCTGGAATTCTAAAACTAGAATTTCAGTCCAGTGTAGTGGCACATGCCTTATTCCCAGCACTCGGGAGGCAAGGGCAAGCAGATCCCTATGAGTTTGAGGATAGCCTGGTCTACCTAGTGTGTTCCAGGGTTGCCAGAGCGACACAGTGAGACCCTGTCTCAAAAAGTTAAAACTCTCATCAATATAATTTAAAACTCTTATAAAGTCTTGCAGGCTGTCAAACACATGTAGTTCATATAAGCAAAGGTATTATGATGCTGATAGTATAACATCTACCATGCCTTCATCTAGAAAAGGTGATGGACTCTTTGTCTCTCTGTCTCTTGGGAAACAGAGAAAGAGGAAACATGCTTGGAGAAAGACAGTTTGCTCTTTTGTTTAAATCCAACAATGACCAGGGGACCATCATTGCACATATGAAGAGCTACAAGGTTCTCTTTTGATGATGAAGTTAATGTTCAATGAATTGTACATCCTTGGATGCTTAGGATCTACGCCACTCAATACATGTGGCCCAATTTTATCAGCAAACCAAAACTGCAGGCAGCTCCATTGTACACACTCTAGTGAAACAACATATAATTCTAGCAACACTCAGGATTAAAGAAAATTGAAAGAGTATTATGAAGACTCTATTCCAATCTGTTTTGTATTATTCCTTTGAACCCTTTTCTTCTTTTAATCCTACGATTAAATTAGAGATATAGAGTCTTTGCCTTGTGCTGTGTTTCTTCAAAGAGTTTCCACAACGTTTGTAGATAAAATGGAAAAAACACAAGAATAATTCAGAGTGATCAACAAGGTCTGGATGTTTTCTAATATAGAAATAGTTACATATTTCAAGATGAATTTTCCTTGTTTAATATACTGGCATATCATATTTCTACAGAAAGACACATTGATTGCCTGGGAGAAGTAGAATTGCTCAGGAGACACAGCTTTTATTGGCCAGCTTAAAAAAAAATACGATTTACTGAAGGCCATGTTCGTGAATAATAAGGCAGAAATTATTTAAAAGCATTAGACAGTATTATTATTTAATAATACTGCTTATTTTGCTTAGTAAATATTTAAATTGGTTTGCTCTAATGTGATAGTCCTTTAAATTTTATGTAACACAAATAAAATTGTCCTTGCAACAGAAACTTCTGTTTTTCTTGGCTTTTTACTCCCTTTTGTTGTGGTGGCACCCAGGATCCAACCCAGGCACTGCATATAGACAAGCATTCTGCCATTGTCCAAATCCATTGCTTTGAGAAAGGAGAGAAAGAGAGAGAGGGAGAGAGACAGAGAGACAGAGAGAGACAGAGAGACAGACAGACAGAGGAGAGATGGTAGATGGGCAAGAAAGATCCTTATTTGTTGTATTATAGTGAGAAAACTATGTCTCCATAATTACTAACTTCTTGAAATAGTCTTCTTTTAAGATGTACAGTTGAAGTGGTAAGGAAAATTCGTATTTCTCAACTGCCTAGTTACCCAATTAATGTGCTCCTTCTAGATAAATCATTTTGATCCTAAACAATAATTATTTTGCAAACTTACCTTTGTTTTCTAATCATGGAGGCAAAATTTTATATCTACACTCATCTATTTTCCCCATATGCTCACACCTGTATCTTACTAATTCGTTCCTGTATGATTTTTGCATCAGTATTTTTATGCATTGTTCCTAAATAAGAGGTAACAAAGAGCAAACAAAAGCAAAATGACAAATTCAGATTTAAGAATCACAGAAAAAAAACTGCATTGGGTTTAAATGATTTTTCAGGCTAGTGCATCATTTTTTTTTTTTTTTTAGCTTAGACTGTTACAGATACTCAAATCTAAGAAACTGTTTTTTTTTTTCTGAGATTTACAAAGAATGTGCATGCGTTTCCATGTCTGCATGTTATCTGTGTACAGGATCCCACAGAGGCCTGAAGAGGGGCATTGGATCCTTAGTACTAGTTGAAATCTTTTGGATGTGGGTGCTGGGACCTGATATTAGATCTTCTTGTAAAATAGTGGAAACTGTTAACCGCTGAGCAATACTCCAGCCATAAATTCAAGAAATTTAATGGCTTCTAAAATAATACAACAAACAAACATACAAACAAAAACCAGGTACTGTGAGATAATCCTTTATGAACAGATGTTCATAAATATTAAGCAGAATAACTAATTTCCCAGTAAGTAGATTTTGTTTTTTTCTCATATGAAACCTTAATCTTTCTAATGGCATTTCCAGCTATCATGAAGGCTGCAGTTTTCTGGCTAATCTACCACCTGAAAGTATAACATATAATCTTGCTAAGTTGCTAACTTGCTTTCTTAGGAACAAAATGAATCTCAGACATAGAGAGCTTACATGCACGGTATCTGAAGATTAAAAGATCAGGGCGAAAAATAATATTTGCCATTTACTCTGTGTCATTCATATATTTATTTCAACCCTTATACTACCAAGCATACATAGTTCTTGTTTTAATTATAAGAATACTGTGAGATGTTATAGTTAATGCTGCCTTCCAAAGATTTATGTTTTTGATTAAATTGGTATATATCACTATAATCTCCCTAGTACAAGTTTTCAAAAGTTGATAGAAAAGCATCCTTAAGATGTAAGTGACAGTTTTAGTACATAAGCCACAATTTCCATTCATGGAGCTAACATGAAGCTAATAATTGTCTATGGCTGTATTAAGCAGAAGGAAATAAATAATGTAGGCATGTGCAATCTAACAGTGCATATCTTTTCTCCACGAACTCACGCTATATTAATGCTGATAAACTGTCACCACATGATCAAGGAGGCAACTGTACTCATCCGTGTTTCGCCCCCATTCAAGATGATTACTTAATCTAAGATACAAGATCTATTTCCCTTACCCCAGACAATAGGAATGAATAGGGGAAGCTCCACTGGAGTGGCACTCTGGGAAACCTGCGAAATCTAGTGATTGTCCCTTTGTCAATTCTGTAATCACAGACTCGAATATAACTCCAGAAAGTTTAGAGATACAGTGAACTTAAATGAGGACAGAGACTCATGACTGCACAGGATTTACATGCACCAACTACTGTACTAATGTAAAAATTATGAGACACTACAAATTTGTTTTCAAATAACTATAAGCAGTATAGATAAATGATGCTTCCTATAATTTCTCAAGGTCTTGTTGAACACATTTCTCCACCCATTGATGCAGATATATATCTCACCTTGTCTTAAATACTAGAATCAACAAGGAATGTTTGGATGCATGATGTTATTACAAATTCAGAGCGAGGTTAAGTGTTTCTGCATAATGATACTAAGTTACAGTCATTGTTATGAAACAGATTGTGATTTTCTGCATCGTGTTTTTTATTTATTTACTCTATAGCATTTCCAAAACACCTTTTTAGTTATTGCTTTTCTAGATTTCAAGGGGATTTAGTTAAAGATGCAGAAAATTCCAATTGAATGATGTATTTTACAAGCAATTATATGACCAAATGAGAAGTGGCCTCAGGAAATTTGCATCCACTTATTGGATTTAAGATTGTTGCCTTTTTGGTCAGAGAAACTTAATCAAGACATGTTTGAGGCTTGAGAAACATCTCAGGAAAGAAGAATGTGCATTGTTAGTTCAGAGGACCCAAATTCAATTCCCAGCAATCTCAGTTGCCATACCATGACAGCTCCAGAGGGTCAGATATCCATGTCTGTTCTCCACAGGCAACCACACCCATGCACACATGGCCCCAAACTGGCACAGACCTATACACACAATTTAAAATAAAGCTAATAATATTTAAAATTATATTTTATTGTTGATTATATGTGACAAAAATGTGACTATATTATCTTCTGTGAATTACACCCTCATTTTATGTTGCTAGACCATTAGAAGATTGAAGAAATACATATGACTGTCACACACGAAGATGATGAAAAGAGCCATTTATTTAACCTGCAGTGGGGGAAAAGATTATGAAATTACTGTTATATAACACTTTTTAATTAATTAATTAAGTATTGCTGTACTGAAGTTTGAATGTGGCAATTTACATATGGTAGGCAATTGCTGTCTCTTTGGGCTAAGGTATAACTTCATGGACAAAGCAATTTAAAAAATATTACTCTTCTTAAAAGTGTATTTAAGTAGATGCTTAAAATTCACGTATATTACGGAAATAATTTAATATGACATGTTTAATTTCGCTACTTGGTTAATAGTTTAAACAATTTGTGTGCTGATATGTATAGTTTTTTGTTAAGATTTTTCATAGATATTTGTTTGCTTGTTTTCTTTCTTTTTTTCTCTTTTTTATTGATTTTTATTGAGTTCTACATTTTTCTCTGCTCCCCTGCCTGCCTCTCCCCTTCTGCTTTAGCCCTTCCCCCAAGGTCCCCATGCTTCCAATTTACTCAGGAGATCTTGTCTTTTCTACTTTCCATGTAGATTAAACCTATGTAAGTCTCTCTTAGAGTCCTCGTTGTTGTCTAAGTTCTCTGTGATTGTGATTTGTAGACTGGTTTTCTTTTCTTTATGCTTAAAAACCACTTATGAGTGAGTACATGTGATAATTGTCTTTCTGTGTCTGGGCTACCTCACTCAAAATAGCTCCATGCATTTTCCTGCAAAATTTAAGATGTCGTTATTTTTTTCTGCTGTATAGTACTCCATTGGGTAAATGTACCACATTTTCCTTTTCCATTCTTCAGTCAAGGGGCATTTAGGTTGCTTTTATATGTGTGTGTCTTGAGGATCATAAGTCATAGCTCATGAAATTAAACATGTATCTACTGTTGCACTATTTTCAACCTTAGGCCCTATCATGATGTTTAGTTCTGCAACATCATGGAGATGCTCATCTGAAGTTTTTAATATGAGATTTTCATTTTACTGGAAAACATGGTAGTATCAAGTTATCCTTATTTAAGGTCATGACTATGTGTATCAGGGGGTGGGTCTGTTTGATTGGAAAGTCTGAAAAATTTGAAAAACTAATATTTGAATTTAATCAATTACAATAAATAATTTTTATTTGATTAAGTAATTTCTTGAAAGTAGTAATATTTTAAAGGAAGTAACGCTTAAAACTTGAAATATAATAATTTGCACATGGCATAAATGAGAACTTCTTACTTAAAGTCACCTGATAGTTAATATTATAAATCCATTAGCATTATCTCTATGCATGTGATGGTTATTAATACACAAAATTTAACAGACTATAAAACATGTCTATATTTTAAGATTTACAATATATATTATAAACTGTTAGTTCTAAAAGCAAATGAAATATGTATTTTGTAGTCTTCTAACATGTTTCTGTTTTTATCTTCAAATATTATTTTGCATAGTTACTAATTTAATTTTTTTAAAAGAATTTATGTATATAAGTGTTTGTGTAAGGATCTGAAGTACATGAAGGTCAGAATATCAGAGCAGATCCCTTGAAACTTTAGTTACAGGCATTTACATGTAAAGTTTCCATACACTTGTTGGAACTGAAGCTCAGTCCTTGGTACGAGCACCAAGTTCTCTTAACCACTAAGTTGTTGCTGTGGCCACCATTTTTATTCAGTTTTTAGTTACTCTGTTTCTAGTAAAGTCCTGGAAATTTTATCGCTGTTATATAAAATAATACTGCTTTTAATATGACCTAATTTCACCCACTCCAAAAAACTGACAGTCCATACAATTATTGTTAATATTATGCAGTTAAAGCTCAGGCTCAATAATTAAAGACCCAAACTCTCCGTCATCTTACCTTTGGCTTTCTAAACAGTGCCATTACCTTCCTGTCCGCAGTCACTTAGTGCACTGCTTACTATTTTGCTTTATTTTATTTTCCCCCTTTGCACCATCCTTTATTTATCATTTCTCTTCTTGTTTTAAATCCACCCCAACTTTCCAGAAATGCTCTTCAGTGACCCATGAAATAGTTCCTTCATTCTTTTTACTAGGGTGAACAGTGCCTTTTGAGGATGAGGGTTTAAAAGGATTTGTTTGTTCTCTTGCTGGGTAAGGCAACCCCAGTTTGAGGAATATGATCCCACAAGCTAGGAAAGAGTCAAGAGACAACCCCTGCTCCCGCTGTTAAGAGTCTCACAAAGAGACTAAGCTACGTAACTGTCATACATATGCAGAGTGTCTATGTCAGTTCCTGGATGTCGGGTCAGAGACTACTGAAAGCAGGGGTGCATGTTGAGGGGAGCATTTCAGGGTCAGGTAAATGACTGGCTCAAAGAAATCTCCCAGGAATCTACTAGTAATAGTGGATGTGCAACCTGAACTGGTCATTTCCCATGACCAGATTTGTAACTAACCCAATTGTCATCAGAGAGTCTTCATCCAGCAGCGATGGAAACAGATGCACAGACCCACAGCAAAACATTGGGGGAGTTTGGGGAATCTTGCAAAAAAAAGGAGAAAGAATTGTAGGAGTCAGAGGAGTCAAGAACACCATAAAAAAACACTCAGATCAACCAACCAGGGCTCATAGGGACTCACAGAGATTGCATATTTCAAAATGAGATGTTCATTTAGCTCTCTTTAAAGAATATTCTCATAATTTCCATCTTCAATTTCTCCTTACATCTCACAAGTCAATTCACTTTGCAAACAACCTGAGATATATACTTTTAAGAATCACATCAGTATAGTATTTTTTTTCCCCAAAGGAAAGTGAAAACTGTATAGGAAACCGCCTTCATAACTCAGGGTCTATGGTTTCCACATCAATTAACCATTGTTTGCTTTATGTGCTAGGAAATGCACTGCTAGAAACACACAGAACAGAGTCCTCCCTAGTGACAATGTCTAGTCCTCATTCTGAATTCCATCCCTTTACTTTACCATTCTAGTGACTGCAAGGATGAATGTTTAAGTTTATAGGAAACACACAGAGGTTTCAATTTTATTCCTAAATAAATTGTCAGCCCAATTGCTTTTCTTAGCTGAATTTTGCTTTCCATAGCAAGTAAGAGAAATTTCAATAGAGAACAGTTTGTAAGTAGAATGGTATAGCTCAAATAACTTCAGGAGAAATTAAAAAAAATGTAGAAAGTATAGAAACTGGTAGAACACAAAGCAGTTTTCAATAGTGTTCCCGCTCTTTGCATTTGTATCTTTTCTCTCTTCTCTGGAGGCAACAGATTGCCTCATGTAGTCAAATAAACACTGTAATGAGTCATGTGCTTAACTTCCTTCTCCAGGAGGTGATGGAGACTTTCTTATATTTGTAGCACCTGCACCTTGCAAAAAAATTCCTGATAACTGAATATTATGCTCATGACGCATTTCCTCCTGAACCAAAATTGAATTAAATTATGTCATCAGGCATCACAATTGACTTTCTGTAAGAATATGATTGGTAAAAGAAAATGTGGTACATTTACACAATGGAATATTATTCAGCTGTAAAAACCAACCAAACAAACAAACGAAAAAAAAAAAAACAATGACATTATAAAATTTGAAGGCCAATGGAGGGAATTAGAAAGAACCACCCAGAGTAAGCTAAGGCAGACTCAGAAAGACAAACACGGTGTGTACTCACTCATAAGTGAATATTAGACACAAAGCAAAGGATAACCAGACTACAATCTAGCTCCGGAAAGACTAGATAACAAGGAAGACCCTAAGAAGGTCACATGGATTGCTCTGGGAAGGGGAATTAGATGAGATCCCCCAGGTAAACTAAGGACAAAGGGGGAAATTAAAGGGGAGGGGATGGGAGATGTGAAAATGATGGAACATGATGGTCAAGGTGGCGAGGACAGAGTGGAAGAGCCATGAAAGAGACATCTTTATAGAGAGAGCCACTGTGGGGTTAGGGAGAAACCTGGTACTAATGAAATTCCCAAGAATCCACAGGGATGACCCCAGCTATGAAGCCTAGCAATAGTGGAGAGGGTGCCCAAACTGGCCTTCCCCTGAAACTGGATTAGTGACTATCTCAACTATCATCATAGAGGCTTCATCTGATGGAACTGATGATGGAACCAGATGCAGAGAGCCACAATCAAGAATCAGGTTGAGCTCTGAGAACTCAATAGGCAAGTGAGAGGAGGGAATACATGATTAAGGGAGATCAAGATCAAAAGAAATCTATAGAAATAGCTTAATCAAGCTCATGGGAACTCAGGATCTCTAGACCGACAGCTGTGGAGCCTCCATGGGACAAAACTGGTCCTCCATGGGTGGGAGACAGTGGTGAAGCTTAGACTATCTGTGAGGACCCTGGCAGTAGGACCAGGATCTATCCCTGGTGCATGAGCTAGCTCTTTGGAGACCATTCCTGAGGGTGGAATGTCATGTTCAGCCTTAATGGGGAGGGAGTGCCTGGATCCTACCCCAACTTAATGTGTCAGACTTTGATGCCTCCCCATGGGAGCCCTTACCCCATTGGGAGGAGTAGATGGGGGTGGGCAGTGATGTGGGAAAAGGGGTGAGAGGAAAACTATGATTGGAATGTAAAATAAAATTAAATACAAACAAACACAAACAAATATGTGCTTTTGTGGTTTGGATCAGAAGTGTACCCCAAACATTATGTATTTATATCATGGCTATTGGAAGTCAGTGCTGCCCTGGGGTACAAGGCTTAAAGGAAGGAAGGCAGATCACTGTGGATCCTTGAGGGAGATACTGGACACTGTCTTTATTATCGGTCTCATAGCCTTTTGGGGAGTAAATTTATTTCACTGTCCACTTCCCACCATGATCTTCAACCTCTTGAAAGACACAAAGCCATGGGGCTCTGTGATCACAGGGCTATGATGCTGAAACCGTTAGTTAAAATACATCTTCCCAAGCCAAAGTCAATGATGTTCATTATGCTGTTACAATCAGAAAACTGACCGGCGTATTGCCAGGTTGTGTGGTTTGAGTGGGAATCAGGACACGGACAAAGAGCTACAGGATTGCTCTACTTCCTGCAAAGAGCTACATCATCAAACCATTATTATTTATACTTTCAAATATTATTCAGTCTGTGAATAGCTTGCCTCTCTTAATGGAAAAAAAAACATTCTCAGACAATTCTATCTGGTATGTTCTCATGATGCAAAAAATTGAAAGTCTCGTTTTAGTTTAAATATTTCTAAATTAACAAAATTATCAGATACCTCTAGCAGTGTGATCAGGGCCTGTACTTAAGACTTGGGCTGTCTTTTGGGAACCTAGTCCTCATACCGGGCTGCCTTGCCCAGCCTTAGTACAAAGGGAGGAAATTAGTCCTGCTTCAACTCCATATGACATGCTTTGTTGACATCCACAGGGGGCCTGCCTTTTTCTGAACAGAAAAAGAGGGAGACTGGATGGGGGAGAGAACAGGAGGAGAGGAGGGAGGGGAAACTGCGGTCAGGATGTCAATAAATAAAATTTTAAATTAATAAAACAGAAGAAAAAATCAGAGAGGCAAAAAATTAATATTGTATTATGCATACTCACCACTTGATATACAATTCATTGCGTAACTTATGCATAATCCATACATGACCTTTAAAGCCCAAGAATGTGTGTCTAACTCACAATCTTTCTATAATAACTAATTTTGTAACTTTAATTAAAAGAAGCAAATTAAGGCAACAACAATAAAATAGTATTTAAATTTCATGACTACCTGAGAACACTTAAGGCCACTGAATCAAGAAAACAGGAAGGCCACAGAAAATTCTGTATTTCCAGATGTTGAAGCTTTGCAAACAGGCTATAGGAAAAGCAAGTATATGAACTAGTTTGCTAAAGCTGGAAGAAAAATGTGAGACCTAAACAGCTCATGGGACCTTCAAAGGGAGGCTTGCGGAGGATATTTTCAGGAACAGAGAGCTACATGGGATAAACCTGGTTTTATGTTTCTATTTACATATTAATTGTAATTCAACTATGGCATAATTAGAGAGGCTCAAAACAAGGCTGCAGAAAACATGAATTGCATAAACAACAAGTATTGGGCTTTTGAGGTTTATTGCAAAGTTGACTTGAAACAGTGTCACAGTCCTTGCCTCTTCATTTTATTCATGCACAGTTTCCATGTTAATGATTGATTTATTATTGCTCATAAATTGAAATGAAGCTACTTTTGGCAATAATACTCTTCCATTTCATTATAAAGACTCTTGGAAAATATTTCTTGAGGGCTTTAAGCATCGAGTTAGTGTTTTTTTTTTTCTCTTTTTAAAAAATAAGGCAGTAGATTAAATTAAATCTCTAAATCTCTATCACAGATTATTGAAAGTTGTTTGTTTTCTTCATGGAAATTAGAAGAGCGTCATGTTAAATTGATACCTTGTCTTTTTCAGGGGCTTAAGTCAGAAAAAAAACGAAAGATTTAGAACTTCAGACACCAATGCAACTGTACACTGGTTTTAAAACTATAATGTTACTTAAATATTACATGAGTTCTGAAATAATATTAAATTAGTCTAGTGATTTGATTCCAAATCAATTGTGTTATTAATGGGAATCGCTATGTCGGTTAGTCTTAAACCATAAAATGTGCAGTTATTTGAAATATTAACTAATACAATTAAATTCAGTGTGCAAAATCTATAGAAATCTCAGTGTGTTATAAATAATATAAACTTAGAGAGAATGAGCTTGATGATTAGTAATTAGTTGGTTGTGAAGTCTGGGTCAGCAGGACGTCTGTAGCTTAGGCCAGTAGGACATCTCTTCCTATGAACTGTAGAATAGGCGAGGAAGGAACTCACCAGTTTTTAGTCTTTTCTCTGTATCATACATTTATATAATGAATTTTTATTGTTTTCAACCATCATTTTCCTCCCTAAACACCTCTTTTCTCCCACAGAAACTCTTATTTTCCAAAAGCCCCATTCTGTTCTTTCACGTCCTCTCTTTGTAGTGACCCACTGAGTTTAATTAGAGGATCTTTCAGGAGTGTGGGTGGGAGGAGGTTATGAACTTGAGTAAAGGCAATTTTTCAGTGCTACATCACTGAAGAAAATGACATCTCTACCCACACAACTCTGAACGGCAAAATAGGTCTCATGGACTCACCCCCGTCCCATCCTTGATGTAATGCTGATGAACCAATAAGGTATAGGCTTTGTGCATTTAACCACAACTGCACTGAGTTCAAGGTGCAATTGATTCGCCATGTCCAGAAGACACATAATTGCTGTGTCTCTCCTACATCCTCTGCTTCCTATATTATCTCCCTGTATCTTCTGCAATGTGCTCTGAGCTTTAGAGGGTTGATATGACTGTCCCACTTTTAAAGAGTAATCATTACTTTTTCTTTCTCACATGTGCTGTTTCTTCCTTCCCTCCCTCCCTCCCTCCCTCCCTCCCTCCCTCCCTCCCTCCCTCCCTCCCTCCCTCCTTTCTTTCTTTCTTTCCAAGCTTGACAGAAACCAAGACATATCTTGGAAAAGGAACTTATAATTGAATAAATGCCTCCCGAAGGTTGGCGTGCATGAACGTCTGTGGGATATTTGATGGAGTGGGTGCAGCTCAATCACTGTGTGTGGTTCCACTGCTGGGCAGGTGATCCTGGATGCTACATGAAAGCAGGCTGATCAAGCCATAAGGAGCAAGGCTGGAAGCAGTGTTTCTCCAACGTTTCTGCTTTGCATTCAGCTTCCAGGTTCCTGCCATGACCTGAATTACCCTCAGTTTTGGACTGTAATATGCAATTGTGGACAGCATAGACCCTTTCCTGTCCAAGTTGCTTTTGATGATGATGTTTATTACAATGGATACATAAACTAAGATACGGAGTTTATTTTTATTGTGTACATTTTCATCATCGTTTCATTTTTAGTTTTTTTGCCTATTTCTCTACTGTATAGCTTTTCCTTCAAAAATATGCCAGCATTGCAATAAGAATATTAAGTATGCTGGACAGTGGTGACACACTCTTTTTATCCCAACACTGGGGGGTCAGAGGCAGTGTTCCTGCAAGTCTAGGAAAAAAATATTCCTTTTGAAGATAGTAAGTACACATATTTTTCAGACTTTATCTACTTCATATTTTATAGGGAGGGTTATTAGTATTTATAGTAATGAAATTTTTAATGAAATAGAGTAATATTCTGTAATAGTGACTACCATAAATCTCTCTTACTACTAAATAAAGAGTGATATCAATCAGATATGGAGAGTGGGATTTGGAGAGGCTATGGCACCATGATTGTTCTCCAAAACACTGTGAGGGGGGTCATCACTGAAAATGCTTAAAAAATATACTATACCAAGTAGCTGTGTAATAAATTATAGGAAAAGTAAATTCATATTTTTCTTTAGTTGATGGAAGCAAAGGCTATACCTCTGTCTCTTTTAGATAATAATATAACTGTCAACTGACAGAATATAGGGAAACAAAACAATAATTTATTAATAAATCAATTCTGAAATATTTGACTTCTAAATGGAAAAACTGGATGCTCTTGGGTTGGGAGTCTGAAAAAAATTATTCCAAGAAGCGGTAAAACACATATAAGATGGAGTGCTCTTGGTATTGAAAATAAAGAGAAAAAAATATTTAAGAAGAGACAAAATACAGTTAAGTTGGAGTCCTTGTGCCTTTACTAACTCCTTCATAACTGAAAATTAAGAGTGCTTCTTCTTGATTGAAGTAATATTCAACTGTAGAATATAAAGATTAAAAGGAGATTTTGAAAATTTTTAAAATGTCTCACTTGAGAATATTTATATAATAAAGAAGACAGAGGTGGAAAAATATGTACCAACAGAGTCACAAGTCACACAAAGGTGGGCTTGAAGTTCAGGTGACACTCTTAGCCTCCTGCATACCGGGATTACAGGTATCAATCAACAGGCCATGTTCATTTTTCTATTTGCCATGATCACCCTTCTTTGACAGTTCCTGCCAAGTATCAAAGCAAGTAGAAACTCATAATCAAACTCGGTTTTACAAAAACCCATAAAGTCTGAAGCTGAAGAATCATGATTCCCTATCTTCAGATGAGAGCCACAAACGGAAGTGCTGCAGGTCACAGGAACAAAGCTAGCATTACCCACAGGGTAGTCACTTGAGACTTCACAGGCTAATGAGTGAGTGCAAAAACTACCTTAAGAATGTTTTGGCTACAAATGTGTTTGAAAGTAAATGAAAATAGAGTTTAAGAAACTATCAGTTAAACACTTCTGAAAATGTACCCAGTGGGACTCAAAACTTTTCAAAAATAACATTATGTTCTTCCAACATTAGGTTGTTTCCATCCCACGATCAGAATAATTCCTCATAATTGGAAAGAGAATAATGTCCTTTGAAAGGGAACTAAGCTACAATCTAAAGAAAACATTTTTAAAAAGCAAGTGTTTTCTTTTATATTATTTTCTATAGCCATCTAAATGTATTGTATAAAAAGTAAATTTCACAGTGAGGCAATCTCTTTAGGAAATGCTACAATAAACCCAATTTTCTTTTAGGAGAACTTTCAGTGTTTTAAATCTCATTTTCTTTAATTTTTTTTTTATAATACAACTCAGGAGATTGGTGACAGAAACAACATAATGAATTTTGAGGCTGCATAATTTATGACTTCATACTCACAGCGACAGTTTTAACCTGCACTCATATTTACATTTGCCCTCTATTTCCCAGATTCAAATGGTCTTTCGGGGGAGATTGGTTTCATGCGGAGACAGGATAGTAATCAGAAATTTCTATCTTATTCACAATAAATCAGAGCCATTTCTGTCCACATTTGTGGCCACCATTGAAATAAAATGCACCTCTCACTGGGAGATGCCTGTGGCTATTAACTGCTTGAGTTTTGATTTTGAAATAAAGACATATTTTCAATTTGTTTAATGTTTCTAAATAGGGGTGTGGTTTCCTGGTATATTAAAACAGTTTTACCACTAAAATCCTTTTTACTTCATAAAAATATGTGTTACATATAATTGTATAGCAAGTACTTATGATACAGAAAAAAGGATAAAATAATATAATAATAAAAGTATATGCATTATAATTTTAAAAAACATATTTGCAAACACTATCACCTTTCTATTCTCGTTATTTGACTGAAGCAAATGTGAACACTATGCATCCTCCCTGTTACCTTACATAGGCTGGAGTTTTATGAAAGGGACTGTACCAGAAACACATCAATAACAGCAAAAGTATACACATTATGTGAATATTTGAATCAGAAAAAAAGTTGTCATTCAAAAGACACAGGCAGCACAGACAGCCTGCTATCAATTTAACTGCAGGACTGATTCAGACAAAACCGCTTGGTAGCTACTGATGAAAATGTTGTTGAGAGAAAGCTACAACAGGACATCTGGCCAATTGTTGCATGTGGATGGGTTTATGTACGGAGACCTAAAAAAAAAATTTTGCAAAATGTGCATTTTTGCTTTTCCAGAAAAATCCGTGTGCAACTCTTGAAGGGGATACATACTCAATGTGATAGGGCTCAGAAAACAGCAGCCATGTCTTGTCATTTTTGCTCTAAACCACAATTCAGACACACGCACAGGATGAAGGTCTGGACATTTCTTAATACCCCTAACAAAACTGCTGATGAGACAGTCCATATAATGGTTTTTTTCATGGTCTATTTATTTATTTGGGTTTTAGTGTGTGTGTGTGTGTGTGTGTGTGTGTGTGTGTGTGTGTGTGTATGACTGATGTTGTAATTAGGAGCGGCGGGCTGCGTCCCCAGCACCAGGCCGCCCGCACCGCTAAGAGCTGCGGGTCAGGCTGCGTCCCGACACCTGGCTAGCTTTACCCGAAATGATTACACGGAAACTGTATTCTTTTAAACACTGCTTGGCCCACTGTTAGCCTCTTCTTGGCTAACTCTCGCACCTGGACTAGCCCATTTCTTATAATCTGTGTAGCCCACGAGCTGGCTTACCAGGAATGATCTTAACCTGCCTCTGCCTGGAGTGGGAGAATCATGGCGACTCCTGACTCAGCTTCTTTCTCCCAGCATTCTGTTCTGTTTACTCCACCCACCTAAAGGTGGGCCTATCAAATGGGCCTAGCAGTTTCTTTATTGCTTAATCAATGAAATCAACAGATTGATATATGACACTCCCACATCACTTCCCCTTTTTCTGTTTAAACAAAAAAAGGAAGGCTTTAACTTTAACATAGTAAAATTACATATAGCAAAACAGTTATCAAGCAAGAATTACAGTTACAATATTTATATCTACTTTATCTTTTATCATAACAATGGAAAACTATAACTATCTATCCATTCTTCAACTCCATCAAAGACTCCAAAAGGATATAATATTACCTAACAAACACGAAGTCCAAAACTCTAGAAATAACAGAGACATCTCGCTGCCTGGACAGTCACCCAAAGTTCTTTTGTACCATTGGGCATCCATCTTTAGCCTTCAGGCCCAAAGTATCCAGCAGACATTTTTATCAAGCAGGAAATTCCAAAGACAGTTCAGTCATTTTCTGCTGTGTCCTGCAGAATGTCTCACAGACTCTTTCATGAGTCAGGAACCCCGAAAGACCATCTCACCTTTAGGCAAGTTCAGCAGTCCTCTCTCTGCGGGTTCTCTTTGTCCAGTTTATGCAACAGTCCAGGCAAGAGCAGTTTCTTGCCCAAATGGCTATCAAACTCCATAAGGATCCTCTTCGATGCCCATCTTCTTCTTGAAGTAGATTGGTGCTGCCAGGAGCAGACATGTCTCTTTGTCATGAAAAGCCCTAAGTTATTAAAACATTTAAAATGCCATATTCTGCAGTCTTTGAAAGATATGAAGAATGCCTATTTAACTGAAATATATCTCTATATATCTAGAAAATTTAACTAACATGACTACAAGCTTGACTATTATTTATGATTATCCATCAACAACCTATATTTCCTAATTATACATTACATTTTAAAAATGAACTACACAATCACAATACCTTAATCAAGATCAGAAATACATATACATATAACAAAACTGACCTTAAAATCCACACCAATGCAAATTATTCATACCTATAGACTGACACAGTGTGGGTGTGGAGATTAGAAGACAGTTTGCTAGAGTTAGTTCTCTCTTTCTACTATATGGCTTCAGAGTGTAAAACTCAGATCATTGTGTTTGCCTGCTGAGCCATCTAACTGTCTCCCAATATTAGTTTAGTTATAAACGTATCCAACTCTTTTTAAATTCTATGTAAAAAATTCTTTTCTAATTCTTAATAATTTGATTTTTTTAGTATATTCTGTTTGATAAAATCTGTGATAGGAAAAACTACGTTATGCCATGGAAATACCCCCCACAAGGACAAAAAAAACCTTAGAGGATGTGTATGTACCTGTTGTTCCATATCAGGATAACCTCCCTCACGAATTCTGAGATTAAGAAAACCAAGTAAGCCAACTCAAGTTTAGATACATCACAAATAGCCAGGGAATATGCTGTGAATGAGCAATTCAGTATTATAAATGTGTGGCTACTCTCATGGGTAGATTAAGTGGTTCCTGTGTCACACAGTTCAAATGTTTTTAGCATGATGTACATTATTTCCTTTACTTGTTTACTTACCCTAACACCCAGGGCAAGATTGATGACTCAAGAAAAATTCTTCTCAAATTTGACTAAATAAATGTATCCTTAAATACAGAAAGCTGAGGAAAATACATGTAACATAAAACTAAAGAAAGCTATAACTATAGTCATTATAATGAATGTCTGGGCAAAGTAAATAACATCTTTGAAAGCCACCACAAGGGAATGATAAATTTCTCTCTCATAGAGATATATTTGGTTGACTTTTCATCTGAAATAATGGAAGTCAGAAAGAAGCAGCAGGACATTTTTCAAATGCATCAAGAAAAGGCCTGATTCTTTATCTAACAGAACTATCATTCAGAGATGAAGGGGAGAAAAACATTTTCATATAGAAGAAATCTCAAAGTATTTATTGCTAACACACATACCCTTAAGGAAGGTTAAAGGAAGTTCTTAAAAACACATAAAAAGATAGACCCTGTGAGGATCAGAAGGAAACAACAGACAAAGGTGATAAACGAGCAAGTACTACAGACTATATTTCTTTACATGGATTTTCTGAGTAATGTGTTCACTCTGAAAAAGATAATTCATAAGATATACCAAGCAATTCTTCAGAAATTCATCAGTGTCTCAAAGGTTTACATACCAATCAATAAATGTCAATCATATATGATATAAAAAGTTGATATCTAGAAGAAGTTATAGAAAAAAAATCCCCAATTACATCATGGTATTTTAGCATTCTTTTATCATCTGAAAAATTCTAGACAAAAAAACAAGAGTTCAGAATAATTAATCTACTTAATGACTCATAATACACCTTCTCTCTCTCTATTTCTCTCTCTCTCTCTCTCTCTCTCTCTCTCTCTCTCTTTCTCTGTCATACACACACACACATACACACATTTACACACTATTGTGTGTGAATTGATATTCATGTAATATCTAGCAATGTAGAATATGGCACGGCCTACATAATAAAATAAGACAATTTGAAATCTTTGAAATCTAATTATATATTATATATTCCCTGAATACAAGTACAACAATGAATTTAAAACCCCAAAAGAGACCAGAAAAAGCCCTAAATAAATAATTATTAACCTATAGATACCAGTAATCTACAGCACCCACAAATCTCAAAGGATGTAGAAATACAGAGGATTCAATAAGGAAATAAGTACTACATATCAACTCCATGGGGTGCACATGAAACAGTTCAGAGATAATAATTTATAGAAAGAAGGAGTAAATAATGAAAACACATATTATGTTTATGTTTTACATGCTGTATGATTAAAGCCCAATAACCTCCAAACGATGTAAAAGATCAAAATTGTTCCTCTACAATTCCAGACATTTATTTTGTGGGCATAGTTAAGATTATTTTAATTTTAATGGAATTGCATAGGATTTTGAAACAATCATCACAAAGAAAACTAGACTGTGACAAATCACTCTATCAAGTGCCATGAGATTTTCTACATCAAGAGTGATTAAGATAATATATTATCACTGCCAGTAGTTCTGGCCGAAGTTGGTGAGCTCCCATTAGATAAGGTAGACTGTTTCAGTGGGTGTACCCATAATGGTCTTAACCTCTTTGCTCATATTCTCATTCCTCCACCTCTTCAAGTGGACTTTGGGAGCTCAATCCAGTACTCCAATGTGAGTCTCTGCCTCTGTTTCCATCAGTTGCTGGATGAAGGTTTTATGGTGATATTTCAGATATTCATCAGTCTGACTACAGGGCAAGTCAAGATCAAGCCCTCTCCTTTATTGCTTAGTGTTGTAGATGGGGTCATCCTTGTGGATTCCTGGGAATTTCTCTAGAGCCTGGTTTCTGTTAGCCCTATAATAGCTCCCTCAATCAAGATCTCTCTTTCCTTGTTCTCATCTCTGTCCTTCCTTCATCTCAACTATACCATTCCCTCAAATTCTCCTCACCCCTCCCCTTTTCCCCTCCTCTTTCCCTTCCACCCTTTCTTCTTCCCCCACCTCCATGCTTCCAAATTTGTCGGTTGATCCTGTCTGTTTCCTCTTTCCAGGTCGATTTATATATGTTTTTCATTGGGTTCACCTTATTACTTAGCTTCTCTAGGATCATGAACTATGGGCTCAATATTCTTTGTTTGTAGCTAGTATCCACTTATGAGTTAGTGGATATTCATCTTTTTGATAGTGGACTCAGGATAGAGTTTTGTAATTCTATATATTCGCATGCAAAATTCAAGAATTCAGGATTTATCCCTACTGCATGCATGTACTGGCTTTTTGGGAACCTATTGTTTTTGGATGGATACCTTGCTCAGCCTAGATATAGCATGGAGGGACTGGGACCTTCCACAAAGCAATGTGCCTTACCCTCTCTGAAGATTGGATGGGGGTGGGGTGGGAGGGTTAGTGGAGGGAATCGGTAGAGGGGAGGGAGTGGAAACTTGGATTGGTATGTATAATGAAAAAAAGAGTTTGTTTTCTTTTTTAAAACAATATAAAAAATATAATATCATTACAAGGCCCCACAGCAAGAAAAGATACACAGAGAATACAGAAATAGAAAAACAAATATCTCCTTCTAACCTTATTTTCCTTCCAAAGTTCTAAGAGAAATTCAAAGGAAGAAGCAGAATCTTTTAATTTTTGTTGTTGTTGTTGTTCTTAAAATGTTACCTTTACTTTTTGAGACAAAGTCTCACTATGTAGCTCAGTCTGACCTGCAAGTTGCTATGTAAACTGTGGTGGTCTCAAATTTATGCTATTCTAATTGTCCTAGTCTCTTGAGTGCCTGGATTGTAAGCAAGAACCATTACATTCCTCCTAAACTATTTAACTATTTTTCAATATACCAAACTTGAAACAAATGTTTGTGTTCTAGGCTCAGTAACTGGTAGACATGGGAAGTTATTTTGTGCGAACAAAAAATTTTAAAAAAATGCTTAAGTGGAGGGGCAGCTAGAGCCCCTCATTGTTCATTATGCATTGTGTACATGTAACAAATTACACTACTATATCTTAAAATATGCACATTTTAAAGTGTACATTATTCATAGAAGAAAACCTATGTGGGAAATTATAATCCTGATTAATAAAATCAAACAATGCAGGTTGTTTTTAAAATCCTACTTACAATGAGAAATTGTAGACTTGGTTTAAATTGTATGTCATTAAAAAAATAATAAATTGGTTCTTATACAAATCAAAACCTCTAGCTGCTCATTAGCCCACCCAAAAGAATTGAACCTTTTATTTACTCTGCAACACAGCTCACCAAGAAGAAATGAAATACTGATGCATACAGCAATCAGATGTCTGCATCGCCAATTATGCTCAGTGTTTGTGAAGGCTAATACAGTATTCTAGGCTACATATTTATGTGTCATGTTCTAACGTTATTGTATTATTTTGTAATTTATACATCTTGATGTATTATTAGTTTTATGTATTACTAATAATATATGTCATTTTTCCAAAGTATCACACACACACACACACACATGAAACAGAGAGGGGGGCAGAGGGGGGGAGAGAGAAAGAGATCTAGAATTTATTATAGTTGTGAAGATAATGGAGTTTCAGTGAAAAATGTTTATCACACCTTTTAACTAGACAGAATTCAAATTTCATTTACTTTTCTTTGGGCTGTTGACAATAGCTAAGACCCCTAGTCACATTTTTCATCCTTAAAAAAAAAATCTGTTTTTGGAGGTTCCTTGCAATTTACAAATGTGTGAAAAATTCAGAGTTGGCCAGAGATGTAGAGGTTTGTGTTTGAACCCCAGCTCCTGGCATTCATTCTAAAATGTTTGAGTGTAACTTTCCATTCCAGTTCCCCTCCCTTGGGAGTTGCTGCAGTCCAGACTCTACCACTGAAAAAGGCTTCCAAAGGGGACCTCTCCCTATAAGAGAGTCACGACCACTCCCACAGGCAATTTAAACTGCCTCCCTCCCCCCAGAGAAAGAACAGAACACGTGGTCTTCCAGGTTCTCCTATCTGCTCTCTGTGGTTTCCAGGTCTTCCTCCCTTGGGGGTCATTCAGGAGCACTGGCATCCATTAAAGCTGGGCTTTTTCTAACTAGGTTTGATTTGTTCTGATTTGTATTATTGTGTTGGCGAGAGGTTTGTTGGAACGCAAAAACTTTACAGTATGTATGCAGACTTAGACCTCACCAGCTGGAATCACTTTCTTTTACATAACTGCCCCACACAGTGAAATCTAGGAAACTCCAGGAAAGACTCTTAATGTGGGCTTTATTCTCCTTTTAATAGAAAATAAAGTCTATTTTGATGTTAGTTTCCCCTTCCCCATCTCCACCCACATTCTCTCCTCCTCACCACACACTCAACTCCATGTTCCTTCTCTCTGTGGCATTAGAAAACAAACAAAGGATAAAAACAAACAAGCCAGAATAAAAAAAGAAAAGAAACGTGCACATGCAAATACACACACACGTACCACACACAGACACACACATATCACACACACAGACACACAGACACACACACCATAAAAACACAACAATGAACTCTGTCCAGAGCCAAATTCTTCATTCTTCCCTCCCTTCCTCTTTCCTCTCCCCTCTCTCTTTCTCTTCTCCTTTCTCTTTTCCTTTCTTTCTTTACGCTCTTCTCTCAGGTCTCCAATGAATGCACTCTCTCCAATTGTTACTTGAAGGATGTCAATTCAGGGCACTCCACCAGCCTTCTTGGATTCAAGTTAGTAAGCTGGATACTTTGGAAATCTGAGTTAATAAATTTTCCTGGAGAAGTGTATAGTATTGATCATGGATTCCTTCTTTTTTATCTTAGGAATCCTGACAGGGCTTTCCCCAGGTATAGTTAATAGCTTCAGAAGCAAGAAGTTCACCTAAAGGCACAACCTTTTAGTGGAAACATGCCTACCCAGAGCCCATACACTGCTAAACACCTCCTCTGCAGAATTTCCATCTTAATGTATGGTTTCCCTGTCTAAATTCTCTCAAGACCAGACAGCAGAGCTATGGATACAGCAGACGTGCCAGAGGCTGCTAACATTATTTCATTTAGAAAACTCTTACAATTGCTCACCTGCCCTATAAATTTCCTTTCGTACAAATCACAAGAGAGCCTCTTGTTCATGTTTCCTCTCCTTTCTTCTGCTTTCTGGACTACCCTAACCCTCTGCCAAGTAAGCCCTATGTCATAAATCCTTTCTCTTATTTTGGTGGAAACTTAGACTGTAA
Source organism: Microtus pennsylvanicus (assembly GCF_037038515.1). Classification (NCBI taxonomy): domain Eukaryota; kingdom Metazoa; phylum Chordata; class Mammalia; order Rodentia; family Cricetidae; genus Microtus; species Microtus pennsylvanicus. The sequence goes on from NC_134584.1 coordinate 99,460,082, forward strand.
AGAATTATTTCAAGACAACCATTTCAAGTCTGCATATGTTGTCTTGCTGGATTAGCACAAACCACATCTACCCTTAAGATTCTTTTCTTAGTATACCAGAAAACCTACAAGCTTACATTTTCCTCAGATATTTCTTAACCTACTTATGTTTTGGAAACTATGGTGGGTAAAAAGACATTGGTTTTTGAACTAAATTCTGAAAGTGTCATTCTTTTAGAAAATTCTTGAACAAAAGACAGCAAATCGAGAAGAGAAAATGAAAGTTGAAATCTCTTGCAGGGTATCCACCATGGGGGTTTAAACCTATAGGAGGTCTTTATTAACTGCCTGGTGACTATGCTGGCTATTTGGTATCCCAGTGCCGCCTCAGACTGTCTCAGGGTGAGTTGCGAGCTGTGCAACACTATAACACATAAACTGACTTTACATACTTCAATTAGCAAGAACAGTTAGCAGTGGAACTACAGTAGCTCAAAGCAAGGCTGGTAGATTTAGAGACTTTTCCAGAACAATGGACTTAGTTAAATTTGGTCTTTGTTTCTGTTTTCGCTGATGGTACTACCTACATGCTGAGCTTTATTGTTGGGCCTCATGAGGTCCAGGTGTGAGGCCCAGTGTAATTTCCTGAGCCTAACTTGAGTTGGCATGAGGTCTAGTGTAACTTCCTGCGCCTATCTAGAATTTGGAGACCTGTCTCTGGCTAACCGACCTAGACCCGCCTCTGCCCAGCCACTTCTAACGTGGCAGAATATTATTGGCCCTTGTTCCTTGCTCCACCTTGGCCCATCCCAGGCTTCTCTACCCCCGTTACAACCCTATATAAATCCTTGCTTGATACCATTAAATGAGTTCCTGCTTTGAAAGACTATCGACTCGGTGGGTGTGTTTCTCCCGAGTGCCCAGGGAGACGGCTGTTGTGACACTCACCCTCTTGTTCATCCCCAGGAAGAGTCCAGCGGGTTCGGTTCTGCTCCCGCTTTTTAGGTCAGAGAACCTAGCTTATTGGTGCCCCTTGTGAGGACATTTCTGCCAGAGAACCTGGCACTTTATGGCCCGAATGGTACTTCTATCAAGGAGTCAGTTTTAGTAAGATCTGGAGGCTTACTAAGGTCTGGGACCCTGTGATAATATTCATAAGGTGGTAGCAGTATAATGAAGAAGGTTGAGAGATAGTGAATACGCATCAGGTCTCTTTATGATAGATGATACTCAAGAAGGTGGAATTTTCCTCATAGTCTTTGGTGGAAGAACGAAACAATTTAATTTGAGAAATGAGGTAATTAGGACCTATCTAAAACATTCTTTTTATTTCTTCTTCTTAGTATTTCATACTATCATTACAGTGACTTTGACCAAACAACGCCTTCCCTGTATCTATCCTGAACTTGAAGGAGTGGGGGTGGTGCCCATGACTGTGAGCACAATCAGGTGTGAAATGACATAGCACGGATTATTGTATTGGATTCTTTTTAAGGCACGGCATGACTAGAATTTAAAATGAGCTAAGTAAAATTGACTGAGATGAACTCTAGCTTAGGAAAATCACTATGTAGAAATATGTGCTTTTAAATAAGAGGTAAGGGCCAAACAATCAATAATCAGTCAAGCGGAATCTGGATGTCAGATAAAAGCCAAGCCAGGACGATCATGGTGAAGACATGCCCAATGGGTAACTGGGAAAGGATAGATGTCTGCGATATTGACTTAGCCACGGAAAAAAACCACAACAGCATTTGCAAGGAGAAAAGTAATAATGAACATTTGATTGTCTCCCACAAACTACACTTACCATGGCTAAAATAGTTATTTTCTTATTTATTATGATAAACCATGTTATAAGGATGTATACCAAATAAAATTGCAACAAGTTGGGTTAATGTACTGTCACATAACCAAAGGGGAGACTTTTGAACAAAATTGGCTCCTGCAACACAATACTTTGATATGACTCATGCAAAAACATGGAACAGCCCAGAACAGGGATTGCTGCAACTCATCAGTTGGACACCTTGCTAAGGTACCATAGTTGCATGCCCTTGGTTCTACTCATCAGGCCAGAGCTAGTTTCTTGAGCTCTTGCCTTTGAGTCTGTTTATTTCTTAGAATTTGCTGTAGGAAATATTAATCTACTAATGAAATCAATGATTCCTCCAGGGCAGTGACATTTCTGGTGTACTTATTAGTTGATGCACAGTGCTTGGCATAAATTAGGTTTCAATGCACCACTGATGTTTGTACAGATGAGGGAGTGAGCAAATACATGTGGAATAAACATACAAGTAAAGAAAAAAATAAATCATTTAACATTTTCTTTTTGGTGGACTTCTCTGATAATTGGTCATTATTACATTAATTATAATTAAATTCACAAACACATACCTTAAGTCTGTTGTATGATTTTTAGGTGATTTGGTTGAGGTTTGAAGGTATGAGAGCAAAATGATAAAAAGCTACAGGTTCAGAGTTGGAGCTGAGCTAGCTGTCTTCCTCTAAACAGCATCTTCAAAGGCAGGTACAAGCATGGCAGGGAGATAACAATATAAAATGGGAACAATGATCTTAACAGGGTCTGAAATAGCTTCTGACTGTGAATGCTTTACATAGCTCAAAACATCAGTTTATGACTCCGTATCTCAACTGCCCAATAATGCAATGTCATAGCCACTGTTTTAGAAAGTTATGAATTGAGATGAACAATACAAGTACAGTTTTTTTTTGTGTGTGTGTGCATGCTTTTGAAAGTGTGTGCACCTGTGCCTGTGTCTGCATTAGTCAGAAGCTGCAGAAGCCAGAGGTTGATATTAGTTGTTTTCCATGGTCACTCTCCACATGATGTTCGCTGATGATGATCTAGTACTTGAATCTGAAGCTCACAGACTTGGCTAATTAAACCAGCCAGATCGGCCTGTGGAGTCTTCATTTCTACCTCACATGTGCTTGGATTACAGATGAAAACCCAGAATACCTTGGTATGTATGTGTGCCCTGGAGATCTTAACACAGTCCGCATGTTTGCTTGTCAAACAATTTACCCTCTCATGCCTTCTCTTCATCCTTATGTGTAAATTTTTTTTTATCATGGTGGGTACTAGTAATAGCTCTAATACAGTGATAATAGCAATGTTAGCAACCAATCCAACCAATCCAGTAAATGATGGTGAAGAAAGCATTTATTTAGTTTAGATTATGTGTATGTTCCTGAGTGTATATTTTTGTACACCACACACATGCTGTTGCTCACTGAAGCCCGAATACGGTGTCAAATCACGTGAAACTGGAGTTGCAACTGAGCGTGAGAGGCCTAATGTGGATGCTAGAAAGCAAAACCCAAAGTTTCAGCAAAAGAAACAGTGCTTTTTAACTAATGAATTATTTCCAGCTCCATGAATTTATTTATATAATCCTGGATACTTGCAATGGAACTCCTAACCTCATATATGCTCAGCATAAGTTCTACACTTTATCCTTACTTTAGCAAATTACTGTTGTGCACTTGTTACTGGGTTTTAATTATAAACAGGCAAAATATTAGTATTCTTCTCCCCCAAACCATAGTCTTCTTTTCAATTTCCTAAAAAAGGAATAAAATATTTTAAATGGAGGCTTATTTAGCTTTACAACTATGCAGAGAGGGGCAGTTAATGGAAAAATGACCCAGAATTCCCCACTTGCAATTTTGGTTGAGGTTTGAAGACCCTTTAGTTTATTCTCATTAGCTAGTCTTTTCTGTGTTCGTTTGTTGAGTTTTTTCATCTGCTGAAGTTAAGGTCATACAAGTAGGGATATTTAGAATATTTTGATTTAAATAGTTTTTTTTTTGAGACCCAACCCATTAGACTTTAAATAGTCCTCAGAGAAGAGTAAATTTCCCAAATTAGTTAATATTAGATCTTGGGGTCTCATCTTCTTAGATCTCCACAATCAATAAAAGAACAGCTCCAAAGAAGCACAGATGCAAGGAATTATGTAAATGAAAAGTCAATTGAGAAATAGTGGTTATTCATGTGACTAGAATACTTAAGATGCACATAGGGAATTCAACATTTCATGTATATGTGCTAACATATATACATTTTTAACACATACACAGAAACACACGTGAGTGTATGTGTGTGCTAATATGTATAGAATTGCTATGATTGTTATTTTAACTTGTGTTCTAATGAAGAATACACGATATAGACTTGTAGAAGTTTTATTTTGGCAGGCAGAAATGAAGGTCATCCATGATGACAGTACCTGTGGCAAGTTTGGGGAGGTGTACTTTAAGAGTTATACAACTGGGGTGACATTCTTCTGATGACTTCTGTGGGAAACTGCTGAGCTCATCAGTAGGAAGATAAACTGAGATAGAGACAATGAAATAGCATAATTCTCCTGGAACTCATAATAGCTGAGAAAGAGGCAGAGAGTTAACCACGCATTTTCATTTGAGGGGGGCAGCTTCTATATTATATTAAAACTGTATAACATGTACTCTTGATTGAAAGAATGAGGTACTCCAAATATCCTTAGCTGTGTGAATGTGGCTAAGCCCCACTTCACAAAATACTTCAGATCTCTGCAACCACACTCAGTATAAGCCCATAACAACAGTGTCTGTAGTTATCTAACTTTATGCATATTTAAGGAGCAGGTGAATAACTCAAAGAAAGGGCCAGTAGTATTGAGGCGATGGAACTAGGCAAACATGACAAGACATCCTGTATGATCTGGTCTTGCTCTCTTGAACTCAAACACGTCCATTTTCACCAGCGTTCAGTAGCATCACTCCACAGGGGTAGCTTCCTTAATTTAAAAGAATGATTCCTCCTCTTGCTACAGTTTCTAAATGCTTTAGTTCATAACACAGAAGTGTTTGATGCAAGCACTCCTATTAGTTTTCTACCATGATAAAAAGAATGTGTTCTCCACATTGAAAAAAAAAGGAGGTACACTCTAAGGCAAAATGCTTTGGCTGACATTGGTTCTCAGGTTGACTCTGTACTGATGTTTGAACAGGCATCAATTTAATCAGAGCTGAAATCTGCCTATAGCCTGGACTCAGCAGCTTGGGAAATTGAGCTTTCTTCTACTCTCATGTTTTACATGCACCGTTTGGAATTTATGGAATCCACATGACTTTTTTAGAGATATAAATTATATGTTGTGTGTAAGTTTTATAAACAGTCATACTGATCATAATTTGACAGAAGGATACTGAGTATATATTATGAGAAAATCATATGCTTTATACATGATAATAGTATTTTAAATTATATAAAATATTATATTAATGGTTTTACCACTTATAAGCAGTGTTACTGAAAAAGTGCAGTGGAAATTCTTCCCACCTCCTCTGAGCATCACTTACTTTAAACTGAAATTGTGATGACAATGATTGAATTACTGAGGATTAAATTATATGGCACACATATTCCTAGTGCAACATATTCCACTGACATTTATTAACAATCAGTGACTGGTTATATTATGATCTCGTCTAATTCATGGATATTTACATATGAGAAAGACTAAATCTCAAAGACAGGAATCAAATTGTCCAAGGAATTGTAGTTAGCCAATGGCAGAGCTAAGATGAAAACTCTAGTCTCCTATTGCCCTCCTCAATATTCTCCTTAGATTGGACATGATGGTAGAGGAAATTGAAGGCAGTGAATTAAGATTCCATATAAGAACAAACTGCTTACTAATCCGAGATGGACAGAAAAGAATTAGAATATAACTGCACATCAGATGATTATATTGTCTATGACACTTTCATGTATACCTATTTTGTATTGACTTTCAAATAATTCTTATTTCATAGAGAAATGCAAATAACAGCAGGAAACAGCATCCTCAGCATTGCAATTATGACCCAGCTGCTTGAAAATTGAAGTGATATAGCTCCTCATAAAACAAAAGATAGACTGTTCAAGTAGCTCATGATTCATTTATTGTCCTTGCTATTATTCTGTTGTTATAATTCAAGTTAAAAGTTTGATAGGCAGGGCCCAAAAAGTGGCCTTGTGCTCAAGTCTAGGATATATGAAAATGTTTATTTGCATGATAAAAGAGGGAGAGTTTCCAGATGGAAGAAGAGTTACTGAACAGTTTCATTTAAAATTATTCTAGATTATCTATGCATGTCCAATATAATTACAAGTGTCCCTAAGAATGCAATTGGGAAGAAGGAATGCCACAGAGGCATCATCCATTTTTCCTTTTACAAAAATTAAAGAGATTTCTTGAATGATTTAGAGTAGTTATGTTGGAGAAAATTCAGTTAACAATTTAAGGAAGCAAGGCAAAAAAAATGGAGTGAAGAAAAATGAAGTTATTGCCCAGATGTCTATCTGCTACAGGTAGATCTGGAGATTTGGTGTTTGCTTGATGGTATGCTCTGAACAGAATAGTTTGGCTTTCATGCAGATAGCTTAGTCAGGATTTTAAGGAAGCCACGTGCTAAGCTTCCAAATTTAGGAGTCACCTATATTCAATTGTGCAGTTCAGTTATCTTTGTTTCTGATCAGAATAGTACAGTTACTATTGTAATAGTGATTAGTATGAGTGTGCCCTATGTTCCAGCAAGACAAAAGTGGCCTGGTATATTTGTGGAGGATGTATGTGTGTTGTGTTGTGTGTGGATGTCCATTTGTGTGTGTGTGTGTGTGTGTGTGTGTGTGTGTGCCCACTGAGATTAAAATGATTACTAGCCAATAGAGAAAGCACTAGAGTATTATATTTAGAATAATTTCAATGAAATAAAGAAATGTCATTAATTTTTCTAGATGACATTGCATAGAGAAATACATTAAATAATAAGAGAATAAAACCCAATAAATTTAACAAGGGTGACTGTAGAGCTGTGTGTGTAATTCAAAGATGAATATTTTAGAGTATAATTCTTTCAAATGATGGAAAGAATGAGGTAAATATGTGTAGTTCCTTGTACCCTGTAACATATTTAGATTTTTTTGTAAATAATACATTCTCCATCATTACATTTATATGTTTTTCTCTGATTGATGCACATATGATCCAGTGAAATTACAACTGGTTGTTTAATCATGCTTTTCCTTGGTTGCAAACTTTATTCTGTGATGTTAAAAAATGAGTTAAAAAACAAACAAACAAAGTGTTGGTAAATTCAGATAATACTTTAGATTTCTAAAACTTTTTTAGTATAGGAAGAAAGTAACCTTTTGGTAGAATCACATACACTTTAAGATAGATCTAAAATTTGTCAGTTACTATCCAGGTGGTCTTATCTCATTCTTTTGGTTAAGCTTTACCTTATGGCTTTGTAAATATTTTGCTAAGTAGCATGATATTTTGCTGGTTGTTTGATTTTACTTAGCTAATGTACATATTTTTACCATTTGTCCACAAAACATGAAAGTTATGATGAAAGCATTTTTGTGTGTTCGTGTTTATATACAAGCCTGAACTTTCCATGATCCCTTAGTTTTGGACCAACATTCATGAATATTATACAATTAATTTACATTAGCTGAACAAATGTCTTTGATCCATTTTACTCATCAGTAAAATATAGATGCTGACTTAAGTTACATGAATTATCAGTGAAAATTTGAATACGTATGGAGCATGAAATGGTGAAAGCAATTATTTTCAGTGTTCAATAATGATAGATAACATATTGTTCCTGCTCTGTTCAAGCAAGTGAAACTGCCAATGATGCATTGGCATAATTTCCAGTATTGATGCTATGTCTATGAATGAATAGATATGAAGCATAGGGAAGGAGGTTTGTTTTTCATTTCTACATTTTAATTTTTTTGAGATGGTAATATAATTACAATATTTCCCCCACCCCTTTTCCTCCTTTACACCCATACATATAACACTCCTTGTTCTTTTCCAAATTCATGGTCTGTTTTTCATTCATTGCTGTTACAAATGTACACATAAACACCAGAAGACTGAGATCATGGCTCATGTGCACAGCACATATACGTTGTGTAACAGAATTTACCACAAAGATGAAGAGATTTGAGGTTTGCTACCCAGTATGGTTGCTGCTGCATAGGTGTGGCTGAACCACAAAGTACCACTAAAGAGACTCTACACTTGAGTATTTTGTATTCAATAATTGAAACAGTCAAATGTAATTAGTGGCAACACTAAGTGCATAGTTTGAGTTCAAGCAACCTCAAGTTGAGTTTTCTTAATGGATACTCATTTGTGGGTATTCATTATTCAAAATTTAAACGTTTACCTATGAGCTTCACTTGTATAAGCCTGCAGATGAGGCCCCGAGATATTTTAAGGAATCATTTTTAAGGACTCAATTTTAAGGAGGTAATCTTAAGTGACTGATGCAGGGTAGTTGATCCAGTTTACCTATGAGCCACCCTTTGAGCTTGTCTTTGGGGCAGTTCCCAGCACTCTCTTTTACCATTTCTTGTCTCTGCTTTTAAAGGGTTTCTTCAATACTTTGATCCCATTCAGTCTCCATCTGACCTGTAGCGCTGTTACCCCAAAGTCCAGAAATAAAACTGTATTTTAGATTCAGAGCCGTTTGTTCAATTCATTTTCATGTATTTTAAAATGTATGCTGGTTTATAATTCCATTATCATTCTTCTTTCAAGTTAAACGTTTTATGCTTTCAGAGAGTTACTTCTTATTGTAAGTAGGATAAGGTGTCCTGGTGTCTGATGACAACATCTAGGCTATATTCAGCAGTGTACATTTTTTTCTCTAGATTTTTAAAATACTTTCAAAGTGACAAGGGATAGAAATCAATTTTAGAAACTTTGAGGGCACTTCAGGTCCAATACTTGCATTTGTACAGGATAAAACTGATGATGGTGATGAATAGTATCAAGGACAGATAGCTAATCAATACTGTTTCAATTTCTATGTTTGTGTTTTTGTATCATGGAAAAATTATCAGGATCAAAGATTATTGATGATTTGATCAATACATTAAGACTTAATGACAATTTATTTTCTGAGAAAGTTTCTCTTTTAGCAATTTCATGAGACTAAAGCTTGTTTTTGGAATGTTCTTCATGTAATTGAATCAATCAGAGCATGGATAGTTTATTTCTTTTATCCAGAAGAGAAGAAATTTCCTCCTAAACTGAAAAGTCCTGAGAAAATTGGCCTGTCTAATAAATTAATAACATGAGTATTAATAAACTAATATGCATACAGAGTATTCTTACACACTCAGTCACTGACTTAATAATGTTCTTAGGCAGTGGATATATCTGTTTCCTTTTTTTTTTTTTTCAGACAGGGTTTCTCTGTGGCTTTGGAGCCTGTCCTGGAACTAGCTCTTGTAGACCAGGCTGGTCTCAAACTCACAGAGATCTGCCTCCCTCTGCCTCCCGAGTGCTGGGATTAAAGGCGTGCGCCACCATCGCCCGGCTATCTGTTTCCATTTTTGTTATAATCTTCTTTGATTTGAATTCTTATTTTTGTAAAATTCTGACAGCGAAATCATTAACAACAATCCATATATTTATTTCACTTTTTCCAACTTTTTTCATGTATTTCTTGTTTATCTGCCTGCAATCTATTTATTTATCTATTTATCTATCTATCTATTTATTTATTTATTCTTCTTTACAATACATCCTGACTGCAGCCTCCCCTTCCTGTAATATTCCCATTCATTTTCTTTATCCCCTCTCTCCCAGATCCACTGTTCTCCCTTTTCCCTTCAGAAAGGAGCAGGCTTCCCACTGTTATCAACCAAACATTGACATAAAAATATATTAAAATTTGGTACAGACTCTCATGTCAAGACTATGTGAGGAAGCCCAGTAGTGAAAAAGGGTCCCAAGAGCAGGCAAAAGAGTCAGAGACAACCCTCTCTCACTGTTTGGAGTCCTACAAACACCAAACAACCACACTATGTATGTAGAGTATAGCAGAGACCCATGTGATTGGTTATGAGATCTTCAGTGTCTGTGAGTCCCACATAGTTGACTCTTGGGCCATGTATTTCTGGCATCTTCAAGCATTCTGGCTCCTACAATCCTTCTTTCCCATCTTCTGCAGGGTTCCTCATGTTCTGCCTAATATTTGGGTATGGATATTGGCATCTGTTCTCAGCAGATGCCAGAGAAAGTCTCTCTGATTATCATTATGCAAGGTTCCAATCTATGAGTACAACAGAATAACATTTGGAATAATTTCATTGATTTTTGTCAGTCATGTTTGGTTTATACTCTAGATCTCTGAGCCATCATCCAGCTTCCAAGAATAGAATGGAAGAAATTAGGATATTTATTGGAAGTATTTCTTTCTTTTTATTTTACATCCTGACAGCAACTCCCCCCGCGCTCTGATTCTCTCATCTCATCTCCACTTTGCCTCCAGCCACTCCTTCTTTATTTCTGTTCAGAAAGGGGCAGGCCTCCTATGGGTATCAAAAAAGCAAGGCACAAAAAGCTGCTGCAAAACTAAGCTAAGCATCTCCCCTTTTATTTAGGCTGCACAAAGAATATATTCCAGTATGAGGAATAAGTTCCCAAGAGCCAGTCAAAGCATTAAGGACAGCACCTGTTTCCATTTTAAAGAGGCTCAGAAGTAGACAAAGCTGTACAGCTATCACATATGTATAGAAGGCTTAGGTCTCTCCCATGTAGGCTCCCTGGTTGTTGGTTCTTACTCTGTGAGTTTTTATGAGCCAGATTAGATATTTATGTGTGTTTTCTTGTGATGTCCTTGAACCCTCTGGTACCTACAACCCTTCTTCCCTCATTCCCTCTCTTTAACTGAATTCAGCCTACACTGAAGAGGATGTGGAACAAGAGAAATACTCCTCCATTGCTGGTGGGAGTGTAAATTTTTACAGCCCTTTTAGAAATCAATATGATGGTTTCTCTGGAAATTGTGAATCAATCTACCACAATACCCAGTGATACTACTCTTGGACATATATCCAAAGGATGTTCAGTTATACCACAATGACTCATATTGGTTCATAACAACTTATTAGTACAATTCACATTAATAAAAAATATGTAAGACGATTATAAAGGGGGACTAGCCAAAGACACAATGATAGACCTTCAGAGATCTTAGTGGGTAAAAAAGCGAAGGAGGAAGTAAGATAAAGAGAGCAAGGAGACTTTGCCATGAAGCAGGGGGTGTGGCCAAGGAGGTAATTTGTCACTGTCATTCTTAGTTATTAATAAAATCATTTGTTTTTATTAATAAGAAGACATAAAAAAGAAATATCTTAATTGCCCCTCAGCAGAAGAATGGATAATGGAAATGTGGTACAGATACACAATGGACTATTACTCAGCTGTTAAAAATAATGACATCACAAAATATAAAGACAAATGGATGGAACTAAAAAAAAAATATTTGGAGTGAGGCAACCCAGACATGAAGGACAAACAACCACACATAAGTGGATATTAACTATAAAGTAAAGGATAATCATGTCACAAATCCACAGTCACAGAGAGGCTAGGTACCAAGGAGGGCCTGGGGAAGGGAACAGCTGTTTCTCCCTGGAAAGGGGAAGTAGAAAAGAGTGGGCTGGGGGTGGGTAAGCATGAGAACTTGAGACTAGTTTGGAGGGTGGGTGGAGAAGGAGAGTACTGAAAGAGATAACTGAAAAAGGAGGGGGCTTTTCTGAGTCCAATAGAAACCGGATGCAAGGGAAACTCCCATGAATCTATAAGGATGACCTTAACTAGGAACTAGGACTCCTAGGAATGGAGTTTGTAGCTTGACTTGACTTTCTCCTGTGGTCAGATTGGTGACTACCTTAATTGTCATCAGAGAGCCTTCATCAAGTAAATGATGGAAATAAATGCTGAGAACCACAGTCAAACATTATACTGAGCTTAAGGAATCCTGCTAGAACTACCTCTTTATCAGGGAATGAAATCATTCATGCATGCCTAAGCTAGACATTTTCTCATGTCTGATTCGTCAGAATTTTGCTCCATGCTGATTCAGAGCTACAGGAAAAGGCTTAGGGAGAAGAAGAATCCGGCGTTTTTAATCTCCATCGTGGGCATCTAGTTTTGTATTGAAGGAAAGACTATGTCTGTGGTCAGGTAAATAATATCTTCCTGAAGATAATATGTACTTGCTATAGGTAGATTACATTTTAATAGAAATATAGAGGTGCCTTATAAAGACATACGCCTCTTGGAAATGAGCATAGAAACATTCCATCCTAATGGATGACCATGAGGAATTGCTTATTTTTCCAGAATATGGAGAAAATAAAGCAATCACTGCACAAAAAGAATGAGCAATAAGACAGCAAAAAGACTCTGCCCTCAAATAAAATAAGTCTCTACTCTTTTGACCAAAAAGGAACTTGAGGAGGGAGTATAGAATAAATTCTTTATAGCTCTCAGTCTTATATTGAGCTGCCATTGAATAAGATAAACAGCCTACAAGTGTGGTGCAGGGAAACGCAGTGTGAATCAAAGGAGGCAGTGTTATTGCTTTCCACGGCAGTGGTTTGACTAGCGTGAGGGTCCTATATCTGGTATTTGTCACTATTTCTTAGATGGGGAATAATTTCTCTTCAAGGACTATTGCACTGAGTCACTTAGTGTTACCAAGTTTCTAAGATTTAAGATGTAAAGAAGAATGCTAAACCTTGTGCATTTGTTCACTGTGAGGTAAAGGGGGAGTTTAAAAATCCCATTAAGCCTATGTAATTTCCATTACTGGCGAAGACTATTTTTTCTCTCCCATATCTACCTCCTCTTTCAATGCCAGTCCATATTCTACTGCTGATTTACTAGCTCACCATTTCGGCTGTAGCAGTTTATGGGAGGAGCAAGGGAAGTAAGGCAATAGCATTGTTTTCTGCATCGTGAGTCCGAGGGAGATTTAAACACATGCTTTTTCATCTGCCACAGAATAAAGTAGCAAATGTGTTTTGAGGCAAGGACAATAAGTGACATATATATTATGATCTAAACAGGAATCTATAGATTTGGAGGTTGACAGCCACAGGGGGATGGCACCGCCATTTTTTGTCTGCAGAAAAGAAGATCAGAGAGTGTGGCTCATCAGGACAATTCTCAGTAGAATAGAACAGATTCTCATGCTTTCCATGTCTCTGTTCTTTGCCCATGTCGAAACTTGAAAAAAACTCCCTAGCCACCCTGAACTTTAGTTACTCCATTGGTAAGCAGAGAGGAAAAGAACACAGCTCATATTTTTAGATTATGATTGGATTTAGATTATGAATGTATTAAATAATGAAATGCTCACAAACATTTAAGATTGAGTTTAAAGTTCTTTATAGGTATTAGCTTCAAAGAGTTGAAGCCAAGAGTTAATATTTCAGTAGCACTTTTCAGATAAGAAGTATGAAAAGACCACAAAGAGTCAAAGTAAGCCTCTAAGAGAGGTATCTGCACACTCATGATTGTTACAACGCTGTTCACAAAAGCCTAGCCACAGAATCAGCCTATGTGTCAGTCAGTGGAGGAATAGATGAGAAAATGTAGAATATATACAACAAGGGCATGATTTAGTTATTAAAAAGAATGAAAAACGATATCACTCACCTGAGACTATATACAACTGGAGAGCTATCATCAGAAATTAAATGATACAGACTCAAAATGACAACTATCATAAAATTTCTCTCAATAATAAAAGCTAAAAATATTAGAAACTAAGATAAAAAAGTAAGTATATAACATAAAAGTGTAACTACTGAAGAATAGTGTGGAAATAAGTAGAAAGGATCTAGAGACTTAAGTGGAGTAAAAGAAGAACAAAACTGATCAGAAGACCCATGCAGAGCAGAATATGTCTTCATAAATTCCATTATTTTGTACAATGCATAAACACACAAATACACACACAAACATGCACACAATACACTGTTCTTAGAGTGAATGTCTTGAAATCCAGTACCGCTCATCTTTAAAGAGCAGACATAAATGCCTTTACAAATGTTAATTGAATCCACTTTGCTTAAGCAATATCTCAGACATCTGGCAAGAATGGCTGAGAGTATTGGCTATTACCTCATGGCTTTATGTTTTTCATACTAATCTTGATATTTAATAGGTCTTGAACCTTGAAAAAACTTTAATTTTTTGTGACTAAGATCATTCTATATAAAAATGGGGGCAATTATAAAAATATAGCATACGGTTGTCGCTGAGGATTTCATGAGCTTATTCTGAAAAGCATTGAGGAGTAGCACGATATAGAGAAAACACTAAAAATAATTTAACTTTTATTATTGATAACAAGACATAAAATATTATAAATTAAAGGAGAAAAATAGATGAATTCTAACAAAGCCTATTGAAATCACAAAGAGGGACATTCAATTTAGGTTCATTGGGAATAGAACAGAATCAGATTCTGCACCTATTAGAGATTGTTTGAAAAATAAAAAGAATCTAAATAAAATAGAGTTACATTATGCATTCTGAAGGTGAGCACATGAAGAGATTTCAGGGAAAAAGACAAATTAAAGTCTAGAGAAGAGAATTTGTTGCTGCTCAAGTTAGAAATAAAGAAAAAATTGTTGAAATATCACAACACTTATTTTCCTTTTATTCTTATAGTGTAATTTTATCACACAATTTTCACCATAAATTTCCCCTTCTAAAGATTATACATTTTAGGAGAAGAAACCTATCACCAAGAAGAGTACATTTTTATTCCAATGTTCCATAAATAGTTCATTTATCTTCAATTTACATAAAGAAATTTAAAACAACTTTGTAACTAACTCTATTTGTTTTTTCTTGTTATTGTTTTTCAATATTTAAAAGATTTTTAGATTATAATATAATTAAATCTTTAACCCTTTCTTTTTCTCCCTTAAAACCCTCCCATGCACCCATTTTTATCCTCTTTCAAATTCATTGCATTATTTCATTGCTTTTACATAAATATATATATACATGCATATGTAGGTATGCCTAAATATATAACTATATCTATATCTTTTTTCTATCTACTATCTATCTATCTATCTATCTATCTATCTATCTATCTATCTATCTATCTGTCTGTCTGTCTGTCTGTCTGTCTGTCTGTCTGTCTGTCTGTCTGTCTGTCTATCTACCTATACTATATGTATCTTTTCATGGCTGACCATTTGATATTGGATAGCCATTTCATGTAGTCTTCTCTGGAGAAGACTATTTCTCCCACTCTCAGAATTCTTTACAGTAGCATAATACCCTTAGATGAATTTCTATGTGGAATGGTCAATGGCATCCAACATATATTTGATATTTTATTTTGCTATAAATGCTCTTCTACTTAATCATCTAGATCTTTTTCCTTAGTCCTCAAATGACACTTGTGATGTCACTGCTATTGTGATCTACTTGATCTCTCACATATATACAGATAAGGAACCACAAAAAGGATAGAAGTAAAAGCTTTCTCAAGGACCTATACCCCATGAGTGACATGGCTATTATTTGAAATGAAAATTACTGATCTCAAAAGGAAATTATAAGTCATTATAGTTGGATTTCATTACTTAGCCACTAGAATAAATCTGTTGCTATGTCTAAACATATAAAGGAGCATCCTAGGAATAGATGATAATTAAAATTCCTATGGGATAACTGGTTAGAATAAGAGACTCACCTAGAATTCTAACCTTTGGTTTAATTGTTATGCAGGCATTAAATTGTAGAGGAATATAGTAAACAAAGGAATCATTCAAAAATGATTGGTTTGCAACCACTTATTTGGTGAGATTTGTTACTGGACAAGAAGAAATTGCAAATTACTGATGTAAATATTATAATAAAATGCCAAGTAGTAGAATCCCAGCTGACTAAGTCATCAGATGACTGAAATCTTAAACATAGTACCATTTTTCATAAACAAAATCTCAGCGTATGACGAATCCTATAGCATGAAGCTCATTTCCTTTTAAATGTTACTCTTGAAATCTGCAGCCGCCTGGCATCATGCAGGCAAACATAAAGCCTCCATTAACTACTGTGCCCCAAGTTTCATTGCTGTGGCATAACAAGCTTTGGAATTTATGGAACAATTATAGAATTATAGAACAATCTGAGCTTTCTGTAACTGCCACAACTGCCAACTTCAGCGCCACAGGTAGGACTTTAGAAATCACTAGTGTTCTTGCTGCAAATTCTTTCAAAAGTGCTTTTGTTATCATTGTCTGTTGCCTTTTAAAATATGGGGATTTGTGATTTTGCTTATTTAGTTGGTTGGTTTTCTTTTTTTTTCTTTTTGTGCAAACTGTATTCTTTTCCTGTTTGCCTTTCTCCTACATGACATCTAAACATATATGCTTAACTTTGAATTGTTTAACTGTGTCATTGCTTTATAAAACTAGCAATTTAATCTTCATAATTCTTATTTGCAAGGTGGAACAATTGAGGCTCAGATTTATGAATAAGTTCCTGAAGAAAAAGCATTAAATAACCAGTAAAATAAAGTATTAAGTGGTGCTTTGTTGACTCACCATCTTAGGTTTTAATACAATTCTCTTCTTGCCTCCTCACATAGACCCTCATTGTTTTATAGTCTTCTTTTAGAGTTGTGTGGACGATAAAAGCAATACAGTTCATGTAGGCATTTGACTTGTCTGTTTTACATTGGCTATTATGGAAGAACAAATCTTTTCTTTTGCTTTCCTTACCAAGTGTACATCAAAATAAAGATTCAATTTTAAGATATCACTTGGAGAATGAAATAAGATACTTAATAGTCAAGAAAAGTATTCGGTCTCTTGAATTTCAGCTTTGCAGAAAATAAACAAATAAATCTCTATACATTTTCTCTTTGCTTCGATTGTCATCTTTCTGTTTCTAAATCATTAGTATTTCTTCATTTTCAGCACTACTAGCCAAATTTATTCTTCATTTTCTAATCCTTCTCAATGTTTATATATTAGTGATATCAAAAAATTCCAGACAATTTCTAGCTCAGGTCAATTCCTCGCTATAGTACTTAGCTGTATTGAATTAGTTTATGGAACATTTTAACCTTAAATCTTTCTTCTTCTAGAAAGTTCAGTAGATATTCTCAGAAATTCTTCCCTGAGTTTCCATTTTACCATGCTGATGACATTGTCTCTTGACACTTTAGGATAATTCTGTCTCATTGTCTGCACATTTCATGGATGTCATTCCTTCTTTAAATTTCTAGCCTTTACTCTAATAATATCAAGATGTCAAACATTGAAATTAAATGATGCATCTAGTAGTGTCATGTTTCAGTTCTCTATATTTCTTTGTGATTTGAATTTATTAGTAAATGTGATTTTGGTGGAGGACTGACTGATGCTAATAGCTCACAAATCTACACAGATCTTAGTGTACCTGTTGTGTTTAGAAGGTCTTGCTGCCTTAATGTCTTCCACCAGCATTTGAACAGTAGGTTGATCCAACTTTTCAGTAGTCTTCCCAGAATACAAATATTACCAAATCATTAGTTCTTTGGAAGGTTTCATGTCTCATTATTAATCTTGGTAAAACATATAAAATTAATAAATGATACCTCTGATTTATTCATAATCTATACCCACCGACCCTTTTGCATAAGTTTGGTTATTATTCTAGGAAGACACTTTTAGCTCTTTCCTCTTAAATTATATCCACCTCTAAAATTCAGCTTTCAAAATATATTTTCTTAAAGACTTTTGCAAGTACTTCCACATCTTTATCTCTTACAAAGCATGCCCTTCCCATGATAACCAGGAGTACCAAACAGCATAAGATGACTACACAATGAGAAAATTTAGTGAGCGAATACTTTTAAAGCAGCTAATAGAAAATTGTCATCTGAAAAATAACCAGAAATAGAAAAGCAATCTCTTTGCAAGTTAAAAAGATATTAAGCATTTATTTCAGTGGTTTTGTGCAGACACATGCATGTGTCTCTCTGTTTTTGGGTATGTGTACATGCATGCCTTTGCATGCTTCTGAAGGGGAGAGGATAACTTGGAGATGTCAGTTCTCACCTACAGTCATGAGGATTTTGTGAAATGAACTGAAGATATCAGGCTTAGCCCATAATTGCCCTTACACATGGAGACATGTCACTGTTACTCACGAGCCAGCTCTATGTTCCCAGAATGTAATTATTTCCTAATTATTACCAAGTATATAGTCTGTTGCTCTGTTTACTGTTTGATAAAGTATCTAACTGTTAAAAAATTCAAACTTGTCATTTTTCCCTCACTGGTACAAAGCCCTCTTTAATAGCACCATGGAGGCTTAAATACACAGCCATCAATGGCCAACAGGTGAAAATCCCATCTTCTGATACTCTAGGTAAGGCACAGCTTTTAGTAACTTCAATTAGAAGGCTGTAGACAGGGAAGAGCAGCTTAAGGCAAGAACTCAAATTGGTCCTAACACAGACCAAACAAATTTTCAGCATCAAGGGGAAATGGGAACAAAATCCCACCCCTAACCAAGAGTTGTTTGGGATTGATACATATTGTGAGAGGGAAAATAAGTTTCTGCAATGGTTTCACTGGGTATGTCAACTACACGCTGGATCAGGTGTCATATCCAGGAGTAGTTGACCAACAGAAGACTCTGTATTTTGTTTGTCTGTGTACTTTTTGATTTGATTTTTGCTTATCACTAGACCTATAAAGGAGAATCAGACAAAAGTTTAATTTATGATACTATGGTTTGTATGCCAAATTCTTGTATATTTTGGACATTAACTTTTTTTTATTTCGGAAACTTTTAGACACAAGTTACTACATCTTGGTTATAGAATTTTAATAACTTAAACAACTTTTGATTACAAACTTTTACCTTGATCAATAATGCATATTGGTTAAAATGCAGGCATAATCTTTTCTCCATGGGTACCTGCAGATAAGTTAGTTGAGAGAAATTATCAGAGAAAATACTATTATTTACAACACATTTTTAGAATTGGTATATGTATTAATATGGTAAGTTCTATCACTGTTTTAATATTGTGTAATCTAAGAAGTCATTAGTAGTAGTAAACTCAAAACAGTGCACTAAATGTTACAATTAAGATATTTGGGTAAAGTCAGAATATAGAAATTATGAAGATGAGTATGTGGGTAAAGAATCTGGATTTGAACTGCAGATGTGTACTGTGAGTCTGACTTTGGGCAGGTTACTTAATGTCTCAGTGTGGATGTTCATGTAATAAATAATGATGCTGCTGGTCGAGCTACTGCTGCTACAACACCTTGCCTCCCAGTGGTACTATGGGAAGTAATGAGTATATAACAGCTCCTCTGAATTACAATCTCTTTTGTAACTTTATTTAACTTCTACCTAGGAAGACTGCATATTACTGTACTTATAATCACGCCCTGGCCATCTCTCTTACTAGTTTGGTCCCTCATTATTTCTTACTGCTTGAAGTCCATTCCCAAGTTCCATCTACTCAAGGCTTTCGTTTCTCTTTTCTTTGCTGACTGTATCATATGAAAAATATCTAAAAGTGATTTTAGATCTTTAAATTGATATTATATTCACTCCATCTTCTGATATACTTAACAATATAAAATATAGAATGTGGATACATGTTTATGAGGTCTATTGTTTTAATTTCACAGATGGATAATTTGCTTATAATAGAAAATGTTTCCATATAGGGATGCCAAAGTTTAAGTTAGTCATGAATACGCACCTGTCACTTTACATGAAACCAGGATCCATTTACCTAGATATTTAAAAGCTGTTTCTTTCTCCTTTCTTCTCCAGCTGGAAGTCACATATAGCCTCTTTCACAGAAGGAACTGTGAGCACAAACAATGCAGATTGCAAAATGGGAAAATCTATAAAAGCACATGCCCAAGTCTTCCAGGCAAATATGCTTCACAACTACATCCTTTCGTTTGCCACATTATGTGCCAAGAGAGTGATTTTACCTGCAAATCTAAAGCATGCTGCATGAGATAGTGTGAAAGCTTGCTAGGGCAGGGAGGGAAGTGTAGTTCACACAGGCTTGTTTTTCACCCTCACCAGACTGCTGCATGTATTTACTCTTTTTCCTCCTGGAAAACATTCTATTATACATGCTATGTAGCTTTTGATCAACAGAGCCTATGAGATACTAATACAAATGAAGAGGTTCTAACTCCTAGATTTAGCTTTCTAAAGGATGTTTATGGTTCTAAAATTAAGACGAAACATTTAATGTAAAAAGCCAATGAAAAATCTGTATGTGAAACTAGTCCAGTGAAGGTTTGAAAGGTATATAAGGCATTTGCCATGCAACCATGAGAATTTAAGCTTGAGTCTCTAGGATGCATAAAGGCTTGGACCAGTAATGAATTCACGCACCTGCGATTTTGGTATCCTTACAGAGAGATGGGAGGTAGACACAGGATAAATTCCAGTAAATAACAGGCTGGCAAACCTATCATATGCAGCAGTAAATGACATGGAGACAAATTTCTGTCTCAAATAAGATAGGTAACAATGCCTCTGCTATATAGTCCAGGCTAACAACAAAAGCTCTGTGACAGGAATAGGTTTTCTTCTTTAGAATTGTTGTTCACTGAAGTCCCATAGATTCCTGACATTGCAGTCTGTTGCCATACTATTGATTAATCTCCAGCACTCAACACTAGGATCCTTTTGTAACATCAATACAACCTTTTGAGTCTTAGAACATGGAAAATTCAAATTGGTCCTCATTTAGGAGATTCATTCCTCTGGATAGCTTTCATAGTTCTGAAAATGCTGTGTATACTACCATAGAAGACAAGTACTGATCAATGTTAATGAGTTGGAAATCTTGCTATTTACAATAATGCCAGGTATGAGGTTCATGGGAATAACAAACTTCTTTCTGAATGGATTTAAGTTCCACTACACTAATTTAACTTATACCTGGTTTTGTTATCATGCCAAGAATATGTAGTTATACATGTCATAGTTCCTAACAGACAACCTACTACTCCTCCTCTATTAGAAGGAAATCTTTGAATCAAGTAGCAATGTTGAACTGAGTTGTTCTGTTAAAGGACAAAGCCTTGTTGCCAGGTTCATCAGCTTTTCTTTTAAGAGGCGTGACACTATGTTGGAGATAAAATCTCTCTCTAGATTTTATAAAACTTATAATAAGAGAAAGAGAAGAGAAAAAAGCAAGAGAGAGGGGGAAAGAGGAGAGAGATAATTTTTGATCAGGGAAGGTAAATTAAATAAACATTTCATAATTACTGTATCTTTCAAGCCCAGAACAAAGAGAAGTAACCCTACAGAGGGGAAATTTAGAAGTTTCTTTCTACACACAAACCACAAATCTCTTCTAAATAAATGGCTTTGTTCCCTGATACAATGCTCACAAGTATTCAATAACATTCCTAGCAAATTGGCCCCTTCAGCTAACAGTTGGCATCATATTTTGCTTTTCTCTTCCCACAGAGCTTACTATCTAGAGAGAGAAGATAATTGGAAAGAGGACAATGTGACTTTAATGACAAAATCATATTCACCTCAGTGATCATGTCCAATCAGATGTCGTGCTGAGGTATTTTCTTTAAAGAGACATGCCTTGCCTTCACATCAATATCACAGCCACATCCTCACAAACAAAAACATAGGTTTAAAAAAAAGTACAATTGGCTTAACTGTCCTAAAACTTGTGATGATGGTTTTAATGGCCAAATCAAAACCAAGAACTTAGTCTTATACTGTTATTTAAGACACAGGTGAAATCATATATGTATATATCAAGATGATTTTATTTGTTGATCACGTGTGTGTGGGGGAGTGTATGTTTGTGTGTGAACAATAACATAAAAGTATCTTTTACATCTCCCATACTGAAACTAATTCTTGTAATAGTCACAGTGATTCACATAAGCAACATAATTTTCATAATTTTCACTATATCAGAGGGCAATTGAATAAAATATTTTAGTAGCTATGAGTAAAAATGTTGGATGTGTATTTCTGCTCTTATTTTTAAAAATTCTACCATGCAAGTGTTTTATACAATACATATAACACTAATCAATATATAACTTCTACTTCCCCCTTATATTACAATGATCCAGGTATACACACACATACATGGCATGATAATGGACAAGATCATATATGAAAATATGAGGTTGCTTAATATCCTATAAAAATGTCTTGGTAGAGATTTATTGCCTCTGGACTTTCAAAAGCTAAGCTTAATTCTAGTTGATTTGTTATAGAATTCAGTTAGCACACACTTTATACTAAAGTTCAGTTTAACTGCTAGTTGATATTAGTAATACTACACAGACTGAGAAGGTTGTAAATTTTGTGCTTAGCAATAGACACAAGCATACATACACAACTGTGCCAAGAATTGATAAAAGAAAGTGGCCGTGAATTTGATAGAGAGCAATGAGGGATATATGAGGTAGTTAGAGGGAGGAAAGAAAGGGAGAGAGGAACTGTTGTAATTATATTGTAATCTTAAAAAAAATAAGAAAGGAAAAATACAAAGTATATCAGAACTATGAAAGTTAATGGATATTATGCATATATTACACATATTCCTGCATTTCATAGTTTCCAGAAATTATTCTTGAACATAGATATATGAATTTATACCTCGGTGGTGAGACTATATGACTCTTCATTGTTATAATGCAACCACAAAGTAAGTGTGTGGGCTCTATTTGATGCACTTGAAAAATATGTAGTATAAGAGTATCTGCCTGAGTGGGTGGCTTACCACTAGTTGTAAGACTTCCTACAGAAGGGATGCTATGTAAAGACTCTGCCTTTTAAGCTAAATATCTGTCCTCCTTTAGTTTGGAGAAGCACAGTTCCTGGTTCAAAGAATCTCACACAATGGAATGCATCTCCTTGTCTCTAGCACCAACTCCCTTCCTTAAGTTTTTTTTTTTATGTTTTTGGATTTAAAATGAACTAGATCTTCCACAATGCTTTCTAGCAAGATGATGTTTACCATGGGATTTCCTATAATTGATAATCCCATGAGTCAGTTTCTATAACGAAGCACTTCTCTTGTTATCACATATATTATTTCTTCTGTTCTCTGTAGAATCTTGACTATATATGAGGAAAGAATGTATCATCACATAAAAAATGCAAAACAATATCTCACAGTGAACATCATGGTCATTGGGGAAAACATGAAAGCAATTTTAAAACAGAAACCCAACTCATAGAAAGGAAAGTCACCTCAACCCTTGTTTGCAACACGGATCTGAAAATCCTATCTGTAGTGATAAGGCAAACAAAAGCAGTAATATCAGAAAGCACAAAACGGAGATCTCTGATTGCAAATGTTGTTATAGTCCACGAGGAACACTTAAAAGATGTCACACATGTACACATACTGTCAGAACTAATTTAGTCTCATTAGTTTATAAGATTCAAATACAGAGTGCAAAGTCAGTTGCATCAAATACACTAAAAAGTTATCTGAAGACACAATGGCATTTAAAAAAAATAATTCAATGCTTAAGAGTAAATTTAAGCAAATAAGCAAACCACTTGAACATCAAAAGCTATGTACCAATTTTGAAGTAAAATAGACCAAAATAAATGCAAAATTACCATATTTATTGACAGAAAATCTAATGGGATAATGCCCATCCTTCTTAAAGCAATGTGTACATTCAATGTAACATTTATACAGTACCCATTAGCATGCTGTACAAAAATTGAAGGGAATTCAAAAATTGCGTGGGATGTTCAATCTTTTTGTTGCTTGTTCACTGATTTCTGGTCTTATCGTGTTGCTTTTCAGGATGTTAGAGGAATTTTTGCATTGGTGCCTGTCCATCTCTTAAGCAAAGAAGACAGGACCACGAGGGGTTGGGCCATTCACTGAGACAGTGTGCCTGATCTAATGGGAGCTCACCAAATCCAGCTGGACTGGGACTAATTGAACATGGGATCAAACTGGACCATCTGAATGTGCTGACAATTGGGGTAGACTGAGAAGTCAATGATAATGTCACTGGGATTTGTCTCTACTGCATGTACTGGCTTTTTGGGATCCGAGTCTATTTAGATGCATACCTACCTAAGCCTGGATGGAGGGGGGAGAAACTTGGACTTCCCACAGGGCAGAGTATTCTGCCCTCTCTTAGGACTGGAGGAGGGAAGAAGTGGAGGGAAGTGGGAGGAGAGGAGGAAGTCGAAATTTTGAATGGTATTATTTATAAAGTAATAAAAACAATAAAATAACAATAATTGTATGGGACCACAAAAATCCATGAAAAGCCCAAGCAATTTTGATTAAGAAACAAAGTAAAAAAGTTATATTTTCTGATTTCAAAATAAATCTCAAATCTACATCATTAAAACACTATAGCAGTGGAATTAAAACAAGTATATAAATAACACAGCAAAGAGTCCCAACGAAAATACTGCTTGGCCAGTCACCTAAGCGTATTGTTAGCTGGCTTTTATATCTTAAATTAACCCATTTCTATTATTTTATATTTTACATTGTTTTTTTAAATTTATTTATTTATTAAAAATTTCTGCCTCCTCCCCGCCACCGCCTCCCATTTCCCTCCCCCTCCCCCGATCAAGTCTCCCTCCCTCATCTGCTCTAAGAGCAATCAGGGTTCCCATTGGAGGCTTGCCATTTTCTGAACAGAAACAGAGAAGGAGTGAATGGGAGGAAAAGAGGGAGGGGAAACTTCAGTCAGAAAGTAAAATAAATGAATACATTTTATTAATAATTTGTAAAAAAGGAAAAAAAAACCTTCTTGAACAGAAAACAAAACACACAGGTAACAAATTCAAGAGGAAAATAGAACTGCAGAATATGCATGTGTGTGTGCCCATGTGTTCATGGATAAGGATGCACACATACAACACACACACGTGTATGTGTCTTCAGTACATCAATGTAAAAAACAGAAAAAAAGGCAATCTATGTAATGAGAGAAAGTATATTTGTAAACCATAGATATACATGTGAAGTCTCCAAAACATATCAAGAACACTTTCAACTCAATAGCAAACCGGTAACAATGACAATAATTGATACACAAAAGACAAAATGGCTAAAGGAACTAATTGATAAGACATTTCTTCAAAGAACAAAAACAACTAGCCAACCAAAGTGGACTCAATACCAATAATCATCTGTAAAATACAAACATATCAAACTTGTAAATTTTCTTTGTAATGCTGATGTTAAAACCTGTGACTTAGCAATCTGGGTATAAATCTAAAGGAATCAAAATCGAGATTTGAAGAAATTCCTTTAGTTATATATTCACTGAAACAGGATTGTGAAGATAGAGAGACAATCTGCATTTACCAATGGAAAAATGGAAAAAGGAAAAGTACTGTAACCTTACAGTAGAATGTTGTTCAGTTTTACCTGTGAAGTGTAACAAGTCACCTTGAGGACATTGTCCTCGGTTAAAGAAGCCAGTCACAGGGCAGATACCATGGAATATTTGTTACCCAACAAACATAAAATGCTCATTCTGACTTATGTGCCATATAAGCAAATATGTGATTTTGAATAATTCACATGTTAGATTCTTGGGCATATCTTTCTATCTGCAATGCCTTTGTTTTGATTTGATTTTCTGCAGTTGCTGTTCATTTTATTTGCTTCTGTGGGCTCTGGATGGGCATAATAACTGCAAAGAAACACAGAACTCAACTCTTGGCTTGATGTATATTTTATTTTTTAAACTGGAGATGAAAAAGAGAAATACTTTATTCTATTGTCTTCTGTCTGTCTGAGTCTGTCTCTCTACAGTCAAATTCTAGCCTTTTAGAGGATGAAATACACCACGGACATGGTTGTCTATGACAAGCAAGTGTCCTTGAACATTAATTGGAAATCCTGATGGAAAAAGAACTTCTAAATAGAAATAACCCACAGTCACAGGCATTTTATTATTTATTTTTCTGTTTAGCTCCTCCAAATAGAGTCTGTTTGATACATTTGTATAGAGTTTTTATAAAATAAACTTTTTTTAAAGAAAGTGGGATGTCTAGTTCTTTAGGTAAAATAAAATTTCTGAACTACTCCTTAACAAAAGTTTGTAAGTCTGCAAGCACTAAATGATCATATGCTATGAATTAAGGAAGGTTGCTTTTTTCTGAAAATGAATAGAGGAGAGTGGATCTAGGGAAGAGAAGAAGTGGGGGGTTGGATAAGAAGAAGGAGGGGAAACTGCAGTCAAGATGTATTGTATGAGGGAATAATAATA
Source organism: Microtus pennsylvanicus (assembly GCF_037038515.1). Classification (NCBI taxonomy): domain Eukaryota; kingdom Metazoa; phylum Chordata; class Mammalia; order Rodentia; family Cricetidae; genus Microtus; species Microtus pennsylvanicus. The sequence goes on from NC_134584.1 coordinate 99,486,204, forward strand.
ATAATGAAAAGAAAAGTATTAACTCTACAGAAACAAATGTTATTTAGTCCTTGACAGCAGAAAAAATAATTTTTTGAAAAGACTGACATACACAAGTGAGGCCATGTGGAAAATAAGCAAAAAAAATCAATTGATTTATGTGTAAAATAGAATCAACACATTGTTACCTATGGTAAATAGGACATTTCCAGAGAAGTGGGTTCCTGAATTAGACTTTGAATAAAGCATTACTCTTTAGGGGCTTATAAATGTGGAAAGGATATGGAAATGATACAGACCCTCATACATAAACATGATAGGTTTGTACAACTTTGAAAATTCTTATTTTTCCACTCTTGGGGTATCAATGACTGCATGTCACAAAGAGATATGTAGGGAAAACAAAATCAGGAATTTCCACAGGAGCCCTTCATGTTGAAGAGATGACTCTTGGTATGGATAATTATTGAGCTGATGACTGAAAAACAAGGACTAATAAAACAACAACAATTTTATACAAGCCCACATTTAATGTTCCTGGTTGTGGTTGTATTTGTTTTGAGTACATGAAGAGAACACTTGCGTCTTTTGACATTTTTTTTCCCAATATTATGACTATCTTTTATCAGAGACCTGTTCTCAGTTCCCCTCTACGCCATGGCTAATGTGTTCTGCAAGGATAGCCTTCCCAAGTAAAAGCAAACATAGAGGAAGCTTAAATATGGAAGAACGGGAGTCAAACTAATTGGTACTAATTTTTCATCAACAGATTTAGCTCTTTTAGTATGAAAATGGTATGCTAGTCACTTTTCTTGTCACTCTGAGAAAATACTTGGAAGTCTCAACTTAAGGGAGGAAGATTGTACTGTGATTTCTGGCTTGAGGGGAGGCAGGTCAGGAAAGTCAAGGAGACATGTATCAGGGACAGCTTGCAACTAGAGGAAAGGAAGTTTATTTTGTGATTAGGGAACTGGGTGGCAAGTGGACCAGCCAATAATTCTTAGCACCTCCCCTTTCTTCAGCAAACTACTTTTTCCAGGTAGGTCACATTTTCTAAAGATTATGCTGCCTCCAAAAGAATTACTGCCAATTGGAGACCAACTGTGCAAACCCTGTGGGGCAAATTTTATGTTCAAAGCACAATAAATGCTGGAGTCAGGACAACAAGAATGAATTCTGCATTCTCCCTAATGTCTCAGATCATTAGAAAAGACTTCATAATCGTTTGTATGGTTATTCTTTATTACTCAAAACTTTATTCCCATCCTTGTGGCCAGTACAGTCCTAATATTTCCTACATCATTAAAAGGATATTGTGTTTGGAGTTCAATATTTTCAGTTGTTTTCAACCTTATTTTTGAATCTTTGTTTTGTATGTTAAGTTCAATGTAATGATGTGCCTAGAATTCAGAACTTTGGTTCTTAGGCATATATCTTACCTAGCATTCTCAGAATAGACTTGAGTTCACCTAATCTCTAACCTTTTCTTGTTGCCTTCTTTCTTCCTCTTGTGGTTTATGCAACCGTCCTTGCTTGAAAGACAATAGTATATTATACATGGGTATCAGGGATTAAAGTCGGCTCTGTCTGGACCATGGTATCTTAGACAGAATTTAGTAGTAGTCACCCCCAGTCCAGGATGGTAGGATAATGATGCATCAGATGACTAACAAGAAATAGCATGTAAACAGGAGAAAGCCTACTATCCTTCTCAGATCTACGATTCCTATTTTTCTTGGGTGCAGCTTTAAGACTATTGATTTTCCTATCTGCTGAAGAAAGTCTACAGAAAACAGAGGCCCCCTGGACTCTACCCTTCATGGTTCTACTCACTGTCATGCCATAACATGTCAGTTCAACATGGGATTCTTCCACAAAGGATAATGTCTTTGACCAGTTGGATTCCATTTATCTGGACTGGGGGGTCATGGCCATGAAGGTAGTAAGATAAAAAATGTTGAAGATTATGGTACTTAGCATAAACCATTTTCTGCAATATGACTTTCATTGCAAAATTATGCATTTTTGACCCTGACTTGTTCTGTCTTGAATTATTTGTATATATTTTGCCTTATAAACTTTCCATGTCAATAGACATTACAGGTGTTATTATTGTCCCACTACCTTGAAATGCACACTTGCTCTGAGACTTATATCTATGATCTGTACATGATTGTGGTTGTTTCTCATCCTAATTGTATATCCACATTTTTTCCAGCATGATATCATAACACTTCACTCATATGCTTGAATATCATAGCCATGTAAAATTAATTTGGTCCATAAACCATTTCCAAAAATGTGATCATACATGAATACAGTGGGAGTAGACTGAGATGCAGAATTATTTTAAGCACTGAAAACAACACCAGCATCTTATTCCCAAGAGTCTCTTTTTAGCTTGCTTTCAACCTCTTTTTGAATTCTTGCTGTGCCTTTGCAATCTGTTTTCGTATTCATTTCTTTGTTCTTCATGCCATTCCTTTCTTCCAAAGAGCCCTCCTGGTAGCTCTGACAAGTCAAGAGAGGATATTCGTTCCCTGGGTTTGTAAAGTAGCCTTGGGTAACAATGTTCAAAGAGGCCCCCAAAGAAAGTAAAAAGCCAGCGGAACATGTGCTAAGATGTTGTGTTTTTCTCATGTTTTCTATTGCTACATTTCAAAGGCAGACTAAGTTGCTTGAGCTACAGCTCATGTTCAAACGCTTGGAAGAGTCTCTAATGTTCACACAGTTGGAAGACAGCCTATATAGAAGAAGTTACGTAGGTCTTGTGCCGTCGATGACAGAAGCCTCAAGATAAAGAACACTAAACTGAAAACAACATTTTGTATAAACGAATTTGTTTAGATGAACAAAAGATCACAAAAAACTTTAGATAGAAATTATAAATATGACAAAATCCAAAATAATTTAACATTTTAAAAATTACTTACGTTTGGGTTTGTCTATATAGTTATATGTGCTATGTGTTTGTGTAGGTACATTTATTCCTTTGACTGCATGTGCTAAAGAGAGTTTAATGGATATCTTCCTCTATCACTCTTATTTTTAATTTTTTAATACAGGCACTTTGTTTGATCCTAGATTTACTAAATTAGTTATACTGGTTCTCTAGTAATATCCTAGGATTCCCCTCTCTCAACTCACCCCCTCCATTCATGGCTGGATAATCCATCACTCTGTTTTTATTTTTATATGAGAACTGTTAGGAAGTCATTCACACATCAGGATGACTACCAATAACAATTGTAATGACATATAATATACCATGTAGTTCAGATATAATTTCTTAGCTAGTTCTAAAACTTATTTAGCATATTTCAACTTCAACTAAATAGGAATGGAAAGCTGGACTGTTAGGGAAGAAAAACCATATCTCAAAATATTGTCCAGTACAGAGGAAAAATATCTTGCTTTGTAAGTTGTATAGAAAACAAGACTCTCTGACTACAGTATTCAGCCCTCTGGTGACAATGATCTCAGTATATGAGCTTCCTTTCTGTGTTATTGAATGCATCTCTTCCTAAAGTAATTCTGCTCAGCAAACAAAACCCAGTCTTGTAGAACTTCACTCTCATTACACAATACAAAACCACTCGAGATACTATATTGTTCTAATTCTCAACTATGCTGCAGGGAAATTTTATTATTATGATTCTCATAGTACCTGATTGTCTGAATACTATACAGGAAGAGTTTCATCCAATGGTCAGCTATCAAATGTAATTGGTTGCTTTTAATATTTCCTTGAGTGTATAGATTTATTTATTGTACATATGAAAATGCTAAAACACAGATGAATAAATAACCTCAAGTACAAGCTGATGAAACGGGCATACTCACTATGGGTATCTGATTTATTACATACTCTTAGTCATTATATTCTGATTTCCCATTACTACTTTAACCCATTGGAAAAGAGCGTGACTTTTCTCTGAGTAGGAAAATAGCCAGCATTTTAGAATTAATTCTCACTTTCAATTTAAACTAAATCCCCACTTGAATATTATTCATCAAAAGATATAGATACTTTTTGGTGGTCTTTAAATTTTTTCTCACTTTATCAGAACAGAAATATTTGGTTTCACTCCAGGTCATTCACCTATCTATCCTCAGGATCTTGGCCACGCAAGCAGTTCAGGGATGGACTGCATCTCAGGGAGTAGATAGCAAATCCAGTTAGATACTGATTGATTACTCCCATAAGCTTTGTGATTCTAGACCACTCGCTTATCTTGTAAGTAGCCAGTATATATGGAAGATTGGCACCTGGGTTGGTGCTTACCTTTCTCATTTGGAGTATAAAGTGTACCTTTTAGTATCATGAGCACTAGTCAGTACGTATGGAGGCTCTAGGTAGACATCAGCTTAACTTCTCCTTCTTCAAGGTGTTATGCAGGTATTATCTTAAGTATTGTCTCCATTAGTTTGTGCAGAGCAGACAACATCCTTGGCATCAGCTTTGGCTATTTGGAGCACCTTTGGCCAACAACTTGATTACATGTAACCCACTCCTGGCACTGGGGGGAGAGGAAAGATGTCCTCAGTCAATTGCTGATTCCATTTAGAATTCTATTTCATACATGTGGTATAGGAGGTCCTTCTGTTTTTGTGTTGCTTTCATTGGTTAATAAAGAAACTGCTCTGGGCCTGGTGATAGGGCAGAACTTATGTAGGTGGGGAGACAGAACTATATTCTGGGAGGAAGAAAGCAAAAGAGAGAGCCGCCATGGAGCCGACAGGTCAGACATGCTGAATCCTGGTAAACCACGACCGTCTGGTGAACACAGATTATTAGAAATGGGTTAAACCAAGATGTAAGAGTTAGCCATTAAGAGGCTAGAGATATAAGAGATAATGAGCCAAGCAGTAATTTAATAAATATAGTTTCTGTGTGATTATTTTGGGTATAAGCTAGCTGTCAACAGGGAGAGAACAAAAGGCCCGTGCTCCCTGTAACATATATGCATGTATTTTTGAATCTTCTAATATGTTTATAATCTTGTAATATGTTTCCTTAGAACCCCTCAAATGACCTTTAGTCTTAGATTCCCTTCCCAAATTCCCTTCCTTTTACCTCTCTTTTTTCCCTCTGTTTGAACTTTCTGTTACAGTCACAGCCTCCCATCCATGTATAAGTATCTAAGTATTTATATTTTTTCTTCTTCTTTCCATTGCCCACAGCCCCTTCCTCTATACTTAACCTCTGTGGTTATTTGGGTTGTAGACCACTTATCAAAGACTTAACAGCTAGCAGCAAGTAGGTGTCATATTTGTCTTTTTGGGGTCTGAGTTACTTTATCCAGGACGAATTATTCTAGTTCAATCCATTTACCTGAAAATGTCATAATTTCATTTTAAACAGTTCAATAACATTTTTTTTGTATAAATTACTGCATTTTCTTAATGGATTCATCCATTGATAGTCACCTAGGCTGTTTCTGATTTCTGGGTATTATGCATATTATAGCAATGATAATAGTTGAGTACTTGTAACAGCGTTCTGCTCTACTCAAATATCATTGTATTGCTAGGACATCATCCGAGAAGCTTTCTCCAAAGTAGTTGGGAACAAAGACAGAGATTTACAACTGGAAAATGTCTAGAGTGTGAGAGACAGTGTAACACTCAATTGTAAATGGAATGCCTCCATCAAATCCCTCCCTTCGGTGCTTAAGAAACACTGCAGAAGAGAAGGCAGAGAGATAGTAAGAACCAGAGGAGATGGAGGACACCGAGAAAGCAAGGGATTCTAAACACTGCAGACCAAAGCACAAATGATCTTACAGAAACTGTGGTAGCATGCACAGTCTTCACAGGTCCAAGCCAGATTGAAATTCTTAAGTATATGATCATGATGTATCTGAACTATTTAAGACTTGAGTGTGTTCATCTTTGGTAAGTGGGGAGGCAGGACTGTCAACACAAAGTGAACTCAATTGCCATTTTGTAGGTCTTTGGGTTGCTGGACCCTGATCTCTTCCTTGGGAAGGAGGTGAAAAGGCAAAGTATCAACATCTGAGACACCAGGAAACAGGTAAAAGGCATACAGCAGAATCATTTATTTATCAACTATTTTTTTCAATTAATTTATTTATCAGAAAAAAATAACCAAAAAACTTATCCAAGATAAACTGTGAAAATAAGACTCTTTGCGTGTGGCCACTGTATCTCAAATGTTTTTGAATAGTGAACTCCATTTAAGATAAGAAAGGAAGGGAAGAGCAGGATTGCAGCCTTACCAACTCAACTTTATTTCTTAGTGTAAATCAGGCAGTTCTGTGTTTTGCTGCCACTATTTTTTTTTAGCATTTTACCTGCTCCTTAGGTATTCAGGCTCCCACATTAAAGGATTTATGTCTATGAAAATAGATTTTCATTAATAAAGAGTCTCTGCTCGAGTTTCATATAGCTTTTGAATTTCTACTAAATAGCCTTAAATGCTTTATCTAAGTTAGTTTTGTTTTTCGTCAGGTGTGTGTGTGTGTGTGTGTGTGTGTGTGTGTGTGTGTGTGTATGCATATTTATTCTTTTGGTTATTGACTTTATTTGGTTTTACCCTGATAGTTGAGATTGGCAGGTTTGTTCTAATCAGAATGTAGTCTCTATTTAGTTCTTTCTTCCTGTGTTTTTATAGAGATGCACATGGATCCTTCATATTTCTCTTCGTTTTTAAGCATTAGACTGTGATTATTTTTAAAGAAAGAAATACCGAGAAAGCAGCAATTTAAAGAAAGTGACAGCATTTTCATGATTATGGGAAACTATGGCAGTCTGTGTCTGAAACTGATTGCCAACTGCTTTTAGATAAAGAATGGACATTTCTTCTGATTCATATTCTCTTTTCTCCCACTGTGTTTGGTCTAACTACAAATTTACCCAAACCTTGTAAAACCATCAAGATCACATTTCACATGAACATAAGACACAGTGAAGGAAAAACAACCCAAAATCTGGTCCTGAATTCATAGATTCACTTATGTATCTGCAGTATGGGTTTTCAGTCTCTTTCCCACTCACTCTATCGAGCAATGATTCTTATTTTCTTTCCTTTCAACAATTTGCCTCATATACTGCATCTAAGTTGGGAAAAAAATAGTGTCTTCCAATTGGTCACTTAGTGTGAATACAGTTTGACATTTGCTATGTTGATTGTGTCCAAGTCTGCTACCTCTGTTCTAGCCACTGGGTCATGCTCTCTTTCTCTTGACCTTTGTCACATTGCCCTTTATGCTTGGGGTGATCCTACTCCTTACCCCAATGGTTTACAGACTTCACCACAGCATTTTACCCATATTTAAGGAAATCCTGGTAACCTGGAGCCGTATGCTTTTGTAGACCTCTGTGGGGTGACTTGATATTTGATGTGGTTTCCTCATGTGTTTCATTCATTCATCATACAGTACATACATTTGTCCATTAGGTTCAATATTAAGTGTCTAAATATTCATTTTCTGTTGGTAGCACCACTTGGAGAGATTGGGGAACCTCTACAATGTAAGGTCAAGTCAACCTAGAAGAACTAAGCCACTGGTGTTGGAATTTGAAGTTTATTGCTCATCTGATCTTCTATTCTCAGTCTCCTCTTCCCTTTGTGCAAGAAGCCACGTACTCTGGACATCGGAGCTGGTATCTTCTGTCACTGCTATGCCTTCTCTTTCATGGTGAAATATGCCTTTAGATGAAAATGATCTCTTCTTTCATGATTTTTTTTGTCATGTATTCTGTTATAGCTATGAGAAGAGATATCTGAAGAAAGTTTTTTTGCATATTGAGCTATTTTGCATATAGCTCAATTGGACACTCTATGAAAGTTTTGTAAACTCAACTTTGAATTCCTCATAGATGAGAATTTGGAACTGTTAATAAATGCAAATTCACAAATCAATTGAGTCACAGTCAGCTTTCAAAATCAAGTCTTTCTAGCTTCTAAAGTATTTATTATTAACTTAATATCAAAATTGTGATATTTTTCTCTGTTGCAAGGGTCTTAATATAGATAGATGCTGTTTAGAACCCAAAAGCCACAGGGAGGAAAATCACTACTGAATTCCCAGCAGCCTTTACAGTGCCTGAATCATCACAGGTGCTTAACAAACACTTACTGGCTAAGCAAACGACACGGTAATATAATAATAAGCTAGATTAGAAATGAATTTGGCAAGCTTCCAATCTGTCAGTTTTCTGTTATTCCCAGAATTGGATTAACTTGTCATGCAGAATCTGGAAACCAGTGGAATGGTTCTTACAGAAAGCTTGTCAGAAAAGCCAACTCTCAGCCCTCAACTTAAAGTCAGGGAATTGGCATCTAGTAATTTGTATGCAAATTTAAGGAGGACTGGTCTGTCTGAGGGAGTTCACTACAACAGAATGGCTTTGAGCATCCTCACAGGCACACGACAGACTCCTGTCCCCTTTACTTTCTGCTACTGTAGTAAAATACTGCATTGTTTATTACTAGAACTGAGTTACAATCCTTTATGAGCAAAGATGGTGCTTAAAACACGGAGCACCATCTTTTTTTAATTTTTTAACGAAAAGTTCTATATTCTTTGTGATTTAACCAAGGTATAATTTGCAGTGTTCTATCCTGATAGTGACAGAGTCATTACATAGGGTCAGTGCAGTGTCAATGAGGATTTTTTTCTGAATACATTTTACCCCATCTCCCTTCGTCCAGGTTAACAATATATTAATATCATGTACAAGTGTGAGCATGATATGACAGGAACTTAGCAAGTATTTTTTAATCTAAAAAATTTTAACAAATTAAGTCATTGTACAAGCTCAAATATTTTAATATTTATTAATGTTATTATTGTTGTTATTTCTTCTACTTCTTTAATTATGTCATAAAATAGAGATTTATTTAACCAATAAATCTAATTTTTGATTCAATAATTGATTTGCTGTATTTTTATAAGATGTGAGAAATCAGAGAATATTCATGAAGTTATGTGCTTCTTGAAAGTTGTAATTTTTGTTAGAATAATACAATATAAATGACAAAAAGAGATGATTTTTTTATCATGTGTTTAGTTCTTTCTATGGAAAGGGAAGAGTAATTTCTTTTAAAATTCTCAGTAGACAACTACACAAAATTAGGGCGATAGTAGGTTGAAGCAAGCATAGGGAATATTCCTATATCAGTTTATCTATTCTGATTCAGAAAACAATATTGTTAGATCTGGGAAAAAGTGAATTCAATTCTGATCACATTCTTTTAAGGTTTTCTGGAAAAATGATAATTTCTTTCAACAAGGAAGACTCAAAATGACAAAAGCAATGTGGAAGAATGATATAAGGATGTGGTCATACTTCAAATGGAGAGGGAACATTCCAGAGATGTGACCATCTGGGTTTACAATGGAAAAAAAATTAGACATCCTGTGAATGACCTCATGCTGTTGACAGCCTGTGGCTAAATGAAATTTATATGGATTAAAACTATTATTCTTAATAAGTTCTTATTAATAAGAACTATTCTTTTTTGGGGGGGGGGGTTTCCAAGACAGGGTTTCTCTGTAGCTTTGGTGCCTGTCCTGGAACTAGCTCTTGTAGACCAGGCTGGCCTCAAACTCCCAGAGATCCGTCTGCCTCTGCCTCCCGAGTGCTGGGATTAAAGGCGTGTGCCACCACTGCCCGGCAATAAGAACTATTCTTAATAAGAACTATTATTCTTAATAAGTTCTTAAGGAGGCATTCTTATTATGTAATCAGTGAAATTAATGGTGCTGGATCAGAGTTGTCAGGAAATAAGTATCCTTCATCCCCGAAGCCAGGTTAGTTGGTCAATAGATGACCAGAAATTATACAAGTGTAAGCCTCTTATTTATTTATTTTCTTACTGACCCTTGTTTTTTGACTGTGAAATATTACCCTTCTCAGTTCTTAGAATAACTAGAATTACAATACTACAGAAAGTGAATAAGAGACTCAAGGCTTTACTGTTTTACCTGCCTTAAATATGGTTGCCTATTTTTCCAAATTTAATAGTTATATTGTACTTTCATAATTTTCAGCCTATCTGAATCAAGACTTTGCCTATTTTCTTTCAAGTTAACTAGCTTTTAAATACAATAAATTAACTGCAATGGAAATTCACACATTAATGCATTGGAAAAATTATCAAGTATCAACCAAAAGTTAAACACATTTTTACACTGAACAGGTATTCTTATTAATATACTTAGGCTTGTGAAAAAAATGTAAAAGGAAGTAAATTTCACAAAAATTCTGCGCATTTGATTTCATTATTATCCTATCACCATAGAGAAGTTCATCTGAGGATGATGGTACACACCTGTAACCCCAGCTTTGTGGATGATCTGCCAAGAGCATCGTGACGTGACTTCAGTGTCTGAATGGCTGGAAAGCCAACACCTTGTCTCAAAACCAAAAAAAAAAAAAACCTGTTGTTCATTTTTCTGTAAAATATTCTAAGACTTGAAGCTGGAAAGATGGCTCAACAGTTAATGCTTGCTCTCTTCCAGAGGACCTGATTAGAGTTCCCAGCACCAGTGTTGGGTGGCACCCAGAAGTGTACAATTCCAGCTTCAAAAGACCTGACACCTCGTCATCTCCACAGGCATTTGTGCACACATAGCATGTACACACACACACACACACACACACACACACACACACACACACACACACCTGTAAAGAAAAACAAATAATTCTAAGATTGAGGGGAACATAATTCTGATCCTTGCGGACCTAGGCAGTGTCTTCTCTAACTTCCTCTGCTGCCCTTAGCTTCAACAAACCCTGTTGGTGAGTTCCGTCTGTCTTGAGCATGTCTCTGCTCTGTGCCTTGCATTGTTATATTCGACTGAACAGATCAGCCATTACTATTCCTTCTGCGGTAGGATTTTTTGGGTGTGCCAGGAATGCATTTTATGGTACCTTTTACTCCCTCCCCAATTTCCAATATTCGTTCCACTTATAACATTGTAATTGACCAAAATCTTTGATCCTATTCTCCTGTGTCTAGATAAACTACACGGGAACATATAGTAAAATGACGCGATAGTGATGGATTTAGAGGCGAATCCATCCTGTGCAACACAGGAACACAGCCCTTATTTAAAATGTAAATCTCACTTCCACATGGACCTTGCTTTTCCAGTCTTGTGCTGTGTATGGGAAACAGGCAAAATGATTAATGATAGTGTTTTCGGGAAGAAGGGGATTGATGTGTTAGTGTTGAACATTGCAGTGATCAGTTCTGAATCTGACGTGTGTTTGTGATTTTTGCCTCATTATTAAGTTGTCATTCTTTAAGTGAGTGTGTGTATGCGTGTTTGTGGAGAGGTGTAAAATTATATGAAAACATTAATCATTGCCTCTAAAAATCTGAATATGAGTCCATGGCTTCTAACTTTGGGTTCTGGACCAATCTTTGAACTTTTTTTTCTTTTTTTTTTCATACAACTGTTGATGTAGGTGGATTGTCACATAAGTTTAAATACAAGATACAAAGGAATTTGGGATCTATTATTTGTAATTTTAGGTGTCTTTTACTATGGAGACAGGAAATGAAGCAGGTGACTCAGAACAGTACCCCACTCCTTTACTATTCTGAAGATGAAAACACCAGTAGATATCCCAAAGCCCGTTTCAGTGCATACTGTTGATCATTTAGATGACTACTCTAAACCTAACTTCTATAATAATTTTGATTAAATGGACAGTCAAAATTCTCTTTTTTATTGGAACGCTTTTGTTTTTATTGACCATATGTAGCAATATATCTATATCTCTAGAGAATATGTTTAAGAAAAACAGTGGGAATTGAATTAAGCTTATTTTAAAAATGCAGGTACACATGCATGCATTATAAAAATGCTCCTTGAAACTCTCTGCTAGCTGAGACAAATGAATGTATATGGTATCGCTGTTTAGTAGTTCAGAAAATGGGATTTGAGATTAGTTTAAGCAAGGTGATAAAGACCTTTCAACCTTTTACTTTTTTGTTTTATGCAGTTTTATTTTTAATAATCATCTTTGGACACACAGTATACCCTAGACAGATATCTACCTGTTTGATATAATGAAGCAATGCCATTACTAGGCTACAACAGCTTCCCAGTGTAATAATAAGCCAAATAACCTCTTATTCACTGCAAATATCTGTGTCAAAAGGGGAAAGAGAATTGCATAGACTGGAGTTATTTCCCACTCCTCAGACCTCCATATCTGGGTGTCTTTTTTCATAGTTTAAGCTATAAATTGAATGGCATAATTTGATGTGGACATAGAACTACGTATTAGTTTTTATTTTGACAAAATCATTAAACATCACATAGGTTGAAAAATGAATCACGACGCCCTAAGCCTGCCTTAGAAGATTGCACTTCATAAACTGAATTGCTCACATGGGCAACATTTTGGTGGAAGTTATAGATTTTCTAGCATATCTCTGATAGATAGGACTAATATAACTTCAATAAAAACTCTGGATATGTCAATATAAAATTTTTCCCTACCATTGAAAGATGTAAGATACTCCAACTAATAAATCGGAAGACAACCTATTCCTTAAGGTACACTAACGTACATATTGGGTTACAACAAGCAACAAAATCATTGAGGCAATAAAACTCAGTCACAGAGGGGTTATTGAGGAAGGTTTCTCTGTGCTGCGGGAGCACAACATGATGACTGTGGACAAGAAACACCCGCAGAATATTAATTTCTAGTAATTGAATCAGCACAAAGCTGAGTGTAAGGCTTTAGAATTACAGATATGCTGCACTTGTATTTTACAATCTCACTTATATTTATGACACTCCATATGAGCTATAGTCACATGAAATACTGACAGGACACTTTCCGTTATGGGCCCTTAGTTGGGAAACATATTAGTAATGTAGTTTGTCTCTAGCAGTTTCTTCACATGTATGAGATGGATAATCAAATACCTGAGTAGGTGAAAGGAGTGGTTGCTGGCAGGTGCTGGGTCTGGGGTAATCACATTAAAACTCGCGTGTAGTAGATTAAAAAAAAACTACTAAAGAAAGTGTTTTGCATACTTTTTTGTTTTATAGGTTTCTCTTTGTAACTTTGAAGCATGTCCTGGAATTTGTTCTGTAGACCAGGCTGGTTAGGGACTCACGCAGATACACCTGCCTCTGCCTCCTGAGTACTGGGATTAAAGATGTTTGCCACCACTGCCCAGCCTCTATTTTACATATTAATCAACAATTCTTGGTTGCTGTAGATTGTTCATTTCTCACTACTATTATTTTCAAATGGAGGGTGGCAATGAGTACTTCTTAGGGAGCTATGATGGCTACAGATTGAAGCGAGGATCTTTTTTTTTTTTGAAAACTAAAGATATGATAGTTTCTTTACATCACACATGAAGAGCCTTGTTTTCTTTGACAGATCCCACTCTCACTGTCTTAGTTGTAATCCCTTGCTTTCTCCTTTATCTGATTTATTTCTGGGGTGCAGCTCACCTCCTTCTCTCTTTATGCTACACAGGGTTTTCTTGAGAAACAGAAACACTAAAATTTTACAGGCAACTTATCCTTATTCAGATTGATTTCAAAGAATCATGTCATGATTTTATTTTAAGAAATTGGCTCATGTGATGTTGGAACCTAATGAGTCCAAAATTAGTTCCTTCAGACTAAAGACTTTCTGTTGGTAAACTGTCTTCTTGCTCAAGGGATCAGTCCTGTGTCATCATAGGCAAGCCTTTATCTGTCTAGATCAGTTGTGACTTACAGGCTAAACTCCAAACGATGAATCTGAAATAATATTCAAGTGGTTTGACTGGGTGAAGGCCTGTCATCAAGGGAGACATTCAGCGGTCTTCCGATTCTGTTCACTCAATTGTGACTCATAGTCAAAGATAACCTTATGCACATTAATAATTGACAGTATATCCTGGTGTGCAGATTCTGCATCATTCCATGTAAAGTTAACCAGTATACATCTCTTCTACCAAAACCTGTTGTTCCATCTCCATATCAGATGTTTTTCTGTTGTTTGGAATCACATTGCATGGTGACATCCCTTCACATATATTGGGTGTTAAAATTTCTAATTTTGAATAACTAATTAGAAGTAGTCAATTATTTTTTGACTACTAATAACTAAAAAAATATAATAGTGTGTAGTAAATATTGTGTAGATAATATTTACTTTTAATATCATCAGTAAGCAGTAGAAGTAAATAGGTTTTCAGAGATTCAAATTTATAACATCTCCTATATTTTAATGCCTAAAAACACTGGGTTTTAGTCATGTTAAAAGTATTTTTATAACTTTCTTGTAACCATCTTGCCAGAGGTAATTTATCTAGTATCTACCCAAAAGCAACTGTTGTGTCCAAACCCTAACCTACATGCTTTCAACATGATGGGTGTTTTGTGGTGGCTAGCTTAGCAATCCATTCTGTTCACTTAAAAATTAATCAGCCGCCTTAATATGCTTCTAGACACTGAAATGAATATTTGATTTATATTTATTCTCTTGAATTTTTCATGTTATTTAATGCCTTTTTGCCTAATCTCTTTATTTGAAAATTGAACTTTCAAGGAGTATCTTTTAGGGAGGTTGTGAAGGTTAATCTTTGAAAAAAAAGGCACAAAACTTGAGCCCAGAATATGGTGTCTTTATCTCCTTAACATAGTGTGTTCTTCTTCGAGCAACATCTTTTAGCTTTTTTCTTGTTTTCATGATTTTTTTCTTTGAGTAACAGATATCTGGGGAAATGTAGGAAAAACTCACAAATTATGAGCATAGTGGCAAAAATCATTTGGGGGAAAGTCAACATTTAATTTTATAAATACAAAGAAACAATTTGTAGTGTTTCTTATTACTATCTCTTTATGTTACTCCCTTGCACACAACTCTCAACATCACCAGAAACTTAGAACAATATTATTATCTTACTGATGGATTTCTTCTTTTTTTCCTAAATACAGTTGCCAAGCAAGACTTTCACAGTTGATAGTTTGATATAAAGTGTAGAGACAGTTTAAACACTTTTGTATGAGACATAGATACATCAACCTACTGATCCCAATATTTCTTCTGCAGTGGAATCAGGTAAAGTTGAGATATAGTTAACTGATTTCTTTTTCATTTTTTTCCTAGATAGTTATGATGCACACTTGCTTCTTAGAATGAAACTGTTAGCTTCCAATTCCAGAAAGTGTCCCAAATGCAATCAACTTACTTTCTAGATTTCACCTAAGAAAGAACTCTCAACCTGGGCATTGTTTCTGCCAATCCAATCTGACCTGGCAACACCAGTCACCAACAAAGCAATGTGCCTATCTTATACTTCAGTTATAGTTTCTGTTTTAGGATATGGAATCTTCTCTCGATACTTTACGTTCAGTTAAGGAACAGAATCTATTTCACTGTTGCAGGCAGTGAAAGACAACTGATTGGGAGAGATGTCCAGAGAATTTGCACATGGGACTTAAGAATCAAGATATAACAACCTCTGGGATTCTATCTTAGAAAGGAAGAGAAAAATCTCAACAAACATGTCATGAATACATGGCTATTAAATGCAAGATTTAAAATAGTGTGAATAATTATGAGAACATAAAGGCAGAAGTGGGTTTTCTTCTGTGGCAAGTGTGATAGGGTCCCTTAAAGATGTCCATTTCATAATCTTCCAAAAACTGAATGTATTGCCTCATGGAAACAAACAGACAAGGCAGTTTATGGACATAATTACATTATAGAACTTGACCTGCGGTCTTTGTTCATGAGTATCTAGGGAAGACTAACAGAAATGCAAAGGTCTTTCTAAGAGAGTTTAAGTATAGCAGACAGTTGCTGCTACAGTATTTATTGTATATGGAGGTGAGGATTATAGCTCAAGTATGCAGACGGCCTCCCAGAAGATGGTATAGACAAAAGACATTGATTTCACCTAAGAAAGTCCAGAAGGAATTTAATTCTGTTAGCACTTGTCTTTGAGCTTATAGACTTCTGGCCTACCAAATTCGCATGTAGTAAGTTGAATTATTTTAAATTAGTTGACTTGTGATGAGTCATTGTAACAGCGATAAAAAATATGCTATTTATTTCATCTCTGTAACAATGAAACAAAATATATGAATCTATTTTTGTCTTATAGCTTCAGAAGTTTTAGTCCACAGTCACCTGGTCTTGCTGCTCTTGGTATTGTGGCACCATAATCCATCACTGTAGGAGAAGACGGTGGGTAAAACCTTTTTGCTTCAAAGTAACTCGAAGGTATAAACACTTAGGAAGAAAGGAGAGCATCAAAATCCTGTTAAGGGTACTTGTTTAATCATTTCCCAATAACATTATTGCTTGGGCCTGCTCTAGAGACTGTTTCCCTCATGGCAGGCAGGAAGGGATGGAGTGTTGAGGAGAGGATGAGAGATGAAAAACCAACCATTTTCCTACTTTACTGCATGTCAGTGTTGCTAGACTCCGGGGCGGTGTGACACTGATTTTGATGTGGGATGTCCTGCTTATGTGCTGTCTCTGTTGGCTAAGGAATAAAGCTGTTTCCGCCAATGACTTAGCAGAGTGAAGTCAGGTGGGAAACCTCAGCAGAGATACAGAGACATAGAAGGTGGAGACAGGTCAGATGCAAACCTGCTGACACTTAGAAAATGAGGTAAGTCTACAGTCACATGGCTATACATAAACCAGTAGAAATGGGTTAATTTAAAATTTAAGAGCTAACTAAAAAGAATGCATGAGCCATTGGCCAAACAGTGTCGCAATTAATATAGTTTGTGTGTGATTAGTTGGCCCGGGTGGCCAGGAAATGAAAGTGCAGTCTCTACCTACATGATTTAGATATTTCTTCCTCTTTACTTAACTCTTTATTTTGGAAATTTACTCAAAAATATACCCAGAATGTCCTGCATCAATTTCTGAAGCTATTTTCAATCTAGTTAACCATGCTCAAGATTAGCTAATCATCCCAAGGCTGATTTTGGCGATACCAATGAAAGACAGGTATAAACATTTAACCTAATTCAAAATTTTTGTTTGGTAATAGTACCATTGGATCATGTTCAAGAAGGAAAAGCAAAAGTAAAACTACCTTATACAATAATTTTCATAAATTTCTCTTCCTTTTGGCACTTTTCACACCTGTCTAAAATGAGAAAAATAATTATTATTTTGAATCTTGTAGACACAAAAGGTGTAAAGCATTATTCATAGCATGTAGGAAAAATGAAGGTGGGAAGGAGGAAAATAGAGGGTGAGACAATGCTAACACTTATTAAATACATAGCAATTCTGCAACTTCTATTGTGTTTAATTAAAAGTAATATTACTTTCTACGAAATTTACTGTATTTGTACTGTTAAGTCATGAATAATAACAAAGTTTTTCCTTAAGGAAACATTTCTTTCTCCTTCCAAGTAGATTTTGATTATATATCTTCAATGTTCTCTTAAGGAAAAATATAAAGGAGAAAAATACTATCGCATACTTTCTCTGTTGGAAAGATGATCAAATCCTGTGATACCAAAACTTGCTTTAACTTACTCTAATATCATTTAGAAGGACAGAAATATCAGGCAAATGAGAAAACTCTGTGGGTAGAAGTATTTTCTACCAAGACAAAGGTTTCACTGTAGTTCCAGTGACCCACACACAGCGTGGAAGGACAGAACTGATGCCTATAAGTTGTCCTTTGACCTCCACAGTCATGCCACACTCAAGCATGCTAACAGACAGACAGACAGATAGACACACACACACACACACACACACACACACACACACACGGAGAGAGAGAGAGAGAGAGAGAGAGAGAGAGAGAGAGAGAGAGAGAACACAAAGAATAAATAAATGTAACTTTAAAAATTCTAAGGATAGTCTACTACTAAAAGAGTGTTAGGCACACTTGAGTATGTCTAAGAAAAAAAGCAAGGCATAATTGCAAAGGGAGTCCTAATTCTATTAAACTCAATGTCTTCACTAGGACAATTAACCTTGTCAACACTCATCAGAGTGCCTACAAAGTGGAGGAAGGTGGTTAATGACAGGCCACGGTGATTGAAATGTGGGCCACCTCCATCCACTTAATGGTATGGCTTCCTGTCATGTTAGGGAAAAGTGTGAATTTCAGGATATTAGAATAGTCAACTGCCAAGAGGAAGGTTTGAGAGGTAAAATCCCTTAAAGTGGCAATCTAATGCTACTGTTTGTGTTCAAGTTACAGCAAAGACTTTACAAAACAAATAGAATTATCTCCCTGCTTACATAAAAGATACTCCACCATAGAAATTAGTCATTGGCTCATTATATATGCAAACCCAGTAAATGCATTTTGTGCACAGACATATCAGATATTAATGCATAGGTCTTAATTAATTATTAACCGATATCAAAGCACTTTTATTAAGTGAATAATTAGTTTCTGCCACTTGCCTTTAATTTTCCTGTGTCCTTCCCACTTCACAGTCATTTTAAAATGTTATTTGTGTTCAGTAGTTTCAAAGTTTGCTCTTAGTGACTTTGGTCTTTGCTAAAATTATATGGGTTTGGACTCTATCAATTGATTTGATGCCAGAGTCTAATGTTTTTAAATTTCTATGCAAATCTACCTATACAAGCTTGTCTTGTGTATGCGCATTGTGCATGGAATATATGTATGTTTTCATGTCTCAATATACTTGCTGGAATTGTGAATCATGGTACCGATGGCCACTGTCTTTCAGGCTGAAACAAAGTGGCCTTGTGCAGGAAAACACACAGACAACTGAGATACAGGGATAACAGAAAGTTAAAGTTTATACCTACTATGAGAGGACATAAAGAACCAAGGTTGCAATTTAAAGTCTCGTGTATCTTTCAAAGTGAGAAATGGATATGGAATTTTACTGAAGCAGGCAGTTTCCAAATTAAAGAAAATAAACTGCTAGGCCTATCTACAGATTTTTTTCAGTGTATGCGTGTGTGTGTGTGCGCACACGTGCATGTGCTTGTGCATGTGTATACCAGCATCTTCTTCTTTGCAACTTAAACAACACATTATCTTTGCATAAAATGTTCTTTTCATATATGTAGCAGTCGTTTTGTGCACATATTTCTTATGTTTGTACTATGGATCTCAGTCTTGAAATGTAATTGTGAACTGCAAATGCACTTTGCCCAGTGAAATAAAAAAGCAGTAAAACAGAATGAAGGAAGGAAGGAAGGAAGGAAGGAAGGAAGGAAGGAAGGAAGGAAGGAAGGGAGGGAGGGAGGGAGGGAGGGAGGGAGGGAGGGAGGGAGAGAGAGAGGAAGGACTGATTTTGGCAATGGCTACTTTGGATTAAATTTAAATATTATCAGTTCCTCGTCAATATGGATAAAGCAAATGTACTATAATATAATATACTTATATTTTATAGTAGTGTTGTTCTATTCATACTTGCACATCTTCATTTTCCTGTTCTGTTTTTCTCCTTATGTCCAATATTGTTCAAATCTCATAGAGATTTCATGTGGTAAAGTTTAGTCTTTATAGCAGATGGTTACTAAAATCAACCCAAGGTGAATAAGAATGCACACTGAATGTGGGGGTTCATTAGTGTGCGATAGTGCCTCTGACTTCTGCTGTGATTTGAATGAATTAATATGCAGCTGCTTCTGCCTCTGTGTCTGACATATCCTGGACAGGTGGTATTTGGCAATTAATTTAGCATTTGATTTGGACACAGACAATGCTGTATACATACATAGACTTATGTGTATCGATTGACAACGTAACTGTTACTCTTGAGAAACTCAGACTATGAACAGGAAAAAAAAATAAGATGTAGCCTAATAAGTAAATTCATTGGGTGTGCACTATAAAAAGAAATAAAGATGACATTCACTGGGGCTACCTACTGTCTTTGTTGATACTGTGAACCAGACCACTTTAATCCTCAAATCTCAACAGTGTCTCATGTGTTTATTTATAGTTAGAGTCCAAAAGAGCTCCCTGTGGCACACACAGTACTCCACAATTTTCTCCATTCAGTTTCATCGTTCTGATCATCTACTCAATTTTTTTCTGTTCACGCGAATCTCATGTGTTGATATTTCCAAGAAACTATATATCTTCCCCTTCCTCAGGCTCTATATCAATTATGCCTCTTCTGGGTGTACCCATCTTTGTGAGTTGATTTTACTAGCAGAGTCAAAACACAAATTAGTTTAATTTTTATTTTATATTACTTCTTTTAATATTTAAAAATTTTCTCTTCAAGATAGGGTTTCTCTGAGTAACAATAACAGTAACTCTCCTGGAACTAGCTCTTGTTCAAACCCAACTCTTTCTAGACATGAGGGGCCTGAGTAGACAGACTCTACTGTTTTGATGTTGGTTTGCTTGTTTTATTGTTTGATTATCTGTCTGCTAGCAAACATTCTGGAGCAAAGAAGTCTCCATGAAAACTCAAGAGACAGAATTTGAAAAGCTCATAGTAATCAAATACATCATCATCATCATCATCATCATCATCATTATCATCATCATCATAGATTGCTGATCCTCTGGTTAAAAATGGGTGTGATCTTCCAAAAAAGTGACACCAGACTCCAAAATATTTTATCAAGACAAAAAGTTCCGCTTCTGCAGAAGGATGCACAGGTACCCTTTTGAAAACAAATTTGAATTTGTACTGCAAAGGGTTCTGTGCCTCACTATGAGTAGCCAAGCCTTGGCCTCAAATTCTTCCATTGTTGGCTAATTCAAAATGGAAAAGCTAACAAACAAAGGGATTATGTTTAGGGACAGGATGTAACCTTGAACATATATTTTGATCGTAGAAAAATGTCAACTGGGAGGATATTTGAAAGATGGGTCTTTAAAAATTTCTTTAAAAGTATAGAGCACATTTTATCACATTTCTCACACATAGGAGCTAAACATTCTTGTTGTTATCTCACTCCATGCATTTCTTCACCTATTTCCTTTGTTAACACCTTTGTAATAAACTCACAAATGTAAATATAAGTATTTCCACAAGTTTTGAGAGTCACTGAAGAAAACAGTGCTTCCAATTATGTTTTTAAGGGAACTGAATTGTATAGTACATGCAGATGTATTAATTATATTTCCATTTAACTTCTAAAGTATGTGTGTATATGTTTGTATGTTTGTGTGTGTGTCTGTGACTGGGAGAGAGGTTCAATCTTAGGGATGACCTTGACCTGTGGTATCTGATTGTCAATGGGAAATATTGATAGACCTGAATTTGGACTACAGAATTTGAGTATGCATCACTCCTGCAGAACTCTGCTTCTTAATTGTAGGGAGAAAACCCTGTATTATTTAAGAACTTTTTATGATGCAGGTAGTTCAATAGCTACAAAAACAAATTCCTTTATTTATGGCGTAATTCTAACGGAGTTTCCATTCTAGGCTCAGAGGAATTGTCTAGAACAACAAATATAACCCAGAAAAAGCCTAGAGTATTTTGGAGGTTGCACGAGGAGACATCTAGGAACTTTCACATTTTAAACTAATTCTCTTACAGGGAGATTCTTAATTCTCAGTGGCGAAATGTGTGAAGAACACCATGACCAACAGTTTGTATTTTTTTTTATTTCATTTTACATACCCACACCAATTTCCCCTTTCCCTCTCTTTATCTGCCCCTTGCCACCCCCCAACCTACTTTTCAAAGCAGGTAAGACCCTCCTAGGGGAGTCAAAAAAGTCTGGAATACCAAACTGAGGCAAGATCAAGACCTTCCGCTTGTGTCAAACTCAGCAAGGTATCCAACCATAGGGAATGGACTCCAAAAAGCCAGTTCATGCACTTGAGATAAGTCCTGGTCCCTCTTCTAGCCTTCTCTCCCCAACAGATCAAGCCACATTACTGGGACCACATTTAGAAGGTCTAGTTCTGTCTCTTCCAGGATCCCTGGCTATCAGTTCAGAGTTTGTGAGCTTCTACCAGTTTGGGTCAGCTGTCTCTGTGTTTTCCCACATAATGACATTAACCCTCCTTTCTCATGTGACCTTTCCCTCCTCTCTGAACTCCAGGAGCTCAACCCAGTGCTTCGTTGTGGGTCACTGCATCTGCTTCCTTCAGTTATTGAATGTAGGTTCTATGGGGACAATTAGGGTAGTAACTAATCTGACTTTAGGTAAAAGCCCATTCAGGCTCCCTTTCCACTATTGTTCGGAGTCTTAGCTAGGTCATCCTTGTGGATTCCTGGGAATTTGCCAACCACCAGGTTTCTTTCTAACCCAATAATGACTCTCTCCATCAAGATGTCTCTTTCATTGTTCTCTCATTCCATTTCTTCCCCAACTCACCCTTTCTGGATCCCTCATGTTCCCATTTCCTATCCTCTCCCTTCTATCCCCACTTCCAATTTACCAAGGAGATCTTAACTATTTCTCCTTCCTGGGACTCTTCAGGTGTGTCCCTCTTAGGAGCCTCCTTAAAAAAAAACTAGCATCTATGGGGTTGTGGATTCTAGCCTGGTTATTCATTATTTATGTCTGATACCCACTTATGAGTGAGTACATATCATGTTTGTTTTTCTGGGTCTTGGATACCTCACTCAAGATGTTTTTTTTCTAGTTCCATCTATTTGCTTGCAAATTTCAATATGTCATTACTTTTTACTGCTGAGTAATACTTCATTGTGTAAATGTACCACATTTTCTTTATCCATTCTTCAGTTGAGGGACATCTAGGTTGTTTCCATGTTCCAGCACTTACAAATAATGCTGCTATGAGCACAGCTGAGCAAATATCCTTGTGGTATGATTGTGCATCCTTTGGGTATATGCCCAAGAGTGGTATTGCTGAGTCTTGAGGTAGATTGATCCCCTGTTTTCTGAGAAACTGCCATACTGATTTCCATAGAGGCTGTACATGTTTGCAGTCCCACCAGCAATGGAGGAGTATTTCCCTTACTCTACATTCCATCCAGCATGAACTGTCATTGTTGCTTTTGATCTTAACCATTCTGATAGGTGTAAAATGGTGTCTCAGCATTTTTTTTTTATTTTTTGATTTACATTTCCCTGATGAATAAGGATGCTGAGTATTTTCTTAAGTATCTTTCAGTCATTTGAGTTTCTTCTTTTGAGAATTCTTGCTTAGATCTGAACACCATTTTTAAAATATTTGTTGTTGTTTTGTGTCTACCTTCTTGAGTTCTTTCTATATTTTGGAGATCAGTCCTCTATCATATGGGTGATTGGTAAACATTTTTTTCCTATTTTATAGGCTGTTGTTCTGTCTTATTGAGCATGTCCTTTGCAGTATAGAAGCTTCTAATTTTCAGGAGGTTTCACTTATGTATTGTTGATCTCAGTGTCTGTGCTACTGGTGTTATATTTAGGAAGTGGTTTCCTATGTCGGTACATTCAGGGCTTTTTTCCATTTTTTCTTCTGTCATGTTCTATGTAACTGGATTTATGTTGGGGGTCTTTTATCTATTCGCACTTTAGTTTTGTGCATGGGGATAGATATGAATCTATTTGCATTCTTCTACATGTCAACATTCAGTTATGCCAACACCATTTGCTGAAGATGCTTTCTTTTTTCCAATGTATAGTTTCAGCTTCTTTGTCAAAATTAGATGTGCATTGGTTGGTGGAAAAAACTAATATCAGGTGCTTAGATTTGATTTCATTGATCGACATGTCTGTTTTTATGCCAATACCAAGCCTTTTTTTTTCTTACTACTGTAGCTGTGTAGTAGATCTTGAAGTCAGTGTTGACAATGCCTCTGGAAGTTCCTTTATTGTACAGATTTTTTTTGGTTATCCTGGGTTTTTAATACTCAGGAATCTGTGAGATTAAAGGACGTAAGACCTTTATAAATAAAGATCCCATTAAATTCCCACAGATTGTCCCAAGACAATCTACCTTGGTTTTTTAGTTTGACTACCAGACATATATTAAGATCCAAATTCAAGAGCTAGGTGGAAAATTTGTGTATCCAATTCTTAGACATTTGAATGCTTACATGTATATCATACAGTATATGACAAGAAGCAATGGGAATGTAAGAAGACCTAAAACATTGGGGACATATGATACAGGATCATTAATATTTAAGCTTCTTTTTGGGATGAGGTCTTCAGTCTTCCCTGTCCAACTTAACACTTTCTACTGCTATTGTTGCAAGCTTGTACTTAAGCAGTCATGATGGTGGGATAATCATTTGTTTGTTTTTGAGATTGTATTTTTAATCACAACAATTCTCCCTTCCCTTTCCTTCCACAAAAGCCTACCATGCACACTTCTCTGCTCCCCTTCATATTCATGGTCCCTTTTCTCATAATTCAGTAAGACTTTGTGAATGTAGCTTCTGACATATGGAAGGATTTGGAAAAAGATAAAGGAAGGGAAAATGATGCCATTATTTCATAATCTCAAAAATAAAAAGTAATAAAACTTTTCACCCAAAACCCAAGTAGAACTCAGCTATGATCAGGGGAAGGGGCAAATATAAAGCGGGCCAGCATCACAGTCTCAAATTGCCTCAAATACAACCCAAATGAAGATAATCAAGGTTCCTTTCTATCACCCACAAAGCAAAAGCAAGCCCTCTCTGGTGGAAGATTGTATCATTTATTTTTTCTTACCTTTTTCCCCAAACCCATGGAAGCATTCTATGAACTTTCTCTTCTCCTTAATGTGGAGAACCACTGGAGGATCACTCCTACCTTACTGATGAGACTAGCTAGATAACCTACAAATCATGTTTATAAATCCCAGCAGAGAGCTTGCAATGTGAGGAAATCAAATGAACTGAAATTGAGAGACTTTTCAGCTCACCCTACCAGAGAACAAACTTAGGGCTCCTGTCACTCTGTGAGGAGCAGTGGGAGAGAAAAAGAAAAGAAAAAGATAGAGAGAGAGAATAAAAAATAACACTGGTATAGATGGAATGGCAAAGAGAGATTGAATCAAATGAACGTAAAATTTAAGGGTGGACTGATATGCACATTTAGAACTCCTGGGAGGCTCAGTCAGAAGAGACAATGTGCACAGACCTGCTAATGACTGTCTCTGTGTGCTTCCCGGAAAGAAGTGAGAAAGATACTCAGTTTCAAGCATGGATTGGATTTAAGACTGCATTTGCCTACCTTAACAACACTGTGGAGTCTCAAGACTTAATTCTAGGAACCCTCTGCCTCTCCCATGCTACAAGATCTCTTATTCCTCCGGTTACTTCAGTGTTTCTTGTTCTGCCATTCATGGCCAGGCACAGAGTTAATCAGGAATCACTCATACCCTGTGTGAAGAGGTGCATGGTCCCCCCCTTTCATTATCTGAAAACTAAAACGGCATTCTTAGAGAAAATAATATTTTAATTTTCTTATGTGATAACTGCAAGTATTTTCAAATAGTAATTATGAAAGCTGTGCAAATATAAGACACAGAGAAAAAAATTGTTCCTGAGTTATAAAACTCTTTATGTGGAGTTTCTCAACACTTAATTTTTTTTTTTTTTGGAGAAAAACAATCCACAGTAGGTACTTTCTTCCTTAAAAGAGTTCCACATCAAAACCAGAAAAAAAGTTATTAAAGTGATAAAATTAACGGTCAGCTTGGGAAAATAATCATCATTGAAAAATATTAATGCCATAATACACATTTAATCACAAAACTACCCAGTCTGCCTCTCCTCTGGTAAATACCTTCATCGCAGAGTGAATAAAACAATTTAATTGAAAAAAAAAACCATTTAGCATTTATATGCTTGGTGGGTTCTTTTCTCTCCATTTTATGAACTAATGCAGAATTTGAGTCAAACTAGTCTTTATCTTTTCGATTTGCACATATTATTTCTGCATATTCCTAGCAAAAAAAAACATAGACGCCAGCACTAAGTAAAAGGGAGGAAGGGGGAATGCTGCTGAATGTCTCATGATCAGCATTTCTAGCTCTTCCTGCATGTAAATACAAATGACACCCTGTCTGTGATTATGGACGATGGGTCTTACACACTTGAACAGTCTTGGCTTCTTCATGCTAATTTCTGCCCTGTGTGAAATCCCATAAATGTCACATCTGCTGCAGTCCTTTCCTCTAGTCTAGCATCTGTTTTCCATGGAACTGAAAGATCATTGTTATCAAATGACAGAAATGCATGTGTGAGGAGGGACTTTGGAAACCATAAGCCCTTCAAGTAACAGATAAGGGTATCTATCCATTAAAACAGAGGAGAACTTGATTTTAGACTTAGTAACTTTTAAAACATGCTGTCACTATGACTTGGGGTTTAATTAAAAGACCAGGATCACAATGCAATTTTAAACAACGAAGAATTCTTAGATGCAAAGGAACATTGTGTATTCCCCGTGTGCTTGTCCGAGGAGTCTGGGCACTCTTTTGGTCTGCCCAGAGTAAAAGAATTTAAAAAAAAATGATTTGATTGGAAGCTTGAGATCATTTTATTTTAGCTTAAAAATAAAAGAAAGCAAAACAATCACACAAACAAAAATCTCCTCTAAAATAGACTAGGTGAAAATCTTGGCAGCTTCCTGGTAGTAGGGAGATAGAAAGCCATGCCACTCACTGTAAGTTGGCATGGAGGTCGGTCACATGTTCATCCCTGCCACATGGATGGAAGGGGATTCCTGCAGAAAGAGTGAAGCTCAGAGTGTTAAGGAAGGCATACTTAGACAAAAGTTAGGAGGAAAAAAGAAGATCATGGTTTTCTGAGTGGTTGAAAGAGGGGGGCAGGCTTACCAGCTATGTGACTGCATGACCGCAATCCTTTCAGAAACTGCACCCAAGCATCGGAATTCTGGGAGAAGTAAGCATTTTATTTCATTGAAGAGATAATTATTAATCCTCTCTCCTTAGAAAAGTTCAGAATGGTTCTGAGCCACAGAGGGATGTTTTACTACAGGTAATTGACAGGTTAAACTAGAATATCAAGTCTCCATCTAGGTCAAAGATTTTATTCTTTTAAGCAGAAGTCTGTCCTTGTCCTTAGTGGGCCTTTTACTTGGTGACAAAAGGCTAAGGCCTGCTTCATAGGAAACACTCAAGGACAAGGTAGACTTAGCTCTTTCAAGGACTAAGGAAGGTCACTGTCGTTATCTTGCAGTATTGACATTCTAACTGAAAGTTCAGCAAGGTCTTTTCTTTTCCACACATTCATCTAAATGTAATCCATAAATAAAATGGTACATATCTAAGCTGTATCAACTAATAATTTTATATACTTACACAATGCCAAATAATTAACACAGTCAAATTTATTAGTACATTTGTCAACTCACGTACTGATCATGTTTAAAATGAATATTCTTAAAATCTATTATTTCAGCCCTTTTAAACTAAACAATTCAAAATGTCAAATACTCATAGTATAGACAGTGGTGCATGTTAGACCCTCAGAAATCTTTGATCATGGAACTATAAATTTGTAGCACTGAGCACGTTTTAAACAAACAGTACGTGTTTTTTTGTAGTAGATATGTAAAAGATCCTCCTGGGATGGATGTTAGTAAACTTTGGTCAGTCCTGTCAGTTCTGCGGGCTTCTGCTTAGAAGATAAAGCAAGGATATTCTGTCGTCAATCAACTATGTGGGACTAGACTGAACCCTGAACTCAGGAAATGAACAGCCCCAGATTTTTCTCTAAATAGGACCATTCTATTTAATTTCCTTCCCTTAAATGTAAACCTTTCCTCCCCTCACCCCCCCCCCCGTGTCGCCTTTCCTAGCCCAATAAATAGGGAATTTTTACAATCAGGAAGGAGATGATCAAGCAATTAGGACATTTAGCTGTCATTAGGTGCTGACGTTGCTGCTTCCTGCTACTCCACAATTCTCAGCTCTGTGGATGAAATAGCTGAAAACAATCACTGCAAGGGAGAACCCTAAGTAAAATCAGATATAAGCAGCTCTGAGCCTTCATGAATAATTCTTGAGCAGTGGTGTGAATACTGCTCGCTCAACTAGCAGGCTCTTTCAAGTTGTTAGTTTCATGTTTTATTTAAGCCCAACATAAATGTTAACGCAGTCTTCATCAGATTCCTTTTATCTAACTTCGAAGACTGATGTGTTGATGTTGTAATGTGGGAAGAGGGCCTTGGGGAGAGACGTTAAATGCCCATCCAGGTATTCTGTGAGGAGTCATAGAGAAATTTCTTTTCCAGGAACTCAGTTGTAAGTTTTTAATTTTTATTTTATTTTTATGTTTTGGCCTCAGAATGCTATCTTGGCATACACATCTGCTGATTATTATTAATTGGTTTTCAAATGTTCCAATTTGATTTCTTAGTAAGTTTTGTAGAGGGAGAAGCAATGAAACACTGGACACAATTATTCTCTGAAAACATTTTGCTGCAAGTGTTAGCCAAAGAGATGCCATTCAAAGCTCACTATTTAAGTGCCTCCATTGAGAAAAAAAAGTAGAGGATAAAGCTATCATCTTCATTATGATTTTTTGCTGTTATATGTAGACTGTTCCACAACGTTATGATTATTTTATGATTCAATTAATCAATACTCAAGAGATATTTAAGTCTTTGTGTCATGCATAAATTGGATCTCATGTCAGTTGCAAATCAGTTGTTTATTACTGGAAGCTGCTTTGAGGTAAAATATTCCATTCGGTAACTAGGGTATCTAGTTACTCAAATGCTGTACTGCCTTTGCTTTTAAAGATTACAGAGAAAAATGAAGTAAAAGTGAAAAACAAAAACAAAGGTAGTTCACGGTATCTACTTGGATAAGGCACTCCAAAACATACAGCTTACTTTATGAAAAAAAAAATTCTGACTTTTAAATATGGCTTAAACAAAATCCCTCCCCCCAAAAAATGATGGAATACTTACTAATATAGCATTGACTTTAACTATCATAGTGGATAATTTAATTTCCCAAGATGTTCTAGGCTTGGTATACACACACACACACACACACACACACACACACACACACACACACTGATGTGGGAAGGTCATTTGTCTATCTGTTGCTTTCATTGGTTAATTAATTAAAAAACTGCTTGGCTTGATAGGTCAGAACATAGGTGGTTGGAGTAGACAACAGAATCTGGGAAGAAGGGAAGTGAGGGCAGACGCGATGGAGGCAGTCGCCAGGTCAGACATGCTGAATCTTTCTTGGTGAGCCACCACCTTGTGGTGCTACATAGATTATTAGAAATGGGTTAATCAAGATGTGAGAACTAGCCAATAAGAGGCTAGAACTAATGGGCCAAGCAGTGTTTAAATGAATACAATTTGTGTATTGTTATTTCGGGTATAAAGCTAGTCGTGTGGGAGTCAGGCAGGACAAAAAGCAGGCTTGCTCTTCTCCTCACTACAATACATATGTATGTATGTATATATGTATAGTACCTTAGGGAAACTATTTGAAGAATTTTCTCCAGGATACAGATTACTGTATTGCACACGTGGGGTGTTTATTAGGAAAATGATCATTCCCTAAATATCCTCTATATATGATGAGGGAATTTTCCTATGGACCAAATAGTTACCTGCCAGAAGATGTGGCTTCATAATTGTGTGCAGAAGAAATCCCTTCATCTAGCAGCACTTGTTTTCTAGGGTTATTCACTTTGATCCATCACATGCATTTCAACTATGGCCAAATGCTTGCTTCCCTGTACCATGACTTACAGTGTGGTTTTCATTTGACTGAACTTTACAAGACTGCAGAAGGATTTGAAATCCAATATGTCAAAGCAGGCCATCTGTCTATGTGTTCTGAAGCCAGGAAGATTGAACATTTTGTGTTGCTTTAATTTACTGCATGAGAATTGGCCAGTGTCTTATGGCTATTCACTGTTAGAAGCTAAATTAATTTACCATACATGGTAAATATATATACACACACATATACATACACACATATATATTTACCATGTATGTATATTTAACTTATATATAATAAATTAATTTATCAACCCAGTGTTCTGCATCTAGATTCAAAGTAATAAAATCATTCTTTTTATTATTATTTTTTTTTGGTTTTTTGAGACAGGGTTTCGCTGTGGCTTTAGAGCCTGTCCTGGAACTAGCTCTGTAGACCAGGCTGGTCTCAAACTCACAGAGATCTGCCTGCCTCTGCCTCCCGAGTGCTGGGATTAAAGGCGTGCACCACCATCGCCCGGCTTATTCTTTTTATTATTAAAATGACTGTACTTACAATATTAGCTGATAATATCTATTGAGAGCAATGTTGTTCTAAAATTGTTAAATGCATCTTTTTCACAAAACTCAATAACAATTTTACAGATTTGGAAATACTATCATGGATGTTTCCTAAACTTGAACAAAGAAAAAAATATTTCAGGCACAAAAATTAAGTGACCCACCATTCCATTAAAAAGAATATAAACCTTATATTGAAATGAGGAACATTTGATTTGACTGCAGCTCTTAGAGCTTAAGAACTTAAGCTTACCATGCCACAAAGAACTACAATCGATTTTAGTCAAAAAGGGTTGAGATAGTCAAAGCCATTTGTGGTAAGTCTATTATCATCTCTAAAATTCTGGGAAAAGAATAAAATTTTCTTTATTTGAACACGAGTCATTTAGCTCATAACACAAAAGAAAACAATTGAAAGAGTTGACTCTGAAGGACATGAGAGATTTTTCCATTATGGTTCATCACTTGTGCTATATGGACAGCAGAAATTCCTTCGCCCTTTTGGACTACAGTGTTCTCATCTTTATAAATGAACAGAGAAGACTAAATTATGTTTACTTTTCTTCCAACTCTGACCTTCCACTTCTAACCAAACTGTATCTATTGTATTTATGGAAGGGAAAAGATATAAAAAATAAAATAAATGTGTGTAAACACGCTTGGAGTTTTGCTAACCTTGTACTTTGAATAGCCTCTCAAGCATATTATCTGAGACATCATCATGAAATTCCCATCCATTCCTGCCTGATGCATATAAATATGAAATAAAGAAAGGGAAAAAAAGGGTTCTCTAACTCTTTTACTTCACTACATGACTCCTGGGCTCAGAGAAAGGGATTATAGGCATTTAACAAATAAGATACTATTTGAACTTAGTGACCTTGTTTTGAGCACTTTATTTTCTGTCTTCGGTTTCAATATTCATTGGTAACATGGTGACAAAAGAAATTTGAATGGCTTTAAGAAATGGAACACTGTTCGAGTTCCTACAATGGTGTTTGTATTACATATACCATATAGCAAAGATATTAGATGCTCAAGTATAGAGAGCTAATTTCAAATGATCATGAAAAGTACTGAGACTGTGAATAGGACATTCAGAGGCATGCTTATTTTTAAAAATAACAATAAAGGCAGAATGTACCTCCCCATCCCAAGCTAGAACGTCATTGTGTACCAAATAAATTATTTGGGACTAATATAGAGTATGACATACTAAATGTTCTGACCGTTGTAGCATATGCATAGATAATATATGGCTCATGCAACTTTCATAACCCTCTCTGCTGATTCTCTTCTAATATCTCTCTAAAGATATTTGTGGTTATCATTCTTCATTTATTTTGCATGCTGCTTTCACCCATTGTGGATAAACATGAATAAGAAATTCTGGAGGTATGAATAGTTATCTTAGTTGAAGCTTGGTGAGGTTTGAATAAAATATACATGACACCAGTGTCTGGGTATGTATTTGTGAGTCATACAGCAGTGAAGAAATCTAGAAATAATTATTAGCTTTTTTTATGATGATGGAGGAATTAGCACTTCCGAAATAAGCAATGTAAAGTAGCATGGACAGAATCTCCTATTTGCCCTTGAACCAGTTCATGTGAATGCAAATAAGTAACACATGCATTGCTAATTTAGTGTTTAGTGGTAGGAATGCAGGAGGAAATATAAAACCTGAAGATTTATTTAAATCTAGAGGGGAAGTCTTCAGCTTAGTTAATGCATGTTTATGCCACCTGGAATAAAGTCTAGACATAGCATAACAAAGGGATTCCTTCCTCTTCCCTGATCCTTTTTATAACTGTGTTTCGTAGCTATGCATATAAAGTGAAACTTTTCATATATCAAGAGTTAAGTTCTTTTCCGTTACTTTTGTCTGTGTCAGCTCTGTGCATTTATGAAATATGTTAGGCTCATTTACAAAGCCAATAAGTTTATTCCTGCATGTTTCTAGAGTCTCCTATACTAACTGCAAGGTGCTGGCATTTGGTATGTATTTTTTTATTGTATACTGACGTGACAGAAGGGTAAGTAAGAGAAAGCAAATCCATTGTCCTCACATGCCAGAAGAGCTGTCCAGGGTGAACACACTTTTGAAATGCTTTATTTTCCTATAACAACATTAATCTATTTATAAAGGGAGAGCCCTCCTGACCTAATAACCAGCTCTGAAAGGCCACACTTCCCAATATTGTTTCTGTATGGATTGAGTCAGGGAGGGATAAAACCATCCAAACCGTATCAGTAGATTATGCATGCCTGCAATTTAGATTTCTTGAATTTGTGAAACTATGTGAAATACATACCTATAATTTTTGACTTCAGAAAAGCACATGTTTTTCACTGTATCAGTCATTTTAGTTTGATGAAAGATGAAGACATCGGAATATGAGGCCATGCATATAACATTTAGCTGGCAAGGAATATCTCCAACCCTTCGTAGAGGGAAAGGGATAATTGTGGAACAAAATGGGGAGATATGTGTATTGCCATATTAGCAGTGGTGGCTTCTGGGTGATCAGTACTTCTTCACATTTGACATGTTCCTGATATAAAAACTCAACTCAGAAATTGAGGAATGAATTTAATAGCAAGTTGATGGAATTAATTATGTCTTTGTTATCAATAAGTATACTTTATTTTTCACTACTGAATTTCCAACTTTGGGCAATGCCAGATTATACCCTATGATATTCCTTTATATAACATAAAAATATTTTAATGTACCAGATCCTGAGGAAGGACTATCTATAAATTCACTCTACTCTGCATATATTTCTGCAAAGCAGACATTATTATTTTGTACAGTGTGTTAATTTTTATGTGTTTTGTTTCTATTATGTAAGCAAGAGAACAGTCAGACACATCACAACCCACATTGTCAATAACCACATTCTTTCTTTTGCTTAAAGAAGATCTTAATCATAGTGGTCTCCATACACCCTTCTCTGCCTGTCCCCTGTCTGTAGTATGACCAAAACTATTACATTTACTTCATATCTATTTCTGTTATAGGTGAAGCTTTCTCGAGTTACTTGGAATGTAAGTTTATCTATCTGTTTAAGAGCAATTTTACACTGAAATGGATGAATCCAGGCACTTATATGGCTACAGCAAACAGTACATGATTTAACGATGCTCATTATCTGAAGCTTGTTTCTTGTCACATGATGGAATATATTTAAATCTGTGCATTCATTTTATTAGTAAGAAAATTCTTTCAGTACTTTGACACTTTGCTTCTATGTTTATTTGGAATCACAGAAAACTCATATGGGAGAAATACTTCATCTATTGTAAACATTTAAATGCTCTATCCATGACTCACATAAGACAAGGTCCTCTCAGAATGCCTAACTTGAACATGAGCACACCTGAGTTATTTTATTGATTCCTCATAAATAGTGAATGTTGTTTACTTACCAGCTCTATTTTTAGCTGTCAAGATCAAGCAACAGTTAACACTATGGATGCCAAGGTTGAAATGAATTATGTGTACTCTGGGCTGCACCACTACCAGTGTATCATTATGACCTTGGTAAGATAACATGTACCCTTACTGCTACCATGTTTAATGAAGCACTTGCCTTGTATCATTGCCTCTAGAATTATAGTTAAATAAAATATTTGGCATAACTTAAATACTGTGATAGTCCTTGTTCATATGTTATTTATTATTCTTGCTTGTATTTGTACATTTTTAGCCTTCAGAGACATTTTCCAAAGTGATAATTATCTGCATTATACACATTTATGGATCACATGATACTAATTTAATATAGGTACACAGAGAATTCTTATCAAGTCTAGGGAATTATGCATCCATGTCTTCATTATTACTAGAGCCTTTAAGTTCCATTCCTCATTAATTCATAAGATATACAATAGTTTTCCATGTAATATAGTCACTTTGTTTGGCTGTGCCAATTTTCTTAGCTGCAGAAACATAAAAATAAAGCAAACAAATTGCAAGAATATAATGCCTTCTCTGAGATTGCTTAAAGTCCTCCTGATCATGAAGAATAACATTTCCTTGAAAGATAAAGCAAAGAATGAACTGGCTATGACCTCTGGTGCACAGTGCTCTCTATCACACAGCGAGGTCATTTAATACATTGCACTGAAGTTTCCAGGCTCTCTTCTGTCTGTTCAGTTCTGAGTCCATCAGAGTTAGAATCATAGCTTCTTCCATGCTTGGAACTCAGTACATCATAGATTCCTAAAAATATCCCATAAAACATAATCACATTAGGGAACAAGTAGGTTATAATTAGAGAAGAGAAGTACAAATAGCTTGGTTGCTTTCTCTGACCATGGTTCTTTAATTAGTGTAACTTAATACACCTTCAGTAAATCTTTAAGCACATGGCACTGATGACAACTAAAACATTAAATTCTATTGCTATCTTCTGATACAAAGGTAGGTCATTTTATAACTTGATTAGAAATACCTTTATTGTAAGACTGCATGCATATAAGGTCATTT
The DNA here is from genome assembly GCF_037038515.1 of Microtus pennsylvanicus. Taxonomy (NCBI): domain Eukaryota; kingdom Metazoa; phylum Chordata; class Mammalia; order Rodentia; family Cricetidae; genus Microtus; species Microtus pennsylvanicus. Next base: position 99,520,795 of record NC_134584.1, read on the forward strand.
TTGAATAAGAGGAATTTATAGTGACGGACTGAGACTAATAGGAGAGAAATGCCTCCTAGGGAATCTAAATACCTTGAATGCAGTTGGCTTTACTGAATGGTAACTGCAACAGATACCCTGATTCATTCGCCTAAGTGAAGTTCAATTTAACACATACTGAAGGAATTAAAAGAAAATAAATGCCATTAGTAAGGTCATGAATCCTCCACTCAAAGATTGTAATGTAAACCCATCTATCTTTACTAAAGGAAAAACTAAACAAAGTCACTTGATGATGTTACTGTGTTGTTACGTTTTTTTTTTTCCCTAAAATGAGAAAGTAAGGGGAAGAGAAAGTAAGAGTGAGAGAGCATGCAAGCATCGGAATGCAGAACTTGCCATGCTAGATTCCTGTGTCCTAATGTTCTACAATGTATTGGTAAGGAGTTCTGTTGCTGTGATAAAATATAGTGACCAAAAACAACTTGGGGAAGAGATGGTGTAACCTGGCTTACAACTCCAGGTGACTCTTTCCCATTGAATAAAGTCAGGGCAGGAACCAATGTCACTAACATGGACTCAGGAACTGAAGCAGAAATTAGGGAAGAATTTTGCTTACTGGCCAGTTCGTCATGAATTATGTAGTCTGCTTCTTTATATAGCCCAGAATCATCTGCACATGGGTGACACCTCCCATAATTGTCACCCCTTTATATCAATTACCAGTCAAGAAAAGGCATTATACACGTGCCCATAGACCAATCTGATGGAAATATTTTCTCAAGTGAGTTTCCCTCTTCCCACATGACTCTAACTTATATCTAGTTGACAAACATACTAACACAGACAAAGACTTATGTTACAGTCTCCTTCCACTCCCAATTTTCGGATAATAGAAACAACCCAAACACCCATGTCTGGTAAAAATTAATACCACATTCCAATATCATGTGTCTATAGTTTCTGAAATTCAAAAATATAAAAGATATATGGTTCATTCTAGAGCCTTAGTTGATTAATTGTGGTCCTCTAGAGCATTTAGTCCTTCTTCAGTAAAAACAGAGCAATTTTTCTAAGGACAGACTGTAAGTAGAGAAGACATGGTAATAAACCATAGAGGAGACTTGTGTCTATATCAGATTTCTGTTTTAGTGCAATATGAGCTATAAAACGTAAAAAATACACCTTTCTCTCTACTTCAGATTTATATTTCAGTAAGTTTTTCAGTGAAATTAGCCTCCAAAAATCAATGTGACCAAAGTTCTTTTTATTATTGACCTAAAAGACTATAGGCATATTTAGTTTATCCTAAAAACTTTGTTATAAACAGAGTCATGGGATTTTTTTTAATCAGTAAAACCATGTTCTAAAACAAAGTGTGTGATTTGTGAAGCCCAGAACGAGCTAGTCCCTTCACCCATGCATCAGTAATTTTGAGGAAATAGTCTTTGGATTAAAACACAGATAAACTGTTTCTGAGAATCAAGGTGCTTGGAAATTTTTATCTTTCTTTACTATAACTCAAACAGAAAATCTGATAATTTGTTCAAATTATGAGTTACAAAAGTGCAATATCTTTAAATTTGACACTAATTCAGATTAAGAAATGTTAGGGTTTTCAAGGTTCCTATACATTCCACAGTATTTTTTTTCAGAACTAATCTCTTTGTACCTTACCTTCAAGAACTTAGGCTCCTCTAAGAAAATATCAGAGACACTCTGGTTCTCAACTTGTTGGTCGAGATCCCTTTGGGGTTGCATAGCAGATATTTACACTATGATTCATAGCAGTAAGGAAATAAAGTTTTGAAATAATTTCATGCTTGGGAGTCACCTCAACCTGGAGAACTATATTAGAGGGTTGCAGTTTTAGAAAGGTTGAGAACTACTCTCCTAGCTGTTATATAAACACCTCAGAAGATACCCCTCACATGATTTTGAGGCTGAGGAGTTTGAACGAAGACTTTAGTAGATTTGACTTCATGGCTGAGACAAATTTTTCACCCAGCTTTGATTCAAATGGTAGAGGTTACTAAGCAGGATCACAGGGCCACTTGAAAGACTGCTCATGGAGTAAGTGAGATCATAGGGTGTTATTTTAACATGTATTTTTTATTATTGTTGCCTTATTATCTTTATTTATTTTTGTAATGCTAGGGAAAAAAACCTAAGATCTTAGGGATTCTAGAAAATTACTCTACTATTGAGCCTCAGTTTCTCTCATGAATGTTTGTGTAACTAAATTTGTGTGTGTATGTATGTGTGTGTATCTATGTATATGTGCATTTATGTCCATATATATGTGGTTGTTTGTGTCTGTGTGTGTATATGTATGTGCGTTTGTTTATGTCTATGTTTATGTATATGTATGCTTGTGTGTTGAAATAGGAACAGCGGGGCTGCGTCCCCGGCACCCCACCGCCCGCACGGCTAGCTTATGCTCTGAAATAACAACACACAAACTGTATTCTTTTAAACACTGCTTGGCCCATTTCTATCTAGCCTCTTCTAGGCTAACTCTCGCACCTGGATGAGTCCATTTCTAATAATCTGCTTTAGCCCACGAGCTGGCTTACCAGGAATGATCTTAACCTGCATCTGCCTGGAGTGGGAGAATCATGGCGACTCTTCGACTCAGCTTCTTTCTCCCAGCATTCTGTTCTGTTTACTCCGCCTACCTAAGGGTTGGCCTATCAAATGGGTCTAGGCAGTTTCTTTATTAATAAGAAATCACTCCCACATCACTTGTGTATGTATATGTGTATGTATGTTCGTTTGTGTGTGTATATGTTTATTTGTACATCTATATGTGTCTGATTATCTCTGTTAGTGTGTGTATTGTTTGCTTTGTCTTGGTTTTGTGACATTGATTTGCTGAGCTTGGCCTGGAATAATTCATTCTCTGGTTCAGACAGGCCCTGAACCTGTGATTTTCCTTCCTCAACTTCTTTAGTAGCCAACTATCCAATTTGCATTACTAACCTTGAATAAACACACACATTTTTTTTGAGGCCAGCCTGTCCTACAAAGGGACTACCAGGAGAGTCAAGGCTAATCCACAGAGAAACCCTGTCACAAATATATTATAAAATATATATGTTTTGAAGAACATGAATGTCTAGATTTACAACTTTATGAGTATACCTTTTCATAATCAGTTAAAAATCAATGTTGTGAAACAATAATACGTTATTTTTATTTTTTACATACTAGCCCCAGTTCCCCCTCCCACCTCTTCTCCCACCCCTTCACCCACCCCCCACCCCCCATCCCATCCCTGTCCACTCTTCAAAGGAAGTGACACTGGGAAAAAAGTGAGTAAATTTGACACAGATGAGGTAGAGGGAGGACACAGAGAGGATAAAAGATGTAATTATATTTTAATAGACTAAATAAGTAAAACATATTCCAATAACTTTTAATTCTTAACAAATAATCACTTTGATTCAATGTCCCTTCATGCTACAGTTACAATGTTGTATGAACAAATATAAATAAGTGTCTGGTTCTATGACTGCATCCTCTGTTTCTAATCTTGACATCAAAATAGAGGAAGGGACAAAGGATTAATCATTATACTTCTTTTCCATAAGTGTATTCAGCTCATAATTCTCATTGAGATGTTTCCCACTGCGAAACATTGGTTGAAAATCCTGAAATGTTTGTTTCTGCACGTATGTTATCACATTGCATTGCCCTGAAATATCACTAAGACTACACTACATCCACACATCCATATCTAATTCATACCTTACCCTCACAAAGTGGGAAGTAGATCATGTGTGCTTGCTCGAATTGAATATACCCTGTGTTTTCATCTTTGTAAATCTCAGTGACATTTGCACTGTTATTTAGAGTAAATACTTCCTTACCCCTACAGTTACTTTTTACTATTCAAATTCGAGATCTCAGCAGTTTTTTCTCCCCCACTCTAAATTCCAAATGATATAAGAAATGCTTTCCCTTTACAGCATATAAAAGTACAAACAGTCTTCTTTTGGTATCTTTTAGACACTTATGGGTTCCCCTGATTGCTCTCTGGTCCCTTTTATTTTTCTTTATTCTGCTTCAATTTTTCCCATACAGTGTACAAAGAGTGTTCGTTTTTAATCATAAATAAAACAAGTACTATTGCTGCTCAAGTCTCTGCTAGGAGTCTCCACACTGCTTACAGTGCAATGCCTCTCCCTCCACAGCTTACCCTTGCCTTCGTGTCCTGTTTGTTGCCATGTCTGGATTTATGACTTTCCATTTGATTCCCCAGTAATACCTCTCCACGATTCTTGCTCCTCATTAGCTAAATCAGTTTAGTCCTCCATATTTTAGACACTGCTACAGAGAAGTCACACAAAACTCTAGGTTTGTTTGTCATATTCAATGCCATTCCTTCTTGAGTCTGCCTTATATGAATACTGTGTACAAAATGCACATTTTATTGTAAGTAATGTATGAGAATAGCTTGGTTGAAGAGGAAAAGTGGTTACTTAGGACTAAAGCAACACTTTGCTACCTTTTTTTTTTTAATCAGGTCACACAGGCAATGTTGTAAGGTGTGGTGAGGACTGGTGTTTCCTTGTGATCCATATGGGAATTTGTTAGTACATCCACTTTTATATGTATTTACAGCTTTTTCGATCAGCAGTAATTGCTACATCATGCCTTCTGAATCACGTGAGCACACGGCCAGGGCAGCGGCATAAGGAAAACTGGGTTGTTTGTTTTCTCTCTTGCTCTCTATCAACGCACCATGAAACAACTCAGAAGGTTTAAAGTTTTTGCCGTGCATTTGCTCCTCAGTGGATTGAGCATTTGTTAAAGTGAAAACTCCCAATCCTCCTATTAGTACTAGAGGAAACAATGGAACCTTTATTTGATACTTTAAGGTACACATCGGGATTGTTCTATTGTTAAAGAGCTAGGCTTGTGTATGTGCCAACATATTCAAGCAAATGCAGCAGGGCAGAGACATACATTCACTCATGTCATACACTGGAAATGCAAAGCTGTACCTTCTCTTTGTGGGGTGCCTTTACCGATAGCCGTGTTCGAGACAAGAAAGATCATAGTCACATGAGCACTATCTGAATAAAAAAAAAGTTCACAGGTGTCACTAATAAAAACTCATTCAAATGTTTTAGGAAGAATCGAGGTGGGGGACTGGGGTATGTGATGCATACACTAAGGCTTTGTAACTGTCTCCTAAATATATAAGCTGACATAGGGCATGGTGCAAGAGACTATGGAGTCCTGAGGCAGAGGACACTGCTAGATAAAGTTCCAGTGGAACTTAGCATGTGGCTTGTGCTTTAACTTTTAGGAGCAGTTGTTTGTTTGATGGGGAGTTTTCTGCTTATGCAATCCCCTGGGGAGACATAGTCATGTTCCTGGGGGAAACTTTGAAGACAGGTTCTTTACCTCAAAGGAGAGTCACAGAACAGAGTCCTTCTTGTGCCTCAATCTACCAACAGTGTAGATTCCGAGAAATTTCTTGCTCATCTTTGGATCCAAAATGTCACGAGCATACCTACTGCCCTACACTGGAGTCTGTGTAGGGGAAACAGAAATAGTGGAAATTGGTGGGAAAGGAATGAGATAAGAGAATCTTCCTTTCTGGGAAAATATGAAAAGAACAATCCCCTACTAAAAATCAAGGAAGAAAAAATTATATAATCAGCCAGTTATAAATGAATATTATGAGATATTTTGTAAAGCTTGCATTTTAGAAGGTATAGGTACTTGGTTGAGGTAAAAATAATTTCAGACTGTCTAACATACTGTAACCGCATGAGCAGCCAGCCTAGACAGAGGCTGTACAAATGGAAGGTCCCATGCCTTGCAAACCCAGAGAAATTTTGTAGCAGAGAAATTTGAACAGATTCTGTCCAAAGATGCTGTTTTGGATAAGACTGTCTGTTTTGTACTTTGCCCTTTCAACCTGGACGTTTAATGGGAAAGTGCAAAAGAGATCCAGGACTCTGATGCTTGCCAGATGAATTATATAGATGTGATATAAATTGAGTCTCTCTGGTTGAGGGATAGCTGCTGAGTCCTCAGACCTGCACTGTCCCTTTCTTCCCCTACTGATGCCCCACCTCCTCTTTGGGACCTGAACCGCCCTGAAGAAGTTGAAACTTGGCAATAGGCTAATCAATTGAATGAATTATCAGTATCACTTCTTTGCATGTAATAAGTTGAACAACACTTTTTGACTTTGCACACATTCTTACACTTCCATAATTAGAAATGTCTGTATTTGTTGTGACACTATGAGCTGACCATTTCAAGTTAAAAAAAAATCTCACATTATAAATATGTCCTTGAGGGGGCTGGAGAGATGGCTCAGTGGTTAAGAGCATCGCCTGTTCTTCCAAAGGTCCTGAGTTCAATTCCCAGCAACCACATGGTGGCTCACAACCATCTGTAATGAGGTCTGGCGCCCTCTTCTGGCCTGCAGACATACACACAGACAGAACATTGTATACATAATAAATAAATAAATAAAAAAAAAATAAATATGTCCTTGAAATTTAAATGACCCATATGTCTGTCAATGTCATCTGGCTGTCCATGTATTTATCTTTAAAATTAAAAGATTTACATATGCTATCAGATTATTGCATTAATCAAAGAGCAAAATATTATTGATAATTGAAGCACAAACCATAATTGCTATCTACTTATTAACATTGCCATTATTTAAGCCAAAATCATTGATATTACATATTAACTTGGTATAAAAAAAAGGCACTTTAAGTGATGAAAGGACCTATTTTCAAAAATAAAATGTTGTACAGATTAATGAAGTTATATGAGAGGCACTTTAGTCTCCTCAGAAGGATAGTAAAAGGAAAATACATGTTATTAACCAACTTAGTAACTACTAAAACAGAACTTAAATAGAAATTGCTATTTTAAAATGCTTGAGGAGCTTCAGGAATATAAATTGAGACCAGGTCATTATATGGCAAACTTTCACTGGGATAAGTTGAGTGGAAAGGCTTCTTGTCCACATTTAGTATCAGATGCAAAGGCCATAAATCCCAGACAATTCCCAGTCAGTGGCCTTGTAGGGCGACATGTATCTATCATTAGAGGGGATTCATCAGTTTGGAAGAAGAATGAGTACTTGAACAGTAACTATAGGTGAGAATTCCTAGAGCATAAATTTTGTAACAGATTTGAGAGAAATCTGTTTTTATATTTAAACTAACATAGCTGGCTTATGAGTAGAATATGAAATTTACATGTATTTTTTAAACAAATTCAGAGACTTAAAAGAACTTTTGCTTTTCCCATCAGCTGAATGCCTCTGGAGGTTCTTTTTCAGCGACTCCCCTTTACTAGTAGAATAATTCAGTGGAAATGTGTGTGAAAGCTTGTGCCACAAACTCTTTGATATTCTACATAAAAAAATAATGAATTTATGTCAAAATGGCAGCTATGTATTTTCTATAGACACTTGATTATTCCTCTCTTCTCCATGGCAGGTCTAGTGCAATTTTGGGTTGGAAGATTTGGGTAGATAAAGAGCCCATTATGTTTTCACATTCCACCCCTTCTGTCTTCCTTGGTTTGGGCACATACCGTTTCTTTCATTTTTTTCTCATTTTTCTGTCTTCTTTCATTCTTTTTCCTTTGTCCCTTTCTTTTCTCTGTCTTTACTTCAAATGTTTAGCAAGCACCTCCCATCTGAGGGTAGGTCTGGTTAATATTCTGTGGTTATAATGATGTGTATGTGAGTTAATAGACTGGAGGATTCTGCCTTAAGATCCTAGGAAGAATAATCTATATTTATCTACTCTTATGTTTGTAATTAGTAGTTTTCAACAATATATACCCATACACGACACTCAACAAATATATATCCATCAGAAAAGTTAAACTGATAAAGTAATAGTTAGTAAATATTTGTTATAAAGTCTGTGTGATCTAGGTGATGTTATTGCTTGAAGCTTTCACTCACCAATAAAAATAAAGTGTAGAAATTGGAACACAGGCATTATGCAGCCACTTATCAGAGACCACACATAGCACTTATTGTTAAAGGATGACCAAAAACATCTGTCTAAATAGTGGGCACAGCATCCTAGGTGGATGGAAGAACACATTTCAGGACAGGAAGGTGCCCTGGAGATGAATTAACAAATAAAATGTCTCCTTTTGCTCCTTGCCCCCAAGCATGAGTACCTCAGTTTGGATCCCCAGAACTTACACCAAAAGCAGGATATAATAGGAAGCATCTGTAACTTGAGAACTTCTGTGTAAACCAAAGGATCAGCAGGATGTTGGGTAGAGAGTCCAGCGGGGACAGTGAATATTAGCCTCAGGGAGATCATGCAACAAAGAGTAAGGTGTAGAATGAAGGAAGAATGAAGTCCACAGTTAGTCTTTGACCTCTACATATGACTTCCTGAGCAAGTGCGTCCTCAGACACATGTTCATGTACCTTTAGAACTACACACAACCCCACAGAGGCGGGGGGGGGGGGGAACTGGTTTTATTTTTGTGTATCTAGTCCAGAGGAGATGAGTGTGGGAGTAAAGATAAGCATGTTGAGGGAAAAAATGGAAATATTTGGTAGAAAAAGTGACTGCATATACCACAGTGCTCATGGTTTCCTTATCTATCTTTTGCTTTCCTGTTCTTTTGCCTCTTCCTCCCATGATTCCACAGGGCAATAAATGACCCAGTTACTTTCTTCAGAGTGAACAATAATGTTTGTTTCTTCTTTAATCAACAACCCTAAAACTCCATGTTTGTATGGTCCTCCACTTGTAAGGATTTCTGCAATTAGATGTGTTCATGGTTTATTCAAGATACTCTCACTATTTCTGTTTTCAAATTGGATGTATGTAAATTCTTTCTTTCTTTGTTTCTTCCTTTCTTCCTTTGTCTCTCAATCTCTCTCTGTCTCTTTTGTGTATATGTGTGTGTGCTTGTGGTGTGTATGTGGAAAGATACATGCATGTATGCATGTGTCGAGGTAAGGGGAAAATGTTAGGAGTTGCTTCTTATCATCCACTTTGTCTGAGGAAAGGCAAAGTTCTCACTCTACTGCTTACACCAGATTAATAGCTTGGAATCTTCCCACCATTTCTCCTGTCTCTACCTTTCATGTAGCCTACAAATCTTTTAAAAATTATTTATTGTATTTTTATATATTTATATTACAATATAATTACACAAGTTTTTCTTTCTTGTTCTCCCTTGAAACCATCCTATATCTCTCTCCTTGCTCTCTTTCAAATTATGACTATTTTTAAATTAAAAGTTACTGATTTACCACAGGAAAAAATATCATTTGAAAGTTTATGTTTTTTTAATCATTACTAAGAGGAAGAGATAAGAAACTGAAGTGCATTTTCAGATGCATAATGCTTGCAATATCCCAAACCATCATGTATCTGTATCATTTTAAAAAATTGAGAGAAGAATGATGTAAGAAAATTTGTAGAATAAACTTTGTTGGCTCCATGATTCCTCACAGAAATTGAACTAGAAACTACATAAAGATAAGAATTTCCTTGTAAATCATGCAGAAATAAAGCATGGCCTAGATTCACTTTAGTACCACAGACATAGAGCATCTGAATTAAAATCGTAAGCCAGTATGTGATGGCACATTCAGAGTAATACAGATCCCAAGGTTTCTATAGTAGGAAAAGAATTGTAGGTGAAATTTCAGCTTTCACCTCAGTCTGGAATCTTTGGTAGAAAGTCAGCTCCTAGTTTCTTCTGAAGAAGAACATTTTTGGAACTGAGAGGGTTGGAGACAAAAGAGCTAGTTAGAGACAAATAGTAGGGATGTGACTCACAACCATCAGATTGGTCCATCATTGAGGTCATTGAGACCTTCTTTTCCGAAGATGGAAGTCTCCCATCGGAGAAACTAGCTAATAACATTTCTCTGAACAGGCTCCAATTGACATGATGGTGAGGCTGTAGGTTTTTGCTGCCCTTCCCACTCAGAATTGGTACTCTGTTTAAGCACTCCCTAAGCAAGAAAAATCTGGCCTGCTAGCATCTGTGAATATGAACAAATAGACTGCCCAACTAGAGTTAAAAAGTGGAATACTTTCAAGCCTACTTCCTTGCTTAAATTTTCTTCAGGCGAGGAATAAGCATATATTGATGTATGTCAATAAATGGGAATATCTGGTTGTACCTAAATCTGACATATTTCCCTCATCTAATTTGATTTGTCTGTTCTTGTTTGTGAGACATGACCTCTAGCCTTGCACATCATTAGTGAACATTGAGCTCCTAGCCTTCAGCCAGCCTTAGAATCAAACACATGGACCTATCCAAATACACGTTTGAAAATTCAATCTTAATCAGTAGAGAGATTAGTCTGCAACACTGACTGTAAGGTGTCATCATAGAGAGCAACTAATATCTCTCATCTAGACTTTGGAGTCTAATCAGTCATCATATAAGACTATAGAGCAAAGGGAATAGTCACATATTTACAAACGTCATGACAGGCGGCAAGATATCCAGCCTAACCAGAGATCCAATGAGTTTTATGAACCTATTCGAGGTTACTGTCAATTGGTTAATCTGAAATTGCAGGCTAGTATAAACAGTTATGTGTGTTACCAACAAAACCGAATCTTCAAAAGGAAGAAGAGATGATTGCTTTCACATATGCATGAGAAATAATCAATAAAATCTTATAAAAACAAAAGAAAGAAAGTAGTATCTGCAATATTGAATCAGGGAAAATTTATGGTTCTTTATGAAACAATCTAACCGATTGTCTCAGTTAAAGTTACTATTGCAGTGACAAACACCACGACCAATCAAATGCAATTTGGGGAGTAAAGTGTTTATTTCTAGGTTATAGTCCATATTCATAAATGAAACATACTGTAGGAATTCAAGTCAATAATCTAGAAGACAGAACAGAGACAGAGGCCATGAAGGAATGCCGCTTACTGGCATGCACCTCATGTCTTGCTCATTCTGCTTTCTCATAGAACTCAGGACCTCCTGCCTGAGAGTGGTACCACCCACACACATCAGGACCCTCCCCAACAGTCATTAATCAAGAAAATGCCTCACAGGCTTACCCAGAAGCCAATCATATGGATGTATTTTCTCAAATAAGGTTGTTTTCCGCTCAGATGATTCTAGCTGTGGCACGTTAACAAAAAACTAGATAGTGCACTAAAAAAAATTGAGAATAATTCCCTTATGGAAGGGCATGGGCTAGGAATGCAAACACATGCCCATAATCAAGGCACTCAGAAAGTTAAGGCAGGAACCAATAGTTCAAGATTATCCTTTGAGACATAGTGAGGTCAAGTACAGCCTGTATGATGCAATTGCTTACCTATACTACCTCAAAGATTTCAAGCAAACAAACAAACAAAATCCCCAATTAGTTTCAAACAAACAAAGAATTAAATGCCAAAAGACAAAAATCTAAAAATTATAAAAATGAAGAAATTTGAGGAACATGGGAGAGTAATGAAATGTTGATAATAATCCAAAAGAAATAAATGAAATCAAACAGAAACAATAAAATATAGAGACAAATGCTACAAAAATTAATAGGAAGCACTTGCAGTAGACATGATAAAGCAATAAAAAAACTCTGACTATGAAGACAAAATATACTAACATTTCTAATCAGAGAGACAAAATTTTAAAAGGAGTAAAGACTGACAGGATCAATAAAAATATTATGAATAGTAATTTTAGAATAAAAAAATTACAGAAAAATTCCACAATGAAGAGTAACATGTTACAGAAATTATACATAGGAATATGTCACAAAATAGTCAACAAAACTCAAAAAGAAAAGCTATAACAGTAAATAATTACTCTGGGTAAAGCATAAACAGATGGAAAAGCAACACTAAGCTTTCAGGAGAAAGCGGAAGGAATACAAGGAGGTAAATTCATACCAATAAATTCTTTTTTTTAAAGATAAACAATTATAGTTTTACTTATTATAAGGGGAAACTCATGTCACGAGAATGGGACCAATAAATTCTTATATCAAAACAGAAGAAAAATATAAAATGATCTAATGTGGCATCTCAAGAAGTTAGAAAATGAAGAAAGCATAACCCCTAAACCCTCAGTTAGCAAAGATAGGAAATAACAATGCTCTCAGATATAAATGAATTAAATAATAACAAGGCAGTAAAAATATTAATGAAAACAGGAGTTTATTTAATAAAAGAGTAAAATTGGCTAAACCTTATCTATATTAACCAAAACTAGAGAATTTAGAATTCAGTAAAGATTAGAAATGAAAATGACATTGTAACATATAATAAAAGTGCAGAGGATCCCAGCTGAAGGAAATAGTCAGTTGAGACTGCATTACTCTTTACTAGGAGTACACAATTGGATCACCTTAATAGATTCTGGAGATTTCACCTGCACTAGGTTTCCACACCACACATCAAACATCCTCCAACCCAGTTATCTCTCTGTACTCTTTTTCTCTCCCTCACATCCTCGCCAGCATGAACTGCCACTTGTGTTATTGATTTTAGACATTTTGACAGATGTAAGATGGAATTTCAAAGCAGATTTAATTTGCATTTTTCTTCATGGCTAAGAATGGCCACTGGTAAGAATAGGTTACATTCAGTTGAGTTGTTGAACAATAGAAATTCATAGAAATTCTAAAACAATCCAGGATGTTGTTTAGGCAATGGGTTGCTCACCTTGCAAATCTACAGTGGGGCCCCATTGCTGAGGTCAACTCCCATACAACTCACTGAGCAAGGAGAAGCTGAGCTGGTTCCTACGTGTAGACTTTACCCTACATTCTAGTCTCTATGGTGCAGGTAGGTACTCTGCAGGCTCATGAAAGAGAAACATGAACACTAACCCAACCACAAAACCTTTAACTAAAAGTCTGTCCTACCTGAAAAATATGCTAATGTCTGATTTGACTTAAGACTCAGTTCAAGAGGTTGGGTAGCCCAGAGATAAAACCAAACACAAATGGCAAAAAAAAAAGTCAATGAAATTATTGCTAATGACATTCTGTTACAGACTGTGGCTAGTTCAGTCATCACTAGAGTGGCTTCATCAGGCAATTGACAGAGACAGATGCAGAGACCCACACTAGTTGGGAGCTTGGGGAAACCCTACAGAAGAGGAAGAGAAATGATTGCAAGAGAAAAAAAGGTTGAGAACAGCATGAAAACATGGCCTGCAGAATCAACTAAGCAAGGCTCATAGGGACTTACAGAGATTGAAGTAAAGCAGGGCTCATAGGGACTTACAGAGATTGAAGTAAAGCAGGGCTCATAGGGACTTACAGAGATTGAAGTAATAACCATTTGTGGAGCCTGTATGGATCTGCAGTAGGTCCTCTGCATATATGTTATGGCTGAGTACCTTGTTGTTCTTGTGGGACTCCTAGCAGTAAGAGTGAGGGATGTTGATGACTCTTTGGACTGCTCTGGGGATCCTTTTCCTCCTAATAGGTTGCATAGTCCTGCATTGATATGAGCGGTTGTGCCTAGTCTTATTGTGTCTTCGTATACTATATTCAGTTGATATCCCTGGGAGGCCTGCTCTTTTCTAAAGGGAAATGGAGCAGTGGATCTCAGGGGGAGGGAAGATGGGGAGAGTGGGTGGAGTGGAGGGAGAGGGAAATGTGATCAGGATGCAATGCAATTAAAAACAATAGACTGGAGTAGCGGCGGCGGCTCTGGTGACAGCTACTGCGATGATGTGGGCAATTACCATGTGGTCAAGGCGGCTGTGGAGGTGTTCGAAAAGCTGAAGGCTGTAAGCTGCCCCTTCCTTGATGGTCTATATATTGCAGAGCCAAAGACAATTCTGGATCTGCTATGTAGGCCCTCAAAGTACCGGATGGACATACTGGAATGGATGTGTATGCGGGTCTGTCCCTCCTTGCAGGAAAAGTTCAGTTCACTGAAAGGAACTGCGGGGGATATGAAGATACAGGAGTTGGTAAAGCTAGGTCATGAGCAGATGTTATGTACACCAGATGACCGGGATCCTCTGATGGGCTGTGAGTGTCCCCAGAAGCAGCTGCAGTTCATGGACCAGTTGCTGGATATGATGCAGAGCCTGGCCACTGGATGCTCCAGTAGTTCTAGCGTGAAGGAACACATTGAAGACACCACAAAGAAAAATGAGGCCTTGCTGAGGGAGCTCTTCTCCAGCCCCAACCTGTGGGCAATCTTGATGCCTGAGAATGACCCATGGCCCCTGGACATACAGTCCTCTCTCAACAAGCAATGTGATGACCTGCCAGAGGCTGGCTCCGATGCCCAGTCAGAGGGAGAGAAGGTGGCAGATCTGGCCAGGCATCTGCAAGAGAGTGCTACTAAGCTTCAGACACTCCGAGACCAGTGCTTTGCATGGCATAAAGCAGGGACTGACAGCAGTCCCATAGATCAGAAGCTTCGTCTGGTCATCTCTGGCTTCTACCAGCTCATTTTGGCCTTCCTCCAAGTCTATGATGATGAGTTGGGACAGTGCTGCCAGCACCCAGTACACAGCCTGCACCCAAGTGGCCCCATCATCCTAGCTGTCTATCAGACTCTGGCTTCCTGTGGTCAATTGTTGAGAGTCATTATGGAGATTGCAGAAACCTCTGCTGAAGCTATGGAAGCAGTGAGGAAGCAACAAGGAGATCCAAAATGTTGGGGTAGCAGCAACTCTGGGATAAGTCTAGCCGCAAGGATTGATGAAGTAACCCATAAGTACAAGATCCTCACTGACAGACAGCACAGAGACACAAGATAATGTGGGAAAGAAGGCCCTCCCTGGAGCTGTTGGGGGGGGGCAGTTCCAGTTCTGTTCATGGCCTACATGAATTTCCACTTGCTTGGTATCTGCAATTGGAGGAAAAAAAGGAAGAGGGAGGTGGAGAAGGCAGGCAGAGATGGGTAGGACAGGGGAGCTAGAAATAAAAGAAACCTTATGTTCTGAGAAAAAAAAAAGAACAATAGACTGTAAAAATTAAATAAAATGTGTTGGTGATGGGATAGAAGGAACGTTTATCAATCCAAATATAGAAAACATTAACAAATGAGGACTAAAAGTTGAAAGAGCCTACAGAAAGGATGAAAAGTGTCAAAATTAAAAACATTTTCTAGGATAAAATTTCTCAATAAGATATTTCTCAACAGTGAAGCATAAAACTCCAATAGCAGCATCATATCCATTGAGAATCTGATAGCTCTTCCCCTTTCTGACAGGACAACTAACTTCTAACATGGTATCAGACAAAAAGCAATCACAAAAGTGAACAGAGTAAATGCTACCTTAAGAGGAAAGCACCAGTCATCTGTGCCCAGATAAGATCTTACAGCTATAGATAACACTTATTTTGAGGTGTGAGGTACTTAAAATGTATGCTTCTTACAAGTGTTAAGATGGAATCTCAGAGTTGTTTTGATTTGCATTTCTCTGATGACTAAGGATGTTGAACATTTCCTTAAGTATCTTTCAGCCATTTTAGATTCCTCTGTTGAAAGTTCTCTGTTTAGGTCTGTACTCCATTTTTTTATTGGATTATGTGATCTTTTGATGTCCAATTTCTTGGAGATCAGACCTCTGTCTGATGTGGGGTTAGTGAAGATTTTTTTCCCCGTACTGTAGGTTATCCTTTTGTCTTGTTGACTATATCCTTTGCCTTACGAAAGCTTTTCAGTTTCAGGAGGTTCCATTTATTAATTGTACTCTCAGTGTCTGTGCTACTGGGGTTATATTTAGGAAGTGATCTCCAGTGCCAATGTATTCAAGTGTATTTCTCACTTTCTCTTCTATAAGGTTCAGTGTGGCTGGCTTTATGTTGAGGAATTTGATCCATTTGGACTTGAGTTTTGTAAGAATGGCCAAGATCAAAAACACTGAAGACAACTTATGTTGGAGAGGTTGTGGGGAAAGGGAACATGTCTTCATTGCTTTTGGGAATGCAAGTTGGTACAAGCCCTTTGGATGTCAGTGTGCTGATTTCTCAGAAAATTAGGAAACAACCTTCCTCAATACTCAGTAATACCAATTTTGGGTATATATCCAAAAGATGCTCAATTGTGCAGCAAGGACACATGCTCAACAATGTTCATAGCAGCTTTGTTTGTCATAGCCAGAACCTGGAAACAACTTAAATGCCCCTTGACCAAAGAATGGATTAGGAAAACGTGGTAATACACAATGGAGTACTACATAGAAGAAAAAGTAACGACTTCTTGAATTTTTGCAGGCAAATGGATGGATCTAGGAAACATTATTTTGAGTGAGGTAACCCAGATACAGAAAGACAATTATCACATGTACTCACTCATAGGTGGTTTTTAAACATAAAGCAAAGAAAACCAGCCTACAAAACGCAATCCTAGAAAACTTAGACAACAATGAGGACACTAAGAGAGACTTATATAGATCTAATCTACATGGGAAGTAGAAAGTAGAAAAAGAAAAAATCTCCTGAGTAAATTGGGAGCATGGGGATCTTGGGGAAGGGTTGAACGGGGGAGGGGAGAGGCAGAAAGGGGACCAGAGAAAAATGTAGAGCTCAATAAAATTCAATAAAAAAGAAAAAAATGCATGCTTCAATGTTACTTGAGAGTGTCTCCCAATTAGCCCAGCCCCTTAAATAAAACAGATGCCAAATATGTTAATCAGGTATAGTTCATCATTTCATTTTACACTAATGTATAAAGTTATCACATTTCACCCCATAAATACATACAATAGACTTGCCAATTTAAAATGGCACACACCATTAAAATGGCTCACGAAACATCCTGGAAGAGGGACAGAAAGTTGTAAAATCCAGAGGAGATGGTAGATGGCTAAAAGGAAGTCTTTTTCTCCAGACACAACAGAGCGATTTCACACAGGAACTCACAGTGACTGAGACAGAATGCAGAAGACAGAAACAGACTCAAGCCAGAACAATTCCCAGCATGAATGAGAGAATGTGAACGTGAAACTCCAGCTGTAGCTGAGGAGATCCCAGCAATCGATAGTTTCTATGAGAGGAACAGTCAATTTTCTTTAAAGATTTGACTCCTGTATGTAGGCTTCTGTCCCAGGCAATCTCCACATCAGTACTGACTTCTTGTGACAAATACATCCTTGACATGTGGCTAGTGTTAGTAAAATAACTAAAATCTTAATTTGTATTTATTTTAATAAATTTACATCTAAGTAAACACATATGGTAAATGGCTCTCATAATCAGCAGTGTGGCAGAAGTGTGTAAAATAACCGGTTATGTTAGGAAGTTCAGTCACAACCAGTTTGTTACGACTTCTAGTCTTTGACAATGATGCTATGAAATCATCCGTGAGAGTATCCACTTTCAGTTTTGCTTTTTTTCTTACAAAATCTAATGCAGTATTTTGAGTGGTGAATGAGAATAAATTCTCTGTGTTCTTTTCTAAATTAATTTTATGTGTATACAAGAAATGGCACTCTGTTTTAATCTCTGAGGGGACTTAAAATGACACTTATATTTTATGATATTTGAAGTTTAAAAATTATTGAACTAGTACTTACAAGATGCAACATGTTCCTGAACAAGATAAATAAAATAGGGTCTTCTGCCTCAAACTCATGATTTAGTACAATACTGGCTATGACAATTGCTGTAATATTTATAAAATGCCAAGGAAAGCAAGTCTCACTAGATTTCCATTATTTAATTACTCTAATGTTTCCTGTAATAAAGGATAGACTTCCAACAATGGATAGTATTGAGAAGACATAAACTAGAACATAAAAGCCCATTTTGAGAAACACTGAGTGATCTAAGATCACACACATCTCTCAGGAAGTAGCTGTTAGGTGACAAGAAGGCAGGTGGCTTTCCTAATGACTGAAAGCAATCAGTACAAATGACATCTAGCCGAAGAATCAAACAAAGTACATGAAGTGGGGTCACAATGTCTTGACCCACACTTAAGGTATGAAATCTAAAGTCTAGATTGTGGAAAATTAGAAATATCTGAGAAAAAAAAAGAGGAAATTGGGCTTGTCTAAAAGAAAGGATGTTTAGAGATGAGATTGGGTCACTACCAGGGGAGAAATTAATGAGAATCAAAGGCCATTGCTTTACGTGTAAGAAAATGAGCATAAGAAAAAAATAGCATAGCTTCAGATGTTAAGGATAATAATCTCTTTTCTTTAACAGCAACTAAATTCATATTTGAGATAAATAACCTGACTAATCAGAGGACGGGGACATTAGAGAGGTTGTGCATACCACATTCATTTTAGTGGATATGAATTCATCCTGAGCAGAAAAACAGATTTTAATTATGTACTCCATGTAAAAATGTTTTGTGTATTTCTAATATAATGACTACTTGATTTTTCGACTTTAATAATTAATGACTACTGTTATCTCTGTCACACAATTGAGGAACTGAGTACCAGGCCTGCAGTAACTGGCCAACGGTTAAGCGGCTCTCAAGTAATTCCTGTTTTCTTTTGTTTGGGTATTTTTGACGTTATTTCAAAAGCTGTTTTCATTAAAAAACAAATACAAATAGCAAAGCAGCTATTTATAAACAAAGCCTTAAGTCTCAGTTTTCTGGACATCGATCTAGCAATTTCTCTTTGTAATTACTAGGTACTCAGTAATTGATAGAAAAAGAAATGCCTTCAGTGATTATGCCTGCAGTAAAATGTTAGCTGAGCACACAGTGTCACCTGTTCTGAATCAGCTTCTGGAAAGCCGTGGTCCGTTTACTTCCAATGGGCCCCATAATTAGTTAAATACCATCAATACAGCTGATACTCCTATCCCTGGACTGATGTGTTTTTATAAATTGCTAGTTTTGAAGATAATCTCAAAGTGCTCAAATCCCTTGCCTCAGACCCCACCCCCTTTTATGTTGGGCTTTCTTAGATCCTTTCTACAGCCTCTGTCTATCTGCATCATTACTGCCACTCCGCAGGTCTGGGCTCAGCAAGCAGGCCATCTTCTCTTTTCCACTTCTATCTGAAGCCAATTTGTAAAGCATCAGAAACACAATAAACTCTCAGGTGTCAGGAGTTTATATAAGCGACGAATTCAATTTTATTAATACCTGCCTCACCCCACTACTTTGCGGTTGTGATAAAAGCAGCCAGATAAAATTTAAGCAATGGATAACAGCTGTATAATAATAAAAGAACTTATAAAATCTGTACGACTACAGAGTTGGCTTGCTGACTGTGTTTGTTGACCCTGAATACCACTGCATTATGCAAAGGAAACCTCCTATAATCAGAATAATTGAATTTGCCTCCTAATATTCTTTGGTCAGGTAGCTGAGGTCCTTGAATATATACCCATGCTGTGACCATGAGGTTAGTGATGTTCAAGACCTTTTGCTTAAGAGAAATCCACAAAGAGAGGGAACATTTAAGGAACTAGGTTTGGGACAATGGTATCTACTTCATCTCTTGCGAGTACAATTATTTCTTTAAAACCTTTGAAGGTTTGGGCTGCTCTCTTAAAGTACTTGATGGTATTCTTCTTATAATTTTCTCTCTGGCCTCAAAGAGAGTAGCAAAAGAAACTATGAAACTGGTAGCTGTAAGACATTAGGAGAAGTGAAGATTCACTTCCTTGCAAAAAAGATGCAAAAAGAAAGGAGAAAAGGGGTCATGGTGAGGTGTTGATGCCTGGTGATAGATAATGATGTGTTACTGTGTTCTGGACCAGTTAATTTGTTTCAATCCTCTTTCAACTATTTATATTCTCCAGTCTTAGAGAAAATAGAAGTATGGATGCTCTACCCACTGAGTTAAATGGTACTTCCTTTTATTTCATATAATCAGATCTTTATCAAGATTGATGGGTGGGGGTATTCATTTGCTTCAACAAATCTTCAAATGCCAAATCTGTCTCACTCTCCTGAGTCCTCTGTGACACATGAGCAGCTGTGTCATCTGCTTTCTAAGCCGTCATTATTCCAGTTAAAGGTGTGATTCTTTTGTGACTAATCACGGACTCAAGGGACTCCCAAGAAAATTTCTACCTCATTTGAAGATGGATAAATAACATTCTGGAATGGAAAGATGCAGTAGTTTAGAGTTTGATGAATTTTTCCTCCTTTAGGGCTTTCTGTAACAGCATGTAAGTTCAGTGGGTCACCCCATCATTAAGGAGAAAGCACATCTATCAAAGCACAAGACATAATCAGTCCTGATGATGAAATGAAGAGTCAAATTGGCATTAGTGTACTCTCTTCAAACTTGGGGGGCCAGTAGAAAAGAAAAAAAACGAATATGCATGCTTTCAGAATTAAGTATGCTATTATTTCAATTTTTCATTATTTAATTTTTACTCTCTGCATTGGTTGATGATCACGGAATGTTTTTGTAGAAGCAACACTTAATCTGATATTAGAACAATTAATATCAAACACCAGACAAAAGGAGGACAATGAACATACTTGTCAGAGGCAATAGCATGAGTTAATTTTGTAAGATGGGAAAAAGAAAAAAAATATGGATATAAGATACATACATGGCACCATGTAAGTAGTTAGAATATTTGTAAAACAAATGTCATTAAATTGTTCTCAACAAAAAGAATGGCATAGCCAGAATTGCTTTTGTGAATAATAACTCTTCAGATAAATGAATGAGAACATATAACAGTAAGTTAAGCAGGTTGAAGCCTACTGCCTCAAGTGAGTTTTGTCTGTATGAATATTTTTTATTAAATTGTTTTTGTGTTGGTATAATTATATATATATATACACACACACACACACACACACATATATATATATATCTGTGAATTTTTAGAAAATGATATTTTTAGTTGAGGTGAATATTAATATCTATTCCACTCCTAAACCAGTGTTGTTCCCTTCTATGTTCATTTTGTACTTTCTCCTGGGACTGGGATAGGTTGATGTCAGAATTTTGAAGATGAGAGATTTTCATGTCACTTCTGTACCATTTCTCAATCACAAGTTCCTGTGTAGGCTGGGATCCATCTCTGCTTGGTACACTCAAAATGGTGTGTGTTCAATTGCATTATCATCTTTAAAATATTCTCTCTCTCTCTCTCTCTCTCTCTCTCTCTCTCTCTCTCTCTCTCTCTCTCTCTCTCTTTCTCTCTCTGTATCATATGCATATACACATTATCACATGTGCAGAAGAGTACACCTTGTGAAATATGGATCTTTCCTTCTATCATGTGTGACTCAGGGGATGACCTCAAGTCTCCAAGACTTGATGCCAAGTGCCTTTACCCATCATGCCATATTGTTGGATCTTCATTAATATCTTGAATGGCTTTTTAAAGAAGGAAAACAGAAAATCCATTGTTATAACCTCCAAAGGTTAAAAACATCAATAAACATAGGTAGCTCCTTCCATTTGGACAATTCCTGGATTTTTTTTTTCAATTTAAACAAAGTGAGGTAATTCTGTGTCCGTTCTCTTCCATTACCTTAGGACTACCATAAACATCTTTATACGATACAAAGTACGACTGCATTTGGAAAAGTTCTGTCTGTACGAAAAAAAAAGTGACTCACACCTTCCTAAATTTAAAATGCAGTATGACAAGTCATCTTCTCCAGAAATGGATGAAGAGATTGATATTAGTATGGAAGATGTGTAGTAAGGATCAAAATCTGTAAAAGGAGTTTCAGAAACCCAGCAGAACTAGTGAAAGAGAGACATCAAATGTGATTCAGACTTGGCTATGTCTTGAGTTAGTCACCGACCTGTACATTTTAAGTTATCTCACAGTTCTGGGCAACTCCTGGGAGGGTAACTCAAGGCCATCACAAGTTCAAGCAGAATAAATCCTAAGTGCTTTCCTTGGTACAGAGAGGTTCCTAGAAACTGTTTATTAAAGACTGAATTATAACCCTGACGTTACTAGCCGGTCTGGAACATCTTTACCACCATAATGATGCTTTATGCTTGTCTAGATCTAGATAGTGTGCTTCTCCATGAGCATCCTCAGAGTTTTCTCTGACATCTAGAAATGGTGGGAGCGAAGTAGGACTTTATAGTACATGTTGAATTAAAACAGCTCTCATAAAATAACTACATTCGCAGTTACTGCTTCCAGTTATTTAATTTTTGTTTTAGTTAGGCCGAATTATTTATAAGCTGGATAGTTACAAGAAGGCGTCTTCTTAGAGAATCTTAAGACATATGGTAAACAAACTGAAAACATGACACAAAGCTACCTCCTCCAAATTTGTTCTTTCTCGCACTCATGACAAATGCTGATGGTATGAGATAGTTAAGAGACAGAAAGAGAAGGGAGGCATAAAGGATAGGATTTTGATAAGATGTAGGTACAATATGTTATTACATAAATCAGCAAAAAGTAATTGTATAGAATGTGAAAAACAACCAATGTCCTTTGAATTAAACTGGAAAAATAACGGTAGATAAATGCTGCACAGTTTTGAGGAGAGGAGAAGAATTATAGCAAGGTTTGAAACTGGGCACTATGCTGCTGTTTCAACTTGATGTATCTTAGGAACGCATCAAGGGCATCTTATGATGAGGGCAGTTCTGTGGTCAATGGGATGAAAAAAGGATTCAGCATTTGATAAAACAAATTCTGAAATTGCCTCTACTCATGTTATCATTCACTGTTGAGGACTTCAGTCTTATCTTTTCTGAAACATAAAAGAAGGCTAATTCACTTTAAAAGCAGAGTTCTAGTTGTCCCTCTGCAGTCCACTCAGGAGCTAATGTATTTAAAGAGCTTTTATCATGGAGCCAGCTTGATTCCTCCCTTCCTCGTGCTAAGTAAATTTCAGTGAATTAAACGACAAAAAGCCATCTGCTTTCTATAAATAAGCTCTTCTAATACCTGGCAAACCTTAAAAGTCAAACTGACAATGCATCTCTGTATGATCAATGGTCCAGATTGTATAATCCATCTTCTGCTGTGAAATATGGGTTTCATTATGGCCAAGAGTCAGTAAGCATGCCCATGTTTATAATTTGGAGGTGAGGGTCTTACAAGAAATTTCCTTTTACACTGATAGTCAATGTCCATGATATTCTGTCATGACTGGTGTCCTGTGCCGTAAGGCTGAGACAGTTCTTATTTATTCCTAATGATCATATCAGGTGAATCTTCTCTATGATTGGTGTTCTAATTAGGTAAGTTAATTACTGACTTTATGAAAATAATTATTTCTCCAGTAAATTTTATTAGGAACTTGATTATCAAAATTTAATATTCTACTGATTTGCATGTATTATTTATATTTATTCTTTACAACAAAACATAATGATAAATACCAGCATTTTCTTTATTAATGATATGCATGCAATTAGAAAGAGTTTCTTTCAGATTTCCCAAAGACATACAGCATGTCCGGAGACAAGGTAACATAAAACATACAGCCTTTGTTACCATTGTGCTATGAATATGCAAGTATGTAACTTTTATAGCATACATTATATACTTGAATAAACTTGTATTCAATAATAATCAAGGTACATCTTAAGAAGGGAATCAATATGGTGAATTCTGCAAAAACTGGATATTGATCTACCTCATGACCTAGGTTTACAATTCCTTAGGATATACCCAAAGGATTCCCTACCAGACCACAAAACACTCATTCAATCATGTTAATAACACGATTATTTCATTTTCCTTTTGTCCCTCTTAACTTTGTCTCACAGTAAATATATCTTAAACTCTTCTGAAGCTACATTTATTATTGTTAGAGAAATGGCTAATATTATTGTCTGCTAATAGGATTCTATTGATCATTTCATGTTCAGTTTTTTTTCCTGTAATGCTTGACACATAGGAAGTGTTTGCTGAAACATAAGTCACATATAGGAGGCTGACAATGGTTACAGCTATTTCTAATTTTTAGTAACAATGATTTGGGAGAAACTATAAAACTTGATTTGGTCCTTATTTCCTAATATTAGCTACCAGGAAAAGGCAATGGATACTGACAGAATAGCCTTTGAAGACTAGGAGGAGTCCTGAGAAAGAAAACCCCCATAATACCCTTCTTGATATTGTGCACTCTAGATATCAAGAGGCAGGCTCCATGGGATTAGGATTTTCCTGCATGTGTCTTTAAGTCATTTTTGTTCCCATTTTACTCTGCTTCACACGCTTCAGTAAGCTGCTGACTTTGTGTCAAGGATCTTCCCTTCACTCTTATTTATGCAAAATGTTTATTGAGTTCATGGTTAGGGAGAAGAAAGGATCCAGATACTAGGTCAGAAAGAACACAGAGATGGCTAGGCTCTCCCATTTTAAATAATCTTCTGTGGTCTTTCATTGATTATCTCTGAATTTTAATGGGTTTGTTTGGTTTTGTAGGTAGTAAGCATATGACACAAATGTACCCATTCTCCAAAACTTTGAGGCTTCCATTGTAGAGATTTTTAATCACTTTGGTTAGGTTTATTCTTAGATACTTTCTTGTTTTTTTTTAGTTTTTTTTTTTTTTGCTGTTACAAAATAGAAGTATGCCCATAATCTTTTTGTCAATGTGCATATAGTTGGTGTATAAAGGGCTATTTTATGTTAATTTTGTAGGCTGAAATTGTTGATAACTCCTAGCATTTGGGTAGTATAAATTTGAGGGTCTCATGTATAATATAATATTTTCTTAATATACGGATAATGTGAACTCATCTTTTCCTGTTTGTATTCCTTTTCCTTTTTTCTTTCATTATTGCTACAGATAATTCTTCCAGCATTATATTGAAAATGAGAGGAGCAGTGACTCATTCCTGATTTTAGAAAGATTTCTTTGAGTTTTCCTCCATTTAGGATAAGCTTAATTGTGGATTTGTCATATTACATTCTACATTGTGTTGAGTTATGTTCCTTTCAGCCCAACTTTCTCTAGAAGTTTTATCATGAAAAAAAGAGCAAGAAAAACTTTTAACTTTATTGATTGCTTTTTTTTAGAAATTTACTTTTTTCTACTTCATTTCTCATTTTGTTTCTATGTCGTTACTTAATTAATTGCTGTAGTTTCATTTCTTCCCATTTACTATGTTTTGATTTTATTGTATTGTGTGTTCATTTTCATTAATTTCAGGAATATTTTCATATACTTCTTAGTTTATTTCCCATTCAGTAAAGAGTTGAGAAAGACATTAGAAAGTGCAATGACATTCAACTTCATTCATCAAAGGAATTAATATTGTTAAAAAGGTCATCATATCAAAAATTTCAGATTTGATGCAATCCCAATCAAAATAATTACAACATTCTTCGGAGAAAATAAAAAATGTTAGAATTTAAATGGAAACAGAAAAGTCCTTAGAGAGCCAAAAACAATTCTGAAGAAAAAAGACTACTGGGGGAATTGTTATTCCAGATTTCAATCTATATTAATAATAATAATAATAATAATAATAAATTATATTGCTGGTACAAAAACAGATGAATAGATGAATGGAATAAAATAAAAGATTCAAACATGAGTACTTTCAGCCACAATGATCTGATATTTGACAAAGAAAAAAAACCACAAGTGAACAGAGAACACTTTCAACAGATGTTGCTGGAAATCTTGGATATCCACATGGCGAAGAAAGGTGTTAGGCCTGTATCTTCCATACACACAAAAACTAGTTCCACAATTGTCAAAAGTCTCAAGTTGAAACCTGAAAAGCCAAAACTTCTTGATGAAAACGCAGGTAATACCGTTCTAGATGTAAATTAAGAAAGGACTTTCTGAATAGGACAATTTCAGAATAGGTAAAATCTAAAAGACAAGTGGCAACTCATGATGGAGAGGACCTGAAGCTAGGGGAACACTCTTCCATTTGCTGGGAGGGCAAACTTGTACAGTCACCTTTGGAATCAGTATGGTGAATTCTGCAAAAACTGGATATTGATCTACCTCATTACCTAGCTTTATAACTCCTTAGGATATGACCAAAGGATTCCCTACCATACCACAAAACACTTATTCAATCATGTCAATAACATCTTTATTCATAATAGCCAGAAACTGAAAACAACATTTTAAATGTCATATTCTGAAGGCCTCTGAAAGATTTGAAGAATACTTATCTAACTGAAATATATCTTTATATATCCAGAAAACCTAACTAACATGATTACAAGCTTGACTATTACAGATGACTATCTATTAACCTATATTTCTTAATTATACATTGAATTTTTAAATGAGCTGCACAAACATAATACCTTAATCAAGAGCTGAAATATACACATGCACAGTATAACAAAATTGACCTTAAATTTGTATCAATAAACCAAGATCCATACCAATGCAAATCTCTATAGTATATTCCTCTTTAAATGTAAACAACATTTATAAACAGTATTGGGGAATTTGGGTTCATTCTATATAAACAACGTCATGCTTTTGTTGGGCAAAGTAATTTTTGGGGGGTGTTCATGGTGACCTTTTGGGAGTTTTTGGTCCATCAAACCATATTAATCTGGAATGATTCCACAGGTTCTCATCCTCTGTGGAAACAAAAGAAGAATCTGTTCCCAAAGCAACACATTCTTAGACTCAAATTCTGAAGTCAAGATACCTTTAAAATGTATATGTTGGTTACATAGGTCCTTCACAGTCAAAAAATTTAAAGAAAACAATAAATTACATAATACAGACTCTGTGAATTTTTAATATTTGCATGACTTATTTTTCTTTTAATCTATGAGTGTCTTTAAAGACTTAGCTTCATTTTTAAAAACAATTTACTTCCTTTCCAACTCTCTATACTCTTTTTCTTCTCCTCCCAAGCCAACAAGCATTTTTAAAAAACACATTGTGTCTCATTTAGAGGTCTGTTATAGCTGAATCTGTCCTATTTTGTACCTGGAATCCTTTTCTGTTTTAGAGAGCTTTTAAAATGGAAATCAGCTTGGTCTCAGTCACTTTGGGTACTGGATCCACCTCCCTCTGCTTTTCAAAATGGAGAAAGTACCATTACTGCCAACTCTGGGACTACCTTGTAGGAGCCTCACTCCCCACTTTAACTCTGAGAAGGAGCATGCAGCACATAAACCCTTTTTGTCTGAGCAATAGCTAAATCTGCCATGCAGCACGATGGAAATACTTCTGTGTGTGGTGGCAGGAATTCGGCATGCTCTCTTTCCTGTGCATGCCTAGTAGACCTGATTCTACTGCCCAGGCAGGGAGCGCTGGTCTGTGGGCATGGTCTCAGCTACCTTGCTCTCGACCCTGAGTGGGCACACAAGCACCTGAACCCACAAAGCCATTCAAGTGTTCAGCCTCCTGAAAGAGCCAGAGTTCCACAAGCCACTGCCATTTGAGACCCGTGCTTTTTTTCTTTCTTTTTTTTTTTTGCTACCGCTGAATCAGGAAAACCTATGTTAAAGGAGCTTCAGCATGTCACCAGCATGCAGAGACCATCCGAAAAAAAAAATGCAGCTAAATTTTGTTTTTTAGTGTTTAGAATTCCTACCCAAGGCCTTTAAGGTTTTGTGTGGATTTAGTCAACCACATTGGAGCGTCAATTTATTTTAAGGAGGCCACTTGCTCATTTCTCAGCCACACAAACTTCTGAACTAATCCACACAGAAACTACATTATTTAAATCACTGTTTGGCCAATTACTTAAGCATATTGCTAGCTAGCTTACATCTAGAATTAACCCATCTCCATTGTTTTATATGTTACCATGAGGTCCATGGCCTACTGGCAATGTTTCAGCATATCTGTCTGTCTGTGGCTCCATGGCTTGTTCCTGACCCCATCCTTCTTTCTCCCAGCATTCGGTTTAATTTTCCCCACCTACCTCTAGTCTATCCTCTCAGGTCAACCAGTTTTCTTTATTCATAAATGGTAATTACAGCATACAGAGGGAAATTACACCACATTCATACTATGAGAAGGAGCCCACTCCTGACAAAGCCCGGAGGGCTAGGACACAGGCTGGGTAGCCAGAGACCTAGTTTAGAACTAAACAAGTCTGGCAAAAAGGAAAGTCAGTGAAATTATTACCAAAGATTTTCTGCTATAAGCATAGATCACTGACTAGCTCAGAAAGACTCCATCCAGCACTGAAGGAAGCAGATGCAAAGATCCACCATCAACCATTGGGTAGAGATAAGGAAATCCTGTGAAAGAGGGAGAGGAAGGACTGTTGGAGCCAGAGGGACCAAGGTCACCATAGGTAAAAACACAGAGTCAAATGACTTTGGCTTCTGGGGACTCATGGAGATTGAACTAGATAACTTTTATGGGACTGACCTGAGCCCTCTGCACATGTGTCATAGTTGTGTGACTTTGACTTCTGTGGGACTCCTGGCAGAGGGAGTGAGAGCTGTCTCCTGATTTTCTTGCCTGCTCCTATGACCCTTTCCTTCTCCTGGGTTGCCTCACCCAGCCTAAATAGGAGAGGAGGTACCTAATATTGCTGCAACTTGATATGCTATGTATGGCTGTCTAATATACATGGGAGGCCTCCACTTTACAAAAGGGAAGGGAGAGGATTTGAATGTGAGGGTGTGTGTGTGTAGATCAGGGGAAGAGACTGGGAAGAGAGGAGGGAGGAGGGGAAACTGTGATCAGACTGGAAAAATTAATTAATTTATTATTTTAAAATGTGAAGCAAAAACACAGAAGGAGAATAAGCATTTTAACTTCCTGATTTGAGATTTAGAAAATATGGTATTTTCTTTTGGGATAAATCTCCTGGAAAATCTATAAGAGGAATGAATATCAAAGATTAATGAACAGAAGCAATTAGGTGCTGTTTGTCGATCAGAACTGCCACTCATTAGCAAGGTTTGGGGATATTCAAAAGACCAGAATAATGTTTGATAAGAGATACAGGAAAGCCCTTTCAGGCATAATACTCCAGGCTGGGAGCACAAACCTTGTGTGTGTCCAAGAAAGACATAATGGATCCACCACTCTGTGCAAAGGGTACTCCTGATTTATTGTTTCTAGTCTTTAATGTATAATTCACTTCCACGCTACCTAGCAAATGGCTATATATTAAGAAGGTCAATCAATAAAAAGAAGAAAAATATTGACCTGTGTTGAATGCAGGGGCAAAAAAGAGTAATAAAATAAATGTTGGGGTTCAAACACTTTGGATAGATGGCTATTAATTTTAATGACATCTTCTTCAAAAGATAGTATGAATTTAGATCAAAACAGTTTTTTCCCTCTACCATACACTACGTACAATCTGTACACACACGTGCGTGATCGTATACACATACATTTGCAAACCCTGACCTTGGATTTGTTAATATACACTTGATAGACAGAAAAAGAAGCAATTTCCCCACTAAAAGAAACAATTTATACATAGCCCACATGTTTTGTTTTCTCTTATACTTTTTAAATGGTCTATAGGAACCCAGTACCCTATGCCATCATAGTGGGAAGTCTGGAAGGAAATTCAATTTGAATTAAAAAAAATATTCCCAGTGGAGCAATTTTAACAAAGGGATAAAAGAAGACTCGGGAGACAGCATAATGAGAAATAGAAATAACCCTTCCAACAATCATGGCTCGATGGGTGAACATAATCTGAGATTAGAGGACCCACCAGGGAGCTGCAAAGTTACAGGACTGCTTGATGAAATAATTTAATACCTACCAGCTGCAATAAATAGTGCGTACAAAGAAAGTCTTGGTGACCTGGCAGTCCTGTTAACTGAGAGCTCTAGGGAACCTGCCTGAGGCAATGATAGATCTCACAACACATCCCCCACCCTGGCCCAAGAGTCCCACAGGACTTCTTTATTTCTCTTACCATTTGATTCTCCTTTAACACAAGCTCAGATTTTGAAAAATTTCCAGTGCAATTATCTAGAAATTCTGTTTTTTTTAAAGAAAAAGAATGATAACACTGAAAACCAAAAAAATAAGCTATACAAATAAGATTATACTTATCAATCTCATGAATCTTCAATACCATTTCTTGAATTTTTGAGATCAATATCTTTAAGCATCAGCTGATTTTCAAAAAAGCCATAGAGATAAATTTTCAGAGGAGACAGTAACATTATTTATTATTTAATAAAATTAAAATAGCATAACATGGGCTTGTTATGTGTTTACTTAGTGTGAGAGTCTTGCTGTGCTCATTATCTCTTCTATGTTCTCAGAATAGTCATATGAGGGGCCTGGAGGATTGAGGCTTTGGGAGAGCACACTACCAAAGCAAAGTTACTTATGTACATTCATGATTGAAACACAGACCACGCCTTTTGGTCTATACTCCACATTCGCTGTTTTAAATTGAAGAGTATATAAGGGTGAACAATTTATTTGCTCTAAATAAAACATCTGTCTAGCTTCATTTTTTTCCTATTTTACCAATCTTAAATACTAGGAGTCTGGTGTGTATCAACTGGGCCATAGACAAATCAGCCTTTATGACCTCCTGTAGCTCAGAGCAAGTCCCTTATCCACAGAGCTCAGGATTCACTAAACATCGCCCTTTCATTTGCACAGTCACCCTTCTAGGCAAGCGGGACAAGATACATTATCCCCTAAGTTAATACGCCAGATCCTCAGGACCCAAGGGCTGAAAGCATGAACTGCCAGAACTAATCTTCGATTTATTTACATCAAAGCTCAAGATAGACCCAGATAAACTTCACAACGGTCATGCACATCATGGGAAAGCAGCTGAGTGCAGAGTGGCAATGTAATTCCATTTTCAACTGTTGGATGCCTTCTTGAAATACCAGCAATTGGGCCAATTAGCCCTAGTTGTTCAGGTGGTATTAGATCTCTATCTGGTATCCATCAGAGTGAAACCAATAATTCATTTCACATAGGCACTACAGTGCCATCAGATAGCAAGGCCTTTTAGTTACTGCCAACTTGGGGCATTTTTGAAATAGTGACCTCAAGATTTAAGCTGCAAACTTCCATTATCTATTCTCAAGCCAGCCACAGCTGAATTTTTGAAATATCCTATTAAGTTTTCTGCTCTGATAAAAATCCAGAGACTCCTTTTATATTAATCTCCCCATGGCAAATACAATTTGCTGAGTGGTAGATTTAATTTGCCCTTATTTATGTATTGCTGTGTTTTGGAAAAAATAATAATTGCTCTCAATATCACTTTTTTTAGCATTACTAGAACAAAAACATTATAAAGATTTAAACCATCACCTTATTTATTTCATTGTTTAGACTCTACACAGTAAATAGCTTATTCTTGCCTTTTCTATCACTTTGACATTTTAATTAAAATATAATTGCCACTCTGAGTATATTAATGTACAAGTTTAGGTAATTGTCTAAGTCAGGTCATTAAGTATATTTTCAAGAGAAAGCAAAAGCAACTTAAAATGTTCTACATATTCACCTGGAACAGGTATATATTCATATATTTTATTATTTCCCCTGGGGAACTTCACATTTTAATTATGTAATAAAATTGAGAAGTATAAAAGAGAGAAAGGGCTCCCTGTAGAATGTATAATAATAAAATATAAATGTTTTCATTGCTATGGATTTTGAAAAAATCTATAGGATCTTGAAAGAAAAGAAAATTGATGGCTCATATTTCTATCAAAAAATGAAGAAGGAAAAATAAATGCTTTTTAATAATAGAAGAGAGACCAATGTTTCATGCCCACATGCACAGCCCACTCTGCACTCTTCATGCATAAGTTTTGTCATGAGTTGAACCTATTTCTGTTTTATTACTTAGTTTTGGTGATTAACCCTTGGAACTCACAAAGATTTATTTTTTCTGCTTTGTTTTCCTGATTGAAGAAAGATAGAATCCTCACAGAAGACAAAATCATATAAGGCATTTAAATAGCCTGCAGCGTCTCAAATGTAGTGACTTTTAGGCAGAAAAGTTTGTTTCTTCTCGGTTTTATGGTAGATTGTTGCAGGTTGAGTTTCATATTGTTTCACTCTGGAAATCAGGATATGTAGCATCTTTGTCACTTTTAAGGCTGACTTGGTGGTAGTTTACACACCATCTTTACAACCCGTGGTTTCATCATGATCTGCATCATACTGTTCCACAAATACTGGAAAACACTATGACCATACAACACCTGCTCCTGAGGGAAATAGAAAATGCCACAGACAAGTCTAAAAGCAAAGAATTATATGTGGTCTGTGAGCATCACTACTGAAGATCCCAAGTCATATCACCAATTATTTATCTCATAATTCAGCAATCTGATGAATATTAGACAAAGCACATTGCATGAGACTTGAGAGAAAAGATTTTTACTTATTCCGTGACCAAAATAACATTCACTAACCCCACAGCTTGATTAAATCTTAATCTTCTTACTAACAGTACTTTCATGGTACATCCTTCCTGGGAGTATTTGCTTCAGAAAAAAAAAATCTCACTTGTAAACTCTTCTGTTGTTTTCTTGCAAGATGAAATTCCAGTGTTTCACCTGACATACGACCCAAAATTGTCTTTTAAAGAATTTGAGAGTCTTCCCTTTGAATGTAAATATCAATGAACCCAATGACCTTGCAACCTAGTATTTGTGAGCTAAAAGAGTCATGTTAGTAAATGCCCATTTGTAACATGAGGGCCCTGCTTGTTGGGGTTTCTGATAATCTTATGAGGACCTAAACAAATTTAGAGTTATGACCAAGTCCTGACTAAAGTATCCTGTGAGTCTTGATAATCTCAGGCAGCAGTGTTGAACCTTTTCTAGATGAAGAACTCAGACATCTGGGCCATCTATTCCTGCTGCAGATTTCTCAGGTGGTCTTCCTTGACCAAAGCTGATTTTTCTTAACTGTGAATGAATCCACAGCCTCTCATTTCCTGTGGAAACAAAAGCAAAATCTCTTCTCCAAAGTAATATACCTTTTGACTTCAATTTTGAAGTCAAGGTATTTTCAGAATACTTATCTTGGATTAATTCAGCAGCATTTATAAACAAGTATCTTTTAGTAGCTGTTGCTCCTTCCTCAGCATTCAAACAATTTAAAGAGAGCATAATGGCATACAGTATCAATATTCTCTGTGTATTTTCCATCTTTACGTGGCTTTATTTTAATCTCTATTTCTTTTATTTCTACTTTTAACTTTTAGCACTTTGAGACAGGTTTTCTGTGTATCTTTGTTCTGGAACTCCCTCTGTAAACCAGGCTATCCTTGAAGTCACAGAGATCTGTCTGTCTCTGCCTCCCAGGCAAATCCTACTGGCATGTGCCACAACAACCAGCTCCCATTACTGAACACACAGGCCTACTCATTTAAACAAACCTTACTCTTAATATTCTGCCATTTTCATTGGCTCAACCTGCACTTAGAAGCAATCTAAGGTTACAGAAAGACAAAGTATGTATTTGAATAAGCATATTGTGGGGCACATACTAATCTTAAATTAGTAAGATGATTGATTTTCAAATGGAAATTTGAATATTTAATTCAAACATACAGTAATCACAATTATAGTAACAATATTTAAGACCAAGAGGTCAAACCATGCATCTTAAGAGATTAATATAGTAGGAGGAAAAATAGGTTTATCATATTTTCTCTTCTACTAAAATCTCCAAGATCAAAAACATAAGTAACAGCTCATGCTGGAAAGGATGTATAAAGAGAAACACTTCTCCATGGCTGGTGGGAGTACAGACTTGTACAGCCACTTTGAAAATAAATATGGTGGTTTCTCAGAAAACTGGGAGTTGGTCCACCTCAAAACCCAGCTATATCACTCCTGGGCATATACCCAAAGAATGATGCACCCTACCACAAGGCCACTTTCTCAAAGATGGCCATAGCAGTTTTATTTGTAATAGCCAGAAACTGCAAAGAACCTAAGATGTCCCCCAAATGAAAAATAGATCAAGAAAATGTGGTACATTTACACAATGAAGTCTTATTTATTTGTTAAGAAAAATGACTACAGGAAATATTTTGGCAACTGGATGGAACTTTAAAAGATCACCCTGAGTCAGGTAACTCAGACCCAGAAAGACAAACAAACCATGCACTCACACATAATTGAATAATAGCTATAAATTAAAGGAGAACCATGCTACAATCCACAGATCCAGAAAAACTAACAAGGAGGGTTCAAGGGAAAACACATGAATGTTACTGTGAAGGGAAGATAGAATAGACATTGCCAGGGGGGTTGGGGGAGGGATCTGGAAGGGGTAATGAGGATGGGAACAGGAGGGATGGGGGGAAGATGCAGGGAGAAAGTACTGGGAGAGAAATGCACTGGAGGGAGATGCTAATGAAATTGGTGGCATCTCTGTGATGAACTAGAAACCTAGAGTAATGGAAACTTTCAGGAATATTCAAGAGTGAGCCTAGCTAAGGCTCCTAGCAATAGAGGATTCTGAGCCTTAACCAGCCGTCTCCTATAATTAGATAAAACTTCCAGGGGAGGGGCCAGGACACCAACCCAGCCACAAACCCTTCAACCTACAATCTGCCCTGTCCTACAAGACGTGTTGGGGTAAAGCTGACACAAAATTGTGGGGGTGACCAACAGATGACTGGCGCATCTGGAGACCCATACCCTGAGAAGGAGATCCCTCCCTGAGGGCCAGGACCCAGAAGCAGGATACCTCCAGAGACCTAGGATAGAACCAAACACTAATACACTAATGGCAAAAACAAAACAAAACAAACAGCAACAACAACAAACAGTCAATGGAATGATTTCTAATGATATTCTTCTAGTCTTATAGATTGCTGCCTAGTCCATCTGTCGTCAGCGAAGCTTCAACCAGTAACTAACTGAAACAGATGTAGAGACCAGCAGCCAAACATTAGGCAGAGCTTGGGAAATTCTTCAGAGGAGGGGAAGAAGGGATTGCAGGACCTAGTGAATTCAAGGACACCACAAGAAAACCCAAACTAACTAACCTTGGCTCATAAGAGCTTACAGAAATTGAAGAGACAACCAGGCAGCTTGCATGGGACTGGCCTACATCCTATGCCTATATGTTACAGTTGTGAGACTTTGTTTTCTTTTGGGACTCCTAGCCGCAAAAGCAGAAGATGCTAATGACTCAGTTGCCTGCTTTGGGGACCCATTTCTCCTGCCGACTTACCTCATCCAACCTTGGTAGAAAGGGGTTGCCTGGGCTCACTGCAGCTTGGTATGCCATGGCTTGCTCATATCCATGGGATATCTACCTGTGTCTGAAGAGAAACGGGAGGAAGAGTAAAGGTGGCAGCGGATGTAGAGGGGATGGGAAGAGGGCAGGGAGGGGAAGCTTTGGGTAGGATGCAAAATCAAGAAAGCAAATAAAAAAAAAAGAAAAGTGTCAACACATGCACTCAGACAAGGACACAGACACACGCACACACACAAAATGCTTTCTTTAGTAATTTGAAGTAACAACACAAAGATATAATGTACATATGTGTTTTCAGTGTGCATCTCAGAAAACAAATGAGAGTAAATAACATCTCTATTAAACAGAGGAAAAGAAATCCTGATGCAGGGACTAAGTGAGTACAAGAACATGGATCAGGGACACCAGAGAAACTGGACATTCTCAGAGCTCCTCTATGCGAAAGCAGCTTCCAAAGTCAGATTCAGCATCGAGACCGAGTGTGGTGTCCATCAATGCTGAGGCAGTGTCTCCACTGGCCGGCACGTCTCCACGTGTTTTGAAGTCTGGGATTGATAGTCACCAGAGAAACAGTTGTGTTCTCCACTTTCAGGATTCTTTTTGGCTTCATCTATTAAAAGTTTTCTCTCATTTACTGGATATGAATTCATTTGTTTTATTTCACAGATAATAACCTCCATAAAATCTATACCAAACTCTTAATATCTGTCATATTTTCTGACTGGAGTCAGCACCTTTTAAGGAAATCAATATTGCTTCTTAGCATGCAACTCTTTAATAACTTAGAAGCCTCAGCTTCCTTCTCTGATTTTCTTGTTTTATGATTTTATAGGCAATTGCACTAGATTGTTCTTAGTAGACTAGCACACTATCAAAAATTTGTTTTTTAGTGTGCAAATTTAACCAAGACCAAGGGAAAAATGCACAGCTGTTTCCCTATAGCATGACCTCTCAAACTCAAAACAGATTGAGCCTCTGACAAATTTGTAAATGTGAGCACTGTGTATTAGAGCTATTTGCCTATAGAAATGTTTATAATCTGTATTATCCATTGCGAGAGTCACAAGAGAGTTCTTTTTTTTATTTTTAAAACAATCATATTTTCCATACCAATCCCTATTTTATCTCCCTCCAGACCTTCTCCTCCCACCTTTGCCCCACCCCGCTCTCACTCCCTCCTCAGACTTTTTAAGGAAATTACTGCGACCACTGAAACTGAGCAAATGATACAAACTCCCACATTACGTAGCCTTGTTATAAAACTAATACATATTTGCAATGCCATATATCCAACTTTGGTATATTGACCTCCAGTATCAGGCACTGCAATCTCTCTGCTGTAATGACACCCAAAACTACAATAGGAACTAAATATTAAAGGTTGTCAGGAGACAGTGTCTGCACTAAGGAAACAGAAAATATAGGTGGGGAAAAAAAATAAGTGTAGAATACAAGTGAAGGTGAGTGGCCCCAAGAAAAGGCTGGGGTGCGATAAAACTAGAGAGCTGAGAGAAATTCTACAACAAGCCAAGCTCAGTAGGCTGGAAAGTCAAGTTTCTGCCCGTTCCTTTTAAAGCATCGTCAACAATGGCAACTTTTGACTATTATGTATTTTACTTTATGTATTATTGAGTGTAATGGTGGCCACTGTTAACACTTGCCTCAGAAAGAAAGCTGTTTCTGCTCAAATACAGGAGAAGTTTGTATTTACTCACCTGACATGCAGCTCAGCAGGTGCCACTTTCAACAAAAGTGCTGTTACATCCCACTTAGGAGAGAAATAAAGAATGGCAAGCACATGTGGGCTTTTTGTGAGCCATTCCTGGTTGTAGTGAGCATCAAATCAGTTTATATTAAATGAACCAGTTACATGATAGAACAGAATAGCCTGAAAATGTCAATTTTCTGAAGATCCAGGAAGAAAGTGAGATGGATTTGGTGGCTAACCACATTTTCAGCAGCATGGCAGTTGTTAGCTAAGCTTATGATGAAATAATATTGTGAATCAATTGACAACACCCAATTCAAGGACCACTCTCAATTCTAAAAGGCACTACAGAAAATTATCAGTAGATCGTACCTACCTTGTGAAACGATTCTGCCCTTTTCAAATTCCCATGCCTCCAGTTTGTTTCTTTAGACATCCAGAATTTGACATTTAGGTACTTAAGACACAGGGAAAGACAAGAAGCATGTGTTTAGCATTCAGGAAGCTGGACCAGCCAAGCATCTCGGAATCATGCTGTGTCTGGCAGGAAATAAGTTCATACTGTAAATAACCATGGGGAACATAGGCTACAGCAGTGAAAACAGAATCCCTAATGACCCAAGTTTGGACTCAGTGGAAATATCCTATATAAATAAGTGCCCGCACCTCACACTTACACACATTCATAAGCACTCAGCATTTAAGCTTGATGATTAGAAACAGAGGTTGTAAGCAGAGCTAAGTTTCATGTTTTATTTTAACTCTTCCTGTAAAGACTTGGGAAAGCTGCTTAAATCTCAGTGTCTTCTATCTGTGAAAGAGAAACCTAAATTCTAGCACATTAAAAATATACTTAATGATTAAATAGGTTTGCATATATACATACACACACATATGGCACAGACAGCTGATGGGCTGTGTGCTTTCTGTTCCTTAGACATTAGCCATAAGAGATTTCAGGTTGGGGATGGAAAAGATGTTGAGTTTAAGTCAATTTTTATATTCAAGTGGAATACATTTTTATGTTCCATAACTATAAAGTCCATAACTGTGTTCTATAAATGATTTCTTAAGGTATCTCCAGAAATAATCTTTTCCACTTTTAATGCAGTCTCTTAACTGTTGTATGTTGAAATATTTTAAATATACTGAAATGATTTCCTCCATTGTAAGGCAAGCAATATAATCATAGCGATTGGGATATTGGAAGCTGAATTTAGAACATGTTATTCATTGATTGTCACATTCATTATCACTAATATCGATAATAAGGGTTAGGATGATAGAAAATCACTTAGTTTATTATCATCTTGTAAACATTAGCTTTATGAAAGAAAATAATTTCAAATCATTTGAATAAAAGCCTAATTTCTTTCTTCCTCTCTCTCTCTCTCTCTCTCTCTCTCTCTCTCTCTCTCTCTCTCTCTCTCTCCTTCCCTCCCTTCTTCCTTCCTTCCTTCCTTCCTTTCTTTCTTTCTTTCTTTCTTTCTTTCTTTCTTTCTTTCTTTCTTTCTTTCTTTCTTTCTTTCTTCTCTCCTCTCTCCCCCCTCCCTCCCATCCTTTCTTCCTTTTCTCTTTTTCTTTTTTTCTTTTCTTCTTTCTTTTTGATACAGGATTTTTCTGTGTAGCCTTAGCTGTCCTGGAACTTGCTCTGTAGACCAGATTGGCTTCTAATTCACAGAGATTCACCTGCTTTTGCCTACTTAGTGTTGGAATAAAAGGTGTGTGCCACCACGTCCAACTTAAAACTCAATTTCTTAAAAGGAGAAATTAAAGTTCATATTTTTTTATTGCAGTATTGATAATTTTTGCATTTCACTAATTGTTATAAATGGTGTTTTCCCCAATCCAATTATATATAACACTAACTGCAAAGGAGAAATTAGATCAGTATCAATACAGGATTTAAACATGCAGAAAATCATTTTATATCATGCTAAATTTCAGTAATTAATAACTCACTGCTAAGAATAGTGGTTAAAACATTATGATTGAGTTTTTATCCATATAACAGACACATAACTAATATTTAAATATATTATACTCTCAAAATTTCCAGAAAGAACTCATGAACAGGAGCCCATGATTTATTCACATCTGTTATAACCCTTTCAGATAATTTATTTGGAAGAAAACAATCTGCATTACTTACTCATTTATTAATTATTAATAAAATATAAACAGCATTAACCAACAGTTGTTCAAAATAACCTTTTCATCTTTAAACCAAGGACTTATTTATTCCCACCCTGAATTTTATAAAGATTAATCACCCTTTAAGTTGTTCTTTGATTTCACCTGATGAATTCATGGGGGATACATTTTTTTCCTCTTCTTTTCTTTCTTCCTCCTTCCCTTCCTTCCTCCCTTTCTTCCTTCCTTTCCATGTTTCCTTCCTTCCTTTTTTCCTCCTAATGTATTATTTTTCCATCCTAGGGTATGCTCATGAATATTTACAAAGGTTTCAGTGGAAAAAGAAATCAGTGTGTGATAAGGTCAGAGACTCTATATAAATTTCAATTCAAATGTCTGACATTCATTCTCTATGCTATAGTATTTGGTAAATTGGTGCCTGTAGCTAGATCATCATTACATAACATTGATAACCTCCACAAGTTTCTTCCTTTAGTTTTATGTCTACTTTTAAACAAATAGTTTTGGCTGCTTAAACAGTGTTGCTCCTGATATCATTTACATCACTTATGCTCTTCACTAAGAGGGGACAGCCATCGTTATGGGAAATGACTGTTATAGAATATAACAATTACTTGCATGGTGGATTTAATCTCATGCAGTTAATGAAGGTAAAGTTATCAGCTCAAGATTTCTTGTTTTCTTTTAACTTTAGTTTTAAAGTGTGGAAACTTGTTAAAATAGTAAGAGAAGTAAATGTAATATAATGTAAAATGCTTACATATCAATAACTCAGTACTGTTCCGTCTGACACAACTTATTTATTTATCAGTTAGTTTATTGGTTTGACTACTGTAAGGGATATTTATTGTTTCTTACAAATTATAGTATATACATAGAGTTGTAAGAATTTTTGAGGAATTGTTATTTCTACTAAAATGTTTTCTGATCACCATTTCTATTGTCTTATTTGCCACGTTTTCATTTTAAATATTGAATATAACATTTTAACTGAAGGAAGTAGCTTTAGATCCAGTTATTTTTATTGTAGTACCGTGTGTGTGTGTGTGTGTGTGTGTGTGTGTGTAATTATAGACAAGCACCTTTATGTATTCTATTATGGTGATTTCCCCCTATGTTTAATGTTATAACCCACCTGTTTCTCTGTGACATTCTTCTGCATTTATCCCTTTTAAAAAAATACTCCTTATGTTTTGTTTATTTCTTTTTTGAGACAAAGTCTCACTGTGTAGCCCTGGTGTCCCTTCCTCCCTAGGGCTGGGATAAAAGGCATGTGGCACCATGCCCAGCTGAAAATGCTTTTAAAAGATATTTTATTCTTTAAAGTTCAAATGTTTCTATTTTGTTCCTTTTCAGACTTTATTTTTCTTATGAGGTTTTATGTTGTGTATTCCTTAATGTGTGCCTTCTGATATCAGACTCATTTCAAGTTTTCTTTAAATGTCTAATCATTTCTGACCTTCTGACGGGAAATACACGGAACTCAAAAGTTAATGAGGTCAAGGTCACTGCAATTTGCAAAGGAAAAAACAGAGAGACAAGATCTGCAATTAGAGAAAATTGTGGATATTTGTAGAACATTTCTTGTGTGTTACTGAGTGTTATCCACACATTTATGTGTAGAAAGTCCCAATGCTGGGGATGTATTAAGCAGAAATTCACTGAGGCTCTTTCTAGGAATAAATACCTCCCATTTTTTACCAACTGGGCTTGAACCCTCCTGTTATATAAGTAACTGAAAATGAAGGCGCTCAATTGCAGCATCTGATCAGACAGAACTTTTAGCTCTTGACTATATCAGAGATGACAGGAAACAATATTTTAAGGATCACAGAAATATCTACTTTTGCAAAACTTCCAAATTACATTGTTTAAAATTCAATAAAAATTCCCCAAAGTATAAGAACCAGAAGTCCATAATCAATTATAATTGTAGCATTTATTCAATTCAAACTGAAAAAAATATAAATTTAGAGAATAAAATAATCAATCCAGTGAATATAAAATATCCTGAAAATGCATTGAAGTATAGAAATATTTATTATTTATTAAATGAGCTTGTTGTTCAATAAATAAACTTTGTAATAAACAAATTTTATAAGTAAAGAGAATTAATCTTAAATGGCACATTAAGCCTCTGAGGGAAGAGTGTTGATCTGGGAGAATTTACAGTAGAAATCATCTCAAATGGTACTGAAGCTGCAAGACAATCCCACACCAGTTAAGAATTATGGATAATGAAAGTTTGACTTCTTCCTTTTCGATTTGAATCCCCTTGATCTCCTGATGTTGCCTTATTGCTATTGCTAGAACCTCAAGAACTATGTTGAAGAGATATGGTGAGAGTGGACAGCCTTGTCTTGTTCCTGAATTTAGTGGAATGGCTTTGAGTTTCTCTCCATTTAATTTGATATTAGCTGTTGGCTTGCTATTACCCAACGCCTCTCTGCTGCTGTTTTACCTTTCTCTTTAGTGTTAAGAAAATTCAAGGTTAATAAAGCAGTATGCAATCTATTTCTGGGGGGTATTTTCCATCCCTTTCTGTTTGTTCAGCATATCCTTTAAAGTACGATTTGACCTTTCTATAACTGCCTGACCTGTAGGATTGTT
This sequence comes from Microtus pennsylvanicus, assembly GCF_037038515.1. NCBI lineage: Eukaryota > Metazoa > Chordata > Mammalia > Rodentia > Cricetidae > Microtus > Microtus pennsylvanicus. The sequence goes on from NC_134584.1 coordinate 99,562,246, forward strand.
TGGTATACCTATAATGTGCTTTATATTATAATAAGCAAAAAATGTTTCATTTTTTAGCTACATATGCTGGAACATTGTCTGTCTTTATTTGTGCAGGAATGCCCATAATGGCCATAACTTCTAATAAATGTGACCTTACTGAATCAGCCTTTTCTGAGCTCAAGGCAGTTGCCCATTGAAAACCTGAATACGTGTCTTGTTGTTCAATAAATAAACTTTGTAATAAACAGATTTTATAAATACAGAGAATTAGACTTAAACGGCACATTAAGCTTCTGAGGGAAGAGTGTTGATATGGGAGAATTTACAGTAGAAATCATCTAAAATGGTATTCATAGAAAAGGTAGTGATGCTGGGGAGATGGCTGACCTTGAAAAGTGCTTTTCATGCAAACGAGTGTTTGAGTTCACATCTCCTAAGCTCAAGTTAACAGTCTGGAATGTTGGCAGTGGGAGGCAGAGACAGGGCAATCCCTGGAACTCTCTGCCCTAGTAGTCCTGAAGAATTTGTGACTTCCAGGTGCAGGAAAGAACCCTGTTTCAGAAAGAAAAAGAGCAAGAGAGTGCAATATCCAACAATAACCTACAGTAAGTAACATTAGAGAAAGATCACTTACTTTTCTGTTGCCTGGATAAAACCACATTATTTGCAGCCTTTAAAGACCCTCTCTTGGCAGGGAGGGGAGCAGAGAAAAATGTAGAGCTCAATAAATATCAATAAAAATGTATTTTAAAAAAGACCCTCTCTCAAGACTACTCCCAGGGTTTGTAAAACAGCTCCACTGTATAGCGATTCTGAACGAAAGGTTTTCAATCTGAGAGATATGAAATAAATTCACACACATGTTGTTTCAGTAAGGGTCTTTACTTATCTCTCTATTTTTCTTTCCTCTATCTTTCCTAAATTCTAATTCTTTCTAGTTTTCCCTTGTTTTAATTTTCTTTCCAATTCTCTTTTGCTGGTTTTTTCACCTAGCTTAAACACACTTTCTACAGGAGGCTTGTGGCAATAAGAAAAAAGTTACATCTCATTGGACCTATCAAATTCCTTTGGTAAATAATAATGAGTCAAGCAATTTACCATGACAACACCAGGTTCCAAGGTTCCAGTTCTAAGACTGTGGCCTGAGGCCTGGTGCACAGTGTCTGGATGAGATAAGATGTGGAGATCTTTACAGAGAGTTGGGTCTTTTCAGCCAGATATGGCATGCAAAGAATTGGCCTGATATTTTAGGATGCTTTGTGTTAATCACCTGCAACTCTGATATTGTGCATGTCTGTAAAGTTTATAACTTTTGATCTATTCACTGAAACATTCAGTCTAATTTGACCTTGCACTGAGGTGAAAATGAGCTAATTGTGTGTAGTTTGTCTTAGATAGTAGAGAAATTGTTGTTTTCTTCTGTTAGTTTGAATAAAAGAAACAAATCAGGCTCTTAAGTATCTTACAGTCCTCATGGGACAATAGATATAGTTATGAAGCATGTCCTATTATATGTTCTGCATTAGCAAAATTATACAAACCACCCATGGATGTATGTGACCTTAACATCGAGATGTAATCAAAAGATCACACATACATATCATATGACATTACACACTACAGTGCAAGTATTGGGGAGACACCATAGCTGCTTTAGGAAATGTGAAATTACAGACAGGAGCAACAGTTTCAAGAGTTGGTGGTCCTGTAGGCCATGCCTTGAAGGGATTCTCTTCCATTGGAGAATCTTCTTCTAGTGGGCTGACATCTGAACATTAGTTGTCACTTGCTAACTTGCATGGCCTCTGAAACCCCATGACCAAGGCAACTTATTAATGGCAAAGTTATTTGTGTGAATAGCTCCAAAGGACTAGGAATGCATTATGATTGGGAGTCTTAAAGCAAGCAGAACGCACAGCAGGTGAAAGTGAAGCTGTGAGCCCACATCTTCAAATACAAGCACAATATACAGGGACTGAACTGTAATTACCGTGAAGTTTTAGCACTTAAGTCCTCTGCCACTGATAAACTTCCTCCATCCAAGTGGCAATGTCTAACTCCCCTAACAGTGTCACCAATCACAGAATATGTATTCAAATATCTAAGCCTATGGGGAACTTACTCATACAAATAATACAATATCTGACATTCTACTCTGTCTTTTATATGCATATGCACATACATATGCAAGTATCAACACATACACATGCACATATGATCATGTATACCACTCACAAAATCTTAAAGCAAAAGAAAATGATGAAAGCTGGAAATTATTCAGAAAACTGAAAAATATATTCAAATTGTTTTCTATCTATACAATTAGTATTCTTGAAGAGAAATAGAGGAAGGGACTTGTAGAAAAATATTGTAGTGTCAAGCATGAAGATGTATGCTTATGATCTCAACAGTTAAAAGGTAGAGGTTGGAGGCATGTCAGGACTACACAGGCTTGCCCTGTCAGAGAGAGAGAGAGAGAGAGAGAGAGAGAGAGAGAGAGAGAGAGAGAGAAGAGAGAGAAGCAAGGAGGGAGGAAGGAAGGAAGGAAAATAAGGAAAGGAAGAAAGGAAGGAAGAAAGAAAAGAAGAAAAGAAGGAAGGATTGGATGAGGACAGGGTAAGAAGAAAACTGGTAAAGAATCACTTTTTAAATATGACATAACTTAATCCATAAACGATTATTAACAATGTTTTTCCAACACACACACACATTATTTAAAGAAATAAAGAGAAAACCTTTAGAACGAATAATGGAACAAATACATTTTTTTAAACCGAGTAATAAAGTTATGATAATGTGTTTATTCTTATCAGAAAACCACACAAGTCAAAAATCACATAGGAATTAGAATAACCTCTTTAAATTACTGGAGAAGAAAAAGATACACATACTTTACAACCTAAATCCTTGAAGGAAATATCTTTTAAAACAGAGGTGAAATAAGCCATTTAATTTAGAAGAATTATACAAATTTGTCAGTACATGAACTGTCACAGAAGCAGAGATGGCCTTAAGGTGAAGGAGACAATGATCAAAACTAGCCATACATGAATAAATGAAGATAATCCAAGGATATAAATACATAAATAAATGTCAAGACATTTTTACTTATCTACTTAAAGAGCAATTGACTCTTTGAAGGAGTAATAACAATATATTGAAGTGCTGAATAATATGGAATAACAAAGAAAAACGCTAATGTATGTGTTTTAATAATAATTTAGATTTGAGAAATGTAGAAAATTGACATATTCACCTAGATTCCTTATATTAGAACAAGAGTTAACTGAAAATGAAATCTTTTCATTTACACACACACACACAAACACACATTATATTGCAAACTCTAAAGATAATTAAAGGATAGGGAATGAAGAGGAGATAAACTTGTCAAAGTTTTCTAAGAATTAGGTAAAATTATGAATGAAATATACCACTTTAAATAACAATGCATCTTATTAGAAAGCATTTTTCACCTTTCAAAATTTTAAATGCATATTTTTCTTGTGGTTCATATATGAACAATCCATAGATTACTTGAATTATCATTCAAATTAGAAACAACCTATTGATAAAATGCTCATCAATAACAATGGAGAGGAATCAATTGTTGAGGCATCAATGTGAATAAATCTTAAGGTAATAAATGTTAAGAGGAGTAAAGAAAATATGAAATAACAATGACACAGAAGCAAAATCTATTTTTTTTAATCTCTGAAGAACCATGTAGAAGGAGGGATTGGACATGTAGGTATGTGGTAGTTTCAGACATATTCAGTATTTTCCCTGTGGTGATGTTGGTGTTGGTGATGTGTATATGTATGTATACAGTTTTTTAGGTGAACAGAATTATATGCAAATACAGAAACACACACATATAAAATTTATGCAATCAAGTGGACCTAATTAAATTTGTTTAAACATTAAATCATTTTGCTTGATAGGATTTCAGTCCCTTCTGAAATGTTAAGATAGGACCAGGTTATTCAGCCTTATAATTACAGGATTACCTCTCATATCTATATATAATAATATAAATCATGATGCATTATTTATTATATATTTTGTAATGAACTGGAAAAGAAGGTTTGAAAGTTTCTAGCACAAAAGATAATAAATCATTAAATATCTCGAAAAATTGCCTTGTTCCTATCATTGCACATTGTAACATGAATCTAACTATGGTAGTTCTCTTATAAATAAAATTACAACACATCAGTGAAAATTCTTTGGAAACTATCATGCTATTCTGCCTAGACCTAACAGCATAATTTTCCATAGTTATCCTATTTTTATTTAAACTATCACTGTCTTTCCCTTGAAATCTGTACATTGATTAATCAAGGTTTTATTTTTGTTGTAAATTTTGTGGTGGAATATATATATATATATATATATATATATATATATATATATATATATATATACACAAGACATTCCTAGCAATCAAAGTTTCCTAATTTATAGTCACCCCTTATATAAGACAATGTAATAGTGATCCCATCTTTATAAGAAATATTTTGTCATGCCTAAGGTTGAAAGAATATAAGTCTCACAAATTTATGACTCTTATTTTAAATCTTGTTAAATTCTAAGTCTGGAGCATTTATTTGGAATATAGATTAATTCAAATAGTTTCCATTTTGTTTTAACAGGGTTTGATTGAAAATGTATTAAACCTATAATTAATTTTCAGAGAATTGGCCCATCAGTTTTGAGTCTCCTTATGCACTGAAGTGGAACATTTCTCCATTAATTTAGTCAGTGTGCTGGAATCGTGAATAGAACTTCTATAAAGGAAGCCCTCACCATCCACTGTGGTCCTCACAGGCATAGCTGTGCCCTCACTCTCAGTTGAGCGCACTGCTTTGAAGTAGCATCTGCAGCCATTTTTCTTGTCAATAGCTCTTAGGTTGTTCCAAACTTTCCTCTGTAATCGCTAAGCTTGTGCCTTTGTAACATAGCAGTGTTATCCACAAAAGTTTTCTTTCTGAAACTTTTCATCATTGTCATCATCATCACAATTGTTCCTTAGATGCTATCAGTCTATTCTAGGATCAAAGCAAAGAGATGATCATCCAAGATCATACACAATCACCATGTGACTGTAACCTAACATGCTTGTCACCTAATCGATGTTGATACTGTAGAGATGACTGCAGTATGCCCAAGTGGCACTTGCACCAAGAGTGGTAATATTTTAACAGCCAAGAGCAAAGGTTAAAAGAAAAATACTAAGAATCATGAGCAAATTATTTCACTAAGAAAACTCTATTGGATACATTAAAAATCGTTGATTTCTAATTTTTGCTCATGCTTCAACCAAAGTTTCTGTAATTACCTTTTCAGTATGCACTCAGAACACATTGGGTTCTGATAATACACTTGACAGCTTCATAGTCTATGAAGTCCACGATGCTTTTGCTCCCAGAAAGTGTGTCCATGAGTTGTTCTCTCTTGCGTGTTATGTGAGACAGGTTTCCTTTCACTTTCACTGCAGACAGGCTTCCTTTGGTTTTGGTTGGTATCTCTTTTTTGAGGTTATTATTATTATTTGTAATTTTGCATTTTATGCCCTATAAGTATAGTCCTTGTTAGAGCTGGGATAAGTGTGCTTTGTTTTCCCAGTGTGTTTACCACCTAAGTGTAACTTAGTTTCTGCAGACATATATAATGGTTTGATAGATAAAGTGGGTGAATGAAAAACTATAACACACACACACACACACAAAACTTCTACAAGTGACTTTTCTCAAAATAGTTTATGAAATATAAGGAATGTATGTAACAACAAAATGTTCATTTTTCCCTTTCAAATATGACCAAAAATTAATTATAATATAAATTATTTAAAGAACAGAAAGCAATTGAAAGATCTTTGCCCCAAAATAGTTGAAATTGAATGATATCAATCAAATGTGGAAAATTACAGGTTCCATTATTAGAAGATAATAGAATTTTTGTAAATTATGCAGAAGGAACCAGACAGTAACATGTGAAATTAGATATGAAATTGAGAAATGACTAGGGTTATTTTTTGTTATAATGGTGATGTTATTTGTTTTAAAATAACCACTGAGCATGATGACTATTATATCTGATTTCTAGACATAAAGAGCATGACTGATTCTTCAATAAAAAGATGCTGTGGTTGATTTACAACCTCCATGTGAAATGCATAATTTGAACTGTAAAAGTCAGATTTTTGAAGATATTTTCCAGAAAATGACACATGTCTTATAAAATAGGAACGTCACATAACATGGGGCCAGATCAAAAAGCATGATACTCATGATGGAGGAAACAATATTAACTGTGAAAATGATGTTAATTACTTTCCAAATGTCATTCACTCTGCGTGTTCATGCTATATTAGCAAAAATATCTATTACATCTTAATGGCTAGCAGGGAAAGTAAATAGTATATTGTTAGAATGATTTCACAATTTAGCAAGAACATGTTTGGTTGTGTTAAATTTATTTGATCACAGTATTACAGGGACCCAGATAAAAAAGGACAATGATAATCTATATTTGTCCAAGAATGGTTTAGTTAAACAATGTAAACATACACAGAAAAATTACATGTACATAGAAAAATTATTTAGGTTAAAAGATGTCATAATTAATAGGCATCAAGATAGGCATGGAAACTGTGTATATAGAATGATAACTTATTTTATTACACATTATCACTTCACTAGATTCTTGTTGATTGCATTAACATTTCTGACATATGAGATAAGCATTTCATTAATGTATCTGTTTCTTTTCAAAGACTTGTTGATCAGCTACTAAAAAGCCACTTAAAGAAAGATTTGACAAGTCCTTTCAAATATGCAAATTGAAGCCAAATGACTTTTAGATAATTTTTTGTGGTACCATTAGTGCCAGTAGAGTATATACATCTCCAAATGGCATGCCAGACTTCCACTCTTACTACCCACTTTGTATACAAGACCCAGCTCAGAGAGTCAACAGGAATAGTTTCTTAATAATGTTAAGTTATTTTAATATTTCATTTTTTCATATTTAATTATATTCTTTTAAAAACAATTCTTAAATATAAGTATATTTTCATCATATTCTCTTCCTCAAAGTCCTTCCTGATCGTCTCCTCCTTCCTACCCACTCAGCGCTAGTTTCCTTCTAAAAAAAAAAAATCACGAAAAAAGTAAAACAACGCCCACAAAGAACAAACAAGCAAACAAACAAAAACCTGCCAACCTGTCATCAAATAAATGCACACTTGCACATACTCACACATAAAAGAAAAACCAAACCTAAAACTAAAACAAGACAAAAACTGTGGAGTCCATTATATTTTGATCAACAACACCTGTATGTGAGGCCTGCCTTGTAGTGGTTGATACACCCAGTATTACTCCACCAGATAAAACTCATTTCCCTCTCCCATCAGGTATAAATTATAGTTCAGTTGTTAACTTTTACCTTAGTGGCTAGGTTTTTGACTTTACAACAATAACCTTGCTTGACTTAGAACTTAAATTGTGGCAAATCCATAAAAATAATTATTTCATGAACTCTCACTACATCTAAAATATTGGTTGAGTGTTGGATCAAACAAATAGATAACAAAGAATGGAGTATTCAGGTTGACCTGAAAGTCCATTAGCATTTAGCAAGGTCCATTTTTTATCATCAAAATAGTTTGAAACCCCCCAAGAACCCCCAAGTTGGTTCTTGGAGAAAATCAACAAGATCGACAAACCCCTATCCAAACTAATTAAACGACAGAGAGAGAACACGCAAATAAATAAGATCAGAAATGAAAAGGGGGACATAACCACAGACACAGAGGAAATTCAGAGACTCATTAGATCTTACTACAAAAGCCTGTATGCCACAAAACTAGAAAATACAAAAGAAATGGACATTTTTTTAGATAAGTACCACATACCAAAGCTAAACCAAGACCAGGTGAACGATCTAAATAGACCTGTTAGTCGCGAAGAGCTAGAAACCGTTATCAAAAATCTACCTTCCAAAAAAAGCCCAGGACCAGATGGTTTCAATGCAGAATTCTACCAGAACTTCCAAGAAGAGCTAATACCTATACTCCTTAATGTATTTCACAATATAGAAACAGAAGAGTCATTGCCAAATTCCTTTTATGAAGCTACAGTTACCCTGATACCAAAACCACACAAAGACCCAACCAAGAAAGAAAATTACAGGCCGATCTCACTCATGAATATCGATGCAAAAATTCTCAATAAAATACTGGCAAACCGAATCCAAGAACACATTAGAAAAATTATCCATTATGATCAAGTAGGCTTCATCCCAGAGATGCAGGGCTGGTTCAACATACGCAAATCTATCAATGTAATCCACCATATAAATAAACTGAAAGAAAAAAACCATATGATCATTTCATTAGATGCTGAAAAAGCATTTGACAAAATTCAACACCCCTTTATGATAAAAGTCTTGGAGAGATTAGGGATACAAGGATCATACCTAAATATAATAAAAGCTATTTACAGCAAGCCGTCAGCTAACATTAAATTAAATGGAGAAAAACTCAAAGCCATCCCACTAAAATCAGGAACACGACAAGGCTGTCCACTCTCTCCATACCTCTTCAATATAGTGCTTGAAGTTCTAGCAATAGCAATAAGACAACATAAAGGGATCAAGGGGATTCGTATCGGAAAAGAAGAAGTTAAGCTCTCGTTATTTGCAGATGATATGATAGTATACATAAGCGACCCCAAAAACTCTACCAAAGAACTCCTACAGCTGATAAACACCTTTAGTAATGTGGCAGGATACAAGATCAACTCCAAAAAATCAGTGGCCTTCCTATACACTAAGGATAAGGAAACAGAGAGGGAAATTAGAGAAGCATCACCTTTCACGATAGTCACAAATAGCATAAAATATCTTGGGGTAACTCTGACCAAGGATGTGAAAGATCTATTTGACAAGAACTTTAAGTCTTTGAAGAAAGAAATTGAAGAGGACACCAGAAAATGGAAAGATCTTCCTTGCTCCTGGATTGGGAGGATCAACATAGTAAAAATGGCAACTCTACCAAAAGCAATCTATAGATTCAATGCAATCCCCATCAAAATCCCATCAAAATTCTTCACAGATCTGGAGAAGACAATAATCAACTTTATATGGAAAAACAAAAAACCCAGGATAGCCAAAACAATCTTATACAACAAAGGATCGTCTGGAGGCATTACCATCCCTGACTTCAAACTCTACTACAGAGCTACAGTATTGAAAACAGCTTGGTATTGGCATAAAAACAGAGAAGTCGACCAATGGAATCGAATAGAAGACCCTGACTTTAACCCACAAACCTATGAACACCTGATTTTCGATAAAGGAGCTAAAAGTATACAATGGAAAAAAGAGAGCATCTTCAACAAATTGTGCTGGCAAAACTGGATGTCAACCTGTAGAAGAATGAAAATAGATCCATATCTATCACCATGCACAAAACTCAAGTCCAAATGGATTAAAGACCTCAATATCAGTATGAACACAGTAAACATGATAGAAGAGAAAGTGGGAAGTACTCTACAACACATGGGCACAGGAGACCACTTCTTACGTATAACCCCAGCAGCACAGACATTAAGGACCTCATTGAATAAATGGGACCTCCTGAGATTGAGAAGCTTCTGTAAAGCAAAGGACACTGTCACTAAGACACAGAGGCAACCCACCAACTGGGAGAAGATCTTCACCAACCCCGCAACTGACAAAGGTCTGATCTCCAAAATATATAAAGAACTCAGGAAACTAGACCGTAAAAGGCTAATCAACCCAATTATAAAATGGGGCATTGAGCTGAACAGAGAATTCTCAACAGAAGAACTTCAAATGGCCAAAAGACACTTAAGGTCATGCTCAACTTCCTTAGCGATCAGGGAAATGCAAATCAAGACAACTTTAAGATACCATCTTACACCTGTCAGAATGGCTAAAATCAAAAATACCAATGATAGCCTTTGTTGGAGAGGTTGTGGAGAAAGGGGTACACTCATCCATTGCTGGTGGGAATGCAAACTTGTGCAACCACTTTGGAAGGCAGTATGGCGGTTTCTCAGGAAATTCGGGATCAACTTACCCCTGGACCCAGCAATACCACTCTTGGGAATATACCCAAGAGAGGCCTTATCATACAACAAAAGTATATGCTCTACAATGTTCATAGCAGCATTGTTTGTAATAGCCAGAACCTGGAAACAACCTAGATGCCCTTCAATGGAAGAATGGATGAAGAAAGTATGGAATTTATACATATTAGAGTACTACTCAGCAATAAAAAACAAGGACTTCATGAATTTTGCATACAAATGGATGGAAATAGAAAACACTATCCTGAGTGAGGTAAGCCAGACCCAAAAAGAGGAACATGGGATGTACTCACTCATATTTGGTTTCTAGCCATAAACCAAGGACATTAAGCTTATAATTAGTGATCCTAGAGAAGCTAAATAAGGAGAACCCAAAGAAAAACATATAGGCATCCTCCTGAATATTAACCTTCAGCAAGCGATGAAAGGAGACAGAGACAGAGACCTAAATTGGAGCACAGGATTGAAATCTCAAGGTCCAAATCAGGAGCAGAAAGAGAGAGAGCACGAGCATGGAACTCAGGACCGCGAGGGGTGCACCTACACATTGAGACAATGGGGATGTTCTATTGGGAACTCACCAAGGCCAGCTGGCCTGGGTCTGGAAAAGCCTGGGATAAAACCGGACTCTCTGAACATAGCGGACAATGAGGACTACTGAGAACTCAAGAACAATGGCAATGGGTTTCTGATCCTACTGCACGCACTGGCTTTGTGGGAGCCTAGGCAGTTTGGATGCTCAACTTACTAGACCTGGATGGAGGTGGGGGTTCCTTGGACTTCCCACAGGACAGGGAACCCTGATTGCTTTTCGGGCTGGGGGGGAGACTTAATTGGGGGAGGGGGAGGGAAATGGGAGGCGGTGGCAGGGAAGAGACAGAAATCTTTAATAAATAAATAAATTAAAAAAAAAATAGTTTGAAACCAATGTTGGCATTTTGCAATCTTAACTTATACAACATTTTTTTCTTTTGAGATTTGCATTCTGGGTGTGGTGGTTTGAATGAAAACGGTTCACATAGGCTCATAGGAAGTGGCACTATCAGGAGATGTGGCCTGGTTGGATGAGGCGTAGCTTTGTTGGAGGAACCTTATCACTGGGGGTGGGCGTTGAGGTCTCAGAGTTAGATCCACTCTCTCATGCTCTGCTGATTGTCAGTTTAGGTGTAGAGCTCTGAGCTACCTCTCCATCACCTTGTCTGCATATGTGTTGCCATGCTTCCAAACTTTGACAACAATAGACTAACCTCTGAACTGTAAGATTGTCTAATTAAATTTACTTTAATTTAAGAATTGGCATAATCATGGTGTCTGTTCTCAGTAATAGAAACTCTGAGACAGAATTTGGTACCGGGGACTGAAGTATTTTAATAGGCTAGATCACGCCTTTGGAGGATGACGGAACACTTTGGGACTTTGGACTAGAAAAGCAGTTGGATGTACTAAGTTGGTGCTTAATGATCCATGCTAGTAGGAGCATGGAAGACAGGGTTTCTGGGAGTGATTTGAACTGTGGGGGCTTAGCTCAAGAGTTTCCAGAGAATAATAACATTAATATATGGCATAGAATCTGATCTTGTGATAGTTTGGTAAACAATTAGACTGCTTTCTGCCCTTGTCCAAAAAAAATCTTCCTGAGTCTTAAAGAGTTATGGGTTAATAGCTTTGGAAGAAGAGATATTCAAAGATACTAGTATTAGTAGTGTTGCTTGGTTATTGGTGGCCATGCTTTTTCAGATATATAATGAAAGGTAGCAAGTTGAGCAAGGAAAATTACAAAATGTACACTTTGGGGAAAAGGGGTACTATTTTTCGTCATGTGGTTCTAACTTTAAAGTCAAGGACAGAGGAGAGGGGTGTGGAATCTCCCTATATGTCTAAGGAAAGGTGCTGAGGCCAAGGATGTGTCAGGGTGTCCCCGCATGGAAACTCAGAGCAGCTATCTCATGAAGCTGTGAAGGATAATCCCGGCTTGCTGTGGAGACTCCAAGATATTGGAGATGCTACAGTCTGATATTCGCTGAAGATAGCTGCTAAGAGGGATTGGAACCAGCCCAAGAAAAATAAATTTATGGCACTCAATAAAGTTGAAAAGAGTTGGAGTTCTGAAGAGTGTCTTGACAAAAGACATGAAGATACAAAATTTGGAGTTTGCCCAGCTGGTTTTCAGTCTTACTTAGTTCAACATTTCCTCATTATGCCCGTTTTTTTTTTTCCTTTTGGAAAGGTGATGTGAAGCCATTATATGTTGGAAATATGCAATCTGCATTCTCTTTTTGATTTTACAGGAGATTACCGTTAATAGAGTGCTTGAATCTCAGAGGAGACTTTGAATTTAGCTGATATTGTGATACACTATGGGGACTTTTGATGCTGGACTAAATGCCTTTTGCATTGTGCTATGGTTACAATCCTATAGGGACCATAGAGTGGAACATGGTGATTTAAACAATTATGCCCCCCATAGGTCCATAAAATGGCATTGTTAGGAGGTGTGGCCTTGTTGAAGTAGATGTGGTTTTATTGAAGGGAGTGTTATGGGGTTGGTTGGGCTTTGAGTTTCAGAACTCAAGGGAGACTCAATGCCTCACTTTCTTTCTGCTGTCAGTGGAACCAGATATAGAACTCCTATTATAGGTGTCCTCACCATGTCTTCCTGCACATCATCATGTTTCTATCCCTTATGATAATGGACTAAGGGTTAAATTGAGCCACTCTTTCCCTTCACTGCTCTGGGAAAGCTGGCCTTACCTCCTGTTACCCATGAAAACAAGAAAGCTGGTCCCTTCACTCAGAAGAGAGGGCCCTCACCTCTTACCACAGTCTAGAATAAGTCTACCTTAAGAGCCTGCATATAGGTGTGCTGATTCTGCCACCACACCCAATTGGGTGGCTCCAGTAACTCTACCCCATCTAGGTACTGATGGAAACTTTAAACAGAATGGTCCTGTGGAATAAGCAAGATCTCTAAGACAAAGAATACTACAGAAGATCCAGTGTGGATCGTATACCAAAACCCAGAAGCCTAGACCAATGAGTCATTGCAATATACAGTTGCCAGTCACGCTGATGGGACAAAGTGTATTATATGATACACTCAAGCCTCTGATACTATCAGGATGGATGAAGAGGTGATGGAGAGTCAGGAGAGAAGGAGAAGCAGAAATTTTGCTATTCTCATTGTGTTTTTTGTTCTGTTTTGGCTTTAGGGTTTCTTTCGTTTCCAGTTCCTTGTTGCTGTTGTTGCTTTTGTTTGCTTGCTTGTTGACTTTGTTTTGTTTACTTCCATAGGGAGGATGCAACAGGAATGGGGGAATATGGAGGGACTTGGAAGTGAACAGAATTGGGTTACATGATGTGAAACCCCAAAGATTCAATAAAGAAGTTTAAAAAAGAAAAAGAAAAAGGACCTGAAAGAAAAATAAAAATATTTACAATTTTTCTCCGCTATAACCCATAGCTTTGTATTAATTTTATAAAGGCCCAAGAGTTTATTCAATTAGTATTTAGGTATTCATACATGGGGACTAAAAAAATAAAGAAAGAAAGCAATTGTACAGCAAGGCTTATAAAGTGAACAGAAAATAACATTATTTATTGTTGGGCTTGAGGCAGGTGTTGCTATCCTCAGGCTAACCCAGGCCCAGGAGCCCAAGTGACATTGTTCTGGCTGCTGGGAATATCCCAACTAGGCCCTGTCCACAGAAAACTACATCAGTCTTGAGGCCCATGCCTGCTCTCTTAGCGGCTGGTGGTTGAAGCATCTTTAGATATATGTAGGCCAAAGACTATTTGCTATACAAGGAGATTATTTTAAACTGTTTTAGTATACTCAAACGGAAGCAAGAAGAGAAGAGACTTTCCATGAAGTGTACCATCTTTTATGATCAGAACTAGAACACAGGAGAGAAAGGAGAGCTAGGGAAAGATGGGATGTCAGCTGCTGGTTCTATAGTGAGCTGATTGTGACTGGAGAATAGGGATTAACGAGTATTTTTTTACATGTTGTTGAATGGCCTGGTGTTTACCCTCAAGATAGAGGATAATTACTGAAATATAAAAAGGTAGATGAGCCATGTACATAAGACTGAGAAAGAGTTGATTCCTAATGTATCTTATAGTCAATGTATAAAGCTCCAGATTATACTAATACAGCTGGTAATATCAAGGGAAACCTATAATATGTTTTATCATCAAGTTAAATTAAGAGAGTTTCACTAGTTTGCATGAGTTAAAAATATATTTTATTTAAAAAGCAATGGTTTAGTCCATTTGGTAGCTTGTGAGAATGGAAAGAAATGAGTTTTACTGAACCTTAACAATGTATACCACTCAGTGCTAGAATTTCCTTCAAAAATAATGAACAAGAACCCAGTCTACTCCTTCCAGCTTTAACCACACACTGTGGTTGCAAATGTTAAATGAAACATTTTTAGACTGTTCTTAAACATATTTCTCTCACAGTAACCTCAACAGCTTTCTATAAATTAATCCACTGCTACTGAACAAGTAAGTCTGTGGTGTGTGTGTGTGTGTGTGTGTGTGTGTATATATATATATAGCATTGATACAATGATTTAATTAATGCTCTCTCTATATATATTGCATGGATACAATGATTTAATTAATGCTATGTATATATTGCATGGATACAATGATTTAATTAATGCACCTGGCTTTACCTTCTTCAACTCCTCCTGGGTGTCTTCCTCTTTGTATTCATATACCCAACTTCATGCCCCTTTTCTTTAATTTTTATAAGTCACTCAATCTAATTGGCATTGTCTGTAAGCACATGGATGTGGGACTGAGTACTGGAAATGCCGTAAATATAAAGAAAACTGATTCTCTCTCCCCTAACATTAGTTAAATACCACACTTGGCTGAATTATAGTACACTTGAGTCTGTAAATAGTTGTCATTTTCCTCTGTGAACTCAATGCACAGCCCAGTAAGCACTAAATAACATGTAAACAATACACACATCTTTAATTAGTTGATGAGATCGAGACTACAATGAACAACTTACAAAATGACTTTTAACAAAATGGATCTACTAAATGGATATGGATGATTTATTGTTTTATTTTAATGATTTATGTCTGCATTTTATCGACTTGCTTTTTCTTCATTTTTTTCTAATTGTTAACTTATAGTTGCTTCATGTAGCATAAAGCCACAATACAAAAAAATGTGTGTGAAGTAGGATACGCTGCAAGCAGCGCTAATACTTTTGAATTTATCCAAATAACACACAACAGTACATCTAGCACCATTATAAGAGCCGGTAATGATGATTACAAATTGTCTTTGTCCTTATGAGTTTAGAGTTTAAAAAAGCTTCCGTGTTTAAATCACAAGAGGGTGTATCAATTTCAGTCTTTGAGATAGGATGCAAACTACCATTAGTAGCAACAATTTTCCTTCTGAGGGCTTCCAGAAGAAAGCCAGTTTTTCTTTTTACATCCCACCTCCTCTCAGTGCGTGGACCATAGAGCAGTGTTATCTGTGTGATAAACATAAGGAGTCTCAATTACCATCTTACCAATGACTGCTCATGAATGTATTTTGCATAAGTGCAATATTTTATTTATTTAAAGTATTACATCAGTGACTTGTAACATTAGAATCACTGACATGATAATTAGGCAATGGAATATGCATTTATACTTTTTATAATGACCAGTTGTTAAATATTCTAAAATATTTCTCTCCATAGGAAGCAGACAGCAAGATACAAGTCCACACTCGTGTTACAGTTGTTGGGAGAGGAGCCAGGAGAAGGCTGGTGAGTCTTAAAAGTCAAATGAAGGCTTGCCTGTAGTGCTGCAGGTCGGAGTTTTTTGTTTGTTTGTTTGCCTTGGGTTTTTGTTTTATGGCTCAGATTGCAGTGCAATTGTGATCTTGTTCTCTAGAGATCAAAGGTGAGTGAAAAAAAACCAAGACGTTTCTACACTTTGTCAACTCACCTGTTGGGTACCATGGCCTGCTGACTTTGGGTTCGAATCTCCAAGAGAAGCTTCAGCCCAATGCACACATGGCCAAAGTTCTAAGGGATAGCAGGGAATGCCTCCTCATCTATTTCAGAAGTGATAGTGGGGATGCGCTCTCATTTCTCTTTGCATTTTATTGATCTCTTTTTGTACTTGCCATGTTCAATCCCAAAATGTAATTTCACAATTACCATATAAATCATATAGTTTTAAGAACCATCATGAATGTTTTCAAATGGCATCATATTTTAAAAGAGGAAATTCAGAAGATATTAATAGATACACGGCTTAAATGTTCATTATATACTTCTAACTTTGCAGGCTAATACTTATATTAATTGCAGCTGTCATGGATTTAAGGACCACATTATTAAGTAACTATTTTATGATAAATCTGTGTTTCTATTATGACTTTTGTCACTGACTTGACAGTAGCATTCAAAGATACAAATTCAATTTCTCAGTATGTCCCCTTTTCCGTTGCCTGATTAGGCTCAATGCCAGCTCTCTCCTTAACTTCCCTTGGTCCCAGATTCTCCCTTTGGCTTGTTCTCTCTTTCATTTCTGTCCTGGGCCATGGTAGGTGAACATATGGAGGATCCTGCCTTGGGAGAATTGAGAACCACAGCAACAGCAGGCACGCTGGTAGGGAGCAGTGTCTTGTTTGTTCAGATCAACCTGCCTCCTCAGAAGCAACTCCAGGCAGAGGAGCCCTGCAGTCAAAAATGTCAGAGAACATGGAGTGTCCCAGACCTTCACCCGGATTGTCATTTCAGACCAGAAGAAAGATTTTGCCTAGGGGATGTCCCTGTAGAGATTGATGGTTCTTGGTAATTAATCAGCAGCTTCAGGGAACGCATCAGGCAGTATCAAGAGTGAGTAAAGATAATACTTGACGTGAGTCCAGAAAAAAACTAGAATAATGTTCAGCAAAGATGATAGGTTCTCTGGGGGTGCAGGTCCTTTCATCCGCAAATGAGATGAACGCTTCTGCGATTGCTCTGTCCTTAATATAAACTATAACCTTGGGCACAGTTGTGTCTCTGTTTCTTCCATGTTAGAAGAAATTGCTAGAAATACGATATCAAAAATATTTATTCGTGTAAGGTTCTACTAGATTAACACCTCCAATCTCCATAAAATTAAGGATCCTTTCTTTATTCCCAAACTTGGGGTTATTTGAATTCATACCTAAGTCACTTGATTTTCATTGAATTGTCGTTGCTAAAGAGTTCTCTGAATCGGTGATTATGCCAAGGAGACGTATTCACTCCCCCAACATCAAGCTATTTGCTATACCCCTTACCTCCGTGCCCTGCTTGAACTCCTTCCATTCTCCCAGCTTTTTTTTCAAATCCAGAACCTCTTCTTCTGTAATTACTATCATATATTATACATTAATAATAGCTGAGTGTTGTTGCTGTTGTGTGTGTGAGTGTGTTTGTTCAGTATATTATCCCTGTAATAAACTGATGATCCCTCTACTTTTAGCTATTAATTGCTTGCATACCTTTATCTGGACTTAGGGCCTTTGAAATTTCCCATATCCACTTTAGCTAGTCAATGTGTGTATTCATTATTCAGATCTCGTTAGGCAATACTATTGTTGAGATTTCATGTGTGAAGCATCTTTATTATATCCTAAAGACACTAACTAGCAGCAGGTATCATGGTTCTTCGTCTCTTATGTATAGTTCAACCGTTTTTTGATAGGTTTTCTGAAGATATAAAGGTTGCACCTTACAAGTATGAATTAGGGTTAGTCACTCCATGGACATTTATTCTCTATATTTTAAGGGGTTGTGTACCTCTAAAATCATGTCTCTCTCTTTCAATATCTATCTATCTATCTATCTATCTATCTATCTATCTATCTATCTATCTATCTATCTATCTATCTTCCTATCTTTCTATCTATCATCTACCTATCTATTACCTATCTATCATCTACCTATCTATTACCTATCTATCATCTATCTATCTATCTATCATCTATCTATCATCTATCTATCTATCTATCTATCTATCTATCTATCTATCTATCTATCATCTATCGTCTATGTTATCTAGTTATTCATCCATAAATCCATGCATGTTTATTTATAGACTCTTAACATTCAATATATTCTCTCTCCTGTAGATTAGTCCTGATACCAAGGTCGCATTGTCTTCATTACTATTATTATTACTATTACTATACTATTACTAGACTTTTGAATGGTGAACATCTCGGTGCTTTGTCAATTTTTTTCAGGATTTCACACATTGCTTTTTATAGTAAAAAAAAATGTAAAGTGAATTTAATGTTACTAACTCGAAGGGCTTGCTACTTTTCTTCTGTCTGCCACCAGAACCAGACTAGAGTCCAGTGTGACTTCAGATAAGCCTAGGTAATCTAATGAAATGATGTTTTATAATTAAAACTAGTAAGATGGGAAGGTCATAGGTCCCTCGTGGAACATTTGTTTAGAGTGATATGAACCTTCCAGGGTTCATATTACAATAGTGAGACAAAAAAAGTATTTTTGCCACGTTTCTTTGTTGTGCACCTTTTAGTATGATTTTTGAGGGAGATGTGTAATAATATGAAATTTATGATGAAAGAGACAGAAGAGACAAGAATAGAGAAATGGGAAGAAACAGAAAGTAGTAGACAATGATACTGTGTGAGGTGGGAATTCAGGGGAAAATTTTAATTGCATGGGTACAGGCTGGAGTACTCTTGGGCTGAGCAATAATTTGAAAGCAAATAGAGTATATGATAAAAAGTTTCCTTTGATATACTATAAGGCCTCGTTAATTTTCTTTACAAGACACTAGCTATTTTTGGAATATTTCTATTATTATGTTCATTTGCCAGTTTATCTTTAAAAGAAAGAACACATGGACTGTGTCAGGACACAAATAAATAAGATTTATTAGAGTTAAAAATGATTATCTGGAGAAAGTTCTACATAGATTTTTATTAAGCTTGAAAACCTGTATTATTAGTTGTTAATGATAGTACTACACATATCATTACATTTATTTAGAGTACAATAAAGTGCAGCATAATTTTCAGTGCCATTCCTTTAGTGTTGATCACCTCTATCTCATTTTTTTTTGTTTTATGTTCTTTATAAGAACTAGTACACAAACACAGGTCATCATCAATGACCTCTAAGTTTTATGCTGATTGTATTAAGAAATCAAAATGCAAAAAAGGATATATCTAAAAGGGATAGTTTGTTAAAAGAGCTGTGGAATCACTCCCACATCAATAGTTTAAGATATATTTATTAATAAGCATCATATTAAGTGTAACAAAATATCTGAGCAGATTAACATATAACGTAGACTGATATTGAGATCTTTAATCCATTTGGACTTGAGTTTTGTGCATGGTGATAGATATGGATCTATTTTCATTCTTCTACAGATTGACATCCAGTTTTGCCAGCACAATTTGTTGAAGATGCTCTCTTTTTTCCATTGTATACTTTTAGCTCCTTTATCGAAAATCAGGTGTTCATAGGTTTGTGGGTTAAAGTCAGGGTCTTCTATTCGATTCCATTGGTCGACTTCTCTGTTTTTATGCCAATACCAAGCTGTTTTCAATACTGTTGCTCTGTAATAGAGTTTGAAGTCAGGGATGGTAATGCCTCCAGACAATCCTTTATTGTATAAGATTGTTTTGGCTATCCTGGGTTTTATGTTTTTCCATATAACGTTGATTATTGTCTTCTCCAGATCTGTGAAGAATTTTGATGGGGATTGCATTGAATCTATAGATTGCTTTTGGTAGAATTGCCATTTTTACTATGTTGATCCTCCCAATCCAAGAGCAAGGGAGGTCCTTCCATTTTCTGGTGTCTTCTTCAATTTCTTTCTTCAAAGACTTATAGTTCTTGTCAAATAGATCTTTCACTTCCTTGGTCAGAGTTACCCCAAGATATTTTATGCTATTTGTGGCTATTGTGAAAGGTGATGCTTCTCTGATTTCCCTCTCTGCTTCCTTATCCTTAGTGTATAGGAAGGCAACTGATTTTTTGGAGTTGATCTTGTATCCTGCCACATTACTAAAGGTGTTTATCAGCTGTAGGAGTTCTATGGTAGAATTTTTGGGGTCACTTATGTATACTATCATATCATCTGCAAATAACGAAAACTTAATTTTTTCCTTTCCAATACGAATCCCCTTGATCTCCTTATGTTGTCTTATTGCTATTGCTAGAACTTCAAGCACTATATTGAAGAGGTATGGAGAGAGTGTACATCCTTGTCGTGTTCCTGATTTTAGTGGGATGGCTTTGAGTTTTTCTCCGTTTAATTTAATGTTAGCTGTTGGCTTGCTGTAAACAGCTTTTATTATAGTTAGGTAGGACCCTTGTATCCCTATTCTCTCCAAGACCTTTATCATAAAGGGGTGTTGAATTTTGTCGAATGCTTTTTCAGCATCTAATGAAATGACCATATGTTTTTTTCTTTCAGTTTATTTATATGGTGGATTACATTGATAGATTTGCGTATGTTGAACCAGCCCTGCATCTCTGGGATGAAGCCTACTTGATCATAATGAATAATTTTTCTAATGTGTTCTTGGATTCGGTTTGCCAGTATTTTGTTGAGGATATTTGCGTCGATGTTCATGAGTGAGATTGGCCTGTAATTCTCTTTCCTGGTTGAGTCTTTGTGTGGTTTTGGTATCAGAGTAACTGTAGCTTCATAAAAGGAATTTGGTAGTGACCCTTATGTTTCTATATTGTGGAATACATTAAGGAGTATAGGTATTAGCTCTTCTTGGAAGTTCTGGTAGAATTCCGCATTGAAACCATCTGGTCCTGGGCTTTTTTTGGTAGGGAGGTTTTTGATATCAGCTTCTAATTCTTCGAGACCAACAGGTCTGTTTAGATTGTTCACCTGGTCCTGGTTTAACTTTGGTATATGGTATCATAGCGGACAATGAGGAATACTGAGAACTCAAGAACAATCGCAGTGGGTTTTTGATCCTACTGCACGTACTGGCTTTGGGGGAGCCTAGGCAGTTTGGATGCTCACCTTACGAGACCTGGATAGAGGTGGGCGGTCCTTGAGCTTCCCACAGGTCAAGGAACCCTGATTGCTCTTTGGGCTGACGAGGGAGGGGGACTTGATCGGGGGAGGGGGAGGGAAATGGGAGGCGGTTGCGGGGAGGAGGCAGAAATCCTTAATAAATAAATAAATTTAAAAAGAAAAACAAAAGAAGAAGAAAGAAAGGAAGGAAGGAAGGAAGGAAGGAAGAAGGAAAGAAAATAAGAAAATAAAATGCATCCAGAAGGGAAGTTGTAGAGCTTCACATTAAATTGTATAATTTAAAAAAAAAACATATAACGTAGAAAGTGTACTTCAGATTGCTGTTATTTCTTGAGTGTCTATTTAAAGATTAAATGCTCTCTTGCTTTGGTCATTTGGCAAGGGCCAAATACCTCACATCAGGAGAAATGGCAGAGCATGTGGATTACAAGATGAGACAGGAAGCAGAGAGAGAACAAGGACTCTACAGTCCATTTTCTGAGTAAGCTTCCATGACTTAGCAGCTCTCATAAGTCCTCATTTATCAAGATTCCTGTCTCCCCCAGTACCAAGATTACCTTTACAAAACAGCTACTCAAACTAAGTGAAGAATTTAATGAAGTGCCTATTTTTAAAAGTGCCTTAGGGTTAAAGAAATAAACAGCATATAGATAATTATTCCATATTCAGAAATAATAGAAGAGGCATTATCATTTATAAGTATGAGTAAAACGATTAAGAAAAACGTGAGAAGGATTACAATTACAGCATAAGAACTCAATTAGAAGAAGAAGACTTTGAATTAGGATCATACCCACAGTCCCAACCTAGGTTCTAAGTGGAAATTCTGTGATCTTTGCTATTTTTCCACATTCCATCTATTCACTGGGTGAATTTAGTGGATTTGTAGGGGGGCAGGGAGACCTTGTTGATTCAACCCTAGTAGATCAGGATTTTGAGGCACCTGGAGGACTCATAAAGGTTAGTGAACTGAGCTTGCATAACAAACAATAGTTGTCTAACAAAAGACTAACCATCATCCGTCAGATAATTCAATTTCTTTAGACAAGAATCTGATAGTAAAAAAGACACTCCAATTCATAAAACATTCGCTTGAAAATCAATTTCCTTGGAAAGCTTCTTTCCAATTCAGTAACTGCAAAGGCAGAAGAGGGGTGTGTGTGCATGCGTGCGTGTGTGTGTGTGTGTGTGTGTGTGTGTGTGTGTGTGTGTTTGTGAGTTTGTGTGTGTAACCTGTTTGGAGATTATGGTATATATGTATATACTGTAACCTACTTCGTAGAGGAACATTTAAACTCTGAGAATTAAAGCATCTTCTTGTCTTTTACTATTTTTAAATTTCATTTACCTTTTAAATGATTGCTATTTTACTAGTTTTCTAGATGAACTAGAAAAGGATTTTAAAAAAATAACTTGGATTGCATTCAAATCACAGATCTAATGTCGTGCAGCGTGGGGTGGTTATCTAACTCACTTAGCTACTACAAGAAGATGAATCATTCTTTGTCAAGAAGCACGATTAATATCACACTCAGAGTTAATTTTGAAATACATATACCACATTATCCAAGGAATAATCACTAGATTGACTACATGTTGCTTATAAAACATTCGCTTGCAAATCAATTTCCTTGGAAAGCTTCTTTCTAAGCAGTGGACTCGTTCAATCTTTCAGAACTATCTAAGCCCTCTGCCTGTGTAAGAGCCAAAGAAAAGACCTTCATTCACTAGAATATCTGAAAAGAAAATGTGAGAGGCATAAGGGAGGTATATGGTGGCACAAGGGGCTAAGGCAGAAGGACTAGGTGTTTGATATTTATGACTGGCCTGGCCTACATTGTCAGATCCTGTCTCAAAAGATTATGATTATAGACTGGAGTGCACAGTGCTCGAAAATCCTATATGCATGCTAGTATAGGGTGGCTGGTACTAAGAAAAGGAAGAAAGGGGTCAAAGAAATGGAACTCAGTGTGTGTTGTATTTATTCAACTAACCCTAGCCCTAACCCTAACCCTAACCCTAACCCTAACCCTAACCCTAACCCTAACCCTAACCCTAACCCTAACAGAAAAGACTGAGTGTTAAAAGGGGAAGCTCGCACCTTCCCGAGGAACTGTCATTCACATTCAAAGTCATACTTGGATGTTGTCCTGGGACTCTGGTGGAGACCATGTCCAAGCCCACCCACAGTGAACTGACCATTTGTGTATAAACGGAGCATGTTTATTTTCTTGGTTGGGAGCTTACCTGAAATCTGAAATTCGGTGAAGCTGAATAAAACAAAATAATAACAAAAATAACCCTTTCACAAGGTGACTGAATTAGGAGAATATTTCTGATAGAGATCAGCAAGGAGTTGGCTTATATATGCCTTGACAATTTTTCTGTCACTTAAATCAGAAAAGATTTAGGAATCATGCAAATAGAGTTGGTCTGATTCACCAGAAACACTCTTGTGTGCCTACAGGACCTTCCAAAATGTCTGCTTGTGATAAGCTACTCCGAGCATAAGAAGTTTTCAAATGCTGAATTGTGTGATCAGCTATGAATGCTAATATCTCTGTAAAAAAAAGACTAAGTGGCATCCATTACCTCCCACACTAGGCTTCTGAATTATCATAGCAAAACACAATATCATATGCTGATAATTATCTGATGAATTTTGTATGTATAAAGAAGAATGGAGGTAAATTCCACTTAATTAAAAGCATATCTCTCTATGCAGGTCTGGAGAGATGAAATGATTAGCCCCTTATGAAACACCTGGCATATGAAAGATAAACAATATATAATAGTTACTTTTGAAAGATTCTTTCCAGTGCTCGCTCACTCACCACATCCATGCATCCTACAGAGATTCTTAAAGCCTTTGAAAAATTTCATTTTCTCTAACACAAAATAAGGAGAATAATTACTCTTCCACAATGACATTAAAATTTTTAATTGAAAAAGTATTGTGCATCTAGTACAAGGCTTGCCTATAGAACCATTCAATGGGATTTTTTAAAAAATAAATCTCCAATTGATAGAAATGGCTATTTAAATGAAGTATGTGGGAGTTAATGAGTGAGAAATATATACATAGTTACTAAGACCAAACTATTGGGTTTTTGATCCTACTGCACATACTGGCTACTGGCTTTGTAGGAGCCTAGGCAGTTTGGATGCTCACCTTACTAGACCTGGATGGAGGTGGTTGGTCCTTGGACTTCCCACAGGGCAGGGAACCCTGATTGCTCTTTGGGCTGATGAGGGAGGGCGACTTGATTGGGAGAGGGGAAGGGAAATGGGAGGCGGTGGCAGGAAAGAGACAGAAATCGTTAATAAATAAATAAATAAGACCAAACTGAAAACACATGGCTCAGAAAGTGTTGCTTGTCAACAAAAATTGAACTGAGGAGCCATTGATTCCTATTGAAATTAATCTACAGTTGACATTTGTTTCTATTCCTGGAAAAAAGATCCAACCAACCAACACTTTGGTGATATTGATGATATATGTTCATATTTGCATATGACAGACAACTACAAATTTTGCAACTCTGCTACTAACTTGAAAGAAAAACATCCCCAAGCAGACAGACACATGGGAGCAGCTGTAGGGTTAGTTATTCCCAATTGTTCTGAATCACTAACTGCAACACTGCAAATTATCTATGAATTATATCTAATGCCATCTCCCACACACCTGCATCTGAGAGAGGCACTGATTTTGTGTAAAGCAGTGATTTTAAAATAAAACAGTGTATTTTGATTTAAAGAAATTGGCCACACTATGTGTATGAAATCCACTACATAACATTTTAGTGCATCGTCTCTGTTGTCTTGATATTGCCACAGGCATATGAAAGTAACATCCTTTAAATTCTTTTAACTAGGAGGATTATTATTAGGATTTTTACCTATTAAGGATATAAGACATATTTATATAGAAAATTGTTTCCTTCCCTTGATCCTGAAGAATATGGAAAATGGGAGTCTCATACTCTTAAAATTAGATGACACCAGGTAAGATCCAATCTTAGCAGATGCTGGATTTAGAGGATTCTCTTGCTGGCCTCCAGAGTCAGGTAAGCACATTGTGAAAAACTTCTTTTTTGTTGTTGTTCTTTGTTTGTTTTCCATTAATTAACTAATTAATAATTAATTAATTAACTTAAATTATGAGGGGAGTTACCTAGCAGGGACAGGTGAGAGTTTTCCATCCATTAGCCAACAACAACAACAAAAACAATACCTTCAATTCCACAACCAGAAATAGTTTCTGGTATTATACTGTGAGAGCTTGGAAGTAACTCTTCCTTAGTCTGTATGAGAACCCAACCTCTATGGTACCCTGGAGACCTGTGCATCTCTTGCAGAGATGGTCAAGGGTGGTACCAAAAATCCTTTCCTCTGATGTTCAGCCTTCTTCTCTCAGGTATTCCATCAAACACTAATCCGGGCATCATTATGAAGTCATTTTGCAGATGCAAATAGGATCCCAAATGAATTGACTTGAAGATACTGAGGGAATTCTAGCTGGCCGGTCCAATTTGGTGGACCTATAAAAGGGACTGAACTTCCATAAAGTAAATAAAAATACTCTACTTATTATGTCTAGAAACTTTATTTTACCCATAACAGAATATAGATTATTACCTGAACTATTACCTTTTAAAAAAATGTTCCCCCATTTATATGGAAATGAAAACACCCATATGTGTTTGACCTTGAGTATCAAATGTGACTTTCATCTGTTGTCTCATGAAGTATATGAGCGATTGTGTACACATGTGCTTTATTATTCAGCTAACAGGCTTGTTATAAGAGGCAAATAAGAAAGAGAATCAGATTTGGCACTTTCGGCCACAAAGTGAAAATTTAACACATGCCTGTCAATTCCATCTTTTTACCTATTCCAGGGAAAGCATTTGAATCAAATCTACCCCGCCTACCTCTCTACAGTGTGTTTCAGCAGAGTCCTAGGTGCTTGGTACATTTATTGATTGCCTATTAAAGATAGGTGTGTGTGCTGGTTAGGTGTTTGCTAATGCCTGATGACAGTGGTGTAGTCACTTTGGTCATTGTAAGGGAGGAGCAGAGACGGTGAGTGGCTAGAGACACAAGACTGAATCTTGTTTTTAGCAAATAAATGTAATGAGGAAAACATGGGTATATACCTTCTACTATATCTGACAGTGTATCTGTTTTCTCTGCTACATTGAGAAATCAGTCAGACATCTCCCAATCTCACTTCTCTCATCTGTATCTACAGTATTAACAATCTTGGATATGAAGGGCTGGATCTATGCAGTTGTGCCATATGTGGCTGTGGCTCCTTCTCTCATTTGTTCCAGCACATTTACATTAAAAAAAAATTTACATTGCATGTGGAAACCGACATGATTCTCTGCTATCACAATGTGCTGAAATACATAAATAGCATTGTACATCAAAAATAATATGAAAAAGTATGTTCATTTTCAAACTCTTCAGTATAGGTCCTTCACAATACTAGTGGGCTTCTAGGTCACTGTTACGTTTGATGCATGTATGTTCATCACAAGGCCATCTATTCATCATAGTAATTTTTGTTTCCTTTTTTCAGTATTTTAACATTTTTTTGTTTGTGTGTGTTTCAAGACAGGGTTTATCTGCAGCTTTGGAGCCTGTCCTGGAACTAGCTCTTGTAGACCAGGCTGGCCTCGAACTCACAGAGATCCGCCTGCCTCTGCCTCCCGAGTCCTGGGATTAAAGGCCTGTGCCACCACTGCCTCTCTTAACCTCTCCTTCACAAAGATAAAGATTTTCAAAATTTACTCTTCTCCAACAAACTTTTCAAAGCAACTTCCAATATTCTGCTTGCCAGAAAATTAAAGTTAAATATTAACAGAGTCTCTCATTTATTTGTAAAACTTAAACACAATGCCTTTGGCGTATAAGACAGTCTTAATTACTGTGATGACTTCCATTATTTGCAAAGTGCAGTTCTTCTAGTTTGTAGCTTACTCAGTGAAGTAAACATCCCAAATTGCCTTTGATGCTGCAAGATTGCATAATAAGAATGAAGAATAGGAAAAGTCAGTGTTTCAACCCCTGGAAACCAAGAGACTGACTAATGTTCCATTAATTTAGAGAACATTGGAGTGGATTAGGAGTTTTGAATACACGCAGTACTCACTGGGCACATAAGATAACATGGACTATAGGAACCGACATCCTATAACTCTCAGCCAGATTAGAAAGATGACTGTACTGACCATATTTTATATACCCATAGATCCTAAGATTGTCAAAACTACTTTTAGCAAATGAAGAAATGAATCAAATATTGTAACTGAGATTTTGTTTTTGACGTCTCTTTCAAACAGAATATTGTTAATATACAGAAACACTACTTATTTTGTGTGAATTTGTAGTTTGTTATGTTGCTAAATTTCTGGGAAATTTTATGTGAACTTGTATTGATGGAGAAGTGAACTCAAGAGACTGATAATATAAGACAGTAACTTATAAAGAGATAACAGGGTTGGTACAGATATCTGCAACACAAATGATATGAAAAATATATATGAAGTACATATGTTGTTTGGATTATTTAAATCACTTCCAAATATATGGGTATTTCTGACATTAAGTTATATACTATAAATGTTTTATATTACTAATAACCTAAAAGAATGAAGAACAAAATATTAAAATAAAATTGGATCTCCCAAAATAGTTTCAGAAAGTTAGAAATTAAGTTGATGGAAGAAATATGCATTTTAAATAGGTTGGGATAAATCTCCAAGATATTTTCATTTTCAAAGCATGAGTGAGTTAATTCCAGAGTGGAAAATCATCATGTTAAAATCTGGTAAAACAATGAAGCTCTAAACCTACAATTATATAATTAACTTTTCTTTAAATGCGGTTTCCATATTGAAGGGAATAGATGCATCTTATTTGAAACATTCCACCAAATAATTAAAAGCATCAAGAACCGTCTCAAATTTTTTGTTTTCATGCTAACTTTTAATAAACTTTTTTTTGTATTTTTGAAGTAAATTTTAGAAGAGTACTAATCAGAATTTCATAAACATTTCAATAAGCAACTTTACATCAAACCATTTTTATTGTGTCACTGGGTTTAATCAAGAGCATTATTCTTCTAGAATATTCTGTAGGGTTGATTCTCTGACATAAATTCCTTTTGATAGCACACATCTTCTAAAGAGGGACTGGAGTTGTATCTTCTTCTCATTCTATCACCTCAAATTCATCTCTTTTCTCCACTCCAGAGTTTTCTGTTGTTTGTGCCTGTTGACCCTTGCCATCCTCTCTCAGGCATTATTAAAGCCTGAGATTATATAAAGGCTTTGGGTACATCAAAGGTGGAAACCAACTTTTATACTGTTTTTAATACTTACTAGGGATCAAATTCCAAGCTATAAGAATTATAATGTCAAGGACTATATGGTATATTTGTACAAATTAGTAAGCTTTTTTTTTACAACATCTTATGTAGTCTCATGTAGATCTAAACTGTCTTTGAATGCTTGCTAATTCATGTGTCCATAGCTAATGGATTTTTCTGCCTGCACTGAGCAAGGGCTGAGATTACAGACTCATGTCATGCTTACCAGCTAGTGCATCTGTGTTCAAAGAAACTTACATAACTTACTTAGCTACATAGACTTAGATTAGTTATAATTCTGACTTCAATGTGCCCATACATAACAAGGAAGTAAAAATCATAACTATATAACAAAGCTTTCCAAAGGTGTCTCACAGTCATCATTCCCCCCAAAAAAGACAGGGTTTATAATCATGCTAGCTATATGTGCTGATTAAGTAATTTTACTTTCATCTGTCTAAAGAGTATAAAACATTTCATTGCCTATCCTAGAATAATGAATATTGTATAAGATAATATACCACTAACCCCCATCCCACCCCACCCCCAAGATCCCAATTTTCTCCCCGGCAATTTTGTCTACTTCCCATAGCCAAGAGGATAACTATATGTTTTTCCTTGGGTTCACTTTCTTATTTAGCTTCTTTAGGTTCAGGAATTGTAGACTCCGTGACCCTTATTTATGGTTAGAAACCAATTATGAGTGAGTACATCCCATGTTCATCTCTTTGGGTCTGGGTTACCTCACTCAGGATAGTGTTTTCTATTTCCATACATTTGCATGCAAAATTCGAGAAGTCATTGTTTTTTACCGCAGCATAGTACTCTAATGTGTATATATTCCACACTTTCTTCATCCATTCTTCCATTGGAGGGCATCTAGGTTGTTTCCAGGTTCTGGCTATTACAAATAATACTGCTATGAACATAGTTGAACAAATGCTTTTGTCATATGATAGGGCATCTCTTGGGTATATTCCCAAGAGTGGTATTGCTGGGTCCAGGGGTAGGTTGATCCCGAATTTCCTGAGAAACCGAAACACTGACTTCCACAGTGGTTGCACAAGATTGCATTCCCACCAGCAATGGATGAGGGTACGCCTTCCTCCACAGCCTCTCCAGCACAGGCTATCATTGGTGTTTTTGACTTTAGCCATTCTGACAGGTGTAAGATGATATCTCAAAGTTGTTTTGATTTGGATTTCCCTGATTGCTAAGGAGGTTGAGCATGACCTTAAGTGTCTTTTGGCCATTTGAACTTCTTCTGTTGAGAATTCTCTGTTCAGTTCAGTGCCCCATTTTTTAATTGGGTTAATTTAGGGGAGATGGGGAGAGAAAAGTGAGAAGGGGAGGATGGGGGGAACCTAGGGAAACAGGATGATTGGGATAAAGGAAGGTTGGATAGGAGAGCAGGGAAGCACAATTCTTAGTTAAGGGAGTCACCTTAGGGTTGGCAAGAGACTTGACCCTAGAGTGGCTCTCAGGAGCCCATGGTGATGTCCCCAGTTAGTCCCTTGGGCAGCTGGGGATAGGGAACCTGAAATGACCCTATCCTATAGCAATACTGACGAATATCTTGCATATCACCATAGAACCTTCATCTGGTGATGGATGGAAATAGAGACAGAGACCCACACTGGAGCACTGGACTGAGCTCCCAAGGTCCCAATGAGGAGTGGAAGGAGGGAGATGAGCAAGGAAGTCAAGACCACGAGGGGTGCACCCACCCACTGAGACAGTGGGGCTGATCTACTGGGAGCTCACCAAGGCCAGCAGGACTGTGACTGAAAAAGCACTGGATAAAACTAGACTCTCTGAGCATGGCAAAAAATGAGGACTGATGAAAAGCCAAGGACAATGGCTCGGGGTTTTGATCCTACTATATGTTCTGGCTTTGTGGGAGCCTAGCCAGTTTGGATGTTCACCTTCCTAGACATGGACGGAGGGGCGAGGACCTTGGACTTTCCACAGGGCAGGGAACCCTGACTGCTCTTTGGACTGGAGAGGGAGGGGGAGAGGAGTGGGGGGAGGGGGAGAAGGGTGGGGGGAGGGGGAGGGAAATGGAGGCTGGGGGGAGGTGGAAACTTTTTTTTCCTTTTCTCAATAAAAAAATTTTAAAAAAAAGATAATATACCACATTTAAAAGCAAAGTATTTCTAAATAGTTCAACTACTTCAACAATTTCACCATTATCCACAAAATGACCATGTATATGACTTTCCTTCACCTCCATTTCATCTCACCAATGTAGAAGGCACCTAGGGTAGATGTAATTCCCAATGCCATGTAAAAAGTAAGAAGGCAGAGTCAATCTACTAGGAGGAAAACCGTTAACGAAATTTTAAAGAAAGGTGTGGAAAACGTCAAACACCTGCCTTGTGTTTTTCACTGATAGAAATCCGCATGTGAACTTCGAAACCGAGAAAGCAAATAGTAAAGGGGACATAATGCAGCCTTTGGTATGAAGTGAAAGAAGCTAAGGTTCAAGGTATAAACAGTTTAGGTTATTAGCTGAACAGCTTCCAAAAGGCCTAGAATCACAGGCACCAACAAAGGCTTGATTTGAGGGGCTCCCTTAAGAGGACCCTCTACATTTTCCTCAGTCTCTTTATTTCCTTGACATGACATCAAATGCCGTTCTCTATTCTTCCTTCTATCCATACCTGTTTATAAAGCATTGCTATTATTTCCTTCATCAATCAGCAGAAGGGTCGGCTGGATCTCCCTGAACTGATAGTATGTAAGGAGGAATATTGTTGAGGAAAACAAGGCTAATATTTCGTTAAGCTTTATGAATGGAGACTGTCTTTCTTCGGTTTGGCCGTTTTCTCACCAAGGCTAAAATGAAAATAGTTCCCATGGCCCCATCCATGAGATGGAACAATATGGAGTACAGAGGACATAATGCAGAGTACAGAAAACAAAGGACACCTGATAATCCATTTTAATAAACATCTTCCGGACGCTAGTCACTGCGGTTTTTAATTTACGGTTATCTCTTGTAATCATTATGAAAATACAGACAAATGGGAAATATTAACTTTATCGGATAAAAATAATAAAGTCAGGAGATGTAAACGAAAAAACCCTCCTATGAACAATGCAGTAGACAAGGGGCCCAGAGGGAAAAAAATTGCAAGCCTTGACTTTCTAGAAAAGAAAAATTCGTTGGTAATGGTTTGTGTTGTATTCAAACATTAAATTTATTTTGTCTATTATACTTTCATGTTAACATGAAGTTAGATAAAAGAAATTTTATGTCTTCTTTTCGTTCCAAGTTATTTCATTTTCCCACTAACAATACATTACAAATTTAACAGATAATTTGGCAAGGAAAGCCATATTTATCAATTTTCATTTTGTTTATTTTAAAGTATGTCTTTCTGCATGTATGTATATTTATATACATATTTTGTATAATTAAATATTATATATATGCATTATGTGAGTGTTTGGCTTTTATGGATATTAAAGAAAGTGTTGAAGAAGGTTTCCTGTAATACCAATTACAGGTGGTTATGAAGTATTTGAAGTGGAACCTGGGAATCAAATACATTTCCTTTGCAAGAGCAGCAAGCCTTCCTAAACTCTGAATTATTTCTCTAGTCACCCCATGTATGTATGCCTATATAACACACATATATATGCACACACATATACAAACACACATGTACCTGCACATATGTGTGTGTATATATATATATATATATTACATATAATACATGGAAAATAACACAATAATTTGTAGAAGCCTTTTCAAAAGTAAGGCACATATTTTGTTGTGATGTTTTGAACATATGCTATTTCTAATAAAGGAGTTCAATTGTTTTACCCTTTTATAAATGACCAATCATCAGCAACAGAAATAAATAAAACTATTATTTTTGAAAATTTGATAGAAAATTACTATCGTTAAAAGTTGATCAAAAGAATATGGATGTGGAAAATTGATTTTGTTGAATTTGAATATGATATCTACAGCAACAATAGTGTATCTGATTTATTTTAATTTTTATACATTTGCTTACATTGGTTGATTTCATTGTAAAGCAAAAATTCTCTAATCAAAAATTTGTTTTTTTTTATTTTACTACATTCTAAATCTTTTCCATTTCTGAATGCTAAAGTATCTAATTTCACCATTTTTAAAGGAAACCAGTGAATGGTGTTACCAAAGTATTCATTCCTTACTAGAATACGCAGGGATGGAGGGGAAATGAGCGCGAAGACTGCAAAGCCATCTCTGTGTCAGAACTTGTAAGACAGCCTGCTCATCATGAGACAATGCCCACTCTAATACCAAAGAAAATGTGCAGTATCAATTATTTTTCTTAAGGGATGAGAAATGTGCAGATGGGAGCAAAAATTACTTCATAAGTCAAGGAGAAAGATAAGAAACAGTATCTGTTTTGTTTGTTTTTAACTATTCTTAAGAAGAACATTAATCTTAGGATAATATTACAATCATGGAATTATATCTTTCATATTCATTAAATGATGTATACTTGTCCATTTATTGTGATATCAGATTATATATAAATAAAACATAAACATGAAATTCAATTCTTATTAATCATTATAACTGACTCTTATTTCTGATATTTTCTATCTCCTAAATATTTTCTTATTGGCCTTTATTAATTCTTACAGGGTAAAACATAAATACCATTAAAATTAACTTTGAAAGCAACCTACTGTCTTGAAGACCATTTGAAGGTGGATTATCTTTATATTAAACCCCAAAATAGAAATAGTTAACGTCACTGCCGTGAAAACATTGCAGATGATACCTGGATAGTATGGCTTACTCCTCCACAAAACTAGATCACATTCTTACTCATTATTATTTTAGAAAACCCACATTTCAAGGACCTACAAAACTGGGCATCATTCATATGGAACCTAATTAGAAAACAGTTTGGAAGCGGGAGGAATTCTTAATTTAAAACAATTAAAGGGAAAGATGTCAGCTTCATTTTGGTTCTGCTTATCTTTCCCATCAGAGCTGCATGGAAGAGATTGTCTTCCCCTCTCACTGTGCTTCCCCCGGCATTATGTCATAGTGCACTGTGTGTGTAAATCTAGGAATCCATGGTGGCAATTAATTTTTGAGACTCCTGCCACTACTAGGAGAAGGAGTGTTGACAGATGACATCCAGCATCCCACCCTGAAAGTGCTTTGGTTGCTGCTTTCATTCACAAGGGACGCCTCTCCAGTGGGTGGGGCCAGCCAACTGTGACCTCCCTCTAGCCTTATTTCTGTTCTGAATGGAGAGCTCCCCTTTCCCTCTCACCCATGCCCTGAATCCTACCGTGTCAAAGTTAATCTGGTTATTGAATGGGAAAAGCATGTCACATAGTGACTATTTAAGGAGCACAGTCTTTTTGCAGAGCAGATCATTATGGGCCCTTTACCACTCCATTGCTAAAATAAGGTTCCCAGTGGTATCTGTCATCTACTCAAATTTAGGGCTAGGTTTAAATGTGTGCTCCCTCTCCAAATATCTTGTGTAGAACTATGCTATGTGGAGTAAATTCCTCTGTTTTAGTCAGTCTGAAATCACTCTCTGACATACAAATGGGGCAAACACACATGCACACGCATGCTTCAAAATTCAAAACTGGGGCACATGATTTATTAATTTCAGATTTGTTTATATATCTGCCTTATGTCTTAGGCTGTGATCCATGAAACAGGAACCCAGTTTTAACTGTCTTTATTTCCTCAATAGGCAAATTAGATTTAATTTACAAAAAATGATTATTACCTTTGTGTGCTAATTCATTCAACTGAGTTAGTGATTAAATTTTTAAAAATTAAAAAATATTACTACTGGACACACTTTGAATGCCTGGAATGCAATATATTAAATGGCAGTTAATTAATACAAATTTGAGGGCTTATGATCAGGAAATACAGGATATATTTTTGGTGGCTCTGCAGGATACTTAATGAACTACCTAAGAAGAGAGATTAAGTGACTCAATTCAACATTTCTTTTTCTACAACCAAATGCAGTATTTTTTTTAAATTTCATTTTGCATTGCAACTATGGTTCTCTTTCCCACCTCCTTCCCTTTCCCACACCTGTTGCCTAACTCCCAGCCCACCCCCAAACCACTCCTCGCAAAAGGGTAAGAGCTCTTAAGGGAAGGCAACAAAATGTACATTAAGTTGAGGGAGGACCAAGACACTCCCCCTTGCATTAAGGCTGAGCATGGCATCCATCCTTAAGGAATGGGCTCCAAAATGCTAGTTCATGCACCAGGGATAGATCCATTATCTTGCATGTAATTTTTATCTTCTCTCATAGCCTTTGTAGTTTGGATTTCCAGAATCACCCCGTTATAGATCCCTCATTGGTTTAATGTGGGTAACTGACTCCTATAGGAAGAGGAGACAAATACATCCATTCCTTGGCTTCTAGGTTTTTTCTTCAAAAGCTTGAGTCTCAGTAAGGAAAAGCAGACACAACAACAATAGACAAGCTAGAATAATAAGGGATGCTGGTCTAATTAGGGGTGTTCAAGTATTCTTAAATTTTGCTGTTAATTTTTCTCTGCTTCAAACTCATCTTGAGCGCTTTTAAAATTAACATTTCCAAGCTCCTGTCCAGATATTCTGATTCAATGCTCTTGGATTCCAGCCCAGAAATATTCATTTTAAACCCTCAGTTGTCACTTATATATAGGTGTTTCATGAACCACACGCTGAGAAAATGCCACTTATTTATGTCTGTAACATGAAGAATCCCACTCCCTCCTCTTTTCCTGCCCTCACTAATTGTGGTGGCCATTCTCCTTTCCCTCTACATGGATGGGGTGAATGCATATGAAATCTTGCTCCCATCATCTTGGATGAACAGTGCAATGAGGCTATTTGTGTGCTGCTTGAATCTAACTCTAAAGAATGTTGAGGGAATACTCTCCTGAATGCCACTTAACAGTCTTTCAAAGTTCAACCCTATTATGATATGAGCATCTACATTGATCCCACTCTCAGCAATTTATCTACCATAAACATTCCTTGAAACATTTATGGACACTTTGAAAATAAAAAGTCAAAAACAGGGAAAAGAGGAGGAGAAAATTGAGGATGAAGAGTAAAAGGAGGAGGAAGAAACAAGTATTGTCTCAACTGCCTGCCCCCAAATAACCTACAGCTGCTTCCCAAATAACTGACTGAGAGACTTGATATAAATTATAAATAAGCTCAGGCTTATTACTAACTAACTCTTTCAACCTAAACCATTTCTATTAATATATATGCTTCCCATGACTTTTACTTCTATATTACTTTGTGTGTCTGAGTCATTCTCCATCTGACTGGTGAGTCCTCTGACTAACCTTCAATCCATCATTTTTAATTTGGCTTTCCTTTCTAATTTTGTCTTGTTCAACTATTAGTAAATCAGTTGTTTATTAAATTAATCCTATTAACATATATTCACACAGTGTACAGAAGGACTATTCCACAGCAGAGAAGAGGGACAGAGGAGGAGAAAGAAAACTCTCAATGGCTTTTCTATTGAAATTTTTCTAATTCCTTCCACAAACCTCCCCAAACCACAGGTCAGGCATGCCACAGCAATGCTCCACTCTTCTGATACCAATTTCTGAAACCTCACCTACCAGGACTCCATAATCTATTTTTTTTTTTTTGGTGGTCATCCCATGATACTGGCACCTACCAGTGCCATTATCTGGAATCTTCTGTTGCAACTGGGTTGCACTTTCACCAATAGCCTCTTTTGGGTTCTTTTCAGCCATTCAAGCCCTGTCACACAATGTCAAGCCTCAGCTGCTCTCTATGACTCCTGCAAGCCTTCAAACCATTACCACCTGGGTGACCCCTACACCACAAATTTTGGTGTGTCAGCATGAGGCACAACTTTGCCCACTTCTGGAATGCAGCTTCTGCCTTCTGACTCTCAGGAAACAATTCCCAGAAGACTTTACCTCAACGCTGCTGATCTCTTCTTAATCACTGCTAACTTCTTAGCTCCAGCTGACCAGTGTCAATTATCCCAGCAGAGCAAAGGTTTCTCTTATCTTTTCCAGCACGCTGTAATCACAACTTATTCTTCAGCATCAGCTGCCCCAAAACACAGATTCTTAACTTAAATTGTGTACTGGCCCTATGAGAATCCTTGACTCTCAAATTTTCCCTGGAAGTTTACAAGTCAAACCCTTATTTTACATTGTTCTTGTTGGATGTCCCATTGTACTGACATCTCCAAGAACCTGGGCATGCTTGTGAGATATTTTTCATAACTGGGTTATTTGAGGTTGATTCAGCCCAGATTTGGGCCACACCTTTAAGGACAGCATATTCAAAGGATATGGAAGAAAGAAGGTTTGGCATTTGCTTGCTTGCCCTCATTCTCAATGCCAAGGTCACATATTCTGTTGCTGAGGCGTTCCTTCCTTGTTATTAGAGCCTATCTTTAATATTCTGATCAAGACTGAATATCCACTGAGAAAGACACCATCCTGAATATCAACTAGAAATTTTTGGACAGTTATTTTATGACTCTCTTTAATTGCATTATTGTAACATTAAGGTTTTCATATGTGGGGGGGGGATGTGCACACTTGCACATACATAAGAGAGACAGAGGGGGGAGAGCAAGAGGGAGAGGGAAAGAGGGAAGGAAGAAGGGAGGGAGGGACAGAGGGAGGGAGGAAAGGAGGGAAGGAGGGAGGGAGAGAGAAGGAGGAATGGGCACATGCCTGTCTTTCTGTCTATCATATAGTTGTAGAAGTTTTGCTTGCTTTTTGGTGGCAACAACCTAATATTAATTTTAAATTTAAACTCCTTAGAATGATCAATCTCAAGTGGGTTCAGTAATACCTAGTGGTAAGAAAAAGGAGGACCTAAGTTTGAAGTTACCCTGTACTACCCTACTACAGAGATAGCCTCCATCTAAGCAATAGCTAGCCAATGTCTTTTGTAGATGACAATATGATTTTCTGCTCTGCAATTCAGTTTCTACTATATCTATAGATAAAACTACCTTATACAGAGATTAAATACTACTTAATTTCTTTTCCTAAAGGGATAAAGATTATTGTAAATCCTTTCTAATAGTCTCTGATTTTTTTTAATTACCTGGAGATAATTTTCAAAGGCATGTCTAATAGTTTGTAAATAAATCTTAGCACTGTTTAAAAATATGTACACAAAGCCATTCTGGCTTATTTTCATAATACTACCATTTTATTAAATTTTATGTGCATGGATGTTTATCCTCATATATGTCCATGCATAATTGCAGCCTTAAGTCCATGGGTCCTGAAGAGAATATTGAATCTACAAAACTAGGAGTCAACAGGCCTTTGTGAACTGCTATATTAATACCAGAAACCCAACTCATTTCTTGTGGAAGAGCAGCCAGTATTTTTATCCATTGAACCATCTCTTCAGCCCTCAACGGTACTTTTACTTATTGAGCATGAGTCTGATCAGCTATATTATAGTCTACCAATTATTATAGATTTATTTTAAGAAGAGTTCTTACAGTTCAATGGATAAAATATAATTTCTTTTCAACGTGGGACAGTGTAGGAAGTTTCTACGTATGGCCTGCAACAGACAATGACAAATATTTGGCTCTCAATAAGTAAAAAACAGGGGATAAAATCTTTGCTTTGTTATTTTGTAGTTGAATTAACTTTTTCAATTTCCACAAACCTGGTTTATTATATCTGCTGTATGATAAGACTCCACTGTCCAGTATGTTTATTATTTCATTGGGATTGCTACTATTTGGTGTGATTTGTGTATTATTGGATAAGTCCCTCCAGAAGAATAACAAAGTTTTTCTACATGATTTCTGTAACTACTTACAAAAAAATGTAGCAGTTAATTTTATTTTAGATAAGGAACACCAAACACGATCTTTTTCGACTGTAAGCAAGAGACAAAACAGGAGCTGCTTTCACCCAGCTTTTAAAAAGTAGACCAACATTAGCAGTAACGAGAGCACTCACGTAGATTTAGAAGCTTGGAGAGCCAATGGAGTTGCTTGTTTTAAAAGTCATAGGCAGTTTTTGAATTTCAAACTAGCAAAGGCATATTATAAAACAAAACTTATCATCAAGATTCCAAAGAAATGTGTGTGAGAACCACATAAACAAAATTTCTTTTTTTTAAAAAATCATAGTGTACTTTTTTCAATAGAGGCAATAATATGAATATTTCTAAAGGTACATAGTTTTAGTTCATACTTCCATCAGGTAGGCTGTCATAGAAGAGTAATTCACTTCTTTTTAATCAGAAAAAAAGCAGGAAAAGTATAATTTTGAAAATGTTGTACAAGTCATTTTTTGTTTCTTATTAATAACAAATACTAACCTGTACACCAGAATAGTACAAAATTTAAACTTACAATGAAATAAAAGTTTGATCTTACCCTATTTATTTACCTTTACAATTCTTTTTTTTTTTTTTTTTTTTTTGGTTTTTCGAGACAGGGTTTCTCTGTAGCGTTGGTGCCAGTCCTGGAACTAGCTCTTGTAGACCAGGCTGGCCTCGAACTCCCAGAGATCCGCCTGCCTCTGCCTCCCAAGTGCTGGGATTAAAGGCGTGCACGACCACCGCCCGGCCTTACCTTTACAATTCTAATTATTCTATTATTATACTTGTGAGTTCCTATTCATTATAGTATGAATGCGTTATTTATTTGGATACGTACAAGGTTCTAGCATGAGACCTCTGTGAATTAACTCATGGACCCTAAATCATCCCCATCAGTTTTATGACATACACTTACCTTCTTACTTGAGTAGCATTGTATTATTGTTTGGAGAAAAAGATTATACTATAGTGTAATTTCACTGATAAGCACTATTAGCCTTATAATTTAATCACCATACATTTATCCTGTAAATATATTACAGCTATTGTAATGATTTTATACAATAAATTGATCTTTAAAAAGAACAAGACAAATACTGTGAAAAAAATCCATGCTTTTATAACTCCTGATCTCTTAACTGCTTTGAACGAATGCACAGCTTGTTATGTCTCGTTTTGTCTCCCTTAGTTGATATTTCCCCCTCTGGTTCATAATTTGTATATTTTGTAAAGATCATTTCCCTGCTTCCTTGCTTTTATTTTCTATCTTTCTGTGATTCTGTTTGATTAAATTGCCATAGTCTTGACCTCTGCAAAGTTGGGTGAAACGAACAGGACCTCCTAGCTCGTTCTTTCACATCTATTATGCCCGCCGCAAGGCAACATCATTTTGTATGTTCTGTTTGACTTCTGTGGAATAGGCCTTAATTTCCTGCATGATACTATATTTGAGCCAAACCATTCTCTCTCATGAATATGTCTGTCATTAATATGGTAAAATGGCAGCACAAGGAATCTGTTGTTCTAATCTAGAGACATTTTTCTCTGCAACTCACTCTTTTCTAGTCTATTGTCCCTTAAAAGCTCGTTTCATCCTGTAGATGCTTCTGATACACATCAATGAGAAGTAAAGGATTTCTTCCTAGAAATGTGGGGCTGGTAATAAACGTCTTCTCACTCTGGACCAATGACTCATTCTGGTAGCAATGGCAAAAATAAAATCACATATTATACAGTGTCTTGGGAATTCGATTTGGGAACAAAATGTGATTAACTTCCACTGTTATCACACAGATTTACACTACCAACAGATGTGCAATGACCCTTCATTGTAACAGAAGAATGTCATTGGCTTGTCAGCATAAACATTTTGGCCCTTACTTTTTCTAGACTGCCTGTGTCCATGTTCTATCCACTTGATAATGAATGTCTTTTGCCCATAGTTCCTTATTCACAATTTCAGAATTAGAAAGGTATGATGAAGCTTTATTGAAGCAGTTGTAAAAAAAAAAAGGTTCACCTAATATAGAATCTGAGTTTCAGATGTGGCATCAAACTCTCAGATCCAAATTTGATTCCTATAACCCAGGAAGATGGGTGAATGCTGTCTATGTTCAGGATCTTAATGGCTGCAGCATGGATGTGTTCACTGGGCCATAACCCTGGGCTCTTATTTGGATCACACATTTCTGGTTTTGTTGTCCTGTACTGATGCATAAAGAGATTACGTCATAGATTTTCTGTGTTGGTTCTTGGAAAATTATAGATTTGACAACTTTTATTCCACCAAGCCAATCACTTACATTAAAAAAAAACAAGGTTAGATACTTACTATTTTAAAATTTAACAGAAAACATATCATTAATAAATAAAGGAAGAGTGTTTAGCTAGAAAAATTTATCTGGATTACTTTAAAAAATACAAACAAACATCCTACTCCTACAAGTTTATAAAATAATATGCTGAGAGGATGAGAATAAAGAGGGAATGTCTGCTGAGCAATGAGAAAAAGAATGAAGAATGAAGTGTATTTTACCAGCGTAAACCTTGGGTTTGAAGAATTTATATTTCTCATACCTGACTCTGGAGGGTCATTAATTTCAGGATGAAAGCACATTTAATTCAGAATGGGTTCTTTAAAATTTCTGAATATAATTGCCACAAAGGAAACAAAGAACATAAAAATTTAACAGGATACCATAGAACAGGACTCAAGCTACAAAATATAGGCACATTACAGTTTCAGTACACAGTGGGTCCTTAATAAAGAACATTTTCCCTTCAGTTACTCTGATTACCTCTTCCACTTCTTGAAATTTCTCTATGTCTTTTTGTACAAACAGAGGTTATTTTACCAACTGGCCGGTTTCTATTTTGTTTTGCCATTTTTCTTTTCCATTTCCTCACTCTAGGAGGCTATAAACCGTGCTGTGTCTATAAGTAAATAAAGAAGCCCTCAGCTTTCCAACAAAGAATATATTCTGGCAAACACACTGCACTTACCTGGAGTGTCAGGATTTCTAAGCCTCCCTGAGGAGTCCAGCAACCATATCCATAGAAAGGAAACAGAGTGATTATGAGCCATTTTCAAGGCAGCAAGTTCATTCTTCCAAAAGAAAGTCAGGCTGTATAAAGAGTCACTTACTTATACTACAAGAGTTTTAGAGGCAGAAAAAAACGCACACAAAAATAAGACATTGTTAGCTCAAGAGACAAAAGTTTAGTCAAGAGCTGTGCTTTATCTTGAAAACCATTTGTATTTTAGGAGCACAAGATAATAGAACCCTTCCGATTATATTCAGTCCAATGAAAGTCAGTTGTATTAACCAGTGTGTATTGAGCAATATTTTAATGTATAAT
Source organism: Microtus pennsylvanicus (assembly GCF_037038515.1). Lineage (NCBI taxonomy): Eukaryota > Metazoa > Chordata > Mammalia > Rodentia > Cricetidae > Microtus > Microtus pennsylvanicus. The sequence continues at coordinate 99,603,994 of NC_134584.1, forward strand.
ATGATTTAATATTTTATAAATGAAGATGTTGTGCGAAGTAACCTGTATTTCTTAATTAAACACTGTATTTCTAAATGAGCTTCCCAAACACAATATCTTAATCAAGAGCATATATATATATATATATATATATATATATATATATATATATATAATTCACAACATCTTCATTTATAAAATATTAAATCATATTATACATTAAAATATTGCTCAATACAAAAAAAAGAAATACAGGTTAGTAGATAGTCATCTATAATATTCAAGCTTGTGATCATATTAATTAGGTTTACTAGGGTTACAGAGAAATATTTCAGATGGAGAGTTATTCTTCAAATCTTTCAAAGACTAACAGAATATGGCATTTAAAATGTTTAAGATCCCTGTATATGTTTTCAGAGTCAAACTTAAAACAAATAATGAGAAACAAAGTCAGCTCTTACAAGACTAGAAGTCCACACTTTGTAATGATTTTGAATTAAAGCTAATAAAGAAACTGAATTAGTCATTCCAAGGGTAAACACAGAAGAAGTTTATATCTTGCTGATACTGCTGTCTACTCCCAAGGTGAAATGGGAACAGCAGGAAGTTATTAGTAAGAAATAATTAAAAAAATAAAAATAAAATAAAATAAAATGTTTAAGAACCTAGGACTTTCCATGACAATGGAACACTCTTCTCCAGGCAGCAGCAACCTACTTCAAGAGCATGATGGGAATCAAATTGTGTTCTTATGGTTTTTGTTAGCCATTTGGGCAAGAAAGTGTTTTACTGTGTGAACTGAACATGCATGACCCATAAAAAAAAAAATGAGTGCTGAATTAGCCTAAAGGTGAGATGTTTCTTTGAGGTTCCTGCTTCATGAAAGAATCTGCCAGACATTCTGCAGGACATAGAAGAAAGTGACTGACAAACTGCCAATGTAGGTGGAACTATCTTTGAAATTTCATGCTTGATGGAAAAGTCTTCCAGACACTATGGGCCTGTAGGCTGAAGGTGGTTACCCCAATGTTATAAAAAAACTTTGGGTGACTGTCCAGTCAATAAGAAGTCTCTGTCAGTTCTAGAATTGGATTTTAAGTCTTATCATTCTGATTTTCCTGTTCTTTAGACAATATTATACATTGTGCCTTTCCATGTCTATTGTTTCTCTGCTAGCTATTATCTCAATGTAATGATTAAGTACTTGGATTGTGACAAGAAGAATATGGGATTTAAATTTAATTTTATTTAAAGTTAATATTTATATTTATTCTTGATGAGGATAGTATATAGCCCAGCTATATACAAGGAATTCTCAAGTATTGTGGCTCTCTCAAGTATTGTCCCATGTCTCATTTGCTTTTGTGTCAGATATTAGTGTAATCTTTTTCTTAAATTGCATTATGATATTACCTGTAAAATTAAATAAGACAGATTGTTGAAGAATTCTTGCCTCATTCAGAAAGTCTAGATTCTTTTGTGTGTTTGTTCAGTACTAACTGGTTTCTTCAAATTTTCATCATTAAAAGAAAAGTTTTGGTCAGTGGACTGTCTCTCTAATTTATTTTAAGTTCCTGCATTCAGTTAGGCAACAATATGCGTTCCAGGAAAAAACCTCCAGTAGTTGAGATTTAGACTACTTTGCTTCACATGAGACTTATGGCTTCTGTAATGAGAGCCTCTGTTAAATTATTCAATTTCTATAGTCTTATATCTCTCATGTATAGAATAAACATTTTTACTAAAAAACGGAATTAGAAGAAAAAATTTATAGTGTTTGAAAATTGGGAGGCTGAATATTTGTCAGGCAATTTTAGCCATTTCTCTGTTGCTATAATGAAATAGTCTGAAAACAGGAGTGTGAAGAGGGAAGGGCTTGTCTCAGCTCATAGTTCAAAGCACAGTAAAGGCAAGGGACTTGAGACAGCTGGTGACATGACATCAGGAGTCAGGAAGAGAAAACAATGGATGCCCATGCTCACCTCATTCCCTTATTTTTATAGAGTCCAGGATCCCAAATCAGGGACTCTTGATATCCACAGCAGATGAATCCTCTCACCTAAATTAACATAATCAAGGAAGTTCTTTACAGGCACAGCCAGATACTAATTATACATTGGAGGCTTTTTATTCCTGTTATATCCTGTCAGTTGACAGCACTAACCACCACACAGGAACAGTATGATCAAGAAATATTAGCAAATTTTTATTAGTTCTCTTTAAGTGTTCCAATTTTTGCTCCTCTTTTGTCCTTCCAAACCACGTAACATTTCAGGCAATGTTCATAACATCTTCAGACATTTCCTAAGACAATGGCTACATAGTGCTTAACAGTGACTTAGCAGGTCCTTAAATTGAAAAAGAAGGTAAAGAGAAACAAAGTCAAATGTATTGTCTGGAAGACATCAATATTTCTGGTAGGAAATAATGCTTAGGCATCAAAATGTATAGATGTGAAAGCTTCATAAAGCAAACAAGCATGAGATGTTATTGTATTTATCAACAGCGTGTTTCAATAACACATGGTTTCAGCAAGTTATCACTTCTCTGTTCTCTCTCTATTCAGACATATTTCCCCCTGAAACTTACCTGTTCTCTTGACTCATGCTTATTTTTGTTGTGTCGTTCAGTAGACAGAGTCCCACTGCAAGCAAGGTATAATGTGTGGATTTGGCCACTCTAGTAAGCATTTTTTGGCAATGCTTTCTACCTTGGATAAATTGCCAACTGTCAGCATAGAGATCTTGTCTTCTGTAAAGATAATTCTCAGGGGAAAATAGTAAGACCAGTAAGACAAGTATTTTTCTGCAGTGTATCCAATAACAACTTTATTGTGAACTAAAATAAATCTGTATATTCTGGTGCTATCTCTTACTCCCTTGTCCAGTGTACAAATTGAATTAGTTGGTTTGTCTCGTCATCTTTCAACCATAACCAGGTGGTCCTCATTGTTCAAAAAGTTGTATCTTAGCATAGTTCTGAAGTAGGAGATAGCATGAGAATATATAGAAGGTCCAGTGTTAAAATACAAGAGGGAGTGGGGGGAAAGAACATTGTCACTTATAATGTTCTTTCTGAATATCATCAAGTCATTTTTGGAGTTATCGCTGGCATATTTGAGAGTATTTGCCTCAACTCTGGGTTCTGCTTTATTAAATCATTTTGTGCCAGAAAATACTATTTAAAATTGTATTTTCTCTCTCTAGGTGGGAATCTTGCTATCGGTGGTGATGAGGAAGACCGAATACATGCAGTGACATAGATGTCCCTCAAAATAAGAGGAGATCAAGGATCTCAGAGGAAGGGCAGAAGGGAGAATTGTTCCTTGTTAAGGCTAACATTTTTGGTTACCAGTGAAGGAACTCTGTAAGGTGTTTCCAGCTCAGGCAATCATGGAAATTGTAATTGTGCACTGATAATGATTCTTCCAGTCTGTCTTTTTCAGGTCTGTCATTGCAGGGACACTCCTGACATCCACAGTCAGAGTATAGTTACATATAGGGAAGTCATGGTTTATGGGATCCTTAAAGTAAATATATTGAGCTTAAGAATTAATAATATTCCACTTTTGGATATCTTATATCTGCATCCATACTGCATATACGGATGTGTGTGGGCTCACAGATATACACACATGCACACATACAATTACAAATGTTGTTTGGAGACCAATAAATAAATAAAATGGGTATCTAAGAGATAGTATGCTTTTAGGAGTGGAGGAAAGTAGTTACATTTGTGAGAAAAGCTTTTTAAAACTGAGATTTAAAATAGACACGTGTTAAATGTGTGAAATCAATATGTATTGATCACTTTCTCCAATATGTCATGTTGTGTGGTTATATCATCCTCTCATTTTTTTAAACCTACTTACCTATTCTTAAATAAAATTGACCAAAAAATAAAATCCTCTTATAAAAGAAAAGACCCAGATCTACAAGCATGTTTATATTAAAATGAAACAGCAAAAATAAAGTGTTGTTGCAAAAGTAACTTTCAATCCATAGTTCTATTCTCTTTTATGCAAAGATCAAAATGTCCTTTTCTGTGAAAGAAAAAAAACTGGGCATATTTTGAATTCAATAGTCATTGCTAACTCTTTTTTTCAAGTGCCTGACTTTGTCAGAAGCCATGAAGCCATTCTCAAAGCACTTTTCCTTAATATTTAAATTCCCTTTGAGGTTTAAGAGAAATTTAATCCACATGTTTCTAATTCATTTGCACTCAGCTCATAAAAACTGTTCTTCAATTTGATCTCATTGTGGTCCAGGGGCATTAAAAAGCTTTCAAATGAGCCTTCCTTTTTGAATTGAAATCCAGATGTTATGTTTTGTCAGTTCTAAGCAAATTTGAAACTCAATGAAAAAAGTCTTGGCCATAAATGGGAAGGCACAGATGGTTTTGGAGCTTGAAGAGAAAAAAAGAAAATAAAGAAAAGCACAAATAATAGGATTTTTTAAATATAAGGAACTATATCATTTTAAGGATCTCCTTCAATGGATGATAACATTCCACCCATTTAAAGATGGCAAACCCTGCAACTATGAGAAACAGAATGAGCTGGGTTCAAATTCTAAGTGACACTGAGCCAGGAATAAACACTGAAAGATATTCTTTAAGTTAGTCATGAAGTGTGATTAAAATAAGTAAATAGTGGGAGGGTGGAAAGGATGGAATCAAATGATGAAGCCATATGGTAACACTGTCAAGAATAGAAAAATAAGGTTATTTTTCTCATTTCAGATGTTCCCTCACATTAGCTACAACAAAAGATGGGAACAGGAAAAGATATTGAACATAGAACAATACAAGGCAGAAGTGTTCACCTTCTAAATAATTGTATTCCTGGTTTCTCTCCAACACCCTACGTTTCAGAATTTACAATTAACTACTCAAGTTATAACATTTGAGGCAAAATAGAGGGAAATAGTTCCCCTTACATATGAAGGTTGTTTAAAACAGTTATTTTTCTTCATCTTTCTACCAATATGTCAATTTATACAAATGTAAATAACTCTCACAGCCAACCAGTATTCTTGGCCTCTTTAGAATACTGATTGTTAATTTGTCTCCCTTAACTATAAATATCTTCATAAGCAGTATGGATTTATTAAAATGTTAAACACTTTATTCTGGTAACTTCCACTTGACAATTATGAAAAGGAAAAGCATACAAGCCACATTAAAATAGGGTCTGTGGTTAAGGATAGTTTTTTCCTTTCTTTTTTTTTAAGAAAATAAACTATCTCTTTTCATTTTCATACCAATCCCAGTTACCACTCCCTCCTTTTCTCCCATCCCCTCCATCCACCCCCTCAACACAACCTCATGTACTACTCAGACGGGGTAAGGCACATTGTTTGGTGGAAGGTCTAAAACCTCCCTCCTATATCTAGATTGAATAAGAGAATGGGTTCCCAGAACCCAGTACAAGTAGTATGGATAAATACTGGTGCCACTACACAGTGGCTCATAGTTTGCCCCAGCCATGTAACTGTCACCCACATTCAGAGGGTCTAGTTTGGTCCTGTGCTAGTTCCTTCCCTCTCTGGCTGGAGTTGGTGAGCTCCCATTAATCAGGTAAACTGTTTCAATGGGTGTGCCATCATGATCTTACCCTCTTTGCTCATATTCTCACTTCCCTGACTCTTCAACCAGACTTTAGGAGCTCAGCCCAGTGCTCTGCTGTGGGTCTCTGCCTCTGTTATCATCAATTGCTGAATGAAGTTTCTATAGTGACATTTAAGATATTCATCAGTCTGAATACAGGGCAAGGCCAGTTCGGGTACCCTCTCCAATTGTAGTAATATGAGCGGCGGGGCTGCATCCCCAGCACCCCGGCCGCCTGCACGGCTAGCTTATGCCCGAAATAACAACACACAAACTGTATTCATTTAATCACTGCTTGGCCCATTTCTATCTAGCCTCTTCTAGGCTAACTCTTGCACCTGGACTAGCCCATTTCTTATCATCTGTGTAGCACCGGTCTTACCGGGAAGATTCTAGCCTATGTCCATCCTGGGTCGGAGCTTCATAGCATGCATCTTCCCGGGAGCGGGGAGCATGGTGTCTCTCTGAGGCGTCTGCTCCCGAGAGGAGAGCTGTGGAGTCTGAGCTCACTTCCTCTTTCTCCCAGCGTTCTGTTTTGTTTACTCCTCCCACCTATCTTCTAACCAATGAGGGCCAAGCAGTTTCTTTTTATTTAACCAATGACCTTCCTCCATCATCCAATATGGCTTACTGCCTTCGCTGGGGTCATCCTTGTGGATTCCTGGGAATTTCTCTAGTGCCAGGTTACTCACTAGCCCTATAATGGCTACCTCAATCAAAATATCTTTATCCTTGCTCTCATCTCTGTCTTTCCTCCATCTCAACTATTTCATTCCCTCAAGTTCTCCTACCCCATTCCCTTCCCTCCTCCTCTTCTGCTTCCATCCCCCCTTCCCCCTGACTCCCATGCTACCAATTTTGTCCAGAGATCTTGTTTATTTCCCTTTCCCAGGTAAATCTATATATGTTTTTCTTAGGGCTTACTTACATTGTTACTTAGCTTCTCTAGGATCGTCGACTATTGGTTCATTATCCATTGCTTTACAACTGGTATCTACTTATGAGTGAATACCTATCATGCTTATCTTTCTACATCTGGGATACCTTACTCAGGATTTTTTTCTAGTTCTATCCATTTACATGCAAATTTCAAGATGCCATTGTTTTTTTCCCTTTGAGTAGTACTCCGTTATGCAAATCTACCACATTTTCTTTACCCATTCTTCAATTGAGGAGCACTTAGATTATTTCTAGGTTCTGGCTATTACAAATAATGCCTCTATGAACATAATTGAACAAATGTACTTTTAGTATAATTACCCATCTTTTACATATATGCCCCAAAGTTATATTGCTGGATCCTGAGGTAGGTTGATTTCCAATTTTCTGAGAAACTGCCATACTGATTTACAGAGTGGTTGTATAAGTTTACATTCTCATGAGCAATGGAGGAATATTCCCCTTATTCCACATCCTCTCCAGCACTAGCTGTCATTTGGTGTTCTTGATTGTAGGCATTCTGACTAGTGTAAGATAGTATCTCAGAGTTGTTTGGATTTGTATTTCCCTGATGGCTAAGGATGTTGAACATTTCCTTAAGTGTCATTTGGTCATTTGGGAATTCTCAGTTTAGTTTTGTGCCCCATTTTTAAATTGAATTATTTGGAATTGTGAAGTCTAATTTCTTGAGTTCTTTATATATTTCAGAAAGTAGTCCTCTGTCTAAGGTAATCTGGAATACCACGAAAAGACCAAATCTAAGGATAATAAGGATAGAAAAATGAAAAAAACTCCAGCTTTAAGGCACAGAAAATATATTCAACAAAATCAGAGAAGAAAACTTTCCCAACCTAAAGAAGGATAGTCCTATGAAGGTACAAGAAGCTAATAGAACCCCAAATAGACTGGACATAAAAAAAGTCCCCTCACCATATACATAATCAAGATGCAAAAATAGCAAATAATGAAAGAATATTAAAAGCTACAAAGAAAAGAGGTCAAGTAACTTATAAAGGAAGACCTATCAGAATTATACCTGACTTCTCAATGGGGAGCATGAAAGCCAGGAGGTCCTGGACAGATGTGCTGCAGATACTAAGAGACCACAGATGTAAGCCCAGTCTACTATACTGAGCAAGTTTTCAATTACCATTGAAGGAGAAAACAAGATATTAAATCTGAGCAATAGCTCAATCTGCCATGCAGAGCATTGCACGGCCTGGAAATATCTCTGTGTATGATGGATGGAATCCGCCATTCTCTCCTGCCTGTGCAATTCTGATCCTGCTGCATGCCCAGGTGGCAAGTGTGGTACTTAGCTGTGGGAATGGTCTCAGCTACTTTCCTCTTAACTCCAAGCAGACATACAAGCACCCAGGCCCACAAACCCCTCCAATTACTCCATAGCAGAATCTCCCAAAAGGGCCAGAACCATTAGTGCTGGTGAACCAGGAAACCACAGTTTTGAAACCACATGTGGTTTTTTTTTTGTTGTTGTTGTTTGTTTGTATTTGTTTTGTTTTGCTCCCACTGAATCAGTAAGACCTTTCTTAAGAGAGCTGCAGGAAGCTTCCAACAGAAAAAAAAAATCACAGGCAACAGATAGCCTCACAAACCCAAAAGAAGGGAAACACACAAACACTACTACCAAAAAATGACAGGAAATAATAATCACTGGTCACTAATTTCTCTTAAAATCAGTGGACTCAATTCACCTATAAAAAGACACAGGCTAAGAAAATGGATACAAAAGCAAGATTGATCCTTTTGCTGTATACAAGAAACACACCTCAACTTCAAACACAGACATTACCTCAGAGTAAAGGGTATGGAAAAAATTAATGCTTTTTCAGGTATTTCTTACTAACAAGGATGGGTGGATGGTGATGACATTTTTTACTTCAGAAATTACTTTAGAATAACTAAATCTCAATTTTAATTTTTGTTCTGTGTTCACTAGCTCATTGACATGGGTACCATATGTTGACTCTAATGATCAGTCCTTTCACCTCTAAAATGAGAATAAAATCTACATAATGAGGATGGAAAAGAGGAAATGATGTATGTTTGTATGTGTGGTGGGGACAAGTATAATAAACATATCTGAAAATTGCACAGTAATATCCAATTCTTTGTATGATAGCCAAAATTAATTAAAATAAATACATTTATAATGTAACAAGTAGTAACCTTTTTTGTACATCCGTTATTATCCTACTTCCTTTTTCTCCAAGCACACATTGAGTTACTAGATATAGCTTGCAAAATATTTTGTATATTTATATATTTTAATTTATTTCCATTAAAAAGTATTTCTAAGCAATTTCCATGGTGCTGTTCTTAAACTTATTTCCACTATACATTTTGGAAAAAAAGTAAATTCATTCATGATACATAAAGCATACAGTTTTAAGTATTTATTAAATTTCATGAACTTAGATTTACATTTAATTTCTAAGTAATCTTCACTCTGGTTTTGCAGCTTTTTTCTCTTTGAGAGTGGCATGCTTCTAAGAGATTACAATAGAACATAACAAAATAAAATATAATAAGATAAAACAAAGTCATCACATTGATGCTGAATAAGACAACCAACAGGTGAAAATGAGTTCCATGAGAAGTCACAGGAATCAGAGACCCGCTCCTTCAAGTATTCAGGAGTCCCACAAAATAATTAAGCTGAATGCCATAATATACACATATGGGACCTGGTAAAGACCTGTGCTAGCCCTGTGCTTCCTAATTCAGTCTCAGAGTTCTTCTTAGCTTGTTGTGGTCCAGAAGGGGTAAGAAAGTGGGGTACAACCAGGAGGAGTATAGTAAGCCTCTATCTATCATCTATCTATCTATCTATCTATCTATCTATCTATCTATCTATCTATCTATCTATCATCTCTTTCTCTCTCTCTCTCTCTCTCTCTCTCTCTCTCTCTCTCTCTCTCTCTCTGTGTGTGTGTGTGTGTGTGTGTGTATGTGTGTGTGTGTATGTAATTTCTGGCTGTGATTCTCTGTAGTTTTTCCTACCTATTGCTGCATGAGGAAACTTCTCTGACTAGAGCATATATGTCCGTGTGTGTTTGTGTGTGTGTGTGTGTGTGTGTGTGTGGTATTTAGTGATTATGCTATATTTTATGAGAAAAGAATACATTTTAAATAACATGGAGAAGCAGTAGCAAAATATTAGTAATCGCTATAGGTCTTTTGTTGAAAAAAGATGTTCTGTTTAGAACACACAGAATAGACATTCTTGATGTCTGGAGCTACTTACAGCTTGTGTTGGTTTGAGAGGAAACCATGGGACTCCAAGAAGGGGAGGAAAGTCTGAGTGGGGACACAGTGACCAAGCTTCTGGAAGCAGCTATATTTGACACATTTTATACAAGGCAGTAATACATCCTCCCTCTTGAATGAGCTACTGTGAATTCTGTGCTTTTTAGCTACATGTGTTTCCTTTCATATTAATATGTAATGAACAGCTAGAGAATTGCACCCTGGAAATGCATAATGCAATACTTATATGCAATTATTTTTCTTCTTGATATTGTTAGTACTGATTATTAATTGTGGATGAAAATAACAATAAAATCAGCTTTCTTCTCTCATCCTAAGAACAATTTGAATGGCTACTTTGATCTTCAGATTTTGCCCCCAACTCCAACAGTGCAGACAGACCTAGGTAACAACACTGTTCAATGAAAAAGCATACTTCTCTCCTTACATATGCCCAGCAGGTCTATTAAATGACTGTGATTTCTCAACCATTCACAGTTACTACATGCTGCTTACAATTGTGTTTCCACATATCCTTCACACCTTTATTTCCTTTCTCTAATTTCCTCTCTGCAGATGGACTTGGTATTTAATACTTGCTTGAGCATCCTAATAGATTCCCTCAGTGCTCAGTGAGCTTCCCCAACTCTGGAAGGCAGCTACCTGATGCTTGCATTTTCTTTTGAGACTGGATCCCTGCATATTTCATGCATTTTGATAAATGCACAGAGTAGCAAAGAATTCTTTAATGATATTTATCACAACTTGGCAAGCAGACAGTGATGATAATAATACCAATGAAGTATTATTACTCAAGCATAAAGGAAGGATGAGGACTAACTATATGTCCTTGGAAGAAGGAGCCACATTAGAATCTCTTTCCACTCTGCTTTAGTCTCAAAAGCAAATATTTTCATGTCAGTACATTTTTAAGTGAAAAGTTTTTATTTATTTATTTTTAAAAATAATCTTTTCTCATCTTAGATACCAATTCCAGTTCCCTCTCCCTCCCCTTCTCCTTCTGCCCTCACCTTCCAACCACATCACCCCTTATCCACTCCTCAGAGAGGGTAAGCCTTCCCAAGGTGAGTCAACAAAGTTTGGTACATTACTTTGAGACAGGACCAAGCCCTCCCCCACCATATCTAGGCTGAAGAAGGTATTTCTCCAATGAGAATAAACTCCAAAAAGCCATTTTAAGCATTAGGGATAAATCCTAGTCCACTGACACTGGCTGCACAGACTGTTCCAGTCACACAACTGTCACAACTGGGCCTTTGCATCTTTCCTTGCAGTCAGTCCAGTGTCAATGAGCTCCCACTGTCTCAGGTCAGCTGTTTCTGTGTCTATCCCCACCGCGGTCTGGACTCCTTAGATGTGGGATGTTCTTTTTCTGTGTATGTGTTGGTTTTATTGGTTGTTGAATAAGACTGTTTCAGTCAAGAGCTTAGCAGAGTAAAACCAGGTGGAAAATATGAACAGAAATAGCGAGAGAGAGAGAGAGAGAGAGAGAGAGAGAGAGAGAGAGAGAGAGAGAGAGAGAGAGGAGAGGGAGAGAGAGAGAGAGAGAGAGAGAGAGAGAGAGAGAGAGAGAGAGAGAGGTGTTGAAAAGATGCCATGTAGCTGCCAAAAGAGAAAGATGGCAAAAACATTACCAGAAAACCACAGCCTTGTGGCTATACGTGGATTGATAGAAATGGGTTAATTTAAGATGTAAAAGTTGGCTAGAAATACGCCTGAGTCATTGGTCAAACAGTGTTGTAACTGATACAGTGTTTGTGTGATTATTCCATCTGTATGCCCAGGAAATGAAAGCACAGTCTCAGTCTATATATGGCTCCCTACATTTGGCAAGGTACATCCACATAAAGCCTAAGAAAGCTTAAAAGGGGGGGGGGGCTTCTAGACACAACAAAATAGAAGTCAATTGTAGCTTATTGGTAGTCACATATTTTCAGATAGACTCTGTTTGCCAGCAGTGAGCACAAACACGACTCCTTTAAAAGACACAGTACAGAAGAAAGTGAATGACAAACTACCAAGATAGGTGAAATAGTCTTTCAAATTTCTTGCTTCATTGAAGATGGATGCCCCAGCATTACGAAAAAACTCTGGGTGACTGTGTATGCAGAGAGACATCTCTGTCAATTCTAGAATTTTGGAAGTTGCTTATAAAGCAATTTTAGTTTACTTAGGTAATGTTATATCCTTCTGGAGGTTTTTTTTTTTTTTTAGTAGAGTTGAAGACTGGATGGTTTTAATGCTGTTTTTTCTTAGTTATGATAAAAGATAAATTAGATATGAAACACTAGACTCATAATGATAGGATAGATGATAGAATATTCTCTTTATTTTGCCAATTACAAATGGACTGAATATTGTAACTGTAATTCTTGCTTGGTACCTAATTTGTATATGTAATTTTATTCTTTTAAAGTTAAATCTTTTCCTTTATTTAGATAGAAAAGGGAGATGATGCAGGATGTCCTTCTGTGTATGTGTTGCTTTTATTTATTGGTGAATAAATCTGTTTTGACCAATGGCTTAGCAGCATAAAGACAGGTGGGAAATATGAACAGAGTTAGAGAGAGAGAGAGAGTAGGTGGAGTGGAGAAGATAATATGTAGCTACCGAACAAGCAGATGCCAAAATATTACCAGTAAACCACAGCTTTGTGGTGCTACATAGATTAATAGAAATGGATTAACTTAAGACGTAATTGTTAGCTAGGAATACACCTGTGCCATTGACTAAACAGTATTCTTATTAATCTAGTTTCTGTGCAATTATTTGGGTATAGCCTCTGTCTATACCCCTTTCTCATATTGTCACTCCTTCCTCTTCATGACTGGACTCTGGGAGTTCAGCCCAGTGGTAGAATGCCAGTCCTTTTTAAGACCACATGCCTACTGGTATCTAGAACCTCGACGAAAGACATGCTACATATGGATTTCAATAATTAGCTTCGCTCTAGAACCAAGAAAGGAGCTATAGGAAATAGTTAAAAGACTAACATATGAAATAAGACAGCTAAAACAGAGACTGGAAGTCCTTTCCCATCAGGGCTACATACAAGAAATAGAACATGTTCCAAACCCAGAAAACCTGAATAGGACAACACAAGAAATATGAGTGTTATGTGAATGAAAGGCATAAGATTCAAGACCCAGAACTTTGTGAACATATCTTTCCTCGAACTCACCAGTCCATTTCAATTCTTGAATGCGCTTGTCATTCCTTAAATAAGCAAATAAAAACAATAACAAAACCCAAACAAACAAAAAGCCTGTCTCTTTTGTTTGAACTGTGAGTCCTGTTCCCTTAATTTCCCCCGAGAAACAAGGACTTGATGGCCATATAGGTGCCCCAGGATTCAAATTCATACTACAATATCTTGATGAAATTCCACACACAGTTTCAAGGGAGTACATAAAATTCTCTAAATGCCCCTATCCTATAGCAATACTGACGAATATCTTGCATATCATCATAGAACCTTCATCTGGTGATGGATGGAGATAGAGACAGAGACCCACACTGGAGCACTGGACTGAGCTCCCAAGGTCCCAATGAGGAGCAGAAGGAAGGAGAACAAGAGCAAAGAAGTCGGGACCAAGAGGGGTGCACCCACCCACTGAGACAGCGGATCTGATCTATTGGGAGCTCACCAAGGCCAGCTGGACTGTGATTGAAAAAGCATGGGATAAAACTGGACTCTCTGAACATGGCGAACAATGAGAGCTGATGAGACGCCAAGGACAATGGCTCAGGGTTTTGATCCTACTTAATGTGCTGGCTTTGTGGGAGCCTAGCCAGTTTGGATGTTCACCTTCCTAGATATAGACGGAGGGGGGAGGACCTAGGACTTACCACAGGGCAGGGAACCCTGACTGCTCTTTGGACTGGAGAGGGAGGGGGAAAGGAGTGGGGGGAGGGGGAGAAAGGTGGGAGGAGGGGGAGAAGGGTGGGAGGAGGGGGAGAGAAATGGGAGGCTGGGAGGAGGTGGAAACTTGTTTTCTTTTTTCTCATTTTCTCAATAAAAAAAAGATTTAAAAAATTCTCTAATATCAATTAAGGAGAGCTTCTGCGAAAGTGCATTTGTGCAAAAAAATGAAACTTCCCTTCAATTTTGCTTTCTTAAGTAGAGAAGGTAGGTTCTACAAAGCTTCCTATTGTAAATATTCATGGCTCTTTCTTCAGAAACTAAGAGATCAGTATAGAGAATGGACCATAAAGAAGAGACCAAAATGCACAACTGGTCTGTGTCAGAGCATTTTTGTAAAGATGATCTAAGAATTTTCAGCTGACACCACAGAGCTGCAGCTCCACCCGTACTCCCTTTGATCCTACCCTTTCAACAGGACTGCGTTTCTGTCAACCTGTCCTGCTCGTATTTGCCTGTTCCTGATGTGTGTGATTTAAATGACAGAGCTTACACATCTGAAGATGGCTACACTTGCAGAGATAATGCTTCCCTTCCCCTACTGCACACTAGCCGATCTGTGCTTCTGAGCTTCTTGTGATACAAATTCCAGGCCAGGAAAGGACACACAAAAATCTTACCCTAGCTGTATGTATGTCTTATAAATGGACATTCCGCCATTGTTGCTCTGTGTTACTGATGTGTGTTTATATACAATCAGCCTACTACCTTTTCTATACCCACCAGTACCTCCTTCATTACCCTAATAACTGGTTTTCCAGTCTACAGAAAGTACTTCTACATACCCGTAGAGAATGAGGATGACATTTGTAATACGTGTGCTTCCTTAAGTCATTGTGGTGGTGATAGTGATCTTCACACAAAGCATCCGACACTCTTTCCTTACCCTCACTAATGCTCTGATGCAAGCTTTCCTTAGCAAACTATTTTGTACTTTCCCAGAAGATTGCTAACTCTTAGGATAATATGTCAATAATATATTTCCTTTATTTTAAAGAAACGATTTTGACTTCTAAATGATCTTCATTGTTCATTCTGTCTGTGATTTAACAAGAGGGGGAAATATACTGCAAGTTATTCCTTAAGGAAATTTGGGCACATCTACACGCACATGCTAGAGAAAGGAGTACATCAACGCCAATGTGAGCACATAAATAGAATATGGTTTATTTGAGTTTCTGTTTGTCTGGGTTACTAGGCAAAATCAATCAATTTCTCTAGCATTCCACTAGGTCTTTTTAAAAACCAGATGGCTTAATTGGATAATCAATGATGCTCTAAAGAGATGACACTTGGTGGCTCAAACAGAGAATAAAGGAATGGTTCCAGCAGTGTGCTAAGCCCCTGCAAAGTCCAAATATTTATGGCATTCAATTGTATTGTCAATTTCAAAGTGATTGCTTTTGTCCACTGACACCACTAAACAACTATTTCTTAAAGAACTGTATTTACTCAACCGCTGATGCAGCTTAAATTCCTTAATGTTTCCATTTTAAGTGAAAATCAACACTTATGAAATTATCCCAATTTCTATTACAATTTTCTTTTTGTTGTTATTTTATTAAAAAAGTAAAGAGTTAAAAAATTTTTAATATCTATACATAGAGGACAAGGAGGAGATGGCTCAGCAGGTAACGTCGCTTGATTCCTTTTCACAGGAATAGAGTTTGAATCCTGCACCTCTACCACGCAGCTTCCAACTGCCTGTAACTCCAGCTCCAGGGAAATCTGAGACACTCTTCTGGCCTCTGCACACACTAGTAACCATGCACATGACTTCATGTGTGCACACATGTACACACACATTGAAGACAACTTTAGAGACAAATCATTATATGTATTAAAGGTGCGGGTCCATTCCCAAGGAGTCATTCAGCTTTGTGGCCATTCTATACAGCTAAGTGTGGAAATAAATGACAAGTCACTGGGCTTGCACCTACATTTTAAGAGACCTCAGCAAAAGTATGGAGTATAACTATGATTTTTTTTAAGTTCTGTCATATTTTTAGATTGAATCAGGATATCATATTTCAACATGCAATGTCTGTATTGTGTTGCTTGATTGGAAATAAGGTGTAGTAACAAATTATCACTCGCTGGCTCCAAAGCTACAGAGAAACCCTGTCTCGAAAAACTAAAAGAAAAAAAAATTATTACTCGCTGCTGCGTTTTTATTTTCTGGGTTGGTTCTTAAGTCTGAACTTCTTTACAACTTAGGAGAGTGCATAGAATTTCCAAGGCACATCACTCCAATTTTAAAGAAATCAAACATTTTATGCTAAGTTATATCAAAGTTATCTATACAGCTTTTCTATCATTTTGTTTCTTATTGAAATGATAAAATGTTGCTTTGCTGTATGAATTTTCATTAAATTTTGAGAGTTTCTCTCTTCTTTTTCTTTTTCTCTGTTAATAAAAATAGATTATTTTCCCATACACTATATTCTGATTATACACTCCTCTCCTCCTCTCAGTTTCTCCCCACATCCCCTTCCTGATGGAAGCACTTTCTGTCACTCATTAGAAAAAAACAAACTTCTGCAGATCACAACCAAACATGACAAAAGAAAATGTAATACAATGAAGCAGTTGCACGCAGAAACCCAACAGAATCATAAGAATCCCAAGAAAAAGGACAAGAGTTAGAGAACCCCTCATTCTCATATTAAGGAATCCCATACAAATATTAAGCTTATAGCTATAATACATGCATGGAAGATATTTTGCATATCCCTATAAGCCCTGCATTTTCTGCTACAGCCTCCGTGAGAGCTCATGAGCTTAGGTGATTTAGAGGGCCTTGCAATCCTAGTATCCTCCACCTTCTCTGGCTGTTACAATCTTACTCAGGGTTCCCTGAGATCTGAGGGGAGGGAGTTGGTGAAGATAGATATCCCATTTAGACTCTCTTTCCATGCAATGCTTAGCTGTGAGTCTCACATGATGACTGCATAAGATGCTGATCTTCAAGTAAAGCAGAATATCATTAAGAGTCATTTTATTGATCTCAACTGGCCATCACTTGTCTCCAGGTGAAGTTTCCAGTGACAAGTTTTTATTTTTGGCAGGAGGGAGAAAACAGCCATATGTATCTGGAAAAATGCAGACTGAACATGGTCAACAAAATAGATGAAGCCGCGAGAGAGGGAGAACCAGAGAAGAACTAGAGAACACAGGATGAGAGAGGGACAGGAGAGGAGACAAGGAGAGGGAGAAGGACCAACAGAATGAGGATCAAGAACATCACGAGTAACCACTGCTTTTAAGTAGTATTCATTGTCATCATTTCATATAGATACTGTCCTTTCTACCAGTTAGCACACATATATAAAAATTACATATAAAACTTCAATGAGACAATAAATACAAGACAATTATATTATAATAAAAAGCTTATATATAATAGCTATATTATATATAAGCTTTTTATTATATATATATTATATTTAATAGGAATACATAATTTCTCCACATTATGGTTAGGATATACTGGACAATATGTGCTATAGAGAAAGAGTGGTCCAGTCAAACCTCCTGTGACAATGCCTTTTCATAGAACATATTATCTTCTTGTACTGATTACCATTCAATTCTGTGGTTTCCTTTAATGTTTTGGTTGTATGTGTTTCAGGCTTCTCTAAAATTTGGGAGTCCAGTTGAGGAGAGGGTAGAGGAATTTTATGAGCAAGGGGGGTTCAAGATCATGACAGAGATATCTACAGAGACAGTTGACTTGAGCTCGTGAGAACTCGTGGACTCCAGATAGATAGCTAGGGAATCACATAGGACCGACTTAGGCCCTTTGCATCTGAATGACGGGTGTGTAGTTTGGTTTCTGTAGGGTCCCTTAAAGTGGGACCAGGATCTGTTCCCGATGCGTGAACTGGCTCCTTGGAACATATTCCCTATTGTGGGATGCCTTGTTCAGCCTAGATGTCAGGGCGTAGCGGAGGAGCTTTGTCCTGCCTCCACTTGGTATACCATGCTTTGCTGATTCCTATGGGAGGCCTTACCCCATCTGAACGGAGATGAAGGAGGAATGGATAAATTATGGGGAGGGGGATAGAACGTGGACAGGTGAAGGGAACAGGAGGAGAGGAGGGAGGGGAAACTGGTTGAGATGTAAAATAAATTTAAAAAATGATGAATAAATACTTTTCAAAGAATAATTCTGAAACAAAAAGCATTTCTTTCTTCTTGTTGTGATTTGGATGTAAAATGTCTCCTCAGAAGGTTCAGGTGTTGGGTATTTTGTTCGCAGGTACTGAGATAAATATATCCGGAAAAATCTGACCTGGCCAATAGAGCAACCACTTAATGCTTTCATGATACGGCATTCATGAGAGGAGGGGTCTGAGGGAAGTATGCTATTTGAGAGTTGTCTAGGATGATTCACTCTGTGCTTGGACCCTTCCTTTTCTAAACATCCTGGCTGCGCTGTAGGTAGAGATTTCAGAACATACTTCGGCCTTGTTCAATCGTGCCCCAAACCTAAAGACATGGGATCAGGGATGGGGCCACGCTTTGAAACTTCTGAAACTGAAATCAAATAGTGAGTGACCTTCTTATTTTTGTGTTCAGATATTTTCCACAGCAACAATCAGCTACATTTTTTCAGTCAGTTTTATGCATAATGTTTATGGTATGGTAAAAATCCAAAATAATTCACAAACTTCCGTCCACGGCATTTGCCACCATACAGTCTCAGTCAGATTCTGTATTTGGCACCCTTGTCAAAAACGACAGCATTTATTATCTGCAGCAGAGAAAGTAAAAATGTAAAGCAGCCTGTCATTTCTTTGCCGTTGACTTTCCAAAGGTTAGCCAGTCTGGCTTCTGTCTCTGATCAGCGCCACACCCCTTTGCCAAGTATCTTCAAGCCTCCCATATTCTGACAGGAGCAGCCGTCCTTCTGTTCATAACTTGGCCGACTCTCATTTTTCATGGTTTTCGGTGAAATATCACATCCTCTGCGAAGTCTTTACAAACGATGGCTTGTCATTTCAGAGAATCATATACTTTCTCATTGAAGCATGTTTTTGTCCTTGCATATTCAGTTTCTATGATAGTTTACAGGTCTGAAAAACTGCTTGAGAGTGTATAGATGTTATTCCAAAGAGAGAGACTAATATGTAGAGAATACCCCTAGAATACTGTATTGTACTGTATTAATGCCATAACATGTACTTTGAGGCTAAATATTCTATCAATACATTTAAAATCTACATTGATCACAGTGTAATACAAATATAATGTCTTACTGATTGCCAAGAAAAACAAAACAAAAGCTCTTATGTGAAAAATTAATTGCAAAACACATTGTTTATTGGGATATTCTTCCTTTGCCGTCTTGTATCATTGAACCTGAATTCAATATGTTTCTACTGTAGGCTATGTTTACTGGAATCAAACTACATTCAGCTATGGCTAACCTGTCTTTGAACATATGCTGTAGGCTGCATTTTAAGGGAGCAGTGGGCACCAAGCTGTGAGACTAAACTTTTATCATCATCTCTATAAATCAAGATGAAAGCTCTAGACGTCCTCCGGTGGGCCTCACACTGGCTATAGGAAAACAAAAAGGTGAAATACTTAGAGCATAAAAAGCAATTCCAGAAACAATTATTTGGCATTAGCAGAGTTACATTCAGCAGCGTGGGCTTTGTTGTTGCTGTTGTGTGTGTGTGTGATTTCATTTTCTTTTTCTTTTCTCTTTCTCTCTTATTTTATTTTTACAGACCTAGATGATGGAGAAATAGGAAGGAGATAACTGCAGGCATGCTGCCAAACTGTGTCAATATTACACCTTAAAACAAATTTCCCCCCAATAGAGTATGTTTACATATATCCAGTTTTCTCTGAATATAAGTAAAAATCTGTTCTAAGTTTAAGGTTATATTTCTCATATTTTTAAAATATTCTTTGCATTATTTGGTTACTTTTAGAATATTACAAATGAGTCCTTACCAAAATAAAGTGGTATTTCTTTCATACGAGGGACATGAAAAGAAATGAGTTGACATACACAGTGTCATTAACCAAATTTTATTTTACATACAAAGTCCACAAGTTCTAAAATCAACATGCACTACAAATCCATGTATCTTTTCGTACAATATCAGTTCATTAAAAATAAAAATTATTTGGTATCATCTATGGGTAATAGATCAATAAAACACCATTTTAGTGTTTGTTATATTTAATAGATAAACATTAAAATAAATATGCGCTTTTCTCATAATTATGCTTTTAAAATGGTATTTTTAGTAATAAAATGAATTTTTAATTGAATTTAATAAAACATTGATAGAAGACTGGACTTAATCCAAGTGTAAAATGAAAATTAGAGTTATGTTTCATATTACTAACCTCTCCACACATTAATGTAATTTAAATGCTTTTTAAGTATAGCTTATATACACTCTATTTTAATATTAGAAGAAAGGAAAATAGATGCAATTAGGATTATTGCATTGAATTTCCACAATGCAATGGTATGATTTTTCCTGAGTTTTTCTGAAGGTTTTCACTTGCTTCTCCATGTTCTGTATTCTTTTATCCTCTTCATTCTTTGATGACAAATAGAGAAAAAGAGATTGGTAGAATTCTAGGAATTGGTTTTTAATTTTATAATCTCCATGCAGTCTGACTGATATGTGTCCTTCCTTCAGGATCCCAACCAAGAAATGAAGACACATTCTCTGGCCATCCATCCATGCTGTATAGTAAAAATATCATGAAATTAAATGTGTATATTGCCAACAAAAGTAGTGTGCTAGACACCCAGGCAATACTTTTGTGTGATTCCAGTTAGTTATTTCAGTCGTTCCTGAGTCATTTCTAGATAGGGGTTCAATCTTGACATGATGAATTCAGTAGAGTCTTTGATGACAAGAGACAAAAAATTCCTTAGCAATCCTTCAATTAAGGAATTGTTTGATATTTTACTAATTGTGGCTTCAAGGGAAAAATATAAAATTGTAGAGTTAAAAAATAAGTTCCTTTATGAAGCATAAAATTAAAATGCACTGGACAGGAGAGTAAAGCAAATTATATTGGCCAATATATTTATGTCAAATATTTTGCCACTATTATCCAAAGGAAGCTGTCTGTAAAATATAAAACTTCAGGGATGAATTTGAATTCAATTTTATAAGAAAACAATTTTAGTATATGTGTGTTCCATTCAATATTTGTGATAGACACTAATGCTTTTCTTGCCTTAATTTCAAATTTAATTAAACATCTTATAGATTTTTAAAAATTTTCTTTATCTGGTAATTCCATTCTTCTGACATGTAATGAGTGCTGGTACTGCCCCATATAAAATAGCTAGTAATTCTTGGATTCTTAGAAAGAAGTTTGCATATTTTAGAACATTCAGTCAGCAAGTGTCAAAAACGGAAATTACACGACATGTCTCTCTACAATCTCAATGTTTGTGTTAAAATGTCTTTTACTTCCTGAATGAAAGAATCAGTATTTTTTAATGATGACACTTTTGATAGGCTAAGTACTCATATGAGTTCATCCCTTAACACTTAAACACCCAAACAATACTAAAGGATCTAAACAAGTTGTATTTATAGATATATGTGACAATAATAACTAAGAAGCAAGAGGCCAGGTAGTATTTTTATTTTTACCTTTTCAATAAATGGGAAGAGAATTTATGCTGGCTTACAATTCCATCATGACAGGGAAGACAGGGCAGTGGGAGGTTAAAGAGTGGTTCAGGAGCAGGAGGTCAAATGGTCATGCTACATCCTCACTCAGGAAGCCTCAACTTGCTTTCTTGTCTATCATGGAAGTGCACAATGCTATCTTCTACTAAAATGTAGATTTTCTAAATACACCAAGGGCAATGGTGACATTTAATTTTATTTTTCCTCCTCTTCAAACAAAACTCCATTACGTCAGAAGAGAAACACTCTCTTCAACTTCTGCCCCATGACTTCCACCATATCCTCACAGCATAGTCACAGACCCAAGGCTTACTTACAGGTTCCTTTGTCACTGCCCTTGCTCCTTTAATAGCACATATTATTTTAGTGGAAGGGGTATTTGAAGATGCTGGATCATAAATCCTTCAAAGCAATACTGCCAGGACTTCATACAGCCATGAGTAACCACCCCTCTCTGTGGATGCTTTAAAGTAAAAGAAAAACGGAGTTTGTTTATAGCTAAAGTCATGAAAGTGATAGTCATTAAAGCTATTAGTTACTGCTTTCTCTTCTGAAAGAGAACAGATATTAACACTACAGCCAAGAAGATGTATTAAAGAACTTCCAGCTCCTGGGGCCTTGCCCTGCAGTGTGTTGCTTTTCCTGCAGAGTTTGGCAGAGGACAAGCAGAGAATACTGTTCTATTTTTAATTTTAAACTTTTAAGCAGAAGGCCATCAAGAATAATCTGCTCAGTAAACATTTGGTCTTGAGTCTTAGCATTTCTCTTCACACAGCAAACACGATCACAAATGTTAAATGTTAGGGAAAAACCAATGGCATGTGTGTTTTACCAAGCGATTCCTTTGCCAAGAATATATTTAGTTTCTTTTCTGATTCATTTGAGGAAGAAATGATAAGCATGGCTAAATGACAGTGTGGTCAGGCTTAAAGCAAGACCCTTCTAGCTATCTAGGCACAAGTTCAAGGGCCAGCTCTGCTATTTTCTGGTTGTGTGACGTTGGACATATTGCTTGTAATAAATTATTAGGGATTCCATAAAACCAAATACAATAATAGTGTTGACGTACGTAACTGTTTTATAGTTCTTTAATCCCCACACAACATCTTGACAGCTTTAGTGAGTGCTGCCATAAGGATTACTGTTATTTTTAATACTAGAAACTGAGATGTTTGTTGTAAGTCATTAGAATTAAGCGAATCATGTGTTAACAGATTTTATTTTCAGACTAACTGCATGTAAAAAACCCATGGTAAAGTTTTCTTTTTCCTTTTTTTTTTTTTAGGAAAATATGTCATTATAAGGATATCTTTGCAGATTTTATACTCTGTATTCTTAACAACAATTTCATTGCCAATTTATTGCGTCTTATTTAACAAGTCTCGTTTCTTCATCATTTAAAATACATTCATTGCCTATCTACTGCTATGTGTTTGACATAAGCACTTATTTAGATAACACTGCGAAGAGATTATAGAGAAGGGTGTGGAAACACAGGAAGCAGAGGGAAAAAGGAAGTCAACCCCCAGTTCCTCGTTACTGTGCACGGAGCAGTGTATCTTATCCCGTTACATTTTATTTGTGTCACTTCCATTCCGCTCTCAGTACGAAGAGACGAGGTTAATACAGTTTCCCGCGAAGACCTGACAGCTATTCTGTTGATTAGTTTGGTGTTCCATTGGAGCAGTACTCCTGCAGCCCAGAATGGTGAAGGATGACTTAGCTGAAAAGAGCAGGCGATGCACCCTGCAGAGAAAGGTCGGTGATTCTGAAGCAGACAGTGTGGTGCCACTACTCGCACATATATGCACCGGTAAAATGCTCTGGAAATTCCCACATTAGAGCGGAGCTCCCTAAAAAGGAAGTGATCTTTCCCCTCTCTAACAAAGCCCAAAGCGATTGAGCAGTAGAAGCTAATTTTACAGTGTGCTTCAGTTTGGCTGCCGTCTTCTGCAGTACTTGCTTGCCGCACGGGTGCAATGAATGAGTTCTTGTTTTTTTTAAGAAGACTTTTTTTTTTCTGCTTACAATACATTTATATGGTGTGTTTTGACCCTTCTCTGTCCCCCAACCACTTGTCTCTCCAATGTCATGTATTCTTCTTTTATTTTTCTAAGAATATTTAATTTACATCCTGACCTTAGGTTTCCATCCCTCCTCTCCTTAGAGAGGACAGACTGTAGATCAACGGTTATGTAGCTGGGTTGGTGTCCCATTCCCTCCACCTGGTCTGGTTTGGTTACAGGTGTGTAACCCCCTTTTCTAAGAGTTTTAGCTGGGTCATCTTTATGGATTACTGGGAGTTTCTTTAAATAACCCTTACACAAAATGTACCAAATATCATTGGAGAGAAATATACCCGCCTTCAAGAACGCAGTGATTCTAGTTAAGCTAATAAAGTTTCTCAGCTTTCTTCTGAAAGTTGCACAAAGTTGTAATAAACAGAGCATCATAATACAAGTATCTATTGGAATTACAAATTCTAGGGAATTCCTATTTTACTGTCTACCGTCTGTCCTCTCTATGGGATGCCTTGGGCAAGGGTGACACAGAGATTGTTGAAGTGGCTTTCTTATGGAGTCTGATAGCCTTTTATGCAAGAATTTGATCTTGTCTGGACTGCTTGCTATTATGTTGTACGAGCTAGACATGCAGGACCCACAAAAAATGACTTCTAAACTTGCCAAAAGAAGATGGGACAGTCCTTCAGCATTCTTGCTTTATTAGAGAACTGTCAGACATTTTATATTACCTAATATTGCAACATATTGGTTTATTTATCCATCCTCTGTCTAAAAATATCTTTGGTGCTTCAAAATTTGGAGACTTATGAACAGAATATTAAATATATTCTTTTCCAGATTTTTCAAGGATGTCTTTCTTTGGAGTATCTAAAGATCCAATTGTATATCATATATTAAGACTTTCTAGCTTTGGTAGAAATTGCCTTGGACTCCTACAAAGCTGCTTCTTGCTTTCTATGTCTTTTTTTTAATATTTACTCTTTCTCCACCTCCTCACATCTACTTGTTATTGCAGTGTTGATGTTTTAGCTATTATTATACATATTTGGCATATCTCATTATTGGGTGAGAAACTAATTCTTTAATGGCACACAGGGAAAGCATTTATGCTATGTTGCTTTTTTCACTTGTACATCATCTTACTAAGGTGTCTGCCAATATAATTATTAATTTTCTCTTACTTGCTCTTTTTGGATTTTACATTTTTATTATAATTACTAAATATCTATGATCCACACATTCTGTTTCTGGATGGGAGCAAAGGGAATGAAGTCAAAATGTAAAAAAAACAAAACAAAAAAAAACTGAATTTCAATTTATTACTGTGTCAGTTATACAAGCAATATATGGAAACCATTGGATTATCTAAGCAGCCCCCAGAACTAAATATCTCTCTGTACTTAGCTCATTCACAGTCAAACAATTAAAAAAAAAACCACAATAATACACATAATCCAGACTCCGTGTCTTTACGAGGCTTATGTTTTTACTCTATTACTTTTTTTACAAGTTTAATATTTATTTTATTAACTTTCCTCCTTTAATCTACGAATGTCTGTACTCTGACCCTTTAAAGACCCCTTTTATTATTTTAAATGATTTACTTCTGTTTATAAATCTCTATACTTTTTTTCTCTCTCTCAAGCCTACATACATTTTTTTAAATACCCTGTGACCTGTTTAGAGGTTTAGTTTTGTAAAGAATCTGTCTTTATTCTGTATTTGTAATTATTTTTTAACCAGGAGTGCTTTTAAAATGCTAAGTGGTATGGCTAGAACTAAGGCTGCTTTGCCTTTTGACTCTGCCCAGTCCAAGATGGCAGAGGTCTGTTCAGAGCCAGTTCTCCAAGCCATGCTCACAGCCCCATTTCCGGGCACACAGCAGATTTATATTGCCCTGAAGCAAATTGTAGCACTCTGATCAAAACCCCATTTAAATCTTCAGTCTCCTGAAAGAGCCAGAGTTGTTTGTACAACTTGCAAGAACCAGGAAGCCTTTTTAAAGGAACCATGCAGTTTTGCTGCTACTGCGGAGTAAGGAAGCCTTCTCTTAAAGGAATTGTGCCTCTGCTTGCTTCTAGCAAACAGAGCAAATCTGGGGAAAAAATATGTGACTACCAAGAAGCTGCACTAAACCCCCCTTTTTTTAAATGTGTCTTAATTTCTTCTTATATTCTGTCAGGTTTTCTGTCAATGTAGTCAGCTGCATGCTGAGTGCCAATTTGTAGGTGGAGACTTCTCATTTATTTCCAGGCTGCCCAAAAATGAAATAATCATACAGAAACTATATTAATTACAGTATTGTTTGGCCAATAGCTTAAGCATATTTTTAGGTGTCTCTTATACCTTAAATTAACCCATTTCTAATATTTTGTATTTTACCTCAAGTCTTGTGGTTTACTGGTAAGGTTCTTGCATCTGTCTCCTTTAGCAACTACATGGCTTCTCTGTGACTCTACCTTCTTTCCTCCTCTATCTGCTTGAAATTCTTGTCTGACTCTATTTTGCCCTTCCATAGGCCAAAACAGTTTTATTCATTAACCAGTAAAAGCAAGATATATACAAAAGGACTTCCCACACCAAGAGAGAATCTAGGGGGCCATAGAGAATGTGGGGAGAACAAGTGAAAGATAAAATGAACTAAATCTGACACAAGAACAAGCAAATGCAAGGCTGCAAAAAATTTCCACTTGCTTATCTCCACTGATTTGGCTCATTTAAATTACTCAAAACCACCTGGTTTCCCTATATTTCTAAATCTATTTGCTCAGGTGCCTTTGCTAATTCAAACATAATATCTTACGTATTATCGAAGTCATCATAATTATGCAAAGCACAATCAATTGACATTTTAAAATATTGTATTTAGTTGAATTATTAAACATAATTTTAAATGAAAAAAGTAGCAATTACTTTCTATAAACATGTATTTATTTTTTCTTATCCATTTATTTATTTATAGTTTCATATATACCAATAAAAATGCATACAATATGTATGCTGGCTGCTTTTACATCAGCTTGACACAGCTAGATTCACTGAAGAAAAAAAAAAACCTCAATTGAGAAAATGACTCCACAAGAACAGGCTTTCAGAAAGCTTGTAAGGTATTTTATTAACTAGTGACTGATGGAAAAGGACCCAGCCGATTGTGGATGGGAGCCACCTCTGGACTGACGTCCTGGATTCTATAAGAATGCAGACTGAGCAAGAAAGGTGGAGCAAGCCAGAGAGCTGCACTAGTTTTTGGCCTCTGCTTCAGCTCCTACTTTCTGTCTTGACTTGCTTTGATGATGAACAATGATGGGGAGGATCAAACTGAATGAACCCTTTCCTTTCCAAATTGCATTTGGTCATGGTGTTTCACCACAGTAACCTTGACTTTCTAATACACACCCCCACAGACACATAAACACAATATATATTGTAATCATATTCATGACCACACACACACTATTTTACCTCTAAACCCATTCTTTTCCCACATAATATAGTCATTTTAGCCAATGACTATATTATGATGTAATCGGTTCAGTCATTAGGTGCTTAGAAAAGATATTTTCTTAAATGAATATGCTGTCAAACTACCCCCTAACTCCCTGTTTTGGTGGTATTTTCTCCTCCCCGAATCGTCCCGGATCTTCTTTACCTCACCCCCCAGCCTCATTTTCTTTCTTTCTGTCTCACTCTAAATAAAAGAAAATAAACAAAACAAAACAAAAAAAAACAGCTAACACACAAAAGACAAACACAAAAACAAACAGAAGCACAAACAAACAAAAAAACAAAGGTAATACAAAATTCAGACTGAACTACTGATGAATAAAAAATAAAAATACGAAAAGCTGATCTAATTTCAGTGGCAGTCCCACTTCGGTTTAGGTGGCTGATGAACATTGTATGGTGAGAATATAAGAAATAGGCTTAAAGGTATGAATGCTTCTTTCACAGAAGTTCTAGGATGAGACACTGGACCAGTGACAGTTGCAGAATAGTGTTCAAAAAGACAGGTCATAAGAATGGACAGAAAGACTGTATGGATGATTGAGGATAGAAAATACTCAGGAAGATGTGGTTATTTAACTCATTTGTATGAATTAAAATAAAAATCACACATAAAGATTTTACTTCTTGTCAATTCCATCTCATTTAGTAGAGCCCACTGAAACAATAGATCCTCAAGGAAACTATGACAAGGCAGAGACATTAGTGCAAAAATATGAAAATATAAATATGATAGACCTAGTATTGAGCATTTTTGTTTGACTAGTCTCAGGCATGATAAGAAATTATTTAATATAATTTTATCTAGCCCTGTAGATCATGGGTCATTATTAACCTCAGGTCCCCAAATTGGAAACCATTGCCCACAGACAATATAAAAATATTTCAGACACAGAATACATTTTGTAGTGCTAGACTCACATTTATGTCTGAGTGACTCCAAAGCCCATCTTTGTAATAGCTATGCTGAATGGAAAGATGAGCAAAGTAACAAATGCGGTACCCAGGAAGACACCAGATGTAGTGAAGTGGCCTCCAGCATTTAGCTGAGAGTATTATAGCAAGATATAGATCCTGTGTAGAGCACATTTTCAAATGGAAACGAAAAATGTTAATGTCCAAAGAGGCCATTAGCAACAAGGCAATTGGTTGACATTGACATTAAAAATTTGCATATAAGGACACATTTTCTATGTCAGAAACCATAAAATCATCTTCCTGTTACCTTATCACAAGCCAGTCTTCTAAATATGGGAAAATTAATGAGATTCCGTAAAGGAACAGCTGTTAGGAATTAATTCATTCACATGCTATCTTGAAAGGAAAAAAAAATGTCATGGAAAAGGAATGGTTAGCAAAGTTCTACAATTACCCGTATATGTAAATGTAATTTCACATTTTTTCACAAAGTAGGTCTATTTGATCTTGTAGCACAGATCTAAAACTGAAAAAGAAATTAATTGAAAACAAAAAAGGTTGCTCAGGGCTGAACCTTAGTGCTCCACCCAATCATGCAAGTCAAATCTGCACTACTGAAATCCTGTTAAACACTGTTCTTATTGCCTTTTAAGGGAAATTATCATTTTAATTTTTGAAATGAATTCATGTACTATTTCTTGATATAAAAACACTAATGGGTAGATTTTTTAAAAATCAATGCATTATTTTATCACACAAAAGAGGGGTTAGCTTATTAGTTTAGGTGGAAAAATTTTCAATAACCATAATGATGGATCATTTTTTTTTCCTGTGAGAAATGATAGAAAAATTTATTTTAAAGGTGGCTGCTGTAATTTTACAGGAAAATAAGAGGTCTTTTTAAATGATAATTTCATCTTATTACCATTTGAACAGCTTTTCTAACAACCAAAGGAAAATGTATCTTCATCTCTTAGTTCATAAATCTATAATCACCAACACCAGGCCCATACAGTAAGATGAAATGAAATTTTATAAATCTTAATTGAATAATGAAAGCCTACAACTCCAGTGTAAAATATCACCAGGAATTGAAAATGAGTTGGGGCTTGTCTTTTAGAACTCTCCCCCAAATTGTCACTTTTCTGTTTGGGTTACTAAAATGAAAATTGAAATTAGAACTTTCTGGGGAAAATAATATAAACATGAGCCTGTTTCAACTTATATGATACTAATTGCCTTCAAGTGGTAAAAGAAATTTTCTCTTCATTTCCATTCTTTGGACAATTTTAATTTCAGGTGTCCTCCACATTTTATGAATTCAAAATGTCCATAAATATTCATGAGTACAGATAAGTTTCTAGTGGGCTATCTGGTCACTCTAACTTCTACACAGTTGCTTTAATGATTTTTCTTTCAATAATTCCTGTTTTATACATCTAGTGTGTGTTGCAAAGTCAAAAGAAATATTTCAGTTAATTAAAATGTTTTGGGAATAAAGCAGACATTGCATCACTAGCAAGATCAAGAGTTATGAGCTTGAGAATCATTCAGAACTTTAATACAGTGGAGACTGAAGAGAACATGAAAACAATAAGCACATCCGAAAAGTTTATGGTAAAATCTAATGAAGAGGCCATTATAAAAACACTGAAATCAACATTTCTTTTAGGGAACAAAACCCCCAAAATCTAAGCAAAAGCATGTGTAAATGAATGTTTATGACATTGTGAATGTTAAGATAAAAGTCATAAACAATTCAAATATTAATGCAAATCTAATGGATTGACAGAACTCGTTAGGAAAAGGAAATAAAACAGATAGTTATGAATGAATGAATGAATGAATGAATGAATGAATGAATGAATGACTAGAACTGGGAACAAGTGGCAAGGGAGGAGATTTTTTGTGTGGAAGAATATAGGCAGAGCCAGCTAAAATTAAGGGGCATTTGAATAGTAGTATGGAAACCTAATAAAATAGGAATTTCTTAAAATATATACATATATGAAGGGAATCTAAATGAGTTTGCCAAATAATGTGTGTGGGGGGGGGTGAGACAGAGACCCAACTGTCCCTCTCTTGTCACCAAACAAAGATTCTAATTCCATGATCAGATTACATGTAATTGATTTGTCGGCCAAAGTAACTCCAATGGAATCCCCAAACATCCAAAGCTGTTGCCAAGACTATAAGTTGCTCTCTGCAAACTGATAGCAAGGCAACATTGCTAAAGATAACATCTACACAACTCATTGAACATGAAAATGCCAGGCTGGTTATTACACAGAGCCTTCACTCTGTCTTCTAATGCTTTAGTACAGGAACATACTCTGTATGCTATCAAAAGAGAAATATAAACACGAATCCAGCCAGGAAACCTTTATCCACAATAGTGTACTCCCTGCAATAATGCCAGGGCAATGGTGGCACAAAGGTTGTGAGAGTAGACAAAAATAACTGATTTGACTTAAGGCACAGTACCCAAACAAGATAGAAACCATTCCCAATATTTCATTACCAAAATCCTGAGACTATATAGCCCAGGGACCTAGAATGATGTCAAATAATACTAGTCTGAAAAAAGAAAAAAAATGTAACGATAAAATTACCAATAATGATATTCTGGTACACTCATAGATCGGTGCTTTTTTGTTTTGTTTTTTTATTATTTATTTTTTTAAATTTATTTATTTATTAAAGATTTCTGTCTCTTCCCCGCCACCGCCTCCCATTTCCCTCCCCCTCCCCCAATTAAGTCCCCCCCCAAGCCCGAAAAGCAATCAGGGTTCCCTGTCCTGTGGGAAGTCCAAGGAACCCCCACCTCCATCCAGGTCTAGTAAGTTGAGCATCCAAACTGCCTAGGCTCCCACAAAGCCAGTGCGTGCAGTAGGATCAGAAACCCATTGCCATTGTTCTTGAGTTCTCAGTAGTCCTCATTGTCCACTATGTTCAGAGAGTCCGGTTTTATTCCAGGCTTTTCCAGACCCAGGCCAGCTGGCCTTGGTGAGTTCCCAGTAGAGCATCCCCTTTGTCTCAGTGTGTGGGTGCACCCCTCGCGGTCCTGAGTTCCTTGCTCGTGTTCTCTCTCCTTCTGCTCCTGATTTTGACCTTGAGATTTCAGTCCTGTGCTCCAATGTGGGTCTCTGTCTCTGTCTCCTTTCATCGCTTGCTGAAGGTTAATATTCAGGAGGATGCCTATATGTTTTTCTTTGGGTTCTCCTTATTTAGCTTCTCTAGGATCACTAATTATAGGCTCAACTTTAAGATACCATCTTACACCTGTCAGAATGGCTAAAATAAAAAACACCAATGATAGCCTTTGTTGGAGAGGTTGTGGAGAAAGGGGTACACTCATCCATTGCTGGTGGGAATGCAAACTTGTGCAACCAATTTGGAAAGCAGTGTGGCGGTTTCTCAGGAAATTCGGGATCAACTTACCCCTGGACCCAGCAATACCACTCTTGGGAATATGCCCAAGAGAGGCCTTATCATACAACACAAGTACATGCTCTACGATGTTCATAGCAGCATTGTTTGTGATAGCCAGAACTTGGAAACAACCTAGATCGGTGCTTTTTTTAATCATCATAATAGAAGCTTTCTTCTGCAGCAGATGGGAACAAAGAGACCCATATTCAAAATATTGCACATAGAGAGACCTTGGACCATTGACCTAAAATGGGATGACTCTATAAAATACTCCCCCTTCAGAGCTCAGAGATCCCTTGGAAAGAGAAGGTTAAAAGAGTGTAAGACCCAGAGTGGACAAAAGATACCAAGAAAATAAGGCCAAATCAACATGAGCAAAGCTAATATGAACTCAATGAGATGGAAGCAATGTGCACAGGCCTGTACAAGTCTGAAGCAGGTCCTCTACAACTATGTTATGACTTATTTTTGTGTTTTCATTGACTTCCCGAGGTATAACTGAGTGATCAGATAGCCCACTAGAAACTTATTTGTATGGTTTTCCTTAGTTATGATAAAAGATAAAGTAGATATAAATATTGTAACTGTAATTCATACTTGATACCTGTGTTGTTATATGTAATTGTACTATGTTGAAGATAAAGCCTTCATTATTATTTAACCAGAAAAGGGGAAGTGATGTGGGATTTCCCTCTGTATGCTGGGATTACCATTAATGAATAGAGAAGCTGCTTTGGACCTATAGCAGGGCAAAACTTAGGTGAGGAAAACTAAACTGAATGCTGGAAGAAAGAAGAGCAGAGTCAGGGATAAGCCATGTAGCCAAGCCAGAGACAGATGCTGGAACTTTACCCGGTAAGCCGCAGCTACGTGGTGATGCACAGATTAATAGATATAGGTTAAATTAATATGTAATATTTAGCCAATAATAAGCTAGAGCTAATGGGCCAAGCACTGATTTAATTAGTACAGTTTCTGTGTGATTATTTCAGAGCAAAGCCCCTGGGAACTGACTAGTTGCTCCCTCCAACTAAATGGTAAAGTTGATTCATTTGCACTCAGATATAATCCTCTCATCATCTATTCACTGTGAGAGAATACACAAAAAGTGACCTGAAAGACAAAGATTATCTCTCCTTCAACTAAAGGAGGAAGCAACTTTGTGTGTATTTGCAGGGTGAGGTGATAAGCGCTTATGGCTGCAAACCATTTGCAGCCTATCCTTGTGGTCAAGGTCAGGGGAAAGAATCATCTTCCAAAGTATGCACATGGAAAGGCTTCCAGAGGGAGACAACATAGGAGTGCATTTATCCCCTGGAGGCCCCTACCTCAATGGATCCTTCACCAGCAGGGGACTAAGTCAAACACACAGCCCAGAAAGAGAACATTGCTAGTATAGTATAAAGTAACAGGAACAAAACAACATTTTGTATTTTACCCTAGAACTCTCTTGTTTTAAAAGGAAAATTAGTTTTTCATTATGTATACTTAGAAATATATATATATATATATATATATATATATATATATATATATATATATCCCTCTACCTCAGACCCTCTTTCTGTGGAAGCAGAAACAAATGATGAATTTTAAATTTACTTTTATTAAACAATGTATGAACTCTGGGACCTTGCATTTTGCATAAATGCCAACATTGACATGTTTTATTTTTATGAAAATGTAATTCTAAAGTCTGTTAACGTTAACTTTCATTTCAATGCAATATTTTGCAACATCAAATAAGATTCTACGAAAATGTCATGTGTCTCTCAAATCTGTACCCCCAAAATAAAATGACCTTTGCATACCTCAGTTACCAGTTTTACACCATGTTTAATTTGGTCCACTAGTCAGTTTTCTGGCTTGAAGTAAGTCCTTGATGCTTTTAGAGTTTTTCAATTTTCAAAAATGTTATCTTCAGAAATAATGCACCAAATTGGGCCTGGTATTGATTCAGTCTAAGAAACTATTTTTTCCTCAGTAAAAAGATTCTGATTTATGGTATCCCCTATGTGGACACAGCTCAGGACATGTTACTCCACAACAGGGCATCTAAACCCTGGAGATAATAGTAGAAGCAAAAAGACAGCTTCAAACCTCTGTCCTATTCCTGGAACCAGGTAGTAAAAGTTAGGAAAGATTTCCTAGTCATTTTCTAAAATGTCCCTAAGACTTTCATTCAGCAGATTGTCCTCCCTTACCTGGCCACACAGAGAATGGGAACAAACTTGCCTTGCTAATTTTCACAGCTAGTAATCATTGAATCATACCAAATATTCCTCTCCTTGAATATCAATTACTGTAATAATTCTGACTCTAAAATGGCATATTTACTGTTTCTTATGTTTTCATTGGCATATGGAGTCTCTTTTGTTAGGTAAACATATAAAAAATTTGATCTCATTTTTTTGCTACAGTGATGAACCTAGTAAATTGTGAAAGTATTTTCCACTTTTATAAAGACATTTGGTGGATTCTTTTCAAACATAGGATAGTAAAGAGACAAAGAATTCTAGATTGAATAGATTCAATCACTCTATCCAATGTTTAACTGCACTCTGTTTTAGAATTCAAGTGTGATTATACACTCTCTACTTGATTATTGCTAGTAACAGCAACAGTTAAGGCATTGCCTAGCTCGTAATTTATACCCATATTTAAAAAGCATCATTTCTTTGCTTGGGATGTCTGTAATTTCCAGAGTAGAGTCATTGGAGCAGAGTGTGCAGGGATGGCAGCAGAATAATGAGGTACACTTGGGAATAAACTGCTTTGTAGCAGTTGTCAATTTTGTGACATAAATACTTTATCATGGATGACTCTGGGCTAATAACACAACAGATTGGAGCATGTGATTAAACACAAAAGCAGAACACTTTTTGGATCACCATTCTACCACATTTTAAATCTCAACTCTTCTACATTTGATCTGTTATGCTGGGGAATTTATTTGAACATTTTCTGTTTGTGGTGATAGGTCATGAATTTGCAACAATTTTTTGTGTATGTGTTTGAGCTCTCTCTCTCTCTCTGTGTGTCTGTGTGTCTGTCTGTCTCTCTTTTCCTCTCTTTGTGTGTGTGTCTATTGTAAGTATAATATATGAGTACACTTCCTTATGCATGAATGTGTAGACTTTAGTGGTTAATGCCTTCCTCTATTGCTATTTATCTTATCTTTTGAGACTCTGTCTTACACTGAACCTGGAGACATTCATTTCGGCTAGACTGGCTTGCAATACACTGGCACCTGCCAATGTCTACTCTCTAGTACTTCTATGCTTGCTTGCTTTTATATCAGTGTTTGTGACCCAAGCTTAGGTCTCCGTCTTTACCTGCTAAGCTTTCACCTTTTTCCTACAATTTAGCTTTTGAAAATCTTAAAAATAAATATTTTTTAAGTTCTGTTTTTCTTGGGAAATTGTCCAATTATTTTATATACACTTTTTCATTTTAATAAATTTATTTACTTATTAATTTGAAACATATACAGAAAGGATTGCTGTTCAGGTGCATATATGAGACATCCTATCATTTGTGGCAGCATTTATATAACTGGAAATAATTATGTTACATAAAAAAAAGGGCACAGGAAAGCAAGTACCCCATGATACCACTCATCACAGAACATGTGACAGCACATGGTTTCCAAAATCTAGGAAGAACAGGACCAGGAGTGAGATGGCAGAAGACTGACAAATTGGTAGAAAGAGATGAAAAAGGCAAGAGATTCCCGTTTGCTATTGTATAGTGGGGTGACTGTACATGTAGTGATAACATACAGTAAGGACTAGGGGCAAATGCCAATAATCCAAGCTGTCTAAGAAACTGAGACAGGAAGATTATAAATTCAAATCCAAAGGATAAGGAATGACTTGAAGGTCACTTAGTGGAATGTTGTCTCAAAAACAAAAATATGAAATGAGTGCCAAGGATATAACACTGTTGAATCCATAATGTCAGGCCTCAGGTTCAATTACCTAGTGTGGAAAGAAAAATAAAATCATCACATTGTGACTCATTAGCATATCCTATTTCTTTGTTATATATCACTTCTAAATAGGAAAACACAGTGAATACATTTTAGCTTTGTTTTAGAGAAACAAATTACTGAGAAATTACTTGATATCTAGGCAAACTCTTTCAAAATTGATTACAAGTCTATAAGCCTAACTTTCACAAAACTTACTTGAAATAAATAGGAAGACTACAGCTGGTCTCAACTTCTCTGAAAAGCTCAAATCCAGAATACAGCTGAGAAGCTGTCCAGAAAGATTTTATTACAGAGTTAGTCAACTTACATAAGGAATTTCTTCAGCTTGAAGTTAAATGAGCAAAGGAAGTTGAAGTATACTAAAGTCCTTTAAAGAAAAAGAATTATGGAACAGCATAATATGCAAAGGATACCTTGGTTTGATCTTAGGCTTGGGTTTACATTAGAAAATATTTACTTATAACTAAATGTGGATAAGTGTCATTTATATAGAATTACCATATTTGCAAGTATAAAGGTCATTTTTGCATAATAACTACACTTAAGCTTCAGAATCAGACTCCCTTCATTTAGAGATAGATCCTACGTGGAGTTACTGAGTTGCTTCCACCTTGTCAATTGGGAAATAATCTTATCAGTTGAGGGAGGGTAGTTTTGAGGAGACCAAACTTATTTATACACTTTTCTCAATAAATCACATTGTTTTGTATCAATAACAATTTATTTGCCGGAAGAGATCCAAGTTTTTGTTCTCACCAATTACACTAATGTTCTATCTAGCTCAACGTCTGCCCCTAGCTTTCCTTTTCCTCTTGTGCCTCACATATCTTGCCTTCAAAGACACTAAATGACAGTTCAGCCTGTCACCTGTGTATTATATGTATTATCTCTACTAAACATGAAATAAGTAAGCATTCTTTTGAAACAATTTATGAAACACAAGAAACATAAAAAGAAACCTGGGCGTGTTCACATATGGTTATACTATTAATAATTGAGAACCATAGATAGAATGCAAGGTGAGGATTGATCTACATGAACAAAGCTCTTTGAACAAAAAAGACTTTAGCACAGCTAGGTCGTTCCCGGATATTATGCTCACGGACACTGGGATGAGATGAGACACTGAGATGAGAGCTAGGGAGAGAGAGTCTCTGATGCTGAAAGTGTCATACCAATGATTAGAATGCAGAAGGCATCAGCTACAATGCAAGAAGACTGCGACAGGTGTGCCAACGTGAGATAACTGTGAACCCTCCCACCCCTGCACTGCTATCATTGACAGAGTCAGCAACCATCTGGATAACAGAAAGTTCATGGAGGGACTTGGGACATCATACATTATTCAATTTGAATCAACAGACCACCAAGCAATGTACAAATGGTGGAGATAACAGGAGGGTATTCAGGGTTTAGTAAAACTAAGGGTTCTCAGCTTCCCAAACCCAACACACCCAGGATAAGCTATATTTAGAGCAAACTCATTGACTACCAGTGGGGGTATATGATGCAGTATGCTGACAGGTTTGAAGGCAAATAATGGGAAAGACAAAACTTAACTCTGGTGGGCCTCAGTCATATATAGCCTTGCATAAAATAATCCTCAAATCAACAGAACTTGAATGCTCTTGAGACCATTGCTACAGTCTGATATAAAGAAGAAGAAATTAAATGAACAAATCTGATATAAACTTTCAAGAATTCTAAAATCCATGAAGTAGCAAAAGG
Source organism: Microtus pennsylvanicus (assembly GCF_037038515.1). Lineage (NCBI taxonomy): Eukaryota > Metazoa > Chordata > Mammalia > Rodentia > Cricetidae > Microtus > Microtus pennsylvanicus. The sequence continues at coordinate 99,641,020 of NC_134584.1, forward strand.
AGCTTAGGTAAATTCTAAAGGCTTAGGCAGTTTACTCAAAGAAATTATAGTCAAGAATTTCTTGAACATAAAACCAAAATGCACAACCTCAGAAATCATAGGGAATAAAAACTCTCTCAATAATAACCTAAATTAATTTATAGCAATACTAAAAAATGAACACCTTCAACAAGATGCTATAGGAATTCTCATATCTGATGAAGTAAATGATTCCTTAAAATCTTGATATTCACCTGCAAAATGAAATTATATCCATATCTCTCACCTGGCTAAAAATCAGTTTAAAAGGCCAAAGTGCAAAATTTAACATCTAGAACACCTGAAGTATGAGGTGTAAACAGATAAAACATTTCGAAATCTAGGGTATAGGTAAGAACTCTCTATAGCACATAAACTGTGCCAAGAATTGACTGATAAGATTACATGGAATTAAGAAGCTTCTGGACAATAGAAGATATCAGCAGCAGAACTGACAGAGAGCTGTAAGAATGGTGAAAACCTTGATCCAAGTCGATTTCAGATACAGTCATTGACTAACTGTATAAAGAAGTGAAATAATCACAATAAATAAACATGAATAAACAACTCCCCGTCAGTAAATAGACTGGTGAACTGACTAGACAGCTTTCAAAAACAAAATATAAGTCTAATAAATATTTTAAAATGGTAAACACCTTTAATCATCAGTGAAATGCAATGTAAAACCACACCAAATGTCTCTCTCAGTCGAGCGAGTATGATTTTAGCAAGAAAATATACAAGGACCCCCTATTAACAACACATTAAAGGATACACTTGTGCAGCCATTATGGAAATTGGCATGGTGGTTTCTTATAAAATTAAAAGTAGAACTGCCATAAAATGAAGCTCTACCAGTGCTGGGCACATATCTACAGGACTCTAAAGGCTATCATTGAGAGTCTTGCATATCTCTGTTTATTGATATTGTAGTCATAGCAAAAGGAATCTGCATGGATAGCTACAAAATAACGGTTTGGTTCAGGGCTTGAGCACTTACCCAGCATTCACAAAGCCCAAGGTTCACTTCCCAATATTGACAAAATGCCAAAATCAATCACCACCAATATAAATTTAGATGAATACATAGTGAATTTGTGGCACAAATATACAACGGAGTTCTTAAAGTTCCACAGACAACTGAAATTATGTAATCTTCAGAATAATGGATTGGACTGGAAATTATTATATTAAATGGGGTAACACATATTCAGAAAGATAGATGCTACACATTATTGTTTATAGGTTGTGAATTCCAGTTCTTGTTGTTTTGTATCTGTATTTATGTGGGTCTGAGAAAGAGCTTAAGTTATGCAGCTAGAAAGGGGATCAAGAGAGGAAAAAGAGGGCTAAGGAAGAGCATGTGTCAGTTGGTTTTGTCAACTTTTGCAAACTAGAGTCAGTTGAGAAGAAAGAAACTCAGTATAGGAACTGCCTCATTACACTATCCTGTGGGCATTTCGGGGAGGTGTACTTTCTTGATTTATGTTGATATTAGAGGTTCAGTCTACAGTGGTAATGGCCACTTTGAGCAGGTGGTTTTGGGTTGTGTAGGAACCAGACTGCGGAAGCCATGGAGAGCAATCTAGCCAACAGTGTGTCTGTGGAGTCTCAGCTTCAGTTCTTCTTCTCCAGCTTCCTGCCAGGAGCTCCTGCCCTGACTTCCCTCAGCTTTGGATTGTGAACTGAGAGTTGTGGGATGAAGCAGACTCTTTTCTTTCCTCCCCATTTGAACTTCAGCATTCATCACAGCAGAGAAGATAGCTAGAACAGCGGGCAGTAGAGTATGTGTGATATATAACTGGAAGCGAGATTGAGGTTCTTGGGAAGGGAAAGGTACAATCAGGAGATGGCAGTAGATGGAAGAGAGAAGTCGGTGGGGAATAAAGCAAATGAAATTTGCATGAAACTGACTTACTGTGACCTGTTAGTTTGTATGCTAATTAAAAACAAAAATGTGTTTAGTAAATATTTAAAAAAAAAAACCAAACCACAGAAACTGAAAAATGCAATGTAAGAAAATAAGTTTCCATATGTGTCAAACAGGAAATAATGAATTCTTAAATGCTTAGCATATTTGTACCATATGTTTTTCTCATTTATTGTTAAATTAAACTACTTTACAGAACACATAAAGCCACATTTGTTACCAAATTTTAGAATTATGCTCCCTTCTCTGTAACTAATCCTTCCCTTTAAATCCCCTATATGATTCCCCAAACAGACACATTATTTATGGTCCTTTCATTTTTGCTTATAATGGTTCCCTTGCATAATCTAGTCGGTATTTGCCCACTAAGCACCATATAAACTTTTCCTCAGATTCTCCTGCCTTCTCTCATTAAACCTTGTGTCGAAAGCTTTAGTGCACTCATCTGAATTTTTGTACCTATCCTGAAACATCTGACTAACTGATGTCTGTCAATGTTCCTAATCAATACCCAGGCTTGACATATAGCTGAAATGTCCGTCAGTTTTCATTACTACACCAATGAAGGGGATCGTAATCAAATAGAGGAATCAGAAGAAAGCCGACTCAATAAAAATGTCTGTATTCTGTTCATCTGCTTTTCTCCCCACCTCCATTGTATTTATTCCCTTTATACCTTATGTCTCTGGTTTATGCGATGTTTTTGATTCTTTTAGGAGGGACTCTTTTTATACCAAGGACTGAAATGGGTGTGTTACTCCAGGTTGAAAATATGTTATCTTGTGGTTTTTACTCAAATAGATTCATGCTAGAGCATCTCACTAAAGTTTCAAATGTTCAGAATGACTTTTTCATTTTATGTTGACGTCATTCATCTCTTCTTTCCCTGTACTCTGAGGCATACTCAACTTTAAGAAAGCTGCAGAATCTCATATTCTCTGCATTGTGGAAAGGTATGGTTCCCCGTATGAGAGACTATTATAAGGACAGACCATCCATGGAGGATCCTACTAGAGACTATGCTACTGGGCTTTGCCTCTGTAGTCTTGTTTATTATACATGTGTTATTTTGTGTTAGCTCTTCCCTAGGTGCTTTTTCTTAACACCCAAATGTCCCGGAAGAAGTGGGTTTCTTTCAATATTCCTTTAAAGCATTGCTCATGGGTTTTTGCCAAGCATTTCTCATACAATGTTTCTGTTGTCGTTGCTGTTCATCTGTCTGACTCATGAGACAATGTGTTCTTGAAAACTCAAGCCTGACTTACCCTCAGTCCTTTGTCTGCCACTTTGTGGAGCAGAATGAATGCTCCACCTCTTGTATAGCTTTGCTGCTCATTTTCCCCTTGAACTTGTTCCCAGAAGAGTTAAATCTAATCCCTGATGATAGAGATAATCTCCAATCTGTTATAATTAGAAGAAAGCCACAAAATGCTGAGTCTATTGATAATTTCTGCCTTTCCGAGTCTTTTCTTATTCAGAAGGTGGGCGCTTGGTATACTACTTTGATTATGTTACCAAGGCACACTTACCCAGATAAGTGGAAATGTCTTGCTATAGGAAGAGGAAAGAAGAATGCAAAAATGCTCATTGATCCAAATGAATTAATTCTGGTAGTAAACCATTGCACATCTTGTGTTAGATCTCTCATTGAAGAATTTTAATTAGAATAGCAAGGGGTTTAAACAGCCTTGTATCTTTCTACCTAAATCAGAGGTTCTCAACCTTCCTACCATTGTGACCTTTTAATATAGTTCCTCATCTTGGGGTGACCTCCACTCATAAAACTATTTTGTTGCAACTTTATAACTGTAATTTTGCTGCTGCTATGAATTGTATTGTAAATAACCAATATGTAGGTTATCTGGGACTACAAACCACAGGTTGAGAACCATTGACCTAAATCTTTATGATATATGATCAACAAATTACCTATAAAACTTACACATTGTTGTTTCTTCAAAGCTAGAGATATAGGTAGTAATAAAAAATTGCCATTTTGATAGATTTTACATTTTACCTTTACAAAATTCTTTTGAGTTTTCAAATGTAATGATAGTTGCACATTATACTCAACATCCACTCACCCCAGGAACAGGAGATTTCAGTCACATATGTCTTTATTATTCATCAACCACTCTTTGAATGCCCACTTCATCCTCATTATAGGACAGACACCAAACTGTAAGATGGAGGAGGAGGCTGCTTGTTCGTCCTGGCCTCCCAGAACCAAAATAATCAAACAGAAATTATATTAATTAAAATACTGTTTGGCCCATTAGCTCTAGCTTCATATTGGCTAACTCCTACATCTTAATTTAACCTATCTCCATTAAACTGTGCATCACCACAAGGTCGTGGTCTACCAGCAAAGTTTTAGCATGTCTATCTCCAATGGTGGCTCCATTGCCTCTCTCCAACTCTGCCTCTTTTCTCCCAGAATGCCATTTAGTTCCCTTCTGCCTACCTAAGTTCTGCCCTATCAACAGGCCAAGGAAGTTTCTTTATTCATTAACCAATAAAAGCAACACATAGATAGAAGAACCTCCCACACCAGCAAGAGCTACAGAAAAGTTAATCCTTCTTTGTAAATGCTCAAATCAAATACTTTGACATGTTTAGAACCTATGAGTAGCCAAGTGGCTTTTTTTCCCCTTTAAGTTAGTCAACAAATTGAATTGTGCACTCCTCATGTTCTGATGTTCCTTTGATTTCTAGATTTATCTTTCTGAGTCAAGAATGAAAAACAATATAGATATTCTTTAAAATTGTATATAGCCAGAAATATGTTTTCTCATATGAAAATTTGGCCTGGAAATAGAATCCATTGTGGAAATCGCTTCTTCTCCCCAGTTGCCAAAAGTGCCTCATAGCAGGAGTGTGACCCCAGTGAAAGATATATTGAGTATGTGTGAATGAGCTCACTAGGGGTTGGTGTGAAACAGCTGTGTGATTTGGGAGCCAAATTTTCAAGTAAAAAATAAAACTAATGGGACAGTTAGCATAGTGGAAAAGAAACTGATAGAAAAGAAATATATAACTGATTTTCTGTCACTGGTGGATAGTGAGGATGTTTCAGCTAATATAGAATCCAGTCACTTTCTTTGTCAGCTATGACTTGGGCTCTGTCTCTGTTCTACTCTAGGAAGACCAAGGAGACATAAATTTTCCTACTGTTTGTTTTCTATTTCTACATGTTCTGTTTATAGATCTTTTGTCTTATATTTTCTTTTTGTCTTGAGACAGTGTCTCACTATGGAGCCCACACTGGCTTAGAATTTCATGATTCTCTTGCCTCAACCACAGCTGTTCAATTACATACATATTCTGCTACCTTACTCTGTTCATTATATTTTGGGAATTTGATCACATTTACTCCCCAAGTCCTCTAACATCAACCCCAAAATCTCAACCCACTAAATTTTTTGACTCCTATATTCAAATCATTGATCCCAGTTTGTGCTGCCCAAATACCGTTAATTGTGGGACCGGCCCTGGACTGTGGTCAATACCTGCCATTCCCTTCATGAAAACAGACACTTCATCTCCAAGCAGCTATCAATTGATAATATTGGTTGGGACTGATAGGAGTAGAATTCTGTGTCCCAGACCTATCGAACATGCCAGGATTTTCTGGACCGAGTTTATATAGGTTTTGCACACGAGATTAATTAAGATTGTGATGATTTTATTTTGAGGCTTCCATATTGTGTATAGAAAACAGTGTTTCTTTTTAATCAACTCTCTTTTGATGATCCCTGAGTCTTGGGGTCAGGGCTGTGATATAGATATTTTCTTTAGGATTAAATATTCCTTAGTTTCTTCCTCTGAACATTGATCAATTGTAGGTCTCTGTCTCGGTTGCCATGTCCTACAAGGTAAAGTCTCTCTGATGAGGGTTGAGAGATGCCCTAATGTAAGAGAATATCAATAAGTCATCAGTAGTTGTCGGAGTGTCCATTTGAAAGAATAATATGCAGTATGTTATCCCCAGGGTCAATGAGATATTTAGTTTCAGGTTCTTGGCCCCAATAATGAAGGATAGCAGCTATGAATTCTGTCTCATGGAGTAGGTCTTAAACACAATCAAAAAGTGTTTGATTATTTTCATCCCTTTCAGGCAATCATTTTAGTGTTGAGTAGGACAGTTGCCAGGACATTGGCAATGGTAGTGCACAAGCTCACATCTGGATAAGGTGCTGACTACTGCTTTCCTCAGGCATTGTGCTTTCTTCCTTCAAGCACTGTGAGTGCTTATCAGAAGGGATGAGACTTCCATGTCATTATCGCCTTGATTTTATGACGGAAGTATGTGACATTCAGTAATAGGACTTCGCTGCCAATTATCTGGATGGGTTACTTCTATCAGTAAACATGTTTGGAATTTCATTTAGTGTCGCAGGAAGATATATAATTGTCATGCTAATAAACTTTTTAAAAAGAGGTTACAGAGATGGAAAGGCTTAAAATTCATAAATGCAGGACATGAAGTAGGGAAAGAATTGTGATGGGGATTTGGGGGAGAGTTGTAAGGAGTGGCAGGGTTTGATATAATCAAGGTACTTTGTGTTTATGCATACACATATACATCCTTTTCAAAAAGTAATTAAAATCGATTTATTTGCCACTCTGATTTGCTACACACAATACATATATAAATATATGTATCAAATTATTACATTGAACCTCATATATATAGATAATTGTACAAGTAACATTTTGAAGAATTAAAATCAAACTTCAAGGGAGGCTAATATAAATTTATGTGGCTTTTATTTAAAATGTCTTTTTGGTCATACCAAAACTTTATTATAATCTTGGTGAGATTATATTATTATTCTAATTTTATAGCTTATAATGTTGTAGGTCAGAAAAATTAAAATTAGTAGAAGATTTAGAAGTGTATACTATAATGATACAATATGGAAATGTGTTCCTGTACTTTAGATTCTGCTCCTGTGTTTATACCTGTCTTTAATATCCCTAGGTATATCTATCTAGCTGTCTGTGATAGAAAATGAGAAAGAAAGAAAACAGGAATAATTGGAGGAGAAGAATGAAGTCTAATGAAAATTGTTCGCTTGATTTAAAAATACCAAACCAACATGCAAGTCACTATAAAGTTTTACCAATACTGTTTATGCTAGCATTTTCCAAGCCATGATAGCTCATTTTACTCATCTGAAATCCATTAATCTGAAAACTTTATGACTGATTTGCTTTTATCTGCTCCTCCTGACAATTTAAGATAGCTCTCAACTAGATGGCAACAGCAGTTCCCCAAAATTATTCTAGAAATGCAGACATGGTAGCAGCCTCTCCAGCCTTGTCATCCTAACATGGTTATTTAACTGTCTAATCATTCTGTCAGTTCAATGGATGGTAGGCAGGAAAAAAAATTGCCAAATTAAGGGACTAATATCTAGACACATCTGATGAAGCCCCGATTTGGCATCAAAATTAGTCTATTCATCATTCATGTTACCAACAAGAGATGCATTTCCTGTACTAATGTTGCCCCCTCTTCATGACCCCTTTGCATTATCCATGCAAATCTGCCTATCTCTGTGTTTACTTTTATTTTTTGCTTAAGTGAAAGAAATAAAATATAACTGTAAATATAAAAATACAAAGATTTAAAACCCATAAGTGCCTTAAAATGATACAATTTTTTTTTGTTTTGGTTTTTCAAGCCAGGTTTCTCTGTAGCTTTAGAGCCTGTCTTGGAACTAGCTCTTATAGACCAGGCTGGTCTCAAACTCACAGAGATCTGCCTGCCTCTGCGTCCCGAGTGCTGGGATTAAAGGCGTGCGCCACCACTGCCCAGCTAAAATTATACTATTTTTGCTTAAATTTTATCATTGTGTGTAGGTTATAATAGTATAGTAGAAAGTAGTATAATAGTAGAAATTAATTGGAAGAATACACATCCAAATTCTGTATGTTGTGGAGTAGAAGTGCTTTTAATTATACTATTAATCATATATTACTTTCTAATTAATATAGGTTGTTATTTAAATGATACAAGCCTTGCCATCAGTCAGGTCTGTAGTCTGCCATTAAGTTCTCCGAGACCTTATGAGGGAATTTAATTTCTCTGCTGCTTTGTACATGAAACTGGTTGTATGTTTGCATCAGTTTTGAAAATGCTGTATGAGCAAATGAGAGAGAAAACTGTGGAAAAAATTGTACATTAAGTTACCTCTTTTCTTACTACCCTCAGCAAATGGTATGCACACAAACACACACACCACCACTACCATGACCACCACCACCATCACCCTCAATCCTAACCCTCTTATTCTCTAGGCACTAGGAGTATCTAACTACATTGAATGCTAACTACTAGGAGTATCTAATTAGGTTGAATACTAGGTACTAGGAGTATCTAATTAGGTTGAATGATATTATATTCTACTAAATTTTGCCTTTTATGTTAAGTCATTTTCTCAGCTAGATTCAAACCTCTGGGTAGCAAGTTTAGAACAGTGAATTGTATTATCTGTTGCCATCATTCAAAGAGACATGAATAATTAATTCAGACTTAGGAATAACAGTCCACTAAAAGGCAGTATATTCCTTAATAACATGATACAGACTGAGAAATTTGTTTGGTAATATATATTTATGTGTGTATACGAATATGTATGTAACAAAAAAGTAATGTAAAGAAGAGTATAAATTTGGAAGTGAGTCAAGAAGAAACTTTGGAGAGAGGAAAGAGGGGGAAATGATGTAATTATGTTATAAATTCAAACATAAATAAATAAACAAATAAACAGAATTTCATTATTATGTTTAGTATGTGCAATGTCCTGGGTAAAATTTTCCTTTTTCCCCTCTGTTTTTTGTTTTGCTTTGTTTTTCACAAATGTACGACATGAAACACCTTGATAAAATTAAACATTAACGTATATTCAATGCAAATGATGAAAATAAAAAATACAAATATGATGAAAAAGATAGAATTTTTTCCAAATGTTAGCACTAGGCATGACTGTCGTAAACATTTAGTGGTCATCTCCAGGTATTCACTCTCTGTATGGATATATAGATAAGAAAATAGTCAGGGCACTCTAAAGACACTATAAAGCTTTTAGTGCCCTGGGGAATCAGCTTGAGCATCAGGATATCTGTGCTCTGCTCCTACATTGTATTCTCATATTAAATGGTTATTAATTATGGACTGATCTGTTAATATTTAAAGTATGACCTATTTAATTAACTATTTAATATCTGTTAATATTTAAAGTATGGTCACTAAAGTCCCATTTTGTCCCCTAAGAACATATTTTCTCTTGCAACAAATAAAGAATAATTTCAGTAGAGAAGGATTATATCCTATCAGATTCTAATACAGATAAAATTAAGTTTTTAAACCACTTGTAGTTCTAAGATTTTGTTCACTTTGATGCCAGGCTATTCCTCATGCATGTTATCCATTACTATGTTTTAAATTTAATTTATTGCTCAAAATATGTGTTTGAAAAATAAATTAGGTATAACAAAAATAAAAATTTCAGCATAATTTTGCATTTTACAATTTCTCTGCTATATATAAATCTATGTATAAATTACCTAACCATACAGTTTAAAGGGTTGTAATCAAGGAAGGAAATTGTACTATTTGTGTTTAAATTAATTCTGCCTTTGTGATCAATACAGAAACCATGAAGACTGTTTCTTCCTCTTTTGTTTCAAACTGTGTTTAGTTTTCTTATATACATTCCAGTACCCTTGAACCCATCTGATTATGCAATAGTGACACCAACCATAGGCAAGGCCCTCTTACCTCATTTAACATTTGAGAAAGTCTCCCACATGCTTGCCCATAATCTAAGAAATCCTTCAATTTAGTTTCCTTCTCAGATAACTGCAGTTCATCCTTCACCGACAAACTAATCAAGTCAGGGTCTTGACTGAACAAGAGACAATGTGTAGGTATGCATCGCTACTCTTGAAATACAAAAAATTATATATGTATGTATATATGAAATAATATATATACGAAAGTGCATTCTTAACATTCAGTCCACATAGATAGGTGCCAAATTTGCTGATCTTTTATTTCAGTGTTAAGATTCAATTCAAAAACCATTGCAGAAAAAGTTTTGACAGAGTAAGCAATATGTAAGGAGAATTATTAATTTTATAACATGATTTAAAACATATGAAATAACTTCCAGTGTATGCTTTCTTCAATTCCTGTCTGTTTATTGCATAAATAAAGTTGTTCAACCTGACTATTTGGAGTAATCACTGATGACAGAGGATGGAGAAAGGATACATTTGGCCCTGTGTGCCCACTGAAGCCAACCAACGTCATTGAAGTTCAAAGTCTGATGGATGGTGAGCCCTTGAGAGACATAGAATATTATTGCAAATTGTTTCTTCCTTTTCACATCCCATGCATTCTTTCCATGTTCAGTTTCCTCCTGAACTTTCAAGTTTTGTCACTGGTAGTCTCATGAATATATTATTTAAAGCCCTGAGATTTTTAGCAGCCTCCTGATAATCTATCACCTTGGGAAAAGGCAGGAAAAATGCATGAGTATACGCTGGGCAAACTCCAAGGACAGATAAAGGATTTACCTTTTATTTTCTTTTGTCCACAAATAAAATTGATGCATTTAAGATGCAGAAATTTTTGCTGGTGAATACCTTTTGAGAAAGTGTATGTGGCTTGAAATCCCTATGAATAAAAAGAAACACCCCAAAGCTTTGGTAAATTATTCCATTTCCCCTACAAATTACAGAATTAATAGATTGAGATTAATGCTGATAAATATATAGACCCTGTTGTTGAAGATTTGACAGTTAGTGAGTTTGACTCCTGTTTAAATTTGACTTTACCTTCTGTGGAAATGCGTCAAAATGCTAATCCAGATACTCGCTTCTTGCTCCATTTCTATTTAAGCATGTTATCATTGAAAATTCCTGGGTCCTCCATTTGTCATTGAGAGTAACCCTCTGAAATGGCTTTTGGTAAGACAGTTAGTTACCTGTATATGCATGGTACCTAAGTTTGATGCACAAAAATGCCAAATAGAGTGATTACTAACGTTGGGACAATGGAGACAAGAAGACTCTAATTGTAGAACTTAGGGTCAATGAGAGACCTTTTCTTAAAGTGGACAATGATTTTGATATATGAGGTTGTATTACAGTGTCCGCAGGCACAGTTATATGAATGCATATTAAATGGTGAACCCATGTGCACACACATTAACATGTGCACGTATGCACAAAATTCACACACTGAATTCTAATATAAAGATTTTTTTTAGTTCCAAAAACTCACTTGGCTATGTCTTATTTTATTCAAACTATATTTGCCTTGTTCCTTTTTTTAACTTAATGAAGCTCCAGAGGAAGAAAGAAACACGAGTATTTTGTAAGTGTGAGAGATTAATTCAAAGGTGGCATTCTACTCCATGTAGTTTTCTAGCCCTATATATTTAATGGTGCCAAAAATAAATCATGTTCTTATATTCATAAAATGCATCCCAGACAGATTAAATCTGCAAAGATTAAAAAATAAATCATTAATAAATGTAATGTCTTAAGTATTAAAATAAGTTGGGTTTAGGAACAAAAGAAATCATGTTCTTCGAAGAGTTATGTTTTAACAGAAAAAAAAATCTGGTAATCATTTAAATCTAGTAATAGCAGTTGAAGGTCTAGAAACAAGATAGACTTAAGGGTATAACAAACCAAAAATAATGGATGTTTTTTGTCCCTAAGATGCATTATCTGTTATCTATCTACGTTACTTTTCTAGTCTCTGTAACTGAATTACTCATTGATTGGTCACATACCAGAAAACCAACACTGGGAGGCACTCATCTCGAACAGAGATAGTAATGCAGTTTCGGAATGGCCTTTTGCCCTCTGTTGGGAAAAAAAAAAACTGTCTTAGCTATCCATCTGGGACAAAAAAAAAAAAAAAGAACCCTGTCAACCATTATCAAAATGATTTCCTTAAGAGCCATTTAACAAGATTCATTAATTTAAAGAGATTAAAAACAGTCTTATTAAAGGACATTTTGACAGGGAAAGGGGGTTATAAAAAAAGCTGCTAAGCAGCCGTCTCAACTCTTATCAAAGATGCTGCAGAGTTCTGAGCAAAGTCTTCATTCAAAGTGAAGTTCACGATCTGATTCTATTAATAGAAGTCTTCAAATGTAACAGAAAATAAAGTTTGCGGTCGTTCAGAGTACTAACAGTGCTACTTACTGGATCACAGAGCTTTCTGTGTTCCCCGAGGGAAGATTTCCAAAAGAAATGTCAAGGACAAAGATGGAAGGACAAGCCCACACATGGGGGACAGCCTAAGAAGCCTAAATATTTCAAACAAGGACAATTACTTCTGTTGATCCTGGAGTTGAACCCAGGCATTTGCTTATGCCAGGCTAACCCTCTAGCGCTGAGCTAAAACTCCATATCTGGAACTAACTTTTAATCAACTACCCAGTGTGTTTTCATTCCCAACTAGCTTGGAGACAGCAGTAGCTTACTTAGAGATTTTTATTCCTACGTTATATATATATTACAAGGGTGCTGTACTGAACTGTACCTACTTTAAAACAATATTTATACTTTCTATAATATGGGACAACTACAAGAATATAAGATATATTGGAAAAATTGCCTAAGAAGATCAATCAGAAGATGATTTTAATTTAGACACAAATATAAACAAGTGTATGAAAAAAAGAGAAATATTAACCACATTTATATATACCCCAAATACAAGCATTCAGATTGCACAATACAGACATACAGCAGCAGAGTTAAAGATGTATTGATATTCAACACATTTCCTAAATAACTTATCACTGGTTAAAATAAGGAAAAGGCTCTGTGCATTGGATTTCCTGGAAAATAGATACTGATACAAATGAAAAAATACAAGTAGTTTTGCAGGAGGGGGTTCATAGATGGTTTCAGAAGATTACAAAGGAAGGAAGAGAGGCATCTAAGTTATTTTTCTTGTGGAAAGACAGAAAAGTGGGAGTGAGACTGTACAGAGAAATTTCCGACTGTAATCTAAGCTTGGAAGTCTCTTGGATAACCAAGGAGGCAGGAGTATAGCATTGATTGCCCATTAAGTGAGGTTCAGTTTAGATAGAATCGATCAGGACACATTGTTTGTCTTGGACTAAGTCTTCGGTCAGGGTGGCTCCTGTGGACTACTGTTTTAAGAAGAGGATCCAGACAGCACTCTTAGCTGTAGACTGATGGTCAGCTAATACTCCCCTTGCTCTGAATAGAAAGATCTCTATTATAGAGAGATATTTATGAGAACAGAAGATAAAATTGACCAGGAACTTGAGTAGAGCAAATCCTGAAACTAAGCCTTTGTTTCTTTGCTACAAGTTGGTAATGCACCCAACATGGTGATGCAAAAAGAGAGGCAGAGCCCCAATGTATCTACGTGAGTTCAAGGGCAGCTTGGTCTACAAAGTGAATTGTAGGGCAGCCAGGGCTACACAGGAAAACCAGAATCTCAAAAGACAAACAAACAAACAACAACAAAAACAAGGAAAAGCAAAGCAGAACAAAACAAAACAGCAAAAAGTTATGGCTTTATTGGCAATGTCCTACTGAGTGCCTGAGATGCCTGATGTGTTTATCCAGTGTCTTTGATCCTGTGCTGGCCAAAGGTCAGGAATGCCAGAAGGAAGATGGTTTCTCTGGTCTCTCCTGACCTAAATGAGCATGTCTGATTAAAAGGTATGCCTGTGGATGTGACCAAAGGATACATGGATCCCTTACGGTTGAGCCAGGAGGAATGAATACCTCATAGTCCTCCCCATGTCTCATTTCAGTTTCTGCCATAATTCCCATAAGAAGCTCCTAGAGAAATATTCAATGAGTTCCACCCGTAACCAGGAAGCTATTTGCAATTGTTTCCTGCTAGGAAATGAAAAGTAGTTCTCTCCAATGGAGTGCCACTGGCTATAACAATTATACTTCAAGGCAGGTCCTGTGCACATGCATAGTGGCCAATGTGAAAATGGACTTCAGCATTTTTAGTGTAACTTTTCTTTAGTTTCGTTTCAGTATTTTCTTTATCCTATTTTGTTGTTGTTGTTAGTTTGCTTTGATCTACACATTTTTTAAGAAAGAATGTCAAGTTTGGGAGGTGGGGAGTGGGGAGGACCTGGGAGCATTTGAGAGAGAAAAAACAATACAACAAGAGTATTATAGGAAAAACTAATTTTAAATAAAGTAATTAAAAAGAAAAAAAAGGATAACAATTTTAGGATACCACATTTCTGGGTGCATCTTCTGTGTGGGTAAGCTTTATCTTCTTTCTCTTAAAATCTGATCTGTGAGTCTATAATAAAACTCTGCTGAAATCATCTTCTCTTTGCATAGATAAGCAGGGGCTTGTGTACTTGATTCTGAAAATATTATCTAATGACCTAGGTTCTACCTACTCAACTCTTCCTTGTTTAGGTATCAAATCTTATCCTCAGACTTTCTAAAGCCCCCTTCGCCCACCTTACTTTCGAAGTCTCCTGTTACTAATTTGGTGCCACCCATGTGCCATAGCTTGATAAGTGACTATTAAAATTGCTTTGTGAGGAAAGGTTATGTCTGCCTTCTTTATCAAGTTCCCGTGCTGTGCACACACTAGATAGCAAATACTGCATATTGAGCTAATCAATATAAAATGGATTTGTGGGTTTTTTTTTGTATTTTTTTGTATTTTTTTTGGTTTCTACAACTTCCTAAGGTGAGCAATTATTTATGCTCCTAAGGTTTCTAAATAGAATGCCATTAACACCTTTCTTTTTTAAATATTTTTGAAATCATAGTATAATTACAGCATTTTCCCTTCTTTATCCTCCCCCCCAAACACTCCTATATACCCCTCCCATTTTACTTGAAATTAATAACTTCTTTTTCATTAATTGTTATTGTATACAAATATATACATACATTTATATTCTTGAATATAATCTGTTGTCTTTACAATGTTACTTTTACCTATGTTTTCAGGTCTGACCATTTGTCAATGAAAAATAAAGTTGCTCTTCCCTAGGGGAGACCAACTCTTCTGCTTGTAGCTGTCCTCAGTTGTCTATAGTTCTTTGTGTAGGGTTGAAACCTCATGGGTCTTTCTTTTCCTGTTAAGCCTGGCCTATCCATTTGGTGTCATCCTTGTTTAGTTCACCCAAACATGAGCTATGCATTAGGAAGTCGTGTCGTTAAAGAATTGTGAATGTATCTTCTGACAACACAAGGAGACTGTCTCAGTGCAAGGAGAATCTCCCTGGAACCTCTTACTCTTACAATCTTCTCTGTCTCTTTTTCTGCAAGGTTCCCTGAGACTTAGGTATGGGAGTGTCTAGTAGATGTATCCACTGGGCCTGGGCTCCACCATTCTATATTTCAATTGGTCATGGTTTCCTCGAGTGGTTTCAGACATTTGTTGCAAAGAGTACAGAAAGTTTATTTTTTATAACTTCTTAATACTAGAAAAAAGTCATGGTTGTGTAGTGACCATATATCATATCCCAATCGATATATATAAATATGTTTAAAGCAAGTACTTTCCAAGTTCAAGTAAAGAACCTGGGACTCTGTTCAGCTAAGTAATTCACTGAAGGTCACACAACTTATAAATAACTAAGACACTGTAGCCAATCACCTGACTGAAAATGCATGTTTCTATGCCTAATCTGATGCAGAGTTTCTTAGCAATCCTTAGAAGCTCACTTCTACATAAACCACCTTTGCAAACTCAGCCTTGCTTCTTATTTAGAGTAGTCTCTTGCAAATTATAGTTTAATAGAGAAGGTCCAGGTTGCTGATAGTTGGTCTGGATTGCATTTATAAAAGTCCTTAAGCTGAGGCTAGGTTGATGCCCTGCTACTTTGTAATATTAGAGGGTCAGGAGCGGCTAGGCACACATAAATATAGATAAATTGCTACTTAATAGTTCTAGGCAGAAATCATTCAAGAAAAAGATATCTGATCCTTGAAGGTAACTCAGCTTGCCTCTCAGCAATAGATTGCTAGGATTCAGAATTTTAAAGTGTCAGTTCCTGTCCCTTTACCCTGCCTATCTCCCTGCTCCCTTCTTTGCACTGCCTACTGTATATCCCTTTCCTCCTTTTTCCAATGTATGACAAAATGTCCTTCATATTTACTTCCAAACCAAAAGCTGTGTGGGAATAAAACTTGCATTAAAAGATTTTGAAATGGATACCAATATTACTACTTTAGCTAAAAAATAGATGTAGTAATTAAATAATATTAACAATATGTGATGTGATCCTTGGCATGTGGGGGTGGGGGACAGAAATGGAATTACCTAAATATTCAGTAACACCATGAGAGAAATGAGTCTATAAGTGAGTCAGTGGTAACAGTTAACATAGTAAACTCCAGCATTATGCCATAGTCATGATCACACCAAGATTAATTCTGAATAATGCCTATGTTAAACAAGTGATAAAGTATCAAAAACAATGTATTAGATATATATTCAACACTCAAAATAAGTGTACTCTTTCCACTCATAAATGCTGTTGGACATTGCTATTCGAATGTTGGTTGGACCTCAGGAATTTTTTTAATAAGAATTTAGACTTTTAGCATTTACAACATCTGCCTTGTGCTCATACCTTACTGGTTTTCAGCAACACAATGATGCATAAGGTAAAACAATAATAATAACAGTCTAGGCAAGAGATGTGAACTGTACGTCATGTGTGATGATGTACTCTTGCAACATTAAAACATGCAAGTAGGAGGCAAGAAGATGCCAAGAGGGTTAGGACATCTTAGTCTATACTGTTATTTCCAGACCACATGGCTGTAGAGTGAGATCCTGTTCCAGAATGAGGAGTGAGGACAAAAGTGAATTGTAATGGTTGGAGTCTAAGTTCTGCATTCAAGTTAGACATAGAAAAATAAATAAAAACATTACCGGGATTACCCTGCAATGTATATGCATATGACACACACTTATATGTACATATATACACTTATAATGAATGGATTTGTTAGGTTGTTGACACAGTAGGGGCTAGGTTTTACAACAATAGTTACCTGCAAATGAGCCAGATAAGAAACTCAATGTTTCAGAAGTCCCAGTGCAGCTCTAAAATCCTTGGAAGTCCTTGAAGAGTTGAGGTGTTGAACCTACACTGAAATACTGAAGTTGTCATGTGAAGTCACCAGAAGAGTGCAGCCTGTAATTGACACACTGTCTCTCTCAGGGAAGAGGGGAAAGCAGCATGGATGCTGTCCTTTGGAAGGTGCAACGCAGTCATCTAGGGAGAAACACACACACACACAACACACCTTCCTTCTCTCTCTCTCACACACACACATACACACTCACATATACACACACACATACACTAACACACTCACTCACACACACATACTCACACACATACACATGCTACATCAGTCCTAAATGTCTTTTAATTCTATCAAGTAGACAACAAAGCATTCTAGCACTGGTATAAGAGGCTAAAATACTTCAATAACACTTTGATTACTCTTGGACATCTTGAACAAGATCAAGTAGCAGATACATTTGGAAACTCAAGAGTGAATTAAGATTATCCTTAGGCTGGGTCCTGAGCCATCCCCTCCCCCTTTTTTTCTGCTTCTTAGAAACAGAAGACAGAAAATGAGAAACCAAAAAACCAAATATTAGATGTAAGAGAGAACTCTAGGCTCCACTTTTAGTACCTGATTGTTTGAGTCTAGAGTGAAGCACATATCTTTTTTTTTTTTAACACAGGCTTATGAAGTCATAATGACAGACATCAAGAATTCACAGTGTGAGAAACTACAATAAATGTCATGGCTTAAGAGCAGGCAAATGATTCTCAGGAATATTTCATTATACATGTGCCCACCTCTAGGCAGTCACACTAAATGAAGAAGAACTCAATACTTTAACTACAGTGTTTTTATATTACTTACCCTGGGTGTTTTCAGACTTGAATTGTTATGACTTTTTATTGCATGTATATGTTCTCTAGTGCAAAGAGGGATGCATTTTATTTATCTATGCTTTTTAAAACACTCTTAAGTCCACACACATCATCAGTCACCAATAAATAGGTGATGAAAGAAAGTAATGTTTTATATCTCTTCTGATGATTTTTCAAAGAGACCAGAGGTAATAGACAAAGCCAGAAACCTGAATCAATCAGCATGAGGGCCAACAAGATAGCAACTATCCATTGGCTGTGTATACATGTTCAGATGATATGGTAAAATACCAAATATGTATCAGTGATACATATTCAGATGATATGATAAATATCAAAACAAGAGCACTTTGTAAAGAACGAATGAAACAGAGTAACAAAAAAAAACATTTTAATATTTGTTTTTACTTCTTAATTTCTGAAGGTTGCCTTTCATCAGATTGTATCTGTGCAAAGTCCCTATAAACAATAAACTTAAATGTAAGTTAAGGGAAGGAGGATATCAAGTTTGCAGTGAATAGGTGTTTGGAGGTAAAGCAGATGTCAGAAAGAGACAGATGAATACCCTTTGTTGCTTGAAGGAAGGTTGCATTATTTGCTTTCCTATTCTGAAATAACTAACATAAAGCAAAATGATTTTACATAATCCAGTCCATGACAGACACAGTTCCTTTTTTATTTTTTCAAATAAAGTGTCTGTATTCAGACCTCAGGGAGACTTTCAGTAGGACCTCATCAGGGGACTCAGTTGAACAAACTTTTTATCTTGTGAATAGAAAGTTCATCTACCTCGAATGGGCAAGGGAGTCACACTCTCCATTGAGAACATACCCACAATGATTTGTAGACGCCCATGAGGTTCTACCTATAAAAAGATACCAGAAATTCACAATCCGCTACAGTAGGAGGCCAAACCTGAGACATGTAGGGGTATATCTGAGGTGATGCTATGATTGAAAGAATAGCTCAGAGAATACAAGTAGAAAACCTCTGGATTAAGTCTGGACAAATGGCCACACAGGCCATAAGATGTGGTAGAATATGGCCTGGAGTAAGAGGGTATGAGATTTATTCTGTTTGCTTATCAGAAGCTATCAAAACTTCACTGTAGCTGAAAGAGTTTTGCTGTGTGAGAAAATGGCAGTTTTAAGATCAGGTGGCTCAAAATCCACATCTCAACAATCATCCTTCCTCATTTGTTTGATGATCCTCAGACTTTAAGCAATTTTTATCCTTGAATTTAATACTTTGTGTTAGAGATATCTTCCTTTCAACTATAATGTTTTTCTTTCTAAAAATATGAGTAGGGGAGGTCAAATTATACCTAGCATAAGTAAAATAATAACACATATGCTATAACTCCCAAGTGTAGATTATAGGCATTCATGATTCCTAATAATTCTTCAAATTGACTTTATAGAGTCGCCTACACACACAGACACAACACACATACACATACATATACACACAGATATACTGGAAGGATATGTACACATACATATATGCACATATATATTTGGATGTTATGTTTAATTATTTATTTTAATTTTAATCATATTTTATTATTCCTTTTAATTTTGGAGATTATAATATAATTACATCATTTCTCCCTTTTTTCCTCCCCTTCAAACCCTCCTGTATCCTTTTCCCTGTTTTCTTCCAAATTTATGTCCTTCTTTTTCACTAAGTATTGTTGCATAATTTCTTTATCTGTGTATGCAAATATATTCCTAAACACATAAATATAACTTGTTCATTCTGTAAAATGTTACTTGCATGCATGTTTTCAGGGCTATGTAGTATTATATAACCAGGAGTTTTTCACAAAACTAAATTTTAGAAAGACTTGAAATATATTCACCTTTATAGTTTTAAATTTAAAATTAAACAGGAGGTGGTAAATATTGGAAAATCTGTGGCTATGATCTTTGCTTCACACTCATACATGTAGACAATGAAGAAAAAATAGGAGAGGCGTCATGGTTACTTTTGATGTGCCTGGGGGTACAGTTAGATGTTTTAGTCCCTCTGGCTACTGTTTTAGAAAAAAAAAATGTTCAAGATTATCTGTCCTAAAATGCTGCCTGACAGGGAGTTTTGTGAGATTCACATACATGACAAGTGTTCCACACCACTTATGCTGTGAGTGCTTCTTAGAATGCTGCATTTATAAAGAATATGGTACAAGCATCCTTGTTGCAGAATATGGGTTAAGGGAAGACGCTTGCTTTATATTAGACACTGGAAGGCTGTCATCAGATACAGCTGTAAGAGAAGATGCTGTGGAGAAAAGCAGAGTAGTTTTTCACATAGAAGGGAGACACCTGATTTTGCTTGATGTCCTGAACTCTTTAGCCATAAGAGATCCCTGGGCCTTAGCTCATCGGGTTTGAGTCAGTAAGGAGAAAGGAGCATGAGGGTCAGAGCTAAGTATTTCAGTTTAAATCTCAGATTCCCCATTTAAGAGCTCTTCTGGTGAGCAAAAGCTTAACATTTTTGTGCTAAAGATGTAGCTTATGCTTGCATGAAGTAGCTGGGCCAGTTTATAAGTATACACTGTTTCGAATGGAGCTGCCTAGAGTTTGTATGATCGTATCAGATTGGCTCCCTCTAGTTCTAGATGGGCTTACCCATCTACGCTTGCTATCTTGTTTCCTGGATCTGGGCAGATTATGTAAACTCTCTGCTTCAACAGTGTCTTATGCAAAGTGATAATGGTGGTATTAGATATACTGCTCCAAAAAAAAGGTCATATGTTATTGGTGACAGAATGAGTGACAGAATGTTGGAATTTATGTTTTTATTTGGCAGCAATATTCTACTGCAATCTTATCTGTTAAAAAGCACAACAGCAAACAAAAAGCCAAAAATATATAGATGATAGATAGATAGATAGATAGACAGACAGACAGATAGAACAAAAGCCTAAAACTACCACCACTGATAGTACCAAATCAAAACAATGGTATTTAATTCTGAAGTATTTAGAGTTAATATCAAGGCCAAAAGCCAATATTTAAGGCCAATATTAGTTTCCTCACCTTCATAAATGTGTATTTTATGGATTTTGTTTTTGCTTTTCTTTATTTCAATGAAGGGACATTAACCTTTCCCCAGAGCCTGGCAGAGAATCTGATTATTTTTTTTCCTCCAGAGTAATTTCTAGTGTTATCATGATCCATTCAGCAAACAGCGTTTGGCCACTTCAGAAGCTTTTTCCCACTTCCATGTAAATGGTATGATTAGAAGTGAAAGGTAATCTTGAGTGCTGCCATGTTATGACATTAAAATAAAATAGTAATTCAATTGTTAGCCACCCCTCACAAATAACTATTCAATTCACTTGTGTTTAATACCTCAGCGTCCTTGCATGCCTTTTCCTTTTGAAACACAAAGCAGTATTGATTTCTCTTGATAACCAACTAAAAGTACTTTGAGCACTTTTATCATTTCATTATCTGGGAGCAAATAAGGAAAACAACGGGCAAAAAAATGAGAAACAAGTCGATGGGTTCTTTTTATCCTTTTCCACACACAGTTCAAGTGTAAAACAGAGTAACTTTTTAAATAAATTTGAATGCCTTTGTATTTGAAGATGTCTGGGTCACCATCATGAAAGGTAACAAGTCAGAGGGAACAATTGTATGTATAAATGGAGAGTCCCCTGCACATTTGTTTGGTAGGACTGCTGTAACAGAATACCTTAGACTGGAAAGCTCAAGCAGAATAATTTTTTGCTCATATTTCTGGATCCAAATCAAAGATATCTACAAAATGGGATCCAGGTTGGATATTGCTGTTCTCTCCCCATGAGCTCAAATGCACCTCCCACTGGTTGTATGGTTCCTTGTGTCGCTTCTTCACATGGAGATACTAATCTGCTGAAATAGATTTCCTCCTCTAACAACATTCTGTAAACTTTATTAGTTTCTAAATATCCATTCAGCCCATGAAAACACCTAGCATCTAGGTGCCAAACACATGTATTTTAAGGTGTAGGATTGGAAAAGGATGATACAGTCCTTACCCCTAGTATTACAGCCAGTTTTGACTGGCCATGGAAATATCAGAAAATAATGGCATTGACCATTGGGAGTCTAATTTGCCAATAATAAAGGGAAAAACCGGCTAGAACCATAGTTTAATACATTTTATGGATGGAAAACACAGTTCCTTATACTATCTGTATTTGATCTGACTAGACAGAGGCATGTATTCCAGTGAATGATTCTGAAACCAGGCTCACAATTCCATTTTCTCTAAAAAGAAGGAATGAAAACAGTAGCTATGAAGTGAATTCTAATTGGTTATTTTTCTTCAGAAACAAATGGGCCCCAACCAGTGCACCACCACAAAGGAATGGTCCTGTGGGCATCTCTAACACTGATTTGAAAGCCTTTTGGACTGACCCATGAAGCCTCTGTCATTGTTCTCACAGGAGCTGTGAGGACTTTATTTGCCCATTTTGGTACGGATGAAAAAGATCCCGAGTTGACTGCTTCTCAAGCACTGAAGCTTGCCGAAAGCTGTTTCATCCGACCAAAACCTGATGTGCACCTGGCTGGTAAAGACCTCCATTTTCTGATGCTCATCAGTCTGCTCCAGTACACTTTCCAGATACTCCCACTAAGAATACTTCTCGCCCTCTTGGTGTCACTAATATCATACTTTGCCTTCCCCGCATTGAGGTAAGAGTTTAAAAATATGATGTTCATATGTACAGTGCTTGAAGCTAGTGTGGCAGTGATATGACTCATATCACGTCTATGACTAAGAGTTAGGATCAGGTGGTGATATGTCTGTATAAAAGAGGATGTAGCCATCTAGAAATATCTTTCCTGTCTAGTGAAAGAATAATGTAGTCCTAAATTTTCAAGCTCTTTCAACAAAACCCCCAGTAAGACAGCACCCTGGACCATTATTTCTAAACCACAGGAAATATTTTAAAACATTGTATTGGCTCTTGAAGAGTTTTGTATAGTGTGTTTTGATCGTATTTCCCTTCCCCTAGCTCCACTCTTTCGTGTTGATTTTTGTGGATGATAAGCTTCACATACACACCAGTGAACTTACCAGTTTCATGATGGATGGTAGAAAGTACGAGAAACCAGGGCCTAAAACAAACACCAGACTTACTTACAAAATAGCCGGCTGTGTATGTTCATATCAGTGTACCTCACCATATAAGTCCTATGTAGCCAGGTAGATTTTACAGACACATCCAAGCTGAAAAATACAACCCATTCATGTGGTAGAACTGGTGGCAAATGAGTTCTAATTTCAGCATAGAGAAAGGCATTATTTTAATTGTTGTTCAGCATTCTGTTATGATATTCTACTAGACTTTTTGTTTATAAATTTCCATGAAACATTCATTCCCATGTAGACAGAGACTGTTCTTTCATTTCCTGGCTACCAAGACCTCAAAAACCCACACAGAAACTACATTAATTAAAACACTGGTTGGCTTATTAGTTTATGCATATTTTTAGCTAGCTCTTACACTTTAAATTAATCCATGTCTACTAATCTGTGTATTGCCACATGGTTGTGACCTACTGGTAAGGTTCCATTTAAAGTCCAGCATTTGTTTCCTGTGGTGGCTACATGACTTCTCTCTGTCTACTCTCTCTTAGCCTTCAACTTCATTTTCCTGCCTAGCTCTATTCTTCTCTGCTATAAAACCAAAGCAGCTTTATTAATTAACAAAAAATATTCACAACATACAGAGGAAAATCCCATATCATTCCCAGCTAAAAAATATTGTGAGACATGATAATTTATATTCTGATAGGAATATCACACATAATCATTTTTAACCCTCCTGCATTCACTCAAGGAATTCTCTAAGATCTGTGTCTTTCTTATTCATCCAGACAAAGTTCACCGAAACATTCCACTCTGTATTGTAGTTATTATCTTTCACTCAGACAACACAGCATCAGACTTTAGACAAATGGTATTTACATGTTTTCTAGATGGTTTTTATTTCTTGTTTCTAATCATTTATAATAGATACATTAGTATTTACTCACTGTGACCCAGAGAGTAAATTTAGTTTAGCAGTAACGCTAATTTTGTTTTCTAATTTTTAAACTTACATGGACTCCTTGGCATATGCAAAACTCAGGGATTTTACATACATATGTATGTATACATGCATACACCTATGTGTGTGTGTGCATGTATGTATGTATATATATATGTATATATGTTCTTTGAAAAAGTTTCTCTGAATAGCTTTGGTGCCTATGCAAAACTCAGGGATTTTACATACATATGTATGTATACATGCATACACTTATGTGTGTGTATGCATGTATGTATGTATACATATATGTATATATGTTCTTTGAAAAAGTTTCTCTGAATAGCTTTGGTGCCTATCTTGAAACTCCTCTTCTTGACTAGACTAGCCTTAAATTTAAGGAGATCCACCTGCCTCTGCCTCCCAAGTACTGGGATTAAAGGCTATTTCTCTTTAGATAGTAAACAGTGTGAGGTGTGGTACCATGTGTGTTTGATCCCAGGACTGGGGCCAGAGGCAGACTGATCTTTATGAGTTCTAGGCCAGCCTGGTTCTAGGCCAGAGTTAGTTCTAGGACAACCAGAATCCCTTTTCTTGAAAAAAAAATAGAGAATAAACAGCGTCATAATATATATACCCTTAATAAGTATGACCTTGTTTTTTTCTTATAAACCAAATCAAAGTGAATAATATAACTGGAAGAATATCAAGTCTCTCAAAGACGTTCGGGTTCTAATCCCCGCAACCTTAAATATGCCATGTTATGTTATACTTTGTTAAGCTGTGCTATTCTATATTATGTGACAAAATGTGATGTTATGCTATGCTATATGGTAAAGAGATGTACAGTGAGAATTAATGCTACAGTTCAAGTGAAGTTCAAATAAATATAATATTCTGAATCATTCAATAAATAAATAAATAAATGACAAATTTTCTGGGCCTGGGGTATGTACTTACTCATAAAAGGATATTAACTGTAAAATAAAGGATGACCATGTACAATCCACAGACCCAGAGAGGGTAGGTGAAAAGGAGAGCACAAGCAGGGATACTTGGATCTCCCTGGGAAGGAGAAATAAAAGACACCTTTGGGGTGGACTGGGGTGGGGGACAATGAGAATTTGGATTGGGCTTGGGGTGAGGGAAGGGAGAGTGCTAAGAGATGACTGTAAAGGAGAGACTTTTGAGGTCAGGTAGAAGCCTGATACAAGGCAAACTCCCAGGAGTCTACAAGAATGGCCCCAACTAATATTTCTGGCAACAGTGGATGCATAGCCTGAAATGGTCATCCCCTGTGATCTGTTTGGTAACTACCCCAGAATTTTCATGAGAGAGTCTTCATCCAGTGACTGAGGAGATAGATTCAGAGACCCATAGTCAAACATTTGGACAAGCTCTTGGAAGCCTGCTGAGAAAAGGGAGGAAGGATTTTAAGAGCCAGGTGGTGGGTGTCAGGGTCATTACTGGAAAACCGACAGAAAAAGCTAGCCTGGCTCATGGGAACTCAGGGTCTGAAAACACAACCAAGGTTTCTGTATGGGATCTACCTGGGCCCTCTCTCTATGACAGTTGTGTAGTTTGGTTGATTTGTGGGACTACAGACAATGGGAACAGGGCTGACTCAGGTGCTTTGGTGGGCTCTTGGGAACCCATTGCTCTTGCTGGATTGCCTGACCCAGCCTGAATAAAGGGTAAGGTGTTTGGTCTTAAGGCATCTTGATATGCAATGCTTTCCTGATGCCTATGGGAGGCCTGCTCCTTTCTGACATGATAAAAAGGGGTGGTAGATTGAGTGTGGTGCTTAAGGAAGGTGGCAAGTAGGAGTAGGAAGAAAGGAGGGGAGCAGAGGAGGAAAGGGTCGTAAAATAAGTTAATTATTTAATAAAAATAGTAACAACAAAAAGTCACATTTTACTCATTGTATAAATTAAATGCAGATTAATTATCCCTGAAACTTCTCTGTAATACAATTAAGTTGCTGCTTGGATTTGTTATTTTTATTATTATTATTATTATTGAAAAAATTTACGCCTCTTCCCCGCCTCCCATTTCCCTCCCCCTCCTCCCACTCCTCTCCCCTCCCCCCACTCCTTTCCCCCTCCCTCTCCAGTCCTAGGAGCAGTCAGGGTTCCTTGCCCTGTGGGAAGTCCAAGGTCCTTCCATGAGTCTAGGAAGGTGAGTATCCAAACAGGCTAGGCTCCCACAAAGCCAATACATGCAGTAAGATCAAAACCCAGTGCCATTGTCCTTGGCTTCTCAGCAGCCCTCATTGTCCGACATGTTCAGAGAGTCCGGTTTTATCCCATGCTTTTTCAGTCCCAGTCCAGCTGGCCACTTTTCCAGTGTTAGGGATGTGATTCAGGCTCAGGCATGTCAGGCAAATGCTCTACCACTGAGTAACACCACCATTCCAAGTATGCCTTCCTTCAACATGGAAGATTGAACCATTTCCTAATCTACAGTTAGACCACTGGGGATATGGAAAGGAACATACTTAAACCAAAAACTCTACTTAAATGTAAACCTCTACAGTAATCAAGTATTTATTGAATTGTGTTATTATTCAATATCTGCATCTATGGTTTAAGATATTTGCATGCTATATTGCTTTAAATTATTTTGTTGCATGTAAAAGAGTTCATTTGGAAATTTCAAAGGTCCACATTTGATTGGCAGTAGTGACCAGGTGGAAAATCTAAACAAATGTGTGCAAGGAAAAATGGAGAATATGAGAAACTTGACAACATGTACTTTTGAAAGAAAAAAAAATCTATTCACCTGAAACTAAACTTCACTGTGTAAGAATGTTGACCTAGTGCCCACAGATCTGGCCAAATCAGAGAATACTAGATTTTTTTAATGAAATGCAAATTTGAATATGAAGGCTAATTCAATTTCTAAACACACTGGATGCATCAAAGACCATGTCTATCCTGGTAACTCTGCATAATAAAGCAATCCCAAATTGACCACTTTCCAACGCTAAGCTTTCATTTAGTCTGTTCGCTTATTTGTTTGGCTTTGAGATAGTAACTGCGGTAGTGTTCAGTGAAGTCAGTTCCTTTACCTTCTACTCAGGCTCAAATAAAGTGAGCACAACCCTGGGTGATAGAATTGGTTAAAGTTGTGGCTACTCTGCTACTCACAAAGCTATAGATATAAATATCTGTTGATCTATCTATGCTTTTTACATCGTTTAAAAGTCAAAGTGGCGATTAAGTAATTAAATTATTCATTAAAATACTTACCCCACAAGAGTGAGCCAGGTTTGACAGTGAGGGTCTGAATTCCAGTTATGGGGGCACCAAGACAGGCAGATCCTTTGAGTTCACTGACTAAGACCTCGATTCAAATCGACAAGCTCTGGGCTCGGTAAGAAACCCTGTCTTGGGAAGGGGATTTTACAGAAGGCAAAAGGACCGGCAGTATAAAGCCAATTACCTCACTTTGGTCCCTGTTTCCCACATAAAGGTATGAGTTAAAGACCACAGAACTCAAAAACACTCCTCTTATTGTCTTTGTGTACAATTTCACTGAGACATGCATGTGCATGCACACATACAATAATAACAGAAGGAGCTAGAAGGAGATTCTTTTTGGAAAATAATGTGATGAATTACTAAGGAGGATACCCCGGATTGACCTATGGACACTGTGTTCTCTCTCTCTCTCTCTCTCTCTCTCTCTCTCTCTCTCTGTGTGTGTGTGTGTGTGTGTGACAAAATAAAAATGAAAACAAATGATATAAACAAATACCAATAAGACAAAAATAGCAAAAACAAAGAATAACAAAAGGTCACAGGAAGACGTGGAGTCTGATTTAGGTTTGCCAGCTACTTCTGAGCATGGAACATGTCCTGGAGTGTGGTTGATACACCCAGTTGATACACTCCATTGAACAAAATTGATTTTCATATTCCAGGAAAGTGTCAATTGCAAATCAACTCTCCTTTAGGCCAAAAACTTATGTTCACTTCTCCATCTTAGTGGTTGGATTTTGTCGGAGTTGATCTTGGAATTGTATAGTTCAAAAGGATGGCAGAGTGAGGGATCCGACTGAGTATTCTTAGTGGGGTTGGCACTAAGATATTCAACTCTATATCTTACTGTAGCGCAGCTGCGTGCTGTGCACAAATCAATGGGATTACAGGTATTCTTTCTTAAGAAAGCATACAGCATTCAGATGGACTTTTTTTTTTCTTTTTGAGGCTCCAGGGAATACAATAGTGACAAATCAGAGTCAAATGTCAATGGAATTCATATAACAAACTTATGAAAAAACTACAATGGGTTCCTGATGGAAGGCTGTCCCCACAGAAATGGCTTTCCTACTCTTGATATTTGTTGCTTTGCTTACACATTCTTACCTTATAAAACACACAGGTATTCTTTTATAAGTATTAGTTATTGATGGCAATGTAACTAATTAATATACATTTTTGAAATAAAAATAATCAGGACAAAAAGTAAATGAAATCACATAAGAATCTGAGGAAGAAAATCTTTATGAAAGACCCAAGAAAACTGACTTATCATACTTTACTGATTATTACTTTACAGGAGGGATGTTTGATGGTAACTTATTTTTCTCAAGATCTATTTCTTTGTTGTGATGTTCTATACATAGAAAAACTGCTCCGTGACATTTTTATGCCATGATTCGGAAGAAAAATCCCATGAAAATTATAATGAGTATGACAGTTTCTATGATAAACAATGAGGTTATTAAGCATTTGGAACTGATATGTGGGAGGACAATAAAAGAGCTTGGAACTTTGGGCTAGAAAATTCACAGAATGCTGTGAAAAGGTTTTAATGGGTCATTCATGTGGGGTTTTGAGAGACCAGAATGCCAAGGTAATTGGTATTTTTGGCTTCTGATGTTTCAGAGGGCAATACCAACACCCCAAGGTAGTTGGCCACATGTCATTTGTGCTTTATTTTGGGAAAGAATTTGGATGCATTCAGCCTATGTCCTGGAAATGTGAGTAAGGCTGCATTTAGAAGAAATGGATCAAATTGTTGACAGAAATTTTAGGGCAGAACAGCTTCCACACTGCCATGGTTAGTGATCATTCTTTCATCAAGGTTTATGTGAGGAAGAACCCCATGAGAAACAAAAACATGAACAATGTGCCATTTGGAGGAAAAGAAAGGAATTTAAGGTTATAGACAAAGCCAGTACTGAGAAAACAATTGTACTTGTTAAAGAGATTACAATTACAGAGAAACTGCTTGCTCTGCACTTAGATGAAAGAAAAGGTGCCCTGGGTGTAAGAATCCATTCACTGAAATCTCTTGTCTAACGAAAATCCAAATCCATCTGAACTGAGATAGTCTAAACTGAAAACTCCACTGAAGGGAATCCTCTGCTTGAAAACAACCACCTGAGGAAATGTTTTCCAAGGGTCAGGTTGGAAGAGATACAGAAATTAGTGCAATCATGGCCCAAGAGACCAGTTTACATTTCAAGCTACAAAGTGAACTTGGGATCCTTGTTCACACAGTACTGGTCACATAGACATGATGGGTCTGAAAGTAGGTGTTTCACAGAGGCTAGTGCAGAGTCTAGAAGACTGAGACTGGACAATTTATAGAGACAGGATCAGATTCCTGCAAATAATCCTAGGATGACCACTGTAGGAAAACGTGACAATGAACTCTCTACTTTTAGTGAGATGATCCCAAAGTACTGGATAATCTAGGGCCATGAGAAGCACACCAAGGAGAACTGCATGTCTTAATGGGTAAGCTGTGTGTGTGCTATAGGATGATAATTGGAGGAGTGAGACTATTAAGCCCTTCTCTACCCAGATGATATCAGCACAGTTATCTGATGCCTGCATGGACCTTCAAGGTTTAGTGTTTGTCATGCTGAGTTTCAGTTCTTCCTTTATTCTGTCCCTTGCTATGCCTCATTACTTTATCTTTGAATGATTATCATTTTCTATAGTATTGTATGTTGGAAGTATATGACTGATGTTTTATGTTATAGGGACTCACAGCTACGAGATAGCCTGTCTCAGTAGCGACACTGCATTTAAACTTTTGAACACTGTTTGTACTATTAAATACAACACAGATTTTCAAAGTGGGACTGTATCCATGAATCTGTACAAGGAGCAGAAGGTTATGACTTAAACATGGTAGGTTTGGAAGTAAGTTTACAAGAGGAAAATTTGTGATGGTTAGCATGAATTATCATCTTGCCAAGAGCCAGTATCATCTAGCAGACAAACCTTAGACACATCTGTTAAACACTTTTTTGATTTGTATTAACCAAAATTAGCATTTACTTTCTTAAGTTGCTTTTGTTCAGCATTTTGGTATAACAATAAGAAAGTTGTCCCATTATCTCTAGAAAGTCATATAATAATATGCCATTAAATAGAGACTAGGATAATATACATATATATATGCATAAAAATTAAAATTACTATAGTAGCATATTGATTATATATGCTTTATATTATTATTATATATTACTGAATGTGTAGGTTACCTAATGTTTGAAATCATACAAATTATCAACTTTCTGGATAGTCTCATTTATACCCTCAAATTAAATTATTTTCAAGAATCATCAAGAAATAAAATTAAGTATTCATTGTAATAGAATAGCAAAAGGTATATCAAGAGGATGTCAAATGATACTGAGATGAGCTGACATTCTCATTGCCAAGAAAAGTGCCTTTCCTTCTAAATTTCCTATTTATGATGGAGTTTTTTTCCCTACAGTCAGACTATTCTATGATCTTTCTGTCTTATTTCTTCCTTTTATCAATTCATATATTGAAATTTTGTCACCAGTGCAATAGTCTTAACTGAGCATTTAGAGTGCAATTATATTACAAGCCAAGTGTCCTTTTGAATGAGATTAGGGAATCTACAAAAGGAATACTAGGAAGTTTGTAGGATTATTCTACCATATAAGGGTACATTTTAAAAGAAACGCCTTGTAAAACTACCTTAGTTCTTGCAATGAATCTCACCATGTGTCGATGTGTCGTCTATCACCTCATTACTGGACTATCTAGGTACTACAAGCATCGTTAGCAAATTCCCATTCCTAAAAGTCAGCCAATCTTTGGAATTTTGTCAAAAAAGTCAGATTTAACAGAGTAGAGCTGTTTCTATGTGTTTAATTCCAGAACATTATCTTTCCAGAGATCTCTACTCTCATAGTTTGTGCTCCAAGACCTTACATTATATGGAAAATCTGTTCTCCACAGTGGAATTCAAGTTCATGAAGACCTTCTCTGTCACAAGCAACTCTACTTGGGTGAACGTTCTTCACATTGTAGCCACATTGCTACATCTTTTTGATGTGTTCTTGAATTCAGTTTTCCTGGATTTGGGGTACTTTTGAATCAATATTCATGAAGGTAATTGGTCTGTAAATCTCTTTGATGAGCCAGTGTGGTTTTGGTATTTAGGTAAAACTAACTGCATAAAAAGTATTTGGCATCTTCCTTCTGTTTCTGATTCTATTATGTGGAAGAGTATAAAGAGTATTGGTATTAGCTCTTCTTTGAAGGTCAGCACTGAAACTATTTGGCTCTTTTTTGGGGGTGGGTGGAAGACTTTTAATGACTGCTTATATTTCCTTAGATTTGAATGGTCTATTTAAATTGCTTATCTGGTATTGATTTAATTTTGGTAGATGGTACCTTCACAAAAATTTGTCTATTTCTTTTAGATTTTCCAATTTTGTCGAGTACAAGCTTTGACCGAATGATTGTCTAGATTTCCTCATTGTCTGCTGTTATGTCCCCTTTTTATCTCTGATTTTGATATTTTAGATATTCTATCTCTACCTTTTATTTGATTTGGATAAGGTTTTGTCTATCTTGTTGATTTTCTCAAAGGACCAACTCTTTGCTTCATTGATTCTTTATATTGTCCTCTTTGTTTCTATTTTATTGATTTCAGCCTCCAGTTTGATTATTTCCTGCTGTCTTCTCCTCCTGTGGGTGTTTGCTTCTTTTTGTTCTAGAGTTTTCAGGTGTGCTGTTAAGTTGCCAGTATGAGATTTCTCCAAATTTTTTATGTAGGCCCTTAGTACTGTAACTTTCCTCTCTGCACTGCTTTCATAGTGTCCCGTAAGTTTGAGTATGTTGTATATTCACTTTTATTGAATTCTAAGAATTTTCTAATTATTTTTTTCCCTTGATCTATTGATAATTCATTTGGGAGATGTTCACTCCATGAGTTTGTAGGTTTTCTGTAATTTGTGTTGTTGTTTAACTCTAACTCATGGTGATCTGTTAATATGCATATGATTCTTCCAATTACTTTGAATCCTTTGAGATTTGCTTTGTGACTGAGTATGTGGTCAGTTTTAGAGAGTATTCCATGAGGTACTTAGGAGATGGTATTTTCTTTTGTGTTTGGTTAAAATTCTCTGTAGATGTCTGTTAGATCCATTTGCGTCATAACATCTTTTAGTTCCCTTATTTCTCTGTTTAGTTTCTGTCTGGCAGATTTGTCCATTGGTGAGCGTAGGGTTTTGAAATCTCCCACTATTAATGAGTGGAATTAGATGAGTGATTTAAATTTTAGTAATGTTTTTTTTTACAAATGTGGATGTCCACATTTGTAATTTGGGGGTATAGATGTCTTCATCTTGATGAATTTTTCCTTTGATAAATTTGAAATATTCTTCTTCATTGCTCTTGCTTAATTTTATTTTGACATCTATTTTGTTAAGTATTAGAATAGTAACACCAGCTTGTTTCTTATGTCCATTAGATTGCAAAATATCTTCATAACCCCTGTGTAATGCCTCATTGTTTTTGTAGGCAGCATTATACAACTGAGCAATTCTGTCTCCTTTTTAACTTTTTTCATAACTTGTTTCCTTGTTTGATTCTTTAAGCTATGTTTTAAACTTATTTATTTTATTTTTTGAGATTATAATATAATTACCTCATTTACCATTTTCCTTTTCCCATTCAAACCCTCCCACATACACCTCCTTGTACTCTTTTGATGTGAACACATATCCTGAAGGAAACTGCAGGAACCAGGAAAACAAAAAGGGACCGTTGCTTGGTTGAGGGGCAATAGGCAAAGAATAGCAGGATACTAGTGATCTGATGGGATAAGTAGGAAAAATAGAAGCCCTAAAAAGGGAAGAGGAAGAATTGGAAATAAATTAGGCTTTTCAATTTGCTTTAAAAATGACGGTTTCCATGTTTGGTTTTCAAATATCTTTCATTTTGGTTAAACACTTGCATGACCCCGGTGACTCATCCATCTCCTCAGCGACATTCTCACCTATCCTCGCTAGCCCCATATTCCTGTATCTTTCATGTCATCTATGGTCTACTAACTCTCTTTACCTAAGGCATCCTCCTTAAATGATCTCTTTCTCATTTAATTGTTGCTGTATGTATTTTAATTTAAATATACAGATTTCAGAGTCATGCAGCACTTACCTTTTTGAATCTGATTACTTTATGGTTGTTTTACTTAGCATAATGTTTCCAGTTTTCTCAATTTACCTTAAAATTGCATAGCTTAATTTTTCTTTATATCGGAATAAGTTCTGTTCTGTATATATACCACATGTTCATTATCCATTCACTGGTTAATAATAGGCTGTTTCCATTTCCTAGATCTTGTGAACAGAAGAACAGTGAGGATGTATCTCCATAGCAGAACAGGTATCTTACCCCTCTGGTAAGGTGAAGATAGCTGAGCATTTTAATAGTTATAATGTTAGATTTTTGAAGAACACCCACACTGATTTCACAAGTGTCTGTACCAATTTTGTAGCTCCACGACAGTTGTTATTTTTGCTGTCATTTGATTTTTTGGTCCTAATCATTCTAAGTAGAGGAAGGTGGAGTCTCAAGCAATTTTAATTTGTACTTTCCTGGTGGTTAACGCGTTGGCCACTCTTTACTGTGTTTATTAGCTATTGTGTTTTCTCTTTGGTGAATAAGCCTGAATAGGGCAACAGATTCCTAAGAGATTATTATGTGAATAATATTCCTTTATTTGCATTAATTTATTCATGTATTCAACCATGAGAAAAATGCACTCCATAATTTTTATTTTCTAAATATATCAGTGATTTACAAGTCATTTTCTTAGGTCTAATCACGATTTGAAGAAATAAATAGCAGTCAAGTTAGATATTTAGATATACCAGAAGTGACATTAAGCATACTCTGTGAAGCACATTTTGTTTTCTAAGGAAATGGCCGTGTTCACCTAGAGCAGGAAAGACTGGTTATATAGCCGTAGTGGTCTTTAGATACCTTGAAAAGCTGTCAGCGAAATGCCAATATATAGTTTTTCTCTGCTTTAGCAAGGAAGCAGTGATCAATGGTTGACAATTTTAGGAAAGATTCTTGGCATAGGAGCTTAGGACAATCAGCAGTGGAGAAATATAAGATAATGATAAGAGAAAAGAAGGATATCTTTAACACTTAAGAGACTGTGTCTATGGTAGAAAAAAAAACAAAGGAAACCTTGCTATAGACATCAGAGCCACTGGTAGAAGTTAAATCTAGGACAATGAGTGCCAGTGTTTGAGGCACAAGAAAATTCTCTTACAGAAACACATGGTACCACTTTCCTTTGTTTTAATCAGACCTTTCCACTATGAGACCCCAACCTCAGGACTGGGAAAACATTGCCAACAAAACAACACTACTTCATGACACACCAATGGTAAGAACATATAAGGCTAACTTTGCATAGCAAATGTGTCAAGAATGAGCAACATTCCCTAGAGACATTTTTTTTTTCTTTTTAAAGATAAGAACACACTAAGCTTGTGAAGATGTTGTAGAAGAGCATTTCAGGTTAACGGGAGAGCAAGTGTAGTTACTTGATGGTAGATAAAGGCTAACTGTAGGTGAGTGGCAGAAAGGTAAACAGTAAACCTAGGGCACAGCTTTAAAGGAATGTTGGGAGCTTAAGGGTGAGGCTCTGCAAAGGGAAGTCTGTAAATACGACCAAGAACCAAATCCTTGTGTGCACAATGGCTTGCACATGATTGTTCTAAAGCAACAGGTGCTCATTGAAAAGAAATGTCTAGGGCAATTGTAAATTCAGATTATTGTTTTGAAATATTGTTCCAGCTGTGCAGGAGAAAGAATAAACTTAAGAAGCAAAATAGAAATAATTGTAGGTCACACGTAATTTTCCATTACTATTCATTAACACACTTCATGTTGAATTATTTATTTAAAAATATAATTGAGGTAACAATGTAGGTAGTTTTTGTAAATTACAACATGAACAAAAATAGAGTATTTTTTTTGTCTGTAAGAGTTTTACAGGTTTTATGCTTATGTAATGGTGCCATACTTCCTTTTCCATCCAGTTAGTAACCAAAGATAACATACAATTGTTCTAGTGGTTGACTTAAAAACTAGGTTTCATTTAGTTAATGCTATAATATTAGGTAGACAGAACTCCTTCTTTTTATAGATCAGCAGAATATATTTTATTCCAAGATCAGATGAGGTATCAATCTACTTTAGCAATATTTTAAGTGTATATTTTTATTTTAGTTTGAAAGTCAAATGCTTATTTATTTTAATATAATTGATTGAAACTTAATAACCCAATTTTAATTCATTATTTTCCTTCCAGATTTTTCACTCCAAAGTCTACTCTTCTGGTAGAAACCTTGTTTGAGCAATATTGAAAATGTGTGTAGAATTGAACATAAAAAAATACAAGAATGTTAGATTTTATTTTTAAATTTTTAAGTTAAGGTGTGGACAGTCAGTGGTTAGCTTTCTTTTAGATGGCTATTTTAATATAGATCAGCACGTTTTTGCAAACCACGTAGTTATCCAAGTTTCCTCTCTTCTTGCTTAGCCAGAAACAAGTACTTGTTAAGGTCCAGTTAAATTTTATGAGTTATTCCAATGCCAGTCCATGATGCCAGGCCTTGTCTTCAACATAGAAAAGAACTTATTGCCCTATTTACTTTCTGGTACTATTGGGGAGACATGAAATTGAAACCTTGTGTAGTGGACACTTCCTGGAATCTATGAGGGTGACCCAAGTGAGGACTACTGGTAATAGAAGGTATGGAGACTGAACTAGACATCTTTTGTGGACTTCCAGTGGTGGTACTGGGTTGCACTCTGTTGAACTGTTCGCAGAAGAGGTCTCATGGAGATGCCTAAACAACCCAGGCTGGTGGAAGGATAGAAGGTCCCTCTCTGACATTGGAACCTCATTGTCAAGGACAATATTCACAGAGAACGCTAAATGTAGAGATTGAGCTGGTGTCTACATGGAGCCTTCAACCATACAGTTCAATCTTTTTGGTCTGGGAAGATACTCTGCAGGCTATGGAAAAAAGAAATCTAGACGTGACCCCAGCCATAAAACGATAGACCTACAATCTGTCCTACCTTCAAAATGTGCTGGGGTAATGCAGGCATAGAACTTGTGGGAACAGTCAAACAATGTTTGTTTTAACTTGAAACCCAGTGCACAAGAGGGGGCCCATTCTCCACACTTCCTGGATGGCTAGGAACTAGATACTGGGTAGCCCTGAGACCTAGGATAGAATCAAGCATACTTAGAAAAAAATTCAATCAAACGATTCCTAATAATATTCTGATATACTCATAAGTCTGTGATTTGTTCAGTTGTCATACAGAGGCTTCCTTCAGCAGCAAACGGGAGCAGATACAGAGACTTATAGGCAGGCATTATTCAGAGAGAAAGTCTAATTTGGAGGATTCCTTCCATTTTTTTTCTCCTCAGGGAATCATACAGAAGAGGGAAAGAAAAGAATGTAGGAGTCAGAAGGAATGGAGGAAACTAGGAGAACATAACTTGCTGAATCAACTAAGCAGGACCCATATGGACTCACAGAGATGGAAGCAATAATCACTGGCCTTTCATGGGTCTTCCCTAGGTCCTCCAATTATATGTTATGACTTTTAACATGATAGTTTTGTGTGAATCTTAGCAGTGGGAATGGGTGTATTGCTGACATTTTTACCTGCTCTTGTGTTCTTGGAACTCTCTTCCTTCTCCTAAATCACCTTGTCCAGTCTTGATATAAGGGCTATTTCCTTGCCGTATTGTATTTTATTTTGTACTGTTTGGCTTTCTTTTTTTTTGATGGTCTGCTTTTTTTTTTTCTGAAGAAGAAGCAAAGGGGGAGTAGATCCAGGGGAAAAGGTTGGTGTGTGTGTGTGTGTGTGTGTGTGTGTGTGTGTGTGTGTGTGAGAGAGAGAGAGAGAGAGAGAGAGAGAGAGAGAGAGAGAGAGAGAGAGAAGGAGAAGGGCTGGGAGGAATGTTGAGAGGGGTTATGGTCAGTTGGGAAGTATTGTACAAGAAAAGAGTCTGTTCCCAAAAAAAAAAAAAATTTAAAAAACTTGCAAACTTATGTAAAACATGAGGTTGTTGCTGTTAAAATTTGTTTGTAGCTTCAATATGGGACCCTTGAAGATAATGTTCTAGAGGGCAATGCTCTGTCACAATATCACAATGCTGTTTAAATACATGTTCATAGGAGTTCCAATTCACATTTTGTATAACATGGTAGCTTTTTCTCATTTTCTAACTAAATATTTTTACAGGTCAAATATTTCTTTATCTTTATAGGTCATGTCTACTTGCTGTTAATTGGCAGTGTATGTCAAGCTCCATGAGT
This sequence comes from Microtus pennsylvanicus, assembly GCF_037038515.1. Lineage (NCBI taxonomy): Eukaryota > Metazoa > Chordata > Mammalia > Rodentia > Cricetidae > Microtus > Microtus pennsylvanicus. The sequence continues at coordinate 99,678,612 of NC_134584.1, forward strand.
GTCCCCTGACTATCTGGGACAGTTTTGAACATCTAGTAATCAGAGAAACTTCTGGTAGTGTATGAAATTTAATTAACACAGCTACCCATAGTTGGTTAATGTACAGAGAACAAAATATTGTGTAGTCCTCAGTCCTAAATTGGACCTTCATATTTCACTGCTATCCCCAAGATTCAAGGATCTTTGTGGATGATAGGACAGGATAAGGAGGTGTTCGATAACTTTAGGACACATTTGTTTTGCAGAAACAGCAAGACAGAGACATTTATGAACTCACAGTAACCATGACAGCAAAATCCCTGTGTAAGCTCCAGTCAGACAGATTCTTAGAATCAAAGGGGAGGGGTAAGTACATAAGCCCAACATGAGATGAGGAGCCACTAATATGTCACTGCTACTAGAAAAGGAGAATTGGGTTGTTCGGTGTTTTTGTTGTTGTTTGTTTGTTTTTGCATTTTGGTTTGTATTTTTATGATGTGATTGCTGGTGGTCTAACCACACCTTAGAGCTGATTCCAATCCCAAGACAATCTGAGCAACACAAATTAGACTAAATGAGAAAGTAAGCAATAAATAAATAAATAACCTCAAATTGGTTGGGAAGAATGGAACGGTAGATAGGATGGTGAAGAGAGACGTTGTGAGGGGAGGCGGTATAAACATGTTCAAAATACATGGAATAAAATTCCATGTATTAATAATAAGAAATAAACAGAATATTGATAAACACAACAAACATTTAAACTTAAAAAGCTGCAATAAAAATGGACAACTTAGAATTTAGACTCCTAATGTTATTATTATATTTCTACATTTCTTGTATGTTTCATTATTACTGTTTTTAACATACAAAGAAAACATTCAACTTTCTAGAATTAATCAAAAGAATCTATGAATATATTAAGAACATGTTTTTTTAAATCTCAAATTAAGCTACTGTGGGGCCCAGGTCATTACTCTGTGACTCTAACAATAAGTTGATTGAAAAGCTGAAAACATTACTTCCTGGGAAGATAATCCTTTGGGAAAAACTTACCATTTGTGAAACATTCACTCAATAGAAACAAAGCTTCATTACTCAGAAACAAAGCTTCATTACTCAGAAATTAGGCTATGGGTATTTATGATATATTTGTAACAGGATGAACTAAAAAAAATAAAAACATCTTAACTTTTATTGAAAAACTAAAGGAAATTTTTACATATGGAGTGTTTTGTTACTTTCTTGTCTGAATCCAACTTCAATACGGATACCACTTACCAGCATGGGGGGGGGGAGAGAGAGAGAGAGAGAGAGAGAGAGAGAGAGAGAGAGAGAGAGAGAGAGAGAGAGAGAGAGCAGGATGGAGAGGAGGCAGGAGATCCACTTGCTTTGGTGGAAGGGGAGAGGTTGGGAGCGGGAAGGGCTTGTCTCTTAAAAGGACAGGGTACCTGGGTGACAGATCAGGCCATCAGATTACAACATTCGTGTCTTTTCCTTAAATAAAATGGAGGAGAGAAGACATAGCAGGCTGAAGGAATTGGGATGGCAGATTCTCAAGACTGCTTCCAACTTATTTGTGGGTGTTGAAGTTTTCCTTGGAAGACTGAGATAGCTGGGTACTGGTCATATCTTGGGATAGCTGGTCACTTTACTCTTATCCAAATTTGTTGTGTGAAACTGTTTAGTGTCTCTTAGACATGGCAAGGTCTTGGCAGAGAAGAGGACAAAGTTAAGTTTAGGAAGAAAAAATAATTTCAGGATCAGAGAATTGAGAGGGGTATTTCTGACCTATTAAAGGTGGGTCCTTTAATTTGGCTCCCTGGAACTCACAAGAATTTCTTGAGTTTGTGAAAACATATGTTTTAGACACATACATTCTATAAACACTGGCATATTTATGCCAGTATGACTGTGACAGATGTTTTTGTACAATAAACAGTATCCTTAAAACTATGAAAGGCAGTATGAGAGAGAGAAAAATTCGATAACTTGCATTTGTCCTCACACCTTTATAACTTGTAGGTATACATTTTAATAATGTGCATTTGTATAACTTAAAACACCTTTTCTTTAGAACATATTAAGAGGTGATACTGAAATTTGTTTTGTGAAGTTGTCCTTTTAAACTGAGAAAACCTCTCAGCTGTCAAACTGTATCAGAGACCTCTGAGAAGAATAAAATTTTACTTGAGAAGTTACTGATTTAAAAGATGACAGGGAACTTATTTGATTGTCTACCTAGAGCCTTTCTTCAGGGTCCTCCATGGTCACCAAGGGTCATATTTGCCTTTTTGTTATATAGTACCAGGCCTGCGAGGTTTTAGAAGATCTTGTGGATTAGGGTATCTGTAGGAAGACAAAGCTTCCTCAGCCCAAGCAGCTAGGCAGCTGATTCCATTTGATTGTTCACATTTGGAGATCTTCAGTTTAGATGAAAGGCAGTTTCTCCCAGTGGTTAGTGTTTTCACAGATTGAAGTGAATTGTGGATGGATGTTGTTCTGTTCCCATCTGTCCTCTGTCTTCTTTGGAGGAAAGAGAGTGCTGCTGCTAGGAGTCAGCCTGTCTCTTTGTTATGAAAAGTCTTTTAATAATAAAGATTTAAATGCCAATTTCCCCAGATTTCTGAGGAGTTACGGCTGTTTATCAGGTAAAGATACGTTATAAATACAGCGTAGGATCTGCCTGGAGAGCTGAGTCCAAGCTTGACTGTACTGGTTTTTAACTCAACAAGTAAGATTTATACTTGTGAAAGACAAAGAAGAAAGACTGTTTGCAATAGAAACTTAGCAGTAGAACTGGCAATAGTGGAGAACAGCTTAATGTATTTTAAAGTAGGGTCAGATTGCGTATACAGTATTTTCATAAGAGACTTAAAAGTGATAGGTCATGTAGCTGGCTAGGGGTGGGACCTCATGTGGAGAACCTGCTGGCCATACTCTGTGGCTAAGGGAGGAACCTTACTAGTCTATGGCTCCTTCCTTTGTTAAGCTTAAAGAAAATGACAGCAGTCATGGTTAGTCACATGGTGTAGCTCTTTAAATTTAACCATCTGCTTAAATTTAACCATCTGCTGGTAGAAGTTAGAAATGTCAGCCTGTTTCCCACAGGTGAGGCAAAAAATAAATAACTGGCTCAGGCCATTATTAATTTGTCCACAAAATAATGGGAGCCAAGAAAAGGCAGTCCCCTGAAAGAGACTAGGCTGAAAGGGAACACTATCCTGAACATGATCCACAGATCGAAGGGAACCTGGGCCCCAAAATCGAATGCATTGCTCAGTGAGTGCACTGCCAGGGGGAGAAGCCGAGAAAGGGCTGAGGGGGAAGCCTGTTCTCTTTCAAGTTCACCAACTTTATGCCTAGTCATGGCCTCTCTCCATATCTGTCTGCCTATCAGGGTATCTTTCTAATACCAGTTCCTTAGTTTAACCTATAGTTCTTACATATTTCAAAGGCCCAATAGAAATACTGTATTGCATATAAGGAAGGAGCTGACACAAGGCAATATTGAAAGTTTTGCTGTCTTCCTTAGCAAATCAGGTATAACCTAATATACAAGACAAATATAATTTTATATTGATTAGAGGGAAATCTATTGCTGAGAACTACAGAAATTTATTAGGTTACATTGTACATCTATAAAATGAGCTTGGCTAAAGTCTTACAGAGAGAAATATATAATCATAGAATTCTGTGTTTGAAAATATTTTGTGCTATATTAGTACAAGTGAAATTCACTAAATCAGTGAATTAGATGAGTGTGACTCACTCAGAAAGCTATGCATATCTCAACAAGCCAGAAATATGGAAGTATAAAGAGAATGGAGGGAGATTCTGTGGTTTCTATTTTCTTGATACTGTGTGGGAGAGAATTTAAATCAATGTAGTCAGGAGCTTGTGCTAAGAACGTAGGGGGAGTAAAGAAGAAGGAGTGTGAGGGAGTAGTCTAAGGGGGATTTCCTGGATTTTGAATCCAAAGACAAAATTCAAGTGGAATTTATGCATGCCATATTTCAATCTGGCATGATCCCCACATGTATAGGTAATTCAAACATTGTAAATTAATTATGTCTCATCTAGTACACTTAGCTGGCATTGGTGTCTAGAAGACATTTTTTAATGATTAAAAGTGGGCCTTATTCCCTCAGTAATTTTTAACTACTGGTTGGATCAACAAAATACCTGCCTGTTATCCATCTCTTTATTTACATCTATCTTTGAATTAACTTATAAACCATGTATATTTACATTAATCTATTATCTATCTAGGTACATATCATTGCTACCCATCTATCACATTTCATCTATTTTTTCTAAATGTATTATTGGTCGAAAATATCTCTGCAGTTATTAAAAACAAACACTGTCTATCAAAGTACCTGTGGGCTTACTGTAAAAAAATTATGTTTACTTGGTTTGCTTCTTATTTTTAGTGGACAAGCCATTTTAGTGTCATGTGGGGTGGATTTCGTGTTTGCAGACAACTCTTGAGCTGGCTTCCTTAGATGGCCCTCCAAAGACAAGTAGTGAAATGCCAACTATGGTTTATTTTAAAGGACCATAGAAATAAAATTGCATTGAGGAAGAGTGAACTTAAAATGATGACTTTGTGTGTGTTTATGTGTGAATGTGCTTGTCTGTGTAGGTGAGTGTGGAGGCCAGAAGTATCATTCCTCATGTGCCATAAGCTTTTACTATTTTATTTTATTGAAAATAGCTATTATTTTATAAACTATATTTTGATTACAATTTTACCTTTTCCATTACATCTAATTCCTTTCCTCTTCCCATCCACCCTTTATGTCTTTTCATAGAAAACAAGCAATAATCTAAAGAATAAGAATAAGGCAAAAATAATGAGATAAAGCAAAACCAAATATATCTAAATAATACAAAACAAACAGAAGAAAAGGAGACAAAAACACAAGAAAAATACATAGATGCAGAAACACATGTGTTCGGAAACATGGAAGCCCATGAAAACACAAAATTGGAAACCATAATATATATACAAAGGACCTGTAAGCTTTAAAACAAATGTGTTCCTTCATCATGAGATAAAGAACATTCAAAGATGCCAGTGAGTTCATTTTATGTTGGCTCTCTACTGCTGGGAATGAGGCTTATGCCTAACAGTAGTTTGTTTTCCTAGTAAGACTCATTTGGAAAAAAACAAATTTTTCATTAGCAAGTAGTTATCAACCAAAGATAGGTTTTGAGTTAGGGCTGGAGGCCTGTCTCAACTTCTTTTCTCAGCCCTAGGATCCCATCTAGTACAGAATCATGTAGGACATGTACATGCTGCCACAGTCTCTGAGAGCTCACATGTATATTGTTCCAGCTATTTTTAGAAGGACTTGCTTCCTTTGTGTTATTCATCTCCTCAGTTTCTTACACTCTTTTTGCCTCCTTTTTTTTTGCAGTTTCCTAAGCCTATAGAGGATATATTTGATAAAGACAACCCATTTAGAGCTATTTCAAATTCTCTTATTTCCTGCATATTACCTGGGTATAGATCTCTATATTTGCTCCCATCCAATCTAAGAGGTTTCGCTGATGATGGATAAGTAAGGTATTGACCTAGGAGTATAGCAGAATATCATTAGGAGTCATTTTATTGCTACATTTCTTTGGTTTTACCCTATGTCCCTGGCATTTCCAGTCTCAGGTTCTTTATTAAAAAGCAATGTCATAAATGGGTTATATCAAACTATAAAAACCTATTGTTGAAAACTATACTACTCATTGAACATAGAGAAGTCAAGCTGATGCCCACCTAGATATTTTAGTCCTGTGGATTAGTGTTCGTGGTACAGGAGAGCACTCACATTTTACCTAAGGAGAAATGCAAACACCAACCCAGCTACAAAACCTTCAATCTACAGTGGTAACAGGCCTGTAAGCTAAGCTTATATAGTAGTGGCACAGTGCTTTTGGGAGTAAAAACCAACATATGATTTGATTTGAGGCCTACTCCACAAGATAGAACCCATCCATGTTGTTTATGAGACAGTCTTTTATTGGCCTAAAATTAACAAATAAGCAACACTGGCTGGACAGTAAGTTCCAAGAAGTCACCGTTCTGCTCTTGCAGTTGCTTTCCCACATGGTTTCTGGAAACTGAGCTCAAGCCCTCATGTTTGCAAGGCAAGAACACTACTTATTAAGTCATCTCAACAACTCTTATAGGAGTCATTGATTAAAGTAGTAACTGAGGTAAGGATCAGAAAAAAAATCCTATGGGAAAACATTTAAGATAGGCAGTGCCTCAGGGATATATACGATGTTTAGCACCTTGTGGGCACTTCTGTCTGGCTGATAAAAAAGGTTTCAAGGAGAATGTTCTGGGACACAGAGAGCTATATCTCTATTATTTGGATGGCATGGGTATAGTAAATTATATACTAAAAAATATAAATAAGAAATACAGTCAAGATATAGAAGATGTCCATTATATATTACACTGAATGTTTGACTCTTTACTGTTTCATAACTGATTTCTTTCTTCTTGTCTCAAAGTAAGATTTGAGGAAGCACTAAGACACTGTAGCCTTAAAGTCTTTTTTACCTCTCAAATTTAGTTATTTTAATTGCTGTTCCCATGTTGTTCAGGCTTGGAACTTTTAAATCAAGTACACACTAAACCTGTCTCTCACAGATATCATGCTGTCTTAATCTCAACTATTTTACATAAGTTTAAGACCAACCTGAGCAAGAGCATAAAAAACATGATTTTTTCTTAATTTTGGTTTCAAAACAATAACAAAACCCATGTAGCATCTCATTCAAAATACTATTCAATGTAGATTATACTCAAGCTCATTTGCTTACAAGTCTTGACCTTTCAACAAAATTTCTGCTTTTCCTTTCAGTGTCTTCCTTTGAAAACACTGAAGGTTTTCTTTTATGTTTATTAGTGAGGACACAGCATGCCTGACTTGGGTCATGCCTGTCAGTAATAAGATACACCATCACATCAAGAGGCCAAGAAACTGTCCGAAAAGCCTTTAGAGTCTATCTTTTCTTGTTTTCTTCATTTCAATATTTAAAAATTTGAAATCTCTTTGTTTTTATGAGGCCCTGAATAAATCAAATATATGTTTTGAATTTACATTCAATGTGGTAGTTGTATATATTTAAAGCACAATTTTTATTTTCTTTGTTTTTACCTGATTTAGTTTTTGAGATTACGATATAATTACATTATTTTTCTCTTCTCCTTCTTCCCTTCAACCCTCCCATTACCTATACTTTCTTGAAGGTAGAAGTCATAAAATAATCCCACACCAGTTCAGAATTATGAATAATAAAGGGTTATTTATTTAGGGGAAACTTACATATCACTGTCCTAGATAGCAGTCCTCTGCACAAACAGGAACAGAGTCTAGCAGGAGAAGCAAGAGCAAGAAGTAAGAGAACAAGCACAGAATTTACAGCTGCATTTACAATATAAGAGACCATACTCAAGTGGGTTGGTATCTTAAATGCTATTGCCTTGAAGGAGCAGAATGATCTCCCACAGAATCCTCCCCCCTTTGCTTAAACAAGAGAGTTCCAAAGCCAATACAAAACTATATACACTAGGAACAGATATCAAGTATAATTAGAATTACAACCAGCATAAACAATATTAAACAAAGAAAGTATGCTAAATGTTTTAACAAACATCCTATCTTAAAGAGTCTAAGTCTTATACTGGAAATGGCTTGGCTAGATCATAAGAGGACAGTAACCATGTACATTGTAAGTGGTTGAGATATGAACAGTTCCTTGCCCAAAGGCCAGTTGTGCCAAGAAGAAAAGAAACTCAAAGTGAAGTGTCTTCGGTGCTCAGCATTCTCTCGGGAATAGATTGGTGCTGTCAGGAGCAAACATGCCTCATGTCAATAGAACCCTAAGTTATTTAAATGCCATGTTCTACAGATCCTTGAAGTGGTTAAAGATTGCCTATCTAGACAGAATACAATCTCTATGTATCTAAAGAACCTAACTGATCTGACTGTATGTACAACAAACACGAACAACTATTTACCTTTAATTTTTAATACCTATATGACTTAAAGACTAAAACTTCATGTCAGAATATTAAATAATCTGTAAATAAATGTGCAACAAATGAGGACAATGACCTCAAAAATGTAACAGTGTATAAGTATATTGATCAGAGGTAGGAATAAAATATAATGCAATATGAAAATATATACTAAAACTTGTTATCAATATACAAAATGTCCTAGGCAGAGGAAGCAGCATGCATATATACAATCTGACAGATTAACTTTGCATAGGTGTACAAATATTGTAAACAGAAATAACAAATATAATTTGAACTTGTATCAATATATAAAAACTATATCAATGTAAATTATCCTTAAATAATATCTCACAAGTACTCACTCTATTATCCACTATTTTATCCCCCTTTAAAAAAATACAAACATAGCTTTCACCCCAAACCTGTATCTAATACAAGTAATAATCAACAACCCCTACATAGTGTTCCCAACCATGAAGACAAACTTTTTCAGGATAGGGGGCATGTTACATTACACTTCCTACTTACTCAAGTATATTATATCCCTTCTTGGGTCTTCAATGGGTTTGAAGACTAGAGAGTTGTAGTTACTTTCCTCTCATGACTTGGCCAAGTTATTTATTATACAAGACTTAAAATCATTAGGATAGTATAATTATTGAAACATTTACCACACATTTCTTGATTGCTATATTTGTTCTTATTGTATATAATTTTGTTTTAGGCTTAGAACTCTCTTATTTAAACAAAAGGGGGAGATACTGTAGGAATTCCTAATGCCAGTAGCCTTTAAGTTACCCGTGCACTTTGACGTGGCCTCTTATACTATTTATGTTGATGTAAAGTACCGCATTTGGCCACTTTTCTGGCTGTGGGATCTGGTTGCTTTTCTCCATTCCAGCAGAGGATTGCTATCTGTGAGTCCACCCCTAAATAAATAACCCTCTATTATTCTCAATTCTGAGCTAGTGTGGGATTTCTTTTAAGCGTCCTTTTTCACTTGCTCTCTTCCAAATTCCTGAATTTTTATTAATTATTGTTACATGCATATTTGTATGTATTGTCCAAATATAACTTGCTCAATATGTACAATGTTACTAAGAAACATACTGCCTTTTAGTGGGCTGCCATATGTATAGAAATATTCTTAAATACATAAATCCAAACTCCTCATCCTGTAAAATGTCACTTATATGTATTTTTTAAAGCTGACTGCTTAATATTGGATATTTCTTATAATATTTACCATTCATAATTTAAAAGATGTGTTTCTTACCATTTTCTAGGGGAAAATTAAAGCAGAAATCAATTCTGGAAGTGTTAGGGAGAACATGGCTTCCACCCCTCTTCCCAATATGTGTTCTATTTAAGATCTAGGTTGTTTTTTTTTCCCTGAGAGATTTTTTTTTTTAGCTTTTGATTTTGATTCTTCAGACAAACTCAGGTAATTTAGCCTGGCTAGCTTTAAATTCAATGAGACCTTTTCCCATAGTCTAACGAATGCTGGAATTAGAGGCATAACCACTATGCATAATTAAGTTTCTTAATTGATTTTTTTAAATGAAAATTAAAATGCTTTCTATCACAGATAAGTTTTTGTATTTAATGATAAATGATATTGTGAGATTATTTGGAAAGCTTTTAATACTTTATAGTTTGTCTGAAATATATATGTAACTGTGACACCATATCACAGTCAAACTAAGAAGATCATAGAGACTCATGCATACATTCAAAAAGGGATAGTTTCAATATTTATCATGAAAATTCACACTTTGTATCTTATTTCAGAAACTTATGTAGTTTGTAAAATAGTTTTCCTTCAGATAAAGTTCCTATTTTATACTTAGTAAGCCATATTTGAGTGAATAAAACATTGTACTTCTTCCAAGGGATTAAACAAAGGTAGAATTAGTACTTAAAATATTTTTTCTGCTTGTATCTCACACCCCTGTTTCTATAATAAATATTTTCAAGAGCAAAGTATATTTTAATAAAATTTTGTCTTAAAAGTGCATTACTGAGTAGAAAAGTACTCCAAAGAGTAAATACTTTAAAATTTTATTTCATGTATTTATTTGGTAATATTTTTTACCTTTTATTAATTCTTTGTAGATTTCATATCATGCATTCTGATACCACTTATCTTCTTGTTTTCTCCCATACATCCTCTGACCTTGCAACTTCTCCCCAAATCAAAACTGTATGTAAAAGAATAACCAAAAACGAAGCAAAACCAAACCAAACCAAACTAGAGACTGAAGTGGAATTCTCCTCTGAATGCTGTGAATATGTTTTATTACCATTTTTTAATAAAGAAGATGCTTTGGCCATAGGCATGGCAGAATACAGGTAGGCCAGAAAACTAAACTGAATGCCTGGAGAAAGAAGGCAGAATCAGATAGATGGCATGCAGCTGCTGAAGGAGAAGGATGCCAGAATCTTACCAGTAAGCCACAGTTTTGTGGTGATACACAGATTAATAGAAATGGACTAATTTAAGATGTAAGATATAGTTAGGAATATGCTTGAGCCAACGACAAAATGATGTAATTAATGTAGTTTTTGTATGATTATTTGGGTCTGGGTGACCAGGAAATGAAAGCGCAGTCTCCGTTTACAAAAGACAACAACAACCACAACAAAATAAAAGGAGAAGAATCTTGCCATAGAGACTGTAGTGTGGCCTGTTGAGGCACATAGTTTACACTTTAATCCTTTCATCTTTTCTTACAATTGTTCATTGCCCCGAGTCTTTGGTCTGGTTTGAGACCTCTGGTTTTCACCTGTAATGGTCTCTCACTGGGGATCCTCTTGGATGTCTTCTTATTGTCCTGCGTCAAGGAGCTCCTACTGTTTTGACTTTGTAGGTTTCTCCCCATAACAGGCTCTAACAGTTCATAGATGAGGCAGATGTTGGGGTGGGCCAACTCATACATAGCTCTGGGCCTGGGTCAGCTAGCTAGCTTTCCCTCAGTGCCACTACCCAGGTGAGCTCTCCAGGCCTGCCTCAGCTAGTTTACCCAATGCAATCTGCACCAAGGAGTGGGCCAGTTCTCCTGGTTTTGGGCCTTCAGAACTAGGTCACTCATACTCTTACCACCAGGGGGAGCTCTTCTGTGTTGCCAGGTAAGGTGTAGGACTTTCTCTCCCAGATTGCTGTCAGCAGCATATGAGGGGAGAGGGCAGGTTCAATTCTCTGGCTATCACGCCCTCAGAGCTCACCCGCACCCCTCACAACAGGGTCAGATCTAATGGGCTGCCCAGGCAGATGCCTGCAGGGCCTTCTTTCCTTTGTGCTGCACCTAGTGAGATGTAGGGGTACTTCTTTCACTTTTTGACCCCAGTGCCAACTCTCTTGTTCGCAGCAGGTAGGAAGAGAAGAAGCAGGAGGGCATCTTTCCCACACCCATGCCACAACCCCAGCCATGGCAGGACTACTGAGATAGATTATTTAATGATTATCACAATTATTCTAGTTGAGAAAGTAAATTTTGAAATCAGGCTTGCAAAGAAAATATGTTGATTCAGACCCTAGGAAAAACAGCCAGTATGACAGAAGCTGAGGGCAGACAGCCACTATTCCCCCAGTTCTTAAATATGAATTCTATTATTGGAGACTAGATAGGATCATATGCATGGATATAGAAAAGGGAATAATTTACCAAAGCAGGTGAATTTTTATGAAGATTCAACTTCTGCATTCTCCAAGAGCTTTATCTGAGAAAACATCATGTGCAAAAAAGCTCCAGAAAATAAGAATTACAGTAATCCAGGCTTGAAAAATAAGAAGCATTTATGTGCACAGGGAAACCTTTTGTTCTGATCTGTACCCTTTCTCTTCCTGGGCTTATTTCAGGATAGAACATGCACAACAATAATGGCTTCCACCAGAACAAAGAATCCCAAAGAATATTAAAAATTAGAAATTTATTTAGTATGAGTTCACACATATTTTGCTAGTTTCAATGAGAACAAATTATTATAAAAACAAGTGTCTCAGTCACTTGATACTACCCACTAAAGGAGATACGTTATTTATTCAGTAGTTTAACAGCGGTGAGACACCATATTCCTGTATAGTTTGAAAATAAATGTTTCCAAATATTTTATGCCAAAATATTTTCATCCTGAAATGCTCAGGTGTGTTTGTGTGTCTTTGTGTGTTCTGTGTGTGTGTGTATGTGTGTGTGTGTGTGTGTGTGTGTGTGTGTGTGAGAGAGAGAGAGAGAGAGAGAGAGAGAGAGAGAGAGAGAGAGAGAGAGAGAGAGAGATTCTGTAGTCATATACAGGAAGATAGGGTGGCAGCCCATGGGTGTTTTTGGATGCTTTGAATGTAATACCCAACAATCATGTAATACCCATTGTTGAGCCAAATAATATGAATTGGAATTAAAATATCTGAGTGTGTTTTTATGTTAACTATTTTCTTTACTTAGGAGTTCTATCATCTGGCTGTATTTGTTTCCTAACAGAATGAAAGTCTTGAACTACATAATACTTGTTTTCGTTAACACATATCATTATATAGTCCCTTTATCAGTCTTTAAATGCTGGTACCATTTATAATAGATTCTCCTGGGATAATTTAAAATAATTCTTGTCTTCTGCCAGAATAATTTAAAATAAATCTTGTTTTCTGGTAGCATGGGCATGCATAACCTCCTCTCATACACACTCTTAGTTTCGCCATTTATTACCTTGGCCAGAAGGACATCCACATACATCATGTAAGCACAGACATGAAGGATCCTTCAGGAAACGTCGTTGTGGAGCTACAGTGTAGGAAATCCAATTAAGCACAATAGAAACTTACACAGAAGATAACCAAGGCACAGAAACTGATAGGTAGAAGCCGCTATTAACACGAGATGTGATTCCTAGGCAGGGGACATCATTACCTAAGAATATCTTTAGAAATAATCCATTGCTATTTTATGACAGTATATTTCAGGTCAGTTTGTCACAATCCAATAGAAGGCTGACACACCATTTGAAAAGGGGTTCACACGAATGGAACACGAAAATACTTATGAAATGAAATAATCAAATGAAAATGTTTCCCATAAGCAAAGATTTTTGGCTTCTTAGATGTGACCTTGCTGGACAAAGTTTATCACTAAGAGTGACTTAAGGTTTCACAACCCACACATAATTTCTGTTCCATTTTCCCTGCTTGTGGTTGTGTTTCAAGAAGTAAGTTCTCAACATCTGGCTCCAGCCTCCAAACCCCTTTTCTGCCATCAGGTCTCTCTATCTGGAACTGTATACTCAAATGAACTCTTTCTTCTTTAAGTTGGCCTATTCCTGATATTTTATCACAGCAATAGAGTAGCTGTGGTAGCTTTAATGTATTTGACTCCCATAATCTTCTAGGGAAACGGCACAATTAGGAGGCATGATTTTTTGTAGTGGGTATGGCCTTTTTTAAGGAAGTGTGTCATTGTGGAGCTGGAATTTGAGGTTTTCTATGCTCAGGATGTTGCTGCCCAGTGGGTAAGTTAGCTTTCTATTGCCTGAGAGATATAGCACTCTCAGATTCTGGTGTAGGGGGTCCTTTTGTTTATGTGTTGCTTTCATTGGTTAATCAACAAAAAAACTGCTATGCTTGCTAAGGCAGAACTTATGTAGGTGGAGATGACAGAACTGAATTCTGGGAGGAAGAAAACAGAGTCAGAGAGAGCCACCAAAGAGCTGCCAGGTTAGACATGCTGAATTTTTCCCTGTAAGCCACGACCTCATGGTGACATACAGATTAACAGAAATGGGTTAAATCAAGATGTGAGAGCCAGTCAATAAAAGCCTAAAGCTCATGGGCCAAGCCGTAATTTAATTAACACAGTTTCTGTGTAGTTATTTCAGGTGTAAGCTAGCCAGGAGGCCAGGACAAGCAAAGGAACCCTCTTCATGCAACAAGATTCAACATTGTATATCTGCCATGCTCTCCACCATGATGATAATGACTGAACCTCTGAAACTATAAGCAAGCCACCCCATTTAAATGCTTTCTTTATAAGAGTTACCATGGTTATGAATGAAAACTATAAGCAGTGAAACCCCAAGACTAAAACAATAACCTAATAATTCTTATTTGATTTCTACAATGTGAGAACAGAAAGGAACCCTTTAATTCTTGTTCATGTTTACGCTGTTAGCACTTAGTGAAGTATCAACTGTGCATTGCATTGTATGTCGTCTATAACAAATGACCCTCAAACATGATGTATGATATACTTATCAGTAGATCATAGCTGTTTCTCTTTAGAGATTGTAGCATAAGTTGTCTGGATCCTCTGTTCTAGTGTTTCTCTGATAGTATGGAACCATCATATAGGGAGTGATGTGGGTCTTATTAGACATTCATGTATCACAATTAATAAAACTCAGAGACAGATATTGAGGTACAACCTAAAGACCAGAAAAGAGTAGAAGCCAGTCACTGGTTCTTACCTCTATCTCAGGCTGAAAATGGTGATCCTGCCTCCAAGAAACCTCAGAATGATTTTGAGCCTGAGAGCTCTCTCCTCCCACATTATAATCCTCTCTAATTTGGCAGTAAGAGTGCGCACCTCTACTGCTTGGATTCTGTGGCAAACTAGTGTAGCTACTGGGATTAAAGGTATATATCATTGTTGCCTGGTCTGTAAGGCTGGCCAGTGTTATGGTTGTTTTACTTTTTGATCCCTATGTAAGCTTTATTTATTAAAATACAGATGAAATGCTACTATATATTCAAGTGGAGAAAGATATGGATTTAAAATCTTTTAAGTTATCGTTGGAAAATTCAATTTTTTGCAGACTGTTGAGTATATGACAATGATTCCTTGCCATGTGAGATTCTCCAAAATGACAAATTTATTGAACAGATCAAGGAATAACAAGTAAAACACTAAGTACCCCAAGTATAAGATAGATTCTTCATGATTTTGTAACATAAAAATGAAAAAGATGCCGCATGATTTTTATTGTAGATTTCCAAGGGTAGCATAGCAAATATACAGGACATTAATACCAAGAAAGTGAAATCCCTGAGAGCCATTGTTGAAATTGGCATTTCACACTCCCAAGTGTCAATGCTGAATATATTTGAAGAGATATAGAAAGTTATATGTAAGACTGCCTTTACTCATAAGAGAGGATGCCAGGTTGTGCTGCATGGCAGGGCCTTTAGCTTGGAATAACGGCTGCCCTTGTTTCAGAAGCATACAATAAAATAAGTAGTAGATTAGCTTGAAAAGAAAACAAAAGCATGCAGTTGAGCATGCTAATCCCATAGTTATCATGGTATACTTAAGATTCAGATAGTATTCATAGAACCTGGTTACTTTTACTAGGCTCATCAGATAGAATTTCTTATGACTATGGTGACCAAGTTATAAGGATGATTCATTTTCCATATCTAGATTCAAAAAGAGAAAGAAGGAATAAAAATATTGAATTGTATATATATTCTCAGTTGATATATATATATATATATATATATATATATATATATCCACATGTGAAACAGTGAAGGACAAATGAATATAAGGATTAGTAGAAATATCTTTCCTTAACTTACCTCAAACAAAATGCTCTTGCTTACAAAGTTAGTTTATGAGCCATCTGTCCAAGAGCTTTGAAGTGACCCAGACAGCCTAGTAGGTAAGAGTACTAGATACAGATGCAAAGACAAGCAGAAGTATAATTGCGCTCACAGTGGCCCCTATCTCCACAACTGTTCAGGTTAATTGCTCTTTGGGGAAAATTGACCAACTAACTACTTTGAAGCAAAACTACTCTAAAACCAATCTCCTCAAATGAAAAAGAAGTCCTTTGACACAAAGGCATTTCTGAGAGTCAACTGCAGAGAAAATCTAATGATCTGTAAACCTTCACAGCTGTTGACAGTTGTGCTTGGCTATTATCGGAGAGCAGAATGAGAGAAAGTATGACATTTAAAATGAGTTTGCAGAAGGGCTTGCCAAACTTATGAATGATGAGTATAGTGCATTTAGCCATTTAAATGTCACTTTGGCAAGACGTTTTTTACCATTTTCGTTGGATATAGATAGGCAACGATTCAGACTTTTAACTATATTCAAATCATGAGTACAATGCTTAGAAGCTATGGGAACTGTACTGAGTCTCTTAGCATTCATGATCATAAGAGTTTCCATCTGTTATATTGGGATGTATGTACTGACGGATTTCTGTTGGCCACTCAAACATCATTTCTGCAAAATATTTTTACTCCACGAAATATTGATTTATCTCATCCCCTTTAATGTGAATCTTAGAAACCTATGCAATGCCTCTTTTCTTGGTGGCTGATACTTCAAGAGCATACAGTTTATAAGGATACAGCTTAGTCACATGACCAAAAATCATTTCCCTAAAAAGAAACGCATTGTACATTAAGACATCAAAAATTATTCTTTCAATGTCTCCAAAATTAGCCAATTTCTTGTATGAATTGAATTCATGTCTACTGAAAGAGTAGCAATTATTCTATTATAGTGAGTCATTTGTCTAACATACCGAACACATTTTTGAGGTATAGGAATTGTGTGTGTGTGTGTGTGTGTTAATGTAATGTTCTTATTCTAAATTTTTTGTATACATTGCCTTCATGGTATCTACCTTTTTCCATTTTATCTCTTCACTATGGCAGAATTTTATTTTGTTTTATTTTATTACATATATAGTAATTGTTTTTATTCTCTGAAAATTGCACATGCACACAAACACACACAACACAGACACTGTGTTTTGATACAATCTATATTTCACTACCTCTTTCAGGAATCCTTAACATTTCTCCTTTCCTACTTAATTTTCTGTATTATTATTATTATTGATCTGCTTATTCTAATTAATATTTTCCAGATGTGCAACAGTGTGGGGCTATCCAGTGGGTCATGACAAAACTATCAAAAGCCACCTCTACAAATGAATCTCCGTCCTGCAGCAGCAGCAAATTATAAATAGCTCCTTGGTTTTCACTAGGACACCAACAGGTCCTCCCTACTCATTCTAAAATTTTAGCTGTCTTGATTTGGCTTAGGTCTTGTTCAGACAGTCACACCCTGTAAATGGTCATGCCATTTGCAGATGACAGCAGTTCATAGCTCTCAACTCTACACCCCCACTGCTATGATGTTCTCTGAACCTCGGGTAGAGGTAGGTTGACAAAGATGGCCTATCTAGAGCTGAGCAATCACAGCAACTTACTTGTAATCCCTTGACCAGTTTGAGTCTATGCATTAACCACTACCCACGACAAAGAGGAATTTCTACTGCTAAGGTTCAGAGTATCACAAATGTGTGAGTTTAAGCATAAATACATGAAACAATACTAGTAGGATCCCTCCACCCCTGCCCCGGGCCTATGGTCTCCTAGTCAAGGCCTTTGTCCAAGATTACTGTACCAGCCATGAAATTTTTCCTGAGGAACAGGCCTCAAATCCAGTCAGGGGCAGTTGGTACCTTTATAATCATTGTGACATCACTGGACCAGCAGTTATGAATTTCTTTCATTGCCAGCATTGTAGGATTCATGGTCCAGAACTATGTAAGACCTTCTTGACTTTTATGTCTTTGAAGCCCGCTCAATACCTTAAAGCACTATGAAAACTTGTATAAAGCAGTCACCTTCTCTGTTTCCCCCATCAACAATAAAACTGTAACCATTCGGCTGAGATAAGCTAGGAGGAGAAGTTGTAGACCTCAAAAATGTTCACACAAAGCAAATTAAGAGCCAGATATATAATTCTGAATATTTATTGCAAGGACTTCATGTCAACATATTATAGAGATATTTACTTATATTCTCAATAGCCAAGCTTTTGAACCACCTTAAAGGTCCATCCACAGAGGACTGGATAAAAAAATATGTTACATATACGATTGAGTTTTATTTAGCCTTATATAGGAAAGTATGCCATTTATACAAACATAGATATAATTAAAAATAATAACAAGGAAATTAAGTCAGTCTCAGCAAAACAAATATAGTGTATTTCCCCAATTTATGGCTCCAAGATTTTAAGCAGAATATAAAAATTATGTATTTAAAAATGAAATGAAAGTGGAAATAAGACAGGATTTAATTAGAGGGGCATACACATCAGGATAAAGGGAAGTATGAAGATGATGTGGGGAATATGGATATAGTATACATTATATTTTATTATGGGAATCTTCTTAAAAACTACTACTTAGAACAATAAATATAAAGTAATAAATTGGAGTCAAATTTCATAAGAAAAAATTCTCACTTTCCTAGTCTTTGTACTTGGATTTCATTAAGTATTATACACACTGAGGCTTCATTTACCCTGTTGTCTTCTATTCCAGAGACAGATGGGGGGGGGAGAAAGTAAGGAGGACTAAAGAAAGGGGTGGAGCCTAAAACTTTGGTTACTAAATGTCTAGGAATTAATAAGTGTTGATCATCGCTGGTATTGCTAATAATCTTAGTGCACCATTGTTCGCCCTCTATTACTGTGGTTGCTTTAGTTTCCAGACTGCAAGCTTTTCATTGGACTTTGGGTTTCTTATCTTCTCTAATTGACCTATTTTGAAATTCTAACATATAAGACAATAAAAAATGTTGGCAACCTGAAAAGGAGGAATTGGAACTATGTTGATAATCTGAAACAAAATGATGTCACAGGCTGAAATTCAGGTGGAAGCACCGTTAGCCTTCCTTCATTAAAATCGTAGCATAGTGATTAAAAATAATTTCAATCCTTATTACAAACTCCTTAGTGTAATGGGATCCCTGACACATCAAGCTGGAGCCATGAACAATGGTTTCACATTAGATTCTTAGTTCTGGAGGAGGAGGAGGGTGAGCACTCGGGCCTGACAGTTCACTTGCTTCTCAGGTGTGTTAGTTACAGCGCTCTCTCTTCTTAGGAAGCGTGTCTCAATCGGATGATACAGCCATGTTTTGCATATCCAATAGCCGACATAGAAATATTTGCAGCTGAGAAAGACAACACGTCACAGAAATGCACTGGTCTCTGGGGCTTGTTTTGGCAGAGACAATAAGAAACTGCACATAAGCAACTCTCCAAGCCAACAATGTGCTCATTCCTTTTTTTTTATTGATAATTATCTTTTCCATATCTGAATAAGCTTACACTCCTGAAGGTGTAAAAATATGCCCTGGAGGTATAGCTAGCAAAAATTAACACTCCACCGCACATACTAATTAGGATTTAATTAGGGAATTAAAAAAATGCCGAGCACATGTTTTTGCAAGTGCATAATCACTGACTTATTGCTTGTAGGTTTTCTACATATTTTTCATTGTAAATATCCAATTATAATTGTCATTTAGGTCAGACTGTAAAACTCAAAGTCTCACTCAGAATAATGAGAATTTGTTTCCTTAAGGGTAATGTCATCTAGGATAGATTTTATATCTTTTAATTTACAGTGCGGTCTCTGCAGTTTCTTCCCCTGGCATTGAATTTAGGGAGTGCTTTCCTCCTGAAATGATGTATTAGTTTTCAGCAAAGCCGCATGTCTTGTGTTTACAACCAGGGCATATGGGGGGGAAGTGACAATCACAGTCCTGTTCTTGCTCCAGAGAGGTTTCTCACAAACAATGTCTGTAAAGCCACTGCTTCCTTTTCATAGTACCTGCTGCCTGTGGGCCTCCAACTTGCACCAAACTGTTGGGGTGATTTATAGCAGATTTGTTTTGACCTGTCCCTGATAATGTTCAAATTAAAGTCACAGCTGGAAAAGAAAATAGTATGTGTCATGGATGTCTCATTGAAGGTGCAGAAACTGTTCCGAGTTTGATTTGTGACCACAGCCACAAGCTTTTAAAAGCTGCCCAGTTGATGAGGGATGATGCCTAGTGCTGATTTCTTAATCACAGCACCATTATGGAAATAATAGGTTTTTGCGGTAATAAGCAATACTCCCACTTGGACAGGATTTCAGGGCCCTTTTACAGCCACTTGTAATGACCACTGAACTGTTTGGTCTAATGAGTGAGAAGACTCCAACATCTTTATTCAAAAGTCACTAATGATAATTGCCACCTATCACCTCATTCTCCAGAGCCCAGAACATACCTCCACAGAATCCCATTAGCAACACGGCGGGGCCACAGTCCCATCTTCCTCGTATTTTATAATTAGGTCTAATTTATATCTGATCCAAGGATGACTGTTGTAATTCGTGTGAAATTCATCTCCTCAGTTGTGTCTCAATATCATTCGAGTCTACATTTTTTTCTTAAATATTCTATTGAAAAACTAATAAATATGACCAGTGACAAAATGGTTAGCAAAAATCAATAATGGTGTTTATGTATACAGTATGGAGTTAAGAGTAAAGAAAAGTTGACCTAGCTAAAGTAGTTTTTCATATCTCAGCAGATGTTAAGCCTCCAGGAGTGAGTTTCAATGAGAATGAGTGCTTAGGCATTGAAATTAGAGAGAATAGGGTATAATAGGTAGATAGTTGGTTGAAGAGTGTGTATTAGCATGTGTGAGGATTATTTTAGTTCAGCCTTCCAGTGCAACACTCCTTCTCTCTCTCTCTCTCTCTCTCTCTCTCTCTCTCTCTCTCTCTCTCTCTCTTTTTCTCTCTCTCTCCCTCCCTCCCTCCCCCCCCCACACACCAGCTTTTATTACAAAGTGATAGGTTAAATAAAACCTAAAATTACGATAACTATACCATTACTACTACTACTACCAATAATAAAAGTTAATAATAATAATAGACATTATTATATCCCTCTTACATACTGTTACATTTTATTCAGAATAGAGGGTTTTCACAGTTCTTAACATCGTTGCATATCTGGGATTCCTTTAAAAAGACATCAATAAATCAATAAAGATGCTCAGTGGAGTGTGTGGAACTTGATAAGTACTTATCAATAAACAGCAAAGGATGCTTTGATCTTCCACACATTTCTGGTTTTAGTCACAATAAAGAAAGTGGTTGATCCAGAATCCAAGAAGCAAAAGTGTGAATGGCCTGTAAATATGAAGCACTGTCTGCCGGAGACACTAAGAGTGTTTATCCACTCTTTCTTATTTATCTTCACTAAAAATGATGGAGAAAGATTATATTTCTATTTAGGATTTAAATAAAGTATATAGCCAGGTGGTGGTGGCACATACTTTTAATCCCAGCACTTGGGAGGCAGAGGCAGAGGCAGAGGCAGAGGCAGAGGCAGAGGCAGAGGCAGAGGCAGAGGCAGAGGCAGAGGCAGAGGTAGGTTGATCTCTACGAGTCTGAGGCCAGCTTGCTCTTGATCTATGAGATCTAGACAGGATAGGCTCCAAAGCTACAGAGAAACCCTGTCTCAAAAAAAAAATCAATTGATCGATCAATAAACTAAAGTATATAAAGAAAAATCAATCTTAGAATTAATAAATGTTAAATAGGGCGAGACAAAGTACACCATCTAAAAATACTAAGCCTTATCTGAAGAAGTCATGAAATACAATCAGGTTAAGCCAAATGTTTAAGGAATGACTCAGCATGAATATAGGGAAGCAATAAGATATTTGCAAGCTAAAGCTGTCATTTGTCAAAAGACATCAGAAATAAGAATGCCTCACTTGAAGATATACACAGAGAAACTAAAAATGGCATAGAGGTGTAGGAAATTAATATTTCGAGTATATTTGATATTGACCAGACACACATTAAACACATCCATTTTTTTTATATTTTTAATATAACAAAAGAAAAAGTGAATTTGTAAATCACTTAATGATGTAAAAGGAGCCACATAATAACATGAGTTCTTATGGGAAGAAAATCTCAAGCAAAAACAGCTCTGTTTTTATAACCGAAGACTACTTCAATAGGACGAAGGCCACATACTCAATATTTCAAGTTTAGAATCACAGATTTACTTTGAAATCAGTCTCATAATGGTCTTTATTATAACTCTCAAATCTCTATTACCACAGCATTTTAAACACAACCAAGAAACAATTATCTGGTTGTGTCTACATTTTCTACCTCCAACCTGGAGCAATTCAACATTGATATTCTTAATTTTCACTTTATACTCATAGAAAAAAAATTTAAAAAATGACAATATTTTGCCTCTTTCTCTCAAGAGATGTAGTCTGTTTCCCCATACTTTAAATATAGCATTGTAGCGAATAATCACATAGGAATTATTTTTCATAAACTGTTGTATTTATTATTATTATTAGTGTGTGATTTCTGTGTCATGACACACAAGTGCCGATCAGGTGATAAAAATGTGGATATATTTCTCAACCTCTGCCTTTATAAATTTTCTTGGACTGAACAAAGTGAATTAGGATTTTAAGCCAGCTACCTATACTTGCTGAGCAATGTTTCCTATGTTTCTTGTGGGAATTATGAGCTCCCATACCAAGGAAACCTACAAGGATCCTGGGTTCTCTTTGATATTGTGCTTTTTATATGAACAAATAGGGCACATTTCAAATAGGATGATAATCAAAGAGGTTCCAGTAACACGATTTCTTCCCTTCTAACTCCTCCACACATGTGTTGACTTCAGGAAGCCATCCTGTCTACTAATGTGACAACCATGTATCAAGCCATGATGACCCAGGTTGAAAGCTGCCCAGCTATTATCAACCAAATTGCAAAGCTACAGAAGCCTGAACTGTAGAAATTGGGAACTACTTTTAGTTCCCAATTCTGAGATTTCTATAATTTTAAATTTGTGGAGCAAATGTTAACCAATAAAATTAGACTATACTAAACATTCGACTTTTTCTGAATCAATAATATAGTGATATTTAAGGATATTTAAGCAAGTTTTTTAGAGGCTTCGTAGTAGAATAAGTGTCTGTTTTAAACAAATAATGTACTCAAAAGATTGAAATTCTCAAAGACATGAAAGGGTATAGAATAAAATTCCCTCTCCAGAAGTTCAGCTTTCATACCTAGTTGAAAATTCTGTTACCCGATTCTGAAGTGTCCTTCCTAAGATATGTAAACCTTAGAGAAGAGATTTCTCTGTGTTATATGTACTCTGACTTTCCTTTTGCTCCTAAAAAACAATCTGAATGTCTAAAACCCTTTGCGATTTTTCAAGTCCCGGATCAAGAGAGGCTCATTAAATCCGGTTTACCCTGATCTCACTACTTAATTTATATCAGTCTCCCAAAGCGCTTCTAATCCTCTTATGTGGCTTTATTTATTTTCCCACCACAATATCACTTTCCTTTCATTTAGCCTTGTTCATTTCTTTTTGTTGTTGTAAGTTGGGTACTTTATTTCCTTTGACAGAGATTATATAGGCAAATGTAGCGTGGAACTCACTATGTAGCCCAGGCTGCCCTTAAACTCTTGATGTTCTTGCTTTAGTCTTTAGTGTTCTAGGACTAAATGTGTTCACAACACTGGAACAAAATATCACGTTCTGGTCCACTGTGAGCATTATTTCTTGGAGGTGATATTTGCTCAGGTGATATTAGCTCTTGTGGTCATTATGTTTTCTGGAGAAAGAGGTAAATTTATGCAATTAAAGATATATATTTCAAGCACCTAGCATATTGTGTACACATGTTAGGCACTCAATCAATTCTTGATTAATTGCAAAATTCTCAGAAATACTTCACAGAGAAAAATGAAAAACAATCATTGGCATCATGTTTCAGGAAAATGCTTGATAATGATCTAATTATTCAAGTATTTACTGAGAGCTGAGTAATGTGTCCTGATTATATAAAGTATAAGATTATTGAGCATAAACTGTCTGATCTCTCTTCCTTATTAAAAAGAAACTATCAGAGCTGAGAAAAACATCACACATATACAAGTTAGATATATTAAGGTATATAAATAAGCATTGCGAACAACGCTGCAGAAGGGACTCTATACTAATATCTTAGAGAATTGGAACAAATGAAGTACCATGAAGCATAGCAACAAATTGTTCATGGTACGGAAAAGAGAATGATAAATTCTGCTGAAACACTGAGCAACTTCCAGTCAATGTAGGGCAACTTTGAAGGCTGGAGGAATACAAGAGAAATGGAAGACAGGCAATGAAAACCAGAGACAATGCCACAGAAATGAAGTCGCTGTGAACAGGCCACCAAAGGTCCTAAAACCCAACCGTTTAACTTGCGTTTGATAACCACCCAAGTTTTGTAGAGTGAATTGCTCCACATAACTTGTGAAATGTGGTCAAGTAATAATTAATTTTTGGTAGTTAGAGTGATCTTCAGTGACTACAAGCATACTATCCCCACAAGATGAAATGTATATATACAATACTTCATTTATATCATATATTTTTTCATAATCTGCCAACTTTGGAGAGTATTAATAGTGTGATGGATATAATTTTATTTTAGAAAATAAATATTGGGCTGGAGAGATGGCTCAGAGGTTAAGAGCACTGACTGCCCTTCCAGAGGTCCTGAGTTCAATTTCCAGCAACCGCATGGTGGCTCACAACCATCTGTAATGAGATTTGGTGCCCTCTTCTGGCCAGCAAGCATACAGACAGACAGAACACCTTATACATAATAAATAAATAAATAAATACATACATACATAAATAAATAAATAAATGTTAAAAAAAGGAAAATAAATATTTCTGAAGGCAGGCATGGTAAATCTGATTTTTACTGTCTTTGTAACAAAAATTGGCTTCAAGATTCGTTTTTTATTTTATTTTTTTTAGTGTGTGTGTGTGTGTGTGTGTGCGCGCGCGCGCGCGTGCACATGTGATGTTATACTACATACGCATGTGTGAAGATACCATAGAGCAACAACAGATGAGTTCCTCAACTGCCTTTTTACCTTACTTTTTGAGACCCTATCTTTTTCTTGACTTGAAGCTCACCAACTGTCTGCTTTAGCTGGCCTATGTGCCCAGGGATATCCCTCTTTCTACTATCACATACCCTGAATACATTATTTTACACAGAGTGTAAGGGCCTGAAGGTCTTCAAGGATGTGAGGCAAGTGCATTCCTGGTTGAGCTTTGTGCTCAGTTCCAGTTTTAAGATTTATTTCTGAGTGAAAAGATCTAACCATCACTCAGGCTGAAATCTCATTTCCCTTTTATTGCTGATGGTGATTACATTTAATTTTCCTGAAAGAAGAACAGTAATTTGGGGGTATATTCAGAAAAGGTGCTGATGCATCTGATGTGCAAACTCATGTCCTGGTTATGAACCACCACCAACAGATCTATCTACCCTTTCTTTCTTTTTTTTAAATGATTTTTTATCTTTATTTTATGTGCATTGGTGTGAAGGTAGAACTGGATTTTCAGAGAGTTGTGAGCTGCCATGTGGATGCTGGGAACTGAACCTGGGTCCTCTGGAAGAGCAGTCAGTGCTCTTAACCACTGAGCTATTTCTCCAGCCCCTATCGACCCTTTCTATAAATAAAAGATAGATAGGAACATCTCTCTCCACAGATAACCTTCTTTTTCACTTTGAATGATTTTGTTGTCAAAATATTTTGCAGATTCTTCGAACACTATATTCTTTATTAGAAAGAGAAAAGGGCAAGGTGGTAGTGGCACGTGCCATTATTTCCAGAACTCAGGAGGCAGAAACAGGTGGATCTCTGTGAGTTTGAGGCACTGGTCAACAAAACAGGCTCCAAAGCTACAGAGAAACCCTTAAAAAAAAACGGAGAGAGAGAGAGAGTCAAATGTGTGTGGCCCATAAACTCAGGGATGTGCAAGTATCCAGTAAAGACTTAATAAACTACAGGGGCCACACCGTTATAAAAAAAAAAAATGAGTTTTCCTATTCTAGAAGCTGTCGAATGTCAATAGCTTATCAGTGAGGAGGTGACCATTCCTCCTTTCTGGAATGTGGACTGACTAGAACTTCTGCACACCAAGCCAACACAGATGAGTTTGTAAGTGTGGTGCTCCTGGCCTGTCTAGAAAAGGTTTTTTGGTCCACCCTTCTCAGAATGATGACTCCTATAATTGTTTTCTGTCTCCTTTGAACGCTGGCGTGTGCTGTGACATATACCACATTGATGAATGAGCCCTCTTTGATAGACATTTATTCTGTGCATTTTGACTTGTTATCTCATCCCTATTATAATTAACACCCTCACCAGCCTTTGGATCACACTCAGATTTTTATATATGATATCAGATATATGATGGTGTCATACTATTTAATTTTTATTTCTTCTATGATTCTTTATTTTGAATATACTTAATAACATCTGAAGAGTTAAACAGAAGACCAGAAAAATTGTAGACATGGCAAGGAGGGTCATGGTAAGATTACATGAATGTCTGAAGGATAAAATTACAGGTCAATGATGCATAATTTGCCAGAAATCAAGAGACAAAAGAGGACTCTTTTGAAATGTACAAGGTAGTATAGATATGTCCTCATCTTTATTTTAAACTAAGATCCCTTAGAATTTTGACAAAATAATTTATAATAAATCATAATGTGGTAATTATGGAGGTCTTAATAAATTTATACAATAGTAAATCATTCAGCTAATAAACAAGGAAATAACAGGGTACTAATAGGAAAAATCCAATTCCCAGTTACAGTTTCGAATTTTGACATTACTTTGCCATGCAATATATTGTTATTTAAAAGTTTGATTTATTTTCCCTCTTTCAAGTGCTCTTATGTAGAGAAAGAAGATTTAAACTCACTGACCATGAATTTAAGTGATAAAAAAAGCCACACTGTTTCTCAACTGCACATGCTGAACTGTACAAATGCTGAGTATGATTTATTTGTTTTGAAATATTTATGGACTCCATAGAAAAAGTATTTAAATATATATGGATGAGTAATTACTATAGAAAATGAACCATGTTGAAGTGAAAAATATAAAATATGTAATATGTAATGAGTAATATTGTATAAAAGTTCTCAAAAATCATTTAAACATTAATTTGCATTATTTTATGTATATATGTGGTGTATGTTTGTGCTGTTTTGTGTGTCTGTGTGAGTATATACCACAAGTGAGCAGATGCTTGAGAAAGCCAAAGTGTGTGTCAGAACCTCTGCAGCTGGAGTTAGAAGCTTTTGTGGACTTCCCAGTGCTGGGTTCCAGTTTACCTGGAACTGAATGCAGGTCTTCTTCTAGAAGAAGGGTAAATGCTCTGAACCCATACATCTTTCAGGCCCCAAGAATTATATTTTTAAAATATGTTTAACGTTAATGCCAGAAATAAAATTCTTTATTGAAATATGTTTTATAATTGGCGATATTCTACTTATGCCTCCACTTCTAGAAATCAGAAAATCAGTTTTCATGCTTAGTTACAGCCATGGGTTAGCAACTATTATTAGTATTCTTCCTACTGCTTTTATCTGACGTTGTTTATTATGACTATTTCACTATCATAGGAATTGATGTGTCAAAAGACGTTTATATGAAAATTGAATTCTGATGTGAAATGAAATTTTAGAATATTTTAAATTAATATACATGTATGTGTTTTTTTTAATGGAAGCATGGTGGTAAGTTAAAGAAATTCAGTTTTTCTATAATAAAAGGATTCAAGAAGAAAAAAATTCTGACCATATACATTGTGCTTTAGTTTGTAATCTGCATCAATCACCAGAGGAAGCCAACCCATTATCTATAGCCATTAGTCATAAAATTCAAACTCTACCTTCAGTAAGGTTTCCACGGAGTCAGTTAATCGCACTTAAAATAGTTTGCCCCAAATAAGCACAATTTTACTAATAGCTGAGAATTTCCCTAATGTTGTCACACCTTACATCATCAGAACTGAAGAAATCCATATTTGAATCTATGGTTGATCACACAGAGCACTCTGATGTTATTTAGCTCACACAGAATTTCTGTGCCTAGCCTGGCGATGGTGGCGCATGCCTTTAATCCCAGCACTCGGGAGGCAGAGGCAAAAGGATCTCTAGGAGTTCGACACCAGCCTGGTCTACAAGAGCTAGTAGCCTACCAGGACAGGCTCCAAAGCCACAGAGAAACCCTGTCTCGAAAAAACAAAAACAAAAACAACAAAAAAAAAAAAGGATTTCTGTGCCTATAGCTTTTAAGTAGAGGGTGTTTGTTGCCCCCTTCCTTGTTTGTCCCCATTAAAAAGCTTTCCTAAAGTTTCATAAAGGTTCCATGAAGAATAAGAACCTGTTGATTTCTTACAGACTAATGTGGTTTAATGAATCAAGACTCCCTGAAAGGTTTCCATGAACTCCCAAAAATACTTTGCCCAACCAAAAACAGAAAGCAATTTAGAGAAAACCATGCCCAAATTCCCAAATATTGTTTACAATATTGTTTACATTTAAAGGGAAATATAATATAAAAATGAATATTTTGCATTGGCATAGATCTTGATCTACTGATACAAATTTAAAGTTAATTTTGCTATATGTATTTCTGCTCTTGTTTAAGGTATTGTATTTGTACAGCTCATTTAATCATAGGGTTTCTAGATATTCTGAGAACTATTTCAGAGAAATGGGTATTCTTTAAATCTTTCAAAGACATACAAAATATGGAATTTAAAATGTTTTTAAAACTTTGGCTTTTCTCAATAGTAAGACCTGTCTGCTTCTGGCAAAACCAATTACTTCAGAGAGGTTAGTAGACATTAAAAAAAACTTATTTATAAAATTTGCCTTCAATATAATGAGGCTAGATATTTTGGCAAGAAACTGCTCTTGTCTGGACTGCTTAATGGTATGCTGTATAAACTAGAAATACAGGACCCACAAAAAAATGACTACTAAAGTTACCTTAAAAGGGTGAGATGGTCCTTCCAGTTTCCTGCTTCATAAAAGAGTCTTCTAGACATTCTAAAGGAAACACAAAATAGTGACTAACAAACTGCCAGTATAGGTAAAACTGCCTTTAAAATTTCCTGCTTCATAAAATGTCTGCCAAATACTATGGGTCTGTAGACTAAAGATGGATTCCCTAGTGTTACAAAAAAAACCTTTTGATGAGTGTGCAGACAACAAGATGTCTCTGTCAATTCTAGAGTTTTAGAAGTTGCTTATAATGCACTTCCTGTTTACTTGGGTAATATATCCTTCTGGAGTTTTTGGTAGAGTTAAAATATTAATTATAATTATAAAAATAGAATAGATATAAAACTTTAGACTCACAAAGATGAGATAGATTAGCATATTTTCCTTAATTGTAAAAGGGCTAAATATTTTAACTGTAATTCTTGCTTAATAGCTGTTTTGTTGTATGTAATCTTGCTGTGTTTTACGCAGACAAAAAAGAGGAGGTGATGTGGTATTTCCCTCTTTATGCTTTGAATATATTTTATGCCATTAGTTAGTAAAGAAGCTGTTTTTGCCAATGGCTTAACAGAGCAAAGCCTGGCAGAAAATCTGAGCAGAAATGTATAAACAGAGTAGGTGGACTCAAGGCGATGCCATGTAGCTGATGAAGAAGACAGACTCCCTGGAAACTTACTGTTAAACCATAAGGCTCATGGTAAAATACAAAATAATAGGAATGAGCTAATTAAGATGTAAGAGTTAGTTAATAAAAATGTTTGAGATAATAGCCCAAGTAGTGTTTTAATTAATATAATTTCTGTATGATTATTTTGGGTCTGAGCAGCCAGGAATGAACAAGCAGCTTCTGCTTATACACCTTTATTATTTTCAAACCCCTGCAATTTATGGAAACCACATCATCTGTAGAGGTTTTTTTCTTTTCTTTACTTTTCTTATTGGACTTCATTTTTTTTAATGATGATAATTCCAAACTAAGTCATCATAGACATCAAGGAATATTACCTATGATTAGACAAAATTATCTGACATTGAGTGAATTTTAAAAGAAATTGTTCAATAAATCATGTAATTAACTATGTGCTGTTTGGAAAGTACAACAAAAAACAGAGAGGAGTTTATCATAAAGTTAGGTGACCCAAAAAATGGACCAAAACTCAAACTTAAAATATTGTAGTTAATGAGCATTTCTGGGATACTGCTAAATAGAAAACTAGAAGAATTATTTTTGGGAACAACTTGAACATTTTTGGCAGTTGACCTATATATTATTAGATGTGTGTGTCTGCATGTGTGGGCGTGTGTGTGAGAGAGTGAATGAGGGCAAATGCATAACAATGCATGTTAATGCATGTGTGTGGAGATCACAGGACAAACTTGGGTGTCATTCTTCACTTTGCACCTTGTTTAAGATAGAATCTCTCCCCTCTACTACTTTTATATTTTTCATAAATATACATATAAAAATAATTTTATGCAATATATTCTAAACATGGTTTTCTCTCTCCTAAGTTCTCCCAGATACTCTCCACCTAAAGAAACTTTCTTCTGTTGACAAAAGCTTGAAATAGACCTCTAGATATTTTTTCATGGCATCTTCTAGATGAGCTGACCCTTCGGCTGCTAAGGCTTTTCCTTTCTTTTGTACTATCTTACAGTAAGAGAACTGATCAAATGTACTCTACTGAATCCAGGGCTATGTTGATCCTCTGTATTTCAACTCATATGTAATACTTGTGAGATAAGGACTATTAGCCAGTGAGCCATCACCTCAGCTTCTAACTACTTTATATAGCTATATTTCTAGAACCCTACAATGGGTATCTACAGAATAACCAACATATAATTTCCTTTAGTTTGTCCTTTTCCTTCCTCCCTTAGGGAAATATTTCAGCATTTGACATCACTAGCCTCTGAATGGGTACTTTTTCATTCTATCCAGTTTGCTGTTTTGGTACCAAATTAACATATCTAAACTCACATCAATATAAACCAAAAAGTTATAGTTTCATATAGACTTTCATAGTTGAAAAAAATGTCACTGCCTGCTTCATTGTGCTTGATTCGCTTAAATCTTCTTCTACTGTCACTAAACATTTTAAAAACAACCTGAGCTCATATATTCCTTACTACCACTGGATAGGAGAAAATATTAGTCTTCTCCAGCTCTTAGGATCTCTATTTATTTGAGGCTGTTTTTACCAGAGCAATTATTCTGAAAACATTCTCGGGCATTTGTTTTCTACATAGGACTCAGGATAGCACACACATTTATTCATCATACACATAAATCTTATTATAATCCTTAATCATTATGCAGTCTTTTGTCAATTATTGTATTGTATCTTGCTAGGGTGAATTACAGTTATTTGATTAGTTTCCAGTTCAAGATTTGAAGACAATGTCATCACTTTTGGAAGGACTATTTGGATAAAAATAAACCCACCTGAGTCCAACTACATGTTTAGCTGTGGTATTGTTAAATAAAGAAGAAATGACATGTGTATTTTTTAATGGTGTCTCTAATTAAAGACAGGCAAATGTGGACAGCACTTTTGTTCCTCGAATTTAATTCTAAGATGAATGTGATGATTGTTGGGTTTTAGTTTCTAGACTTGGAGTATATGGCACTGCTGTTCATGGGAATCTCCTTAACAAGTGAAGTGGCATGGGCAACAAACTCTGCTAGGCAGCCAGTGTATCTTGTCTAAGAAACTTCATCACTTCAGCTCCCGTGGAGATTCAAGAATCAAAAGTGAAGGAATTATATGTCCAAGGTGAGGATCTGCTTTGTTGTCGTTGTTGTCTTGTGGGGTTGGGAACGTCTAATGCCTGGGTTTTGTGAATGCATTTCAAGCACTCTACTATTAAGGTCTATGTTCTTCTTAATTTGTATTTTTCACTTTGTGGCAAAATCTTACTTGGCCTGGAACTTTATATTCTCCCGCCTCAGCCACCTAAGTAGCTGGAATTATAGACCTCGGTCAAGTGATGCAGCCAAAGAAATCATTAGAAATACTGTCTTAAATATGACTTGAATAGAAAAAAAACAGAGAGGTTCATTTTAATTAGGTGACAATATGTCGATTCCCTAGAGAGCTTTGGAAATAATTAAAGCCTTGGCTACAGGTTTACCTGTCAGCTTGAACTCCTAAGTGTTTAACCAGATTTGACATGAACCAAACTGAAACTTTTTGAAGGACCTTTTAAAATACCACAATTTCAAACCTCAGTCCTATAAAAAATGTAATACAAAGAAGTTACATTTTTCCTACTGAACTTTGCATGGCATTTTATACCAATCTCACAATCTCACAGGCACAGAGTCCCTCTAATAAGCCTTGTGAGTTTGGACCGAGACAGCTACTGCCTTTGCTGACAAGTCTTTCTTTATTTGCTTGGTTATTTGGACAGGAGGTTCTGAGACCACAACATGGCTCTACAACATGACTTTAATTATTCCATAACGTTTTCTTCTTTTATTTATTTTTTGCTGTTAGAAACTGATTGTCAGTATATTAGCCAAGGAACGTGTTGTTATATGTAGAGCATACAGATGTACAACCTGATTTCCTGTTGATTTAAATCAAATTCTTTTCCATTGGTAGTACTTTCAGTTAGGGCTGGCCCGAGGCACAATTGTGAAGTAGGTTAAGCTACTTTTAGCTTCTTCCAGATTTCTGGAAGGGCCTGTATAAGAAAAGGTAATAGACTAGTGATGATTCAGACCTAAAAAAAAAGCTGTTTTCTTATTCTCAAGATAAAATATAAGGGAAATGACCTTAAAGTCACATGCATTATCTCTTATATTGTATAATGCTTACAAGTATTATTTATTGAGAAGAATTTGGATATCAAAGTGTTAGAGAAGCCAAACTATAATGTAATTTTTGGAGCCTTGGGTAATTGCTTTGATAGTGTGGTTTTAGTTCAGGGGATTCAAATCAGTAATCATGGTTATTTTCCAAGGAGAACAAGAACCGCCATGTTCCGGACATGGTCAGAGGCTGGCAGATGGTCTTATATGAGGCAGGTGTGATCCTGAGAGTAGGAACAGAATCGAAGGAAACTCTAACGTCTTGTGTGATTACACAGATTTGGAGAATTTCTAGGTAAGTTTTGAAAGAAAAGCTTCAACCTTTCAAGAAAGACAGTGAGATGAGACATAATTTTCTGTCTGGAAGTAACAGCAATAAATCTAAAAGGTACTTACATGACCAGAGCATAGGTCACCTATCTGAGTGACAGGTAGATTATCCATGGAAGGCAAAAATGAGAGTTCAAATTTAAGGCCAGATTATAATTGATGAATATTTTATACCAAGCCTCAGAGTATCCATTTTCTCGAAAGCTGAGAATTGAAACAAGTCCAAAGGAGAGAATTGACAAAGTTTTATTTTACATAAGTTAAAAGTATATACCACTAGAAACTAGGGTAGGGCTTGACCAGAGGATTTGAGATGATATGTGTGTGGATGTATAGTAGAGAAGATTTAAACTAAAAAAATTAAAATAAAACTCTGCATTCTAGGCATGGATATAGATTTAAAACCTTATCAAGAATTTTTTGCCTAATGTTAGTGTTTTCAGAAACACCAAAGGTGGGGCAGAGTTAAGTGACCTATTATTTATCAGGTTATCCTAATCTAATAGTGAGTCATGTGAGCAACTGGAACTTAATCCTACAGGGAAACCGTGAAACAGTGTTTGATGTCAACTGTACACACACCTCAATGGAGGTTAAAGGAGAGGCATTTGTCAATCACTAGAGAATGCCTACTTGATTACATTTCATCACTTAGTGTATTATGAACCCTTTATTTCTCAGGTGTTAAAAAATAAGAGTGGGAAAAGGCTGGAGGGTATGAAAAGGTTATGCAGCTATGCAGTCAGAGTACCACCGCGTCTAAAACATAGCATAGTCAACCATGATCTTCCAGTATTCACATGGACTTGGTTCACTTTCAAACCATGTTCTTAGTCCAAATGTCATGAATGCACACCTCTCTATGCAAATTTTGCTTCTCATATTGTTATAAAAATAAGGATGCTTTAATTTGTTTTTAGAAGATTGAAATGAAAGC
Source organism: Microtus pennsylvanicus (assembly GCF_037038515.1). NCBI lineage: Eukaryota > Metazoa > Chordata > Mammalia > Rodentia > Cricetidae > Microtus > Microtus pennsylvanicus. Next base: position 99,712,442 of record NC_134584.1, read on the forward strand.
TAAGATAGTATTTTTCTATATGCAGCCCATGGCCAGGATGCATTTGCTTGTAAAAGTATAGTCAAGATCTCTAGATCGTTTTTAACATAGGGAAATGTGTCCAGTACTTACTAGAGTTGCATATTACATTTTTCTGCACAAGTTAAGATATTTACAGTATTAGCTTTTATGTTGGCAAATATTGTCCCTATTTAGCCAAATTCCTTGAGTTTTGTTTACGAATAAAGTTAAAACCGTTCCATCTCCCACCTCAAGCACAAAGTATCTTATACATTCTATAAAATTTGGATTAAATTTTTATAGATAGGTTCTGAATTATTTTCACCTCCACAAAACTGAACTTGAAAGATCAAAAATATGGAAAACAAGTTAAAGTGATTTATTAGGAAAATATTTTTAAAAAACTAGTAAGACTAAAGGTGGGGATTAAATTAGTAAACATTTCATAACCATAAAATGTTCTGATACCTCCTGCCACATCATAAAGTGTGTGTTCCTGGAGTGCGGGCCACACATCAGAGCTGTGATGGTTGACAGTCAGTCTCTCCACCTAAGCCTGTTGTGTTACTTTGTATTTTGTTTGATTTCTTAATTTCACTTGATGAAAGAATGTTTCACAACTAATAGTGAAATTTAAAAACAATAGATAAAGCCTCTACTATATGTCTTCCTGTTGATATAACGATGAGCAATTTTAATTTTTCTGACTGTGCTTCTCCTTCCTTTCTGCTATGGACAGAGCAACAGTTGCTTGCTTTGTGAGTTTGTTCATCTAATGATAAAGAGATATATAATTATAAAGATCTTAGAAGAAAGTATTGTCTGGATTGTTGTGTGTGTGTGTGTGTGTGTGTGTGTGTGTGTGTGTATGTTTGTAAATTACAGTGAAAATATGTGAAGAAACAGAGTGAGAAAGAGAATGGAAAATATTTTTTAAATAATGACTATCCCAACACTATAATTCCAGGCAGTAAGATTAATAACTACCTCTCTCTCCTTAGAGGTCAATTCTTTTGGCAATCATGTCAAATACTGAGTACGAAAACAACCTAGATCAATGAAAGAATGCAGCAAAAAATCTTCTTTTGTCTAAGAACTATCAGGGACAGCTGTTAACAGAATAAGGTGAGAGTGGTTGCCTTTATGCAGCGCTATTCCACTTGAACATATTTTTTTTGTGGATAACATACTTAGACTTATAAAACCAAAATAATATTTAATAAAATGGATGAGGTTTACAAGTAACCCACAAAGGTTACCCACATATGTTTCTCTATTTTTACTTTTAAAATACTTTATTTATCTTTATGTGTATAAGAATTGCACCTATATGTACATGTGTATGTATATCCATCCATGGTATGCAGTGCCTGAGCATGCCAGAAAGCTTTGTATTCCCTGGAACTAGAGTGACAGGTGATTGTAAATTGACATGTGAGTGTCAGGAGTTGAAGTCTGGTTCACCAGAAGAGCGTCAAGTACTTCTAATCTCTGAACCATCTCCTCCAATCATACATATGCGGGCAGTATGTTAGTTATACTCCTTTGTATAAATAAATTTCCCTATATAGTCTGTTAGATTCCATTTAATACTATGTTATATTTACTTTTCCTCTACAATGAATGTTTTGCACCCTCCACCTTAGAGATATCAATAGTCTTGTTTCCCGTTCTTTTCCAATGCCAAAATTTATTTTTATTTAACCAATGAGTCATCATTAAGAAAATATTCTATTTTTAGCATTAAAATTTTATTCTGGAAGCAAATATAATTAATGGCCTCAGGACATCATGTATCATTAACAAAATATTTTATACAGGGTTATTCACATTCACAGCATATAATGAACAATGTAGTATGCAAAGATGAAAATCTCCAATAATGTAATATTTTATGTTCCTGAAATTATTTTCACACACACACACACACACACACACACACACACACACACACACACGAAGACTCCATCAAGGAATGTTTTATTAGTTACTTAGATTTATGACTCAATTTTCTGTATGTGATATAGCCATGTTTTTTTCTAATGAGAAAGGTATAGGACAATGTATTTAGAATAGAAAATCAGTGCAGGGAACTCCCTTTATGATCAGAATAAGATATTTTTGTTGTTGTTGTTCATTGTTCACATTTATTTGTTTTTCATCTCACACATAAACAGACACACACACATAGGCATATACACAGCGATAACCATTCTGTAGTTAGTGAGTGATATGCCTTCTGTATATTTTCTCTTTCTCCCCGTTTCTGTCTTCTCACCCTCCCCCACCCTGTGTGTGTTTGTTTATCCATCCATTATTTTGTCTTTAAATTACATAGTCAAATGAGGGTCACTTCTCAATTGTCGTTCTCTCCTGATGTCAAGGTACTTATTCCATCAGGATCATTTTTATCAGTAATAGCAATGAAAATATGAGTTAAAATGCCCTCAATACCTCATGTCTTGATTTTCTCACTTTGTCTTATGAGATGATTTGTGAACTGGAATATGTTTCCTAATAACATCCTATGAAACATATGGCATCAGTCAGATTTTATAGGAAAAATGAATAAGGCACAGAGAGTTAGATAACTCTCCTAATATCACTCAGTGATAAAGTCGTTCAGTGGTATTTATACACTCAGAGACTCATTGTTCTCCTTCTTTACGCTTCATTTGTTTAACAAATATTTGCTTGAGTACAGTGATCATTCTGGTTGTGGGGATGTGCCAGTGAAGATATAAAATAGGACAAAAGTTTATTTTTTTTTCATGGAGCTTTTGTCCTCGTATGAATATCCAAGCAAGAAAATCAGACACACGCAGGTAAATGTAGGTAAATGTTTACTGTTATGCTTATATATAAAAGGTTACATGTACACGTATAGATATGCATATGTCAAATATGGTTGTAAATATCCATACTGGAACATATACCTGAGGAGAACAGAAAATAGTATAAATACCTTAAGACGATACACAGTTAATTATATGAAGAGTATGAAGGAATGAATATACCCAAAGGTTCTCTGGTACCCATTGTAAAAAAAGAGAGAAAAAAACTTCTTATGATCATTACAAATATAACTTTCACTGAGCTTTAGAAAGTGTCTCTTTCTTTTTTCATTTCATCATATGTCACAAAAAAAATTTGTCTCATATTTCCTCCATGCACTTAACTACGTGACCTTGGCTCTACCCTGGATAGCACCATTCTTTCTCCTTATCTTGCACTGACATTCTCTTTCTTCCTACAATTTATCCACTTCTGCTAATTTTTCATCAGACAGAAATTCTTTATACTGTGCACAAACATGTGGCTATAATAATTTTAACGATTTTAATCTCACATTCAAATCATGATGGAAGCCTTGCAAAAATAAAATAAGAAGAACAAGTTTTGGAAATTGTTCTCTAAGTCTGAGGCTTAGTTATTTTTCTACCGTCTAACTGGTCTTATTTCTCCTTGGATGCTGCAAATATGCTAATATCCGTTGCAGATATATTGTGTATGTTTGCAAAAAAGTAGCAGTATGTTCAACGGAGATGGAGAAAATATTTTGATAGATACCAGATTTCTCAACCTAATTATATAGACATAGCTAATTTTACCCATCAGCTATGCCTAAGTTCATTGCTATTTCTAACACTTTTGCAAACTTAAATTTAAAGTATTTTTGACACACTTCCTTCCCTTTCCCAAATCATGCATTAATATCTGTCCTGCTAAAAATAGGAAAAATGATGCCTATTTTAAAATCCTTTCTATTAAAAATAAAACATCCATGCATAATTATCACTATTGATTTTAAATACCCACTATGTGCTAGGAAATGGCATTTCTTATACTTTATGTCAAATCCATTCTTTAAAATATTAATCATATTTAATTATCTAAAAGACAAGAGAGCTTAGTAGATTAAAAGACAGTATATTGAGACACTTTGATCTAGTTTTTAAATTTAGATACAGTCACTTCATTTTTTTTAAACAAACTGATCTGTCTAAAAAATGGGTCAGCCAATTGTTGACTTCATTCTTTTAAAAACTAACTTCATAAAAATATTTTACTTATTTATCCACCTTTGTTTCATGGCAAAATTGGGAACTGAGCATGACAAAGAAACTGAAAGAATGGTGGAAATGTGGGAAAGATGGGAAGTTCCCTGGAGAAGACTGAAATTTATTTCTTGTGGTGCTAATTACAACCTAGACCTTTGTACAATGTAAAGATGTGTCATCCTGATTGGTTCAATAAAAGATGAACAAGCTGGGCGGTGGTGGCACACACCTTTAATCCCAGCACTTGGGAGGCAGAGGCAGGTGGATCTTTGTGAGTTAGAGGCCAGCCTGGTCTGCAAGAGCTAGTTCCAGGACAGGAACCAAAAGCTACAGAGTAACCCTGTCTCGAAAATAAAAAAAAGATGAACAATAAATAGCTAGATAGGATTTTCAGGCATACACAATGTTAAGAAGAAGAAGGGGGTGTTGCCAGCCAGATGAAGAACAAACAGCATGGGCATTACAGAATGAAGGCAATAAAGACAGGAGACAAAAAGTAGATTGATAAAAATGGATTTATTTAAGTTGTAAGAGCTAGTTAGTAATAATCCTATGATATAATCAAGCTTTGTTTTTAATTAATAATTCTCCATGTTGTGATTTGGGAGCTGGCAGGGAGGACAGAAAAATATTCACTTACAAATGGCACCCAACATCGGACTACATATGTCCACATAAAACCCGAGAAGCTTTAAAATTGTCCTAAATACAGAAAAATAAAAACTTAACTTTATGTCAGTATAAGCATATGTATGCCAATTTGAATAAGTCATTTTGCTATATACTGTTAACTCCATTTCTTCTGTCATGATTGTAGGGTTTGTGCTGTTCTTTTGATGACAGAATATGAAAGGAGTCTTCCAACACCAGGGTCTGTTCAGAGTTTTTCCACAGTGGGCTGCAGCATCATCTGCCTGTTTCTTGAGCTTCCCTCCTATCACACTTTGTGTTGTGGGATTTCTAAACTTATTAATAATGGAAAAATATGCACAAAACTATTACGATACTTTAAAACCATTTTCTCACCTTTCTGAAGCAGATTTTTCAGAAATTAAAAAGTATGTGTTTTATATTTAGGTATATTTTAAGGCAAAATACTTCTTCCTTAGTACACATTGCCTCTGAGAAGTGGATGGCCCATTGCATCTTAGCAGTCTACATGATCTGAAATCTGCCAGACTGCTCTATTAGAATGATTTTTTTTTGTTTGAGCAAATATCCACTATTTCCATAACAAAATAAATGCTTCTTAATTGCTTATTTGTATAAGTGTTAAAAATCCAGAAATCATCAAGGATGTCTAAATTAAAATTGGACAGTTATACTGTGATGTGAACTCTGTTTCAGGCTATTAATTTCGGATCATGAAACTTGCAAATGTTGCAAGTTGCTGTTCTATCAAAGTCAGTAATAAAAATAAAAGTATAAGAGAGTTAGAAACATTTACGTTAGGCATTATAATAATTTTTGCAAGTTCAAATTGGTAGAAGACTTCTTTCTTGACTGTGAAATAGAACTGTTGCTCTATTATTAAATTAGATATCAAACAATATTCTTTCTTCAACGATGTGATAGCTCTTGCTCTGCTCTGTTTGACTCCTATCAAATCATGTATTCATTATATGCAGCATGTTGCCTGGCATACTACTGAATTACATAAACATACCAGTTCTTTATGAATTGTCCTTTGTTTCTCAGATAGGGTCTTATTCTGTAGCCCAGAATTTCTGGACTGTGAGAGTCTCTTGTTTCTAGCTCTAGAATACTAGTAGTATAGGTTAGTGCTATCATGAGAGGTTAAGATCTATTTTTAGTAAAGGAATATATATTTTCCATGCATCCAAAGAGGGCAGGAAGATGGATACCTATCTATTGTATATGGGCTTTTATAGTATCATTGCATACCCTTATTCACTATGTCAACACAACACTCAAATAGCAAACAGTGAGCCTCTTCTCAGGCATATTCTGTTCACCTCTTTTTTGCTCTCTTTCCATAGGTCCCAGAGTCAAGTCTTCATGCTCATATTTGTTGTAAAGATAAAGAGAGCAATGATTGAACCCTTGTTTCCCACTTCCGAAATCATGCATTACTGATAATTTGGTGGATACCCCATTTACTGTGCTCCAGTCTCACCATTGTACTTTCTTTGGTCATATTGTCCTTTTATCCCATGTTCACCAAGTTGTTCTTACTCAAGTTTTTATTTCTTCATGGTGCATTTTCTATCTGTGTTTATCTCTAATGTCTTTTTGTTTGTTTGTTTGTTTGTTTGTTTTTTCTTTCTATATGTTACTTACGTGTGCTGGATCAAATGCCTGTTATCTGGGAAAGTTTCTTGAAAGTTCTTTAGTATTAGCATCTCTCTCTCTCTCTCTCTCTCTCTCTCTCTCTCTCTCTCTCTCTCTCTCTCTCTCTATGTTCTGTATGTGTATGTCTTCTTTCTTCTCTCTCTTCCTTCCTTCTACTTCCTTTTTCCTTGTCTTGATTTTGTATTGGTGTTCTGCGAAATGCCTCATGTACCCTAGGCCACTCTAAAAATCAAATTTTCTATGCAGCAGAAGATAACTTTGAACTCCAGTCCCTTCTGCTTCCACTTTCCACATAATTTCCTGTAGATGTTGTGGTATTTACCAAGCCAGAATCGTTCTCATATACTTTTCTACAATAAATATTCCCTAACTAACATTTTTCTGAATTTGTAGTTACTTGTTGAATCATTTTCATGTAATAACTTGTACAGCAACTTCACAGTATTTTTCCATCTGAATTATAAATTATATGTGAAGAAAGTTTGTATATCTCTCTTGATTATTATAACTCCATTGCACATGATGATTGGTAAAATATACTTGTATCTGGGTAAGAAATGAAGAAACCAAAGAAGGTCATGGAATTCATAAAACTGTGTTCAACAATTAATTCCTCTTTGAAGAAACTTTAGTAAACAGTGCTTAATAAAATTAATTATTTAAATTTGATAACAATGAAATCTGTTTCTGATTATTTAATAAGTTACCTGAGAAAGATGTGAGATAAAAATTTAGATTCAATATATTTTGCAAATAATGTATCATGAATAATTTAAAGAAAGAAATTTAAGAGTTTTGATTTGTTTGCCTGCTGAATCCAGTTTGATGGCTGTCATGACAACAATGACCTCCTTCCATTCTGGAATAGACATAGGATTTCTCTAGAAAGAGTTGTCAATTTGCAGACTTAGTACATTGCTCCTATGCAGCCTTTACACTGTGTCTCCCAATATCTCCATCTCAGTCTGATGACAGGAAGTTTGCTCAAACACTCATGTCATGTTGATGCAAGAAAAGTTGATCTTCAGTTGATCAGAATTAGAACTGTGTAGATAATGGATCTTTGAGGAAGTTCTCTGTTAGCCTGAAATGGTTTCTAGTTTTGGGAGTCTTGTTCTCTATCTTAGAATTGGGGAATACATTTTCTTTTTCTTAGCTGGGCTTGCATTTCTATAAAAAAGAAACAATAATGAAATCCACCAAAGGTCTAAGATGTAAAGCCTAGCATGAAAGACACACAGTAGTTTTTTTTTTCATATAGCTATGGTCAGTCTTAGGACCTGATAAGTATTTCTTAAACATTTGCAGAGCTGGGCTATATGTAAGAATATCACACATAGCTGACTGCATTCTATTGTTTAGAAACAAAATATATCTACATTATTAGGTTTCAGAGTCAAGCTTGTTCCTTACTTTTAGAGGATTTCACTAAGTTATAAGGACAACCACACATACAACAAACACACACAGACACAGAGACACACACACAAATCTTAGTGTTTAAAGGCACATACTGGGTTTATAGAAGACCCAGCTTAGGTTATGAGCACTTACATGTGGTGGCTAACAACAGTCATAACTACACTTCTAAAGGATCTGGAACCTTTTTCTGACTCCTTTGCCTGTACTACACATAAACTCATGCAGACTCACATGTACATACTCAGAGATATAAATTAATAAATACGCCCTAAAAAACTGAAAGTGGGGTGCTATACTGCATACTTTTGGTTTTTCTCTGTAACTCTCATCCACTTTACTTCGTACATCACTGGTTATGACACGAATCTATTCATTCATTGATATTCTGATGTTTATATAATCTGTTGGTGAAATATGATATATAGAAAGATATATATTTTCCATAGACATCTCAAAATTTCTGATCTGGAGATGTATGGCATTCAGAAAATCATGTTTTCAGTTCAATTGTGCCTTTGAGTTAATATTCAATGTTATTTGATTCAGAGAAATAATTTCATAAGAGTTCTTTTATCAAATAATTTCTATTTCATTAGTATTATATTTAGGCTATAACTATATTTCATAAAACTCCAATATTACCAACATTATTGAATAATAATGTAGAGAATGAATTTAAGTTTTAACAATTAAACCATATTTTTGAAGTATAAAGGTTTTTATGAAACTCAAACTCCATAGTTTTAAGTAGCTTTATTAACTCAGTTATGTAGTACTTTATATTCTTACATACTGCAATATCATATACTATCTAAGAAAAAGTACCAGATACACAAACCTGAATTGAGAATGAATAGTAAATAAAAAGAAAAGCTATCAGAAAAAGGTTTAAAAGACTGAAAACCTGTAAGTTACGAGTAAAAATATGATTCTAGTCAGGATAGGTTACATAGTTTACTATATAATTAATTATTCTCAAAATATTTAATGATGAGCAAAATATCCTACAATTTCTCACATGAAGTTAGCCTTGACTTTTCTCAGCCTCATTTGTAGACTTCTACTGAGGCTCATCCCATGTTAAAGGAAACATGCAGGTGAAAATCAGTCAATCACCTGATTTCTACCTTCCCATATAGGCAACTGGCTAGTGACAGTTTGGTACAGTTAGCCCATCTATCTCTGGTGTATATTCTTAACCCTGGAGTTGATTTTTATCCTGTAAAAATCATGGACCAGGATGAATATGGATGAAAGCAAGACAAAGAAACAAATGTAGGCAAGCTTTAGTAGGAGAGAAGCATGTGAGGCCTTTGATAGGAGGAGAACAATGAGATCTCAACCTCACCCTCTAGATTCCTAACAACCTGGAAGCAGATACATATGTAGTAAGGTAATCCCCACCTCTGCCAGTCCAGCTTCAAAGGTTAAACCAATTCAGGCTATTCGAAGCAGACAATCTGGATGAGCAACTTTCCCTGGCATTGATAATCTAACAACTATAAGTCTTATTGTGGATCTATTTACTAAAATACATTTGAGTGCTAATTAAAACCACAAATTCAGAGGAAAGCTATCTTCAGATAAACAGAAATTGTTTGAAAATAAAAATACCAGTTACTTATTTTGTCCTAAAATGAGCCACTAAAAATATTACTCAGCTTTTATTTTTAGAGATATTTAACTCTAAATAATTGAGCAAACCTTCCCTGAATACATTCATCAAATGCTTCCTATATTAAACTATATTTATATAGATGATATTACTATATAAATGTAGCCCTAATGGATATGACATAAATCATAGACTAAAGACATTTCTTTTGATAAATGGCAAATATTATCACATTATATTATTAATGGTAAATTATAAATGATAAACATTATCACATCTTTTAATTAAAACTTACAAAAATGTCAAAGAGAAAACCATGAAAACAAAACTGTAGTTCTTTCCCCATTCATCGTTTAATCCTTTTTGAAAATACCCAGAGAGCTCTTGTGACATCTCTTGTTTTCTTCCATAAATACACTAACATAGATCATTACAAATCTTAGAAGCAATATCTGACATCTCAAACAGGCCAGAGAACATATTTATTCTTCCCAAATAAATGATAGTAAAGATTTTTGTCATAGAAAAAGAGAGATGGTGAGATAGGGTCATCAGAAAGGTGAAATGCCCAAAAGACTCCAAATAGATCAAAAAATGTGCCTGCGCTTGAACGGTGCCTCCCTACCCCTTGTATGCCCAGACTACAATGAACAGTAATTTGAACATAATTTGATGGAGCCAAGTGAGAGAGGATTTTACAAAAAGATCAAGATACATATCATTCTCAGTTCCAAAGAGAGATGACAAAAGGAAGATGCTGGTAAAAAATATTTCGGATATTCAGACTTAATTAGTGAAATGAAGAGTGACCACATCACCTGACCTCTTAGCCTTTAAAACGTAGAGGTCAACTTGATGAATTAACTTTTTACCACTTTAGAAAAATGCCTTCGATAACTAACTTAAATGGCAAACTATATGTGTTGGCTTTCAATTTTATCCTGCCAATGTCCTATGACTCCCTCCCTTTGTGCATCTGATTGATGACTCTGGCAGCAAGGTCCAGGGAAAGCAAAGGTGAAAAAATCTGGTCAACCATGAACAGTAAGCAAAAGAGAATGTCCCAGGGCCCACCAGTTCACCTTGAAGATCAATGTTTAATAACTAAAGACCTGCTAGCCTCCACCTCCTAAATGTTCTTCCACCTTCCAAAGCAATGCTCAAAGACCACACTTTCGACATAGACACCTTGGGGAATAATTTGACATCTAAACTGCAACACTTGTAAGTGCAAACCTCCAAACCTGGGAATAACCCACATGCTTTGGCTCTCTTTAGACTTCAAATTTTCAGAGTAGTTAATAACACAGGACTTGTGGAAACTTTCTGGGATTTTTTTTTTACACAATCTTATTTATTTCAGTCTTGGCTTAAACACTGTGTAGAATAGTATGATCTTGAACTTCTGAATATCCCAAATCCACCTCCACATTGTTAGAATTACAGTCACACACTGCCATACATTTTTTGCAGTGTTGTGGATCAAATTCAGAACTTCGTGGATGATAGGGAACTATTTTACCAATTGAGCTATGGTGGCCCTTGTAAAGTTTTTTATCTAAACATTTGATAACTTGAAGCAAAGTTAGGTTTAAAATACACTAATGAATCTATGCTTTAATAAATTTGAACATACAATTTCATATTCTGGGAAGCATAGAAGACAAGTTTATAGCCAAAATAGGTAGCATAAAGTCCGCTTTTTGGACAGCAATGGGAGTCACTTCTGTGTTAGTAACAGTCATTGTAGACTGAGCACCACATGCTAATTTTACCCTTCATAAACATAAGGTTTACTACTATCCTTCCGTGTTCCCGGATTACACGATGTTTACTAACAAAGATTCTGAAACTAGAAACTAGAATGAGCAAACATAGCCCTAGATTAATAGCATTTTCCTGGCAGCACTGTTGAACAAGTCACCTTCTCCTATTCTAGTTAAAAGAGCTAAAAAGGAAGTGTTAGTTTAACTCTTCCGAGAACCCACCCCAGGCTGGATAAAATGAGAAAGGGGTACATTACTGATCATTCCCTAGAGAAAGATTAAAAAAAATTCGGAAAAAAGTCATGAGAGATTTTTCATAAAAGAAAAAGGCAAGATGAAACTGTGCCCTACTATTATTATAGAGAGTCATACAGGCTGTGATGCTGGAGCCAAGTTGAGAAAAAATATTCAAAGCTAATGATACTTGAGTGCCAGGGTCAGCCTGTAATAATTCCATGTCAGTCTTTCTTACATCCCCAGTCTGTGGCCTGAAGAAAGCCACAGGCAGTGATGAAATTGAAGCCTTTTCCTGGGCAAAGCAAGAGAACAAAAAAGACTCCTCTTTAAGGGGAAAACATAATATCACACCATTAACTATCTCTCGCAAATGTTGCTAGTTTTCTAACTTCTCACTACTCACTGATGTTTTACAGCCTTCATCACAAACACTGAACTACTCCCAATTGTAACTAATTTGTGCAGTCTTGTGGATGACTGGGTTTAATTTTCCATCCAATTTTGAGTTCCTACAATAAGATTTTGATATTTTCTTTCTCCTGGTGCATTGAAAGTTGTTGTACACAAAAGCAAGAAAACTTTTTATATATTAGTGAAGATATAACACATTGGGATAAAAATCTTCTTACCTATAAAGTAACTTCTGTGATCAGGCCTGTCATTGATAGACACAATCCTAGACATGGCCATCTAAAACCCACACACTGAAAGGGGTCTCAGGATCTCACAAGGTATTTTTCCTGTAAGTTAGATATTGTACCAACTGTCTGGCTTTGATTGTTCTTACTTTTAACAGTAAATTGAAATGACTCCCTTCAACTTGTTGCAAATTTCTTTTTATTGCTATTTCTTTATCCAGTGCCTGAAGAAATGCAGTGCTACATTCATATCTCAAGACTAAAGTTGTCAAAACACCAGCAAGCTTTTTAGACTTAGTATACCAAGTGTAAAAGGAGAATGTTTAGATCTCTCGAAAACCATCACCTTATTTTTTTCTTGAGGAAGAGTGAGGCAGAAAAATAGTGAAAAGGACCCACAGAGACTTGTCTGCTCTGCGAATTGCTGACCCCAAAGACAAGTACACAAGTTTTGTGTTGAACTTTTGAAGCCTTTGGTAACTTTAGAAATGAATTTGAGACTTATTTTTGACACTATCTCTGTACTGCGGAGACTAGGAGAGTCAAGTTATTACATGATGGTCACCTGAGAAGTTCAAGTCCTGGCCTCTCCCTGAGCACTTTGATCATTTCCCAAGAAAACACACGGATCGATTCGACTTGGCTTCTCCTCGACTATCCAGGTATCACACTCCTGGCAAATTGGATCCAATGCATTTTAGAAGGCAATGTGGAAACCTTCTAGAATTGATTAAAGTGAATTTGAAAGCTATATCCATTTAGCCATGGAGTCTAGGGCAAGTTGTTCTACATGCTTGTACCTTATTTTATTCATCCTTTTAAAAACATCAGAAAAAAGTTTTCAGCTTAGATATGGTGAAACATAACAAATGGGAGGGTTTGAGATACTGGTGTTCAATAGGTTCATACTAATAAATAATACTTACATTTACTCAAATGGAAATAAATGCACACCATTTTCCATGTGCAATGGTTAAAATTTATAACCATGCCTAGATTTCATCATTCCAAACCAATTAATTGAGTTGCTCAATTAAAAAAAATGGGAAATCTTCATTTGTTTTGAAGACCGTAATAATTTTTTTCACTGTAAGAAATCAAATTCAGGTCTTATGCATTCTAGTCACTGTGCAGCCCTGTCAACCCTTTGCTCCTTTTGAGATAGGATTGTGCTTTCTATCCACAGCTGACCTTAAACTATCCACCCTTTTCTCCCACCTCTTTGAGTGGTGTAAACTCAGAAGCATGGCACCAGATCCAGTTGCCATTTCTTAATGTGATCTTCATTGTTTGCATTCATGTGTGTATAAATACTTTCATTCTCTTACTCAATCATCCCTATATAAGTACAGTGAGCTATTGTATGTTTATTTATCAGCTCTTCATAGCAACCGTGTTGCCTTGTGTGAAGATAGCTTAACCTCTGTTATAGTTCTCTCAGCTGTAGAATGAATGTGGTCACCACTTGTTTAGAATAAGTGCTTAGAAGCTGCCAGTGTTGACTCATTATGACTATATATATACTGTCAGCCAATATTTTGAGGGTTAGAGTTTATTGTAATTTTGCATGTATGTCAAGTTTCTCCTCAATAAAGTGGCTTCTGGTGAATGACCTTTCTAAGTATATCCCTAAAATTATTTTGATGAAAATTTTGTCATGGCAAAAATAATCACAGTAGCATGTCCCTTTTTCTTTCTCTCTACTATCTCCTCTTTCCTTGGCATTACTTCATCCATTGAAAAGTGACGTATGCAAGCTACCTCTATGATTTTAGAATAATGTTTGCCATGCCTGTCAATTACAGTATTCAAAGCACCAGGGATATGCAGAGTTACACACTCATAATCATGTACTACAGTAATTAGCTTCCCTGAATCAGTCACCTCCTTCCTCTATGACACTATGTTGCTGGCTCCAGGCAAACACTTCTCCAGAAGCGGACCAAATGAATCCTCTGCTATTTTCTTGTTATATTAGTACTGCTTGTGATATGCATTAGTTTTCTTTGTTTCATTTTCATCATCCATTATGGTATAGTATTCAGTTCTCTGGATGAAAAATGTAACAAAATTTGGAAAGCTTTTTAGTCAGCCCCCCAAATCTCTAGGTAGATCATATGTGTGTTTCAGATTCCATTACAGTATCAGACAAGTTCCTTCTCATTTACATAACTAAATTTAAGAGATGCTTGGGTAAAGCTACCAAAGTCTGACACTTAATACCATTAAATTAAATATGAAAATCTTAGTTAAAACAAAAATTATCTTTAAAACATCTTATTTTCTACAAGATATTGTCAGGAGGGCCTGAATCTATTTGTATGTTGTTATAACATATTCCCTGAAGTTTGATAATTTTTTTCTCTAAAAAGAGGATTGAGTGTCTCACAGTCCATGAAGCTGAATGTTGAGGATCAGGCAGCAATATCTGGTGTAAACTTCTTACTGTGTCACTATGTGGCAGATGGCATCTCTGGTGGGAATGTATGTGTGAGCCTTGAGGATCTCATGGAGGAAAAAAAACCACTCACACATGGACTGTTTATCACAGTGTGTTAACACACACTCTGAGAAGCATACACAACCTTGAGAGTGCTACCAGCCAGCAAGAGGAGAATAAGTCTTTTCCAAATGTAGTCTGCAAAGGACCTAAGCACCTCCCACAGGTCCCCACCTGTGTAAGGTCTAATTCCTTCTTCGTACTATACCATTAGGCTCAAGACTTCAGCTGAAAATCCTTCAGAGGGCAAAGCAGACCCAGTCAGAAACAGAACCCTTTCATACTAGAGAGTTTTATAAATCCCTCCTGATTTGAAACCCACAGGATGTATATTCGAGTAAGCTGCTTAGATAATAAATTGAAACTTTCTGATTATAACACAATTAGCATTTGTCCTACTTCACACCCGTGTTTGTCGTCTAGTGTGATAAGGTTAGAATAAATATCACAGAATAAGGAGGTTGATTAAAGTCTAGCTTATCATAGAAATTAGTTTCTTTCTAAAGTTTGCTCATTAATATCACTGGACAAAATTATATATTCTATAATGTACAAGCTGCTATTACAGAAAAGTTATTATCCAAGTGGTTTCCTGGTGGATATATTAACATATTTTAATTTGTTTCATTTATATTTATTTTAGAAATACAAGTACATTTTTATTTTTTATTTTTCTTTTATATAATAGATGTTTTCATAAAATATATTTTGACTAGAGGTTCTCCTCCCCTGGGTCCTCCAAGATTGTCTTTTCCTTCCCTCCCATTTGAATTCACAGCCTGTCTTTCTCTAGACTTCATTACAAAATAAGTCTGATAATGATAATAAAATAATAATGAAATAAAGCAAACAAA
This sequence comes from Microtus pennsylvanicus, assembly GCF_037038515.1. NCBI lineage: Eukaryota > Metazoa > Chordata > Mammalia > Rodentia > Cricetidae > Microtus > Microtus pennsylvanicus. The sequence continues at coordinate 99,727,848 of NC_134584.1, forward strand.
GCAGAATAGGACAAAATAAAGAAAGAAACAAAAGAAAAAGGGGTCTCCCTAAGAAAGGGAAACAGAATAGTTATGAGTGGACAAGGGGAGTGGACTTGAACAGGATAAAGCAGAGAAGGGACTAAGGAAGGAAATATGAGAAGGGACAGATAAACCTAAGGGCCATTTTAGGGTTGTATGGAAACAACACATTTGAAGCTTATTTAACTATGCATATATATGGAGGCAATTTTAATGCCATCACAAAGTAATTGAACAGTTAGGGTCCCTAACATATAATTTCTTCTCACCAAATGACACATAAGTTCAGGAGAGGGTTGGAACAATTTGAGTAGATGGCCAAAGGGGCCCCATGGAAACCACCAAACAACCCAGGCTACAACAAGTCCATTTATTGGTTGCTCACCAGAAACTGTTGATGAAGTACTATATCTGAAGAATAATACTGATTGAACATGGAAGAGGCAAACTGGTACCTACATAGAGCTTTCTGTCCTTCTGTCTAGTTTTCATGGTACTAGAAGGTAATCTGCATTCTAACGAACAAAAGTAGTATATACCAACCCAGCTACAAACCCTCCGTCTACACTAACACCCTCCCTTCCATATGGGCTGGTACAATAGTGACACAAAGTTTCTAGAACTAACCAACCAATATCAGATTGGCTTTAAGATTCACTCCATGATCTGGAACTCACTCTTGACATTGGTCTGATGGCCAAGAACTGAGACTAGATAGACTAGATACTTTGGAAAAAACAAACTTCTACTGTGCTGCTAAAATAATGTAGCAATGAACTGACTCATAATGCTATTATGCTATACTCACAGATCAATGATTTGCTCAGCCACTGTCAAACTTCTTCAAGCCATAGATGGGAACAAATGCGGAGACTCACAGAGAGATAATGTGCAAAACTTGAGAGACATTGAAACTCTCAGTCCTATATGAGATTCCTTCATCAGATCCCTTCCTGCAGGAGTCAGGGACCCCATCAAAAGAGAAGAAAGAAAGATTGTATGTAAGAGCCAAAGGAGTTGGAAGACACCAAGGAAATAAAAACTTCTAGATAGAATATGTATCACACACACGCACACACACAATATACATACATATACATACATACATACACACGCACGCACACACACACACACGCGCACGCACACACACACACACACACACATATATATACTGAAAGAGACTATGGCAGTATTCACAGGGCCTTTATGGGTGTCCTAGAGCTGAAACAGGTGGAATTGAGGCCATTGATCTTAAAAGCTGTCAAGGAAAAATCTTTTCTGATTCCTGTTATTTTATTGTTGTGGTTACCCCCATGTGTGTGTGTGTGTGTGTGTGAGAGAGAGAGAGAGAGAGAGAGACAGAGAGAGAGAGACAGAGAGACAGAGAGACAGAGACAGAGAGACAGAGAGAGACAGAGACAGAGAGGTGTTTGTTTCTCTAGTCTTTTTATATCCTGGTCTGGGATTAATTATTCCTTATGTTTTCTTGGATGTCAGTAACTAAGATTGTCTAAGGATGTGTTTTAATGGATGTGGTTAACTTCTTCACGTTGAAGTTTTCTTTCTACTGCCTTCTGTAGTATTTATCTATTTATAGATAGATACTGCTTAAATTTTGATTTATCATGGGAGTTCTTTCTTTTTAAATTCATTGTTACTGAAAGTTTTACTGAATATATCCATCTATCCTGTCATCTGTGGTCTGTTAGTATTTATAAAACATCTGCTCATTTGATTCTGGCTTTTATCATCTGCTTTGTAAACCAGGTTTTATTCTAAAACGCTTGTCTTTATGTGCTATTTGTGTTTTTTTTTCCTTAGCAGCATTTAATATTCTTTCTTTGTCCTGTACATTTTGTGCTTTGAGTTTTGATCATTACGTGTTGTGTGGAATTTCTATGCTGGTCCATATTATGTATGTATGTATAAGACATATATGATGAATAGTATTAGTTGTGTTTTTATGTTGGTGTATAGGCATTTGGGTACACACCCTAAAGAAAAAGTATACTAATTTCTTCTTTCAAACTCTCCCAAATTCAAAATTTAGTGTTCATATTTAAGCACTGCTAGCCCCCATGTGAGTTATGAGATTTTTTTGAAGAAAAACAAACTATCTTGTAAATTATACATACCAATCCAAGTTTCCACTCTCTCCCCTCCACCTATTCCTTCCACTTAAACCCCTGCCCCACCCCCATACACTCCTCAGAGACAGTAAGACACATTGTTTTGGGGAAGGTCCAAAGACCTCCCTACTATATCTAGGATGAGCAAGGTATCCATCTACAGAGAATAGGTTTCCAAAAAGCCAGTGCAAGCAGTAGGGATAAATCCTGGTGCCACTGCCAATGGCCCCTCAGTCTGCCCTAGCCATGCCATGGTCAACCACATTCCAAGGGACTAGTTTTGTCCTAAGATTGTTCTTTCCCAGTTTGGTTTATGTTGGTGAGCTCCCATTAGCTCAGGTAGACTGTTTCAGTAGGTGACCCATCATGGTCTTGACCTCTTTGCTCATATTCTCACTCCTCCCACTGTTCAAGTGGACTTTGGAAGCTCAGTCCAGTTGTCCAAAGTGGGTCTCTGTCCCTGTTTCCATTAGTTTCTGGATGAAGGCTCTATGGTGATATTGAAGATATTCATCAGTCTACTATAAGGCAAGGCCAGTTCAGATACTCTCTCCTCTATTGCTTAAGATCTTAGCTGGTGTCATCCTTGTGGATTCCTAGGAATTTCTCTAGAGCCAGATTTCTTGCTAGCCCCATAATGGCCCCTCAATCAAGATATTTCTTTCCTTCCTCTCATCTTAGTCCTTCCTCCATCTTGACTATCCCATTCCCTCAAGTTCTCCCCTTCTCCTCTCCTCTTCCCTTCTCCCCCCACCCCTATGTTCCCAATTTTGTGAGATGATCTTGTCTATTTTGACTTTCCAGGTGGATCTATATATGTTTTTCTTAGGGTTCACCCCTTTACTTAGCTTCTCTATGATAATTAACTATAGGTTCAATATCCTTTGTTATAGTCAATATCCACTTATGAGTGAGTACATGACATATTCATCTTTTTGGGTATGGGTTACCTCACTTAGGATGGTCTTTTCTAGTTCCATCCATTTGCATGCGAATTTCAAGAAGCCATATTTTTTTACTGCTGAGTAGTATGCTAATGTGGAAATGTGCGACATTTTCTTTATCCATTCTTTTGCTGAGGGGCATTTAGATTTTTTCCCAGGTTCTGGCTTTTACAAATAATGCTTCTATGAACATAGTTGAACAAATAAATGCCCCTGTCTTATGACTGAGCATTTTTTAGGTATATGTCCCAGAGTGGTATTGCTGGAACCTGAGGTATGTTGATTTTCTATTTTCTGAGAAACAGCTATTCTGATTTCCAAAGTAGTTGCACAAGTTTGCATTTCCACTAGCAATGGAGGTTCCCCTCACTCCACATCCTCTCCATCATAAGCCATCATTGGTCATTGGTGTTTTTGATGTTAGTCATTCTGACAGGTGCAGGATGGTATCTCAGAGTTGTTTTGATTTGCATTTCACTGATGGCTAAGGATGCTGAACATGTCCTTAAGTGTCTTTTGCCATTTGACATTCTTTTGTTGAGAATTCATTGTTTAGTTCTGTAGCTCACTTTTAATTGGGTTATTTGGAATTTGATTTCTAATTTCTTGATTTCCTTATATATTTTGGAGATTAATTTTTTCTGATGTGGAGTTTTTGCAATCCATATAAAGATGTATTTATTCTAGCTACAGAAAAGAGTGGAAAATGGAAAACAAATGAAACTTTTTATTTTTACTTGTCAATTGAATAATCATATTACAAAACACATTTGTTTTTCTGGGGTTACTTTTTCTTTTGATTTAGAACCTTGTTCCCAGGCTTTTAGGGGTTTTCCACACACACCACAAAAATTTTAAATCTGTGTTTTAATTGTTCATCAAAGATACATTAATCTCTTATATTTTTGGTTGTGAGCCTAGCCTTTAACGGCTGAGCCATCCCTCCGTAATGTGCTGGCTTTGTGGGAGCCTAGCCAGTTTGGATGTTCACCTTCCTAGATATAGACTGAGGGGGGAGGACCTAGGACTTACCACAGGGCAGGGAACCCTGACTGCTCTTTGGACTGGAGAGGGAGTGGGAGAGGAGTGGGGGGAGGGGGAGAAGGGTGGGAGGAAGGGGAGAAGGGTGGGAGGAGGGGGAGGGAAATGGGAGGCTGGGAGGAGGTGGAAACTTGTTTTTTTTTCCTTTTCTCAATAAGAAAAAAATAATAAAAAAAGATACATCAATCTCTAATATACATGAGGCTTTGATGGTGTTGGGACTTGAGAACACACTGTGAGACATGATTGTTTGATGGAGGTTGCATAGCAAAGAAAATGAGCATTCAATCAGCTGTCATGGTGGATGATGAAGGCTGAGCTGGAGAAGACATGAATATTAAGACCACAAGTTTGTGACATGAATGAGGGCTTAAAAGTATTTGCTGGCATTGTGAGTGTAAGTCCCAGTCTCAGGTCTCCATCTTTGGAGACCCTGCCCCTGTCCCCCTAAACCTTGTCCCCTCCCTGGAGGAGTGTCGAGATTGCCTGCCAGACCTTGACTACTCCCTCAGGCTATTTAAACTCTTCCCTCCAACAGTCCCTTTGTGATATATATATACATATATGTATATATTATAAAAATTGTCTTAAGGAGCACTAGAAAGTCTACAGGACTTAGAGAAGATCCTTTAATGTAATAACATTCATGTTTAGACTTAATATGATCATTTTGTTCCATTTCGAATGAAAGACTTGGGGCCAAAAACATTAAAACCCCTAGTTATATAATCTCAGAGGCTCTGTTAGTCTTCAGAAACTATGAATGTTTATATTTATCAACTTAATAATAAAAACATTTTCAGTTCATTTTTGCACATGTATACGTGAATTTCCATGAAAATAATGGCACTTAAGGTAGAAATTAGACCAGAAACAGACTCAACAATTTACAAGTTAATAAATTGTAATTTTATTCCCTGTTTTCACATGTAAAACAAAGGTCAACACTTATTAAAATGTTTACTGAGCTTCTATTTTAAATGAGAAGAATGAGAAAACAATGTTGAAATCCACTATTGTATATTCTTACAACAAATGTGATTTAAATAAGATTAAAATTTTTTAAACAGTTTCAACTGCCGAGTGAATCAATGCATCATATATACTATAATACACTGAGTATTCTAAATTCCTGATTAAAGTTTTCTTAAATAGTATTAGATATCCATTAAACTAATTAAAATTAATGGACTTCCACATTTGTTAAAAATATTTATTAAGTGTGTTTGCATAATAAAATTTAGAATGGGAAATAAATGATAAAATTTGGGTAAGCCAGAAATTACATTTTATTTTTTTAAGTTATCAAAATTATTGTCATAAAGTTTAATTCAGTTTATTCAAATATAATAACAATATGATAGTTTAATTAATAATTTATATCTTCATCTTTAGATTTCTGACATATCTGTTTTATAATCAATTTTTTAAAACTTCTATTTTCTTTGCTTTATGAAATTATTTTTTCCAAACACATTTTAAAATAAATGTCAAGAATTTCCATTCTCACAAATAAGATATCAAGAGCAAATAAAATACAACTTTACTATAAAAAGACATCACTTTTAAATCTATTATTTTTCTTGAAAATGCCATATTTAAATTATTTAAAAGCATGACATTTCTCTCTGAGATTTTTTTCTGGAACTTTCTGTTTCCTTTCATCTTTATTTTCAACCTTTACATTTGCAAGTACAAAAAAGAAATAAAATTTTAACCATGTAAGATGAACACAAAACATTATACTAAAATTGACCTTATTCTAAGTTATACTGATTATCTAATGCTTATATTGTGTTGAATATTACATTTAATGCATATATTAAGTTATACTTCCCCAAATTTTGTATTAAATCAATTATATATATAATAGTGGATACCATCTTGGAACTCAACTTAAAAGTGAGGGCCTATATGTATGAAGAGATTTTCTGTGTGTTTTCCTATTGATACATAACCAACTATTCACAATTGACTAAAAATTATTGTTTATGCTCACAAAACTATAGATAAATACATACCTTAGTTACATTTCTATTTTGGTCGAGAGACATCATGTTTAATGCTACTTATAAAAGGAAGCATTTAATTGGTAGCTTGTTTACAGTTGCAGAGCATGGCACAGGGTTTCATGATTCTGGAGCAGTAGTAAGAGCTTATATCCTGATCTTCAAGTTAGAGACATGGCAAGAGACTGGACCGGTCTGGACTTTTTAAACCTCAAAACCCAACTCTTTTAACATGTTTCTTCCAGATAGGCCACACCTACCAATCCTTCCCAAACTGTTCTAACGTTCTAACAACTGTTGGCTAAGCATTAAAACATGTGAGTCTTTGGGAACCATTATCATTCCAACCATCATAACAGATAATCAATTTCTGCAAAATCAATCTAAGTAGCTAATACTTCCTTAGAGCTTTTAGGAATCATGGGAATTGCTAGGTACCCTGTCTGAATGAGGCATAAGGCTTCAGACTACTGAAGTCATATTTCATTTGATGAATTTACAATAGCATTCCTTTCACGGTTTCTATTTAGGAGAGATATGTGGAAGGAGCACAACACTTCATCAACCCTACAACTTGTTTAGTAGTGAATATTCTCAGCTGAGCTTCCCATTTATAAATTATACTTTATATTATATATATATATTTTCATTCACAATACTATTATATATTTGCATATTTATTTTTCTTCTTTAGTCTACTGCCAGAGTAGAGACAAAATCTAATATGCTTAATACCATGTATTAATCTCTAGCTTAGTATGAATGACTATACTATTTTTAAAAGATTATATTATGTAGTAACAGAGAAAGATTGTAGTAAGGTCACACCAATGACATGTTAACTTGAGGCCTTTCAGAGTTAAAAAAAAATGTTTAATACATAGTTATAATTATTTCCCAATTATGAACAGAAAAAGACCTGTTTTGATTAAGAATCCATAGTCAAAACCATCCAGACTGTCTTTGCTTGGCATTGCTTCAGGTTGTACAGGACATTGCAAGATGGTAAACTAGATGGCTTAGCATGGAAGAAGATAACTTGTGGACAGGAGGAGGAGGGGATGGCAGAGAAGGGATTTAAAGTAAGTGATATTATTAAACAAGAAGTCCCTAAATTATAGAAAACATAAAATGGGGTTTATACAGAACATATAAACATTTTGACTGATGGGATTTCCATGCAAGAATGGAATATTAGTTCAAGCATCATATGTACATGAATAAAGTGTGTTATGGCTCTGTTAAAAGATAAAATGCCATGAAAAATATAATTAAATAAAATGCTGTCATGTCATCTTTGCTGTAATAAAATTGGTTTTAATGGGCCTTCTAATTCCTGTACTGTAGTGAGCAAACAAATATTTTATTTTTAATTAGTAAATATTTAATTCATCAATAATAGCCACTTGTCTTATAATGAACATGAACTACTCAGATAACTCTTTTAGAGCATAGTGGACATTTAAATCCCTAACATCTGAATTTGAGCCTATGAGAAATGCACACACACCGCTTTCTAGCCACACCATCACAACAATAATATAGTTCTTAGAGGACTCAGAAGCCAACACGCATAGGTCAAAGCTAGGCCATTAAAATGTGGGTGACAGCTGTATGCCTGGGGCAGACTCTGAGGCCACCGACAGGGGGACCAGGATTTACCCCTACTGTTTGTACTGACTTTTTGGAACCCATGTTTTGGGGGGAGGGATACCTTGCTCAGTCTAGATATAGTAGGGAGGGCCTTGCACCTTCCCCAAAGCAACATGTCTTACCCTCTATGAGGAGAGGTGGGGGGAAAGGTGGAGGGAATGGGAATTGGGGATTGGTATGTAAAATGAAAAATGATAGTTGTTTTTTGTTTTTGCTTTTGAAATAAAATAAAATTAGAAAAAAAAAGAAGCTAGCACAACAAGGCTTCAGATTAGTCACAAAGAAGGAATATGGATAAATAAGCATCTGCTGAAGATAAGGTGATACATAGGGAAGGCATCAGGCTCAAACGTAAAAAGACAAGAGGTTCTGAGAAGAATCCTTGAGTAATTCCCCATTCTGAGGACCTAATGTCTGCAGTGCAGATCCTCTTCTTCATTGCATAGTCTTAGGATAGATAGAGCCTGCAAAGAAGTATGTTTTTCCCCGAACAGTGAAGATGCTGCTGATAAACATAGAGAAAATAAAATAATCATGTTACAAAGATAAATAAAATAGCTTGTTTTGGGGTTTGTATTAAGATCAATTTACAGTTGCAATTTGTTATCCTATAAGGTAATTGTAAATAAACTTAGGAGGATTTAATTTCTAAAAGTTAATTTCTACTCAATTATTACTCATTGTAAACCTTTTATTGTGTATTTTAATAATGTGGAGTTAATGAGTTTTATATTAATATTGGTATAGGAAGTTAGTGGTTTTTTATAAAGTTACCTAGAAACGAGCTTAATACATATATTTTCATTTTCTTTATATACTCAATATTCCAATAATAACTACAAACAAAGTGCAGAATTTATTTTTGTTCTTGGTAGTGTTTTAAAGGTATTTTGTTGTGATTTGATTTCTTCTGACATTCAACACTATTTGAATCATTCTAATACTAGACCTACACCTAATGATATGTTTCAAGAAACCAAACAACACTTCATTATAAACACATCAGAGACTCGGCTTGTATCTTCTACCTTTCTTCATCACATTATCCAGGTGATGATTTTATTCCATCTAGTAGTGTAAATCAGACAATATTGGGCTACACATAGCATTAAGACTACCTTCCCCGTCCTCAATTGTCCCTTGGTTTTGTGAATTACATCTCGTGGGGTCTAATGGATGCTTGAGACAGTTTTTCTAAAATTTCTTACATTCCTTCACAAGTTTTTGCAAAGAAAAGTTTCTCACCAAGATCAATAATGGAAAGATATCTGCTGCATAGGGAAAGCCAGCCCTACATAGACCTCTTTCACTTTAAGATCATGTATGAGTGATATCCAGAATAATGATTATTTAGCTGGCAGGCTTGTGCACAACTGAGATTGTTTTGTCTTTTAAAAAACAACTTTTGACTTTTTTTTTGGGGGGGGGGTTTCGAGACAGGGTTTCTCTGTAGCTCTTATAGACCAGGCTGGCCTTGAACTCACAGAGATCAACTTGCCTCTGCCTTCCAAGTGCTGGGATTAAAGGCATGTGCCACCACCGCCCGGCAACAACTTTTGACTTTTTATCAAAAAAAAATTTATCCCAGTTTGGTATTTGACCCTTAGTTGTCACCTCTGGATAAAGACAGGTCCCAATTGTTTTATTACAATGTGGATGTAGTTTTTTACTAGGAAGCAGTGACTTGGAGTTTTATTACCTTGCATTGTTATTTTCTTAGAATACAAGATACTATTTGTTTACCTTTATTGTTTTATTAACAACATTGCTTTGATATTCTAGAAAGAGTTAAACTCAATAGTAAATGTAAATATCAATGTTACCTACATGCCTCGATAAATAGAACATAAAAAGTTTTGCTCTAAATATACATAGAAAGAAAGACAAAGCAATGATAAAGTAGAATATTCATTTTGCATTAAGTAAGTAGTAAATGAATTACCATTTACAATAAGATGCCTCCATCTGCTTGGTGAATTTCATAAACAAATGTGAAAATAGTTAACACTAGGGAGGTTTATAAAGACTTTGTAGTTATTATAATTCAGTCTGAAATGAAACCCTATCTTCTGCTTAATATTTAAATTTACTTTTTTTCTCAGTTCCTATTTTTTTATTGAGCATTTTTCTCCACTCCTCTCCCTTCATTCCCGTCCCATTCTACCCTCTCCTATGATTCCCATGGTTCCAATTTACTCAGGAGATCTTGTCTTTTTCTCTTTCCAATATAGATTAGATCTAGATATGTCTCTCTTGGGGTCCTCTTTGTTGTCTAGGTTCTCTAGGGTTGTGAATTGTAGGCTTGTTTTTGTTTGCTTTACGTCTAAAAGCCACGTAGGAGTGAGTACATAGCATAATGTTTATTTTTCCAGGGTGGGTTACCTCACTCAATATGATGTTTTCTAGATCCATCCATTTGCCTGCAGATTTCAAGATGTTATTACGTTTTTTCTTTTTTTTTAAATTTATTTATTTATTAAAGATTTCTGTCTCTTCCCCGCCATGGTCTCCCATTTCCCTCCCCCTCCCCCAATTAAGTCCCCCCCTCTCCTCAGCCCGAAAAGCAATCAGGGTTCCCTGTCCTGTGGGAAGTCCAAGGAACCCCCACCTCCATCCACTGTGGAAATGTACCACATCTTCTTTATCTATTTTTCAGTTAAGAAGTATTTAGGTTGTTTGCAGTTTCTGGCTATGGCAAATAATGCTGCCATTAACATAGTTGAGCACACGTTCTTGTGGTTTGCGTATCCTTTCGCTATATACCCCAAAGTGATATTGCTGGGTCTTGAGGTAGGTTATTTCCTAATTTTCTGAGAAATTGCCATACTGATTTCCAAAGTGGCTGTACAAGTGTGCACTTCCACCAGAAATCAAGGAGTATCTCCTTTACCCCACATCCTCTCCAGCATAAACTGTCATCAGTGTTTTTGATCTTGTCCATTCTGACAGGTATATGAAGAAATCTCAGAGTTGTTTTAATTTGCATTTCTCTGATGGCTAAGGATGTTGAGCATTTCCTTAAGTGTCTTTCAGCCATTTTAGATTTTTCTGTTGAGAGTTCTGTCTTTAGGTTTGTATCCATTTTTTTGTAATTGATTATTTGACCATTTGATGACCAGTTTCTTGGGTTTTTTTTTTTTTTTTTTTTGGCAATCAGCCCTCTATCTGATGTGAGATTGGTGAAGATCTTTTTCTAGGCTGCCATTATTTTTCTTATTGACCATGGCCTTTGCTTTACAGTTACAGGAGGCCCAATTTATTAATTGTTGACTATATCCTTTGCTTCTCAGTTTCAGGATGTCCCATTTATTAATTATTGTTCTCAGTATTTGTGCTACTAGGGTTATATTTAGGAAGTGGTCTCCTGTGCCAGTACATTCAATTGTACTTCAACTTCTCTTCTATGAGGTTCAGTGTGGTTGGTTTTATGTTGGGCTCCAGTTATTCGCATGGTAATAGCAAAGGAAATGAAATTAATCTAAATTTTTTTGAGATTTTATGCCAAGTAGCTTGGGATTCTTCAGTATTAAACCAAGTTACAATCCATTAATGATGTCATATATTTAATAATTTTGATTTCATGTGGTTTTCATAAGTGATATCACTAAAAATTTAAAATATCAAAAATATGTATGAGACAAAACTAAAAGTGGTGTTGTCTTAGCTGTTTCCAAGAATTTTTAAATTATGTGCTTTTATCAATTATGTGTATGTCATCAACATTTTTTGTGGTCTATAAGCATGAAATCTAGTTTTTAAACTCAATTGGTGTGATTTATTTTCTAAATTTATATTATATTTCTAGATATAGATACTTATGATCTCATTTAAAGTCAAGTACATTGTGAAGACTCCAGATATATCATGGGTTGTAGGAGCAAACAAATTATTTATTTTCAATTAGTTGGTATCTAATTCATCAAGAATAATCATTCATTTTCTACTCTAGAATTAATATAATCTATTCATGGAAATCTTCTACAGCTTAAAAGACATTTAAATCCTTAACGTCCAAATTAAAGTCCAAGAGGGATGCACACAAAACCCTTCCTAGCTCAGTTATCAAAAAATGTATACAATTCTTAGAGAATGCAGGAAGCCAATATTTCTGGTATCAGGCTTTTAAAATCCCTGTTTCATCTATATTGCAGTTAATTTATGGTCAATGCAGGTAAACTAGATGGAAAAACAATATAAAGCAGGAAGGATTTATATTCTCTCGGTGTTTCAGAAATGCATAGCCCATGTGTTATTAAGGGGATGATGGACTCACATCATGCCCTAAAGGAAAGAAAGCAGGTGTCCATGGGGACGAGAGGGTGGAGCTTTCCACAACCTGTTTCTCTTTATATTGGTTTCTCAGGCTAAACCACACCCCTCAAAGTGGCTTCAACCTTCTAAAATAGTCCTGCCACTGACAGTGGTTTAAATACTTAAACATGTTCCAATAAAACATTTCATATTCAAGAAATTATATGTTTGTCTTCGGATAAAGAAAAATAGCACCTAAGTATTCTACCCTTAAGGATTTTAGTACATTAATAAAGTTTAAAATTGTTGAGTATAGTGTTTTTATAAAGATTTTCTAGGACAAACTCTTAATTGTTCTTAAATAGAGTAGAACAAATGTTACATAAAATGTTTCAGCTGAAGTTTTAAAGATTTAGACTAAAGACAGTTTTAGTTCCACCTTTCCAATAAATGAGTAGTGACTATTTAAAAATAATTTCCCACTGTTTAACTTTTCCATTTTTTAAACAGACTATATATGCAGAAGTTTCAGATTCACAAAAATATTGTGAAGAAAAGCGTATCTATTCTATTGCTCACGGAATGGAATATATGCATATAATTGGCGAGAAACAACATATCACATAATAGAGGCAAATTGGTTTCAATTGATGAAGCTAAGCTGACACAGTGTCATTTAGAGTTTGCACGGGTTGCACATGGCACAGTGTGGCTTAAAGCAGAGTAAAATTGCATTTGTTCTCTAGTACAGCATCATACAATGTCATTGCCCTAAAATGATAAAGCGTTCTGCCTCCTCAACTCCTTATCCCCAACAAGTGAAAACCACTTTTCCTCATTTTTACCTTTTAGAATGTTACAAAGGAGAAATTATAGAACATTCAGCCACTTCACATTGGTTTCTTTTATTTACTGTATACAAATAAGTTCCCATCACCCCTTTCTATAGCCTGTAACTTGTTCTATTAATGATGAATAATATCACATGCTTCGTTTTCGCTACAGTTTATCTTTCATTCACTGAAGAGGAATCTATTTGCTCTTAAGATTTGGAAATTCTGATTAAAAGGAGTAACTTTTGTGTGAGGTGTATTGGATGCATGCGGTTTTGATATTTTATTTTATTGAGCTATATTTTTCTCTGCTCCCCTCCCTGCCTTTCCTCTCCCCTTCAACCCTCTCCTATGGTCCTGATGCTTCCAATTTACTCAGGAGATCTTGTCTTTTTCTACTTCCCAAGTAGATTAGATCCATGTTTGTCTCTCTTAGGGTCCTCATTGTTGTCTAGGTTCTCTGGGATTGTGATTTTTAGGCCAGTTTTCTTTGCTATATGATTAAAAAACACATATGAATGAGTATATATGATAATTGTCTTTCTGGGTCTGGGTTAACTCACTTTTGTGTATATTATATATCCAAAGGATGCTCACCCATGTGAATTTATTTTAAACTTATGTAAGCAAATGTCAGGGGTCAGTGTCGTTGTGTATTGGACCATGAGTGAAGTTTTATTTAAAAAAAACTTCCAAAGATTCCAAAGCATCTTGTTCTTTGTATTCTGACCAGCAACTGCATATTCATCAGCATCTAATATTGACTATGTGCTCAGCTTTTACCACTAATATAGGTATGATGTAATATTTATTTTTGTTTTAAATTTTATTCTCTTTACTACATGATTGTATGGCATACTGATTATTTACTTGAAGAAATGTTTCAACTTTGTTCTTATTTTTAAACATATTTTTATTTTCTTGTTCCTGAAGTTAAGAGTTCTTTGTATATTTTTAGAAAATAGTAATTTATCAAATATAATTATCATGAATGTTCTCTTTGAGTGTATTATCCTCTCATTATCTTTTGTGTCATTCATTGACCATAAAATTAGCATTTTCTAGATCTATTTATCATTTATTTCTTCCATGAATGTTGTCTTTCATCAATATAAGATCAGTTCTCATTTTTACATTTTATACAAGTAGGCAATTTGTAGTTTTTAATGCACCTTTTTCATCTATATGCATCTACTTTGAGACTATATAGTTCATCATTTTTCAATGATGATGTAAGTCCATTCCCATAAGCCTATTTTTCACTTTGCATTTTTCAATAATCTCACATATTTTTGTCAATACTATATTTATATTTATCTGTCCTTTTACTAGTTAGACAACATGCGTATTCATGAGGCCGTCTGCAGTCTCAGGTTACCGTACCCATTGTCTGGTCTGCTGCTCATCGCACAGCATTGTGTACCACAATGTTCACAGAGTTCGCAGAAATAGTGCCTTTGCCCCAAAAGGTTTTTGATATAATAGAATTATTATACTACCTTTATACTGAGATAAAATAATATATTGTCTTATCTTTCACTATTTTCATCTTGTATTAATTTTTACCTGTAAAGTTGGAAAATGGATTTTTACTATCCTGTTCTATCATTTTTTGGCTTAGAAATGTAATTCAAGTGTCAGAAAACTTACTTTTTACTAGAGACAATGTATCATAGTTGCTTTAGTTAGTTTGTATTTCATTCTTTCTAATGTATGTAGTTTTTTGTATTGCTTTGGAGAGGTTTTCGGTAAATTTTGGAAAGGAACATAGAGATTGTGTAATTTTGTTGTTTCTGACAACAAATTTTAAAATATAAATTCAAATCTCTTCTTTGCCTATTATACTATTTGGTTTTTCAAAACTGCACATACAGTAACCACAAATGAGAATACACTGCCAATACACACATACCACAATAGAGAAAATATTTAATATTCAGATAGTGTTATATGGAAACTGTCCTTACAGGCTCATGTATTTGTCCAGTTGGAAGGATCCTGGGTAATGGTGATGCTGTTGGTTGTAGTAAAATTTTTAGGGAAAGAGGCAGGTATGGTAGAGGTAGATGACTGGGGGACCATCTTTGAGTTATAGGTGAACCTCTGCTTCGGACTAGAGCATTTTCCTCAGTTGGGGTTGATAAGAATTCATGTCACTGCCATAAACGTACTATGCCTTAGCCAGCATGAAGGACATCACATTCCAAACTCTGAGCCCAATAGAACTTTGCTACATTAACATTTTTCTCTACTTATTTGTCACAAGTGATACGATTAAACATCACATGAGGTTATACTTATATTTAGTTAAACTCTTGTGCTGACAATTGAGGTTGAAATTTGGATATTTATTCATTTACACTTCTGCAGCAATTACATCTTCCTAATTCAATTCAACTTAATGTGAATAGTTACCAAGTTGATCTCCAGATTAGTAGAAAGTGAAGCCAGCTCAAAATGAGATTACATGATTATTGGCTGGACTTTGGAGATGAACTTAGATGTCACTAGTCAAAGGGCTAATGACTAACAGATGGCTTTAGTTTTAAAGGCTTGGGATTTGGGGGTTTGGATTTCGGCTACCATGTGTCAGAAAACCATATACGACATTGCATTTTGTAATATTTTTCAGTTAAAATACAAACTAATATCCTTGGTAGTATTTATTTGTTCCAATTAACTCTCTATTATAGTCCGAAGTACAGATATCAGTCCTTCTGGCTGACAATAATGGACATATTTTAAGAAATTACAAGTCATTATTTCATCCACTTTTCATTTCAACTAAAATGAAATCTATTTTACAGAAAACTATAATGCATAGTTTTGCATGGGACATCCTACTAATTTGAAGTATTTAAGAATTTTTTGTTTTTGTGTTAAAGATAATTTATGTCTTCAAGGTAGTTTGTGTGTGTGTGTGTGTGTGTGTGTGTGTGTGTGTGTGAAAGAGAGAAAGAGAGAGTATAGAGACAAGAGGTTGACATTAGATGTCTTTATCACTCAGTCTCTATTATATATGTTGAGGCTTTGCTCATCACATTACAGATGTGGACTAATGTGCACAGAACAATTCACATGGGTTCTGGGAATTGGACTCAGCTTCCCCACGTGTGCACAGCAAGCACCTCAGTCACCCAACTACCATGGGGCCCATCCTTCAAAGTCTTACTTTGGATTGAGTTAATCTGGGTATGTTATTTTTGAGGATAGCTCTAAGTATATTCACTACTTACTTTTCATTGTTAAAAGGATTTATGATTATATATACTAAGGATTTTGACTGCAGTAAATTGGAGTAGAGTTATTTGAAAACTTTGCTTTGCTGTATTAAAAATAGAACAAAATCACTGCTCCTACAGCAATAATAAGATACCCACTAGTAACAGTGACATTGGCTTTTGTGTTCTGTTTGTCCTAATTCTTTGGCTGTTACTCTGTTAACAGAAGGTGTTTTGTTTTTATGTCTCTTTGTTCAGAAATAAAGGACACAAAACACCTAATCTAATCTTTGTCTTGACACAGCCCCTACTAATTTCATACTGTTGACACAATCGGTGCAACTGTGATTAAACCTGGCAGTGAATAGTCAAAAAATGAAATAAAAATCTGTTTCATTGACCATCTATCCATACACATTTTATTGGTTTGACAAAAATTTTTAAAATGACTTTTTGTCAAACAGTGGTTGACCTAGATCCCAGCACCTGAACTGCAAAATGTGACATACATAAAGAATGATAGATTATTGCGAGAGGTGGTAGAGATAGAATAGATATTGTCAAATATCCCTCAATGAAAATTGAATCAAATTGCATTCTTACCAGCAGTATATATGATAATGCAATGTCTAAGAAATTGGCATACTTCTAGAACCAAATTTATCTTCTAAGAATGTATTCTTGAGAAAGTTAGCATGAAATTTTTCAGTTTGAACATGTTCTCTGTTGTGTTTATGCAGAGGTAAACTCAAACTTTTGAGTACATCACAGTGCCAAATAGATTCTAAGATATCCAGAAAATATTTTAAATTAGTATATAATTATTGTCGTCAGAATCTTATAATCAAAATAAAAATTCAAAAGAGTTCTTTTTTATGGAGTTTTCTTCCTGTTCATTGATTCAGTATCTGATACATAGAATATGTTCATTAAAAATATTTAAATTGTTATAAAGTAAGACATTTCCTCACCGATATTTCCATCATTATTTTGTGAGCACCATACTTAAAAACAATTGGAAAACTATAGGATAATTTATATAGTAGCATTGTGAATGATTTTTGGTGACGAATGATTCCTATTTGAAGATAAATAGTGTAGTCAATTAGCACAGACTTTTCTCAAAACTCAGGTATTGAAGAG
Organism: Microtus pennsylvanicus; assembly: GCF_037038515.1. Lineage (NCBI taxonomy): Eukaryota > Metazoa > Chordata > Mammalia > Rodentia > Cricetidae > Microtus > Microtus pennsylvanicus. Next base: position 99,745,093 of record NC_134584.1, read on the forward strand.
ACTTTTTATATGACATGAGAGAAATACTCCCTTTCACTCAAAAATTAAGGAGAAAGGGCACTTTTTAATCTCTAATGAAATGAGGTACCATTAAATCCATGTCTTTACAATAGTCTAAAACCTCTGGACACTGAATTGATGTAAAATATTCTATTTTGTCCATAATTTCTTTAGCCAATCCAAGACGCTTGTTTTTATTTCCATTTGTGGAAAAGAGCCTATTTTTATTTTGCACATCTTTTATAGTCAAGCAAATCAGGATAGCAGATTCTTTAGCTGCTATAAGTATATACAGAAGGATATGGGCAATATTTAAATGTGTTGTTTTTAGTGATGCCTATAAAGCGTCATAACAGAGACAGAGGTACTGAGGTACAGAATTCAGATGACAATTTTACTGCTCAAAGACAAAGTAAAGTGTGGTACTTCATTAATATGTGTGTTAATTATATAGACAGTCACATTTGTACTGCAGCTAGTTGTTATCTAAAAAGCAAATGATACAAGAAAATTACAGTTTTTTAAGAACTTTAATATATTTTATTTATCTTTAATTATGGGTCAAAAAATAATTGACCAATATAATAGAAATGTTCAATGAGGTAATTTTAATCTTCAGTATTTAAGGTTGAATAGTCAAACTTCTGACTTTAATAGAAATATCTTTAACAATTCTTGTCAGTTTAGCAAACATACTGAGAAGAGAAAATTTTAGATCAGAAATGCTTCCCCTATGCATCTAAATGAATACTGAACATAGTGTTTATAGCATGCATGGTCAAAGGCAAGGCCTGCTGGAAACTTTCTAACACAATTACTATTGCTTCTTATTCTGTTTCAAGAAACCTAGTTATCTGAATTATTATGGGCTTTGACTTACTTTCTCAAGGCCAAGTTAGTGGTAAATGAGTAGTTAAGAAGTCCATATCCCACTATTGGACTCTCACAATTCCAAACTCTCAGGATATAATTTAAATTAGAAATTTGCACTATTTTTTAAGCAATTTTACTTCATAGTTGTTCATGAAGACAAAAAAAATCTACATTTTAGTCATTTTGAAGAAATGCAGACCTTTTATACCATTGCCATGAATGAACCCACTGCTAGCAAAAGAAAAGGATTTCACATCTTTTCAAGTACTATATGAAATATTTCCAAAGAACATTCTCTTTCCCTAGAATGACAGTAAAAAGAATTATTGGAAATTAGAAGGAAGAGTTCTTTACTTCATTTCTGGGAATTTATAATTTGAAAGGCTTTCTGACACTCTCAAACCCCAATAATAATAAATGAGAAAGTATGAAATACATGGAACTACTTCTGTGTAGTGAACGTCTACGTTTTCAAGTATTCCACCTCCGGATATGCTAGAAAGTTTAAAATACAAGATTAGTTCCGTACCTTTAATATTATAGTTTTATTTTGCTATGAAACATAGTTTACTTGTCACATATAAATTTTTCTTGAAATGCAGGAATAATAGAAAATCACATAAGAAAGCCTTCCTTACTTTTTTATTAATTTAACTTAACAATTCTTTGTGAATGTTAACCAGAGAGAAATATGTAGCATAAATCTGCCACAGAGCAAGTTAAAGTGGAAAATTCTCAATATATGTATCCTATAGGAAGAAAAATATTTTTAACTAATGTTTGAGTTAATCAGATTTTCTTCACTGTGACTAAATTCCTGAAATGAACAACTTAAAGAGAATAGTTATTTACTTTCAGTCTCAGTTTCAAAAAGTTTAGTCCATCATTTCAGGCAAAGCATATTCAAATATGATCAGGAAGGAAAGAAAAGGGGATTCAGGAAGAGGTCAAGTTATGATGTAGGGACACTCCCAGCATCACACTGCTAAGCAGGCACCACCACCTGTCACTACGGTATCATATAATGGGCCAGCCACATGATAAATCCATTTTTGGAGATAAACTCCTCATGATATTATCATCTCTGGATTTATCCTTATTACTCTTATTACTCTTATAATCCTTATAACACAGACAGTTCTAAAGTGTGATTCATTAGGCTCCCATGCTTTATCAGGCCAACCAAACTGACGTTTATAAATAACCACTGCAGTGTGTTTATAGTAAGAATAACAGTAATGATAGCTAAGATTAAGTATCAAAGAAAACAGGAGTTTGAATAACTATACTTATTTCATACGCTCATTAGAACTCCAAATTCCATGAAAAAGAAATCATTTTTCTTCATTTGCATATATTTACTCAAAGATACAGAGTGGATGGACAGGAGGAGGAAGAGGAAGAGTAGAGAGAGATTGATGAAAACACTCTTGTTTACAAGCTGGTCCTCACATCATTTCAACTTTAGTGATCTACAAATTTTAAATTTAGTCAATATTTCTTTATCAGTTGTTGAATTTTTCCCTGCTTACATAACCAAAGAATTGTTCAATTAATTCTCAGATTATTTTCTCACTTCTTTTCTTTACCACTTCTTTAATATTTATTGGCTCAAATTCAAATGTTTTAATTCAAGTTCAGTATTAAAATACATTAATTTGGTCATAAAATTGCATCTACTTAAGGGACATTATATGATATCTTCATGGATATACACTGTATAATTCTTAAGTCAAATTAATGATGCTGATCTTAAACATCACCACTCTTTTAGAAAAAAATACTTTAAAAACACTTCCAGCTTTTTGAAACATACAGTACATCACAGGAGAGTGAACACACTATGGAAGATCCAATATAGCCCTGGGCTTGGCATTGAAACTTAAATTACCATTTGGCTTCTAACGTCTAGCCATATTTCTGCTTCTCATAGACTTCTACACTTGTCGATTTTTCCACTGATGCATGGCTATTGAGTAGAGCAAGGAAAATGATTTTGCTGTAAATCTAGAAACGATCTGATAAGAAAGAATTGTAAGGAAGTCTATGATCACGGAGAGTAGAAGTGAGGAATCACTACTGGAGCAAAAGCTTTTAGAATCTATGCACGGTGACTGCCAACTGGTCTGTTCTCTGATTCTGCTCTAGTTCCCTAAAAGACCCAGGAAATGAATTCAAAGTATCTCAGTGTACAATCCACAGGTTTTATAATTAACATGGGATATCTATAGGGTCCAAGTAACTAAAAAGAGATCACTAGGGAGTGTAAGCATATCTTCAGCAGTGTGATAGCCAGTAGTAAATAGGTAAAATGAATAGAAATAGAGAATTTTGGGGAGGGAGGTTTTGGTTGAGAGAGGCAGGACAGTAGGGCATAGGAGGGTGTTCAAGATGGATAACTAGCACTAAAGGTCTTAGGAAAGGATGCTATGAAAGCTGCCAATGGAGAGGAGCCATCATTCCACTCCTATCCATCTATAAAGTCTATCATTCACAACAATAGCAATACCAGAAACAGAACCACAACTGTGAAACAGTATCACTTTCCCCTTGGGGATAACTAACAGCTGTCTAATGGTACTGAAGATCTTCTTGACAGAAGAGAATAAACAATTGGTGTTAATAACCAGGCCAACTATCTGTAGCTGGAGAGGCCATACACCCAAAAGAAATACTACTGCCAATTTTCTAAATCAATGAAAATTATGTTTCCAAGTACCTGTCTTTATATGCACAGAGAAGCATAGCTTTAGTTCCACACCAAAACAGATGATAACTATTGATTTCAAGACAGATAGAAGAACTACTGTTGAATATGTAGAAGAGAAAAGATGTGGGCTTCATGTGCCCAACCAATATATCTGCAACACAACTCATAAATTTAAGACTCAGGTAAAATCACACAGGATGGGATTTTTTTTTAATATAAGAGTCAGAGGCCCAGGAAACTTGCTGCTAGATAGTACCCTCTAGACAGAACAGGGAAAATAAAACTACAAACCGCCCCAAGTGTAATTGTCTGAACAAGAACAACTTAATGACAGCAGTAGACATGGCAGTGTTGACAGGGGAGACTAGATGTTCCCTACCTCAACTAAAGAGCTTCAGGTTTTAATGGCTGCTGAAATGGGAAATTACTTTCAGGGATCAACTTCCACATAAAATGCCTAACCTCAAGTGGTCATTCATCTATACATGAACATATGCTCAAGGCTAAATAGACTCAGTAGCTTATTCATCCATTTGAATACAAAACAAACATATAGATACATACACAGGCAAACACACACATACACTTCCTCCCTATGTGCTGGCTTCCTTAGGAACAGATTGTGATATGAATTCCACGAACTATAATAATGAGTGGTGTGTCAAGATGTGCACATGAATGTGACAGTGGCATGAATGAACGGGGGTAAGCATAGTTTTCCTATTGGATTTGAGAACCAGTTTATAGGAGGAAACACATGCCTTAGACGGTAAACCTAACCAACAACCCATGCTTGTGGGCATCACAAGCCACAGGAATTAGTTTACTGTCACTATTTACTATTCCATTACATGGCATAGCATCAAAATCTGCTCTAACTTTGTATCCCTCTTTCTGTAGAATGCTACAACTCTCAGTCTTCATCACAGAAGTGTCTTTGTGCAGTGGAGGGTGGTTAATAGGAAAGTTCACAACTGGTCAAAGGGTATAAAATGTATCAGTAAGTGTTTTGCTACAAAAGAGCCATCTGTATCTACGACCTTTCACCCCACCCTTAAGGCTCAGGGACAATCAGGGAAGAGAAAGCAGAAGATTATAAGAGCCAGAAGTTTGGAAGAACTAGAGAGAAACAGGAAAATCATAAAAAGTAATTTAACACTCCTGAACTAGATACTGTGATCTGTGGATTTGGGAGGAGTCGGAGGAAAAACAGTGATGTATTTTACATATTGGAACTCAAGTCAAATTCATAGTTCAATTAATTAAAGTATTATATTGCTTATAAACTTGTGCTGTTTTCTTATTCAGGACAATTTATTAATAATGTTTTCCAGTCAACAACTACTTCTTCATTTTAATCACTAAAATATGCAATCTTATGAGCTGCATGTTCATAAAAATTACTGCAGTTCATAAATTGAGCAGATACTGAAACTTTGTTTTTCCTAGTGCCTTTCTCTAATTTTCCATCCAAAACATATTAGCTTCATATAAGAAGATGAGTAATATTTTCTCTTAATTCTGTTGAATTTGTGCGGCATTTGATGATTTTTGTCTTCAGGCTTTATATGCAATTTTCATATAAGTATATGACATTTTGTGCTTAGGAAATAAAATTAAGTTCACTGTAGCCTCTTTCTGCTTCTAGAAAAAAATAAAACCATCGATAAATAAAATTGTCGGAGTAAATATGAACTCCAACTACTGAAGAATTGTTAAGCTGGTAGAGTTAGGAAAGATAGCATAATTTTAATGACGTGTGGAGTTCTCAAGGATTCATTTGCTTAGTTTTCTTGTTGTTCTAGTATTTTTGTTTTCTACTGTATTTCTCTAACAACTTTGAGCTAAGACCAGGATGAAAGTCTGGTGCTATAGTGAAACATACATGTCAAAAACTTGATGGTAAAGTCTCCAAATTTGAGCACCTGAAGCATTGAGCAGAGTTAGCAGAATTGTAAATTTCTTTCTCTATTTTTGTGCTTTCTTCTGTGTTCTATCTTTAACACCAGGCGAGTCCCTAGTCCTTTAGTTGTGGCAGAAGCAACAGACAACTTGTAAACTCTAATGGAATGCTAATCTGAAAAAAAAAAACAAATAAACAAGCAAAGAACAACAAAGAGTTCTCAAAACAGCTGTGTAAATTAGATGCAACAGGGAATTTTCAAAATGTCTCTTTTTTTGCATAAGGGAATCAATAGTCTCTATTTGCCAAGGCATACATGTAGCAAGAATACACTGTAATAGCAGTTCTAGCCAATTTAAAATAAGAGACTAGAAAGCATGAGTAAAAAATTGCAAGACTAGAAATATCATAAATTTTTACATGAACGGATTTCAAGGAGTCTATGATAAAGTTATTCCAAATACTGATTAAGCTAAAAACATGGTAAAGTAACATGGCAGTGAACAAATTGATACATACTTTAATATTATCAAAGATTGTTCATTGATCATATTTATTATTGGATCAAAGAAATGTTATGTGTCCTTTTGTGGCAATATGTGAATGATATCTATTAGAGTTTACAAAACAATGAAAAAACAAACTAAGCTGTAACTGTAGATAAGAAGATCTGATAAACAAAGATAAGTCTCTCCAGATGAGGTGTCCAACAATTGCATTCCCCATAAGAATAGCAGCAGATATTTGAGAACTGTAACAAACTGTTATCGTTTCAGCTATATATGAAAATGCAAGTGAAATAGACAGCTGAAATGATACTGAAAAGATTGAAAAATGCAACTGCCTAATATCAATATGAAAAATTAAAATAAACATGGCAGTGGTCTGGATTTTGATTAAGGTGACCAAATAGAGTTCAAAACACACTTGTAAAAGGGGCCAGCTATTCAGTGTTTATAGATATACAAGTCCATGCTATTTGTGTTGGTGGTCAAATACTGAATGGACAAATTTCCCTAGAATGTTGACTATTGTGTTTACCATTGTTTGGCCAAATGGCTCTATGCACATACTGAGGAGTATCTTTTATATTCCATCAGGAAATGTACAAGTTAAACATTAATTTAGAACCTTACTGCAATCTTGAACAAAAAGCAGGAGAAGGCAAGGACATGGCATTTTCCATGCATGGAATCTTTATAAGGATTAGGAACATTTGACATCTTCCCAAAGCCTTTTATAGTTATTTTATGGATCTCTCTGGTAAATACTTCAGAACTTACTCAGAATTTTTTTTGTTGTTGTTGTTCATTTTGTCTCATTGTTTTTCAAGACTGTATATACTTTCTCAATTGTGGTAAACAATTGTCACACACAGCCTTAAGGAAAAGAAGTTCTGTATGAGGTCAAGCAAAGAACTACAAAGGAAGCAGAGATGTACAATAGTATAAGCCTTCATAAATGCAGTATTAGAGGGATCCCAAACCCTTTGTTTACTAATGTTTGCATTGTTGTCATTGCTCTGGTGTTTTACATGGCCATTACAGAACATAGGAGAACAGAATTATTTCCCTCTTCTTATTAATATTTAGTACTTTTTAAACTTTTAATCAATGCTTCCTGGATTGCAATATGACTTTAGTCAATTTATGGAAATCTGATGAAGTTAGTTCTGAAACTCTATACCCTTGTTTTTATTGCTTTACTGTGGGAGAGTATGTTTGAAAGCTTGTGGTCCACAACTTTCTTTGATGTCACTTTTTCTTTTATCTTTCCTGTATTGATCAAGTTTGCTTCCCTGTTTTACTATTTTATTAGCTGTATAATGGAGATTCCAAGAGTTACATTTTAGGTAGTAGATGAATTGAATTTATGCTTAGATTTTCATTTTATCTCTGGACAATAGAAAGTAACTTGAAGTGCTCACTTTGAAGTTTCATTTTTATTTTATTTTTTAATAACTCTGGAGATCAGAGAAGTATATGGCTGTTTCCTTATCAAGTGACTGATAAGGAACTGAATGTGAGCTACACATTTGCTAATATTTCTATCCTATCCCTCAAAGTCGGATATGAAAGTTGATGTGATATTCTTAGAAAACTACATAAAATATTGCAAAGTTCTTACTTTTAGGAGCACAGAGTTTTAGATGCACCTCAATTCTTGTTTAAAAAGATAATTCAGTCATGTAACAAGTTATGCATAGTGCATGTTTCTAATGCCCATAATATTAAGGTCTGATTATGAGAAATAAAGTACCTGAGTAGATATATGCAAATAATGTGGTGGTGCACGCCTCTAATCCCAGTACTCAGGAGGCAGAGGCAGGCAGATTTCTGTGAGTTTGAGGTCAGCCTGGCCTATAAGAGCTAGTTCCAGGACAGGATCCAAAGCTACAGAGAAACCCTGTCTCACCCCCCCCCCCAAAAAAAAGTTGTAAAAAATATAACCTCTTCATTGGAAGTTTTAAACTTTTCTTACAAACATTTATATGCCAATACTCATTGGCAATTAATGTTCTTTTAAGAAACCATGCTATATTCCCTGTATAATCTAGTTCCTTGATAGGTATCAAATGCTCAGAATGGTAGACAAAGTTTATATACAGCTCTGTGTGTTTTCTGTCTTATTTTATTATATTTTTTAGAGAAAAGCATTCATCTTGATATTGTCTAGTAGAAAATATATCTCACAAAGTATCAAATTATAAGCAGAAAATTATAACAACATCCCAACACACACATACACCAAAACGAAGTTATTATCCTGGAAAGATTATTCTGGGTTTAGTTTTATTTCCCCCCCTTTTTTGTGCTCCTAAATATAAACAAGTTAATATTGATGTTTACATTTTTAACTCTGGGGCACAGTCGTATTACATTCATTTCTATTCATTTGCTCTCTGAATAATTGCCTCTAAGGCTTTCTTGCAATTGGAAAAGAAACTTCTTAAGATAATAAAGCTGGAGTGTTTGTACACGAAGATCCGAAGTTCCTATCTGGTAAGTGGCCTAGTAAGACTGCAATCTAGTTACCACTTTATGTAAGATCAATAAGATCTGTATCTTTAAAACATTCATTATCATATACTTAATATATTTGCTATTATCAAAGAAAAAGCCCACCATTTAGTTAATACTTAAACCAAAATATTGAACTAATTTCATCTTCAGCTTATAATGTACTTCTAAGAATCAATTTGAAACATCAATATTCTCATATAGGGTCAGAAGAATGAAGACTACAAGGTTTAGAGAACCTTAGAAGCAACGGTGTCCAGAGATAAGCTGAAGACACCAAATATTTGGGTCATGAACATGGAACTATCAAGCTGGTATTCATTTACAAGAGTCATCCCTTGCTTTTCTCATGCTAGAAGTAATTATGCATAATACCAAAAGACAAATTTTTCAACTCTCCCACCCAACTGTAAATCTTACAAATCAAAATAATGACTGACTTGGCAGGATATACTCATTGCTGTAATGGTAGCATGAATCTCAGTTGGAGTAACCAATTAGTTTTTGCTTGGAACTATAGCTCACTCGCTAAGATGGAACCCCTAACTAACACAGTTAAAGGGACCAAAAATATGTAGTCAGTTAGTTCATAATCCCTAGAGGACAATCTATCACTATTATTCTTTTATATAGACATAATATTAAAATTATTAAAATTACTCAATTGCATATTGCTAATATCCATGAATTAATGTATCTCTCTAGTCTTATCAAATCTGTTATTTCTTGTAGTAGATGTCCTTTAACAGAGAAACCCTGAACTTGTCACTGTGCAGAGAAAAGGACCTGGGGAATACTCTACCAATTCCCAAAAGGGTAGAGTGCTCAGGTGTGAGAATATTCCATCATGGAGGAGGGAAGGTAGGCACATTATCCCTATTGACATTTTATAAATGTTGGGAAAGGAAGAGTCAGTTTTGGAAGACATTCCAAAATAGGCCCTACTCTAAAAAGTAGATGTTCAAAAGAAGTTGGACTGGATAGACTTTAAAAAGAAAAAGTGGAAAACGTGAAGTTGTGTAGATAGGGACAGAAGGGTGAAGAAGATGAATCTAGGAAGAGTTGGGTGAGAAACTGTGAATACCTAACATATGTTGCATTCAACTTTCAAATAATTAATACAATATTAATTTAAAAAGCAAAGAAACTAGAGTCATAGCAGGATATGGTAGCACCTGCAAATAATATCTGTTCTTAGATGACAGTGACTCTCAACAGACAATTCATAAATAGAAAGACACTTAAGGAATTGCTCAACATCCTTAGCCATCAGAGAAATACTAAGCAAAACAACTCTGAGTTTGCATCATGCACCTGTCAGAATGGCCAAAATCAAAACCACTGATGACAGCTTATGCTAGAGAGGATGTTCGGTAAGGGGAACACACTCCATTGCTAAAGGAAGTGCAAACTTGTACAGCTGCTTTGGAAGTTAGTATGGCAATTTCTAATAAAATTAGAAAACAATGCACCTCAAGACACACAGCAATACCACTTTTTGGTATATACCCAAAGATGCTCATTCATACCACAAGGACATGTGCTCAACTATGTTCATAGCATCATCATTCATAATAGGTAAAACCAGGACACAATCTAGGTGCCCTTCAACCAAAGAACAGATAAAGAAAATGTGGTACATTTACACAATGGAGTACTACACCACGGTAAAAAAAATGATGGCATCTTGAAATTTGCAGGCAAATGGATGGATCTAGGTAAAAACATATTGAGTGAGGCAATCCAGAAAAACAAATATAATTATACTCACTCATAAGTATGTGTAAGACATAAAACAAAGAAAAAACAGACTGCAATTCACAATCCCAGAGAACCTAGACAACAGAGGACCCTAAAAGAGACATACATGGATCTATATAGGAAGAAGGAAAAGACAAGAACTCCTGAGTGAATTGATAGTTTGGTGGTCAAGGAAGAGCATAAAAGGGGAGAAGAGAGGAAGGCACAGGAAAGGAGAAAAATGTATGGCTCAATACAATCAATTAAATAAACATAAAACAACAACAGCCAAAAGGGGGATAAGTGACAAAGGAACACAAGTTCCAAACAGCATCCAAGACTGGATGAGGAGACATTGTGTAAGAAAGAAACAATCGGCAGTAGCAACTGAGTTAATTGAAACATTATTCATTTTATTCCCAGATGATTGTTAATAAATTACGACTACATTCAATAAAGTGGCTTTCAGAAGTCTGTGCTCTGGTGAGCAATGGTTGTCTGGATTTTATAAGTTCGTAACTGCTTGTCATTTGCTGTCTCTTCATATTTGTTGAAAATATGTACATATACACCTGTACTAATCAACTTATTCTTCTGGAACAATAAGGCCCCAAACCCTCCCTTCTGTAAGGTTTCATGGTCGTGGTGTTTCATCAAAGTGATAAAATATACCTGGTTTGAGCATATAAATGCAGCATAGCCTATTTGTTAAATGATAGATTAAAAGATATAATACTTTATCTGACCTGATAATGTAATTAGGGAAATCCACCACAAATAATTGGGGGAATGATACATTTATTTACTAAAAGGCCTGTCTCCTCATAAGTACTTTAGTACTGTGGGTGCTCTTCTACCTAATAAAGGTTTGTTTAATAAGAAAAAAGATCTATGACCAACACAATACACCTAGTTCCAAAAAAATACAAAAACAAAAACAAAAAAAAAACCTGGGTTATCCACTAAAGTCTTCTTACAGTAATTCACTAGACTTTCAAAGTAAAATTGAAAATTCTGGGGCAGGGTTAATGGCCCCTAGATCACATAGAACTACTGTTCATTTATTTTTGTGACATACTATATATTTAAAAGTTAAGGGCCTGGGAACAGACTCAGGTAGAGATATTTGCTTAGGAAAATCCTGCACAGAAACTTTGTAATATGTTTTCTGTTAAGATATCTTCATATAGCTATATAAATAAAATATTTATAGAGAGAACTAGAATCAGCATCTTGAATTTTTCTTAGCGCTTCAATATGCTATAGTTATATTTAATAATAATAGTTATTACCAATACAGGCAGACATCAACTCTAAATGTACATTTAGCCTAAGAAATCATTGTTACAAAGGCTTGCTTTTCAAGTTATAGTTCATTGTTCCATAACACTCCTGGGTAGATTAGTGTTTGGGATTGCAGACAGCAGCCCAAATGTTATTTAAACTCAATATACTTGAGGTGCTAAGGCTATAGTATTATTTCAGTTATTTATAACAGCTATTTGAAAATGGTTTCTATTTGCAACTGAATTTTGAGTTAGGTATCAGGAAGCCAGGAACACTGCACAACACTTAAAATTTAATAACAATGAAAGCACGCCGCATCAAAATTTGTGTGATACAGCTAAAATAGTACTTGGGAAACTGGGAAACCTTGAGCACAACTGTGCCAAAACAAGGAAGAGTGGAAACAATTGCACTCCTGCAGTATGTAGCTGCCCAAGCATCAATAATGCATAACCCCTTCTGTTTCATGCAGACGAGAATATGTATAAAGAATCTCTAATAAGTTAATGAAATAATTGTACAAAGCCCGATATTCCTTTTCAAATGTCTGTCTCAACGTACACATTGACTACAAGTAAGTGTGACGTGAGGAATTTTCAATGTATAAGGTCCCAAGTGCTTCAGTGTAAATGGAATCTGCAAGATTTTGGTATTGAAGCCAACATTATGAAGGACTGTGCTGCAAACTTTAAGAAACCCGTATAATTATGTAATAATATATGTCTATTTTCTCATTATACCTCTGTTATCTGAGCTGAGAGAATTGGGGTTTGAATACTAAGCAAAAATTTTCTTCACAAAAACAAGGTATACAACTGGTTACTGTATTTCACTCTTTAAAATTCATAGACTCATTGTTTATGGGAAGTTTTTGAAGACTTTTCAGAATTAGAGAACCCATTTTAGACATTGTCTAAAGAAGTCTGTGATGAAAACAATGGTTGTCAAGATAATAGACATTTTTGTCACTTGTTTGAATAATTGTTAACATAAAGGATTAACAAAAGATCAATTCTGCCTCTAACCTTGTATCTAAATTTCATCCAAATTCACATCTATTGACTCAATAGGGTAATATTCTTCAAGGTAAAAGCCGTAATTATTTTTTAATATTAACTCAGTAATAATGTTAGGGGAAATAATAAACATGGCTACATTAAGTTAGAATGTAAAATTAATTTCCTTGTAAATCAAATGTAAAAAAAATCTTTCAGTCCACTTATTTCAAAGAAAATAAAATTGTTAAAAAGTATTATTTTATCTCAAAGCCTGAAGGACACGTAATTGGGTTCATCCTAAAACCCTTCCATTCCATGTAAGCAACTAACATTATTTGGAGTAGAAAATTATTTTTAATATACATAATCCAATTAGTTTCTTACTCTTAATCTTGAATTTTGTAGCTAAATACTGCATATAAAGTGACCAATAACTATATTCTTAGAGCCAAATGTTACTTTTTAAAAATATATTAATTACTTGCTTCTATTTAGACTTACTTTTGTAAATACTTTCCACAGTATAGCACTGTATTCTGAAACATGAATGACTGCCTTCTAATCTACCTATTTATTAAAATGTGCTGGAATAGACTTTTGGAGGAATCTCATTTCAAGCTACATAAGGGATGGAAAATCTTGAATTCTGTCTGATATGTATTTATATTGGGAGAATTTATTTTTTTCAGTTTATTTATTTATTAAAGATTTCTGTCTCTTCCCCGCCACCGCCTCCCATTTCCGTTCCCCTCTCCCAATCAAGTTCCCCTCCCTTGTCATCCCATAGAGCTATCAGGGTTGCCTGCCCAGTGGGAAGTCCAAGGACCACCCACCTCCATCCAGGTCTAGTAAGGTGAGCATCCAAACTGCCTAGGCTCCCACAAAGCCAGTACGCGCAGTAGGATCAAAAACCCACTGCCATTGTTCTTGAGTTCTCAGTAGTCCTCATTGTCCACTATGTTCAGCGAGTCCGGTTTTATCCCAGGTTTTTTCAGACCCAGGCCTGCTGGCCATGGTGAGTTCCCAATAGAACATCCCCATTGTCTCAGTGTGTGGGTGTACCCCTCGCGGTCCTGAGTTCCATGCTCGTACTCTCTCTCCTTCTGCTCCTGATTTGGACCTTGAGATTTCTGTCCGGTGCTCCAAATTGGGTCTCTGTCTCTTTTCATCGCCTGATGAAGGTTAATATTTAGGAGGATGCCTATATGTTTTTCTTTGGGTTCTCCTTATTTAGCTTCTCTAGGATCACTAATTATAGGCTCTATGTCCTTTGTCTATGGCTAGAAAGCTATTTCTGATAAATTGGACATTGTGTTCTGAAACATGAATATGTAAGAAAGAAGAAGGATATAAGATCCAAGTTTCATCCTTGAAATACAGCTGTAGAGTTTAGAGACTCCATAATACTCAGTACATGTTGATATCTGCATAGAATGCTGGACTGCCAAACTGATGTTGACCCTGATAACCACTTAACCTCAGGTTCTGTTTACTTGGCATAAAGAATTCTGTTTTCCAAATACTATATAGTTCTTAATGAAATGGTATGTACTTTTTATGAGATGTTGGTGCTCATAAATCTATTTGGGGTATTCTTGGTAATTCAGTAATTATAACCCGGGCTTTCTCTTTAGAAGAACAGTTAGATCACATTAGTAGTAAATGATCTCTGGTGTGGTTATTTCTCTGGTCAAAGATAATTTGACTGTAGTTACTAAACTCTGGCTAATGGTGTTTACTAATCTGTTTGCTGCAAATGATAGACCAAGGGAAATAATGCTGACAGAAAGACATAATGGCAAATTATGAGAAGCCAATGTACCATACATTTCAGTCTCAGCTGTTTTTCTTTTCTCTTAATAGAGGAGGAAAATTCAGTAATACAGAGTGAGCCACAGTTGATCTTTGAACATACTATAGAGTTTAGTTCACCACCCATCATTCACATTATATCAGATAACATCCATTGCCTCTTCTTGAGGTGGACACATGAGTTAGCAGTTAAAATTGGAGGAGGGGGCATTGACTCTGAGACCATATAACCAAGGACTCCTAACGGATAAGCTTCCCTGCCATCCAGAAATATTGAACAATAAGCATGAAATCCAAAGCTCCCCTCCTCTCCAATTAGAATCTTGGCTCTTTTAAGTCAGACTCATTAGAAAACGGGCCTGCCACATTTTACATTGTTTCTAATATCACAGGAATCCTGGTGCAAGTGCTCCCAAACACAGTGAGGAATAAAAACCTCAGGATGAAGTACACATTGGTTAATCTATAAACTAAAAATTAAAATAAAACTTCACAAAGTATATTACTGTGGGGAATTGGCACATATTAATTCAAAATACAAGATGATCCATTTTGGATATAGGCAGTGTTGGATAGGATGTGACATTCTTCCCCAAAAACTCATGTGTTGAAAATGGAGTCACAGCTTGAAGTACTATTGACAGGTTCTTAGATTATGAGGATGTTAACTTCATCAATGATTTGATTCTTTTATGAATTATTGACTAAATAATAATGATTACTTTTGAAAGGACTTGGTTACTGTCTTAGTTAGGAATTCTATTGGTGTGATAAAACACCACGGCCAGAAGGAACTTGGGGTGAGTATCTTATCTTACAGACTTTGATACAACAAAAAGGGAAGTAAGAGCAGGAACTCAAGGCAGGAACCAGGAGGAAGGAACTGAAGCAGAAACCGTGGAGGAGCAACACTAAGTAGGTTTTTCCACGGCTTTCATGGCTTGTTTTTGTATACCATTCAGGATCACCTGCCTGGGAGTGCTGACAGTCAGCTGAACCTACCCAAATCAATGATTAATCAGGAAACACATGAGGGCTTGCCCACAACCAAGTCTAGCGTGGGTAATTTCCTCTTCTCAGATTAGTCTAGCATATAACAAATGGGTACAAAACAAAAGCAAACATACAAAACCTCAGTAACAAAAACTAACCAGGACAGAATATTTGCTTTATCTCTATAGTCTTCTACCCAATGTGTACCACCTATTTTCCACAATGATACCTCCGTAAGATTAGATTCTTCATGCTTAATAAAATTAACTGTCATGTGTCGTAGGGCAAAGGGCATGCCAGTCTTCAATCACTCACATTCCCTTGCCTATTTTCTGACTCAAATTACTCTCTGGAATGGAAAAACAAGGGTGCACTCATGAGGCTTAAAAATGAGAATTACGAAGAATTCAAAAACACCTTGATTTCAAAGGAGTTCTAGGCCAGTTTGTCCAGAAAACAAAACAAAGCAGTTTTTCATGAATAAATATGCAATTACTCAGGTATTCAGCTTAGTTATATGGCCTTTCCCCTATTTCTAGGCATCAAACCAGAAACTCCATTTAAGTAAAACCCATGCCCTAACCTCCAATTACAACATTTGTGATCCAATCTTCTCTTCTTAGATTGCAATCCCGTGAAAAGAACCCCTGCATAGTGATAAAAGTTGAAATGACATAACATTCTGGCTTTGGAAGTTAGCAGAGTTAGTTATCACAAACATAATGCAAGCATCTGGACAAGGGGATATCATTAGATTCAACAGGGAGCTTGAGGTTATAATTCCACATACTAAGATTTCATACTTGATACAGCAAAGTTATAAGAAAGTAACTAGGAGTGATGAACAGGCACTACAGAAAATAACAATAGTTTTACATTCTCAGTAGGTGCTTAGTCCTGCCCCTTGATGTGCTGTGTTTTATTGATACACATGGGAGACTTGCCTTTTTCTAAACAGAAATGGACGAAGGGTGGGGACAAGGGACTGGGAAGAGAAAAGGAGAGGAAAATACAGCTGGTATGTGAAATAAATAAACAAATTTATTTAAAAGAAAGAGTAAGTATCACTTAAAAATTGATAGTTAACCAAAATTCCACTGAAAATATTCCATAGGTATAACCAACATCTACTATCTATGGAAGTGCTGGTTACTTGCATAACTTATGTGACAATAAATAATCTTGGAAAATGGTGCTTGAGAAAGGACTCCGTGGCTGAGTGTTTACTGCTTTTGCAGAGGTCCTAAATTTGGTTTCCAGCAGCAATATGGGACAACACACAAGCATACATAACTCCAGCTTCGGGGGATCAGGCATACTCTTCTAGCATCTTGGGACATTTTACACACATTGGTGCACATACAGTCAAAACTGCATGCATACATAAAGATAAAGAAAATTAAAATGCTTTAAAGGAAACCAAAAATCTTATAAGAAAATACCTATTAAACTGATTGACAGAGACTTAGTAGAGAAGCAAATCAGTAGAAATGATTGTCTTTGAGTACGTGTTTTCTACTCTGAGAATGATTGTTTTGGAATTGTTTTGTTTTCTTTCAACATCTCTAACCACCTCAAGGAAAGAGAATAAGGAGAAAAGGGGGTGTTTAGACATGGGAATTATTTTCTAAAATACTGAGCTTTTGCTTCAGTATGACACAAATAGACAAGAAATAAGTGATTACTTTCCCAAGATCTGGCAGCCACAGCTCACAGTCAGAAATTTCAAATAAAAACAATTTAGGTAGACTCATTAATTTTCAAAAGAGGGAAACCTATTTTGAGAACAATTAGCAGGGGAAAGACTGCTCTAATGGTCAAGTTACATTCTCTCCCAAAGTTTAATAGACTTTAAAAGAACGAACATCTTTCCATTTCAACAATACATGCTATTCTCTTTTTTTTTTGATCAACACTATTCTTTATTTTTAAATGAGTTTCCCAATCATGAGGCTAAATAATTAAAATGTATTCAACAATTTCCTCAATTACTAGTATTCTTCCCCAGTTCTAATGGATTTGAAAGTTGGATTCCCAGACGAAGCAGCTTGCACAGTAGAGTATGCAATAATATAGTACACAACGTGTTTATACTAAGGTAAAGGTTTGATTTGCACAATGCAAAGGGGGGGATTTTGAAGGGGGAGCAGTTGAAGCATCAGAGTATAACACATGTATAAAAGATGTTAGAATTACAACGCTGACAGCTTCAGGGCTTAGAATGGTCTCTTAAATGTAGTCCAAAGTGGGGTGAGATGGACAGCTATTCTTTTCCTTCATTGGTATTTTACTGGTAATGGTGACCTCAAACAAGATGACCCTCCACGGTAAAAACAATCCCCAAAGTCTCCGATAGCTGAAAGATACTGTCTGGCAGAGCTCGCTCCAAACAGGCACAGGTTCTTCAGTAAGGATGTCTGGTACCATGGCAGCATTCATCACACAATAGTCACTGTTTAACACACAGAACCTACAGGAGTTACTTCTGCTTAATTGTGCCTTTAGTGGGCAAACCTATCATTTCTTGTTCTTCTAAGAGAGTGCATCCCATACGTTGATGCTTTATTTTTTAACCAGTTCCCTGTTCCACCAATCATTTTTCTTCTTCTCCTCATCTCATTAAGAAAGCCAATGTTAGTCTCAAGATGTGTACCTGATGTTTCAAGTCCACTTAGATATTTTAAAACTTCAGGGAAAAATTATACTTTGTATTATCAATCATTATTCAAATGACAAGTTATAGAAATATTGACCATGAGTAGAAATTGATTAAGTGCATAACAATGAAATCAGACTTATTTTATCTTATAAAAATCTGTTTATATTAATTTGTATACATATATGCATACACACACATATATATGCACACATCAAGTCTCAACTGAAATAAACAGTACTTTAGATGCAATTTTTATTGGCTCCCCGATTTTGAAAAATGATCATGATATTTCATAAAATATCATGAGTAATCAACTATTCATATACATTATTAAATTATTTTTACTATACCTATTCAATATTGATTTTCACATAATATAGAGTCTAAAACACTTTGAGGAAAAACACATTTTTGTATGCTTCATTCATAGCTAAATAACTGCTAGAATATTAATGGATCTCTCAGAAAAATTAAAATCATTTCTTTATAAATTCAGCAATTTTTTTCATCAGGACCAAAAACTGACACAACTGAGATGCTGTGTGTTCACATGAAAGGACTCCGAAGATGCAGAACCCCCAAGGGGGTTTTCTGATTGTTTTCTTAACAGTCAGTGTGATTCTGAAAAGATCACCCACTGGGCCACCTTCTGAGTATTTTAGAGAGAGAGTATATCTCAAAGAGAGAGTGCCAATGCATTTCCTATATATTAGCGAGAATCTTTTGAGAAGAAATAGACTTGTGTTCCTGTGACTGCTGCAATGACAGGGTTTGCTCATAATGCCAGCAGGGGATTAAATGTCACTTTCCCCAGGGAAGAACCCTCTCTCTATTTCCATACGCAGCTCATCATCTAGCAGGAAGGCCTTGGGAAGATGACACACCTTGGAAATGTGCTCCCTATCTTGCCCTCGTTTAACACAGACCAATTTCTGACAAAAGACAAAAGAGGAAAAGAGTTCTCACAATTTCCTCAGTTCTAAAGATGAAAGTATCTACCATTCCAATTATTTTCTGACAAACGTATGTCAAAAATTATACAGCCATCCACAGAGTGCTGAAAAATGTGTGGAAAATTTCCTCATCTCTTCTGATACAATACTTTTATGAAGGATATATGATATTTTAAGTGATTCATTTTAGATATTTTAAAAGTAAATTTTTACATACTTAAAGTAATTTTTATTTGCCTACCCAAATTCCATTAATGGCTTTTCTTACCACTCTGACAAAATGCCTGCCATAGAAATGTAAGGAATGAAGAAATCATTCTAATTCATGGTTTAAAGAGAGGTATTTTGTTGTGCCTAGGAAGGAGCTATAATGAAACAACTGCCCTTGGTGGCAATTGCTGTAATGTGACTTGCTATATCTTGACAGATGAGGAAGCAGCAAGATTGGCTGTAACTAGAAACTGATTTTACAGTCAAGTCTCACTCATCCACTCTGCTGGACAGGCCATGAGCCCAAAGTTTCTGTCATCTTCCCAAACCATGCTCTTATCTGGGACCAAATGTTCAAAACAAGCCTATTGTAACTGTTTCCCATAAAACATTGACTATACATTTTGCATTTGATTACACTGTTTAAGGATACATGCTTAATATGTAACTCAATATTTTGTGTTACATATCAAGACTACAGATGAACAAATGTAATGGATAAGCCTTTAAAATACATGCTTTTAAAATGTATGCATACAATATGAAATTAAAAGTATTTTTATTTGAGACTCCTAAATGTGTGTTAAATGTTTTAAATATCTTTTCAAGATATCCTAGAAAATAAAATATTTTATGATAAATAACAAAACAAAGGAAAAAGATTTAAATTAAATTATTTCCAAAGTCCAGTGTTACAATATTAAATGTAACATAATATGATAAGCATGTATTTACATTGTAATACATTTCTTCTCTCCCTTTGTAATAATAGCAATTAAAAGAAAGCCAGAAGCTATGGGTTTGAAGCACAAGGTTGAAAGTATACATAGGAATGACTAAAGAGAGGAAAAAGTAAGGGAAATGGTGTAATTTTATTTTAATTTATATAGAAATAAATATAGAAAGGAACAAAGTAATAAAGTAAAACTGCAACTCTTATCATTAGTGGCCAGACAGATGATGCACACCCAGGGCATTTATGTGAACTCTTCTGACTTAAAGAAATAAACATGGGAGTTTCTTCTAGGGGAATTCGTATCTCTCTTCTGGAGGAGTGACATTTTCAATAGACAGAGATCTCATTTGTGAGTTATGTGCATTTGTCTATCACATGCCTGTCGTTATACTGAATGTGTGGAATTGCACATATAATTCTTTAAAAAATATAAATATAAATATATAAATTAATGTTTCATTTAATAAACCTTTGAGATTTCCAAGTTATGTTATTTCCTATATAAATAACAAGTGAAGCATACTGGAAACCACTACTCTATAGCTTTTACTATATCCCCCTTAGTCTTGGCTGATTTGTGTCTCAACAAGTAGGTAAACATAGAAAGTGAGCTTCTCAGTTTCAGGAGGTCCCATTTATTCAATGTCTGTGCTGCTGGGGTTATACATAGGAAGCGATCTCCTGTGCCCATCTGTTGTAGAGTACTTCCCACTTTCTCTTCTATCAGGTTCAGTGTGTTCAGATTGATATTGAGGTCTTTGATCCATTTGGACTTGAGTTTTGTGCATGGTGATAGATATGGGTCTATTTTCTTCTTCTACAGGTTGACATCGAGTTGTTCCAGCACCATTTGTTGAAGATGCTTTCTTTCTTCCATTGTATACTTTTAGCTCCTTTATCGAAAATAAGGTGTTCATAGGTTTGTGGGATAAAATCCGGGTCTTCTATACGATTCCATTGGTCAACTTCTCTGTTTTTATGCCAATACCACACTGTTTTCATTACTGTAGCTCTGTAATAGAGTTTGATAAGGGAAATGCAAATCAAAACAACTTTGAGATATCATCTTACACCTGTCAGAATGGCTAAAATAAAAAACACTAATGATAGCCTTTGCTGGAGAGGTTGTGGAGGAAGGGGTACCCTCATCCATTGCTGGTGGGAATGCAAACTTGTGCAAACACTTTGGAAAGCAGTGTTTCGGTTTCTCAGGAAATTCGGGATCAACTTACCCCTGGACCCAGCAATGCCCAAATAGTATTACAAACAATATTGTTTCTGAGTTATTATTTCAGGTCTAAGCAGCTGGGAATGAATGAGCAGCCTTCCCCAATAGTTTTCTTTCTTCATGGTGGTAAATTAGTAATCAATTCTGAATTCTGGTTTGGAGAGTTGTTTTTGTATCGAGACCAGTAGGAAAAGTATAACCTTTGTATCCTCTCAAACATGCAATGATGCTTTATGGGGATCAGAGGCATCAGAACCTTTTCTCTCAGTTCTACATGATGGGGGAGGGCAGATCATGTGCGTATGTGTTTTCGTTGTACACTCTTTTTTACATCTCTTCCTATGTTTTCTTTTGCACAGACCATTTATCTTTAAAACACACAATCAGAAAGCATGCATTATAAAATCTAAAAATTATACAAACTAAAAAGTAACAGAGGCACCTACTACTCATTCCATTCCTTTGCTATTCTGATCTATGTGCTGGCAATTTGAGCAAAATATATTTTGCCTTTGCTATATGCCAAAACAAATGACGTAGTGAAACATATGGACAGTATGCCTCCTCTCAAAGTCCTATGTGACCTAAGGAATGTGAAAATCACATGTGATCATTTCACACATAGAAAAATAAAATGCAAAAGTTAACAAACTGTCCATGAAAGCCTGACAGTATCGAAAGAAGATCCTAGGGTGCATTGCAAGTAACTTCTGAGAAATCTTTAGTCAAACCCTCTGGACCAGAGGCTGGCTAGCCCAGAAACCAGAATAGACACAAATATAGCTGGGGAAAAAAAACTCATTAAAATGATGTTTAGTGATATTCTTCTCCACTGCTATTTTGGAGCCTAGAAAAATCATCGTCAGAGAGGCTTTATCGGGCAACTGATAGGAGGAGAAACAGAGACCCACAGCCAAATAATAGGTGCAACTCAGGGAGTATGGATTATAGGAACCAGAGTACTCAAGGATACCATAAGAACCCATCTAAGAGAATGAAGTAACCAGGACTGCTAGTGGTCACAGACACAGAAACTACAATCAGGAAGTCTGTATATATCTGACCTAGGTCCTCTTCATATATGTTGTGTAGCTTGGCATTCTTGTGGAACTTCTAATAGTGGGGAGTGGGGTGACTCTGTTTATTTTATCTGCTTTGGGGAGCCTTATAATGTGTGCCCTTGTCCAGAGTTGATATGAGGATATGTGTCTAGACTTATTTGTAACTTTTATGCCATGTTTGGTTGATATCTCTGGGATGTCTTCTCTTTCCTGAGGGGAAATGGAGGAGGCGTGATTCTGTAGGAGAGGGAATGCATGGGGAAGCGACAGGGAAGTGAGAAGGGAGGGATCTAATATATGAGAGAAAAATAAATAAATGAATAAATAAAAGAGAGAGAGAAGATGCAAGTAAAAACTGTTAAAAACGTGAGCCTGGAAGAGGTCAAGCTTAGTAGTATTGTCCACATGGTCCTCTGGATTTGGAGGGATGGAAGATAACTGAGAAAAAGAATTGAGGAATCTTGCTTCATGACTATGGAGAACTGCAGAGAGCAGAAGTCTCTGCATGGATGTTCTGAGAGACAATTGCATGAATTTGTGACTGTCAAGCCTCATTAACACTAGAGACATGAAGAAACTAGAGGTGCCAGGGCCAAGTGAAATCTGCCCAAGAGAGCTGTGCACAGTGAGTTGAACATAGTAGGAGACGTATTCTCAGGCAACCAGGGTGGAAGTGTAGAGACATCAAAGCCCTTAGACAGTCAACTTTGGGCTACAGTCTTTGTAGTTTATACTCTTGGCTTTGGCTTTAGATTGCCCCAGTGTTTCCTCACTATAGCCTAACTCTTGTATTTTGAACAGTAATACATATTGTATGCCATTTTCTATTGGAAGTATGTAATTTTCCTAATGATTTTACAGGGAATTTCAGTTAAGAGATCCCCTTGAGTCTCAGAAAAGGTTTTGAACTTTGTACTTCTAGATATTGTTGAGACTTAAAGACTTTAAAAGTTGGATATTTTTTCCTGTATATGACCATGAGACTATGGGAACCAGGAAGTGAAGGACAGTGCTTTGAATGAGATGTCCACCATTAAGGCTAGGGCATTTGAATAATTGGTTCCCAGATGTTAGCTGTTATTATGAGAGGACTAGGAGGCATGGTCTTGATGGAGTAAGACTCCCTCCATTTTGAGTTAGCACATGCTGTTTGTTGTTTGTAATGAGATGCAAGCTTTTAGCTTCTGCTTTAGCTACCTGCTGTTTGCCAGGGAGAGCTGGCAAAAATAGAATACCTCTATTGTGCCATCATGAGCTTTTTATCCTTATCCATCTGTAATCACAGCAAAATAAACCTTTCCTTATATAAATTGTCTTGGTCATATTTTTTTTCAATATAAACACAATTCATGTTCTCTCTCACACATGGATGTGTGTGACACTTGTGCACAAATTGCAGTCCCCAAAATATCAGAAAATAAGTGAAGAGCCATGGCAGTTGGGTATTTCAAAGGAAGAAGGATAGAAAATTTGTAACAGGAAGGAAGAAAGGAAATATGGAAGCTAAAGAATTAAATTAGTAGGGAAGGCCAGGTCAGGTAGAAGAGTGTGCTTTGGGAGGCACAGTTGAGACTAAAAACCTATGAAATGGACACATAAAAACCTACAGAACCTTCTAAATGCATAATATATTATTCAAATATGCATACATGGTGTTGAAGTTGAGTTACCTTGTTGGTGTTGTTTGAATTAAGGTTATATGAAGATATAATGAATTTGAGACATTGGTTTGGATACATCTCATGTTGATATTCCTAAAAAAAAGAATTTGGAATGCCAAAAAATGCTGCAAGGAACAAAGAAATGAATGGCTGAAATCTTCCTCAATTACTAGAGAACAGTTAGGGTAAATGATGCTCCCATGCCTCAAATGCTTTTTGAAGGCAAATGGATCTTGAACATGCAAGCCTGTGAAACAGCCTTCTCTTCTGAGAAATCAAATGTGTAGCTCTTTTATCAAAGGAACTTTAGCAATAAAAATGAGGCAGCTGATACAGTGTGCACTCTCATGCTCCCTTTCCTCGGTCTACAGTTTCAGTTTTTAGGGATCAACCAGGAGATTTGGTTTGGCTCTTACAGCCCATAACTGGCAAAGGGCCATAATCTCTTGCCCAGATACCATAGTCCCCAAAATATTGAAAAACAAATTGAAATAAACAAACAAGCAAACAAAAACAAACACACAAATCAAAAGTCAGGTAGGAATTTCCTTTTCATTTCTGTTTTCTGTAGTGTTAGAGGTACTCCAAACACTGCATCCTATTGATCTTAATTTTCCTTCAGAGTTTGGTGATAAGCATCTATTAGTAAAGACACTTGAATGATAGGACATAAAAAATTAAGCTGGTTTTTAGTTGCAAAATTCATAAATGCTGCTCCTATTTTCTAGTGATGGATATAACTCAAGCTACAATAACAGCCTCTGGAGCAAGATGAGTTCACTAGTGCAACAGAACAGGCATGTCATGGGAGTAACTGAGTATTTTATGCCTGAATTTAAAGCTCCAGTAGATGGAATCCATGCTTGGTACCATTAAGTGGCCCAAGAAGCCATGACTTACTAGATCATAGATCATAGAAGAAAACTGGTAGTCATTATTCTGTCAAATGGACATATAAGAGACTTCCCTTTGGGTTTTGTCTTTATATGAACAGGTCAAATCATTTCAGTACCTGTCCATAAGAAGGAAGCTTATTTTCTTTCCCAAATAGACTGCAATTAATGCAGAGACCTAAAGTTATACAGGCTACGGAGAGTAAGAGACAGTGGAATGCTCAGCTTTAGTTTAGACATCTGTATCATACCACTTTTCCCACCTCCAGGCTTAGGGGTTGTTGATGATAGCAAGAATTTTCCCTCTCCCTGAATCTATTAGTGATAACTGATCTATCAGTGTGAACTTGACTACCCGTACCTCTCCTCTATCCATGCCTGACTGTAGAAAGGCCCATTCTTTTATATACCCCATGTAGACACCTACAATTACTAAAATTCATTTTTTGACTAAGTTATCTTGATTTACTTGCCATGATAACTGGAAAATCAGACTAATATTATTTTACACTCTCAATTGAGTAGAGTTAGAATTCACAACGAATAGACTATCCTTTATATTGTTTCCTAGTTTGGGCCAGGTGGTGGTGGCACTTGCCTTTAATCCCAGTTCTCGGAAGGCAGAGGCAGGTGAATCTTCTAAGTTCAAAGTCAGCCTGATCTACAAAAGCTAGTTCCAGGACAGACTCCATAGCTACAGAGAAACCCTGTCTCAAAAAATAATAATAATAATGAATAAATAAAAATAAAAACAAACTAACGAACAACAACAAACAAAAAAAACCCAAAATATTGTTTCCCAATTCATGCCCAGTGAGCAATTGATATCTGAGGCCATTCACACATTACTTATCAACATCATGTATCTCAACTATTCAGTTACATTGTAAAATTCAGTACAGCAGTGTGTCAGAATGAGTTAGTAAGTGGTTAAGTGTGTGAGTTGGTAGTGTTTCCTGTGTATAAATCTGTTGCAATAGAAGGTTCTGGGAAATTCTTGAATAATATCACCAAGCCACCCCTTCTCATAATGGCAGCATTAAAGAAACACCTACAGAGAAGAAAAATTAAAACTTTCTAAAATAGCCTAATTAGTGCAAAAACCCATTTCACTTGGAACTAAAATAGGATTTTCATTTTAATCCCTTATTAAGAGTCCTATTTTATGAACACAATCAGTCAGCATAGTTGTGAGCCAAGTTAGAAATTAAAAAACTCAAAACATTTGCGATACAGTCAAACAACTTCAAATATTTAACCTTTTAAAAAACGTAACTTCTAACATTCCCTGCCCAGCACTGCAGCTGTGTGATAAGGAAACAAGGTGGAGGCTGGGGAAGGACACTGCCCAGTTACCAGTTCTGTTGAGTACGTCTACCACACTCCGTAGGTATCAGAAGTTTGAGTTTGCAGTCTTACATGGAAAACCCAGAAGCATATGCTGGGGCCAGGTGAAACGGCTTCAAATCAGCCTCTTGTTGAGAATGCATTGTTTACTTTATCGATGTTTATTTAAACGGGTGGTAATTTAAACTTAAACTCACATTTTCCCGTTCTTTAGTTCCATGTTTTTTGTGAGTTGAAAACTGCTTTTCTTTCTTGGGTACCATTGAGGAGCGTTCTCTCATAACACAACTGGTTACACTATGGTCATCCAATTGTTATCTTCCTGTTATCCCTTGGAACTCAAATGTCCTCTAAAAGCTTAATGTCCCAAAGACTTTTTTCCCTAAAGTAACAGCCTTTAGAAATGTTAGAAGCATAGGAGGCTTGGACTAAATGGAAAAAGCTAATGGGATCAGATCCTGTTCCTGGTGCTTGAGCTGGCTGTTGGGAACCCATTCCCCATGCTGTGTTTCATCACCCACTCAGCCTTGATGCAGAAGGAGGAGCTTTGGTCCTGCCTCAAATTGATGTGTCATGATTTGTTGACACCGGTGTGAGACCTGTCTCTTTCTAAATTAAAGAGGAGTGGATGGAGGGGTGTAGAAGCGAGACAGTGGGAGGGAAGGGGAGGAGAGGAGGGAAGAGACACTCTTTGAAATGTAAAATATATGAAAAAGTTATTAAATTAATAAAAATGACTGAATCAAATGACCATTCAGAGAGAAGCAAATGATAATAGCCAAGCTGAATCTTTCTCCTTTTACATTGCTTATATCACATGCTTTGTCATGGTAACCAAAAACTAATCAATGTTTATGTCTGAGATATGATTTTCACGCCATATTGTTTATATTACAGTGAGCTTGAATAGTATGAGAACAGAGTTAGCATTTCCTAATCTCTTTTCAAGATCCTCCTGAAAATACCGTTTGTTTGATAGAGAACTTCGAGCTTTATTTTCCATATAAAACGCCAATTTTCCTGTCTCTTTTACCTTAGAATTTAGTACAATTTTCTATGAATTGAGCAGCCTTCAAAGTTCATCAAGACAAAACTAATCCTATGGGATAGTTGCTATGTTAACTTTCTTTGTGGAGAAATGAAAAAAAATCTCTATACAGGTGAGGGATCAGAGAGACGATCTACCCATGTCTAGACGGGTACACCTGTGAGATCATCAGGGTTCCTACGGGAGCACGGATGACGCAAAGGCTGCTGTGTCACTTGAGCATGGGTGAGAACTCAGAAAGAAAGTCTGTACCATTGAAGCTTCCTTTCCATGCAGCAGGTTTCTTCCAGCTGAAGAATCTCTTTTGCTCAGCAGGTGGACCCTTCCGATGTCCTTTCTGAGAGGAAGTTGGTGGGTCTTGTAACTTTCTTCACTTCCTGAAGCTTTTAAGCTGTCGCAGCGAGTGGGTGTTACGAGGCCCCCTTCCTAGAGGAAAGTCTTTAGTTCTGCGGAACTTAAACCATAAGGTAGCAGGTAATAGGCTCTTCTAACTTTTTTTCAAATCTATCCAACTGAGAATAGAATGGAAGGTTTTGCTCAGAAGCCTTGGCTTTTATCCTTTTTACTGAATACTTAGCAAGCTAGAGACAAGCAGAAAACATCTGTTAAACTTGACTTTTCACCCCCTTTCTCAAGATGGTAGAGATGCCTTGTCCTGGAGTTTTGTCCTTGTCCTTTCATATTCTTTTGGATTTCAACATTGATCTAGGATATCATTTTGCCTCCTTCTTGTTTCTTCATGTAAATTTCAAGCTGTGTTTTTAACAGAAAGTTCTTACAACCCGACCCTAACTGTCATTTGTATCTGCTCCATTGCCATCTTATGCACGCTACCCTTTAAGGTAAGACCATGACCTCAGCTGCCATGCCTCCTGGCTTGCTCAGAGTAGTTACCAAAACCAAGGAAAGACCTAGAAAATTTCATAGAAGTATCTGCCATGATGTAGCTGGCCCTGTTTCCTCTTGGAGCTAGAAAGACAGCTTTTTGCCAGCCCTGGGTTTTTCTGACCAGGGAGTATGTTCTTTTCTTCCTTGGAATTATCAGTAGAAGGAGGCCTAGACCCTGTAGGGAATGTGTGAAATTGCCTGCTAAATTGATCTTGACTTTCCTCTCTGTGAAGTTCCCCAGCTTGGGAAGAAGATGTGCAGCTGTTTGCAGACACAGCCTCCCATTCCATACCTAAGGCCCATCCCCTCATAGAACACAGCCTCTCATCCTAAACCCCATCCCATCATAGAGTGCTTCTTACAGTGATCACTTAAAATTTTCTAGGACATTCCTGCCCCCATCAGTGTTTGAAGCAGGCAGGAGAGCTGGTCCTAAGCCATAAGAACAGGAAAGCTGCCCCATCTACCACCAGTTGCAGTGAGGGCCCAGCACTGAACATGTAGCAGAAACTAGAGGTCTTAAACCAAACAGTGACTCTTTGCAGTGAACACTTGCAAATAAAGAGAGGTGGATAAAAGTGTTTACTGCATGGCTCACTTTGTCACACTACAGCTTCCATGATGAGATTGATTTTTCTTTTCTTCTTTCTATTTCTCTTTATTTTTTTTTACTTAATTTTGGGGTAGGGACATTGCAAGGGCAGAGGTCAGAAATGATGTGGAAATGAATGGGATGGTGATACATGATGTAAAAGACACAAATAATATAAAAAAGTTAAAACTAGATCGGTCAATTAATCGATCAATCGATAGATATTTTCCCTCTAGGAGACTTTTAATGTAATTTATCAAGCAGGAAACATCCTTTAGAATAGATTTCAATAAACGAGACTACTGGTCAGGAGTGTTGTGCAATTACATTTTGATTGCCGTTTAAAGACACCAACATTATATGTGTACATAGAGATGTGGTATACCACCTTTAATATATAGAAAACGGTGTCTGACAGTTGCAGGTAGGCATATCCATTGCTTAACGGAAGAAGATTCTAATGGTTAAAATATTCCATAACAAACCACATGGCATGTGTTGCCCGGTAAGTATTCAAGCCTAGAGCAGATGGTGAGAACTCTGTCGAGGACATTGCAATGTTGAATATCAGCAGAGGAGTTGACATATCAGGAAACTCTGGGATTCAGTCTTAAAGAATCACTAGGACCTTACCCAACAGGGCAAGACTTTAATGATGATGAATGTAGCCCGAACACTTCCCAACTCAAAGTGTTTTGCAAGTGAACTTTTGAGGTGCTGATTTGAACACTCAGGACATTCTTCAGAAATTTGGGAAAGACTTTCATTAGGCTACTGTCCTCAGTTTTAAGCACACAACCATTCTAACAAACAGCAGCACGTGCCGTTTAAAATAATCTCCTAGTGGTATCAGGAGGCAAATGAGATTCTAATTCCAGTATGCAAGAGCTTTTGAATACAGCTGCGAGGTGCAAAGAGCAAACAGTTTGGGGAAGATCTCCTATTTTGCTAAGTTTCATGGTTGAATAATTTTACTAATTAAAGTGGAAGCATCCTAGCTAACTCTAAGGTATTGTGAAGGTTGCAGCCCTCTTATCTAGATGCTACAATTGTGGTTTTGATTATTCTTTGCTGATTAAAATACTCTACCTAGCAACATGATATCTGGTGGTGTGTGGTGAGGTCTAAAGAATATATCCAAAGATGAAATGCCTAAAGTCACTATACAGACTTGACTCTTCATGAAGATCACATTTCTTTTGTTCATTTGGTTAAAGTCTTTGGCAAGGATGAGTGTCCACATGCATATCCCTTGTAGAGTTCTCATTACATTCTCCCATGGAGGTATTAATCAAGCTCACTGCACACATCCATTGTGGCATGTAATTCAATAATAGGTTTGCTGTCAAGGGTTTTTATGAAATTATATTTTCATGGCTCTTTTAGCACTTTCTTTTCTCCCCTCTCACAGTTTCTGTGTTCTATGTTTTAGGGTCCTGGGGATAAAGACAGGAGGTTAATGAGTGAGTGTGTGTGACATGAGGGGTTTCCAGTCTAGACTCAAGTAAATTCTGTAGGCTAAGATGAGAGATGCCAGGAAGAGACTCTCCCGACTCTCCCTGTATTCAGCTTCTTGATTCCCTGCCATTCCAGAATAAGCTGTCAATTGGTATGCTGTACTACTTCTCTCATGCTTCAGTCCCCTCTAGAATGTGCCAAGGATTAAGATGTAGGTAACAGGGCTAAATCTATCACTATGAAGTAAAATGACAAGCTAGACAATAGAATTCTTTGTTGAAAGGTTTTATTTATTACTAGTGTGTAAGTAGGCATGGCTCACACACATAAACCCATACACTTTGTGTGTGTGTGTGTAAGTCCATGCACATGCTTCTAAGATTATGAGACAGAGGAGAAATTTGTGTTTTTGATTCCTTTCCTCCAGCTTTATGTTTGGTCCAGGAATCCAATTCATGCCATGACGTTTGCATAGCAAGTATTTTTACCGATTGAACCATGGGTGTATTAAGATCCTAAGAGGTTTCCAGCCTCCACCCCTTTTGGTAATATCCATTAGTGATCCATTTCATAACAAAGAATGAAGGCAGGACACTTCTTTAGAAGCGCTCTGTGAAATTATGAAGAGGAAAAAAGTTTCTGTGTTACATTTGACTCAATACATTTTTAGAAGAAACAAATTTATATTGTGGAAGGGGTGGTTTGGAGAGCATCACAGTACTAGGATTTCAGAATCCAATTAGCCTCAGGCTATCAATGGGGCAAAGTCCCTTGTAGTTATTCCAAAAAGTAATGGGGAATTTCTTTATTTTCCATTATTTGAAAAATGTGAAAATATATACTTCGTGGTGAGTACATTGTTTTACTTGATTTCATAAGCCATTCATTCATTTCATCAATGTGCAATTATTTATAAAACTAAAGCAATTTAAAACCAGAAGACAATTTTGATGTGATTTGTAGAGTCTGTTGTTAACTGCATCATTTAAATTAACTCCACTTTCTCCAGGTATCACTATTGTGTGAAAGAAAGCCAAATGGAGGCCTTCCTTTCACTTTATCCTCCGTTTGTGTTCATTTTAGTTTACATTCCATCTCAGCTGCCCCTATCAGTTGGAGGATTTTGAGCAAATGATTGTCAGTCAAAACCAGCCCAGGTAAAATTGACAAGCAATGCATCTGGCTGCTTCCTTCTGCTATTGTGAACACAATCGCATTGCATACTTATCAGAGCAAGGGTTCTGGAATCAGGAAACATACTTTCAAATCTGATTTCTGGTCTGCCTAGTTATGGGATGTCAGGGATCCCCAAACTGAATTATCCTTACCTTTAATACTGGCCTAATGACATCTTACTTCAAAGCTGTGCTGTGAAAATCTAATGCGTCACGACAGAAACATTGCTGTCTGGAAACTGATGCAGAATCCATTGTCAATCAATTGCATTCTAATAAATGTAATGAATAATACCTTCCAATCTCACCATGTGAGGCAAGAACCGGACAGGTTCTGACTGGTCAGCTCTTGAAATGATCAAGACTGTTAGATATTCCTAATGCTTTCATTGTATATGCAGAGGCAACAACAGAGTTACGGTGACAAAGCCTGTTCGCTGGAGGGGCAGAGTCCTTTGGGTGAAATGACTTGAATGTAGAGCACAGAATAAGTGTTGCCCTGTTCGGTGTGGCAGGTGATCTTTTGCCTCACTCTCAGGATTTCTGCACACGTATAGCTGAGAGAGGATAGAACACAGCAGGCATTTTTATAAGGGCCCAAGGGAGAGGTAGTTGAAGGAGTGGAAACAGTCAGTGAACTGGGCACTCAAGAATCAAAGCAGAGAGCAAATTTCCAACTGAGCTTTGAGTTACTCTCTCAGGAGGGAGTCTGGAATGAAAGATGAGATAAGGAGGGTGAAGTCCTGATGAGTTTTTAGGATCCTTGCAGCTTGGCTATTCTGACTTTTCCTCATTTTGCAACATTAATGTTCCTGGAGACCTTTGGCAATGTTCTAAAGTTTGGGCCTACATCTATTCCAACACCCATATAAAAATATTTATTATAAAGCCTCCTCCTTAATGTGTGTGTGGCTTTGGGGGTTGTTCAGGACATACAACAGAAGTTTGTATTACTGCCCTTCAAAAACTGTCCTCGCATGCCAGGCAACAATGAAATATCATGTATGAACTGGGAAACAGGTCTGCTACAGGTACAAACTCTGTTGCCACATTAACATTGCACTTCCCATGTAACAGAAGGCAAAAAATATGTTCCTAACTCTCACTTTTAGACTATGTTCTCATAACAGTGAAATTGGATGAAGACCACTTATTATGTATTAGAGTGGTTCCAGATGTAGTACTAAAATAGGTAATTTTCTCTATACCTATTGGGAATGCCTGAATCCTCATTCCAGAAGCTCTTTTATGCAGTTGGTAGTGGTTAATTAATATAGACATTCACAATTGGTCAACACACATATAATGAGAGATTGTAGTGTGCACAGTCATAAATAGTAAATCTATATCAAAAGCCTTCTTCCTGAGGTTCAAATATTCCTATTGAATAAAAAGGAGAGATCTGAAGAAGCATGAGTAGTTGATAAGTGCAATGAAATTGTGTATATGGGTATGATAGAACTGTTGCACACATGAACTTAAAATGAATGTAGTTGCATGTACAAGACTTACACAAGAGGAAGCCAGAGAAAAATCCCATCATGGATGGGAGAGGGAGTTATTAAGTTCCTACTTAGATGAGGAGTTATTTGCAAGTGATGGCTGTAAAGAGGAGAGTCACTTTACTTCAGGTAGTTTTCTTTACACACCTCTCCCAACACACACACACACACACACACACACACACACACACACTGGCAGCATTAAACAGACTCAGTGCAGAGGGAGGCTCTATAAAAGGCAATATAAAATTTGGAGAGAAAAGTGGTGATGGGGATAAAAGAGGAATTGGACATAGGCTGTATCCCAGAGTCATCTATATACGGCTTGTCCCAGTCTACAGCAAAGTCTCTTGCTCTCAAAAGCTGCTCTCTCTTGAATAACAGGCAGGGCCACAGAGTTGGTTCTAGCCATGTCTGCATAGCTCAGTCATTAGACCACGAGGCTCTTAATTGAGACTCACGTTTGGTGCCATTTTGTAAACAGAAACTGCTCATTCATTTCCTGGTCACCCAGAACTGAATAATCACACAGAAACTATATTTGTTCCAACATTATTTGTCCAATTGTTCATGCACATTTCTAGCTAACTCTTACATCTAAATTAACCCATTTCTATTCATCTGTGCATCACCAAGAGGTTGTGGCTTACCAGTAAGGTTCTGACAGAGTCTTTCTCCTTTGGCAGCTACATGGCATCTCTCTGACACCACCTAATCGCTATATCGCTGTTTAGATTTTCTGACTGGCTTTTCTCTCCTAAGCCATTGCCTGAAAAAGCTATATTCATTATCCAATAAAAGCAACACATATACAGAAGGACATCCCACATCACTCTTACGATTTTCTCCAGAGCTGGTCCACTTCCAATGTTTGTAGTGTGTGCACTCAGGAGGAAGGATAGGATCTGTGACTCCTCCGTCCACATCAGGATGCCTCAGGCTAGGCAGTGTGTCCTACTTCTGGAAAATGTGAGTATTTTTGTGTTTTGGCTAGATGTTTGTTCTTTTCTCGGTGTAAAACTTATTTTCCTTTGAGAGTTTAAGTGACTTGATATATTTATTGTAGTTTTAAATTTTAAAAAAATGTGAAAGTCGCCAATGATTGCACTGTGGTTAGAAGTTTAATCTCAAGGTATTTATGCCATATTTGTTTCCTGTTATTTTGAGGGGCTACCCAAGTTATTTCCTCCCTAATTGCTTATTTACTCTTTCTTGTATCATGATAAAACTGCATTTCATTCTCATAAAAAGTGTTGGACTGAAAAAAATCCACAAGGGATCAGTGAGGAAGAATTGAAGTACACAGAAAACCTATAGGGGAATAGAAGAAAAATGAGTCTCAACTCCCTGAAGATAGTTTAGACTTCTCACTAGCAGAGACACAAGGATGTCATTATAATTAACAGAGCTTGCTTGATAGCATTTTACCATCTCAACTGTAAACATAAAACTTCCTAGGAATCTCACCAGAAGTCATCTTTTCAATAAAAGTCATAACCTAAATACCTTGTAAAAGGATGATGGCTCCCAGTTTGACTTTGACAAATTATATTCACACCAAAAGTAGCTCAAAACCCAGACTGTGGGACTATTTAGAAATAAGAGAGAAAGAAAATATGATTGCACCATTTTGTGATGTAACTATGGGAACAGCAAAGCTTTATATATGGCTAATGCTAAGACACTTAATTGTAGCTCTTAAGAAACATATATCTATACTTAGGTATATCTTTATAATTTCTCTGAGCACATTCCTGTCTATTATTAATAAATTCAAATCATTCTATTACTGGTTGACCTTGAACTTCCTTTAATTTTAAAAACCATAAATCTAGTTTTACCTGAGTAAAGTTTACCCCAGGATCAAAGGAAACTTGCACACTAGTGAGGTTGTCAGTGTGAAGCTGTGCCTCTGCCTGCCACCACCAACAGAAATAACCAAAATTTGAGGCACAATAAACATTTCAGAATGAGGAAATAGCAGAGCAAAATGCCAAAGGTGGAGGTGAACCCTCAAACATCAGTCTAGTCATGGGAGAGTTCCAAAAATGAACGGTCATCGTGTAAAATACAAGACTGAAAAGTTTTAAGAACATTGGACATCTTATTAAAAAGTTTAATTCATCCTAAGCATCAGTGGTCATTGAAAGACGTACATACTGAATCTGGGTGTGTTGAGGAAAATGCTGGCTTCAGTGTAGAGAGGAAGTGGAGTAAGGTAAATGTTAAATAAAAGGAAGTTAGTGTCTACAGAGTAAGGTAGCTGACAGTAAGCAGTACACATAGAAGAAACATCTGTATACATTATCGGAAGAGAAGAGACATGAATGGAACAATTTGAGAAAGCTTTAATATAAGAACCGTGGAATGCAGCAGAAACTTGGCAAAGCAATGTGTTTAAGTAGAAGTGACAGAACTGGAGATTGGAGATAGATAATTGGTATTATAAGATTGTGGCAAAGGGTGCCTACTCCCAAACAAACAGGGAGACTGAGATACCTTTCCTTCTCTCCTTGCCCTCCTTTTTTTTCTCTCCCTTCTCCCAGTACCCTGCTTTATATTCTTTCACACCTTCTGCTCCCTTTTTCTTTTTTTTTCCCTCCAGGTTTCCTTCCCTGCTCTCCTCTCCTTTCCAACCCATTCCCTCCCCCTCCTTTCCTCCCTCCTCTCTTTCTTGCTCCCTTTTTACTCCCCTTACCTACTCTCCTAAATTTTGTTTTTCTTCCTTATCTTCACACTTTCTTTTCCTCGACTTATTTATTTTTCTGTTATTCTGTTCAATATATCTTAAAAATCTCAGAATTTCTGACACCTTTAAACAAATCCCTCACAAACTCTTGTCATTTAGGGAGATGCCTACTTTGTCAATTCAGTCATTCGTGATTCATTTTCTGAACTTACATGAAATGGGTTTAAATCCTAGGGAAGGCAAAAAAATTATTCTTTTGAAGTACTGTGGAAACATTAACACATTTTAATTTTTGAGATTCAATGAAAGAAATGGCAACATTTCTTTTCCTATTTGGTTTCTTATTGACTAGAAACTTATTTTTATAATTATAAGTTCTTTAATGAGAACTCTTCAGTCATTTTTTTTTAAAAAAAACAGTACACAACCAAGGTTTTTATCCTATCTGACATTCATCTTTGTAAAAATGTATGACTTTGGATAATGTGTTGGATATATCTAAGGCTTGAATTCCTTCTTTCCAGGTTAGGCAGTAGACCAATAGCCCTCAGGTTGTAAAGACAACTCTGTATAGTTTCATATAATATGCAAAGCTTAACCATGTATATGTTTAATAATTGCTCAATAAATGGTAACTATCACTTTGTAATTATCTAGACTGATTTTTTTTTTTTGGAACACTTACCTAATGGTATGGAAACATTTAAAGAAAATTCCATTCCCACAAGCCATCTTAAATAAAAACACTTTTGAAGTTTAGCAAATTTCCTTTGTTATACTGGCTGAGGTTAATGTCAGTGGATAGAGAAGAAAATAATGACTTTAGGTTTGTATAACTCCCTGGTGACACAAA
Organism: Microtus pennsylvanicus; assembly: GCF_037038515.1. Taxonomy (NCBI): domain Eukaryota; kingdom Metazoa; phylum Chordata; class Mammalia; order Rodentia; family Cricetidae; genus Microtus; species Microtus pennsylvanicus. The sequence continues at coordinate 99,781,382 of NC_134584.1, forward strand.
ATCAATCAGTCATTTGTTTGAATGGAGTCTTTCACCTGCTCATTATGCATACTGGTATAGCAAGACAGCCATTACATTCTATTAACCTGATATTCCTCTTTAAATTGAGAAATGTGTCTAGAATGGAGGATAAAAAATATTTAAGAAGAAACCATAGCAGAAGGTAGATGGCCACTTTCCTCTGCTTCCTCCTCTCCTTGGGAGGCTTTTCTTTCATTGACATATTAGGCCGTGCCTCCAGGAGAGCAGTGAATTAATTGCAGTTTCCTCCGTGAATGGCGTGCTCTGGAGTCTGGAGCTTCTCAGTGTGGTTTAAATGTTCCTCCAGGTAATGTCCTCCAATTAAAATAAGTTGTTTAGAGAGTTCATCTGAAATATTTATTTATTTATTTTAAATTACCGATAGCAAGGGCTTCTTGCACTTCAGAAATCAGATTTGAAGAAATGCATATATAGAAAAAGCATTTCTTGCTGGAGAGTTCTGCTCTAGTATCACTTAGCTAGTTAAGTGAATTTTGTCCCTAGCTTTTATCAACCACCACATTCTTCTCTGACATGGCATAGGTACTATTTTTATGATTGATCATAATAAAGCAGATTAGTTTCGTAGGATTCTGTACTTCATATTTAATTGAGAATTGCTCAGTGATGTCAGGCAGTAAAGTCATTGTGCTAAAGTGCACGGCAAGAGCAGCCTTGAAATAAATAATCAGAAGAATAAAAACATGTTTTCATTTGGAAATTGATGGAGTTTGGAGGTGTTAAAATGGATACAGGGAGAAGTGCTTCTTAATAATAGGGGCAATGAAAATTTAAACCTTAAGCTGATTGTAATAAAACAGCAGAGAGGATCAAAAATAAGTAAGTTTTTATTGGTGTGAAAAGGAGGTACAAGAGGGGAGTGTGTAAAACATCTAACCTTGTTTACATTTTCCAACACACATTCAAGTAGATATTTGAATTAAATTGTAATTGTAAAAGAAAAAATAACAAAAACTTACTAAAAGACACCCTTGAATGGATTTCATAAGTATTATGCTTAGTAAAAAGCCAGACTCAAAAAAAACACAAACCCTTTTTTCAAGTCATATGATTTTACAGAAAAAGACAAGAATCACTACTGGTGACAAAATACAGAATTCTAGTTACCCCTGGAACTAAGGGGGGCAACATATGCATTGTTGCGTGTTAGGTACACTGAACTAGAGCTTTCTGGGATGCTGAAAAGATCTCTAAAATTCTACATCTATGCTTGTAAGGTGGATCATTGGCACCTACCAATGATCATGATGTCCTAATCTGAATCCCTAATCTATACAGTTAAAGGAGATTGCCATGTCCTGCCAGGTGTCCTCTCATGTCTACAGGCACACTGTTTCTTACATATATACACATGCCCCTTGTACACACACACACGCATGCATGCATGCACCTAAAGACACACTCATACACATACTCCTATAAACACACACAGCCAATTAAAAATATGAATGTAGAATCAAGATCTATGAGTGAATTATGAAAGACTGACGACAGAGAAATTCTTCTGTCTGCATAATTAAGGGCACTCATCCGGTTCTCTGGTCTTTGTACAATATTTCTTGAAGAACAAAATTATAGCTTTACCTGTAGTACTTTAAATAGGAGTGCCCCCAATAGACTCATATATTTGAATTCTTGGTCATCAGGGAGTAGTGTTATTTGACAGCTATTAGGAGGTGTGCCTTGTTGGAGTAGATGTGGTCTTATTAGATGAAAGATGAACTTTGGAGTTTCAAGTGCTCAAGTCAGGCCCAGTGTCTTGTTCTTCCTTCTGTGTTTGCATTTGGATGTAGAACTCTCAGCAACACTCCAGCATCATGTTTGCCTGAATACCACCATGCTCCCCAACATGAATTTAATGAACAGCATCTCTAAAATTGTAAGACAGACCCAACTAAATTCTTTTCTTTATAAGAGTTGTTGAACTATGGTGCCTCTTCACAGCAACAAAGCACTGACTAGGGCTTACCTAATCTAATTCTCAGCATTGGTATGTATTTTCAGCACAGAATGGTTCCTGAAGTCATACAGTTTTCTCTGAAATTGATACAAAAAACAAACTTTTCCACTACCCAGAATATCCTCCCTCCCCCCTCTCTCTCTGTCTCCGTGTGTGTGTGTGTGTGTGTGTGTGTAACTTTTGGTGTTAAAATGGAAGAACAGAAAATGAAATGAAAATGAGCAAACACGTATTACCTTATAGATATTTCTTGTCTTGATCATTATAACTGTAGGATAAGTTAGATCATACAAACTTTGCTCTAAAAACAAAGAAATCGACTTTCTGGCACACTGAATATGATACTTGTGATGATTTGTATGGATTAGCAACTTGATAGGACTTCCCGGGGAGAAGGAACCTGTGAGGATTTATCCAGGTGAGGATCCAGATGAGGGTGTTTTCTAAATAAATCACTGAAGGATTCTCTAATTTAGGCTAAGTGACATAAGGAGACCCATTTCTAATATACTCACCAATACATGCTATGGCTCCTGGACTGGATAAATTGAGTAAGAGACCAAGGCACCAATACTCATTACATTTGATCCTGACTTCAGATGCAATGCTTCCAGCTACCTCATACTGGTGGTGAGTATCCTGGCATAACAGACTGTCCCCTAGAACTGGGGCAAATTATGTCCACCTTTCTTAAGCTGCTTTGGTCAGGATTTGTTTTCTCAAAAGTAGGAAGAAGTTCTAATCCAACTTTCTAACCATGTAGGTTACTTGGAGGTAAAAATAATAATAATACTTACAAACATAAGTATGTAGATTATATCAGCCAAAATCTTTAAAATATCAAAAAATTTACATAGTAAAAGATTATTCCATTTCAGTTTTTTCAAAGATGTAAATATTGAAGGTTTTTAAAGCTTGCCTACTTACTTATGTCTTATATATCCTATTTTAAAAATGATACCTTTAAATGTTTTTAAGAGAGTAACTTTGGAATCAGTTTTACCTAATAGTGTTTTGCCTGAGAAAAACTTGTTATTTGTAGTGTATTTCTAACTTGTTCTCCCTCTGTAGCCTATCCATTCTGGTTAGGGAATTATGACAGAGTCTAGAATGCTCTCAAACTTTTGATTCTCCTGTATCCACTTTCAGAGTGCTAGGACTTGTCATGTCGTTTAATATGTATTACTTCCTGCTAAAATTATTAATTACGTTTTTATTCTACTGAGCACATAAGCAAAAAGGCAAAAATAAAGGCTGCTTTCATCTTCTGCAAATACTCCCGAAGTTGGAGTCTTATATTATTTGATTGCATATCAGTGAGAGTGGGAGAGAAGGAAGGAAGAGGAATATGACTCATCCTAAAACACTTAAGAGAAGTCATAATTAATATGTAAAATGGACAGCATTGTAATGTGCTATTCAGTAAGAATAAAAAGTTTCTTCTCATAGAAATCTTTTCCTTTTGAACCCAAAATATTTTAACCTTGCCTTGGAACATCTATATTCTTAGTTTTATTACACTTCCCAAGGCATCGAAAGTGCCGCACTCCAATACTCCTTAAGGGAGTGTTTCATTTTTCTCTTGAAGTCATTGAAACCTGGGTGGCCTGTGTTGGAGGACATGGGTTGCCCATTCACTAGCAGTTAGATCAGTGAGGAGGGAATCCTTCTGCACAGATTCCCCGGGGTGATGTCAGAAGCATCAAACAACTTAAGGTCAAGTTCTTTTTAGCTATATTCCCTCTTAGACATTGTATTACTGTATAGGCAGAAGGCATTACATTGCCCGAATCAGTACTCCAATCATTTGGGCAGCAGTATCCTTTTGCATAAATGGTTAAGAAAGATGTATCGTAGCCTTTCTTATTGTGTCTTTCCTAAGGACATGTCACTTCCTCCTCACCTAATGCAACTCTAAAATTTAAATTGAAAGAGTTAGTTTCTTTTTCCCAAATTGATTCAACATACCTCAAATAATCGCAGAGAAGTCCTATTCTATTTCTTGTAGTGTGTTAGCAATGTTGGATGTTGTAGTTTTTGTGTGCACTTTCCATTAGTTAACAGAATTCATAAAGAACTTTTTATTTGAACTTTACATTATAGACATAGAAGAAGCAATCAAGTTACAGATTTGGGATTTATATGCAAGTGTGTGTGTGTGTGTGTGTGTGTGTGTGTGTGTGTGTGTGTATGTGTGATGTGCATGAGTGTGCTGTCTGAAATAGTGCTGCCAGAGCATTTCGTAAATAAAAATCATTATGACACCTCAAAAATAAATTTGTTTTTTGAAAATAAAGATGGCAGTGAAGTGCTGGACATAATTTTTTCACAATACCTTAAGCCACTGTGCATATATTAATTTGAGTTCCCTATGGTAGAACGTTTTAATGATCTATATCAGCATCCAAAGTTATTTTCTGTATGGTATATTTTACGTATTCAGGATGTAAGATTTTGAGAGTGATCTGTCATTAGCTATTCAAATTTCTATAATGTATTAATTAGGCATCAAAAAACCTTATGAGATTTCAGAAGTTAGGCAATAATGACAACTCAGGGTTTTCTATAGAAGAATTTAATGTTGATATCAACAAAAACAGAAACTAATGTACGTCTACAATATACTGAGATATAACAATTCTATTGAATTATATATATGGTAAATATAAAAATGAAGTACAAAAGTATATGCCATCAATAATAGCAACAATAATGTAGTGGTAATTTTGATATTTGATTTTAGATGACACTCTATGTTGTGAATAATAACATTACCTTGGAGAGATTCTTCTTTTGCTTGCTAACAAAAGAAAATAATTCAAAACTACATTTACATTCAATGGATTTCACATACTTTACTACCAACCCCCAACATAAACAGTGTGATTTCTTTTCCTGGGGGTAAAAAAAAAAACAGTAAAAAAAAATGACTTGGCACTGCAGAGTCCTTATAGCTACAGCTGTTCATTGAAAAGACAAATTATTTTGTGCTGAATATTCTCACGGTTTGTATGCATGTGTTGGTGTCTCCAGCATAAGGTATCAACAAACACTGACCTTATTTATTCTCTGTCAAAATTCCAAATGTGTGTTCTGTCATATGATGTGTAAACATTGTTAACACACACAGCATGATTCAAAGGGAAACAAAACAATATTTCAGTGAGATAAAACATAGAAGTTTCATTTTCATTGAGAAATCACTCTGGGGAATTGAGTAATCAAAAAAGCAGAGATCCGGGCTGCCTGTGAATTGTGGACTGCATGTTGCTTCCTGTCTAGGGTCCTCATGCAACAGTCTGTCTAATCTGAACCGTGGAACACACTAGCTTCTAGAAGAAGCCATACCTGGAACCACATAAAAGAGTCTTTGTAGAAGAGGAAAGGTTGGGTGAAAGACTCTTTTAAGTCATCTGACAAGATCACAGAAGATGCTTTACGGGACTGAGAATTACATTTCATTTTTGTTCTTTCTTGTCCATACACCATGCTCAAAACTAAACTCTAAAAAATGATGAAAATGATTCATCCTATCAATATCTATCTGAAGGGTTTGGTTACCACTTTTTAGCTTACTAATTATTATTTCCTGTGGAAAATAGTTAAATAAAAATTATAACTTGAAAATATTTCAGTGATGCAGAGCACAGTACATCTAATTGATTTCCTTTCTAGCCATTCTTTTGAACTAAATAATGCTAGATCATCCACCTTCCTCACGAAAGAATTGCATTGATGATGGCAGTGTTCAGGGTCATTTCTAGTAGTATAGATGAGGCTGTCAAAGCTCTTCTCCCAAGAAATCTACTTCAATCATATTATCGTAGATTGAGAACTGGCCTGTAAGTTTCCAGTTATTAACAGAAGAAACAGTAGAAGAGAGATATTTTAGAAGTTAAGTAATTTTTATGGAATGGACAATATTATTTGCCTTTTGATAGAAGGGTTTCTTTCTAGGACATTTTAAAAAACAAAATTCTTGTAAGTATATACTACTTAATATATATGAAAAAATCTTCACTGAAAGTCAAATAAAATAGAAAAATTCTGGGACACATTTTTCCTCTTTGAACATTGATAAAAGAGCCAGGTATCAACAGGGGCAAACCTAGTGGGTCTAGGTTTCATCCCTACTACTAACTCTGACAATGCTGTAAGATGCTAGACACACTTACAAAGGAGAAACGTAACAATCATTTTCACTCCTCACTCAGCTGTTAACCCTGTTAGCTTCAATAATGACCCACCTGCCAAGATATGACCACTGCTACAGTAGGGACAATGCCTCTGTTCCCTCTGTTGTTGGACGAAGCTTCGATGGTGATATTTAAGATAATCATCAGTCTGACTACAGGGCAAAGCCAGTTTGGGCACCCTCTCGGCTACTGCTTAGGGTCTTATCTGGGGTCATCCTTGTGGATTCCTGGGAATTTTTCTAAAGGCAGATTTCTTGCTAATCTCGTAACGGCTCCCTCAATCAAGATATCTCTTTCCTTGCTCTCATATCTGTCCTTCCTCTCAACCTGACTATTCCATTCCCTCAAGTTCTCCTCAACCCTCACCTTCCTTCTACCCCAAATTATGTCAGGTGAATTTTTCTGTTTCCAAATTCCAGGTGGGTCTATATATGTTTTTCTTTGGGTTCACCTTATTATTTAGCTTCTCTAGGATCATGAACTATTAGCTCAATGTCCTTTGTTTATGGCTAGTATCTACTTACGAGTCAGTACATACCATATTCATTTTGGGGGGGGGCTGGGTTACCTCACTCAGGGTAGTGTTTTTTAATTCAGCACATTTGCATGCAAAATTCAAAATCAGAGTAGCATCACCCTTCACAATAGCTAGAAATAACATAGAATATCTCAGGGTAACACTAACAAAAGAAGTGAAACACCTGTTCAACAAGAACTTTATGTCTTTGAAGAAAGAAATTGAAGAAGATACCAGAAAATGGATATAAGATAAAGTGGGAAGTAGCCTTCAATGCATGGGCACAGGAGAACACTTCCTAAATACAACCTCAGTAGCACAGACAATAAGAGTAACAATAAATAAATGGGACCTCCTGAAACTGAGAAGCTTCTGTAAATCAAAGGACACATTCATTAAGACAAATAGGCAACCTACTAAATGGAAAAAGATATTTACCAACTCAACATCAGACAAAGGGTTGATCTCAAAAATATATAAAGAATTCCAGAAATTAGACATTAAAATTCTAAGTAACCCAATTTAAAAAAATGATGGACTGAACTAAACAGAGAATTCTCAACAGAAGAATAACAAATGGTCAAAAGATAATTAAGGACATGTTCAACTTCCTTAGCTATCATGGAAATGAAAATCAAAACAACTCTGAGATATCATCTTACAGCTGTCAGAATGGCTAAGATCAAAAACACTAATGATGGCTTATGCTAGAGAAGATGTGGAGTAAGGGGAACATTAATCCATTGCTGGTGGGAATGCACACTTGTGCAACCACTTTGAAAATCAGTATGGTGTGATCTCAGAAAATTAGGAATCAACCTACCCCAGGATACAGCAATACCACTTTTGGGTATATACCCAAAATATACTCAATCATACTCAAAAGTATTTGTTCAACTATGTTCATAGCAGCATTATTTGTAATAGTCGGAACCTGTAAACAACCTAAATGCCCCTCATCTGAAGAATGGATAAAGAAAGTGTGACACATTAACACATTAAGTACTACTCAAGGGTAAAAAACAATTACAAACCTACTTTTAAGACAGTATCATTTTGAAAAAATAGAGGAACAAGATACAGTTGAGGAATACATATTCATATATGTGCATATATATATATATATATATATATATATATATATATATATATATATATATATATATATTCAGGTAAATATGTACACACATTACAGACACACACATGAGATATTATTTAAATTGGATTAGAATGCATGCACTCAGGAAGGAAATATGTAGATGAGTAATAAGTACTTCAGTGACTGTTCAGGCTTTAGACTTCAAAACATTTTACTTGTTTTCTGTTGATTTTCGTTAACAGCAATATCATGATATTATGCTAGATTTTCTGAATAATGTGACCCCAAATATCATATGATATATTAACCATAGATGCCATATTTGTTTTCTGAGGTCTTTAAAAATTAAAATATACATGCAACTAACCTTCAACAATCTCCCAGAGGCAACAAGTACCTAATGTGGTGGCTGTTAGTGAAGTCCTTTCAGTTTTTGTTTTTTGTTTTATTTTTTTTTCAGCTTAATGTCTTGTACTTACAGTCCATCACCTAATTCTGAGGAAAATTTAGGGTCATAATCAAGACCCAGGACTAATCATAAAATACCATTATCCTAGTAACAAGAATTGGTCCAGGAAATGTGCAGATTACTTAGCAGAGAAGTGAGTATTCTTCTCTGAGGTGATGTGGACAGCAGCAATCTTTTACACTGCTGAATTCTCTCAACTGCAGCCCTATTGCCTCATTTTTCTTCCAACATTTGGGGAGAATGCAAAATGAAAGGGACATGATTTTACCTAGATGCTATGAGGCTTCAGACTGCTTCTCTTATCCTCTTGTCTTTTACGTATGTAAACTATGCATCTCTGTGGTACTCATGCTTAAGAACACAAAAGTTTCCTTGGGATTCAAATGAAGCTTTAGCTGGATGGATTTTAGCTAGTTCTTATGTCTAAATAATTGTATTTGTTATGGTGAAGGTAAACACATGAGTTTTGTTTAAAATGCATAAACTTTATTAAGTGTAAGCAAATACCAGGTTAATTTACACTGACATTGTTAGTTTTCAGACAGAACCTCTTGGCAGTGCTGAATCAGGGGAATCTGGAAGTTACCACACGTGTCTTCATAACTTTGTTTGACAAATCCATGTAAATAAACAACATGGGAAAATATGAAGCAAACTCTGAAGACACTTGAGATTCCTTTGTGGTAATGAATGAATAAATTATAAAGGAGATTGAACAGAAAGGCTTGAAAAATTAATGATGGCCTGAGTGATCAAGCTGCCTGTGATCTGATGAGGAGCTCTTTAATTCTGTTCGCATCAAAAGTGTAAGAGCCATTTATGTTACCACAAAGTATCTGATAACGGTCCTCGAGAGCAGTAGCACTGCAGACCACTCCTATTTGATGCATGTTTTCCAAACGATACCTCCGTGGATAATAGGTAAATACATTTCTTCTAAAAGAGATAGGTTGCCAACGTATCATTTTGATGAATTATTTAAAAGACTTTCTTATCATCCCTCTAAATTTTATTTCTCTAAATGTATAATTACAGAGAAAGTCTTAGCATAGAAAATGTCAGTGCAAGTTTCCTAGTGAAAACAAATAAAATAAAACCTTGTAGATGTGGGGCCTGGAAAGACAGCTCAGCACCCACATGGTGGCCCTCAACCATCTGTCACCCTAGTGTGTGTGTGTGTGTGTGTGTGTATGCAAAACATTAACCCTTGTAAAATAAAATAAATTTAAAAAAGTATAAAATTGTAGTTATATCAGTTAATCCCTAGTCTCTCTAATACATTTATCCAAAGGCTGTTGGATGTTTTCAAAGGCCCTTTCTGCATCTAGTGAGATGATAAATTGTTTTTTCTATTTTTTGATTGTAAATGAATTGTGTTTGCTAATCTAAAAATGTCAGATGCTAGTCATAGTTTTGATAGAGGGGTGATCATATGACATGGGACATACTCCTGGTCTGTCCTACTACAAAGTCACGAGATAAATATGGAAATCTTATTTGAGCAAATTCATGCCAATCTGGCATCATGATGAGAGAGAATCATGGTGCTGAGCCAGTGTGGAAAACCACTGTGCTAGGTGTTTGATGATTTTGTCTGTACTTACACCTGGGAAGCCTTGTATAAGCCTACTAACATATCCATAGTTTCAAGTGTTTTTGAGCCAATTCAAAGAGATAAAATACAGGAAAGGGTCAAGCTCAAAGCCCTCCTAGATATTTGAAAGTAAAAAGTGTAAGGTAGATTACAGGATTCCAAGTATTAGCAAAGTGTAGCAAAGTAAAACCTAGGGATCAAAGCCCAGATACAGCAATAAGGAACTGCAGTATTCTACAAATGAGGTGAAGTAGACTCAGAGACCTACTTAGAGAAACTATAAACAGAGAAGGCTGTTGGCTTTGTGATAAGTTTATATACATAGGCAATAGTAATTAATTTGGGTTGAAAACAGAATTAAAATTTTGCTAATAAAAGTAATTCAGAAAAGGAAGGGTTTAGAACAAATACTGTGCTTGAAGGGCAGTGGTGGATAAGGCAGTCAACTGACAATTGAATCGAAAGTGTCTTTTATTTGACTAGGAGAGTAAGGGAAATGTTAAATTAATATTTTTTGCATAGGTCGCTTTTACAATTTTATGTTTTGTTTTGAACAATTTCTATGTTTGATTGAACACTCTCAAGAATGAAAAGTAAGAACACAGAGTGAATTGTTGTGTACCTGTCCAAACATTGTATTTTTGATCATCTTTGATACTGAAAATAAATAAGTCCAATCCATTTGTCTCTCTCTTCTATCTCTTGAATTCCAACTATTTCATTTCTCAGCTGTCTCGAATGAGAATTAATTTTTACTCGGCTTCCCCATAGACTGGGAATAGAGTATCTTCATGCATGAAATTTCTTCAATTTTTTCCAGGGTCTCCATTTTATTGCTTCTCAGTTCTTAAGGCTTTGAAGGAAGGAAAGGAATGTTACAGAATCAGCAGAGACTCCAGGGGAAAACTCTGGGATTTGGGGTCTTCTTTCAGAAAAAAGAAAAAAAAAACAATGATTTTTTTTTTTAATATCACAGTAAACTTAGCTGAGAAGTGTCTATTTTCTTCCATTACCTTCAAAGTTCAGGAAGATGTGAAGATATATAAAATCCAAATCAAATAAAGTCCAGGAGTTAAAAGAAATAATTATTGGCCTTTTCTTTCTAGACTGCATCTTTTTGTGAAAGATTTTTACATATGAAGGAATACTTGTATCTCAGCTGATTTTTAAAAATGTATCTCCTAAGATTGCCACTATGCTATCAGAAATAGGAAAATTTAAAAGGGGAGTAGGAATTTAGTAATCACTGTATCTGCTTGAATTATTTGTGAATATCAAATAAAATATTTTTTTAAATAAAATAATTTATATAGGCTTGTCTACAGTCTTCAATAAAACCAGCTGTCAGTTTGCTCAATGATGTTAGGGTGAGTCAAATGGGGATAAAAAATGTATATGGTCTTCCCCTAAGATATCAAAAAGAGAGGATTAGAGCATAGAGTTTCCCTCTTGTTTGGATGTCCTTTAGAACTTGCAGCTCAAAGTTGGGTCCCATATCAAAGAACAAATTAAGACGAATACACCAGAATTTCCACAATCCTTGAGGAAGTATAAGGGGTGAAATAACATGTATACAAGGATAGAGAGGAGTATGCCACATGCTGAGAACTGGTCCTAGGGGAGGGTTCAATAGTGACTACCAAGAGCAAGTGTTCTCAAATGTATCCTGAAACATTTAGCAAGAGCTAAGTCTTCAAATTTTCAACGGTTACAATATATTTCAACATATCTGCTACCTTAAAAATTTAATAATCCAGGGCCCTAGCTAGTTATTCAGATGGGTTTGAGTGAGACAAGCATTGGAAACTTCTAGAGGAACTATCAATCAAGGTCAGCTTTATTAAATGGGGGACATTTGACCACATCCAGAGATATAATTTCACTCAGAATTCCTTCTCTCTCTGTAGGGACTGCAATACAATGCTGGCCGAATTATAAAATTAGTACGCCTGTTAAGGAGATGCCTCAAATGATTAGAAATATAATTACTATACTTATGATTTAGTAATTCTTTGTTAGCTACCCTGATTTGATTATCACTTATGGTATCCATGTCTTGAAATGGCATGCTGGACCCAACTGGTATATATACTTACCATGTCAAAAATAAGCATGTATATATTTTAAAATATGCATTGCCTTTGGAAAAAAACAACAATTTTAAACAAACAGAAAATGTTTTGTATTTCACATTATGTCACACGTGCACACTCCCCATTGTCATATTACATTCTAATCTTTCTTAAAGGTGATGCTAATGATTACTACAGAATACAATTGAAGTTTAATAAGCAATTTTACAGTCCCAGTACCTAGTGGACTTTCTTCCTCCCTTCCAACACTTCAATTCTCCTCCAAATGTAAATGTTATTCGAAACATACGTATGTGTATGAGAGAGCTACATAACATAAAAAGTATCTCACAGGATTGTAATTAGTAAGTTCATTGGTACCTTGAGATACATAGCATGTTCCTGAATGTGTGTGTGTGTGTGTGTGTGTAACTGCTAAGAAAAGTTAGATTAAAGGACTTGGAATTTGGTAGAGAAAACATGTGGTACATTTTTAGACATTCATCACAACCTTTGTATTAACAGGGATGAATTTTGACTCGGGACTAATGAAAAGTATAGATGCTACTGCTAAAAAATGTTTAGTGTGAAACACTAATAGATAAATGCATCACCCGATAACCGTTTTCACATCTGTGGTTTTCCAAATCTAAGAATATTCTATGAAGATATTTTTTGAAATTTTCCCATGAAGAGTTAAACTCAAGGAGATGAGATAATAAAATTATGCGAGTAGTGGGTGTGAGAGCTAGGTTTTGATTTCACAGATATCTATTCAGTGATCACCCCAAAAAAATCTTTAAAGATTATGCTTTTTTTTCATATGTCCAGGCTAGGCAGGTGCATCTAAGAAGAGGCAGGATGGATTTGAGGAATTACTAGTATGTTTTGACCAGGCTGTGATGGTACTCATTTTAATTCCAGACTCCTGAAGCAAAGGCCGGCAGATTTCTGTGAATTTGAGGCCAATCTGGTCTACAAAGTGAATTCCAGGACAGTAAAGACAGTTACACTGAGAAACCACGGCTTAAAAAGCAAGACAAAACAAAACAAAGCAAAGCAACAACAACAACAAAAAATCCAAACCAAACCAAACCAAACAAGCCAAAAACAAAAATAAAGGAAAAAAAATATGTTGAAAATAAAATTTGACTTCTACATGATATATTGATTTTATCAATTCTAGAAGAGCATTAATAATTGATGTTTCTGACCCTCTAGAAAATTTGTCCTGAGTGTTTTCCTTTTATGTTATCAATTAGGGAATCATTTTAAATGGAGAATTTATATGTTATATTCCAACTATTTTATATGAATTTTCACTATTGGTAATTTAGACCATAATCTCTCCCTTGAAATCAAAGTCCTTCACATAAACAACTTTGCTAGCCTGTGTTTGTTCTTTGGCTGGGTTATCATGATTCAATCTATCTTTTTTTTCCTAACAGAGTCATTATTTCATTAGCTCCTGCTAACATTCTACTGCAATGTTTGTAACACTACGAGAAGCTACTTCAATTTTCTGCCATCCAGCTTTGGGGGATTCATAATTTTGTAAAATAAATTATGAAAATTGCTGAACTTGAGTACTGCTTTGTTCTGGTAGGGTCAGACCGTTGTGTATTAGCCTGAAGGAGAAGGGGGAGAAAAGGATAGCTTTTGCTTTTAGGAAGAGGCAGGGGATAGTTACACCCCCAGAAGAATGGCCAGTTGGACTTATGCGTTGAGTTTTATTGGTTGAGGCAGGAACATTCAGGGTACCTTATTTGCATATTTGGGATCAGCAGGGACCTGAGGAAGGAACCTATTAAGGTTATAGAGAAAGGAAAGGAGGTCCAGGCCAGGATGATTCAGGAGTCAGATAAAGCATCTTTTAGCCTTGCAAATGCATGATCTTATCAGTTATTACCCACACCAAGGCATTCATGTCCCAGGGAAGTCTTTTTGCTGGGGCCTGTTGGTGTCCAAGCAAGGTAGGGAAGCAGTCAAACTCGTGAAACTCTCAGGATGAGGAAATCAGGGATGCTAGACATACTTCAGCCCCTTCATTCCTGCAGAAAATTAATAAAATAATACAAGTGATTGTTCATTATTAGATTCAATGTATATATTAATGTTTTGCTAAGACAGTTCTTACTTTTAAGTTTGACACTTTTCCTGGAATTAATCGGTAACAAGTACTAACATATTTTCTACTTCTAGCGTGAGATTTCTCCACCAATCCAGTAAACCAGATCGAACTGAATTGAAAAAAGTATCACCACAGAATTATTTGAGCAAAACATATCCTGGGTCAGTTCTTCAGTCCCAGAGATAAAAGCTGGAGAAGCTGCACCCACAAACAAAAGCAGGGAGACTTTTGTAGGTATGTAGGCGAGGGTTGATGACATGTCTACCACAAGCTGGGATTGTGCCCAAGTATGATCAAATGTTGAACATTTTAAGCTGGGACTTGAGTGGCTGGCAGCTTTAGGGGAGGAAGCTGCAGTAATTCTTAAGAATGTAGAACTAGTATTTTGGGTGCCTTGTCTTTGTTCAGCAAATTTTCTGAATGGACAGGTTTGGAAACACAAGATGGGTTCCAACCAAGCAAACACAGGGCTAGTATGCATTTCTGCACCAAACTGAATTAGCACTGATTATTATAGCACTAATAATTTCTTAATATATACCACCTGGATACCACTATGTGAATGAATATGATTTTGAACTTCATAAGAAGATGAGTCAGCAATATAGGGACATTAGGAACAGGAAAGGCTCCCAAATAACTAAGTGACTTTTAATCCTTTGCTCTGTGAACAAATTCAGTGTTTGAGCTCTCATTTTACCTAGTAGTTTTTCATCTGAATACAGTTTAGTCTATAGGAAACACTTCATAAAATATGCATAAAATGCAGAATTGTTCTTTGTTTTCATTTTATATTATGTGAACCTGGGGTGGATTAAAACAACAAACAAACAAATCAACTAGTCATTAGAAAAAATTTACATATAGGGTTTTCCCATAGGGTTAGGATAAAATAATGACATGTAAATTGTACATGTGTAATTGACTTAAAAATACAACTTCATTAGAAGGAGTTGCAAATATATAGATCAGTGTTTCTTGTTAAGATTCAGAAAATACTTTTCAGACTAACTTTTTATTGGTTTCCAGACAAGTGACTACTTCTCTGAAAGATTTCACACTTCAGGGCAATAAAACAAAACTCACATAAGGAATATTTCAGTGTGATTGAATGTAAGCAAGGGAGCAGCAGCATTGATCAAAATATCAAAGTGTACACAGAATATATTTGACAAATAACAGATGAATAAAATGAAAATGAACTGAACAACAAAAAGTTTCATCCTTTCCTTGCACATGTCAAAGAAATGGCAATAAGTATATAAATTATTCATATCTTAATATCACATATATAATGGTATGTCTAAATATGCAATAACGGAGGAAAAGGGAAAAAAACTGTTGCTAGCAGAGAACGTAGTAGTTTTCATATAAATAAGAGTGCATGTTAAATTAATAGGAATATTTGGTTAGTTGCTGTATCAATCAGATTCTGCACACATTCATACACACACAGTTGCCAGAAAATGGCATGTGTTGAAAGAACCAAAGGAGTGGAGTGTCTTTATCATTCCTGAAGCTGTATTATGGTATATGACCACCATCAAATTATCCAGGATGTGATATATGGCAGTAAAACACATGTCAAGTCATAAATACTTGCCTTGCTTTATAGTATGTCAGTCTTTTTTAACACAAAAAGAATGAAAAATACAAAAGAAGGAGGAATAATTTGTTCATTCATATTCCCGCAGTGGAAATAAATAAGAACTAATGGTCTGACGTTTTAGGATTCAAACTGTTACACTAGAACAGCCATGCGTTGTCTGTAACCTTGGTCAGTTCTGGCATTCCTTTTAATCTAAATTTTCTTGGTTTTAAACAGGATAATGGAGTTGATTTGGCAGAACTATTTTTAGATTTGCAATTTAGATCTACACGAGATAAAACATATTGGCCCTTTTATTTCGTTTCAATTCAACAGCCAATGTATTAAGATTTTCAAACTAGTCATTTAAGAATTTTTAATATATTCCTTTTTAATTCTTTTTCTTTCATTGACCAGTAGTATCAAGCTTTATCATTTAAGTGGATAGAGGGAAGCCTTCCAAAAGGGATTGCAGTCATTTTAGATGCTTTGTTTCATAATTATGGGTTATAACTATGGAAAGGTTCACTGGAATAATGGAAGATATTGGCTTCCACTGTAACTTCCAAGAAACTGGAAGTATGTTGTGATTATGACTGGTTTCATATAATGTCGTAGATGTCTTTTTCTTTTGATGGTGTACTTGTTTAATAGTGCTATATAATTTACTCATTAAAGTGGTTTGCACCATTATCCATTATCTTGGCATGCTAGGTAGATATCAACATAATAAGTTGCCTGAATGGTCTTTGGAGTCCTACCAGAAGCCTAGCTAACAAGTCTAATTTCCAGTACTATTTAGAATTTTGTTTATGGAAAAGATATATTAGAGTTTTTTTATCCTAATGTATTCCTGTTTCTTCTGTTGGCAATGATTAGGGAAGAAACTAGCAAAGAATAAATGTGTGAAAATAATTTGTAAAATAATGTGATCCAATATATGGTCTTTTGGCTTCAAATACTCCACTGATAACTGTCCACTAGAAGTTACAAAACATGCCAGGAAGGTTTTTACTGAATGACTTATTCTAAATTTTATAAAATTTTGTGTTTATATATAATATTACAACTTCACAATTTACATATTTTGGTTCAAAGAAAATATACTGTCATGAAAAGATAAAACACAACAAATCCCATCTGGACTGCATCATTCTACCTTCAACTCACCAAAGACAGATAGGTTATCTAAGAACACCACATACACACACATACACGCACACACATACACGCACACACATACACACACACACACACAGAAACACAAGTAGATGATTGAGTTGTTATCATTAGAATTATCTTTGTTTTCCTTCAATTTCCTCATGCTAAGTTTTTATTAAAATATCACAGTTTAGTCTTCCATTGACTCTCTTTTTTTAATCTAAACAAACTGTTATAAATAATTTGTCTACTACCACCACATAGCTGGGAAGATAAAGAACAGTATATCTTTAAACTCACCTACTACTGTCATATGACAATAATTAGTTTTCTGAGTAATTGAAATCATTATATAAAAGTTATATGTTTCTCCACTCCTCATTCTAAGATGAAGTCATACCTAAAAATATAATGGCAAGCAGATGGACTGAGGTAGAGGGAACATAGAGCTAAGGAGGTATGTAGTAAGAGGACAGAGGGCCTGTTTTTCATCCTGGCCACCCTGCTAGCTTACACCTGAAATAATCACACAATAATTGTATTAATTAAATTACTGCCTGGTCCATTATCTCTAGCCTCTTATTGGCTAACTCTCACATATTTGTTTAACCTATCTCCATTAATGTGTATTGCCACTTGACTGTGATTTACTCGCATGAGTCTAACCAGCATCCTTCTTGGGCAGGAGAACCATGGCAACTGCCACAATGCCCTTCTTCCCAGCATTCAGTTTGGTCTACTCCACCTATCTAAGTTCTGTCCTATCAAAAGGCCAAGGCAGTTTCTTTATTCAACTAATGAAAGCAACATATAGACAGAAGAACCTCCTACACCAGAGGTGGAAGGTAAGTTATTAATTCTCAAGAATATTCTTAAATTGAATTTTAAGAGAAGAATAGAATATAAAAGCAGAGACCCTGTAGGGAAGTGACAGGAAGTAGCAGAAACTAGTTTGTTATCCCCAAATATCATGATTAAAGGATTTCTTTCCAGCTAAGAACTATGATAATACTTTGCTATTTTTATTTGTAATTTGGGAGTGATTTTCATATGTGTAGCCTATTCTAACCACCCATCAAATAACTTTTAAAAAAGTAAGAAAATCAATACAGAGAGAATGAGGTAGCATTGCCAGGAATCACAAAAAAGAAATTTTTATTTCTTTCTTGTGTTTACTTTTGGACCAACCAGGTGACAGTTTTATGAGACTTGGGAAGACCTCTGACAAGTGTTAAATTAAGGTTCTGTTATATCTAAAAAATGTCATGCAATGTATTCTTTTATTACCTCTGTTATGTCTCAGTTCATATAGAGCTATTTAAAACAATTACCATTTTACTGGGATCCTGTGATCATTTGTTTGAGAATTCATTCACAGGACTATCAACTTGCATTAACTGAATACTATAATCAATTATGTTTTAATTGAAAAGAGATTCTTCTCTCATCCTGGCCATAATTTCCCCTCCTAAATTTAACAGGACTAGTTTTGGTACAAAGTCACTGTAGTAATAGGAGCAGCAGGGCTGCGGCCCCAACACCCCAGCGGCCTGCTCGGCTAGCTTATGCCCCGAAATAATTACACGGACACTGTATTCTTTTAATCACTGCTTGGCCCTTTAGCTCTAGCCCTTACTGGCTAATTCTGATATCCCGATCAACCCATCTCTAATAATCTGTGAGCACTGGTCTTACCAGGAAGATTCTAGGTCGGAGCTTCATCACGTGTGTCTGCCCAGGAGCGGGGCAAGGCGTCTCTGCTGAGGTGTCTGCTCCTGAGAGGAGAGCTGTGGAATCTGAGCTCACTTCCTCTTCCTCCCAGCATTCTGTTCTGTTTACTCCACCTACCTATGCTCTAACCAATAAAATGGGCCAAGGCAGTTCCTTTATTAGCCAATGACCTTCCTCCATCAAGTCACAAGTAACATACTTTGGATTTTCCTTAAAGCACTTTTTGTGCCCAATTGCATACCTAGCTAAGTAAGTGCAATGGTATTCATAAAGTTTTATGTAATTAAGTACTTACTGGTAGTCATAGTTTTTTTTTTTCTAATTTCTTCTTTTTTGTTTGCTTGTTTGTTTGAAACAAGGTCTCACATCTTAACCCTGGGAGGCCTTCAACTTCTATAATCCAGGGTGGTCTGGAACTCATAGAGATCTGTTTGAATCTTCCTGGAATGTACTGGGATCAAGAGTTTGTGACATCTCCCTGGTCCAGCACCTTAACTCTTAATGTTAAAATCAGAATGGACATGGAGAGTCTACATCTTATCAGGTGAAACTCAGGAAAACAAAGAGCTCAGTGATATATCTCAGAACTCATTTAATGGAGTTGCTGAGCAAGTCCTCTCTCTGTCTCTTCTCTGTCTTTCTCTGTCTCTCTCTCTCTCTCTCTCTGCTATGTTGCCAAATACTTAATACTTATGTGTAATTTCTATATCAATCTTTCTCTTCTGTCCTTAGACATATGCTTGCTTCAAATAAACCTGCAGTGTTTACTGCCTGTTTCTTTTCTTTCTTCCAAGTTTATATCCAAGTGACTTCCAAGTTATTTTCCCAAATTCAGATAATTGGAGAATTCCAACAGGATATCAATAGCAGCAAGAAGGGTGGTGAAAGGTTCCAAATGGAAAGACAGAATAGATCTTTGTACAATGATTTTGGAAGTGAACCTTTAGATCCTGGAAAAGTTTCAATGTTACATCTCATTTCTGTTATACATGATGAAACTTGAATTCTGTCTTTGAGGATGATGAGCTGTGGTATGTCCCTAGATCTGAGGTAAGTGAAAAGGACAAATCATGTGATTAAAAGATTGGATCCATACGACGATTAACAGACAGACCCAAGAAGTCATTAATTCTCAGTTATACCTATTTGACAAAACCCCAGTAAAAAATATTGAAAGCACATATCTTGAGTACATATCATGGCTGATAAGCAAATGAATAGTTTTGTGCGATAAGAATCTGATTCTAAAAGAGTAGGATTTTATGAATAATGCCAGGAGCCCACAGAACCATGCATGGTACATCTTTGAGTCATCCTAATGGTATACATTATAATAATATCTGTAATAATGGGTGTAGCATGTTCTTGAGAACAGGGATATTCTAATGAATGTGAAAGTCTATTTTGTATTCATGAGGCTATAAGCAGTTAAATAGGTGGGTGGGGTCTCTAGATCTTTGAATATTAAGTTGGTGGCTGAAATGATGGGATATTTCTTTGGATTTATACCTTTATCATGAAGATTGTGCCTACTCTGAAAACTTCACAGTGTAATAATCGGGTACAATCTTCATTTACTAAAAATTATTTTTGAAGATTGAGTTTATCAGTACAAAATATCAGGTAAAAAATTCAACAGATGATAACTGATTTTATTTTAATATTTATTAAATGTTCTTATGTATTCTTGAAAACACACCAAAAAAAGGTTTTTTCCTATTTTTTAACTTTTCTTTACATGAAAGTGGGTGATTGTATGCCTCATTCACCACCATCCATTTTCCATGTTTCCGAAGATTTTTCAACAGTCAAGTCAAACAGAACTTGCATTATTCAATACACATGTGTGTGAATGGGGCTTTGGCACAACGAATACATTAAGAAATAACATAAGCATTTTTTTTAAGTATAATAGAGGAGTCACAAGTCAACAAAGAAAGAAGCATGAGGCCACCACCTTTTCCTTGGAGAATTAGGTGTGAAACGGTGGACATTGAGTATAGTAGTTAGATAAGGCCTCTGAGAATGAGTGGGGATTCAGCTTGGTCAGACTATTAAGAGCAACCACTCCATAAAAATGACCAAAGTGAAGGTTTTTCTAGGTATTAAAAAAAAAACAGAAATTGCTTTGTTTTTTGGTTATTAATTTGTCTTGTCAGATAAAGTAACAAATTAAAAACCATTTATTCTCTAGAGCTCCCTGACCTACAAAATAAGGTATTCTTAATCTCTGTATATTCCAGATTTATAAAGAAAGCAATTGGACTTACATTAAAATAGCAGCAAACAAAACTCATTTTATATAGAGCTGTTTGAATTTTTGTTCTCATAAAAATGTTGGAGGGGAGCAAATAAAATGAATGTACCAAGTACAAGAATTCTTTCACACGGAAGTAACTCTAGGTACTTATATAGAAATTTATATTTATTTGAGTTAAATGATGGTGAATTCACAGAAAGACCAGAAAAATCACGCACGCACAAACACATGTTAACAGGAAAGCAAGCATGACAATTCTCTGTCTGTGCTGAGACATAACTCCTAGACTTTGCTCTTAAATGTGCAGCAGCAGCATATCCAATTCACATTCATCCTCAGATCTATGTTCTTCTCCTGTTTTGTATAGATAAATTTAAATTTTTCCAAGATAAGGTTTGGCTTTAAGCTTCTAAATGTTCATCAAAGATAATATCAAAAAATTCAATTATGCTACCTTTTTTTTTTGCCCCAAAAGGAAGAAAACCTTGCCATAATCAGTGAAGCTATTTTTAAATTGCAGGAGGGCACAGATGAAGGTACAAATTAATGAGCTGATGTCATATTAATGTAGTCTTTTTGATCTTGTAATCATGAGCTCTTTACAAATCATGTTTGGTTTCAAGATTATGATTTGAGACTCCTGGTTGCAGACGTATAATTTAAATACCATTAAAGGAAACTCCAGATGTTTCAAGGAAACATTCCTTGTATTTAAGAATGAAGGCACATTTAAAAGTGGTCTTTACAAAAATCTTACTGAGTGTGCTTTCATGGGCTGTGTGCTTTACATTTCAAGATCTTAGTTAGATGCTCTGATAGTGATTGGTAGATTTCTGATCCTCTTTCAACTTTGATATAATAGGAAAATTATTGGTGATATATCTAGAAAAGTAAGTCATAAAATAAATGATCTCAGAAAAGGTTAAGGTGATAAATCCAGACCCCTTTTATAAGTAAGCTTGAGATTGCACTTCTATTTTCACTGTAGATCCCAAGTCTTTATATTCTATGTTAGTTGCCTTGAGATCAATGTTCAAGTGCCAACATAACTAGAATTCAGACTTCATAGCAGAGGTCCTGGATTTCTGTGATGAGAAAGCATGGACAACTTCTCTGTCCACTCCTCCTCAACTCTCAGGATCCCTTGAGAATGTCGAGTTTCTCCAAAAAGCATCTTTTGCTAAATTTAGAAAAACAGAGAGATAAGAAATGGTAAACAACTTAAAAATGACATCTGAAAATAGTCTCCAAAAAAGGAAGATCACAAAAATTTAAATTATACAAAATTTAGATCAAATGATGCTACAGTCAGATACTGGAGTCATATTTTCACCTGTGTTTTAATAAATCTTGCTTGAAGATCAGAGAATAAAACAGCCACACTAATCAGACAAACAGAACAATGATATGGGATGTCCTTCCGAATATGTATTGCTTTTATTGGTTGATGAATAAAGATGTTTTGCCAATAACTTAGCAGAGTAAAAACAGATGGGAAATATATATATATATATATATATATATATATATATATATATATATATATATATAGAGAGAGAGAGAGAGAGAGAGAGAGAGAGAGAGTAGGTGGAGTCAAGTAGACAACATGTATAAGCCTAAGGAGAAAGTTGCCAGAACATTACCTTGTGGTAATACATAGATTAACAGAAATGAGTTAATTTAAGATGTAAGAGCTAACTAGGAATATACCTGAACCACTGGCCAAAGAGCGTTATAATTAATATAGTTTCTGTGTGATTATTTGGATTTGGGCATTGGGGAAACAATGGTACAATCTCTGTTTAATAAAATGGCACACAACATTCAGCAATGTACATCCACATAAAGCCTCAGAAAGCTTAAAAAAGGATTTCAAGACCCACAATTATGGAGTCAATTGGAATTTTATGGTTGTTGCAATTTTCTCACATAGACTCCATTTGCTGATGGCAAGCAGAGGTGCGGCTCGTTTAGAAGAAGACCTTCCTGATTCAACATAGCAGCAAAAATTTGGCAGCTTCTTTAAGAAATGGTTTTCTGCTTTCTTTTGGTGGCACAGACAGTTTTGCCTCTTTTGGGAGGTCCTCCTACAAAGAACTTGAATGAGGTCTGTGGGCAGTGTGCTGCAATTTATTTGGTGGCAGCATAGGCCAACTGCTTCCCAGAGTTTGGGTATTAAACATGGCTCACAGGCTGGCAGTAAAAAGACCTCTGCCATGTTGGAAATCTGAGCAGTATGGAATCAACAGGCAAAGATGCTCTGATCTTAGCCACACCCACATGACAGTTAAAAACAATGATTTAAAAGGATTACAGATATGCAACAAAGACAGATCAGACAAAAATAAACCTCTGATTGGGTGTGTTTAAGAAATTTACATAAGCTTAGGAAAAAAAGAAATGGGTATAGATAGATATATAAAGGAATAGTTTTAAAAATTGAAAAAGTCTTTAAAGAGAAAGTAAAAAAACAAAGTAAAAAAAGTCACGAAAAGATAAAATGTACAAAGGGAGTCTGAATTATTTATGCTATTGTGTTTTCTTTGAATTTTTTGACCATTAGTGAGATTTCAGGGAGATATTTGGTTGTGAAAGCTGTGAGTCAGAAAATTTTTGACTTCAAAATTTGGGTCTAAGAATATGTTGCTTTGGAAAAAGAGTTTCTGCTTTTGTTTCCCCAGGGAAAAGGAACTTGTTGATTCCTTCCAGGCTAATGTAGTTTGAGGGAACAAGACTCGCACACACACACCAAAATGTCTTCAGGAACCCTAAAAGTGCTTTGCCCAACAAACAGCTGGAAGCAGTTTGAAGAAAACTATTGCCAATTCTCAAAATAATTATTTGTAAATGTTTATTTTCATTTAAAATGGTTGGTGATAAATAATTTATGGTCACAGTCAGCTTCTTAAAAAAAGGTTGATTTTGTTACACTATGCACATGTATTTCTGCTCTTGTCTTTGGTTTTGTATTTGTTCAGCTCATTTAAAAATGTAATATATAGTGCTGGGCAGTGGTGGCACACACCTTTAATCCCAGCACTTGGGAGGCAGAGGCAGAGGATCTCCGTAAGTTTGAGGCCAGCTTGGTCTTTGGTCTACAAGAGTTAGTTCCAGGACAGGCTCTAAAAAAACCTACAATGAAACCCTGTCTCAAAAAAAAAAAAGACAAGAAAAACAAAAAAAAAGTAATATATAGTTAAGAAATACTGATTAATAGATGGTCATCTATAATAATCAAACATTTAATTACGTTAGGATTTCTGGTTATATGGTGATATTTTTCAGTTGGATGAATAATCTTCAACACTTCAAAGATCTATGGAATATGACATTTAAAATGTTTTAAAAACTTAGGCTTTTCTTGACAGTGAGACATGTCTGCTTTTGGCAGCACCAATTACTTCAGAGAGGTTGATAGGGATTGAAGAAACTTGTTATGGAATTTGACTTCAATGTGATACGTCTAGCCATTTGGGCAAGAAATTATTCTTGCCTTGACTTCTTGATGGTATTTTATATAGACTAAACATGCAGGACCCAAAGAAAAATGACTGATTAACTTGCCAAACGAAAGTGAAACAGTCCTTCAGGGTTCTTGCTTCATGAAAGAGTCTTCCAGACATTCTTTCAGAATAAATTGACTGACAAACTGCCAATATATGAAAAACAGTTATTTAGGTTTTCTTCTTCATGAAAAAGTATACCAGATACTATGGGCCTATAGGCTGAAGATGGATGCCCCAAATTTACAAAAGAACTTTGGGTGACTGTCTAGGCCGCAAGTTGTCTCTGTTATTTCTACAACTTTGGAAGTTGCTTACAATGCACTTCCTTTTTACTTAGGTAATATGTCCTTCTAGGGTATTTGATAGAATTGAAGACTAAATAGCTATAATTATAGTTTTCCTTAGTTACAATAAAAGATAAATTATATATAAAACCTTAGACTCACAAAGATAAGATAGATGATAGAATTTTTTCTTTAATTTGCAAAATGTAAATGGATTTATTATTTAACCATAACTCTTGCTTAACTGTTTTATATATGTAATTTTACTAGTTTAAATTTTAAATCTCCTTTTTTTTAATTAGACAGAAAAGGGAAAATAATGTGGGATATCCTTTTATAGATGTGTTGCTTTCATTGGTTAATGAATAAAGCTATTTTGACCAATAGTTAAGCAGAGTAAGGCAAGTGGGAATTCTGAATAGAGATATAGAGAGTAAGTAGGCAGAGTCAAGGAGACACCATATAGTAATTGAAGGAGAAAGATACCAGAACACCATTGATAAACCACAGTCTTGTGATGGTATATAGATTAATAGAAATTGGTTAATTTAAGATGTAAGAGTTAGCCAGGAATATGCCTGAGCCATTGACCAAACAGTGTTGTAATTAGTACCCTTTCCCTGTGGTTATTTGGGTCTGGGCAGCGGGGAAAGGAAATCAAGTCTCCATGTATAGAACAGGCAGTAGAAGAACACACCTTTAATCCCAGAAGCCACACTAGTTATCCAGAGAGCTAGGAGATGGTGGTGCACACCTTTGTTCGCAGCACTAGAAAAGAATATAAGGTGGGAAGAGACAGGAATTCATTCTCTTTCTCTCTGAAGATTTCTTAGAGTTAAGAGCTCTCTGGTGGCTTGGCTGCTTTGCTTTTCTGATCTTCAGGTTGAACCACAATATCTGTGTTTTGGTTTTTATTAATTGTACTACAAGATTCTGTTCCCGTAAGAGAAGGCCAATAATACTTTTACTTTAGAAAAATGGGGAGTGTTTGTTCATCTGTGGATCTTCTTCGGTAGCTAAATAGTGCTTATTTATTGAAGGTCAGGAATTTTAGCACAAGCGGCTGGAGCACACACTGTGATTTTTTCAAGGACCATTGGAGTAACTTTACTCATCCAAGAATACTTTCTATGGTACTTTTTTTTTTGGACAGATGTTTTATTAACATTGCCAAACATGAAAATCCAATGTTTTATTATAGCCTTAGAATGAAATACTTTTGAAGAAAATACAAAGATAGGACAAAGAACTGATCATCTTTAAATCTTTAAGACTGAATATTTACTTGCAACTTTTAGCATTATTCTTTAAGTGTTTAGGAATATTCAGGTTTCATTAATCTCTCTATACTTTTTAATTCTCATACCTTTATTTATCCTTGAAAAATATATATCTAGCAGTGAAGACCACTGTTTGTTTTATATGTAGTCTATTAAAATTAGGAGGAAATAATCTGTTCTTACTTCCAAATAGAATTATTCCCATTAAAAATAATAAAGAAGCCAATAAGTATACAATTTAAATTATTAGACAAAAATCTTAAAATAGATCTGCCAACTTGCAATTTCTAAAATTAAAAAAAAAAACCACAGGTCTTTGCCAACTCTTTTATGCTTTTATTGAGCAAAACACCATGATGGTTATTCTTCTATTTTTCTCCTTTGCCTTATTTTAAATTTTAAAGATGAGCTATATTTCACTGTGTTTATTATTCTTTTGTTATTTAGTCATGATTCTTAAATGCTTTCACGCGGAGTTTTACTAGTAAATATGTCGTTAAATGATTTGTGTCTATGAAAACAAGACTTGCGTGCCATCCCCAAGAATTTATTCAGGTAGCCCTAAATTTATTATATGAACCTGCCACAGAAATAGCCCTCCTTCAACACATAGACAATTTACAATTTAATTAAAGTTCTGACAGCACCAAGTTATCAGAAAGCTGAAAATGTAATCTCAGCTAAGACAAAAAGCAATATTTACCTGAATTTATTATTTGAATGACTTCTTCCAAAGAAACTGTTAAAGTTAGTCATTGTAAAGATTTCAACAAAGCTGTTCTGGTTTCCCAGGAGGAAATAATTTTTACTAATATCGGCCAGTAGATAATAAAGGGATAAAATTATGCATTGGTATTATTTATTCCAATAATTTCTGCCCATGCCTTATTTTTTTATTTCTAGAATTTTTATATGTTTTATTGAGCTATACAGTTTTCTCTGCTCCCCTCCCTGCCTCTGCCTGACCCTTCAGCCCTCTCCCATGGTCCCCGTGCTTCCAATTTACTCAGGAGATCTTGTCTTTTACTTCTTCTTGTGTAGATTAGATCAATGTATGTCTCTCTTAGGGTCCTCATTGTTGTCTAGGTTCTTTGGGATTATGGTTTTAGACAGGTTTTCTTTCTTTTATGTTTAAAACCGGTTTATGGGAGTGCAAACTGGTATAGCCCCTTTGGATATATGAATGATGATTTCTCAGGAAAGTAGGAAGCAACCTTCCTCAACACCCAGAAATACCACTTTGGGTATGTACTCACTCATAAGTAGTTTATAAACACAAAGCACAGAAAACTTTACCTTTTTTTAAATTTTTTTTCTTCTTTTTTTTATTGAGAAAAAAAAAGTTTCCGCCTCCTCCCAGCCTCACACTCCTCCCCCCTCATTCCTCTCCCCGTCCCCCCACTCCTCTCTCCCTCCCTCTCAAGTCTGAAGAGCAGTCAGGGTTCCCTGCACTGTGGAAAGTCCAAAGTCCTCCTCCCTCCATCCTGGTCTAGGAGGGTGAACATCCAAACTGGCTAGGCTCCCACGAAGCCAGAACATGAAGTAGTGCCATTGTCCTTGGCTTCTTAGAAGCCCTCATTGTCTGCCATATTCAGAGAGTCCGGTTTTATCCCCTGCTTTTTCAGTCACAGTCCAGCTGGCCTTGGTGAGCTCCAAATAGATCAGTTCCACTGTCTCCGTGGGTGGGTGCACCCCTCTTGGTCCTGACTTCCTTGTTCATCTTCTCCCTCCTTCTGTTCCTCATTGGGACTTTGGGAGCTCAGTCCAGTGCTCCAGTGTGGGTCTCTGTCTCTATCTCCATCCATCGCCAGATGAAGGTTCTATGGTGATATGCAAAATATTCATCAGAATGGCTATAGGATAGGATCATTTCAGGTTCCCTATCTTCATCTGCCCCAGGAACTAACTGGGGACCTCGCCTTGGGCACCTGGAAGCCCCTCTAGGTCCAAGTCTCTTCCCAACCCTAAGATGGCTCCCTTAATTAAGATATGTGCTTCCCTGCTCCCCTATCCAACCTTCCTTTATCCCAATAATCCCGTTGCCCCAAGTTCTCCCCATCCTACCCTTCTCACTTTTCTCTCCCCATCTCCCCTTACCCCCCTCCCACCCCACCCTTAAGATCCGGATTTTTTGCCTGGCAATCTTGTCTACTTTCCCTACCCAGGAGGATAGCTATATGTTTTTTTACCTTTATTTTAAGGTGAAATCTGTTGAGAAAGATACTGGGAAAGAGAAGTAGAATAATATAAGACAGTAGTACACTACACAATTGCTTACCCAGTCTTTTTAAGGAATATTGTCACACCTAGACCCCTCTTTATATAAAATTATGCATTGGTATTAATCATTCCAATAATTTCTGCCCTTACAATTACTTTATATGCCTAGATATTTTTTAATGATTTTATTGAGCTATACAATTATCTCTGCTCCTTTCCCTGCCTCTCCCTTCCCCTGCAGCCCTCTTTAATATGATCACTGCCTTAATGGGATACATCTCTGACAATTTTTATTCTTATTTTTAAAATTATCATGTAGTTTTATACTGTCACCTTCCTCCCAATCCTCCCATTTATACCTCCCAACGCTTCAAGTTGTAGTTATAATCATATTAAGTCATGTTCCTTTGTAGCAACTATTAAACTGTAAAGTACCTGGATATAAATTTTACTTCAGTTACTTAGAAAGAACTATATCATGCACGCTATTTAATACTTTGATTCCTCTTTTTTACTCTTAGGGATGAATTTTTTTAAAAAAGGAAATGTGTTGTGAAATGTAAAAAAAAATAACAAAAGAGGAAACATTTTGTTAAGAATCAGGAGATCTGGTCTCAGAATAATCTGGTCTCAAAATCTCCTGTTGTCTGGTTGTCTGACTTATCAACATTGTTTTTGGACCATAAGACCAAACTAGCAATTCTAAACTGAGTGTCACAGTTTTTTTGAGGGAAATCTAACAAACCTCTATTGCTTATTGACTTTCCACAAATTTTCTTAACCCCTGAATGTTTTACTCTATCATTAAGTCAACAGATAAATAGCTAAATTCTACCAGGTATCTGTCACTGAATGAGGGGCTTTGAGCAGTAACATGACCAAATAAAATAACATATAATTTAGATTGTTTACGCTCTAAGAAATTTGTCATATGTACCTTTAGGGCTGCTAGGTAGTTGATAAATATGTAGCTATAACACCCAAGCATTTGCAGGCTATTTCACCATGGCTCTCCAGCTCTGCCGTCTCACCCAACAACAAAGGACAATTTTAATAATAAATTATCTCTAAAGGAGGCTTAAAACAACCCATCTTAATAATTTTTAAAGTAGACTCAGCATCATTGTGATGGAGATCTTTGACTCTCTCATTATCATCTCTTAGCATTAAGCATTTTGTTTCATCTAGTTCCATGTTATACATATACAAGGGAACTATTGGAAAAACATTACACACACACTAAAAACGTACAAATGCTTTGTCTATCATTATTCTTAATGATATAGAATAGGGTGTTTATATAATATTTATACCATTTTACGTGTTATAAGTAATACAAAAGTGATTAAAATATATAAGTTAAAAAGTATATGAAAATATAATTCTAATTTGAATAATGATCATGAGGTTTTTATGAACTTTAGTTTCCAGAAGTGGTCTTGGGAATAAAGTCCTGCACACCATGCAATGGGTACACATAGCCTCTTCAAACTTTTTTATACATAATTTAACTGAAATAGTAATTCTAAAATATTTTTATTAATTTAAGTCATGTCACTTATCTCCAGATTAGTTATTAAAGATGGTATTGCTATTGTGGAATCCTGACAGTATTTTCAAGTTTCAGTTAATTAACCCTTTAAGAAATTTAATTACAAATGGAAGACAGTGGTGAAATCATTCTTAATACAGTTTCATTAGAGCTTCACAGATACTTCTGAAATCATCCCTCTTTCTGGAGCTGTAATCAATGCTATGAGCCAGTCCCCATGTGAATTTCACAGATTGCTGGCTTGAGCTGGGACATGAGTAGAACATCCAGGAACTTCAGCTCATTAGTCATTTCATGGGGGGGAAGCAGATGGCTTCCCTAGAAGAGGGAGTTTTCACCTCCCACAGAATTTGGACACCATTATCCAAAAAGGCCTCATTGTTGACAGAAGCATGTGAAAGTAACTTTCAGACTGAAGCTACTGCTCCTCCCTTTCCTCTCATGACATATGCATGCTTACATAAAATGGACTTCAACACTATAGCTCCCAACCGGAGAGCCATCGTATCATCCGTGGGTGCTGTTGTCTCATTATCTGATGACCAGAGTTCAATAGTGTGCAGATTACTCAAGATGTGTGGTTCTCAGGAAGCATTCCACTGAAAAACTTGTATCATAGATACTCAAAATCACAACTAGCTTCTTGATCTTTGAAATGATTGACATTTCAGGCTCAATAATTATTTGATAAGGAGGGTTGACTATTACATTGTTATATGCTTGCAGCACACATGACCTTTTCCTAAGAAATGCAATTAACTCTCCTTCATTTGCAGAAAGGATAAATATCTCCAAGTTTTGCAAAATTGTTCATTTGCTTTCCTTGGTTAAGAACTATTAATATAAAGGCATATCAATGTCAAAAAGAAAAAAAGAATGCGAGCTTAAGAAAGGAGTAAAACCTTCCGCCATTGTCCATCCAGGCCTAGCTGCTACCTGAGGGATATTACTGGATCCATGGAGCTTCAGTAGCCAGGATCTGAGTTAACATCTTTGGCTCCTGTTACAGCTGAGGTCACTGTCATTGTCTGAGGTCTGTTCAGGCACCTGAGACCATGTTGGTGTCCAAAGGCCTTGACGCAGCCTAGATCATATTGATCTGAGTAGGCTATGCTGCTACCCAGTACCATGGTGATGTCCAGACCACAGTGCAATTTAGGGCTATGTCTGGGTCCATGGCCCTACTGTGGCCATGTCTGTGTTGATGTCTGTGTCTTTTGTTACCATCAGAGGCTATATGGATACCAGGGGTCTGGCCTGCCAACTAGGGCCATGTTGGTGTCCAATCAGTGTGGCCTGTGCTGCCACTTTATGCCATGGTGACATAAAGGCCCAGGGTGTTTCCAAGGACCATGTCTAAATGTGTGGTTCTTCCATAACTGGGGTCTGTTTTGAAGTCCATGGGAAATGCCTTGTAACCTGTGTTGGTATTCAAGAACCATACATTCATCAGAGCCATGCTGATTTGAGGGCTTATGCTTCCCTCTAGAGCCATTATTGTCATCTAGGTCAAGATGCTGCCAAGGACCATGTCTGTGTCCATGGTCCTACTTTAACTGGGGTCTGTGTTAATATGTGTGGTCTCTGTTATCACAGGAGTTCATAGGAACCATACATGATAAAATCATAGAGCCATTCCAATCCAGTCCTGCCCTTTCCTGGCCTTGGCAAAGGTGTCCTGCTCCTAGCTGGACACTGGAGCAAGAGAGCTGGCCCAGTCCCTCAGGGGAGAGCTGTCTCCTAGCCTACCACACTGAATAGAGATTTCCTCAACCCTCACCATCTAGTGAGGGATAATTGGCTTTTCTGGCATGGGCATTGGAGAGTTGACTTTGTCCCTCACCTGATCGGGGTGGCCCAGTGGCCTGGACTGACCAGTTCAGCTACCATCCAGGCATCTAGTGCCTTGGAACACCCTAATATTTACTCCATTATGACCTGTTGGAGAGGTGGGAAGGTCAGAGAAGCAAAGAGATGCACCTTGTTTGGATAGATTATTTTGGTTTAGTTTTAATTAAAAGAAATGTTTGAGAGGAGTCTGCAATGGTGATTGGTAGATATAGGGGGACATGAAAGTGAGTAGAATTGGGGTACATGATGTGAAATTCTCACATCACAAATCAATAAATTATGTCAAATTTTAAAAAAAACATAAAATGGAAAAAAAGGAAAGAAAAGGGACCAAAGTTCATTTTCCAGATATTTATACATTTGTATCCTTTATTATCTTCTCATTTATTTCCCTCTTATGCAAGATGCCAGAATGATATCAGGAAGGAAAGTAAAATCGCAGTTCATTCACCCAGATGAACATAACATTTCAAGATATGTGACCAAATATAAATTTAACCTGTTCTGCAATACAGCAACAGAAGTAGGATAGAAAAAAAAATAGACAACAAAAACCTCAGTGCTAGATTTAAAGGGACTATGAATCTGGCAATTTGTTTTGGTATAGTATGGTATGGTGAATGGTACTATGAAACAGATTATTGAGTTTTAACCCCTGACATTTGTCTCTATAACAGTGAGTGATATTGGAAAGTGTGTGTCACACTGAGTTGGTTTTCAAGACAGCCATTACAAAGTGTCATCGATTGAATGTGTAAACAAGAGGAATGAGGTTTTTTTCCCTAGAATCTTAAGGCTTAAGAGACCAAGATGAAGTCTGGATGGGTTGCTTAACCTTGTCTTCACATTATCTTCAATTTATGTCCTTGTGTTCTATTTTTTTTGTTATATAATACCAATTCTATAACATTGGGTCTTTGAATAATATTAATTGCTAACGTGAAGATCTTGCCTCCCCAAATAGTCACAGTCTGAGATAACAGGCACTAGAATGCTAACATTTAAATAAATATACACACCGGGAACACAATTCAGTTTATAATACATCCTCCTCTGCCTTCTTTCCTGTCTCAGTGACAAGACTACCATGGTAAATTCTTAATATGGAATTGCTGTGACCTGCCAATCAGGTGAACCTCTCTGACTAGCTCTTCTTTCCCTCCTCATTGCATTTGTCACAGTAAAGGACATGAAATAAGTCTACAACAAAACAAATATAAGAATAGCACAGCAATTCCTGGTTATTCTGAGGAAGTTAAAAATAGTAATGAGAAAAAGCATTTACTTTCTGTGGTGAGTGGGGCTGGAAGGTCTGATGCAGATAGGAAGCCCCTGCAAGTGAGACGGCATGCAATCCAAAATCGGGGTGGGTGTGTAAAAACAACTGGACATTGGTGTATTTGGGAAGTCAATAATATTTTATCGATTCTAATAGCAATACTTTATGGGGTTTATACACACGTCTTAAATTTTTTTCCTATATTTATATTCACTGAAATTTGGCTTTAGAAGTTCATGTCACTTAAAACTTTTTATTAGGCAACTTTGTCTTGCCATCATTTTATATGCTTTCATAGTCATATGGTTGAAATTCACCTCTAAAATTTCAACTACTTGTGACAATGGAGACAGGAGTGAGGGGAAGACATACTCTGGTAGAGGCTTCCATGATGCAGATTTTTCTATTCTTTATAAAATAGTTGTTTCTCAGTGCCTAAACAATTTGAGAAACACTGGAGATAAAACTAGAGGAGACACTAGAAGGAATGGAGGAGCTGGCCTTATGAAGGCAATAATAAACAAATTGCGAGGACAAACCAAGGTATGCACCAGAGAACAGATATTTTTGGTTCTAGATCTTCACCCACCCTTTTGAAATTGAGGACGTAGAACTGCTGCCATGGCGATGAGAATATAATGTGATGCATTGCTTTTGGTCACCTAATTGACTGCTAGTGGACTGGCTTAAGTTATACATGAGGAAAGTTCAATTTGTTATAAACCTTAGGTTTTATATGTGCACATACATATTTACATTTATTGAATACATTATCTCCTAAGATACAAATATGAGAGTTGATGTCAAGGACTTACGTTAAAGGAAGTTTAAGCTTCATGATTGTTTACCAGTAAATCATTAATTAACTAATAAAAACACTTATTAAAGTAGTATTGTATAGATTAAAAATCACAACATGTAACTACAAATGTTGTCGGAGGTTGTGTGTTTGTTCTCAGATGGCTAGACTCCCAAAATAATCATGCAGAAATCTGTATTAATTGCATTACTGTTTAGCCAATAGCTCAAGTATATTTCTGGCTAAGTTTTATATCTTAAATTAATCCATTTCTATTACTCTGTGTATTGCAACGTGACTGCTGCTTACTGGCAAGGATTTGGTGGGCTCCAGTAGAGATATCTGTCTCCTGTGGGCAGCTACGTGGTTTCTCTCTGACTCTGCCTACTTTACTCTCTCTATATATATCTCTTCCAGCCTGGCTATATTCTGTTAAGGCATTGGCTGAAAACAGCTTCTTTATTATAGCATAGGTTATTGCCATTGCTGTTTGTACCCATCCAGAAATGGGCAGTAATATCCTAAGGTTGAAGGCACCAATTGTTAGAATCACAGAACATGTTGAAATAAAGCTGGTACAGTCTGGAAGTGTCATCCAAAATGACTCGCTTTTGTATTACTGGATGGTGCCATGCAAACTAATGGAAGAAGAAGTTAATTGCAAATCCTATCTACCTGTGACCCTGAGATCTACAACAGTGGCAGGACTGGCACGGAGTGTGAAATGTGAAATAATGGAAGGAACATCATGAAATAAGATAGACACTTTCCAATTAGAATTAAGCCAGATTCACCAGATGAAACCTGTCACCATTATTAGTCCAACAACGTATGGAATTACAATATAGGCACTGGGGTTCAGCCTACCTTTATTATACTTCTAGATAGACATAAAATTAAAATGACTATATCATATCTATGAATAGTGGATCTCCCATTCCCATAGAGCTTGCATATCTCATAGATGATAATTAATCCAGAGATCCACACCTACCTAAAAGGCAGAGAGTATTGCTATTGAATGCCCATCCCTGGAATGGATTCCATAAACCTTCTAAACTTCAGAGATCATTGCGTAAGAGGAAATATAGAAAGTGAAGGAAAGATCTTCTGAACATACCAGAAGAGCAATACATATGGATTCACAGCAAATGCAATACCATAAAAAAGATAAACAAACCTTAGTCAGACCAAATGCAACCATGGCCAATGAAGTTGTGCACACAATATCATTCACTGCTTTGGTACTAAAGAAAATTTTAGCTTCTAAAGAAGAAAAGTCAGTTTTCTCTAAACATGTAGTGTCTACTTAAGTACTCCACACAACAGTGAAAGTCTATACGTCAAGAATATTTGGAAAGGCAAAAATGGTTCTAAGAGGTGTTTTGTTTTGTTTGTCACAGAGTTGGAAAGGTAGAGAGAGGATAGATCTTGAGTTGGGATCATATTGCATATGATGAATAGACATTGTACAAAACTCTAAATGAAGTAGTGTTTTAAAAGAAATTCATTTTGGACATTTTTACTATTTCAATTTTACCTACAATTGTGTTTTATAACTTCCCTGATTTTTTTTACTTTATTTCTATAAAATAAAAATTATATTTGATATAAAATATATTTATGAGTATCCAATAAAATAATAAATTAGTGAAGAATTGAGTGAAATGTTAGTTCCACAGTGGTCCCCCATCACCATCATCTCTGTCTAACCTTTGCCCCCATGAAACAGGCAAATATAAATCATTGTCTAATCATATATAGGAATAGAGAAAGTTATATTTTTACATAAACAAGCTTCAGATAATTTACTGTAACTTAGGGACATAATTTTTATGTAGAAACATTTTAAATTATAATTTGATATCAAACAGCCTAGGAAGCCTAAACACATCATAAACTACAAAAACAAATATTTACAAAGACAGATGCACACAAGTGTTTCCATTTCCACTATCTGTCCCCAGGGAACTCACCTGACCTGGAAAGATTTCTATTCATTTCTAAAATGAGAGAAAACACATGAATTTTTTCCTGAAGGTATTTTAGAAAACAGTTTTAAACTGCCTCATTGCAAAATACAGAATCCAGTACTTGAGGTTTTTTTTTTTTGGGGGGGGGGCTATGTACTGTGTTGTGATAAGGGTAACATCAGGTATACAGACTTCAGCTTATGATGCAGAAAGCTCCAGAACACATTTTGTGAAATGTAGGCCAGCAAATGACTAGCAGAGAAACATTCTAATGTTGATCAATTTTATCTATTTTTTTTTCGCTCTCTATTTTGCTCAGATTCTCTACCCAGATTTTCAGAAGCTAATTGGGCATCTGAGAGTTGTAACAAATATTCATGGAAAATGAACTAAGTTGACTTTGCTGTGGTTACCCAGCTTGATTCTGTCTCTAGATGTCACAGGCACAGAACTGACCTAGTTTGTCTTCTGTTGCTATGATATGATATGTTTGATATGATATGATATGATATGATATGATATGATATGATTGCTGCCCAGTAAGGACTTGTTACATGTTAGAGGAAGTTTTGTTTCAGCATCTACTTCCAGGTAACAGCCCATTATTAAGGGAAGCCAGGAACAGAGCTAGTCCCGGATGGTACTGCCCACAGTGGGCTGAATTCGCCAACATCAATCATTCAGGAAGAAAATTCCTTGAAATCACACACATGGGCCAATCTACTTTTCTTCATTTGAAGTTCTCTCTTCCCAAATGAATGTAGGTTGTACCATGCTGACAAAAACGTAGACAAAACAAGACCTCCGTACTTATGATATAGATTCTATCTCTTCATAGCTGTCATAAATGGGAGCTTAAAATTTGGGTCAGATTTGGAAAAATATTGTCAGATTGTAATTCTGGAACCTTGACTTCATAATGCATAAATATAAACAATTCAATACTCAGATATAAAACATCTCTCTATTAGTTTATTTGTGTTTATTCTGGTTGAAACCACACAATAAACATACTTAGATATGATAAATTATGATATAGATTTGAAGATCAGGTAAATTAAGCTTAAAATATTCAAGCAACATACAAAATTTCACGCCTGATAATAGAAGATACTACACTTGACTATAGCACATCCAACAATTCTATCATTAGTAACAGAGGTCAAAAAATCATAAAGGGAAAACTAGAGATAAGAAAATATATCTGCATCCCCAAACTGAAATTTTGGTTGTTGGTAGTCCTTAGACCCAATAAAAACAAAAAAGGGTCTTTAAATTCCCATTAATTTAAAAATCTATATGTAAAACTTTATGGCAATAGCAATCTACATTTACATTTACTTTGTTTCATTTCAAAGGATTTTGATGTGAAAATATATTCTCTAAAATTTAGCTGGTACAGAATACTGAAATATAAATGGAGACACATCTTAAAAAATAGAAGCACAAAATTGATTTGTGCACTGAATTCTCTGGGTTCCCTCCTTTAATGGATCTGCCTACTCTTATTTTTCATGATTTTCCTTGCCTAGAAAACTTTTTAGAATCCTCAATGGCAGTGATGTTATTTCAGTAGAGACCTATCCTATTTATAACATGTGTCTGGAAATCAAACAGATAAGAAGAAAACTGAAGGAGAGTGATGAAGCTAGTTAACCTAGTGAGAGAACTAGTTGTGTGAGTGATTCTGCTTAATGTCGATAGATTGGGGAGGGGGGAGACAGGTTTTCTTCTTTGCTCACAGAAGGTGATTCTTGGTAGTAACCAAGATTCATAGAGGTATGAGAACCGATAGCATAAAGAAACACTGGAAGCAGGAACTGAGTATCAGTGAAGAAGGCAAACCTAAAAGGAAACAGTCATCAGACAGTGATGGTTGACAAGTCCATGAAATCTGACAGCATGACATCCTCTTGGTAGAAAACTGCTGCAAGATGCAATTTGAACCTGTGAGCATCATTAGCACTATATTTTAAGACCAGGACATTGTTTCTTGGTCCAGTGTCAGTGTTATCATCTTCTGAGCAACCTCATTGGTTTTCCTAATTTCATATATGTGCATACATATGTAACTTTTATGAGCTTTATGATTTTTCATATACTGTTTTCATAACCGCTACTCACATTCTAAGCTATCCAGAGACATTCAAAATTTCCTATATTCTGATATTTTCCTTATACTCCTCCAGGCAGATACAAAAACATCTTTTTCTTTCTCAAACTCATTTTATTAACTTACTTTATCACCTAAATAGTATTTGTTATAATGAATCTGATTAAAATAGTATTGCCTTTTCTGTGGTCAGACTTTACTTTGGGTCAACAGCTTACAAATAATGACAAGGAGACTTATTAATTATGAAAAGTTTGTCCTTAGCTTGGTTTGTCTCACTAGCTCTTTTAACTTAAATTAACCCATTCATATTATTGGGTTAATTTAAGCCCATTATATTCTATCTCTCTTCTGTATTGCATCCTGTTTCTTCTCCATATTTTCTAGCATCTTCTGTGCTCCCAAATTCTCCTCTTCCTTCTTTCTCATCCTGAAAATCCTGCCTATATCTCCTGCCTAGCTACTGACTGTTCATCTTTTTCAAAACAATCAAAAGGTGCTTTGGCAAAGACACATCTTTACAGTGTAAACAAGTATTCTGCAACAATTTTCAAATCTACGCATGTTTTACAATAGGAAATATTGTAGTTTCTATAAGTAAATGATTTGTCTATGCATCAGATCTTGATAATTTTGGACCAACATTATTTTGCTAGCTTCTTTCTTTTTCCAAAGACGAGCATCACAAATCTATCCAGTAGATTTCTACTACAGCAATGCAACGCTCAAGACAGGACTATGAATTTATCATAAATTTCAAACCAGTGGTAGCTAAGACTGTGGTCAGGTCCTTAAAACTAATAAGCACTAAAATGATAATAATAATAACAACAATAACAACTAGAAGGCTATCTGAGGCTGTCACAACAAAATAGTCTATTGCTACTTCCAATTGCTCATCATACCCAGATAATAGCAATCTATTGTTGAAGAATCCATGCACTTTGGATACAGACAGAGTTCCTGAATTGACTTCTCTTAATAATGAGCTTTAAGTGTAATATGGAATAAACCCTTTACTTCCCAGGTTACTTGTGGTCAATTTTACACCAAAGCAACATACAAATAAAATAATACAGCCCCCGTTTCATAATCATATAGGCTATCCACTACCTGGAAAGTGAAAAGTTGTAGAACTCTAAAATATTTCTTCTTTCGAGCAGTGTGAAGTTGTACTATTTCTAGAACATCACAGAAGTGAAGGACCTTCTAATGAAATAAGCATATGGAAATGTTCTGCTCATCCATCCATTGAGATGACACCTTTGAATTTGTACATTTTCAGTAAGTACATAACATGCTTGTGTTTAAGGCCTATGCTACGTGCCCTCAGCCCTGATAACTATTATCTTTTCTCATTCCCACTCTGAATTAGCTTTGTCCATCCATGTTCATCCTATTTTATGGTGGCTAGTAATACAAAATAGTGACAAAATTAATGACGACCAATAAATTCTCTGCAGAGAACTGATTTGAGGTGTAATGCAGATTGCTTGCTCTAATCAATGAACCAGGGATTCTTCTAATTCCCACTGGTGCTTTTAGGTAAGAAAAAAAATGATTGCATTCATCATCAACAAGGTATAAAATCTTCTGGAGGCTTTGCCTTTTACAGTGTAGAAAATTATAATCTTTTTATAACAAAAAGAGAAGTTATTTCATTTTTAAATGAGTTTATAAGATAACGTATATGTGCTAAGTAAAAATAATTAACAATTACTCCATCTGTTATTCTTAGTAGCTAATGCCAACTAAAACTGATGTATAATCACTTTGACAAATAAATATAGTATGTGGATGTATTTGAAATTTCCAATAATTTAAACTGTGCATTGACCTAGATAATCACTTAGCAAAGAGCTTGAATATGGTTCTCTGAAATTATCCATAGGTTTTTGGTTTAGTGTAATTATGTTTTCATTTGTCATGCTCCCTAATACAATTTTATAAAAGTAAAGAAAGCATAGCCTTTCTTTTGCTGAGAAGTAAATACAGTTAATGGAAATTAATGCAACAAAGACACACAGATCAAAGTACAGGCTGGGAAAGTTACTTCCTTCTCTGAATGCCACTTCTGTCGCAGAGATCCATCTCAAAAAAAAAAAAATATTACTGAGTCCTTTAGTCCCGAACCACATCATTTGGATCTGGTCAGTTTTCCTTTAATTCATAAGCTATCTAGCTCTTTTACTTCTTGTACGATTTCTTATTTTCTGGTAAATTGGGTTTTAATCGGATTTGCTCCTTAATGGAGTTGAAGTGTTTTCAGTTTACTTCAAAATTACTTTTTGTAAGGAAAATAATAACTTTGCTACTTGCAGGCCGTTCTTATGACATAAAAATGTTAAAAGCACTCCTATAACTCAGATATATACGACCTCAAAATGAAGAAGGGAGGCAGAGGTAAATATCTCAGAAAAATGTAAAAGAACACTATTGTTTATACCATAAAGTTGAATAAGAACCCTCGTTACAGATCCGAGCACCCAGGATGATTGACAGAATAGAAACAGGAGGTTTGGCTCACCTACATCAATTCTAGTATACCAGTCTTGCTCTGATTACTGCATGTTTCTATTTCAATTGCCTTTCCATATGCAACTATCAAGATAATTCAGTAGCTTCATTGTTAAACTCTCCAGCTCATAGGTAGCAGGTGTCTGCCAGGTTTCCCCCAAGCTCTAACACCCAGAGAAGCAATGCTATAATTTATACCTGTGCTTGGGAGGGTATATTAAAATATGGATCACGTGTCATGAAAAGCCTTTTTCCCTTCTTCTCAGGGTTTTATTCTTGGTAAGAGTTTTTTTTTTTTAAAGGTTGGTATTTAGAAGATTTTGTGGAAAAGTCCAAGGTAATGTTTATTTTCTAACACAAGAAACATTGACTTCTTATTTAGCTCAACAGTCACAGAGCCAAACCAGCCAAATGTTAGAACGAGTAAATTCCTAACATCCTTACAGGCTATTTGTCATTAGGAAAGACCAATCAACGATGAACAATGTACTCACATGGGTAAGAATACTTAAATTGAGAATAGAAGAGAAATTTGTTATAAGCTTGTGTCAAGCGGTCTAGATGCTATATGGCTATGCTTAGCAGTAGAATAGAAAGAGACTCACTGTAGATAATGCAAATTTTAGGTAAAATGATGCAGATTGAGAAACATGAACCTTGTGCCTTAGCATTCTAAGATCATTAAAAAAAAATAATCTTCTAATGGACTGTACGAGGAGTACCGGGAAAAGTGTGTTGAAGATACAAACAACACTACAGAAAAGAGAGAGAGGCAATTGACCAGCTAGTAATCACACACAAGAAAAGTTTGAAGTACCAGAACTGAGAAATAACTAAAAAAGAACTACTCTAGAAGAAGGTAAAATAATGGGGTATCTGTGGTGAGTTTTGTTTGGAGGTTGTTTCCTCTCTTTTCTAGAGGTTGATCAGCTACTTACCATCCCAATACCATCACTGTACAAAAATGCTGGAAATATATCTATATCATTCAATTTACTCAGGCTTCTTGAGAGAAAAATTTACCAGTAGCCCTACAGAGTAAAACCATGTTAAGAATTATATTAAGAGCCGGGCGGTGGTGGCACAGACCTTTAATCCCAGCACTCGGGAGGCAGAGGCAGGTGGATCTCTGTGAGTTCGAGGCCAGCCTGGTCTACAAGAGCTGGTTCCAGGACAGGAACCAAAAGCTACGGAGAAACCCTGTCTCGAAAAATCCAAAAATCCAAAAAAAAAAAAAAAGAAGAATTATATTAAAAAATAAAACAGAAGAAAGTGATTACATCATGTGTCATATATTAACAAAAATTCAGTAGTTCCAAGAGAAAAAAAATGCATGATATACAAGGCACACATGATTTGTGGATTTTATTTTACTTCAGCTTAGTTTGCAATGGCGTCAATTGCAAATCGTCATCAAGTCCTAGCTTGGGCCAGCAATAGTGCTATTACTCTACTTGCCTGACTCTTAAGAAATGTATATTCTCTTGGTTATTTTTCTTCCACAAGAGTTAACATAAAATCCTCTTCTCTGAATTCTAATATACTTGAATATTGATTCATTATATTTTATTTGGGGAATACACTGAATTGTTTCTTCTTACAGAGTAGATACTATTTCAGCTAAGGCAGGAACAAAAAAAATCTACCAGGAGATACCAAGTATTTAATGCTATTTCATCCAAACATACTTGGTCATTATTAAAGCCAGTTAGATGGCTTTTAAAAGTAGCCAGTTTTTATTATGATTGGTAGTTTCCTATGCCTTTAACAGCATCTAACAAACTATACTTGGGTGGTGTGCAGCAATGACAAATGCAGAGAATTATCTTCTATGATTTCTTAGTAATGCAATATGATTCAGTCACATACTCTCTTTTTAGAACATGTTTTATTGAATTCCATTTTATAAATAAAAATGATAAATGCTCTCGATTTTCACTAACTATAAACAACCCTAACATCAGTAATATTCAAATGCTTATTTTATATAATGAAATAAATACGGTCTTGCAGGAAAAAATATACTGACAAACACATATATTCTTTGTTAAAAGAAGTATTAAGTCACTAAATAACCGATCTTTCAAATTCGTGAAGATGAGGAGCAGGGAAAGGCATCTTTAAAAGCCTATAACTTGCTCATCATCACTAGGTGGCCACTTTGCAAGCTGTTTAAAAATCTTGTTTCCAAGTTTGGTGAGGAAAAAAGAGTACTTAGGCGTATGTGTCTAAATTTTATGATTGTAACAAAAACTTGGATAAAGCAACTCAAAGAAAGATAAATATATCTGGGCTTATGGTGTCTTTTTTATTTAAATAACATTTTTTTTCATTTATTTTACGTAACAACCAATTTCCCCTCTTTCCTCTCCTTCCATCCCCTTCCCTTCCCCATCTACTGTCCTCCTCATCGAATCATTCTTTATCTTCATTCAGAAAGAAACAGGTCTCCCATGGGCATGTTTAATGTTGATACAGGACGGTGCTGCTCCCCTTAAGTCGGGCAGCGGGAGTCAAGTAATCCAGCATGGGGAACAGGCTAACAAAAGCTAGCAAAACACCAGCGAGAGCACTTGCTCTCAGCATTACTTGTCTAAGCAGCACAAATCCATGGTGAACACGATCTATTATTTCTCAGTCATGGTGAGGCAAAGCATCTTGGTGGAAGGGAGGAAAAGCACAAACTACCCATTCAGTGAATGCAAGCAAATATGGGGACTGAAAGAACAATTGAAAGGAGAGAAGACATAATAAGTACTTAAGGTTATATAATGAGTATTCTCCTTTCTTTAATTAAGCCACAGTCGAAACAATCACTCAAGTCCGGATCATCATCATTTATGCCCTGGCAATGCTTAAACATTCATGGGCAGTCTGTTTATGGCAGTTCTCCAGTTGTTTCTATCCTGGGCACTTCTATATCCTTGTCTTATTGTCATTCCAAAGGTCCTATAGCCTTCCTTTATGCTGTCTATTCAGAGGTTTTTGGGTTTTCCTCTTCTCGTTATTCCATGCACTCCTGTAAGCAGTGCTGTCTTCAGGTATCTGCCATCATTCATTCTTATAACATGGCTAAATTATTTCAAGCAATGTTGTAGTAGCCTGTAGTTTTCTTCCTTCTTTAGATGGAGATGTTTCTTAATGTCATTGTTGCATAACCTTCATGTGACACTTAGACT
This sequence comes from Microtus pennsylvanicus, assembly GCF_037038515.1. Taxonomy (NCBI): domain Eukaryota; kingdom Metazoa; phylum Chordata; class Mammalia; order Rodentia; family Cricetidae; genus Microtus; species Microtus pennsylvanicus. The sequence continues at coordinate 99,824,755 of NC_134584.1, forward strand.
CTCCAGAGACATGCCATCTCAAACACATTCAGCTGCTGTATTGAGGAATCTTTTATTGTCCAGGTTTCAGAATTGTAAAGAACACATGTGTCTCGTACAGTTGTAATTTAGTTGTTGTCATGATGTCTCGGACCATATCTTTCCTAGTACCTAGAATGTAGCCCTTGCTATCCCCATCAGCCTCTTGATGTCTGAAATAGTTTCCTCCTTTTAACTGAGGTTTCCTCTGTCTAGCCATAATAATTCAATCAAATTATGTTTTCATCCCTGTAATTTATCCATTATTAAGGTCTGAGTTAAAGCTTCACTCCAGTCCCTGGCATCCACAGATCCAGAGTATCAGGAATGTTTGGGTGGAAGTTCCATCCCAAGACCCCTCCCCTGGGAGTTGCCTCAATCCAGACTAATCCTCCAAGAAAGCCTGCCAAACATGACCCCTCCCCAGAGATGCTCAAGGCCGCTCCCACAGGGTCTTTAAACTGCTCCTCAGAGAACAAACATATGGTTTTCCAGTCTTCCTTCCCCATGTCCACTCTTGGGGCTGAAAGACCAGCCAGGAGCATTGGTATCCATTAAACCTGAGTTTTTCTAATTTATTTTAATTTGGTCTGATTTGAATTATTGCATCAGTGGAGAGATTTATCGGGCCACTAAAACTTTTCTTCTGGAGGTCCCACCAGTTTTTACCACTGGCCTAGGGTCACATGTTGGGAAAACACTCTTGTCCCCCACACCTGCTCTCTGTAAGGCTAAGATTGGCTTTGTCTGGTTAAGTTCTGAGTTCCAAGTCATTGCATTACAGGTCCAGGACCTCATACAAATTTTGGGCTGTCCTGTTAAAGACATGGCCACACCAGGCGTCTGACCTGCCTTGTTCTGGGGAACAAAGGCCTGCCTTGTCCCTGTGGGGTTTCTTTATCAGGAAATGTCCTGTTAAGGATTTTTTCACACCCCTCAGTTTTTGACTCAACGTCTACCACAGTGAACGCATTGTGCCAGGCTTTGAGTCCTGAGTCCTGGAGTGGACTTAAAAAAGGAACCTGATTCAAGAACTGATCTTCAAACACCTTTGGGCTGCCTTTTATAAAATTTCTTGAATCGGGGCTATCGGACATCTTATGTCCCTTAACGACTAAAAAAATTTTTGCTGACATAAAACAAGTCCCCCATATGCCCATAGTTTCTGGAAGCTGTGCTCCCACTTCTGTTCCCCCTCCCTAATGGCCCTCCCATCTTCTCTAGCTGTTTATTGTTTTGTCTGAATTCCTGGCACGCAGTCTGGCCCTGCTGGAATTCTCTCTACGACAAATCCATTCCCCGTTCTTCTACTCTGAAGCTACATAGGTGTGCCTTCCTTATGGTTCTGTTCTCCCGCACAGCATCTCCTACCTGGCTTTTAATGGGATCCCCTATTTACTCGCCTGGCTTCCTCAGCCTACTCCAAATTTTTTATGTTGGTCAGCTGACACAGGAATGTTTGGGTGGAAGTTACATCCCAAACCCCATTCCCTGGGCGTTGCCTCAGTCCAGACTTCATCCCCGAGAAAGCCCACTAACCCTCAGACAACAAACACATGGTCTTCCTTTCCCATCTTCTCTCTGAGAGGCTGGAAGGCCACCTCAGAATGCTGGGATCCATTAAAGTTGGGCTTTCTCTAATTTTGTTTTATTTGGTATGATTTTGATTATTGCATCGGGGGAGAGGTTTATTGCGTCACAAAAACTTTTCACTGAGTTGTGAGGATCCAGCCAATTTCCAAAAACCTATCAGATGAAAAAAAAAAGCACAAACAAACGAAGAAACAAAAATAACTGGCTTCCAAATTATGCTTCCACAAGCAAAATGGAATGGCCAAATTGTGATTATAACTCCAAAATTTCTACACTAAATAAACTTTGTGGAAGCAGAAATTAGATTGTACTTACTAAAACCCTCATAGGGTAAATTGTGTTTATGTTGGTGAACATTTTGAACAAACAGGAGAGAGACGGAAGAGGAGGTCCCATAACATATTCAGCAGAGTTGCGAGCACTAACTCAGCCTAAAGGAGGAGTTGCTGTTTCAGTCTCCATCAGTCAGCATGCTTCCCAAGGCCAGGAACAAAGCCAGACTTACACCTGAAGTGAAGATCATTAGCAACACCGCAGCTTCCATCCCAAGTCCTCCATGTAGCACCTGTGAAGGCTTCGGCACTGGTGACAATCTGTGTTTCCAAGGTGTCTGTTCGCCTTCCAAGTGGACATGTGGTTACACACCTGTCAATGTTCTAAGGCCCTTGAGAAAAACTTCTTTCTTCAAAATAGGGCATACTCATGGCATTCACATGGCAGTGCCTGCGTCAAAGGACGTGCTCTGCTGTTCTAGGAGGGTGGCCTTAAATAGCAGAGGAAACTTGTCTTGGTGAATGCAGATTTGATAGTGTTGTAGGCTTTAGAGATATCTAATGACTGAAAAGAAAAGAAATCCATTGAAACAAAATCCCCATGTGTAAATCAACTTGTTATCAGAGTAATTGTTATAAGACATCCTTTTCAATTATTTATCTTAATTAAATTAATTTTTGTGTTTCAATGCACTTACTAGCAGAGTAATTATTACAAGATAGCATCTGTATTGCAAGAATCACTCTTTTTTAATGTTAGGAAAGATGGAACAAGATGTTTTCATCAGCACCTGGGCGATCGATTCTTGACACTGGGGGCCATCATGGCCATTCATATCTCAGTATTGTCATTTGTTCAACTCCTGTTCTCAACTCTTCAATTTATTCTACTCTTAATCTTTACAAGAATCTCTCATCGTCTGTCTCTGCCTTTCCACCCTTCCCGTCATATCTTTTTTCCCTCTTCTTCATAATCCCATAGCACATGTTACAAAGAAGAATTCAGTATTTCAAAGCCGTTGTTCTATTTATTCAAAAATTGGAGAGCTGAATTTTCTTTTTGCACAATAGGTTGAAATCTTTGGAATCAGGAGGTCATGCGGCCACCAATTTTAGTAAAGACTCCACAAATTACACTTGGCATTCCAGTATCGTAATGGAAAAGGCATTTGCACTATGTTTTTAGAGAGTTTATTTTAATAATGAGTAGAAGAGGAAAGAAGTGGTGCCATTGACTGCTAGGTACCTCTCAGAGCCCTCCACAGTACTTTTGTTGATTTGTTAAAGTCAGAAAGTTATTCTGGAAAATAAATAGTGAAGTTAATCAGGAAGATGACACACCAGAAGTATTGCAATGCTATTTTCGTAAGAACAAAGAACACAATTCTAAACAAAAATCCTCACTTTGGAAATACAGCAAGGGAAACAAGGAACTTTTGTAAGGATCTATTTTGTTCTGTTTGTACACACAACTCAAGAGATATTTGTGACTTCATAGCTCTAAATATTAAAGAGTTGAGATTCTTTTTTTCTAATTTTTGTTAATTTCTTTATATCACATTTTACACACCAATCCCACTCCTCAGAGAGGAGTCATATGAAGTCATCAAAGTCTAGCACATTGCTCTGAGGCAGGACAAAGAGATTCTTATATCTAGGATGTACATGAGTATTCTCACATCATTTCATCTTTCTGAAAGTAAATCATGCACTACCTTAATTCCAGTGCCAAGTCACGTGGGCATCAACAATTAGAAATTCTGTTTAGTATAAATGTAACTTTGCTTATTTCTCTTTGCTCTAACATAATAGCATGAAAAAGAGAATAGCATTCTATATTTTTAGTGTAAGTACCAAGATATCAGATTTTATTTATTCTTGCCTTGCCTATGAGTTGTTCTTATGATTTACTTTGAATGTGGAAGAGACTATATTGCTTGACTTTCAAAGATAAATCTCACAATTGGGATGTTTTCTCTACATGAACACCATTTTATGAATAAGATTAAGGAAAAAAAAAAAACATGTAGAGACAAGAACACTGTAATCTCTACCATTCTGACTATCCCAGTTGATATCCAAATCTTGTTACCCACGCCATCTTAGAGTGCCCTGCTCCAGTCAAGAAATGAACTGATTGAATGAACACCTATTAGGACAGCAATTTCCCAATCTCTTTTCAGTTTGTGTGGATATGGAGCTTCTCATAGTTTTGATACATTCAATATTGACTTAACACACGGAGGGGGGAGGACCTAGGACTTACCACAGGGCAGGGAACCCTGACTGCTCTTTGGACTGGAGAGGGAGGGAGAGAGGAGTGGGGGGAGGGGGAGAAGGGTGGGAGGAAGGGGAGAAGAGTGGGAGGAGGGGGAGAAGAGTGGGAAAAAATTAGCTTATTAATAAACAAAGTATCTTAAAATGAGAACAAGGTTGACAGTATCTGTAAAAGGCACGTTGAAGATGAAAATGTTTTTCCTTTCTGATTTTATAAGTCTCTTCCTTAGCAGTTAGAGAAGAAATAAGGTTCATACTCCCAAATGAAACTTGGGACAGGTTTTTGACAGAAAGGCTTTCATTAAAAAGTAAATGTACAATTATGTCGAGCATGCATATTCATTTTCTTGCCATACCATAAATGTACATAGTTATGTTCTAACTATATAAATATAGGTTGTTTTGACAGATGTGACACTTATATATACATATATATCTATTCCTATCAGTGTTTTAAACACTGTCTTGGTATCCACCTATTGGTTGATGTTCATTATATTTTAGTCTTACCATACCCTAAGAACAAACGCATCTCATTTTTAAAATAAGCAAACCATTTTGCTTTCTTGTTAACCTCTGACAGTGCAAAGTAAAATTATTCATTCAGTACACACTCCATGATTATTTATGAGATGCTAAGTAGATGTGTGATGTGCTAATTATTAAGAAAATGTACGTTTGGAACTTTTCCAGGTGTCTCTTTAATTCCTTCTTTTCCCCAGGTGTAGTTGTTCTCCCTCTGAAAGAACTCCAGTGTTTTAGACCGTGTCTGCCCTGTAGTGAAAGAAATTTGAGAATAAAACTCAAGACAGAAGAGGTTGATCAATTCTATAATTCCAGAACTCAGATGGCACAGGCAGAAGAACTGATGTACATTGAAGGCCAACTTTATTTACACAGGGAGATTCTTCCTCAAAACCAAAAATCTATTGCAGATGCTAACTGAGAAAATACTACAAATAAAATAATAAGAATAAAATAATGCCATTAATTTTAATGTCATGCCACAAAAATGCCCAACACTTTTTGAGGAAAAAAATAATTTAAAACCAAGAATTAACTATGGACACCACCTAGTGTAAAGTGTAAACAGCTTGATTTCAACGATGGAAGAAATAAGAAGGAAAAATTTCAAAAAGGAGAGAAAAATGATACATCAAAATAGTAATCTGAGTATAGTAACTAATTTCTTATTTTTTTGGATGTATTTCAAAATTTTTGAGGAAAGGGACACTTTCAATTAAAATATGCCACTAGTCTATGAATTGAGGGACATATATATAAAGATTTGTTTTTAGACGTGCTGATATTTTAAGTTTATTAATTTATTTATTTTGCCTGCATATATGGCTCTGTCAGTGTGACAGATCCTCTGGAGTTGAACTGTCTTGTGGGTGCTGGGAATTGAACCTAGGTCTTCTTATTTATTTATTTATTTAAGATTTCTGTCTCTTCCCCGCCACCGCCTCCCATTTCCCTTCCCCTCCCTCAACCAAGTCCCCCTCCCTCGTCAGCCCAAAGAGCAATCAGCAATCAGGGTTCCCTGCACTGTGGGAAGTCCAAGGACCACCCACCTCCATCCAGGTCTAGTAAGGTGAGCATCCAAACTGCCTAGGCTCCCACAAAGCCAGTACGTGCAGTAGGATCAAAAACCCAATGCCATTGTTCTTGAGTTCTCAGTAGTCCTCATTGTCCGCTATGTTCAGCGAGTCCGGTTTTATCCCAGGCTTTTTCAGACCCAGGCCAGCTGGCCTTGGTGAGTTCCCAGTAGAACATCCCCATTGTCTCAGTGTGTGGGTGCACCCCTCGCGGTCCTGAGTTCCTTGCTCGTGCTCTCTCTCCTTCTGCTCCTGATTTGGACCTTAAGATTTCTGTCAGGTGCTCCAATGTGGGTCTCTGTCTCTGTCTCCTTTCATTGCCTGATGAAGGTTAATATTCAGGAGGATGCCTATATGTTTTTCTTTGGGTTCTCTTTCTTATTTAGCTTCTCTAGGATCACTAATTATAGGCTCAATGTCCTTTATTTATGGGTAGAAACCAAATATGAGTGAGTACATCCCATGTTCCTCTTTTTGGGTGTGGCTTACCTCACTCAGGATAGGTCTTCTGTAAGAGCAGCTGGTGCTCTTAACCACTGAGCCATTTCTCCAGCCTCTTAAGACAAGACATTTTATTTCTTTGTTAAATTCCAAGTAAAGAATTGTTTCCTCGTGGGTCTTGCATTTGTTATAATATGGAACGGAGGCATGGTAATAAAGGTTTTCTTCTTTGAATACTGATTTCTTTGGACCAATTTTAGCTACCTTTTGTGAAGTGTCCTCCATCAATGTATAGGTTAATTTTTTTGTAACTATATGGATGTCCACTTGTTCATAGTCCATTTGCTCAAATTACTGATTGTTCCATCCCAAGGTCTATGAAGATTTGTTGCAGGTCATTGGTTCTTTATCTCTGTTTTTAGGATCTAAGCTCTTGCTTAGTGTATATTTTAACTAGTATTATACTTTCTTGATTACCATAATTTTGGTGATCACTATTACTTTATATTTCTTGCTGTGTCTTTATAGTGATCTTCAACTCAGGTTGTGTCTGTACCCAACTTTCTTGAAGGCCCTGAGACCACAGACCCCATACTGTCTTTTGCTTCTGCTGTATCTTTACATGTTACTGTTGTTACCCTTCTCTGGTATTTGGCATGGTGTGAACGAGTACCTGTAATGTAAAGTGTTTATCTCCTGGAAATATCTGGATATCCTGTTCTAGTGGGAATTTTTACTTATGGATTACTATGAAAATGACTTCTTCCCTAAACTATACCATCTGATTGATAATAAGACTATTTGCTTAATTAATTCATAAGATGAATTAAAATAAATAAAAGAAAGTGTGTTACCACAGCTAGGGCCTATGATCTCGCCTTGATTCTGATCTGTGTGTGAGAGTTTTGAGTTTCTTATCACTGAATAAAGTGTTAACTATAGATAATTTGTATGGTTTCCTTATCAGTTTGGAAAAGTTCTTCTTGATCACTAGTTTATTGAGAGGATTTACCTTTCACCTGTTAATAATATGATAAGTTTGTTATTCATCTGTGTCTCTTGATGTGAACATTAGTTGTGTATACGCATACATAGATGTGTATATTAGTTAGAATTTTATAACATTTTTTAATTTTATTAAAGCTAAAAATTTTAAATTCATTACTCCTTTTTAAAATAACATGTATCTACTATGTATTTTTAAAATATTTAATTGATATAGAACGCTACCCTTTCCCCCACCTTTCTTCTCTCCAGTCCCTGTGAGCTACTCTCCTTTAAAGTCACATCATGCCCTCACCTAGTTGAGAACTACCCATTTGATTCTCATTGTTAATACCGATTATTTTTTATATGTTCAGAGACAGATGGCTTAGAGGTTAAATCACTGACTTCTCTTCCAGAGGACCTGTGTGTTCAATCTGGTACCCAAATAGAGCCTCACAGCTATCTTCAAAGTCAGTCCTAAGAGGTCTGATTTCCCCTTCTGTCCTTCATTGTCACCAAGCATGGACATAGTACAGAGACATACTTGTAGATAAGTTATCCATACAAACACAAAAAAGTAAAAGTAAATGATGTGTTTAGGAAATTATTTAGGGTCCCAGTGAATGTATAGGGTTAAATAAAGATTAAAGCCAAATGATTACCAATATACATTTTAATTGACCTTTAAAGCAATAGAGGATTTGAAATAAAAATTTTAAACATGTTTACATATATCAAGTTTCAGTAAAATTAGATTTGTTTAGTTTTACAAGAAAATATCGGTTGCCCTAGGTTACTGATATGGTATAGTGATTATAAGAGAGTAAAGGTCACAGTGAGACTGAACCTGAGACATTGAAAGTAAGATCATGGATATCTATGGCTCAGAGGTCAGGCTACAAGACTGATCCCATATAGTCTGGGAATATTCCAAAAACTTCTACTTAACTGATTTGACAAACAATTTCAATAATCTATTACATGCTAAAGTTGACTGGCAACTTTGATATACTATGAAACCATGTAGACCACATAGCTGTCTAGCAAAATGTTTCCGGGTTTAACAGAAAAATCTATCATAGAAAACACTAAAAAGACCCATATTTTTCTTAGAACAGTAGCAAATTGCAATCAGGGACAGTCTTTTGTTGTTTCTTTTGCTATATTAATAGGCTTATGCTAAATTTCTCATTTATTTTGCCTGGTGAAGTTCTCAGTGTGCTTCGTCACTGCCTTCTGATCAATATCTAAGCTTATTTGGAAATAAGAATAACTGTTGGTTATATCTGAGAGTACATGGGCTCACTATGGGTGGTACCTGGGAAGAGAGTAATTTATAAAATAATCACTCAACTTTTAATACATGAAATCTATCTTAGATACTGTAAATAGTTTAAAACAGGAAAGTACTAGAAGTACAATCTATTAGATTAGAAAATGTGTTTGTGAGGGTGATTATTTGAAGATGTTCAGGCACTTAAGATGATATCTATAGGGTACTTTGACACGCGCAGTTGTTATGGGATTTGCAAAGAAATTGATACACAATTGGAAACAGAGCAGATAATATTTGTGTAGATGCTTACATCTCAGCCAGAAACATTCTATAAAACAGGATTCTTCTAAAGACTTACTCTCCCTGCCAGAATATATTTTTTCTAGAGAGCACTTCCCAGTTAAGGGATTGGAGAAATTGGCGATTAAACACCCAACTTCACTTTTCCATGCCATCCCATTCCATTAAGTATCTCAAACAGCATCGATGGGCCTGTACGCATAGTAATAATTGTTGTTGCATTCACACATCACACATTGCTGTATTATCCTTCCTGTCTTCTCATTACTTTACACTCCATCACCAGTATTACTTGACATCATTTCTCAAACAGACTGCTTGAATCCAAGCGTTTCTCTTCTTGTCTGATTAAGGAAGAGTTCAAATAAAGAGATTGGTTATGAGTGTTAGCTGCCATGATTGCTTCTTAGAGTACTGTTAATTTCTTTTGAAGTATATTCTATATAAATTATCTAGCAAGAATACGCCCTGTATAAAGCCCTTGTATTTTTTCCGTCACCTAAGTAAGACTCATGGAGAGTCAATAATTTATTCATTTCTAAGTGTTTTAGATACTACAGATTATTGTTTTCATTGTCTGTTGGGGTTCACATTAGGTTTATAGGCAAATTACTTATGTTTGTTTATATGTGATGGATTCTTATTTTTCTGCTAAATGTTTCTTTATGTATTTCTTTTTATTTTTCTTTACCTGAAATTGCATAAATGGAGAGAATGGATTCTGTGTAAAGATTACTGGTATTTTAATCATACCATAATATGATTTTAATTTTCCTGACCAAGTGAACATAAAAATATCCTTTCCTACTTAATGTTATTGGCATCTAATGTATTTTTATCATAGTTCCCCTCCCAAAGTCCTCAAAGTCTTTCAAAGAAAGAAAAGAAAATCAAATTAAACAAACAAAAAATAAAAAAATTAGAGAAACAAAACATAATGCCCCCACACAAAATATAGAGTCTCTTTTGTATTGATCATCTGTTTCTAGACATGAGGCCTGCCCTGGAGTGTGGTCGATATACCTAGTGATGTTACATTGAAGAAAACGGTTCCTTCCTTTCCAAGCAGTTTCTGTTACAAATAGATTCCTGATTATGGGTGGGACTTTATGTCCATTTTACTTTCTAGGTGATGGGATTTTGTCAGGTTTGAAATTCTATATGCCTTTTATATACTGTCCCATCCATAATCTCCATTAGTCTAGCGTATATTGGTCTTGTTGTGTCTGGAAGACACTGTTTTCTTGAACTTGTGCACCACCTCTGCCTCTTATAATCATTTTCCTCCCACTAAATAGTGTTCAAGAGCCTGGAATATGCATGCATTGCACATTCGAGCATGATGTGGAATCTTCAACGATAACACACACACAGAGACAGAGACAGAGAGAGAGAGAGAGAGAGAGAGAGAGAGAGAGAGAGAGAGAGAGAGAGAAAAGAGAGAATGGAATTACCTAACATTGGACAGTAAAACCCTAACTAGATACCACATCCTAACAAATAAAAAGTCCTGTCTTAGGAATAGGTTATTTATTTTGAAGTTAGTAATCAATGTGTTCATAAGGATTCTTAACTATTACAGGCTATTACTCTTCTTTTTTGTTTATTTTCTGTGGTTGGTGGCAAACAGGTATATTTCATTTTACCAAATCTCCATTTGATGTTGTTGTTTCTTGTCCAGAAATAACACTTTAAGAGCCACTACCCCAATGTAAACTTTGCACTTTTAGATTGATGTTACTAATACAGAAATTCTAATTGTAATTGCAATTGCTTGAAATACTTAGATTATTTCAAACTCCCGTTAATTGTGTCTTCAAGATTTTGAAAGTGCTAAGCCCCCTTTTATCTAGGTTTTTAGTTTGGTCCATGAAATATTCTTATGGTCTATAGCTATCAAACCACCAACTACATTGAGAATGTCCTGGTTTATTTAAAATATGGTTAAACATCGTGCCAAAATTATCGTGATTTTTATTTTGCATGTGATATGGCCAGTAAAGATTGCAAGAAGATAAAGCTTGCCTTCAGACAGACCATATGCTCTTACTGATGTTGCCTGAATGTAGCATATTATCCAATTTAGCAAGAACAAACTACTATTTAACATTGCACTTGTTTCAACAAAAGCCCTGGGGATTTGCTTCTCTAGGAGCATGCTGGATGACAATTAGGAGGTGAAAAAGTGTCTTTTATATTTATGATAACAAATGGTTTTGTTTGCATCTGTATTTCTAACATCTTGAGAAATACCCAGCCAGTAAAAGGTGCACAAAACCATTTGCTAAGCAAACCATTGAAGGGATGCTGTGCTTTGTCTCTCATGTTTGCAAATTCCATAGTCTACTCAAACACTATAACAAAATGAGATTTCATTTTACTCTCGCTAAGTGTTGCTGTAAGAAAGGGGTTTGCTGAAGGTCTTATGGCAGACTTCTCTTTTACAGTTTTCTAGAAACACAGAAGATTATATAAAATACATGCAAAGATTTCTGTCTCCATACTTCTGGCATCATAACTAGAGAATCATAAAAATAATGGAATTTAGAATCAATCTCAAATATTTTGCTAAATATTTTGAATTTCTGATGACTTGAGACAGTGGTATGACTTCTATAATTTTTCTTCTGCATTTTAGTTATCGTTTCTTAGCAAAATGAACATTAGAGTTAGAAAATAAAAGAGCCACATTAAATGTATTTTTTAAATCAAGTTTAAAGGTATTCTGTTCTCTTAAGAATCTTGTAAGGAAGATGGCTTTATTTCTACTGTATTGAGAATAAAAATTAAGCTTAGAGAATTACATAGTTGTTCATGGTTAGGTGGTTATGACATAGATTTAGATGGAAAGAAAGAAACACAAAAGAACTCTTTCTCTTACCTACATATTGAATACTATTAGTAAACACTTTACGTAATTATACATGATGTCTATAAAACCAGTTAGGTGAAATATAAATAAATTTCCAATTTCATCCACCCTCTTTAGATTATTCTCTGACTAGAGATAATTGTTTAAAAGTGGGCAACAGTATTTGTAAACATCACCAGAGATGAGTACTGCATTAAGAAGAAGAAATAAGAAGATTTATAAAATGTATTTAAATAAAATAATAGAAAGGACTAGTCTACAGAACAACCAGTCTTTTTTATAATAAAATAAAGGGCAGGGGAAAGGCAGAAGCCTACTGCAAATGAAACCCCCTAGAATCTAGAAGGGTGACCCTAGGGAAGACTTAGTAATGGGGGATAAGGAGCCTGAAGCAGCCATCCTTTGTACCAAGGAAAGGCTTCCAGTGAAGGGACTGGGGACACCTACCTCACCACTAAACCTTCAACCTACAAATTGTGGTGCCTGCCAGATGTGCTGGGGTAATGATGCAGAGAACATGTGGAAGTGGCCAATCAATGATTGGTACAGCATGAGACCCATGCTATAGGAGAGAGTCCACTCCTGACATTACCTGGTGAGCCAGAAACCAGACACAGACTAGCTTAGAAACCTAAGATAGAACCGCACATGACTGGTGAAAAAAAAAAAAAAAACAAAAAACAAAAAACAAAGTCAATGGAATGATTTCTAATGTCTTGCTGTTTTACTTGTAGATGGGAACCTAGCCTAATCATCATCAGAGAGACTTAATCCAGCAAGTGATAGGAGCAGATAAAAGACTCACAGTCAAACAACAGATGGAGCACAGGGAATTCTGCAGAAGAGGAGGAGGAAGAATTAAGGAGCCAGAGAGCTCAAGGACACCACAAGAACACTGTCCACAGAATCAACTATACAGGCTCACAGAGACTAGACTGGCAAACAGAGAACCAGTATAAGTCTGACTAGGCCTTCTCTATATGCACTACAGCTGTGTATCTTGGCGTTCATGTGGGACGTCATAGTGGAAGGGGGATCTGTCTTTGATTACTTTGCCTGCTTTTGGGATCTTTTCCTCCTACTGAATTGTTTCACCCTACTTTAATATGATGGTATGTTCCTGGTTTTAGTGTAATTTGCTATGCTATGTTTGGTTGATCCCCCTGGGAGGACTGTTTTTTTCTGAAGAGAAATGGAGGAGGAGTGGTTATGAGGGAGAAGGTATGTGTGTTTGGGCTGCCTTCAAGAAATGGAGGGAGGTAAAATTGTGGTCAGGATGTAATATATGAGAGAAGAACAAATAAAAGGGGAAAAGAGGCAGAAATGAAACAAGAAGTGTAAGATGACAAAAGAGGGAAATAAAATTAAATATCTTGCAAAATGTCATGATGTGCTCTGTAAATTATACGTAATTACATGTGTATTATTATTATTATTGTGTATGGCAAATCATTCCGAATTGAAAAATTATTAGTAGAATCAATGATCATAAGGTACATAATAAAGAATATATATGGAGCCCAACACAAAGAGATAAGAAATTTATTATTATTATTAATATTAATATTATTATTATTTGGTTTTTTTGAGACAGGGTTTCTCTGTAGCTTGGAACCTGTTCTGGAAATAACTCTTGTAAACTAGGCTGGCCCCCCAGTACTGGGATTAAAGGCATGCACCACCACTGCCCACCTAAAAATTATTTTTAAAAGAGGCCTTTTGGTGCAATTGAACACTAATGGAAAATTTCAGATTGATTTATGGGATAATTTAGAAATTGAAAATAGGTGGAAATATGTAGAACCAAGATTTAAATTTGTGATTTTATTAATGAGGGAATATATTGGTTTTAAATTCAGAGTTTTAAGTGATTACCATGAAAAATAAATACAACCCAAATATAACATGCAGTTGTTCTAACATATACATATGCTATAGAATATTATTTTAGCTGGACATAATGTGTTATATTTTTTCATACTGTAGAATATTGGGTTAAGTTTGTGAAGGTAAAGGTGTGTTACATTTGTTCCTATTGTATTTGTTTAATAATTAAAAGATGTGTTACATTTTACCCTGACTGCATAAAGCACCTGATTGGTCTAATAAAAATTTCAATGGACAATTGTTATGCAGAACAGCCTTGGTGGGGCTGACAGACAGACAGAATGAAAAAAAGAGGAGTGAGAACCAAAAAGAAAGAGAGTGAGATGCCTGGGGCCAGCAGACACAGAGGAAGACATACAAAAAGAAGGAAGGTTAAAAAGTTCCAAGGCAAACCATAGATGAAGAGAAAAGGGCTAATTTAAGTTAAAGAAAAAAAAAATCTAGACAGAAATGAGCATAAGGCAAGGGCGTTCATTCATAACTAATAAGTCTCTGTATCATAATTTGGGAGCTGGTTGGTAGTATATATACTTGAAAATATTTTTTTTTTTTCTGTTAAACTTATTGATTTCTTTTTTTTTTTTTTTTTTTTTTATTTATTAAGGATTTCTGCCTCCTCCCCGCAACCGCCTCCCATTTCCCTCCCCCTCCCCCGATCAAGTCACCCTCCCTAATCTGCTCGAAGAGCAATACTGAGAACTCAAGAACAATCGCAGAGGGTTTTTGATCCTACTGCACGTACTGGCTTTGGGGGAGCCTAGGCAGTTTGGATGCTCACCTTAGGAGACCTGGATAGAGGTGGGCAGTCCTTGGGCTTCCCACAGGTCAGGGAACCCTGAAAATATTTTTTGATTCAATAAATTCTACTGATGAATTCTTTCTCCCAGATTTTTCCAGATTCCTAGATCCTATAACTAGCTAACTAGCTACAAACTTAACTTCATTCCTTTATTTTCTCTCTCTTTGGAAACAAAACAGTCAAAAAATCAAACAAGGCAGAATAAAAATAATAAAAAGCATACATACAAAAACATCATAAAAACACCAATTGAAAAATATACAAGTAAAAAAACATAAAAACCACACATGTTCAAACAAAGCAACCTGAAACAAAAAGTCTACAAATTTATCACTGAGAGATTACTTGGGTTCTCTGTCTACTTGTAAGCATGAATATTACCTTTGATTGGTCAAAAACCTAAGACTAGATAGGTCATGGAGCTACAGTAAAATCAAATTGCATTGTTCTACTACCAAAGAAACATAACAAAATGGCTTGTAATGACATTCTGCTGTAACAAAGATCACTGCCTTGCTTAGGCATCATCACAGAAACAACGTCTTTCAGTAGATGAGAGCTATACAGAGACCCACAATTGGACAATCTGCAGAAAATGAGAGATTTTTAATTCTCGGCCCTAAATGAGATGTCTTCATCAAATGCCTCCCCTCGGGGTTCAGGAAGCTATGTGAGAGAACAGGCAGAAAGATTGCTAGAGCCGAAGGGGATAGATGACTCAGAGCTAACACAGTTGTTACTGAAAGTAGATTAGAAAAAACACGTTAAAATTTACAAAAAAGCAGTCAGGGTTCCCTGCCCTGTGGTAAGTCCTAGAGGGGGAGACAAGTGGGGGGAAGGGGAGAGGGGTGGGAGGAGGGGGAGAAGAGTGGGAGGAGGGGGAGAAGAGTGGGAGGAGGGGGAGAAGAGTGGGAGGAGGGAAAGGGGAGGCTGGGAGGAGGTGGAAATTTGGTTTTTTTTTCTTTATTCTTCTTTTATCAATAAAAAAAAAGAAATTACTTCAAACCAATTAAATTATTAAAATGCAAAAAAAATTTACAAAAAAATATAGTAAAGTCTCTTCAGAATGAAATTAAATTCACTGATAACAGACTTTTCATTCATAACAGAAAATTACAGAAGATAATGGCAGTCCTTTAGAGATCTGGAAAAGGAGACACATTGGCTAGTTTGTTTTGCCTTTCATTAGAAAAGTTAAGTCATATTTTTTGAGGTATGTAAAAGTGATCCATGCAGAAATCCTGAGTAAGACATACTTTAAAATACACAATAAACTACTGAATTAACAGAAATTCAGGAGAAATTAAGAGAAAATAAGATAAAAGGAAAACTAAACATTGCCGAATGGAGTAAGTTTCAGGGTGAGACTACTTTTTTCTTTACCAGGACCCCATAGCTGGCAAGATAATATTTAATAGAAGAAGGAATTATGATGGCTTAGGGTCCAAAGTGAAACAGTCCTTCACAGGAGAAAAGTTTGGCAGCAGGAGCCGGGCTGCTCACATACAAAATAATTAGGAACCAGAAAGTGTACTGAAATTAGGGAACAGCTATGAACCCACAAGCTTAATCTCTCACCCTCAACAACATACTTCTTTGAGTGAGGCTTGATCTTTTAGACCTTTACAACTTTCTTAAACGGTTCTACCAGATGGGGACCAAATGTTTGTACACAACAGGCTATGGGCAACATTTCACATCAAACTACCTTTTTAAAGATTAAACAGGGTAAAGTTTCAAGGGAAAAAAAAAAAACAAATTAGTAATTTCCCACTAAAGCAAAATAACTGAAATGTCTGTCTTGTAGAAGTCAGAGTCAGAAATGATAAATGGCTAAGTTCATGGAAATGTGTTAATATTGGGTGTATTTCTTAAAATGTGATATGCACTGAAGAATAAGAATTCAAGGCAGATGTAGTAGTGTTCAATTGTAATCTTAAGTTTTTAGGAGCTTGAGACAAGAGCATCCCAGTGAGTTTGAGAACAGTGGGTACTACATATTATGACAGTATCTCAGAGAATAATTTCTTCTTTAAAAAATTGAGTTTTTTTTAATTTTTAAAGCGATCTTACTGTGCATACCAATACCTTCCCTCTACCTCCCATTTTTCCGCTCCCCTGACCTTCTCTCCACCCTACCCCATCCACTCCTTAGAGAGGGTAAGACCTTCCATGTGGAGTCAGCAAAGTCTGTCATATCACTTGAGGCAGTACCAAGACTCTCCACCTATATCTAAACTGAGCAAGGTATCCCTCTATAGGAAATGGGCTCCAAAGAGCCAATTCATGCACTAGGGATAAATACTGGCTCCATTGCTAGTTGCTCCACAAAGGCCCCACAAACTGACCAAAACACATGACTGGCACTCACAATCAGAGGGCCTAGTTCAGTCCTATGCAGTTTCCCCAGTTGTCAGTCCAGAGTCAGTGAGTTCTCACTAGCTCAGGTCAGCTGTCTTTGTGGGTTTCCCATCATGGTCTTGACCACTTTATCGTATTATTGTTCCTCCCTCTCTTCAACTGGACTCCTGGAGCTCAGCCCAGTCCTCAGCTGTGGATCTCTGCATTTGCTTTCATCAGTTACTGGATGAAGGTTCTATGGTGACATTTAGGATAATCATCAATGTGATTACAGGAGAAGGCCAGTTAAGCTATCCTCTCCAGTATTGCTTAGATTCTTAGTTGGGGTCATGCTTGTGGATTCCTGGGAATTTCCCTAGTGCTTGGTTTCTTGATAACCCCATAATGGTTTCCCCTCTCAAAATATCTCCTTCCTTTCTATCCGTCTCTGCCCTTCACCCAACTCAACCTTCCTGATCACTCATCTTTCCCTCCCAGCTCCCCCTTTTCCTTCCCCACTCCCCAATCACCTTTCCCCTGTACCTGCACTGCCAATGTACTAAGGACATCTTGTCTACTTTTCCTTTTTAGAGGGATCCCTACAGAATGGGAGAAAACTTCATCAATCCCACATCTGACAAAGGGCTGATCTCCAAAATATACAAAGAATTTAAGAAACTAGATAGCAAAATAACAAATAACTCAATTAAAAATAGAATGCAAATCTAAATAGAAAATTTTCAACAGAGGAATCTCAGATGGTTGAAAGACAATTAAGGAACTTCTCAATTTCTTTAGCCATAAGAAATATGCAAATCAAAACAACCGTGAACTACCATCTCAAACTCTGTCAGAATGGCTAAGATCAAAACACTAGTGAAAGCTTATTCTGGAGAGGATGGGGAGTTAGCAAACACTTCTTCGTTGCTGGTGGGAGTACAAACTGTGTACAGCCACTTTGGAAGTAACTATGGTGGTTTCTGAAAATTGGGAATAATTCCTCAAGATTCAGGAATACGGCTCTTGGGAATATACCCACAGGATAAACACTCATACTATAAGGACATTTGTTCAATGATGTTTATAGCAGCATTATTTGTAATAGCTAGAACATGGAAAAAATGAAACTTTTACAAAGAAGAAAAGATGTAATCTCAAATGATTAAAACTTTGAAATCAATATAGGAAAAACTAGGAGTTAAGGTGAAACATGATAAATCCCATTGTGCATGTAAAGTTCAAATACACAAGCAATTTTGTAACAAAATGGTACCGCTAATTTTATAATAAAATATTAGAATAGAATAGATGGGGCCCCCAATAAAAATTTACCATAGAATTCTAGAAATGAATAAATAAAAATAAAGTGATAAAGTGAAATGGTTACAGTTGTAAAATTTGCTCCAAGACTAGGCACTTCATTCTGTGTGTGCAAGTATGTTTGCATATCTGAGAGTACACATTTGTTGATGTGTGTGTTTGTGTCGCAGGTGTGTGTTTATTTATCTGTGACTCTATTGTGTGAACTCGTGTATGGTAGATGGAGTAGGTCAGAATTTCGGTTTGAATCTTCAGTATTTGTCTCCCCTGGGACTAGGACACAGCCTATAATTAGTAATGCAAGGTACATTTCTGAAAAGTGAGAAAGTCAATATGCCAAACTGCTTTCGGTGTTTGCGTTTGAGAGTTTTGCCACAGAGGCAGAGACTGGAGCTTGTTTCACCCAGCTGCTCTTCCCTCCTAGAACCTTCTAATTGAAGTTACTAGAAGCTGTGCCTAGCTTAGAGGATCAGAGGATGGGATTTTCACCTGTTGGCCATTGACTGCAGTGTATTTAAGCCTACATAGTGCTATTAAAGAAGGGCTTTTGGTATCAGTGTTAAAGGTCTGCCTGTAGGTCTGTCTCTGCGTCTGTGTTCTCAACCTCCAGCCCCTTGCCCAAAGCTCGCGAACTGGGGTCTAGCGCATAGAGCGCAGACCGGGGCCGCTGTGCGCGGCAATATTTTACATATACTTCTTCATATGCTTTATCAGTTCTGGTTATACTACCAGTATAGTTGAAAAAAGCTCAGATTTCGCAATACACCAGATCTCAAGTCTAAGGTTTGTTTGTCTGTTCTTGTAGAGTTGGTGAACTGTTTGTTTCACAAGGGGGAACTCTTCCTGTCATAAGGGTCCTACCTGAGTCTGAGTGGTTAGTCACCTAGATGTTTCTTGCCCCATGAACCCCTTTCAGTCTCTGTATTTCTGCTTTATTACTCATGTTTATTTCCATGGTACTTCAGGCCACAGCACTTTCACAAACCATCACAGCCTGAGACTCCCATTTCTAACATTCTATCACATGCAATTTCTGCACGTCATTGCAGTTTCATTGTCTTAGTGACACCTTTTCTTCCTTCCTTTCTCTTCTTATTTCCTTCCTTTCTTCTTCTCTTATTTCCTTCCTTCCTCCTTCTCTTATTTCCTTCCTTCCTTCCTTCCTTCCTTCCTTCCTCCCTTCTTTCCCTCCTTCCTTCCTTCTTGCTTTCTTTCTTTACTAAGAGGAAAAAGATTCCACGTGCAAGCAAACGAGTCAGAAACACACCCCACTTCCTCTGTTGGGAGTCCCATAGAAACACCAGTCTATTCAACCGTAAGTTATTAAGAGAGTACTTAGCTCAGACCCGTACGGTGTCCGTGTTTGAGCAGACATTATTTATAACGAAGTAAACCCCTTGTGTAATTTCAGAGTTACGTAACTGCTCAGGTGCTTTTAATTCTGTTTTTATTTTATTGAGGTCTACCTAACAGATAACTGCATAAAGCTTAATGTATACAGACCAGTGTTTCTTTTGTAGTTACGTTACCTCATTTCACACTAGATTTTCTAACAAAATTCCACAGTTATTCAAAATCAAAGTGGGTCATCTAACTTATACTAGTTAAATGTACTGAAATTTCTTTGCATAAATTATGTTTCATTTTTCTTCATATTGGCATGAACTCATGGAAATGAATTCCAGTAGAAAACTCGGATTAATTAGCACTCCAGATCTCAAAAGTACTAACTGAGATGTCTACATGTGTACTAACATTCCAAATAGCATCCTGGTCCACAGTTGTCATATACATCAATGGTGCTCAAAATAACTTTGCAGCAAGAATGTTGAAATTTCTTTAGCTATACTGACCTGACCTAAAAAAGGTTTTATAATCTTTCCTGCATTTTGAAGAAGAGAGTTTATCATGTTTTTTTGTCTTTTTTATGTTTCTGTTATTACAAAGTGAATTGTCCTCAAATTGAATAATGAACCATCCACACCTGAAATTTCTTTGTAATGATTCTGTATCTCAGATGGACAGTGGTTATGCAAACCTTTTATCCAAGCACTCGGGAGGCAGAGACAGGCAGATCTCTGTGAGTTCAGAGGTTTTGTATACCTGCCAGCCAGGTATATAAGGGCTCGTTCCAGGACAGGCTCCAAAAGTTACAGAGAAACCCTGTCTCAAAATATCAATATAAATAAATAAATAAATAAATAAATGATCCAATATGTCATTGTCTGTAAAGATGCCTCAGTGATTAAAGGCGCTTGTTGGTCTTTCAGAAGACAGACACATGGCAACTGGCAAACCCATCTACAACCCCAGATCTAGGGAATCTTAGGCCCTCCTCTGACCTATCTAAATTCTACACATATATGTTATACATGCATGCAGGCAAACTATTCCTGTATAGAATATAAAATAAATAAGTTGAGATATATATACCTTGTAGCAAGAAGGTACAAGATTGAGAATTCTACTCCAGTTCTCTAAAAATTTATCAGCAGAAGACTCCAATATGCAGGGACTAACTATATGTCTAGTGTGCATTTTAAATTATTAGAATTATTAAAAATTATCTAGCGAGCACATTGGATGTTGTCTGAGAGCAAATCTAAATATGTCATGCTGATTAGGTACATAAAGCCTCTATGTGAGATTGTTCCTAAGAGTGACCAACATGAGGGGAGAGATAGAAGGAGGTATAGCAAAGAAAGTGAATTGATTGAAGTGAGGAGAGAGTAATAGAGACAGACATACAGACAAAGAGAAAGAGATATAGACAAATATATAAACATCAGGACAGATACAGAGAAAGTTTTTTTTTGGGTTGATCATCTCCCAAAATGTCAACAGTTTCCCCAGAGCAACACCACCAACTGTAGATGAAGCTTTCAAAACACAAGACAGCAGGAGACATTTTATATTCTAACCCTAAGAGACTCCAAATGCTAACTTGCTGTTAAACAACCAGGCACTGGACCAAATAATCATTCCTTTAAAAACCTATTCATTTTCCTTATTTTATATTTCCACTGGAGCCTTTAGAATGTTTAATATGTAAGGACATCATTACAGCAAAACAAGCAAATAAATATGTAAATAAATATATGGTACCTAGTTTCTTTTACTTTCATTAAAAATAATTGGGAAACTTTTATTTTGTTTCTGTCATATTTTTTAACTGGAAAAATGCTATCAGGAAATGGAAGAAATTATACAGGTGATCAAGACGCATAATAAACGAGAAATACTGGACAATAGCAACAACAACAAGTGAGCAACCTCATTCATAGAATCCTAGAGAGAGAGATTAGCTTATTCACAACAAATTTAAAAATTGAAATCTTGACTCTGAAATTAATAACTGCTTGAAATAAAATTGAATAAAACCAAGGATATAGATAACCCAGGTTAGTGAATTAATGCCAGTAAGAATCTCATATTGAAATCATTAGTTAACCACAAAAGTATAAAAACAATAAAATAAATAGGACTTGTTTCACGTAACTAGAGAATAAACAGTAACCTGCTTTTAAAAAAATATGAGAAAAGCATTTCATTGTATGAATGAGAAGATAGTCACTGTCATATGAATACTGTTCTTCCCCATTTTGGTACCTTCACTTCCCTATGAAATAGAGCACACAGGAAGAGGTTGATACTTCAATAGTGATGTTTGAGATTCTTAATATTCCTATTAATGTCAACTTGAGTTTTCAGAAGTCTTAAGAACTCTCACGTGTTGAATCTGTGCACTACTTGAAATAGCATACATACATGAATCTGTCGTTACCTGGAAGGCCCCAGTTTACACACCAATGATCTTCCTTCTTTATGTAGACTACCTTCCTTTCTAGGATCACTCTTCTCTACTGTTTCATAGGAAGGTTTAGCCTGTAATTTATCAGTAGAGATTTATATTTCCTCACAGTATTTTGCAAGATAGCTAATCATGTATTTAAGTCTTTAAGCGTTTGACAACTGCCCCCCCAAAGAATAACCTTGGTAACCCATGATATATTAAAAACATGTGTGTGGTTGTATGTTATGTGCATGTGCAAGTATATATAGTCAGTGTAAGTGCATAGACATACATAAAACATTGTACATGAAATATCCAGAAAGAGTGATATCAGGCAAAACTACAAGAAATTGCGTTCATTTATGTTGTTTCTAGTTCAAAGAAATTACTCAAAACAACAATACCATTACTGCCAAGAAATTATTTAAGAACATTTGTAATTAAATATAATGTGTTGTTATTGTCTGTGGTGGTAAAATTGATTCACATATATGTTAAACATCTGATAAATCATAATATTGACATTCCATTGTAATTGATATATGATAAATGCCATATTGTAGCCATTTTTCAAGTTTTTATGTTAAATTTTACATATTGCTTCAAGATTTTTGTTGATGTATTCTCTTGAATTAGTTTAATAAGAAACATTTTCTTTCAAAATTTCAGGGAGAATTCGTTCATAGCCTTAATATTTTTGTAATGACATGATAAAAAAGCCAATAAAATACAAAATAAGGAGCAGTTTCCAATTCTGCAGCATTTATATTTTACAAACATTGAAAGATTACCTGTTTTATCATATAGATCGCAATATCCAGTATTAATTTCTTGTAAATAGAGACAAATGCTCACCTTCTTTTTTGTTGTTTGACATGTGAACATATTTATTTAAATATGCATGCATACAGTGATACAAATTACCTTTCAGCATATTCTAAAATATAAAATCATGAAAGAAGATATCCTCATGAGCTTGATAACACATTACATCTGGTTTAAACATTTGCCCAAATATTTTTAAAAAATTTGAGCCTGAAATGCTTTTATACAAAACAAATGGAGCTTCAAGAGGTTTTCAGTTCATTGAATTGTTTTTCATCCTCTACGAATCAATGTAATTTGAAATATTTGGAAAGTTTGGTCATATGTCAGCGTTATAAAACAAATAACTTAATTGAAATACATAGCAAATAACACAAGTATTCAATAATTACTAAATTGATGAAATAATTAATTTGAAAGTATGAAGTATTTATGGTTTCAAATTATCTGTGTCATATAAATATTATCTGTTCAAAAAATATGAGTCACAAAATTGTACATTAATGATTTTTTCTGGACCTTCTGCTATGAATAAGTTTATTCCAGGCATGATTGTATGTGTGAGTTGTAGTTGGCATTTTCTTTGGGGCGCCAGCCAGATCCCAAATAAAGACACAAACACTTATCATTAATTATGAAATCTCAGGTTTAGCTTATGCTAATTTCTAGCTAGCTCTTATAAATTAGTTTAACCTGTTTCTCTTCATCTACATTTTGCCTCAGGGCTTTTTAGCTTTCTTTCATTCTGTATGTCCTGCTTTCCTTCTGTCACCCTGTCTGTTTTGCAACTGTCTGGCTAGTTGGCCTCTATAGTCTCCTTATCTTTCTCCCTCGCTGTCTCTCAGGGCTAGATCTATCCTCCTTTTTATTCTCTCCGAATGCCAGCTCTGCCTATCCCTCAATTGCCTAGCTAATGGACATTCAGTGTTCTTATTAAATGAATCATCTGCCTTAGGCAGTTAAGGTGAAACATCTTAACATACTTAAACCAATGGAGCATAAACAATTGCAAACCACTTCTATATAAAGAAGTATTCTACAATGTAAACAAATGTATCATATCTTTAGATAGTTAAACTAATATTCCACAGTATTGAGTGTGTTCATGTATTTGTATATGACCATATTAGATTTTTTTCTTAGCCTCTGATGTAATGCTTTGATAATTTTAAAAAAGTTCATTCAAAATGATATAGCTAAATTTTTCCTAAGATAAATGCATTATGCATTTTCTAGGTATCTCAATTCACTGAAGGTGTAATAAATATTCTGAAACTTAAGTACTTTCTGAGAGTTCCTTGGGAAGGAATTTGATGTGAGAAGTCCTTTGTATATGTGTTACTTTCATTGGTTAATGAATAAAGCTGCTCTCAGCCAATGACTTAACAGAGTAAAGCCAAGCAGGAAATCGAAACAGATGTAGAAAGAGAATAGGTGGAGTCAGGGAGATGCCATGTAGCAGCCACAGAAGGAGACAGACACCTGGAAACTACACGGGTAAAACATGAGCATCGTGGTAAAATATAAAATAATGGAAATGGTTTAATTTAAGATATACAAGCTAGCTTGCAATACACTTAAGCTATTGGCCAAACAGTGTTTTAAATAGTATAGTTTCTGTCTATTTCTGGTCTGAAGAGCCAGGAAGGAATGAGTGGCCTCTGGCAACAGGTATTAGCTTATATTTCTACATTCTCGATTGCATTAAAGCACAGTCTTATGTTAGTTCCTATTTAATTGTAAAACCAGGGGTTTTAGCTCAGCACACTTTCATTCATACCCCAATACTGCCTTCCGCCTAGATAACTGGGAAAAGTAACTCTGAAGAAGAAAAGAAAATGTGCTCAATTGTGATACAGACAAAAAAAAAGCGTTTTGTGGTGTGTGTGTATATGTTTACATGTGGCTGAGGCCATAAGTCTAAATCGAATATTTTTTAATTGCCTTCCGATGTATTTTCAGAGACAGGGTATTTTTCTTAACCTGGGCCTCGCTAACTCTCCTGGAATGCCTAACCAATTGCTCCCAGATGTCTTCTGGTCTCAGTGTCACAACACTGGAATAATATGCACTGCTCTGGCTAGCTGTTTTGCATGGGTACTAGGCAGCAAGCAGATTTTCATGCTTCTCTTGCGAGCTCTTTACCAACTTTACCAACTGGCTCATCTTACTAGGCTGGTATTAAAGAACATTATTTTCTCCTTACTGCTTTACAGTGCATTCTACATGGAGAACCACATTACAAGTTCACAGAGAAAAAAAATTCAATATCAGTATAATAATTACTCTCAGAAACATCTCTTTAAAGTAAATTGCCACTTAGTTTCCAAATGAGGCTTCTAGTAGCAGAACTAGGCTGCATTCAATTAGTCAGTGACCAAGGGTGGTCCCACAGAAAAACACAAACAATCTATGTAGCATGATGAAAAAAAAAAAAACGAGAGAGAAAGAAAAAGAGACTGGGGTTCACATGAAGATCCAAAAAGCAAAGCAGCCAGTCATTGGCTATTTCCTCGCACTTATTATGAAATGGCGATCCTGCCTCCAGGAATCTCAGAATTAGACTGTATGAGAGCTGCCTCCTAGCCGGGCGGTGGTGGTGCATGCCTTTAATCCCAGCAGTCGGGAGGCAGAGGCAGGTGGATCTCTGTGAGGTCGAGACCAGCCTGGTCTACAAGAGCTAGTTCCAGGACAGGCTCCAAAACCACAGAGAAACCCTGTCTCGAAAAAAAACAGAGAGAGAGAGAGAGAGAGAGAGAGAGAGAGAGAGAGAGAGAGAGAGAGAGAGAGAGAGAGAGAGAGAGCCGCCTCCTCCAGTCTTATTTTCCTCAAGGGCTGGGATTAAAGGTGTGTACCACTATACCACCTGATTTCTACGGCAAACTAGTGTGGTTACTGGGAGTAAAGCTGTGTGTCACCACTGCCTCGTCTGTGAAGCTGATCAGTGCGGCTATTCTACTTTTTGATCTTCAGGCAAGCTTTATTTCTTAAAATACAAATGAAGTATCACAGCCCTGGTAGTTACTCTGAAAATGGATTGTTTCCCACAAACTGACAGTGTTGCCTCATTACTAAGGACAACACCCA
This sequence comes from Microtus pennsylvanicus, assembly GCF_037038515.1. NCBI lineage: Eukaryota > Metazoa > Chordata > Mammalia > Rodentia > Cricetidae > Microtus > Microtus pennsylvanicus. The sequence continues at coordinate 99,850,440 of NC_134584.1, forward strand.
CACATAAGTCATTGAACATGGAAAAGTCAAGCTTATGCCAACATGGAGCCTTCAACCCATATGTTCTAGTATCTTTGGTATGGGCAGACATTCTGGATGCAACCACAGGAGAAATGTAAACATCAACTCAGCCTTAAAACTGTTGACCTACAGTGTATCAACCCTTCAAGGTAAGCTAGAGCAATGGTGGTGCAAAACTTGTGGGACTAACTGATCAGTAAATGAATCCCTTAAGGCTTACTCCATGATATGGAATATATGGAAACCATACCCTTGCTTGGGTGATCAAAATCAAAACACTAAGTAGCCAAGATACCTCATGTAAAACCAAATACTCTTGTTCTTTATTTTAAAAAGTGTCAATAAAATGACTCCTAATGATATTCTCTTATACTCATAGATCAGAGACTTAATCAGACAATATCAGACAAGCTTCTTCGTGCAGCAGACAGAAAGAGGTGCAGAGACATACTGCCAGAAATTGTGTAGAGTGAGAAAGTTCTTGGAACACAGAGCTCTAAATGTGATCTCTCTATCAAATACCTCCCCCTCAGACCTCTGGGAACCCTACAGAACAGAAGTCAAAAAGATTGTAAGAGCCAGAGAGATGGAGGACACCAGAGGAACAAGGCCCTCTCAATAAACTAAGTAAGGCTTTTATGAACTGACAGAGACTAAAGCACCAAGCACAGGGCCTACATGGGGCTGTACCATGTCTTGCATGTCTATATTGTAGTTTTCAGCTTAGTATGTTTATGGAACTTTGAGTGTGTGAATGAATGCTCCTCTCTCATCTTGTACCTGCTCAAGCCAGGCTGCGGGAGTTGTGTTTTATCACATTATCTTTTGTTTTTGTCATGTTTGTTTTCTCCTCTTTGAAGCCCACTTTTCACTTTTTTGTTTGTTTGTTTGTTTTTTTTTTTTTGTGAGAGACAGAAAGGGAGTACAATCCAAGGGGCGTGATAACTTGGAGGAGCAGAGGAAGGGAAAAGGAAACTAGAGCCAGGATATATTCTTTCAGAAAATAATCTATTTTCAGTAAAAGAGAAAAAAGACGATGCTGTAGCATAGAACAAATTTTAATAAATTATGCTCATGCACACTAGAAAAAGGTGGTTTTCCTCATAAAATCTTGCAATTATATTTTACTATCTGAATTCAATTAAATTATTGGTAAATCATGACTTACTAGGGTCCTTTAATGACATGAGATACATATTAAAATTATATTAATTGTCTCTGTGTTATTCTTTTAGTGAAGACATGTATTTTTCTTACTTATTGGCTTAAATATCAAGTTAACTTAAATTACTACTTGCTTAACAAGACAGAGGGTCAAATTTAATTATAACCTCCCATAGCAATTAGAAAGGAGCATTAGACTTCTCTTTAAATTGTTTGAATTAAACAAACTCAATTTCAGGCATACATTAATGTGACCTTATGAAAATCACTTTAACTTTTCAATCTCATTTTTATCATTAAAAAAGAATTTAAATAAGAAACTATTAAAGTTAATGATGATCTATTGATAATGAAGTATATAATGATACAATATAATGTATCGGTTATATATATATATATATATATATATATATATATATATATATATTATGGGACTTTGAGTTCCTGAATGAGTGAGTCTCTGACCATCTGCCTGGTGCTCATGTTTTTTGCTTTATCTTATCATATTTTACTTTATAATATTTTGTCTATATATATATATAATTTTTGGTCATATCATCCTTTTTGTAATAGTGTGTTAAAATAATATGGGACCATATACCCTGAAAAATAATGACTAATGACATAAAATATTGTATTGTTTGATGGTAGTCTTAAAAACATTTTTTTCCTTTTACTATTTTTTACATCGTCAACATAGAATGTTTATGATTAATAAAGAATATTTTATTCATTGAATAAAAGTAAGATTAAATATTCCTGTTATGATTTTAAATCTTGAGGGCACAATGAAGAAAATTAGTTACATTATTGTGATAATCACAAATTAATATGAGCACAGTTTGCAAGCAAGATCATAGAAGTGTATCTTTCCTTATTTTATCACAATCATTTTAATTTCCTAGGATTATAAACTTTCTCATGGATGCTAAGATCATGAAGTGAGTGTTCTTAGACTTCAGGCTTGAACATAGTTGGTAATGAGCATCAAGGAGGTCAGGGAAAGTCAAGAAGATTTTTTAATGAAATTAATTAAAAACCCAGTTAATGAGCAGCTTTTAATACAAGAACATGGAAAATGACCGTATCTCAAATCCTCTATTTCTGATTCATTTTATCACATTGAAGCAGAAATGACTAAAATATTTCTTATGTATCACCTCAAGTCTCTAAACCATACTTACTATGCTTCCTGGGAAAAGTGAGGATAGAAAAGGTTCAATAATTTTGTACAAGTTTATCGAGGTTTTCTTTATTAACCTGTACCTTAAAATTATTTTCAACAAGAAGTTAACTCTAATTATGAGAACAATAAATGATTTTGCTCCAATGTTTTTCAGGTGAAGCAAATATCTGTTAACCAATAAGAAATGTAGAGTGTGTAACCTGAGAATTTAACTTACACTATTCAAAAAGTCAAATTGTGAGCAGTAAGAGCCCATATGTCCAGCAATTTTTATATAATACTAAGTTTTTTTGCCACATACAACAGTCTATAGATGTTATCATGTTGACATTTTGTCTTATTTGCTTTTTGTTTCTGACTAATACTTTGATCAAATCATGTCAGGGAGGAAATGTTTATTTCATCTTTATTCCATGTCACAGTTCATCTATGAGGGAAGCCATGCAGAAATCGGGTAGCAGGAACTATCAATCATAAGCCTAGATGAGCTCTTACAGATATTGCTAAGATGAATCAGATTAAACCATTTCCTAATTGAGGTTCCTTCTTCCCAGAAGATTCTAATTGTGTCAAATTAACAATAAAAGTGAATCAGCACAATTGATTCCTCACCAACTTGATACATAAACACATCATTGTTAAGCTATAATGCTTCTTTTATTATTTTTTTGCCAAGATCTCAGGCTAATATCATAACATAAGCACAATAAAACTTTAAAAGTTCAGAGTCTTTAAAATCTCTAAGTCTTTAAAAGTCCAATATCTCGTTAATATTACATATGTAGATTCCTGTAGAATCAAGAACAGGTTATATATTTCTTATTCTAGAAGGAAACAAGGAGGTTAAATTTAGAATCAATTTGAAACAAACCCAAAATGCAGAAATAAAAATCAGAATTCATTACCTCAGTATCCAGCATTTGTGACTCCCTCGTGATCTGTGTCCAATGGCTTGGTATGATGGCTTGAAAGAAAGTGGCCAGTTTTGACTCCTATGCTTGAATATGTGGTCCCCAGTTGTTAGAACTATCTGAGAAGGAGGAATAGGTGTGACATTGTTGGAAGAGGTATGCCAAGGAGAAGTATGAAGAGAAAGGTAAGGGGAGAAAGGCAGGAAAAGGCTATAAATGTCTTCTGCTTCTCCCAGTGTGGTTCCTTTTCTATGCTCGCAATCAGTAATAAAGACATGAGTTCTCATCTATTCATCTACAATACAGTCCACTTCTCTCTCCCTCTGTCTTCCACAGAGCCCACCACAACTTATCTGATACACTCATGCCAGCTCCACTCCACACCTCCCACTGTCCTTGAAGGACATAATATGGTTTGCAATCTTCAATATCTTTATGTCTTCACTGCAGCTGAGGCTTCCTCTTTACCAATGACCTCTCCTGGTTCCTTCTCATGGACTCCAACCCTACCACATCATACAAGGCTTACTTTATCTGAATTTCTGTCAGCCTTCATATTATCTAAATTTCCATAGAATAGCTCAATTATCTCCGAGCACTCATCAGATTTCCCAACTCAAATTTCCAAATGCTTGCACAGTCTTTACCCAAAATAACTCAGTCAGGTTCATCACAGTAATACTCCACTTTTCGTGATCCCCATTTTTGTTCTATCTATAACTGTAGTATAAATACTAGAGTAAAGTTACTTTGAGGGGGAAAGGCTTTATACAAATTTACCCTTTAGGGCAATAGTTCACTACTGAAGTAAGTCAGGGCATAAACTCATGGCAGAAACTGGAGAAGAAACTGTAGAAAAATGCTATTTACTGGCTTGCTCACAGACTAATGCCTAGATAGCTTTGTTACAGAGTACAGACTTACCAAATAGTGATGTTACTGCCCAGAGTGAGTCTTCCCATCAATCGTCAATAATGGAATATATTGAAGGCCTGAAAACAAGCCAATTGTATCTGAAAAATTACTCAACTGAGGTTCCCTCTTTTCATGTGATTCTAGGTTGTATCAACTGGATGATAAAAGTTAATTAACAAAACATATAGCCAGTCTAAAACAATGAAAAAACTTTATCATCTTTATTACTTTTGCAATAAATCTTTGCAATCCAGTGTAAATCTGCATATACATTATACTGCACTATGAAATAATCATTGTTTTACTTAAATAGACTGATGTAAACCATAAAGTTTTATACCATAAACTGAACTAAAACTAAAAATATTGCATCCATGCACAACTTTAAAAAGTTAATTGTTCAAAAACATGTGCAGAAAGGTGTGCTTTAATATGAATATACTATAGGTACATGTGACAAATTTGACTACTTTCAAAAAGCATTAAATGAAATTGCATTTTCATTTCAACTCCCCAAAAGTTAATCTTTACCTTGGTATTTGTATATCAATCCATTAATATATATTCAAGACTTTGGTTTGTTTGTATGTCTTAGATTTTATGTGCTTTTGGTGTTGCCATTTTTTTGTAAAGTTTTAGTGAGTTTGATTTCAGCTGTGACAATCAGCACAAAAGGTCATTTCTAATAGGCTGTGTCAATACCTCCCTCAAAGTTGCTCATGACACTTGAAGCCCTTATACAGAACAAGGTTAAGTAGGTTGACATGTGTGGTAGAAACCTCTTTAAAGAGGCTAAAAAGTTTAGCCTCTTTGAAGTAAAAATGCTTTCTGAAGTGTAATGTATAATGGTTCTGTCAAAACAGGGTGCTTGGTAAAAGATGAATCAGCAGTGATCTGCTGTGGGACAATGGTCTTATATCCTGTCACTTGTATTATTTTAATAAATGCTGATTGGCCAATAGCTCAGCCTAGTGTTTGGTTGTTTATCTCTGCATCTGCTTCCATCAGTTACTGGATAAAGGTTCTATGATGATAATTGATTAGCTGATTGCAGGTGAAGATCAGCTTAGATATCTTCTCTACTTTTGCCTGGAGTCTAAAGTGGCATGATCCTTGTGGTTTCCTGGGAATTTCCCTAGCCCCAGGTTTCTGCCTAAGCCCATGTTTGTAGTTGGAGGCTGTTCATTTCTGGCTGCCCAGACTCCCAAAAGAATCCCTCAGAAACTATGCCATTTGAATCACTACTTGGCTAATAGCTTAAACATATTTTTAGCTAGCTTTATACATTTGGTTAACCCATTTCTATTAATCTGTGTCTTGCTACTTGGCTGTGGCTTACTGGCAAGTTTCCATCTATCACTGACAGAGGCTACATGGCTTCTTGTTGACTCCACCTTCTTTTTCCCAGCATTCTGTTTAGTCTCCCAACATTTATAAACAATCATTAGAGAATTTGGGCATAGTTATCTCCAAACTTCTTCCTGCTTTTTGTTGGATGAAGTAATTTTTGGGGTGGTTTATGTCAGTCTTTCCGGCGGGGGGGCTGTTCTTGGTCCATCAAACCACATGAGCCTGGTAGCAATCCACAGGTTCTCATCCTCCAAGGAAACAAAAGAAGAACCTCTTTTCCAAAGCAATATATCCTTAGACTCAAATTTGGAAGTCAAGTTACCTTTAAAACACATATGTTAGTTTAATTTAGTAGCCCATACAATGAAATATATCTCTGTATTTAGCTCCTTCATAGTCAAATAATTTAAAGAAAACACAATAGTATACACAATCCATACTCTTTGTGTATATTCCATCTTTATGTGGCTTATTTTTCTTACTCTATTACTTTTTTTTACTAGTTTAATATTTATTTTATCTTTTCTCTTTGATCTATGACTGTCTGTGCTCTTTTATATTTCATTTACTGTATTTTTACTCTTTTTTCTCTGTCCCAAGCCTATGTACATTTTCAACACACTTTGTCTCATTTAGAGGTTGTTTATGTCTGAATCTGTCCTATTGTGTATCTGCCATTATTTCTCTCCACTAACTTTATTAAAGTTGTTGGAAATTCTCCAAGGATTTACTTAATGGCCAAGTATGTTGGGGCACCTCTTGAAAAAATATTTTTAAATTATTAATTTTAATTTTCCTGCTTAACTAACATCAAAATCTAAGAGAGTTAACCATGAAAGAAAAAAAAACAATTGTTTTCATAGAGCATACTTTTCTTCTGATATTTTTTTGTTGTCGAAATTACCAGGTTGATATTAACTGAAAAATCTTCCATAGAGTGTACTTCTTCTTATGGAAGTCTATCAAACAAACAAACAAACAAACAAACAAACAAATAAAAGACAGAAAATGTGGCCTCTTCAACCACAACTCTGATATGTGTCTCACCTGAACATTTCTCTCTAGAAGCTTTAAACCATGAATGTTCAAAACTTGTAGAACATATAACAATGTGTGAACCTTTATTTTGAGTGGCATTAATTGGCGCTAAGCATTTGTTTGTTTAATTTTGTGTAAACTAAGATTTACAGAGGATCTCAAAAGATAGGAAAGATGTAGTCATGAGTATGTGTCAATCTTATTAAACACAGTACATGCAAAGGTAAAAGACTGAATGAGAATATTGGGTGTCCAGAAAATGGAAGTCACAGTTCTTTCGTTAATACCACTTGTGCACTTGTGTGGGAGGAGGAGGATTAGCCACATGCAAGCACAATTGGCCACTGCATCTTTTGTGCGGAGCTTATGCTGTGGTGACATTATTCTTTTGTATCTTCATTCAAAGGCTCAGGGCTCATCTATTTGCTTGATTGAAAGGCAGCAAGAGCATGTGCCTGCACTCAGTGGAAGGAAGCTGGGTCTGGCTGAAAACAAAATAAACAAACCCAATAAAATTTAAAGAGGAAAGAAAGGAAGAAAGAAACCAGTCTTATGGTGGGCACAAAAGCTTAGCTCGGCAAGAATGTTAAACCCTATTTCATTTCTCAGCCGCTGAATTTAAAATGAGATCGGGAAGCGTATGTTGAGAGGAGTGAAGCAATTTCAAGTGACAGAGTTCAAAGGAGGTAGTTATGCCTCTCCAAACAGGCCCTGAATCGCCTTTACTGATATTTTTCACTTAGAAATAAAGAGTTCTTTTGAGCCCATCACCTAACTTTTGGAAAAATGGCTTATACAGATGGAGCATTTTTTTTCTCTCTTTTTCTGAAAGGCCTCCATCACAGTAATTGTAAGCTATATTCATTTGGCATTACATAAATGTTTATTGAATGCTACAGCATGTTAGTAGCTAGAGGAGCAATCCATATTTCAAATATATTTACATGCAATTTGCAAAATGTTATATATTGTTAAATATACCCTTTTCAAGTATAAAAGTGGTAATAAGTTTGATTTTAAATATGTTTATTTGTTTAGCTTAATAGATAAGCTAATATATTAGATGTATTGTTTATATATAATAGATAATATATTAGATATATTGTTTCATAAGCAATTCTTTAATATAAAAAATATTGATACATTTACTTAAAGAAGATTATCTAAATTAAGGATGTAAATAGCTCAACTGTTATAATTTTGCCTAGGATGCAAGAGCCATGGATTCAAAAGCAGGCATTGGACAAATCATGTGTGGTGGCATATGTCCGTAATTCTACCACTTTGGGCATTAGCAGATATATGCAGAAGTACAAGGTTCTCCACAATACGATGATTCAAGGGTAACCTGATCTAGAAATGCTTCCGGATCTGACACCACACCCCTCACTCTGCAAAACAAAGCAGAGTAAAACAAAACTAAGCAAAGCAGAGCAAGACATAAAAACAACAAAAAGCCAACTAAAATGCAAGTCATAGTTGAGGCTCCTGTGAAGCATGAAACTGAGGCTGCGGTTTTATATAACTGACATCTCTTCGTTGGTTCATCACCTTCTCATTGTAATTTAGATTGGACAAGATTCAAACAGCTCCAAAAGAAATAAATCTCTACTTACCTTTCGATTAGAACTTGGCAAATGATGAAGATTTATACCTTCTTAGTGAAATTTAGAATAAATTGCTAAAGTAACATAATTATATTAAATAACTTTATTGTGAAAAAGCTTTGAATAAATTGACTAATACACGGTCATTGATATTTTCCATACAACGTTCTAAACAATGGGGTGAGAGGAGTTTTAATTATTGTTTGGTCAGAAGTCTCACCCCAGCGCCTGGCATCCAATTCAAGGCCCCTCCCCTGGAAGTTGCCTTGGTCCAGATTCCACCTCTGAGAAAGCAGTGCCCCTTCCTCAGGGAGGGTCAGGACCACTCCCACAGGCTATTTAGGCTGTCCCCGAGAGAATGAACACGTGGTCTCTGGGTTTAGCATAGTCTCCCCTTTCCTCAAGTCTCCTCAAACATGGGTATCTTTTGTTTTTTTCAGTCTAATTTGGTCTGATAGGAATTATTTGCATCATTGGAGATGTGCCTTTAAGAAATATTCCTAACAATCATGAGTTTCATAATTATGTACTATGATTGTTTGACACCTTACTGAGCAAGCCTGCATCCAGATGGATGACACTTGTCTTATTCCTTCTGTAATTCTTCCTTGGACAGTCCCATGTGACCAGGCACATCCCTTCCTCTTGGGAACTTTGGGTTATGACCTGGATTTTCAATAGCTGTGTTCCTGAACCTACCATCTTTATCATAACATAACAAAAATAAGAGGTTGGGCACATTCTAGCTGGTTGGGCATTGCTTCAATAGAGTTAGCTATTTTTCAGAAATAATGATAAAAGCCTTGTCTGTGAATTAATTATGTATTTGCAAATGAACTAATATTATGTTGCTATCTTGACATGCTTTCTTTTGGTAGGCTTTTGCACTCCTGAACTGCTGTTGCCTTGTATTGATACAGCAGGACCAGAGCTAAGAGCATCCCTACCCCTTGGGCCTGACTACATCACCTAAATCACTCAGTTCCAAGCCTGCACCCAGATGGATGACACTTGTCTTATTCCTTCTGTAGTTCTTCCGTGGACAGTCCCATGTGACCAGGCACATCTCTTCCTCTTGGGAACTTTGGATTATGACCTGGATTTTCAATAGCTGTGTTCCTGAACCTACCATCTTTATCATAACAGAATAAAAATAAGAGGTTGGGCACATTCTAGTTATTAATCCTGGAGTGGTGTCTATGAAGGTAGTCATCATGAAGAGATGAACAAATGGTGTTAGAAAAGGTTAAGAAAAATGAACCTGATGGGTGTGGGTGGAAATAGAGAAGGATTAATTGAGAGTAAGAGCAGTTGTCATGAGGTAGCAAAGTAAGAAAGGACGGATATGTAGAGATACTCAGCTGCACAGGGGCATTTTAATGTGACCTGGTTTGTTTTCATCTCTGAGTATAATCATGAATTCTGTTCATGGGTGCTCTGTAGTATTAATGCTCTGTAGACCATTTTCAGCATTATGTCTAATGAAAACTTTGAAAGTTAAAACAATAATTATAGGCTATAGGATGCTGTAGCCTTAAAGATTAAGTTAGGTGAAAGAAAAAAAATGTCCAAATAAAATACTTATCTGTAAGTTCCTAAAGCAAGATCATTAACAAAGTCCAGTATGAGTGAAGAAACCCAGGTGTCCATCAAAATGCAAATATACAGACAAATTAATCTATTTGCCATGAAGGTATCAGAATACTCGTCTACAATCAAAAGGAAGAAAATGGACAATTGAAACTGTTGGAAATACATTATTAAAATCTATTTTGAGATTTTTATGCTGAGAGATGCAAACAACAGATTTCATTTATAGGAAATACACAGTAATTTGTGGTGAATAAGTATAGGTAAAAAACCATCTGCGGCTCTGGGAAAGGAGAAGAATATTCAAAATTCATATGTTAATAACACTTATAAGTGATAGAATAGATCAGGATTTAATTTTCTTGAAATCTTGATGGCGCATTGAACCACTGAGTATCATCAAGTGGATGCAGTTATTTTTAATTACATTTTTTTGCATTTTAATAAATGCATACTACTTTTATGGACTCAATAATAAATAAGAAGAAAGCATATATCCAAAACACAGAGAACCTGAGCAACTTGCTAAGCCAAACTAACCTTAGAGTGGGATTCTGGTTGGAGTGTTTGTCAGTTTTTGTTTTTTTCTATCCTCACATCATTGTCTCTTTCCAACCTAACCTCTGAAGGGAAAACTTTTCAGGAAATTTTCTCTTTTTCTTTTGTAGAATTATAACCATTTAGCATAGCATTTATTATGCTATTAACTTTTATATTCAAACGTCTTCCAGGTTCCTTACAGTGCTATAACTTTCAGGTAGGAGACATAAAAATAAGACATTTATTTGGAAAACTCATATGACAGGAAGTCTTCAAATTTTATGTGTGAATTTTTAGAAGAAGCTGCTGAAGAGTCTCGTATGATATGAATAAGACATGTCTTGATTCAAATTGGGCTGCTAGAATTATGTCAAGCATGGATTTTATTTCTAGGATAACTCAATAACGATTTGCAAGTTGAATGTGTGGTTCTCATTTTCAGTTGCCTCAGTAGTGACTGTGTGCACTCATGGCCCCTTTCTTAAGGCGTATGGTTACATGGAGCTCCTAAAGTGCTTCTAGTCCTTCTGTGTTATAAATCTACAGAGACTGAAAACACATGCATGTTAACAAGGATTTTACATGTTAGAGTATTACACAGCAAGCATATGACTGAATAAATACAGAGAGAACATTCTGGAAGTTCTCTCAATCAGTTGGAATTTTTTTTTTATCTAGCATCAGGTGTTTTTTATCTAGCATCAGGTGTTTTTGAGACAATTCTTTTAGTTTTTCCTTCCAATTTGCATTTCTATTACATGATGAGGAAAACTACTTCATAAGCTTCTAGTTATACACAGTGAACCAATGTTCAAGCAGCTCTGATTTCTTAGTACGTCTTTCTTGTGATTCTGAATGGTAGTAAAATGCTGAGAGTCAGGATGAGTGAAAGAAAATAAAAGTGAGTGACTGGCAATGACAAATGGGATTAATTAAAAGGGTGTACCAGATCAAAGATTCAACTTGGTATGACCTGCTAATCTTAGTATAAAATTCTATCACAGGTTTATACTCTACTCAAATGCAAAGCAGGGTAACTTTTTAATAAAACAGAAACAAAGACATCTATTTTGTCTCAGTGTTACTTAAAGTTCCTGCTTAGTGTAGGCTTTATCATATCAATGTAAATTAAGAAGAGGAGGTTTAGGTGGCAAATTTGCAAGGAAAAAGTTGTTATAAGGCTATGACTTCATCTGTATGACTTCACATTTGAGTTGATTACCATTTAAAGCACAGCTCATCTTCTCATTAGATGTACATCACTGGGGTTTAGTACAGAACTCCTAAGCAAGTGAAGCTTTCTTTTCTCCCCCATTCAGTGTTAGTACTAATGGTACTCACCACATCCTGGTGGCTTTACTGGGGACATTTAAGACACATCTGTGTTTTGAATATCTTTCTGTTTCCTGCTGACAAAATTCATTTTTTGTATTGTTTTGTTTTTTTGAGACATGGTTTCTCTGCATAGCCCTGTCTGTACTGGAACTTGCTCTGTAGGCCACATTGGCCTTGAACTCACAGAGATCCACCTGCCTCTGCCTCTTGAGTACTAGAATTAAAGGTATGTGCACCACCACCCAGCACAAATTTAAATTTTTATTTAACCTATTAGTTTGAAAATTATATCTGTCTTACCAATGACATAATTTGCAATTTAAACATCCTTTAAACTTTAATATCATATTAGACATACACATGACAGTCTACCCTGAACTATCCAAGGGTTAAAAAACACTGTAAAATGGTTGATCTGTGTGTAGACATTAAAAATTATTTCATTATGAAAGGCCTGTCATGCACTATTCAAAGAATCTAATTCCTGAATATTTATTTATTTATTTATTTATTTATTTATTTAGATACAGGGTTTCTCTGTAGCTTTGGAGCCTATCCTGGAACTAGCTCTTGCAGACCAGGTTGGACTTGAATTCACAGAGATCTGCCTACCTCTGCCTCCCGAGTGCTGTGATTAAAGGTGTGTGCCACCATTGACTGATATAATCCCTGAATTTTAGGACACATTATGCTGCTATCTTGGATGCCTGTTATATTAGTCAAATCCAAATAAAATTATCACTGCCTATATGTTTCTGGTTATAAAAAATCTTTAAAGTTAATGCTCGCATGTGTACAATTAGCGCCATATTATAACTCTCCCATTTGTTCTTAGTGTCAATTTTTCCAAAATATAGTCAAGTAGTAAGAATTGTTTGAAGACTTTTCTGAATTAATTTAAATTTACTTAGAATCAGTAACTTGTCAAAATGAGTAAGAAGCTTAATATCTGTCATTTTGAAGTTTCTTTTACTTTTACTCTGTAGCAATTCGAAACAAAATCTCTCATCATTTTTTGTCACTGCTCATAGCTTCTTTCCTGAGAACCCTGTCCCTTGTTCCTACTATAATCTCTATGCTCCAGAGCAGTCTGTATGCTCCCCAAAGTCAATGTATTAGGGTTAAGGTTAGGGTAAGGAGGTTATACTTAGGGGCACAGGAAGGGATAGGAGTTATGGTCATGGTTAGTATTCGGATTAGGGATAAAGGTTAAGGGATTAGGGTTATGGATTAGGGAGTAGGGTTTAGATTGGGGTCAGTAGTTAAGTTTAGGGTCAATATGCAATGTGGAGGAAGTTTTGAGGTCAACATAGGTTGTATTTCAAGTTTCTAGACAATATGAAGGATCTAGTGAGACCCTGTCTCAAATAAATATAGCACTTTGTATTTTTCATCCAGGTAGGCATATGATAATGTCTCTTGCAAATTAGCAGTCTCCACTGAACCGACTTCAGTGGTTCTACAGCTTTCAGGACACAAAATCTTACTTTCAGTTACTAGATTTCCCTATGTCAAGAACTGAGCCTTCTCTCTCCATTTCCAGTGTACTTTATACTTTTTCTTGTACCTACCATTAGGCTCACAGACTGACAGGAAACAGGACCAGGCAAATCATCGGTCCTTTGTTCTAAGAAGGTCATAGAGTGTTTTGAACTGTGATGAAAAGTAACTGAAAGAATGTGTTTCTCATAACAGAAAGGGAGAAAATTGGCAATTTCCCGTTTATATCTGAGTCTTTCAAAGGGATGTGAGGAGACTAGTATTCGGGAAAGACAACAGTTTGCCTGAGTCTGAGTAATGTCTTCCCCTTTCAAGTGCCAAAGCCTTGCCATTGTCCTCTTGACACAGCTGTGTACGGGGGCTGTTTATCATCCAACATTCCTCAATGCATTGCTGAAGATTTTTGACTCACTGCTTTCACATTTTAAAATTACCTGTCTGCTTCCTGGGACCTGTTGTTGACAGCCGAGATTTATAAACATAAACTAATATAGCACTGTCCTTTTCTTCTCATAATTAACACACAGTCATAGGCTTTTTATTATCAATCTTTTTGACCAGGTCATGCTTTATGAAATTGGCAGTCAGACTCATTTTACTCATGATTTTCTTCTGAAATGATAAATGAGACATGCAAGTTCCTCAGTAACTATTTGAATATATAAATGGAAGAAAACCCTCCACTTCTTCTTTGGCATTACAGATATACATTGATGTATCACTTTCTATCCCCTATGATAAAGAAATTTCACAAAATTTATAACCATCTCTTCAATGTCACCAAAGCGATCAATAAGTATCTGTACTATATGTGTTGTGATGTTTATCATTTGTATTATCAGTAATGGAATGGAGCTTTTTCCTTATACAGCTGATGTCAACAGTAAAGAGTATACAATTAGACAATAATAATAGTGACCAAATAATGACAACACACACACACAATATGCATAAGTATATGTATGTATATACACACACACATATATACAAATACATACAGTTACTAAAGCAATACAGTATGTTGCTTACTTCAGAGTCCTAAGGACTTAGTATGAAGAAAAAGTTGATAGCTTTTTCTAGAAAAAGTTTCATAACAAATATAATAACATTCACATAGATAAGCATATATGTTTACATACCAACATACATAAATATTCAAATAGATACATGGATATTGATATTTTGAATTATTACAACTTTTTTCAGAGCATAGAAATAGCACATTATTTTCTCTATCTATAGCTGCATACTATGTTGCTACAACATATTATGTTACTACACAAATTAATTAGGAAGCTTTGGATTACAAATTTCAACTTCTCAGGACTTGGTGGATTCTGCTGTTCTCCACCTGTACATTTTATCATTATGAATAAAATTATATGATGCAATTAAATATTCAAAAGTCCTATTTTTTATTATTCCTAAAGATGGTAGAGTTTGATGAAAAGAAATCCTTCCCAAAGCATTCAAATTTTCTGTTTTTATATAAAAATTGAATAATCCATTTAAATACAACACTTTCCTTTATATACTACAAATTATTCTGGTTTTCTAATCATGGAAATGAATATTATTTTACTCTTTAATTTTTAATGCAACTTCCATGACTATCATTTCGTTACAAGAGGGAAGCACAAAATAATATTCTTTGAATGAACTTAGGGTTGTATTGATATTTCTAATAATAACAGATGAGATATCTGTAGCCAAGAAAGTGTTCCCAATGTTAATATTGCCATTATCTTCCTCACTGAATTTCAAGGCTGTAAAAATTGTAATGAGCTCAATTCTCTTGTAATATACATTTCCTCTATTGTTCTTTTGCAATATTGAATCATCTGCTGAAGACTTGGGAAGCTAAAATATAAAACTGCTATTAAAAAACAGCCAGCTTATCAATGAAACTTTAGGATATATCTTCTTATTTAGCAGCCAAGTTGAAAGAACTTAAAAATTAAAGCAACATTTTACATATTGAGGTGTTCAAGTTTGGTCTCTTCATCATATACAATTATTCTTTATTGTCTGCACGCTGAATCATAATCAACAAATTCAAAATATCTCCTTAATGTCAACCATATGTTAATTGTGCTCCACAAGTTTGTTTTGATTTATCAAGGCAATTATTTATTTATGCATAAAAATTATTTGTAAATGCATATTTACATTATTCTTTTCCCAGAGTTTATAGTCAGCATGCAGTTAAATACCAAAAACGTTGAACAAAACCAAAAACCTATTCTAGAAGTCTTCAATGAACACCCACAATGTCAGTGAATATCCCTTGAGTCCCACTGCACATACATTGACCTTGTTTTAGTCACATATACAGCATTCACAATTTGTTGCAATATGTGTTTGTATGTCCCTGTCTCCTTATAGGCTCCTGCAATATTTTGTATTTAGAAAAATTTGCATTTATCAATCTACTTAAATGAATGGATGGTAGACAAATGCAATATAATTTTAAATGTTATTACTTTTCATGCAATCTATCAGACTCTAACTTCTCTTTTATGGACAAAATATATGAGAAAGGTGTGAAGTATTTTTCCTCAAGTTCAAATTCAGAAATTGTTTGACATCACTCTTAAATGAAAGATCACTATATCAAGAAGAATGAGAAAGTCACTCGCAAAACTTTGACTTCCCTCTAACAGGCACTTCTGTAAATTGCTTTTCTGTAAGATGTTTCTTCAGAGAGTCATGGCTGATTTCATAGAATGCTTGATAAGCATTGTTACACATCTTTGAATTTCTCTGCTGTCTCGAAATCCTTTTTAGAATATGAATAAGGAGTAGGACAAACAAAGAAATAGTGACTGGTTTAAAATTCATACATCTGATGCTCATATTTGAGTACCCTTTTTAAATATCCATCTGTTTACTTTTGACATCTCAAGGAAACAGTAAATCAGATCATTAATGCATTTAAACACAGGGTCATTTGGCTTTGTTCATCCAGGATGCCATTAGGAAAATAATTTAGTCAGTCTAAACTTAACAGTTAACTAGATTTTCTTTCTTTGATGTGACTTAAACACTCTATTACTCTTAAGATTTCACTGGAATTTGTCTGTACCATTGGCAAAGCATGATTAGTATATTGATAGTTTCAATATAAAATAATTGAAATCTGTTATTCATGGAAGTGAAGTAAATGATGGTGTCAAATGGGAGTCTAGGTCACAAATCACGCAAACATCATGTGGACACAGTGAAATCTCTGTTACACCATTTCTACCTGATAAACAACAGAAAGAGATACAGGGAGCAATGCATTTGATGACTGTTCTGTAGGTATTCT
Source organism: Microtus pennsylvanicus (assembly GCF_037038515.1). Classification (NCBI taxonomy): domain Eukaryota; kingdom Metazoa; phylum Chordata; class Mammalia; order Rodentia; family Cricetidae; genus Microtus; species Microtus pennsylvanicus. Next base: position 99,866,907 of record NC_134584.1, read on the forward strand.
TCAATTGCTTGCAAAGGTAAAACTATAACTTAAGGTGGGCCTTTCCAGCTGAGGAAACATTCTAGCAGCTCAAAGTAGTAAACTGCTGAATATAAAGGTGACTAAATTTGGAAATCAGTGTAGCTTTTTATAGTGAATGATTTTGAAATGGCAGAGTATGAGGATGTAGAAAACAGAGAAGAGTAAGGTAGCTCTTCGGTTCTGATACGCCTTTTTATCTGCTCTTTCTGGTCATTCCTGTTCTGTTTCATTCTCTTGAGGACAGATTTGGTTCTCCAGTTCTTTCATTATCCTTTCTATTCTACATTTCAGCCAGCGAAATTCAGATAAGACAGATACAGCTGGCCAAGGGATTTTAGAGTTCTGCCTGCTGAGAATTTGAGAGTTTGTAGGTAGAAGATTCTTCAACTTTAGCAGAATTTCATTTAAGCAGCAAGCATCTGTGTCCATGTGTAACACAAACACATATGCACCAATCCTACCTGTCTATGCCAAAATTTCACACACTGGTGACCTTTATACCTGATGTGTCTGCTTACTTGTAAAGCATGGCATGATTCCAGAAAGAAAAATACAGCTTCTAACTAGAGAAATACTAATTTAAATATTTTAATGTTTTATATCAGTACTGGGAAGAAAATTATAGATTACCATCTTTGCTAAACCCTTCATATTTTAAATATTATAGAAAAACAATAAACACATTTATATGTTTAATATCTTCAGATGCTTTTTGTAGTTTGAAATAATTTTGCTGCAACTTGAATCTAAAAGTCTGTCTTTGTGCCATTAAATATAGATAAGTTAAAATATGTCTAATGATTAGTTTAGTGCTAAGTAAAGAGTAATTACTAAATAAATAGTAATACTATTCCAGGAATGAGTGTTAATTGTGCATATATTAATGAGCATCTTAAATGCAAAAGTGAGATTTACCTGAAACAGAAGTCTCAATGTTATGTTAACTCATTGCTGTTTAGCCTTGATTAACTGATCCTTTTAACCTTTCCTACTGGTACCATCTTGTTGATGTATGAGAGCAGCCTCAAGGATCAACAATATGTCAGAATTTCCTTCTTCTACAGGCTAAATGTTTTTTTATTGTATTTATATAACACACTTTGTAAATTCTTTTACCAGTGATTGTAACTTACATTGCTTCTTTAGTGAATGTGTTGTGTGTAGCTATGTCATTGGAGACAAAACATTTTATCCTTCAGAAAAGGTCTTTAAGATACAGGATACTCTAATGAGAGGAAACATATCATCCTGTGGGGAATCTGGTGAAGCTAAAAAATAAGCAACTCAAAGGGTTTAGGAAATTCTTTAAACAAGAGTAGATGAAATAGGCTCCTGTCTCTTCAAATATATATTTATGGATTTTAATATTCATTTATAATATTAACATTTATGTGAATATTAATATCCATATGTATTAATAAGAATATCTATATGACTAGTAAATAATGTTCATAGACACTCTCAGACAAGCTGACCTGCCCAAAAGAGGGTAAAAGCAATTGAGCTTTCTGAAATAGATCCTCCTTAAACTTTAAGATGTGTAGGGAACACCAGGTTTCTAGCTTTTCTGAGCTATTACCTTTCTTGGTTGGACTTCTAGTGAGGTGCCTGTCTTTGAATTATTTATGATTTTCGAAGTTCCACACCCCAGGACCTATAATTAATCTTAGTAAAATTTGCTGATTTGCTGGAGAGCGACATCTGATGTGCTGGTGGCAGCTTGGCGTCTGGTTTAGCAATGGGTCTCCACCCAAGCTGGGGGTTGGGACACAGCGACAAGGAGAGGATCTGGTATCAGGTGAAATAGTCATAAATCGCCCTCTAATCTAGCTGGCTAACCACTTTTCTTAAGGCCCCCTATTACCTTTCAATATGTCTATCTAACACCTGTCTCTAAATATAAAGAAAAGAAAATCAACCTACAAATCACAATCCCAGAGAACATAGACAACAACCTAGGACTCTAATAGAGACATACATGGATCTAATCTACATGGGAAGTAGAAAAATAGAAGATCCCCTGAGAAAATTGGAGCAAGGGGATCTTGGGAGAGGGTTGAAGGGAGGGGAGACTTTGGGAGGGAAGAGAAAAAAATGTAGAATTCAATAAAAATCAATTAAAAAGAACCATTTATTTAAATATAATTACTAGCATAGAAACACCTATATTGTTTATTTACATGAATTTTCCTTTTTTTTCTTTTAAACTGTTTGCATATTTAGTTCTAATAAACATGATCTTTATAGATGGCACACAGAAGGTTCTATCTATCTCTGATGCTTGCTTGTATGGTTAATGCATTTATTCTTAAACTGCTTAACACTAAAAGGATCTAAATTCTCTTATTTTATAATTTATTTATATTTTCTGTATAGCTTACTGGCTTCTGTCCCTTAATGACAGTTTTCATTTGTTCTTAGGTTATTGATAGTAGAATAATTTTAGGATAATTTTAAGTTTTATTTCTCATTTGTCTTTAAGTACTTCTGGGTTTTTTATTATTTCTATTTGTTTTTGCTTTTTCCTACAAATCATTCTTTAATTTACTAAAATTTTAATTTTTCTTTGTAAAGAATCAGCTGAAGTATCAGCAAGCACATCTCTTTATGAGTTTCTGATTCTGATTTTTTTAAAACTAGGCTTAGGTATTTGATTTTGTACTATTCTTATTTATTTTGTGTCCTTTAAAATTCTTAACATTTAATATGAATGCTACAAAATGAAAAGAGGGGGAACATTTGAGATGTGAAACAGATATTAACCTTTTCAATTCTTTGAAAGTCCTTTGGCTTGGATGATGGGTAGGGTCTTGTCACATAGCATATGTGAACAACCAAGAAACACAGCCAGTTATTTGTATCTCTGTAGTCAGAAGAAGAAGTTACAAAAGAGACCTATTTTGTTGAAGAACAGTGTCTTTCTGTCTACTTGGCTCACCTGACCTACCTGACCTACATGCAAGGTGTGACTTGTATGACTCTCTACATGGCTTCTGTAGGGTGTCGAACTAGTGCCATGTTGGAAAGTCAAGATGATTTAAATTCATTGGAATTTCTCCCCAGTCCTACTTCTGAGTTTTAAATGATTTTCTAGACTCCAGCCTTCAGTAACTCAAGAGTTTTGAAATAATTAAATGAAATGGATACTCATAACTTTTTTGTCTATGTGAGGAATAACAATTTCCATAGTTGTCTCCTCTATCATCTAAGAAGTCATCATCACAATATATGTTCTGTTTCTATAGATACATAACAAGTTCAAAAGATGATTCATGGGTAGCCTTTTCTGTTCTTTTTTTATTTATTTTTAATTTATTTATTTATTAAAGATTTCTGTCTCTTCCCCGCCACCACCTCCCATTTCCCTCCCTCTCCCCCAATCAAGTCCCCTTCCCTCTTCAGCCCAAAGAGCAACCAGGGTTCCCTGCCCTATGGGAAGTCCAAGGACCACCCACCTCCATCCAGGTCTAGTAAGGTGAGCATCCAAACTGCCTAGGCTCCCACAAAGCCAGTACGTTCTAACATAAACATATAAACCAATGAATTTTTTTAGAAAGTTCTTATCTTGATATTGACATTTTTTTCTGTCGTCCACTTGCATTAGAATGGCTTCCCTTAGCCCGTGTAACCTAAATGATACATATTCATGTTTGGTTCACAAAAACAAACCAACAAAAAACAAAAACAAAACTGTTTTGGCATCATTAATCAATAAAGATTAAATAGAAAATGCTGGAAGTTTAAGGATTTTGGCTTAGTGAAATTTTCTTACGTCATAAAAATACTGTCATGTTAAACGGTAAGGACTTCTCTGCAAGGACAACCTTTAAATCGAGTTGGGATGAAAACAACTTGTTTGTAAGTGCTTTGTCTAGGAATCCAATTGAGGATCTTTCACTATTCACTCCCACATCTTACGCTGAATTCATGAAGGCGAAATGAACTCAAATCGCCTTTGTCAATTAACTGAGTTATCAGTCAATCGTTACATGTGGTATCCTTTGTAGAGCAGATGATTCTAATTTTAATCATGCATTACTAGCTTTGAGTTTGAGATCTAAAATATAGATAAGTTAGGTAAAGGCTAATTTATGACATAAATGTTTGGAGTTACAATTATATTGTATTAATTGACCAAACATATGAAGAAATTCAAGTGGCTATTACAATTTTCCAAATTTTCTTTTGTAATGTACACTATTTAGGAAAGGTTTGACCTTACAGAACAAAAATGACAGTAAAAGTGACAAGTCAGGGCTAGCCTAGAAATAGCATCTCCATCTTTAATCCGGATAAATGATAGCAGACTTTGGTTGTTTCGTTGTCTATCCCAGGACACAGATCAAATAGTTCTGAGTCCACAACTAAGCAAAAGTGTGTCACTTTATAGTAAAGGATAAAAAAAAAAAATACCAGTCTATTTCCCTTCCTACTCAGAAGTACAAATCATTTTCCTGAACAATATGACAATGATGTCAAATACAAAGATAAATGAACTTATCTGGGTCATCTGTAAGGGACTTACTTAGTGCCAGTACCACCTTTACAGGATATTTTAGTAAGGTGAAAGAAAAACTAAATCTAACAGCTAATAGGTAAGGAGTGATAGGATTGTTCTTTCTTATTACTTTTTGTATAAATTGGATATTTTAGGAAAAATTGTTCTCTAATAAAAGAATATTTACATTGATAAAGGGAAGATCACTGATGGAGTTAGTCTATGCAGGCATATAGTACTTTTCTTGAGGGCAGAGACTAGCAAACAAAAAGCCAGACCTAGATATGGGATACTGACATTCAAATTGTTGGTTTGGGAGAGCCACATAGTAGTCCTCCAACATAAAACATGTCGTTGTTCTTATTATTGATTAACCAGTTTAACAAATTGCTAAAACTCTGTAGCAGAGACACTGCATTCTTGGGTCACAATGCAGGAAAAATTCAAGCTGATACTGATCGCAAAGCTTCTTATCTATTGATAGCATTCCCAATGCTGGAAGTTCTATAGAGTCTATGATGTCCTTCAATGGAAGAATGGATGAAGAAAGTGTGGAATATATACACATTACAGTACTACGCTGCGGTAAAAAACAATGACTTCTCGAATTTTGCATGCAAATGGTGGAAATAGAAAACACTATCCTGAATGAGGTAACCCAGACCCAAAAAGATGATCATGGGATGTACTCACTCATAATTGGTTTCTAGCCATAAATAAGGGTCACGGAGTCTACAATTGGTGAACCTAAAGAAGCTAAATAAGAAGGTGAACCCAAGGAAAAACATATAGTTATCCTCTTGGCTATGGGAAGTAGACAAAATTGCCGGGGAGAAAATTGGGATCTTGGGGGTGGTGTGGGTTGGGGGTAAGGGGAGATGGAGAGAGAAAAGTGAGAAGGGGAGGATGGGGGGGAACATGGGGAAACAGGATGATTGGGATAAAGGAAGGTTGGATAGGGGAGCACGGAAGCACAATTCTTAGTTAAGGGCTGGCAAGAGACTTGAACCAAGAGACTTGCCACCTTAGGGCTGGCAAGAGACTTGAACCTAGAGTGGCTCCCAGGTGCCCAAGCCGAGGTCCTCAGTTAATTCCTTGGGCAGCTGGGGATAGGGAACCTGAAACAACCCTATCCTATAGCAATACTGACGAATATCTTGCATATCACCATAGAAACTTCATCTGGTGATGAATGGAGATAGAGACAGAGACCCACACTGGAGCACTGGACTGAGCTCCCAAGGTCGCAATGAGGAGCAGAAGGAGGAAGAAGATGAGCAAGGAAGTCAGGACCACGAGAGGTACACCCACCCACTGAGACAGTGGGGCTGATCTATTGGGAGCTCACCAAGGCCAGCTGGACTAAGACTGAAAAAGCATGGGATAAAACCGGACTCTCTGAACGTGGAGAACAATGAGGGCTGATGAGAAGCCAAGGACAATGGCACTGGGTTTTGATCCTACTTCATGTTCTGGCTTTGTGGGAGCCTAGCCAGTTTGGATGTTCACCTTCCTAGACATGGACGGAGTGGGGAGGACCTTGGACTTTCCACAGGGCAGGGAACCCTGATTGCTCTTTGGACTGGAAAGGGAGGGGGAGAGGAGTGGGGGGAGGGGGAGAAGGTGAGAGGAGGGGGAGTGAAATGGGAGGCTGGGAGGAGGGGAGAACTTTTTTTTTCCTTTTCTCAATAAAAAATAAATAAATAAATAAAATTGTCTTTTGATGGCAAAAAAGGAATAAAACAAACAAACAAACAAAAGCAAGCAAATAAACAATAATACTCATCTACTGTCTTACCAAGCTGTGAATCTTGAGAACTATGGTAATGACTGGCCTCAGAAGGTACGTCATGGGAGTAACAATGGGATGTGTTTTATGAAAATGGTCTATATTTCTTTCTGTTTCTATGATTATAAAAAACGAAAAAAAATCTGACCAAACCTAATTTAAGGAAGGAAAGGGTGTTTGTGTTCTTATATTTTAAGAAATCACAGTTCTGCATTGAGAAATGTCAGGGAAGGACCTCAAGTCTGGATCCAGAGGAAAGACGGCTTCCTATCCCACCCACCATTATCTCTTATTATTAAATACACTTGCATCAAAAAAGTAATCACAAAATTTGGAGAGTGCTGTAGATGGCTTGGCTCCTACTGGCTCAAACTTTACAAGCATTGATACACAGTACAGGACCATTTTCCTGGAGACATTGCCACTGCCCTCTTACTTCCATAACAATCAAGACAATCCCTACCAATGTACACATAGAACACCCCAAACAGACTCATAGAACAATCTAATATAAGCACTCTCTTCAGTGAAACTTCCCTCTCATGTTATTTCTGGCTCTGAACAATGTCCATAAATGAGTTAAATTTTAGTATATCAGGGTATACCCAACCATTTTCTGACTGGATGTAAGATTCCCTCTATGGGATGAAATTTATGCCTGATACTATAAACCTGTCCAAGATCCCATGGCTGGGGAATCAAAGACCCTACAGAGAACCTTTTACTACTATTTTGCAAAGTGAATATAGTATCAAGTTGCCCTCCCAAAACTTGTCCATATGTCATAGATTATTGAAACTTTAACTCTCATCAAACATTATTTTTGTTTTTTTTCCCTGTGACCCACAATTTGATATAAAAGTCTACAGCTTTCTAGAGTTCAGAGAATGAAGAACTCTGAAATCATCAATCCAAAATGAGGCTTCTTTTTAACATCCTTACGTCACATGTCTCAGCAAACATTGTGCGAGATAGAGAGGATTTAAAATCCAGAAGATGTGGAAGACTATTGTGGATGGAGGGTGGGTTGCCGGGGAAGATGGAGGGAGCACAAGGGGGTAGGAAGTAAAATTGGGATTGGTATGTAAAATTTTAACTAAATAATAATTAGAAAAGAAGAACCTCCCAATTTAAAAAAAAAACAGCAAGATCACTGCACTCACTAATTGTGCTGCGGTTTGCTGCACACAACATGCATAGGTTGAAGCAGTCAAAACCCCAGCATAGATAAGGGAAGAGTTCATGAAGACCTACGTGAGAACTTTCACATTTGAAGGCTTCTTGGGTAAGGAAAGTCAATTTTCTTAGGGAAGTGTTTTCTTTTAGACAATGGTTGTCTTATCTAAGTTCACTTTGTCAACTTCACATAGTGTAGGGTCATCTGAAATGATAAGTTTAATTGAGAATTAACGAGCTCATACTGGCCTGAGGGATTCTCTCTCTCTCTCTCTCTCTCTCTCTCTCTCTCTCTCTCTCTCTCTCTCTCTGGAAGGTGGGATTATCTGTATTATTAATTGATGCAGGAGTTCCCAGGATGCTGTAATTGGTACCAGCCATATGACGCAGTCCTGTGATACAAATGGAAGCTAAATAAGCCTTTAAGTGAGCATGTCAGTGGCTAATCCAGGAAGCAGCATGCCTTCATGGTTCCTAAACTTCATGTTACTGCCTTGAGTTAGTGCCCAGAGTTCCTGATGTGACTTAGAAGTATACTCCTTTCCTTCTCAATTGATTCTTAGTGAGAATGTTTTATCAGAGAAACAGAAAACAAAGTTAACACAAGTCTACATTAAGGTAGCTCTAACTGAGATAAATAACTGAGGTAAATAGACTATAAAAAGAGATGAAGTTGGGAGAGGGATGTGGCTATCAAAGGGGAGGCTATGAGGAGATGGAATATGAATGGACAGTCGATTTGATAAATGTACTTTGTATACATGTGTGAAAATCTCAAAGAATAAATTATGTATGCATATATATCATATACAATAAAATTTATAAATGTCTATAGCTATGTGTTAAGGATACAAAAGAGAGCAAAATATCTAGTCTCAATAATAGAAGGTAAACAGGTAATGTGTGTGACAAGAATAGTGATAATCAGGTTTGACAAGATGGCTCAGTGGGTAAAGGCAAGTGGCTCCATGCCTGATAGTCTGGCTTTGATACACAGAATTATTGGTGCAAGCATTTAACTGACTCCTGGAACTTATCTTTTAAACTCCATGCACACATACACCATAAATAAACAATATATACATAATAGACAGAAAGAGAGACAGATAGACTATCAGACAGATAGACTATCAGACAGATAATAGATATGGAGATTGTCATAAAAATAGTGATGACCAAAGTATGATAAATCAATGACCAGAACACTTTACCAACATTGCAAGGTCCAGGGTTTGATCTTTAGCAAAATAAAATAATGATAATTAAGTACTTCTAGAAATATCACAGCAGCATATAAAAAATGTACTTAATTTTAAAAATCAGTCCATAAATGGATTGACTTAATGGATAGTCATGTTAAAAAGCACAGAATCTAGAAGATGATGTGCAAAATTAAAAGTCCCTCTGCCAGAATAAATTCTGTATTTTAAAGTATCATTATCTTGGTATACTGCTTTTATAATTAAAAATTTAAAATTACTGTCACAAACATTGAAAGAAAGAGCTACCCCTGAAAAGCTAATCATAGCAGTGTAAATCTATGTATTTTACAAGGCTATTTGTTACATTTTTGTATTAATGAAAAATCGAAGACATCTTAAATGCCCAACAGTACATGATTAGTTTGACAAATTAATGCATATTTAAAAGGAGGGATACTATGTTGACTATAATAGCATGAATATAATACATTAATTGTATTAGGAAGGAACGTTAATTATGAATAAACAGATGTAGAATGTTGACTACATCATTAAATGCACATTCAGTGAAGAATTATTGAAGTACTTAACATATAAGGATTAGCAGACACTATTTCTGGACAAGAAGATTACTCTACCGCTATTTATTTATGTATTTATTTTGATTTCTTGTCCAAGAAACATTTAACACACTTAACATAATGGCACAAAACAGTTTAGATGAACAATTTTCCATTATTAATATGTTTCCCATATTAGCTAGCCCATGTCAACTAAAAGAGATCTTGATCCCTTTAACAATATTACCTTTGTAATCTAATCATGGCCTTGCCTGTGCCTGCAAATAGGTGACAAGATCCTTTTAGTATTCATTGTTTCCTTTTCTATTCTTTTTGTGAGATATTGGCTATGGGACTCAGGTTGGCCTTGAACTTGCATGTGGCTGAATGTGTGCTGGAACTTCTGATCTTCCTTACTGTATCATCAGTGATGAGATTACAGCGCTTTGTCACCATGCTTAGTATATTTGGTGCTCAGGACCAAAACAAGAGCCTCGTACACAACAGGCCATAAGTCTACCACCTGATCTACATCTCCAGCTCTCTTGAGTGTTTCTTAAGCCATTGAAAAGAGGAAATGTCAGTCCTTTAGAAATATCGCTCCCTATCTTCTATACAATTATGCATATCATTTTATGAATCATTGCCAAAGGTTTTTATGTCTCTGTCTCCTGCATCACCTTCTTTAAGAGAGTTCATGCTCTACACACGTTCTTTCAATTTTTTCTCCTAAAAAATGTTTTATATATGTTTTGGGGGAGATTGTGATCTTTGTAACTTTTCTTCCAGACATGACTGCTGTCAAATGAAAACGTGGTAGAAGATGCCAGGAGTTGAGCATATATGCCTAGCCATCTTAGTTGTACATATTCAAATAATAAAACATGAATCATACAAAATCCTGTTGTCCTCAGGTGGAGGACAACGGGTGAAGCTCTGGCAACTTCAGGCAATGAGAATTTGTCCAGGAGAGATGGAATATAAAGAATCCAGTAAAGTGTTTTATTAGCTATACAAAACCTATAGTTTTTATAGTGAGTACATATGAGAAATTAGGGATTTGAATGTTTAATAATTATTATTTTTTAAAAAATATGTGGTACTTTAATTTTTATGGTAACTATGGACTTATTAAATAAGAAAGAGATAGAAAAAATAAAACATAAAATGATGATATAAAGATGAGCTGATATAGGTAAGGTAAGATGGAGAAGCTTGAAATTTCAATATTTGGAAGACAAGGTCAAGAGAGTCTTTGTGAGTTTTAGGCCAATCCAAAGATTACATCATGAAATCTTTTCCCAAACATAAAAAGAAAATATAAGCTATAATTTAAAAAAAGCCTGCAATGTTGATTTTACATAAATGTTAATGAATACACATTTTAGACTCATTTTAGTGATAAAAATTTAACAAATATCTTATAGTGTATATTTTATTAGTGTTTTTATTCAAAACTTGAAAAATGGGTAGTGTAGGCAACTCCTTTGTTTTTTTTTCTTTTCTTTTTTTCTTTTTTTTTTTTTTTTTTTTTTTTGGTTTTTTGAGACAGGGTTTCTCTGTGGCTTTGGAGCATGTCCTGGAACTAGCTCTGTATACCAGGCTGGTATCGAACTCACAGAGATCCGCCTGCCTCTGCCTCCCGAGTGCTGGGATTAAAGGTGTGCACCACCATCGCCTGGCAGGCAACTCCTTAAGTAGCATTTGTATTACATTATTTTTTTTTAAATTGTGAAACTATAGAGAAGAAAGAACATATCCAATAGAGATGGTTATGAAGATTTTTGGGGAAAAGATTTTAGGAAGTATGTTGTGAAAGACTTGCAATAATAGCATATATTACAAGCTAAATTTCAATATCAGAAAGAGACCAATGTTTGAGTACTAATAGAATTATTAAACATTCTTTAATAATTTCTCCCAAATTTTTATTCCAAACTCCAAGCAAAGCCAGTTTTACAGTCTGATTCTTTGTAGGCATTTATGTCTTGAGGTTGAAGGAAGGGACAGGAAGGGAACTGGATCAAGAAGCACAATGTGAAAGACACAAAGAATAAAAGAAAAAAAAAGTTTTAAAAAATCTGGCATTAAAAATGGAAAGTATTCCATGATCATAGAATGTCACAGAATGATCATCCCACTCCAAACAATTTAAAAATTCATTTTGATGACTATGAAAACAATGGCATTCTTAAGAAAAAATAGAATAAAAAAACTTTAAAATTCATATAAAACCACAAAAATATCCAGTGAGCCAAAGTAGTCCTATGCAAAAGGAATAACGCTGGAGGGATTACCACACCAGATTTTAAGTTATACTACAGAGGTGTCATAGCAAAAGCCTTATTGTTACAGAAGAACTTCAGGTGACAGTCTAGGCATCAAGATGTCTCTGTCAATCCTAAAAGTTTTGGAAGTTGCTTTCAGTGCACTTCTTGTTAACATAGGCAATATTATATCTTTCTGGAGTCTTTGAAGATTTGAATACAGATATTTATATTTTCCTTAGTTATGATAAAACATCAATAACTGTAAGTGTAATTCTTGCTTGATAATTGTTTTTATAGGTAATTTTACTATGTTAAAGTTCAAACATTCCTTTTTATTTAGACAGAAAAATGGAGATTATGTGGAATGTCCTTTTGTATATGTGTTACTTTCATTGGGTGATGAATAATACTGTTTGGGCCAATGGCTTAGAAGAGTAAAACCAAGCTGGAATTAAGAACAGAGATATATTGAAAGAGTGGACAGAGTCAAGAAAATGCCATGTAGCTAACAAAGGAGAAGGATCCAGATGGAAACTTGTCTGTAAGCCACAGCTTTGTGGCAATACACAGATTAATAGAAGTGGGTTAATTTAAGATTTAAGAATTAGAGCACTTGGGAGGCAGAGGCAGGCGGATCTCTGTGAGTTCGAGACCAGCCTGGTCTACAGAGCTAGTTCCAGGACAGGCTCCAAAGCCACAGAGAAACCCTGTCTCGAAAAACCAAAAAACAAACAAACAAACAAGATTTAAGAATTAGTTAATAGATCCTGAACTAATAGGCAAGTGTTGTAATTAATACAGTTTCTGTATGATTATTGGGTCTGAGCAGTCAGGAAACAAAAGAGCAGTCTTCATCTGTTGAAATAGGAGTGGGGGGCTGTGTCCCCAGCACCTGGCCGCCCGCAAGGCTAGCTTTACCCGAAATAATTACATGGAAACTGTATTCTTTTAAACACTGCTTGGCCCATTATATCTAGCCTTTTCTCTGCTAACTCTCGCACCTGGACTAGCCCATTTCTTATAATCTGTGTAGCCCATGAGCTGGCTTACCAGGAATGATCTTAACCTGCGTCTGCCTGGAGTGGGAGAATCATGGCGACTCCTTGACTCAGCTTCTTTCTCCCAGCATTCTCTTCTGTTTACTCCACCCACCTGTTTTAACCTATGAGGGCCAAGCAGTTTCTTTATTGCTTAACCAACGAAATCAACAGATTGATATATGACACTCACACATCATTCATCTACAGACAGAAGCATTTTTACTCTGTTAAATTTTATCTAACTTTATAGAAATAGCATAAAATATAATGCACAACATATTCACATATACATGACATGATACAATGGCATCCTCATTTTAATATATATTCATTTATAGCAAACAATATTTGAGAATTTTTCAATAGTTGATTTTCAAAATTATTTTATAACATAATTTTCTATTAAGTTATCTCCCCGGTAAAAACTCTCTGTAATACAAGTTATTTCAGCAAGCTGTATTTGTTGAGACAGCATCAATCTACTAAGCAGAGGACAGTAGAAGCTAAAAGTGTCCCATGAGACAGGATCAAATGAGTTCATAAAATTTAAAATAAGTTGAAGCAGTGCTTCGGGTTTCATGCATCAGCTTAGAAAGGATTTATGACCTGATTGAGGAACACAGAACTCCTGCCCACTGAAAATCCAGTGAATGTCTGTGGCAATTATTTAGGCTTCTCCTGGAAAGGAATGGTTTTATACCTATATCTTTGCACTAACTCATTTGGAGGTATAGTACCTTTTCCAAATTGTAGTACTAATATTAGTGTTGTCATAATACACGTAGATCACTAGAGAGTTCTGGGGTTGGTTTTTTCACAAATCATTTTCATACCCCTCTCAGGCAAAAAAAAAATGTTTTGTGTTAAATCTTATATGTTTTCTTTGGAACTTTCTTTCTTTTTGCTTGGTATTAAATTCTGAAAGCTACTAAGTATATAACAAACAAATACAGTATACAGGTGATAAAATGTGGCACAATGAAGCAAAAATAAATGTTTTATGAAAAAGAGACTCTGACTATTATACACATGTAACTTTTAAAGATGCCAAGCTATCGCTTTATTTACTAAACTCAGACTATTTTCCTTGTTGAAAGGATCAGGACCCATATTTAGTTGGTACCATTGTATTCATACTTGGATGATAGTACATATTTCACTGTGCTATGACTTGTGAATGAATATGTGTGTGCACAATACCCACTGTATGAAGCAGTAGAGTTTGTTTTAAGATATATCCTATAAATGATATAAAGTTAAAATTTCATGTTTCTGCAGCATACATTCAAATGAGAAACAACTTTTAAAAATATATATTAAAAGGTAATAACACAAAATATGAAAGTGTTTTGTAAGTTATTGAAAAATAGCTATCTGGATGTAGGGTGGATAGATTTTGCTACAATAGATTGCTGTTCTAATAATTAGTTATTGTTTTGCATCTTATTTATAAAGAATTTCTTGTCACTGGGAAGTAGTTGAAGACAGAAGTAAATAAAGTTATGGATCAAACTTAGACCTGATGAAACTCGAGCTTTACGGGTAAAGGAAGGCCGTGCAAAGTCTCTGAAAGTGGATTGAACACACCATATTTAAAGATATATGAAATTCAAGTCTGAAAAGAAAGACAGAGTCAGAGGCCAAACTAAAAGTTCATGCAGGGCCTTCTAAGCGAATTAAAAGTCAAAATGCTTAACTCTGAAGATATAAAGATGAAGAGTGAGGTGATGGGGCCAAAAAGAAGAGACTGTGCTGTGATCTGGGGTTTGTATTAGATACTGTGATTGTTACTATTTGGAGATGATGGGATCCACGATGTTTGAGAGAAGGAAGACATAGTGAAAGAGTAGTGGAGAGCAGATAATGGAGGCTTGTGACAAAGTGATGATGAAAAATAGGGGAGAACTGGTTAGTTCAATACATACTCACAGGTAAATGCAACAATTTTATGACCACCAAATGTTCACTGGGGTCATAAAATATTAAAGATGAAGTTAAAAACTTTAGTCAGGACAACTTCAGATTGGAATATATATTTACTAAAAGAGGGAAGATGGATACTAAAATTATATTTTGAAATGAGGAACTAATACTGTGCTGGCAAATTTTACGCAGAAACAGCTGGTGAAGTAGTTAGGAGAGATGTGCCATGGTAACCATTTAGTGATAACTTCCCTCAGCTGTTACCACCACCTTCATTTGCATTGTTTAATTTAAGCATGACTTCTTCTTTCTCTGAACTCTCTATAAACTTCATAAACTATCCACATTTTAAATTTCAAGAACCAAGACTCCCTGATATTATCTTCAGCCAAGAGGGATCCTCTGTCTTCTCAATGGTAGCATATCTCATAGCATCTGCCAGGTCTCAACTCAGCTGCGTTGGATCTTCCTCTGAAGCCAGGAAAGTTGGTTCATTTCACAAGAAGTCAAAACAGTCTTGGGCAGGATGTTTATTTCTCTGGGGATGTCCCACAATTAACATATCCCATGCTTTGTTTCAACAAGTCTTTAATAAAAATTTTAATCTGGGGTTTCTCATTTTGTTTCTGCAGCTCTTCGGAGTACCCAATGAAAAGATGAAAAGTAAACATGACTATTGTTAAAATAGTCATTTTGAACCATCAGCTAAATACTTTTGGGAGAAATGACAACTGAATATTTCAAGGTATAATTTTCTTTAAAATCTTTCAGAAATTTTATTCTTAAATATATTTAAAATTATTTCAACTTTTTAATCATACAAATGTCAACTTTTAAATTTGTATATAAATTTACAAGAAATGTATTTACATGGGTGTAGAAAGACATAAGTATTATCATTGTAGGCTAATAGTTTATTTAAGGATTAAAGATTTTGAGAATGTTGTAGAAGTGGCCCAATGGGTAGGAACCCTTGTTGTATAAGCCTGAAGACCTAAATTTAAATTGTAAAACACCATCATCAATTAGCTTGGTCCATTTGTGGGGAACTCAATAGTGGTAGTAGGAGCTGTCTCTGACTCTTTATTAGTTTTGGGGGTACCACTCCTTATAATAGGAAACGTTGTCAAACCTTAATACATGACAAGGTGCTTAGTCTTATAACAACTGGTTATGTCATGTTTTGTTGCTACTCGTGGAAGAAACATAGGAAGAATAGATTGGGGGTGGGAATAGAGGGGATGGGGAATGAATGGGGAGAGTAAGAAGGGTAAATTATAGCTGGGATGTAAAAAAATTAATAAATATTAAAATAAAAAATAAAAATTGAAAAATGTTTCAGAAATTATTATCTTGAAAAAGATAAGAAAATAAAACATGTTGCATTGGAACATAAAAAAATAGTAAGTATGTTCACATTCATCTGTATTTCCACCACTGCAAAGTAGTGATGATAGGAGCGTGGCAGGCAATGAACCTGTCTCCATTTTCAGTATGAAAGTTTTTCTCAGTGGACTATGGTTGGTAGCGATGGAGCAAGATACTCAGTCTCTCCTCCACATGTGCATACAGGTGGCACACCTGCATATATATGTGCAAATATACCATACAAGCATACACCACACTCATAAACATGCATACATACTCACAAAGTCAGATACATACATGCAATAAATAAAATTAACTATCTTTATACTAACATATCATCAAATAATATTAAATGCATTTTCTATTAAATAATATTTTCAGTCTGAAACAAAATTTAAATTAAATAACACTTACTTCTATTAATTTATGAATTCTGCAAGATTTCATTAAGGCTTCATTAATTTTTGCTACTTTCAATAAATTTTCTATTAAACCACATTATTGTTAATTCCTTTCTACACAATCCAATCATGTTCAAATTATTCAATGTGTAGCCTTAACCTCCATTTTGTTTATGAAATCAGAGAAAAATTATTTGGTTAATTGTGTGGAGATGGGTACTAATTTATCTCATTTAAATCAGTTCAACACAGTTTGATCCAAGTTCTTGATAAAGGCCAAAACCTCTGTAGTAAGCACCAAGTTAGTTTGCCAATATTACCCAGCAAGACTTCTGCCTAGTTCAGGACCCTGGACAGAAATTCACTTTTGAACATATTTGTTACCGATAATAAATGTATAGCAAAGATGAGTATCTCATGGAGTATTCTCCATCTTTATGGCCAGGAAGACTAGGTGTTTTCCTAATTAATTTACCTTAGAGTAAATTATTTGAAAAATCCGATTCATACGTTTAAAATATGCAAAATTTACCTGAATAAAACATATATTGATCTGTATTATCAATAAACAAGTCTGTTTGAACATGGTCAAAAGAATGACCCATGGTGAACAATGCCTTGGGGATCTGTGAAAGAGGCTCCAGGAAATAAGGCAGAGGGTTTTTCATCTCAGGTGCATTTTGTTCTCTTGGACTTGATTTCATGCTTTCCAGGATACAATCTTTAGTATATGCCAGACAATTGTGTTTATATTGGTCTGTTTTGAGAAAGTTCTAAGAACTGGATGAACTACTAAGAGTATAATTTATTGTTGTTTATTTACATATTTTTCTGAACTCAAACAATCTTCCTTGGATAATTATTTTATTTGTTACATTTATACATAAAAGTACACTAAAACTGAAAATAGATTATTTACAGTATTAGACTGTAGTCTGCCCATTCTTTCAGGTCTTCAATTCCCAAAACTAACAGAAAAGATCTACAGAGGTTGTCGGTTGTCGACAGTTGACACAAGTCAAACTGTTTTTACAAAGTGTCATTTATGTAGAAAGAAAAGGAATTATTTGCTATGATATGTCTCCCTTCACAAATGTCGAAAATGCAATTGTAAATAATATACAAGACAACATATGAAGTTCCAGAGGGAAAGGTAAAATGGAATATTCTACCAAGTTTGTACAGAGTAATGATGTCAAATACATCATAAAATTCTTTTTTGAACATTCTTTTGAAAAATTGACATTCAATTCCAAAAAAAAAAATACATCTAATATATGTAAGTCAAAGCATAGAACAGGAAGGGATTATGGAGTTAATAACCAGACATTGAATGGAAATAGATCTCAATTTATAGCAAATCAGGAGTGAGCTGAGAAAAATCCTAAGTTTGGCTTTTACTCATCCTTGGTCATATGGTTTTACTCTCATTTATTTCTATACAAAATCAGACAATCTAATATACTAATAAGATGAGAATCTATTTGATTATAAGTGTTCAGGACATCCATTTTCTTTATGAGTTTAAATTGTTATGCAAATCAAAACATGTAAAATTTGAATGAAGTTTTGTGGGTTATTAGAGTAAGTTGTATGGGTGGATTAAAACAGGTTTTTTTTTTCATTTTAATGATGAAGAGTGAAGAAAGACCTGCTACCCGTGTTTAAAGTACTTGCAGCATATCTTTTCATCTCCCTGCACACCTTTAACAGATAAGATAAAGATATACGTGGCTCTTTAAAGCTGTCCTGAGACATAAATAATATTCATTAAGTTTCGAACTTATGTAAAATTTTATTTTTTTATTTTATTGATTTATATTGAGCTCTACATTTTTCTCTGCTTTCTTCCCAGCCTCTCTCCTCCCCATGCTCTCTCCAAAGGTCCCCATGCTCCCAATTTACACGGGAGATTTTGTCTTTTTCTACTTTTCATGTAGATTAGATTTATGTATGTCTCTCTTAGAGTTCTCATGGGTTTTCTGTTTGTTTGTTTGTTTGGTTGGTTTTTCAAGACAGGGTTTCTCTGTGGCTTTGGAGCCTGTCCTGGAACTAGCTTTGTAGACCAGGCTGGTCTCAAACTCACAGAGATCTGCCTGCCTCTGCCTCCCAAATGCTGGGATTAAACACGTGTGCCACCATCGCCCGGCCTGGTTCTAGAGATTGTGATTTGTAGGCTGGTTTTCTTTGCTTAATCTTTAAAAACCACTTATGAGTGAGTACAGGTGATAATTGTCTTTCTGGGGCTGGGTTTCCTCACTCAAAATGATGGTTTTTAGCTCCGTCCATTTGCCTGCAAATTCAAATGTTGTAATTTTTTCTCCATGTGTAAATGGACCACATTTTCCTTATCCATTCTTCAGCCAAGGGGAATTTAGGTTGTTTTCAGTTTCTGGCTATGATACACAATGCTGCTACTAACATAGTTGAGTTACTCCGAGATATTTTATGCTATTTGTGGCTATTGTGATGGGTGATGTTCCTCTGATTTCTTTCTCAGCCCATTTATCATCTGTATACAGGAAGGCTACTGGTTATTTTGAGTTAATCTTGTATCCTGCTACATTACTGAAAGTGTTTATGAATTGTAGAAGTTTCTTGGTAGAATTTTTAGGATCACATATGTAGATTATCATATCATCAACAAATAGTGAGAGTTTGACTTGTTCTTTTCTGGTTTGTATCTCCTGGTTCTCCTTCTGGTTTCTTATTAATATGAACATAGTTTTCTAGGCAACTTTCTGCTGATTGGGGCTGCTAATAACCTTATGGGGACCCAAAGAAAATTTAGAATTATGTTCAAGCCCTGACTTGAATATTCTGTGAGGCTGGATCATCTCAGCCAGCAGTCTTGAGCCTGTTCTGGATGTGGAATTCAGAGGAAACTGCAATAGAGGTGCTCTGAAACATTGGAGCACCTGGGCCATCTACTCCTATCAGAGATTTCTCAGGGATCTTCCGCAATAAAACCTGATTTTTTTAAACCCAGAGTGAATCCACAACTTCTCATTTCCTGTGGAAACAAACACAATACCTCTTGTCCAAAATAGCATATCTTTTGACTTAAATTTTGAATTCAAAACATATAGGTTAAATTAATCTAGTACCATTTGTAATCAAGTGTCTTTTTGCAGCTGTTACTCCTTACTCAGCAGTCAAACAATTCAAAGAAAACACAATAACTTACAGTATCCAGATTCTCTGAAGTGTTCAAAGATGACCTGTGTATCTAAAATATATTTTTGTTTGAACTTGAAAAAATATTTAATGTGACTATAAGTTCAGTCATGCTAAGTGATTAACTACTATATCTCCTTATTATCCTAAATAGTTGGTAATAATAATTTTCAAAGACTAGAAATGTACATTACATTATTAAATGAGTTATATTGGTATAATAACTTGAACAAGAGTAGAAATATATTTACAGTATGTTCTACCAAAGTTAATCTCAATATACAATATTTGTATACAATATTCAAAAGTTTAATTCAATGTAAAACATTCAAAACTAGTACTTGCTTTTTATAAGTAGATTCAATAATCTACTTTTATCCTATCATATATATATATAATATTCATAATCCATTGAATAACCAAAAACCACCCACCTCCCCACCTCTTGGGAATGAATTAAACATAGAAAAGTGACTGACAAACTGGCAATACAGGCAAAACAGTCTTTCAAATTTCCTGCTACATGGAAAAGTTTGCTGTCCAGGAAGCCAGCTGTTTCTGTCATTACTCACATTTTTAGGAAGACACTTGCTTGTACTTACTGATTACTCAGTTGAAATTATTTCATTCTTGAATCTCTGAAGAATTTGAAGACTAGATAGTTATAGTTTTCCTTCTTACCTGATGCAGAAAGCAAGTTGTAACTGAAAAAATTAGATGAAAGACTTTGGAATCACAAAGACAGGATAAATATGGAGGATTTTCTCTGAATATGTCAAATGCAAATGGACTAGACATTACTGGTTTATTTATTGCCTGAATAGATGGTATACAATTTTTGTAATTATTGTATATATTTTTTCATATATTAATTATGATCTTTTATTTATTTTAGACAAAAAAGATAAATGTAGTGGCATTTCACTTGTATTTAAGTAAATAAAGCTTACCTGAAGTTCAGATAGTAAAACAGACACATTAGCCAGCCTTCAGACCAGGCCGCAATAACACATATATTTAATCCCAGTAGCCACACTAATTACCATAGAACCAGGTGGTGCACACCTTTAATCTAAGTGGTACACACCTTTAATCCCACTCCTAGGAGGATTATAAAATGGAAGGAGATAGCTCTCACTCTCAGTCTCATTCTGAGATTTCTGGAAGCAGAATTGCAATTTGCAGACTGAGGTCAAGGTAAGAGACAGTGGCTTTGTTTTTTTAGATGTGAGCAGAGGTAGGAATTCTTCCAGAGAGACTTCCTGAATCAGCATCAGCCGCGAAAACCATGCAGCCTTTATAGAGGCCCTGAACCAAACACTTAAATGGTGTTCATGATCAGGCGAATGACATGCTTCCTGGTGGTGGCATGGATCTAGAATCTCCACAGAGTTGTGGTAATACACGTGGCTCCCACCAGTATCTCTGCCATGAAACTATACTCTCAAAAAGCCAACAAGTTGGACAAATCAAGCAGCCAAAGTTTCAACTTTAATTCTAAACAAATCACTTAACAAATTAAAGTCACATGTGGTCAGAAAAAGATAAAGATATACAAAGATATGTGTGTGTGTGTGTGTGTGTGTGTGTGTGTGTGTGTGTGTGTGTGTGTGTGTGTAGACAGATGCAGGAGAAAAACAAAACATCTAAACACTTTACAGTGCGTTTAAAAATGTACATAGGCTTGGGAAAGAAAAGAAAAAGGATAAATGCTTAAAAGTGTAGACATCTCTACACTGATGATTTATTTCCTATAATACATAAAAATCCACAATTTCCCTTTGTTATTGCTTTCCAACCTACAAAGTATCTTGAGAAAGATTAGAATGCTACATAATAAATAAAAATCTGATGATCACCCTTTGCTGACATTAGATCAGATGGAATCAGAATAGATTCAAAGAGGAATATTGAGAAAACAGGAGCAACTATTATGAAAATCAGAACTTGAAATGGTTTTATTCTCATGCACAGCTCATTCAAATTAGCTTCATTTTAAAGCTTATGAGCAAATGACTCCTCCTAGAGTTTTTCATCACTTGTATCTCTATGACAGTGACATTCCCTTACAATAGTCCAGAATCCTGTCCATCATAATATGCCAGGAGGGTGAGCTTAAAACGGCTTTAAGGTTGATCAACATAGCCAGTTGCTGATAAGTAGAAGTGGTATTATGACATTTTCAAAAGAAACAAATTGGAGCTTCAAAATTATGCAAAATATATTTTGCATGAATTTTAAGACAATGTTAAAGAGTTTGAAAATAACTTACAAAGAAGGAGAATAATTTCCATGAGAAGAGGTGATCTGAGATTAAAATACTGAGTGAATAGTCTTCAGCATAAGGCTCAATAACAAGATACTCAACAGAGGCTAACATAGCAGTCCAGTCTTAGAGGGTCCACCCTTTCCCATAATAACTGCAGCAATTACCAAATAAGACATGTCAAAGGGTTAAAAGGAGGGAGCAGGAAACCAGAATGTGAGATGAGTATGCAAAGAAGGAATTTAACATAGTCATGGAAGAATTAACTATCATGAATTTATTTCTTATCCCTCCCGTACATATGTTCGTAATAATACCTTGAGTGAGATTAATTTTTACACCTCTGCTGAGATTTGCTAATCCTATACTGCTTTGGTCTGTTAAAGCTAAGTTTCTTAGTAAATGGATTTGGGCTCACTTGCTAAATGCAAACCGTTTGCATTAGGTCCAGTGTAAATATTTCGGGTATCTTTAGAGCACCTGTCAGAAGAATGAAGGGGATTTATGTGTGTGTGAGAGAGAGACAGAAAGAGAAAGGGAGAGTCAGAGGTGACCTCTCCATCTAATGCTCCATGCAATCGCTGCATTTCCCCGGTATTTCCTACTACGAGACAAAAATGTATTCATATTGATCTCTGCCATCTCTTGAGCATGCTTAGGAAAAATGATATCTATTCACAGAGGACTTAGCCATCGGTGCAGAGCTCAGATGGTTTGTTTCAGATGAAAAATGAGTATGAAGGCAAATTATATTGAGCGCTGAAGCAATTTGTTTGCTTTATCTTCTGTTCTTTCCCAGAACTGCTGAATAATTTTATTTAAAACTCTATTACCTCTCATATTCATATAAAACCTATGGCAACTTATAATATAAAGTAGTTACATGTAGTATAAACAATCTTTATCTAGTGTCCTATTTTCCTAAGAAATTATACAAATGTTATATTATTTATGCCCCTTCCTCTTCAAGTGCATGCCATAATATGGTTCTGAGCACAAGGTGTGATAAACATCA
This sequence comes from Microtus pennsylvanicus, assembly GCF_037038515.1. NCBI lineage: Eukaryota > Metazoa > Chordata > Mammalia > Rodentia > Cricetidae > Microtus > Microtus pennsylvanicus. The sequence continues at coordinate 99,889,613 of NC_134584.1, forward strand.
ATGAGTGTTTAATACATACCTGAAATTTTCTATTCTTGTATTGAGAAGACAAATATAACTGTACTAATCATATTGGATTGATTGAGTCCAACTACATTTAGCCTTTTTTTTTTAAATCAATTCAACATCTCTCTGGAAGGATACCAAATATAGAATATAAATAAAAGTAAATCATTATGCTTTATGGAACCATGAAACCAGAGGAAACTAAGTGTTGTGTATTTGAAGAGTCAAGTTCTATGACAAATAATTTGGGATGCCTATTTGCACTCAGTATTTGCTTATAAAGTGGTACGAGTAGTGTGTCAATTAAAAAATTGTTACTAATGAAAACTATGCCAACTGACTATTTGACTTCCATTAAACTTGTGCACTTATGAAAAAATGCAAAAAAAAAAACTTGGCTGTGATAAAAATCCCCAATAAACCCAGTATCGCAAAGTTTGAAGTAAGAAGCACATAAGTTCAGGGCTACTTTGAACTACTCAGTGGTATTTCAGACAGTGTTTTATAGGGATACCTGATCTACAAAACCAAAAGCAAATATATATATATATATAAACTTGCTATTATAATATGAGCAAAGATATTAGAATTAACTTCAATTTATATTATACTGTGCTCAAAGTTTCACTAGTTAATTCACCAAAATGCAGGCATGTTTTCAAAACACAGACTATTTTTTAAAATCACATTAAGTTTGCAGAGACATTTAATCCATATGCTTCTTACTGTAACTCATCATTTTGTAGGCGAGAACAGGTCTAAGTTCAGGACTATTTTTTGACTAAGACTCTTTGAGTGTTTTTAATTAACATTTAAAACTTTTTTCTAAGGCAGGAAGTTATGTTTGACAAAGTTAAGGCCAAACACCAAAAGGTTAGTGTTTTGTCTAGAACTCAGCATACATGAATTTTAAATGAATTTTAAACTTGCCTAAAATAAGCTGTCTCACCCTTTGAGAAAATTGATGGAGAATAAGAATGTTTGGCTTATGAGTATTTAATAATAGCTAGCATTCAAGGAAATGTGGATGGAACAAAAATGATTTTTTATACAAAACAGATTCTATACACTAACAGCTAGATCACGCATACCTCAATAACTTTGTTTACTTTTGGCTAAGGGATCTTGTAGGATCTTAGACCATGATTTCTATTAGTAGGGTTTATTTTAATTAAAACCTACTTGAGAAGATATTGGCTGAAAAAGAAGTGTGGTAATAACTAGTTAGAAAAAGGCAGACAGTAGGAGGGGGTTATAAAGAGACAGACTTCTTTTGTCATATTCAAGGTGGGAAAAAAGAGTTGGGCTTTCAGAGGTGTCCTAAAAGGTGGGAAATATTCAGATACAAGAATAGTTCAATGCTGTCCATTGCAAGGGGTAAGAGTAAATGTTGGGAGCTCATGAAGAGAAGATAGACAGTGGAAGAAGGGGAGAAAACAAGAGAGAACAAAGGGATTCTAGAATCTGAGAACTAAAAATAAGCCAGTTTTTGTGGCAGACAGGCTCCAAGAAGTACTCACTGAATTTTTTTTTTTCTGGTAGTGAGGCTCTTGGGCTATCCTTGATTCATTCACTTAGGATAAAAATATATATAAAAGCCTGACAAATGCAATTTATGGGAGAAAAGATTTTAGTCAGTTTATAATTCAAGTAAGAGTCCACCACTGTGAGAAGTCAAGGCAAGCACGTCCAGTAGTTAGTCATATCACATCCATAGTCAAGAGCAGAGAGAAATGAATGCCCAGATCCTCATGTGCTTCTTTTGTATGCTTGCTTAGGTTTTGATTAATTCTCCCACTCTCGCACATTCACATTTCAGGAATCCATGTCTAAAGAATGTTGCTCCACATTGTGTGGCGGATCTTTCCAAATCAATTAATTTATCCATGACAATCTCCACTGGCATTCATGCCAACAGGCCAACTAACCAAATGTAGATAATACCAATTTGAAACTCCTTTCCCAGGTGACTCTGGGTTTCTCAAGTTGACGCGGTTATAGTTATAATAGGTAAAGACTTCCTCCATGAGTCAGTGCTGTTCTGCGGACTAAGCACACATTGCAGAATGGTTGGTGTATAAATGCTGAGGCTGGGTCAGGAGGAACTAGACCCTTTTGACCTGGCCTCTTGCATTCCCCTTTGTAAGAAATCCACCATGCTGTGCAGATTAAAAAGCAGCTCCTTGCAGAGAGGAACTGAAGCCCCGCATGGTGCCAGTATAGGCCACATTGCACTTTAAACCCCTGGGCTATTTAACCTCCTCAGAGTGCTAGTCTCAGTTGTGGCCTCACCAGCATGTGACCCCAGGGTTATGACAGCTCTCAAGCAAAACCGTCAAGCCAGGTCCACATGCCTGACTAGAGATGCAGTGCTAATCTCCAGGCATTGATATCATTTTCAAATATCAGTATTGTATCTCCTTCTGCTTAATGCTTGTGGGTTAAGGTGAGAACTATGAGCTGCCTGTTTCTGCTGTCATGACTACACTTGTTTTTCTGTTTCCTCCATGACAGACTTCTATGAACTCTGATTCTTCTAAAACTACCTACCAAGTTAAACTATTCCTTCTCAGTTCTTTTGAACATAGTGTCTTTTAGCAGGAACAGAATCATAACTAATAACTGTAGATATGTTTATGTGTGCTTGTATATATGTAGGTATGTTTGCACCATGGCATTCATGTAGAGGTCAGAGGACATCTTGTATATTTGATACTTTCTGCCACCACATGGGTCTTGTTGATTGAATTCAGGTTCTCAGGATTTGGGGCAGGTACCCTTAGCTTATGGCTAGAGAATTTATATTCTAATAAGACCAAAGCTTTTATTTAGCATTGCATATGAAAGATTAACAAATTTGTAGAGAAGTAATGAAGGCATTCTCTTAAAAATAATACTGAACTATCTAATGAAGAAAACTGTAAATGTAAGAAAATTGCTAACAACTTAGGAGGGAAGTTTTATGAAAAAAAAGATAAAAGAAAGTGCTCTTTAAGGACTTACCACAGGGCAGGGAACCCTGACAGCTCTTTGGACTGGAAAGGGAGGGGGAGAGGAGTGGGGGGAAGGGGAGAGGGGTGGGAGGAGGGGGAGAAGAGTGGGAGGAGGGGGAGGGAAATGGGAGGCTGGTCGGAAGAGGTGGAAATTTGTTTTTTTTTTTCTTTTCTTTATTCTCCTTTTATCAATAAAAGTAAAAAATAAAAAAAAATTCATTCTGAGGAGCTTCCATTCAGATTGGGATAAGAAGGCTGAAGACTGAACCATTCATATTTGTCAGAAATGATGACTGAGATGTGCTAACACCCCCACCACACACACACACACACACACCAATAGGGGAATCATGTAGCATGTGTAGAGGAAATAGGAAATAGCAGAGGCTGAATTGACCTTTGTACACAACGAAGGTAATGGGGAAAGCATGAACTGGGATTCATTGGATGATATAGGCCACCCCAGTAGTAAGATCATTTTATTTGAATATAAGTAGTATCATTATGAACCAATTCAATTATTGACATTCCACAAATATGTTTCTCCTTTTTTCTTAGAACAAACTATTTCTAAAGGGGTTGAGTATTTCTAAACCTAGCTCACAGGCTGGTGCTTTATTATTGTGAATTTAAATGGTGATCTATATCCTTTTTGAAAACACATTTGTTCATGGGAGAACTCTGAGGCAAATACGTTATGTAAATATAAGAAACAAGAGCCTGGTACAGGAATTGGTTACTTCTACTTCAAAAGAATTTGCTACCTTCAAATCTAAGCATCTATGGTTTGTTTTGTGCATGGAGTGATGTAATAGGAAGACAGCAGAAACATTCTGAGCAGTGTCATGTATCTAAGGGCTGAAGCATCTTCAGGATGAAGATCTTCTGAGTCATAGTTTATACATCATTTGCTATGGTTAAGAAAATATTTTTTTTTTAACCTAGGCTTCAGCTCAGTATTCCAAAGACATCATTCTTAACTTATACATGTTTTCATCTTGCCCTCACATAAAGAGACTCAAATTGTCCTGAACCATGCATGTAGAGACATGATTTGACAAAATGTAATATTGCAGGTAGCAATCATAAAAAGAACATATTCGTTTTAGATTTCCTATTTACTAAAATTCAAATACCTCTATTAGTTTAATAGTGAATATTCAGCTTGAATTTTATAATTTTTTCGAAAAGTGTTGAGTGTCAACTCAAATTCAGTAATTTGCATTTTTAAAATGTGTTTCTCATCAGGGTAAAGTAGTGTCTGTCACCTGGCAGGTAATAATTTCCTACCCTAGTTCTCAGTTATGGTGAATCTCTCCCTCTTCAAAGAATATATTAAATCAGGGAACACAACATTTTATGCTAATGCAATCTTTGTAAAGGCTGAAATAAAATTCCAAGTACCGATAATTATGAAAACTAGATAAGAGGATTCTGAAAAATGTTGGTTTCTCTTAATCATGTGGATGTTATACTCTTAGAAGAGAAATGGTTATACATGTTGATTTCTAAAAGAAATTTATTCGAGCATTATTTCTTCCAGGAAATACATTTCTCAAGCAGGTCATTTGATTTCATTCAATGAAGAATTTAGGTGAAAATTATTTTCCGGTGGGATGAGTGATTAATATTGAGAGGTTTAAAGTTTTAATTTTTAAGTTGTGTATTATTTTTGCTTGATTAAAATTCTTTTGAAAATTCCATATACTATTGCATTTTCTTCATCCCTCCCTCCATCCCTTTTCTACTTCCAAGTCTTCCCATGCCTCCCAACTTCTTAAATTCATGACCTCTTCTTTATTTATTTTATTTCTGAGTTTATAATATAATTACATTTCCCCCTTCCTATCCGTCCCCCCAAACCGTCTTGTTTACTCTTTCCTGATCTCCTTCAAATTCATGCCTCCTTTTCCATTAATTATTACTCTATATGTATACTTATATGTATAATTATATATACACATGTGTACATATATTTTATAGGTGTATTATGTAATATGTTATAAATTATGTATAGATATTTAGATCCACACAAACACACACACACACAGATACACATATATTCTTAGATATAGTCTTTTCAGTCTTTATAATGCTAGCCATATGTATGTTTTCATGGCTGTCCAGTTCCAAATAGTTTTTTTTTCTCAAGTCCATTTCTGTAGTCCTTGTCTAGCTCATGTTTTTGTTTACCCTTACACCCACAGGTAAGTGTAGTCCTTATATCTCATCAACGAAACATCGCTTTGCAAGAGACAGAAATGATTGCGGAAATCCTTGCTCACATGTATATGTGTTTAATATGTATCACTTGGGATTTCATAACATATGAGGGAGCACATTCTTGGAAAACACTGACTACAGCAGCAATTGGTTTTCTGCCAATAACTCTTCATCTAAGGGTGGAGGCTTGTGGGATTTATTCCATCATGTTAACATGTCAATCAGCACCGTTATGGAGGTCTTTTTTAGGAAGCAGTGGCAGTTTTTATCTTGAAATTAATCAATATCTTTCATTGCACTTAAATCCTTCTCAATAGGAGAGAATTCATGTGTGGTACAGCAAATTAACCAACTACTATTACTGGGCAAAGTAACAGATTCCAGAGACCAACATACTACTGAGACTTTCCAAAACCGGTATAATTTTATTCTCTATTTTAAGTACTCATCCTTATTCCCACAGATAAATTAAGATTTTACTCCTCATCAAGGAAACTACTTCTTGTAGGAGGAGGCCCCTTGTTCGTCCCGGTCACCCAAAATCAAAATAATCACACAGAAACTGTATTAATTAAATCACTGCTTGACTCCTTAGCTCTAGCTTCTTATTGGCTAACTCTTACATCTTAATTTTAACCATTTCTATTAATCCGTATATCACCACGACGTCATGGCCTACCAGCAAAATTCCGACATGACTGACTCTCGCGGCGGCTCCATAGTGTCTCCCTGACTCTGCCTTTCTTTTCTCCCAGCATTCAGCTTCACCTTCCCTACCTACCTAAGTTCTGCCCTATCAACAGGCCAAGGCAGTTTCTTTATTCATTAATGGTAATTATAGCACACAAAGGGGCTCCGACATCAATTTCTTAAGTATGTGGAAACTATTACAAAAATATATATCTTGTCAAGTTCAGAGAAAACAGAGAACAACTGACCATTGCATTTCTAGACTTAAATTATGTACCTACAGTACAACTCTGAAGGCTCAAGCAGTATCATGAAACAAAATGAACTAGAAAGATATTGAGAGACAGAAAACTGAGATGCCGGCTGCTAGGTAGTGTCTTCTAGACACTATTATTTTCTGCTTTTTAGTGTTTGCCTGCATGCATATATATGCACCAAGAACATGCCAGGTATCTTCAAAGGCTAGAAGAAGGTTTCAGATCCGCTGAAACAGAGGGTCATCATATTGGTACAGAAAACAAACTCAGGTCTTCCAAAGGAAAAGCAAATGCTCTTAACTAGTGATTTATCTCTCTAGCTCCTTCAAGATTAAAATTTTTTTTAAATTTTAAAATATTTATTCAGTGATGGAAAACATTTGTGAATCATTTATGTAGTACCTGCACTATCTCAAAATTTTGTCAAAAGTTGTGGATTTTTATAAATTCTTTATTTGATCAAGTATTTTAAATTATAATGCATTTCAAATTTCAATGCAACAAATTTCTGAAAATAGTGTTGTAAAAATTTTCTAAAGTGAAGAAGTGTTCAAGAAGGACATGCTGCTTGATATGGCTTTAGAGACTGTAGTAGAGAAGCAAAGAAAAACATCACAGGAAGAAGAAGTACAATTCCAAGAGGCCAAGGAAGACTTGCTGGTTTTAGAAATGTAACTGCTGGACACAGTTGGATTATATAATATTAATATTTCCGAATGTGGCTGTCTTAGTCATTGGCATATGAAGCAAACACCTGAAAGGAGGTAATTTTCTCTTTGCTCATAGTTTTAGAGCGGTCAGTCCATGGATCTAGGCCGAGGTAAGGCAGAGCTTTATGGTGGCAGAAGTATGAGGTTGAAAAGGGTGGTTGTCTCAGAGGAGGTGAGACAGAAATTATAACACTCCAAGATGACTTTCAAAATACACTTCAGTGAACATTCTTCACCTTAGTACCTTTGCCCAAACTCTATCACCAACCAAAAAAGCATCATCAGCTGGTGACCAAATATTAAGATTTGAACCTAGAGAAGGCTTTTCATATCCAATCATAAGAGTTAGAGAGAGGGAGAGAGAGAGAGAGAGAGAGAGAGAGAGAGAGAGAGAGAGAGAGAGAGAAAGAAAGAGATTGGCAGCAAGATTGAAGTAGGTCTTCTTTGCTATGCTGTGGCTCTGGGTGTTTACTAATAAACAAATGTCGTGGATATAATTTTACTCATATTTTTAACTATTTTATTTTTTGAGATTACAGTATAATTACATCATTTTCTCCTTCCATTTCTTTTCTACAAAACCTTATATAAACCTTTACTTTACCTCTTTCAAATAATGAGATCTTTCTTAAAAATATTTATTTACATAGATTTTTCTTAAAAATATTTGTTTATATATAAAAATATTTGTAAAATATTTTAAGAAGTATATATATATATATATATATATATGTGTGTGTGTGTGTGTGTATGTGTTCCTAAATGTATGTGTATAATCTCTCAGTCTTAATAATGTTATGTTTTCAGAGTTGAAAATTCTGAAATAGAATTTTAGTAAAACTATTTTATGAATTGAAAGAAATCCTCAGTTGTCTTTTGCAGTGCTGACATTGTCTTAACTCTATTTTCAAAAGAGAAACTCAATACTCTAGTCCTCACCAAGGTGGCTTGTGTGTCAACCTTAGAGAGCAAAATCCTTAATTAAGGCTCAGATCAGCCCGAGTGAAACAGCAATCTTTCCCATATTGATCTGGATAAACTGCTTAGGAGAGTGAAAAAGCCATTGTCTCTGTTTATTTTCCTTACACAGCCAGAAGTTGAATTTCCAATGCTTAAGCTTCAGCAAAACAAACGAGTTGCGATCCACAGCACACAGAGATCACTAATCACTTTCAGTCTTTATTCCTGAACATTGAATAAAGCAATCGCCACCTATCAGAAAGATTCTCAGATTCAGCATGTTTTCCTTGGCCAGTGTCTCAGAAGACCTTGGAGTTAGAGCACTGGGTCAGTAGGTGTTCTGGAGGACAATAGGGGAGACAGACATTTAAAGCTCTGAGTCAAGCATTTGAAAAGCTGGATCATGTTGCTGTTTGGGGCACAAAGGGGAATGACATATGTGCCAGAAAAAAAAAAAACCTTCCTGCATATGCACACAAATTGTTGTAGTCTGTGTTATTTACTAATAATTAAACGATACCAAACACTTTACATTTGTGAAAAAGTCAAAGAAGTCTCCTGTTATTTAGTCAAGGAATCAGTGAGCTGCTTTTAAACAAACTACAGGTTCTTTAAATTGGGTTGAAGATTGTTTCTTATATAATAAATGTGTGGGTTTCTCTTGCTCAGGAGTAAATGAGGGAAGAGGAGTTCAAAATTACCCAATGGATTAGTTACTTTTCTATGGCAGTGATATCATAATCAGAAATAACTCAAGAAAAATGTTTATTTTTGCTTATGATTCCAGAGTCAGAATCATTATGCCAGGCAGCTGAAGTAGGAAGCTGAGAGCTCACGACTTCAATCACATGCTGAAAATACAGACTGGAAGTAGAGATGTAGCATGATTGGTCTTTATAATAAATACCTGGAGTCAGATATCATAGGTAAAAGCTGAAAGATCAGAGGAACAGAGCAGTTAGCTACTAGATTTTACCTTTATGAAATCCTCAGATGGAATGGGGTATCCTGTCTCTACAAGTACTCAGACTGAATACCTTGAGCTCCCGTCTCCTTCTGTTTTGTATTCCTCTATCTACCCAGACATATCCCTTCCTATCTCCACCTCATTAGTGTTGGTATTAAAGGCCCGTGACTCTCAAGTACTGGGGTTAATGATGTTAGTCCCCATCACCTGTCTCTGTTACTCTTTTTGACTTGATCAATCACATGTACTTCAGGGTAGCCTTGAACTCACAGAGACCCATCTGTTTCCGCCTCCCAAGTGCTGGGACTAAAGATGTATGCCTAGCCTCTATGGATAACTAGTGGCTCACTCTACACTCTGATCCTTATACATGTTGTATTTGTTAGAGCACAAGCAAACTATCATCATAAAGAGTACAGTTAAGAACTCTTCAATTCTTCCCACGCTTCCTTCAGCAAGGCTCTATCTTTTCCCAAACAGTGCCACTAACTGGGGACACCTGTTAAAATACCTGGGCCTGTGGAGGCAATTTCTCATTCCAATTATCACAAGCACATTACTGCTTATGGTAGATTTCTAGTTTCAGAGTCTAAAAAGAGATGTCTGGGTAATAGATTATGAAAAAGGCATTGGACTGAGCACTTGAGATGTATGCTTTTTAGAAATTTTGCCTACATCCTGTTTTGGTCACTTCTGCATTCTCCTACCAACCTTACAGATAATACACTTCAGCCCAATCTACAAAGGAGGTCCATAATATAAATTAGACTGACAGTATGTTATGGCTTGATGGAAATCTTTCTCCTACAAAATATGTCAATCACTGATTCAGCATCCCAAAGGAGTTACATTCCAAAACATTTTCAACCTGTTTGTTCTAACACCATTAGCCTGAAAGGACCTCAAGAATATGTCTGCAAATATCAACTTTATATGAAAAAAGTCATTGTAAGAACAGCATAAAAACAGTTAATACAGGAATAAAGAATAAGAGTATCAAAAACTCTCTAGTTCAAGCAGAGAAATCATTTAAACTTAGTCTATTATTTAGTTGGATAACGGGATCATAAATTCAGCTTGATTAAAAGTTATGGATAGATGGAATGATATCAGGGCTGTCCTTAAAATTTATGGCACATGCCTGGTAAGTGTGATGTGAACATCACCAGTTTCAAAGAGCTTGATTTACAGAGATGTTTAAAAGGACTGGGGTAGCAGTTATTTTCATTACAGATTTACAAAATCTCATGAAAAGATCTTTGAGATAACTCGTAGAGTGAAATGCTAGTCTCAAATTTGATTCAAAACAGTGGGTTGAGATACAAATAAACTGGGCAGGTTCTGCCTTTTGAACTGCACAGGACACAGTGATGCGTTCAAATCAGACTCCTCTTCAAGGCGGAGGTATACATGCCCACTGCTGGTGATGCTGAGATTGGCGTTTCACAATTGAACCTCCCACACAGAAGTGGTCTTTGGCCATCACGTGAAGCCTTATTAAAGACCAGTCCCTTCTCTGATCTGCCTTAATTTGGAATTATTGATGGTTATCACATTTCAAGAGCCATTAAGAACTGTACCATGTCCTAACTCCTCTCTGCTCCCTAATTCAGCCTTTCTTCCTTCTTGGTGTTATTACCTGTAGCTTGCCAACAATTTTTTTGCTGGTATATCTGAGTTTTGTGGACTCTTAGCTAAGAAAATTGACTAAAGAATGCCAGTGGCACATGATCCAGGGATGATGTTGGGGGAGGCTGCTTATTTATTATCTTCCTGTTTACTCAAGTAATACTATTTCCCTTCTCATGTCTTTGATAGGGTTAGAGACTAGATAGTTGTAGTTACTTTACTTATCTGTGCACAGAGGTATACATTTAACCCTGCATGCATGCACCATTCACAGACAAAGAGAGACTGAAAGAAAGAAAAACCAGAATCCCTAATGGTATCATAGCAAAGAGAATCCCATTCTCTAGAAACTCAGCTTAGAAAATGTTGAGCGTAAACTCAATTTTTATTGTAATTGCACCTAGAATTTCTGGCTTCATAACTCAAACTTGTCTACTATGGTGAATTCTAAATGCTGAAAGAGACTAACTGTGGCCATGAGATACAGGTGAGAAATAAATGTTCATTCACTGAAGATTCAAATTCCCCTAGTTCTTCGAACTATATTTTTTCTACAGAAATTTCTTACTTATCCTAGACAATGATACCATATGGAAATTTTTACACGTCCACTTCAGGGAATTGTTTTTAAGTTCTTGTTTTGGAAGCCAGAATATACCACCTAAAGCAGAAAGTTGTAATGTTGTGTTAAATAGTCTCAGTATGATTCTTTTCCCTGTCTAGGCATAATCATTGAGAATGGGTCTGGATAGTAAGTCCTCAAATGAGTGAGAAATCATTTCATATCTCATAGAATTTCCAGTGTCTTATTTATTTGGAAACATCAAGAGCAATCCTTCCATGATTGAACCTAACACACACACACACACTAACACACACACATTACTTACATATATGTATACATATATGTATACATTATGTATATACATTATATATATATATACATTATATATATATTACACAACAGAAATTACGAGGAAATTTTACTGGGAGCTGAGAAAGAACTCGATTCTAATGTATGAGCACCTAGATCTGTTACGGGAGGTCCTCCCACTCCTCCAGCCTATCACCGCTGAGATACCAGCCCCTTGGGGCGTGGTCTCTCTCCCTTTAAAAAAGCGGCCACTTCCCTCTCCTCTCTCTCTTCACTTCCTGCTCCGCCTCCGGTGACTTGACTTCCTTCCTGGTTAAGCAGAGGGCTGACAGTGATCTGTAAGTTTTTTCCCCTTTAAATAAATACCACCCTATTAATCATAATTCCAAACTGGTGTGGCATTGTTTATGACTTACGTCTTCATAGATCCACGAGTATTTTTCCTCTGTCTGCTTCCACATAAACCACTGTGGAAAAACTAATGGGCAGCTGGTGGAAGGGGTGAACATGTATGCCATCTCAGTAGCTGACTCAATAGCTCAGCTGCCCACTGAACATGTTGCTATACTCTCATGTTATTCAGGAGCACCTTCTTCTATCTGACTGCAGTGAAACTTCCTCGAGGCCTAAGTTTTCTACTGTGTATCTGCTCAGGAAGGGTATTAACCTACAGCAAAGATAAATACATGCAGGGACCACGGTAAATGCTGCATGTCTGTTAATCTTGAGTAGAAAGATAGGGAGCTATGAAGGCTACAAAAATAGATGGGCCTATATCGTTGAGAATTCACTATAAGTGGAGCACTAATGAGGTACATAGATGAAGTGAGCTGACAGTAGCAATGGATCTAAGAGGGTTTCAGATTCTGGGGATAGGCTGAAGTAAGGGATAATGGAAAAGAACTTAAGACTGTGCATGATTATGGAATGGAAAATAGCCCCAAAATAGAAGTTTCCAATATTTTGTACCAAACCCAGAAGCCCCGCCCCACCACACACAAACAAAGGGTGGAGGGAAGCATGTATAAGAAAGAGAACATCTGCTGAATATACCAGAATTTAAAAGTTCTTATTAGTAAAACAGCAATGATTTTAAAATTTCTGATATTTCAATGCTTTTTAAAAGATTTATCTTTATGCGTGTGTGTGTGTGTGTGCATATGTCTATGCTCAGAACAGCCAAAGAGATCAGAGGAGTGGGTCAGATGCCCTGATGCTGCATGTACAGTTGCATGAGCCACCTAATGTGGGTGCTGGAGATGACACTTTCATCCTGTGAAGGAGCAGCAAGCACTCTTAACATTTGAATCATATCTCCAGCCTCTTAAATACACTTTTAAACAATCAGTTTCTTCTTAGAGAAGACAGTATTCAAAATATACAATTTTGTAGACAACATATATCAGTTATTTTTATCATTTACAAATGATTAAGCAAAATGATTTGTTTATTGTTTTCAGCATTTCGTTGCTGTTAAACTATACTATTGCATGGATATTTGTGTTTAAGTTTCTCAAACACTGCCTTAGGAAAGGAAACTTAAGTTTCTTTATATTTGTCAATATTACTTGATAGTTGTGCAAGTGGGTTTTACATATATGTAAAAATGAAACACTTAATAAAACATATATACTATTTAAAACCCATGAGTATGCATGAATTTTTTTAGTTAAGGAATGAAGATAAGTTATTTATACCATGGCTTACTTGTTTTATAATCAAGATAGAAATGCTTTTTTCTGAGTATATGAGAAGGTTTTAGTTTTCCTCCTCTGCAAATTATGTGCTCAGGCCTCTTTTTTCTGTTTTAGTTCTGGAATTCTGGGTATTTTCTTATTGATTTATATAACCTTTCTATATTAATAAAGACTTTGTCAGTTTGTCACATTTGCTGGAAATACTTTTGGCAGCCCTTTTTGAAGTCAACTTTTTATAGCTTTTTGTTGATGTGTTGCTTTGTGATGGCTTCTTTATTTCTAAATTTAAAACTGTACCCACATGTCAGAAAATTTTCTCCACAGCACATTCCATTCTCTTCTAAATATCTATGCCTTCATCTTAAAACTGAAATATTTTTCCTCCTGAAATATTCTCTTCTGGGTAGTAAGTCCGTCATAATAGATTTAAAGAAATGAAGGGGAGAGGAGAAATATATATATATGCTCCTTCATCCTCTCCTTGCTAAAAAATCCAAAACAGAGTCTGGCTGAAATTCTAAGAAGAAATCAAATGACATTCCATGTGACTTTAGGAAAGATATCTCTTCGTTCTTCACTAAAAAATTATGTATCATATGAGAGGGAAAGGAGAAAAACTCCTTTCATGCAGACACATCCTGCAAATCTATTTTCCTTAACCTCTGGCAATTAAGCATCTCTTTCTTTTCCAAGTTTAGGGCAACAGAGCTATCAAATAAATGTATCTTCATGTCCAGTGATTCCTGGAATTTTAATAAAATGACTATTAAATTCAAAAGAATTACTAATACATATTCAGTTCACTTTTCCTACTTATCTTGCTCAGAGGAAATAGTCTGGAGATTCAAGAGGATCAAATAATGCATTCAGTAATATATTAATGGGAGAAATATGAGTAAATCTGTTGCAAAGGTAAAGGAGAGGGAAGAGTATGATTTTTTAAATATCCTGTATATCGTATATAATTTTTCACACCATTATAAACACAATTTAAAATTACTCAAATGGAGTCTTATTTGTTCAAGAAGAATCAGCAGGTTTGCTAGCAGCGGTGGGGACCCCTATCTATTATCTCTTTGAAGACTTGAAATTCACTATCATGTTCTCTACATAGACTTCAATGCACTGTAGGATGAAAATAAAAATAAAATGTGGAGATGGAATGGTGTTTTGTAGAGAAAAATGATTGACCAACCCAAACATTAGATCATTAATTTTTATCCCTCCAAGGTAAAAAGTGCACTGGGTTTGACAGGTAAACATTTGGCTAGGACATGAAGTCCTTTAGCCAGATCTTGCTGCAAATGATAAGAGTTCTTGGAAAAGAACAGGAGTATTAGGAGTGTCTGTTTTGCTAACTAAACTCAGCATAGTTCTCGGTATACCTTCTTCATGTTCCATTAGCTCTCCCATGGAAAAGAACGTTCTTTGGTACATGGAAATTTACATTAATTTTCTTTTCCACTTTAAATACTAAATGGAAAAACTTTCCATTTCCTATTCCTATGAACACTATCAATTTACTGTTGTTATAAATAATCCCAATTGAAAAATATTAAAATATATTCAATAAAAATTGAGTTGTTATTAATCATTTTTGCAACATATTTTTAAGATACTCAATACTTTTGGTAAGATTATTTTTGGCTTCTATGAGATATTTAAATTAAAAGTTGGATGATTTAATATATAGGAGTCATAAATAAAAAATTTAAGAAAATATTTAAACATTATCTAATTTATAGAACCAAAAACCAACCTACTCTGACAAATCTAGCTATTTAAAAATAGTAGTAACAATATCTCAAATGAAACATAAGTGTACTTTAAGATTAAGGAAGCAACAAAATATCTGTCCCAAAGGCAATATGCTGACTTAAAATATTGGTGCATATTTTTGATATGTCACATCAAAATTAATTAATACATTGTGTTGTAATGAATGGATTTAACCTTTTCAGAGTGGGAAGTAGCATATCCTTAAAATTAAACAACAAAGAAATTCTCAATTATATTCTTACATTAAAGAAATTGTCAAATATTATATCTAGCAATTTTAATTTTAAAAGCATAGCCTATTAAAAAATCAAGAAAGTATCTTTAGTACACTAATGTCATTTGTACATATCAGATATTTTTACAGGTTTAATATTTTTTCAGTGTTTATTTTTTATCTGGGTCTTTTTCCCTATTGCATTAATGAAATGCCCTGACCAAAGAAACTCAAGGGAAAAAAAAGTTTTACAGCAACTCATAATTGAAGACAGAGACATCAAAACAGCAGGAGTTGGAATCAGCTCATAAAATCTGATTCACAATCAGGAAACAGAAGCTAATGACTGACCATGCTTAACTGGCTTTCTCCATAATACACATCTGAGGATGTAGGCCAGGGAATGGAGCTACCCATTTATAGTTTGTATCTGTCCATGTCACCATAACCTGTTGGTGATGCTCAGGGTCTAATAATCCCTCAGGGTTGTGGCCAGATATTTTTTTCTTACGTGAGTCTAGATCTTGTCAATGGACACACAGCACTAGCCATTGCATTATCTTTGGATAACAATTGGTGGTTGCCACACTATTTCACTTGCAACTCTAGGTATATCACTGGACATTTATTTCAAATATATATCAAACAAAGAGTAATTGTTTTATCTTTGAGCTTCCAAAATAATTTGTACCTTCCATGAACTTATTTGTAAGACAGAAATATTTTTAAACAACAAACATTTTGGGCAACACACAGAAATATATTTTTCTTAGCATGTGAATGTGACAATAGATTTTATCCATTTATAAAGAGGAACACAAGGTCACCGTGGTTTGTTTATTTTATTCATCATATTCTAAGAGTGAGACTTTTAGTTTCTATAAGTGGAAATAGAATGAATATTCTTTGGAAATGTATTTTTGATAGATAGATACTTCTTAATAGCTCATAAAATACTGTTTATTTTCTTCTAAAATATGTTGAACACTCTATATAATACTGAAGTTAAATCCTGCTCAATGAAGAACAAATGGACATTTTCTGTATGCAGTACAAACACTATATACATATGCACACAGAGACAGTTCTGCATACACAATAATTTAACTTGGGATGTAATGCACTGACTAGGAAGAATTTTCATAATATAAAAAAAAAGTGTCTTCATCACATTGGCCTGTGTACATATCTCGGGTACTATCTTGATTAATCATATTTATAGGAATGGTCAAAATACTGTGGGGTATTCTGGGCAGGTGGATTTAGGCTTTATAAGGAAACCAGTGGACTGAGTCAGTAAGCAGATTTCCTTCGTGGACTATTTTGCAATTCCCGACTCCTAGTTTCTACCTGAAGTTAATGCTTGAACTATTTTTTGTCATGAACTGATGTGGAATTCCCCTTCATATGCTGTGAATATGTTTTATTATTTTTGGTTCATAAAGAAGCTGCTCAATGAAGGACAAATGAACATTTTTGTATACAAAACAAATATTGTAAACATGTTGTTTGATGAAGGGCCAGCTTCCTCTTTCATGTTGGTTGTGCAAATGGGACTCAGGCTCTATCAGGAGGTACTGTTAAAGAACACTTAAATGGGGTTAGTGAACGGCGTACCACAAGTTAATTAATGGTGACATAGATTTGCTGTGTCCCTGGAGCTGGGCCAGTGAACATGGTTCACAAACATGGTGAACATGCCTCCACCATGTTGGACAAAGTGGAGCCAAAAGGCAAAGTTGCAGCTAGCCATGCTACTTAGCATTTTAAAATGTGCTCCTGGTCAAAACAACATTACAGATACACAGTAAAGACAGATTCAGACCAAAAAAAAAAAAGACCTCCAAATAGGCCACAGTGTTAGAAAAATGTACATGGATTTAGGAGAAGAAAGAGGACAGAGAGTCATAGATTAAACTATGGAATAGAGAGTCTGGATTATATGTATTATTGTGTTTTCTTTGAATTTTTGACTGTTGATGAGCTAACTGCAGAGAGACATTTGATTGTGGAAACTGCTAAGCTAAACCGACATAAAGGTATCTTGATTCAAAAACTGAGTCTAAAGATATGTTGCATTAGAAAAGAGGTTCTGCCTTTGTTTCCACAGAAGATGAGAACCTGTGGATTCTTTCCAGGCTAATGTTGTTTTATGGAACAAGACTACCTGGAAAATCTCCATGAACTCTAAAAATACTTCATCCAGCAAACAGCAGGAAGCAGTTTAGAGAAAATTGATTCCCAAGATTCCAAATTCCCCAAATGATTCTTTATAAATGTTTCTTTTCTTTAAAAGGGAGTTGATATAAGTGAGATATGGTCACCACTCAATTTTTATAAAACATAATAAAGGGAATATTATATAGAGATGAATATTTTGCATTGATATGGATCTTGGTCTATTGATACAAATTTAAGGTCAGTTTTGTTACATTGTATATATGTATTTCTGCTCTTGCTTAAGGTATTGTGTTTGTGCAGCTCATTTAAAAATGTAATGTATACTTAAGAATTATTAATCATCTATAATAATCAAACTTTCAATTATATTAGTTAGGCTTCTAGATATACAGTGATATGTTTCATTTAAGTAGATGATCTTCAACACCTCAAACACCTACAGATGATGTCATTTAAAATGTTTTAAGCACTCATATTTTTCTTGACAAAGAGAAGTGTCTGCTTCTGGCAGTACCAATTATTTCAGAGAATTGAATGGTCATTGAAGAAAATCGTTATGGGATTGACCTTTAATGTGACAAGGTTAGCAATTTGGGCAAGAAACTGCCCTTTCCTGGACTATTTGATGGTATCCTGTACAAACTGGATATGCACGACCGACAGAACAGAATACATTCCAAAATATGATATCGTTCTTCAGGGTTCCTGCTTCACAGAATAAATTGCCAGACATTCTTGAGGACATAGAAAAAAAAAACAACTTACAAAATTTTCCAAACATGGCAGGGAAAATCTTCAAATATCCTGTTTCACAGAAAAGTATGTTAAGTATGTTAGGCTTGTAGTCCAAAGATGGATTCCCCAAGATTTTTAAAGAACTTTGGGTGACTGACAAGAGAGTGAGATATCTCTGTCACTTCTAGAATTTTAGAGGATGATTACAATGCACTTTATGTTTATTTCAATAATATTATATGTCTGTGGGGTCTTTGATGGAGGTGAAGACAGTTATAGTTTTCCTTAGTTTTGATAAAAGATAGGTTATATTTGAAGCTTCAGACTCACAAAGAAATAAAATAACTGTAATTCTTGCTTGATACTTCTTTTATATATGTAATTTTACTATGTTAAAGTTAAAACCTTCCATTTTATTTAGACATAAAAGGGCAGATGATGTGGGATTACCTTCTGAATGCTGTGGATATGTTTTATTATCATTGGTTAAAAAAAAAGCTGCTTTGACCCATGGCAGGGCAGAATAGATCCAGGCAGGAAAACTAAACTGAATGCTGGGAGTAAGAAGGCAGAGTCAGGCAGACACCATATAGCTGCTGAAGAAGACAGACCCCAGAACCTTACAGGTAAGCCACAGCCTCAGATTAATAGAAATGTGTTAATTTAAGATATAAGAGCAAGTGAGGAATACGTCTAAGCCTTTTGCCAAGCAATGTTGTAACTAATATAGTTTATGTGTGATTATCACATTAAGGTTCCCAGTAAAGTAAAGCACAGTCTCTGATTACAATGAACCACAACTTGGAAGGCAAGTTAAAAAACTTTCCTCTCTGAGTTGCTGCTAGCTATGAAACAGAAAGTCAACTAGCACATTTTATTTTTATTTGTGTATTTCTTACTATATGTATTAAAGTTTTAGTAAGTGGATTGAGCTTTAACTAACATATTCCTTAATTATAATCTGTGGTTCCTTATTATGATTAATATATGACATAGTATTAATTCATAGGCGTACCAAACATAGTGCCATTCATGGGAACATATTTGTAAAATATCTCCAATGTTTGTTATAAGTAATTTATTTTTTGTGGTCCAAAAATAAAGTGAACATATTCATAGTTGGGACAAGTAAAAGAAGAAAGTCAACAACGTAACAAATGAGCATAATAAAGAATAAGTAACTGCAGTTAGTCTCTCCAAATACTATCTGATATACTGTGCAAATACATCATAATAGCTTCAAGAAAATTTGGTTATTTACATGACAACCCTGACTTGTTCTTTTGTCTAGTTTGTATTGCAAGCACTAACCAACTGACACTAGAAGCTGATTCTATTTACAAACTATGCTTCTGCATTGAGAATGATCTCAGAAAATGAGGCATATAGAAGCATGCAAACAGCTGAGGTAAGAAGTAATTAGTACATATGGGAATTGTCCACCAAGATGTGCCTGGCTCCAGGATGTCAGAGGTATGATGAACGGAGTGTACAAATCTCTCCAATGCTGTTTTTACTAATTCCATCATTTTTGTACCAGAATGTGTTGTTATACATAAACTCTGGAATCCATGCACCCATATTTGAAGACCAGAGCAATAAGAGTCTAAGATGTCTATGGGCAAAGAATAAATTTTAATTATCTCTGTATTCACCCCCATTGTGCTTAGTGTATCGTGTTCTCATTATAGATGCTCAACAAATTCAATTTTGGTGTCCAGATGGAATATCTCATGTTTAAACAGTGATACTCTTTTTAGTCAGTCATAACTTAATTCACTCAAATCCCTTGGCTTGAGGTCTGGCATCATTATGGAATTAGCTTTCATTCATTTTCAATTTAAATTAATTTTCAATAGCAAACCAATGACATTTGGAGACTAGGAAACCAAAGAATACTTTCCAACATTTCTATTTAAGTCATCCGAAAAGATTGCATAATTGAATGCATTAGGGTTTTAAGGGTCCGCCTAGCATACTGAAGGTCTCTATAATCATGTGCCTGGTGAATAAATTCTTGGCACTCCCTTGTAGCTTACTGTAACAAAAAGACTAGACTTCTTTCAGGAATAAACCTGGACCACTCAGGCTAATGGGAATTCAGTTAGGTTTTTGCCAATCTCAAGAAACATCCATTATCAACAGATGCTGGGAAAATCATATTAGAAATGTGTTTTAGAGACAAAATAGAAAAGAGCTTCAAAGTTAAGAGAAAACAAAATCTATGATAGTATTATGATTGATTTTGGAGAGAAATAACTGTGGACGCTTAAATACATGAATTGCTTTAACATATTTTAAGCTTTTAAGAGTAGAGATTATTGATGTAAAAGACACTAAAGTATCTCAGTGACTTGTGAACCACATATAAATGCATATTAAGAGATTACTTAAAATTCATATTATTGATCAAATCGACCACAGCAGCTCCAGAGGAGTCATTGAATACTTTGTAAATAAAGTATCAGGCAAAGATTAGGTCAGTGTTCACAAATTCACAGGGTCATTTCTGCATTTGAGTCTGAATGTAATTGAAAAGCTGAACCAACTGTAGGCACACATATTTTATTTAGTTAAATACATTTTACTATCAGTTTTCTATAATATATTAAAAATCATAGTCCATGACAGGAAGAGAAATATCAAAAATTTAAAATAGAGCTTTAAATGGTCATCTTTGTTATAGTGATTGGATTTAATGTCAAAATTTTATAGTGTTCCATAGTCCTATTATGAGAAAAAAAATGACTCACTTTTAAGAACTTAATTTAGATTATTTGGGAATTTCTAATGCAAAATAATATAGAATTCTTGATTCATTAAATATGACCTTAATTACTGTGAGTTATTCTCAATGTGAGGTCAGGACAAGATCAACAGGAGGAATTGGAGCAACACGTTTCAGAACATAGAAGGGACTGGGCCATTTAGATCACAACTTGACCTTCAGAAATTAAATTCAAGATGAGCTAATATTTCCCTCTTAAATAAGTCCCAGAATTGTAATTCTATTCTACTGCCAGGTGCTGTAAGGATGAAAACAAATTAAGACAAATCTGCCATAGTATCCCATGTGAAAATGATGGTTGAAATCATAAAGAAAATGACTTCAAAGTATTTCTGAGAAGTCATACCTCTAGTAATGTATTTTGGAGTTACAAGCATTCAGAGTAAATGTAATATCTCATAACCAGTTGTGCACTCAACCTGGAAAATATGATTTACAGCCCATCTTCAGCAGGAATGTTTTTGTCTGTTTAACAACAACAAAACCAAAACAAAAAAACAACTGCACCACACAGTGGTGAGCAAATTCACCTATTCCCACTTAAGAACACTTGTCTCTTAAGAACAAAAAAATAAATCAAATAGTGAGATTAGTTAATAGCTTAAAGAAACACACTCCACAAGGAATTCTTATCATGCTATTGGCATTAAGTAAATAAAGTTTCTTGTTTTGACTAATAAACTTGTTGGTTAAATGAGAAATTTGGATTGGTTCTGGAGGAAAGAACGTAAGTTTTCTTTGTTTTGCTTTATTGATATGTTCTTCTTGAGCCAATTGTCAGAGATTGGTAGCACAATATTAGTATCACATAGCATGACTAGAAAGAAAGCAGTTGTGCCATCCATTGGCATAGGTTATAATACATAGCATTATTCTCTTCCCTTGTCTCTAAATCTACCAAATAACAAAATTTCTTTCATAAGGAATTGTAGCCATTATACTTCAGACAAAATTGCTTTAAAAAGCCTTTCTTCTCTTTTAGGGCTATTGGTTAATATTTGTCCTAGAATGTTAAAAATCAAAAGATCTGGGGATATTTTTGTGCATCTGCTATTTTGCATATTATTCTTTGAGAATTTTGTACAATATGTTTTGATATATGCCCGTACTCACCATGCTATTCCTATATTCACTTCCTTCTGCCACAACCTAAATTTTGGCCCTTCTCTGTTTTTTAATTCAATTTGTAAATTTATGCTGTCCTTACATTCCTATGTGTGTAGCTTTTGACTGGAGCTTGGATGAATTATCAGGAGTCACACCCTGAAGAATACTGAATCCCAACAGGTATCAATTACCATGATCTCCTCAGTTACTGGTGAGAATTTTTGTTCACCTTCTTTCTCTACTCAGGGAGTTTTGTCTAGTGTGAAATTCTGTAGGTCTTATAAATGTTGTAACAATTGTGATCTTATAGTTTCAACTGTCCTTTTGTTTCTGAAAATACTCTTGTTGTAGTCCTCTGCCTTATCTGACTCTTACAATTGCGCCACTCTGTCTTTCTCTATGATCCCTGGGTATTTAGAGGGGGGATTGTGATGCCGATCGCATTTACTCTCTTCTCTACACCCTGATTGATAGTGAATCTCTATGTAAGTTACTATAGTCTTTTTTTTTTATTTAAATGATTCTTTTCCCCTGAGGATGGAATGGAAAGAAGGTATAAAAAGAAATCATAGCTATTTCAGTCATTTTGCAGAAAAAAAAAACAGTAGTGGTCTCTCATATATGTCCTATGAGCAGTCCAGTAATATGTCTTTTAACCTGAATGATGTTACAGCTCAAGATTTCAACTTTTAGAGCAGGGCTTAAATCTAATCAATGGGTGGTTAGTTTCTTCTCTAATGTTAATCTCAGTGAGCTTGTCTCACCAAGTCAGTTGTCATCATAGCTCTGAGAGTTCACAGCTAGGTAGTACTGATGATTTTTTTTTCTCTTCTAGAAATGTGCATTGCAACTTCCAGCATAATGATAGGTAGACAGTAGGGATGAAGTGTTCAGGTAAACAATAGCCATTGACCAAAAGAACATTACTCATCAACCAATAAAAGCAACCCATATTCAGAAGGACATTCCACATCAAGTCAGGTTTTTATCTTAGTCATTCTAAACAGCTTATTTAAAATCTTACATTAATTTTAATTTTCTTTTCTTTGATGGCTAGGGATATAGAGCATTTTTAAAAATATTTTAGGGTGTTAGTATCTTCTGCCACTTTTTAATGGAATTGTTTATTTTCTTAATGTTTAATTTTTTTGAATTCTTTGTATATTCTAAATACTAATCCTTTGTTTAATAATTAGTGGTAAAGATATTTTCCCATTTTATTGGTTTTCACTTCAGCTGAATGATGGTGTCTTTGCAGTACAGAAGCTATTAAGTTTCATAAGGCCACATTAATTTCTGGTCCTACTAGGGTCCTATTCAGATATTCATTTTTTGTGCCAATGGGATCAAACATTTCCCTTACATTTATTTCTATTTGATTGAGGGTATCAACCTTTATGTTGAGGTCCTTGATCCATTTGGTTGTGAGTTTAGTGCAGGGCGAGATATCAGGCTCTTTCATACTGCATGTACTTATCCTGTTTGGAGAACTATTTATTGAATATGCTGTCAATTTATTTGATATGTGTTGTTGACCAGTTGCCAAAATCAGGTAGGCATAGGCCCAAAGACCTTGAAAGTCTATTACACAGGTATTAGCTTTTCTTTGTTATTTGCATTTACAATAGCTAAGAAATGAACACAATTTAATGCCCTTAAAATGATGAAAGTATAAGGCAAAAGTGGTACCCTTACACTATGGTATACTATTCAGCGCTTAGAATAAAAATGAGATTTGCAAGTTGAGCATCCAAACTGCCTAGGCTCCCACAAAGCCAGTGTGTGCAGTAGGATCAGAAACCCATTGCCATTGTTCTTGAGTTCTCAGTATTCCTCATTGTCTGCTATGTTCAGAGAGTCCGGTTTTATCCCAGGATTTTCCAGACCCAGGCCAGCTGGCTTTGGTGAGTTCCCAATAGAACATCCTCATTGTCTCAGTGTGTGGGTGCACCCCTCGCGGTCCTGAGTTCCATGCTCGTGCTCTCTCTCCTTCTGCTCCTGATTTGGACCTTCAACTTACTAGACCTGGATGGAGGTGGGGGTTCCTTGGACTTCCCACAGGACAGGGAACCCTGATTGCTTCTCGGGCTGGGGGGGGGACTTAATTGGGGGAGGGGGAGGGAAATGGGAGGCGGTGGCGGGGAAGAGACAGAAATCTTTAATAAATAAATAAATTAAAAAAAAATAAAAAAAAATAAAAATTCAAAAAAAAATGAGATTTGCAGGTAATGGAAAGAACTAAAAGGCATTGCATTGAGAAGTGTTACCCTGACATAGAAAGACAAATTCAGCATGTTCTCTCTTATTTGTTATTCTATGTTAAATCCTCAGATGTGAGTATAGAATCTGGAAGAACTGCAGACACCAGGAAAGTAAAGATGCTTATGTGTCATTGGGATCTTCTAGGTAAGAAAGTAATAGGATGAAAGTGATAGGAAGGGGTAAATGGGAAAGTGGGGAACAATAATTCAGGAGAGAGGAAGGATTATTTTTTAAACAAGTGTATTTTTACTGATTTTTCTTCACTTGTTTGACTTGTGTGTTCTTTTGCCATTGCTACTATTTATTTCTGCATTATAATCAGGAATTATTCATTTAGTCTGATTTTTAAATTTATTTTTGGCGAAGTCTTCTTTCTTCTCACAGCAAAGGTGTTTCAAATGTTCTAGAGACAAATTCACATCGATGTTGGAATGTCCATTTCACTCTCTGTTTGGATGCCAGTTTCCATCTCAGATCTTTTACTTGTCAGCTATACTCTTGGTGCCTTCAGCGTCTTGTTCTAGGAACTTGCAACAAGTTTCTCCTGATTCTGTGAGCTGCTCCTGGATATCATGGAGAGACTGGGCAATTGGAGTGCTCCAGTTACTCAGCTGGCCATGCTCTGGGACTCCGGGTCACCTATAGTATCTGAAGCGTGCTTTGTAGTGTGTAGTCTGGTTTTAGGAAGTTTGAAAAGAAAAACAGAGGGTAGGAGGAGATTGCAGTCCCTGTCAATTAGCCACATGGCTTACTAACCTAAATGAGGGGAAGCTGGGAGAAGACTAGTTCGTCTGCCTGGGTCTATGTACCCCCAAGACAAGTTGGAAAATGCTTGGTAGAGAGAGGGCTAAGACCTCATGAGCTTTATGTGATTGGAGTATTTTGGAGATTTTTACTTTATTTAGAACAGTTCCCAGCTGGGAAGTTGTGGCGCAAACCTTTAATCCCAGCACTCTGAAGGCAGAGGCAGGCGGATCTCTGTGAGTTCGAGGCCTGATCTACTAGAGCTAGTTTCAAGACAGGCTCTAAAGTTACAGAGAAACCCTCTCTTCAAAAGAACAATTCTCATATGATTCACAAAAAAATATAAGGCATATCATTTTTTATTAATATCAATTTCTGTTTATATTCTTCGTAACTCCTTAGTTCTATGATCTATTCTGAGCAAACACAAGTTTAAGCAGCTGATAGTTGCATTAGTGAGAATCAATTTCAAGGACAATTAGTAACAGCTCAATACTGCTTTGTACGAGCAACTAATAATTAGTCATACAGAGACAGGCCAAACCTGGGCATTAGGTCTTCTCTGCCACAATCCCACAGATATGAACACGGATCTCAGGCAAAAAGATCTCATTCCAATCCATCTCTACCACTTCCGAGGTGTATGTTTGTCATTAGGGTAAAATTCTCCTTTGTTTTTCAAAGTGGAGGTCTTCCTGATGCTTATTTTATCATGCTGTTATGGTGATAAAATGACTTTACATAAACATAGAAGAGAATTTCTGAAAAAAAGTGGCTCACATAACAGACATGTTTGCTTTGGCTATTGGTATTATTACTAAGAGACAAAGTTATACTAATTTACATTTCTCTTGTCATTGTATCAATGAAAGTGAGAGAAAGAGGGAATCAGGCATTACTCTTTGTGGTATTTTCTTTATTATCACTTTTCTGGCACTTTGGCATTGTGTTTAAAGAAAGTTCTTTAAATACAGGTAAAATTAATTTGTAGAAAGAATTTTGTCACTAAATTCATGATGCTACTTCTATCACCAGTAAATATACTATTGTTTAATATTTAATAAAGTTTTCATCCTGGCAAGCATTATACTGAGCACATGTATTACTTGCACACATGTGTTGCTTACAAACTATGTGATAGTCCATCTTTATATATGAAGCTCTTCTGAATATGGAACGTGTAAACCTTGTATAGTCTAGCCTAAAATCTAACCACAATGTGATATCACACAAACCTGTTTTCTCTCACCTACTGGGATTTGATTCAACATGAGAAGAAAATCAGAGAATATAATAGACTAGATTTGAATCCTACTGGATATGCTACTGTATTTGTTAAGGTGTGCCTCTGAAATATCCCCCATGCCTTTTATTTTGGGAGCTTTTACAAGAATGAGGGAAGTATTTTTGGAGACCGTGGTGCATAGTGAGGGGAAATGGGTCACTAGAGGTAACAGTAAATGTTCTAGCCCAGGTCAAACCTCCAGGGCTCTGCTGCTCTCTTTATTCTTTCTTGGCATAGCATGAACTGTTCTCTACACTCCAATATCAGGATGTAGTTTTCTCTATGAGCCTCCTTTCCCTGTCACAATCAGCTGGAATCCCCCAATCATGGAGCCAAAATAAATCATTTCTTTCTTAAATTGTTTCTGTTTGAAATTATGCCACAGTGAGGTTAATATAACACACAACTCACAACATCATTCAATATCTTTCTAAATCTATTTTCTCCCAGTCAAAAGAGAAAATATGCATGAAAAGACAATTTAGTGGACAAGGCACTTGTTACACCAGCATGAGGAAGAGAATTCTTATCCTTAGATCTCATCTTAAAACAAAACCTGGTGGGAGTGATGCTGACTTCTTGTCCCATTCTGCACAGAAGCTATTGGGAATTCCTAGCTCAATCTGTCTATCGACGTTATAAACCCAAGCTCCTGACTCAGGGGGACAAGTCTGGCTGTGTAAGGTAGAATATTTGTAGGGATTTAATAAGATTGGCTTCTATAGGCTTACAGATTTGTCTCTTTGGCCCGTAATTGGTGTAACATTTTGAGTGAATTGGGAGACATGGTCCTGTTAAAGAGGTTGTGACACTGGGAATGGACTTGGAGTTTTCAAAAGTCTACTCATGGCATTTTTGGTTAGCCTTCTTTGCCTTATGGTTGTCGAGAAAGATATAATCTCTAAACTACTGCCTTAGCATCATGCCCATATACCTGTCTTCTGCCATCCTCCCCAACATGTCGATCATGGACTCGCAGCCTAAAACTGTAAGCGCCTAATAAACTCTTACTTCTAGAACTTGTCTTGGTCATGGTGTCACATCACACAACACATAAGTAACTAGACAGAAATTGCTGCCAATGAGATGGCTATTGCTTTGACAAGCCTGACTGTGCTGTTATGGCTGTGTTTGTTTGGTTGAATGTTTTTTGTGTTTTCATTGGTTTGTTTCTTGAGTAATGTGGAAGACGCTGGGATTTTGGACTAAGAAAGCAGCTGAACATAGTAATGGTTATCCTAGAAGGAGGATGAAGTACGTACTGAGAGAAATATCGAGTAGGAAGGCATACTTCAAGATGTTTCAGAGGACAACAATACTAGCAACTAAGATAAAGTCCATTCTTGTGATATTTTGACATAATATCGGCCCAAAAATCTGTCCTAAGAATCTGAATTGGGCTGAACTTAAAATTTTGGGATTAATTTTCTTGACTAAAGAAATTCCAAGACAGCCTCATACTGATTATGCCATGTGGTAGTAATCGTTCTTATGCAGGACTACAATGAAAGTGAAAAAAAAAACCAAAATATATAATTTGGGAGAAACTGAGCATAAAAAATGAAATTCTTCATGTAAAATTGTGTAAAGGGAGTGGCACCCTCTGGGCCAGACACACTCAATAATTCTGCAATATGTTTAAAAAACAAAGAATTTTATTTCCCTAAAAGGCAACAATAAATTAAAGCTTATAGGAATGTTACTCAAGGGGTAGACGTGAATGCACCACAAAAGAGTCACTGAATTTGGCAGCATCTACTATGTGGTTCTGGATTTAAATTTGTGGTGGATACAAAAATAAAGGGTTTGTAAAATATTCCCCACGTTTGTGGAGAGCCCCTGAGAGCAGGCACCTGCCACACACACACACACACATACACACACACAAACATAGTTATAAGTTCAATATAGACAAGATTACAGCTCTTGGTTTTATATAACACTTGCTATTATCATTGATAACAAAGAAAATTTTCCTAATTTGCATGAGATAAATTGTACAAACAAATAAATTCCCATATGATCCCTCCCCTACAGAGAAATAGGCAGGAGATAAAGAGAATATTATCTCACTAACTCCAGGATCTTTAAATCACTGTCCTTCCATTCTGGATAGGAGAAAACTGAGGAAATGATGCCAAATTGCTTCCCTCAAACCACACCCACAGACATGGCAGCTTTGAAGGTAAAACTCTCTGGGTCAAGGACCTACTTGCTAGTGTCATGCACAGCGCTCTCCTGATGTTCAGAGGCTGCAACATTCAACTGGAATGCGTGCACCTGTTCAGAATTCTCTTTTTCCTTTTCTGTCTTTTAATTTCAGATGTCAAAATCCGTTTTAGTGGCGTTTCCAATGATACTACAATCCTCTTTAAAAGATACTTTCTAATTCACATTACATAATATTTTGTATTTTGTATGTTTAGTTCAAAACATCGAATTTCTTTAATTTGGAATATAAATATTTATATATGCCTGTTTCTATATTGTAACTACTATCATCTATCTATCTATTTTTTAATTTACAAATTACAATAAAAAGACTGATTTGAATGTTAGGAAAGAGGTGGGACTTTAAAACTGAATTGAGAACATGAAACTAAAGGGACTTTTGAAGTTCCACTAAAGCATTGTGATTTCACTATGGACCTATGGGGGCCAGGGAGTGGAATGTGGTGGCTTGAATGAGAACGCCCCTTCAAATACTTGGTTCCCAGTTTATGGGTTAGGGTGTGCGCCTATGTTGGAAGAGGTTTGGCACTGAAAATTTACTTTGAAATTTCAAAAGCCCATGCCATTCTCAATGAGCTCTTTCTGCCTCCTGCTCGTGGATCAAGAGGTAAGTTCTCAGGTGCTGCATTTCTGCCTCATCTATCCGCTACTGTTACTTCCACTCATTATTAATGTATATGTTTGGAATAAGAACATGAAGCAACCATGTAGATTACTAGCGCACTTGTTAAGGGCTATTAGAAACTACAGAATTTGTCAGAAATTTGATGCCTAGTGATCTTTGGAAGCACTATTAAAGTTCAGGGGTATCACGTGATTCTAGGGAAGTTTCCTATTTATCCTTCCGACTGGTTTGATTCCCCTGCTTGAATCCCTCTTCTAATCTGTTTTACTTGTGAGTTCTATAAGGACTCAGTGAGTTATTCAAGTATTTTCAAGTCAAAGCTATTAATTTCATTTTTTTCTAACTCTAATCTGGAGTAAACGTTTTTTGAAATTTTCTGTTAGACGCATTTAGGTAAGTGCCTTTGAAATAAGAATCTGATTTGGAAAGTGGCCTGTAGAGGAAGAACCACTCCCTGTATAAATTTGATTGCGTGCAAGAAATGTACTAGTATCTTGGGCTTCCAGAACTCTCCAGAGCAATTATCACAAACCTAAAAGACTTGTTAAGCATAAGATTCTTCCTAATCAGGAATAATTCCTGGTGATCGTTGTCAGTGTATTTGATGCCTGCCTCGATATTAATTGCAGAAATTTCAGGCAGGATTAGGTAGAATACAAGAAAAGTCAGCCAGACCAGGAGGGAAGGTTTCTTAAGCTATTTTAGCAGCTTAGAAGTAAATCATAAAATGTCAAGCTAAAGAAATTGGCTCCGATAAATATGATTTTAAGCTTTTATCCTTTCTGAACGCTTTCCGTCAATCCTAAAGACTTTAAATGCCAAGCTTAATATTGAACAGTTATGCTACAGCACATATAGAAGATTGAAAGCAGAAGTTTTTCTACATGAGAATAAGGTATTTTATCTTTATTTAGACCTCCAAATGAAAGAAAGCAACCATTGTGCAAGAAGATTACAAGCAAATGAATACTTCTGAAGAGACCAAGTCCTGACCACCAAATAGGAAAATATAAATTATATCAAAATGTATAATCATCCAACCAAGTTGTGTGGATAGGCTATGCTTCATTCTCAACCCTTTAACTTCTTCCAAGTGTTAATAGGGCTGAGTTGCTACAAGGCAATATGCAGTTCTAATTGTAATTTAATTTTACATTCTTATTTATTGGAAATTTAGATTTGACAATGACTCTAAAAATTGCCTGCCAGCTGTCACTTGGCTTCTATTTCAGTGTGGTCTTTGTTCGATGCACATGAATAAGTCCCAGTGCAACTGAAGGAACTCGTGCACAATACGATATTTGAGATTTCTGTTGCTCATGGTGGATACATATTCCCTGGCTAAAATATATCCATGCACTGCATTTTTCTCAGTTTTCCAGGTTTCCTAAAGAAAGGCTATCAGGATAATTCATCCCCCCAATGCTGATTTGGAGAGGTATTAGAGAAGCTCACCTGGGAGAGTAAAAAGATCTTAATTTGGGAATCAGGAGACTAGAACCGAAGCCAGGGTTCACTACACATTAGCTGGATATCCTTGAATAACTGGGCAATCCTTTGTGTTATCGACCTTGATTTGCCTCCGTTTGATTTATCTTTCAGCTCTAAACTCACAAAGCTTGTCACATTTGCAGGCCCATTTGTAGTGGTTTATGCAAGGTGTGTGGATAACATATTTCTTGAACGAATGGACTTTGCTGTACACAATCAGTTAACTAGCACAATTTATTATTTTTTCCCAACTGTAAATAAGTATTTAGAATGAAATAAAATTCTGGTGTACACTTTTTTTAATGGACACCCTCCAGGGATTTTTTTTATTGGTTGAAAATGCAGCTTGAAGTAGAAATTCAAAACTTGCCTGGAAATATGAAGAAATCAAATGGGTTATTCTTTGTTTAATGTTCATAGAAGTCTACCAAATGGCGTTGTTTGTAGTGAAACAGCTGTTGTTTTATTCCCAATGACAATATAATGCTTCAACAGTTTGTTAGGAAAGAGCCCATTCTTTGCTTTGTCTTGTATTTTTTCCAGAGCTCAAGTTAATACAGATCAGTAAAGTGAATACCACAGCATCCCAGTTCCCTTCTCTACTACTGTCAGAGATTCCAAGTCTGCTTCTCAATATACTATCCCTCTTTTTGTTTGTTTGTTTGTTTTTAAGTATGTATTAATTGTACCGAGTAATGAGTTTCACTGAAATCCTTATGATTTTCAACTAAAGAGGTATTTGCCCGCGAGGTCATTTAAAAGAAGAAATAATTGAATTCACAGTTTCTGGCTCAGGGTCTGTTAAGCACTGCAGTTTCTAGGTTGTATTTCTGCCAGAAGAGTGTGAGGGGTCTCTACATGTGAGGCAGTCATTAGGAACGCTTTCCAGTGGCCTGTTTCCTCTGAATATCTTTTCTACCTCCCCAAAAAACATTATAACATTATGACTCTGTCGTGGACCAATTCTTCCACAAAGTTAGAGCCTTCATCAAACTCTTACCTCTCTATCCGGCCCCTCCATGTTCCACTATATCACTGGATATCAGACATTGCTCATGTTAAGAGACTTCTTTATAGTTAAATTACTAGAACGTTCGCTTCCTATATAAATACTATAAAGGCCAATACATTTTTTAAAGTAGAAATTAAACAAAAAAAGCATTTGTAATAAATATTTATTATTACAAATAGTTCAAAATTTTCTAAATAAAATTTAGCATCAAAATGCATATTAACAATTTGCCCATTATAAATTGCTTGCAAAATAATACATGACAACTAAATTCAGGATTTTTATCATTAATGAATGTAGTATCTTCATCTCTCAACTTTATAAAATTATATATTTAACAAGTGACAAAGTTGAATGTTGTCCAATTTCCCTTATCTTTAAAACTCAGGATAGGAAAAGAAACAGTTTAAAACTAATTAAAATTAATATAGGAAGCTATATAAAAAACCAAATTTAAAGTTATGTCTTCTAATTGCTAATTCAGTTTAATACAATGAATGCTATTTTTCAAATGTTGTCATACACTACATGGGTTAACTTCCTAATTCATATACTTTTTTTGTTTTCCCAACCCAAGTATTATTTCCTTAAGTAAAATATTGAATGTCTAAAT
Organism: Microtus pennsylvanicus; assembly: GCF_037038515.1. Classification (NCBI taxonomy): domain Eukaryota; kingdom Metazoa; phylum Chordata; class Mammalia; order Rodentia; family Cricetidae; genus Microtus; species Microtus pennsylvanicus. The sequence goes on from NC_134584.1 coordinate 99,921,687, forward strand.
AATTGCTCTTTAAGAAACTCAAATTCTTTGGGTTCACCTTCTTATTTAGCTTCTTTAGGATATCCAATTATAGACTCACTGACCTTTATTTAAGGCTAGAAACCAATTATGAGTGAGTACATCCCATGTTCATCTTTTTGGGTCTGGGTTACCTCACTCAGGATAGTATTTTCTATTTCCATCCATTTGCATGCAAAATTTGAGAAGTCATTGTTTTTTTACTGCTGAGTAGTACTCTAATGTGTATATATTCCACACTTTCTTCATCCATTCTTCCATTGAAGGACATCTAGGTTGTTTCCAGGTTCTGGCTATTACAAATAATGCTGCTATGAACATAGTTGAACAAATGCCCTTGTCAGATGATCGGGCATCTCTTGGGTATATTCCCAAGAGTGGTATTGCTGGGTCCAGGGGTAGGTTGATCCCGAATTTCCTGAGAAACCGAAACACTGATTTCCAAAGTGGTTGCACAAGTTTGCATTCCCACCAGCAATGGATGAGGGAACCCCTTCCTCCACAACCTCTCCAGCAGAGGCTATCATTGGTGTTTTTGATTTTAGCCAATCTGACAGGTGTAAGATGATATCTCAAAGTTGTTTTGATTTGCATTTCCCTGATCGCTAAGGAGGTTGAGCATGACCTTAAGTGTCTTTTGGCCATTTGAACTTCTTCTGTTGAGAATTCTCTGTTCAGATCAGTGCCCCATTTTTTAATTGGGTTAATTAGCATTTTAAAGTCTAGTTTCTTGAGTTCTCTATATATTTTGGAGATCAGACCTTTGTCTGTTGTGGGGTTGCTGAAGATCTTCTCACAGTCAGTGGGTTGCCTTTTTGTCCCAGTGACAGTGTCCTTTGCTTTACAGAAGCTTCTCAGTTTCAGTAGGTCTCATTTATTCAGTGTTGCCCTTAATGTCTGTGCTTCTGGGGTTATACCTAAGAAGCGATCACCTGTGCCCATCTGTTGTAGGGTATTTCCCACTTTCTCTTCTATCAGGTTCAGTGTTTTCGGGCTGATATTGAGGTCTTTAATCCATTTGGACTTGAGTTTTGTGCACGGTGATAGATATGGGTCTATTTTCATTCTTCTACAGGTTGACATCCAGTTGTGCCAGCACCATTTGTTGAAGATGCTTTCTTTCTTCCATTGTATACTTTTAGCTCCTTTATCGAAAATGAGGTATTCATAGGTTTGTGGGGTAAAATCTGGGTCTTCTATACGATTCCATTGGTCGACTTCTCTGTTTTTATACCAATACCAAGCTGTTTTCAATACTGTAGCTCTGTAGTAGAGTTTGAAGTCAGGGATGGTAATGCCTCCAGAAGTTCCTTTATTATATAAGACTGTTTTGGCTATACTGGGTTTTTTGTTTTTCCATATAAAGTTGATTATTGTCCTCTCAAGATCTGTGAAGAATTTTGATGGTACCTTGATGGGGATTGCATTGAATCTATAAATTGCCTTTGGTAGAATTGCCATTTTTACTATGTTGGTAAGGGGAGATGGGGAGAGAAAAGTGAGAAGGGTAGGATGGGGAGAACTTGGGGCAACGGGATGATTGGGATAAAGGAAGGTTGGATAGGGGAGCACGGAAGCACATATCTTAATTAAGGGAGCCATCTTAGGGTTGGGAAGAGACTTGGACCTAGAGGGGCTTCCAGGTGCCCAAGGCGAGGTCCCCAGTTAGTTCCTGGGGTAGCTGAAGATAGGGAACCTGAAATGATCCTATCCTATAGCCATACTGATGAATATTTTGCATATTACCATAGAACCTTCATCTGGCAATGGATGGAGATAGAGACAGAGACCCACACTGGAGTCCTGGACTGAGCTCCCAAAGTCCCAATGAGGAACAGAAGGAGGGAGAAGATGAGCAAGGAAGTCAGGACCAAGAGGGGTGCACTCACCCACGGAGACAGTGGGGCTGATCTATTGGGAGCTCACCAAGGCCAGCTGGACTGTGACTGAAAAAGCAGGGGATAAAACCGGACTCTCTGAATATGGCGGACAATCAGGGCTGCTGAGAAGCCAAGGACAATGGCACTGGGTTTTGATCCTACTTCATGTTCTGGCTGTGTGGGAGCCTAGCCAGTTTGGATGTTCATCTTCCTAGACCAGGATGGAGGGGGGAGGACTTTGGACTTTCCACAGGACAGGGAACCCTGACTGCTCTTCAGACTTGAGAGGGAGGGGGAGAGGAGTGGGGGCAGAGGGAGAGGAGTGGGGGGGGGGGAGTAGGAGGCTGGGAGGAGGCGGAAATTGTTTTTTTTCTCAATAAAACAAAAAGAAAGTTAAAAAAAAAAGAAACTCAAATTCCTCACTTGACTAGTAGGAAGTGATTTATAGACTGAACATTCTGACCAAAATCTTAACTTAAATATTATGCAAAGGCCATGTATTATTTAATAAAATATTTTGAGAAGTGTACTTCCTAAGAACTTAATTCAAATAATTTTTTAGCAAAACTTTAGAAGGATTATTCTCATAACATTCATCTTTCAGAGTTATGCATGGCACAATATGCTTTTTCAATAGCAGCAATGGTTTTAGAGTATTCCACTATTGATGGTTTCATCAAGGGCAAAAGTTTTTAATAACCTTCACAATTTCTAATTTCAGTGTTAGAAATATTTTCCTCAAGCATTTCTCAAGGTAAAGCAGTTGTGTTTTCATTATTCTCCAGTTCATCTTATTACAGATTTGTTTAAAAAAAGACAAATACCAAATTGAATAAAGGAAATGAAATAAACAGTAAGAATATATTTGAATGGGAAAAAAATAACCTACTTTGCTTTCAGGAAGTAACATTTTCCTTACTCTGACTGAAAGTACATTTGGAAGGCTCTTGCCTTATTGGACATAAGGAGTACACTTGGAATTTTCCATCCAAAGCCAGGAAAATCCCAAGCAAATCGTTATGGATTAATTCCCTGAACTACCAATTGGGATTATCAGAAGTAATACAAAATTCAGCAACATAGAAATCAAAATTATGGCTGTTGTAGATTGGAGCAGGATCAGAAATGAAAGGGTTGAATGAGGTGATGTTCTCAGTTTTACCATCTCCAGCCTTAGCTTGCTTACTGTTCACCTTCTTTCACTGAAAAATAAAAGTATGATTTAATGAAGTGAAACGTCGAACTCAACACCTGCCTTTTGCACTTATTATCTTTAAAATTAATAGCAGGTGACTTGAATATTTTCATTGCCAGATTTCCACCCGTGAATTGGGGCTGGGAGGTCATCTCACAGATTCTTCTATGAAATTCAACCAGATATTTAAAATATATATCACAATGCAGAGTCTTTTCCTTATTGATGTTCATATTTGCTGACTTAATATATTTAAAACAGGAACCAAATATAGCATTATATCTAGGTGCTTTGTAACAATCTCAAACTTTGCCTTTATTTATATAAAATCTTTGATGAGTGATGTTATTCCTAGTATTTATGAGAGCTTTAAATTGTGTCTTAAAGTGTCTATTGAAGTAATGAGATGTACAAAATTGCTTTTCAAATAAGCGGATAGTGATGCAGGATGAACATTGCTGCATGAAAATGCCAGAGGAATCAAGGAAATTAAACACATGCATTCACTGTCAGAAATTGAACCCATTGTATCGTCCAAAATAGCATCCTTTTCCTCTTGGCGTCTTTTTAGATTTCACAGTCAGAATGCAAACATTGATGTTTAAAGCCTTTTCAAACATATACTACCAATTAACACAGGAAAGCAGTAGATAATTGATTGATTGTTGACCTTGGAGAACTAATTTAGGAAATAAATATGGCTGACTATTAAAGGATCAAATCCAAACGTAGCACTAGGAAGCAAGATTTTACAATGCGCTATTTTGGAAAAAATATAAAATAAAATCATACTGGTAATTATAGAGGAGTAGGAGTTTAAAAGAGATCGTGGGGGATTTGGAAACCTTCTTGTCTATATTCTTCGCTTCATAGACAGGGCAAATGATTCACAGTCTGGAAAAATGTCATAGCCCAAATCATGTTCAGTCCTTTTTTCCCCCTGAGTTTTAAGACGTAAATTAACAGAAGGAACAAAAATTGATAAAAAGCAGTCTTTAGGAAAAAAAAATCTTCAGTTAGATCTTCTGCCCATTTAGATACTAAATAAATGGTTTGTTAAAAGCAGGGAAACAATATCTTTTTCTAATACTCATCAGTATGAATTTCAATAATTCATTATTACTTGTTTCCCTTCTTCCAAAATAAAATATTTTTAGTCTTAAGGTATTTTTCTAGTGTGCCCGTTTCTATGTGTACATAAACATGTATGTGTGCATGTGTGCATAGTCATGTGTGCATAACTGTAATCCTGTAAGGCAGAAACTTTCCCCCACTCTATTATTATACAGCACATTCAGTAGGGCTGGCAATAGTTACTACTTTCCAGATAACTGGCAATTTGACTTGAATAGCTAGTGGAGAGAAAAACAATGCTCATTCAAGGAAAACAAGAGTGAAAAATAAAACCAAACTAAACAATCACAAAGTGTTTTGGAAGTTGAGACTTTGTTATATAAAATCAAAAGTTACAAGACATAGCAGAAAACATTAGGCAGATTAAACTAAGTGATACAAATATGTAAACCAAAATAGTTGCAAAATTCTTAGCTCTTTGTATCTTCTATGACAAGACCAGAGTGTATGATGAATAAAATGTCAATGAAGTTTGTAGTTCCTGGTTGTTGGCAGGATTTCTAAGTGGGTAAAGACATTGGCTTTTAATATTGAAGAATTGAAGAATTATTGAAGAATAACTCACATGATTTGAGAACAAAGTCTAATCCAACAGCTTGTCCTCTGAACTCCCTATGTGGGCCACTGTGGGTACACAAACCCTCTACATACAATGAAGGGAATAACTAAAACAAAAGTAATGTATATTCTGTTCATGCTTTCTTAATTGTATATTTTCATGTCAGCAAGCCCATTTCTGTTTAATTGTGCAATTAACAATGCTCCATCCCTCTCTATTTATAGAATCATATACATTCATAGAAACATATCTAATTTATGATGATTCAGAAGTGATATAGAGAAGTCATCAACTTCTGATTCTTAATGTAGCACAGTAGCATGACAGTAGTTTTGAAGTATACAAAAGCCATTTATTGTCCTCATGGATGAATTGCCCTAAACCTTACCCTCTCTGTCCAGGTTCACCACCCTCCATACCCATATCTATGCTCTATTCAAATCACAATATTTATTCAGTTCCATGAACTTTGTCACTATGCTCCATTCATTCAAGTCCTCTGACCTGAAAGGCCACTCGACCACTTTTCAATTTAATTCTTTGTACACATACCAGTTACAGCCTTTCCTATTGCCTGAAACAGAAGCCGACAACTTTATAGTAATATACATTTTAATCTTCCTTGTATTTCAGAAACTCATGAACCTGTTGTTCTTCTCCAGCTCTGAATTTGTTTGGCATTATGACTGTAGTTATAAGCTGGTCTGTGATGTGTTTCAGAATATTTGACCTGTGGTGCAGATTTAATACATATTTATTGCCTTGAAATATTAGCTAAACAACTGTCAAGCAAGCCTTCCTCTGTAGGTGGGAGAAAAACAGGGAATTTGAAAATACATCTTCTGAGAAGATTTTTGCACCAAGGATACTGACCTAATTTTGAATACAGATCAGTAAAAGTCATCCTTTAGCTTATCACTCTTATGAATGTGAATTAAGTTTATTACATAGTTGCACAGATAAAGACGCTTCTAGAATTACCAAGCATTAACACGCTTCTGCAGAAAACGTGTTTTAAAATATTTAAGTAAAATACATTTCTCCTATAGTAAAACAGGAACATTTGAAGCTAAATGTGATTTAAAATAATAGCTTCCATATAATTGATAGAGTATTTTTAAAACCCCCTTGATTGTTAAATAAAGGTATGTTTTTCTCTGTCTCTGTTAAAAGATATTTTGTCCTTGTTACTTTTTTTTCCGTAAGGCATTAGCTTTCTGCACTTGTCTTTTATCAAAGTAGACAAAGCTTTCAAGTTAATTGAATTTGAAAAGCAGAAAGATTGAACAGACTTACCAAAATATATGTGGTAGCTTTAAAACTATAAACAAAGTGCATGAGATTGGCATGCTGGCTTACTTACACCAGCTGATGAACAGGTATAATGAAAGGACAATTTAATTATACTCTGGAAAAATGAGATTATATACACAATGGCATTTATGATAATAAATATGACTTTTTAGATTAAAATATACCATTATGTATTTAACGTCTTAAACATTTAATAATATAGTGTTCATTACAAATTATATTAGTAGAGATATTTTATAAGGAAACCTTTTGAATGTAAAAAAAGAACCTCAAATTTTTAAGAATGTCTATAAAGAAAGAAAAAGTAATTTAAGTGGAAAGAGATAACAGCCTTTAAGCATGGAGCTGGGCCCACATATGCTTTTACTTGTGTGATGATAGCTATGTGCTCTCATAGTTCTAGACTTGAACTTTTATTTTATCAAAACTAAATCCAAAATCTTTCTAATCCAAATATCTGTGTTGTCTAGTCTGTCTTACTGAATTGTCATGGTCATTAGTGTATAGCCTTGGAGCACACAAAGACACTCATTGTGGCAGGATTTAAAACTTTTACATATATCATTTATATGTGTCTGACATATACATTTATATTATTTCTTTACTTTTGAGATTATAGTATAATTACACGATTTTCCTGTTCTCTCTTCTCTCTTTACTCCCCCTCACAATACCTGCATGCTATTTTAAATTTATTTCCTCCTCTTTCAATAGTTTCTTGATATACATACATACATACATACATATATATATATGTGTGTGTGTGTGTGTGTGTGTGTGTGTGTGTGTGCACATATATGCTGACTCAACAAGAGGAAAATTATGTGTGGTTGCCTGGTAGTGGAGACCTAGCCAGAGAGCAGATGCTAATGAGAATGGAATCATGGATCATGGAAAAGAAACTACAGCAACTACTCTGCTAAACCAGCATAACTCCTAACTAAATTGTGTGTGTGTGTGTGTGTGTGTGTGTGTGTGTGTGTGTGTGTGTATGTAGAATATAGTTAGAGATTATGCTGATTACTTCTGGTACCTCCTGCTCAGTCTAGTCCTTTTTCACTGAGATCAAAGGGGCAAAGTGTTAAGTAGCAATATATACACAAGGTGTACACTTTAGGCACTCAACAACAGTGATGTATTTTATATGAATGACCGCACCTGTTACAAATCTGCTAATATATTCATGTCCAGGATGTCCAATCTACTTCATGACTTCCATTTTTATATTCTTATTACTGTCTTTTAAGAACTAAATGGTTTATTAACAGCTAGCTTGACATGATAACATTAAGGACACAATAGAGGTATTCATACTTTGGAAGTAACCACTAGATCTCTAAGTGATTTTTGGACTGATTCAAGAAAAGGAAAATCATATCTGTTGCTAGAGACCTAATCCGATACTGAACCTAATGAAGTTAGATGTCTTGGAGGATAAATTACAACTGCCACTTATTAAACCAGTATAATCTCAAAGTACACTGTAATTATTTATTCTTATACTTACTGATATTGTGCTAATCCCTCATAAAAATACTTTTTGCAACTTATGGAAATCATTACAAAAAAACACAACCATCAGAATGCAGAATTCTGAGGCCCAGTTCCTACTGCTCCATTTACAACACATCTCTTATACCACTGACTCAGGGATCATTGCAGAAGAGGAGACAGAAAGATAAGAGTCAGAAAACCAAGTAATTTATTGTTACATTTGGGGTCCTAGAAAAGATTGGGAAGCTTCTCCAATGGAGTCTCAAAACATATATGCAAGAACAAAACCACAAAATGATGAAATCAATAGACATGCTAGTGTGGAAGAGGAAAGCTCATGGGGCTTCAAATTAAAAAACAAAAAACAAAAACGCCAGTGACTAAGTAATGCTAAGAGCAACAGAAATAGCCCTCCCTAGGGAAGAACACAGCAAGTGGTTATTCAATACCAAATAGTGAGCACCAGATGCATGCATTCAATTACATTCAAGGAATGTTATAGGGTTTGAACACATTCTATTTTTATATATAGGAATCACTCCACTCTCCCCCACCTCCCCTGCTCCCCACCTACGCAACACACACACTGTCATGGACACAAGGATATGTACAAACAAACAATTTAAAGGAGAAACTATAAGTTTGAAAGAGATCTAGTAAGGCAGTTAAATGTAAGTGATTGGGAAGAGGAATGGGACAACAGAAAAATTACATATATATATATATATATATACACATTATAATATCAAAACATTTCAAATTTTTAAAAATAAGTAAATACTTCATTTTTAACCCTCAATTTATGATGTTTACTTTTTCTTTATTTTTGCCTATTTCTAAAATCTTTCCTAAATAATGTCACTAAGACTTTACTCCTGCATTCCTCTAGAAGGACCTTTAATTCATACCATGTATTTGAGTGTGCCTGCACCGGGCAGCACTGGTGGACATCAGGAATCTTCGTGTACTGTACTGCCATCAGAAGCAGGGCCCGATAGTTATTCCTAGATCTCACAAACATAGATAGTTTGCCTCTGCATTTTGCTCTGTGGATCCTGTCTCTGCTGTTTAAGGTTGAAATTGGAAGTATACACCATCCCCATCCAGCATTGATGTAGGTTCTAGATATCAGAACACTGATCTCTTACTAATGTCAGAAATGCTACAACGGCCAAGATACTTCCCTGGATCCCCAACCACATATACAACAATTATTATGAATGGCCAAAATTCATTTGATATATAAGGAGATCAGCATTTACATTGTTACTTGTTTAAAATATTGTTCTTTGTTAATTTACTTCAATGTCTTTCTCAAAATCAGTTTATTACATGATGTCCACATCTAGCTTAGGTTTCTTTATTCTGTTGGTATGGCTTTTAAACATAACTTTACAATAATACAGAGCAGTCTAAGCTACAGTTGCATAATAAATCCTGATACCAGCTAGTGCACATCTTCCAAATTCACTATTCATTTTCAAGAGCTCACTGATTGAGTTCATTTCTTTTTGGGGGGACAAATTATCAGAATAATCATATTACAAAGTATTCACTATTTAAAATTCCTTAGATCCAAAAACAGAAGCACAGTGTCAGCATATTTTGTTTATGGTCCCAAGGATGAAGCCAAGGAGTCCACCATGACTATGTTCTTATCTAGAGGTTATCACCACCTTCAGTGTCTCCCAGACACTACCATACTTAGGATTTCTTTCTTTAAGGATCACTTGACAAGGTCAGGCAAGAAGTGTGTTTCAATTATCTTGATGTTCTCTGATAGGTCTTGATAGGCCTGTAAAATATCTTCTTTGCATGATAGTGTAAAAGATACAAATGCAAAAAGTCCATCATCTTCATGGTCCAGAACATATTCAAAGGGTTGCAATTAAACCAAGAAGTATCATGAAGAGGTGGAAATTTTAGTTTCATCCTAAGATTCTATCACAGTAATTCTGTATAGTCATTTTAAAATGAACCTGCCTATTTCTAAGAAAAAATAATATGTTGATATTCTAAATTTGTTCAATCTGTAGATTAATGCAAATATAATTTTCAGATAAGAATATTTTCACTGTTTCTCAGATGTTTAAAGTCATATATATGTCAGATATATTTATGTTTGAGTGTGTATGAACATATGTGTATACATGCAATTGTTTTCGCTTCTTGGGCCATTTTTTAAATTTATTTTCATTTTAATGCATTTTACAAGTCATTAATCTTTTTTAAATTAGACTCCATTTTCAATGAATTTTTAGATCATGTTAACTGTTATAGTGGTGTAAGCTAACATAATATATACATATATATGGGATTATAATATAACTATAACTATAACTCTCTCTCTCTCTCTCTCTCTCTATATATATATATATATATATATATATATATATATATATATATATATATATATGGGATTCGGTGTGGTCAGTGTATTGCCTGCAGTTCAATTCAGACATTTTTGTGTCTTAATTATATAGAATTTTGTTTCTGTTAATACTTTCCCTAATTTTATTCTCAGCAACTTTTATCATTCTTTGACTCTTCTACAATCTCCATTATCTTTTGTACTGAAACAATATGCAGGAAAGGCAACGGGTATATATGCATACATACATATATTTACATACATGCACACACACACACACACACACACACACACACACACACATATATATATATATATATATATATATATATATATATACTTTGTATGCACATGTGTGTGTGTTCGCATAAATTCTGTGTTACATACAACAAAGCTGAAGTCTTCCTGGTCCATTCAGTTGTTTATGTGCAAACTCTTTATTATTTTAATTTTCACCTAATTTCAAACACTTTTGAAGTACAATCTTAAATTAGCACAGCTCAAATCCTCAAGTATCAGATCAGCTCTGTCAATAGAAGGTCCTAAATTGAATTGGCACTAATAGTCTTGACTTTTTAATATATGGCATATCTCCATTCCTTTTTTTCCTGGATAATTTATCTGTTTCAACATCTGTTTATAACTCATACAATCGTGCTTAATAATTTGTATAGTTAACTTTATTACTACATGTAGCTATCCTGGATACCTCTCCTAATGATAAAAGCCTACTTGGGAGTTTCTCTAGCACCAAGTTTCTCCCTATCCCCCTGGGAACAGAAATCTCCTGGGTAAACAGGGGGTAGTGTGGAGGGGATGGAAACAAGAGATATCAGGTTGGGTGGGTAGGGGGCTGGACTGAGGGGGAGTATAATGATCATGGTGAATCAGAAGACAAAATTAATGTAAAAGGATTGCAAATCAAATCTAAAAGTTCCTATTTAGCAAGATATAGAATTCTCCAAGATCCACAGGAGGACACTGGGACAATTCAAAGTCTTAGAAATGCTATCTGTGAATCAGAATGGTTATGAAGACCCAAACTAGGTTGCCACAAGTATTTACCTATTCCAAACTTAGAATACTGTTCTTATTAGGTGCTACTAAAACCACTTTCTCTCACCTGACAGTGACATGTTATTAGATATCTTGATGGAATCTACCAATATAAAGGAAGTCAAAGCATTTTCTTTAAAAAGCTTTCATATTAACCATAACATTTTGTGTAGTGTATATTGATAGCTAAAGGCTTTGTGTCCCTGAAATCAATTTTTTCTATTTGCTTTACTGAGACAACTGTATAAGAGGATACAAGGCATTTAGTCTAGCTCCTTGAATATTTTGAGCATTTACTATATGGTACCTACACCCAACAATATAATACTGCTTTTATAAACTAAGAATATAGTAATGTTAAATAGATTTGAATCCATGATCAATATATAATGTGATTTTTAAATTAAAAACAGAATTCTTTCTGGGATGAATTGGAGGAAAGAAATGCATTACCAAAATATATTGTATTAAAATAATGAAGCAAAAAGGCTGAGGCAAAAGCCTCCACAGGTTCAAACCACAAAAAACCCAGACCTGGGAACAGGAACTGCACATGAGGTTCCACCACTAACCAAAAAACTAAAATTTGCAATTGAACCCTGCTTAGAAGGGCAAATCGACTTTCCTCTCAATGTAGAGTCTCATAACAGGACAGACTCTAGAGCGTAGAGTAGGAGAGCAACACAAACCAAATTCCATGTTTGTTTGTTTTGTGAACTTTTTTTTTAAATTTTGGTTTAGTTTTATTTGCCTTACAGGGTTTTTTTTTTTCCTCTTTGTTGAGGTTAATTCTTTTTCTTTGCCTGTGTTGTTGTTTTTGGGACAGAGGAAAGGACAGGAAGTTGGTTGGGTAGGGAAGTGCTGAGGACCTGAGAGGAATTGGGAGGAGGAAAACACGATTAAATATATTGTGTCAAAAGTTTTAAATTAAGAAAAAGAATAAAATTATGATATGAGGACAAGGACAATTAGATTTTTTTGGTCATCTTGGCATTTTATATCATCAACACTTCATATTTATTTTATTCCAATATAAAGCCTGGGAAAATGGAGTCAATATTCAGAGTCTAACTGATAGAGAATTGTTCTGCATTTCTACCTCTTTCTGAAACTACAGAAAATTTAATTATTTTGAAGAGGTCCCTTAAAGGAAATATTATAGAACTATCATTGACCTTCCTGTTTTAGCAATATTCTTGCCAATTTCTAAAAGCATCATTTGCACCCTCATTTCCCATTTCCCACTATGCTTTATGTAGTAACAGGATGGACTAGAACCTGGGTATTAGCCATAAATAGCAACTGTGTTAATCTTGGAGTCATGTAGTAAAAATTGTGACTCGAGAATGACTGCCATGGGAGAAGACACTATATAGAAATAAATAGATTTTGTTTTAACCATTAACAATCTCTCTTAGAATATTTTTTCCACAATGATTATGTGGCTTTGAGGAACAATTTTTTTTAAAAAAATATTTCTTTACTTGTAAATTTAGTAAAAGCTTTGCTATAAAGTTATGGTTCAAATTTACCTTATGTGTTATACACATTTTTTAACTCAGGAAGGCAATATATAAGTATGTATGTTAGACTCTTGTTTGGATTCTCAGAATGTTTCTTGGCCTTGTGTTTACTCAGTGTGACTGGTTCCAACATCTGTATCACACACCAGAGAAGAAGACAAGAGGAATAATCTATTGCTACTCCTTAAGAAATATTTAGGTACTATAGATATATCCCAGGGACCATTGTGCAAGTATCAAAATTCAGTCCCTACCATTGTATCAAAAGAACAAAAAGTTACTCATGCACAATCCATAGCCAACATGCCCTACTGCCAAAAATTGTTTATATGTGTCAGAACCAGTCACTATTAATTGTCTCACACATTTATAAACAACCTTTAAGGGCTGCCAAGTCTATAACTAAAATTAGAATCCCAAGTTACATTGAAGTAATTATAGTAATATTATTCTTGCTTTACAAAATTCTGATTTATGTTTATTTATATAGTAGGCGTACGTATGTATGTATATATATATACATATATATATATATATATGGATCCATATAATCATTTTAGATTTGCAAATATTTATGTGATTCAGTGTTGCTCCAATATATAGCTATTTCACTAGGAAGGGCCAAAACAATAGTCAAAGGTAATAAAGAGTCCCTTGTCATTTCATGCGTAGATATTTCACTTTTTAACCAAGAAAGTAGCAATGTGATATGTTTTTAATATGTCAAAGAGTTCAAAACTATTATTATTACAATTGTTATTTTGCATCTATGAAAGACAGACCGCTGATATTAACATAAACATGGTATTTCCTAGATTTTGAACAGGATAATTGAGTTTTACAATGATGAAACAGAAGTCTGCACAATTTGAATTTTATGAAGAGAAATTATAACAAAGTTGGAAATAGGTGGAACCTGTTTAATACTTTCCAGAATAATTTCAATTATTTGAAATCTTTGTCCTTCTAGCAATATAGTACAAATAAAAATTTATACATACACCTTAGGCAACAAATTCATGTGAAATGCGTATATACGTAATAGAGATAAGACACTCTGACAGAGATATACAGAGTCAAATACAGACATACAGAGACACACAGAGAGACAGACAGACAGAGGCACACACAGAGATAGCTATTTAAAGCCCCTTAATTTATAGAATATCTCTCTCACGATGAGAGAATCTTGTGGAAACTTTGTGAGAGTGTCAAGATAGCACGGGAAGCATAGTCTATATTTACTCATCTTCTCCCACTCCGCTTCCTTAGCCTTCAAGAACTCAGCTTGTATTTCACCCTTTATTCTGTCATTATAAAACACATCACATGACCAGGCATAAATTTTTAAAGTATGATACAACTCAAAAATATTTAAAAAGCAGAAAAGACATTGTCTGCTGTTGTCATGTGCATATCAAGTTGAATATTCTAACTCAGATCTTTCTTATTGACCTTCATTCAGGAAATGTCGGTACTGTAGGAGCAATAGACATTTCAATACTTGCAGTCTTTTTCTCTTCAGTACACATATGAAAAGATATATCAAAGAATTTTTTTAATTCATTTCTACAATGCAGTCTTTGTAGACAATAACAGTTCTGATGGCAAAAATGCTGCCTTTTATCTTCAAGAATTCTTAAATGGAATAAAACTACTGTCATTCATTAGAAACATTTCATACAGTTCAACTTTTTTTGTAAAAATTTTGTACTCTTAAAAGTATCTATGCTGACTCTGGAAGGGAAAAGAAGAAATTTTGTTATACACTTTGAAAAAATTGAAAATTTAAATAATTATTTTAATTGAAAATAGTATATTTGTTGTTTAAAATAATTTAAAAATGTCTTCTTAGTTTTCACCTTTAAAATCACTAATATATTAACCATTATGTCTTTATTAAAACAAGGACTATTGAGATGAATCAGCAGGTAAAAACTCTGGTCACCAAACCTGATAACCTGAGTTTGATCACCAGATCTCACATGGTTGAAAGTAGAAAACTAATTTCTGCAAAATATCCTCTAACCCACACAGAAATGCAAAAAGTACATAAACGTAGTTTAAAATTAAGCTCAAAACAAATAATCAGGATATATTATAAAATGAAAATATACTTAGTATCCCATGTAGATTATAAATGCATGTAAAAAAGGATATTTAAAAACATTGTTCAATGAGGAATCAATGAATTTATTTCTAATGAAATAAAATACAGTTTTTACATCTTCCATCCTAAGTTGCTTATGAGGTCATATTCATTACATATCCGTTTATTTTAAAAGATTAAATGCATAATCATCTTTCTAAGTTGTTGATAAGGTCATTGACAGAGTATATTTATAGCTACATGCTCAATGAAGCTAGACACATCTATGCATATATTATTTACTTAGATATATGCTGTGCTTCTTGGGATGCATGTGAAATCTTGCTAGATTTACTATTACTACCATTTTTTTCTGTCACCTTGTAAGAAATGTTAATGCTATTTAAATATCTTAGAAAAATAAAATTGCAAAAACAGAGTTTTAAATACTTTAGTCTCTTAAAGTTTATCATCTAAATTCATGTATTTCAGCTAACAAATTACTCTCAAATATTTAACATTATCCTATTTTGCCTGTTTGGGTGCTCAGTCAAGTGCTTTGATGTGGGTCCCTGTCTCTGTTTCCATCGGTTGCTGGATGAAGAGTCTATGGTGATATTTAAGATAATCATCAATCTGACTACAGAGCAAGTCAAAACTGGGCCCACTCTCCTGTATTGCTTAGGGTCTTAGGTGGGGTCATCCTTGTGGGTTCCTGGGAATTACTCTAGAGCCAGGTTTCTTGATAAACCTATAATAGCAGAGTCAGTTATAGTAAGGAGCCCTGAGATGGACATTGCATATTTTTCTGGGATCTCTCTAGATGTTGCATATGCTACACACACACACACACACACACACACACACACACACACACACACACACACGGAGGGGGAGGAGGGAGAGAGAGAGCGCTACCATCATTAATATATTTTAAAATTATTTAAATACAAGCCTGACCTCAGTTTCCTTGTCATACTTTGACTAGTTGAGAGGATAGATAAGGAAGATTAAGTATCAAGACTGACTCTGTCTTTGTAAGAAGCATGATCATGCTATAATTCAGTGAAATTAGAAATTCAAGAAGAAAATCAGTGTTGGAAAGAAGATTATGATGACTAGTGAATTTTAGACTGGCTATTATGGACGTTTTCCACATCTATAAGAAGATGCCAAGTGGACTGCTAGGATCACTGCTATGAAAGAACTGGGAAGAAATCCTGCTGAATGGATCCTAGAAAAGTGATCAAACGACACACTAGAATGAATGCATTTATGGAGTCAAATAAAAAATTTCCCCTTTATTTTACATTCTGTTGCAGGACATTTGATTATACTGTGAGAAGACATGTCTCTCTTTTACCTCCTCTACCTAAATCGCCTGATTGATTTATAGAAAGCTGAATGATCAACAGCTAGGCAGGAGAGGAAAGTGAAACTTCCAGACA
The DNA here is from genome assembly GCF_037038515.1 of Microtus pennsylvanicus. Taxonomy (NCBI): domain Eukaryota; kingdom Metazoa; phylum Chordata; class Mammalia; order Rodentia; family Cricetidae; genus Microtus; species Microtus pennsylvanicus. Next base: position 99,937,768 of record NC_134584.1, read on the forward strand.
TAAGAACTCTGGGAGGAATCTGAGGTGCAGGGGATTTGCCAGCCAGACACAGAGAAAGTTGGATGTACTGTACTCCGGAAAAATAAGGAGCCACATTGTAGAATGTAGATTAATGTAAATGAGTTGATTTAAGCTTAAGAGCTAGTTGGGAACAACCATAAGCTGGGGCCAAACTTTCATAATTAGTAGTAAGTCTCTGTGTCATTGTTTAGAATCTGGTGGTCTAAAGAAAAGCTGCTTAAAATTTTCTCTACCCATTTCAAGCCCCTTGTGGGGAACAAAATATTCCTGTTTGATCTCAGAATTGAGCTTTGACCACTAAACATTTTCCCATTCATATTGCTTCTGTTATTGAATGTCTAACATAAAGTGGATGCTATGTAAGTACCATTTGAGTAAATGAATTTCATATTGTATGTGGATTTTAATTATCCACAATGCAAGGGAACACAGAAATGGCAGAGAAAGCACTCCAAATTACACCCAGCAGGATTGAAAACAACTTTGAATGTGCCTTTAGTGTCCAGCTGAGGAACATGGCCTCTCTTTTCTGCCTACACTGCCTTTCCAGTTAGAACAACTCATAAAGCCAGGAGTCCTAGTCCAAGAATCTAGTTCTTAGCTGAAATATAAGTCTTTATAGTTTAGGGTCCTTTATTTCACATAAACAAATTTAAATAGTGCATTGTTGAAGTTGCCCATTTAGAGGAATAAAATGTTACCTGAATGGGTAATAATAAGGGTGATAAAATCTGCAAATTCAATATATGTGTTTTTTAAAAAAAAATCATTTGAGTTTATTTTTATGAGTTACAGAACTAAAAAGTTTTTTTTTTTGAGAAAAAGTAAAAAATTGATACATATACCCCACACAGAGATGTGCGGAGAGTTAAAAGTTGTCTAGACAAGCAGGAAATGGTAAGAGAAAAACAAATCCTGCCCAAAGATGTTCACATCCTAATCCTTGGACCTCTTTCTGGTATTATCTTATGCAACAAACGAAATCTTACAGATGTATCTTAGTGCAAGTCTGGCTATGGCCAGACTTCTCTGGACTAACAGAAAGATCTCAGTCTAATAACAAGGTGAAGAAGATGTTCTCATGACCAAAGAAGGAAGGATCCTCTGCCACTTTGAATACTGCCCCACAAAACTAATTTCAGATTTCCATATATATATATGAAAAACTGTGAAGTTACTATTGTTTTAAATTAATCTGTGGGTTCTAAGGGCTGAGAAACTTTCTCAGTTGCAGAATCTAAAACATGGGAGAAAAGAACACCCACAGCTTAAAAGCTTCTTTTTTTTTTAAGTAATTAGTGTATATATATATATTTTATTGAGAAAAGGAAAAAAAACAAGTTTCCGCCTCCTCCCAGCCTCCCATTTCCCTCCCCCTCCCTCCACCCTTCTCCCCCTCCTCCCACCCTTCTCCCCCTCCCCCCACTCCTATACCCCTCCCTCTTCAGTCCAAAGAGCAGTCAGGATTCCCTGCCCTGTGGTAAGTCCTAGGTCCTCCCCTCTCCATCCATATCTAGGAAGGTGAACATCCAAACTGGCTAGGCTCCCACCAAGCCAGCACATTAAGTAGGATCAAAACCCCGTGCCATTGTCCTTGGCTTCTCATCAGCTCTCATTGTTCGCCATGTTCAGAGAGTCCAGTTTTATCCCATGCTTTTGCAGTCACAGTCCAGCTGGCCTTGGTGAGCTCCCAACAGATCAGCTTCTTGCAGAGTGCTCTACTTTTTAAAGTAAAGGATTAGAATTGTTTTGTTAAGTAGAATTGTACCTTTATAAAAATGCGTTATATGTGTATCATTTGAATGGTTACTATTTGCTTAATTTTTAATTTGAGTTTAATTGGGTTCTATTTCTTCTTTTGAGGTCTTTAAATTGAAATGTGTAATACAGAATTATTTGCTGACATATTCACCAAATTTAAGGTTAAACTAAGCATTGGTTAAATATTTGCTTGCTATAAAAAGATCTTGTTTAATTTTCTCTTTCTTACTTAAAATATTTAGTCTATTTGAAACATATTTTAATATATAATAATAGGAAAACTATTACTTTTAATTCAAAAATAAGGCAATTAGTTTAATAATCCATGTTTGCCTCCTATGTTTTTAATGCTATTTTGCAATATGCTAGAGATACATATTTGGACATTTTAAAATCAAACTATCTTCTCTATCCTCCTCATATTCTGGATGTTATTCCACATGTAATTGCTTTTTATCACATACCTTTATATCTGGCAATCCAACATTTAGATTTCATGTATTTTACCCAACTTTTTTGTGCTTACAACTTTATAAATTTGTATACACAAAAACACATTAATCAACAGCAGTGATAACCTCCAGGGACTATTTTAAGGACTTAACTTATAGAATTGTCATTTTAACTACATGGCATTTTCCTATTCATGAACTAGAAATAGATACCAATTTACTTGTCTACTTTTACATTCCTCATTAAAGTTTTACACTTTTTTTTTTTTCAGAAAGAACTTGTGCATCCCTCATTGAGTTTATTCTGGGATACACCTCTTTTTTTTAAGATATGTCAGAAATGGTAAATTTTATCCTACCTGCCAGACTGTAACCTGGGAATGTAGTAATAGGGAGCAGCGGCGGGGTTGCGTCCCCAAACACCCCAGCCGCCTGCCCGGCTCGGCTAGCTTATGCCCCGAAATAATTACACGGACACTGTATTCTTTTAAACACTGCTTTGGCCCTTAGCTCTAGCCCTTACTGGCTAATTCTCACATATTAATTTAGCCCATTTCTAATCATCTGTGTAGCGCCCCTAGGTGCGCTTACCGGGAAGATTCTAGCCTAAGTCCATCCTGGGTGGGAGCTTCATAGCGTGCGTCTTCCCTGGAGCAGGTAGCATGGCGTCTCTCTTGCGTCTGCTCCGGAGAGGAGAGCTGTGGAGTCTGACCTCACTTCCTCTTCCTCCCAGCGTTCTGTTCTGTTTACTCCACCCACCTATCTCCTAACCAATGAGCCAAACAGTTTCTTTATTGCTTAACCAATGAAATCAACAGATTGATATGACACTCCCACATCACTTCCCCTTTTTCTGTTTAAACAAAAAAGAAAGGCTTTAACTTTAACATAGCAAAATTACATATAACAAAACAGTTATCAAGTAAAAGCTACATCAGAAACATTTATACATATAACAAAATTGACAGTAAATCTCTATCAATAAAGCAAAATCTATACTAATGCAAATTATTCATGTCTATATTATATCCCCCTTTAAATGTAAAAGAACATTTATAAACTATATTTGGGAACATGGGCGCAGTTTTTTCTCTCCAAACTGCTTCCTGCTGAATGGGGGCGTCGTTAATTAGGTCTTTCATGGTATAACCTGTGTGCCAGGGTCATCTCAGTTGGCAGTTGAGCGAAGTAATTTTCTGAAGATGTTCACACCAACCCTTCAGGAGGGCGTGGTCTATCATACCAAATCAGGATAGAAGAAGTCCATAGAGTCTCATCCTCTGTGAAAACAAAAGAAGACTCTCTCCAAAGCATCATATCCTTAGATCCAAATTTTGAAATCGTAATACCCTTATATCCATTCTGGTTCCAGTTGGCAGCCCATATAATGAAATGTCTCTCTGTACTTAGCTCCTTTACAGTCAAAAATTTTAAAGAAAACACAATGTACATAATCCAGACTCTCTGTGAATTTTCCATCTTTATGCGGCTTATTTTTACTCTATCACTTTACTTTATTCTGTCTCTTTAAAGACTTTACTTTTACTTTTTTCTTTTTAAACCATTAACTTTATTCTCTATATTCTTTTTCTTCTCTCTCCCAAGCCAACGTACATTCATCCAACAGTGTGATTCATTTAGTGGTCTGAATCTGTCCTATTGTGAATCTGCAATTTTTTACTATCCAGGAGCACTTTTGATTTGTGCCTTTAAATCATTAGGCGCTTAAGAATCTAAGCTGAGACATTCCTAAGTTAACTTTTTGCTTTTTGAGCGTACATCTGTGGACCAGGCTGTCTTTGAACTCTCAGAGATCCGCCTGTCTCTGCCTCCCAGGCATTGGGATTAAAGGTGTTTGCTACTACACCTTGAACTCACAGAGATCTGTTCGTCTCTGCCTTCTAGGCACTGGGATTAAAGGCGTGTGCTACCACACCTTGAAGTCACAGAGGTCTATCTCCCTCTGCCTCCCAAGTGCTGGGATTAAAGGTGTGTACTAGGACACAAAACAACTCTCTTCCTTTTTTGTTTTTTGCTTTAAGAACTTCAACTTTCAGCTTGCATATATTTTAACACACTTTAAACCATTCAGAAATTTTCTCTGTCTTTGACGCTCTCTTTACTGTATATCTCTCTTTTTCTGACCACATGAGCCTTTAAATTACTGAGCAATATCAGTAGGACTAAAGGCGTGGCTTTGCCGGCTGGATCCTTAGCTTTCCAGCCTCACGGCTGAGGTACTGGCTGTAGCCATGTTTATAGCCACAACTGGCGTTTCAAGTTCCCTGCCAGCCAGCGAGCTACAACAGACAACACTCAAGTCCTCTCTCGGTAGCCGGCCCTCCTGCCTCAAACAGTCAGAGTTTGCCCTGGCAGGCTGGCCCAGAAAGCCGGCATTTTTAAACGGCGCAGCTTTTTTCCTGCTATGGCCGAAAACCGAAAAGCATGCGTTCAGCTTTTCGTCAACACCATTTAAGTGTTTTGTGGCAGGACCTCTTAATAAGCCGCAGGGTTTTGCAGCTAAAGCTGAGTCAGGAAGCCTCTTGGGGCTACCAGGTAGGAGCGGCACTCAGCATTTTAATTGAGACTGAGCGTGCAGCACAGAAATTCTTTTCATCCAAGTTACATCCAAATCTGACACGCAGAGCACTATGCAGTCTGAAAACACGTCTCTGTATGGCGGCAGGAATCCGCCATGCTCTTCCGCCTGCCTAAGCCTGATTCTGCCTTCTGCCCAGGAGCAGGCGGGGAGCTCTGAGTCATCGTCAAGGTCTCAGAGCACTCTCCTTCCGATCCCAAGCGGGGAACACAAACATAAAGCCAGAGTTTGCACTGGCGGCACAGCCCCAGGAAGCCACGCTTTGAAATGACACAGCGTTTTTTCTGCCGCTGTTGCCGAATCAGGAAATCTCTCTACAGCACACCACCAACATACAGCAAAAATCTGTGTTAAACTCTCTCTCCCTTATTTTTAAGCCTTCTCAAGTTTTTTGTGGACTCAGTTAGCCACACGTCTGGGCGTCACTTGTAGTAATAGGGAGCAGCGGCGGGGTTGCGTCCCCAAACACCCCAGCCGCCTGCCCGGCTCGGCTAGCTTATGCCCCAAAATAATTACACGGACACTGTATTCTTTTAAACACTGCTTTGGCCCTTAGCTCTAGTCCTTACTGGCTAATTCTCACATATTAATTTAGCCCATTTCTAATCATCTGTGTAGCGCCCCTAGGTGTGCTTACCGGGAAGATTCTAGCCTAAGTCCATCCTGGGTGGGAGCTTCATAGCGTGTGTCTTCCCTGGAGCAGGTAGCATGGCGTCTCTCTTGCGTCTGCTCCGGAGAGGAGAGCTGTGGAGTCTGACCTCACTTTCTCTTCCTCCCAGCGTTCTGTTCTGTTTACTCCACCCACCTATCTCCTAACCAATGAGCCAAACAGTTTCTTTATTGCTTAACCAATGAAATCAACAGATTGATATGACACTCCCACATCATGGGAAAGTTTCATGTGCTCTATATCGATTTATTAGCAATTCCCAGGTTTAAAATCTCTTATTTTTTCTAAAACTCCCCACTTAGCATTCTGGATTTTTACTGATCTTTCAAGTTTTAGATGAATAGATTCATATCTTTTAACTAGTCACTTACAAGCAAGTGTCTCCAGAGTTGTTCCTTCGATAGCTACAGGACAAAAATGCTCGGCCTTATGATAATCTTCAAATGTCTAGTGCATTTGTGAAAAACACTTACAATCAATGTGTAATAACTGTTCACTGTATGACTATTCTCCAAAGTTATTTACAAGGTTACCTGAGAGCCAAGTACGCTATTGAATGCCTCAATTGCCCCATTCAGGAGGCTGAGGCAAGTGAAGCACTATGAAATCAAGGCCAGCCTGGACTAAATTGTGAGTTTTGAGCCAAGATAGCTACAAAATGAGGCTCTGTCTTAAACAAGCAAAAAGCAAACAAACTATGTTGCTTTTTGTGTACTAGTGTTGCAAGGATTTCTGACATAAAATATGATTGATCACTAGACTAATTATGCAGAAAGATGTCAAATGTGCAGTCATTTTGATTCTCTTCAACCTGCTTTTGCCTGTTGATTCCCTTGTTCAGTCCTACAATGCGAGATTCAATTAAGGTTAATGTCTGTAGAAATCACAGAAACTAAAGGTAAGCAGCCATCTTCTGTCTACGTCTGAAGAGTCATAAATAGCACCACATCTCTTGTCAGACAGTAATGTAAGTGTTTTATTAAAATAATTGCAGTCTCCTCTACTCTAGCTGACTTATATGAAAGACCAATACCAATAAGACTGAGTTTTTATGAAAGGATATATATATATATATATATATATATATATATATATTATAGGATATATATATATATATATCCTATAATGAATGACTAATCTAATTGCTAGGTTTACATGTTACAACAAGGTCTTAAGTGGGATTGCATAATAAATCAAATCCACCCACCCACACACCTATGTTATTTAATTCACACAAAGATTATTCAGAGTTTCATATACCTGGGTGGCATGTGTGATTCCCAGTTGTTTCTCTCACCCTTTTGATGAAACTGTGGTTCTGAATACTTATTGCTTATTATGTTCACATTGTTGAGACTAGAATACATCATCTATCCATCAGTCATGATGCTATTTGTTCCTCAAATACAAAGTTTCTCACCAGTCTTGGTTTTAAGAACATGGCTGTTTTCTCTGCATGTTGACAATTATAATTTGGGCCTTCAGGCAGAACACAAATAGGTGAAATTTATGTTAGATTTAAAAGACCAGGAAAGCAGCATAGACTTTAGACTTTCTTAGGACTAGTTATATTGCAACTGTAGATAATTCCTTTTCTTACATGCTACTATGTGATAGATGATCATGAATCTGAGTAGTGCCTCAATACAAAATTCTTTATAGAACAACCAGATCCTATGTTAACTTGTTGAGTCAATCTTTGAATGACCCCAAGGAAAAGAAATGCTGTTGTCTGATGACTCCATTCCACCTGTTATGATAATCATGTAACCTAAAATAATAGAGTTTTTCACAATAGTACTCACCTATGATTGTTTTTAATTTAATTTAAAGCCAAATAATTAACTGCACTACTACTGTTTGATTTCTGGAGGTAAATGACTGAATTATTGGGAAGGAGTTTAGACAGGAGCCTTTGATTTCCTGAGTATCCCATAACTTACCCTTAAATTTAAAGATCTATAGTCAGCCTTCCTTATCTTCAAGTGCTCCATATATGGATTGAACCCCCTTGTATTGATAATATTCCTGAAAAATTTACTTCTGTATTTAATATATAGATACTTGATTTTCTTATCATTTGCAAGACTACAGAATGAAAGTTATTTGATTACAATTTACATTATGTTAAGTATTATATGCAATCTAGAGGGCTTGTAGGACCTACAGGGAGATTTATATAGGTTATATGCAAATATTGTGCCATTTTATATTAATGTTTGGCATTCATAGATTTTGGTACTCAAATCCCACAGGCCTAAAGGCAAATCCATTCATAGATACTCAGGAAAAAATCAGGTTCACAGCCTGAGCTATTTTGTTAACTCCTACTGTCATATATTTTCCATCCATATTTTCCTTTAGCAGACTAAGCATTTCCTGGATAACACTACAAGGCTTGCCTATAACCATAGAGAAGTTAATTTCCCGTGCCCATCCCCCTCTAACACTGTACAGTGTAATAGCTAAAGCACTCTTCTTTCTTTGGTTGTTAAGCACCATGGGAAATCTTTACAAGTAGCAATGATAACACTAGGTGATTATCTTTAAGTGCAATGAAACTGTATGAGGTTTCTGTGGAAAACACTTTGCTGGGGCTATGCATTTATTTGCTGTTAGATTTAGACATATGTATGTTTTGAAATAACAACTTTGTTCTTCCTTTTATTTTTGTACTCTTAATTATTCTAATTGTCCAGGAGTGATGAAGTTTTCACATAATGTGTAACAGACTGCGTTTATTCGATAATATTTACTTACATAAGTAAGTTCGATGAAATTCTAAAATATGGTAAATTCCAGGGCTTTCTTTCTAAAATGTGCTTCAGTATGTGATTCTTCAAATGCTACACAAGTATTTCATATGTAAAGTAAAACTGTGAAGAAGCAACAAGGGGGTGTTTGGGGTGTGTCAGACAAATGTCTAAAATATTTGAGAACATTTTAATGAAGAACACTCTGAGGCTGAGGCCATTATCAATAAGTCAAGCTGGGTAGCAGCAATTAAACTATGGGGGATAGACGATATTAATGGACAGGAAACCCATAAATATCTGAGAGCAATACATATAAATTGCAAGCAGAGTTGCTGAGATGCTATACATAGGCACAGGGTAGGAATAAATGATACTTGGGATAATTAGATGAAAATTCTTACAGCATCACTAATAACCAAAATAAGGACATGAGTGCAAACAGAGGGGTGCAGGTGGGTGGGAGAAAAGTAGACAAAGAAACAAGAGGTGAAGTGGGGAGAGAAAGACATTCAGTGTTTTTCCCCATAGAAATCTTTTGTTAGAAACTGGGGTAAGGAACCATGACTTCCACTGGGGAGAGAGTATTATACACCTGGTCATCTGAACTTTATTACTTCTGACTCCATATGTTAAGTAGCCCTCTTTTTGCATCTCTTAGACTTGCCCCTAGACACACTGCTCTCTATTAAAAACATATTAGTGACTCGTTTGGATTTGGTCCTTCTTGTTGCCATGAGGGATTGTTTGCATGCTTGATAAGGTTGTGACTTATATTTTGCCAAGTGGTCTGGTGATGACATCTTACATGTGTTCCTTTCTGGATGCTAGCATCCTCATAAGGCAAATAATGACAGTTCCCTCAAAGCAACTTTTATTCTAGTGTCTGTACTACAGAAGATCATACTCCCTGGCCCCTCAATGATGCTGATTCTATCTTCTGCCATCCATTCCTTACCACATCAGCAAGGTACCTTCTTTCACTTTCTTTCGGGAATCTAATGGGATTCTTATTGTATGTAATTTCCATTTATGATAATGCATTTCTATGAATTTTTTATTTTTATTTTTCTCTTTCTGCCACAGAGGTTCCTGAAAAGCATTTCCTGTATGCTAATAAGAGTCATCTTGGTGATATGTTATTATTTCATTGAGTGTACTTGCTGTGTGTTAACCTTTGCATTCTTGAGAATACACCCAGGTAGACATCTTTCCCTCACCTGGAAACTTCAAATTTATTGCTCTAATTATTTTTCAACCAGAATATGTTGATTAAGCATAAAGCATATTTAGGCCCTGCCAAAAATAGTGCCTTTCTACCACAATAATGTTGACATTTGAGTTTAGTTATCTGTCTGGTGGCCAGGGAGGATGACAAGGGTACATCCTTGGGGAAAGCATGTCATATTATATGGCAGAAGGTGCTTCTTAATTTTTAAGCAAGGGCCAGAGTGTGCAGGCTTCTATAATACAGGCAATATGACCTTTGCATTTCCAGTGAGGGCTGGCAAATCTGGAGATCATGAACTTTGAATACATCGATTTCATGGATTTGTGTATGCCTTTTTCAATCTCAAGGTCTCATTCTGTAGCAATAATAGATCTTCTGATGGCAGAAAAAAAAACTGATAGGTCTGGGAATTCAACAGTCTATAGAGCTGCATTCACTTATAATCTTTTTCTAAAAAACAAAACTTACATTAAAACAAACAAAAAAAACAAGCAAACAACGACAGCAGCAACAAAAATTTAGTAAGTGTGTGCTTGATGCTGGCAGGGCACAAGGCACTTGACATCAGGAGAGGGTATCCAATCCCGAAACTAGAATTACGGACAATTGTGATCCACTATGTGGGTGTTGGGAACTGAACTTAAGTCTTCTGCAAGAATAATGAGTGCTCTTAACCACTGTAGCATCTCCACAACTGTTTTATAGATAAGTTTTATACTTAAGTCTCAGGTAGGTTTTAGATTGTAATCTGTTATGATAGAAAATAAGTAGAAGATTAAAGACAAAACTTGTAGGAATAGTGGTAGAAGGTAAGGATTGCAAAGAAATACCAGAAAGTATTTAGAAATGATTGACATGTTCATTGTATGGGCTTAGAAATGGATGCATAAAAAAATAAATATTACATACAATTACACCCCAATTAGGATGCTAAAAGTTTAAAAAGCAGAAATAGTCAGAACACATCTTAAAGTATGGATGAAAACAAGTCTTTGAGAAAAAAGATAATCATTGTTGATACAGTGAAAACAATTTTGCAGTCATTGACCTGCTTACAAACCCACTTCATAACAGAAGCTGTAAACATTCATTAATTGCTATTTTCTATTTTGGGAGCTAAAACAACAAGTTGAGCAAATCATAGTAATGTAAACAGAGAAATTAAAATATAAATAAATGCTAATTTTGTGATGATTTTTCTCCTGTTCCTAGTCCCAATGAATAGCAATTGGCTTTTCCTGTTCATTACTTATTAGGTCATTTAATAATAGATCCTTTATTCATATTTACTTGTTTCCTAAATAGTTTCTGTCACAACTGCAGAAACTTATACTAGAAAAAGAAATCATGGCATGAGGAAAAAAAGAAAACAAATAGCGTGACCAGCAATAACAAAAATTTTCTTTATGCCATTGTGAGGTTTCGTTTTTTTAGATACATTGATAAACAGAAGCATTTTGGGGGATATTTAAAAAATAATTAAAATAGTTCTGAATTGTTAAAATATGAAAGGATATGAATTTGCAAAATTTAGTTTGAAAAACTTCATGATGGAATCACTTGACCTCTTTTTTCCTTTGCTAATTTATACTTCCACCTTGATATCCACACATACTTCAAAATCAACCCAAGGAACATGAATTCCCTGTTTAAAGCTATGTAGTCATCCAGTAATGTAATATTCTGCATCTTACCACACTTCATCATCTTGATCTATGTAAAATAGATTTCTTGCCCTTATAAACATCTCTAGTAATAAAAATTAATTAAACTTGGAGACAATAAAAGAAATACAACTTTTGTTTTATGTGCTATTATTTTTTTATATATATTAAACACAGAGTTTTCTGTTGCTATAGTATGGAGACCAAAGGATTCCATCAATTCTTTATCAATTGAAGAAAATGAATGCTCATGGTTCATATATGTCCTAAGTTTTAATTAAGATGCCACTCAGTCATATGCTCAGTAGTTCTTTTATTCTGTTTCAACTATTAAACTAAAGATATCTCTCTCTTCTTTAATAGGCTTAGTTTAACATTTATCATCTTCCACAAGATATCCATATCATTTTCATTTTCTCTCTTACACTAGTCTGTGGTCACACCGATGTTTTCATTCCAAACACAGGCAACAGTAGCACACAACAAAACAAATAGACCTGTAGTCTGATACCACTTAGGTTAGCAAGACTTACTCAAGTAAGGACAAATATGTATGTCAACTTACATGAGATAATTTGCAAAGGCAGCCTGTTGAATCACTCAGAGAGTGGTGTTTTGTTCCACTTGGGCCTTCAGTTGATTGCATGGGACCCACACACTACTATGGGGAACAATCTGCTTTATTCAGTGTTCACAAATGTATATGATAATTGTATTCTCTCAGAGGTGTTTAGAATCTGATTAAACCACATGTCTTTGCCATGGCTGCTATGAATCTTCCCATTGAAAATTATCATGCTGGATCATTTTGGTAACTATTTATCCAGGTCTCCACTGCGGTCTTGACACTATAAGCTCCTGAGACCATCAGAGATACTAACCAAGGGGAAAGGGAATGTAAAGTCAACAGTGCAATAGAGAAATGCAACAAATAGTATCATCCACAAACATGATGGCTCTAAGTGTTCCTTAATAAGATAGTTCATCCAAAGGCTGCAAGACCTGAACGCAATAACTGTAGGGAAAAACAGATGCAAGCAGCAACAGGAGGGAATTATAGCTGCATTGTGAATGAGTCTTTCTTCTCTCTTGACCAAGACTTTTTTCTCTTCCATGATGTTCAAAACTTATGAGCAGTCAGGTGATTTTCTTTGCCTATAACTTAGGCTAACACCAGCAACAATACATGAAGAGGTAACTGCAGGGTCAGAGCCTTGTCTCAATATTCCTATGCTTCGGGATTTATTGAATGCAGAATATTTAAGTTTTCAGTGGAAAATAGCAGTAAACAAACTGAAGGAAAACGAAGAAAGAAATGGAAGGAAAATGTGAGGTATCAGCTCTGACTTGGAGGAATTCAAAGGACCTCCCATACAAGGAATAGATACATGACAATCATAGGCTACTTGGTTATGAGAGGAAATAACTTTGAAACATCATCATCTCCGTTATTGCATATACCCTGTGAACAAGAATGGGCACTATCTTCTCCTAGCAAGCAGAAACATTATTAGGAAATAAACAGTTTTAGTATGAGGGAATGTTCTCATTTGTCTCCTGCAGTAATCTAAAAGGAATGTGTGGTTTCAGTTCTAACATAAGCATCGTGTCTGTCCTGAAATTACAGTAAGATCAGAAGCATCCATCTGCATAACATTTCTAGTGTCAAGTAATGTGAATTCCCTGCAATGAAACCAGCAGGACCAGAAAGAACAATGGCATGCATTATAATCTTATCTGGAATTCCTTTGATGTAACACTCTGAAATAAGAAAAATGCCATCAACATTATCTATAGCTCATACAACTTTTTTTCACTTACAGTGTTGTTGAATAATTATATTTTAAGCTAAGTTTTCAGACCACAAGTTATTAAGATTTTCCTAAAATGTCTAATAGGAAAATCTTCAAGCAAAATCTGCAAAAACCTTTCAACACTACATATACATGCAAACACCTGTGCACACACGCACACATGCACACACACAAACACATACACATGCAATTTTATCACACTGAGAAAGCAATATCTACCAAATATGAGATGATGTAAAATATATTTTGAAAAATGCCTACTACTGGGTGATTTGTATAGTAACAACCATGATGATTTTTCATTAAGGCCCACATTCATTCACATACAAGGAAATTCCTATGATTAATTCCCTTGGTATAATGCTCTTAATGATTTGTCATATTTATTATTTAATAAAATGCTGATTGGCCAATAGCAATGCAGGGAATATAAGCAGGGAAAACAGACTAGATGAATTCTGGAAAGAGGAAAGGCAGAAGTGCTGTCACCAACCAGACATCGAGGAAGCAAAATGAGAATGCCTTGCTGAGAAAAAGGTACCAAGCCTCGTGGGTAAACACAGATAAGAATTTTAGGCCACACAAAACAAAACAAAAAAAAAACATATAGACCCACCTGAACATTGGAAACAGGCAAGATAACTTGACCAAATTGGGAGCATGGAACAGGTGGTAGAAGGAAGAGGAGAAAGGGAAGAGGAGAGAATATGGGGAGGGTTGAGGAAAACTTGAGGGAATGGAATAGTAGAGACAGAGGAAGAACAGAGATGAGAGGAAGAAAAGAGATATCTTGATTAAGAGAGCCATTATGGTGTTAGCAAGAAACCTGGCTCTAGACACATTTCCAGGAATCCACAAGGATGACCCCAGCTAAGACCCTAAGCAATAGAGAAGAGAGTACCTGAACTGGCCGTGCCCTGTAGTCAGACTGATGATTATCTTAAATATCAACATAGAACCTTCGTTCAACAACAGAGGAAAACAGAGGCAGAGACCCACATCAGAGCACTGGACTGAGCTTCCAGTTGAAGACTGGAAGGAGTGAGAATATGAGCAAAGAGGTCAAGACCATGAAGGGTTCATCCACTGAGGCAGTTTTCTTGAGCTAATGGGAGCTCACCAATTTCAACTGGACTGGGAATGAACAAGCATAGGATCAAACTAGTCCCTTTGAATGTGGTTGACAATTGGGGCAGACTGAGGATTTGTCTCTACTACATGTACTGGCTTTTTTGGGATCCTATTCTATTTGAATGTATACCTTTCTCAGAAACCTAATAAAGTAAATATTTCTTAGATCACCCATAGTTGCATTTATTTTATAAACTCAGGCACCTTCTCTTTCATCATAAAAGATATAACGCAAGTATTCTTGTTCATCAACATTGGAATAGCTATTTTCCATGTATGGTTCCCACCATTTATGCAAAAGGCTTACAAATCATTATTAAAAGTACAAGATTTATTTTAAAATCAGTTCTTTATAAGAGATCTTTATGCAACCAGAGGTGTCAGTTGATTAAATCCTTGAAAACACCGTCCTACAAGGGATTAAAGTAGTCCTGTGGGACTCCAGTATTTTCATGAAAGAGATAGGTGATGTGAAACAAAGAGTCATGTCTTTTCTCACTCTTCTCTGGCTTCCTGTTTTACCATACCATGTTCTTGTGTTTAATTCCACCCTCACAATGCCATTTCTACAGAGCCTTCACAAGAAGCCACCTAATGCCAGCACCAGATTTGTGGTCATCGCAGCCTGTGAGCTATATAATCCCCATTTCTTCGTAAAATAGTTTCATAAGAGGCACGGAAGAAGAACAGGGACACAGATAACCCTGAAGATATGATCTAGTGTTGATGCGTGTGGAAGAGAGGGAAATAATGAAAGAAGCAAAGGCAGAAGATCAAGCAGACAATGCAGCAATAACACAGTTTTCACGAGATGCTTTTCAGAGTTGTGACAGTATTAACACACAGGCATGGGTCACCTACAGTTCAATAGTGCTCTGCAGTTAAGGGGATTTTCAAAGGAGACGAGAGCAAATATTGTGTAGTGAAAACATTTTCGTTACCTGAGACTACAAAACCTTCATTCAAATGGTATCACAAAGATCTATGGCAGGCATTTTTAGCCTTTCTTTGCCCAAGTTTCTGCCGCGCACCGCGCCCCCGTGTCTGCGCTCTGTGCGCTGGCATCCAGTTCGCGAGCTTTGGGCAAGGGGGCTGGAGGTTAAAATACACAGACACACACGGAGAGACAGCGACACGGGTCGTCCTTGAGTTCCCCAAGAATGCCCCCTTTATTGTGTTCAAGGGCAGATTATATAGAGACAGCCACGCCCCAACCAAACCCACCAGAAACCACTCTCCTGCCATCAGGAACTCCTGAAGGTCTCGTGCTCAGAGCAGCTGTAGGTACTCAGATCAGGGGATTACAAGAAATTCAGGAGCTAGGGTCTCACTGCTCCCAACAAGTTTCTCATCATCAAGATGAAGATAAATAATTGGCAAGCTGGAAATTACAAGAAAAACCAAGAATTGGCCTGATCTTCAGGTTCAATGCAAGTACTCTTTGAAGCAAATACTCCAAACATATAAATGGTCTCACATCTATTTAGATATTTTCTAAAATAGTTATATTTATTATTTTCATATTTTATGTCATTTTGTGGATGCGTATATGCCATCTGTACCAATTGAGTTTACAAACACCTTGTGAGGATCAGTTCTGGGGGCCTTGTTGGTGTGTGTGTGTGTGTGTGTGTGTGTGTGTGTGTGTGTGTGTGTGTGTGTATGAATACACTTATCATGAATGACAAAACAAATGTCAGAATGTCAGAGAACAACTTGTGGCTTTTTTGTTCTTTCTTTCTGTATGTTTCTGAGGAATTAAACTCAGGCTTTCAGGATTGATAGCAAATGACTTCACCCACTGAGCAATCTTTCCTACCAGAATAAAATCACTTCAATAAGGTCTACCTACTTCAAATTATTAATACTTCTGTTTTGATAGTTGTTCTTTTCAGATAACAATTGTTCTTTACTTAACATTGAGAACCATTTTGAAATGAAATTTGTTTCCCATTGAAATGTGGTTTTGGTCAACATATTAAAGTAAGTGTATCAATGTTTAAAAACATTGAAAGCTTACCATCTGATGAGATATATTCTTCTTGGTTATGATTTTTAATAAAAAAAGATTCAGGACTCAAACTTTCAATAATTCACTGATTTCTTCTTCCAAATATTGCTTTGATTATTATCTGCTATCCTTGTACTTACAGAATAAACTTTGAAATTGTGGAATGAATTTGCCTGCATTTATACTATTGGGTTTGGCCTTATGTATCTGTGTGAATTTTCAATAAATTGTAACATTGAATATTATTTTCATATGTGTTGGAAATCTTAACAGTGTCTTATGAGAGGTCAATGAAGTTTAGAACAAAGAATTCACACACTCTGTGTAATTTTAAGCCCTTCGTTTGTAGGAATGAAACATTCAATTTCTGTATCTGTGTCTGAAAGCCACAAGTTGAAACAGATCATACAAGCTTTCTCATAAAGATTTCTGGAAACATTTAAAGGATGAGGCTAATCTGAGTTCCATACATGTAGTCACACAAGTTTGAAATTAAAACCTGGTTTGTCCACAAAGCTTTTACTTGTATGAGGTGAAGACTCGTGCTCCAGTTACTTTCCTCCTTGCTGTGGCACAGTAGCAGACAAAAACCAATTTAAAGAAGAAAGGGTTTATTCTGCCTTTCAGCTTTAGGGAGGTATTCCACCATGTCCAAAATGCACTGAACCAGGAACAGAAAGCCAGCTGATCACATTACATCGGCCATCAGAATGCTGAAATCAATAGAAACTAAGGACAATCTACAAGCCAAACGTCTCCACCTCCTAGTGGGTCTGCTATAGCAAACAACGGAGTCCACATTTAGGTGGAAATAAGCTCGGTCTACTCCATTAAGAGTTAATACAACCGAGTCAGACAAGGAACTGACTAAAGACCCACCGTTAGGTAGGTATGATCACCTTAAGATTATGTATTCCTTCTCAGAACTCTAACAGTCTAGTGCAGAACCTGAGCCTTTGTAAAGTTCAACTCGGACTGTTCATCTTTTCTGTGGTCTGATTCTGAAATACCTAACTCTTTTTTTCACCTCTGTTGTATTTCTTTGGGTGCAAGTCAGAGCCTAAGCATGCGCTGAAACTCCTTTCCTTATACTTTCCATTCTTGACTCATTTTTTAAAGAATGAATTTAATGTAACCAAATCCTTCTCCATGGATCTAGGTTGGTTTGTTTGGTCATGTGTTTGTTTGCTTGTTTTTGTTTTTATAAACACTTTGAACTAATAACTTTCCTGAAGAAGTGTCATAGCTGTCCCGAGATATCCAACAAGATTGGTTAATTATGGGGTCACGTTCATTTGATTCTAGAAATTTCTAAATTTCCTCCAAGATTTTTTTCAGTACCTCACTTTTATTCAAGAGTGTTATTAGATCCCATATGTGTATGCGATTTCTGTGATTTCTCTCTTCATTTTCTTTTTCTCACTACTAGGATGTGATAAGATACAGGGATGATAGCTTTTCCGGAAAGGTGTGTTGGAAGTTATTTACCTACAAGGATTAGAATATATCATTTAATACTCATAATAGCTGTAAGTTCACATATGCAGTATTTCATAGAGGATAGAGTTCATAAAACTTTACCCTAATCTCTGAATCTTATCTTCTTTTTGCCCTTAATTCAGTGATGTGCCCTGAACTTTTGGGGAAGTGGGAGACATACAGGTATCTTCCCTACAGAGTAGTATTCATAGTTACTTACTAGCCAACATTTTTACAGTTGAGTGTCAATATTAACCATAGCCCACTGCAATACAAAGCTTCACTAACCTAGGTGGAGAGCTGTGCAAATCTATGTATGTAAGCAAAACATTAGAATGAGGCTTCATAGCATGGCTACTTAGCAAAAGAATATCAATAGCTTCTCCCCTTGTGCATATGGCTTCTCTACCCGTGTATATATTATCAAGAAGAGTCCTGAAATGCAGACTTGAAATCCAATTAGGAGAGAAGTTGCTTATGTTCATAAGCAGTCATGTCATGATGGCTCCAGAGAGCCTATTTGCCTCTTTGATAGGTTCAGTGGCTTTGCAGAGTCAACACCGAATACGATCATTGATGTGCTTTCTACCCAGCTGCCTGAATAGCACTTTTCAACTCTACTATTGCTAGCCAGGAAGAATATATTTTTATTTCCTTTATATTTTGACATTGTGCCTATGAGATTTATGTTGAAAAGTGCTGCTCACATTTAGGATTGCTAAATGCCGCTTTTCTACATATGTCATTTTTTTTCCTCTAGGTTTAGAGGAAATTCTGTGTTTCGATTTTATTGAATACATTTTCTGTGTTCTAGGACATTATCTTGTCTTCTTTCCCGTTGATTCTTGGGGGAAGTCTTCTAGATACATCTTAGAGTTCTTAGAATTTTTATAGTTTTTCTTTATTATGTGACTGCATTTTCTTATCTTTGTCCTCTGTTTCTGAAATGTTTCCACTGACTGTTTCATACAGTTAGCTTATTGCTACCCTTACATAATACCTTTCATGAAATTTGACTCGGTATTTGTGTTTGTCCCCCAAATTGCTGACCATTCCATTTACTTTGCTAACTTTCTTATGAAAGTTCTAAATATTTCTTAATTTCATCAAATTATTTTGGTCACACGTATAACCATTTATCCTCTTTGAGAGTAGGAGTCTTGGTTCAGGTAAAAGTTTTGTGGTTAAGATTGCATATTGTTCCTCTAGAAAATGTGAGTTTGGTTCCCAACACTAACAACGAACACCTCAAAACATTTATTCCTCCAACCACAGAGTACTGGATTCCCTTTTCTGACTTCTGTGAGTACTTCACTCTTCTACATAAACCTATACACAGACACACAGACACAGACACACAGACACACAGACACACACACACACACACACACTTGTTGTATTAGGAGCGGCAGGGCTGCATCCCGCTAGCTTATGCCCCGAAATAACAACACACAAACTGTATTCATTTAAACACTGCTTGGCCCTTTAGCTCTAGCCGTTACTGGCTAATTCTGATATCCCGATCAACCCATCTCTAATAATCTGTGAGCACGGGTCTTACCGGGAAGATTCTAGCCTACGTCCATCTTGGGTCGGAGCTTCATCGCGTGCGTCTGCCCGGGAGCGGGGCATGGCATCTCTCTGAGGCGTCTGCCCCCGAGAGGAGAGCTGTCAAGTCTGAGCTCACTTCCTCTTCCTCCCAGCATTCTGTTCTGTTTACTCCTCCCACCTATGTTTTAACCTATGAGGGCCAAGCAGTTTCTTTATTGCTTAACCAATGAAATCAACAGATTGATATATGACACTCTCACATCACACACTTATACAAATAATTTTTAAAGAAAAATAAAATATATCATTTTATTTTGCTTCTTATGTTATTAATTTATGAAAGATTCATAATGACCT
Source organism: Microtus pennsylvanicus (assembly GCF_037038515.1). NCBI lineage: Eukaryota > Metazoa > Chordata > Mammalia > Rodentia > Cricetidae > Microtus > Microtus pennsylvanicus. The sequence goes on from NC_134584.1 coordinate 99,957,262, forward strand.
ATTTGGCATATTTTTTAAATATTTTTCTATTTTTAATAGAGTCATCAATATTTTTATTTCCTACAGTCTTATGGCTTGTTTTGTTTTATATGAGTATCCCTGTTGAAATTTCCTTACTTGTATTTTTTGTTTTTCCTAGTCATTGGGGAGAAAGCCTACTGTAGTAACCAACAAAATAATTTGGGAGGAGTTTCAGTATTAACTTGTAAAATAAAATTTGTGTGATTCTGCAGTCAGAGGCCATAATCTTCCTTTTCCTTACCTCAGTATTACATAGACTGTATCTTCTATGCATCAATTGTACTTCTCACATCAATTTCTCTGACCAAATATTTGAAATAAGTAGAAGGTCCTGGTACTTGTATTCTCTGTTTAGCCTGGATGTTGATAGAAGTTATTTTCCTGCCTGGTCTCACAGCCGTTCAGTCCTAAAGAAACACACAGAGGTCTACATTATTTATAAACTGGTTGGCCTATTAGCTCAGGTTTCTTATTAATTATCTCTTAACACATAATTCTTGTCTGTGTTAGTCACATTGCTTGGTAACTTTTATGAAACATTCTCATCTTGTGTCCTCTGCATCTGGGTAATGACTGGAGAATGAGCCTTTCTTCTTCCAAGAATTCTCTTGTTCTGGTCACCCAACCTATACTCCCTGCCTGAATACTGGCCAATCCGTGTCTACTTAAATTAATACAAGTGACAAATCTTTACAGGTTACAAGACCACTGTCCAACAGCACTTGGAATTTGACATCTTACTATTTTTCTGCTGTTTCGTAGTTCTTCTCTGAGAATGTACACAGCCATCTTCAAGAGTACACCAAGTCCTACAATTTTTTTGTTTTTTTTTGGATTTTTCGAGACAGGGTTTCTCCACATTTTTATATCCCAGTGCTGTCTCACACCAAGGCAGTTCTTTTTCAGGCTAGTCCTTCTGTATTACTCTTGGAGAATCTCAACTTCAGGTTTTCTTGCCTCTTCACCTGAAATCTCCACAGCCAACATGATCCAGGTACCTCTATATCCACGACACACCAGTTTATGATTACATCTCTGAAGCCAAACAGTTCTCTCTAACTTGCTGTTCTTAAGGTTTCCATTCCCAGAAAGGGAAAGCATTTCCCTGGGAGATTCTTGTATGATTGGCACAATGTATCAAATGCAGTTTATAGCTGTTCCTCACATCTTTATTTCACACAATAATCTCTTCTTCTTTAGCTTAGCTCTTCTCTTCAGATGAATTACATAGATGCAGCTTCTAACCTGCCCCACTTATCTATAAATCTATCTATAAACCAACTCTTTATTTATACATATTATTGAACCAATAACAACACAATTGCTTAGGGACACTGATCCATTTTTCTCAACAATTACTTTTCAAGATGAATTTTATTAATTATTAAAGGTAGATTTTACTAGAAGAATGTATTTAGAGAATGTAAATAGGCATTTCTTCATTGGAAAAGTATTCTGTGGCTAGAAAGATGACTAAGTAGTTAAGAGAACAAAGGACTAGAGTTTGAGTCCCAGAACTACATTAGGTGACTCCTAACCATTTGCAATTTCAGCTCCAGGAAAATCCAACACCACTGGCCTCTGCAGGGACCTGCAATCACATGAATTCACCACACATATAAACACAAAATTTAAAACAATAAAGACATTTAAAAATATTGTAGCTTATCTGCTTATAAGGTGCATATTGGGCATTTGTTCCTGCATTAATGAAGGAAATTGCATATAAATAGCGTATTGAGTTTCTGGTTACATTACATATTTGGTAGATTATGCTCACACTAAATAGCATCTCTTGATAAAACAAAAAAAATGAAGATGCTCATGTCATTCATTGATATCTTATAATAAAACCCAGTTTTACATCGAGGGCTTCATCGAGACTGATAACTACTTAAGGTAGGTTTAAATTTTATTCAACATCTAAATCAAAATAATCATGTTCAAGCCTTTTAAGAACTTGCATCCATCCTTCATTATTTTCCATCTGCATCTTCAGAGAATAACTCGCAAGTAGAATTGATGAAATATGACACATAGCCACTTATAAATTATAAAATATATTAAATAATTTCATAATGTAGTCTACTGGTTTGGAGTTATTTAGATGTGAGTAGATTTTCTTCTCTAAAAATTTTAACTCTAGATACTAAATTAACTGGACTGTCTTTGTCAATTTGTCAAAAATACTATGGTGGCAGATATTAAAAACCTATTTAATTTTCAGCCAACCCTGAAATCAGGACATTTACTTTCAATGATTCTGTATTAAAGTAAATTTGGAGTTAGAAAACTGTAAGTTTCAAAAACAATTTTGCATTTTATAGGTACTTTTCAGTTCTTTTAATAATTCTTTCCTCTTCTGAATAATAAAGAAATTTTCTCTTGCATAACAGAATTTATTCAGCAAATCGATGGAATTGAAACATTGTTTATATTTGTATAATTAAATTAATTTTATGCATGTTTAACAAAATTCTTTTTGTTTATTTTCCTGAATATTTTGTGGTACTTAGAGCTTTCATGTTTTTTCCAAATAATTTAATTATCATTTAATCTTAAGAAGATATTTGAAGAATAAATATATTGTACCAAATTTCTCTAAACATACCAATTTTATATTTCAGTTATTTCTCATTAATACAGTCTTTTTAAAGTTGGCATGTGTGATTTTGAGAAAATCTGAGTCATGGGCATTTTGGCTTGAGCCAAAGGTAAATTTATTGCAATTATCTTAAAATTTCTACATAATACCTTCTCATCAATTAAACCAGACTCGATGGTACAGATAAAAAATGACCCAGATAGGAACATAGGCACTAATATAAAGTGTGGTTTTGCTGAAGAACCTGTGGCCTTAGAGGAAATGTGTCACTGGGGGTTGGCTTTGAGGTTTCAGAAGATCAAGCCAGACCTAGTGATTCACTTGATCTTTCTGTTGCCTAGTGACCCAGACATAGACCTCTCAGCTACCTCTCCATCCCTATCTGCCTGAATGTGACTGTACTCCCATCATGACAAAATGGACTAAACTTCTGAAATGTAAATCAGACTCAATCAAATGCTTTCCAGGGTTTCTGTGGTCATGGTGCCTTTCACAGGAAACGAAACCCCAACTGAGAAACCAAACAAATACGTTCACACATAAAATCCAACTGGTATGTATAGAAGTAAAATTATTGACTCTGCATAGGTTAAAAAATAAAAAAAATGCTGTATCTTTATCTAAATTTAAGTATTATTATCCACTTAAATTTTAAAAATTGGAAAAATATAATCCGTGATCCATCATTCTTAGATATGTAATCTAATAATAGTATCACTAAATATATATATATATATATATATATATATATATATATATATATATATATATAAAGGGACGCCTGAATTTAGATACAAGATGCAAGTAAGACATAATAGCTCTTAAAAAATAAAGTGTGTGTGTGTGTATGTGTGTGTGTTGTATGAACATTCATGGCACTGAGTACATGTCGAGTGAAAGAAGACACCTGTAGGAGATGGTTCTCTCCATATAGGATGTTTGTCCTAGGCATCAGACTTAAGTTTTCAGCTTAGTACCAAGTACCTTGATTCACTGAACCATCTTTGAACCACTGTAATTGACTTTCAATGTTGCAAAATGGACACTTTCCTGGTTTAGGTAGCGGCCATTTTTATTTTGCTCTTGCATATGATACAGTCTGGTAGTATAACCACAATTCTCTTTCTCTACTCTGCCTCAGTTTCCTCAGATGTAAAATAAGACTAGTAAAATACACCACTGTAGAGCTCTAAAGATTTCAATGATGATTTATGATTGGTCAGTAACTATATTTAATGGATACATTGTTATGTTATTTTTTTCATTTGCCTGAATCCACTTAGTACCTAAGAGCAAGTTGCAAGGGCATGGTTGAATTTTGAAGGATAATCAATAATAAGAGGAAATTACTAACGAATCTACCATATAGCCCATTAGTTGTTTCCCTGACCTATCAGTTTATAAATAATATGAATAAATACTTTTCCAGCTTCAGGACATCAGATTAAGTAAGCAATGCCCATCCCTAATAACCACCTTAAAATATTTGAGTTCTTATCAGATACATATATGCGCAGATACTAATGAATATACACACATAGTATGTGAATATATCAGTGAAATAGAGAGTAGAATCCTATCATAAACTCATGTTATGAATTTGAACACAATTTCTGTAGTTGAGGGTTTGTGGTGCTCAATATTATATCGCTTTATAAATTTGGGGGTAAATTCTAACTTAAGTGGATTAGTGTGCTGAATTGGAAAGTTACATGACTCTAAAATTTTATTTTCTACTAACTATTCTTAATTTTAACTATATTACAAACATATTTTATAAAAATAATTTGAAGTACAGAAGACAAAAGGAGGAAATCATCATATGAATTTCTGTAGCATAAATTTATACATTTTCAAAAGTTTTATTCTACCATCAAAGATTAGGTGCTCAAGAAGAATTATAACAGCCACAGAACAGATTCTGCTCCTCTAGCTACACTGGGAACTGTTACACAAAGAACGTGATCAACAATGCCAAATTCTGCCAAATTAGAACACAAACTTCTAATGGAATTATCACTCAATGAATGTGACAAATTCACAGTCTTGTTTAGAGCTCTGTACTATAGAAAATACAAAGCAAAAGGATTTTAACATCTATTTACCAAATAAATAATTTTTCAAGTGCTTCTAGTTTGCTGGGTAAAATCCTTTCAATTAAAGTTAATATACCTCTTTCCAAACTCTGTTTGAATAACAGTATATAGTCCATGCACTGTTTTATTGTGAAAAAAGGTAAATTTCTTCCTAGCTTTGAAGAGTATTATGCAAAATAGTTCTGGTGTCAGAACAATTCTTAAGTCTTGAAGATTAAGACAGAAAATGATAATATACCATTCTATAGCTTGCCTGTTGAAATCATGAACACACAGGCAGTGTGCCTAAGATCTTCATAAGAAAGTCATGAAGTTATCAGAGAGACTAGTTGTTAGAAAAATGGGGATCAACAGAGGTAAATGGAAGAGAAAATATTGGGCAATACATTGATGACATATGTGAAATTGTCAACAATATGTAGTGATAAACAAGCAGTCAAGATAAATAATGACATTTTATTTTTGATTTTAAACTATGCAAAACAAATGAAACATAAAAGCAAATTAAATCTGCTATCTTTCCTCAGATACTAATTTAAAAAGGAAATCCAAAGTACAAAAATTACCTTAGAAACAGCTGTGTTAGTGAAGTCTAAACCCCAACTACTCTGTAAGTCAAATCAACAACATTGTAAGTTATAAATGAGCCTAGGAAATTTAGTCTCTAACTCAAAATGCAAGTTTGAAAAGTAAAGCAATTATAAAGCAATCGTCTAACATGACTGAGACTCTGGACTCCATCAATAGAGCCATACAAATGTATTTATGCATATATATAAACCATTTTAGAAACACTCATGGAAAGCAAAATCCACGGGCAACTGTTGAGGAATATAATTTTAACTAGGCAAAGATGAGTTACACTAGTTTATTCTGTGGAATATTAGTTTAAGTGTGTAAAGGTGTATTACTTTTGTTTATGCTGCGTTTGTTTAATTATGTAAAGGTGTTGCATTTGTTTCACCTTGCCTGCCTTAGGCACTTGATTGGTCTAATAAAGAGCTGAATGGCCAATACATAGGAGGGAAAAGGATAGGCAGGACTGCCCGACAGAGAGAACAAATAGGGGAAAATCTAGACTCAAGAAAAAAAAAGGAGGAGAAGAGAAGGAGGGAGATGGCTGGGGCCAGAAGTCAGGCAGCAGCTAGATATAGACAGCAAGAAAGTAAGAGAAGGTAAAATGCCCTGAGGCAAAAGATAGGTAAAGAAAATCAGGTTCATTTGAGTCAAAAAAGGTAGCCAGAAAGGTGCTGATGGTCGCCCAAAAGAAAAAGCTTGGTACAGGAATCTGCAGTGACATTCACATGCCTACTTAGAGGCACAAACACAGACACAGTCATAGATATAGACACATAATTAATAAATAATTTCAACAGTAGGTTAAGGTAGTTTTAAACTATTGGATTTTCATATCTGTAGAGAACAGTTCCTATATTTTAAATTTAAATGAAATATACATGTGTTTATATTTAGGATTATATATAATAACATATATTCTTGCATATTCCCAATTCTTTTATTCTCAATTCTTCCAAAAATGCCTTCTTACACTGTTTTAATTTTATCAAGTTTCCCTAACCAACTGCAATATGTTTGTTGACTTTTAAATTAATATGAATTAATTTTTACATAATTGTTGAGCCCAGTCCTTCCAAATTTGGAGTCAGACACCGCATGGAGTCTGTAATGAAGAAAAGCTTCACACTACTCTGTCCTTAACTTCTGGAAGCTTCTGGCAGACCAAAGTCTTCCTTGTTTTGTAATAATGTGTTCAGTCTGTCTTGTGACCAACCTTTTTTTCTATGTTTTTATATGTCCAGCCCCTTCTTCAGAAAGTAGTGAGTAGAATTAGAATTCCTTCTTGTCCACTATAACCTCACCCTAATGAATGACATCAGCACTAAATGACTTTCCATTAAAGTTTCATTTGGAGCTTCAAAATAGAGATGAGTTTGAAGAGTCACTATTGATTCCCTATAGTTTATAGCCCTATGTTCTCAGTTAAAGCACAGATGCCACAAATCCACTGGCTTTTCTTTCTTCTATTTCCCAAACAAACCTTAGTACTTATTCAGCAAATAAAATTACAATCAACAGTAGCAGGTCTGACTATGCAGAGCTTCCAAAATATTTGGGTTGGACACTTGGATTCAAGTTCTGAAGCCTTTGTGCACTGTTTTTTTTTTTAAGGTATAAAGAAACCGTAACCCCCCAAATCAATGCTGGAGTCTGCTCCGAATTTGTCATGAACACAAATGAAGAGTCATTATCCTAACATTCCTCTTTCGCCCTCACTTCCCTCTTCTTCCCTCCCTCCCATGGCTCTTTCAGCCTCAATTAATGTAACATTCTCATTTTATTTATTATCTCACATACCACTGTAACAGTTCAATCAGGAGCTATTGTAGCCTCTTAAATTTATGCCTACGTTACTCAAAGAATACAATTCTGTACCATTACCTAACACATGGAAAATTATTTCTTGTCCAGAAGTAAGACTGTATTGTGCTACTGAATTTTTATTATTTGATAATATGTTAGTCCAAACAATGTGGATGCTTTTAAGATATAAATTATATATTTAAATATATAAAATATATTTAAAGTATATGGTTATCACTTTTTAAAAAGACAGAACCACTGTTGCCTAGGTTCTCTGGATTGTGAATTATAAGCTGGTTTTCTTGGCTTTATGTCTAAAAGCCACTTATTAAGTGAGTACATATATTTGCCTTCCTGGGTCTGGGTTTTGTCACTCAATATGATGTTTTCTAGATCCATCCATTTGCCTGCAAATTTCAAGATGTCATTTTTTTTGGCAGTGTAGTACTACATTGTGTAAATATATCACATTTTCCTTATCCATTCTTCCATCAAGGGGCATTTAGGTTGTGTCCAGGTTTTATCTATGAAAAACAATGCTGCTATGAACATCGTTGAGCACATGTCCTCGTGGTATGATTGAGTATCCTTTGGATATATGCCCAAAAGTGGTATTGATGGTCTTGAAGATTGTTTTTAATTTTCTGAGAACTTGCTAGACTGATATCCAAAGGGACTGTACAAGTTTGAACTCCCATCAGCAATGCAGGAATGTTCCCTTTACCCCATATCCTCTCCAGCATAAACTTTCCATCAGTGTTTTTTATCTTAGCCATTTGTACAGGTATAAGATGGAATCTCAGACTAAGAGAGGCATACATGGATCTAATCTACCTAGGAAGTAGAAAAAGACAAGAGTAAACTGGGAGCATGGGAACCATGGGAGAGGGTAGAAGAAAAGGGGAGAAAAAAGGAAGAGAGCAGAGAAAAATGTATAGTCAATAAAATCAATAATAAAACAGACAGAAGCATAATATTAGTAGCATTAAATATTTTGTTGTTGTTCAGACACTTAGTAAATTACCATAACTATGGTTAAAACTAATTGATATTCGCAAAGGTATTTAACCCATAGGTCGCCCTTGTCCTGTAGTTCACATCAAGAAAGTGATTACTTTGACTACTTGAGTCCAGTGCAGCATCCAGTTCTAATTGGGTAGGGGTGCAAAGCAGAACTTGTGCTTCTTAACGCTCTCATCTTTTTTGTTTAACATCTGAAAGATGACGCCTATAAGATCCCTGTGGTGTAGTTTTTCTTATCTGATTTTTTTCTTTTTAATGTTCTTCTTATTTATTTTCTATGTCTTTCACACCATGCATCTCAATCTCATTTTTATTTTCTCATTCTTTAATATCTGCCCTGTGTCCTTGTAATCCTCTCCCAATTTAAGAGAAAAAAAATATCTAAAAAGAATAGAAGGAAATAACTTGCCATGGAAGCTTGACAATAAACACAGTGAATCTTGCAATAAACCATTTTGTCCATAATCTACACTTGCAAGTGTGCATTGCAAGTGTCATTGGTCTGATTCTAGGAATTTTGTTTCTGCTACACTGTCTATGCTGGGCTTTTATTAGAGCTAGCTCCTCTTGTATATCCTGTTGTTACCCTGTGTGGTGGAGATCTGGCAGCTTTTGGTCTACAGAAGTGGCCTCTTTATGTGCTTCCACAGATCAAAATGGGGTAGATGTTGGGGTCTACCAAATTATGCCCTGGTTCTATGCCTGGGTATTTTCAGGAATGGTCAACCCGCCAGCTCTCCCCTGGCACCACAAGGGTGAACTCGCCAGCATTGCTGGGCTAGTTCACCCTTGCAGCAATGAGCAAGGTACAGGGTTAGTTCTCTTGCTTTCACACCATCAGGGTAGGCTACACCACACCTGCACCATCAGGGCGAACTCTACTCTGTTGCCCAGACAAGGTGCAGGGAATGCTCTTCCAAGTGCTGCAATTGGTGATGGGTAAGAAGAGTTCTCCTGCTAGTATGGACTCAAGAGCATCTCTTTCACCCACCACAGGTGGTGAGGGGCAGGGGGTTGTATGTTTTCGCTGCCCACACCACGAAATGGCTGATGAGTGTTCATGATCGTGAGAGTTCACAGGTACCATACCAACAGGGTCGGTTAAGCTGGGCTAGCCAGGTGAGGACCAGGGCCCATTTTCCCAGGTCCTGCAGTTAATAGAAGTGAGGGTTAGCTCTCTTTCCCACAACAGATGACAGTCAAGAGAGGAAAGGATCTTGCCCTCACTGTTTTGTGTTGTGGAAATGAAGGGCAGGTCCCACTTTCCTGATTGCTGCCATTGGTAAGAGGGAGGGTCTGCTCCCTCAACTGTCGCCTGTGGAGAGGGGCGAGGGGTACACATTATGTAGCCGGTGTTCATCACTCAGGGGATGACTTCACATTCTCAGTTTAATCTGCAGTATCCAAATTTCATGTCAAAGTCAAGTTAAAAAAAAAGCCAACAAAGCAATAAAAATCAACTCAAATAGTAATTAAAAAGTGTCACTTTCCTTATTAGTTTCAGAGATGGATTCATTATTCTATGTTCTTTCGACTACCTAAAGTGGTATCTGTTCGGTTAATAAATTAAGTTTTTCTAGATTCACACATGGTCATAAATCCAGAAGATAACCCTTCTTCATTTGCAGCATTCATAGTATAGACTTCATCAATGATGTGTCCTCTGCAGAAAGACTCATAATAATACAACTCCTACATATTTTTTTCTAGGAAAGTACTGTAGATGATTCTATCTGATGCTGGTACCAAGTGTTCTGGTTCTTGCCTCTAAAGAAACAGACTGGCCTCCAGTAGCATGCTCACAGTTAGCAAAACACTTTTCCCAAAAAACTGCAATTACTGAAGAGAAAAACAAATATGGAAATTTTTGCTTGAGGTGACTTCTTAGTATTATTTCCAAATGAGAGTCTCTGACTTGATAAGGGCAAATTGCATCATTTTCTTCTAATATTTTCATTGTTTTATAATTCTTTCTCACTTTGGTCAAAGATCCAAGCAAATGTGGCTTTCAGAAAGATCCCCATTCTCTCATACAAAAGTAAATATGGTAGATTGTTTATTCTTACTCATTTATGGACACTGGTGATTCCTGATTGATTTCTAGATTTTTCCTATTACTTCTAACAATTTTTGTTAACTACTTTGTCTACTATTTCTATATAAAGTTTCATACATTTTAATTTATGTCATTGTACCTTCTATATATGACCTTTGATCTTTATATTTATTAATATTTTTAATTTGTCCCATTCATATGTAAAGCACATTCCACTCTTTTTGTTAAGAGTTTTCTCCTTTGTTGATATATAATTGAAAATTAATATATATATATAAAATTTTAATTACTATGACATATTAGGTCATGAATTGACAAGTACATAAATTAGATTCTATATCAGCTTTTATTAAAATTACTGGAATTCAATGTTCTCTGCAAATTATCACCACATCAATTCTACCCAGCATCCATTAGCTGTTTTACTAAAGTCTAAATTTCCAAAGGATTCATATGCTCACAGCACAATTCAAAATGTTTTCTCCTGATATTTTTCTATATGCTTCATCAGCACTGTTTCTGCCATCAAGTCAACTTGTCCCAAGTTCTTTCTCAGATGCTGGTTTTGAAAGAACTTTTAAATGTTTCCTGGATTACAGGAAACAGCATACGTGTGACTATGGTCACAGGTAATTATGAAGTGTATTCTTACTCATTTTACATTTTCTTTATTTAAACTACAATCTTAGTAGCGGTCACTCTTTTTTGAGTACCTAGGAACAATGTATATTCATAGGCTTTACCTCAGACTTAATGAATATTAATGAACATTGATGGAAAGGACTGGGCATTTTCGTGTTTAAGAGCTGTAACTTATTACAATAGGCATTAAATATTAACAAGTCTTGCCTTAAAGCATCTTAAAAGGCAAACTTCACTCTTTAAGTGATTATATATACTTCATCTTATTCACTCTGATCCCTGATGTGTAGGAGTAAGCCCCGTGTACTCACAAATGAACTTCCTTTTTTCATTCTGCTGACACTTTCCTGGCACCCTGCCTTTTCTCGTCAGAGTACTTATAATCCGCATACGTTATTCTTCACAGTTTATTTGACCACATTCTGTAACAAGACTCCATCAACATGTGTTGAAAGATGCCTTCCCACAAATTCACACTGAAACATACTGTTTTCTAATCCCGAAGGAATGTCATCTTCTTATCCTATCAAATAGAGCCTGTATTTCTACTTTAATTTTTCTTTCACAATATTTTAATTACTGTTAATTTTTCTAAAAAATGTATTAATTTTTTGTGATTTATCAAAGTAGTATGCACTTCTGATTTTCAGAATGAGCATTGCTTAATGTAGTGGCATTTCCTTTGTATTTTAATAAATAAAGCCTGCCTGAAGATCAGAGAGTAAAGCAGCCCTACTGGTCAGCCTTACAGACCAGGCAGTGGTAACACACACCTTTAATCCCAGTAGCCACACTAGTTGCCATAGAAACCAGGCAGTGCATGCTTTCAATTCCAGTGGTGCACACCATTAATCCCCGCCCCAGAGAAGATTATAAAATGGGAAGAGACAACTCTTAGTCACAGTCTTTCTGTGATCTCTGAGATTCCTGGAGGCAGTAACTGCCTGCTTTACTTTTTGGATCTTTAGGGTGAACCCCAGTTTCTGTCTCTGAGTTTATATTAATTGTGCTTCATTTTTACCTGAAAATAACTCTTGCTAAATGGATACTTAAATATTGACTGAATATTCGTGGTGCAGGGTCATTGATGTCCAATAACAACACAGTTAAAAATGAAGGTGAGTGATTTAGCTAGTAGCTTTAGACATTATTTATAAGATGCTCTAATATTGGGGAATATGTCTCTAAATAAAATTCTTTTCTGTTTTTTTTCTCTATTAAGTTTTTTACTACTTCTGAAAAGATAATGCCAAAGACTTCCCAGCTTATATGTGAAATTCCTAAAGAAGCTCAGACATGTCCTCTTCCTTTTAAAAAGTTCTATATAAATCTTTCATTAGAGAATATTGAGAAGTAATGTAAATTTAAGCCTATGCCAATTCGAATCTTTGTGGCCAAGGAGATATCATGATTGAAGAAAACAAAGATTTTGTTTATTTGTTTTGTTTTACTATTTTTTTCCTTGCATTAAGTGTAAGGCAGGCTTTTGCCAACCATAAATAACACAGTATTGGGTTGAGAGACACAGCAAAACTTTCAGAATAAATCATTTCTTCAAAGGTCAAAAGGTAGATAACTATTGAAGCAGAATCATGAAGACTTAGCCCAACTGGAAGAGCATTCCTGCAAAGGCGGTAGTAGTGGTATACAATTATGAATTTTAAAGGAATAAGAAATGCAAACAATAAAGGGGTCAGTATAGCAAAAAAAAAGGAAAGGTCACATTTTAAAAGGATCACACACACACACACACACACAAAAAAAAAAAGAAGCAAAGAGTCAGTGATGACCAACAGGTCTTAGGCTTCATACAAAGGTGTTTTGGTTATTTTCCTCTTGAGAAACATGATAAATATATATTTTTTTTCTCAAATTTAACTTTTTTATGATTTTCTGTGGATTTTACATCATGCCTCTTGCTCACATTCGTCTCCCTGCTACTTGCCACCCACTTTCTACCCTTGCAGAGTCCCTCTTCCTGGATAAAACAAGATACAATTTAAAAGAAAATAGAAAAAGAAAAAAAAAAAAAACTCTTGTCGTGGAAGCTGTAGTGTGACACAGAGTCCTTTAGTCTATATATTATTACTTTCAAGTATTGACTGCATTGAGTCATTCAATGGTCTGTTTGGGGTCTCTGTATTTTTTCTACACCATCAATATTGGGTCCTAAGCTGGCCTATCCCATCACCCACCACATCCATGATCTTCTGGAGCTCATGAAGGGGCTGGTGCCGAAGACCCAATTTACAAGATTCCTATGACACAGGACAATAAAGTAATAAATATTTCAAATTACGGTTTATTGCTTCTTAATAAATTACTGAATATTTGCCAGATTAATTTAACTCTTACATTCTTAAAGTTCTCTTGGTTCCTAAGTATGAGTGTAGCTCTAACGTTCTCTATTGAAAGTCTTGTCAGATTATGATCCTCTATTGAAATTATCGTTAGACTGTGATCCAGTTATCCAGCGAGCCACTTTCTTTACTGGTCTCCTAGGAAGCTTCCGAACTCATGTAAAAAGTGTCAGTATTATAACCCTTCCTCACAACTGCAAATATGTAACAGTCTTGTGGTTGGTAGATGTCTATTTTCAGTTCCTGGAGGAAGTAGGCAGTTCTCTGTCATATGATCTTGGCGCATACCTTTAAAAACTCACAAATCTGGGGCTGGAGAGATGGCTCAGAGGTTAAGAGCACTGCCTGCTCTTCCAAAGGTCCTGAGTTCAATTCCCAGCAACCACATGGTGGCTCACAACCATCTGTAATGAGGTCTGGTGCCCTCTTCTGGCCTGCAGGCATACATGCAAAACAGAATATTGTATACATAATAAATAAATAAATATTTAAAAAAAAAAACCTCACAAATCTCTCTTTAAAGATTTTATTTTATGAAGTCTGACCTAACCATACTCATTTGACATTTAGGATTTTTATTATTATTTTTATTTATTCTGCTCTCATAGAATACATCCTGACCACAGCTTCTCCTCCCTTCACTTTTCCTACTTCCTCCCCTATGCCCCTTCTACGCCAGATCTACTCCTGTCCACTACCCTGACTTTCACCAGAAATGAGCAGTCCTCCCAGGAACATCAACCCAATAAGGCGCAATGAAATCTACAAAGATAAGGCACAAACCCATATGTCAGGGCTGGACAAGGCAACACAGTAGGAGGAAAGAGTTGTGAGACTAGTCAAAAGAGTCAGATACAAACCAGCACCTACTGTCAAAAGTTTACCCAACACACCAAGCCAATGCCATCACATGTATGCAGAATACCTAGTGTAGTCCCATGCAGGCATTCCCCGTCAAAATTCCAACAAAATTTGGACCTCAAAAAGACAATACTCAACTTCATTTGGAAAAATAACAACAACAACAACAACAAAAAAAAAAAACCAGGATAGGTAAAGCAATACTGAACAATAATAGCACTTCCAAAGGTATCACTCTCCCTGATTTCAGACTGTACTACAGAGCTATAATAATAAATACCCCAGGGCACTGACATTAAAACAGACAAGTTGACCAATGTAATTGAGTGAAAGACCAAGATATAAATTCATACCCCTATAGACATGAAATTTTTGATAAAGGAGCCAAAAATAGATCATGAAAAAGGAAAGCATTTTCAAAAATGGTGGTAGTCTATAGTCTAACTAGATCCTTCCTTGTAGAAGTTCCTTATTTTCACCCTGTACAAAATTCAAATCCATATGGATAAAAGACCTCATCATAAATCCAGATGCATTTAAGCTGATAGTAGAGAAAGTGGGAAATAGCCTTGAATGCATTGACACAGAAGAGAGTTTCCTAAACAGAACACTACAGCACAGGTATTAAAATCAACAATTAATAAGTGGGATCTCATGAAACTGAGAAGCTTCTGTAAGGCAAAGGACACAGTCAATAAGACATTTGATTATTTCTAAATCAGCCGATTTACATTTAGTTGTACTTAGTAAATCACTTTGGCTATGACCATTTACTCTTATTTAGAAGAGACGATAATACAAATTTATTCAGTTTCCCAATTTTACTACAGTGTGTAATATTATTATGCTGGTTGGATTTTTTTATTCATTACTTTTTTCATCTGAAAAATAGAATTTCAGACCTCTTCATTCGAAGATGGTACCATTGTTCTGAAAAGTTAGTAATAGAATTTATACTGTATAATCTCATCCCATACCAGAAGGAATGAAAGTAGTCAATGATATTGCCCCTGATACAAACATATACTTAGTCTTAGGAAATTATTACTGCATGTTCTACTCTCACAGAAAGCACATATGTTTGACATTAATTCATCAACAAAAATATTTCTTTTGACCATATGTATAAAATATATAATAAGTAAATAATATGAAATATTTTGTGAAAATTCAAGTGTCACTGCTCTATTTCAGTCAGTGAGAATTTCCTGAATATTTAGTCAAATATTATAATTATCAATGATGGTGATACCTCTGAAAGTTCTTTTAATGTACAGAATTGTTTTTAGCAATCCTGGCTTTTTTTTTTTTGCTTTCTATATAAAGTTGAGTATTGTTCTTTGAAGATCACAAATGGCCAAGGAACACTTAAAGAAATGTTCAAAATCCGTAGCCATCAGGGAAATGCAAATCTAAACAACTCTAAGATTCCATTGTACACCTGTTAGAATTACTAAGATCAAAAGCACAAGTGACAGGTCATCCTGGCGAGGATGAGGAGTAAGGGGAACACTCCTCCATCGCTGGTGGAAGTGCAAACTTGTACAGTCACTATGGAAATCAATATGGAGGTTTCTCAAAAAACTTGGAATCAATCTACCACAAGAACCAGCTATATCACTCTTGGGCATATACCCAAAGGGTGCTCAATCATACTATAAGCACACTAGCTCAACTATGTTTATAGCATATTTATTTGTAATAGAAACTGGAAACAACCTAGTTGTACCTCAAATGAGGGATGGGTAAAGAAAATGTGGTACATTTACACAGTGCAGTATTAATGCTAAAAATAAATAAATAAAAAACAGTGGCATCATAAAATTTGCAGGCAAATGGATTGACCTAGAAAAAAAATCATCCTAAGTGATGTAATTCAGACCCAGAAAGACAAACATGGTATATTCTCACTCATAAGTGTATATTAGGTGCAAAGTAAAAGATAATTATGCTACAATCTCTAGACCCAAAGAGAATAGATAATGAGGAAGATTCAAGTGGGGACACCCAGATCACCCTAGAAAGGGGAAATAGAGGAGATTTTATGAGTGCACTACAGGGTTGGTGGAGATGACATGATGATTGTACACTCTTGATAATTTTAGTTACCTAAAATTTCCTGTAAATATTTTTTCACAAAAAATACATATAGAATTCTAATACATTGTTATTTTTTCCTAAACTATTATAGTGGTGTTAAATGTTTTTAAAAGTGAAAAATCTTGACTCCTCAATTTCTTTAACAATTTCAAAGGCATCTGGGGATATTAATAAGGTGTGAAAATCATGAATTTCAGACTTATGTCGGCCAATATTAAATTCTCAGATTCTCATCTGACTTATGTGTTCTTCGAAACTTAACTAAACATCAAAGATATAATTTTAAGAGATTCTGAAGCATTATTTTAGAGAGAATGAGTGTCTAAAATATACAGAAGTTTTAATCCAGGTTGAAAGTATATGAAAAGGATATTTTTTAAGACTCAGCAATATAACTAATATAGCAAATACTGATTGACTGAAGACTTAAAGCTATGATTGCTCATTACGACTCATTCTCTAAAGAAGAAAATAAGTGGAGTAATCATTGACTTCATGAAAAACATAAAGACTATAAAGGAAAAATTGGAAAGTAACCCTTGCTGCTCTTTGAGTCATTTACAAAATATTCTAGTAAACACACCACTTTGATATTTCAACACATGTATTGATTCATTTATTCATTTAAAGTATAATTTTCTTTTTGTTTTACACCTTTACCACATCTTTTTCAACAAAGTATTTTTAAGAGTTTACAAAAGTATAATTTATTTAATGTCATAAATAATTGCAGAAAGGACACAACAAAGGCTCTGTCTAAGGTTCAGCTTCCTTGGTCAAATACCTTTCATGTTTATAGCCATTTTCACAATCCGGGCACATTTTACCATCACTCTTATCTTTATTTCTTCATTTGTAGGATGGGAATCACACCTCAAACTTCATGGACTAATAGAGATTTGAGTTCTTGCATTTCACGTGCACAATCCCTGTGTCTAAATTCATTTTGTTTATTAAACTCTAGCTATTAGTATATTTATTGTTGTCATAATTCCAGACTATGACAATTTAAAGGAAAACTGCATGACCACAGAGATCTTCTGTTATTGAAAGTGTATAAAAGTCATTTGCAAGATTCTCACTAAAGCAGAGTCAGAGGAAAACCTATTTTCCAATTGTGTTAATAACAGTGTTTGTCTTAGAAAACAGATCTCTTCTTGCCACTTAGCTTTTGTAACTATTATCCCAAATAAAACTCCTACAGGAAGTGCTCAAGATGATGTGCGAGTTACTGTGATTGACAACACCTACACCTCATCAGTAAATTTTATAAATGATGTTTCTAGAGCTTGCTGCAAATAGGTTGTTTGTATCACACAAAATCACAATTCAGAGAAAGCCCTTTGACAGAAGACACAAGACTTTCAACGAAAAAATGCAAACAATAAAAACCATCAGTCAGCACAAAGATTCTCAAACTTTAGAGTGTATCATTACTGCCTGCCCCAACTGCTTGTTAGATTGACGGAGAACTAGAATAATGCCAGCAATTTTTGACTACATATTTTTTTAAGTAGAATCTAAGGATATACAGGTGAGTGGGAATGTACTTTTTAGTATGGATGGTGCAAATACATGTTACTATTTCTTCTCTATGTGTCTGTATGTGTGTGTGTGTCCCTGTGTGTTTGTCTATGTGTGTGTCTGTGTATTCCTCTGTGTGTGTGTGTGTGTGCGTGTGTGCACGCGCCGAACACATGCACACTCCAGGGTGTTTTCTATCTTTCTTCTACATAAAACATTAGTCATATGGATAATCTAGAAAAATATGACGTACTTTTACATTTGCAAGTATTATAAGGCACCTTATTGAGTTAAAATGTCATCTCAGACTGGAATCTACAAAAGGACCTGTAGTGTTCTTCATAGAAGACACAAAAGCACCCTAATGCTTTCATGCATAGTATGCAGGTTAGTGGTTCATACATATATATGTCCATAAAGTCATAAAAGTTTAATGCCTATGAGAAAAGTTGTTATGACCTCCTTCATCCTCTTCCCTGGGCTAATGGATTATTTCTTTCCTCTAGGAGCAGTAGTAAGAGGCTTGTGGATTCTCAATTTTGAAGAAGTCCAGTCTCAAGAATGTATAGGAAGTTAAGCCCAGTAGTATGCAAAATACAATTCATAACAACTTGTGTGAACCAACTGTTGTCCTCCCGCCACAAACTGAACATTTCATGTTGTTAGGACTTGTGATAACCATGTGGATTTGAAACAAAATAGAATGTTCTTCAAATCAGAGGGTTTTGTTTTATTTATTTATTTATTCATATTTTATTACGGATTGTTAAACATTTACCAGATTGTTTGCCATTGCATCTATGTTCAATGAGTAACTTGTACAAGAAGCAAAGGTCCAATTTTCCTGCCTACTATGCAGACTTTGAGATACTTCATATGCTAGAGGCTCAGTAAGACCAGCCTGAGTCTTAACTTCAGCAAAAATGATGTATCGCTGGACTTTGTGTCAAGCTTTATTCTGTTTGGCTTATACTCTTGTCCCTACAGGGTAGTCCTAAAAGAATTTACTCAAAAAACCCATTGCTTGAAAATTTCAATTTTGATAACTGCATCCTAGGAAATCAGCCTGAACCAAGCTTCTATTAACACATGTGAAAGTGTACTTTGAGAGAAGGTGAGATAGCAGAGTTGAGTTCAACTTATGAGCTTGGCTTAGTCCGTTCCATAGCTTGAATCCCAAATCCTGGAGGACTGAAACAAAAGAATCCTGAGTCCTCGATCACTCTGGACTACAGAAAAAAAGAGTCTGTGTCAAAAAACAAAACTAAACAAAAACAAAACGTGCAACAATAGACAATAGATAGATAGTTAAATGATAGATTGAAGGTAAATCGGTAGGGAGACAGGCAGATAGATGAATAGATAGATAGGTAGATACATAGGTAGATACATAGGCAGATTAGATTGATACATAGATCAGAAGAATGCATTAAAGCTCTCTGTGATACAGTCCACTGTGACATTTACTTCAGTCACACCTGTGAATATTGGTTAAATGGATACATATATACCTTCGCCAACGCATATCTAAGCCCTTTGACAGGGTATGCTGGGAACATCATATTCTTGGTACAATATATTGTTTGAGAACATGGGCTCTGGTTCACAAAGCCTAGGTACAGATTCTATTTTATCATTTATTTGACCTTGAATAAGTATGTTTGCCTATTTGCAAAATAGGCATGGTGCACTTACATCAAATGGCTGTTTTAAGAATTCTTTTCATTTGCAAAGTGAAATAAATGCATCATTTACTGTATTTGAGTGCTTCTAGACTAAATATTTGTTGTGAGTATCTAAATGTGGTAAATAATACATAGCATGATTCCTGGCACCTTGACCCTCAGTAGTTACCAGGGTCATTATCCACTACTGCAGTGTGACTGGTACATTATTAACACTTAAAGTTATTTTGGGAAAATATTGAATATTTAGATAATGAGCTAATTTCAGTACCTTTCACAATATGACTATTTAGCTAGACTTGAGTGGTTTTCATTTTGCAAATAAAAATAAAAAAAACTAACTAAAAAGACCTTTTCAAATTCTCTCTGGAAACAGGAAATGCATTGAATAACAATAAACAGATTTCTACAAGGAACATTTCTGGAGATTTAGTTACCCTAGGACATAGTGGGAAAGAACGTGAGGAGAATGCAAACACAATAACAAATTCCTAAGGAAAATGATAGGATTTCCATGAAAATGATCAGATTAAAAAGAATCTTAATTATGTCTAAGAGAGAAAGTAAAGGCTCATCTTTGTATATACCAAGTTATGCTTGTGAAAATTGTTATTTGGAAATCAAGAAAGGGTTGATAACACACACATATGCAAAATAAACACATCTTTCATGTTCATCAAAATCTTGAGATCCCTAAAATCAGGCTGAAATGCCAAGTCAAACTGAGAGAGAATTTTTTTCTGAGAATTGAGAAAGACAAAAATTTGTTTCTTGGATTAGACAACCTCCTTGTGAGAAGTATTTAGCTGCTAGAAGGGGGAGGAGGTCAAAGCTCTAACTTTTTGTTTTTAAACAGAGCTTTTTGAGAGTAATGTATGGAAAGAGGGGAGAGAGAGAGGGAGAGAGAGAGAGAGAGAGAGAGAGAGAGAGAGAGAGAGAGAGAATATTACCTCGATCAATACTTTGAAGGTTACGTTTATTGACAGTGGAGAACACAGCAGGAGAGTCCCAGCTCCTGCATGGTGGATTGCATGTTACTATAAATAGAAATATAATAAAAGGAAGTGGAGAACTCCCTTTTGCTGTCCACGGCCTCCACAATTGTCAACCTTTACCAGCCAAGGAAGAAAATATTTCTCCACTGTCTTTAACTATCTCTGTTACAGAGTTTAAATACTCTATATACAACCTATATACACCCCCATCACCCAGCCTAAACCAGGCACTTCAGCCCACCAATTTGTGCAGATCAGTGCACACGCAACTAAGCATTACTTCATTGGTTGATGCTTGAGAAACAAGCAAACTAAGAAACCAAACTGCCATTCAGTTTCCATCTACAGCTAAGTTTAAAACATGCACTGAAGTTCGCATGTATTTTTTTCTCTCCTTTACAAGATGATTACAATCAAAATTCAGAAAGAGAAAAATGTAAAGGCGGATTCCACAAAAGGACTTCTGTATGTCAGTAGTCAGCTCCCATTCTCTGTGCCCCCCCCCCGATTGTCTTGTTAATAACCACTGAATAATATTAACATCGTCAAGTCACCTGAATTTCCTATATTGTATTTCTTTGTTGAAACAGAGAGTACACAAATAACATCATTCTTAAAAAGAAATAATGTCAAAAGGGTGGGGTTGAATCATGTCTACCTCACACTGGTGAGCACTGTCAAACTCTCATCAGTGTCCTTGATAAGTTCCTCAAGCTCATATTATAAAACGTCCTTCTTGTGTTCATTTTTCCATAAGGAAGAAAAGACAGGCAGTGCGAGAGTGGCAGATTAACTTCTTGACTAGTTAGACTTTCTCTTCCTCTCCTGGCGACCTTGAAGCTGCTGGACTTTCCAACGCCAGTGTGGCTGTCTTGATGAAGAGCAGCTAGCCTTTATGATGTACCAACCATCTGGCACCTATTAAGAACGCCACACAAGGATCACAGCTGATTGCTGAGATCCTGAAGCTAACGCCACGACCAGGACTCTCGGGTTATTCTTCATCCCAAGCAGGAATGCAGTGGAGGTGACCCTGTAACCGTCCATATCCACCTAAGTCAGAGCGAGAGCAGCTACCTTGGTGGCAGAGGACAGGGGCTGCTATGACTGGTGCTAAAAAATCAAGCTCGGGATTGGTCCAAAAACAAGTGGTTGTGATTTGTGCAGACATTTGTAAATAGGTGGGGTCGGGTTCAGCTGCTGAGTCGGAGGGCAGGGTGCTTTCTGTGCTGTCTCCTCTGTGCTGCTGCTCCAGCCTGATCAAAGGCTTTTCTTGAGTTGTCTACTTTCAGTCCTGCAGGCTGAAGATGTGACTTGAGAAGGAAGCACCAGAGGCAAGAGATTAACTGCTTGGAAAAGGCAGGGGAGCTCAGGGGCAGCAATAGCTATAGTTCATAGACCAAGCTGTAAAAGGCCACAAGCCACTGAAGAAGGAGCAGCAGAACCGGTTCCTGAGTAGCTGGCAGAAAGAAAATGAGAGAAATTATAATACAGACTGAGCAGGAAGAGAGCCCAGGCTGAAAGGCACGAGGCACAAAGGACCCAGCAAAGGGCCTGGCCATTGCATGCGTTCCAGGAAGCAATCACATCTACAACAGCAAGTTTTTGACCACTCCCTCCAACCAAGAAATTTAAGAATAGATGCTGTCTGGCAAAGGGTAGAGGAATCATGATACCTAGGCCCAT
Source organism: Microtus pennsylvanicus (assembly GCF_037038515.1). NCBI lineage: Eukaryota > Metazoa > Chordata > Mammalia > Rodentia > Cricetidae > Microtus > Microtus pennsylvanicus. Next base: position 99,979,298 of record NC_134584.1, read on the forward strand.
TCAAACACAAGAACCGTAATTTCTAAGACTATGAGACCTGAAAACTGAGCATTGACAGAGAACATTTAACCCATATTACTGCATCTGCTTGCTAACTATGACTGCTCACTGCTGCTAAACACCAAAGAAAAGAGTTGGTGCAAAGTACAAATCTTGGGGAACAAAACAATATATACATATTAGAGTATTACTCAGCAGTAAAAAACAAGGACTTCTTGAATTTTGCATACAAATGGATGAAAATAGAAAACACTATCCTGAGTGAGGTAAGCCAGACCCAAAAAGAGGAACATGGGATGTACCCACTCATATTTGGTTTCTAGCCATAAATAAACGACATTGAGCTTATAATTCTCTATCCTAGAGAAGCTAAATAAGAAGGTGAATCCAAAGACAAACATATAGGCATCCTCCTGAATATTAACCTTCATCAGGCGATGAAAGGAGACAGAGATAGAGACCCACATTGGAGCACCGGACAGAAATCTCAAGGTCCAAATCAGGAGCAGAAGGAGAGAGAGCACGAGCAAGGAACTCAGGACCGGGAGGGGTGCACCCACACACTGAGACAATGGGGATGTTCTATTGGGAACTCACCAAGGCCAGCTGGCCTGGGGCTGAAAAAGCCTGGGATAAAACCGGACTCTGAATATAGCGGACAATGAGGACTACTGAGAACTCAAGAACAATGGCAATGGGTTTCTGATCCTACTGCACGTACTGGCTTTGTGGGAGCCTAGGCAGTTTGGATGCTCAACTTACTAGACCTGGATGGAGGTGGAGGTTCCTTGGACTTCCCACAGGACAGGGAACCCTGATTGCTCTTCGGGCTGATGAGGGGGGAACCTAATTGGGGGAGGGAGAAGGAAATGGGAGGCGGTGGGGGGAAGAGAAAGAAATCTTTAATAAATAAAGAAATTAAAAAAAAATTTAAAAAAAAAGAAAATTGTGTGAGGGGAGAGTGATGTAAGATCTAATTCCAGGTTTTGGACTTTCAGTTCTGAGGTAAAGCTTGATCCGTACCTTGAAGCCTTTAGATAGTCAAGGAGTTTGTCATTTGCATCCATAATTCTTCACTGAGAACACCATTTCCTGAATTCTGTTAAACTGCGACTCGGATTTATCTCCTTTTGTTTCTAAAAATTATACCATGAGTTCTGATTCATCAGTGTCAGTGTTGTTGTCACAGATGAACACCTTGTTCCTGAACTCCCCAGGGACCATCAAGAGTAAGATGTGGCTATGAATTCTGCAAAGATACTACCATTACTGAAAATTGCTCTGGCCTTTGCCAGACAATGGCAAATTTTTGTGTCTTCAACCCTTGACATCAGTCTTATCCTATGTTTTTCTTTGAATTTCATTCCAATATTTTTCACTGAAGACTGGTGGGGGAAAAAAAAAGTAGTCATAGGAAGATAGAATGACCAACTCTACCTCCTACACTGTGTCATCTATTATTTCTACAACATGTGCTTGTATTAGTAACATGTTCTTTTTGTTTGTTTGTTTTTGAAAATAAGGTTTCTCTGTAGCTTTGAAGCTTGTCCTGGAACTAGCTCTTGTAGACCAGGCTGGACTCGAACTCACAGAGATCTGCTTCCCAAGTGCTAGTATTAAAGGCATGTGCCACAACCTCCTGACTTAACATGTTCTTTTTTATTCTTTCTCTAATCACAAATTAAAAGGTAAAATTTAGAATTTTTTTTGATTGATTGATTTTTAATTTAGTTATTTATTAAGGATTTCTGCCTCCTCCCCGCCACCGCCTCCCATTTCCCTCCCCCTCCCCGGATCAAGTCACCCTCCCTCATCTGCTGGAAGAGCAATCAGGGTTCCCTGACCTGTGGGAAGCCCAAGGACCGCCCACCTCTCTCCAGGTCTCGTAAGGTGAGCATCCAAACTGCATAGGCTCCCCCAAAGCCAGTACGTGCAGTAGGATCAAAAACCCACTGCGATTGTTCTTGAGTTCCCATTCTTCCTCGTTGTCCGCTATGTTCAGCTAGTCCAAATTTATCCCATGCTTTTTCAGACCCAGGCCAATTGGCCTTGGTGAGTTCCCGATAGAACATCCCCATTCCAGACCCAAAAAGAGGAACATGGGATGTACTCACTCATATTTGGTTTCTAGTCATAAATAAAGGACATTGAGCTTATAATTCATGTTCCTAGAGAAGCTAAATAAGAAGGTGACTCCAAAGACAAACACATAGGCATCCTCCTGAATATTAACCTTCATTAGGCGATGAAAGGAGACAGAGACAGAGACCCACATTGGATCACCGGAAGAAATATCAAGGTCCAAATCAGGAGCAGAAGGAGACGGAGCATGAGCAAGGAACTCAGGACCGCGAGGGGTGCACCCACACACTAAAATTTAGAATTTTGAAGGAGTTATTAATATATACAAAGAGGAAAAATGTCAGAGCCTTGGGGAATAATGTCCCTATCCAGTTTTGGTAATATCTACATTTTTAAATGTTGCTCTCAATTATTCAGTACTATTTTTCTAGCAAATATAGTACACAGTGACAATGCTATTTTGATAAATTATGTAAGTAAAAATTGTACAGATTTTATACAGCCAAATTTGATAAGAAAATTCTCTCTTTGAATAAGCTACTGAATTGCTAATTTTAAAAGGGTTTGATTGGTGCCAGATTCATGATAACAAAGGAAATTTTAGGCCAAAGGAAGGTCATAAGGGCAAAAACTGTGTTGTTTCCAAGATAGTTCAAAAGCCCCAAGCCACATGTCCTTTACTTAGATTGTATAAACTCTGGAAAGTTTTAGTTTGGTTTTTGGCCAGTGCAATTATTAACTATCTGAGATACCATCCCTCCCTCTATTTTTTTGTATTAGAAAATTAGTTCACTAGCATTGAACATGGCTTGTTGAACATGTGTCTTTGTTTCATTTGCTCTTCTGTGAAAGATGCAACCGCCAGTCCCTTCTTTAATCATTAAAAGCAGACATATCTGTTCTAAGAATTGTGTTTTTTAATGCAGTTTAACTACAGTCACTGTAAATGCATGACACAGAAATACTATATTTAAAATATACATTAAGCACTCAGGAGATTCCCGGTGAGTAAAGACAACTGTTGTCAAGTCTAAGAACTGAGTTTGATTCTGACCCTCATATGATAGAATAAAGAATTGACTCCTGCAAGGTATCCTCTGACCTTCATACACTGTAGGGTACATGCATGTGCACACACACACACACACACACACACACACAGAGAGAGAGAGAGAGAGAGACAGAGAGAGAGAGAGAGAGAGAGAGAGAGAGAGAGAGAGAGAACTGTTTAAGATAAAATAAATATAAAAATAAATATGAAAATTAGAAAATTTCAAAATTGTTTTATATAATATATAGGCTCAATAAAAGTCCTCAAGTTTCAAAGTGGCCCTTTGTCCATGATGTCCCGGTAGAAAATATTGAAGAAAGCAAGGGTTTTGTAGGTTTTAAGGTTGGGGGTTCCATTCGAAAATGGCTTAGGCTAGGGATAAGAAATTGTTTAGTATATATGTACATGCATAGACATCTATATCTCTGTGTCTGTCTCTCTGTCTCCCTCTGTCTCTGCCTCTCTCTGCCTCTCTGTCTCTGACCCCCCCCCTCTCTCTCACACACACACGGGGTATTATGCTATACCACCCCCAAGAACTAGAGACTATCTAACAAAAATCCAAGCATCAGACATGAGGGACCTTTTGAATTGTTGGTCAGGGAAGTAGTAGATTGTCTCCCAAAACAATGTAGGGTTTTGCTGGCTCACTTGGTTGATTCACAGAAACTGAAGGTGACTATCTTTTGCTCTTCAGACACCATGCACTTGGTACGTGGTACTCTGAGGATGACAGCTAGATGAGACCGGCCAGTCTCCTACCTGGATTCCAGCTTTCGTCGTACCAAAAGCTGCTAAGGCTGAAAAAACAATGACTATTCCTACACAGCTGTGATGCCTATGAACTAGAATAATTTAAAAATGTGTGGCAACATATTTCTAAAAGTGTAATCGTGTCAGAAGCGCTTCTACTTTGTTAACTAACAGCTGTCCAATTGGACTGAAGACCATTCAACAGGAGGGAAATCTCGCCTGGTACTGAAAACCTATTCAGCTAGCCATTGCCAGTGAGCTTAAGGGATTTTAGGAGAGAACTTCCTGCTACCACTTTACCAAGCCAGTGTGATTACTACGTGTATCAGAATAGTTGTCATTATTTCCACAGATAAGTGCAACTCTCAGTGCTTTAAAAAGCATCTCTTGCAGCAGATGGAAACAAACAAACAAACAACAACAACAAAAAACAGAACCCTGACCATGAGGATTTCCAAAGTGATATATCTTCAATACAACCCCTACACTTAAAGCTCAAGCAACAATGAAGTCTAGGAGGAAGAAATATAAACAAATGAAGACCAGGAGTTCCAGAGTAAGATTGTATCATTTAGGTTTGACAGGAAAGCTACACCAATGATATCTCAACAGTATGGCTTCACAGACAAGTTCTGAACAAAGACAGCCCTGCCTAACTTGCCAATGTGAATAGGAACGTTTCAGAAGCCCCTACCGCACGAGAAGAGCTGTAGGCAGTTGATGATTACTGAGAAAAGATAAGCCTTTCCCAAGTAAGTTATCCCAAGAGACTCCTCTTAAGTTATCCAATACCAGCTTGTCAAGATCCTCTAAATAGACACATTAGGTTGTGTTTGGGTATGTATTCTCAAGTATTAATAAGTATGCAATCATAATATTTGTAACAGTATAGAAAAACATACCATAAATCTTAGAGGGAGTGAGTTGTGGAATGGGAAAAGTTGGAATGGGAAGAGAACAATGAGATAATTTTATTTTAATTATTTTAATTAAAATATAATAAGTTATGAAAATGTTTTTCAAAGAAATAAATTTTCTTTTAAGTTTTTGTTTTGTTTTGTTCTTAGAACTGGGGCTTATGCATGTAAGGAAACCGTTCTTCTCCTTTACCTAAATAACCAGACTTTTATTTCAAGACCAGTATTGTTAAGTTTACCAGTATAGTCTAGAACTCACTCTGTAACCCAAGCAGTCTTTTACTTGCAATCTTCCTGCTTCGAATCCTAACTTATTATATTTATGGTTTTGTAACAGAAGGAAAAACAAGAAACCATTGGTTTTTAATTCAGGAGGAGTTATTTATTTTTATTTTATGTGGATGTGTGACTTACCCGCACATACGTCAATGCCCTGTGTGCATGCTTTGGCTTCAGAAGCCCACAGAGGGAGTGTCTCTTCGAGAGTTGGTTCACGCTTTCACTGTTGCCATTATCTTATCAAATTTCACAGGATAAAATCAAATCGGCATCTCCCCACCATTAGTGAACTCCTTATGAACAGGAGTGGTGTTTTATTAAACTTCTTAGCTGCTATAAGTAACAATGATTGGTCTGTAATTGGCTCTCAATAAGTATTTATTAACAATAATTGGAAGATAAATTCCATTCAAAAATTTAGTTATTTTAAAATTCAATATATCATTTATGGTTACATTTTAAAATGAAATTACTCTCTTCTTATGAAAAGGAGCTAGTGCTATGCAAACATTATAAATGATAATTAATATGAAATTGCAGCTCTATAGGAGCAAAGAAAAATGAAAGGAAAAGTTATTACATATTAGCATATATCTAATTGTGCACTCATTAAATATGTGGATAACAGCCTTTTAAAATAGTTGTAACAAATAATAATAGAATACAGAGGCTAGTACATGTGTACAAAAATATATTTTCAACTTTAATTTATGTTTGATAATTTTTAACAAAATCTTTGAATTCTAAATAATCAAAACTTTTATTATAATGCATTTCCTGGGAGAAATCATGAATACAAGTTAAGAAAGTATGCAATAAAGTAAATCATCAGTCCAGATGATGAGTATATGGAGTATATGGATGTTGTTTCTTCTTCTTCTTCTTCTTCTTCTTCTTCTTCTTCTTCTTCTTCTTCTTCTTCTTCTTCTTCTTCTTCTTCTTCTTCTCTTAAGTTGTCACCATGTGTTTTGAGGGAGGATGTATGATTTTAGAAAGAGAAAAGCCACACAGAATTTATTTTATAGTGAATTATAAACTTTTTAAAGAATAAATTTTTGTTTAAAAAAAAACTTGTTATGAAATGAAAAATCTCTGAATTTTCTTGTTATCCATGCCAAGTAACATTATATTACATTATTTTTAAATATTTATTAGTGTGTGTGTGTGTGTGTGTGTGTGTATGTCTGTGTGTGTGTGTGTGTGTGTGTATACCACTCGTAGATACCTATAGAGGGTATAAAAGGTGTCGGATACCCTGGTTACCAGTTGCTATTCCTAGTAGTATTTGGGAAACTGTACTCTGGTCCTCTGAGGAGCAAAAAGTTTTTTAAGCACTGGGCAATCTGTCCAGCACCACATCAAATTAAATTAAAACCAAAATTGAAACCAAATTTAAAACCAAGCTGTAACATCTAGTTTATCCATTTTCATAGTAAAATAAGAACCACAAAATGTAGAAATCAAATGGGAATAGAAGGTATTTGTCATCTTCATGTGTTGAGTAGTTTTGTTCACACACACACGCACACACGCGCGCGCGCGCGAACACACACACAGACACACACACACACACACACACATATTTGAACTTCCCTATTTCCAGGTAGTTTGTTTCACCCATTTTACTATTCAAACCCTGAATCATCTCTCAAATTTTCCATCTGTGGGGAACCAATAAGACCAAGTCATGTAAAATCTCCTCTGTCTATTATTATTTTTGTCTCTTTTTGTTATGAGTCTGACTCTCTCTTTTTAATCATTTTTGAGTCTGACTCAACTCTCTTTAATTCTCTCTGGTCTATTTATTCACTGATGGCACATGTAACTTTTCACCTGAGAGCCAAGCATAGAATTTACTGCCACCTGGAAAGCAGATGTGCCCAGCTAATAGGGTCCCCCTTCTGCTCTCAATGGCCCTTCCCTTATGAAGGGCACTTGCCACAGCTGAGACACACTTTCAAGGTGACAGGAAGCCCCTTCTGGTTGAGGAGATGAGACTGATAATGGGAAAGTAATCCCACCATAAAATTACTGCCACAGCAAGTAGATTAATGACAGTAATGTTTGTTTGGGCTACTGGAGTAATTCAGTAAGAAAGGAAATAAAACCACTTCAGAATCATGTCCATGCCAAACATCAATAAAATCACTGTCCAGTTTGTTTGCAGTTGAAAATGTTTCATTGTGTTGTGATATTAAATATACATTTACCAAATTACATATTGATGAATATAGTTGAGAATTTTTTTCCCTTTAGGGGCACTAGACTTTAAACACAGAGAATCATATATGTCACACAAAAATTCAACAAATGAAAAGTCAGATTGTCTTACTTTATTTTGATACAGTATCACATTAAGTTGCTGTGATGTTTTTGAACTTTCCACTCCATGATTTAGTATTGTGGGTAGCTGAGGTTAGTGACCTGTGCCACTAGAAATAGCTATTGACCCTTGATCAACACAATTTTGAATCGAGTGGCCACAGTCATATGGAGTTTCTTTTTTTTCCAATTTCTGACAGTTAAGAAAATCTTATATAAACAGTATCCTAAAAATAATAATTAGTGATTTAAAAAGGTAGACCATGCATATGTAAAAATCAGACAAATAGTCTGTGTTGTTATTACTACCATTAAATAAACATCAATCTATTATATATTAGAATTTTTCAAACTTATGTACAAAGACTATAGATTATATATAATATCATTCAGAATAATGAGAAACATAATGTAAATAAATAAACATGCAATAATACATCTTCACTGTGTAGAAGGAAGCACATACCTAAGATCTGAGCATTCAAGAGACTGATGCAGAAAGATCTTGACTTTCTATTTATGGGACCTAGTATTTATGGGAAGCTGATCGTTAAAAAATATCCCAATCCATACACTGGGTAGCAGTGCCTGTAATACCTTTAATTCCAGCACTCAGGAGGCAGAGGTAGTCAGATCTATGAGTTTGAGGCAAAACTTGTCTACAGAGAAAGTTCCAGGACAGCTAGGGCTAGACAAAGAAACTATATCTTGAAAAACAAGAACAACAACAAAAAGAAATGAACAACAACAAAATCCGCAATCCAAACAATAAAAAAATTAATTTAAAAACTCTGCAGTGCCTATTATAGTACTATCATGATTCTCTTTTTGTTGGGCTTAAGTGTTGTTCAATATTTAATATTATGCAACACAAATCTTATGCCACTACTCAGTGAATATAGTAAACATTAGTTTATGAAAATACAGTAAATGTATTATATACTATATTAATATTTAATAGAATATGGAAAACAAGCCCAATGTTGGTTCATTTATTTTTACTGTAGCTGATATATATCACTGAATATTTATCAGTGAGCAATTTATGTCATTAAGTCAATTAAGTAAAAAATAGCCTATTTATTAGTAGTTATGATTTTGGAGAACCAATAGATTGCTGAGAATTTTGAGTGCACAAGAAACTGCTTTCTATATTCATTGCACTTAAAGATCAACTGTGAGTGAAAAGAAAGGAAATGAAAAGACCCAGACAATGATTATATTAGTTTTCTGTTAACAACTTAAAAATTACTACATATGTAATGTTTTCAAGGAATATAAAATATCTTGTTTTAAGATTATAACTCATTCCTATTTTTATAGACTAAAAAGAGAAGATTGTTTTGAAAACCAAAGCAAAATATCTACAGGATTGGTTTCATTCTTGAGGTTGGGCGTATAATGCCCCTTTTCCTTTTCCTGTTTTTGCAGGTTGGGCTGCACACATCTACTAATCTATGAGTGGTTAACACATTTCATACTCCCTTATGTAGACAATTGTTTTACTGATGTTAAGTTTCATTTTACACACACACACACACACGATTACATGAAGCCTACACAGAAGACCCTGGGCAATGTTTTAATTTTGAAGTCATCTTATGAACAATCATTATCATAGTCGCTGTTACTGGAAGTCAGAGTTATAACCACAGAGGAAGGGTTCATTATTATTTCTATTATACTAATTGATACAGTGTTAGTTTGTGTCTTTCCCTTTTCCCCTCAAAAAAAAAATAGAATATGTATTATTGATTGCTGGCCAGAAACTTTATTGTATGAGTGACTTCTAATTGGATTGTTATAGTAAATATGTCATTATACAATCAAATGCAACACATCATTTTCTCTTAATAAATAAGCTGTTCTCTTTTATACTAAAATATCCATGCGAAATTATGATTCATGTTTAATCTCTTTAATTTACAGAGGATTGCAAGTCCTAACTATTATCTAAGAAAAAAATAGTTGCTATCTAGTCTGTGTGGACATTAATAGTTGAACGGAATACAGAGTACAGTGCAAAAGTTTCTGAACGTCTTCAGTAATCAGTCGCAAAGAAGTGAAATTATCAGAAGATAGTCACATGCAAACATTTTCAGAATGAGTGGACAACCAAATTATAAAGATTGTAAAAACCTTTTCTCAGCTCTTAACTCCTGACTGAAAATTGTCAAGTGAACTAACATCCCAATTGTTTATTCATTTAACATTTATTACGTCTGAACTATGTGCTAGACTTCACAACTGGTATGTAAGCACGCATCGTGGATCAAAACCTTCCTGCTCATGGTATTTCTATGGTCTATTACTGAATTAGAAAAAGCCAATATTAAAATGGACAAATAAACGCACATTAACTTACAGCTAAGATATTTATTAGGATGAGCTAAATAAAAACCACAACATAGAGGTCAACCTTGTCCAGTTAGTTGACAGTCATATTAAAAGATTGCTACTGTGAAGTGAAACTGGAAAGGTTGTGTCGTAGGGTTAGCATTACTGTGATAAAGAACCTCAACTGAAGTAACTTGGAGAGGACAAGGTTTATTTGGCTTGCACTTCTACAATAGCATTCATTGTGGAAGGAAGTTAGGAGAGGAACTCAAAAAGGTCATGAAGCTAAAGGCAGGAGCTGCTGCAGAAGCCATTAAATGGTGCTGTTTACTGGCTTGCTTGTCTTGGCTTACTCAGCTTGGTTTCTTATAGAACCCAGATCTGCCAACACAGGAGTGTCCCCAACCACAGTGGACTTAGTCCTACATTAACCACTAATTAAGAAATGACCTACAGACTTATCCACAGCATGATTTTATGGAGGAATGTTCTCAACTGATGTTTCCACTTCTCAGATGACTATAGCTTGTGTTAAGTTGGCATGAAACTAGCCAGTACACCCAGCTTAGAGCAGATTGAGATATGAGGGAGAAGTTTTCTATATGTACAAAAGGAAGTATGTATTGGGGCATAAAGAAGTAGGAATGCAGTGGATAGCAGGTAAGACGGCCTGAAAACTAAGTTCAGTGTGTTTTGTACAAGCTACAGAACCCTTTCCCTTCAAGTGATCAAAGTTCAGCCACGTGCAAGTCAATTTGTATTCAGCACATTTATATATATAAGGGCAGGAGCAGGGACAGGGGCATCTCAGTGAAAGGTGATTTTTCTTCTAAGAGGTGTGTGGGAGGAAAATCTCTTGTCCTCCACGATAGCTAAGGCCCAGCCTTTCACTGGTAGCCATCTGGTATACCAGATTCGGGGCAAGGTCGTGCATTTCAGATCATTTTATTAAGTTAGATCATGAAAACATGTGCTCCATCCCATGATGCTGAGCTCTGTGTTTGACATCGTTGTTCCCCAGGGAGAACAGGCCTCCAGGGGCAATGGAAGAGGCCGTATTAATCACTTAGGTAATTTACAGCTGTTGAAACATAATGGAACCCCAGAGCCTTACAGAGATAGCTTTCACCACATTTAAGGAGGGAAATGATGGTAATTAAAAATGGCATTTCTAATTAGTAAGAGGTTAATTAGAGAGAGGCTGGGAGGACTGAGGAGCTGAGGTCTCCCATTTCCCAATCCACTGCTCCCTTGCAACTAGCTGGAGGGATGTCTCATTTTATTTGCCTGCAGGGGAGTTCTGGACCTTGAGGCTAGCTTCTTCAGTATGTTGAACTTCACCATAACATTTGAAACACGGTTATAGTCTTGGGGTCTGGCTCATTGTCTGCTATGTAAAAAGTCACATGAATGTGACTGTTATAATACATTTTCAAGTCACCACAAAGTAACCCTAGGTTTCTGGGGATTCCAATTGCTGATGCATCATCTACGATTTTCCAACATTTCCCTCAGAGTACATTTAATCTTGTTTTACAGATAATCAATATTATTGTGATTATTTTAAATTGAAATGTGAAAGTGACATCAGCTGAGGAAGGAAAATGAAAGACCAGGGAGGAAAGAAAGCCATACATGGAAGTCACGAAAAAAAAAAAAAAACCACAAAAAATATCAAAACAGAAACAATTTCTAGGAAGTAAAATTAACAAAAATTATGAATGTAAATACAACTTAAGTCTATTCCAATAGGAAACTCTTTGTCTTGTATGCTAGTAATAGTCTGCACTATGTTTGTCTTTTTGAGATGATTGAAAATTTGTAATGTTAAAGTCCAATGAGCTTAGAACAGAGCACATGGGGACTTTGTTTATGTGTTTACTTCTCACTTTCCTTCTTTCTTTATGACATTTTTTCTTTCCTTCCTTGCCCATAGATACAACTCAGAAATCCATACCATAGCAGAATTATCTAGGCAGGTAAGCAGGTTTACATCTAGCTGTGAACCAAAGTAGTCTTGCTCATATTTGTTTTTGTGATGACCACCTATGTGATATGTAAATAGGTAAAAATGAATAGCTAATTGTTTTAATCAGGAAATTCAAAGAACTAAGAGAAAGAAAGCCTGTCATAGAATTACATTTATCAGCTGTTTTACGTCCATTATTTTGGATAACAATTCTTCCAGCCATCACTAGTAATAACAGAGTATTTTATGACTGAAGAGACAGAGAAATAGGGATTAAGTACTTTATTGAAGGTCAGAATACACTATCAGGCAAAGCCAGAGCAACAATCCAATATGTGTGCGTTCTTGAACCCAAAACCATCCGTAAGGATTAAATGCCCCACTACCTTCATGTGTGTTTAATAAAGATAATAAAATGGTAATAGAGCCAAAGAAGTTAAAAATCCATCCCTTGCTTGCCCTTGTTATCAAGGACCCTGCCATCTCTTTACACTACACCATATTCAGATGTAAAGATTTCCTTGGGATCCTTGCCTGTAAAGTACAAGAATCTTATCTCCCCTTGTATGTGCTACTTTATGATAGCTGTCCAAAAGGCATAAAGAAAGAGGAGCACAAGTTCTGTTTTCACATATTTTTCCAGAATGGTCCATGAAGGATATTACATTCATTATGTTGATGCACACAATGGTAATGAACCATACTTATCTGTGAGGCAGAATGGTAAAGAAATTAAAGATGCACTATTATATTCATGCCAGCCACAACTTACATTGTACACATCTCCTTTCTTTAATATTTTCTTTCAGATTTGTAACTAATTCCAGAGTCTGTTGGCAAATAAATTAAATAAAGCAGAAAATGTCTATTGGGCAGAAGGCCAAAATGATATATCACAAAGTCATATTCTGTTTAGACCTACATTTTCCAAGGTTACCATGGCCGTGAAGTTAATATGTCTAAATTACTCCTTATCTGTTACTGGTAAGGTGCAAGCATTTGCTCAACAATTAATGCAGTACTAATTTGCATGCTAATATGATGTCCTGTTGTTCTGGAAGAGTTAGCTGCAGTAACATAAAGTATTCTACCATAACTTTTTATCATATGATATAAGATGATGCCATGTGTTACAATAATCATTATTATAAAACTTATTAAACCACTTAATCATGTAGACATGTATATGGGAGGATGATAAGCTGATATATATTTTTCACCTTGTCCTCAATAGTCCAATAAAGCTCTCTATTTCTTATATAACCTGCTCTCATATAATTGAACTAAAGCTTGAAATAAAACTGAAATACTCACTACATCTTAATAGACTCTTAAATTTTCTTAGCCCCAACTGAAGAGCAAGTTCTATCGAAGACCCTAAAGTAGCAGATTCTCAGTATCCTAAAGGAGGAGACTGCAGAATCATCATAAGCCACACAGGCTATAAGCCTGAGAGACCCCATATGCTAAGTATCACTTAGGTAATATTTTCAACCTCTGTGGACTGTTGGTTCTCAACTACACATTTGGGATTCTAATAATGATATCTAGTCTCATTTTGTGGTGATGAAGTGAGGAAAACATGCGATGTTCTGAGCAGAACATTTTTTAAAAATGCAGATTCGCCAGGTAGAAGCTAGGCTCTTTAGAGTGAAGAAGAGTGAAAGCAAGATGATAATAAAAAAGAATGGTGGATAAGAACAAAGTTCTTGTTGTAAGGTAGCTATAGTTCCCATAACCTTTCCCGTTAGCTTAGCGAATCCTCATCAATTGACTCAAATTTGCAGACTCAGTTTTGACACTTGAAGAATGGGTACATCGAGAACAGTTAAATTATAAGCTTATTGCAAGTATTGAATAAGCTGTTTTATGTAATTTCCTTAATCAAAGTGATAAAGAAATCATCCAAATAAGTGCTATTGGTTTTCATAGTCACAGATAAACTCAGGATTACACAGAACATATATGAGAGACTGCTTCGGTGGTGTTCTCTCCTCTAAAACAATTCAATGAATCTTTCCAAACCCAACTCAGGGATCTGGAATGTGGAAGGCATACTTTGCAGTCAAATATGTCTGGGAGAGAAGAGATAGTAGCAGAAGCTAAGACTCTAAGTACTGAGTGGTGACATAAGGAACTGATAAGTCTGTTGGGAGTGCTCTCCAGTGCAAAGCTTGCCTCCTGATCACTGAGTTTTTTATAAACTAGATCTGCCTCTCACTGACCTTGAGGAAACTGGAAATGTACAACCTTGGGATTCTGGTGATGCACTGATGAGAGATCAGGAGCATCTGTCAGTAAGGGAGGGGCCACTGAGCTTTATTTGACATGTGCTAAGGGAATATTAGAGAATCCAAAATTAATCCAACTCGCAGGGAATTGGTATCCAGATTCTTTTCAAGTTAAGAAGTTTACAACAAAATTTCTGCAATTAATGGCAGATTGAAATTTTTTTTTCAAAGTCAAATGTTTACAAAGTAAATTATAATGATTTAGGTAAGTGAATGATTGTCCAGTCTCCATCTCTCACTTATGGGCAGGAAGTAGTCATCTTGAATGGAATAACAGAGGTAGAGATAGAGTGAAAAAGGTTAAAAACAATTAATAAGCAAAAGAAATGGAAAACCAAAAAACTCCAGCTATACTTTTTTTCCTTCCTCCCTCCCTCCCTCCCTTCCTCCCTCCTTCCGTCCTTCCTTCCATCCTTCCTTCCTTCCTCCCTCTTTTCCTCCCTTCTCCCCTTCCCTCCTTCCCTCTCTTTCTTTCTTCCTATATTTATTTGTTTATTGTTTTCTGAGACAGAGTCTCCTTATGTAGTGGTGACTGCCTTGTAATTTACTATGAAGACCAGGTTGGCCTCAAACTCACAAAGGTCATCTTTCCACTACCTTGTAGGTAGGATTAAAGACATGAGCCAGGTAAACAATGTCATTGTTGCTGCTGCTTTTAATGGCAGATTCAGGACTTTATTCTGAACATGGGGCAATATTTTTAAAAATTAAGTTATCACTTCAAACTTAAAAGGTAAGAATATTCCATTTTAAATTTCACCAGTTAAAACTGCATCTTTAAACAACTTGGTCAACAAAGAATCCATGAACAAAATAGGTAAATAATGTACGTCTGTGGGGTTCTTTGACCTGCACCACTGAAACTTGGGAGTTAGTATTTAAGTCCTTTGCTAAGCTACATCAGCTGTAATAACATTAAATAGAGTAGAAGGGCAAAGGGGTTATGCTTCTATTCCCTTCTATGTTCTTTTAGATATTCTGAATTACCCTCCAATTTGAAATAGACAGTAGAACCATTGGCTTGATTTATCTTTTACAAATTGTGGTGGCATTTTTACTCTTTTACAGAAGAGATTTTACTTTGCCCTTGGGTGCCAAGACAATGTGTCCTTTAGATACATAAACATGATGAACTGGCTGAATAGAATATTCCCCTCACCATAAAATAATGACTTCTATATTAAATACTTAAGCCTCCAGGCAAGTCACACGTCTTCATCTCTTTATTAATGTTGGGCTTTTTCCATATCAGAGAGATGTCATCTCAAGCATTCATTTCAACAGACCTTCTTGTATTACGGATGTCAGATGACCAATGAAATGGGTATCATTGCTTCGCTGTCTCTGTACAGGGCACTTTAAAAACAGTGAAATCTCCCTACAAGGGCTAAATTGGGACTAATGGAGGACATGTGGAAATAAAAGTGTCAGACATCTCCAGAAGTAGAATTGTTCTTTTAATTAAAACAACAGAAAGACTACCATCTCTCTGTGGAAGTGAGACCCTGAAAGCAAATGGTGTGGAAGTCTTGGGGTATTACAAGATGTAAATGAACAAAGGACTTTTTCATCCCAAATGAATTGACCCATCTGCAGGTTTGTTCCATGTAGCCTGGAAATTGTAGATACAGTAAGGTTTAGTGTGTGAATCCTCTTATTAGAAGCTTTCATGGAAGTCGAAGGTCCTCCCCTCTCCATCCAAGTGTAGAAAGGTGAGCTTCCACACAGACCAGGCTCCCAAAAGCCAGTACTTCCCACAGGGCAGGAAACCCTGACTGCCCTTTGGACTGGAGAGGGAGGAGGAGGAGGAGGAGGGAAGGGGTGGGAAATGGGAGGAGGGGAGGAGGTGGAAATTTTTAATTACAAAAAAAGAAAAGAAAAAAAAAAGAAGAAGACGCTTTCATGGGTGTTATCAGTCAAGCCAACTTTCTGGCCCTGAGCTTCACAGTTCCCCTATGACTTTTAAATAATCAATCCTTATATAGAATTATGAGCGTCTATTACTTTTTTGTTTTAAAAGTCATTTTGAAGTATATAAACACCAGATATGAAAACTTAAATTAAGACGAAATAAAAATTTAAAAATCTTTTTGGGGGATTAAGATTCTTTTGTTTGTTTCTGCTGTGTTTCCTTTGCCAGAGACCCTTCATTCTTAAAATATCCAAAACTTTATTGGTTTAACATTTGACAAGGATTGCAAAGTAGCAGGATGAACATGACCTTTCCGTCTTCACTCATCTGTGGAAGGATAAGCATGCAATTGTTTAGTTTGAATTAATGTTGTCATGATTTGTAAAGTAAAATGACGAGACAACAGAATGATTATGAGTGGAATAATAGTCTGAGAGCAAGGTGACTGGAATACGGAAACGGTCTCAATGATAATAAATAGTAATAACTTGCATTTATCAAGAGCTGGAAGTGTGCTACAATTTGGGGGCATTGTAAATGAGTATCGATTTTGATATCTGACAAGGAGAAGCGTAAATAAAGTGAAACGATAGTTAAGTTGCAGATTTCAAGTGCAAAGAACTGCAGCTTTAGCACCAGAAGGACTGAAGGATACCAATGCTCTAGGAAGCTTCTCGTCAGTTTACCCACTGACGTATATTAAAAACAAAGAAATAAAGTCATTACTTTCGTGGCAAACAGAATTCAAAAATAAATAATCGCTAGATATATTAAATAGAATTATTGCTAGCAATACATGCTCATTGCTTCATAGAATCATAAAGAAAAGTCACACCATTATATTTTTTTTCAACTAAAAAGGAACTCCTCTTCTGGCCTATTCACAGAAAAATCAGTTTTCTTCTCGTTGGACTCTATGTGAACTGTCCCCAATTCCCAAGACTTGCTCTGCCTAGGCTGGCATGCATTAGCTACCAAAAGCAACTTAGAAGGAAAACTCTACTCTTAATTACCGTCAGTGTCATTGCTGCTGTATGGGGTCACAGCTGAGTGATGGCCTGGGATCCTGATAGATGAGCCTTGTCTCTTTACTGGCCTGGATCCCTGTGCAGAGTATGATGAATTCTCAAGAAACTGCGGTCATCTGCCTTCAGTACTAGGTTGGATCAAAAGTATTTCAAAATATGTGGTATGCCAAGGTTAGAGTACTTAGCAACCTTATTTTTTCCCTTTCCCCATAAAACAATAAAGCACAAGGTCAGGGAAAGTGGGTTATTACCTCATCTTATTCTTGTTGATTTTATCTTTCCAAACTTAGAAAAGAAGAACAGAATTGATTATATTTTTCTCTCATGGAAAAACTTCTTGATTTAGTTCTGATTAAATAAATAACAATAAATAAGTTACAAGGGAGAACACTGTTCTAGATATGACACATTTTCTGCTCCTATATTAACTGAAGGCCACTGTTTCATTAGTTCACAAAATATCTCTCAAATAATACTTAGTTTTGCAAGTACTCTGTGAAATAAGAAAACACTAAGCCATGCACATATTAAATTATAATCTAATGTTGTCTACTACTCTTCAGAGTGCAGTTCAGCTAATGTGAACTCACTGTGTGTTCCCTGTCTCAGGTCTTTGCCATTCTATAGCCAAGTGCACATGATTTGTGGGAACTCTTGAGACCGAACTCAAATTTCCTAAATTAAATACTACATAGTAAAGATGGACAAAACCATGACCAAAATGTCACCACCTAAAGGTCCAATCCTAAATGATCTTAGAGTCATTGAGGAATTTAAGCACATGCTTAAGAAAGTTCATCTGGAAGTTGAATATAAAACAAAGAACTTAGCGAAGGAGTTCCATCAGATGTGATACCACAATACCTTTGCATAGAGACAGCTCTTTCTTCCTACGTAGTAGTAATAATAGATATTTACAATAATGATAGGAAAATATATTGTCAATATTCTTGTATCTGTATAATTGAAATCACAGATGAGATTGTGATATTCTGAAACCAACCGAGAAGGTCAGACACTAATCACAGCACATCTGGAACTTGCTCTTTATAATTCTATGCTTCAAAGTACATTATATATAAGGTTACTTGCCATTAACAGGATGAAAGGAACAGACTCAGGATAAGGGAGCATGATCCAGGCACAATAGAACACACCTGGAATCCCACTATTTGAGAGGCATAGACAGTGGGATCTTTCTCAGTTCCAATTCTGCCTGGACTGCCCACTGTCATTCAGGCCAACCTAAAAAAAAGTATTTTTTAAGATCATAATAAGATATCAAGTCAGGAGCAATGGAGAATGTCTATAACCCTAACACATATGGGAAGTAGAGGAACGAAAGTTCAAGGCTGACCTTGATCTGTAGAGCTATCTTACCTCAATAGTAAGTCAACTAAAATTTAAATAATAAGAAAATCTATGATAAAGGAACAGTATATAATGTAAAAATATGCTGTCATAACAAGTAATATATTAGACTGTGCTTTACACATTAAAGAAGGGGAGAAATGGACAAATATTTCTTATTTTTCTGTCATTTGAAAGTGTGAAAAATCATTTAAATGTTAATTTTCTTTAAATCTATAACATGAAATTGCAATTAGAAAGGCTAGTTCTCAAAACTTGGGGGAAAAAAAGAAAAAGAACTAAGAAAAAACACTTAAATTGCACTGAATTTCATAACTTGAAAAGTACACTGTTCCTATACACACACACACACACACACACACACACGGAATATATATTCAATATTTTGCTGCAATCATGTGCAATTTTCTATCTGCAACTGATTGTTGAAATTCCCAGAAATATTAATAAATATCAATAACGCAATCACGTTTTGGTAATTTTAGTTCTTTTTTAACATACACCATATATTACTTTTTCTCCAATGATATTCAAGTAGAGTTTTTATTTTTCAAATGGGAAGAAATATATATATATATATATATATATATATATATATATATATATATATATATATATATATATACATAGAGTTAAAACACAGACTTTATACAATAGTTCATATATATGTGAATTAAATATATGAATTATATATCTATGAATTATTGCATAAATTTCCATTCTTAAACTTTGAACTTTAATGTATTTTGAAAATATGTAAGGTATAGTTAAATGAAGTTTTCTGTCAACACTGTTTTCCCTGTGTCCATTTCAAAATAGGTGAACATATCACTCAAGATGATGGAAAGCATAGGTCTAATATAACTCATGTACCTTTAGCTGTTTATAGCAGAGAAAGAACAGAAACACAGTGGGATTATAAGAATTTTAAAGAACCAAGGGCCATTTGTTGTAGGAGGCTGCTTGTTTGTTCCTGGTTGCTTGGGCCAGAGATAGCCACATAGAAACTGTATTATTTAAATCACTGCTTGACCTATTAGCTCTAGCTTCTTATTGGCTAGCTCTTGCATCTTAATTTAACCCATCTCTACTAATTTATATATTGCTGTGTGGCTGTGGCTTACTGGCAAGGTTCTGCCTGGTGTCTTCCTCTCTGGCAGGGCTACATGGCTTCTCCCGGACTCTGCCTTTTATCTCCCATCATTCAGTTTAGTTTTCCCCTGCCTACCTCTCTATTCTTCCCTGCACAGGCCCAAAACAGTTTTTTTTTTATTAACCAAAGATATTCAAAGCATACAGAGGGGAATCCCACATCAGCCATTAGCCTCCTTGAAATGCACTTCCTCAAACCTTGTCAAAATTTTATATAGATTGCTGAAAGAAAAAAGGAAAAAGCACACCCCCAAAATATATAAAGAATAAAACATAGAACAAAATACTATCATATGAGATACATATGCTGTGTTTCTACAGATTATCTTTAGAGATGGTACAGCTGATTTCTCTCTAAATATTATATCAGCAATAGTTATTTTCAATGCTAAGGTAGTTTTTTACATTCAATGATATTTGTATAATGTTATTTGTAAATGAAAATAATCAAAAAATAACACACATTGAAATGAATGAGATTTTACTTGGTATTGTATATGTGTGAGGATGCATATTCCTTAAACACAAATGTTTAAAAATTGTTCAGATGGTCACTCTGTGTGTTATGCTTTGGCATATGCATGTGATGTGGGAGTGTCATATCAATCTGTTGATTTCATTGGTTAAGCAATAAAGAAACTGTTTGGCCCTGTGGGTGGAGTAAACAGAACAGAACGCTGGGAGGAAGAGGAAGTGAGGTCAGACTCCGCAGCTCTGCTCTCCTGAGCAGACGCTTCAGAGAGACGCCATGCTACCTGCTCCAGGGAAGATGCACGCTATGAAGCTCCGACCCAGGATGGACTTAGGCTAGAATCTTCCCGGTAAGCGCACCTAGGGGCGCTACACAGATGATTAGAAATGGGCCAAAGCAGTGTTTAAATGAATACAGTGTCTGTGTAATTATTTCAGGGCATAAACTAGCCGGGCAGGGCAGGCGGCTGGGGTTTTGGGGACATAGCCCCGCCACTGCTCTTATTACAACATGCATGTATTCACAGACCAAAGCATTAAAAAGATCTGTACACACTGAAAATTCTAAAAGATTACTTCCTGAAATAATATAGCATAATAACTCTGAATAAAATATTTACGTCTACTGGGTATTCTAAGTAATTTAAATTACACACACACACACACACACACACACACACACATATATATACATACACACACATACACACACATTATATATATATATATATAATCGACATGCCAGTATTACATCATGGTATATTAGGTACATCAGTGCCTATAGATTTATCTTTGAGATGTATCTTTGGGTGACCCCTGGAACCAGTTTCCTGTGATACTAAGGGATGATCTGCATATATTCCTTGCATAATGTTAACATATTTTAATTTATTACCCTCACCAGTCTAGTATTTCAGGCCAACTATAGGATTATTGAAAAATTGTTCAGATCAAAATGTTTTCTACTTTGAAGAACAACTTCTGTTTGATAGAATCATATGAGGTGAGGTGATGGGTTTATTATATAGTGCTTCACATTTAGACCCGCATGTTGTCTCTCTAGTGAAATTATGTTGACCTTTTATACTGCTTCATAAAGTCTTGTTTTATTTGGGGGAATCAGATCATTAATTTTAATTAAATGTGCTAGTAACCTTTACTCTATTGAGCTTTCCATTGCTTATACATCTAGGTGAAATCCTTTTACACAGCCTATGCATTTGGCCAGGTAGACAGGTTGCGTTTTTAAACAAGCTTTGATTTTGGGTATAGTAGTGTGATATTTCAACAAGAACAGTTGCCCCTTTTATGAATTTTGTGTCATTGGTAAGTTAGCACTCCACTTCTTCCATCATCTGTAAGGCCTCTTTTCCTGTCAACTTAAGTATGTAATCCAAGTAAAGAAATGTAGAGAAAGATTTTTTGCCTTTTTTCCCAGTGTCATGTAGCTCAGACCAGCCCGGAACTTATTTTGTGCTGGAGGCTGTTTTGGGCTCCTGGTCTTCCAGCCTTAGCATCTGCAGAGCTAGGACTTCAGGTTAAATTTTGCTGTCTTCAGTTTAGAGAATACTGTTAGGGCTTCTTAGCATAATATGTGCCTAAAATTTCCATCTAGTATAAGAGATTTTTAAACCATTGAAGAATAGGTACATAGTTTTCAAAAATAAAAGTTATATTCCTATCCAAAATAATTTCAAAGAGTGTAGATTTGTGCCAATGTTCCCAGAATGTGGGATGCCTGTATATAAGTCAGGTCTGAGCAAAAAGAACAGCAGTGTTTCTCACAAGGACAAAAGCAAAATATCATAAATACCTTAAAGTTTACACATGTGAAATGTTGTATACCACCATCAAAAAGCTATCAATAATATAGAACCTCACTGAATAATGATAAAAAGAGCATTAAAATGGTATCTATTAACCCAGATGTGGAGCCATATAATCCCAACAGTTCAAAAGATGGGGCAGGAGGATTGCTAATTCAAGACCAATCTAGACTACATTTCAAGGCTTGGTCTTAACCACAACAAACATATTTAAAATGATTTCATACCTATCGATTCTTGAATTCAGATTATATTATTTAGTTGCTCTGAATTATGGTTCCAGTTTCCTGAAATTCATGGCCCATAAAATTAATTAATTAATAAGCTATATTTTGGCAGTTGGCTGCTTATAGAAAACTGATAGTAAATTTCTCAAAGATTCCAAATAACCTCTATTCATATATTTTTATCATTTTAGATGATAGTGTTCATAATTAAATTTGAGATTCCTACTTAGAATTGAACATTACAGTTCTTTTTATAAAATGGAAAATATCTGTGAGACAAAAGTAGTAATATCTAATACCATTGCCATGTTCTTGCATGCAAAACACAGAAGTCTAAAGGAAGGGTCAATGAGATGTTAAAATGCTCTTCTTTCCTCCTGGAACAAGCCAGGAATAAAAGATGTAAAGATACTAGGATATGCTTGTAATTGACAATATAAAAATAAAGTTATCCCTTCAGTTACTCCTAATTTTTTATAAGTTTAAGTGTCCTTGTGCTACTTAAATTACTTGTAGCAGTTGGAATTTGTTGGGACTAATTGAGTCCTGGCTTTCAGATGCTCTTCCCTGCCTAGAGCTTTCTAATTGAAGTTACTAGAAGCTGTGCCTAGCTTAGAGGATCAGAGGATGGGATTTTCACCTGTTGGCCATTGACTGCAATGTATTTAAGCCTCCATGGTGCTATTAAAGAGGGGGGGGGGCTTTTTGGTACCAGTGTTGGAAGGTCTGTGTGTCGGTCTGTCTCTGCGTGTGTATTCTCAGATTCCAGCCCCTTGCCTGAAGCTCACGAACTCGGTTCTAGAACATAGAGCACAGATGAGGGCCTCAGTGCGTGGCAGGAATTTTTTTAAGAAAATCACTTTCCGTTTAATAACCAATGCTAGCAAAAGTAAATGCAAGGGACACCTACTATGTACAAACTTTCTATGTAATCAGTATGTGGGTGAAGAAATAGAAGCAGTGAAAATTAAATTAGGATTGACACTACCTTAAGGTAGAAATACATATACCTTTATTCTTAGAGTCTGGAGTTTGCGAATCCATGACCCACCCAACTATGCCTTCGTTGTTATATAATATTCTCTATGTCCAGATCTTTGCCCATATCTTAATAAGGACACCAGGGATTATGGATTAATGAGAAGATATCATTATCTTATATAATAATCTAATTACCTGTGCACACCCTAATTTTCAAACACCCACTATATTCCAGAAAAACGTGGATTTTATTTTTTCGAGACAGGGTTTCTCTGTAGCTTTTTGGTTCCTGTCCTGGAACTAGCTCTTGTAGTCCAGGCTGGCCTTGAACTCACAGAGATCCGCTTGCCTCTGCCTGCCGAGTGCTGGGATTAAAGGCGTGCGCCACCACTGCCTGGCAAGACATGGACTTTTGACAGGATATTATTCAAGCCAGTACAGCGCTGGAAAAAAAAGTATCTTGTAGTTCCATACGATGTTATGGCTGAATTTTCTACACTTTAAGGATCCTGCATTTAGGTCCAAATTGCTAATGTGGTGGTATTAAGGATTGGAGCATTGAGAGCAGTCGTTCTCTACCTTCCTAATGCTGCAATCCTTTGGTACAACTTTTCATGTTCTGATGACCCCCAAACATAAAATTACTTTGTTGTTATTTCATAACTGTAGTTTTGCCTTTGTTCTGAGTCATAATATAAATATGTAATATGCAGAATATTTGATATGTGACTCAAAAGTGAGTTGTGACCCACAGGTTGAGAACCAGGTTTCTTAGCATGATATCAGTAGTGGCATTAGTACTTTATAAGCCATTTCTATTTCTTTACAGAGTAATAGGATTGGATATACTCTCCCAATATTTACATTCCGAAGAACACCCAGTGTGTTTTCAGTGAGGAGTCATTCATATGTCAGAGTGACCCTCACCAAAACTCAGCCATCCCGCCAATCCGATTGCAATTTCTCATGCTCCCAAAGGCTGACATAACCAATTCCTAAGGTTTAAGCAAAGTTATTTAAGATATTTTCTAATGGCAGAGAATTCTTAATAAGTGATATATTATCCACATTTTGGATGATGAAAAGTAACCCTATCTATCTTGAGAGTTATTGTAGATTCCCCATGATAGAAACGTGTGTTTATTAAAGTGTGGACACTAAAACATTACAAGTATTGCTGCTATCTCCAGGGTATGGCCCAGACTCCTAAAATAATTAAAAACACATTTTAAGATGTTGGTGTTTAGTGTGTGTAATCTTTAGCTATTTCATGTTTTAAGAAATCCTGAATTTCTCCAAAGAAAAGGCATAAGAATTAGTGACTTAGTATATGACAAGAAATCTCCCATATGGAAAGTGCTTCACTGATGTTATGTCCTAATTCAAATATTAATAATATTAATGGAAACATTGTGATAGAGATTTGCTTTCCATCACTTTTTTATTTACAGCCACATCTGAAACAAAATACCTCACATTTCGTAAAGCTATAGCTGCAGGTTCTCCTCCAAGAGTTTTACTTCATTGGTTGTAGAAATGATTTCCATCTTGTTGAGAGGGTCTTAAGCCCAATTAGAGAGCTTTTGGTTACTGCTACTGTATATGGGCCACGACTGCAGCCTTTGGGTTATTGTGATGCAATGTATCTAACAACATTTAATAAATAAAAGGAGAGTTAATGTGAAAAAGAGTGTGGGGTATATGAGATGGTTTGGAGGGAGGAAATTAAATGGTAGATGATGTAATTATATTTTAATCTCAAAAACAAAATAAATAACATATCAAAGATTACCTAACAAACTGAGACAGAGAGAGAGAGCAATACACTTATTATTTCATTTTGGAAATATCTGAAGTCACTATTCTGATGGCTTCACTAACCACTCATTTTAAACAAATTCTAAATAAAATAATTCATTAAAAGTACACCACAGTATTATTGTAGTATAATTTTTACAACTCCTTTATGACAATTATTTTCTTCGGAGTATCTAACATCTTTTTTTTTCCTTCAGCATATTCTTTAACTTGCTAGATCCATGCCTTTTAGGTTTTCCTCTTTCTATATGAGGAGCTCTCTCCTGATGTAGTTTTAAATGTAATTTATTTACAACCAATTACTAGGTAAATAAGTAATGAAATACATTATAAGGCCAAGTAGGGAAAGTACAGTTCTTGGGTGAGTTTTGCTTTGTTTTGTTGTTTTTGAGTCAGGGTCTCAAGTATCCTGGGTTAACTTTGTCTTGATTTCTGTGCAGAATATAATCTTAAAGTTTCCATTGCTCTGCTAAATCACCATAACCCAAAGCAACTGGGGGAGGAGAGGATTTAATTCAGATTACAATTCCACATCATGAAAGACATCAAGACAGAAAAGCAAACAGCGTAAGAACATGGTAGCAGGAACTGATGCAGAAGCCATTGAGGAGTTCTCACTATAGAGTTGCTCCTCGCGGCTTGTTCAATTTGCATTTTTATAGTACTTAAAAACCCCAGACCAGAGATCACACCATCTATAGTAAGCTTGGCACTGCCATATCAGTCATCAACCAATAATATGAACACAGGCCAATCTCGTGGGATGTTCCGTCTCCCCAAATGATCCCAGCTTGTATCAAGTTGACAGAAAACTATCCTGCACACAGGTGACCTTAAGCTCCTGAAGCCCCTGTGTCTACCTCCTATGTGCTGGGATGACAGGCTAGGCTACCACGCTTGTTTAAAGTGCTGCTGGGTATTAAGCCGAGGGCATTCTGTATGCTAGGCAAAAACCCGAAAACTGAGCTGCATTCCAAGTCCCCCTGCAAATATAATAGGAAATGTAAGCAAAGCCTCATAGAGACCACATTCAACTCTTATCCCTATGAAAAAGGAACAAGAGAGAGAGAGAGCGAGAAGCAAGAATAGTAATCATCTATGGAATGACTTCTGCATATTTAAGGTTACTGAATAAAAAGGCAGTTTAACTTGTTCACAAAATTGAAAGAAATTTATTCTGACTGTAGCACAGCAATTGGGAGGAAAAAAATGTGGAGAAGTCATGAACACTGAGGCTGGAAAGTAAATGAGCAACAGCTCATAAAAGCTACAGTGAACCAAATTAAGGACTTTGTATTCCTGATCAATGAGAAGCCATTTTTGCATGGGCTAATTAACATATATCATAGGCAGGTCCTTCTTTTTGAGACACTTACTACTTCATACGCTTTTGCTCAGCCCCTTTGCTCCTTCTGAGGTCTATATTACTCAATAATTACTTGCGGGATGGTGTTGTAGCTAGAACGATGGCAGAGTTATTCCAAAAAGGCTCAATCAACTACATTTCTTTTCAGTCAATCATTTTGTGATTATTCTCCAAAATCTTCAATGGTTAAAAAAAAATTAAAAAAAAAGAATTCAAAGATAGTCAGTTGCCTCTACAACACGTAAGAATGATCTGTTTAAAGTGTGACTAGTGTTTGATTTGTATTTGTTGAATTTTTTTCTTTCTTCTCATTAAGCAAATCTTCCTGAAAAATAGCAATCCTCAAACTCTGCTAAAATAATCTGTGGGTTCTCTATTGACTTTCATTTAAAACTGCAGCCAGCCTGGTCTACAAGAGCTAGTTCCGGGACCGGCACCAAAGCTACAGAGAAACCCTGTCTTGAACCCCCCCCCCCAAAAAAAACCCTGCAGTTTAATAAAGAGAAACTATCTGATCTCTTAGAGAGAAATCAATAAAAATCAACAAATATCTATCATTTATATATCTCTATTATATAGATAG
The DNA here is from genome assembly GCF_037038515.1 of Microtus pennsylvanicus. NCBI lineage: Eukaryota > Metazoa > Chordata > Mammalia > Rodentia > Cricetidae > Microtus > Microtus pennsylvanicus. Next base: position 100,006,034 of record NC_134584.1, read on the forward strand.
ATCCATTATATATTTGTAATGAACTGTAAAAAATGGTTTTTGTATAAAGGCAAATTTCTAAACAAGTGTCCCATTAACACTCTAAAAACTTTGTTTGCATGAATGAGCTAATTTCTAAATATATTATTAATAGAAAAGAACCTAAATAAAATAGTAATAAAAGATAAAATATAATTTTACTCTTCTCAGAGAAAATGGGAAAAACAGATAAGGCAAATTAAAAAGAAAGATATGATTGAAAGTTTGTGTTAGAATTAATAAAAAGAAAACACCAATATCCAAAGTTGTATATGCCAGCATAAACTTCTTTATATCTGTGGTACTTAGATTTTATTTGCTTTCCATGCCTGCATTCTTCCTGAGATATTTTCCCTTAGTTCAGTTATATTGGAAAGTAAGATTATATTGCTATTGAGTTCATTTTCCTAGTATATAATACCAAACTGGGTTGCAATATCTGACAGATTTATGACTATTTGCTGAGACATATTTTATAAAATGGCAGAATAGAAGGCTTTTTTTCAATCACTCTCTGAGCAAACCTTCGTGGGGGAAAAAAAAACAGTTTTTAAGGAGGAATATATTACAATTTTTCCAAAGTCTTTTTTGTCTGAAGCAAAGACTATTTCTGAATAATACATTGTAAAATAATGTATTTCAGATGAAACACACAATTCATTGCTTATCCTATAGGGAAAGACGTCTTCCTGTCTCTGCTAAATGCGTGAGTTCATGGGAATATAAAAATAGAATGCACTTGGCAATGAAAGTTACAGGCTGATGGATGACACCCTATTGTCAAACAATTGATAGCTAGTGAGAAATTATAGCGACCTTGAGGTAGAGCACCGATAATTCAGCAGCCCCTGAGATATGTTAAGCAGCCTGGTTTCTCTCATGAGGGTGCCTAGGTCACTTTGATAGGGGGAACTTGAGTCTTTAGTTTCTCTCAGAGACCCTGCTATCATGTCTAGTCAAGCAAGCAAGTTGGAAATTCAAGGCTATTTCTTTGGATGGCTTCATTCCTGCAATGATGGCGAAGAGTAGCCCACATCATCCTGGGACAGTTTTCTCACTGATAGAGAAATAAAATGGAAAATTTATGTTTTTTTATCCTTCTAATAAAATATCATAGTGGTGATGGATAGGGGGATGGCCAGCCAGACTTGAAGCCTAACTCAGAATTTATCACTTTAGCTGCAGAAATCTGAGGACACTTCCATTTCCTCTATATTGAAGATATCATGATTGGCCTCTGAGAGACTGGTTGGAAGCACTAAACAATAATATAGCATGTGTATTGAATGGATAATGAAGAAATTGCACTGATGAATATCAGGAGACTGAAAGCATAGGATTTTGGCCCCTGAAGTCACTGGGACCATTTGAGAAAATACCATCCACAATCATTTGAAGACATAATTTGTTATTATTGGCCTTAAGTTGATTTCTGGTTTGTTTTCATGTAACATGTAAAGTGAGAGTATTTGTATTCTTATGATAGTCAGTTGAGTTTAATAAATGCTGAATTTGTTGATGCATTTATTGTACATCTGGGTCGAATGTTCAGGACTCAAGCAATTTAGAACTCGGAAGGACCAGATATCAGCTTTCGGTTTCAGGGTAATTGCTGAAATCATTCAGAGAGCTGAGAAAACATGAAATGCTCTGTGAAGATGAGAGTTGATGAGGGAAAATAACGGAATCTGGCAACAGGAAGTTCAAATTTCAAGATCAAACCACAGCTAAGAGGAGGAAGCCATTGACAAAATTGGGCTTGGTGGCGCATCCTTTTAATCTCAGCATTGTGGAGATGGGCAGAGAAGGATCAGAAGTTCAAGGCCATCTGGAAGCGCATAAGACCTATGTCTCCAAAGAAACAAGCAATACAGTGAAGTGGTTCCCGGAGAAAGAAGGAGGATAAGGTGAACAGAGAGGGCTGGCCAAGGTGTTCAGTCAAACAGTGAAGCAAACCACTAGCTGGTAATGAAACTGGCACTCCACATGGACAGCATAAGATGAGTACCTCCCTAGTAAAAGCATGCAAGCTGTGCATGTGAGTCAGCTATCTCCGAAATATGCTGTGAAGTTTATGAGTGTTCAAGGGTTGTTGTGATGTGATAACATTTTCAAGTATTTAATCCTTTAGAAGTTACCACTAAGAAGACAACCAGAAAAGGAAGTTCATGCCAAACTTGAAAAGAAAGATGAAAAGAAAAGTTGAATTTGGTGTAGACCTTTGTTAAAGCACTTTTGTATACATGTATGTCTTCCATGATTTATGAAACAGAGTAAAGAGAAATACGCAGTTTCATTTGCTTAATAAGGCATATTTATTAAATATATAAATGCAAAAAGTACTCTGCCTGGCTTGAAAATATAGATACTAATAAAAATTACTTAAAATTATGTATGGGTAAGAGGCACACATTTGTAATCCCAACACTTAGGAGGAGAGAGGGAAGAATTGCAAATTCAAGGACACACTGGCTATATAACAAGACTGCTTTAAATAAATCAATATGGCAGGCTGTGGGGCACCGAATGAGTCTACGGGAAGATGTTAGAAAACCTCAGCTGATAGCAAGCAGCATAATTGTTTGTACATGTACATATAACGTGTTTACATGCACGTGTGTCCTTTTGTATGTGGGGAGAGGACCTACTATGTCTGTGGTAAGAGAAAATGCTTAGGTTTCAGTCCTGGCCCCTCCTCTTCATTTGAAACAACTTCTCTTTGCTGTTCATTGCTGTGAACACCGGGGGTGTTGGCCTGAAAGCATCTGCGGATTCTCCTGCAGCTGCCTCTCTCAGTCTCACTGTAAGAAAGCTAGGACTGAAGGAAGATGTGTTCTACATAAGGTTACCATGTCAAAAGTTTTTCTCATTAGGCCACTTCCAAGTCCCAACATACCAATCTTTACCTCTTTAGAGAGAGAAGCACCATCTACCTGAATGTACTTGCGAACCAGTCAGCTGTCTAAGGCCCATGAGATTTCTGTTTCTCCCTGCTGTCTCCTCATTTAGCAAATGCTGTGTACAACACACGCTTTCAAATCAAGTCAGCAAAAGATCAGCACACACTCTGACTGCTCCACTGCCACCAAGGACGTTGAAGACAAATTTTGTTTGTGTTTGCAGGAAGAAATAAATGCAATTGACATCTCAGAAATACTCCAAAGAATATAGTTTACCATTGTAGTTCTTTTATTTCTAAGTTTTTTCCCATTTCTTTATTGAATAAAGCTATACTTTAAAAATCTCTTCCAAATCAAATATTCTTATGAAAATTGCCATCTTTGTCCTTTCTCCCACAAGAATTGTTATTGGTTAGTCTCTGACTACAGTTTTATTTGAGAATCAGAAAAAAAAATGTTTGGAGGAAACAAGAGCTACAAGGAGGTCAAACACACCAAACACAGGGGCCCGATAATGCACTTCTGTGCTGAATAGCACTTAGGAGGACTCTGGTTTCCAGAAGGTTTGCTCTGTGGAGGACTTGCTAGGTTTCCTTGGAGGGTTATTTCCTGCTTGCACTAGGCTTTAATTTCTTGTCCCAATTTACAGAAAAGGTGAAAGCTGGAGACTAAGAACACATGGAAGGTTTTGTCTTAACAGCCCTTTACTCTCATTAAGATTCTTGGATTTTCCCCAGTCAAGTATCGTTTGTGTTTATACTGAAACAGTCCCTTTGTGCAGATAAACTTAGCAGTTACTTCACTATCACTGTTTTTTTTAAATCAAACTATTTATTTATTAGTGTTTACTAGGATATTTCTTTCTCTGGACTGTATTCTCCAATGTAGTATCCCCTAAAATATCTGTTTCTTACTGGACTTTTCCTTTTATTCTTATTGTTATTTTGCAGTTTACAGTTTCTTCAGAATATTGAAATGCTTCAGGGAGGTTGGTAAACTTCACGTCTGATCTATCTGATCTAACATTTTATCTTCTACAAAGAGAAGGGGACAAGACAATTCCTCTGCATGTAACTGAGATTAAGTTGACAAACATAAATAGCCCAATGTTGAGATAACAGCATATGTCTGATATGGGATACTGTGAGTCATAGTGTAAGTGCTGGCTACCAAACCTGAATCCTATTGCATGTGCAGAATGTGCTCTTAATCACTGAGGCATATCTAGAATAATCTCTTCCCCCTCTCTGACACTCTCTCTCTCTCTCTCTCTCTCTCTCTCTCTCTCTCTCTCTCTCTGTAGTCTCCTTAGTAGCTAGATTGCACTCAGCTGTCAATCCAATTCCTTCAACTTCTAAATGGGTAAAAGACTGATTAGAAGTACCGGGGAGCAGAAGTAAAACTACAGAAGAGAAGAATTTAAAATTTACTGCATTGAAATTAGCTTCAGGCTACATTACATATTGATTACCTTGGCATGAGTGCATGACTGAATTTCTATACTCCACCCTGAAGCACACATACATACATATACATACACACGTGTGTGTGCATATATATATGTATACATATGTGTGTGTGTGTGTATATATATATATATCCAGGCATCCAGGGGCATCCAGTTTCTGTCATTATTGTTTCCTGTACAGGAATAGGAACAAAGATAAGTAACCTAAAATATATCTCAATAGTGAAAGCATTAAACAGTATAATTTATTATAAGTCCAAAAGAAATAATACTGTCTCCTTGCTTGGTCAAACACTTCACAGAAGAGAGAATGCGTAGTGTAAAGATACATGCAAGGTCCCCCTTCCCGAGAAAGTAGCATGCAGGAAGCCTCCAGGGTGTGAGGAAACAAAACGATTAAGTTAGACAACTCAGCACTGAGGAGAACACCGGCTTTCATGGCAAGTCTGTACTGTCTCACCCAAAGCAAAGATGTTCTGCTGCAGACCCAGCTCAGAAAGGAATGTGACAGAGAAAACAGGTTTCCTCCTTATAATGTGTCAGGGAGCTTGGAGTAGATTAAATCCTTGTAGGAAGGCAATACAGAGGCTCAGCAGCTATTTTGACAGAGCTGAAATAGAGCCAGGAGCCCATTACTTTAATACTAAGGGAAACCAGACTGATCGGCATCAAAGCCATTCAGGAAAGGTGGGGAGATTGATGGCATGGTCCCAGGTGACATCTTAGAGCAATGACAGTCTTTCAATACTGGGCTGACTTCCAATTCACACCCACATTATCTTCACATGCTACAAATCCTGCAGGCTCTTACCTTTATTCTATACACTGGCAGGGAGTAGGTTTACAGTAGAAATTCAGGTTGAATAGGCTTATTAATTTATATTGCAAGCAATAATGCAATATCAGCTTTTCCTTTATATTACAATTCCAGGGATGGGATGTTATATATTTAATAAAATATAATATGCCTGAAAAATTATATACAGTCACCCAATTTCTGTGATTCCCTCCCATTTTTTTCCAACAATCTTGGGAAGAATGAGATAGAGAAGGATCCAGAAAACTTGATTTAAATGTATAAAAATGAAAGCAAGGAGGAAGAAATGGGTAGCTGAGTAATGGTAAAGATGGATGCTTTCCAGGACCATATATGGGGGATGAGTTTGGACTCTAAAGCTTTGTTCTGAATCTCAACATTCAGCCACATCAATGTGAGGCTGTCATTAAAATAGTGTAAGTCCAGGCTAAAATAGGAATTGCTCTATACATATCAGTCTATTCCAATTATTTAAACATTTGCTGAAAGAATGGATTTTCCCCAATATATTCATGACAAATGTCACTGATATTGAGTTATCTAGTGATTTAGATGAGTTTCGTGATTAACAATCTGTGTAGTTTTTTTTTGCAAGACATAAACATCTTCAATAGTTTCTTGTGTTCTTTTTTTTTCCTGAGATACTCCCTTTCTCCATGTATAAATTTGCTTTGAGCTTGCCCCAGTTATGCTGAAAGTTATGTAGTTCTCAGAGGAATCCATACTTCTCTAGTCATAGGCTTCTCTATCTGTTTTCACATACAGTTAACTATTTTTTTTTTGGTCTAAAATTCTCAGTAATCAAGCTCCTTTTTTCTTTCCTCTTAAATTTTCTTTCCTTTCTTCTTCCCTCCCTTTCTGCCTCCATCCTCCCTTTCTTCTTTAGTCCCATCCTTCCTTCTTCTCTTCTCCCCCATCTCCCTTTCTTTCTGTGGAACTCATCACTGACCAAACCCATTGTCTAATGTTTGCTAAGTAAGCATATGCACAGTCTATCACTGCGCTCTAGCCTCAGCCCTGTCAGCACCATTTTTAAACTCTTTCAGACACCAAATCTGAAGTCCTATCCTTTTGGGAGAAGATTGGTGATATATGCACTTCATGTTTTCTTTTACTCATCGATTGTCTTGTTTATTGAATCATTAAACCATTCATCAACAAACATTTGCCACATACCCAAGTGAGGAATATTTATTAAGCATTATAAAATATTGTTTTGACCTCTAGTATTGTAAACTTTTTTTTCATAGCAAATTCATCTATTTGTCTGTCTGCATTGTGCATGCCTACTTACACTATTCGGCAGGAAACCCTATTCATTTGGATATCCTTGAGAACAAGGGTATATAATTCACAGTGGGACATAATTCATCTTGGGACATAATTCATTTTGGGACAAATAGAGCTATATTTCCAGATAATATAAGTAAGGTCATAAGTATGTTCAGAAATAAGTGCACAGCTCAAAGAAAACAGATTCTGTCAGATTTCTGGGGTGGTCCTATCAAAGTGGCACACACTCGAGGCTGGGAGCATGGCTAATTAAAACAATTCTGAAGGCAAACACCTGAAATGATGATCACAGAGTCAGGCATGCTTTTACCGAGGGATCTAGTAAAGATTCTTTTTCATGCGGTTCTTTTATTTTCTGCTGTTTTCTGGCATTCTTTTGTCTTTCTTGACTTTCAGTTAACTTTAATCTTTACCTCTAACTTCATTGGTGTTCTTCTACTATGTACAATTCCCCAGGTTTCTACATGCTTAACGATATAGTCTCAAGGGATCAAGGACCCACCCACTCAGGTACAGCTATAAGTTTTTCAATTGTGTCTTGAAAAACATATAAGGCCATGTTCTGGGCTTCTGTGAAACAAATGAACTTGGTGCACACAATTCAACCCATTATATGTCATTGTAAAAAGATGTATAATTTCATTAACAGTTTGGAAAGAGATATTTCTGTGTTCTTCATGGTGTGCTGAAATCACTTTGGAAAAAATAACAAGACAAATAATATCACTTAAATTTTGTTCTTTACCCTGTAGTCCAAGTTATTTAAATGTGGGCATGGAAATTAATCTTAAAGAAATGATCTAGAATGAAAGACAAGGAATTAAGTTTGAGACTCAACAATATATACACAATCTCTAAGGTAGCAGCCATGATTCACAACTAAATTGTTTACTTTTCATAGACCTGAGTGGAGAAAGAGAAAAGGAAATAGGTGGGGGTTTGCCATATTTCTAACTTTTACATGCAGAGATTTAGCCATGTATAGATCATGAACAAGTTGTTGCTTAGAAACCTATGGTAAAAGCCAATGAAGCTCTTTATATGGTGAGTGGAAAGGAAGATAGAGTTGCTTCACTATTCTGTTGATAAAACACAGACATGAACGGCAATTCTCCCCAAGCTTTGTAATGTTCTAAGGCAGGCACTGCAGCATGTGAGTAACTAAGATAATAGGGGGGTTTGATTCAATACACTTAATTCAAGCATGTTCAAGATAGCTTTAGAAATCAATAAACATTAGCCACTTCTAAGAGATTCTAAAGTTTTTCAATAGCATTCTCAATCAAAGGAGATCATGACAAGGTATATGCAGGTGCACCCTGAAGCCATGCTCAGGTCTGAATCATACTACCTGCTACTAGAAGAATTAAAGATCTATATTTAATCTGTACTGAAACGATGTTTCTTATTCTTAAGATTTCACTACTACAAAAATACAGCCATCATTTCTATTTGCTTTCTCAGATCAACCTGACAGTAAATAATTTTGCCTCATGTCATTATGGTCTGATATGCACTCAAGCCTTAACTTTTGATTTTAGGTAAGGAAATAAAAAAGATTCTTATACTCAGTACTAAATGTCGAATAGTGAATCTAATAGATTTTAACAGTGTAGGCTGAAGCAACAGCAATTGACAAAAAAATATTTTTTTTATAAGCTTGACCCTCATGAAGTTAGATAGAATGTGTAGTTTGCCTCTTTTAGATGTTAACAATTAATCTTTAATACATGAAATCAAATTCCTAAGTTGTCGAATAAGGAGATGGCTCTGTGGTTAAGAGCTTTCCCTGCTCTCCTTAAGGACCAAAATTTGGTTCCCACCTTCCAGGTCAGGCCACTCACAAGTGCCTGTGACTGAAGTCCCAGGGAATCCAATGGCCTCTCCTGACCTTTGGGAACACATGAACATGAGTATCACACACACTCCCATGGACACACATGTACACATGATTATTTTTTTTTATTGAGAAAAGGAAAAAAGGTTTCAGCCTCCTCCCAGACTCCCATTTTCCTCCCCCTCCTCCCACCGTTCTCCCCCTCCCTCTCCAGTCCAAAGAGCAGTCAGGGTTCCCCGCCCTGTGGAAAGTCCAAGGTCCTACTCCCTCCATCCATGTCTAGGAAGGTGTACATCCAAACTGGCTAGGCTCCCACAGAGCAAGGAAGTCAGGACCACGAGGGGTGCACCCACCCACTGAGACAATGGGGCTGATCTATTGGGAGCTCACCAAGGCCAGCTGGACTGTGACTGAAAAAACACATGATTATTTTTAAACATTGCTACAATACTTAAAAACCCAAGGAAGTCTCAGAACGCTTGAGTAATTGTTTAATTGTGTCTCCCCTAACAGGGATTTCGTCACTGTTCTGCTTTCCTGTTTCAGCAATCACAAGATGCACTTTAAAAATATATGCATAGATTATTTGCAAGAAAACTTTCCTCCTACCAGCTGGCCTGAAAATACATATATAAAAAAACACAGATACAAAAGTACACTTTTCAGTTCATAAAAACACCACTCTAATGAGACAGATGAAAATATGAATTGCTTCTAATGAGCTCCGAATTACACACACTTCCCTTGGTTTAATTTTCTAAGTGTTCATAGATATTTTTTGTTGTGCTTATTATAAAACAAGAAGTGGCCACTAGGCTGTGATAAACCAATTTGTGAGATTAAAGTGCTGAACTTGAACGGTTTCATTAAATTCTAAGTCATGAGCTGAAATCAGAATTTTAAAAGCCTCCGTTTCTTATTTACACACAAGCCACAGCGTTTATGCAGGCAGAAAGTGGTGCCAATTAATGTTAAGTCTGTTGATGAGGCCTAGAAGGACCCCTTCGCAATGCTGTTTTTTACCATATGACCTCTTCATTTTTGCACACATGCCTCCGTAACAAAATGCAAAGCTTTACTTTTAATAACATTCAGTCTCAGCACCTCATAATACTCCCAGCTCATTTTGGCTAGAATTCAATGTCATGTGTGAAAGTAAGGACTTACCTACCTTATTTAATATGTTATACCTGGGGAATTGTGTAATCCACTTTATCACAAGACTAAAGAATTGATCATGGCAATATGCTCTGCTTCCAATATAAAGATGAGCAGAATTACAGTAACTATTATTTGTATGCAAACAACAGCATCTAGTTAATTAGTGGTGCTACTTAGAAATTATGGGTTTCTCAAAAAAAACTGCAGGGTGTAATAAAATAGAATGGAGGATCATTAGCTTTCAGTAATGAAGCTCAAGAAAAATAAGCACAGCCTTGCCTTTCTATAACCCGCCAGAGCAAAATTAAAATACACAACATGAATCTAAGCATATAGCCCTTAATTCAAATTGAACACAATGTAAATTTTAATATATCTTTACAAACATGAATACATTTAAACTTCTATCAAACACATCATCAAATTATCTTCAGCTTCTCATTTTCCCAGTTTCTGTTCTGATAGCAACCACAGTCACCAGCATGCTAAAGGAAATTTGGCTTCTATGTGTTATACTGCCTAAACACTTCACTGATTCATCAAGGTTTATTAATCACAGTTCATCCTTATCACTTGTGCATATGTAGTTTCACACTATGGTATTACTTGACTTGTGTTATGTATACATACATCTAGGTAGATATGAATACATATCTATAACTAATAGCTTTCAGGGATATTATTCCCATAGGGAAAAGGGAACATTGGTTCTGGGCTTTATCAGTTTGAAGTTTGTTCTCTTACTATAGTCTCCTTAGCATAACAGTAGAAAACAAAGGTGTTACAGTTCAGTATTTAATAACCCACTGCCAATATTTACAGGACTTTTGCTGCTTCCATTGTTCTTTAATCCCAGTGCTAAAATATATTAAGTGTGCAACCCTGGAGCTTATTATTTAATTTCTATGTAGCTCATTTTTCTTACTACTGGAACAGAACACCTACAGCCCAGAGTCAAATTGGGAATAAAATTAAATGGAGGATGAAGATGCAATGATAGGTGCCCAATGAGTAGCAGCAGCCACTAGATGAATAGTCACTACATAGTAGGTGCCTTTCTTAGCACTGATAGCCTCTGCAAACCACCTGCTTCAACTTTACATTGTTTGCAAGGAAGGAAACGACCCAGTATTTGTTCTGCAGTTTCAAGTATGGTCAAACTGCACCAAGGGTGGCCCAAATCTCCATTCCCCGTTAAAAGCCAACAGAAAATGTAAGACAAAAATTACCCTTTACAGAAACCCAAATAACCCCAAGAAAGAACCATGTGATATTACTTTTGTATTCTTTGATATTTTAAAGGCTTTCAGTGATAGTTGGATCCCCAAGTAGCCTTTAAATACACACCAGCGTCAATCATATGCTTCTGTAAAATGGTGGGGGGACACAAAGGGTTCGGAATGCAAAATGTACTGTCCTGGCAGGGGGCTACAGCATTATGCCCAGTGCAGAAGTGTCTTTTGGGCCCTCCCTCTGGCTTCTGTCAATAGCTCAAGGCAAGGCTGTTCCCATAATTTCAGCTCTTGAGAAATTACTCTCACACTCGGAGAACCACTAATAAGCAGGATAAAACACCCAGAAAATGTATTTCCTGAATCAATTGTGCAACATAATGTTGAAATTACACAACAGCAAACACTTCAAAGGCAAGTTGAGGACAGCAATGAGTGTCTTCTATGTGTATATACACATATATTACTATAAAAACCATATATTTAGAAATGCATATCTTCTAAATGTGCCTTTATAAGTGAGTATGTGTGTATTATGTACATGCTATATGACTGTATTTATATTTGATGACTAACCTGGAAAATAACAGAAAAAGTTAAATAAAGACTGGATGTAGAAAATAACTAGAAGACAACTATATTACAAAAATAGCACTTTTCTATGGAAAACGTACTGTTCCAGAATGTATATATAGGCACCTTGGGCAGAAAATGAGGAGCCTTGGTCTTATTCATATACAAGCAAGGGCTGAGATGAGAGACAGAGAGGAGCTTAGATTAATAAAGTTTCTCAATTTGCTATTAAAAGCAAACTCTATTCTCTTCTCCAGAAGACAAATTTGTGTTCTACTTTCTTGGATCAGTTCTCATGATATCTCATTTGAATTATTCAATGAATAGTACCTCTTCAGCTCACTACCACTTGGGTCGGCCTTTCAATGTTGTTGCAAATGAAAACTATGTACAGAATGATTCATGTCTGAAGCCAGAACAACTTACCCTGGTGCTTCACTGTGATTAGCCTGGCTTCTGATGCCAGGGTATCAGCAAATTGCCTCAGATGCCAAGATAAAAGTCCAGCCCGGAGGACATGATGATCTTGTGATTGTTGGGCAGTGAGACATAAAGGGCAAACCAGTTTGATTATGTTTGATTTGTGTTGGTTTAGAAACTGAGAAAGGTCCCTCAGACCCGAGAGTGCCGGGAAATGAGGAGGAAAAATGCCTGTCCGACATCTCTCTTTGTAACTGCTGTGCTGTTTGGAAACCTAATTCCAGCAGACTTTCTTTACAGCAAGGCTCTCTTAAATGTTGTCAACTGCCTTGCTCATTTACTAACAATGGCAATAAAATAGAATGCAAGGAACAATGTGTTTGTTGTATGGATAAATGGGTTATTATTGGCTTTCATTTAAAGCACACATCATGAGTTCCTCAGTTTTGCTAGGTATACTGCTTAACAATAGACACGGATGAAAAATAATCTTAGGCGTATGTGTGTGTGTGTGTGCCTGTGGACACGCACACGCACACACCTGCGCGTGTATGAGTGAGTACATACGTGTGTGTGCGTGCAAGGTACTGAAACTGAATATTTCACAATTACTACTCATTTTATCTGATACTAAGTTATGTAATATAATCACAAAGAGTTGTGTATAGTAAGGTATATGTTTCAAGTTTACCAATGATTTAAATCATGTATAGTATTTTGTAAAACTCCAATGTAGCACCGTGAACCTCTTCTGATGGCAACTATAACTTTAGAGATACATCGTAAATTTGTTCAAAGTCACAGAATGAGCACCAGCAAAGGGTGAGCCCCATGTGAACTATGGACCTGGAGAGATAATGATGTGTCAATGTAGTTCCATCAGTTCAACAAATGGACCACTTTGGTGGTGGATGCTGCTAACAGCATAGGCTGTGCATTTGAAGAACAAAGTGTTGCACATCTCTGTAGCTTTCCCTTAGGTTTGCAGTGAAACTGTAACTGCTCCAAGCTCTTATGAATGCTACAGTAGGCAACTTTCTCATTCTGCTCCAGGTATTGACTTGAAAATAAATCACTTTAAAACATGTTCTGTATGATGTTAATCTCAACAATTATGTCTTGTTTGACTTATCAGAAATATTTCCTTTTGTTTTTTATTCTTCATGATGTCCAAATGTTGACTCTATCTTTTTAGGACTATAGCACAGAGTATCTTTAGGATTAAAATTGCTAGGTGATATGGACATCACCATCTTCAAATTCTCCAGATTGTCCGACTACTTTCAAAACTGGTTATAAAATTTTACACTCCTACCTGCAGCCAAAAAAATTATGCTGCTCTGCTACTTTTATAAGTACAGACATTTTAAGATTACTAAGTTCTGAAAATGCAGGGTATAAAACAATGTCCCTGAATGGTGTGGATTTGAATACAAGGGAAGAATCTTTTGTTTAATAGCCTTAGTATTTTTCTGTATTTGGAGTCTGTCATTATATTTATCCATTTTTCTAATGGGTTTCCCAATTAGTGTTATAAAGTATTTTGAATTTAAAAAGTGATTAAAATTATAAAATGGGATTTATATTTGAATGTTTCATAAAATCCTAGATATTTACCTTTTTAAGATATTTATGATGGCATAATGTTTTCCTTTATTTGTAATTTTATAAAATTTCTACCTTATCAATTATTGGTATTTTGAAACATTGCTTTTATCTTCAACTTTCACTTTGTATTTCAAGTCCTTTCTTATTGGGTATCATAGCATTTCCCATGTTTTTACAAAAACTTACCAAGGCATTACGATAGGAGGGCAGTTTAATCAGAAATATTTTTTCTATAAAGTATAATTATTTCACAATTGTATTCACCCATACAAAGCATTCTAGTTCTTTCCCCTCTTGCATCTCCCTTTCCTTCCATCGTGACTTTTCCCACATCCCTGTCCTTCTTTTTTGAGGTTATTTTGTTATGTAGTATGTGACTGAGATGCAGATTTGTTTTGCTTCATACCATAAGGGCTTGTTTGGGCATAGATGTCTTTCAGATGGTCAGTTCTGGTATACCAATGTCTTTCTCTAACCCTCCATCCTCCCTTTTTTCTCTTTATTTCCAGTGGAAACAGTTAAGTGTTTATGTTCTTCTAATCTTGGAGAGTAAAAGTCCAAAATCAAGTTCCAAAAGGGTGGTTCTTTTAAGACAACCTTGTTCTATATTATGTAGACAGTAACTTGAATCCTTTATCTTGCTGTCATCTTTTTTTTAAATGAATTTGTGCTTTGACATCTACTCTTTAGGAAGCATCAGCATCTCATTAGATATTGGTATAACCAGGCAAGACTTGTGCCCATTTGGACCACAAGGTAGATAAGAATACAGCCAAAACCAAAATTGTTCATTTACTTAAAACACAATGATGAGAGCTTTGTTACCAATTTTCTTGAATATTAACTTAGTAGAATACAATATTGTGCCATGATATGCAAATATTGGATACTCTTATTATGGACTACCACAAACCTGGCTTACTATGTAAATATATGTGTTCATTTATAACAAAGTTATTGAAAACATAAAAGGTGTGGTGGTGCATGGCTGTCATTGCAGAAGAATCTACAGGACTTCCAGATTAGTCTTTTCTGTACAGTGAGCATAGAACAAGGCAGGGTTACATAAGACACTCTCTCAACCCTGCCGTTTACTCCAAATGGACAGATGAAGGCCAATAGTTGCAGTAATTTTAAGCTTTAACTCAATTTTCATGTTGTTCCTATTGCTATAAAACAATATTAACTTTATTGCTTTTTCTTAATATGAAACAGGCTTCAGCTTCCTTCTCAATATACTTCATGATTATTCCACCTTTATCACTGTGTACTTCTCCATGATTTTACATGTCTTCTACTAAATGTATTCTTACATCATTGTTGTTGCATTCCCCCAAGAAGTTCTGATTTTCTGATTGTCATATCGATTCTTTATATACATATGTAAGATTTATTGGGCTTCAAAATTTGTACTTATTAAGTTGCTGAATATTCTTAAATGAGAACTTATGTGTGGATTATGAATTTTCCTTGTGGAAAACCCTCCAATCGCTTAGAAAATTTTGCTTCTATATTTCCACATCCATTTCTCTTTGCTTCATATCCCTCCAGAAGTCTGATTTTTCCCTAACTTCCTTTATTATTCTTCACTCGTGTCAACATATAAACACAAAATAATTTTAAAATCTTTATGAAAAAGAGTGTTTAATAGGTCCCTGGCATAAAGCTTTTTAAATTTGTACTACTTAGTTTGAGGTTTTCCATGCCAAGAAGTAACCCTTCGTCAGAAAATGTTTTTAAGTAAGCGAAAGTTTATTGCAGTGTTTGTGTTCATGCAGGGAAGTTGATTTTCACATACTTAGACCCCTTGCATACCTTTACAATTATTTTCTTCCTGTTCGAGTTTGGGATTTTGCTACAAATTGTCACTAAACAGTTACAAACTGTCCCTCAGGCTTTTCTACACTGTACATTTTATACATACGCAGATTCATAAAGAGCTAGGGTAAATAAAGAATTTGGGAAAATGTTATCCAATTGTTTTGAACTCAATAAACAATCTTTATGTAATGCTGTTGACCTATGAAGCATAAAAATGTTTCAGAAAGGATAAGAGTCAAATTTCTAAGTTCTGATATGTCCTGAATTTAACATTGAATGGATGATTGATTTTATAGTTTCCATGAAAAGTGTATGACATACATATTCTTCTAAGGAAAATTGCATTTTAAGTAAGAAATGATTACTATAATCTAATAGTTTATCTAAAACACTTAATAATTTCTCTCAGTCAAAAACCATTTCTACTAATAATTGAACTAATAATTTTCATATTATAGAACAAAAGGACTAAGAAGAGGAATTTTTGGCAAGCAAACGAAGATTATCTTTTAACTATTTACTTTCATAAAACTCCATTCATTTGAAAATATTACACAGAATTATGTCCTCATCCAAATGCATGTAAGGCAAAATCGTGATTCCAGGCAGCTACAAACTTAATAAAAATTTTGTAAAATTTCAAATTAACAAAAGACTCAGTTTTAGAACAAATCAACAAAAAGGCATACTGATTAGATCAACAAAAATAGTCTATTTCTTGAATGATTTATTTTGGAGCTTTTAGGGATGTATGTGTTGTGTTTTTTCCTTTTTTTGGGGGGCATCATATAGATTTAGTTGCTACTGACAAAACTTGTGATAATACTACTCTAGGACATTTCCAAAAAGATTAAAAATTCTTACAGCAACATAAATCGTTTAGTTAAACTTGAAAATCTAAGTTTTTAACAGTGGTTTGGAATGTTTGGAGATCCTGTCTCTAAAACTAATATACCTTAATTTTAGCGACTAAATGTGAATACTAAAACTTAACCAGTAAGAAAACGAACAAAAATTATTTTCAGACTGGGGAAATGTCTCAGTGATTAAAGCACTCTCCATCATAGTATAAGGACTTAAGTTTAAATCCTCAGGAAGCAGATCTAGCTGGCCAATGGAAGCACACATCCCGGAGGTCCTAAGCTGAGATGGGGAGTAGGGATAGGAGATCCCAGAGGCTGGTGCATTACTCCACCAGGCTTATGCCACAGGAAACAACAGAGAGCCTGTCTCAAACAGGGTGGGTAGGTGAGGACCAATTCAAAATGTTTCCCTCTGACCTCCACAACAATGCATGGTACACGGTGACCACACTCACAATGCATACACACACACACACT
This sequence comes from Microtus pennsylvanicus, assembly GCF_037038515.1. Taxonomy (NCBI): domain Eukaryota; kingdom Metazoa; phylum Chordata; class Mammalia; order Rodentia; family Cricetidae; genus Microtus; species Microtus pennsylvanicus. The sequence goes on from NC_134584.1 coordinate 100,022,522, forward strand.
ACACATAGAAACACAGTATGTGCGTGCTCACATCCATACAAACATTATCTAATTCTAGTGGTATTAAATACGATTTTAAAAATTGTGATGAGAGAATATTAAGTGACAATTGTTTAACACATTCAGGTTAATGGAGCGTCTTCCTTATTTTCCTCCTTTTCCCTTTCCTTTCATTCTTCCTTTCTTCTTATCCTTTATTTCTTCTAAATTAGTTTACAGAATAACAGGTTCCCTTGATGCATTTTCACACATGCAGGCTTTAGGTTAATGTCCCATGTACACTCCTTTCTCCCATCCTTTTGCCTTCTTTCTGTCTCTGTTGTAACCTATAGCCTTCCATCCCTACTGTTACTCTAGTGTTTTCCTACCTGGTGTTTCTTCCAGCCTGCTCCTCCACTTGACGCCTGCTTTTTTTTTTTTTTTGTCTTTTTTTGAACCTTTTCTCTTTTACTGGTCTATAACTCCTCTACTCAGACCACTCTTGTGTAAATATGCATATTTAACAATTAGAAACCAGAGGTTCCGTTGCGCTCTATCCTCTCCTAAGCTACACGTCTCTGCCTCCTCAAACCGCCATCTTGCAATCAGTCATGGATCAGGTAACACAGTTTGTTAGCCAAGTTGGCAGTTCGGAAAGGACTCATTTCAGCTGGTTAAAAGTTGCTCCAAGCCCGACAGAAAAAAAGCTCCAGAGGATTGCCATGGCCACAGCCATAAGATTTGCTATCATGGGATTCATTGGCTTCTTTGTGAAACTGAACCATAACCCTATTAATAACATTATTGTGGGTGGCTGAGGGCTTTCTCTTCTCGGGAACTAGGAGCAAATGAGGGTATGAGAAGATTATGAAGTAAAATGTTGCCTGCATACTATGTGTTTTTTTTCCTTTCCCCCTCCCAAGAGGTTTTGTATTTCTAAGCTAAAATAATTTCAAAATAAACATTTTCCAGTGGAAAAATCAATGAGAAACTAAGATCTACATATGAGAAAGAACATACGGTATTTACCTTTCTGAGCCTTAGGTTGTCTTACTTGTTTGATTTATTTTTCCTGAAAATTTCATTTTTCTTTATTTTTTCCTTCTTTATTTATTCTTTGTCTTTCTCATCATGCTTCTCCATCCCATTCATTTCCCTGTCCCTCCATTTCCAACTTCTGCCCTTTCAACTCCCCCCAAAAATAAAATAAAGTAAGATTTAAGAAAAAAAAAAGAAAAAGAGAAGAAAAAGAATCAGTCTCATCACGGAGGTTGTAGTGTCACAGCGAGTCATGCAGTAAATCATTTTTCCCATATATCTTTACTTGCAAATGTTCACTGCAAAGAGTCATTGGTCTGATTTGAGGTCTCTGGTGTCTGCTATACTATGGATGCTTCCCTTACTGGAACTCCTCTAGGTTATTCCGCCTTTGCCCTGTGTTGTGAATATCCTGCAGCTTTGGGTCTGCAGGGCCTGTCCTTTCATGTGCTCCAGCAGATCACAGATGGGGTGGATATTGGAGTGGGTCAATTCATATCCCTGGTTCTGGGCCTGGGTAGTTGCAGAACTGGTCAACCCACCAGCTCTCCTCACCACTGGGGTGAGCTTTTCTGCATTGTCCTGGCAAGTTCACTCCTTGCAGTGATGAGCAAGGGGCAGGGCAAGTTCTCTTGCTTTTATGTCCTCGAGGTCAGATCACCCACACCTACACCTTCAGGGTCAACTCTACCATGTTGTTCGGGATGGGCATAGGGTCCCCTCTCCTGAGAACTGCAGCTGACGAGACGCAGGGATAGCGCTTCTTCTCTTATAACCTCAGAGCCTACTGGGAAGAGGGTGCTGCCTCTTTCACACACCCATGACAGGAATAATAGGAACAACTCTTCCATGCTCATAATTTTGGAGCTGGCTCACAAACACCTTTGCCAACACGATTGACTCTATTGCGCTGCTCAGGAGAGGTGCAGACCCTGCTCTCCCGAGTGCTGCAGCTGCTGGTAGGGAAGGACAGCTCTCCTGCTCTTAGGACCTCAGGACCAGTTCTCTCACTTGTCCCAAGCATTGTTGGGCAGGTGGGAGCATTTTTCTTTACATTGAATAAAATTCCACTGTGTATGTGTAATATATTTTCATGACTACTTCAATTTTCTTTTTATCATGAAAAGACTAGCAATAAGTGTGAATACATATGTGACTTGATATTATCCTGAGAGGAAGCTGAGGCCTTTTGTAGTTGTGTTTTTAGTTTTTCTGTGAAGACTCAGTATTGATATCCAATGTCTGCACCAGTATGAATTTCCTCTATTTCCCCCAGCCACGAGTAAGAGTTTGTCCTTCTCTACATCCTATCCAGGATTTTTTGCCATTTGTTTTTTGGTGGTGCCCATTCTGGCTGGAGTGAAGTGAAATCTTGCAGTACTTTTAATTTGCATTTTCCTGATGGGTGATTGATCTGAGAAAAAGCAGGGACACTTTAAGATAAAGGTATAAACAAAAACTGCAAATAAACACCCTATAGCACACAAAATTGTCCCAAGAGATGAAAATAGGACTACATCAAGTTAATTAAAACAGTTTACATAACAAAAGAAAGTGTTAGTGGATCTAAGAGACATCCAATAAAATGAGAAAATAGTTTGATGACTATTCCTTAACGAAGGGTTTAATATTAAAGATATATAACAAACTAAAGAAATAAATTAAATACCAAACACTTCCCGCAATTCTTACAATCAATTTTGTAATTTTCTACAAGCCATAAGCTTCTCTGAACATCTAAAGTTGCTCATATGTATTAATTTCTTTATTTTATGTATAAATAAACATACCATAAAATCTCAATAAATTTGTCACAGAGATCAGGAAAGTGTTTTTATTAGAAGTGCATTGCATCTTATTGACTTCCAATGTATGTATTTGATCTACTATAAATGGGAACATTTTGTCAATGAACATCTTTCTATTCACAGCTTTTTCAATTAGGAAAGAAGACATTTTTCCAAATTAAAGAGTTGTAGCAATAATGAAATAGAGAGGGGCAGAGATTTTGCAAGTGTTTTAGGGAGAGCAATTGGTGACCATAAAGAAGAACAAAGGGTTTCGGGATTTCTCTGATCCCTGGACATGAGAAATATTAAATCTTCCCATCCATTTCCTTCACTTGTAGAACAATGTCTAAAAATTAAGCTGAACTTTTCACAATTCAAAAGAATATATTGTCAGATAATTTAAATAGAAAAGTTTTAATGGAAGTTCTTAGAAAAAGTACAGACTGAATTATTTTTAAAACTTGAGATGTGAATGCAGCGAAGCTTACTAATGGAAATGAGGTCTACATCATAAAGGTGGTAAGGAGGTAATTTTCAGGAGATGGCAAGGCAGCAAGCAGAAACAAACATCACCAACCTTCTGGGAGCATCTCCCTCAGAAGCTGATGTATTCTGGATGATGAGCCTAACATCAGTAGCTTGCAAGCTGGAGACTTCCTGCAGTTTCACTCTTACAAGGTCAGGCCATAACACCAGCAGAAATCTCATATATTTTCAAGTACTCTGCAGATTCTCAATGGACTATTTGCTAGGAGGAAATCATAGAGAGGTTATACATTTTGGAAGAAGGCTGGTAGGTAGAAGCTAAAAGAAGCACAGTAGAGGGAACACAAGAGTTAGACAATCCAGAGTTTCATCCCTTATTATGCTAAGATCTGTATTACAAAGGCATTGAAGTATGTCAGTACAGAATGTTTTATGAAAAACTGCCAGTACCATACTTACTCCTTCAGCAATGGCATCCTTCAGATTGTGTGAAGGATTTTTCTGGAGATACCCAGGAATGTTGTGTATCTAAGAACATGTGGATATGTCTCAAAAAGGATAAAGAAAGATGGCATAGAATAACCCAACTTCTTGATTCTACATCTGTGTAACACTTGAAGACACAGGGCTGGTTGGTTCCTCTGGGATACAGCAGACAGCTGTAGCCACCACCTATTTCTAAAAATGTAGGCATGGTCTCTTGTCTTTCTCTGTCTCATGGTTCTGGAGTTTTAGCATGTTTCTGGAGCACCTGCTGTGGGAAATTCTACAGTAGGAATTCTTTCCTGTGATGTGCTTCATGTTAAAGACAACCTAAGATATTTATTTTTATTATTTAACATGCTTACTTAATACGGACTTCCTAAATTTAGCTCTGTGATATCTTTCCTTGATTGTAAACTTGACTACATCTGGAAAGAACTACAATCCAGAAATGGAACTGAATCAATTATCTGGTACAGAATCGAATGGAACCTTGATGAGAAAAAAAGTTAATTGTAAACAACTGCAGTATTAGGAAGGTTACCACATATTAATGAGTTTTATATCCAGGGACCTCAACACATTCCTAGAACAGGAAAGGAAAAGCCACCCATGGAAGATGGTAGAAGAATGGTCTTAAGTAAAACCTACCCAATATTCTTCAAGGCAAAACCTATTCTCCATAACTATTGAAATTTAAGAGGACTTTCTAAATCCCTGATTTCTATATGGGTAGAAGAAGGTTGTTTCTGTATCTATGTCTGTTCTCACTCACCTGTTCCACCTAAGGAAAGATGATGCTACGAAAGTAGCATAACTAGTGTAGAGGCATAAAACTATTAACAGGCAGGCATGATTTTAAGCTCAGGTGAATCACCTTCTTTACAACTGGGACACAAAGCCTGCAGAATAAAGTGACTGTTCCCAAAAAGCTGCCAGGAATTCTCTTTCTTTTCTGTTCTTTTTTTTTAATTTTGAAACAGGGTCAGGAATTTTTTCTTTCAAAAGGTACTTTATGTCTTGTCTCCTAACTTGGAGAGAAACATTCATCAACAGAAACAAAACAAACATTTCCAAAACCTTCTTTGGCATCTACAGCTAAATTATATCATGAAGCACTTCAGTTCTGGGTATTCCCAGAGTACATTTTAAAGGACATCATTTAATTAAAGCATTAAGACCCAAAGGTATGCTATCACTAAGAAGTAAACTTCTGTTTCAAATATTTAGATGCTATAGAACTATGTGAATGGAGAGAACTGTCACTCTAAAATGAGGATGAAGAAAGGTATTCATCAGACAAATAAGTTAATGTAACTATATTAATAAAGAGGGGAGACATAATGATCAAATGGTCTATGCCCAGAAGTAGAAAATAATCTTAAATATTTCTTATCAAAAAATAGACATTAAAAGTTACACTTAGAGGCAGAGACAAGAGGATGGCAAGTTCAAGGATGCTTTGTGCTAATAGCAAGACACTCTGTAAATAAACATGAACTGGGAAGCTGTTTCAATGTTAAGACAATTCAGTTTGTCTCATCCCTATGTTCTTAGTCTCTTTGGTCCTGAAGAGTAGTTTGTAGGCTACTGAAAGAGAAGCATGGGCATCAACCCAGACACAAATCATTTGACCTACAATGTGTCCTGCCTGGAAAATATGCTAGGGCAAAGTTAGCAGAGAAACTGTGGGAGTAGCCAACTAACATCCAATTTAACTTAAGGCCCACTCCATGAGAAGGAACCAACACCTGGCACTGCTTGGGTAACCAACAATCAAAGACGAGATAGCCCAGAGACCTAGGAAAAATGTAATACTATTGGGTCCAAAAAATCGATAAAATGGTTCCTAATGATATTCTGTGCTACTCATAGATCAGTAAGTATCAATAAAAGGACTCCTAATGGTATACCGCTATACTAATAGATCAGTGTCTTATCAAATCATCAACATAAGCTTTCACAGGCTCCAGATGGTAGTAGATACAGAGACCCACAGAGAGAGAGAGTTTAAATTGCAGGTCCCCATTAAATCATTCACCTCAGAACTCAGGGAATCCCAGGAGAGAGGAGGCAGGAAGATTTTCATAGCCAGATGGGAGAGAGAACAGGAGCAGAATACAGCCCTCTGAATCAATGAAGCAAGATGCTTATGAGCTCTCAGAGACCTAGGCAGCAAGCATAGGGTCTAAATACGTCAGCACCAGGTCCTCTGCATATATATTACAACCTTTAGCTTAGTACTTTTATGGGACTCCTGACTGAGAACAAGCTGTTTTCTGACTCTTGTATCTTGTCTTGGGACTCATAACCCCTTTTTGGGTTGAGGTGTCCAACTAATTTTGCTTCATCTTATTACATTTTATTCTTTTATGTTTATTTGATATCTTTTAGAAGCCCATTCTTTTGGTTGAGAGATAGAAAGAGAGTGAATCCAGAGAGGAGAGAAGGTGGGGAAGAACCTGGAGGAATTTAGGGAGTGGAAACTATGATCAAGTAGTGTATGGAAAAAGAATCTATTTTCCATAAAAGAAAAACAAAAATTCTAAAAGAAAAAAATTTACAGCTTCAGAAAAGTCCATAAGTAATTACAGTTTGTCTCTGAAGAAATCATGTTTTACTGGTCTCTATTTTTCTCTATTCAACAAAAGTCATACTGTAGTTGACATGAAACCATTTTACTCTTGGTGTTCATGCTAGATACATGGAGTTATAATCACATACACAATGTCTTCATTCTCTTAGTCTGTTAAATCTATTCCTAACTTCATTTTTATTTCAAAAGTGAGAATTATTTATTCCTTTTCAAGAAGTATTCATATTCTATTTCAATAATATTCAAAATAATAATTTTCTACACACATAGGAGAGGGTCTAGATCATGATTCATACAAATATTATACCTAGTCCCACATCTGAAGGCAATGCACATTGTTATTTAATTCATAACCACATTCTCCTGGATGCTGTTCTTTTGGGAAACATATGCTAGAGTGCATTTAAGTTAGATATATGCTTTGTCTAGACATAGAGCTATAGGGAGACTTATTCCCTGTGAAGTTTTCCTGAAAACTGTACAACAGAGACAATTAAAATCACTGCAGGAGCAGCCTTTATTTTCCCATGTGCACTTCTGCTTTCTTTCTTCCTTTCTTTTCTGTTAAAAAATAAGTCCTGTCCTCCAAGACAGCTAGCATAGGAATAATCTGTGCATTTCTCAACTAAATGTTCATTTTGATTTTTTTTAAATTTCATTATTATGCATGTGTGTGTGTGTGTGTGTGTGTGTGTGTGCGTGTGCGTGCGTGCGTGCCTGTCTGCCTGCCTGTCTGTCTGTGTGCCAAAAGAGACATGTCAGGGGACGTATGAAAGCTATAGTGCACATGTTGAGATCTGAGAACAATTTCAAGCATCAGCTTTTCTTTCCACTCTTATATGGCTTCTGATTATTGATTAACGTCACCAGTTTAAGCTGCAAGCTACTTAATCTGCTGAGCCACATGATGGCCAGTTTTTCTTGTCAGAGTGACTACATCTGGGATGAACTACAATCCAGAAACAGAGAGTGTACTTGTAACCCAGATCTTGAGGAAGGAATACAACATGCTTTTTATTTTCTCGATCTTTTTTTTCCTGGTTTTTTGAGACAGGGTTTCTCTGTGGTTTTGGAGCCTGTCCTGGAACTAGCTTGTGTAGACCAGGCTGGTCTCGAACTCACACAGATCCTCCTGCCTCTGCCTCCTGAGTGCTGGGATTAAAGGCGTGCGCCACCGCCGCCCAGCTATTTTCTGGATCTTGATACATGATAACAAACACCCTGAGTCCAGACTTTGAGCCTGGAAGGAGACCTTTAATCTGGGCCCCACCTGCAATTGGAAGCCTATAGAAAGAAAATGGAGGAAGTGTTAGTTCTTGACCTGCTTGCTCTCACCTCTGTCAGCACATGCGTTCTTTTACTGGATTAAAGCCTACTTCTCTACTTCTTTGGATTCTACCGTATACAAAAGACAACTTGAGACACCCAACCTTGTGGGATGGAGTAGCTCAAGATTTTTGGACTTTCCATTCACAGCTAGCCATTGTTGGACTGCAACTTGCTGCAATCCATTCCAACAAATTCCACATATACAATTTACATGCTAGGAATTTACTCAGAAGGTCTTGTTTTTTTTTTCTACTTCCCATGTAGATTAGAGCAATGTATGTCTCTCTTAGGGTTCTCATTGTTGTCTAGCTTCTTGGGATTGTAAATTGTAGGCTGGTTTTCTTTGCTTTATGTCTAAAAGCCACTTATAAGTGAGTAATATGACCATTTTCTTTCTGGGTCTGTGTTACCTCATTCAATATGATGTTTTCTAGATCCATCCATTTGCCCACAAATTTCAAGATGTCCTTTTTTTACCACTACGTAGTACTCCATTTGTGTAAATATACCACATTTTCCTTATTAATTCTTCAATTGAGGAGCATTTAGGCTGCTATCAACATAGTTGAGCACATGCCCTTATGGTACAATTGAGCATCCTTTGGGTATATACCCAAAAGTTGTATTGATGGGTCTTGAGGAAGGTTGTTTGCTAATTTTCCGAGAAATCACCACACTGATATCTAAAGGGACTGTACCAGCTTGCATTCCCACCAGCAATGCAGGAGTGTTCCCTTTACTCCACATCCACTCCAGCATAAGTTGTCATCATTTTTGATGACATTCTTATGGGTGTAAGCTGGATTCTCAAAGTTGTTTTGATTTGCATTTCTCTGATGGCTAAGAATGTTGAGCATTTCCTTAAGTGTCTTTCAGCCATTTTAGATTTGTCTGTATTTGAAACTTATGAAAGTTTGAGGGAAAATAAGGAAAATGATACTGCTGGTAGGTTTTGATATTAAATATCTCTGAATAAATTGATAAAGGATAGGAATAAGCTCTTATGATACAATTTACCAGCTTCAGAATATGCTGAAGAACTACAGTGAGCTACAGTGAAGAAGCTGACCAGCTACAGATGCAAATAAACAGTCTAATGGTTTTTAAGTGCACCTTGGAAGGAATTCTTCTCTCCAGCAGTCACAGAGCTCAAGTTGCAGAAAATCAAACCAAAGCCTTCATTATAAGTTTGGCTGAATTACAGCAAAAACTCAAGTCTCAGCCTCAAATGCTGTCGGTGACTAAAGTAAGACTATTAATTGGTAAAAAAATGGGCTCCTATAACCTGAAATGGGATTGTGTGGGAGGACATTATTGAAGTTGAGAAATTTGAACATTCAAGTTCCCAAGCCTTTATTGTACCTGAGAAAAAAGTTCCCACCAAGTCATAAAGTAGGATATGCACAGCAACAATCTATTATCAAGTGGACATGGTATATGCAAAATCAAGCCCTCCAGCAGGTCTTAAAGGCACAAGCAAGTTATATGAAGAAGTTTCCCAAAAGTATATGATTTCTCTTTCTGATACAATGCACCAAGCATGCACCTATACCCTCATGGCATGTTTCTTCTCATCAGTTGACTAAGGAAGAGGAGACTAGGGTTTAGTTTACTGATGGTTCTTCACATGATGCTGGCACTACCCAAAGTGGATAGTTGCAGCATTATAACCGTGAAAAATACCTGTGAAAAGAAATCGTTGGGCAGTACATGTGGTACTGCAGGTTTTTCGGAAGGAGAAATGAACAGACATGCAATTGTCCACTGGCTTGATCGTCAGGGACATGAAAAGAGCATGACTGGAAAATTGGTGAGAAAGTCGTCTGGAGAAGAAGTGGGTGATACCTTTCTCCAAATGGGCAAATGATATGACAATACTTGTTGTGTCTCATGTAAATGCTCACCAAGAGGTGGCTTCATCTGAGGAGATATGATAATCAAGTCAATAGGATGACTCATTCTGTGGACAGTCAGCTTCTCCCCCAAGCGCATCTGTTCATTGCTCAACGGGCACATGAAAAAACTGGCCATGGTGGCTGAGATGTGGGATATTCATGGGCTCAAAGCCATAGATTTCCACTCACTATGTCTGACCTGGATGCACCTCCTGCTGAGGGCCAGATCTTCCAACAGCAGAAAACAACACTGAATGCCAGATTTGGCACCATTCCTGGGGTGATCAATGAGCAACCTAGTGGCAGGTTGACTACACTGGACCACTTCCTCCATGGAAAGGGCAGTAGTTTGTCCTTACTGATGCAGCTATTTATTCTGTTTATGGATTTTTCTTTCTTGCATATAATGCTTGTGCCAAAACCACAATTCATGGACCTACAGAATGCGTTATTCACTGTCATGGCCTTCTCCACTGTATTGCTTCTGCACAGCCAGGGAAGTACAACAGTGGGCACATGATCATGGAATCTACTAGTCCTATCAGGTTCCCCACCATCCTGATACAACTGGCCTGCTAGAAAGGTGGAATAGCCTTTTGAAGATACAGCAATAGGGACAATTAGGGATCAACAGCTTGGAGAACTGAAAAGGGTTCCCTATAAGGCAGAATATGCTTGGAATAATCATCCAAAATGTGGTACTCTTTCTTTTATAGCCAGGATCCAAGGGTCCAGGAATCAAGGGGTGGTGAAAGGAATAGTTCCACTCACTATCGCCCCTAATGACCCATCAGGAAAGCTTTTGCTTCCTGTTCCTGCAACCCTAAATTCTGCTGGCCTGGAAGTACTGGTTCCAGAGGGAAAAGTGCTCCTTCCTACCTGGAGCTGCAACAAACATTCCATTGAACTGGAAGCTCAGACTGCCCCCTGGTCACTTTGGGTTTTTTATGCCCTTAAGCCAGCAATATGAGAATGAATAAGATTGTTAGGAGCAGTGATAGATCCAGATTACCATAGGGAAATTGAATTCCCTCTCCGTAATGGAGGTAAGAAGGATTATGTCTCTAGTGCAAGAGTTCTTTTAAGGCATCTTTTTATGCTACCATTCTCTGTGATTAAAATTAATGAGAAGCTACAACAGCCTAATCCAGGCAGGATTACAAAGGGCACAGATGCCTCAGGAATGAAAGTATGCATTTGCGGATATACAAGATATAGTTGTATTATGTTAAGCCTAATTACGTCCTGGTTAAATATATAATGCATTTTCAATTGTACATAGGATGGTTGTATTGTGTTTAGCATTATTATGACCTGGTTATCTCTTTTATTTGGAAAAGATATAAGTCATGATATAAGGAGATATGATTGTGTGTCAAGTTGACAAGAGTTAAATAGTGATGGCTATTCTTGGTTTTCAACCTGCTTATATCTAGAATAAACTACATTCCAGAAATGGGGGGCATGCTTGTGATCTGAATCATGAGGCTGATAGACAACATGCCTGATGTGATCCAGATCTTGAGGTTAGAAGACACACACCTTTAAACCAAATCGCAAATTCTGCTGAAGGCCTACATAAGGACAATGGAAAAAAGAAGAGTTTGTTCTTTGCCTACTTGCCCTTGCCTTATCAGTACATCCATTCCTCCACTGGTTTTGGAGCCTACTTCTTTGGGACTCCTGTATATTCAGAAGACCAGCTGAAACACCCAGTCTTGTGCAACTGAGCAACTCTAGATTCCTGAACTTTCCATTCATAGCTAGATATTGTTGGACTGTAGATTGTAAGTCATTCCCACAAATTCACACACACACACACACACACACACACAGAGAGAGAGAGAGAGAGAGAGAGAGAGAGAGAGAGAGAGAGAGAGAGACCACCAACCTGTCCCAAATCATTGTGCAGATATTTATTGGTTTTGAATGTTCTTCCTAGCTTAGGCACACTTTTGGCTAGCTCTTTAACTTAATTAACGTGTTTATCTATCTATCTTTTGCATTGGAGATTTTTACCTTTCTTACTTCTGTATATCCTACTCTCATTGCTTCTCTATGTCTGACTGGCATCTCACACTTCTCTCCTCCTTCTCTATTTCTTTATTCTCCTCTTATGAAGCTGAGATTTCTTCTTCTATTTATTCTCTCTGCTTGGCAGCCTCACCTATTTTTTCTCTGCCTAACTATTGGCCATTTGGATTTATTAGATCAATCTGGTCCCTTAGGCAGACAAGGTGAAACAAATGCAACACATCTTTTCATAATTAAACTAATACAGCATGAAAAACACATGTTTCTTTACACAGTTTAAGTAATATTCTGCAGCATCAGCAAATGTAGCACATCTTTACATAGTTAAAATAGCATTCTACAATATATACATAAATATATATATATGTTAAATAGAGACAGATATATAAACAGACAGACAGACATAGATGAGAGGGCTATTCATTTTATAAGTTCTGTGACTCTATAGAACCCTGACTAATACACAATACTTGAACTAGAAACTCTCACTAAAAATTTTGTAGTAAATGCTGAGTAGATAAATAAATATATGTGTTTGAACCTTGGTGAACTGTGTGAGAGATTTGCCCAGTTACTCTAGAGAGTTTCTTCCTGTAGCAATGAGAACACTGATGCCTGAAAGTTGCTGCAGTCCTTGGAAAGTTTGGTGGTATGGGAGGCCCTTTTGTCCATGTGCAGCTTTCATTGGTTAATAAAGAAACTGTGTTGGGCCTGTTGATAGGGCAGAGTTTAGGTAGGCAAGGAAAATTACATGGAACGCTGGAAGGAAGAAGGCAGAGTAAGAGAGATGCCATGGATCCGCCTAAGACAGACGCTGGGAATTTTACCCAGTAAGCATTGCCACGTGGCGATACAAAGATGAATAGAAATGGGTTAAATTAAGGTGTAAGAATTAGCCAATAAGAAACTAGAACTAATGGGCCAAGTAGCAATTTAATTAATACATTTTCTGTGTGGTTATTTCAGGGCTAAGCTAGCTGGAGGGATGGGACAAACAAGTAGCCCCTCCCTTGCAACAGTTTGGTTGGGTTTTCACCTTGTTGAGTATGAGGACTGTATAGGGAAGCCTCTGGAGGTTTGGATGGGAGACAGATTATAGCAAGAAAAAGAAAATAAAGTCAGTGATTTGGTTGAGTTCTTTCTTCTGGAACTAGAGACCTATTGAGTTTAGGAGTGTACTTGCCAAACATAGAGAGGGTCCATCTTCAGCTCCCCAAGGACTGGGTATAATTACTTAAACCTGCAGTCCCAGAATTTAAGAGGTAGAAACAAAGGTATCCAAAATTCAAAATCACACTCAGCTGCACAGCAATTTTAAATCCAGTGTGGGTTAAATAAGTCCCTATCTTAAGAAAAAAAATGAAATACATTATTTTTCTGTGCATCTTAACTGCTAGAAAACTGTAGCCACCGCTCACTGCTTGCTTGTCTCACAAATCTGCATACAAACTTTGTTCTGGGGGAGAACTTCTGTCTTCTGACTAAAATATAATACTGCATGAAAGGATAAAGTTGTATTTTGTGCCCAGAGTGACAATAATAAAATATGCTAAAATTACTAAGAAATATTTATGAATAAGATTGAGGTCACCAGTAATGGAGATTACTCTCATCAGCAAGAATCAATAACCAACACTAACTGAGCCTAATTTCCTAGTATAAGCCACAGGTATCATTTTAGATAATTTCCAGAAATAACTCTTAAGTCACGTGGCACATAGTTATTTTAATCATTCGATCTAAATGCAACAACTTTAAGGAGTACAGGCAAAAGAAAAGCACCAGGCTCAACAAAACTCTAAAAATTATGCCATCTTATGAAAAATTGCTTTCAAAAAAGGATCATGAAAAACTTAACTTTTGAGTTTTTCTAATTAAACAGCATTATGCATATTCAGTTGTTGTCTGAGAAGCACATATACCATTACTGAAATTGCTGCTCAGATTTAGGAAACTGATGAAAATTGAGCTCATAAAAATTTAATGCCCTGAAATCTAAGTGTGGAATATATAGTTATGGTGTAGTTGTTTAGAGGAACCATATTAAGTCTAGCAAAAGAAATAACACTTAGCCTTACTGACTAGTCTTAAAGATAGTGAATACATAGCTCTCGTGTTTTCAGATACAAAGTAAAAATGGTTTAGGGCAGGCTTGACGACATCAAGAAGGAAGAGTCACAGTCCAGAGCATTGGGATAACCATGCAGTTGCTCAAAGTGGACTCATGAAGAACTAATGGAGAACTGACACTGTGGAGGAATAGGCTATCGTGTGGTAAAGTAGGCCCGGACATTTTGTCTCTATAAAAGAGTGAATTTTCCATTCAATGGGAAAATTCATCAATTCTTGTGATGTTCACCAGCTTGCCAGACAATATGAGTAGATTACTTTGTGACTATGAAGCCAAGAAGAGCAGAGAAGCCACAGAAAGGATTATTTAAATAATCATTTAGTAACACATGGCCCTTCTAATCTTTTGCAATGGATTAAATGGAAAAGCTGCCAGATTAAATAATATAATGGTTTAAAAAGCAAGTTAAAGTTTTGAGGAAAGAGATAGTGTACTAAACCAAGAATAAGAAAAATGAATATTCCATGGGCTCTTGAGATGGCTCAGTGGGTAAGACGGTTGGTCATTAAGTCTGACAACCTGAGTTCAATTTTTGGCATCCACCTGGCAGAAGAAGAAAGCTGAGTATTAAAAGGTATCTGATATCAACACTGGTGTTTTGGTGTGCAAAACTCTCTCTCTGCCTCTCCCTCTCTCCCTCTCTCCCTCTCTCCCTCTCTCTCTCTCTCTCTCTCTCTCTCTCTCTCTCTCTCTCTCTCTCTCACACACACACACACACACACACACACACACACACACACACAAATATGTAAAATGCTTCCAAAAGACATAATATCCCTTGTTGCCAGTTATAAGAATAGTTTAAGAATGAGAACTGCTCTGCCCTGTATTATCCTGTGGAAGTGACATTCCACTCACTTCTTGATTTTCCCAATGGGACTGATGCTCTGCTGTGTGTATACTTTGCTTTGTTGCAGGATATTTGTTTACATTATGTGAAGACGTGTCACTGTGAATATTTTTAATAAACAGTTGAATGGCCAATAGCTCGTCAGGAGATATTATGTGAGACTTCCAGGCAGAGATAGGAACTCTGGGAAGAAGAGAGGTAGGACCTGGCAGCGAGACACCGAGGAAGTCAGATGTACAGGATGCACCAGGACTGTATTTGTCTTCTGTTGTTAGAAGCAGGGCCTGCCAGACTTCAGAAGATACTTTATATTAGGAATCTGTAGGAAGACAAATCTACCTTGACTTGAGCAGCTAAACAGTCTATTCTATTTGATTCTTTGTCCATGTCTGAGATCTTCAGGTTAGATGAAAGGCAGATTTTCCCAGTAGTTAGCACTTTCACTTGCTGACGTGAATCTCAGATGAACATTGTTCTGGATCTATCTGTCCCCTGTCTTCTTTGGAGGAGAAAGGGTGCTGCTACAAGGAGCCAATCTGTCTCTCTGTTATGAAGATTCTTTTAATAAATGAACATTTATGTGCCATAATACCTGGATCTGTGAGCACTTGAGGGCTGTTTATCAAGGTATAGGTAAATTATAACTAAAGTATAAGATCTGCCTGGAGAGCTGAGTAGAATTTGACTGTACTGGTTTCCGACTTAGTAGATGAGATTTATACTTGTGAGAGACAAAGAAGAAAAAAAAAATGTTTGCAACAGAAGCTTAATGGTAAAACTGACGATACTGGAGAACAGCTCACATGAAAGGCTGCAGGCTAGCTTTCAAAACATTTTTAACAATAAGCACATGTACAGATAAATATAACTGAATTTAAATTCTATACACACATACACACAGAGTTAAAGCTAACTTATGTTCATACATAAAGTTAACTCAAAAGTCACATGAATGCACACATGAACATATTAAACAGGAGTTGGGTGAAGTGGATGCTTTGTGGGCCCTACCAAAAGCATTTCACTACACAAAACACACATGTAACAGAGTCAGTAAGAGTCTCTAAATAGAGACAAAAACATAAGTAAAACGTGAGACAAGGCAAGGATTACCTCAGTAAAGATGGCGACTTAGTTACCTAACCTGTCCTTAGTCAAGATGGCAGTGAGGTCATCTGACCTGACCTCTTTGCCCTTAGTCAAGATGATGGTGGCCACATGTTTCACAGAGAAACCACATTTTCAGAAGCATGGAGGGAATTTTAAACAGATACAAATAACAAGAGAGACATAGAGGCTGTTTAGAACATATGTTTAAAACAGAAACACATGTGTGTGGCCAGACTATTTACACCTTCTTTCATACATGAAGTAGACAGGAAGATTAATCAGCACCACCAGCTGCTGCAGCCAGCCTCTACAGTGAGCGAGGGCTGGGAGTGGAATAGCAGCATAAGATCCAAAATGTTTTGCTGGTTCCCGCGGGGTCAGCAGTAGTGGTGGTAGAGACAGAATAGAAGCAAGAAAAGTAATTGGAGTGGAAAAAGAAGCATTTACAGGGAGGA
This sequence comes from Microtus pennsylvanicus, assembly GCF_037038515.1. Classification (NCBI taxonomy): domain Eukaryota; kingdom Metazoa; phylum Chordata; class Mammalia; order Rodentia; family Cricetidae; genus Microtus; species Microtus pennsylvanicus. Next base: position 100,038,698 of record NC_134584.1, read on the forward strand.
ATGAAGGTGGGACAGCCAAGTGAAAAGAAGATAGGCACAAGATGCCAGCTGGACAGAGTCAAGCATGACTGGACAGAAACTTTTTGATCTGCCTGTTTGCTGATAGAAATTAGAAAACTCCCATGTTGGGGTCTGCTGTTAGGCCAATTGTTGGTGCCAAGGCAAGTAAAGTTAGGAATCTGTAAGTAAGGCATTAAAGTTGGAGGTTTTAGGGTCTGTAAAAGAGGTACCTGGGGGGAGGATTGACTGATAGTTTTGGAAGGTTTATTCCCCATGGCCAAGAACCAGAGAGACAGAGGAAGAGAGAGAGAAAGAGGAGCAACCCAATGGCTGTCTTCAGACATCTCTGAGACAGAGCCAGGGTCAGTGATGGGTCAGGTCAACCTGAGATCCATCACCTCAGGGATTTGAGATGAGAAACAAGATCCCAGTCCTCAGTCAAGAGAAATCAGCAGAGAAGAATGTCAGTGAAAGCTGTCTTGGAAAAGGGGACCTTATCAGTTGCAGTGAGGGAGTGGGCACAGGAAGATGGAGGCAGAAAAGAATGTTGTAATCTGCTGGCCTGACTTCTCACCTGGGTACCCTGTCCCTTTAAGAGGCAAGCCCACTCCTAATTCTCCCTTCACTGAGGCAAGTGGATCTTCTGCCTTCTCTCTAGCCTATGTTCTCTCTCTGTCTGTCCTTCTGGAGAGACAGATTCTGCCTCTTTTCATTCCCTTTCTCTCCCTCTTCTGTCTCTGCATCTTTCTCCCCTCTTCCTCTCTCCATAATTTTTTACTCTTATGCCATTCCCAGTACTCACTAAATAAACTCCATACCCAAGTTCTCTCTGCATGTTGTATATGTCTGTCTCCCACACACCTCGGCCTCTGGTTTCCTAACACCGCCCCTATCGAGACTGACTGTGGGTCACCTATGTTATGATTGAGAACAGAACAGGCCTTCAATTCCAACACATTAAAGGCAGAACAAGTAGATCTCAGTGAGTTAGAGTTCAGCCTGGTCTATCAAGCAAATTCCAGAATAGCCAGGACTATTACACATAGAAACCCTGTCTCAAAAATTACAACAGCAACAACAACAATAATAATATCATTTTTTCTTGACTAGAAAAATATTTGGAAGTTTTTACTTTTTTCCATATTGTGCCTATAGTAAACAGAAGAGAAAGATTCACACTAAGACTTATTTTATTGAGTGAGGACATTTTAACAACTATGTCAACCCTTCCTCAGTTCAATCAAGGCAAAGAACAAGCATGAAGAAATAAAGAATTTCCTTCCATAGAGACTCATGTTTCGTCACATTTTTACAGTATTGACTCTATTAGATTCTCACTACGACACTATATGGAGGAGATACAATGTGGCTGAAGATTTACTCTAGAACTGCCCCAATGAATTTATTGACAAAATTTTACATAAATTTTTCAATTTGTGAGGAGAATGTGAAGTTCCTGATTTTAATATTGCCATGGTGCTCAATGTACTAGATCTTGGGGAAAATAAAAACTTCTATAGGTATTTGTAAACATTGGTCACAGTTATCAGAAATGGTATTGGCTTAAGAGGATGGAGCAACATTGTCCTACTTCCTCCCTAGTTTACACTTCTACTACTCATCTTCTCAGCCCAAGCAACTCTCATTTGCATCTCAGTGCCTTGCCTAGAGGACAGAGATCTTCCTGAACAACCCCTGCTCTCTACACTACTAGCAACATGTACACAGTAGACCCTGTCACCTGTCGCTCTATATTTTAAGGGTAGTTGGGGTCCGGGGCTCTATTGTCATTCATGTTTGCATTTGAATCTAAGATTAATTATTAACTAGCCTACTAATCTTGAAAAACATCTTGTATAAATAAGGATTTTGAGCCTTAGTCTCCTTGTCCATCATCGGTCCCTGCACCCATGGTAATTTAGAAGGCTGAACAATTCAGGTCTTGCTGGTAAACTGTTGGTTTCACTAGAGTCAATGGTAAGAGTAGTGTCTTATTCTCAAGACATTTGGTTGTTTAACAGAATATTCTAGGAGGATAGAATTGATCTATAACTTCTTAGTTCTAAGAGACAATACTAACCAGTTTGACTTATCATGAAATTTAAAAAACTGCTAATGAGAAAGGGGGGATGAATATTTTATGTTATACAAATAAGGTATCTCTAAACATCTATACTTGGTTTCTGGCAGATCAGCCGGAACAGCATAATTTTGGGTGACAAAATATTTATTTTGCATTTCATTCCTAGTGATTAGCAACATACTGCTCTCTGCCAAGTCAACTAGACTATTCACTGGGCTGTCACAAAATAGAACGAGACAACACATCACAATGCACAATGATGAAGAAAACAACCTGGTCAAATTAGATTTTCAACATTTTATTAAAACTCTCTTTGATAATATCAAACTTCACTCATTTTATATTGCAATAAATATTTGCACTCCTCTAACTCATTGCATTATATAAATATCCTGCTTTGAATTCCTTTACTGGTCCACAGACACAATTCCTAATCTTACCGGCTTATTTTTACAATCATAAAAGATGGAAAAAACCAATGTAGTTAGTTTCCCAGGAGGGAGACATGGCATCTTAGCAACTTAGCTAGATGCAGATTCAAATGCACTTGTAGTTTTTAACAGAACAGTCTTGGAGAATTTGCTTACTTAATGTATCTGTAACTCACTTTTCTCACCCATAAAATAGAAAGCAATGTCTGACACTTTTTTGAGGAGTCATGAAGCAGGTGACCCTAGGTAGGACCCACGAAGGGCGACTGGGTGACCCAAGGCCACAGGCAACAGAGACAGACAGATACTCCATGCAGCGAGAGCTTAAGTGTAGAGTTTATTTAGTGGCTTTTAGGAAAAGCTTAAGAGTTAAGGGTTTTGGAGGGGAGGGGAGAAGGGAAGAGAGAGAAGGGGGGACACAGAAAGAAGAAAGAGAGAGGGGAGAGAAGAAAGAAGGGGAGAAGGGAGAGAGACAGAAACTGCTTCTCCAGAAGAAGAATGCAGACACAGAGAGTGAGAGCATAAAGAAGTAGCTGGAAAGGAGGCAGGAGATCTGCTTACCTAGGTGGGGGTGGGGAGGTGGGGGGGGTGAGAGTGGGCAAGGCTTGTCTCTGAAAGTGACAGGGTACCCAGGTGACAGGCCATTACTTTTACCCCAACATGGACACTGAATCACCTAAATCCTCTGCACTGACTTCATGGACAATCTTCTCTCTCTCTCTCTCTCTCTCTCTCTCTCTCTCTCTCTCTCTCTCTCTCTCTCTCTTTCTCTCCCCATCCCTCCTTTCCTCCCTCCCTTCTTTTGTTCCTGATGAGAAACTGTATTACTTGACATGCTCTCCGGTATACCTCCTTCATATTAAATGCAATTCTCAGAGTGTAATATATTGTTCCATGTGAACATCACAGGGATTTGCCTTTTTCCCCCTTGTCTTCTAGATTTCTTTTCTCTAACCTATCTGGGTTTATCTTCTCCACACAAACAAAGAGAGGCAAGGAGGGAGGGGACTAATATAATTAGCTTCTCCCTTGGCTTAGAATGGTCCACCTTAATCTCAGAATCACCAGTTACACTTCCCAACAACTTAATCCCTGAAGAAAGTACAGAATCCGTGATTAAATAAAATCATTTTTCCAAGCACTTTTGTCAGTGGTAAATGGAGTGGAGATACTAGCTGCACCTGCTTCCCTGGGAGCGCTCAGTATTTCCTGGAGATGGTGCATTTGCCTAAACTTCCCAGTTTGAAACCAAGGTCAAGCTTCAGTTTTAAGCAGTCCAGGAAAAAAAAAAGGAAAGGACAAGAAACCAAATAGTTCAGCATGTGCTCGGTACCAGCACAGCTTAGATTTAAATAACCCCTCTGGGACAGGCTTCTTGCCTGGGAAGTGGCTATGCAAAAGAACTTTGTGTGCGTTTCTGCAAGAAACATTTTTAATGGAAACCAAACATATTCCCTACTCCAGTGTGGATGCAGTATTTTAAGTTGGAATAAAAAAAATAAAAATAAAAATTCTAAAAAAAAAAAAAAAGAACATTTCCAGGCCCTGCCTGTTCTTCTGTTTAAAACACATAGCCAAAAGGAAAGGGCAAATGAGCCACTTAGAGCAGACCTCTGTGTGCTACACAGGGCCTTGGGCATTTTAACATGTGGCATTTAAGTCCAACAAACACCCTGAGTACAAGTTTTCTGAGCCCCATTTGTTTGTATTCTTCTATTATTTTAGGAAAGGAAATTGAAAAAAAAAAGAAAATCATGAATGCAACTAATGTTTAATGAGTAGCAAACAAGAATTTTTCTTAGTAATATTGAAATTTTAGATGCCAATATACTCATAACTGTCATTTGATAAGAAATCTCCTTAAAGACAAAATCTAGGGAAGTTCCACAATTATCTCACTTAGAAATGTAGGTTGAGGGACTGAGAAAATGGGTCAGTCAGTAATATGTTAGGTGTGCAAACAGAAGGACCTAAGTTTGAGCTCCAAAATACATGCAGAAGAACTGGGCTGGGCGCATCGGCACCCTCTAACTCCACTCCTGGAAAGGCAGACAAGACACATACCTAAGGCTCTTTAGCCAGTCTGCCCAACCTATCCCAAAAGTGACAACAGGCTTATACACACAACCACACAACACTTTTGACATATACATCCTGACACACACACACACACACACACACGGAAATGCAGATGCGAAATATCATTCAATTATCAAATCAAATCCATTGGTATGGTTTTAAAATTATACTATTTTGTGAGATGTGTTCATAGAAAAGCAAACATGACCTGAAGCATGTACAGATGTGATTTATCATGTTATCTGTTAAACATAAAGGAGAAGATTGATTGACAGACTTTGTCATACAACCGCAATTTCAGAAATAAGACTTCTTTCAACCCGATAAAATTATAGAATAAGTTATCCACAGTGAGTGATTATACATGTTGTTTGTATCGTGTGCAATAAATAACAGGCGCTACCTCGCTGCTTCAGTGCAACAAACACTAAGCAGGTCAGCACATGTTAGAGTAAGATTAAGAGAAGCAGAGCTAAGATTTACAATAAAAACCTAAGATTTAATTATATTAAACGTTTCAGTGGTTTTCTTCCTCTCAGATTTTTTTTCTAATCTGATTGTTTGATCAGACCCTACAATGATATCACTACATAAGGAGATATAGGAGGGTTACCAAGCTGATTTGAAACACCTGAGATGGAAGAGAGAATTTATGAAGATGTGGTGATCTATTAACATAATTATTTGTATTACTTTGAAAACAACAAAACATTATTTTGAAGAGATGCTATGTGAAATGCCAATAATACAATAAACATGCAGGTATGAATAAATCTAGGTGGTGGATAGATCTTTATGAAGAAAATTTCAATCTTTTGAAAGAAAGTCATTAAAGGTCAAAAAATTACTATAGTGTTATATTGAAAATGATGAAGGTCAAATAGAAATAAAAGAAAGACATCTTCTGAGGCAGAATAATATATATAGTATTCATCAAAAAGTAAAGTAATGGAAGTAGGGGGGAAAGGGTAAATTGTCATCTTACATCGTATACCATAAAATACAAGGAAGCATTGAAGGAACAAATTTGAATATATATTATGACTTTCTGTAAACTAATACCAAAACAAAATGATTTTTACAGAGTAAATTAAATAAAACATAATTTATATTGCATTTGGAGTTCCATTGGATGTCAAAGGGAAAGAGTAATCTCCAACTCTTTGAAAATTTGGGTACACTCTGTCATCAAAGAAAGAAAATTGAATGATGATGTTTTAAGAAAAAATAAAAACAAAAACAAATGACAGGAAGCATGGGAGGAAAATGAAAACAACTACAACAATCCTATACCGAGACAACACAAGGAAAGCAGTCCTCTTGTGGTTGGCAAATCTTACTGATAATTTATCTCCATTGGTCTTTTAACACTTAATAAGCACTGGCCGTATAGACAGTCTCTTAATTAAGATGATGGTAGCACCAGGGCTCAAGAACTTCTTTCTTGTCCTGTAGAGGACAGAATTAAACTTGGACCGAGGAATTTTGAGGTAGACCATCACTTAAGGCTATCTCTTTCCATCTGCTAATGTATATCATGCTTAATTTTTTGTGTTCTCAATTTTTTCATTGGGATAGAGTAAGGACCCATGTCAGAGTGTGCTGAAGAATTAAAAAGTGAATGTAAATGAGACATATTCCATAGATTAGAGGATTAGATAGTGTATTAGCTAGAGTTTGTCAGGCTTCTCTAAGAAACAGAACTGATAGAATGAAATAAATAATACACACACACACATATGTATGTACATTCAAAATGTTTGGTGGTTTTCTGTTTGTTTATTTTTGTTTGTTTGTTTGTTTATGGTTTGTGTATTTGAGACAGGGTTTTTCTATATAGCCTTGGCTGCCTGGATCTAACTCTGTAGACCAGGCTAGCCTCGAACTGCCTCTGCCATCTGGAAGGCTGGGCTTAAAGAATTTGCCGCCCCACCTGGTGACAAAAACAAAGAACTATAGGCTTGCCTACAGTTCCACCAGGTCCTGCGGTGGATGCACCTTCTCAACTGAGGATGTCTCCTCTTTGATGACTAAAGCTTGGATTAGGAAACCAGGCAAAGCTGACATAAAACTAGGCAGCACAGAAAACATCTGTCACCATTCAACTTCTTTCCTAGAGAAATTGCCTTGTGTATTACTTTTCTCATTACTATGACCAACTATATATCCTAACAAGCAACTTTGGGAAGGACAGGCTTATTTTGACTCTTAGTTTAAGGATGGATACAGTCCATGATAGCAGAGAAGGCATGGTGTCAGGAGCTTGAGGTGACTATTCACACTTCGGTTGTAACCACCAACATACAGCTGACAGGAATGGGGCCACGCCACACTATAAAATTGCCAAGACTACCGATTCACTTCCTCCAATGAAGGTGCACATTCTAAAGTTTCCACAGCCTTCTGAAAACCACCACCATCCTGGGGATATCTAGTTTCTGCAAATTTATTCCCAATGAATAAAATTACTAATGGCACAAGATATGATGGGAAGTGAATTAGCTTATTAATAATAAAATAGAATTGGGCTTGATGCTCGGTTTACCATGGAAATATCGGTACTAAATGCAAGAATAATGGTGCCAATGGGAAGAGGGAACACAAGAAGATATGAGATTATAGGACAGACACTGCTGTGGTCAAAAGATAAGCACTGTTTCCTTATATGACCATGGAGTTAAGACCATGTACTTCAGATGATGCTAATCAGAATCTCCAATGACACAGAGTCCTAGTGTCCATGAGTTCCAAATAGCATGCTCAATAAGTGGAAAATTAAGGGAAAACACCATCATACATTTCCTTCAGAAAGATGCTAACAATGAATTTACAATGTAGTTTAAGTGTACATTCCCTGAATTTTAAATAATCATAATAAGGTTGCATATCAGGGGCTGGCCACTGGGAGCTGGACCATGCTCCAGTTAGTATATGGGTAACATAAGTTAAGCTTGTTTTATTTTTTTTTCTTTTACCTTTTTGCTTCATTGGGGGCAGTCACAAGGATGGGGCGAGGACCTGGGAGGAATAGGAAGTGAGTGAGATCAGGGTGCATGAAGTGCAATTCCCAAATAATCTATAAAATATTATATTGGATATAAATAAATGAATAAACAAACAAATAAAATGTTACTAAATGATAGGTCCACTGTCATGTGCTGCTGGCAAAAAGAAAAAGTTTTCTTTTTGCCTTTCCTTCGTTGTCGGGGGTTATGGCTATTAGACTGAAGAAATACAGTTTTACAAACAAAATTTTTAATAAGAGCATCACACCTCTGAGTTCTTAAAAGTTTGTCTATCTTGGGCACTTTAAAAAAATATAATTTTATCAAAAAAAATGTATTAAGGTGTAAGAATGGAACTTTCAGCCTTTAGGGCCAATAATCATGGAAGGCGGTCATGGGGAAATGTGTGGATGGAAGGCATGATAGATTGTTAAAATAACTTACAGATTTTGCCAGAATAGATTTATTTACTATGAGAGGGCAGCAGGCCTAGCAGTTTGCCAATGGCTTTGAAGAGGCCTTCACTCCAGAGAAGTCCTCTGGTACTTTCAGAAGTGACATCGCATGATTTCCATCTCCAAATGAGGACAGTCCTGACTAGTGAGTAGTACTCAGGCCTAAGCAGGTAAATTGAGCCACTGTGTATAATATTATGAACCAAGTAATTCCCATGAGGCAAATGAGGAATCCTCGTGGTACTGTTTCTCTACTAATTTTGGTTGCCCATTCTATTCTTTCATTTCAGTGTTTCGGTCCACCACCATAGATAGAATGTTCTGGTGGGGAGGTGCTTTCTTATTCCATTTAACATTCTGGCTTCTCCATCATTGCCTTCCCTCCACAGGTTGTAGACATTACTAGCAGTAATGTCTGTCAGCTGCTAGTTAGAAAGGTTTGTCCATGGAGATACTTTGTTGGTGCTACTCCCTTCTCTGATAGCATGACCCTTCCAAAGCTTCTGTCAGAAGGAAGTAGAGGCAACCCTAGACGCAGGCAAATTCCTCACAGTACAGAACTAGCTACTAACTGCCATCTAAACCTATGTCATCTTACCTTTGTCTAATAGATTTCTATAAACTTTAAGATTGCCACAGGTACAGTTGTAAATGGAGATTGTAGTTCTGTTCCTGGACACCCAGACCAAGATAATCATGCAGAAACTATATTAATTTCAACACTGCTTGGCCAATGGCTCAGGCATATTCCTACTCAGCTAGCTCTTAAATTAACCCATTTTTGTTAGTCTGTGTATCACCAAGAGGCTATGGCCTACTGGTAAGTTTCTGTCATCTTTCTCCTTTGGCAGCTACTTGGTGTCTGCCTGACTCTGCCTGCATTCAGTTTAGTTTTCCTGCCTAGTTCTATTATGCCCTACCACAGGCCAAAGTAGCTTCTTTATTAATTAATGGTATTTATATTCATAGCATAGAGAGGGGAATCCCACATCATGCAGTGGGAAAAAATTAGTCTCTCTTCCTACTCTTTGGAAAGGCCATAAAGAAATGCATTTTTTTTTCTTTTCCAGTCTCTGTTTCCTAATTTCATATAGAGTACATAGTAACTAAAGTTGTAAAGTTTGAATCTGTTATAGCCTGAACCAAATAGCACTTCTACAAACAAAATATTCTGCTTCCTGTAGAAAAAGGAAGACTGAGAGTTTCCCATGTCAGTTTTCCTTTTTATTTACCTTAAAGGAACTCATATTCAGAGTGTGCATTTGAAGGTGGCACACTCTGTGCCCTCCATGATAGCCACAAGCCTTATTAATTAATTGAAATTTTTTGTCGTTCTATTTACACTACATAAATAAACTGGGTAGTAGAACCAATTAGATACAAAATTCAGGCAATTGGAATCCAGGCAATTCTTAGCCACTCTTGCCTGGGGCCTCCTGGGAGAACAACTTAGGCAATTAATATTCCACCATTCTACCCCAAGTAACTCACTCCAATTTGGCCACACAAATTAACAGGCGTATGAATGTGCTTGCTTTGGGCTAGAAAAACTGTTAAATTAAGCTAATCAGAGCTCATTGTCCAAAAAATCTGCATTTTGTTAATAAAAAGAGTAAAACACTGATTTTTAAAACTGGAGTCAATGATGCCCAAAAGTTGAGAATTTGTGAATTCCTGTCCTGATGACCCCTTCCATCTACTTAATACATTGGTGCTTTATACTTTTTTCTCACAGAGAATGTAAGTCCCCCTTCTTGAAAAGTTAATGTGGCTATTCCAATATGCAAGAATAAATCACAAAATTGTCTGCTGCAAAGAGTTGAACATGGAATCCCAATTCCCAATAACAGGGTCCAGTGGTTTCTCTTTGAACTCTGGCTGCCTCTGGGCATTGCTCTCTCCTCTGGGCATTGCTCTCTCCTCTGGCATTTTCCTTTCCAGCTTAATTGTTGAATTCATTTTAACAACTCCAGGTCTGTCTTAACAGTGTTGTGTTCTAATTATCTCATTTTGACTGAACCTCTAGGTTCTGGCTACGCTGGTTCAGATGCTTTCACATTGATCCCTGTGTCATACCATCTGCAAATTTGATTGCCACCCACTTTCCGCAGATCTATCAGATCATTAATAAAGGCAGAAAGGAAAACAAACAAGCCCCAACTGCTTTTGCCCTTCACCGCACTCAATGTCCAGCCTGTTCTCCTCAGGCCCAGACACACTCATTTATCACTAGCCATGGTTATATCCCAGGCACTGACCTTCCTGTGTGGACAGGGTCAGTATCCAAGCATCATTCTGTTTGGGGAATGTAAGAGCATGGGAAGAGCCATATTGGGAATGTCAGCTAGCCCCGCAGTCACAATTCTTCCCAGATTTATGGAATTTGAATTTATGTGTCACTGAGCATCATATGTGTTCTCTAGTGTTCCAGAAGTATCTAAGGCACTCATATGGCTAGTATTGTCTGCAGCTAGAAGCTGTTCATACTCATGAATTGCCACTTTGTTTTCCAAGGTCCTCCGTGTAATCTAAGAATCTAACATTTTATTTGCTAAATATATGGTTCTTAAAATGCCTTCCTGTCCTTTAGTGACTAAGATATTAGTGGTGAAATTGTGTTTGTGATCTGAAATTTTCATGGCAACCATCTTTGGTTTCCCATTCTGAAAATAAATAAAAGGAGCTTGCTAGTGTCATTCAATATTAATCCTACCCTTGCATGCCCCAAAACATCTTTATCTTTGATGGAGCTTGAAAATTACCTATGTCCCTACATAAATCTCAATCTTATTTTTAAATGTCTTCATCTAATAGTTTTTTTTCTGGTGTGATCTCATCTTGATTACATTTCATAAATAGGGATGCTGCTTCAGTGAGGCTGTGGACAAGGACAGAGTCCATGTCCTCTTATTTGGTATAATCTCAGTGCCCAACACATTTTCTTGAATGGAATTAATCAGCTAATAGAATAACCAAATGCTTTAGAATTTGTTTGCATTGTTTTGTTTTATTTTGTTCTGTTTTTCTAAAGCAAGTGTTCTAACCACTTTGATGGTATTGTTTTCTCATTTGTGTTATGCTAGTCTATGGCAAATGCTTTATTACTGATCATACATGATTCTTGGATTAATTCTTATTTCAAGATCTGAATTAGAACTTAAACTGTGGTGCCTTGCATATTTTTAATGATCACAAAAAAAGTTGTCTGAGATTAATCAGCATGTGTTTGGGGCATATTTTGTATGATTCAGATGCTTCGAATTGCTGCCATTTAAGAATTCCTGTGGTGAACCTAAGTATGTCATTCCATGTGTAGATGCTGAACTATACATGTCCAACCCTATGAGTACTCGGACCTGGTACTGTAGTCTGTGCTTGATTTACAGATTAAAGGGAGGAAATATTGTTGATAAGTAAGGAATCAGTTTTCCAAATTTAATCATAATTTTTTAACCATTAATAGTATTTTATCTATAACATAGTAAAGCCAAATGCTCTTATAAAATGACTATAGTGATTTTAAAACCCTCATATAAGGAAGAGACATGTTTATTGCTTAATAAATTCACAGAGAAGCTACATCAAAGCTGGGAATATAATATAATATATATATAATGCATGCATATATACACATACATATATATGAGATTAGAGAACATGTAATATATTATATACAATGTGTGATTGTAATAATGCATATATAATATGTACATATTCTCTATTCCAATATCTCTGTGTACTTATTATATGTATAATATTTAAATATTCTCTAATCCCATACCTGTGTGCATATAGTATATGTAAAATACATAAATGTTTTCTGATCCCCTATCTCTGAGTTTCTGCATCATGAACACTTTCCACATGGCTCGCATAATTAGTAATGGCTGTAATTTCCCATTCCACACAACAGTCCTCCTTCAAATTTAAACGATGACATTGGATTGGAGAGAATAAGTATGATTCTTTCAAGAGCACACTCTAAGTTGAAAAAAAAAAAGATAGTGCTTTTAAAATCCTGATCACTAGGGAAACTTTAAAAACTGGCAAATCCCAAAGCAAACTCTAGCTATAAGTGAGGATTGAGATACGTGCACAAACCCTTAAGCCATTGACTTCCATTCTATGGTTCTCCAAACAGGCGCGCATCACCCATATTCTCAGGTTACTCTTCTCTTTTTGTTCACCAAAGTCCTCACACTGAAAAAAAATACAGTAGATGGGCATGCTTTACAAATCAGAAAAATGGCTATTTTCTATTAGAGGTTATCAGTTAATATGATTAAGACTGAAATAGAAAGTCAAATAACAATAATAAAAACAATATGAACACTATTTTCCTTTTAATTCTTTTCCCTTGTGATGAAACTAAAGTTTGATTAACCATGGTAATATCATGGAGTTTAGTATTTAGAATTAACAATTAAAAGTGTATTTTTAGAAATGTATTCTAATGGCATAAATATTAATTGACTAGTGCTTCTCTGCATTCAAGAAATCATTTCATCAGTAATAACAGAGTCTTAAGAACATATTTGATCATGCAATCAAACACTTTGACCCTATGCTCAAGTTCCGTCTTGTTTATTAAACCAAGGAGCAAATGAATGACTTTTAAAGGGAATCTTTTGTTCCACTGACTTTTTGATAATTCCACCATATGTTACGTTTTTGGAAAATTCAGTTGAAAAATAAAGATATCAAAGTAGGCATATGCTTTCATGAAAGTTTCCGGAAAGTGTATTTATTTTGACTTATGTCTAAATTAGATTAATAACAGCTAAATGGAATGTAAATGAGTTGTTTTTGTTGTAGAAGATGGACATTCCATAAAACATGGCATCAGTCATCTCAGAAGTGGCTTAATGAAAGTGAAAGTGGGATGACCAGCATGAATATTCTTACGGCCAAAAGAAATGATCACCATAAGCGATAAAACCGGAAGGACATGGTCTTTCATAACACTCTTCCTCTTTTCCTCATTTGCATTTATGAAAAGTTCCTCAGTCACTTTTGATCATCAAGCAGATAGAAGCTATTAATCTAGTTTGAATTTCTTTGTCTGCAAAAAAAAAATGAGTTAGCTCGTATTAGAACCTTACTGATGTTGTGATGTCAGATTTTTAAGCACAGACTTTTAGAGTATTCTGCATTCTTTTATCTTCATAAGATTCATAAAATTACAAAGAAACTACTAATTACAAAGAAAAACTTACCTGAAATCTTGGTTAAATATCACCCATTTTGACAAACCTTGAGTTCTTTGACGATAAAACCATACTTTCACTTGAACTTTAAATGTATGTGGCATACACTGTAGACATGCAACAAGAATTTTCCTAACTGTAAATCCTTTCGAAAACCACAGGGATGGTGATCAAGAAAGCACAGCTTTATATTGGAAATAATTTTGAACTTTCCAAAATATTTCCAGATGGTAAAAAACAAAATAATACCAAGACAAAACCAACAAGCAAAACAAAGAAGCTTGATCAACATTGTCTATTGTAAGTCGTTCGTAGGGGCCTTACTGGGCACTAACACTGCAACATAACTCATGTGTTTTCTGTATCTAATGGACAATTTCTTAACAATAGAAAGAATAGCCTAGATAGATATTACATTTCTTAATACTCATCACAAGTTTTACAAAACTATGCTAAGAAGCTGTAAATTGATATTACTGAAAGGAATAGAAAAAGATATTGCATAATTTCATACCTTAAAACGGTTGTGAGGTTTGAAAGTAAACATACGTAATTAATAGCTAAATTTAAATTTTAACTGTACCACATTCAAATATTTACATATAAAGTATATATAAGAATAAAATATATTTTATGTATATAAAATCAAATTAACTTTTATTACAACATAAATTAGTCTTACTTAATTAAAAACATTTGCTAAAAATTTTTTACATTCTTTGTATCATATTTTTTTTTCTTCCTAAGTCCTCCCAGATCTTCCCCACTTTCTTCACTAATCAACATTATGAATTTTGCAGGCAAATGGATAGAGCTAGAAAACATTATTTTGATTGAGGTAACCTAGACCAAGAAAGACAATTATCACATGTACTCACTCATAAGTGGTTTTTAGACATCAAGCAAAGAAAACCAACCCACAAAACACAGTCCCAGAGATCCTAGACAACAATGAGAACTCTAAGAGAGACATACATAGATCTAATCTACATGGGAAGTAGAAAAAGACAAGATTTGAGTAAATTGAGAGCATGGGGACCTTGGGAGAGGGTAGAAGGGGAGTGGAGAGGCAGGGAGGGGAGCAGGGAAAAATGTAGAGCTCAATAAAAAAAAGAAAAAGACAATTAAATAAAAAGAAGGAAAAAAAAGAGTGTCTCATAATCTTTTCCCTAACCTCTCTATATCACAATTCCTAGTTGTAAAGAAAAGGCATTAAGGACCAGAATGCAAAAGTAGTACAAGAAGCATTCCTCAAAAGAGAACAATATTTATTTCAAGCCAGTAGGAGAATGTAATCATGCAATATAACAATCATTGTCAACTACAATCAGATACCACAGTATTGCTTTCCTATTAAGTTAGCCTCCACCAGCAATCAAATACTGACCAGTCAGACTAGTTTCCTTTGCCTTATGGGAATCACATGCTAGATCACACAGCTATAATTCTTGTCTCATGCTGATGGTTCTGCTCTCTCTCTCTCTCTCTCTCTCTCTCTCTCTCTCTCTCTCTCTCTCCCTCTCCCTCTCCCTCTCTCTTTCTTTTAAAACAGGGCTTCTCTGCAGTTGTGGAGCCTGTCCTGGAACTAGCTCTCACAGAGATCTGTCTGCCTCTGTCCACTGAGTGCTGGATTAAAGACATCAGCCACCACCACCTGGCTTGTCGTTATTTTTTTCTACTGTGTAGTACTCTATTGTGTAAATGTACCACATTTTCCTTATCCATTCTTTTATCAAGGGACATTTAGGTTGTTTCCAGGTTCACTTTACAGACCACGAGACAATCTTAAGTAGAGAATCTAATTTACTAGCGGTGTTAGCAATTTCTACATCTGAGCAATGTTCTATTGTACATAATAATAGCAGTAGTATTGTAACCCTCCTGGCAAGAGAGAAAAATATTAGAAGAGACACATATATCCCTCCATCTGACAATGAGACTATTGAAACAATTGGAATTGGAATACCACTCAGGAATCTCATGCCAGGAGCCTGGTGTCAGCCAGTTGTGGAACTTAGCTCTCTACATGAAATTCCACACAGTTCTGGCAGACAATATGACAAAAAAAAAATCTAGGCAACAATGAAACTGGGTAGTGACATACTTCCATCAGAATATGACCCTTCTTGCCATTGATGTAAACTTAAACTTTATTTTAGAGTCTCAAAGATGGGCTTGGGGAAGGCATCACTGAAACACTTTATTCATTTTCCCTGTGTAGTCACATCAAGTGAATCTCTTTTTTTTTCTGATTTATACTTTGTTCCTTTAATTTACCTATTTCAGTCCATTTTGTTTTGTTAGGATTACGAAAACCCAGATACAGACCCTAAAATCTCTGTAAACAGTAGCTGATGTAGTAGACTCTACTACTTCAAGAAGTAACAAGTGAGAAGACAGATATTTCCTCCAGGTCAAGTGTCAACAACAGAAGAAATGATGTCATTGCAACATACGGTGTTGAACCAATCCTTGGCTTGGTTACTTGAATATGGAAGAATGGTGACAACATGACCATGAGTGACTCAAAAAACTATTAAATCATCAAGTTTTATCTCATTGGGGGTGCTGAATTCATTCTAACTGCATCATATAGTCCTTCATTTTGTCAATTTTCTATCATATTGTAGCATCTTCTGAAGTCATGTGAAACCAGGAAGCAGAAAGGAGAAATGATTTCAATCTTAGGTTGAAGATCTTATGACTCTTTGCATCTCTTCTGCTACTAAGAAGCATAAAAATCTATATGAACACTACAGTAGATATATATCACTGTATTCTTATGCCTTTTCAATACCGAGGCTAGAGGACCAAAGAAATACCTGTACCATGAAGTTTTTTGCCCTCAGAACTTCAGAAACATCAAACCCAAATGTTCTATAACTTGTCATTGATCCAGTTGTAGCATTGGTAAGAAGTAGCTTAACTCATCTGTCCTAAGTGGGTGGAAACGTTCT
The DNA here is from genome assembly GCF_037038515.1 of Microtus pennsylvanicus. NCBI lineage: Eukaryota > Metazoa > Chordata > Mammalia > Rodentia > Cricetidae > Microtus > Microtus pennsylvanicus. The sequence continues at coordinate 100,054,915 of NC_134584.1, forward strand.
ACTGGCATATATGTGTATGTGTTTCCGGGTGTGTGTCTGCCTGTGTGTGTGTGTGTGTGTGTGTGTGTGTGTGTGTGTGTGTGTGCTGAACTTTTGGGAAGGTGAGTTTGGGACAGAGTCACATTTCAGCCTAAGAAAAAGGCTAGTCAGACTGAAGTGTCACATTTATCTCCAGCCGCTGGTACAGCCCATGGTAGATTTCCTCATTTACAGTTGTTTTCCTGGTATTCTGAATCATCACATCTAAGTTCAGCAGGCCCTTGGGTGGACATTCTTTTAATGTAATGCTACTAAAGGCTTAAGTAAATAATCAGATCATTCAAAAGAGACTGCTCGTTTTGAATAACAAGCATTCAGTGAAAGTGCTTCCTAACAAAATGATGCAATTTCTATTTAAGATTATATTGTTTGATTTTTCTGTTTTCTTTTTTAACAAAGTACAGCGTTTCTGAGATCTCTCTAAAGGGATCTGCCAACAATGACATGAAGACTTTAGTTCTATCGTTTATAGTTTTGTCTGGAATGTCACAGAACTAATGTTCCTCACCTTCAGAATAAATTAGTTTTTTTTAGAAGATGTGAGGATGAACTCCATTGAAGTTTTTCCATCTATTGAAGTGAAATAGCAGCTAAAAGAAAAAACATACAACATTTTAAAAAATATTATTTTACCATATATCATATCTTAGATTATTAAATCACATATGGAAAGAAATTAAAAATAATCTCTTGTTTCAAATAATTAAGAGATAATAAAGCTCATGACAATAATGAATGGACTTTTCTAGTATGACATTATAAGCTGTTAGTGAATTCAAAGTTCAGAGTCCTGTTTTTGCTGCCCTATTTTTTTTAATCCCTAAATTTAGTAGTAAATTTGTAAGTCTTAATCTTAAAAGGGCATATGACACCCACTGTCACAAATATGGAATTGAAAAGAAAACTGATTTAAGGTCAGAAAAATTGTCATTATAAATAATAAATTGTATACAAAAATTAAAATATAAATGCAAAAAAGTCCAGGAATGATGAAACATGGAAAATAGTACTTATATCAATAATGGCCTGGCATATTTTTAAATAGCTTGTGTAAATGTATATGTGTTAAGATAGAGAGACACATACATTCCCATCACTGTATGGAGAAGCAGGTAAAAAGACAACTTTCCATAGTTGGTGTTCTACTTCTGTGTGTTTTCTACGGATTAGATGCATGTTTGCAAGCTTGGCAGCAAACATATTTGTCTGCTTATATAGCTTTTCTGGTCACTATTTCAAAAAATTATTACTTGTGGTATTTGGTAATTTCATACATGTATGTAATAAATTCTGCTTGTTCTCTACCTTCCACCCTTTTCTTCCACCCCTCCCATGGGTATCAGCCCTTCTCCTCCCCATGAGTCCCTTTCAAAGATGTCTTATTTTTAGTTGAGCTCACCCAATCCTTTTTCTCATCATCATAGGTAGCCATGGGCAACCAGCATTCACAGGAAAAAAGAAGCTTCTCTTACTAATGCTTAGAGCAGCATTTGTCTGTGGGTATAATCCTCAAGAGTTAAAGTCAAAATAATGGTGTGTCAGTTTAACTGCATTGTTAGAGTGGCATCCAATTCCTCCCATCCCCCACAATCCACAATGACTTCTCATATGTATTTTTTAAAACAAGTTTCCCAATAACATGAACAGAGTCCCTTTGTGGAGTGGATTACAAATCTAGTCAGAGGGACACTGGTAATGTCCATAAGATTATTGTCACTGTCATACTATGGCTTGTCTTGACTGTAGATCATTGAATTGAAAGTTGGATAAGACTACTTATATATTTTCTCTCGTTGCAGCTTTTGTAGCTCCTGCTGGAGTTATGGAAGTCATTCAAGGGAAACAAGCTCCCATCTCTATTCCATCTTGTTCTATCACTTTCAACCATCAAAAGTATAAAGTATCTTTAGAAATAGTACTGCCATCTAGTTTTGGTGTGCTACCAAGAGAAATGACAAGAGTATATATTATTTGGGGGCCTCTGTGATCTCTCTGGTCAGCAAATCCTACAAAAGTGTCACATCCTGGCACCAGGGGTTTTATTTAATAACCCGTGGCTTCTAAGAGTAACATTTAACAGTCATTTTTGGATATCATCATTAAGCCCCTCTTTTTAAAAAAATATATTTTTTAATACATTAAAAATATTAGGCTACAAGATAGTGGGTTTCAACATGGCTTTCATAAATCTTCATTATGGTTAATTCTGCCTTTCATCCTCCCCCCGGGGCCAGCTCCTTGTTTCATAGCAGTGTCCAATCAGATAAAACTATCCAACTTGGAGGCAAGTTAATTAACACACAGGATATTCTAAAAGTAGGTAAAACTTTCCATCCAACTGGCAAGCTTATTAGGTCAGGGAGTAAAGAACCTAAAGCCTTTAGGACGTTGCTGAAAGTGACTAAACTCATCAGGTCCCTCTTCTGCCAAACATAGGCAGTAAGGATTGCTAAGAGATACTTCCAGACAAGCTGAGTTGCATAGAAGGCTCTCAGATGAGCAAGTGCCTGAAACGGCAGATTAACCAAGCACGTTGAAAGAAGAAGAGACTCACATAGCTGCTCAGATCACCCAGACACTCAGCAACAGGTTGAGCATCTGTAGGTTGTACAAGGTATTGCATATTTCCAAATTTTGTTTTGTTATGCATTCTGGAATGGAATTCTGGTGTTGTAGCTGACTTTGAGTCATTCCTGATCCTGTAAGCATTCACTCGTATCTCAGTATTTAACCTCAGTAAACTCATTGGTTCACCAACTTGGTCTTTGGTGGTATTCTTACATTAGTCTGTGCTTGTTTAACTATAGGGTGAGTAGACATTTACTCACATTTTCCCATGAATACATTCAGATAACAGCCCCTCATTCACACTAATCATCATCCCCTGCTTAAACATTCTCACACCCAGTTTTCTCTTCTCTACGTTCATGTCACCTATCTTCTCCTAACTCAATCCCGTAAGACTTTCAACTCCCAAAGGCCTCTTTATGGTGTCATGGCCTCCATAAATACTCCAAATTTTACACACAAAATCATAGATCCAGAACTAGGATGTTCATACATATAAGGGAGAATATATAGCATATGCCAGGATTACCTAGCTCAATATATTTGCTTTTAGTTATATTCATTTACTTGTAAATTCCATATTTTAATTTTTTTACAGCTAAATAGAATTCTTTTGTGCATATGTACCACATTTTTCTTATGCATTCATCAGTTGATGGGCATCCACAATGATTACTCTTCCTAGTTGCCGTGAGCAGAGTGGCAATGACCATGGAGAGAATGTGTTTCTATTCTAGGACTGAGTCCTTTGGATATGTGCCCAGGATGCAAGAGCTAGGTCCTATGGTAATTTAATTCCTAGGCTTTTGAGGAATCTCCACAGTAATTTCCACGGAGACTGAAATAGTTCGCGTTTCCATCACTAGTGAATAAAAGTTCTTTTTTCCCTACAAATGCCCCCACCCCATCCAGCATTTGTTACTGATTATTTTCTTGATGATAGTCCTTCCAGCTGGAGTGGGATGAAATCTCAAATTTCTCATCTTTCTTCTTTTGAGGCTTTTTAGTTCTGACCTTTGAAATTTTTTAAAAATGGGCAATTTGTGTTTTAATTTTTGAGTTTTTTGTTGAGTCCATTTATATGACTTATTATAACTATTGATTTTCACATATTAAACCAGATCAATATATCTGGAATAAAACTAATTTTATCACGCTGAGTGATGATTTGGGGTGCACCTATTTTTGATTTTCAAGTGTTTTGATGAAAGTTTTCTGCAGATGTTCATCAGAGATGCTGGTTTATATGTTTCTTTGTTTTTGAGTCCGTATCTGATTTTAATAGTAGAGTAATATTGACTTAATAAAGGAGTTTGAGGATGTTCCTTTTATTTCTCATTTATGATCTAATTTGAGTAGCACTGATTGTAATTCTACTTTAAAATGGCAGAAATCTAATGTGAATCCGTCTATACCTGAATTGGGTTGATGTTTGACTGTCTGGAAATATTCAATTGCTCCTTCAGTCTTCTTGCTTATTAAAGGTCTGGTTAAATGAGTGATGTCATCTTTGTCTATCTCAGGTGGGTCAGATGTATCTAGAAATTCTCCCAGTTTCGTTAACACAACAAAGTGTGTACAGAAGCCTCACCAACACAGCTTCAATTACACGAGTCGCAGAAATAATTTTAAACCATGCATGTATAGACTGTTTAAATAAAACTAAATATAATACATGCTCAAATTCCTCCTACTAGATTCCTATGTAAAATCTGGGCCTCTTAAGCACTAGAAAAATAATCTGTAATAAGACTAGAAGCAAAATCCATATACAATAAGGTTTGTCATCTAGTTTAAAGTAGATCATTTTCTGTGTGGTGTGATTAACATTGAATAAAAGACATTACATGATAATTTAGAATGGTAAAGAGTACAGTGTGAAATTTGCTGTCAAATATGGCGAATATTGAGAGGTATATTTAATACTTCAAGATGAAGAGTTTGGTTCTCACTATGCATTTTTACTTAGTATGTTCGTGAAACTAGCAAATAGTTATTTGCTTTAAATTCCAAGCACACATTTCCCATAGGAGAAGGCTTTCCCAGCAACATTGCCCAAATGGATATCCTTAAGTAGTCAGTACTATGTGCAGATGGTGGTACTTTCAATTTCCACATCAAATCCCTGTCTTTTTCCAACTTTAAGATTAAAGTCAAATTGAGGAGAGAATATCCTTATCCCTCTATACAGCTTCAGTTATTCACTACTAGAACATTCTGCAAGATACACAACAATGCTTAGTATGTCTCAGAATCTTGGAAGGGCCCAGTAAAATAGAGTAGAATCTTTTTGTCTCAAAGCAGCAAGTATAAGGAAGTCTGTATTTAAACTAGCATTCAGCTACCTGGGATATGTGGTCACCTCCCCTACTGGGCTTCACTGATTTGTAAGAGCAAACTGAAACAATCTTAAATCGTTATCTAACTGAGAGCTGAAATACCTTCTGAGCAAGTTGAAAGCGATTCTTTTACATGGTCATCTCCTGCTCCAATGGCTGTGAAATTTATAAATTCACTCTTGTGTCAATCCTTACTGTCTCTTCCTACTTTGGTTTCAAGATTCCATTTGTCAAAACATTTTTTAATTGTTCTTTCACTAGAAAATATTGTTTGTTTTAATTGAAAACAGTTTTTTCTCTCATACAGTACATCCTGACTGCAGTTTCTCCCCCCCCTACTCCTCCCACCATCTCCCCAACAATTCCCCTTCCCCAAGTCTACTCCCCTTCTGGCTCCTTTGAGAAAGGAGTGGTCCTCCAAGAGAAGACAACCAAACATGACAAAACATAATATAATAAAACAAGGCAAAACCACTCATTCCTAGGCTGAACGTGGCTATCTAACAGGAGGAAAAGAGTCCCAAGAGCACACAAAAGAGTCAGAGACACACCAGTTCCACAGTGTATTATAGTTTTTAGGTGTGCTGTTGAGTTTCTAGTATGAAAGCTCTCTAATTTTTTTGGAATCAATTAGTGCTAAGAACTGTATTTCCTCTTAGCACTGCTTTCATTATGTCTCAGAAGCTTGGGTATGCTGTATATTTAATTTTATTGAGTTCTAGAAAGGTTTTCATTTGTTTTTTAATTTTTATCTTAACTCATTTTACATTGTGTAGAGAATTTGTCAGTTTTCGGGAATTTCTAAGCTTTTCGTTGCAACTGCTGTTGATATTCAAGTAAAATCTGTGTTTGTCTGATAGGATACAGAGAGTTATTTCATTTTTCTTGTATTTGTTGACACTTGCTCTGTGTCTGACTATGTGCTCAGTTTTGAGAAAGTTCCTTGAGGTGCTGAGAAAAGGTGTATCCGTTTGTGTTTGAGAGAAGTGTTCAGGAAGTATCTGTTACCTCTTCAGGTTTATAACGTCTGTTACTGTCAGTCAGTATTTTTCTATTTAGCTTTTGTCTAGGTGACCTCTTCACTGGTGAGAGTGGAATGTTGAAGTCTCCCATTCTCAGTGTGTGACGGTCAATATGTGATTTAAGCTGTACTGATTTTTTAAAAAAAAAAAACAAAAAACAAAAAAAAAAAACCAAAAGTGTGTTCTCCATTTTTTATTGTTCTGTAGACTCTTCAATACTGATTACCAAAGATTGTGTGTATTCTAGTTCCATATTTGTTGAAATTTTAATAATGTTGAGAGTACTAGAATGTCATTTGTGAATTTCAGTGACTGTATTTACACACATAAAGTATTGTGTTTGAAGAGAAGGAAGGTTGTTGATATTATAGAAATCAATAAATAATGCCACCGTAAAATGTCAAAGGTGTGTTGCGTGCGCACATGTGTGTTGCAGTGTTTATGTTTCTTTGTATTTGTGTGTGCACATCAGTGTTTACGTGTACTGTGCATATATCTTTGTGTGTGTCAGTGTATGGGTGTGTCTGTGTGTGTGTGTTTGTTTGAGAAAGAGCATCTTGTCTTTAAAACTACCTCACCATCCAAAGTGTGTGGCTGTTCTCTTTTATCTTGCTTATTTTTTTTCTCACGCTACTTGTCTTCCACTATCCCCCACTGGTATTCCATTATTGGGTAATTGGTGCCCATGTCCACTCAAGATAGCAGGTATAGGAGAAAGGTTCCTCCAGCATCTAATGCAGAGCATTAAGAAGTTTCTTTGAATAAAGCTCCATTAGTTTGAGAGACATTATGTCACTTCTTTACCGAAGGAATATAGATTGTTTGTTGTTATTTAAAGAAACACACACACACAAACGCACACACACATTTTTTTTTCATTACAAGAAGATAGAGTAACTAGGTCAATCCATCCCTGTAGACTTCCTTTCCATGAGTCATTCTTTACAAGAAAATTCCCTTGAGTCAGTCAAGGTACCTCTTTATTTTTACTAACAACGTAAATGCTATTTATACATAATATCAGGGTCAGCATTTGTGTAATCAAACGCTTTCTGCATGTTTATAAATAGTTGTCTCTGCTCCAAATAACCGTAAATTAATTAGTATCACAGTGTCTCCACAGCCCAGACAGTAGCTTTGGAGTAAAAGTTTGTGATTTTTATAACTACACTTATTTTTCTCAGTACAGATTTCCTGTCTATGTCCAACATATGGCAGTTCAGGTGAGGCTTCGTTGGAAAAGTGCCCAAACAGTTGAATTTCCACCTGGCATTCCTCTTTTGCCTGTAATCAAACTCTTCCCAAACTGGACCACTTCTTTCCCTAGGTATAGCTACCATTTTACTTTCATATGACACATTATGCCAGAATGACATTTACACCAATTTGTATCAACACATATATTTGACTTTTTGTGTTTATTGATTTGATATAGATAAATATGAAAATAAAAAAAATATATTTAGACTACTACTTCAGACTATAAACAGAAGTTCATTCAATTAAATAATAGTTGGTGTAGTTTATTAGATGTGTGTGGGCATTATAGGTTACTTTTAGTGGAAAACTATGCTGGTTACTTTTAATTGTCATTTTGACAAAACCTAGAATCCTCCAGGAAAGTTTTAATCAGGAATTTAGATCAAGGTAGACTTGGAGAACATCTTTGAGGAACTGTCTCAAGTGTTACTGATGTAGGAATACCCTACCATTTGTAGTGGCACCATTCCCTAGACAGGACTTCCTGAACAGGAGAGGAGAGGAGGAAGCTACTTATATCAAGCAAAAGAAGCAGGGATACATCTATTCTGTCTTTGATATTGATTATAGATGTGATAAGATGCTCGAATTCCTGCCTTGACTTGCCAGAAATGATGGACTATAAACTAGATTTTTAGGCCAAATAATTTCTTCTTTCCCTTATTTTTCCTCTTCTTGCTGTTTAGATGCCACAGTAACAGAAAGAAATCTAGATTAATCACTTTTTAGGCTCAGAAGTGCATAAGGATTCTGTGTGATGATGAGGTTCAATAAAGCTGGGAAGGAATGAAATTTTACATACAACATTTCGAAGAGAAAGTGGTATTAATTCTTACTTCCAGTAATGTCTGACCAACAAACTTTCTCATCAAATCAGAATACTAATTTCAAAAAGCAAGGAATGTGTCGTCTACCTTAAAAGGATCCACTGGGCACCAATAATAGAATTGTTTCTACTTTTCAGCTGTTTTCCCAAATTATCATAACCCTTTAAAACATTGTCATTGAGGGGAAAATAATTTTGATCACTTTGCATCTTTTCATGTTTTCATTCAATACTCTTTAAGACTAATTTCCTCACCGTGTTCTTCCTTTTCAGTTAAAAGCAAAGAGAAAACACCTGTCTTTAGAGTCAGTTTAGCAACTAGTTGCAATAAAGAATTTTGCATTAAATGGAGGCATACCATTGGCTTCTTCCTTTAAGAGTTAATTCAGATGCACACGTCAAAGAAGCATCCCCGGAAGGTGGTTTTACTTTAAGGCCCACTAATGAAATAGCAGAGATAATCACCTTCTAATGAGATAATGCACTTCTCCTTCCCTGAATTCCCACCCGAGATGTGGTGCCGAGCTATCATTAATTAGGTTTGGGTGCCTGCTTTTCTAATCTCAGGACTCCCAACCTTCCTGTTTTCCAATGCACTCTAACATGTTGGGCTTCATTCTTTCTCTAAATCTCCACTCCCTCACATGCCTGTGGCTGCTGACTGACCCCATGTCCGGCCAATTAAAGGACATGGCTTTTACTCTCTCTCCTCCAAGCAGTTGCAGAGATTTAAAGCTTTTCAATTTGGTGGATTTTATTTCTTTTATTTTCTTTGCATCTACTCTTAAATTAGTTTGTAAAGGAGAACAAAAACGCCAAGCAGGAGACATGATTTTTCCCAGTAGCATAAGGAAATTCTGGCACAAGTCCCCCAAATTCACAGCACCACACTCTCACCAAAGTCCTGTTTATTTTTATTCCATTGTTCTCAGTCACATAATAGGATGAAAGCAGTTGTGGATTATAAATACGCAACCCCATAATTATCCTGCTAAAACATTTTGTTACTAAATAATCTTCCTATGTGGGCAGGCAGAATTTGGGACCAGTCATCTATCTACCTGTGCCTGGGAGCATGATAAAGGAGTCAATACAGCATTCACCATCTGCAGCAGGAAATGCCCTTCAGGGATGTGGACTGAGAAATCCAGAGTTCTCCTTAGAGAACCTGTAGAATTATGCCACAGAAAGGACCTTCAGGATGAGACTTTTAAGGAAAGTCTCATAATCTGAGAAATCCATTCAAATGTGGGATTTAAAAAATAAAAAAACAACCAAATATCTTTACCATAGGCTTACACGTGATTCTGTGGTATTTGAAGTGACCTAGTCCAAAAAGATGAAACTCATAATTCTATAGGTAAATTTAAAGATACAGTTAAGTTTTTACATTAAGAAGAAGGAGTCAGCTTACTTATTTCTCTGCTCTTAAATAATCTCCCCTTTTAGGCAAGGGCTCTTCCAGTGACCTACTTCCTTGATATAGGTTAACAGCTATGGAAGGTAACCTTGGTGGGTGGGACACAAGGGCACCACAAAGTCAAACCATGCAACAGAGCTCATGGTGGAGGTTTATTGGGAGGGTATTCTTAGCAGGAGCCGAGCGGGGGGGGGGGGGGGGGCGGAGAAGAGAGAGAAGAGAGAGAGAGAGAGAGAGAGAGAGAGAGAGAGAGAGAGAGAACATGAGAAAGGAAGAGGTGGAGGTGGTGGTGGTGGTGGTGGTGGAGGAGGAGGAGGAGGAGGAGGAGGAGGAGGAGGAGGAGGAGGAGGAGGAGGAGGAGGAAGGGGAGCGCTTGCTTTTTCTAAAGTGATATAGCACATGCACATGAGGACGGTGCTCTACTCAATAGCAGCAATAGTCACAGGGTCACATCTCGGCTACTGCTGCTGACGTGATCTGCTAGGTCCCCGTCATCACCAGTGTTTTCTTATTTGGAAAAGGGACAGACTCATTGGAACTCATTCTTAAGGGAGGAGTCAATAACATATCTTTGTAGTCTTTAGGGTAGGTTAGAAATTTAATGTCTCTACCTAAGACCAGAGCTACAACTCAAACACCATTCATTTAAACTAAAGCAATTTAATGAAGTAGATTTTTAAAAGTTAAAGAAAAATAAATAGTAAAAGTATGCAAAGAGCATGCCTTAGTAGTCTTTAATGGGCCTGAGCAAAGCGCAGCTACTGATACGGTTCTTTCATTTTTATTTAAGCCTTCAAAAGGGAAAGTCCTGATGCTTCCTTCCTCCTTTCACAGGCTGTTTCAAACTCCAAGGACGATTAGTTATGTTAGCTTTCTCTTCCTTAAAATTAGTGTGTACCAGGGATATAGGAAGTTGAGCTAGAGCTGGTTATGAGCAAGTAGACACTAATCAATAACCTCTAAGTGTTCCAAGGTCAGACTAGCCGCTGCCTGTATCTGTTACTTGTCTCATCACTGTGACAAAATACCAGGAAAAAGCAACTTAAGCAAGGAATGGCTTTTCAGTCTGTGATAATAACTTCAATCAAGACAGAGAGGCATGGCAGGGGGTACAGGAGGCTGCCTGGTCACTCTGAGTCTGTAGTCAGGAACCCGAAAGCAACAAATACTTCCCCCTACACTCTTTCTGGTTTTCATTTGGTCTGAGACTCCAGCCGACGGGATGATGCTATTCCAAATGATAGAGGAACTTTTTTCCCACTTCAACTGACAATAATTAAAACAATCATTCACAGACATACCCCCACATTTTGTTATTGTTATTTGTTTGTTTTTTCTTTCCTTTTTTCTTGTGATTATAAATCTCATCAAGTTGACAAGAAACTCACAGATCTGGGGATCTGACAACTTCTTCTCTCCTCCATGGGCACCGGCATGTACCTACATGTACCTGCATGCATGTGCAAATACATGCAGGCAGTTGCACACGCATATGCAACAATAGTTAATCTACTTAAGCATTCAGGCTTTCAAACTGGCAAGATGAAGTTCAAGCTCCATTCTGATGATGTTTCATGGTCTCCAAGAAGCTAATTCTAGTTCCATCCCTAGCATCAGCACACTTGAATGATTTTATCCAAAGAGAATTCATAAGTTGTCTCATTTTTCTCTCAAAAACACTTCATATAACTCCAGGTGTCACTTCTCTATATTAAGAGGATCGCTGATTATGGCTTACCAATAGTATTCATGGGTAGTGGAGAAAGGAGGATGGGCAAAGGATTAGTAGATTTCTTACTCTGCATTTTAAATGTATGTTTCTTTTTTAAATAATGTTCATAACATAAATGTCTTCAAAGATACATATATTATTTAAAAACATGAATATATATATATATATATTTGTGATATTTCTGGCCCTCTTATGAGTTGAGTGACTCCATTCTGCTAGGTCATGTAGAAGTAAAAAAAAAAAAAAAGACCAATTTATATCTGGGTTCTTGTTCATCACTTGTAATACAAATACCATAAATATTTTATTTCATTCTTTTGTTTCTGATAAATAAAACCCTCACTCTCAATGACACATAATCTTATGTCCTCAAGCATTTGCTTGAGCTCCTCTTTTTCTGCCCCCAGTGAGTAAGGAAACAGCCCTAAGGCTGATGAACCAATTTGCAGCTGGCATAACAGAAAAAATCATCTTCCAGTCTGAAACTCTCCCAGTGGTCTTGACTGGAGGATGATCTGGGTTCATTCACAAACTTCAGAGACAGGTAGGTGGCTACAAAGCAAATGTTACCCACCCTAATGGAGTTCTCTGAAAGCTCATCAGCTCTGTGGTTTGATAGGCTGCTATTGCCAACACAGCTGCTGGAGAAGACTGCCAAGGAGGCTGAGAACGAAAGAGGCTGAGACTGGGTTAGACGGAAAGTGTTTCATACAACTAGGCACCATCTGCTCTTCTCTTAATCTTTGTTCAGGCGAGGAATGGAATGAATACGGATGTTGACAATGACTCTGAGAGCAGGCTTTCCTGTTCATATAATCCTTCACATGCAATGACCCAGTTGTACTCAAAATAAAATATCAGGAAAGAACATTGTGTATTTGTTTTTAACCTGAACTTACTTTCTAAAGATCTTAAACACAAAACCAATGAAACAACAGAAAGACAAACTCCTGCTATTTTATATATGAAACTATAATTTACTTGACTGTAAGTGTCTACCAAGATAACCAAAGTATATTTTCAGTGGGCAGAGCCGTGTGGTTGATACAACCGAAACTGTGTGTAAGAACGTTCTGGATAGGACGGACGGTGGTGGCGCACGCCTTTAATCCCAGCACTCGGGAGGCAGAGGCAGGCAGATCTCTGTGAGTTCGAGGCCAGCCTGGTCTACAAGAGATAGTTCCAGGACAGGAACCAAAAAGCTACAGAAAAAACCTGTCTCGAAAAAAAAAAAAAAAAGAACCGTTAGGGTTCAAGCCAGATGGAGTCCCACTGAGAAGAGGTGGACAGCAGCTCCCACCCTTAACAAAGACGCTATCTGCAATTAATACCTTCTGGGTAAAGAGAATTTTCGGCAGCACAGTGTCCCTGAGCATATAAGCCACAGAAAATGTCACTGAATAGGGTCTATCAACCACACTCCAGAGCAGGACTCATGCCCACATGAAACAAACTCAATGGTATTTTTGTGGACTTTTAAATTTCATTTTACTTAATCTTGGCATTTTTTTTGTCTTATTGGTCTCTCGCTTGATTGTTTTGATTTACATTTTTGTGTTTCTTGGTTGTTGTTTTTTTTGAAAGAAAGAGAGAGAAAGAATATAAAGTTGGGTGGGTAGGGAGGTGGGAGGGATCTGGGAAGAGTTTGGGGAAGGGAAAAATTATCAAAATATACTGTATGAACTTTTTTTTCCAATAAAAAAGAACATTCTGGATATATATAGGAAAAAGACAAAAAAGATGGGAGAGGAAGCAACAACAAAGACGATGGACCTAGGGCTTGATTTTGGCTTTTTGTTTTTCTTCAGCTGCATTGCTAAAAATGGCCTTAAATTTAAGAGAAGCTCTTCAGTCATATAGTCATTTACATAGCCACATAAGCTGCCATTTTTATTTCAACAGGTAGAGTACATTTGGGTCAGGAAATAGGTTGTCACAGAAATAAACATGTGCAAATTTGAACAACAAGCAGGTTCGTCGTTTATGAAGTGGATGAAGCTGCGAGCTAAGAACTCCTTTTCTGGGGCTGCCATATTGACAAGACAGGCTGAGTCTCCATTCTGATGGCTGATCAGGTTCTCTCCACTGACTAATCTTTACTCCCGAATCTCAGGGGCTCCATTCCAAACATCAGAATGCTCTTGGATATTTACACTAGAGAGTAGAGCTACAAGAAACACTCAGTGGTTGTTTTTTTAATTATTCTCCCTTGGAAGGCACATTGTGGTCCAGGCAGTGAAGTATTTATAACCTAAGGACATGAGTATGGTGAGTTCCCATTCTTGTGGGAACCCACTCCTGTGTTACTTAATCCTGGTCCCCAAGATCTGGGGAAACCTGTTTGGTTCATTAGCTTTATTCTGATTTTGTTGTCAGTCTTCCAATGAAAAGCATGAAAAAGAATAGATACATGCTTACTTGAGTCTGAATCTTATCATTACAGCTTCAAGTGTATATCCTTAAGCAAATTCAACTGTATACAGAATTCTTTTTGCTCCTAAAATATTAAATTAATAATAAATATATGTAATATTAATAATATCTGCTAGCTCTTTGGATTTTGTGTGTGTTTGTGTATATATGAGCAAATAAACTACAAACATAACAATAAAAGTTTCAACAGCATCCACTGAGCCGGGTCATAGAAGCCACAATTTTGTTTAAATCTTTGAAAGTTTATAGATAAATCAATAAGTTGCTAGCTATTGTTAGCTACTGTCTTCATGTCCCCCTTGCTTCTTCCTTCTTCTAGCTCATCCTTCTTCTCTTCCTCTTTCCTGCTCTCCTTCCTTTTTTTCCTTTCCCTCCTTTATCAAAAAGACCAATTCAGTTATCATTTTAAAGAGAAACTGTGATGCTTTACCATCAAACCTCACTGAATCTGATTCATGAGTAGTTGTTAGTTTGGACTGCTTTAGAAATAAATCAGTAGAACACAATGAAACTTAGTGGTGGTGTGCTTTTCAGTACCTCGCAGTGCGGCTTTCTCAGATCCTAACAGGAAGTACTCATCACTGTTCCTTGATTACAAGGCCACCCCTCAGCAGCATTGTTAACACTGTTGCATCACTAAGGATGCAAATATCCTCCTTATTTAGTGATTACGTTTAATGGATATATTCATAACATTTAAAAATGTTATCAACCTTTCCAAAGTCTCATTTTTTAACAATGCTAAGACAGAATAAAATTTAACACTGTGAAACTGGAATTAACACGAACTCATTTTTAGTGTGTCTTTTCTAGTGCGCTGTTGAGATACATAGTATGGTTTGAATAAATAGATCATAATGCTGCCTTTTGTTTGCTGATAAAACCACTTCACCTGAAACACTATCTGTTGTAGTGCATAGTTAATTGCTTATGTCATCGGCTGTCAGATCAGTACATTTTATGGAGCTCTTATCTTGATTAAAATTTTCTTCTGAAGATAATTAAACATTCATTCACTAGACTTTCCTGTAATGAATTATCTACCAGGGAAACTTATGAAAACATCTCAAAACATGTCTGGCCTTGGTTGGCTTTCTTTATTTACTAAATGCTGTCTTGACTTAATTTACTGTAAACTGATCTGAATTCTGTGATTTATTAACTAATATTTGTTCAGATAGTCTAAGGGAAAACCTATAAAACAGTTTCCCTGTTTGTTAACTTCTTCATTTCATCCTAGCTATCTTACAACTTTCATGAAAAATAGTAGTTTTTTATTCACATCCAAATTTTTTATTTTGAATGTGTGTTTATGTATAAAAATTTTTTTAAAAGAGAATTTTTTTAAAAAAATATTGTTATATAATGTGTTCTTCAAGTTTCCTTGATTACCATACTCTTGGTAATGAGATTACTCTGTCTTTTGTTACTAGTGTTAATGAGAGTAAACATGAACTTTGATATATACCAATGACATATATTGACCTCATATCCTTTCCAAATATGTATTTTATAAGTTATCTTACTTAATTTTACAGTGATATGTGGGAAGAGAACTATCATTAATTCTAATTTATAGCTATTGAGACAAACATAACACACTGCAAAGGAAAGGACTCAAACCTTCATTGGGATACCATGGAAGCCTCTGTAAACATGGGGACCTCATCTCTCTAGGACAATTTGCATATGACACAAGAGCTGCACTAATTAGGTGTTCTCACCTCTTTTTTCTTCCCATGGGTACCTTGTTCTTTCATGATTGTCATATTTGCAGAAGCTTAAAGAGGCTGTTTCTGTTTCTATGATTTGTATTGATTAATATATAGCTTCCTAGAATTAAGTTTCTAGTAGCTTGTGTTCTTTTACAACTATATGATATTATAGCATCTCCCTTCCTTTCTCCAATTTCCCCTAGCATAGGGTGTTATTCTTTTTAGCATTGGTCATTGCTCTGTGACTGAACTTTGTGCTCAAATTCTTATCTTTTGTATGTATTATTTGTCAGCTAAAACTTTCAAAATTATTGATCCATTTCACATTTGGGGGTCACCTTTAGATGTGTACTTAACATAGGAAACAAATAATTTATTTTTTTTGCTTTTGCTTTAGTTGTTGCTTGTTCTTATGAAACAGGACCTTATGCTGTTAAACAGGCTGACCTAGAATTCTCTCAGGCAGGCTTTGAGCTCTTAACTTCCAGCAGACATGTCTCTATTTTGTTTATACTTTTTACTGTTTTAGTGAGAACTCTTACTTATTTCCTGGAGAATGGCATTTCGAAAATAAGTTAGCAAAGTTATCTATGTGTAGAAATAAAGCTAGTTTTTCAGCTTGAGAGTTGAGAGCAGAAAATATTTGTAAACTGTTAATCAGAAACATTTAAATACTTAAAGGAAATAAAAGAAAAAATAGCTTAGCAAATTGTCAAAAACTCTAAGTCAGTTTTAATAAATAAAGGAAATTTATTTAGCGATTTTAACAGATTTCTTGAGATATCCGTTTTCTTGGCATACAGTGTGCACACTGTGTACACAATCCCATAGTTTTAGTGAATTGAGCAATGTGGAAACTTCAGAACACTGTTCTTAGAGCAAGAAGAAATCTCCATAGCTAGAAATAAACATTTACACTTGACACAACGAATAATGAACTTCACCAAAAGAATTATACAGATTTTACCTTCAATTCCTCAGAGGTGGGTTCTGGGTCCCTACAATAAACAAGCTAATAAAAGTATTTTTGTTTTGAGACATGAGGCAGTGGGCTGTACAGTATTATGTACCTTGGAAGCTTGGGGACATCCAGCATTAGTTTAACATTTAAAATAATAGACACAGAAGGTAGTAACTGATACTATCTTGAACGCCTAGACACTAAAAGTCTTCCATGAGAATTATACAAGATCAAGCAACAAAATAAAAACTTTGGACTGTGAAATCTTGAATGAATTTCCACCTTGGGGGTAATTTTGATTGAGTATTGTTCTATATCATATCTGGGAAATAAAAAAACTTCCAGAAATTCATTGCAACAGTCAGCAAAAAGCTTGGCATTTGGATTCACCTCCAGACTTATCTTATATTCCTCTCCCTTCATTATATGCTTGTTTTTTTCAGGGATTTTATTATGGTGAGAAAACACCATGACCAAAAACAAGTTGGGGAGGAAAAGGTATTATTGAAGGCAGTTAGGGCAGAAACTAAAAGAGGACAGGAACTGGACACAGGACCTGATGCACAGACAATGGAGAAACTGTCTTTATTGGCTTGTTCCTCATGGTTTGCTCAGGTTGCTTTCTTATAGATTCCAGGACCATCAGGGCAGAAATGGCACCAACAATGGAATGGATCTTCTCACATTAATCACTGATCAAGGAAACACTTTACAAACTGGCCTACTGCCCTATCTTAGGGAAAAAAAAATTCCCAAGTTCTGTTCCTTTCTCTAAGATGACTGTAGCTTATGTCAAGTTGACTTAAAAAAAATCGCCAACACAGTTCACATTTGTATTCTGTTGTTGCAAAAAATAAAAAATATGATTCTCATGATGACACTCCCCAAAGTTCTAGGACTTGCTTTGGCAAAGCACAGAATCTGAGGGTTATTAGTGGGACCTTTGATTTTCATCCTCAGCAAATAAAAAGTGATGATGCCCTGGAGAACCAGAAAATTTACAGCTGCTGTCTCAAGTAAGGGCACCCTTGTGCGTGTCTTCTAGAGAGTGGTGTGTCTAATTCTTTCTTGTGCTTCTCTTTCTTGTCCATGTCATTTTATTCCTCCAAACGCAAGGAACTATCAATCTGCTGTTGGGTTGATAGATTTACTTGATCTCGGCATTTAATACAAATGAAATAATGTAATAAATGATCTTTACGCCTCTCTTCTCTTAGCTACTATAATATTTATGTTGGTAATCCTTGTTTCTCTGTATTGGTGACTCATACTTTTTTTAAGTTAAATAATAGCTGAACAGACTCATTTTCAGTCTGTAGATTTTATCTGATTTGTTTTACCACAGTAACTGTTTTCTCTGAGTTTAGCGAGACGAATTATCACATTCCACTGACTATTAACAACTACATTGTTGCTAGTACAGCATCTCTCTTAAGCTACTCATCAGTTTATTGACATTGTAGTTTTGGGGTTGCTTATAGATTGTATTCTGTGAATGACGCTGCTGTAAATATTTATAGACAAGTTTTTTTTTTTTTTTTTTGAACATACCTTCAAGTGTTTTCGTATATGCTTAAAAGTTGAACTACTGAATTACAGGAGTCATTTTTGGTAACCTCTTGGAAGGCCTTGCTAAACCACTTCACACAATAGCTTCATTATAACCTTTCCAGCAGCTATCTATGAAAAGTCCAATGGCTTTGACCCTTGATTCTTAGTTTTCACCATCTGATTGTACTCATACTGGAGAGTATGACATATTTTAGAGTTTCAATTTCCATTTTTTTAATGACTAACTGATGAACAACCATTTTTCTTTAAAATTCACTGCTTCGGCCAGGCGATGGTGGCACACGCCTTTAATCCCAGCACTCAGGAGGCAGAGGCAGGCGAATCTCTGTAAATTCGAGACCAGCCTGGTCTACAGAGCTAGTTCCAGGACAGGCTCCAAAGCCACAGAGAAACCCTGTCTCGAAAAACCAAAAATAAAATAAAATAAAATTCACTGCTTCATAGACTAGCTTTTCCTTGCTGGAACTGGTACATATTCTTTGGAGAAATCCCCATTATCTTACTTTTCCTCACTTCTTAGCAGCATGCTATCATTTGCTACTGATCCCAAGAGTTCTGTCAATGATTGAAATTGTAGATGGTTATTGGATATATTACTATAAAATATTCTGTCTTTACTTACCATGGTGATTTTTAAACATTGTTTTATGTGTATACAAGAATACATATTCTACATATTCTAATCTGTTCTTTCCACTACTGTGTAGGCCTGGAGGATTGCACTAATGACATGAGACTTAGTAATAAAAACACAGTATTCATGGCATACAGAAGGGAATCCCTCATCAGTGCCTCTAAGTCATCTTCCTCTCCCCTATTTTGCATTGTATGTTTTAAAAAATAAACATTTTATCTATGATCACGCCCAAGTTTCTTGTTTTCCTTGACTCTCATAGTTTCGTTGTCATCTCTAAGAAGACCTTAACTAACCAAGGTGGTAAGGTAACATCTGTGATTTAGTCTAATAATTTTATAACGTTAGCTTTTATGTTTATGATCGTGACCTATTTTTAATAATTAATAATTATTCTAACAATTTTAATCATTTACTAAATAATAATAAATAAACGTTGTTAAATATAGGAGAGCCTTGTCTATTTGTCTGAAGGTATGTGATCTTTAGCATAATTTTGAAAAGATAATTCTTTTGCTGAATTTGTCTTGATATCATTGTTAAATATCAATTGACCATCAATGCAAAGATTTATTCTGAATCCTAATTCAACTTCAATTGATGTACTTGTAGAAACATTTTGCTTTCTTGATTACTCTAGCCTTAGAGCTAAGTTTGATACAGGAAAAGGCATGTCTAACTTTCTTCTCTGTTGTGTAAAGAACATTGAGTATTCTGGTAGAATATACTAACACTTAGTTACATAATGAGCTCTTATCTGTACTGTTCTGTGAAAGGAAAGAGCGAGACTGACATATAAGTGTCATGAAACAACAAACGTACTCATATCTGCTTCACTTGCTCTCACAAATATACATTTCCATACATTTAATATATCAAAACCCCACAGGGATCACTAGAATGGATTATCTTCAAATCTATAGGTTTTATTTGCGCCTTTCCCCATAATGTCTGCCTTCATTGCTGTTAGAGAGGTGAAGCATCACGTTCTACTGATATATTACTGAAAACATGGAGGCCGAGGGCATACAATATGCAATTTTTAAAATGATCCAAAAAAATAAATAAAGTGGAATTAAAAAAAATAACCTGATCCAAGTTGTAAAATTAAAAGCCATGCAAAAACTAGCATATACTCTCCAGAAGTGGCAAATTACCTGAAGCTACTGTGCTCAGACATTCAATAGAGGTTAAAAGGTTTATGTGTCATTCTAAATGTTAACAAACTTACTGTTTAACTGAGTACTCTAAAACTGAAAGTTTATTTAATATTCACATTTCCAAGAAAAAGAAAGATAAATAATGTTTATTAAGGTTCCACTACAAACCAAATAACTTTGCATCAGTTGCTTCTAGCATATACACATGAGTACAAAGACCACATGCACACCACAAACTCTTCCACCATTTGTATATGATGATAATGATCAGTGGTGAGAGAGTGTACAAGTGCATGCATCATAAAAATGACCTCAAAGCCTCCATCCATTTTTTTGAATGAGCAGCAGAGCTTGAAAAAAAACATACTGATGAAGAAATACACAGATTGCCAAACAGAATTTAAATGGGGCAATGGTTGGGAACACAATAGCTAGAAAAGTATATTTCTTCTTTGGAAGATCATAGCCTAGAAAACTCACTAGAATTTAATTGTTTTACTTCACAAATTAAGAAACATTAAACTGCATTTTGAAATGAAGTCATTGAAAACACAAGCCAGTATTCAATGATAAATCATGTATATTTGTTTTGATATACATATCAAAGCGCACCCACTCCTCTTGTACAGCACGTATTTTCATTAGGACCCATTCATTAACATTAGCTATGAACCAAACATTTAAATTTGACTACTAAAAGGTTTTTCTCAACTGAGTGTTCAGAGGAATAGTATAGTTGGGAATAGGAAACTACCCTGAAAATGAGCAAATATTTTTGGTAAATTGCCAATTTCTGCATTTTTATTGTGATATAAAGAAGGATATATCTAACTTATAACACATATTCTATGGTTCATGTCACCTCCAGTACAGAGCAATATTGAGAAACTAAAAGAAAAATGAATTGTGTATTTTTACATTTTTTTCTACAAAGAGGAATATTATTAATCATTCTTGTGGACATTATGATCCTCTGTGGACCAAGGCCATGTTCAGCCATTGTATTTAATTTGGGACATACCCTAGATGGACAGTAATGCGCATGTGGGTACATTCCCTACACTAAGGTAATTTCTCACTTCCTAGGTTGTTTAATTGTACTATAAACAGATTGGACAGACAATTCATTATGAATTCTGCTCACTATATTTTATCTTTATTATACAAAGTCACAATGAAAAGAAATGGATACATGCACCATTGACTTTAATAGGATTTTATATTGTAATAATAGCGTACAGGTCCAGTGTGCTGCATAGAAGGATCATGTAAGGTAAGAACAGCAGGCTATTTGTAGAATTCTGTAGCCCATACAACTCAACAGGCCGTCATTCCTACTAGCTAACCTTTTTCTATTTTGGAGGTAGAACTGAAGGAGAAGCAATTTTAACAAAATTACACATGTAATATTCATTTTGTAAATTATTATCTGTAGTACTTTATAGATACGGGACTGAATCTATACAATGGAATGAACTTAAGAAATCTGGAAAAAAAACTTTTTTCTTACAAGTAGAAAGCACATTTAACAAATATTGGGTTGTAAATACAATTTCTAAATGACCCTATGTACTTTCAAAGTATAGATTAAATGTTGAAGCCAAGTGAATTATTTACTGGGCTAAAAAGGATTTAAAAAAAGCAAAAGATGGGATGATAGAGAAAATCATTTACTCAGGAAATCAATAAGTATTAGAAACATTTACTACAACATTATTTTTTATGTATAGGAGTGCTTTGTGTTCATGTATGTGAAAGGAGAGGAGACGCAGCTGGATATCCTGGAATTGCAGTTACATTTAGTTATGAAGCACAGTGTGGATGCTGGGAACCGAACTGGGTCCTCTGCAAAAGCAGTCGGCGCTGTTAACTTCTCTGCCGTCTCTCCCGATCCCATTGAGCAACTTTTTTAGTATCTAGGAATGAACACATTTAAGGTTATGAAGTCTGATCATTAGACTAAGTCTCCGTGTATTAGTTCAACAAACTGGACTGGTGAGAATGAATATACTATTTTCTACAGTTCAGGTTACTCAATGTAACCAAGTCATTGCATTAATCAAAGGATGTTAGGAGAAATGAGTAGCTGCAATACAAAAAGAGATTACTATGTAGTCTAGTATACAGTAACCTGTTTGTGCTCCTATCATAAAATCTCCCCAAGTATGCTATAGAATTTTGCTTTCCCAAGATAACTGTAGGAGCGAATACAAACTAGCTAGTGCACAAATTACAAAGCTTTGTGATCATATTGGTTTGTGGCTTGCAAGTGGACACAAGACAGGGAGCTTTGATTCCAGAACAGTCATATGGTTAAACTTCTGAGAAAGACTTTTAAAAGTGGGGAAAGCTTACAGTTTGAAACTGGAATCTATGGAGTCAGCATAAGAGGATATATTCTTACGTAGCCTTTTGTCCTGCTCTATTGTGGAAAGAGTAAGCAGCAGAAGGAAGCAGCTTGCTGACGGACAGACAACTGATGCTGCTTTTACTGGGAATTGTAGTCCACTGAAATCTGCAGCTTGTTGTAAAATGCACCTGAATATCACATTGTCTACAGAATGAACTTCTGAACTGTATAAAGAAAATAAAAACCTTTTGCAAAGAATAGTATCCAGATTTTAAGTCTCTTCCAGCCTTTCACCTTTAGGTGAGCACTTCAAAGACAACTCTACACTCAATTTCTCCTTTGGTGTCAGAAATATCCTCCCTCTCTTCTCTGACTCTTTCCTCAGATAATCAACTATTGGAAATATGTGCAGAGATCTCTTGTTCCCAAATTTTCTACCAAAACTCATCTCACTTGGAAAAGACGTGACCATGAATTTGAATAGTAGACCATGCTGCTGAAGTTTACTTTTTGCCTTGTCTGTATAGCATGGGCCTTTGTTTATGTGTGGTACTTCAGTATTTTTCTCAAATTAGTAAACCATTGATTTATTTAGTACTAAATAGTGATTTATCCCAAATCATATTTCTAGGTTTGGTCTTGCCTGAGGACTAGGCACTTGATTCCACTGACCATCCCCCTGCCGGAGTTCTGTGAACTAACTCACAGAGCCATAGTCTTCACCTCTCCTCGTGGTAATCCAATTGTCTAAAAGAAATACTACACCAGCAAACCATGTTTCCTCTCTGTTTTAAAAGCACATTTTCACATCTTTGCCAGCACATGAACCCAAACAATGTCAAAACTTTGCTCTTTATGTCTTCTTGTCTCCCAATCTCTTCTTTCCACTATGCCAACTGGACAGGTTATTCAATTGCACCTTGAACTATTCCCCTTGTTCTCTGTCTAACAG
The DNA here is from genome assembly GCF_037038515.1 of Microtus pennsylvanicus. Taxonomy (NCBI): domain Eukaryota; kingdom Metazoa; phylum Chordata; class Mammalia; order Rodentia; family Cricetidae; genus Microtus; species Microtus pennsylvanicus. The sequence goes on from NC_134584.1 coordinate 100,077,898, forward strand.
TTGTAAATCTTATTGGACTATTCACATTCTGTCAAATTTCTCTGTCTGGAAAATAAAATATAGCATTTCCCTCTCTTTCATATCACTCAGTGACACCACATTGCCTTCAAGATAAGACCTAAATATGTTACCTGGAGACAATGGCTCTGCTGTCTTTCTTCTTCCCATCTGATAAAGCACTCTACCTGTGAGTCCCCTAGGAAGCCATTCGAGGTTCTAGCCCATCTAAGCAGGCTGCCATGCTCCTGCTTCTGTACCTGTATGCAGTCTCCTCAGAAGATTATTCCAACACCTATCCACTTGGCAAGCTTTAACTCTGTATTGGGGTCAAGATATGACAACAAATAATCTTCCATCCTATATTTTCTAAAATATAAGCTAATATGTTCACAACAGAAACTTTTATGAGAATAATGCACATACACTAGCAAATACAAACATTAGAAAAATTGACATTAAAACAGATAATTTTATTGGGGAAGACATTGAATAAAGACATTATGAGTAATAATTATATATATATATATATATATATATATATATATATATATATATATGAAGCATAGTACTCTATAGGAGGAAAATAAGTTTTTCTCGAAAATAATATTGCTTATAAGTTTATAAATGATGTATTCAATGTCGCTTATTACATTGATAAATACATACAGAATGAGAATGCTGCCAAGTCAGTGGGTGAACTATGACAATTATTAATGTCCAAAATTCACTAACAGTTCAACAAGAGATTATAACTGATGATATACACATAGAACAATAATTTTCCACCTGAGTATGAAATTTTTAGTACATATTGTTTGTTTATTTTTAACATATTTCTTTATTGTAGGAGAAGGATGCTCTTTCATTTGCCAGCTGCTCATCACAGAAACTATATTAATTACAACGCTGTTTGATCAATGGCCAAAGCACATTGCTAGCTAACTCTTATATCTTAAAATAAGCCATTTCTATTAATCTGTGTATCACCAAGAGTCTGTGGCCTACTAGTAAGGTTTTAGTGGGGGTTTTCTCTTTTGACAGCTACATGGCATCTCTCTGACTCAGCCCATTCGCTCTCTTTGTCTCTGTTCAGATTTTCCACCCAGCTTCACTCTGTTAGGCTATTGGCCAAAACGGCTTTATTCATCAACCAATAAAGCAACAAATTACAGAAGGACATCACAAATCATCTCCCCTTTCCTGTCTAAATAAAAAGAAAGGTATTGACTTTAACATAGTAAAATTACATATACAAAACAGCTATCAAGCAAGAATTATAGTTACTATATTTCTTTGGGAGTCTGAAATTTTATATTTATCTTTTATCATGACTAAGGGAAATTATAACTATAACTATCTTTCTTCAGTTCCATCAAAGACTCCAGAAGGATATAATACCTAAGTAAACATGAAGTGCATTGTAAACAACTTCCAAAACTTTAGAATTGACAGAGACATCTTGTTGTCTGGACAGTCACCCAAAGTTCCTCTATAACATTTGGGCATGTATCTTCAGCCTACAGGACCATAGAATACAGCAGACTTTTCCATTAAGCAGGAATGTCATTACATTGCCTTATAATGACAAATTCATCAGTTGTTTTATTCTGTGTTCTGCAGAATGTCTGACATTTTCCTCTGTGAAGCAGGAACTCTGAAGTACCATCTCATCTTTTGGAAAGTTTAGCAGTCACTTTTCTGTGGGTGCTGCATGTCAAGTTCATACAGCATACCATTAAGCAGTCCAGACAAGAGCAGTTACTTGCCCAAATGGCTAACTTTGCCACATTGAAGGGGCAAATTTCATAATGAGTTTTTTCATTGCACACCAACCTTTCTGAAGTCATTGGTTCTGTCAGAAACAGACATGTTTTACTGTTTAGAAAAGTCTAAGTTCTTAAAATATTTTAAATGCCATATTTTGTAGGTCTTTGGAGTGTTGAATATTATCTAACTGAAATATATATCTGTATATCTAGAAAACCTAATTAACATGACTTAAAGTTTGAATATCATAGATGACTATCTATTAACCTGTATTTCTTAATTATACATTACATTTTTAAATGAGCTGCATAACATAATACCTTAAATAAGAGCAGAAATATTGTGTGGGAGGACCTTCCGTCTATGTGTTGCTTTTATTGGCTAATGAATACAGAAACTGCTTTGGCCTATAGCAAGGCAGAACTTAGCTAGGTGGGAAAAACTAAACTGAATGCTGAGATAAAGAAGATGGAGTCAGGGAGAAGCATGTAGCCCCCACCCAAAGAGACAGATCCCAGAACATTACCTAGTAAGCCACAGCCTTGTAGCAATATGCAGTTTAATAGAAATAGGTTAATTTAAGACATGAGATAGCCAGAAATATGCTTAAGCTATTAGCCAAGCAGTATTGCAAATAATATACTTTATTTGGGGACTGAGCATCTGAGACCTAACTACTAACAGCCCTCCTAGAACAGAAATATATATATATATATATATATATATATATATATATATATATGTGTGTGTGTGTGTGTGTGTGTGTGTGTGTGTGTGTGTGTGTGTGTGTTACAAAATCAACCTTAAATTTGTATCCATAGACTAAGAGCCACACTAATGCAAAGTATTTATCTCTTTATCATATTTCCCTTTTTTTGCACAAAAAGAGATTGATTGTGACCATTAATTATTTGTACCCAAATCCTTTAAATGAAAATAAACATTTATAAATAATCATTTTGGTAATTTGGGAGTAGTTATTTCTAAACTGTTTCCTTCTTTTTGTTGGGCAAAGTATTTTTAGAATTCACAGAGAACTTTTTTTCTCCATCAAATCACATTAGCCATGAAATAATCCACAAGTTCTCATCTACTGTAGAAAGAAAAGAAGAACCTATTATCCAAAGCAACATATCCTTAAACCTAAATTTTCAAGTCAAAATACCTTTACAATGCTTATGTTGGTTCAGTTTAGAAGCCTGTACAATGAAATATTTCTCTGCTTACTTAGCTCATTTATAGTCAAAAATTAAAGAAAACACAATAATATACATAATCTAGATTCTTTGTGTATATTCCATCTTTATATGGCTTATTTTTTAATCCTTTAATCTAAGGCTATCTGTCCTCTTTTATGCTTTTTGTAACTGTCTATATGCTTTTTCTTCCCTCTCCCAAGCCTACAAACATTTTTTTTGTTTTTTTTATGCATGAATCACACAGAAACTATATTTATTACAATACTGTTTTGCCACGACTTAGGCATATTTCTAGCTCTTACATTTTGAATTAACCCATTTCTATTAATCTGTGTATCACCACGAAGCTGTGGCCTACCAGTAAGTTTCTGGTGGGATATTTCTTCTTCAGCAGCTACATGGTGTCTACTTTCTCTCTTCACCTCTGTTCACATTTCCCGCCTGTCTTAACTCTGCTAAGCCACTGGCCAAAAGAACTATGTTCATCAACCAATAAAGCAATATATGTACAGAAAAATAACCCATATTGCTGTATAAAAAACAAAACTCTATGAGCAACTAAGCACTTGGAAAAAGTTATGGATGACAAACTATGCAAGTTTATATTATAGTATGTTAAATCAAAGTAAAATCTCAAATAATCTCAAGCTCTTTATTAATTCAAAATTTAAATCACTTTTATAAATACAAGGTTCAATATGCTAACCACATGTTATATACAATCTCAAAGCATTGGAACTACTAAGCCTATCACCTCGTTCTGTGTGTACTTTCTTTTTTTTTTTTTTTTTTTTTTTATTCCACAAACATTTTATTTATTTATAAGAGGCATAATAATCTATAATATAGGACATCTTTTTGTGATACAGTTTTAAACATTTTATTTTTTTTTTTAATTTTTTTATTGATAAAAGGAGGATAAAGAAAAGAAAAAAAAACAAATTTCCACCTCCTCCCACCAGCCTCCCATTTCCCTCCCCCTCCTCCCACTCTTCTCCCCCTCCTCCCACCCCTCTCCCCTTCCCCCCACTCCTCTCCCCCTCCCTTTCCAGTCCAAAGAGCTGTCAGGGTTCCCTGCCCTGTGGTACGTCCTAGGTCCTCCCCCCTCCATCCATATCTAGGAAGGTGAACATCCAGACTGGCTAGGCTCCCACCAAGCCAGCACATTGCATAGGATCAAAACCGCGTGCCATTGTCCTTGGCGTCTCATCAGCCCTCATTGTTCGCCATGTTCAGAGAGTTCAGTTTTATCCCATGCTTTTTCTGGTAACAGTCCAGCTGGCCTTGGTGAGCTCGCAGTAGATCATCTCCACTGTCTCAGTGGGTGGGTGCACTCCTCGTGGTCCCGACATCTTTGCTCATGTTCTCACTCCTTCTGCTCCTCATTGGGACCTTGGGAGCTCAGTCCAGTGCTCCAGTGTGGGTCTCTGTCTCTATCTCCATCCATCGCCAGATGCAAGTTCTAGGATGGTATGCAATATATTCGTCAGTATTGCTCTAGGGTAGGGTCATTTCAGGTTCCCTATCCTCAGCTGCCCAGGGAACTAACTGGGGACCTCAGCTTGGGCACCTGGGAGCCCCTCTAGGGTCAAGTCTCCTGCCCACCCTAAAGTGGGTCCCTTAACTAAGAATTGTGGTTCCGTGCTCCCCTATCCAACCTTCCTTTATCCCGATCCTCCTGTTTCCCCAAGTCCACCCTCCTTCCCTTCTACCTTTTCTCTCCCCATCTCCCCTAACCCCCATCCCACCCCACCCCCAAGATCCCACTTTTCCCCCCGGCAATTTTGTCTACTTCCCTTATCCAAGAGGATAACTATATGTTTTTCCTTGGGTTCACCTTCTTACTTAGCTTCTTTAGATTCGCCTATTGTAGACTCCGTGAACCCTATTTATGGCTAGAAACCAATTATGAGTGAGTACATCCCATGTTCGTCTTTTTGGGCCTGGGATACCTCACTCAGGATAGTGTTTTCTATTTCCATCCATTTGCATGCAAAATTCGAGAAGTCATTGTTTTTTACCGCAGCGTAGTACTCTAGTGTGTATATATTCCATACTTTCTTCATCCATTCTTCCATTGAAGGGCATCTAGGTTGTTTCCAGGTTCTGGCTATTACAAATAATACTGCTATGAACATAGTTGAACAAATGCTTTTGACATGTGATAGAGCATCTCTTGGGTAAATTCCCAAGAGTGGTATTGCTGGGTCCAGGGGTAGGTTGATCCCGAATTTCCGGAGAAACCGTAACACTGACTTCCACAGTGGTTGCACAAGATTGCATTCCCACCAGCAATGGATGAGGGTACCCCTTCCTCCACAGCCTCTCCAGCAAAGGCTATCCTTGGTGTTTTTGACTTTAGCCAATCTTACAGGTGTAAGATGATATCTCAAAGTTGTTTTGATTTGCATTTCCCTGATCGCTAAGGAGGTTGAGCATGACCTTAAGTGTCTTTTGGTCATTTGAACTTCTTCTGTTGAGAATTCTCTGTTCAGTTCAGCGCCCCATTTTTTAATTGGGTTAATTAGCATTTTAAAGTCTAGTTTCTTGAGTTCTCTATATATTTTGGAGATCAGACCTTTGTCTGTTGCGGGGTTGGTGAAGATCTTCTCCCAGTCAGTAGGTTGCCTTTGTGTCTTAGTGACAGTGTCCTTTGCTTTACAGAAGCTTCTCAGTTTTAGTAGGTCCCATTTATTCAATGTTGCCCTTAATGTCTGTGCTTCTGGGGTTATACCTAAGAAGCGATCGCCTGTGCCCATCTGTTGTAGGGTATTGCCCACTTTCTCTTCTATCATGTTCAGTGTTTTCGGGCTGATATTGAGGTCTTTAATCCATTTGGACTTGAGTTTTGTGCACGGTGATAGATATGGGTCTATTTTCATTCTTCTACAGGTTGACATCCAGTTGTGCCAGCACCATTTGTTGAAGATGCTTTCTTTCTTCCAATGTAAACTTTTAGCTCCTTTATCGAAAATGAGGTGTTCATAGGTTTGTGGGATAAAGTCCGGGTCTTCTATACGATTCCATTGGTCGACTTCTCTGTTTTTATGCCAGTACCACCCTGTTTTCATTACTGTAGCTCTGTAATAGAGTTTGAAGTCAGGGATGGTAATGCCTCCAGAAGATCCTTTATTGTATAGGATTGTTTTGGCTATCCTGGGTTTTTTGTTTTTCCATATAAAGTTGATTATTGTCCTCTCCAGGTCTGTGAAGAATTTTGATGGGATCTTGATGGGGATTGCATTGAATCTATAAATTGCCTTTGGTAGAATTGCCATTTTTACTATGTTGATCCTCCCAATCCAAGAGCAAGGGATGTCCATCCATTTTTTGGTATCCTCTTCAATTTCTTTCTTCAATGCCTTAAAGTTCTTGTCAAATAGATCTTTCACTTCCTTGGTTAGATTTACCCCAAGATATTTTATGCTGTTTGTGGCTATCGTGAATGGAGAAGCTTCTCTGATTTCCCTCTCTGCTTCCATATCCTTTGAGTATAGGAGGGCGACTGATTTTTTGGAGTTGATCTTGTATCCTGCCACATTACTAAAGCTGTTTATCAGCTGTAAAAGTTCTTTGGTGGAATTTTGGGGGTCGCTTATGTACACTATCATATCATCTGCGAATAACGAAAGTTTAACTTCTTCATTTCCAATTCGAATCCCCTTGATCCCATTATGCTGTCTTATTGCTATTGCTAGAACTTCCAGCACTATATTGAAGAGGTATGGCGAAAGTGGGCAGCCTTGTCGCGTTCCTGAGTTAAGCGGGATGGCTTTGAGTTTCTCTCCATTTAATTTGATGTTAGCTGTCGGCTTGCTGTATATAGCTTTTATTATATTTAGGTATGACCCTTGTATCCCTAATCTCTCCAAGACTTTTAACATAAATGGATGTTGAATTTTGTCAAATGCTTTTTCAGCATCTAATGAAATGATCATATGGTTTTTTTCTTTCAGTTTATTTATATGATGGATTACATTGATAGATTTTCGTATGTTGAACCAGCCCTGCATCTCAGGAATGAAGCCTACTTGATCATAATGGATAATTTTTCGGATGTGTTCTTGGATTCGGTTTGCCAGTATTTTGTTGAGGATTTTTGCGTCGATATTCATGAGTGAGATCGGCCTGTAATTCTCTTTCCTGGTTGAGTCTTTGTGTGGTTTTGGTATCAGAGTAACTGTAGCTTCATAAAAGGAATTTGGTAATGACCCTTCTGTTTCTATATTGTGGAATACATTGAGGAGTATAGGTATTAGGTCTTCTTGGAAGTTCTGGTAGAATTCCGCATTGAAACCATCTGGCCCTGGGTTTTTTTTGGTAGGGAGGTTTTTGATAACAGCTTCTAGTTCTTCGCGACTGACAGGTCTGTTTAGCTTGTTCACCTGGTCCTGATTTAATTTTGGTAAATCGTATTTATCTAAGAAAGTGTCCATTTCTTTTACATTTTCCAGTTTAGTGGCATACAAGCTTTTGTAGTAAGATCTAATGACTCTCTGAATTTCCTCTGTGTTTGTGGTTATGTCCCCCTTTTCATTTCTGATCTTATTAATTTGCAAATTTTCTCTCTGCCGTTTGATTAGTTTGGATAGGGGTTTGTCAATCTTGTTGATTTTTTCCAGGAACCAGCTTCTTGATTCATTGATTCTTTGGATTGTTTTTTGTGTTTCTATTTTGTTGATTTCAGCCCTCAGTTTGATTATTTCCAGTCTTCTACTCCTCCTAGGTGAGTCTGCTTCTTTTTTTTCTAGAGCTTTCAGGTGGGCTGTTAAGTCTCCAATATGTGCTTTCTCTGTTTTCTTTAAGTGGGCACTTAGTGCTATGAACTTTCCTCTCAGGACTGCTTTCATAGTGTCCCATAAGTTCGAGTATGTTGTTTCTTTATTTTCATTGAATTCAAGGAAGACTTTAATTTCTTTCTTTATTTCCTCCTTAATCCAGGTATGGTTCAGTAGTTGACTGTTCAGTTTCCATGAGTTTGTAGGCTTTCTGGGGGTAGCATTGTTGTTGAATTCTAACTTTAATCCATGGTGGTCTGAAAAGACACAGGTGGTTAGTAATATTTTTTTGTAGCTGTGTAAGTTTGCTTTGTTACCAAGTATGTGGTCAATTTTCGAGAAGGTTCCATGAGCTGCAGAGAAAAAGGTATATTCTTTCCTATTTGGGTGGAATATTCTATAGATGTCTGTTAAGTCCATTTGCTTCATTACCTCCATTAATTCTCTAATTTCTCTGTTAGGTTTCTGTCTGATTGACCTGTCCATTGGTGAAAGAGGAGTGTTGAAGTCTCCTACTATTAGTGTGTGCGGTTTGATGGCTGCCTTGAATTTTAGCAATGTTTCTTTTATATACGTGGGTGCTTTTATATTAGGGGCATAGATATTCAGGATTGAGACTTCTTCCTGATTAATTTTTCCTGTTATGAGTATAAAATGTCCCTTTCCATCTCTTCTGATTGATTTAAGTTTGAAGTCAACTTTGTTAGAAATTAGTATGGCCACACCTGCTTGTTTCTTAGGTCCATTTGCTTGATAAGCCTTTTCCCAGCCCTTTACTCTGAGTAGGTGCCTGTCTTTGTGGCTGAGGTGTGTTTCTTGTAGACAGCAGAATGATGGATCCTGTTTTCGTATCCAGTCTCTTAGCCTGTGCCTTTTTATAGGTGAGTTGAGTCCATTGACATTAAGTGATATTAATGACCAGTGGTTGTTAACTCCGGTCACTTTTTAAGTAGTAGGGTTTGTGTGTTTCCCTTCTTTGAGTTGCGCTGGTGAAGGGTCTCTAGATGTCTGAGTTATTGAGGTCTTTGTTGGACTCCTTGGTTAGTGATTTTCCTTCTATTATTTTCTGTAAGGCTGGATTTGTGGCTACGTATTGCTTAAATTTGTTTTTATCCTGGAAAATTTTGTTTTCTCCATTTATGGTGAACGAAAGCTTGGCTGGATATAGTAGTCTGGGCTTGCATCCATGGTCTCTTAGTTTTTGCAGTACATCTATCCAGGACCTTCTGGCTTTCATGGTTTCCATAGAGAAGTCAGGTGTAAGTCTGATAGGTTTACCTTTATAAGTAAGTTGGCCTTTTTCCTTTGCGGCTCTTAATATTCTTTCTTTATTCTGTATATTTTGTGTTTTGATTATTATATGGCGAGGGGATGTTTTTTTTTGATCCAGCCTATTTGGGGTTCTGTATGCCTCTTGAACCTTCATAGGTACATCCTTCTTCAGGTTGGGAAAGTTTTCTTCTATAATTTTGTTAAGTATATTTTCTGGACCGTTGAGCTGCACTTCTTCTCCTTCTTCTACTCCAATTATTCTTAGGTTTGGTCTTTTTATTGTGTCCCATATTTCCTGAATGTTTTGTGATGAGAGTTTGTTGGACTTGCTGTTTTCTTTGATCAGTGCGTTTATTTTCTCTATGTTATCCTCAGACTCTGAGATTCTTTCTTCTATCTCTTGTATTCTGCTGGTTATGCTTGTTTCTGTAGTCTCTATTCGTTTAACTAGATTTTCCATGTCCAGCCGGCCCTCTGTTTGTGTTTTCTTCTTTGCCTCCATTTCATTTTTCAAATCATGAACTGTTTCCATTATCTGCTTGATTGTTTTTCCTTGCTTTCCTAGGGTATCATTCACTGATTTACTCAATTCCTCGAACTTTCTGTTATACTTCTCATCCATTTCTATAAGGGCGTTTTTTATATGCTGTTTAAGGGTGTCAATCACTGTCATGAAGTCAGTTTTTTCTCCTTCTTCATGATTAAGGTGTTCATGTCCTCCTGTTGTGAGGTCGCTGGCTTCTGGTGGTTTCGTGTTGTTCTTCAGATTGTTGGGTGAATTCTTGCATTGGCGTCTCCCCATCTCTTCCTTCCAATATTCTCCTATGGATCTTCTTTTACAGGATCAGGTCTTCTTGCCAACTGATGTACCTTCCAAGTGATGTCACTCCCCCGTGATGTTTCTCCTGGAGTCCAGTTCCGATCTCCTTGCTGCTTGGTTAGCTTCCAAACAAAGGCCCACCCTGCTTGCTGCAGGCAGGTTATGGAGACAAAGGAGCTACCACCTTCCCCTTTGCACTCACCTTCGGGTTCAGTCCCAGCGCCCAGGCAGGCTGAACAGGGAGGCACTCTGCTCCAAGAAGGGAGGGACGGAGGGAGACAGGGGGTAGGGGGATCTGGATGTAAGCTGGATGGGATAGAAAGAGAGAGGAGGTACCGGGCAGTGTAGCCCTGTAGGTTGATCAGGAAGTGTAGGCGGGCTGTTCCCGGGTGCCGCAGCCCTCACTCACCACAATGATGTCTCACTAGGTGCCCTGATCGAAACTCCGTGCTGCTTGGTTCGCTCGCAGACAAAGGGCCCACCCTGCTTGCTGCAGGCGGGCTATGGGGACAAAGAAGCCCCCGAGCTCCCCTTTACCCTACGCTTGGGGTTAGGACCCAGCGCCCAAGCAGGCAGAGCAGGGAGGCTCTCTGCCACCAGGGAAGGGAGGGGGAAGAGAAACAGAGGGTGGGGGGATCTGGATGTAAGCTGGATGGGATAGGAAGAGAGAGGAGGTACCGGGCAGTGTAGCCCTGTAGGTTGATCAGGAAGTGTAGGCGGGCTGTTCCCGGGTGCCGCAGTCCTCACTCACCACAATGATGTCTCACTTGGTGCCCTGATCGAAACTCCGTGCTGCTTGGTTCGCTCGCAGACAAAGGGCCCACCCTGCTTGCTGCAGGCGGGCTATGGGGACAAAGAAGCCCCCGAGCTTCCCTTTACCCTACGCTTGGGGTTAGGACCCAGCGCCCAAGCAGGCAGAGCAGGGAGGCTCTCTGCCACCAGGGAAGGGAGGGGGAAGAGAAACAGAGGGTGGGGGGATCTGGATGTAAGCTGGATGGGATAGGAAGAGAGAGGAGGTACCGGGCAGTGTAGCCCTGTAGGTTGATCAGGAAGTGTAGGCGGGCTGTTCCCGGGTGCCGCAGCCCTCACTCACCACAATGATGTCTCACTAGGTGCCCTGATCGAAACTCCGTGCTGCTTGGTTCGCTCGCAGACAAAGGGCCCACCCTGCTTGCTGCAGGCGGGCACAATGATGTCTCACTAGGTGCCCTGATCGAAACTCCGTGCTGCTTGGTTCGCTCGCAGACAAAGGGCCCACCCTGCTTGCTGCAGGCGGGCTATGGGGACAAAGAAGCCCCCGAGCTTCCCTTTACCCTACGCTTGGGGTTAGGACCCAGCGCCCAAGCAGGCAGAGCAGGGAGGCTCTCTGCCACCAGGGAAGGGAGGGGGAAGACCTGTGTGTACTTTCTAAACTCACATGTCTAAATGGTTAATAGTTATACTCAAAGAACTTACTCTCTGGCATTGTTAGTTATTGCATTCATACTTAGTGTATAATAGAAACAAATTCTTGTTGTACATTATCCTAGTCTAGTTATTTCTATGAATGATTGGTGACTAGTGACACCAATGCCCATTGAATAGGCTTCATTATATGAAAATGTGTGAAATATGATGTGTATGTGTGTAAGTGAAAATATGAACCCAGTCACGTGGCAGTCGTCATAGCAACATGGCATTGTTTCCCAAAGAGCAAAGTAAATAAGCACTTTTCACATGAAACCTACAATTGTCTTGACACTGTGACATTTCCCCCTGAAGCAAACCCTTAAATCAATAAAAGTTTTCAGAGCCATAGAAGGGAGTTTCATGATTTATGCACTTTAAGGTCTATTCTACACAAAAGCAGTTGGATGCTCCTAAACAGAACAATTCTATGGTCAGAATAGATATATAAAACAACTAGTATTTATTTTCATTTCCTAATACTGAAGAACGTCTTTCAGTCAATGAGATCAATGAGGTCACCACCACTCCACTCCTTCAGTCATGCTTTGATGATTCCATGGCTTTTCATATAGATATTTGGTCCTAGCTACCAAATTGTTCATGCAAATATTCTGAGATAACCTCTTGAGTATAATGTAACTTAAAACTAATGGAAGTCTTGCAATTCAAGATTAAGAGTTGCTGAATTTGCATAGAATCACAGATATTGTATGGGCTAGTATAGTTCACACTTCTTGTTTTATTCAGTTGATAATTGTTTGCCTGCATGTATGTATGTACTTAGCCTGTTGCCCTCAGAAGTCAGGAAACAGTGGTGGATGTCCAAAAACTGGGATGAAAGATGGTTATAAGCTGCCATATGGTTGCTGGAAAATGAACCCGGCAACAAGTGCTCTTAATTGCTAAACCTCCTCTTCAGCATGAACTTAATTTCTAAAGGAATTGTGACTTTCTAGTTGTTATGAATATAAAGTAATAAGTCCAGTTTCCAGTCCATGAGGAGGTGCTAAACAGTGCTGTTACTATGTACAATGCTTTGGCTTTTCTCCTTAGAGAAACCTGGAACTTAAAATAGCATATTTCTGGAATGGAAAATGTGCACATACCAATTCAGTCCAACCTAATGAAAACCATTTCTTCCTTACCTTCTACACAAATTTATCCACAGGATCATTTTCCTCTCTTGTTTCCCTGTCCTTAAAACAAGCTTTAAAATTGGTGATTTCATTTTTCATAGAATGTGTATGCAGTTTACATATCATCATCCTTTCCTTGTCCCAAATACTTTGATAATGAATTAATAGACCAAGATATATATATATGATATGGTATATATAAGATATGGTATGTGTGCTAATCTGATAGTTATTTATTTATTTATTTATTTATTTAGGATTTCTGCCTCTTCCCCACCACTGCCTCCCATTTCCCTCCCCCGATCAAGTCCCCCTCCCTCATCAGCTCGAAGAGCAATCAGGGTTCCCTGCCCTGTGGGAAGTCCAAGGACCACCCACCTCCATCCAGGTCTAGTAAGGTGAACATCCAAACTGCCTAGGCTTCCCACAAAGCCAGTACGTGCAGTAGGATCAAAAACCCATTGCCATTGTTCTTGAGTTCTCAGTAGTCCTCATTGTCCGCTATGTTAGTTATTTTATCTTTGCTGCCTTTTCTTTTCTTTTAGTTTTTTTTCATCAGTGACTAATTGCTATTTAGGCAGTCTTAAGTGTTTTTCAGGGAGTTTAATTAGCCATTGTAAATCAAACTTGGACACCATGTCTTCTTAATCAAAGTGGAAGTACAAATAATTGACCTTACACTTATATACCTCCCATTCAGATGAGGACATCATGTTCTTTTCTGCCAGCATAAGAAAAACAGCCTTCTATCACACACAATATGTTTTCTCAGAGATTAGTGAGGTCTCTTAAGAATCCTATTCCTCCTACTGGCTTGCCTTACCCACCCTTAAAACAAGGGGAGAAGCTCAGTCTTACCTCAACTTGAATTGCCAAGCTTTGTTGACACCCTTTGGCAGTATGTCTGTTCCTGAACAGAAAGAGAGGGGGAGTGAGTGGATTGTAGGGAGATGGAGACAGAATGAGAGGAGAGGAGGGAAGTGAAACAAGTAAAATAAACAAATAAATTCAATAAATAATAAAAATAATTTAAAACATAGAGAAGGGAGTTTATAGGCACACAATTGGTTGAGGCCACTCTTCCCATGTATGCCTGTAGAGCAATGCAAATAAACACATTATAGTGTCAATTAGGATATCCTTCCTAAGCACGGATAGCAGGGAAGCAGCAGTCTTACATGGCCATTATCATTGTTTCCTATACCACCTCATGAAATGAAAAATGACATCTATGCCCTGGCAATGCTGACGCACACATGGGCAGTCTGTAGATGACGGTTCTGCTGAACTTGTCCATATTGGGTTTCATAGTGTAAGTTGATGAGGACAACTGACCAGGTCTCTTACTCAAGAGGGCACCAGATCTTATTAGAGATGGTTTTGAGCCACTATGTGGTTGCTGGGAATTGAATTTAGGACCAATGGAAGAGCTCTAGCCATTTTTCATACCACTTCATGTTTTAAAACAAAATAAACCACTCTTCAGCAAGTGTTTCATAGGTATATTGGCAAACAAATATCAAGTTTCTCTCATCCTATACACCATGGCCATATATTAATTTAACTTACAGATTATTTCACTCCACTTTATCTCATATGGTGGAAAAGTAGTTTTCCTTTCCTAACTTTGAATAAAAATGATTCCAAATTTATTCTTTTATTTAAGCAGAGGATGAATGTTCATAATGTACTGAACACATAGATATTCCACCATTTTCATTTTTTTGAGAGAGAAGAGAGCATCAAAATCAGCTTGAACCTTCTATCTGAATTCTTTACACAGACACTGAGCTATGTTTTTCAGTTTAAACCTGTTTAATGAAATTCAGGTGAAAACAAAAGGAAATATAAATGTGTGTTTGTACATATGTATATGTATTATATATGTGTATATATATTTGTGTGTGTGTGCATGTATATAATCCTTCAATATAGAAGGATTATATATTCAATATAGATAATTGACGGGGATTTTGGAATAAATCATTGACATATTTTATAAAAGAGCTTCTTCCTTTCATTCATCAACAGGATCTTTTTCATTACATTTTGTGATATATTGCTAAGAAAAATCTCAAAGAAAAAATTAAATTTAATGCTGCTTGTTTCCTATGACAGGGACTTACATGTAGTCCTCCCTGGCCTGGTATAACAGAGATCCACCTACTTAAGCCTGCTGAATAGCAAGATCAAATATTTGGCCATAATGCATGGCCCCATTGATTTTTGTTGTTGTTGTTGTTTTGTTGAATAGTGATTGATGCATTTGCTGAACGGAACTAATGCAATAAGCTCCATTGTAGCCTAGAAGAAATGAGTTAAAGCAAAATATTGGATATCCCTATTTTTTTCTGAGTCTACAGCATATAGCTCTACGACAGCATTTGAGCACTAACATTTAATATCTTGCTTTTTCATTCTTTTTCATCTGCAAAAATTATTTTTCCTTACTATGTTATAAAAATCTTTATTGTAGAATATTTGTACACTGTGTGATAATTTATTGTTGTGATTGGTTTAATTAAGAGCTGAATGGCCAACAGCTAAGCAAGAAGAGAATAGTGGCACTTCCTAGTAGAGAGGAACTCAGGGTTAGAATCTGGCATGACAAAGGACTCGGGAGACAAGGAGGGAGTTGGACATACAGAATTAAGAATATGGGAAAAAAACCACTGGACAGAGTGTAGATTAATAGAACCAGGTTAATTTAACTAGTAAGAGCTAGTTGACATTTAGCTTAAGCTAAAGGCAAAGATTTCATAATTAAAAATAAGTCTCCTTGTCATTATTTGGGAACTGGTAGCTGACAAGAAAGTCTGCCTAGAAATCTTTGTTATTATGAAAAAGCAAAGAAGTTTGAAAGGTGTGTAATAACAAGAAAGTAAAATGAAAAATAAATGAACATGCAAGCACATATAATAGGACATGACAAATAATAGCTCGACCTCCCTCAGATCTTCCCTTCCTCCCTTAGTTCCTCCCTCCTTCCTTCCTTTATATTCTCCCTTCTCCCTCTCTTCTTCTTCCTTCCCTATTTCTTTCCTTCCTTCATTTCCTCTTTCTGTCTTTAAAAAAACCTTTTTGACTTTACTATTTGTTCATGAGGGTACTGTGTGTGAAAGAGATATAAAACAAATAGACAAATTCACATGTATAACACTAGTTTCGAAAGAATGCTCTGAAGAAAATCCAGGATAAGGGAGAAATGGTGGTTTCTGGAGCCAAACAGATCTGATAAACCTGACTGAAGAACAAAACAATACAACTGCAGAAAAGGCAAGGAAATGGTGAAATGCCAGCAAGAGGATTGATTAGACAGGAGAGGAGAAGAACCCCTTTGATGAGAATGGGAAGCGCCAAAAAAAGAAAAGGCTTTCCGTTAATTTCAATATAATACTCCATAACTTAGTAATCCAATCACCACAGTTACACAATTTGGAGGACTTTCTTTCATTAAATCAAGGTCAGTAGGAAGGTGGTATCACCATTGGATAGAATGAAAGGATCAAGCACTTCCTGTTAACACTGTGACTGTAAGTTTGGATAACAGCTCTATATTTGCATTTGGTACTCTAAGTGGGGCATTATCTTGAGTTTGCAAATAGAGGATGGAAGCAGTAAACAGGACTTTCACACCACTCCTTAGCTTCTTCTTCTAGTCCTCTGAGTTGTCTCTGCTCCTATCGCTTTTCTGCTATTTGAAGCCTATGTGATCACACTATAAGAGCAGAGAGAATCATTGGTATACGCCTCGTGTTGCGAAGTTGTAAATTGACCCCACTGACATTCAAATCTGTATATAAATATTGGAGAGCAAATTATGGGAAGACTGTTATTGACATCTCTTCCTTAACTCCACTTCTGTTTACATCACCTTCAGCAAACTTTGATTTTGTTGGAGTGTATTCATAAAGCAATAGATTCACCGTGCAGCAAAAGACTTTCACAACCCTTGGAAGAACTCCATACTATTTACAGCATTGGAGACTTAAGGGATCTTCCCCAAAAGTTCTCCACAAAATTTGAAACATATTTTCAAATTAAGTAGCTGCAAATAAACCTCAACCTGTGATAAAAGGTGAGCTCTTATTATACATTCAGGAATGTTGCTACATTCTTGCTTATTTGTTTTTTGTTTTGAATTATCAAATATTTTACCATAACAGAAAATGTTCTGAGTACTTTTCCAATAATGCCAAGGCCATGTGGCTGCATTTCTTAGTTAAGTCTGACTTTCTAAGATTAGTATGAAAAAAGTTCTATCATCCGAAGGCATATTTAAAGTAGAAACAAACAGAGTTTGTTACTTTGGTTCAATAGGAAGTAATATAGGATTATGACCAATAATTTTACAAAGAAAGGCTTTAGAGATTTTCTAGGGAGATTCTAATTATGCTTAAAGTGAATTGTTTTTTCTAAAGAAATTATTTCCTTAGGCACATAACTTCTGAGACACAGGTGTGCTGTATCAAATAAACTTTACACAGTTTTATTCGGCAAGGATGTCAGTATATTTTATGTATCTTTTCACATTTAATCTACTTGGTAGATTACTTATCTGTGCAGCCTCTCTGAGCTCATTACCTCAGAATATTAATACTCCTAAAACAATTAGTTAAGAGTAGTCAAAATGATAGATATATAACTCTAGGTTTTATGTTTTATAGCTATGTCACATATATCTCTGTGTAAGAAAATATAATTATGGAAGTTGAACTGGATAATGTTTCTGATCACGTTGTCATCTTGAAAAACCTGGATAGAGGAGTCTGCATTATATTTACTAGTGAGCATGTCTTTGGGTATTTTCTTGATTGACAACTGATGTTAGAATGCCCAGCTGGCTGTGAGCGGTGCCAACCCTGGGTACAGGTGATACTGCAAGAGCAGGGAAAACAAACCAATAAACAACACTGTAATGGTAAATGTAAAATGCTGTGGATCCTCAGCAACTGCAGCGTCAGAAACGGGGCAGTTCCCCAAGCAGTCCCAAGAGCAGAGACCACACTGCAGTTCCCCGAGTGTGTCAGGCAGCAGGCCACAGAGCAGCTGGTCCAGGTAGGGATGGCACATGGGACCACACTGCAGGTCTCCAAAGGTGGCTGGTCCTGGGTGGCGGCAGTGAGCGAGAGATAGATGGATAGGCACGCCATGCAGAGTGAGGTTAAATATTTTTTAGTGGGTTAAAGAGGGAAAGGGGGGAAGGGTAGAAGAGCAGAGAGATGGGGGAGAGGGGGGAAGACTCAGGCTGCAAGCAGGAAGAAAGCTCTGCCTGCCTCAGCAGACAGGGGAGGGAGTGGCATGGCTAGCCTCTTAAAAGGACAGAACAGGTCATTACATTCCCATCTCTTTTTTTATGATAAAATGGTGGGAGGTTAGGCTTTTGAGTTTAAGACTTTGAGTAGAAACATGGCAATTATAGCATTTCCTATGTAGCGGCATGTTATTTCTTGTGTCATGCTTTAATGTGGGACCCAGCGATGACAAGAGATCTGGGTCTCAGTAGTTTTCCTTAAGGCAATACCTATCTTCAAGAAGGACCATAAACTCAGCCTACCAAGGCATCACCAGGAACAGACCATCCAGAGGAAATACCTAATGCTCCAACCATTGTAGACAGGATCACCTGCTAGCACACACCCATTGCTTTTCACCAGGACACCCCAGGCAAATGTCTGCCAATCAGGATTGAACCTGACACCCCAAACCCTGTTAATGTAACTTTTCTGGTTTTTGCCTTTAAATAATGCCCTCTAGAAGGGCAGGGTACCTCCTCTTCCTGTTGCACTGAGGAGGTCCATGTTGGCTTGGGCTCCTGCATGATAATAAACCTTGTTTTTGCATTTTGGTGAGCCGGTCATCCTGGTGGTCTTTTGAGGTCCCCATGGACTGGGCAGAACAATGCCTTGCCAGTTTCTGCCAAACAATGCTATTTCTTTCAGAGGAAAACTATTAAATATTTCCCAGCTAGTGGACCACAACAATACAACAGAATTTCATGTAATAATTCCATGTTTAAGACTGTGTGAACTGAACTTTATTTCATTTTTTTTAGAAAAATTGGTAGACATATAATATACATACACAATTAAATACAAAAAGTTCAAACTGTTGGTGCATAAACTGAATTCTATACTGTAAGATTATTGGACATAATTTACTAACAATATTTCAGACCTCCAAAGTAATTTACAGCTTGACTTTACAAGTTTTGTTTTTCAGAACAGTAATATAAAATCTCATATTATAAAAATATTTTAAATATGATAACAATATGTTAATACTATTTTTTCCAAAATTTATTGCTTCCAGTTTTTGTGTCCTTTTGGTGAGATTTCTAGTGTATCTTTCCATCTACTCTTAAAAAAATATTTCTATGTTTTTATTGACCATACTAGTTTATTAATATTGCCTGTGGAAAGAAAGAAAACAAACGTGAGTATAACAAATTTTAAGCTATTTGATTAACCACACAACTACCCACTTAAATGTGCAATTAAAAGAATATAAGTTGTTTTAAAAAACTATTATGTATACAGTGGCTAAGAAATATAATACTCAATTACTTCATGTAAAATTACCTATTAATTAATTTTTCATTGCATGGATACTTTTATGATATGCATTGTGTGCGTGTTCATGCTTGTTGATACACGTAATGTGTGGCATAACTCAGACACTTGTGTGTATATGGTTTCAGAAGCCAAAGGTTGTTCTTGGGTGTCTTCCTCCATGACTCCCCGTCTTGCATACTGAGGCACAGTGTCTCAGTGAACTTGGAGTTTATTTATTCTCCTAGAGTAAGCAGTCAGCTTGTGTTGGCCATACCTTACCTCTTCGTCCTGAGTGTCTGGATCACAGGCTGGCCTCCAAACTCACTTGGGATATACATAAATAATGGGGTTTTGAACTCTGATCCTCTTACTTTTCTGAAAGCACTTTAACCTCTGAGCCATAACTCTAGATGTTAATATTTTTATTTGAATTTAATAAATCCATTAGAAAAATCTTTTTGACTAACATAGAAGGGTATATAAGTTTATCAGTATAAAGTGCAGAAAGGCTTTCATTCTACTGATCATGTTAGAGTGTTAAAAATTTGTATGCCTTTGAGCAACCATTTTTTTAAATACTGATTGGACATATCAGTCACTGCACAAGGCCGTCATGCAGCTGTGAATAGTACGTGGAGCTTTTGAACCCAGATTTTAAAATTGTTCACTAACATTTGCATTTTCAGCTTTAACTAATATTTTTCTGAAGGTCAGAAATATAATGAAAATAAAATTTATAATATTCAGACATACTTAATACTTATATCTAGTGACAAGGTGCCAATCTCAAGTAAGACTAAATATTAATAATCCCTGATCTAGAGAGAAAAATCATAGAAGCAAACAATTCTATTATGCAAATAGCAGCAATTTATTGTGTGGTTAGAAAATAACAATCTCTAAAAATAAGTGTTTGTAGCAGACTATCTCCATGCATATAAGTAGATCAACAATTCTTTCTGTATTGCTGCTAAGCTTGTCCACATATTTAAGATACCTTCATTTGTTTAATTTTCTGTTTTTTCTATAGTTATATTGTTATTTTTAAAACATACACACATACCTGAGATTCTTTTAATAGATTGTTCTTAGTCTTAATGCTACTACAAAAGCTTTCTGATAGGGAAGTAAATGACTATTCTAGAGAAAAGTGAAACAGCGAAATAGCATATTTTAGACTTAAAAATCTGTTTCATATTGACATCATTTTTTAGCCACTATTACTCAGGGCAAATCTACCGGATATTTCTCATTTATGAGTGCTTATATCAAGCATTATAAATATAATTTTGAATAAGAAAAGGTTTAATCTCATGAAAAAATCTGCTGGGGAAAGATTTTAGCAAAATAATTACATACATGAAATTAAATTCTCAATTATGACAAGTGATCTGAAGAAAAGGAATGCAATAGAAGATATTGACTTAGTAAAAACATGAATAATGATTTCCCTGAGGAGGGAGATTTTGGTTCTGAAGAATTGCAAGAGAGACTGCTACATACCTTACCAAACCAAATGAATAAAACAAAAGCTTATTGAAATAGTTGGCAGATTCCTAAATTCAATATGACAATGAAAACCCATGGCCCTAATTTAAGTGACCATTAGCACTCTGATCAAAATCTTAGTTTCTTGGTCAAATTTATTGCCACTGTAGTAAATACTCAAGATAAAACTAACCTCTTAATAGCAAAGTTGTATTTGAGATCACGTCTTTGGAGATTTCAATTAATGGATGTTTGGCCCATTTGCTTCTGGGATAGAGCAAGTGATCACATTTAGACAAAAGTGTCCACCTTATAACAAGTAAGCAAAAGAAAAAAAAGTTCTGGAATGACACAATTTCCTTCAAAGGCATACCATTATGCTTTCTTTGAGGTCTTACCTCCTAAAAGAGTTGTCTTCTTTCAGGCACACCAATCTAAGGACCCATTGTTTTGGGGGACATTTATAGCCTAAACAATATACAACATTGTCCCTTCAGAACAATTTTCTCCCTCTCTTCAAGAAGGTAAAGCCCATTTTCTTTGTCAGCATATTCCTCTGAATAGAAATACTTAACTCTAGGAGGAAGCTTGGTAATTAAGTAAGTAAACCAAGCTTACAAAGTTCAGGAATGCACACACTCATTCACATATGTGTGTGTGTGTGTGTGTGTGTGTGTGTATACGCACATATATGTATATATCCAGAAAATTTCTGAAATTTATATTTATATTGTTCTTCTCTTAAGATTGCATAAGTAGTAACAATGGCTAAGAGGAGGGCACTAGACCACAGCTGTCCACAAGCCATCTAGCGAGTTCTGAAGGAGGGAATTAATGGAGACATCCTACTTAGAACTGTGTATTCCAGGAACTTTCTCCTATAATGTCTGCCTGTGGGTCTCTATATATGTTCCTGATTGCTGAAAAGAAGGCTTCTCTGATGAACACAATGAATCTGATAGAAGAGAAAGTGGGAAGTACTCTACAACACATGAGCACAGGAGACCATTTCCTATGTATAACTCCAGTAGCACAGACAATAAGGGTAACATTGAATAAATGGGACCTCCTAAAACTGAGAAGCTTTTTTAAAAGGTTAATGACACTGTCATTAAGACAAAAAGACAACAGAGAATTCTCAACAAAAGAGGTTCAAATGACCAAAAGACACTTAAGGTCATGCTCAACCTCCTTAGCGATTAGGGAAATGCAAATCAAAACAACTCTGAGATATCATCTTACACCTGTCAGAATGGCTAGAATCAAAAACATCAATGATAGCCTTTACTGGAGAGGATGTGGAGTAAGAGGAACACTCATCCATTGCTGGTGGGAATGCAAACTTGTGCAACCACTTTGGAAAGCAGTGTTTCGGTTTCTCAGGAAATTCGGGATCAACCTACCCCTGGATCCAGCAATACAACTCTTGGGAATATACCCAAGATATGCTCTATCATACTACAAAAGCATTTGTTCAACTATGTTCATAACAGCATTATTTGTAATATCCAGAACCTGTAAACACAGTAGATGCCCCTCAACAGAAAAATGGATAAAGAAAGTGTGGAATGTGTACGCATTAGAGTACTTCTCAGCAGTAAAAAACAATGACATCTTGAATTGTGCATGCAAATGGATACTTTTCTATTATTCCAGAATTCTCTGTTTAGAAATGTACCCCATTTTTAAGTCAGATTATTTGTTTTTTATATTTAGTTAAAATAATTCTTTATATATTTTGGATATGAGTCTTCTATCAAATACGGAGCTGGTAAAAAAAAAAATTCCCTTTCTGTAGGCTGTCCTATTGTCTGATTGATGATGTCTTTTGCCCTACACAAGTTTTTCAGTTTTATGATGTCCACTGTATTACCTGTTGATCTTAGTGCCTGCACTATTGATGTTTTGTTCAGGAAGACCTCTCCTGTGCCAGGGACAGTGTATCTGATTTTATCTTGAGGTTTTTGTTCTATCTGGACATGAGTTAGGTGCAGGATAATAACTTTGGTCTATTTTCATTATAGTACCTTCAGATATCCAGTTTGATCTGCCCCATTCTTGAAGGTGCTTTTTTTTTTTCCAGTGTGTGTTTTCAGCTTCTTTATAAAATCAGGTCACCCACCATAGAAGTATGGATTTGATTCTGTTGGTTGATGTATTTATTTTTATGCCAATACCATGCAGATTTTATTACTATAGCTCTGTAGTAAAATTTAAATATGGGAATAGTGAGACCTTTCACAGTTATACTATTGTTCAGTTTTGCTTTTGCTATACCAGTGTATTTGTTTTTACATATAAAGTTGAGAATTATCCTTTCAAGCTCTGTAAAGGATTGTATTTAAATTTTTATGGGAATTTTGTTGGGTAGATAGCCATTTTTACTATGTTACTATGTTTTACTATGTTAATTCTATTGATCCATGAAGATCTTTACATCTTTTGGTACCTTCTTCAATCTCTTTCTTTAAAGACAAAGTTTTTACTACATAAGTTTTTCACTTTCTGGTAAGAGTTATAATATGCAATTTTATATTATTTGATACTTTTGTGAAATAGGTTATTTCTGTGATTTCTTTTTTTTTCTTTTTATTTATTTATTTATTTATTTATTTATTTATTTATTAAAGATTTCTGTCTCTTCCCCGCCACATCGGATGTCATTAGTATACTGATCTTTGAGATTAATCTTCTATCTAACTACTTTGCTGAAAGTGTTTATTAGTTGTAGGAGCTCCACAGTGGACTTTATGGTCACTTATGTATACTATCAGATCATTAGCAATTCAAGATAGTTTGATTTCTTTTTCATTTTGTATCCCCTTGATCTCTTTCACTTGTCTTATTGCTTTAACTTAGATGTCAAGTACTACATTAAATGTATTGTTTCTTGTTTTATGTAACTTCCTTTGTGTTTCTTTAGATTTCATTTGATGTTGGCTTTAGGCTTTTTGTAAACTGTCTGTCTTCCATTTGTCTTCTCTACTAACCTCTCCAGACCTTTTAACATGAAGGAATGTTGGGTTGTGTCAAAGGCCCTTTCTTCAGAGAATGATGTGATCAGGTGGTTATTTTTCTTTCAGTTTGTTTATATGATGGACTACATTCATTGATTTTTTTATATTGAAGATTCTTGCATTTCTTGTATGAATCATGAATCAGTGTCCCATTCTATGAGAAAACAGCAGAATATCAGAATATTATTAGGAATCATTTTATTGAATTTTTTTGCCTTTCCCCCCCATGTTGATAGCTTGCTTTAATCTATCATGGTCTCATAAGATGCAACAGTGATTTGAATTTTTTGTATCTTTTGAGAATTGCTTTTTGTCCAGTTACATGGTCAGTTTTGAAGAAAGTTCCATGAAGTGCACATAAGAATGTATAGTCTTTTGTGTTAGGGTGAAATGTTCTGCAAATATCTGTCAACTATACTTGGTTTACATCGTAAGTTAGCTCCAGTAACTCTGTATTTACCTTTTATCTGGATGATCTGTGTATTGGGGAGAGCTGGCTTTTGAAGTCTTCTATTATACATTTCTAATTTAAGCCAAAGTGGTATTTTTGTTTTTACAAACTTTGGTGACCTTGTCTTGGGACATAGATATTAAGAACTGAAATGCCATCAAGGTGGGCTTTTCCTTTGATGAATATGTAGTGTGCTCTGTCTCCTTTGATTAGTTTTAGTTGATACCTATTTTGTTAGATATCAAAATAGCTATACCACCTTGATTCTTAGGTCCATTTGCTTATAATATCTTAACCTAACCCTTTACTCCAAAGTAATGTCCATAATTGATGTCCAATGCATTTGGTTTGACATTGTTGTCCTGTCTGGAGTGAGTAGATGTCTGTTCACATATAGTTAAGAAAAAATCAAACAGCACACAAGCTTTCTAAGATAGGCTGTTTATGCACATCATCTTGCATTAAAGTAAGTAGAGATATGCAAATTGAATAGCACAGAAAAAAAGAAATGCTTCTATATTTTAGACTGTCAAGAGACTATAAGGGCAAATATACAAGTCCTTTTAAGGGGCTGAAGTAGATGCTGGATAATTATTCTCAGTCTTCTTCTCGCTTAAAAGGAAATGAGCCAGTGTCACATCGTTTTTATTTAAAGAAGATAACAGCATGCTAAGGCACACATAAGCAATTCTCAGAAGTCATCTAAAATATGTGTCCGGAGCGCAAATCATTTTATTGCCCCTACGCTATTCTTTTCTTCCTCCTGCCTACATTATTCATTAATAGCCCAAGAGCTTCAGAACCACTGAGCTCAAAAATGATAGTCACCATCTATGGCATAACTACATCTAATCAGTGGTCAGATCCTACCAATTTTTCCTCAGTAATAGCTTTCTCTTCCACCACCGCTGCTGTAACTCAGGTCTGCAATGCATTGCAGCTGGAATATTGTAATGGGCTCCGAAGAGGTATACCAGTGCTCAGACTCTTACTCCTGCCATCCATTTCCCTAGTTATAACTCGTGTTCTCTCCTTAAAATACATCTCTATTCATGAGACTTCCTTTCACAGATTCACTTGGTAGGCAATAGGGAATTGTTAAAAGTTTAAAACTCATTAGCATGTAATTCACAGTTTCTCTCAAGAATGATTTTCAACAACTTGTATTATTGTTTTAACTCAACGACAGAGTCATTCCTCTGAGTATTTCATCAAACAGATATTTATTGAACATCTACTTTAGGCTAAGAATTAAAGATAGAAAAATAGAAATGATAGATCTCATTCAATAGCCTGAAAACTCTTAAAGGCTATTCTGTATTTTGGCACTCAGCAAACTATGATGTCATATGGATGGGGAACAGTAAGGACAGTTCTACTTCAATATGTATCTTATTATATTTCTTCTTATAGCTTCCTGATCATTAATATATTTAAATTTGGCTCAGTTCTTTAAGGTCTATTCAGATGTAAGTGTAATCGCTCATTATCAGATTACAATATTATTATATTAAAACTTGTCAATTTCTCTGTCATCTCTGCATTTGCATCTTGTTTAACTGCTAATGATAAGTTTCTATGTTGTTTCGTTTCTCAGCAGTATTCCAGTGATGCTTTCTATTGCAAACTGTGAGATATCTTCTATCAGCTCATGTGTTTGGGTGCATGATCGACCACTGGTGGTGCAGCAATGGAAGGCTGTGAAACCTATAGGATGTTGTACATTGCTAGCAGGTGTAGGTCACTGAGGGTTTGAGATATCTCTACTGCTTGGATGAATTCTTCATGAGTCCTATGAACAAGGCAATATGACTAAGCCAAGTCACAGGTCTTGTCACCACATACGGAGCTGCTTCGCCTATCATGGTTGCCCCTCCAGGAGACTCTAAGGCAAAATCAGCTTCTCCCCTCCTAGGTTGATTATGTTAGGTATTTTGTCACGGTGACAAAAAAAGTATCTAATTTTGGACCTTCAGGAATTTTAGTTGTCATTATTTAATGCAAATTTAACAATATATAGGTATATCCATATATATTTTGTAAACAAGGAGGCTTTATTCTCTCTCTGGCTTTTGGCTTATATGGGAGAACATACTCTTAACTGACTTAATAATTTAATATAAATGATGCTCTGTTTATAGTTAGAAAGTTTTGTTTAAAACTAGATCAGTTTTAAAAATTAGAATGTCAATGTACACTCCCATGTTCACTGTAGTGTTAGATTCCAAAGCAAAACTACAAACTCAAGGGTCTATGAAAGGATTAATACCAAGAAATATTGGCCAGTTTTAGGAGACTGAGCCAAACCTTATCAACACAGCTAAGTGAAACAAGGCAGGTATATTAAGAGAAATACTTTTACATATGAAGCATCTAAAAAGCAAAACTCATATAATTAGAGCAAATTAGCTGTTATCAGAGGCTAAAAGGGAAAAAAGAACTAAAATGAAGAAGATCACCTTCTCAAATTTTATTTAGACAGGAAGAATAAAGATCAATAGATCAACTTTATAAGGTGACCAGAGTTAATAATGGTGTATTATGTACTAGAAAATAAATTAAAGAGGAAATTTAAAGTGCATTTATAACAAATAAGATACATGTGTTAGCCCAGCACTCGGGAGGCAGAGGCAGACGGATCTCTGTGAGTTCGAGACCAGCCTGGTCTACAGAGCTAGTTCCAGGACAGGCTCTAAAGCCACAGAGAAACCCTGTCTCGAAAAAACCAAAAAAAAAAAAAAAAAAAAAAGAAAAAAATGATACATGTGTTAGGTAATGCATGTAGTGAATGCTTGTACTTTGATATATCAATTATGTCAATCCATAAATATATATTTTTTCAAAATAGTTATATACATAACAAATTTGGGCATATTATTTTAAAATAAGGTTTTCTTTTTTTAGTTTTTATTTATTTATTTATTAAAGATTTCTGTCTCTTCCCCGCTACTGCCTCCCATTTCTTTCCCCCTCCCCCAATTAAGTCCCCCCCCCTCAGCCCAAAAAGCAATCAGGGTTCCCTGTCCTGTGGGAAGTCCAAGGAACCCCCACCTCCATCCAGGTCTAGCAAGTTGAGCATCCAAACTGCCTAGGCTCCCACAAAGCCAGTGCGTGCAGTAGGATCAGAAACCAGTCTATCATTTATATTACTATGTAGCTCAGGGTTTCTATGTGTATCCCTGGCTGTCCTGGAACTCACTATGTAGAACAGGATAGCCTCTAATTCACAAGACGCATCACAGTCTGCCTCCCAAGTGCTAGAATTAAAAGGTGAGCTCCACAACCACCCAACCCAAGTCAACATTAAATCCTCATACCCCTACCTCTCAACTCCTGTGTTATTTGGTATATGCCAGCACCCTCAGATCAATATATACAATTTTGGTCCATAAAGTAAATACTTTTGAAAAGTTTAGCAATTATCACTAATGTAGTATATTTTGAAAATATGCTTTTATTTACTGTGTGTGAGTGTGGAGGTGTTTGTGTGTGTATTTGTACGCCTGTATGTGCTTGTTCCACAGAGCACAGGTTGAGCTAAGAGCACAGTGCACCCATGTCAGTTTTCTCTGTCTACCATGTGTGTCCTTGAGCTCGGTCATTAGCCTTGGCAGTAAGTACTTTCCCCACTGAGCAGTTTTGAGAGCTCTTGTTGATAGATTTTATTGTCTTCCCTTCATCTCACCAGAAAACAGAATTTACTGGTATGGTTATTTTCTCTATTTCACGATCAGAACAGTGCCTCTCTGAATTTTTCCTCTTTCATAATTACTGTCTTCATGTCCATGGATGTCTGAGGTTTCCCTTTGTCAAAAGTACTGGAATTTCACAGTCTAAACACTCTGGATGTTCTTCCTCACTTGAACATTATTTATTGTTTAGAAGATCTGACTGCTTTTGTTTCATTATTATATTTTTAATTTTTAAATCTGAATACACAATATTAAGTATCATTATCACTTTTCAAATACTGTTTGTTTTTTGTTGATTCTCTTCCCACATTATAAACTTCTAGAGGCCCTCCCACCCATATTCTCTTTTCACTTACCTGCTCAGGGTTCCTATTGTTCCCATTCCAATATTTTTTTCTCTCTCATGTTTTGTTTCTGTGAACTTTGTTTTTATTTTAACCTATCAAAATTCTACTTATGTATATATGACAAGGTAAAACAAATATCAACATATACTATACTATATATTTATTGATTTTAATTATATCTAGTCAATCTATTGATAATGGTATGAGTAAGATTTCAAAATAATTTTAAAAAAATGATAAAAATGTGGCAGTAAACAAACATTTTACTAATAGTCACATCTTTAAAAAATTTAGAAGTTCTGAAATTTTTGATTATTAGATTATAATTAGATTTTTGTGTCATAATTTATTCTGTTTTTTTAAAAGCAGTTTCCTGGCTCAAAAGATCTTCCAAGAAGAGATTAAAATTTTGAAAGTGCATTTAGAAAGCCTTTCTATTACATTCATTATATTTGTTCATTAATTCAACAACTGTGAGATTTGATGAAATTCAGGCTTTAAATGTCAGCCTTCCTTGCTAAATCAATTATCTTTGCAAACTAAACAAAAAATATTGTATTATTACATTTTAACACATAGATTCAAATAGGCAAATCTTTAGACTTATGATGTGGTTGGAAATTTATATTTCTAGATTTTGAAATGGTAGAAGTAACTACTTTCATGACATATTGATATAGGTTCTGCAATAAAACAAGTTATGAAGGAACACTTCAAATAAT
This sequence comes from Microtus pennsylvanicus, assembly GCF_037038515.1. Classification (NCBI taxonomy): domain Eukaryota; kingdom Metazoa; phylum Chordata; class Mammalia; order Rodentia; family Cricetidae; genus Microtus; species Microtus pennsylvanicus. The sequence continues at coordinate 100,106,590 of NC_134584.1, forward strand.
CACTTTCAAAGTATTGTTAAAAATATATTTCTTTTTTGAAAAAGTTTGCTGTGAGATAATACTCTTGTATACTGTAAAGATTTCTCACCTGTATTGATTTAATAAAATACTGATTGGCCAGTAGCCAGGCAGAAAGTATAGGTGTACAACCAGAATTGGGGGTTTCTCGGAGAGAAAAAGCAGAGACATAATTACAAGCTGGATACAGAGGAAGCAAGCTGAGGATGCCTTACCAAGAAAAGGTACCAAGCCACATGACTAACTATAAAGAGACAAGAATTATGGGCTATTTAAGTTAATAATAAGCCTGAGCTAATAGATCAAACAGTTTATAATTAATATAAGCACCTGTGTGTTTCTTTGGGACTGAATCTAAAGAAACCTGCCTGTGAGACAAGGCAGGATAGAAACTTCGTTCAGCAAGATGTTACCTTTCTACTTATTATAAAATATATCTTGAAGGACCAAATTAAATTTCATCCTTTTGTTGGTCTCTCCTTCTCTCTCTCTCTCTCTCTCTGTCTCTGTCTCTCTGTCTCTCTCTCTCTCTCTCTCTCTCTCTCTCTCTCTCTTTCTCTCTCTCTCTCACTCTCTGTCTGCCTGTCTCTCTTCCTGATGTCTGCCTTTCTTATGCTAAGCAAATGATCTACTATCTGTTTATGTATTATTCTGTAGTTCACAGTGGCCTGACACTTAGGGTGTAGTCCAGGCTCCCTTGTCTGAAGCCTATGACAATCCTCTTATCCCAGCCTCCCAAGTGAATAGGATCAGAGGTCTTTTCTACCAGGCCCATTTCTTGTCTTCTTGAAAGCTGACTCTATTAAGTAAGATAACCATCTTCTCTTAAAACCTCATTGCTTTATTTACATGTATGTGTGCTGTAGAGGAATCTCATGGCACTATGCACAATAGCAAAATAGTGTAACTCTGAGGTGTATTTATCGATGATACTTACCTTGTGTAATGCGAGAGGGGGGGTTGGAGGGAGGAAGAGAGGGAAAGAAGGAAGAAAGGAGAGAAGGGGATTCTACCTGTTTTTAAATCCAGAGTCTGACTAGTCCAGTCTGGCCTTGAACTCCGCATCTTTTATGATGACATTAACCACCTCATCTCCATGCTTACACACTCTGAGTGCTGGGATTATAGGTGTCTACCACGATTCCCACCTCCTGCATCCTGGCGCTGAATATTGAACTCAGAGCCTCATAAATTCTAGTTGATCACTTTGCCAATGGAGATGTATCTCCAGAATACATTCTACAACTCATTAAGTACTATGGCCCAAAATAACAAGTGAGCTGTAGGCTGTTGCATAAAATTTTATCTTTTCAGTGAATCTCATTATTAAATGTTTTAGGAAGTTTAAAAATAATGAAAACATTGTATTAAGTATGAAGTGTTTCCCTTTAACAGGGAAATAGTACTATTAGCAAGGAGCTGAAGCATATAAACACAATGAGGGAGGAGTGAGGACACACTGAGTTTCATATTTTTGGGAGTGTGTGCATGAAAGCACAGATCTGTGACATTTATGGACCTGACCTTCTAACCATCAGAGGATACTATCGTCAGTCAAGGTTCTGAATAATGGTAGCACTTACTTCTTCCAATAGAAGTTCTGATCACTTGTTTGTGTACAACATTTTCCCCTGTGTTGCTGATATAACTAAATAATTCACAGTATAAGTACAAACAAGTAGCAAACACAACAATTAGCTTAATAAAAAAACACATAGTGTAAATATACTCATATACAAATATCAAAGAAATATAAACTAAATGATAATATTCTCATCTAAGTAGCCAAATTGAAAGAGAAGAAAAGCATTGATTAAATATGACATGAAATCAGAAGGCTTACATATTAATGGCTTGAATATAAACATAGTACAGTAGTTTCAGAAAATTGATCCATATGTAATGAAGCTGAACATAGGCACCTTGAATCCCAGTGAGCTTACTTTTAATCACTACAAGTACTGAAGAATTTCTTCAAAATAGCCAGTATAACTCTCATAGAAGCACTATTTGTGGGGACACCCAAATAAGAATTTCCTTAGATGTTTACTAAAGAATGGTTATATCATGCTACTATATATACATGCAAGCATATACGTGTGTGTGAGAGAGAGTTCCTAAATATAATCTGCTGAGTCTATATAATATTATATATATGTATAATATATATAATATATATATTATATATATATATATACACATATATATGTGTGTATGTGTGTGTGTGTTTTTAGAGCTCTTCCCTGGGGAAGACTAATTCCTAGTATTCTTGGCCTTTTTTTATTTGCTTATTATTCTTATATGTAGGGTTGAGGTCACACAGGCCTTTCCCCAGCCACTTTGGCATGTCTGTTGTTGCCATCCTTGTTTAGCACGTGTTTATGGAGTTATGATGACTGGTCTGTATAGGTGTGGATTCTGACATCATTCGGAGAAATTTTCTGTAGTGATATTTTGTGTTTTGATAAACAAAGCTTTCCTGAAAAAGCAAGCCACACTAGTCAGCCATACAGGTCAGGGAGTGATGGCACACACCTTTAATCTCAGAAGCCACACCAGTTAGCCATAGAGGCCAGGAACTTGTGGCACACACCTCTAATCCCAGGACTCAAGGTCATCCTGGGCTACAGGAGAGTGAATCAGTTTAAAAAAGAAATAGAGCTCACTCCTTTGACGCTAACACTTAGGGCGACTACCTTTAATTCCAGCACTAGAAAGGAACATAAGGTAGGGGTTCAGTGCAGTCTCAATCTTCAGTCTGAGGTTTGGTGGAGAGCATTGCAGTCTTCAGTCATGCTGAGGACAGAATCACCCCTTTATTTGTTTCAGCCTTGGTAGAGGTAAGAACTCTCCAGTGCCTTGGCTGCTTTGCTTTTCTGATCTTTAACTTGAATCCCAATATCGGTCCCTGTGATTTTATTAATCAGGCTACAAGTTTCACAGTAAACTATCTGATCCTCCAGTTCTATTAACCTTTCTTACTCCCCACCCACAATGTTTTTTGAGTCTTTTGGGGGAGTTGTTTTGTAGTTGTATCCATTAGGACTAGACTGCACAATGTTGCACTTTGTTTGGTTGCTGATGGCTCTCTAATGATCTCTATATATTTTAAGGAGAAGTTCCTTGATCAGGAGTGAGGACCACACTTATCAATTGATGTGAGGACAAACATTTAGACTTCCTTAGTGATGTAGGGATGAAAGTGACTTAATACAGTGGTGACTGTAGGTTTTTCCTCCAAGTTCCTTGATTTACTAGCCCTGATTATATGGCTAGGCTTCCAGTACCAGACATGATTTCTCACTTGTTGAGTTGGGGGGACTTAAATCCTATGTGTTTATAAACAATATTCAAAAACATGGGGGTCAATGGAATAGGAGGATGCCAGGTAGTGTTCTTGTACTCTGTGATGGTGACAATGATCCTCAATATTACAGCCATATTTTTCTCTCAGGAAACAGAGTTCCTAAAATGCTTCTACAATTTTGTCCACACTCAAGAATGCAAGTCATTGTTTTGAAAGTCGATATTAATATCAAATGCAAACAGTTATTTTAAATTAAAATGATTTTGTCTTTATTTCAAGAAGAAAGATATAATACCCCTTTTAAACTGATGATAAAATGGGCCTCAGTAAAGGTCCTTTGCCCTACACATGAACATATTGCAAACTGTTCACAGTATTTCTATAAGACTGGCTAAAACAATGTTCCTATTTGATGAAGAAGTATTGGATTGAGAGTTCATCTTGACTTTACTGAGATACTAAAGAATGAAATAAGCCTAAAGATACATTGAAAGATGCCTTCTAGCATTTAGATTTTTAATACAAAGACCTGTAAGCTCCCAACTTTCATATATAACAAATACAATTAAAAGAATATCTATGGGTTGAAGGTGACTTCCCCAGTAGAAAAAGACAAGATCTCCTGAGTAAATTGGAAGCATGGGGACTTTGGGGGATTGTTGGAGGGGAGAGGGGAGAGGCAGGGAAGGGACTTCCCCAATCGAAAGAGTCTTTCTTAGGCGGCCATGTGTTCCCAGAGCTAGCTGGACATAGAAAACTGCAATGGCATACTTTTACTGTTAGCACCAGGCATGAGAAGAGTTCAGTAAGACCATTTCATTCTCAAGGATGACGTTTCCTTCGTTCTTTCCATTTGCTTTGGAGACACACAGGGTCCATGACTTGTGGGTACTAGAGGAGGAGGAGAGTTCAGAAAGAAAAAACTGTATCTGGCACGTTTCAGCACCATCTGTTCAGTCTTCAAATCCACAGATGTTTTATACCAAAGACTGTCTAAGTAAAGGCTTCATATGCTCTGTGGGTGCTCAGAGCCCCACCTGCTGGAGTAGATCTATGGGGGGAGCGGTAGAGTGGCAGAATGACAAGGACACCAGAAACCCTGCTGGATCTAATGAAGGAAAGACTTTGAAAGTAGAGGAGTCTCCTGCTACCTTCAATAGTCCACCTTGCCAAAGAGCACATCTGAATGACTTCGGCTCAGGAGCAAATTGTACACCATGGAGAGAGTAAGGTATGGTGGATTGAACATTGGACAATGAGTCCAAAAGATTTGGCTACTGTTCCTGGATCCACCACCGACTCTTTTTGTGACCTTGAGGAGGTTATACAACATTTTTGTGCCTTCGAATTTTTCTTTCCAAAAAATATGATTTTCTTACTCTTCTGAGTCCCCAGAAGGATTAATTTTATGTATCTATTTGATGAACTGATATAAAAACTCTTCCAGAATCTTATAGGGGGTCTGATAAGTTCCATGTATCATTTTAGAAAAATATTGACATGTCTAGGTTTATAATTACATTAAAACTGTTTTTGTCATTGTGACTTCTATTCAGAATTATATTCAAAAAGTCACACCACAAATTGTCTCTGATGTTTTAATAGCATTGAACTGGAATACTTTGTGTCTTAAAATATAAACTTAGATATAATAAAGTATTTATAATCACATACTTATATCTTATATGTTCTTTACAAATAGATTTTTATTAGTTTTTTACATTTCTTAGTTTATGTTTACAGTTAAATAAAAACAGAAAAACTAAACAGTATAGTTAACCCTTTTCAACAGTTATATTTAACTCTGATGTCAATATAATCTGCCCAACTTTTTTTTTTACATTAAATGTCAGTTGTCTATTGACAACTATTGAGTTAGCTATGTTGAAAGATTTAAAGAGAGAGCAGGGCCTGTGAAATATGAACATGACTGATCTAAGTTGTAAGAAATAAAACTGAGTTTAAAAATCTGGCATCATAATGCTGAGGCAAATATTGAGTGGGTTAGCACTGTGAAACAAAGAGGCACAGTGAGGGTCGTCTTGGTTCTAGTTCCTCCTGTGGTGAAGTATGCAGCTGACAAGTTGGGTAGTCTACACAGTTATGAACTATGTAGAACAGGAGTTACGACTGTCACAGGACAGTATTCAAGTAAGAGTAAAGACATGAACACTAAAATAAACTAGAATTCAGCATGCACTTATATACAGTAGCTGTGCCATACCGACAATTGGATCAGCTTTCCTTTTACTTTTGCTACTCATTTGAAAATTGGAGAAAAAAATAGCATCCAGAATTCCTAGTTGTTTGTGAAGGATAAATGAGATAATGTATGAAAAGAGCTTAGCGTAGTGCTTTATGGTCCTTATTGTACATTACATTGCCCTTTAGTGCCATCAACCATTCAATTAAAAGACATTTAGGATGCATTCACAGAGGCATAGATGCAGAGGTAAAGACCGACCACAAATGATTGATTAGGCCAATGACCCCTGGAAGCATAAATTGCAGAATATGGAAACTAAAGAAGGATGATGACGCAGACTTTGTAGAGTAAGTAATGGGCAGGGTATCATTGTTGCAATTCACTACCACTACTGACTTCAATTAGATTCAAAACAGTTATTCCTTATAAGAGATGAGGAAAATAACTTGTGATAGAGTCCCTTCTCCCACTGACAGACATCTGGCACTTCCATCTTCAAGAGAAGACACAAGGAAGTACTTTGGCAACACTAAGATGCAAGTGATAAACAGATATGAGCATGTAGTATTTGCTGCCTTAAAAAGTCTATTAAATTTTACAACAATCCTATGAAATGGATTTCTAATATCCATTTAAAACATGTGGTAGTTCAGAGATTTCTTTTGAATTACTTTTCTCAAACGCTGCAATTAAAGTTGCAGGGTTGATATGTAAATATCTATATCTACTCGGTTTACCAAACAGGGTAGAACTTGAGTCCCTGTTTGAGGATACTTTTAACCCCCATCTTACAATACCTGAAATGAATTTAAGCAAGTCAACCTTAAACATTATCTTTAGTTATATATGTTCAAATGTGAAAACTGACTTTTGATAAAAGTATTGTATATATGACAGATCAAAATGTAAAGCATTTTTAAAATTTCAAGAGAAAACGACAAAAGTTGATTGTATGAGCTAAAAATCCCTGGGATGCAGAAACACAATTCTTAGGAAAATTAAAAGAGGTTAACTGAGTAGCATTTAAATGCATGATCATACTTTAATGTGACTGGAGGGGAATCAGTGTGCACTGGGCAAAGGGAAGCCAAGGGTGAGTAATAGATGGCGCTCTGATCTTTGAACACTCAGTCCTACTTCAATACAGTGAACATCTAAGTACAATATGACCTCATTTGCTCAATAAAACTAAAACTAAAACAAAACCTGAATAACAAAACTCAAGTAATTAGATACACATCATAAAGCAGTTTAGTGTCAGGGCTCAAGTTGTTTAAGAAAACACAGTGGAGAGAGGGATTCACCAACACTGTGCTTTTCTGCTCTGTTCACTTGGCCTTGGAAGCAGTCAGAGGAGCAATGCAACCATGAGAATATCAGAATGTGCTGCATATAAAAAATAAAGTGATGAGCAAGTGCGGAGAGGGATGGCTCCTTCTACAGAACCAGTGGGAATGTATGGCTTGTCACTGGAGTCAGTAAGGAACAGCTGTAGGTTGCAAGCCATGTTTAGATGTGTGGTGTGTAAACATCACCATCCCTGCTGGGCATAGACAGGTTATGTATCATTTTTATACCTCACCATCTCCACCAATGAAAAAGAAATGATGGAAGATGGCTTCTGTAGTAATTTTGCCTGAGGATTCCACCAGGTGAGGCACGTTCACAGGCAACTATACGACCCATGTTCCACGACACAGTCCTGGAAGGATTATAAATTGTTCACTCTTAAGCATAGCAACTTAGAATTACAAACTAAATTGTCACCTAAATTCAAAAGAAAAATGGGCCAAAAACTTGAGTGAGATCTCAGCACATGCTACCATGTTTTATAAAAGTTACTGTTTCTTTGTTACATAACTACTAAAATTTCCATATATAAATTTCAACAATTATCTTAGGTATTATGTAACTGTGGAATCTTAACTCTTCTGTAATATCATTTACCAGCAAAATCTGTTACCAGTTTTGCTTCAGAACTTCATAGGCCACGTAATAAGGTACCTAAGTGTTTTTTTTTCAGATCTCCTTAAATACTGTATTTTGGGAAAAAATAAACTACTTACAGAGATTCCAAGATTGCATGGGCTGGAACCCAGCTGAATCAATACTCTTGTGATCTTTGATGCTGTTCTAGGCTTATGAATAAAATAGTTTTGGATTCTCTAGAAAACCCATATGCCACCCTGAGTGATCCTAGTTAATATCACTTGGGGTAAAAGGATTACCTTTGTAAGTCATGAATAATTTTTCAAAAATTAGTTCTATGGTAATGACATTCGTTTCAACCATGCTTTGGCACATTTGTTAGCTGCAAGAGGTAATGTGGATTGTCATTAGTTTCTTAATTTCTAGTGCCTCATTCTTTATTCTAATGAGGAATGGATATTCTTTCTGAAGCCTCTGGTGATAGAGGAGGTACAATACTGCACAGACAAAATATGCAATAGGCGTGGGTGGTATTGTATTTGGGGCCACAATAGAAATATTTGATCTTGACATATCTCTGCTGCAACTGAAAAAGACCTAAAAATTTATTTGAACTTCTCATTTGGAACACAAACAAGGGACAGCGTGGGCCTCTAGATAGCCAAAGGTCTTGCTTTGCTGTTATGCGAGCGTACTCACATTTTATTATTTTAATCATATTTATTTGGACAAACAGAAAATGTAACTAAGCAACCATGGGAAATCAGAGCTCACATTTAGAGTTTGGTAAGGACTGGAGTGAATTTGAACATTGTTTGCTGCCGGGACTATAATTACAGGTTTTAACTACCAGCTGGAGCCTCCCAGTGTAAACGGAATGGAAGGTTCAGCATGAGGCAACATTTTTATTACGAAATGACATAAAAGAAAATTTTTATACAAGAAATAGCCATTTATGTTCATTTTTGGTAGAACTAACTTCATTATTGTTCCAAATGTCAATGATAAAAAGAGAGCTTGTTTGTCCATAAGGAAGAGTGTCTTTTAAACAAGTGATATTTTAAATTTAAAGAAAAAAACAAACATCTGTTTGCCCTCAAAGACTATCAAGTAGTCGTGGATATCCTAAGAGATACTTTAACGGTGTTTCCTGAAACCAAGCTCACAGGTTGCCTGTGTCTGCATCCATTCCGTTTGTGTTGATTTCATTCTAAATAAAGATTCTTATACTCCAATCAAGATGTGCTAGGCTGCATCTCTAGCTGTAATTGCACGTCCCAGGAGTCTGCATCTTATGAAGCAACCCAGATGATTTCATTTGATTACTTAAATTTTGATAATAAAATTAACAAATACATTTTTATAGAAGTTACTAGTTTTTGTTAGACTTCCCCAAAGACTGTGGATTGTTCACAAGCTGTTGCATATTAATCTATCTTAATCTTCCTGCAGTCTGTCATTAAATACCCGGAAGAATTAGACAGTCCTAAAACCTAAAGGTAAAGATGTGTGAAATGGATCTAATTAGGATAGTTTCACAATACATTAATGCCAGTCTAATTGATCTAGTCATAAAGAAGCTGAAAGAAGACGTATGACTGTCTATTGTTTTAGAATGTATATTAATGTTTTAGAAACAAATCCTCCCACACTAAAATCAGCTGAACACTGGGAAGCTTGGAGAGTTTCACTGTGTTCTAACAAGTAATAAACAGAGCGTAGCTCACAAGTAACAGTTCTTTTTAGCGAGTTGAGGATACTGGAAAAATCACACTCCGTTGTAATTTGAATAGAGAAAAGCCTGGAAGAGTCACCGAAGAAATAGAGAAAACCTGAATTGAGACTGGAAAATTGCTCGAAGTTCAATACAGTATAGAGTATATTCTGAATTAAAACTTCCGAGGGAGTTGCAGCATAGGGCTCCCACAATATTGCATGGTTCATCTCCACAAGTTTGACCATGTTCTGGCAGCTAATATCAGGAAAACAGCTACAAGCCCCCAGTTGTTTACCACAAAGAAGAGGAGAAGAAGAGTTACACAAAATATACAGGATTCTCTCTTCTTAACAATGGTCAATCTGTAGAGAAAATAACCACAGCCAAACCTGCCAGGTAGCCAAAAGCATAGGTGATCCATCTCAGAGTCACACTTACCATCTTGTTTTCTAGTTAAAGGAGAGAAGTCTAAGGAGTCCCTTGGAGGTTCGCTCTACAGAGTCTAAACAGTACCAGATGACAGGGTCATAATCATGAGGTTGCTAAGTGTTCCTATTTTGCTCTTACCACTATTATCAATCAATTCCTGTTTATATTACTTCCATTAAACAATACCTAATTTATGCTGTAAGGAAAAGTAATTACAAACCACACAGAAACGGAAAAAAAGACATGATATGAAGAAAGAGAAAACATCATATGAAACATGGGCACTGTAAGTAGCATTTAAAGTCAAATGTAATTAATATACAAAAAATGTAATGCATGAATAAGAGACCATGCAAGCACAGATGGTGAGGGTAAGTAAAGGGATGAGAATCCAAGAGAGAAGAAAACAGAAGAACCAGACTGTGCTTAGTAAAAAACCAGACAAGGATGGAAATGAGTTTCTGAGTTTCATATTACCCAATGGAGATCTCCAAAACTGAAAACTAAAAGTGGACAAGGCCCTGTAATAGGACAGTCAGGGATGTGAGACAAGTCCAACAGACTTCAACTGAAGAGTCAAAATTTCAGAATAAGCAAAAAAATGGGACAGAAGAAATATGTAGAACAGTGAGTGAGTCAGTTCTTTTCTCTTGGATATTTAGCCATGGTATTTTAGATGCTTGTGATAATTTATATTTTCTTATCATACTCCATTTTGCACATATCTTGTGATATCTTTCCTAATTTTGTCTGCTAAGTCATCTCTCTTTAAAACAATTCAGTACTTATCAAGTCTCTTTATTTTATTAAATCGCAAATGTCATTTATTTGTTTCTTGTTGCTGTTGTCTACTCTCTGTCTCCACCTACCTATCTGTCATGTATCTGTCATCTTTTATCATCTATTTATCTGTTTACTTTCAATGTAATTTTTTTGGCCTTTTCCCTAAATGTTGACATTGGTTTTTGTTATATTTCTTTGAAGTATGATGTTTATGTATTCATTTGAGATGTTATTAAAATGTAAGTGTACAAGACTATGGATAGTCTCTGTCTTTGTCTGCAACTCACAATTTAAACATGTAGCATTTTATTTTGTTTTGAGATATTTTTCCAGCTTACCGTTTTAGCTCTTTTTGATTAAATGATTGTTGAAGGAAAAATGTTAAAAATTCCTGTATTTGTGAGGTTTCCAGGTTTCTTACTAGCATTAACCTTCATATTGCATTGCTGTCAAAAGAGAAACTTGGTATGATTAAAATGATTAAATCTGTGAAGATCTGATCACACATTTCTAAGATATGTTTATGTTTATGTATGTGATCATAAATAAGGCTGTGTACCATACCAGCTTGTTTTCTAATCTTTAGTCTATTCAGAGCAATGTTTTGCTATCTATATGTTCTCTAAATCTTACACTCAAATTCTCATTATTTTTGTGAAAATTCAAGAGATTTTTCTTATTCATTTCTTTGTGAATATATTTCTATTGAAAATATTTCTATTGAAATCATGGACACAGGACTCCTATTCTTAATGTATTTCTTTCAATTTCTTCATTCTTTTTCTCCTTTCTATATTAAGGAGTTCTGTTGTGGGGGACATATATATTATTATAATTGTATGTCTTTAGCTTTATTACACAGTTGAAAGGTCTCTTTCTCAACCAATCTTTCCATTCATATCTCATCGATCTTTTCATTGAAATATTTTTTGTTGTTCTGGATTTTTCTTTTACTCTTGCGCTGTTCTGCTTCTTTCTTTGTGTCTAACTGCTTTTCTTTGAGATCCATTAACGGTATGTGACTTTTGTCAGTTTTGAGGCAGGGTTTCAAATGGCTCATGTAGGACTCAAATTTGCTACATAGCCCAGGATCATCTTGAATTGAAATTAACACAGTATGTATAATATCAAAGAAATTTAAAGCAACATTGAACCATATATTAAATGAAATGAAAATTTACATGCAGACCTAAAACCCAAAGGTCATACAATAAGTAAAATGATCATGTAGATTAAAACTTTGATACTGATTTTGTTGTTTGATCCATGTCGTCTTTAATAAATGTTATTTTGTAAAGGAAGAAGTCTTTATATATTATTATACTCACTAAATTTGAAATTTTAATTTTTGATTCTTCAACCAAAGAGAGAATTCAAATTTATTTTATAGAACAATGTAAAAATTAGAGGTATACTGTGTGAACTAATAATGGCATAATACATATTTGAAGGAAATTTGATAAAAAAAATTTAAAGGCAACAAAATAGATTTTATTTTTCTTTGGGTTGTTCCCCACTACTGAAAAGACTTAGTTAAGTCAGATCCTTTATACATTTGATGACTGTAGTAAGTAAAATTATAACAGCATTTTTACTGCGGAGTTAAGCAATGACATTTTATCTGAATATGCTGTCATAAAATAAAAAGTGATAATCCTATAAAAATTTCAACTTTTGTTGAGGTGTCATTTATATGTGGGATGGGAAAGAATGAGAGATCTGGGACAAGGAGATGGTTCATTTAGACAAAGTGCGTTTTCTACAAGTTATGAGAATCTGAGTTGATATCTTCAGCTGGTGGGGCATGACATCCCTCTGTAATCTTGTTGCTGGGGAGGTAATGATAGATAGTTCTATGGAGCTCAATGGCTAGCTAAATGAGCCAAAAGAAAATGGTGGCAATTTGGTAACTCTATCTGGATAAACAAAACAAAGCAAATATAGGTAGATTTCTGAATTTGAGTTCTGGCCTCCACACACGTATGTCCCGTGCGCGCGCGTGCGCACACACACACACATACATTTGTGAACACTTTTCAAAGTAACCTGTACTAATAATTTGTTCTTTGACATTTTGTACATGCATAGAAATTTTAATTACTGTCACTTCTTCCTTCTTTGTGTCACCCGAACCCTTTAGTCACCCTTTTTTTTTTTCTAAAAATGCCTTTCCCCATTTATTTCTGTGATGACCATTCTTGCATGTCACCTTGGCTAAATCTGGAATTAATCTTTTGAGGTAGGAATATTCATCTTTAAACTGAACCACACCTTCTGTTGGCAGTCTATACAGAGGACACTGGAGAAGGAAACTATCTTTTCACCTGCTTTTTCTGCTAGCAAGTTCATTCCTTCAAAGGTATTAGGATCTGCTTCTTTGGGATTCTGGAGCATACTGAAGACCAGCTGGGGTATCCAGCCTCATGGACTGAATGACTAATGGATTATTGGACCTTCCATTGGTATACAGTCATTCTTGGCCTACTTGGACCACAGCCTGTAAGCCATTCTAATAAATTTAATAAGCCCCCCATGTATTTATTCTTTAGATTTTGATCCTCTAGGAAAACATGGTGAATGAAATGTCTTTTTGTATTGTTTTGTGACTTACAACACAATCAGTGCGGCCATAGTGTTGGAGCTATCCAAGCGTGTCTGGGGAAATCATTAGTGCATACTAACTGAAGACAAGATCTGCCTGTCTCCTGGTGTCCATCAGTAGTTGGAGTTTAGCATATTTGACTATTGACACAGACAATCCATTGTAAACAACTTTTACCATCATAAAGCTGTGATTATATTGGCTGTGTCATGTCCAGAAGATAGCATTTCATACCTCTTACTACTGGTTTTTAAGTTCTTATATTTCATTCTACCTTCCATTATTCTCTTCCCAGGAGTCATAGAGTGGATGGTAGAAATGTCCTAGCTAGGAATGAGCCCTCTGTAGGCAGCCGTAACCCTCATGTTTACCACTATTTATTGCAAAGAGAAACTTGTCGAACTAAGCCTAAGACTATTATTATTTGTCTTTAGATATAAATCAAAAAATAGAAGGCAGTTTGATGTCACAACAGTCTAACTAGGCAATTATAGCTAGTTACCTCCTAGAACCTAAAGTGTCCTCAGGAATTGATTTTTGACCAAGGTTAAATCAAAGATGAAATATTATTTGCAATATAATATTGATATATTACTCAAATGTGCTGTTTTTACTTTTTTGTTATTGGTTATTCATACTCTCTCTCAAATCCATAGATAGTCAGTGTAGCATATTAAGAGATGGGGTATGAAAAGGCTTACTGGAGCCTTTCCACCGAGAATAGAAGCAAGGTGTCAGGCCTTGCTTTGCCTGACTTGTGACCCTCTGACATATGAGAATAAAATGGTCACCAGAATTTGAATTGAGTATCATTATAGAAAACAAAGTGAAAACATTTTAATAATTACCAAAATAATTAAAAGCAATGAAGAGGGAAATGAAAGAGTAGATAACAATTACAGGTGTCCTGAAGTAAATAATCACAAACGCTACTAATTAGATTTCAATAGTATTTAGAAAACCCACTGGAAGATACAGTGCTTGGGTTCCTTCCTGAAAGGTGAGTGCACCTGTATCTTCATTGATCTTAGATCTCCCAGTTTCTGGAGCTTTGAGTTGAGAAAATTTTGTTTTTTATAACTTGTGAAGACATAACTATTTTGTTCTTGTAAGAACAAAACAAATAAAACATCTCTTGGTATTGTAAAAATTCCTTTATTACTTCAAAATTGGTTTTATTCAGTGCAATTAAAAAAACAAACTAATGTGTTTACAAATACTATTTTGAGAACAAATCTTTTTTTTTTTTTTGGTTTAACACTTGCAACATAGCCAGTTACATTTGTAAATTTTCGAAATACCACTAAAATCAAATTAGAAGAATTTCAGATTATTGCCTTCAGGTCATCTATAATTGATATCTACTGTTTAATTTCTGTTTGTTGTCCTTTATTATAGACTAGTTTGTAATTATTGAAATATGTTCTAGCTTCATTTTCTTCTATGTTATAAAAATTCAAACTAAGCTAATTATTTTATTTTCACCGCAAACCACCACATTTTATGAGTTTCTATTTATTATAAAAGCAACTGCCAAGATAGCTCAATTTTACCTTACTCTCATCAAATCTGAGATCTAGTCAGATGTCATAACTTTTAAAGGCCATCCAATTTACTAACAAAAAAGTTAATAGCATTTCATTCCTTCTCATATTTTGCACACTAATTAATGTCACCGTTTAATTATAATTCTGGCTATACAAGGATATCAACAGTTTTCTACATTCTTCTTTTTAAATTATTAAGATTATTTAGTTGATTTGTTACATTGTCCCAGTTATTCATGTTGTAGTATAAAAAGGTTAATTAGTGTTCTGTGTTTAGGGGAAAAGACAAATTTTTCACTAAAGATAAATCTAGTTAGAAAGGGTCCCATATTTAAGCTGGAATCCCAGCTAGTCACTGAAGCTGATTTTTATTTGTTAACTTTATTTTATTCTTTCCACATGAGTTCTTAGATTTCATGCAAATGAGTGATATAACAATAGCTCAGCATGCTTTCAAATGTTTTCCTAAGTATTCATTGATACAATCTGACAGTTTAAAATATCTATATCCCATTTATTTGTCGACTTAGAGGAATGTCAGACTCCTAAAACCATCCTACCAGAAAGACACATTGTGTTGCCTTCCGGACCACCTGCCACTCCTTATGTTAAAGCTAAAAGTATCTTTTTTAAAAATTACACTGCGCCACATGTCAGGTGGAAATCTTATTAGTTTGGATGGAGTTTTGAATGCTTAAATCAGGTGAAAAAAGGGACCAAGGACAACTTCAGTTGTGCTATTTTTTTGTTGATTGCTAAATCTTCTTGTGCCATTTGAGCTCACTAAGAGTGGGCTCTGAAGGAGGGTGGCTGACCCATCACTTCAGGACAGAGCATGGCTTTGTAAAGTGACTTAAAAGATCATGTCTGAGAACAGACAGAGTGTGCTTATTCTGGAACAGCAACGGCAGTAAGGAGAAAAAGTGTAAAAGCTTTGTGTCCTTGAAAAAGACTAGATGACCAAACATTTACAAGAGATGCTACTTGATTTATTCTGTGACATAACAACGCCTTCAGCAAGAGGGAGTGTAGTAATATGGGCGGCGGGGCTGCGTCCCCAACACCCCAGCCGCCTACTCGGCTAGCTTTTGCCCTGAAATAATTACACAGACACTGTATTCATTTAAACACTGCCTGGCCCTTTAGCTCTAGCCCTTACTGGCTAATTCTGATATCCCAATCAACCCATCTCTAATAATCTGTGGCACCGGTCTTACCGGGAGGATTCTAGGTCGGAGCTTCATCGCGTGTGTCTGCCCGGGAGTGGGGCATGGCGTCTCTCTCTGAGGTGTCTGCTCCCGAGAGGAGAGCTGTGGAGTCTGAGCTCACTTCCTCTTCCTCCTGGCATTCTGTTCTGTTTACTCCACCTACCTACGTCCTAACCAATAAAATGTGCCAAAGCAGTTCCTTTATTAGCCAATGGCCTTCCTCCATCAAGGGAGATTCCTGGAGTTCAGTCATGGGAGGTTGTCCTTGGCAAAAACAAACCTCAATAAGGAGCTTCAGCTTACTGTTGACTGCCTGTGCCTCACCTGTAAATTTCTGGTGGATGTTTTTGATGCCCAATCTCATCTGTGGCTGTTGCTATTGTTCCTTTACAATGTTTTCTCAAAATATTATAAAATAATACAGTCATAGACATACAGTCAGAATCACAGAAGTGCAGGTGTTTACCAGACATAGGAAGATAGAAACTACCCCCAATACTCCTCACTTACTGAATATAATGTGTCACTAAAAAAGATTGCTAGCTCACATGCTTGGTTGTGATGCAGTGTCTGGGAGTCACAACTTCTTCTGCATCTATAACCACTTGTTTTATACAAATCACTAGGCCATGAAAACTGGCAAAAATATAGAAAGGAAGAGGGTTCTGTGTGGGCTTTTCCTTCTGACCCCAGTGCTGTCCTCCCTAGGATATCCTAGCACTTGAGAAGAAACAGGTGCAGCTGGACTTTGATTACATAACACCTGTTAATTCATTGTAGGTTTGCCTTCTTTTGCCTCAGAACTTAGAGATATGGCATTCTATAATGTTTGATTAATGTACCTCAGGATCCCCTTGTTGTGACATTATAATCTGTATCATCTTTTCATGCCTTTTTTTTCTTTGTATAAGTACTGGAAATCTGGATTCAGGACCTCATGCTTGCATAGCAAATACTTTACTGCTTGAGCTAGCTTCCAATCCATCTTTGTAGGATACCTTTAAAAATACCTCAAAATAATTGCTTTTATCTGTTAAAAGTCCTTAAAATAAGTAGTACATCTGCAGCTTCTATTTATCCTTGTATTTAAGGAGTCATTTTTGAGTCATCTTCCTTCTAGAAGAAAGTATTTCAAATGATAGTATTCAAGGAAAACAAATGACGTGAAAAAGCTAATTATTAAAATGATAGTGGCAGTCAGGGTTTTCAAAACTCTTTTTCAAACTCAACTCCATACATTATTTAAAAGACTGTGAGCTTTGTAAAACCAAAATGTAAGACAAAGGACATTTACATATAGAAAAATAAATTAGAAATAGCATGTCAAAAGAAGCAGGGAGGGGGTGATGTTCATCTTGAATTGCCAAAAAAATCATGAGGCAAGGCTGAAGAGCATCGATTATTTTTACTAAGAACAGGGAGTTTTCCAAGAGCACCTTATAGAATAATGTCGGTGGTCACTAACATAGAGTCATTATCTCTCTTTTTATTTTCTCAAAGTAAGAAAAGCTTTGGAAATTTTTAACAAACAGAATTGAAATTGTGATGAATTCAACACTCATAATATTTTCGGCAAAATACTAAATCACAGAGAAGCACTTATAGTTGAAAAAGATGTAAACCACACTGCAATTTTTACAGAGCATTGCAAAATAGATTATTTTTCTCCCTCCCGCCCATGTATTCACTTATTTGTATATGGTGGTGTGGATCAGCTCACGGCCTTGCCTGTGATAACCCAAGGCCTAAAGACACTTTAGTTGACTAAACTGAAAAGCGCTATCCAATTGATGATGAATTTAGGTAACTTCACAAACATCTTCTGGGTTTATCAGAAAACTTGAAAATACATACATTTGGTTGCACCGCCACAAATTTGCCAATATTATCACTGAACAAAAGGACAAAATCTAGCATTGTTTAATTAAGCTGAGGAAATATGCCTATGAATTATTTTATTTTCCTAAAGAAATTAAATGAAATTAATGAAATGAAAGATGATTAAAATATTACCATTTTTCTTCCAGAACTGAAATTCTTATTTTTTACAATATATTTATTCTGCAAATGTTTATTAGTGTATAAGAATTTAAGGAATATAAGCTTCACTTTCTTTTTTTTCTTTTCTTTTTTTTTTTTTTTTGGTTTTTCGAGACAGGGTTTCTCTGTGGCTTTGGAGCCTGTGCTGGAACTAGCTTTGTAGACCAGGCTGGTCTTGAACTCACAGAGATCTGCCTGCCTCTGCCTCCCGAGTGCTGGCATTAAAGGCATGTGCCACCATCGCCCGGCTAAGCTTCACTTTCTAAGACTTGGAGATTATCATTATTCTTTTCATTTCATGATCAATAATGCAAATAATATTCATATATGAAGGAGGGATGTGATAAAAAGTGATTTACTACCAGTTGTCACATTCCAGATGTAGGGTTACAGTGTATATCAGCTTCATACTTCTCTCTCTCTCTCTCTCTCTCCACAAACACACACACACACACACACACACACACACACTATCCACATGCACTTGTTCTTGTCCCTTAGGCTTTGGCATTTGAACTACAAGGTTTCACGCTACAGCATTAAACCTTGTTTCCACTTTGGTCCAGATTTTCACACTGCAAACAAACTCCAAAGATTTTCGTACACTGATGATTATATCATCTTTTTTTAAAAAATATTTTCCATTTTGGAGAAAGGGCAAGATTTGTATCATATTTATCCATGGATTAGTGACTGAGAAGAGTACAATTACACTATCATCAGCTAAAGAGTAGACAAATTACAGCCGGAAGATGGGGACATCACAGAGGCTTGTGTGAAGACAGATGAGCTCAGGAAAGAGTTGCTAGAGAAATCCAATCCCAGAAATAGCTTTTGTACTCTCTATCTTAGCTTTGCCTAGTGTTCTATCTGGTCCTTATTCCTGCTTACGTGTTCCTAATATCTCACTCTTTAGCATTCTCTTCTTCACTTTCTCCTAAACAAGTGTGGCCAGCTGTTCCATCAAATGTATACCCCAGAAGCAGTAGATTATTGGTAGTTGTTGACCTGAAGGTGAGCTGGTTTGGATCTTCCTCTTGGAATAGGAAAATATTGAAATTGATTTTGTGTTCCAATATGGTGTTTGTTGGGGACAATTTCTGCCATGTTTTGTTGCCTAATTCTTACCTTTTCTGTCTTCTTATCTTTGAAATGTTCCCAATTCTCGAGTCACCTTCTCTTGTATGATATTGCTAGACAGCTTCTTTCTACCATTCAAGGATCAAGTACTGACTCATAGAAATATCTGCTTTCACAGTGTTAACACTTAGGATATTGTCTTAGTTAGGATGATATTGCTATGAAGAAACACCATGACCATGACAATTCTTATAAAGAACAACATTTAATTAGGATGACTTACAGTTCAGAGATTTAGACCATTATGGTCATGGCGGGAAACATGGAAGCATGCAAGTAGACATGGTGCTGGAGAGGTAGTGAGAGTTCTACATCTTGACCTGCACACAGCAGAAGGAGACTGTGAACCACACCGGGCATAGCTTGAGCATATGAAATTTCAAAGCCCATTCCTACAATGACACGCTTCCTTCAACAAGATCACACGTTCTAAAAGTGCCTCTCCCTGTGAGCCACACATTAAAATACATGAGAATTTAGGATCCATTCCTATTCAAACCACCATAGATAAAATCATAAATTATTTTCTGGAGCGAAAAATGGATGAATGAATTCTTAATTTGGGTTTTAAAAATAAAAGATACTTAGGATACATGACTTAGAGATGTCTTTAGGTTTTATATGCTAAAGTTACCATCAGTGTCTAGGTAAATTAATTTATAGAAGAGCTTCATCCAATATATCTCAGACAAAGAGAAAACTTGTAGCTCACTTTACTAATGGGCAATTATCTCTTAATGACCAGTCGATCCTCATGAATTCATTGAATCCAGTATTCAAAAGTTGCATCTCTTAGTGCTTCCTATCTCTGTCCCAGTAGGAGTCATAATATCAGCACCCAATCTTTGAGGAAATAGAAACAGAACCCACAGTAATGAATGACCGGTTCGCCTAGCATGCTGAGAGAATTTGACTGCTAACAAACTTTACTGTGAAAAAGCAAGTCTGGTATAACAACAATAGGTTTCTACCTGTGTTTTATTTATTCATCATTAATAAAGTGGTATAAAATGATCATTAGGCAAATGGTTACAATTATGTATGAGGAATTCCACGTATAAACAGATTCACCTTTTAAACACTTTATAGAATGATTTCTTTTCCCTAAAAAGCTTTCTAAGGAGATGTTAAGTCTGTGTAAGGCCATTTACAGCTATTACATTTAAACTGATTTAGAAAGCCAGGCCATGAAAATATATGAGGCTTAGTAGCACTTATTTTATTCAACATATTATTTTGTAATTTTTAGAGATGTGACAGTGTTTCCTACCTGGGAATATGAGAACAGCTTAAGAGAGCAAATCATATACTCCTTATGTTCTTTAAGGGGCTTGTTTTTACCCAAATTACTCTCTACTTGGTTATTAGCAATATTGCCTAGGTAAAATGAATACTACTTTGCTTTTAAATTACTTTTGTTGCAATAAAAGTAGGTTTCACCATGCTTAATAGTCAATGAAAACATCTGAGGGGGTTTTATGTCATGAGCCTCATGAGGAAATTTATTTGAAGTTTTCATTGCACTCTGTTTCCTCAAGGAATGACCCTGCTTTGACATTGCAACTGTATATTGGAAAAACAGAAGTATTCACTCTTCAGTGACTAGTGTTACATAAAATGTAAACACAAGCTTATCTAAATGCAGTGATTAGCATAAATATGATTCACTGCAGTATGCACTGGGGAAAAAATAAACATATAAAGAAGTAAATTTACATTTGATTGACTCAGAGGTACCTCTTGTAATGTGATAACAATTCAAAAGAATTACCCCTATATTTCAAACGCTACACATACAGTTAGGTGCCATCCAATTAACGTAATGTACAAAGCATTTTGCTTTTATTTCAAAGTAGCACTAAACATTATTAAAGTGTCAGTAAAACAAGCAGCCTCCGATCCCCACCATGTATGTTTGTGTGCTCTTGAAAACGTTGAACATGATGGAATCCTTAGCCATGAAATGCTTCTATCAAACTATGGAATGAAATAAAGAAAAAAGTTAATAATTAAAAGCTAATATAAATTTATGTAGGTTAGTGAAACATTGTGCTCTGATAAGCATAGAGAACTTAGGTTTTTAAAGCAAATATGGATCTCTGTTGATTAAAGTGTGAGGCAAGAAGCAGTTTCAGACAAAAATTACAGACAAAGATACACAAAACATACTTTCTGCATATACAGAGGCCAGGGAAAAAGCAAATAGACAAAGGCAAGAAATGGGAATGATAATGAGTTTCATTTAACGTGGACAATCCCAGGCAATGTGATGCATTTGTGATTAGACAATGCTTCCCAAATGATGTCATAACCAGTCCCTCATTTCTCTTTCCTTTTCTTTCTTTCTGATCTTCTTTCACTCCTTTCTTATTTTTCTGTCTTATAATTTTCTCCCATGCCTTCTTGGTGCAGTTCACACTGTGGTGTGTGTGTGTGTGTTTATGTGTGTATGTGTGTAGTGTTGTTCTAATAGAAACTTTTCTTAGAAACTTTTCTTGAAGTTTAAAATATAGTTTTTTCAAGTCCAGATATGATTATTATGTATTTTACCTATTGTATAACATATTCAATACTTGTCCAACACATTCACTTGGTTTAGAACTGCTTAAACTCTCTTCCTTTCTTACTTTCTGATCTTTCTTACATTTATTTCTTAGAATACAGATATAAAAGGTATACTAGATAGCTATACACATGTGCTTATAATAAATTATGAAAAGTTATTTTGATATAACTCTTGGACATGTGTAGTTTTGGCATTTATTAAAAGAAGTGCATACTCACATACCTAGTGTAATGCACAGATTGTATAATTTCATACATATAATTCTCCAGGACACATAGCATCTTCAATATTTTCAAAGTTGATTGACAGTTTATAGTTATTTCTTACTTGCAATGCTAAGTATTCTGCTTTACATAAATACATATTAGTACCTATATAGAAACTGTTATAAATTCCATCCTAATGACATGCCAAAATTTATTTAACCTTTCATGGGTTTATGTGTCTGTGTGAAATACAAGTCATCTCATACATCAATTTTTAAATAAAAAAAGTATCACAGTATAATCCAAAGTTCTTCTAAGTTAATCTTTATACTCTCAAAAGTAATCATAGGAAAATATTAAAACTCTTCGTGCTGCATTATTTTTCCTTGCTATATGAGCAAAAATGTTTGCATTTGCAAAATAAATATTACAAATCAATAAACATCCAGTAGTTTGTAATATGCTCTGGGGTGATTCATGAGATTTCAGTTGACTCTACATGGCATGAGCACATGCATAACACAAAGTGCACAGAACCAAGGCTGTGTTTAAGTTAGGGGATGCAACATGGATTGGCACTGCTGAAAACAGCACCATTTCATTATGTGTTTTACATTTAATTCACTTCTGTTCCTTGTGCAATGGGACACCTTTGGTTTTGCCAACTTTATTTACAATCCCAGCATTCAGTTATCTACCCCAAATGGGGTCACAACCCACAGCATAAGAAGCTCTGATATAGAGTATTATTTAATACTTTCATGCTAAATTTCAGTTGAGATTATCTGAGAGTGATAAATAAATATCCTATTGTTCTTGTACCATAGCTTAAATCTCTTTTTTTGATCCATTCATACTAATAAATTTATGGAATTTTTGATTTGGGTCAAAATGGATTTATAGTTGTTAGGCCCATTTGTTTAACTAACCATTATAGAGCACCTGTCTTTGCCTTTGTTAACGATGCCGGATCCAAAGTCTATTTCTTATTAGTAAGTATAACCACACCTGCACTCCTTGGCTTTCAAAGACCATTATTCTAATCTTTATTTATAGCCCATTTGTTTCCATACAGAAAAGCGAGTCATGTAGAAACCACAGTCATTCAGCTACACTTTAAGAGATATTAGCTGACTTAGACCCCTAGTGTCCTTTGTCCCTAATTCCTATCATTTTCTTTTCTTGTGGAGAACTGACTTTCTGCACTGGTGGGCTTTTGTTATTCTTTTTTTTTTTTATTGCCTGGCTGTCTTTTAAAGACTTTTGCTCTAAGAGTATTCCAAAGTTTATATAAAACATATATTTAGTATATCTCTTAAATTAATAACTTAATATTGATCACATAAAGAACTTTCCTTTTATCATCTCATAGATATAGTTTCATATTTCAGTTGCATATTTTTTAAATTTTCTAATATGTATGTGTATGTGTTAACAAATTGGCATAAGTTTAATTTCTGAAAAGATATATCTTCTTGTCCTTTTTTACTATAGGTACAATTTCACTGACATAATACTAGAATTTCATATTTTATAAGACCACTAAATTTATCAGAGATGACTTTCCTTTTCTATATTACTAATTAGTGTCCTCTTTTTTGAGGTTTCTCCATTTATTTTTACACCCATTCCAAAACTGGATGCTCTGATTATAAACTTATCTTTTTTATTTGTGCTACAAAATCTTTTTCAATCTTTATTTTTTTTTTTAATTTAGAGTTACTGAATACAATATTGCTCATGATTGATGGTGTCTTTCAAGGTTTTAAATTATATACCTCTTCTCACTTCTGGTTTTCAAGTTATATCCCGTGGGGTCTGCCGAAAAGACTTTCTTTTCCCTGCTGTTTCTAGCATTATTTTTCATTTTTGACAATTTGACTATTAACGTGCCATGGTAGACAGCTCTTCCCACTCATGTTATTTGGTGTTCCATGGATGTTTGGAATCTTCTGTTTCCTTTTCCAAACTTTGGAAGTTCTTTGTCATCATTCTTTAAACATGCTGTAAAAATATAGGACTGGGTTAGATTTTATCGTTAACTCTGTTTCTATTGCTAATGATTTTTTTTTGACAATGTCATACACTTATGTAATGATTCTCATTTCTCCACATCCACTCTTCCTCTTTTCCTTCCCATCATCCTCCCTCTCCTATATTTGCCTAATACTTGACTTCTGGTTATATATGGTGACCTGAATTCTTTCTTAATATAGATTTCTGTACTGCTTCAAAGGCATAAATTCAAAAGTATAAAATTTTTGGATGATCACATGAAACACCTTTCTCATACCCTTGGTTAAGATTTTTTTGTTTCTGTTTGTGTTTTGTCTTGCTTGGTTGTCATCTTAAGATGCACTTGAGAAGCAAGAGAATCTACAGAGAAAATGACTTCAGGAGACTAACCTATAGGCAAGTTTTTAGCATGTAATTTTTTTAAATGGATGATGTGAAAGGGGCAGCCCACTGAGACAGTGCCACCCCTTAGCAGGTAGTCCTGACTGCTATAAGAAAGCAGGGTAGGCAAACCAGGGAAAGCAAGCCAGTAAGATGCATTCTTCCATGACCTCTGCATTAGACAAAATACAACAAAAGTACTCAACAGTCATTGAAGAACAAGTATTTAATAATTTAGCAAACTGTCCCATGTTTTTATATAATTGATTAAAATTCAGAAAGCTGGGAAAATGGAACAGTGAGTAAAATGCTTGCTACACAATCTTAAAAATGGAGGCATGTTGGATCGTGCTGTGAACCTTAAGTTTGCATTCACATTGGTTCAATAAAATCAACCTCGTGTCTGAAGGCTGTTGTGGGAGAGGCCACTTGTTGGTTCCTGGTTGCTCAGACCCGAAATAATCACAGAAAAACTGTATTATTTAAATTTTGCCTGTCCCATTAGCTCTAGCTTCTTATTGGCTAACTTTTATATATTCATTTAACCCATCTTCATTAATCTGTGAATCACCATGAGGTTCTGGCCTACCAGCAAACTTTCAGCACAACTGTCTCTGGCATTGGCTCCATGGCTTCCCCTGACTCCACCCACTTTCTTCCAGGATTCAGCTTAGTTTTCCTGCCTAGACCTGTTCCCCTGTATCTCTGCTATAGGCCCAAAGCAGTTCCTTTATTTATCAATGGTAATCACTGCATACAAAGGAAAATCCCACATCAGAAGGCTAAGTTAGTAACACAAGTAGTTAGGTGGGATTTGGAAAGGTGCAAGATTTTCTGTAGGCAGGGAGGAAGCATGAGTCTTTCAGAGATGCCAGCAAGAAGGAAACTTTAGCTTTTTGTTATTCAACCTCTCTGAGCTAGCAGGCTTTCACCATAGCCTTTGAATCTCAAGTCGTATTTATAAGTAGATGGTAGAGATTTAGTTAAAGCTATCTTTAGTGGCAGTAACAAAGCTGGTGTCTGTGGGAGCAGAATTCCTGCCAGCTAGCAGCCTGAATGGCCAGGCCTCTGCCAGTGAAGCAGGTTGAAAACTGTGGGGTTACAATTGCTCGCTGAAATAACAGTAGATTAGGGCTCAGACACTATGCCTAACTTAAAAGAACACATAAGGACCTGCGTTTTAATCTTCAGCCTTAATGTTGAACTGAATCTGGTAGCATGTATTTCCAACTCAGAACTGAGGGGCCCATTAGGCAAATTCCAGGAGAATGAAATAAAACTGCCAATTTCATGCTCAATGAAGAGATTCTATCTCAAAATGTAAGGCAGAAAAACAGACAACATCCTAATGTCAACTTCTGGCCTCCACATGTGTACCCCTGGGCCCACACACCCCGTAACATGTTCACAAGCAGATACCACACACAGATGCACACAGAATGACTAGTACTCTTTAAAATGATCCTATGCTAAAATTATTTTATTAATATCATTCATGAGGAAGCTGAGTCTTATGGGGTAACTTTGTTGCTTACCTGTAAATTAAGTCAACTTGGATTCAAACCTCCAAACTAAGAGTAAATTTAAAGTAATAAATAGTAAAGGAAATACTAAAGGATGGTATTTATTATATTTCCACTAAAATTTAAACATACAAGGAATTATAGTGGACATAATTCTCATAAACAGTTTCACTTTGAGCATTCATTTCTGTTTAATTTGGCAATAAATATTATTAAATTTACTATACTATATAGTCATAAAACATTTTCTAGGCAAATTAGTGTGATAAAGATGGAAATAAGACTGCCAAGTAAAATTAAAATATTTCACAATATTTCATCATCTTCTAAATTTTGCATGTTACTTCTGGAATTTAATATTTTGACATCACATTCTTATGTTTATTTTCAAAACTAGGACAGTGATTAAAATATATAATAAAAGCATCTTGATTGTACAAAAGTGGAGCTTGATAACAAGTCTAAGAGGTTTCTACATTTTGGATAAATTAAAAACTTTCATGGGGAAAAGAATCCAAAAACTATAATTACTTAATTTATAATTCAGTATTATTTAGGGAATATGTCTTTCTTTGTCTCTGCACACACCCACAGACAACATCAAATTTTTACTGTTTATACTTATGTCGTGAAGTCAGGATTTTTGATTTAGAGTATTCATATTTCTTGGTAAATTTAGATTTCACTAAGATTATTTTGCTTCTAATTTTGTGCCTTTAAAAATTCATGCTTTCAAATACAAAATGAAACAAGAAAGATATAAAATAATCACTAATGTTTATAAAATATTGTATGTAAGATTTTTATGGGATTGTTATTTTATGCAGTTTTAGAACTTGGTAAATGTCCCTGAACAACTAACTATGGTTACAGTAGAATAGAAATAGCTTGAAGTTTTCTCCTCTCTTCTACTTGACAGTACAGAACACATTGCTAAATGTAAACTTTGGGCAAATTCTAAAATATGAAAATGAACAGCAGGTATTTTCTAATTATTCCCTTATTTCTTCACTATTCTTGTATTTCTAATGTCATCTCCTAAACGAACTCCATCTTTCTGTCTTAATGACATCCTTGCCTTCAAGTCATATTGGGGGGGGGTGAGTAAACATAAATGTAGAGAATGCAAATAGGAAAATTCTTCAGATCATCATGCTTCTGCAAACAAAAAATGGTATATTAAAAGTAATAAAGATAAAAGTTTCAATTGCTACCTGCTCATGGAAACATAAAAAAAAATAATAATAATAGTAACTGTAACTGGTACCTACTTTGAGCCTTTACCCCAATTGACTGGTGTTCACGGTACTAAAAAGTAGCTGGTACCTTACCCTACAATGGTGACCCCAGCTGTGGGATACACTAATACGGCAATGACATAAAAAATGCGGAATTAATCAATTACTATCTGATTAGATTTAAGCCCCACTCCTGTGGTGAAACTTATGATTGACATTGCTCTTGTAGCCAAGATTTTAAAATAGATAACAGAAAACCAAATACTATTGGACTGCTAAAGAAACTGGGTAATAAACTAATGTTTAACAAAATTCTGCTGTATATAAGAATTAGTGTTTCTAACAACCAGCACCAGAGTAGTTTTCTCCTACAGAAGATGGGAACAAATAGAGAGACCTTTAATTGCACACTGTTCAAAGAATGAGAGACCGTGGAGCACTTAAACTAAATGGGATTTATTTGTCAAATCCTCCCACCAGCTATGAGGAAACAGCTATTTCCTAACTCACTTATCTTTGTTTATCTATTCTTTTCTTCAACTTTGTGCTTTTATAAGATTAAATACATGAGTGTGTCCATGTGTCTCTGTGGGTATATATTTCTCATGCTGTACAGGGAATTTTGATGCTGTTGTTTTTTGTTTGTTTGCTGTCAACTAAATATAAAATAGAGTTATCTGAAAGGCTATCTCATTTGAGAAAAATTCATCCTTAAGAACATTTGTAGGAAATTATCTTAGTTAGTGATTTTAGGGTGGGCACATCCTATTGTGGGAAGTAGCATCCCTCGGTTGGTGGTCCGGGGTTCTATAAAAAAGCAAGATGAGCAAGCCAGTAAGCAGCACACCTTCACATATTTTGCATTGTTCTTGCCTCCAAGTCCCTGCCCTGCTAAAGTTCCCATCTTGAGTGATCAACAATGATATGAAAATCTAAGCCAAATAAATCCTTTCCTTTTCAAGTTTCTTTGATCATGGTGTATTATTACAGCAATAGGTACTCTAAATAAGACACAAGCAGTTTATTTTCTTGTTTCTTCTCTCTCTCTCTCTCTCTCTCTCTCTCTCTCTCTCTCTCTCTCTCTCTCTCTTTATAGTTTTCACTTTTCTGTTCTGGATTGTTATTTTATTGGACTATTTGTACTCTAGCGAGAGAGAAGAAAAAGTCTGATAGGCCTGAATCAGTTGAAAGGTGTCGATGGTCTGAGAAGAGATGAGAAAGGGGAAACTATGTTCAGAATACACTGTATAAAAAACTATTTTTAATAAAAGATAAAGGAAGGAAGGAAGGAAAGAAAGAAAGAAAGAAAGAAAGAAAGAAAGAAAGAAAGAAAGAAAGAAGGAAGAAAGGAAAGAAGGAAGGAAGGAAGGAAGGAAGAAAATTGAAAGAATGGAAATTTATATTCCTTGCAAATAGTACCAGAAAAGGACAGCACTGGCTGCCTCAATATCATAAAATAATATATTCATGAAATTCACTACAAAATGAAAAAAAAAGCATAGTATAAATCTAAAGAAGGGCAATTCATGGAGAAGATAAAGTAATTATAAACAATTGACCCAAGCAAAAAAGGTTTAAAAGATAGGTTGCACACATTCATATAGTATTAGAAATAACTCTATTGAAATTGCTGGATATTTCACCACACTTTTAGTAACTTGTAAAAAGTTTGCAGGTAGATTTCTGTGAGTTTGAGGCAAGTCTGGCCAATAGAGCAAATTCCAGGACAGACTCCAAAGCTACCAGAGAAACCCTGTCTATAAACAAACAAAAAACAAAAAAGATTTTTAAAAAAAATTAGAAAGTGAGCAGAAACACTAAAACATTCTATACACCTATTTCATCTACTAGACTTCAAGAGAACATGTCTTCCCAAAGGAATGTTAAATCTTTTCAAATGTGTTTAGATATTTTCACAGGTCAGATAATGGGTTATATTGCAAAATATAGGCATTGAGCAGATTTAAATTGGCTAATAGGTCTCTACCAACCAATTGCAGTGTGATGGAGTCAGAAGCTGATGACAAACAAAAAAATCAGAAATTTTACAAATTTCTTAAAATCTGCTCATCTACAAACAACTTTTTTGCAATCTTTCTTTTATTTAAAATCCTTTTTTATATAATATATTCTGGCTGTGGTTTCCTCTCTTACAACACCTCCTAGATTTTCCTCTTTCAACCTTCCACCCAAACTCATATCCTTACTTTCTCTCTTTCATTGTAAAACAAATAGAAATCTAAAAATAATAACAAAAGAGAAGCACAAGAAAAGGAGCCAAAGAAATAATACAGAAAACACATAAAGGTGCAGAGGCATACACCTACATGTAAAGGAATCCCATGAAAACATATTATTGGAAGCCACAGTACATATGCAAAGGACCTGTAAGAACAACAAAACAAATTAAAACAAAAAATCGTGACAAGGCATTATGAGACAAAACATCCTCAGATCTATCCCTGAGTTTTGTTTTGTGTTGACCATTACTGATGAGCATGGGGTGTGCCATTTGAGTGGTTATTTATTGAGTGAGACTTGTTTGAAGAAACCTAATTTTTCATTTGCAAGTGGTTATTTGTAAGGAGCCTTTGGGTTACTGATGAAGGACTATGTCAATTTCCATTTTGGAACTGGTTCCCTATCTTGACAAGACCTGTTCAGGCTGCTGCTGTCTCTGTGAGTTTGTGTATAAACTGATTCTGCTATGTTTAGAAGGTATTATTTCCTCAGAGTTCTCTATCCTCTCTCTTACAGTTTCTTTGCCTCCCTTTCTTCAGGATTCTCTGAGCACCGAGGGAGGATTTGATAGAGATGCACCATTAGAACTGGATGTTCCACAGTCTCTCACTCTCTGCATATGTTCCACCTGTGTTTCTCTGTATGTGTTCCCATCTATTACAGAAGACACTGATCTATGAGTTTATCAGAATTAATTGTCATTTTATAGTTACATTATTTTGCAGTACTTGGATTTCCGTGGGGTCCATGGACTACCTACTCTAATGTTCTTGGTCAACTTAGTAGTGTGGGTGATGAGTTCCATCTTATTGAGTTGGCCTTAAATTACATCAGATATTGGTTAGTTAGCCCCATAACCTTTGTCCCACTATTGCACTAGAGCATCTTCCAGGAATGTTGCCATTACAGAATGAAGATTTTGTTGATCTTCACACACTGATAGGGGGAAACATAATTACTCCACTTCACCAATGGACAGTTCCTCCAGACAAAAACTAAACAGAAATGTTTTATCTAATAAATGTTATAAACCAAATGGACCTAAGAGATATTTATTTTACCCAAACACAAAAGATTAAACTTTCTTCTCTGCACCTTATGGAACTTCCTCCAAAATTAAACACATACTAGGTTACAAAGTAAGCCTCAAAAGATGCAAGAAAATTAAAATAACTCCCTGCATCCCATCAGACCAAACTGTTGTTAAGATATGTTAAATTACAGAACTTGTGGGAGTAACAAACTAATGTCTGATTTGACTGGAAGGCCACTCAATAAGATGAAACCCAACCTGACACGTGGATGACCAAGTACCAGAGCTCAGATAGTCCAGAGACCTTGGGTAAAGCAAATACTACTGGTCTATATTACTACTACTACTACTACTACTACTACTACTACTACTACTACTACTACAATAATAATAATAATAACAACAACAACAACAACAAGAAAAAAAAAGAAGAAGAAGCCAAAATGAATGCTAATGAAGGGCTGCAATACTCAGAGATCAATGCTTTATTTAACCACCATCACAGAGGTCTTCTCCTCCACTCTTCCAGTAAATGGGGAAAAAAATGCAAGAGACCTACAGTCAAACATTAAGCAGAGAAAGGAAGTGCTTGAAACACACAGCTCTAAATGAGATTTCTCTATTGAATCTCTCCCCTCAGAGCACAGGGAACCCCATAAAAGAGAGATCAGAAAGAGTATAAGAGTGAGAGGGGTTGGAGGACACCAGAAGAACAACGGCCTATGAATCAACTGAGCAAGACTCATGAATCTCAGAGATTGAAGCAGTAAGAACATACCCTACATGGATCTGCATATATATTATATCTTTCAGCTTATTATTTTTATGGGACTCCTGTTTGTGTGAACTGGAGGGTCTCTGATTCTTGTACCTACTCTCAAGGCTTTTTTCCTTATGTTGGGATTCCTTGGGCAGAGTCTATGTGATGGTTTTGATTTTATCTTATACTTTATTTTGTCAAGTTTAGTTGTTATCTTGTAGAAGCCTGTTCTTCTCTAATGAGATGCAGAAAAGGAGTTGATCCAGAGGGGAAGGAAGTTGGGGTGGGATAACAGATAGTGGGGAAACTGTAATCAAGATATATTTTATGAGAAAATCTTTTTTCAATTAAAATTTCAAAGAAATGTTTCCTTTCAGAAGAGGAACAGAAATGTCTATCAGAACAAACTGAATTCACCATCTAATGAAATGAGTATCTCAGGAAAATATTTAGCATATCAGAGCTTAACTATTGACAATATTTCTATTTATGATTTATGGAGTAAGCAGAGACAAGAAATTCATTAGTATTGTCTTCTACATGAATTCATAAAATCACTGCAAGAATGGACTTGTATCTAAACATCAAATAGTTTGCCACTTGTACTACAGCCTCCCTAATTTTCCTGTCTTCTTTTCCTCATGGGATCATTGAATCGAATATCTCTTTCTATCATTTTGAATCATATTTAGACATATTTTAAAGTATACCTTTCAAGCAGAAAACGCACCACTTTGTAAACGGTTGACTATATATCACAACACAATTTACAGAAATCTCAAAAATGTTGTAATTTCATCAGTGGCTTTATCTATGTTAAAAATGTTTCTATTCTCAAGATCATAAATGTAATTTTAGTAAATAAAAATACATGATAATTTTAAGAAAAATAAAAGCATGAATTATGGTGTTTCAAATTAAATTAGAAACTTTTTGAAATACATATTATTCATTGATTTATTACCCGTTTGTTTATTTCATTCATAACTCAATAGTCTGTATGTGTATACATATGTGTGTGTGTGTGTGTTATGTTATTCCTTGTGCTCAGTAGACTGGAATGATATATTTGAAATATAATTTATAATTGTTTTTATTTGTCATAAAAAAGTTTTTCAGTCTAATAAATCAACTTTTTTAGATTTATATAACAATATCCTCTTACAACAAATTGAAATGACATTAAGTGCCAGTAAACCATATTTTAGTATGTATCTTTTAAATATGTGGAATGAAATTAATACAAAGTGCTTAAGAAAGATTAGGAGTACAAATACTGTGCTAAGCATTTTATATGTTGTGTTAAATTCTTACAATAGCTATACAATATTTTACTTATGTTTTAACTGAGGTTGTTTGCATATTGGTAATTAAATGAACTGATTAGTATTAGAGTGGAAAGAAGAAAATCATAGAAACAGTTTTTTTTTCAGGCCTAATCTTAAGTCAAAACCAGATCCGAATTCCTATATAGATGAGTTTAGATAGAACCATTCTCAGAGTCCTCCATGATCATAGCCACATTCAATTATTGATACAGACTCTTTTAATCATTAAGAATGGGTGCTTTATATCCACTAAGCAGGGCTCACATAGGTTCACAGAGACTGAAAAGGCAAGCAAGGGGGCCTGCATAGGTCTGCACCATGATCTTTGCTTATATGTTATGGATGTTCTTTTGCCTGCTCTTGAGAATCATTTCCTCCTATTGGGTTGCCTTGTTGAGCCTTCATGTGAGACCCTTTCACCTTGTCCTGGTGTATCTTGTTTTGTTCTGTTTAGCTGTTAGAAGCCTGCTCCTCTATTGGAGGCCTTCTCTCTTCTTAAGAGAAAGTAGTCTGGGAGGTAGAGTAAAGCTAGAAGGAGTAGAGGAAGAAGAAACTGTGGTGGTTGCAATGTATTAAATGAGAGAAGACTCTATTTTCAATAATATTAATAAATGTGTGTTTTAAAGACCTACTCAGTTTGATTTATTCATTAATGCAACTGGAAGTTGAGTACTTAAAGACCTAACCATAACATCGTGGATGATTGAATCACTACTTTCTGTCTCAAAGGATGATCAGAACACCCCTGGGGAACTTGGGAATAGTCAGTTACAAATAAGTCAGTAGTTCCTTGTATCCTTCAAGATAAAATATCCCTACCATGTACTTGTCAGGGGCAACATTCTCGCCTTGTCATATCTAGTGAATCTTCTGACTGAACTTTATGTTCCAACCTACTTAAACAGAACAAGAATTTCCTCCCAAACTAATGAGAACTGTGAATGTAGAATTTCCCTTTTTGTAATTATTTCATTTTCTTCTACCCATAATCTTTAAGGCTACAGTCTTATTTCTCCAAGAAACTTCTTGGTCTAACTTTTCCACCCAACTGCATACCACTGTGGGATGAATTAGTCTTCCATATTCTCTTTCTAACAACTGCTATATTTATATTTGCTGTAAGAGTGGTTACAATGACAATCTTAACAGTGATGTAGGAGGACTAATTTGTAACTTATCTTGAGCCAGTGGTGGTATCAGGGTTTTCAGGAAATGAACTTACAAGAAAATGATTTTTCTCTACTAAAGATTGACTTCAACAGCCCCTCATCTCATTGAATATGAAAAGTACTTGCTTCAAAAGTGATCAATTAATTGTTTTATCTTCTTTGCAGAGGTTTGGTTCTTTGACAATAAAATAGGGTACATTTAAGCCATGTGACAGTGTCTGCTGTGCAAGAGACAATAGGTATGGGCTCATCTTGATCACCTCAATGGGGAGGAATTCAGATGTTAATTTCAAAGGAATTGCTTAAATTAGTGGGAAAATTACATACCAATGCCACCATGTTCCTCAGAATACTGCAAACTTCAATGTTTTGTAGCAGATATTGCCTGAAAATAATCATAATTTCCATTGATTAAAGTTTTTGTTGTTGTTACTCTAAAAAATAAAAAGTATGGTATTTGGTTTCATATAAATAAATTCTGTGAAGGAGACACAAAATAAAGAAGTCTCAAAATAATGGAATGTCTGGACTGTAAGATTGGAATTATATATGTGGTGCTGTGGCTGTGGCCCAGAAACCTCTGGCAGTGATTTGGTGAGTGCTAGATATAACAATGTATTCAGGGGTTTCCCATCCATGGTCTGTTGCCTGTGTGTGCCAGAATAGCTACCGATGAAGTACTACTGCACAGTTGCATATTTATTCAAAGCATTAAGAAGCATTGTTGCACATTTTATATATCAGTTGTGAAGCCTGAGATTAAAAACTACGTAGATGAGAGCACATGCCAGAAATGTCATAGAAAATAAACAGACATGAGCTTATGATTTGTATGTCTGCCTGTCTTCTATTTATGGGGCTTCCAATGTTATTATGGAAAATAGGTGTCCTTTATATGTGCTCCTGGCAAACTGGTGATTGAAAGAGCAGTTATCAACAGTGTTTTAAACTGTGATCCCAAACAATAAGTATTTAAGATTATTTAGGAGATAGGTAATTTTTTAAAATTTATTAATTATGGTGCTTCCAAAACTCAGCTGCATCTCCTTCACTGACTATTACACTTTTTAAGCCTCTCTTCACAGTGTGTGCACAGATAAGATGAAGAAGTGTCCAAATTCTATTTTCAACCATTTAATTTTTATTTTAAAAAAAAGTAAATTTGCTCCTTTGTCCTCTATTGTTTTTAATCCCAGCCTGATTTATCAAATACTGTAAAAGAAAACAACACACACAAGTAAGGTTGTGATGAAAAAAGATTATTCAGTAAAAGGTTGACAGGTGATAAGTTTTTGTAAAGACAAATAGGAAGACATTGCCTACTTTGTTGAGACCTTGTGCAAAGTTTCAGTCTATAATTTGTAAACCCAAAACCCATTAAGTATATGATCATGATGCCAAATTAATATGTTACCAAGGACTCTGCCTTAAGGACAAATTAAAGAAACTGAACAAGTTTAAGCACATTTATTTTCTCAACAAAAGTGTTTTTTGTTAAAACTCTTGTATATTCCAATGTACAATCTACTTATGTGGTATAATGCTTAATAACAGACAAATTAAATAAAAGGATTTAATGACAAAGAGTTTATTAGGCTAGTCATAGAGTCCATAGCAATTTATATTATGCCTTTAGGAAGAGATGGTATTTTAAAAGTTAGTTTGTCTCATCAGACTATAGATAGGCAAATTTTAAACAATTGGAAAAGTTTGAGAAGTAGAAAGTCAAATTTTCAATCCTATAATTTTAAGGTAGATGGTGGCACGAATATTACAAATACAGCTCAAGAAGTTACTTGTATTAAAAGTACTGGCAAATACAGTATCAGTGAAAATATGGCTTCCTTAGCATCATTAAAGTCTGTTCATACTAGATATAGAAAACGGGTGTTAAAGCAATTAATTGTCTTCATTCCTTTCAATATTTCTGCTGCTTTACAGGTTACATCTCAGCAACAGTAGGTAAAAGAAAGGGACTTTTAAAATTAATCAAAAACAGAACATTTGGCATCCAAAAATCAAGCTGAAAATGCAACATTGCATAGTGCAGCAAGAAAATTTATATATACAAGTATTACTCATGGTAACAACGTACAAACTGTCATGAAAGTTTAATTATCAGTGGTCCAAGGGATCCAGTTGTCACCAGTGTAAGAACTCCTTGAAAGTCTTTATGCTGATTATGGCATCTTTGCTCACTTTTCTGAAATAAGATGGCTAAGTCAACATTAAATACCAACAACATTCTTTGGTTGGCACACCTTATTAAGTATTTTCTGGTATC
This sequence comes from Microtus pennsylvanicus, assembly GCF_037038515.1. Taxonomy (NCBI): domain Eukaryota; kingdom Metazoa; phylum Chordata; class Mammalia; order Rodentia; family Cricetidae; genus Microtus; species Microtus pennsylvanicus. The sequence continues at coordinate 100,142,261 of NC_134584.1, forward strand.
AAAAAAAATTCATGCCAGAATTGAAAGATGAAAACTTGCTCACATATTTAACATTTTATTACATGTAACATCAAATTTGAATGAAGCAAATATGAATCTCTAAGGAAAGAAATAACTAATAAAAATGAAGAACAGCATATCAATATTTTCAAATCATACCAGTATTGCAAATGAAATTGAAATTATGATGATTTCAAATAAAGGCAAACCATTTTATAAATTTTGACTTTTTGACGTGTTGCCTAAACACTCTTGGGTTCAGCAAAATGTGTAGGTTTATTATTGATATGAATTTGCATCTGGTAAAATGACATTTTGATGTACTTGCAACTGTGTTTTTAGTTGTCATAAATATGTTACCTGGCAATTCAGAAGTGTGACACATAGAGCTGCAAGCTGACATATAATTTCAAGAAAGATTCTATCATGATTGCTGTATTCGAGTTGCTGGTACTCTCTTCCTAGAGATAAACATTTCCGACTACACCGTGCATATGCCATCGCTTGTCTAAACTGCCTTTTGGCATCACCTACAGTTACGAACAATTATTTCCAAAATAATAAACAGAGCTGCAGCATCCTCAATATACTGAAGCTATGTAAATACATAATACATATGTACATATGTACATACATACATATATACATACAATGAAAGAGCTCCCATGGGCAACTGTTTTCTATGAGCAGGATATTGTCCCACCCCATGAACCTGTCTCTTCAAAGTTGGGCTTTGTCTTAGTGGAGTTTTGCCATCAAACATTTTTCCCATTTGTCTAGTGCAGAGCAGCAGGCTTCTGTTAACTGGCACTAGTTGCTTAAAGATAATAGTCTCCTTTTCAGCATGTCATAGTTCTTAGTTTTCTTTCCCTCTTCAGACCACACATTTTGTATTTCTTTCTTCCTCACTTATTGCTCTTTCTTCACTACACCTCTATAAAAAGTAATCAGTAATAACACACCCTACTTCCCAATGTTACACTCTCAAAATTTCCCCTACCAAATAGCATGATCTTTTACATTTTTCTGAAATTCTTCCTCACAGAAGTTCTCAGTGTGTTTACTAAAAGTTGCTAGTTTCCTGGTCAAGTTTCACATGAGTGGCCCCATTCTTGCTTCTGATATAGTCTCTGTTTCCTTCTGAAACCTCATAGGCCAGGCCTATGAGTGCATTTCTCTCACACTTATTCTCTTCAAATCTTCCAGTACAATGCCTAGTTAAGTCCTGTTTCCAACACTTGGTGTCAGGGTGGTGGCAAGTGTTCCATTTTAGCAATTGTAAATGTAAACTGCTAGTGTAGATTGTCCTCAACTTGAGGTTGTTCATCCACACAAAGGAAGTAGGGATCTAGACTATTTGAATAGATTATTATTATGATGATGATGATGATGATGATGATGATGATGATGATGATGATGACCTGGATATGTCTTGGGGACAGACTCTCAGTGGTTCAGGGAATGAATCTGGAGACTTGGGGATGCAAAGTCCATTCTCCGCTACTGTCCATCATCTACAGCTTCTAAAATGGCAGTGATTTTACTTCCATTTCCAAATTTAGAAGAAAAGCATTATGAAGCAATATGATGTCTTTGAGTTCTCTAGATTAATTTAATTACATATATAATTGTGTAAAACAAATAAGAGGCTTATGAATTTCTGTATTCAGTGATTCTACTATTTTGCTGCATAATAGGTTTATGAAAAATTTCACTAACTTTTATCATTTCTAGAAGTATACTGACAAGGAGAAAACATCATCAATTAAGAAGGACAGACATCTTCAGTTCTACAAACTACCATCTAGGTACCACTGTCCAATACATGAGCCTATGGGACCATTCCTATCCAACTCACAATGCCTATCACCTGCTATGAGTTTACATATCCACTTTCAACTGTACTGTATCATATATGACTTTTCTTGAGGTGGTATTAAAAATTTCCAGATATCACTGTGCTTGGTTTTATGCCTCTGAAGAAAAGTGGTACAAGCATAGTCATGAAATTATTGAATGTGGCTTGGACTTTATTCAGCCTCAGGGTGCAAAAAAAATAACACCTGAGATACATGATAGAACTTTTGAATTAATACAAAGAAATATCTACAATCACTTTATTCTCCATTATTTACCAAGGTATCTTGGTAGTTCTATGCTTTCTCCATCTAATCTAGAGTATTTGCTCCTATTTCATAGAAATAGTTCAGTAACATAAGACAAGGATTATCTCACTGGTAGAGGCTATTAAAATAAAACTAAATCAAAAGAAATAAAAGTTTAGTGTTTCATGAACCTCACAAGGTTCAAACAACGTGAACAGTAATTTCTATGTAGATGTATTTTGAGAATTTAGTTTACTTTTCTATACCAATTAATTATGATTTCTTAGCCAACAGGCAGATTAAACAATGCCCTCTCTTTAATTTATCATATCTCATATGACCTCTTGACACTGAAATATTTTCTTGGAGCTTACGATCTTCTTAACTATTTCTCATAAGCCCCAGCCAAGTTCTTAGAATTATAAACTGTATTAAGTTTGTCTTTATTCAGTTACAGGAATAAAGAGCTTGAAAGAGCCAAGTCACCAGAGGTGATTATGTATTCATTGTCTTTTACTTTTTTAACAAGGAGAAGATAATAAACTATGCACAGAGACATGGAAGGGCACATTCCATGTGTGTTACTACATGAAAGGAACTACATGAAAGAAGGGAGTTTGAAACAAATACATGTTATAAGATTCCACTTATGAAATGTTCCAAAATGAACAATACTACAGAGACAGAAAACATCAGTGGCTGCTAGGGGTTCAAATTGAGGGAAAATGACAGCTGAATAGTTGAAAACCAGGGACATTTAATGCATGAAAAATATTCTGTAGGAGAGCAAAATAGTGAATGTATGATTCCATACTTTTGTGAAAAGTCAAATAACTTTAGGACACAAAAATAAAAGCAAAATTAACATAACTTTAAAAGTCATTTTGGATATGGAAATTTCAGAGCAAAAACTGTTCAAACAGAATGAATTGTATTAGAAAAAGGCATGGGAAAAAAGTCTCTCCCGAAGTTGCTGGTAGAAAGCACATGAGCCTCAGTAACAGTGAGTATGTGTGAAGCCTCCTTGGCAAAGTAACTAAACATCCACAGCCTCTCCAAATAAGGCAGTGATTGCAAGACTGGAATGGTAACACTCAGGAAGCTGAGGCACTTTCTCAAGTGCTTCATCTAGTGAGCAGCAGGATCAGCTCTGGCAGCTGCAGATGGCAAGGGGTGAAGTTGGAAAGGGCAACTTTTCCTCTCCCTCACCACAACACAGTAGAGCTGTGAGCACACCGGCTGGGTCTGTACTACTGCGGAGCCCAGGCAAAGTGCAAGGCCTGCTCTCCTGAGTGTAGGAGTTGGTTAGGGGCAGGAAGACCTGCCTTGCCACTTGATCCTTACTGCACAGTGTGTGAAAGCTGAGTTGGTGCTGAAGAGCTCACCCTGGTGTTGAGCATGAAGGACAAACAGCAGGGGCAGGATGACCAATCCAGGAACCATCCAGACTGAGAAACAGTCCTATGAGTTGGCCTAAACCATCCTTCCCTCCATCTGTGATCTGCTGGAGCATGTGAAGGAACCAGTCCTGCTGATCCAAAGTTGTAGGATCTCCATGGCACAGAACAGCAGGATACCCAAGAGGAGCCCCAATGAGGGCCCAGTACTGATGGTGCAGCAAAAACCAGAAGCCTCAAACCAGACCAACAACTCATTGCAATGAACACTTCCATTGGATTACATACTTGGATTACAGAGTATACTGGGTGACTCAATGGGTCATGCAACAGTTTCCATAATGAGATTTTTCATTCTTTTTTCTCCTTTCTTTTATTTTAAATTTTATTTTGTATTATCTGGGGCAGGGAGAGATAGGAACAGACTGGGAAATGAGAGGGACTGCATAATGTAAAATCCATAAAGAATCAATAAAAAGTTAAATTGGGGGCAAAAAGGCAAAACGTTCTATGTGTAATAAATATACAGCACACCACGGCCTTACCGTGAGCGTAATGTAGACAGTGATGACTGTGCAGGATGATATAAGTGGGCAGATATAAGGAAGTCAATACATAATAGCTACTTGCTTTCTTCATCTATCTGCTGAGAGGAGCTTAAAGAACATGCCATTGGTGACACAAGGCCTACCTATTTTCAAACCTATGAACTTTAATTTGTACTTTTCCAGTCAAAACAGGCACCATTGTTCTATGTGTTCATGATATGATGTTGCTTATTATCCTTTCGAATACTCTTCCTGTATTTGATGAAATCCTCAGACATGTTCTGATGAGTATTTTGTTGAATTTCTGAGTGGGATTCTCTGTACATTTCAGGCTCTATGTTTTCTCAGAGTTCTCTTGTGCATTAATTTGCCACGCACTCTGGCTGTTCTGTTCTCCCACATTGCAGTTTTGCCCACTGAACCCAAGGAATCTGCTATATTTTTCTGAGCTTTCTTCTAAATACAAAGTAGGAACTATCTCAGTGCATTAAACAAGGAAAATATTAAGGTTTCTCTCATACGTATTATGTGTTTTACATATCCATAGTGCTTCATTATCATGGGAGGTAAGGAGGGAAAGAAAAAGAGGGGGAAGATTATTCTTTTCATGTCAACATGTGTGGGGGCAATAGGTCAACTTCAGGTGTCTTCCTCTATGACTTCCATCTCTTCTTGTATTTTGTTGCAGGATCACAATGAACTAGGAGCTCAAATTCTTAGTCAGAGTAGCTAGCCTTTGAGCTACACTGCTCACGAACTTCTCAGAGAGGGTAATATTTCACATGGGGAGTTAAAAAAGCCCGAAATATCAAGTTGAGGCAGAGCTAAGCCTCTCCCCCATATCAAGGCTGAGCATGTTATCCCACCACAGGGAATGGGCTCCAAAAAGCCAGTTCATGCACCCAGGCATAAATCCTGGTACCACTGCCAGGGGCCCAACAAACAGACCAAGCCACACAAATTTCAGCTACATTCAGAAGGCCTATTTAGTCCCCTGCAGGCTCCCCTGAGTATTTGTGACCGTCACAACTGGCCTTAAACAATACCTTCAATGCTGCAATAGTGGCAGAAACATGATGGGAACAACCAACTATTTTCTGATTGGATCTATGGCATCTGCCTGAGATTGAACCAATTCCTGGCACAGTTAATGATGCCAAGGCACTGTGGCCCTAATAGGTTATAGACCATAATGGAGAATCTAATACTCTTCTGCTAAAGGGGCATAATTTTAGAACAACTCCTAGTGGATTCTTGCTATACCCATAGTTCAGTGCACCTCTCATGTACTAAATTCATCCCTCTTCAAAGTAGCTTCTTCCAGTAGATGATAAGGATATAGAGACCTGCCCCTGGTTAGCAGGCAGAGAATAAAATGTTGTGATTTCATTAGCTTGAAAAGGGACTTACACATCAAACTTCATCTCCACCCCACCCCCAATCCTTATTGCTTAGGGCTCTTCATGGAAAAGGGGATTGAAAGATTGTAAGAGCCACAGATGGTACTTAACTTCAAGGTAGAAGTGTTTCCAGGACACAGAGGTACAGTTGAACACATGAAATCCCATTGATGGTGGCAGCAGCACAAGGCCTTTGTGAGCTTTGGCCAGAAAAAAAAATCCTAGCTTGGAGGCAGGGGGTTAAGGTTTTGAAGTCCTTCCACTAGCTGAGAAGCTGTAGGAGGTGTGTGACTTCTGCAAGAGGGAGAGTCTATGTCCTTTAACTGCTTGAGTCCTAACAGGCTGACCAAACTCCAGGGCCAGTCAAAATCCTATTACTAGTTAAGTTTTACAAGCTAGATTTAGCAAGGTTTGAAAACAATTTCAAATCTTAGAAATTGTAGTTCATGGCTAAGAACCATCTGATATCCAAATGTACTTTTGATTGGGCCCATCTTATTTTTCCTAAGTAATACACCGACAAACACCCACACTAATGAGTCAGTTTACTGATAGGACATTAGGCACAGACTAAAGACAGAGTAAAATCTCCATATGAAAAGAAAGTCACAATTTCTTATTATTAGTTAATATTGGCATTCCATATAGCCAAACCTATGAAAGTATTGTGTCTTAGGAAGATTTCACAGAATTAAACCTTCTATTCACTGTTTTTTTAGGCATTTATTGTAGCATATTGGTTCAGTAGTTGAATTTTGGCAGTCATCATGAATCTACATCATTCAACATGTCAGAAGAAACATATTTGTGTCCTTTACCAAGCAAATGTTAGTAGTAAATTAATTCAATGCCCCTAATTAATCACACCTGAACAAGTATTTAAACAGCAGTGAACTACCTTGATCCAAGCCCAGCACGACATTTCTATGATTCGTGAGCAGTTTAGATGATCGATGGGTACCACAACCTCCGAAGAGATGCTTGCAGCAGGCTTACAAAGTACATCCTTCTAGCAGGTTTTCCAAGTGAGAGGGACAATAATGCTTTACATACTGAGTTCTTAACTGTTTTGTGAGTCGCATGGATGATAACACTTCTTACCCTGTCCTTTTCCTTCTGGCTGGGATTTTCGTCAGTAATTTGCTAAGTAATGAGGACAGTTTTCCGTTAAGGGAAGAAGTGAATTCAGTACCTATTCCGGTTTCCAAGCTTTGTTTTCCACAGTTTCTGACAACTCATAAATGGAATTGATGCTGTGTCTCTCCTTAGAGGCTGTTAAAGGGAGGCAGTTGTAGATGTTTGATGCATTTGTATTACTGTGACTTCCCCTCTCCAAAATGTGTTGTACAGTCATGCAGTCAACAGTAAAATGTATAAGTGCACATAAACGATCCCTGTATTGTGAAAATTGCAGAGAAAGACAAGCAATTATGACAGGGAGTACATTAGGCATTGCTGTTTCACTTAGTTTCAGAGCCTTGGCTTTATTCCGTGTGTTGAACTCAATTTCCATATTACTCAGAAGACATTGATCATTACTAGCCTAAGTAAATATTCTTTTTTGATTGTCTCAGCAGGCAATCTTCATGGTCATATTTTAACTCCTCCTGCAGGCAAAAGGGAAATTGATAGATATTTTGGCTGGTTTCTGCCATTATAAGACAGACCCAGCCAGGTGTGGAATAATAATAGCAGGTGGGAAAAAGCTTTGTAAATACTAATTTACAGGGCAGAATAATTCAATGGGTCCATCAGGTATTACCAGCCAAGGAATATAAAGAGAAAAAGTTGTTAAACCCATCCTAGGAGTGGGTACACTACAGGTCAGAGAATACGAGGCACAGCTACATTCCCATAGCTAACCATAAGCTTATCAGTGAACTGAGCTGAACAGCATGATTTGAATCTCTCACTCATAATCCTAGCATGAAATAATTAATTAATTGAGCTTATCCTCACTCTCTTTTTCTCAGCCCGTCTTTCTATAATCCATCCCCATTTCCCCCATTTTAATAAAGGCTATTTACAATAGAAGAATGTAGAGAATTACAAAACTGTTTTTTCTTTCTTTTTCTTTTTTTGGAAACCGTCATCAGCCTAATGATCAGCCCCAACTGCACTCTAGTACTGCCTACTCCTTTATGCCTTACTACCTGTCTAAGTTCTCCAGAACACTGGGGCACTTTCCACATTACTGCTTTGTCTTTGAACACACCATTCCCTCGACCCCCCTAAGTTCCTCTCCCCACCTTAGAGATGTCCCATCTTTACTGATTTCCCCTCCAAAGTTTTATGCTGGTCACCAAAACATGTTGTCATGGATACCTTCTCCAGTTACTCCCAGCAGGACACCATGTCTTACAGTAAACTTTGAGATGCTAAGAGACAGACAAGAATCTTGTCATCTTTCTTTTTTCTCTCTCTCCAAAGCATGTTTCAAGACGTAGATGTCCTACTCCTGAACTTTCCCAGATACAAGTAAAGTCCTGATTACATTTAGGGTTAATACAGAATTTCCGAAGAGTATTGATATTAACCATGGCAAATGCATAGATGCCAATACTTTAACATTATTCAAATAAGAGCATTTTACCATATGCCAGCTTTAATGAGAGGGAAATTTTCTCAGTTTAATAAATGGTTAATGTTTATTGAAAATCAAAAGTAAGTAGACTTAAGATTTATATGTTTTATTTGTGTAAGAATATGTTTTAAGTAATAAATGCAATCTTCTTCTATGCATAGCTTTAAGTTTTATAGAAACTTTAATGCAGAAATTAGGAGTCAATTTGTTCTGCTTTCTTGTTTTTAATAACTATGGTTTTGAAAAACAAAACAAGTGACTCACTTAGTAAATTCCACTCTCTATGTAAGTAGTGATGGGAGCAGAATCTGAATGAAGGCCTTTCTGAACATATCGCTTAGAAGTCACCCCACGTGACAGGATACAAATACAATAGAGCATTTACAGGACACAGTGAAGAGTATTTGCACGACATCACATGATCAGGATCAGTCATGTTAAACCTCTGTATGGAAGAGTCTAGAGTGGTAATTACTGTCCTTTGTTAGAAGGGTGGATGTCTCTATTTTGCTACCACTGCAAATTCTTACGTCTATCTTTTCAAGTGATTTTCTTTTCATATCCATTCTCGGTTAGTACTTCATTTCCTGATTCCTAGTAGAACCATTGTCAGTTGATGCAACAATTCTCCTGGTGACTTTTCTCCATGAGTCATTGTTCCTAGCGGCCTTCCAAATAAGGCTACCAAGTATCACATTTTGCCTAAATGGATACTAAAGCCATTTAACATAAGCTAATTAAAATTTGGATGCCCTTCATAAGCCTACCACATGATGGATGGAGATGAGCTCTACCATCATTAGAGAGCACATTACTTTTGTAGCCATGCCTTATAGAACATTCCAAAATGATTTATTATAGTTTCACAGGCTTGTAGAAACATACTTCTTTTGTTAAGGGACAATAGTTTAATAATAAAGCAAGTTTGTTATTTTTTTCATTTCCACACTGATTTGCTTTCAATGTTTTCTCTCCCCTGGGTCCTCTGTATATCCCCGTCTTCTTGTCACGTGCAGGATATGGGAAATGTGGACTAAATACAGACTTTTGAGGTCAGTCTAAATGATTGCATTCTTATTTTTTCAGGAAGGTTGTATTCATTGCGTTAATATCTCAAAGACATACAAATTCTTCATGCAGTTTTTCCCCAGTGAGGTTGATTATATACTGTGTTAGTTAAAGAGAGAGCTACAGAATTTAAGGCAGAAAAATCTCATCTGAAGACAGTGCTTTTGCTTTCTCCACATCTCTTTAAGTATATTACTAAGTGGGTTGAATGGACTTAGATTTTGTTTGTTGGAATAGCATTCTCACAATTAATGTGCCAACTCTCTCCAGCATAGATGAATTATTCCCTGTCTTAGATGACCATGAAATAAAAACAGAGGCAAAATGATCAAGTATATCTTTAGAAGCTGGTACACATTTATGATCTGTGAAGGTTGTGGTGGGAGGATCATGTGTTGATTAACCTGGAAGGGCATGGAGGTGGCTGCTGAGATTTTTTTATTTTAAAAGTTTAAAGTAAGAGGACCTTACCCATTACCAGAAGCCAAAAAACATGCAAACGTTTGATGTGACTGACACCTTACTCCAAATTCCATCCTTTAAAGGAAGACAGAGACAAAAGAATTGCTGAGCAAGCAATCGAATGAAAATAACTATAATTAGGAGCTCTGGGTTTAACTGAGAGACTCTGCTACAAAAAAATAAGGAAGAGCGAACGATTCTTGATATCAGCCTTGGCCCTCCACACTCATATGCTCACAGATGCACAAACACACCATATATATTATACATGAAAAGAAGGAAAATAAAAAATATGTTCTTAAATATCATTGTAGTTTAGTCATATGAGAGATGAAGCTCTATCTTTACTAACTCTTAGGAGAGGCATGAAGAATCCCTTAGAGCACATGTAAATGATTAGCACATTTCCTGGACTGTGGATCTTACTAATTGAAGATAAAACCAAAGAGGTTAGAACAATTACATGCCATGTTCTTTGTAGTTCTTATTTTGCTTTACCTAATAGGAAGACTACTAAAAGCAAGAACAGTACAACTTGCAGTTTTACTAAATTGTCCATTTGATCATGGCTACAAATCTCTGTAAAAGTCCTTTCTAGGTTTCCTTATAGTCTTGCAGAAGATGTGTGTTGATTCTTACTCTAAAAGCCTTCTTGGTTTCATGTTTGATGTCATAGCTACAAGTATAACTGGATACTAACTTTATTACAGTTGTTGAGGGTAGGTAAAATCCAAGTTACTTAGCAGTAGGAATGGGGACATTGGCTTTGCCTTTCAATGACCTGACACTTTAAGCTTTTAACACTCACAGTACAATGCACTTGGTTGAGTTTGGATTTACTTTCCTACTTATCTTTCTTTGTATTCTTTCTGCAATTATGTGTTACTGTGTACCCTTAACAAGTCTCCAGAATTTCTGTGCTATGTAGTTTTATTCAGAAACTTCAAGTTCCTACTTGTATATCTGGTTACCTTTGCACAATTTTTAGCCTTCTGCTGAGAGTTAAGCACAAATCTCACTATCAGGGGACAGATAGAGGTAGAAACTATTTGGTGGAAATGAGCAAGAAGTAGGATAATTATGGAACATGAAATTGCAGGCCTGCATGACCTTTACATAATCTTCTTCTGTGAAGAATGTTAAAGACAAAATTAATAAATCTATGTGCAGGTCTAGACGAATATAGGCAAATCATATACTTCCTAAAATGTATTGACATCAGCATGTCATCTGGTATATTGATTTTAAACTGTGTCAAAAATCTATAACTTCCTCTAGATTTTATTCCTGTCCAGTTTATAATTTGACTATATTCCTTCAAGGTTTATATAACATAAAATACTGCTCCTTTCACAAACTCTGTGCTGTCTTCAAGCTGTTGATTGTCTGGTTAACAAGATTCAACATTCCTTCTTCAAGATCTGACTAAAACTTTTCTTGTATCAATGTATTTAACTGACAAACAAGATGCTGAATTCTTTCTGCAGAAGACGTAAAAAGTAAGAGCAGGTTGTTAAATAAATTTCAGAAAAATAAACAAATATAAGCAAGTTATAAACATGTGGAGTCATACTAATATAATTAAGTAACTGGACTCTCTGTTAATAGTTTTATTTCCATTAATAACATGCAGTAATTGGAATGGAGAAGAGTTAATGCAGTATTATATAATATTGTTGAGTAAATATTGATATGATTTCTCTTTTAATTTGGCAAGAAAGAAAAATATTCATCAGTAAATGGATCTGGAAATATTAAAGACAGAAAAAATATTTTTAAACTATAATACACCTATTAGATAATGAGAGGAAGATTTAAATAAAAGTATACATAGATACCTTCTAATTCCCCATTTATTTCTCCCATTTGTCATCCAAGAGAAATACACATGTCAGAAAAAAGGCAGTGTGTAAGAAAGCATCAATCCTTGTTTCTAACCCTTTAGACAAAGTCTCAAATACACAACTAGTTTGGGTGAAGGTTGTGATGACCTACTTGGTGGGGCACTGGAGAATCAGGTGCTAAAACTAATTTCCACAAAGTTCTGTGTTGGGAGGGGTTGAGCATGAAGATTCATCCTGGAGATAATTGCAGTGCATGAGAGTTATGCCTCAGAAGGAAGATGCTATCATCAGCATGGTGATTGACAGTAAATTATAGTGGGGTTGATGATAGATCTGTAATTACATTACAAATATTTATCTCCAAGAAATCCTCCCTGAGTCTCTTCTCATATGATGTGCCTTCCTGCCCCTCCTTCTCTTTCCTGAGATCAATTGTGATTGAAATAAAAAATCTATGCTGAAAATATCAACAAACTAAAAGGTTTGGTTTGATTAAAACTTGGATAATGAATGATCCCCTGAGCAGAAGGCAGTTTTTCCAATTTTAAAGTTTGCATCTAAGAAAAGTGGCAATTCCAGACATGTGGTTTTTCTCAGATTCCAAAACACTGAAGAAAGTTTGCATGGACATTTCTCAATCTAAACATCTTTTACCAAACATCTCTTATTAAACCAAACTGCTGTTGGCCTCCACACTTTAACATACCTTTCAGTTTGGGTATCAGGGACTAGGCATTGGAGAAGTTACTGATGATATAATCTTTCTTAAAATAATGATGATGATGATAATGAACTAAATTCCTCCGTTTCAATCTATGAAACAATTTATCAAACAGTATTATCAACCTCTTAGATCTGCCTCTCTATTTAAATCTATTTCTGTCACCTTAACTGTATCTTTAACACTGTTCACCTAGAGTATTTCAGCAGACTTTTGACAGCCTTTATTTCTCTAATTGAGACATTCTGCTATTATAGCTCATCCCCTTGTGGGCACTTTGGCAAAGTGTCTAGGTTCAGATCATAAGGTTGTATTTTCATTGCCTCTCTACCTGGCTTCTACCTAATATTTAATTAGAATTCAGTAAGCATCAATTCTGGGGTGATGTACACAACAATGTCATATGAGGTTATCATTTTCAAACTTTGCATGAAAGTGAAAAAAAAAATCTTGTAAAAGCTGCTTCCCACCTGGTGCTTCATCTGTAAAACAGTTATTCCACTAAAGGCACAGATAAGAAAATCTACAAAACATTGTCCTACGTCATTTACTAACAAACTTACACACTGTTACACAAATGCATTCCAGTGTGGTCCAAAAATCCAGCTGTAAACTGCCTGAGACAGTATTACAGAAAAAGAAAAAAAAAAAAAAACAATTCTGATGAGGGAGCAAGAGCAAGTAAAAGTCTTTTGTGATGAACATCGCAGAAACATCTTTTTTGTCAGTTATTGAAAGAAAACTGAATATGAGACATAAATATCCTTCAGTGTGAAAAATTTATGGGCTTGTGAATGCCCAAGGAAAGTAGCAGGAACAGATTTTTAATAGGAACTAATGTCTGCAGCCAAGCACATTGTGCAGCTGCAAAATCCCCCCTCCAGCATCTTGTTCAGTTCTTGCCTCTCTTCCTTGAAACCAGGGCAACTGGTGATGGACCACAGATGACCTGGTAAGTGAGGTTTTATACATATTTGGTGTTGTTGGCCTATTTGCGTTTATTTCTTTATAAGACTGTAATTTCTTCTCTGTTTACAAAGGCTATGCATTTGTAAATTGCCCAGTCAGAGCCATGACACCAGAGTAGACGGTGCCCTCTTTTTCACTTAGAAGTTAGGTACTTGCTGAAGACAGATGTTATTCTAGGATTCGTGAGCACCTTGCTAGACTAACTTCCTTGAAATTAGAAACTGATGTGATTCCTTCTGCGACGGCATTTAGAGGCATCTGCAGGTGAAGGAAAGTAGCCACCAGAGGAGTGGTGCATTTGCTTATCATTAAGTTTTAATGGGCATCATCACCACCTCCAAACTCTGCTTACAGTTTCCAAAACCACCCTTTATGTTGACGGCACCATCCCCCTTTGAATATCAGGACATGGAAATGACTATTGATTTCACATGCACTCATCCTGAAGCATCCCATTGTAGACCTGATTATGTTCCAGTCTCTGTAAGCAAAGATAAAAATGCTTTCCACCCACCAACCTAAAAAAAAAAATGCAGATTGTGTAAGTGTGCCAATTTGAATCTGGCTCATGGGTAATCACATTTTTCCTTGGATTGTGCCTTCATGATTTGACATTGGGAATATATGGATCAGTCTCAGAAAAAGCTCCCCAACTAGATCGGTATGTCCTGCCAAAGTACTTCCTATTTTCAGTTGCCTCTGCTACACTCCTTATGGTACCTCATCACTTTCCAGCCTTCCAAGTCTCACGGCGTCTATTATAATAGCTTCCAAAATGGGTTCTTGCTTTTGGTTTTGCTGTATAGCAACAAGGTTTTTTCATGTGCACTGGAGTGTTGTTTTCAAAAACAGGAATCAATGATGTTAGGCCTGTGCCGAGCTTCTATCAGATTTTTGAACTAGTTGAATGTTGTATCTCACGGTACTAAGGGAGGCTTTGGAGGTCTGACTTCTGGCTCTGGGTCACCTCTCTAATCACGTCTCTGGCTTTATATCCATAGCTCACCATATGACCCTCTTCAGAGTAGAATTATGTCGGCTTCAATTTTTTTGTAATACTTACTGATTTGTTTGCATTATACAGGAAATTAAATAAGACTTTTTTTTTTAAAAAAAATAGGCATTCATTCTCCTATGGCAAATAATAGTTTCTCACTAAAGTGAAGGTTCAGTCACCTTACAGAAAGCAAAGTGCTTCTCTGCTCAGAGAGGACAGTCTTGCCAGGTCTCCATGGTGCGGACAGTTGCCTCCTGTGGTCTCTTGGCAATGTTCTGTCTTTCTGAGCTCTGGCTTCTCCCATGCGGCATGTTGAGAAGCTGAGCTGCCAATACACGCAGAACCACAGCCTTTGGATTCTGTCACTGGAAATAGTCACTGCCTTGCAATTTAATGCCAAAAACAAATTTAAAACACACAGAGAGAAGATTCTAAAACTGAATCACCCAAATAACTCATCTAACGGTTGTGGATTAAGGGTAGTGTGGACAGCAAGGTCTTCTGCAGTCAGAGATATGTAGCTAAAATTTGAGGACAGAAATGAAATGGCAGGATTTGGATGGCAAAAGAGGATGAAATAGGGAGAAGAGACAGGTATTTAAATCTTGAACCTGAGGCCACAACCACAACCTCCAGACATCAATCTTTATATATTAATTTCCTGTCTCATTGCTGTTACAAAATAATTGACAAATGAGCCTAAGGTGCATATATGTGGATTTGATTTTTCTCATTATTATTATTATTATTATTATTATTATTATTATTTTGCTAATGATTCAAGGGGATGGCACGGAATGCCTGATGGCAGGAGAATGGAGTGACTGATCATATAGCATCCAGTCAAGAAGCAAAGAGAAAGATATGAATCCAGGCATTTAACTTGCTTTCTCTCTCTTTTTTTTCTTCTTCTTATTCATGCAGGAACCCCATCCCAAGGTATTGTGGCAGCCTATTCCATATAAACCTATCTACATTTGTTATAGATCTTCCCTTCTCAGTTGTACCTTTCTAGAAAAGCCTTCAGAGCCACACACAGCAGCAGAGTTAGTAAGTACTTCCTAAACTAGCTAAGCTTGCAATGAGGATTAACCATCACACCCTAGCTATAGTTTATATGTCTTCTTTTCTAAAGGATATAATACTATAGTTTCTCAGTGCTTGCTAGGGTTTCTTTTTCTTTGTCAAAAACTGAATAAGAATGAAATGAGGAAAGAAATAGGGCTAGAACATGTAATACTTTTAAAATAAATTCTTAAATGCATACCTATATGTCTGAATGTTAGATGTGAGTGTGTGTGTGTGTGTGTGTTAGCACCTAATGTATTTCATTACAATGGTTAATAAATAAGTTTTTTGATGTATGTCAGGGCAGAATAGAGCTATGTGGGGAAACTGAATACAGGAAGAAAGAAGGTGGAGTCAGTCAGACAGCATGTTGGTGCTGAAGGAGAAAGACACCAGAACCTCACCGGTAGGTCACAGTCTCATGGTTATACATAGAATAATAGAAATGGTTTAATCTAAAATGTAAGAGCTAGCTAGGAGTGTGCCTAAGCCATTGGGAAAACATTGTTGCAATTACTATAGTCTTTATGTGCCTATTTGGGTCTAGGTGACCGGGAAATTAAAGTGCCGTCACTACTTACAATCATTCAACTTCTAAATTTTACAATGCAATTACAACTTCAAATCTGGTTTTAGATTTTATCACAAACAATCATTGGTACAAATAGGATAAATAGTTTTAAAATTGTGTTGAAAGTTACTTATGTGTGTATATGAGTATTGACATTGTTTGCCATGTCATATCTCTGAAGGGTCAGTCTTCAGCATTCTCGAACTGATTCTCTCGTTCCAACATATGGGTTAGAGGAATTGTTCTAAGTCAGGTCCTCAGGCATGACAGCAGGGAATTGTTCCCACTGAGTCATCTTGCTAGTCTCACCCAAATACTATAGATAATTTGTACCTTGTAGTATAGATTTATGAATTTATTTAGTACTGCTCATGATTTAATTATCTCTGAGTGTGTGTGTGTGTGTGTAAAACCCCCTAAAATTCTCCATTATCAAGAAAAAGGTCTAATGCTAAAGCAAAATTGTCAAATTTATCATAATTATTTTTTTCATGTTTTCAAAGGCAGTTTTTATTCACTATTTTTGATGACTATAAATAAGTATTTCCACTATGGAAAAAAAATTCATCAAAGTACATTTTCATGACTGGGAAATAGATTTCTGAAGTCATATTCAATGGTGTCAAAATTTATGGAAGAAAAAAATTAAAAAAAAAAAACAACCCGAAGACTGGAATTCAGTTCTTTCTAAAATCCTTTGTAGAACAAAGATAAACCTTACAGATCAAGGAAAATTTTAAGAAGAAAAAGGAAGGTAAAGGAGAGAGAATTACTCATCGTTTCTCCTCGGATTTCTCTTCGGACTTCCTAACAGAAAGGGCTTTGAGTTTCTTAGCCATCTTTTGTCATTATCACTTTTTGCCTTTCTTTCTTTTCTCATTCTACAATCCCTTTTCTGCATTCTTCAAACTTGATTTGAACTATTGCTGATTCCTGGCATTTAGGACATGCGATGAAGCAGTTTAGAATTTGGGTGCTCATCAACAAAGTCAGCAAATGTATTTCAGACTGAGGTGTGGTTGCTGCCAGCATTCAGCTTCAGCTCCATCGATAATGGTTGGAATCTATCTTGAGTCTTGTCCCTCTTCCTGAGAAGACTGATGACCCTTTCTCTTTTTGCTTCAAGAGCTTTACATCAATGATGCCTTCCTCCTTCTATTCTGAGAGGTCATTCCCTAAACCAAAACAAAGTAACTTTGTTCACTTCATTAAAAAGTTTCTCTTTCTCAGGAAAAGCAACTGAGGGTCACGGTTGGACTAATCTGCCTTCACTATGAAAGTATGGTCCATATGACTGTCCTTGGCAATGAAGGTGTGGCAACAGCAGATTGGTTGGCTCAGGCATCACTGGACTGGACCATGATACTTCTGCCACCTAGGGAACAAGCATTCAAACACGCAGACCTATAGAGAAGTATCTAAAATTAAAATCACAATAGCTTCTGCGAAAAGACTAGTATAGACTAGAAGCCTACAACTTAAGGAAAATTTTGAGCTTTACTCCCATCCTTGATTAGCCACCTACTTTTCTTGCAATCAAAATATCTTGATAGTTGCAAGAAATTAGATTGTTATATTCTCTGTTTATATATTTTCTGTTTGTCTTGTAGAGCAAACTCTCCATGATTCCATGCTCACAGCATTCTGAAAATCAAGTAAAGCAGAAGATTCAAGGAAATGTGTGCCAAGTATTCCAGGTACCGGATGTGGTCACAGTCCTTGGATGTATAATGAAAGTTTTCTTAATAAATTTTTAGAATGCTTTATATTAGATTTCTAATCTATATGAGCAAAGCAACATAAATCAGGCGATTAATGAACAGAAAAATTCATTCTTTGACAGTTTTGGAGCGACTATGGACAGCACAGTAACAAACGGAGCATGCACCTTCTGAGACGTAGTTAAATCTTTGCTTGGCTCCTCCCGGCCTTGGGTATTTGCCTATATTACTTGGCAGTCATTCGCTATGGCTGCATCACTTCCATTTGTTCTCTGTTGTCATACAGCATTTGCCCTGTGTATTCTGTTTTTATATAGCTAGTTGCCCATTCCTTAGGGATGCCAGGGGCATATTACATCAAGGCCCACTCTTGTATATTTCTCTCACCTTGATTACACTTCTAAAGATTCCATTTCCAATATAAAGCTAACCTCACACGTACCAACACTTAATAGTTACCTTTTGCTGGGCTATACTTTGATTGACAGCACTCCTCACTGCATAAGGATATGATTTTAGACAATGTAATTTCATTAACTGTGCCTTGCTTCAGCCTCTGAGTGATGAGAAGAAAAAGAGATGGAAAGTTGGAGAATAATGGTTGCTGCTAGGTGAGGCCCACCATCAGATGATAGGTCAAGTCTTGGTCAAGGATCCTACCCAGGGAAACTCATATTGAAAAGGGGATGGGGAGAAAAATAAGTTAATAACTGCAAATGTGTCCAGGGGAAAATTCGGAGTTTTAAGATCAAGCTCACATTCTGAGCCAACTAATAAATGGGGAAAAGTTAATTCTTAATGGCAAATAAATAAAAAATTAGTCAGTGTCTTCCAGAGTATAAAAAGCAGAGGTGGATTTTTATGCACTTAGTTCTGTGCCATACATTCACATTCTTTGTTGCAGTGCAGGACCTGTATCTTCTAACATCCCTGAGTCTTAATTACCTTATAGATTGAATAGAATAGCTAAGTCCTGACTTGGTAGAGAGTTAGGAAAGAATGGGACTTGTGACAGATGAGGAAAAGCTGAAAGCATACAACTTTTGCTTTGGAGTTCTTATGCTGTTGTCCAAAAATGGCCTTATAAAAGTTTCTCATTAGTTGGTGAATTTATAAAGGTAGGGCCTTTGCTCCTTCCAAATCTGACATGCTGCTCAGTGCCTGAGATACACATGGCATTAGGTTGGCATTAATTGGATTATTCAAAAATGAAAGTCTCAACAAATTATCTCCATGGTTTCTTATTACAAAGACATTTTATCATAGTCTGATATATTCAAATGTGTTTGCTCCTCTTGTCTCTCACAGGAATAGACAGAATGCAAAGATATAGATAAAAAGGGTAATGCCATAAGAGTAAGACTGGGGAAGAGAAAGCCAGTATAGTTAAAAATTCCTATCCACAAAACAATGCAATGAGAACTCCTACAGCTGTCCAAATTCATGAATATTAAAGAACTATAGATAATGTATATAGAGCTTGCACATCGCTGATGTACATCTTTTTGTGCAGTCTGAATCCTTTCTAGATCACTTACAACATCCAACACAGTGAAAATAGTTGTTACATTGCTCTTTTTTGAACAATGACAGAAAGAAAACTTGTCTGTACATGTCTGAGACAGGCGGTGTTTTTACTCAATGCTGTCCACCCACACTTGGTCTTGAACTGAGATGCCCTGTGCTGCCTGTATGTTAAGCACAAAGAGGACCTTTGGGAGAGTCATAAATTGAATGTACATTTATGTAAAAGAGCACAGATGTAATGGAAGCTTTTTCCTCCATTGTGTCGCTTTAATTAGATAAGATGCCAGCTTCCTAAGCCCATTCCACCTGCTGGAGTATTTACGATGCTACTCGCTCCCCTTTCATCAGCCTCTGTGCAGATGAGCTAACTGAGATGTGGAAACGTGAGGTTATTAAGCAGGGAGAATGAGAGGTTTTTCAGTTTTCATTTCCCATGCCCAAAGCCCTTACTTTGAAAAAATTGTGAGAAATTGACAGTTATTAAACTGCAGAAGGAGCTGGCTGATGTGGCAGGTCACTCAAGGTCAGCTGCCCATTGGGCCTGCCATAGGGGTTCCATGGTGGGGAAAATCAATACACTTAAGAACAACTGGAAGTTAAATGCTTTTCTGTGACCCAATCTAATGACTCCAGCTGGCTTTGCTCAAAAGATCATCCTTCCCTTTCACCTGTCTTACCTACTTATTTTTTAAAGTCAGGATCAGATAACAGCATTCTAGAATGTTCATATAAGAGATTTTGTTGCTAGAACAGGGTCAGATGGAATCATCCCAATCCTGAGACTTTTCTTCTTGTTGTTCCTGTCTCCTTAAAGCTGCAGTAAACAGGAAAAGCCATTCAATACTGCTGCTGAGAGTTTAGAACTGCTACTTATAGTTGTTAAATTGCATCAGACTTGTTACCTTCCTAGTCCTCACCCGAACCCTACAAAAGTAGATGTTGCAGTCTTTGCTTTGGAAACATGATCTCTGCTCCAAAGCCTAGTCTTGGCTTCTGTCTTTTCTGCTGGGACTATTACAATGTGAAGAAATAACTTTCCGTTCCACAGTTAAAAATAAAATATAAAATAAAACAGTTACTTATTACCTCCTGTGTAGTTGCTGACCGTGGCTATGGGTAGCCAGAGAAATATAAATAGATAAGCTACAAGGTTCTAAGTGGGAAACTAGTCGTTAGCTTTGGATAACTGCTAAAATACCCAGAGCAGACAACTTGGTAAATAACTAGGTGTACTTAGTGCGAAGTTTTTCAAGAAGGAATTCAAACTAACAAGTTGCACATTTTGGAGAGGGCTTCCCTTGACTTCATTACACTGTGATCTATACTATAAAAGCCACTAATATTCAATAGTGTATATGACCTAAAATTAATATGATGTGAGTTCTTCTCAGAAGCCTCATCTCTAAACAGCACAGTGGAATACATTTCTAACCTCCTTCCTTTAGCACAGTACTTTGTCGTTGAACCCCCATTATGAAATTGAAGGATCAAATATATTCACTCTGCCACAAATAGTACTAATCTTTAAATCTCACCTTCTATTGCTGGCAAACTATTTGGGAAAAACCAGCTTGTCTCTGTTTTGCTCCTAGGACCCATTTTGAGTCTGTTGTTATGTTAAGTTTCTGTTTACTACAAAACTTGATTTTCTGTTTCTCAGAGCTAGGCTGTGCCCTAACCCAGTAACCATAGAATGTACCATAAACCACACCTCCCGAAGTAGCCTGTTCTCAGAAATATTCAATACTCTAAGAATTGTTACATGACTCACTTTCCTTAAATGCCTGGTCTCATTTCTGTAGTTATACCTATACACAAAGTCCCTGACCTTATGATTTTGACTTACCAAAACATGGCTTGAGAAATTGGTTTGCTGCTGGTCTCAGGAATCCCATTTTATGGAGAGAAATCCACTGTTTTGGCTCTGATGTGCACATGAATCTGGTCATAATTTCGGTCAGTGGTCTTTCTCCTCCTGTCTTTGTGATTACACCATATACAGAAAATACACATCATATCATTTTCTATAATAAATTTATAAATGTTCCCAGCTAGCCCTTAGCATTTATTAATTAAATTAATATTATTTTTAAAATCTTATGACTAAATTATGAAAATCATAAGCATTTGTTTTTAAAAGAAAAAAAATCAATATAAAACAAGACCAGGGAAAGAGCTTCTTTCTTTTCTTCTTCTTTGTTTGTTTGTTCTTTGAGACAGGATTTCTCTGTGTAATAGCTGTAGCTTTCATGGAACTAGCTCTTGTAGTCCAGGATGGTTTTTTTGTTTGTTTGTTTGTTTTTGTTTTTTTGTTTTTTCTAGACAGGGTTTCTCTGTGGTTTTGGAGTCTGTCCTGGAACTAGCTCTTGTAGACCAGACTGGTCTCGAACTCACAGAGATCCACCTGACTCTGCCTCCCAAGTGCTGGGATTAAAGGCGTGTGCCACCACCGCCCGGCTCCAGGATGGTTGTGAACTCAGAAAATCAGCCTGTCTCTGCCTCCCAAGTGCCAGGATTAAATTTGTGTGCCACCGCTGTCGGACAAGAGCTTTTTTCTTAATGAATAGACAGTGAAGATTTCTTGATCAGGTGAAATAGTGAACATCAATGGATGGAGAGAAAGAAAGGGACTGGTGGGTAAGGCCTCCCAGACTCAAAACAGTGAAGTGCTATAGCACATGGAAGAGATAAAATTTCTTAGGTACTTCTACGTCCCATTTACCTGAGCCAGCAGAAATAAGGGTCAAAGCACAAGGGGGTCACGTGAAAGAACCAGTGAGGAAAAATAAAGCAGATGAGACATAGAAAAGACAAAAGCAAAGTTGGAATCAGGAGGTCTTGCATAAGATGATGACTTATGTCAAATAAGTTTGTAAATATCATTTTATATACTATTTACAAGGAGTAAAGTGGCCAAAGTCAGTAGAATGCAGGATCCCTCTGACACAGCTGCCTAAGGACTGATACCACAATCCAGGGGGAAGAATCACATCCCCAGAAGCTACAACCTTGACTCATTTTGAAGCAGTGGCTCAAGTGCCACACAGGTCTTGCAAGTCCACCCCTGAATAAAGACACAGAAATAAAGTCCCCTTTGTCCTTTCACTGGGAGCTTTAAAGAAAATCTCAGGTTGGTCTGGCATCCCATGTCTCTTGTATGACTGGGGCTGATTAGGTTAAGGGCTGATTCTTTTACAAGAGATTTATTTCGTCATGCATTGATTTGTAATATCTACCAGAAAAAAAATACTACAAGTTGTATGACTTGTAACAATAGAAATGTGATTTCCCGTGTTTCTGGGAGCTAAAATTCAAACTGGAAGTACTGGTGAAGCTGTGGTCTTACTGATTGCCTATGTAATTCCTGCGCCAAGGTTCCACAATTATATTGCTACAGGAAATATTTCCCTTCTTTGGGTTATAGAAACACCACTTTGATTTTTTTTCTTTTTCTATATTTTCACACAGTTTTCTCCACTGGCACATATTACCTGTTTTTTTAAGGATCCTAGCTGTCTGATTAAGACTCACCTGTATCTAGGCTAGTCCCATCCCAACTGATTACCTCTAGGTAGACCCCGTTATCAAATAAGGTCACAGTCAGAGAAGCAGTAAAGAAGTGTATGTATGTGTGTGTGTGTGTGTGTCCGTGCGGGTGCGTGTGTGTACTACTTCCATTGCCGTTAGAACAGCAATGAAGCGAGGATTTGAATTAAGTCACTGGACCTAACTTTCATGTGAGTCAGATGTATTGGGATGCCTGTGTCCTAACTAATTGGAATTTAAGGTTTGTAATACCTCTCCCTGCTTTCTGGCAGCTTCCACAGTAGACATCTAGCTGGTTTTACTTTTTTCCCCTCTGTCTCCTCTCCTGCTGCTCTGGTCCTCACAGGCTTTTGAATGGACACTAAATCCTCCCTGGCCTCCAGTCACTAAATCAGGATCTTAATAGCATCCTATTAATTGTGCAAAATAAGGATTTGAAAGAAACCATATAGTTATTTTTTTGCATTTTAATTAAATTCCCATTGATTTGGAAAAGCAGATTTATTGAGACCTTAACAACCCAAAGCACACATAACTGAGTTGTTAAGTCTCAATAAATATTTTTGGGGAAATCAATTGACTTTTGATTAACAACAAATATCTACTTTAATAAATCTCAGTGAAATAAGCTGTTGAGTATAGAATGACATTTTAATTAAGCTGGGCTTTCCTATTCTTATACCTAACTGTCTTGACCCAGAATTGCTTACCTAAGCCTTTTACTTGGTACAAAATAGAAACAAAAGTCTATTCACTGGTTTTCACAGAATAAATGAAGAAAGACTGTCCAGGGTGAATCTGCATGAAGACTGGATTAAAACCTCTTAAAACTTGAGCCTCTTAGGATTTTCTTAATTTTTGCGAGGATTTCCTAAATATTTAGTGAATATCCTTCTAAGATTTTTCTTAGCAATGCAGCCCGTGTGTGTTTTCTTTTCTTACACAACTACAGGTCCTGTATGAAATAGTGAGCTTTCTTGTATCTCAGACCAATCATCCAATTGTGATATCTACTCTAATAGAAGCATTATTCATGTCACCATCTTGCTGTTTCTAGGATGAAGACCAGTACCTAGCATAGATACTTCCTGCTTCCTCTAAATGTGACTTATTATTGCCCTTTACTTTGTACTTAATGCTCAAATCATTGTTAGCATATAGGCCTATTTCATTCACTTCAGAGGGCATTTCATAGTTTTTGGAGTCATTCCATATTCTACTTTACAGCCTGAACTTTAACACTGAATCCTTTCTCCAAGACCTCTGCACATGCAATATTGAAGTGTGTCATTTTACTAAGGAAATTCTGTAGGCTATTAACATTCACCCTGGAGTAGATTCTTCCCCTTCTGTGAAACCCTTTATCCACACCTGCATCTACCTGGCGAATGCACAGCTGTAATTCCTAAAAGCTTGATCTATAACCCTGTGTTGGATATTGATAAACTGTTGACGTCTTGCTTCGTTGGACATTGAAAAACAGATTGTACCCAGTGCACCATAAATTACCACCTTAGGGTCATTTGTACAATGTCAACACTCCACATGTTGCAACGATACCCACAAGGGAAGGGGACAAAGTTGAGAAGGATTGAAGGCGTTCTGTCTGCAAGCCTCCTCTACGAAAGACTGAGCACATAGAAGAGGCTAGATGCTTGTCTACATCTAAGTTAACAGGACTCAAGTTTGGCTCCCAGGGAGTAACTGTGAAGCATTTATAAAGATTTACGCCTAAGTGACACTGTGAATGTGCTCTGCATGGGAGGTGATATGCTTAGCAAAGCAGTTAAAGATCCTCTTGTCTCCAATATCTGGTATTTCACGTAGTTGAGTCAGTTCCCCAAGGTCACGCCACTAACAAATGAACAGCCTGGCATTCCATGGTAAGACAGACGGGGCAGAATTATCTCCCGAGTGCTGCCCATTTCTATCAAGAGACATAGTCCTTTTAGCTAAAACCTCAGTCTCCAGCCTCAGTCATTTGAGTTGATAACTGGGCTTGTCATTTGGTTTCACGTTTTTCCTGTGACATTTTCTCCCTTATTCCCTTATCACTGCATCTCTTGATTGACAACCCCTGAAAGACTGTGGAAAATTCTCCCCTTGAATTTGCTAACACAATCTACTGCCTGCCTGATATATGTCTGCTCAAAACGTGGTGCAAATGTTTGGTTAAAGATAATGACCCAGCCTGAAAATGACTGTGATAAAAATGTCATGTAATTTTCCAGGGTGACTTTGAAGAAAAGGCTTGCCATCCGAATGTGGGGGACTGAAGGAGGCAGATATTATTCTCTTCTTTGATGAACATTAAATAGCTCTCTTCTTAAGTGCCTCCATTGCTAATTTCTTTCTTTTCCTGTGGCTGGGCCACAGCAATGCTTGAGACCCTCTCGAGAAAACAAGTCCTAGGAGCATAGTTTTCTTACAACCCGCTGCTTCAGATAGGAATAATGATAGGACATGAAGTCAACCTGAATTATATTGGAATGTCAGGGTTTGTTTTGTGGATTTAGAACTAGTTGAGTCTAGTCCCCCCCACCCCCAAACATTATATTTGTATGGGAAAAATGAAAGGAAAAACAATTTCCAAACTTGTTGTCATGAAGAACAATGTCTCTCAAATGTCAGTCCAAGTGAGGACAATATTAGTTGAAAATACAGAATTGGGGGCTTTTCCAAATTCGAATTTAATGAGTCTCAATTAGAGCCTAGGGATTTATATTTCAACAAAGCATGTTAGTTATTTCCACAGTATATTAAGCACCACCATGGCTTGAGAAACCCAGGCTACAAATAATAATAATAATAATAATAATAATAATAATAATAATAATAATAATAATAAATGGAAGGCAGTCATTTGTTGGGTACTAAACAGAGTATGTGTAATTGAACCCAGCATTTGGCACAATCACTGCATTACACTTGGTCGATGGCAGGGCTTTATACGCCACTAGCCTTTTTATTCCCCTCGATGAGTTGTTTATATATGTGAATAAACAAAGTAGCTTTGCCTTCAAGACTCTGTAATGAGCTTTCCTGTCTTCTGGTGCAGTCATCCCAACAACAGGGTACCAATTCTTCCGTGGAAAAAAAACAAAAAACAGAAAACAAAAAACCTACTGTGCTTTCCAAAGCAATTAGACTCCAGCCCTTACCTGGGAATGACACAGAAAATCTCCAACACATTTTCACTTGCTTTAGGTTATGTTTTTTTCTTAGCATATTAGCATATTTGAACACTGTAACATTTGAGAAAGTGTATTTTCTTCTCCCAACTCAGATCTCTCCAGCTTTCGTAAAGACTGATTAGTTTTAACTCATAATATTGGGAAATCTTTATGCAGATTTTAAAGAATGAACAAAGACTCATTAATATTAATGTGCTATTATGAACACTATTATTGCTTTTTTTTTTTTGCAAGGGTCTTATTGAACAAACAGGCAATGACTGAGTCAAAACTATTCACAAATCAGTTTTCCTGTATGAGTATCTTAGTTATCTTTCCTGAGGGGTAGTGCTTTTTAGTAATATGCATGGCTGACTGAAACACTGACAATGTTCTCTCTGAAGGTCAACATGGCTGACGAGTGGCTCAGTCTAATTGGGTTAAGCTTAAGGTGATAATGTGTGGACCGTCAGCACGGAGAGCATTTATTCTTACTTTTTTTCTCAACCTGTGTCCTTGGAAACAAGCAATTAACATGCTGCAGGGAAGAGCAGCCTAGACAACTGGAGAGTGAATTTGAAAGGCTTTCCCTCCCCTGACAGAGCAAAAAGAGAGGCGGAATAGCTGACTCCCCCTACAAAGTCCGTGATCCCTGCAGCCCTTTTGATTGGAAAGATGTGAACCTCTCCAATTGCTCATGTACATATAAATGGAAATGTTAAGGGAATTAGTTAAGAGTCTAGCTGAGAACAAAGTGATGGAAGAAACTTAGCTTCTGTCCAGTATAGTCCACTGCCTCTAGAGATATTTTATTTTATTTATAATATTTTTAAAACAGTTATTGGCAATGACAGTAATGTACAAAATGAAAGTTGCCTTGTAAACTAAAGCCAGAAAATCAGAATAATTTCTATAATATTTTCTTTAAATTATTCCATGTCCATGAACATCACAGAGTTGTTTTTTTTTTTCTAACAGGAAGTCTAACAGAAAAAAAATAGTAAAGTTTATTTACATTAGAAGCTTCTAGCTACTCATATTCATGTTTTCTATATTGCTTACCTAAAAATTTACCAAAGAATGGTTAGAAGAGGAGAAATAACTTTTACAGGGAAGAACACATGATTTGACTGTCCAGTACAAAATGGTCAGTCCTGAAAACATGCATATAGTTAATATTATACAGAGAGGTATTATATTTAGGGTAGGTACATATACATATGTAATAACAACGAAAGGAGTCCATGAATTTGAAAGAGAGGAAGGAGGGGA
Source organism: Microtus pennsylvanicus (assembly GCF_037038515.1). Taxonomy (NCBI): domain Eukaryota; kingdom Metazoa; phylum Chordata; class Mammalia; order Rodentia; family Cricetidae; genus Microtus; species Microtus pennsylvanicus. The sequence continues at coordinate 100,169,234 of NC_134584.1, forward strand.
ATATAGAAACGTTTGGAAGACAGAAAAGGAAGGGGAAAATGTTGTGAGTATAATCACACAAAAAATAGTTTATTGGGTATTCACAGTTTTCTTTAAACTATAGATGATAAAGATGCCTCTTTGGACATTAATATCCAGCCCCACTTTCTGACCAACGTCTTTACATGTTCAGAATTCCTTTCTCTTATCCTTATATATGTGTGTGGGCTGACAAATTTATATACAGAGGTTGTTCAGTGTTGGAGTGGAAGCTGTTTCTAGCTTGTGGTACATACTAAAAGCCTGTCTTTAAAAAAAATAAAATAAATAGAAAAACAGTGCCCCAACAGAATAAAATTGATCAAGTAAATGAGAGTAAGAATCAAAAAATCCTTTTTTTAGTAGATTGAATAATCTCATCATTGTGTAAATTCTTAAGTTTACACAATATTCTAATCTGTTAAATGATAGTATTGGGAATCAGGATCTTTGGGACTTGATTGGGTCATAAGAAAAGAAGGCTCGTGAATAGTATTGATGCCTTTATATGAAGTTATCAATGCATCCTTACAACGACCAAGAAACTACTTTGACAGATGCCAGAGCTAGGGCAGCTTTCATCCGAAGTTGGTAACAATGTGCAAAGTGCATTGCTTGTAACCCACTCCTTCCACAGTGCCTAAATACAGAAATACAAGTGAATTAAAACTTGCTCACAAGTAATTTCATATTCAAATAGTTGCTAATGATAGATGTTGAGAATTTAATTGGGCACAAAGATTTGGTAAGTCCAATCGAACACTTAGAGAGAAGTCTCTTTCTTAAAATACACAGTGGGTATAAGGACTTGAATGGAGAAAAGGAATTCAAGAAACACCATCAGGCACAACAACCTGGTCTCATTGGCTGAGAACTTAATGTATCAAGATTTGGAAAATGGAATATTCATGGGAAGTCAGAAATATGTTACAGCTTAGTTATACATGGAACAAAATGCTAAAAAGGGAACTGGTTCCATTGGAGAACACAAGAAAGTGTTCTGGCCTAAATTTTGGTGCACCAAGGAAGGTGGATAGTACATACTCTGATGCTCAAGAGTAGGGGCAGTTATGCATCAGAGGCAGAGTAGAGATGGCTCTGGAAAGAGTTCAGTGCAATTGATCACCGATAAGAAGATCAAAATGTGTGAGGTGCAGAGAAAACTGGGGCACTGTTTTAGGAATGAAGTAGCAGGGGAGTAGGCTAGATTTTAGAATATCTGTCAATCACAGAGACAATGCCTAGCTTGTAGGTTTGATGGCCATGAGATGAGCTCATTTGTATCCTGCGGAAATCCATCAACCTGAAACCTGGAAAATGTCTTAGAGTAATGTCATTTGGATGTTCATGCCATAGAATTAGCGCATTTGCATCCTACACAAATCTATTGACCTGAGGCCTGAATACCATCCATAGTGTTCACAGTTCCATAAGAACGTATCATAATAACTGTTGTGAGCAGTGATGCTGGTTTAAGAACACAATTAAAAACATATACATGATGTGAAAGACACAAATAATAAGCAAATAAATAACAAAGAAATGCATAAAATTCCAGATAAGAAATCAAAATATTTACCAATAAGTTCAAATTATTCATATGAAGAACATTTCAAAATGTATATATCAGATAACTCTCAAGAAAAAGAGAAAATATAATATATCAGGTAATCTCCTCTGTAGAAATTGTGGAAGCAATAGAACTGTGAAGACAATATTTAATGCCTGCTACCACCTCAACATGAAACTAAACAAAAGAGAAGGGATAGGTTTGTAGTCCTTTAGTCTTTTTAGGTATCTTTTGTGTTAACTTCAATAAATATATGTATTTGCATACGTATAGTAAGCGAGAAGAGGAAGCTTTTCTCCCCACTACAGAGACATAGAGACAGTTTAATCTTTTAATAGAACCTTGGTTAGACAAGAGAATATACTCATGTGTAGTTATTTTCTTTGAGATCCAGTAATTTGATTAGGTAATGACTGAAATGAAGAAGTATCAATGCTTTTCTTCTTTTAAATATTTCTTATTCAGCATTTTACCACTTTTCTTTGAAAGTCATGAACTTGGTCTGTGTTTATTGACATTGTGTAATCACACATCAGAACAATATACAATGTTATTAAAATTGCCCCCTGTGCAGTAGGTTTATAGTATCTCTGATGGCTGGATTTTTACTTCTCCAATACTGTACACTGGCAAAGATCATGAAAGTCCTGAGATCCACACACAGTACTCAACTTTTCTTATCATAGATATTGTTTTGGATTTCCTGAGACACACCTAGATATTCGTTTCTGTCAAAAGCACAACAGTCCATTCATCAGCCATTCATTGCAGGAAAATAAGGGTTGAGCTGAGATAATCACTTTCTATTTCTGCTAGTCTCTCATTGGTGCCTGCTGTGCTATACTCCTTTGGATTTATTTTTATTGTTATCTGTTTTTTTTAAATCAATGACTAATTTATCAATTAATGTTGATGTACTCAAATTCTTGAAGGCAACTATTATAGACAAAATATTTAACCAATGCTAGAAAATCTAAAGGACGTCAACAATAGGTTCTATGAAATTGATGATCTGATGCATGGTGTAAGGCAAGCTTTTCTTCTAATGATCTTAATAAAAAGAATAGGTCATGAGTTATTATTGTTACATGTAAGGAAATCAAATAAATTATTTAGCCACATAGAAGCATTTGATTTAGGATTAAACACTTTATATAGAGAGACCAAATTTGTTTAATAATTTAGGAAAGAATAAACATCCTGATAATTTAAGAATAAAAATCTAAGTTTATAGTCTAGTAAAATAAATTAGAGTCCATTAGAAAAAGTACTGAAGAAAAACAGTAATACTGTAAGTCATCAGACAGTTCCTGATAAATTGCCATCTAACTGGAAGTGACAATAAGCACAAGAGTATTAGAAGGGTAAAGAAAAACTTTTTAAAGGAAAAGAAATTGCACCTGGGTCTGAAAATACAGGCAAAATTCAAATGGGCAGTCTGAAGGGTACTCTTGCAGCCCAAGTCCTGTGCACAGTAATTACCTTCTTCTATGGATAACAGATTGTGTCAAATACAGATTGAAAGTCTTTCTCAGGAAGATCACAGTGTCAGTCCTACAAATGAAACTTCTGTAGCTGTCAGTGGACCACAGGCTGAGCTAATAATAGGAAGATTAGAAAGGACAACAGAGAAAGAACTGTTTTCCTCATAAAATTCAGAAAAGCGTGGGATTTGAAGCCTCAAAGGGATAATACTAATGTGGGCAGGCTTTGTGTAAAGCTGATTAATTCTGGACATTTCACTTTCACCATTTGCACGATATTTAGCAAATGCTCCTGAGTAAGCCCCGTGACAAACATGGGCATCCTTCTTTTGGTTTTTCTGAACATCTCTTGTTATTATTATTGCCGAATTCAGACAAGTTTCCTTCTGTCAGTTTTATCATACAAGCTTAGAAACATGGGATTAGTTGGGTGGGAACTCCTTGTAATTATATCTGGATTTTAATCACTGCTTCATCTTATTACCTTGATTATTTTCATTTAATATATCATATCTCTGAATTTCTATTTCCTCACTGGCAATATCAGAATGAGAAAATATCCTAACCATCCCACCAGAATAAATTAGTCAGACTTCTCAAACTAGAAAGTTTCGGAAGGTTTAAGTCTCTTGCCCTTATCCAGAGGTTCCCGTTTAATCTGGCTTAGTTTGTACTGAGCAGCAGTATCTGCTTTACCTCTTCTCCAGCTTGCAGTTGGAATTCAGAAATAAGAGTAACCGAGGAAATAATACACGCACTAGCAGGAGACATTCATGATCCACATCATAAGTATATATAGAGAGAACATACTATCTCACAATCTCACAAATTTGGCAGTAGGTATGTAAGCCAATCAAAATTGCTTAAAACATGTGAAAATATACAGCAGCATGAATAAGTAAGTTATTGATAAAAAATAAGTATATGAAGTGAAACAGAGTTAGTCATTGAGGAGGGTAAATAAATAGCCTTTGTAGCTATGGTATTAAACATATAGGTGCCAACTCTTGGAAAGAATATGGGATTTTGGTTAGATAATAAAATAGCATGACACGTGTTTGTGACTGTGTCTCTAGTACTCAAGTTTTCTACTATGTGAATCAGAAATCCAAACCCAAGGTATTAGCTCTGAAGCAGCAGCAGTAATTTCTACATCTAGAAATGTTCCAAACAAGCTTCTCTGCAAAAGACAATAACTTGGGGAAAGCAAATTTTAATCAATAATTACAACAGCTCAAAGTGTTGTAGCTTCTATTTGGAATTAAAATTATTTTTAAAAGACTTTCATAACAAATGAATGTAATAACATAATAGAAAAGCAGTATCATTAGTTGCCTGTGTATAAGGCAACACAAGAAAAAGAGAGTGGAATTTAAATTGGTCATAAATTTAGGTAGACAGAAAATAGACCTTACGAATTATGAGATTTTTCACAATTAGTCAGAAAATACTCATAAAATTGTACAATCTGTGTTATACTTAAGACAGATATTAATTATATATCAATAAACCTATACAAATTTAAAAGCAGTAGTATACCTGTGCATAAAGGATTTGAAACAGACTCTGAACCCAATCAGTTGCCTAACTTGATCCAATAAGGTTTTCAATCTTGTTTTGATTCTATGCTATTTTTTATTATGTTATTTTTCATAAAATGGTGTGATGGTACACATTTTTTATTGATTTAGTGAGCTATACATTTTTTTTCTCTGCTCTCTACCCCTCTCCTCCCTGCCCCTTCAACCCTTGCACAAGGTCTCTATGCTCCCAATTTACTCAGGAGATCTTGTCTTTTTCTAATTCCCATATAGATTAGATCCATGTACGTCTCTCTTAAGGTCCTCATTGTTTTCTAGGTTCTATGGTATTGTGAATTATAGGCTGGTTTTCTTTGCTTTATATTTAAAAAACACTTATGAGTGGGTACATGTGATAATTGTAATGTAAAGAAACACTCTTGCATTGCTGGTGGTAGTGTAAGCTGGTACAGCCCCTTTGGATATCAGTATGGAGATTTCTCAGGAAATTAGGAAACAACCATCCTCAAGACCCAGCAACACCACTTTTGGGTATATATCCAAAGGATGCTCAATAATACCACAAGGACATGTGCCCAACTATGTTCATAGCAGCATTATTTGTCGTAGCCAAAACCTGGAAACAACCTAAATGCCCCTCAACTGAAGAATGGATAATGAAAATGTGGTACATTTTCACAACGGAGTATTACACAGCAGAAAAAAACGACATCTTGAAAATTGCAGGTTAATGGATGGAGCTAGAAAACATCATATTGAGTGAGGTAACCCAGACCCTGAAAGGCAATTATCAGACAATTATCATTTAAAAATCTACAGAAACGATGAGCTTGGCTCATGGGAATTCACAGAGACTGAACAAATAATCAGAGATCCTCTGCACACATACGACACTTGTGTAGCTTGGTCTATCTGGGGGACTCCTGGCAATGTGAGTGGCCTATCCCTGGTGTTTTGGCTGGTTCTAGGGATCCTATTCCTTATGCTGGATTGCCTTGCCCAGCCTGAATATAGGAGGAGGTATTTGATCTTATTGTAGCTTGATATGCCATGCTTCACTCATACCCATAGGAGGCCTGTTCCTTTATGAATAGAAACAGAGAAGGGGTGAATTGTGGGGTATGGAGGCACAGGGAGGGAATGGAAGGAAAGGAGGAAGGAGAGTCTGTGGTTGGGATATAAAATTAATCAATTAAAAATATTAAAAATGTAATAGTTACCTATTATTAAGAAAAACCTTCATGTTTATATATTGAATTAAAAACCTTGAACTATGTGGGCTTGAGAGCTGAGTCTGGGATTGTACTGCCTGAGGGTCCTGAAGTACCAGGCAAGAAATCCAACGGCACTACAGATTATTTGTTGGGAAAAACACATGGAAATATTTCCTAGAGGGAAAGGAAAGGTGACTAATAGCCCCAGAAATTGCAGTTTCCTGTATGTTTTGTTGTATATAAATAACTCATTTACAAGTCTAACTCTTGAGGTTTCTATCCCAAGCCTTTGAGGTACCCTTGCCGATGTTTAATAATGCAGATAATAGATTAACTATGCCAATTCTTTTCCACATGATAGAGTCCTAGATAAATCAAATGTCATATTCAGAGACTACATCTTGTAGTGATTTCTTACACAACCTTAGATAACAAAAGGTATTTTCACTCCTGTGATTAGGATACAACTGTCTCAACATTTTAGATCTGTGCATTTTAACTGATTCTTAAGTATAAGCAGGAAGAGTACGTTAGAAGTAGTAACAGATATGAATGAGGGTTGAGAAAGTTTGTGACTTAAAGGTTGAGTTCCCACAGAAGAACTAAGATAAGAATAGCTGCACTCAGCAGGTCACACAATACAAGCGGATGTGAGGCATGACCCTATTGACCTTAGATCACATACAATTATTGGGCTCTCATTAGAAGTACAGACATTATTCTAAGTTTAATCCTAAACCACACAAAATGGAGTCAGAAGGCACAATTTGCACTTTTGAAAGATTGCTCTGGTTTCCTCATGGAGAAAAGATTTCAGTAATGTGAGGAGGTTTGTAGGAATTCAAGCAAATGTGACTGGAGATAGACTTAGGTGATATTAATGTAGATAGAGTTAGTAGATAGGCTTGGGATGTATTTTGGAGATGAGAGGGAGGGAGGGAGGGAGGGAGGGAGGGAGGGAGGGAGGGAGGGAGGGAGGGAGGGAGGGAGGGAGGGAAGAGAGGGAGGGAAGACAAGAATTGATAAAAACTATGTAGAGAAAAGAAAGTTGTGTAACAGTTGTTTTTCTCTTGAGTTTTTCAGAGGGTCAAATATGAATTAAGTGTTTCATAAACAAAAGCAAATACAATGGCAATATTTCACATCTATCAATACATCAAAGAAGCAAGATTCTTTGACTTTGTCTCCACTCTCTCCTCTACTACACAATGCATCTGTTCAACAACCTTAATGCATACATGAATATCATACAATGCATTGCCGGCGTTATGGATGAACGCCGACTATATCTAAATGCTATCTATATTTTCTTTGAATGCTGCAAACTGGTATTTGATCATTTCATTTTCTTCCACAAGATGAAACATTATGATTTTCAATAATCCATAGACAGGCATTTGTTTCCTCTGTGAAACTGTACCCTTCAATGGTTATTCTCCACATTAATCATAGGAAAAGGCACACTGAAGAGAATCTCTTTCTTCCCGCAGATAATACAGAAGGGAAGTGCAGAAAGGGGAAAGGCAGGGTGAGCATTGCATGTTTGTAAGATAAACAACTGTCATCCTCTTGGGAGTGTTGTGATCACAGAGGCCAACGTCGTCTCTATATAATGATGACGATACACCTCAGATTTTCTGAATAATGATTAACTAATTCCACCCTACATACCTACCTTTGAACTCCACTCAGGAATGTAAGTTTATTAAATGCCTACAAATTCATGCTTCATAGTCTAACACAGTGAAACCTTCTAAAATTGCATTGATAGACAGTCCACTTCTTAAAAATTATTTTTTTTGCTAACTAATCCATTTAAATATAAAATACCCTAGTTGTTTCTTCATTACAAAGCACCCAAACTGTAGCCACATTTGGGTTGTTGAGTATGAGTTTAATTAGGGGAATCAGTGATAGAAAATAGTCATTAAAGGGAATCGAAAAAAATAAGAAATAGTATTACTAGTTTTCAAGTAACAATCCTGAGGACAAACATTGGTAGGTACAAAAGACATTTTGCAAATAAAGTCCATTTTACATGATCTATTTAAGTAATGAGAATGAAGGATGTGGCATTTATATAATGATCATTTGACAATGAACTTTATGAGTGGTTCCTGTAAATTGTTTTACTTAATTCTAATAAAATTCAAACAGATGTCATTTCAAAACCTGTTATGACATTATTTTTAATAATGAAACTTAACACAGAGAAAACCTGATTCACACAAGTCATAAAATTTCTTAAATTTTTAAAAAAATTACCATCTCTAAATGTAGGTATAATTTTCTGCAAGCTCATGTTTTTCTTCACGCCAAACTATATCATGCAATATGATTTCATTGAGTTTTCAAATGGTGTTTCCGAAAAGATTCTTAGCAGTTTTAAAAAATTAATATTTTTCTAAACTGTATTGTACATATACCTCCAAATATCCAAACTTTATGATCACTTATACACAAACATTTTCTTTAAGAACACATTCCTACCTCTAAAAAGCCCTCACATAGTTACAGCTCAGATCTCGTGAACCTCTTCATGTTACCTTCTGTGAGGATTCCCTAACCTTGGCCAGAGAAGCATATAGATATTCGGCTCATATACAATTCACTACACACACACACACACACACACACACACACACACACACACACGTACATGCGCACATGCACACATTGTCAAACACTGTGAACCCAATTTGGCAGTTATATGCTAATGTTTGTTCTCTCTTCCATTGTTTTCCTGAGACATGCTTCACAAAAGTGATTACATAGCACTGAAATTCAAATCATTGGTGTGTAACAAAGTGTCTAACCCATTATTATTGATTTAATTAGTGAAGGAATAATGTGCATACCACAAATACAAAGTTTGTTGCAAATAATGTTCATACTATATGACTTCTAATAGACAATTTAGCTAACTCATGCAGAAATAACTATACTTTTCAAAGTAATTACTCTGGTAATAAAAGTTCATATTAGCCACCATTGTCCTTATTGTAACCAATTGTGTGGCAAGAAGCTACCTAAAGAGAAAAAGTATTAATTTTGCACATGGTTCAGGGAATACAGTCCAGTGTGCTAAGGGGAGCAAAACAGAAGGAGTGTGCTTGGTGATTGGTCACATCCTGGCAGTGTCAGGAACGGAATCAATGCAGATACTCAGATGACATCTTCTTGCTATCCTTTTTATTCAGAAGTCTGTCCTCAAGGTGACGATAAGTCCATTCAAGTGGACAATGGAGATTAGTGGCTATAACCTTCCATCTATCTACTTGACCACTGAAACATCGCCTTTAAACTGTAGCATGTCACCTCTGCCTCTCAATGTTTGTGACCACCTTGGGATACAAAGATGCAATAATTTCATATTTGCAAATTCCCAAGTCTTATAAATTCCAACCACTGGTCGAAATCTGAAAAGAAAGTTTTGAGATTCGAGGCAAACCCTTAATTAAGAGCCCATTTTAAAAACAAAATAAAAACAAATATAAAACACAGAGTTCCAGTGTATAATATCACTGTGTACACGTTCCCATTCTTGCTGAGAGGAATGGGAGAACAACAAAGTTTAAACCAAAGCAAGATTGAAAACTTGCAGAGCAAATGCCAAATTTCTGGGATCTAGTGCTCTGGGCATTTTCTGGACTGCAGCAGACAGGGCTGTCCTACTCTCTACCTCTGTAGCTGCTAGAACATGTGACTTCTCTCTTGGGCTGGCTCTGCTTGGTGCTAACAAATGTCCTCGGCACACATCCCATGTTTTGGAATTTCCAATACACTGGAGTCTCCATTACAACTTAGTCAGCACCTTTGCAGCTTCATGCACAGCCTTCTCAGTAGCTCAGAATCGAAAATAATACCCTGCTGCACATCTTCTGGCTTCAGCAGCTTTTGGAAATGTTTCTGCAAGCCTCAAAAACCCCTTCCTCTTGTAACTTGAAGGCCTGCAAAATCAGCAATTCCAGGATGAAGTTAAATACGACTATCAGCAATGGATGTACCCCGACTCCCTTGGACTATAGCTGTAGCAGCGTCTCCATGCCTTTAAAGCAAAAATTGGGAAAATGCATCACTGGACAGCTATTTTTGAGCAGGGGATTTCAGTGGTAGCAATCCCAGGTCAGGCTTCTTTTTCTTTTCAAGTGAATTTGTATTTATATAAGCTAGAATTTTTGGTGGGTGTTATTGCTCTCAGGGAAACTTCCCTAATTTCCTACTGCAAAGTAAGACATTTTTTTCTCTTAAATGCACCAAACTTTTAACACATTCAATTCATCCAACCTTTCTGGAACTTTAAGCATGCTCACACTTCTTCCTGTAATAAACTACAAGTTTTCCAGGTCTTCTTTATCCAAATTCTTATTATAAATCTCAATAAACTCAGAATAACCATGCCATAGTTTAAATATTTTGCCTGCTTAAATCCTCTGCTGAACAACTCACTCTATTATTTCTGATTTCAGTTTCATTAAGAATTTTTAGGATATGGATAGGTGTAAACCACCTGTTTCTCCCTCTAGAATGTGAGGCTACTGGTTTCCTGCTCAGTCATACAGATAACGCTTGCTCCTCTCCGAAACCTCATGAGCAGTCCCTACCCTCGGCACATCTGTCAGTATCCGGTCTTCCAAACTCCAGCCTGAATGGCCCAGTCATTCGGATTACAATATTTGAAGCTTTCTTTAACCTACAGCTCTAAATTATTCTGCATTCCTCCACAAACCCCTTCCAGAAATATTTGAACCACAAGTTCTACTTTAAGGAAACAAGAGGTTTAGGGCTGGCACCAGCAATCTGTACTAATCAAGTTCACTGTTTCAGTGACTAAAGATCTGACAAGGATGAAGCACATGGAGCAAAGATTTATTTTACTTAAGGAGTAGGCTCTACAGTGCATTGATTGGTGATAGGAAAGGTCTTGGAGAATGAGGGGTGGTCACAGGGAGTGTACTGTCTCAAAGCAGTCGTGAATGCTAACACTCAGGTAAACCTCTTTTCTTATTTATTCAGCAAAAAATCTTAGCTCATGGAAAAGTGATGTTGCTTAGACTCAGAATTGGTCATCTTTTCTCAGTTAAATCTCAGAAACATCTTTAGAGACACATCCAGAGGTGTGCCTCCAAGGTAATTCCAATTCCAGTCTATACGACAATATAAATTAACCTCCTCAGAGTTCATATGCATCCTCTCTTTTTATCAGTGTGATCATTACTAATTTTGTCTATAGATCATACTGACATTTTAAGACGTTTACACTGGTAGTGTTAGTAAGCTAGATGGAAGAGGGGTGGCAAATTAGACAGAAAGAAAAGTAGATATTACAAAAGGCCAAGTAGAAGTTCTGAAGTATCTCCCCTCCTCCTTCTTCCTCTCATGTTAGTCTCTCACCAAATACTCACTTCCCACTTTCATGTCATAAATGCTTATTATTATGCTTCTGTATTTTTATGTCCTCTCCCCATTTAAAACTATCACTCACTCTTAACCCTCTTCCTGCTTCCATCACACACACACACACAAACACAAATTCATACCTAGAAACATGTGTTTCACATACATGTGTTTGAACATGTAGTATTTAATATTTTTGAGCTGGCCTAAATTTGATTTATTTAATCATCTGTTGAAAATATGTTTGAGGAGAGAAGAACGAAGCGTAGCATGTATACTTAATTCTCACACGCGTGACAGTGCTCCCCATCATTATGATTTGTGCTTAGCTCAGTGTGTGACATGTCAAAAGTGAAATCCTCTCAGCATCTAGATCAACTTGACAAATAGAAATTTAGCTTTCTTTTTTTTTGTTGATGTCTTATTTGCTTGTTTGAGATTGGGTTTCGTTATGTAGCCCAGTTTAGTGTCAAAATTGAGATTCTTTGATCTCTGCCTCTTGAATGTTGGCATTCCAGACATGCATCACTATACTTGGTTAAAATTCTTTTGACAATTATGTATCATAGTATTCTCAAGCTTTTTTTAAAATCCATGTTCATACTGTACCTCTATTAATTCATATTGTCATTTATATATACAAGAAATACTTTGAACTTCCAGTAATTGCTTCAATGATTGTGCCAACAATTTCCATCCATTAGTTACCGTCGACCCCCAATGTTTATCCACTCTCCCGTTTAAGACACCTGTTTTACTCTATCAAATCCAAAAAAAGTATTCAAATCCAGATACTAAGAAAATACCTATCAAATAAAATGCCATGTTGAACAGTTAGCACTTAGCTGATTTTTGTAGGAAACCAAAACAGAAAGTATAAGAATAGCCTTGTCTTCTAGATCAAAAAACAGCCACCAGCAAAGATTTATATCAGATTTATTGCTAGCTGGTTCAAATTTTAATTATATGGCTACCCAATAATCCTGAAAAAAAAAGAAATTATATAGTTGAGTACAATTGTTACCTTTTCGTTTACAAAAAAATAAAAGAAAATCATGACAAGGGAAGCTATTTACTTGATCAGGACTTTTAGTGCGATTATTACATCAAGGTTAAGGTGACCTGTTTTGACACTAAAATGAGCAAGTTCCTTGAAGGAGGATACTATTGGTGATATATAAATTAATGGGTAGACATGTGCAAGATGCCGTTAAACAGATATACTTTCTGCCATGCTTTGTGGAACAGACTAGGTCAGTAATTGAAAAGCTAAATCATTATGTTCAATTTTTTATAAAATCAACAAACATTCTTTACAACTTTGACATTTTAGTCATCATCTCGGAAAAAAAAATATCCTGTGCAAATCATACGAGAAGATAGTTATCTTCTACCCTTAACAAATCTGACTGTTTTGGAAATAATCAACTCATAAATATTTAGCTAATATACATGCAGAGCAATGGCTTGTGCAAAATTAAATGCCTCATTGAAACAATTAATTTCAAATGATATGATTTATTGTGCATACTTTACTGGAAATTTAATAGAAATATGGACTTAAAGTAATTTGAGCAGAGGATGTTTGCACTGTCTTTGGCTTCCGGCCAACATGCATTCCTTCGTACCCTGCAGGTGAACCTCAAGAAAGAGCAAATTTCCAGGAAAGCTCTCTGATTGAATTTGTGGGTCAGGGTTTGATGAACGGAGGTGATGACCACAGATTGTAAAATGACTAAATAAATAAATACACAAAGTGAAGTAACCCGCCTGTATTTCTCATGCCCCCTGCATCAAAGCCCCAAGGGGAAGAAAATACCACTTCAGTAAAAGCTGTTGTCATCATCGGTCCATTTCAAAAGAATACAGCTCATGCTTCTGAGTGCATCAATAACCAAATATATCCTCCAGGCATCTCTGAAACACTCAGTCTGCAATTTCTCGTAAACAGGCTTGTTTGGATCTTAAGCAGAAATTTTACACAGCGATAGAAGGTAGAATGAGTAGCAGAGAAGAGTTGAGGGTGGAGCTGGAGTGGTGCTGATGAGGGGGAGTTATGCATCAGCAGAAGGTGGTGAGAACACACCTGTTTAGTGTCTTGACCTACTTAGTAGCTCAAGTTTATCCAGTCTACTTGGCTTGTGAAACAAAGACACACTGAAGTGTCACTCTGAAGGCATGGATTCGAGTTTTCCCTTTTTTAAAGATATATTTTAATTTTCTTATGTGTTTAAGTGTTTTGCCCACCTGCATATACTTGGGTGTACCACATGCATTCCTGATGCCAAAGGAGGTGGTAAGAGTCCATGTAGGTGCTAAGAATTGCATCTGCCACCCCATGCAACAACAAGTACGCTTAAGGACTAAGCCAAATCTTCAGCCTCTGAATTCTTGCACTAATCAAGTTATGCTTGACCTCAAGAAATTCATTCTGGTGCCTGTGAGACTCAATTTTTCACCTTTGAAATGAAATAGGAAAAAAAGAGTATGATAAATGATTTCTTGTAATTTAGGGAGGCATTCACTTTAGCATCCTTTTGTGGATTATTTATTTAATTTACAAAAGTCATATATCTTTTACAAAACAATAGACTTCCACACAGTTAATTTTTGTTTGCATGTTTTTGCTTCTGAGATGCACTGAGTATTAAGACAAGTATGGACTGAACATCTCAGTCATCCTACCTCTACCTCTTGAGTACAGGGAGTATAAGTATCCACCACCAAACTTATTCAAAACAGTTGAGTTTTAATTGCCAATGTTAGTTAATGATCCACAAAAATTAGGTGGCTCTTCTTGCTTTGGAATATACTATCCTTTCTGTTCATTATTCAAACACTTTTGAAAGAAGCTGTGCCCTCTGGTGATAATCTATAATTACCAGTAGATGATTATTATTATAAAACATGTTTATATAATAACCCATTCATTGAAAATGTGTCATATGTCAAGAAAAATATCAACATTTTAGTAAGAATGGTTATTGTTGACATTTGACATGTTTCCCATCAGTTTTAGACATCAGCGATAGAGAAGTTTCCTCATCTCTCCTATCCTTTTTCTATGTGTTTTGACACAGGGTTTCTTTGTATTGCCCTGGTTTTCTTAGAACTCACTCTGTAGACTAGGCTGTCTTTGAACTCAGAGACCCAGCTGCCTCTGCCTCCTGAGTGCTGGTACTAAAGGTACACACCACCATTGCCCAGGGCTCCCTCATTTCTTAATATCCCACTAACTATGAAAGTCACCATTGATCATGGTTCCAAAAGTAATGGCTCTGAATGTAGTAGTCCCAAGGGTTGCATACCCTCAAGATCAAAGTTCTTATTCTAAATTTTATATTTCTAAACTCCTGGAAATCCATATTTTTAATCTTTAAAATTTCAAATCTTGATATTTCTTTAAACACAACAACTCTAAATAATGAATCCCATTTTGTAAAAAGGGAAGACCCACTAACCAAAAGATCTTGAATGAACTAGAGAAGAAAAATAGCGATATAGTGTTAATTTATTGAACAAATAAGAGAAACATGATGTTTTTTCAAGGATTCACTTCGTCAAATAAAATGTGTAATTCTATCTTTAACCCATTCTTCAATAAAACAGTGGATGCTATCTCATAATCATCTTGTATCTTTAAAGTACAAAACTTGATTATTAAAACAATCACCTTAAGAAAGAATATTTGATGAGTTTTTTTTTAGTTTTCTTTTATTCTATAAGAAGCTTAAGGGAGGTAAATTTGGTTCAATACAATCAGTAATCATTAGTAATTTTCTGTGGTAAAGAATAAATAAACAATGTCAGACTAAGTACCAAAGCTTTACATAGATCATGTATCTCTTGACACAATGATAATTATCTTTTCCCCACTCCTCTTCTCTTTTCTCCCTCTATCACAGACAAGAAAGTTTGTTAACCACTTTTTCTCAAAGTTCACAAAAAAGTAACTTAGATGTTCACCTGAAAGAATAATAGCATATTAAGGCATTATTTCTCAAGTTACAATTTTCACTTGAATCAAGTAAGGTCTTCATAAAGTGGAAATTCTGATTGCACAGGTTAGAAGTGGGAACAAAGGTCAAGTGTTTCTATGGAGTTCCTAGTGATGACAATCCAAGATGACCTTCAGGGTTGTAAAGAAGTAGAGACAGTAGTATGCACAGATAAGGACGACTGAAGAATTTCTAGCATAGAGTTTTGTAGTCCTATATTTCTTTTTTATATTATTTTTATTTTTATTGAGCTCTACATTTTTTTCTGATCCCTTCCCTACCACTTTCTTCCCCTTCCTACCCCTCTCCTCCCCTTCAGACCTCTCCCAAGTCACCATGCTCCTAATTTTACAGGATATCATGACTTTTTCTACTTCCCATGTGGATTAGATCTATGAATGTCTTTCTTAGGGTCCTCATTGTTGTCTAGGTTCTGGGATTGTGATTTGCAGGCTAGTTTTCTTTTCTTAATGTTTAAAACCACTTATGAGTGAGTACATGTGATAATTGTCTCTCTGGGTCTGGGTTACCTCACTCAAAATGATGGTTTCTACCTCCACCCATTTGCATGCAAAAATACAAGATGTTGTTATTTTTTTCTGCTGTGCAGTACTCCATTGTGTAAATGCACCACATTTTCTTTACCCATTCTTTGGCCAAGAGGCATTTAGGTTGTTTCTAGGTTCTGGCTATGACAAACAGTATTGCTATGAATGTAGTTGAGTTCCTCTGAGATATTTTATGCTATTTGTGGCTATTGTTTCTCTAATTTTTTTCAGCCCATTTATTATCTGTGTACAGGAGGGCTACAATTATTTTGAGTTAATGTATCCTGCTACATTACTGAAAATACTTATGAATCGTAGAAGTTCCTTGGTAGAATTTCTTTTAGTCTCTTATGTAAAATATCATATCATCAGCAAATAGTGAGAGTTTGATTTCTTTTCTGATTTGTATCCCCTTGACCTCCTTTTGGTGTCTTATTGCTCTAGCTAAGACCTCAAGAACTATATTGAATAGATATGGAGAGAGTGGACAACCTTGTCTTGTTCCTGACTTCAGTGGGATCACTGGGAGTTTCTCTCCATTTAGTTTGATGTTGGCAGTTGGCTCGCTGTATATTGTCTTTATTATGTTTAGGTATGTTCCTTGTATCCATGCTCCCTCCAAGACCTTTATCATGAAGGGATATTGTATTTTGTAGAAAGTTATTTCAACATCTAATGATATGATCATATGGATTTTATTTTTCAGGGAATTTTGATCGGGGATAGAAAAAGCTAAAAATGAATGGAAGCAAAGATAGACTCAAGGAAGTATTTTGGTCCAGGTATGATTCAAAAAAAAAAAAAGAGCTGGACGGATCACAAAACAGGAAGGTGAAAGGCGGGATACAACAGATTGCTCAAATCTAGAAGCCTGGAAATGATACCCAAGACAGGACGAAATGGAGAGACACTGACATTCAGTAAGGACAGCTAGAATCATAGATTCTCCCCATACCCTAAAAAGGCTCTTAAGTTACAGGGACAGAGCAAATGTCGTAATTCCACACTCACATGCAAACATTTCCTCTCTGTGATAAAATTATCAATCAGCACACCATGAACCCTTTAGTGACGGGCAATTAAGCACCAGTTGCCTTCTCTTTGAGTATAAATAGTTTTCTTGTTGTTTGGGTTGAATTCTGAATAAATTTTAAGCTATAAAATTAGATGCAAGCTAACACAATAAAGTTCAATCAAACTGTCTCTCTACCTTAGCAGATATGCTGGAACTGAAACTTTCTTCAGACCTAGGGCAGGAGCAGTGGTAGAGCTGAGAGCGTGCCATACCATGTAGTGAAAATGGAATGATATGGCTCCCATCATGTCATTAATCTTGTGCTATCGTCTTAGTCGGGAATGTGATTCAATGGCTCAGCCTAGAGTGTTACAGAATGACAGTAGGCCTTTAGGAGATGGGACCTCATGAGAGGAAGTCGAGTCTTTGGAAATGTGCCCTGGGAGGGGATTCTGATGTCCTGCTTCCTGTCTTGCTATCTGATGACAACAATACAAGGAGCTCTTCCTACCATAATGCCTATATGTACACAGGCTAAACAAAATGGAGACATTCAAATATGGAACAAATTTTCTAAAGCTAAAATTTTAATCTCAATAAATCTCCCCATCTTTACATTTATTCTTTCAGTATTCTGTGATAGTAAGTAAAACCTAAATAGATGTGACCAAAACTTTTGATCAATTATCTCCCTTAATATTGAATAAAACAGATCTTTAACTACATCAAAACTTCTGTTTGAAATAAATAAACCTGGGAAAAAGGGGATTTTTAAGATTATATAATATTTTGTGAGTACTTCATTTTGTTATTGTTGGTATAGTTTGATGCTTTGTTTTTGATTTTTGTTTTGGTTTCTTTTCTTGATTTGTTTTTTAAGAGAGAGAAAGAGAAAGAGAAAGAGAAAGAGAAAGAGAGAGAGAAAGAGAGAGAGAGAGACAGAGAATGAGTGTGGTGTTGTTTGGAAATGGAGGTAATAGTGATCTTGATGGAAATAGGAGAATGGAAATAAAGTGATCAAAATATATTGTATTAAAAATTACAAATAATTTTAAAATGTGAATAATATAATAGGCTATATAGTATTATTAAGAAAGCTAATATCAAATAGTTATTGTTTTTCTTTCCTAGCCCTCTAGTACTCTGATTTTCCAAACTTTTTAAAAAATTAATACTGCAAAAATATTTGTATACACATTTATAAATTATTGTCATTTCTTTTGTAGCCATTGTCTTTGAACAATCTTACTGTAAATTTCTTAAAGTTTTCATACTACCAGAAATGATAATACCATAAAATAAAAGATAAATTCCTCATCTTCTTGGAATAAAAATATGAGATATTGATGTTACTGCCATCTTTAAATTATTTATTTGTTCTTGTTTATTTACATGTTCAATGCATTTATTATTTATTGTAGAGCAAATAACAGGAAAGGCACTGTTATTTTTGCTGTATAGTACTTACCTTGAAGAAATCACTAAGCCTTTCATTTTCAATACAAGCAAATTGTCATAAATAAAGCTAACATTTATGAGCATCTGCTGTGCATACTTTCTTATATTTATTAAAATATGTTTTCCTTATTGATCAGATGGTCAAAATAGATATTTTAATTGCTTAAGTGTAGATCATCCAGATATTTTCGAGCTAATTATAGTAACCTCAGCTTCCACCATTGAAAATAGCCTTAGCATTAAAGCTGTGAAATTACTTGGCTAGTACTGTCAGTGTAGAACATGACTCCTGGTTAACAATGTCTCTGTGCTTTCTTGATTAAGGATTGATATATGAAGGCTCAGTACGGTGAGTGATGCCGCCTCCCTAGGCTTGTAGAGGAAACCTGTGCAAGCCAAAGAAGTCAAGCCAGTCAGCTCTTTCCCTCCACAATTCCTGCCTTTGTTCATGACTGAATCCCTGCTCTAATTTCCCTCAATGATTATCTCTGATTGAGATATATAAACCAAATAAACCCTTTTCCCTCAAAGCTGTTTTAAAAAAGCAAATAAGAACAGCAATAAATGATCAGTGAGCAAATGTATTAAGCACTCATCAGGAAATCTCTGGGCTGAAGGTAAATGCCAAACCAAGAACCAGAAAATAAGCAATAATTCCAATAAAGGGAAGTATTCCAGGAAATTATTAAAGAGAAAACTGATCATGACATGAAAGGAAAGCTTATTAGTCTTTTCATAAGCCAATGCATACACTGGCAACAACCATTACTGAAATAAATTTACATAAAAGCAAATAAAATAGAAGCATGGTAATCTAGGACCAGCACAAATATTTATATTGCATTGGATGAACTTGCATGCACATTGCAAGAGATGGTTTGCAGTTAAAAAAGGCAGGCAGGGTAGATTCAAGCAGACACACAAAAGCAAAATTTTATTGAGCTATGATGTTGAACATAGAAGCAAGAAGTGGTAATGTGTCTTTGATAAAGAATCCCAGAATAAAAAATAAAGGCAGGCATGTTGGCAGATGCTTGTAACCTCAGCACTCCAGAAAAAGAGACAACATAATTGAGAATTGTGAGTTCTCTCTCTCTCTCTCTCTCTCTCTCTCTCTCTCTCTCTCTCTCTCTCTCTCTCTCTCTCTCTCTCTCTCTGTGTGTGTGTGTTGTGTGTGTGTGTCTGTGTGTCTGTGTGTCTGTGTGTCTGTGTGTGTCTGTGTTTGAAGAGAAAGCATTCTTCTAAAGGAATGGTAGTCTCATCAAGTCTCATCATTTGGATGTGAATGATCCTTCTAGTGATGAACAGAGTAGATACATGAAAACAGGAAAGAACTACCAAAGGTCTTTTAAAATGAGAAAGGGAGGGGTCATAATTCAGGTAACAGCTTTAGTGAGATTAGAAAGAAACAATGAAACCAGAAGGCAAGTAGACATTTGTTTCTACAGGACATGTTTGGCCAGACAGTAAACTCTAACCATCATGATGTTGTTGAAGCACCATTCTGCACACTCCTTGGCCTGTTTCCAAGGTAAAATTTGAGTTCTTCTTAGTGTCTTAGTAATTATTCTTATTCATAGCATAGCTACACAATAACAGGAAATTTAGGTTGGAAGATTCAAATTTGGATACGTAGAAGCCTCACTAATTCTAGCTTCAGCAAGTTTTGAACATCTACTACACATATTTAATTTAGAATTAATAATGTGGTGGCATGGAAATTAAATCTCTAATAGTTGTCAGAGAAAAGTACCTATTGAGGTATAAATATAGGAAAGATAAATCTACTTGCAATGTAATTAATTCAAATCTGCAGTACCAATATGTATGTGATGCTATTCTCATTATTACATTACATTTTGAAGCATTCTCGGGAATTTAATTAGCATTTACCCATATGACGGAAGAAAATGAGATATTAAGCATGCTATTTAATTAACTAGCTATAGATTTCTTGTTAAACAAATATTAAATGCATAAACACTTGAGACCAGGCTGAACATGTGGCCCTAACTAAATACCCATTTACTCATGAGTCTTAAAAAAAATAGCAGTTAATTTCAATAACTAAAATCACACGGAGGTTTCCAGTAGAGCCTGTGCTTTTGTCTGTGGCAGAATTATATTTTAATCCCACACAAATTTTGTCATCATCCTTCTGCTCTAGATCATATGAATCTCTAAGCGAACTATTAGCACAATCTTATTAGTTACCTTTTGTTTCATGTATGTGGCTATAGAATGGGGACATGTTAACTTGCCCAGTATCTCTCGGTAAAGATGCGTAGCTTATTTTGTCACTTGATAGCCCTGTCACCTACAGAGCAGGGATACGGAACTCATTGAAATAAAATGTCACTCCTCTGTTTAAAGCTTTCCAGTGACTGCATTTTTGAGTTTTAATTTACCTTCTCTTAACTTTCCCCCCAAACTTAGATTCTTCTTATGTCTGATCTCATCCACATGTTTTCTCTGCATTCCATACTCATGTTTTCTGTGTCTTGCTATTCTGGGTCCATTCCAGGAGAGCTACTCCATCAGAATATTTGGCCTTGAAGATTTATCTCTACTATAAGTTCTGTTCTATAGCTGCATAAACAGTGTCTTCTAAGGGACCATTCACTCTGACCAATCCCGTTTCCTTAATTTATTTTGCATTTTTTCTATTAGAAGATATACTATACATTTCTCACAGTTAGTTGTTACTTTATTCTACTTCCAACTAAATGTGAAGTCTGCAGGGTGGAATTTACATCTGTTCAGTGTTGTCTCCACAATATCAAAACTAATGGTACCTGCTACATGGGGCAGTGTTTGATCAATACTCAGTGAGTTAATAAAATAATACTCTATAAATAATAACATCTATGCCTCATTAAAAGTTTTCAGTACTCCTATAAAATCCTGTTAATAAACATGTATCTAAAATCTATGGGAATATATATTTATAATATATTTTATTGTATATAAACTCTATGGATAAACAGAAATATTGAGGAGGCACTTTAGCAACATGCTTATTTAGCAAATGTCATCAATAGCTTTCCCATTAGGGTCTATAACTTTCCCAACCATGAGTTTTGATTATGTTTACAGTACCACGGATGAATTCCCTTTCCATTATACAGGCCTCGAATATAATCAAGAAAGTAGTTGGTTACTCCCATAATCAGTCTTGCCACTATTATACCAGTGCACACATCAAGCCAAACCCATTATATATTTTAGTTTGAAAGGAACAGCTCTAGGCAAGACCATTGACTGCATAACACTTTCCAGCACTCAGAATGCTAGTCAGAAGTGAACGTGATGTATACAGACACTATCACACATCACCCTTTCTCAACTCCCTACCATGCCATCTACCTCGTACATTTCCCTTCATGTCTATTGGTTTTGTTTTATGACTCCTGAGTTTACCAAGGTGCTACAGGAACTTGCTTTTTGCAAAATTGCTTATTGCTTTCCTAAGAAATAAGTTCTTTCTTCATATTAATAAAAATAAATGAATGTTTGCTAAATC
Source organism: Microtus pennsylvanicus (assembly GCF_037038515.1). Taxonomy (NCBI): domain Eukaryota; kingdom Metazoa; phylum Chordata; class Mammalia; order Rodentia; family Cricetidae; genus Microtus; species Microtus pennsylvanicus. Next base: position 100,191,000 of record NC_134584.1, read on the forward strand.
TTTATTTTAGTGTATTTCACAAAATAGATAAATTGTTATGGCCTAATCAATTTTGTAATAGTTACGAATGATTTTCTTTTTTTTTATATTTATTTATTATGTATACAATATTCTGTCTGTGTGTATGCCTGAAGGCCAGAAGAGGGCGCCAGACCTCTTTACAGATGGTTGTGAGCCACCATGTGGTTGCTGGGAATTGAACTCAGGACCTTTGGTAGAGCAGGCAATGCCCTTAACCACTGAGCCATCTGTCCAGCTCCATGATTTATTTTCTTAAAGTCAAAAGATTCAAAATACAAGTAACCATTGTACCTACAATCTGAGATTGTTTTCAATGAATCTGTGATTCAAACAATTATTTCTCTATGTAATTCTAAATCCCATTCTTGGAAATTCATATCATCTTTAAACATGGAGTTCTGCATCTGTTGTATCAAAGTGAGAGATTTAAATACAGGGTCAGTAAGAACAAATGTAGGAATGGGCAGAACCTCGTGAACCATTGTTTAAATCCACAGATGATTGTACAATATTGTCTAATATTTTAGTCTATTATCTTATTAATACTTTTTGTCCACTGTAGACTGAAGATGATTAATCCTTTGTGATAAAGAAGGCAAAGGTCAAAAGAAATACAAGATCTGTTTTCTTTGTATCTCTCTGCTGTGATAATCATCTTGGATGATAAAGTAGTCGGAAAGCAAGGCAGTCTAGCAGGATAAAACATGGGTATCCAAGAAGTTAAGAACATGAATTCAATCCCATAAATGGAATCTCTGTAATAATTAGATTGTCATGAATGGGGGTACCATCTGTTTTCAAGTGTCTGAAACTTTCTAGGTTTAGAATATTACTTTTGCTTCTTGCCCTTATTCCCAGAGAGAAGGTCACATGTAAACAAGCTTTGAGACAAAAGTCAGATTATCTCACGATGTAAATACAGCAATACACATAGTATATAAAATTTCATGTATATAAATAAGTTAATGTTAGTAAGAAATATATAAACAATCAAGAGAAAAAGAAGAAAAGTGCTGAGACAGTGAGTGGTTTTTCAGGTAAACTCATTAAACACACTAAGCTATCAACCTGAGTTCAATCCTGAACTTACATATAAATCACCAGAGGAGGTGGTTCAAATATGTAATCCCAGCTCTCCTATGTAGAGATTTGAGCTGTGACTTGAAAATTGGTCAGTGGCACAACTGCAGAAATTAAGGAGCCTTTGCCTCAAAACAAGAAGGAAACAGAACAAATTCAAGACATTAACTTCTGACACCACACATGTACCTCGACACTAGCGCGTGCATCTATGAGCATGTATGCACAAAAATAAAATATTCTGAAGGAATAATTTACTTTTACTAGGCATACCACCTCCTAAAGCAATAGAAAAAGATCTTCAAGATAAGCCAAACATTTTTTAACTATGGGTAAGGAAAACACTGCAAGCTTCAAGTTCTCCCTAATAACCTGAAAATGTAGATCCACAGACGAAAGCTTCATTTCTTATCAGGTTGGGTAACATAGATTGCTCAGAATTTTGCTCCATGGGATTTCAGAGTCAGTCAAAAAAATTAGAACTAATATCCTACAAATTTAGTAAGTATTTAAATCCCAATACTTGTTTAACTCACAAAAACTATCATGTCATTTTCCCTTCAATTTGCCTATTTTAACATTCTATAGAATAGTGATATGTGCACAAAAGCTCATAAGTTTTATTGTACTATAGTTTAATAGACTACGCACCCTTTTCTATCAAAAATGGTCATTTTTCTGTTGTAGTATGCCATTTAAAGTATGTTGAGTTCAGCTGTCATGACTTTAGCATCCTTTGATCTGTAAATGTCTCTCAGGTTTTCTTTTTTGTGGACTTAGCATTTTTTTTGACATATTTGTTTCTCGGCAAAATGCCCATTAAATTGGGTGACTGATGTGTTTTTATTTCTGTGTGGCTATGTCTTTTAGCATAGGAATCAAAAAGCAAGATATCAGAACATAGGGCCACTAAGAGCTGCACGATTAACCTTTGGTGAGTTTAGCTTTTATGGTTTGCTGTTGAGGGAGGGAGGTCGCTTGGTCATTCCCAGCTGCTCAGCCCCGAAATATTCACACAGAAACTGTATTAATTAAATCAGTGTTGGACCCAGATATAAAAATATCTGAGGGAAGAGCGCTGTTGCTTTTTTCTACCAATCTTCATTCTTTGCTAGTGAGTGATTCTAGTTTTCTATGGCCAAAGCAGCCATCCCATTGTAGAACTCTGATAACTGTAGGCAGTTTTCTCAACCTTCTCACCCAGACCAAAGTGAAGCAGCCCTCCAGCAATCATCCAGGCCTGATGTGGGAGTGTCATATATCAATCTGTTGATTTCAATGGCTAAGCAATAAAGAAACTGCTAGGCCCATTTGATAGGCCCACCCTTAGGTGGGTGGAGTAAACAGAACAGAACGCTGGGAGGAAGAGGAAGTGAGGTCAGACTCCACACGCAGCTCTCCTCTCCGGAGCAGACGCCAGGGAAGATGCACGCGATGAAGCTCCGACCCAGGATGGACTTAGGCTAGAATCTTCCCGGTAAGACCGGTGCTATACAGATGATAAGAAATGGGCTAGTCCAGGTGCGAGAGTTAGCCTAGAAGAGGCTAGGTAGAAATGGGCCATAGCAGTGTTTAAATGAATACAGTGTCTGTGTAATTATTTCGGGTAAAGCTAGCCGGGCAGGGCAGGCGGCTGGGGTGTTTGGGGACGCAGCCCCGTCGCTCCATATTACAACACAGGCCTTCAGTGGTGAGCAGGGATTGTTGAGGTCTCCAGTCTTATGCCCTGAACAGCTCCTGAGTTTTCAGCTTCTGCCCTGTGTAGCAGCCCCTATTGTGAAACTAGTATAATGATCTCCTTTGCAATATATATGTTTTCTCTGTTTCATTCCTCTAGAGAACTGTCATTAATCAGATAGTATGTGACAGTTCCTAATACTACCCAACCATTCCTGTTTTATCCTATACTCTAATCTTTGCTATTGAAACCCTGATCCTGAACCACACTCAAAAGGAGACAGACATATTATCCTAAAAGAAGAAACCTGAATAATTGTTTAAAAGGGGTGTCATTTCTATTAAGCAAGCTAACCACAAGGACAGAGGAGCCACATCAAAAGACCCACCAATGGGAAGTTATAAAATAACCAAAGAAATAAAATAAATCATGTCAATATGAAGATGTAATACAAAATTTTCAATGTATTTTTGAGCTCCTATTTTGTTTTTGTTTTGTTTATTTATTTATTTTTATTTTTTATTTTTTTGGTCTTTTGACACAGGGTTTCTATGTAGCTTTTGAGTATGTCCTGAAAACAGCTCTTGTAGACCAGGTTGGCCTGGAACTCACAGAGATCTGCCTGCCTCTGCCTCCCGAGTGCTGATATTAAAGGCGTGTGCCAGCACTGCCTGGCTTGAACTTCTACTCTTACAAATAACTGAGGAAATCAATAAATGGATAAATAAGATGAAACAATAGGGACAACTTGATGTATGGTATACCTAGAAGAGAGGACAAAGCTAGAAAACAATGATATTCTTGAATAGCAGGAACCCTCCTGTTTATACAGTTATTCAGATTTCCTCTTTAAGGAACATGTGTCTCTTTCATTTTATTTATCCATTTATTTATTTCTTCAGTTATGTGTCCTCTCTTCTAGGTGTACCCTACATCTAGCTGTCCTCATTCTAGGATATGGCAGTTTTGTCATTTGTCTCAGGGTCTTCAAATTCTTCTTCACTTCCCCAACATCCCCCATCTATTATGAACATCTTATCCATAATGCTCATAGTGGTGTTTTGCGTGGAGGTTCCTTTCTTTCTTTCTTTCTTTCTTTCTTTCTTTCTTTCTTTCTTTCATTCTTTCTTTCACAAATGGCTTAGGATAGAGTAGGAGTGTTTCAAAAGTTGCTTTATTAGGATGACTGGATTTACAAATTATTGATGGCCCCATTGCCAGTAGCATATGTAATATTGATAGTGCTGAGCCAAGAATGGAAATATAGTTACAGATATTTTCCTCTTTTGTTTCTTGAACTTCAGTGCCTGTGGGATGTTTCAATGAGAACATATAGTGAGTTTGATTGATTGCTTTTTTTAAGATGAATTATTCTTTTTATTTTTACAGACCAACACAGTTTCCCCTCCCTCTTCTCCATCCAGTCCCTCCCCTCCTCCTCTGTTTTCCCCACACCACAATCTTCTGTTTCTATTCACAAAAGAGCATGCCTCCCATGAATGTCAACCAAACATAGCATATCAAGTTGCAGTAAGACTAGGCACTTCACTTCTCTTTGTATTGAGGCTTGGCTAGGCACCCTGTCTGAGGAAAAGGGTTCCCAAAACAAGTGAAAAGAGTCAGTGACAGCCCCATAGCATCCTTTTCCTTTTAAGTCACCTACCAGCTCCCAAATCATGACACAGAGACATAATAATTTTGAATGTTCAGCTTCATTTAGGCTTATTTCTGGCTAGCTCTATTAACTTAAATTAACTTGTTTCTCTCTATCTAAATTTTGCCTCCAGGATTTTTTTACTTTCTTTCTATATGTCTTACTTTAACTACTTGTGTCTGTTTGCTGGCAGCTGGTTGGCTGGTCACAGACAACTCCCTCATTCTCTCCTTTATTCTCCTTTATTTCTTGTTCTCCTCTAGCCTAGATTTCTCCTCCACTTTATTCTCTTTTCCTGCAAGCCCCACCTATCTTTTCTCTTTCTAGCTATTGGCCACTCTGCTCTTTATTATATCAATCAGGTATGTTAGGCAGGTAAGGTGAAACCAATGTAACACATTGTTACATAATTAAATACACATCCTTACGTCATCAAACAAATGCACCATAAACAAATGTAATGCACCTTTACACCGATAAGGTACTATTCCACACCATTAACAATTTAATACATCTTTACATAGTTAAGTGATATTTTACAACAGTGCTCCCACTTTTAGGAGTCCCATAAGAAGGCCAAGCTACAAAACTGTAACATATATGCAGAGATCCTAGATCAGTCCCATGGAGGCTCTGGGTTGTCTGTTCAGTCTTTGGTCTCTCTAAACCACTGTAAAACCAGGTTAGTTGATTCTGTGGGTTTTCTTGTGGTATCCTTGATGCCTCTGGCTCCTATAATTCTCCCTTCCCTCATTCCACAGGATTCCTCAAACTTTGCTTAATGTTTATATGAAAATCTGGAAGAAGGAAAAATGACGAGCTCCAAACTTTAAATTTCCAGAAAGTTTCGATGCGTCTTTGTCTTCTATAAATGAAAATTTTCTATTAATATTTTCAGGAAATTACCTATAAAATTTAATCTGTGAATATCTGACTTAAAGTTTAATATAAGAGATTCTTTTATATTGAAATATGACATTGTTTATCTATTAAGATAAAGTTTAATGTGGAGTGTTAAAGACATGAAGGATTCTTCTCCATTTAATTTGATGTCCTTTCCCTAAAAGACACATGTTTGGAACTCAAATAAAGCAAAGGCCTTCTGCTATAGCAGAGACTACACTGACTAGAAGAACAGAGAGGAAACAGAGGAAAAAAGAACACTCAACCAACAAAGACAAAATGAGATATCAGAACCTGAAGTTATAATCACCCCAAACAGTCTTTAGGCCACTGTAAGAAGAAAATCAACAACAGCCCAGGCATTATGTCATGAACAGAAATAAGCTATCCTACTAGAACAAGCCATGAATATTCCAATACTCACAAGAAAACCAATTTTCACAGGAAAAAATAAGCACAGTAAAACCAATTTTATGAAGATGATTGAGTCCTTAAAGTAGAATTGAATAAATTCTTTAAAGAAATAAATAAATCCCTTAAACTGGCTGTATACAAGATTCACTCAATAACATCCAATAACAAACCTTCATACAAATGGCAAATGAACTAAGAAAGATATCATGGAAACAACACCCTTCACTATAGCCACAAGTAATATATCCTGGAATAACTATAATCAAGCAAGTAAAAGACTTGTATAATAAAAACTTCAAAACTTTGAAGAAAGAAATCAAATAGGATATCAAAAGATGGAAAAATCTCTAATGTTTATGCATTAGCAGGATTAGCATAATAAAAATGATTATCATTTTGAGGGCAATCTGCAAACTCAGTCCCCATCAAAATTCCAACCTATTTCTTTACAGACATTGATAAGACAATACTCAACTTCATATGGTAAAACAAACAAACAAAAAACCAGATTAGCTAAAAATATTCCTAAATAATAAAAGAATTTCTATAAGTATAGTTATGTCTGATTTCAAGTTGTAATACCTAGTTATTTTATTACTACTTATATTAAGTACTTATAGTAATAAAAGTCATGTGATATTGGCAAAAAACAGACACATGGATCAATGGAATCAAAGCAAAGACCAAGACATAAATCCACACACATTTGATCTCTTAAAGAAATAAAGTAACTTCTTTGCTGTGTAGCCTCTTGATCGTTTCAGTCCCTGAGCCTTTAGTTGGTGCTCCTTTCCTCTCCATGCTCCATCCATTTGCATGGAGTCCCTAGTGGTTTCCTTAGTGTCATACACAAAATATGATTCATGAGAGGGAAAAAAATGTAATTTTGCCTGTCCACATATGAATAAATTGGGGGACTTTGGATGAAAATTATTGTAAAGGAAAAATATCAAAGTGAATGGAATAGTGTGAAGCACTGATCTGATTTGATTAATATAGGTCTTCTCAATATATATTCTAGATTCTGTTGGAATGGCTGAGAAACAAATGCATCTTAGTTAGAACAGGTTTTCTTGAATCCTTGACTTTTGGCCCTAAAGATATCCTGTACAGAGGTCAGCTGATCTACTTGAAATTATTTGACATAAAATAGGAAAATACTAAGTGAGGAAGATGAGAATACTAGAGACTATTTATGACCTGCTTGGCCATCTCCAAACTATGTGCTCTCTGAGGTTAAAGCAAAATCCTCTACATTAACATTGGAAAATAACTTTCACTACAGTCATAACCCAGGGAAACACTTGATCCTATCTGAAATCAGAAACTAATCACGATTGGACTGGTTAGTATTAGCAATGGAGAAATAGTTCATTGAGGTAGGAAGTAATATTTTTTTGTTCTACAGTTTTATTTTGTTCTACAGTTAAAATATAATAATAGTTATTTTGAGTTGAATGTTAAAATGCTTCTCACGTGTTGTTGATATACTTTTTTCCCAGTCTCTGTCACTTTGGGAGAGGTTGTGCAACCTCTGTTATATGTGACATAGTTAGTAGAAGCAGGTATCTGAGCTAAAGGTCTGGAGATTATCTATCTACATTTCTGGCACAAACATAGAAAAGGTCAAGACAGTGTATTCTTCTACCTATGTGGTTAATTACTGACTCCTTTCAGTTAGAATTACAGTGAGAACTCAGGTGAGGGGGAGCAGGAAAGAAAGGTTGAAAAATGTATAATTTGGCAAGCAAAAGAATTTGAATGTGTATATATTTGTTGATAGATCAGGCAAGCAGGTTTGGGCAAAACAGATACAACAATTAAAGTTCACAGTTTGCATTAGAATAATGGGAAAAATAATGGACTTAAAGAACTTCCCAACAGAAATCTTCTGAGTATAAAATTGCAAAGAGAATTGAAAGAGTTTACTTTTTTAGTGTTTGTATGTGTATGTTTGAATGCATGGCTGCGTGTATATAGCAGTGCTGGGTGAATCAAGGAATCCCTGCATGCTATGGAGGCACTACCACTGAGCTAAGTTCCCAACTTGAAAAAGACTTCCCTTTAGCAGAATGCCTAAGGACCTTGGGATGAAGATGTAAAGTATTTCCTAGCATATGAAATGACTAGAGTTTGATCGTTAATACCAAAAGAACAAGAACAAAAATTAAAAAAGAAGTAAATAAAAAATAGTGTGTGTGATTTAAAATAAAGGTGCCCTGATAGATAATACAGTGTGTAGTAGTTTGAATGTAGTTGTCCCCAATAAATTCATAGGGAATGGCACTGTTTCGGAGATGTGGCTTTGTTGGAGATGGTGTGGACTTTGGAGGAAGTGTGTCACTGTGGGGGTAGGCTTTGAAGTCTGCTTTGCTTGAGCTTCGCTTAGTGTAACACTCAGTTCTTTTCCTATTGCTGGGAATCAAAATGTAGAATCCTCAGCTTGTCCAGCATCATTTCTGCCTGCATGCTGTCTTGCTTCCTATCAAGAAGAATAAAACTTTGAACTCTATGCAAGACTCCATTAAATGTTCTCCTTTATAGGAGTTGTCATGGTAATGGTATTTCTTCACAGCAACAGAAACCCTAACTAAGGGACAGAAGTACTCTGCTTGGGCAGGGCGACCTTGAGAAATGCTTCCACATTCAATCATATAGATTTTCTACCAACAACATAGCTACGGTAATAGGAGTCCAGATACATTTCTCTCAAGCTGGCAGTGAAGAGAAAACAGAAAAGTGATTTATAGGAAAATGATCCAGAAAGTGACTAATTTCTTTCCCTTGGCTGTAATTTGGTGATGTTCTTGACTCTATAGAAAGTGGTACCGATGCCAGAGCACAGAGATGCCAGAAGTGTTTAAGCCAAAATATTTTTGGTTCTACCCCAGTCCCTGTCTAGGGAGCTAAAGGCAGAGTCTGAACTTTGCTTATCTATTTCCCACTAAAGTAGTTTATCTTTTCTAGAAGCAATACGTGAGAATAGAACATGACTGAGGCTGAGAAGCATCTAGACATCTAGACTGGGAATTGTACTGACTTGCTCATCTCCCTGTCTCTTCCAAGTTTCCATTCAATAAAGTCTTATTAAACCCAAGTGAGTGAGACTCATTTGGTACTCCACCCCTAGGGAACATCCCTCCTATGAAGAAACTCTGTCTCTCTTCTTTCTGTTAAGTTTTCTTTATTAAGACTCTTCTTATCAAGACTCACCATCTGTGATCAATTAGAATGATTTTTTGAAACTATGAGACAAGAACCCAAAGTTTACTGACCAAGCAAAAATTTTATGTCATGTATTTGGCACCTGAACTCCCAAAGTAAAAAGTCTATCTGTCTTAGATAGGCTTAGTATTGCCCGAATGAAACACTAAAAAAAGTTGTGGGTAAATGCTTTTATTGGATTTTTATTGGGATAGAAACTGAAACAGGGCACAAAACTGGAAGTAGGTGTTGATGCAGAAAAATAATGTTTACTGGCTTGTTCATTAGACCTTTATCAACCTGCTTTCCTACAGAACCGAGGACCACAAGCCCAGGAATGTCCACACTTAGTGTGGCCTTGACCGTTTCATATCAATCACTGATTAAGAAAATGCCCTCTAGGGTTGCATACAGCCTGATCTTATTTTTTTGATCAAGATTTCTGACTTTGAGATGACTATTGCTTTTGTCAAGTTGACATAGAACACTTTCCAAGAGCCAAAACAAACCTACATAATTTCCAAATACTGGTAACAGAGATTTGAATCATCTAGGTAGTACAACTTTGTAGGCATACATATTCTGAGGGACAATAGTCTTGTACCCTGTAAAGATTTGTCACTTGTATAGGTTTAATAAAATGCTGATTGATCCGTAGCCAGGCAGGAGGCATAGGCAGTAGAATTCTGGGAAAAGAAAAGGCTCAGTCTGCATTCATCACCCAGACACAGAGGAAACAAGATGAGAATGCCTCACTGATAAATGACATTTAAATAACTGAGAGTTCTGTTGACCTGAGACATGATTGTTCCTGGCAGCACCAATCTTATCTCAAGAGAATGTTGAGTACCAAAGACACTCTACTTGGAGCTTGTTTTCTTCTTAACAAAACTGGTCTTTGGGCAAGGAAATGCCTATGCCTCTACCACTGACAAAATGCAAAATGCCCAGAAAGGATAAGCAGGATACCAGAAAAAGACTGCCAAACCTTGCCAATACAGGGTATGACAATTCTGAAAAATTTCCTGCCTCTGAAAATGTTCTGTCAGTTACTATAGGCCCTAGCCAAAGTTGATTGCTTCAATATTGCAAATAAGCCAATTGTCTCTATCATCTACTGCACATTTTGGAAGCTGCTTGATTGTACTTCCTGCCTACTCTAGTAATATTGTCTTTATTCTCAGGCCTTCAAAGGGGTTGAAGATTAGATAGTAGTAATATGATTTAGCCAAGCCATTTCTAATACAAGATTTAGACTACTTAGGATAGAATAATTATTGAAACATGTATCATATGTTCCTTGCTTAGTATTGTTGATGCTGTTTGTAATTCTAATTTTTATATTTGATATTTGTTCTTGTTATATATAGTTTTATATTTGGCTTCGAACTCTTTTATTTAAACAAAAGAGAGAGGTGCTATAGGAATTCCTTTAGCCAGTAGCCATTAAGATACCAACTCACCTGCCCATGGCCTCTTATACTATAAATACTGATGTAAAGCACTCTCTCTCTCTCTCTCTCTCTCCCTCTCTCTCTCTCTCTCTCTCTCTCCTTACTTCTGTATTTGCTTCCCATTCTCCATTTGTGCAGAGTACTGTGATCTGTGTGTCTGTGCTTAAATGAATAATCCTTTATTATATACAATTCTGAGCTAGTGTGATTATTTTGTAACTTCCGTATTCATACATAGGGCAATGATTATATAGGCAATGCATTGGCTCTGGAGACCACTTCCTAAATATAACCACAGCAGTACAGACACTGAGAGAAACAATTAATAAATGGGACCGACTTCCTTCCTTCCTTCCTTCCTTCCTTCCTTCCTTCCTTCCTTCCTTCCTTCCTCCCTCCCTCCCTCCCTTCCTCCCTCCCTCCCTTCCTTTCTTTCTTCCTTCTGATGTGTGTGTATGTGTATTTGTGTATGCACACAATGCAAATATGTATGCAAATACCCTCACAGGCCAGAAGAGGTCTCTGGATCCCCTGCAGCATGAGTTAATAGAATTTTGTGAGCTGCCTGACATGGGTGTTGCAAACCTAACCCATGTTCACTGGAAGATCAGGAAGTCTCCTTATGAAACACTGATGCTTCTCTCCAGACACCAAGACATTTAGTTTTTACTTATGTTAATTTCAAAACATTATTTGGATTTGCATTTTTATACTTTAATATAATTTAGTATTAAATATGTCTGAGACACAGCATGGGATAGAAATACGTTTTATTTTCTTTCAAGATATTATATAACTTCAGTCTATTTGAAAAAACAAAATATCTTATTTTAAATAACTCTCACTCAAAAAGTACAGAGATGAAATTTGAAATCTATTTGTATATATATTTTTCAGATAAAATTGGTAATTTTTGGAAAAAATACCATTTCCTTTAGTTATTATACCACATTTATGCAACAAAATTTAAACACAGATTCATTTCTTCTTACATTGCAGCTGTCTCCATAGATGTGTCCTATACTGAAAATATTACAAGTAAATGGTAGATTGTATAACCTAGTCTGGTCAATACCATTCTTTAGTGACAGCTTACTCATTGAACTCAGAGCTAATACATAGGTTCAGCTTGCAGTCACTGCACAGGGTTTTAAGAAAATATTGTTATGGAGTAGGATGGGCCTAGAGAAATGGTTCAGTGGTTAAGACAGTTGCTAAAATTGCAGAAGAACCAGGGTGGCTCTCAGCACCCATATCAGTTTGCTCACAACCACCTGTAACCCAACTCTATGATGTCTGATGCCCTCTTCGGAGTTTGTTCTAATCACCTTCCAAAACTATGCCTCCTAATACATTGTAGTAGCAAGGAGAATTTTGACAGAAGATTTTTAAATTTTTAGCTAATAATTTTTTGTGAGTGTGTATTTCATTGTTTGCACATACAAACACTTGCTGCTGCCTGCATGTGGAGATCAGGGAACAGTTATCAGGAGTTTTTCTTCTACCATGTACATTCTTGGGGCTAAGTCAGGTCGTCAGGTTTGGTGGAAAATGTTGTTACCCACTGAACCATGTCACCAACCTTCAACGTATGCATTTCAAAAGTACATAAAAATTAATTACGATGTACCAGTAGTATCTTGTTTAATATTCTTAGTGGGTTTTAACACGACAAAACTAACAATGTATATTTCACATTATTTCACAAAGAAATGCATCCTTTGGAATATATAATGTGAGAATGTTAAAATATAAAGGAGAACACAGTTAGCCATAGGGGTACTACCTAACTAAAGACTGTTTTCAGAGGGACTGCAGATATTAGAGACACTGTAAGAAATCTGAAAGGTCTAGGGGGAAAATTCCTATCACATTGACTGAAAACCGGCATTTGACCCAGGTGGAATTTTACTAAATCCTTTCAAGTTGTTCCTCTAATTATAGCTGGTTGTAAAACTGGAGCTTCTCTTGAAGAATCCTCTTCCCCCTACCTTTCAATGTTTTAATCAGAGGGGCTTTCTCTGTCTTCACGATAGCAAGTTCTCAAGTCTGTTCTCTGAACCAACTGTTCATCAGCTCTAGGATGCTGTGTTCCATATGTTGTGTAGTTTTCTGCATAAAAAACATCACTGTCAGATGTCTTTATACTATCTATCATAAGATAGCAATGTGTTTTTTTAAGTTGGAGTGCTGTCTTTATGTTCATTGATGTGTACTCCATACGCTTCCCAGTGCTGTATTTCACTTCTTCACTGTATCAATAAAATATGCATTAGGTGCTGATTTACATGGAAAGAAGCAAAAAAGTGAGTCAAACAGAAAGGTACTGAAGTCTTATTTAGTTCACAGTACTATAAACACATAATTGTCTAAAGCTCAGATTAATGATTTGAAGTGAATATCACTAGTCTTGTACTGACTAAGATGTTGTGGTTTCAAAGTTTAAATGAGTTGCGCACAACACACAACTACTTCTAATGCATATAGATTTTTCTGATGCTGGAATCTTGCAAATATACCTACATTTTATTTTCTTTAATAACTTTGTAAGCTATCCAGTCCTTAGACAAATTCTTGCAACTACTTTTTCCTTGGACTATTATGTCTTGGTTTACATGTTACTATGAATACCTATAGGATTAAATCCTTGCTTTGAACTGTACTGACTACTTACAAAGGTGAAGCAAAACATAGGATTTAACTTTTTCTCACTGTTGAAGCCATCACTTTAGAAGAGATGATAATTATAAATTTCTGCCTCAGAAATAGAAAAGGTAAACTAGGGATTGAACCTGTTTTCTTGACAACACAATATAGGTAAATACTTGGATCAGAATGCATCAGTTACTTTTGCTTTACTGTGACCGCAATACCATATAGAAATAACCTCAAGGAGGGAAGGCTTATTTTGGCTCATGGTTTCAAACCATCATGGTAGTTTACAGTGACAGGAGTAGGTGGCAGAGGCCAGTCAACTCACCAGACCAGGATGCAGACAGACCCCAGACCACCAGAGAGTATATACTTCAAATGCTCACTTGCAGCTACTGTTACCAGCTAGGCCTTCCTATAGACTGAAATTTTCAGTCTTCCACCAGCTGGGTTACAAGTATTCAAAGGATGAGTCTGTGGGAGTGATTTCAGATTGAATCTATAACCACCAAAAGTCAGAGTCCTTTTGTCTCCCAGTTTTCACATCTGTGAATATAATAGGCCTCTTTCCTGTCAGAGAGAGAGAGAGTTTTACCAGCTGTTTCCCGAATTAAACTCAGAATCAAGAGAAAGTACATCTTATTATTAGGATAAAATATTCCAAAGTAAGAAAATAATTATATAGTCAGAGATATCTCTCCATGCCAGGTCTGTAGCAGGATCATGCACACTCAGACTTTAATAATACTCTATAAAGTAGGAATTCCACTGCATATGCACACACATATGCACAGTCTGAAATACACATACATGCACACATATATGCTCACACTGATAACTTATGCATTGGAGCTGAGGTCTTTCATCTAAGGTAGGATAGAGATACTGAAAAATCAGAGTCAGAGGAGGAAGGCTTTTTCATTGCTACTAAGTGCTACTGTCACTTAATTCCATTGACTTTGGAGGCACTGATTACAGTGGCATGGAGTTAACCCAGTGTGTCTTTGGCATATCCCCACAGGACAAAAATTACTAACAGTGTCCTCACATTGACTCATGCTTTGGTATTCTCTCCGCTCCCCTTAATATGTATAAAGCACATACTATTTAAGTATTATTGTGGTGCCAAATAAATAGCACCCATGATTTTGATTATGTATGGGTTAAGCCTCCATAATATGCATGCTGGGAAGTTATTGCTATGACTATGATGGAGATGATACAGATCATGGAACATATATGAATCCCTAGCTCAAGGTGGAGTATGTAGTAACTGTTGGAGGAAAAGTTTATTTGGGTTTGTTTGTTCTTAAAATTACTGCCCTTTTTTATATGAATCTCTTGGACCCCCATGAGATAATGAATAATTTCACCTTTATAGCTGCTTTGATTCCCGTAACTCACTCTTTTTAAATAAATAATGTCATTTGGGTGCCCTGTTAGACGGAGAGAGGGAGCAGACGTCCTGCCCATCACGATATGCCAGGCATCAAACGATAGGCTTCAAGAGGGAATACAGTGAAGTGAATGGTATGTCTTGTGTGTTTGGAAGAAATACGCAGAGGAACAAGCAGTGCCAACTGCTTAGAAATGACACAAGAGTGATTAATCCTCATTGGCTGTGGGACAACTGAGGAAAGCTCTTCAAAGCAGGTGGCACTGGAAATGAGCCTTGAAGAATAGACTGCGATGCTAACAATTGTAATACTCAGGAAGATGGAAACGACAGGAAACAAATCAGGTTGCCTGTGTTTAGAAAGGCACTTCAATGCCCCTTTAAACAAACAAATATTCTAACAGTGCTGAATTTACCAGCGTATTATTTGTCACTTGACTTCAGAGCTTTGCGAGTGGGTGTTTATAAAGTTGAATGCTGCAAATCAGAGAGCTGTCAGGAATGAGGCAGAGAAACAGTGACATCTCTCCTGACCCAGCCTAAACTAGAATGTACAGATGGAAGAAAGGACATGCCGATTGTTGGCTCAAATGCTGGGCAATGAACCAGAGAGGATGATCCAGTGTGACAGCCTGGAATGAGTCTGTGTGGGTTAGGGACAAAGGTCAAAGGTGGCCGTGGAGAGCCTTGCCAGCTGACAGCTCTAGAGTGAAAGTCTCCAGCGAGTTCCGTGACATGCACAGAAGGCAGTGGGCTATCCAAGGTAGCCTGTGACTGCTTCAGCAGATGGGAAGGCGCTGGCAGTCAATTCCCAGACACACTTAGTGTTTGCCTAAGGGCAGAAGAAACTCTCTCTCTCTCTCTCTCTCTCTCTCTCTCTCTCTCTCTCTCTCTCTCTCTCTCTCTCTCTCCCTTCTTTTTTCCTCCTCCCTCCCCCTCCTTTACATTCTTCTGTAAAGTAGGAGAGCTCTCAGGTGTTTTGTTTAGGTATTAGCTAAACTCTCTTCCAAATTAGAAAGCTAGAATCTTTACATGAAAGCCTTCCATTCAATTGTATTCTTCACAAGTGCTGATGGTTTAAGTGTCGATTCTTTATACTCTAAGATAATTATAAGAATATAGATACCTGTTGGTGGAGGAGGAATTAAGGAGAGAGGGAGGAGACTTGAATGTGATCACAGCATCTTATCTACTTTTGGCTGTTCTACTCTGGTTTGTTTTAATCTATCTCATGCTTATACTGCAGTGAAAATACTCCCTTCGGTAGGTGTAGCAACTGAAGGATTATGGTTTATTTTCATATGACAGAGTGTAATTCTTCTATTTTCTTTCTCTTTTTCTTGCTTCCTTCTCTCGGAGAAATTTTGAAGTGTAGAAATTAAAACATAGCCAAGAAAAGAGATACAGACAGGGCAGTGTGCTGTTCACCAAGAAAGAGATTAAGGCTTCAAACTCACTGGTATTTCTGGGCTTGGTAACCCATCCCCAGTATAGCAGCTAAAGATATGTGCACCATTGAAAATCAGCAAGAACAAGGTCATTTAGTGTGGTCACATTAGCAAGAAGTATCAAAAATTCTAAGTCTGTCTTTGGGGTACGGAAATGAGTTTGGGATTTAAACTGGAATAACTAGAACAAGCAACAGGATGTATGTGGTACTGTATTCTTTTTAATCAGTAGTTCTGGTTCCACCAAGGAATCTGAACAGGTTCTCAATTCAAGAGAAAACCAATTGTTTTGGGGAGATGATTGCTTTTATTTCAGGATGCAGTCTTCACCTTCATGGAAATTACCCTTGTCTGAGGTGGTTGTCTGTGCTGTGAGGTTTTGTTCTTTGTGGAATCTAAGATCATTTCAAATTTGGGACTTAGATCTGTGTCATCATCCTTGTAGGGAGATGTTGAGGTGGGTTAGAAAATATTCTGACGGAAATTAGAAGAAGATCCAAAGAAGAGGAGACAGATAAAAGGTGAAAGAACAGAGTCTAGGTGAGGTAACACTATTGTTTGGCAAAAACAGTCTCTAAGCATCTGTTTCAATGAGTGTAGGGTTCTTAATTGATTTAGACTTGTGCATTTAGTCTTATAGCAGAAATAAGTTATAATGAATATTTCTCATGGCTGATAATTATGCACAATAATGTGTTTATGAAGGACTTTTGCAAATATATTTATTTTCTACATATAGTTTTACAAGATTTTATTTGGTAATATCTCCATATATACTTTGTTATGGTTTGAAGGGGGATATGGGGTTTTACTTTAAGTTGAATTCAAGTTGTCTTTGAAAACAAATGATATGAAATGAAAATGTCCATCTCTTAAAACACATTTTTGTTTACTGTGCTTTGAAGCTACGTGAGTTTCTTTTGTTCTTTTGTTGTTGTTTCAAAATAATCACAAAGCATTTGTGGGTGTGAAAAAGTGAAGCCCAAAACAAAGAGCTGAAGTTGACTGTGCAAGGATTGGCATTTGATGAATGTACCATGTGAAGGACCATGTAGTTCTTTCTGATAGTTTGTTACACATAGTGAAATTGAAACTAAGATAATTATCGTAAAACCACACATACATTTTCAAGAGAACTGGCATTCAAGCCCTCATATTTGGAACATACCATCTGATTACTGATCCCTGCCTCTTATTTTGCCATTGAAAAAGCAGTTGGATAACTGTGGGATTTGGAATCAGAGTACATTTGTGGGCGTTTTAGTATTTAGCAGATATAAAACTGAACCACATTAACGTCAATCTGTTTAGCATGAATTTATTATAGGGTCTGACCAATGTAGCTACATGAAAAGTCAGATGACGTAATAATAATTACATAGAAGGAAAAATTAAAGAAGGAAATGCATTTGGGGAAAAATTGATAGAAAGAAAGCATTTTAAAGGGCCCAAAGTACAGACCTCTTGGTTAGCCATAGTGAGGTTTCTTCTTCAATGAAGATGTGACTATTCTTGGAACTAGAGCCTTGGATCTTTGAATGCCTTTCTAGAGAGGTACACCTTGAGGATGAGGATCCACTCTACATGAGACCATCATGGGATCAGGCACTCAGACTAAGTAAATGGGGGAAAAGGAGAAACCCTGTAAAGCCACAGATTTCACCTCATTTGCTTTCTGGCTGTGGGAATCATGTGACAGTCTGTCTCACGGATAATGTGACAATCTGTCTCACGCTCCTGCACCTTGGCCTTGCCTGCCATGATGGACTGTACTCTCACACCATGCACTAAAATCAATCCTCTTTCCCCCCTTTAAGTTGCTTTTTGTCAGGTACCTAGTAAGCCATTACAAGCATGGAGTAAAAACTTTTACACATGCTCAATCCTGTAGAAATGACTGCAGGTTCTTTTCTCACTCTGCTTGGTATCTCCTCTTTTTCTTTCTGCCAAACTTCAACCTAGTAATTAAGTCCACAGAGTCCTTCATTGCGCTCCATATGCACCCCTTTCCAAAAGAGGAAGAGGGAAGCTGCATATCAGGGAGCCATGGTTCATAACTCAAACGAATCTGTGTTGAATTGCATTGTGCAGTGCATTGATGGGAGCCTACATTTCTTTTCTTTACTTTCTATTTTTTTTTTTTTATCTTCCTGGCACCATGTAAGCCCAAGTCTATAATGGATTACGTTACATACATCAAATTATAAAATGCACAATTCTTTTAAATCTTCTCTAAAGGGTGCCCTCTCATCATTTTTATGCATGTGAAGGCTATGCTAGATATAAATTTATCATTTGAAATTCAAATGGTTATAGTTATAAAGCTGCTGACTCGTAAAAACAGGAAATCTACCGTACATCAGGATGTGAATGCAGTGCATGATTCGCCGAACTTTTATGATAATTTCAATAAATTATTGAATTAGTTCTGTAGTTTTACAAATATGCTTGAAAAATGTTCAGATGGTTCTAGCAATGAATAATGCTTTATTTTGCTCTTTTTCCCTACTCAGAAAATAAATTTCAGCTGATCCATGAATTTGAGAGCTACTCGTCAAAGAACAATAAAAGTCAATTATTTAAATTTTTGCAAGGTCCACTGGAAAAATAACTTAAACTCTCATTACCAATCTGGCTTTTGCTACTTTCCAATATTCAGAATGTTTATTGATCAAGGATTTTTTCTTTTGCTATATAATATCTTTAAGATTAAATCTAAACTTTATGCAAAGTGGCTCAGATTGATGGAATTTTAAAAGATTTCCTCATGGCTATCACGAATAGGAATTGGAATGGGTGCCAGAGTTTCGCAATAAGAACTGAGATAGAAATGTCAAAGACTGCTTACTATTTTGCTGACATCTGCATCTTTTATTGATTCTCTTTATGTAAATATGAACTAATTGGATCATCATACAAAACTGAGCTGAATCTATCCATGGACTCTCGTCTAGATGTGTAAGCAATTTGTTCTACTTTGCTATCACTCTGAAGAATACAAGATAGACATTTCTGTTTTCCAATTTAGCAATTTTATCCAGGCCTCAAACAAGCAGCAGGAATGATAAAGCACCTCTTCATGGTTAAGAAGGATGAGTCTTAGGTGTCTATAGGCCTGAATTTAATCAGTGGCTGCTAATATCTATAGCTGAATAGAAATCTCACGGTGGAAACTTTCCAGTTTGATTTGATTGAGACAGGATCACACTGTGAAATGCAATCTGGCCTTTAATTCACTACACATGCAGATTATCTGCTCACCCTTCCTACCTTGGTCTCTAAAGTGCTAGGTTTCAAGGGATGTGTACCACACAGGACTGGTACATCTATCTATTTATTAATCTTATCCATACTATTAGGCATAGCAAAACAAACTTCAAGGCAGCACCTGTCTTACCCAAGAAACTTTGTTCGAAAGTAGAGTTCCTCAGAGATCTGCAATCAACTTTTATTTTACGATTATCTGCAAGTGAAAGCAAAGTATTCATATTTTCATGCTTTTACTGCTCTGGAGACTTGAAGGTGTGTATGGCAGAGTCAATTCTTTAAGTTAATTAAAAGTTTTATCAGTTGATAAGACTTCCTACAGTGTAGTGAAAGGATTATTTACTGCTATTGGATATTAAGTTTACATAAGTTGACCCAGCTCTTGACACAGATGACTTCAGTTGATCTGGACTTTTACTCACATTCTTTAATTTTTTTTACAAGAATTTTGTGAGGTAAGCAAGAAACTTTTATTATCTAAATTTGTTAAAAAAAGATTTGGGAGTGTGTTTTTATTCTTAATGTCAGGTGTATTAGATTAAAAACAGAATATGACCATGTGGAATTTGGATTTAATATCATCAATTGCTCATAATAGCATAAGCATGTCCCATTTGGAGTGTATCTAGATCCTGTTATTGAT
This sequence comes from Microtus pennsylvanicus, assembly GCF_037038515.1. Lineage (NCBI taxonomy): Eukaryota > Metazoa > Chordata > Mammalia > Rodentia > Cricetidae > Microtus > Microtus pennsylvanicus. Next base: position 100,210,814 of record NC_134584.1, read on the forward strand.
CCCTATTCCCACACGTAATTTAACTTTTAGATCTGCTTTTCAGAATTTCTCACCACATCAGTTGGCCCACAGGAAACAAATGGCTGAGCTTAGCTCATTGAGGCTCCCCACACATTCATTCACTTTACCCCCACCAAAAAATAAAAAATAACAATAAAATAAAACGAAGATGAGGGAAAAAAAAACAGCGAGGTAACAATAGTGATTTATTTTATGTTTTGTTTCAGGAAAAAAGCAAATGTTTTTTTTATGTCCTGGGTCTACTGATTATCTCCAGACTGTACATTAATCTAAATCCCCATCCCATTGTGCAGACTGGGCAAATATGTGTCCTATCCTGAAAAAGCTGATAGGTGTCATGATAGTCAACAAAGCTAATGGGAGTGTTCAATAACGGGAAATTGCACCACTCTAAAGGGTAGCCTAGGTATCATAGCCCTTTTACACATTTTGCTCAATCTACCCATACTGAGTTATTAACTTGTCTAGATAACAAACAAGCTGACATATCAGAAGAATAAACATAAAGGAAACTCACACGTACAACTTCCAACCCTATAGTCTAGTCAAGTCCCTGAGATTGTCTCATCCTATACCCAGCACAATCTGCATGAAATTACTTCTCCCAGGAAGGTTGCCCATCTCTACAACCCAGGGGAAATGTCTCATATTTAGAAGGTGTGAACAACAGATTGAGTTTTCGATAAACAGAGGCAAACCACAGAAGGTGTGTACTGTAGAAAGCTAAGGTGTGGCTGTGACAGCCATCACTCCTGTAGTGACATTCAGAGAAGAAAGTGCTTATCTAGATCAAAATGCTAATCAGAGCATGCTGGTGATGGTAGTTGACGCCAGCTGCAGCCAAAGCATCAGGTTGCTTGAAGCAGCTGTACCACGTGTTAACATTTACTCCTAACTCCATTCTCTGGCAAAGGATTAGAGTGCAGTCAGAAATAAAATCAAAGTAGACTTCGCATAAACATGAGATTTACTACAATTAGTCCCCCAAAGGCTTAAATTCTCAGAAGGTACTCAGGTATAATCAGGCTGATGAGAACCATCCAAACTTCAATAATAGTTTCTTCTCTATGCATCAACATACCTTCTGTAAAATGAGAACCTCAATGCATGTGACAAACATTTACAAGGAAATGCATAGATGTGTTTATATGACACATGGAACAAAAGTCTGTATGCCTACATGCAAGCCACATTTATAAGGATACATACAATACAATTTTATAATAAAGGAGACTGTTGTAAAGTATAATTTTATTTTCTGAAAGTGTTTGAAGAAGATCTAAAAATAGTAATGATGTTTTTTCTTTCTTTCATTCTTTTTTCCTTTTTCTTTTGTGATAGGGTCACACTGTATAACCCTAGAAGGCCTAGATCATGCTATGTAGACAAGGTTGACCTCAGACTCATTAAGTTCATCCTGAGTGCTGGGATAATGGCATTCATCATGATACCACACTTTCTTTAAAGAGGATTGCTTTTAAAGTTTATTTTATATGTGAGACTGTTTTACCTACAAAAAATGTCTGCTCCCTGTGACTGCCTGGTGCTTCAGGAAGCAAAATGTGGACATAGGATACGAAACCTTATCTAGAGGATAACGTTGGCATGTCATGTGGATGCTGACACCTGAAATCCAGATCCTCTGCAAGAGCAGCAAGTATCCTAACCATACTGCTACTTTTCTATCCCACATAGTTTTCTATTAAGTCTTAAGTGATCGCAGTCTTCCCTTGGGGAGACACAGTAAAAGAAATCTGGCTAGGCATGGTGGCATGTTCCTTTATTCCCAGTACTTGGGAGGTAGATGCAGGCCGATTTCTGAGAGTTCAATGACAAATGGGTCTATATAGTGAGTTCCAGGATAGTGAGCACTACAGGGAAAACTCCACTAAATGAAAAACAAAAGCAAAAACCAAAAACAGAAGAAAGTGAAATCTGAAGTAATTTCAGGCTGAATGTCTGCTAAAATGGCCCTTAATAGTTGCATGAAAATCCGACAGATTGTGTCACTTTAGAATGCTGATTTTATGAATTTTAAATGTGAGTCTACAATAATTTTAATATTTTATGTACTTCAAATTATTCTAAAGATTTGTCAAAAGAGAACAAATGAATATCAGTATTATCTTTGCCTTCATCTATAATTGTAATTATTTCTAAATGCATTCTTATTTACAAATTAACTTACATATTTCACATAAAGTCTTTGTATTTGTATCTTTTCCATTCAGGAAGCAAGAGACATATAATCTGGTAAATTAAGCCTTTGGAAAGCAACCAAATCCTGTCATATGGATGGGAAAATTTTTCCTGGGGAAAGCGGCCTTAGAAGTATTCCTTCTTATCTCATCAAGCCATTCGGCTGCTCATCTATCCATAAACTGCCTGGCAGACAGACTTCCCTCCCTCCATCCCTTCCAAAGAGACCCTCCTGCTGATCAAAATCTGTTCAGAGATCTCAGCTCCTCCTCCCTAGCAGGAGTGCCTGTGTTTGACCAGGCACTCAAATCAGTTTGTCTTTGCTGAAACTTTTAGGGAAGATATCATAAAGGGAGTCGTTTTTCTTGTTTTTGAGTATTTTTTTATTATTATTTCATGTTTCTTTTTTTTTCAAACATGTGATATCAACTCAATATTTCTGAAAATGAGCATTGTGTTTTAGTCACCGTTTGTGGTATATTTGAGCTATACCATTTTTGTCAAGAAGTGCATTTGAGTTCCTTCAAGCTCAAGAATCACTTTGAGGCTAATGAGTAATGCATTATTTATTTAATAAAATTTAATAAAATGTTTAATTTGGCAGCTGTCAGCAACAATGGCAGAAAAAAGGTGAAGATGCAATCCATGACCTTACAAAGCTATATACTCCTAAATGTGACTTAGATTATTTACTGGTACTGTGATGCTTAGTAAGAATAGTATTTTATACCCAATAAATAAGTTAATTAAGTAATATAATAAATTTGATATCATTATAGTAAGCAAGAAAATTCTCCACATTTTCCCTCATGTTTCTAAATATTGAAATTGAATTTACCTTTACCACAAATGTGAATCAAAAAATTATTATCATCATTATTATTATGATGAATATAGAGTACTGGAAATGGTATTGTTATCTTTTTGGAAATGCTGAACAGATTGATTTTAGATTTAGGTATTTTTAGTTTATCAATTGGGTAAAAGATAATTTGAAAAAATATATTCCCACCTTTAAAAAAATCTAGCAAAGAAAATAAAAACAATAACTGATGTAGATGACATGGCTGAACAGATTGTGAGATTAGTGGTGGGGTAATATCACTCTAAGAACAAATGTAGATTCAGGAGGGAAAGACAACCTGAAATTATATTCTTTAATAATCATATTGAACATCTCCTATGACAGAAAAACCAAGTTGAGAGATTCCGGAAAGCAAAAGATATGACAGATGTAATTTCTGAGTTTATATAGGATAAGCTCTACACCATCCTAAGCATGTGTGTCATAGCATCTAAATCAGTCATGGTTTTTATCTTCTTTGCTGAATTGTTTTAAAGGTGAGAACACATTTTGTCAAATTATCTTTTACCCAATTGATAAACTAAATATACCTAACTCTAAAAATCTATATAATAAAAATCTATCCTTAACTTGCAGATTAAATGTTTAATAAGAATTTAAAGCTGTGAACCATTTCTTTTGAAAATTTACTGTAGCTGAACATCTATCACCTAATTTTTCTGTGAATTTGGACAAGTCATATTTATTACCTGAGATTTCATTAGTAGCATAAATTGCTTTGTAGTTCTTCAGAGAGCTACAAAACTCTGATAAACTTATTAATTTCCAAAACTGAAAGATATGGTTGTAGGCATAAGTCACAAAATAATCCCACACCAGTTTGGAATTATGATTAATAAAAGGGTTATTTATTTAAGGGGAAAAACTTACAGATCACTGTCCTAGACAACAGTCCTCAGCGAAACCAGGTACAGTCTAGCAGCTGGAAGTAGAAGCAGGAGCCGGAAGCAAGAGAGTGAGAGAAGGGCTACCAATGCTTTTTTTTTTTATTTTGTTTTTTGTTTTTATTGAGAAAAGGAGAAAAAAACACAATTTTCCACCTCCTCCCAGCCTCCCATTTCCCTCCCCCTCCTCCCATCCTTCTCCCCTCCCCCCACTCCTTTCCCCCTCTCTCTCCAGTCCAAAGAGCAGTCAGGGTTTTCTGCCCTGTGGTAAGTCCTAGGTCCTACCCCCTCCGTCCATATCTAGGAAGGTGAACATCCAAACTGGCTAGGCTCCCACAAAGCCATCACATTACGTAGGATCAAAACCGCGTGCCATTGTCCTTGGCGTCCCATCAGCCCTCGTTGTTCGCCATGTTCAGAGAGTCCGGTTTTATCCCATGCTTTTTTGGTAACAGTCCAGCTGGCCTTGGTGAGCTCCCAGTAGATCAGCTCCACTGTCTTAGTGGGTGGGTGCACCCCTCGTGGTCCCGACTTCTTTGCTCATGTTCTCTCTCCTTCTGCTCCTCATTGGGACCTTGGGAGCTCAGTCCAGTGCTCCAGTGTGGGTCTCTGTCTCTATCTCCATCCATCACCAGATGAAGGTTCTATGGTGATTTGCAAGATATTCGTCAGTATTGCTATAGGATAGGGTCATTTCAGGTTCCCTATCCTCAGCTGCCCAAGGAACTAACTGGGGACCTCGGCTTGGGCACCTGGGAGCCCCTCTAGGGTCAGGTCTCTTGCCAACCCTAAAGTGACTCCCTTAACTAAGAATTGTGGTTCCGTGCTCCCCTGTCCAACCTTCCTTTATCCCAATCCTCCTGTTTCCCCAAGGCCCCACCTCCTTCCCTTCTAACTTTTCTCTCCCCATCTCCCCTTACCCCACCCCCAAGATCCCAATTTTCTCCCCAGCAATTTTGTCTACTTCCCTTATCCAAGAGGATAACTATATGTTTTTCCTTGGGTTCCCCTTCTTACTTAGCTTCTTTAGATTCACTTATTGTAGATTCTGTGACCCTTATTTATGGCTAGAAACCAATTATGAGTGAGTACATCCCATGTTCATCTTTTTGGGTCTGGGATACCTCACTCAGGATAGTGTTTTCTATTTCCATCCATTTGCATGCAAAATTCGAGAAGTCATTGTTTTTTACCGCAGCGTAGTACTCTAATGTGTATATATTCCATACTTTCTTCATCCATTCTTCCATTGAAGAATATCAGCCCGAACACACTGAAAATGATAGAAGAGAAAGTGGGAAATACCCTACAACAGATGGGCACAGGAGATCGCTTCTTAGGTATAACCAACCCCAGAAGCACAGACATTAAGGGCAACATTGAATAAATGGGACCTACTAAAACTGAGAAGCTTCTGTAAAGCAAAGGACACTGTCACTAAGACACAAAGGCAACCTACTGACTGGGAGAAGATCTTCACCAACCCCGCAACAGACAAAGGTCTGATCTCCAAAATATATAGAGAACTCAAGAAACTAGACTTTAAAATGCTCATTAACCCAATTAAAAAAATGGGTCACTGAACTGAACAGAAAATTCTCAACAGAAGAAGTTCAAATGGCCAAAAGACACTTAAGGTCGTGCTCAACTTCCTTAGCAATCAGGGAAATGCAAATCAAAACAACTTTGAGATATCATCTTACACCTGTCAGAATGGCTAAAGTCAAAAACACCAAGGATAGCCTCTGCTGGAGAGGCTGTGGAGGAAGGGGTACCCTCATCCATTGCTGGTGGGAATGCAATCTTGTGCAACCACTATGGAAGTCAGTGTTTCGGTTTCTCAGGAAATTCGGGATCAACCTACCCCTGGACCCAGCAATACCACTCTTGGGAATATACCCAAGAGATGCCCTATCATATGACAAGGGCATTTGTTCAACTATGTTCATAGCAGTATTATTTGTAATAGCCAGAACCTGGAAACTACCACTGCTTTTTAAAGCAAAAGAGACCACAATCAAGTGAGCTGGTATCTTAAAGGCTCTTGGTTGAAGGAGCAGAAGTAGCTCCCTCAGCATATGGGTATTTAGCCTTTTAACTTTTTCTGAGTATTTGTTTATTTGTAACATTATAAGCTGCTTTTCTCTGGGATTTATACATTCCATAAGGTTTTAACATGACTTAGTGAGCTTATGTAGTTAATACTTCTCTAGTAAATAATGTACCCAAAATGATCTCTGTTTTTAACTAGGCTCACCAACTAATTTTTAACTTGTGTCAGTTATGGTGATCTCATCTATTTAAACACAGATGCACCGAAAGATTTAACACTCTCTTAGAATATGTTTTTTGTTTATGCAGAATCACCTGTCTTTAAGTAAAAACATATAAATTGTGGCTAAGTCATCTCACTGTGTAAAAAGAATACTTAGAAAAGAAGGAGGAAAGGAAGGAAGGAAGGAAGGAAGGAAGCAAGGAAGGAAGCAAGGAAGAAAGAAAGGGAAAAAACCACCACAACAAAAACCAAGTAATGTAGTTGGATGGGTTTTGTTTTATCTAGATAAAAATGAGGTAGTCATTAGTCTATAATATGTATGTATTTCCCTTGTAGAAGGATCTTTTAAAGTTCTTCCAGCAGCCTCACAGGTGTAAGTAGACAAAGATGGAGGCATTTTCACATTGTTAGTATGCATAGTTTTTCAGAGTCTAACAGTCATAATTATGTGTTCAAGTTAACACACATATTGCTTTCAATGATTGAAGAGTGTACATAATATACCCAACACTAATTTAGTGATCATACCACACATAAACAATTGTACAGTAAGAGAAACATGCATGGGAAGATTCAAATATCTCAGCTTAATTTATCTACCTCATGTTGCTATTCTTACAGAGTTGTCTACTTGGTAGCATTGATTTGAGCCTCAAACTTCAACTTTAACTTGTGAATGACTTACAAGATCAAATCATGTGGACCTTTTAAATCTTTGCGGTATCCAAGAAGCAGAAACCTTGCAGATATAATTATGAGAAGATAAAAGTGGATAATTCATGGAAAGGAGCTGTTAAGATTCTCGAAGATTTCCATTCTGTTTTAGATTCCTTGCCAATTGTTTGATATTCCCTAATATTGATTCTAGCATCTATCTAAGCTAAGATGTCCAGATAAAAAGTTATCTGCTATCATTTATTAAAAGAACAAGGGTTCAGCAGTATAATTGCTTGATACTACTGTAGTTACACTTTCATTTTTTCTGAGGACTTTCTATACTCATTGTGATTACATCTATATATATTCACATTTTCTCTAATAATGCTTAAGAGTTGGTTTTTAGCCAGCTTCATCTGATCTGTTCATTGTCCACATGTATAAAAGCATCACACAACACCTAATAAGTGAAGTTGCAAATTAATGTAGTTCATTAGTTACAAAATCTAAAAATTAGTGGTGCAAAGACAAAACACGACATTAATATTGCTTAAGCATCACTCTCCTCATGAAATTAAAAATAGTACCTACTTCAGAATGAAATTGTTAAGATTAAATGATGAGTGTGTCTATATTCTTCATTGGTACTGGGAATGAAAATAATATCTTCAAAATTTCCATAATCTATTCAATCACTAAGATTACTTACTGAGCACTTGCTTTCACTAGAGAATTCACTAGGCAGTAAGGGACAGCATTGAAGAAAAGATATAAATATGGTTATCTATGATCCAGTAGATAATAGCAAACAATAAATAAGGAAGATTAGCAAGCAATGTCACAGAGAAAGTATACAGAAAAATTAGTATGACCAACTACAAGCAAGTAGTCTTACATGGTGTATGATAGTGTGGTAAACCAAATTGGAAACTTGATTGAACTCAAGTAAGTTCTTTGATAATAAGAGACAGAAACATTTCAAATGATGAGATTAACCATGTTAAATATATATGGAAGAGACATGCTTGCAACATTGAAAGGAGACATTGTATTTTGAACGTAGGAGAATGAGAAGAAGAGGAGATGGGAGACAGACATAGGGACTGAGTTAAAATAGGTAAATATGAGACATGCTATATGAAGTTTGGTAAATAAAAGTAACAAGCTTGTATATTACTCCATTAAGCTGAAAAGCACTATAAAAGTGGATTGTACAAGAAGAAACTATAGTCTGATTTATGTGTTGATGTTATTCCAGGTATCTGAATTCAGAAATGTTAACAGGAAAAGAAACTAGAGAGGAAACAGAGGCTTATGTTCTAGCAATTTGGAGGTTGGTCGGATTACAATGTAGTCATGGAGGTGAAAGAGACTGTTTAAAATTGTGCTGTTCATCAGAACTTTCTCTGGTTGGCAGATTGTCCTATGTGTCTGAGGACATGACATGAAGCTATAAGTATGGTTTCTACATAATTATGCATCTCATTTGTTTCAATTTTATTATTTTAATCAGTTTAAGCTTGTAAAAGCACACATGGCTGCTGCCTACATCATGAAGTCATCAAAGGTAGAAAATGACAGATCAGAATCAAGCTGACATATCTTAAACGTCTGTGCTCCTTACCACAACCCTGCCATGCAGTGTGTGAAATGAGCAAAAGCGTAATACTGAGTGGCTCCATTTATAATTCTCCTCATGTCCTGTGCTCCACTTCATACACAGAGGAAGCTATTAGCAATACAGTGACTATTCAGTAATGTCACCAGTGCTCTCCCTCTGTTGGTGCTCCAGGGGTGCACAGGCCACCTTGCAATTCCACTTTTGGTCATAACATGTGGCACATAGCAAAAAGGAGGGCCCCATTTGCTTTCAAGGAACATTTAGCTCTTCCAGTAATGTGTTCATTACCAAAGACCTGCTTTAAATTGTGAAGAGGTTGCATCTAAAACTGTCTCTTTCCAGTTGATTGTTAATTTGTAGCATTATTATAAGTGACAACAAATCGCTTCTCTGGGATGGTAGAAATGCAATTAGATTGTCACTGACTGTCAGTTGTTGTATTGGGCTGTGATTTTTAGTGCACTCTTTACATGTGTTCCTGATTCTAATAAAAGCAAAAATGGGACTTTCTATTTGTTCTTAAGGAATATGAATTAATTTATATTTATATTGTCCTCATCAGATGTGGGAGCTGGAACAGGAGAGGAACAGTAGTGACTGGAACTCAGATAAATGGCAGCATGTTTGCTTTGCATGTGTAGGGGCCAACTTCAGTCCTGGCAGAATAAGTGGTAGGGGACAATGAATATGGAGGACTTCAAGGATTTCCTGGGTAACATATACACTTAATAAATCTTATACATAAAGAATTAAGTGAAAACAAAAGTCCTATAAAAGTGTAACTCCAAAATGAATATCATTCAATATTTATATTATTATTATTACAATATTTTTCTCAAAACATGTTTGAACCTTTTTGAATTTTTTTATATTGTCCTTACATAAAAGTAGTGATAGTTTTGTGTGGGTTCTCAGTAGAGCTAGAAAGTTAGGATGCTAGCAGGAAAATACTGATAGTCTTCAGTTCCTGCCTCTTCCTGAAGTAATGAATAGTAAAGTGTAATAGGTATGTGTCAAGTATGGAACCCATGGACACTTTCAAAACCACACTTTGTATTCACTTAAGCTACCTGACCTTTACAAGAACAAGACCAGAACCGGAAAATATGGGTGAGCAATTGGATTATCTACTCATTTTGGGAGATTTTTTTATTATTAGAAATGAAATATGACATAAATATATGCAACAAGATCATTATCTAAAATATAAGAAAGTTGTCTGTTGGCGGAGGCTGTTCATTTGTTTCCTAGCTGCCCAGACCAGAAATAATCACAGAAACTATATTATTTACAATACTGTTTGGCCAAGAGCTTAAACGTATTTCTAGCTAGCTCTTACATATTGAAATAATCCTTTTCTATTTTTCTATATTTCATCACAAGGCTCATGGTCTACTGGTAAGGTTCTGGCTGGCAGCTCGCATCTTTCTCCTCTAGCAGCTACATGGCATCTCACTGACTCTGCCTACTTATTCATCTATCTCTGCTTGGAATTCCTGCCTTACTCCATTCTGCTTAACCACTTGCTGAAACAGCTTTATTCATTAGCCAATAAAATCAACACATAGACAAAAAGACATCCCACACCATTTCTGCTTTTTGGTTCAAATAAAAAGAGAGGGCTTTAACTTCAACATAATAAAATTACATATAACAGAACAGTTATCAAACAAGAATTATAGTTACAATATCTATATCTACTTTATATTTTATTATAACTAAGGAAAACTATAATTATAACTATCTATTTTTCAACTTCATCAAGGACTTCAGAAGGATATAGTATTATCTAAGTAAACAGCAAGTGTATTATAAGCAATTTCCAAAACTCTAGAATTGACAGAGACATACACTACCTGGACAGTCACCCAAAGTTCTTTCGTAACATTGGGGCATCCATCTTCCACCTACAGGCCCATAGTATCTGGCCAGACTTTCATGAAGCAGAAAATTTGAAAGACAGTTCTGCCTATATTGGCAACTTGTCACTCACTTTCTTTTGTGTCCTGCAAAATGTCTGGCAGACTCTTTCATGAAGCAGGAACCCTGAAGGACTGTCTCACTTTCTTTAGGTAAGTTCAGCAGTCATTTTTCTGTGGGTCCCACATATCCAGTTCACACAGCATAACATAAAGCTGTCCAAGGAAGAACAGTTTCTTGCCCAAATGGCTAATGAAGTTTATAAGGAGCCTCTTCATATCCATCATCTTTTTAAAGCAGATTGGTGCTGCCAGAAGCAGATGTGTCCAATTGTCATAAAAAGTCCTAATTTCTTAAAACATTTTAAATACCGTATTCTGTTAGATCTTGAAAAGTTTGAAGAATCCCTATATAACTGGAAAATATCTTTGTGCATCTAGAAAACCTAACTAACAAGGCTACAGGCTTGACTATTACAAATGATTGTCTATTAACCTGTATTTCTTGATTATTAAATGAGATACCCAAACACATTGCCTTAATCAAGAGTAGACATACATATAACAAAATTGACCTTGAATTGGTATCAATAAACCAAGATCCATATGAATGCAAAGTATTCATATCTATATCATATCCTCCTTCAAATGTAAACAAGCATTTATAAACATATTTGGGAATTTGGACATCATTCTCTCCAAATCACATTACAAACCCTGAAAAAAGGGAGGCATTCTGAGAATCAACCATTACTATGGTTCAGTTGTACTGAATCACTGTGAAGGAAACATAAGTTCATCAGACTATCTCTTTCCAGCACAGTTCAGAAAAGGTATCTTGCCAGCCTTTGGCGATGTGACTGTCAATGAGTACTACTCATTTTACATAATTTTTCTGGTAGGCTCCTAGATGTTACTCCTAAAAATTGTTGATAGTTAAAAATAGAAAAATTACACATATGTGGATTTCAGGATACTTCCCACAATGGTGGGTGGGATTAGCCTATCTTTATAAGATGTATCTCATAGGAACTGGTATGACCTGTACCAGAACGTGGGAACATGGCATGGCAGTGGTCTCTGTGTCGTGTAGGTTTGAAAAGATCTTTTTCTTAGAAGAGACCCCCCCCTTAATTTCTGTATTATTCAAAGGGAAGTGTGAGGTTCACAGTTTTGCTAGCAGCTTGTACTGCCTGGAAACAGCTCAGTGCTTACTCACCTCCAATCTGAGTGTTACTCATGCAACTAATTACAGGCAATTAACAATGATTATCAAAAAAATGTGTATCTCTCTCGTGACTAAGATTCCCATCAAAGTCCTGTATCCTTTATGACTCCCTTCTTTGATGAACTTCAAACTTAGTTATCCAGGAGAAAGGGGGAAGGAAATAGTTACTATAAAATCAATATATGTGAGCAACATTTGATTTCTATTCTCCAGGCACCTCCTTCCCTGTCTATAGACAATAAGTGCCCTGCCACTTCTTCAACTTCTACGGTAATGTTTTTCCTTCCTTCCTTTGCCTCTCTGCATCCTGTTCCTTATGTGTTTGATCTATTAACCTTAGGAATCTTGCATGAAGCAACACTGGTTTGCTACTACACCAATTCAAGGTCTGGGCTACTTTCATACCAACGCTATTTCTCCTTCTTTTCATTCATGTCTGGTCAAAAAGCCATTGAACACATCACGGATGAGATGTAATCAACAAAAGTAAGTATTTTAGAAGAAAAATTACTTCTGTTGGATTTTTCTTAAAAGTCCAACTCCAAACCATAGGTAAAATGATTTCTTATCAGTGGATGAATTGGTGCAGAGCCCCTCCCCACCCTGGTTATCTTGAGGGTGATCTGCTTCTAGCCTTCTGTCCACATTTTCTTCTGTGGTGGTCTGTCTTTTTTTAAAAAAATATTTATTTATTTATTATATATACAATATTCTGTCTGTGTGTATGCTCAAAGGCCAGAAAAGGGCACCGGACCCCATTACAGATGGTTGTGAGCCACCATGTGGTTGCTGGGAATTGAACTCAGGACCTTTGGAAGAGCAGGCAATGCTCTTAACCTCTGAGCCATCTCTCCAGCCCCGTGGTCTGTCTTGACAGCATTTAGGTCTTTCTTAGTAAAGCTGTAATCTCAATCCAATCAAATTATACACCCCCATGTTACATTATTGCAAGACCTGCTTATTTTCATTTTGGAACAGTAACACTAGAAGATCATTTAATATGGAAAATACCTGTTTTAAAGTTAATATACATTCAGGGTCAATAAGGGCACAGCATGTTCGGACTCTACTGTGTCTCTAGAAACTAAAGCATAAACAACCCCATGCTAGATGGGTATTAAATACTTGTAAGCTTTATGAATGAAGATCTTGTTAGAGCTGATCTCTGATTCACCAGTGAGACATGATATTATGGCTCAGAGACCTTGTCTTTGCTCCTTTCATGGGTCAGCCTTGCACTACCAGGCAGAGCTCACACCGTACTCAAGCAGGCATTGTTGTGGAGCTTTAACAGGCACAGTGCACACAGAATGCCGTTCCTGCACTCAGTGGTTTCACAATAGCTCTCCAGGGATCATTTAAAGACTTCAACCCAAGTCACCTCACAAATTAATTTGCTACGGTTAAATCTTTATTAGTGCAAATTGAGTGGGTACTCTAAATATGTACAGATGAGTGCTCAGGTTGCCCATTGTTCTCTTTATGCCCAGAAAGAACGTTTAAAAGAATCCTGGCAAAGAGAAACAGCTCCAGTTAAAATAAATTTTTGAAATTGTCTTTAAAAGGTGAATATTCAATCTAATATTTTTCATTAAATAAACATAGACCTATTTAAGAAGATAATATTGATATTCTCAGTACAAGCCTCAAGTGAGATGAGTTGAGATGCCTAGAACAATCTGGAAACAGAAGCACACAGAATGTGTTGGGAGACAGAAAATTTTGACTCTGACCTAATTACAAAACCGCATGACTAACAATGTGTCTCCGTACATTTGTATACTACCAGAGGCTACAAAAAGAAAGATCATTTGGGGAAGTGGAGTGTGTTCTTGGGCCTGAACTGTGTTCATGACTTCCCAGCTTGGGATGTCTAACTGAAGGAAAATCAAGGGCAAAGAAAGAATATCAGAGGATTTTCCTTCATTTCTCAATGGAAAAGCTAAGTTTTCACAAAAAGTCCTTCTTTCACTATAAAGACATTTTCATATATAAAAGCAGTGTGTAGTATCATTATAGTAAATTCACATCACAAATAGCATCTACAAGGACAAGGAGTCATCATTTTCTTAATTAAAAACAAGTGCAGATAAAGGTTTTGGGACTATCTCCTGAGTTCTAGAGTTATGCTACACCAAATAAAGAACAACAAACTTATCCATTCCAGTTGCTTTGTTCTTCTCTGGGCAAGATTTTTGTTTTCCTTTCTCATCATTTCTTAGTAGCCTGCAGTTCTACGCATAGGGTTGATGGCTTGTGGAATTTCCTGTCCTCATTTGCATGTCTAATGTTTCTGTCCTTGTCCAGCTCATTTAAGGCAATCATGTACATCATGTATATGGGTATATCTGACATTACGGGAAAACCAATCTCCCTGAAATGATCAGTCCTGAGAAAAATATATACAAATTATTTCATACAGACCCAGCAGGTACCAATCATGTACTTAGCAATAAATACATGTAACAACAATTAATGAAAAAAGTAGCCATGGATTAGAAAGAGAGCAAGGATTGTTTAGGGGAAAGAAAGGGAAGGGGTAATGACAAAATAAGAAAAAAAATTGAAAAAGAAGAAAATACAATCTAATAATTGTTAGAAACTTCGGTTGATTCTCTTTTGTGAATATTGTGTGAGAACTCAGGCCTCTCTTTTACATAATGGTTTCTTTTCAGTTATGTGTCCAGTGGTGGGATTTGTCAACAAAGAAAAGATTATATACATATCATCAGAGAGGCCAATGCATACAGAAAGTACATAACAGTGTATAGTTGCACTTGCACATATGACATAAAACAGTTAGTTGATTTTCATACAGTGGCGAGAATAATGTTTCACAGAGCCTAAGAAGGGTAGAAAGAAGAAGAAAGGCACAGGTTGGATGTTTTTTGATATGACTAGACCCAGTGACGGCTACCAGAGAGGAAAGTGAATGGTATAAACACAAAGCAATGGTAAGTATTTGAGATAATGGGTATAAATACTCTGGTTTAATTATTGTATAATGCATGGGTGCATAAACTACAATACTATAACTCATCCATGAGTAAGTTGTTTTGTGCCAAAGAAAACCAAACTAAAATGATAAAACACATATAGGACATTTTGAGAAAGTCCAGTCTTTAATTTTTCAGTTCCTTCTTTTGAGATTATGGTGTAATTGCATTTCTCTCTTTCTTTTCCTTCCTCTGAACCCTCCAGTGTACGCTTCTTTACTCTTAATCAAATTTATGCTCTCTTTGTAATAATTATTGCGATCTATCTATATAACACATATATATGTGTATATACATATGTATTCCTAAATATTAACTGCTCAATCTTTATAATGTTATATGTATGTGTATTTTCAGGTCTATCACATGGTATTATATAACCAACTGGTGTGCTCTTGCCTGAGGAAGACTATTTCTCCCACACTCAGCATTCCTTAGTTGCAGTACTTCTTTGCATAGGGTTAATGACTTGTGGACATCTCTGATTCACTTTAGTGTGTCTGCTGTTTTCCTTCTTTAGCTCATGTTTGGGCTAGGATGTTGGTGAGACTTTATGGCTCTTGCTTTATACATTACTAGGAGACCCAACCTAACAGCAAACTCCCAGATCATCTTACTCTTATAATCTTTTCTTCTCCTCTTCCACAACATTCCCTGAGCCTTAGGTGTGGAATTCAGTTTTACAAATACAATGACTACTACTAATAATAAATCCCATGTCTTCCTACATGCAAAATGCATGCTTCACAGTGACCATCCTGTCATGAAACAGTGCACAACTAGAATCTTTCTTCCCTGAACTCCGAGCTCAAGTATAGAAACATCCATTTTATTAGTCCAGGGTTTCTTTGCTGTACATACAGTGTTTTCTGCTCTTAGAGAAACATACTGGTTCAATTTTCCTAGGATCATCCCCCATCATATACATTTCAAGTTAGTTTTACTTTGGATTACATTTTGTTAGAATGTTTGGGGGTGAAAATTGCTGTTTGGGTGGCTGATTTGAGTTGCATCATAAAAATCATTAAATGAACATTGACTTGTGATTAGGAAAAGATTTCTAGCAGTTTCTGAAATGGCCCTCAACATACTTCTGCCATTTTTGTTCCTTCCATGAATTAGTATTGATAATTACAAAATCAAAATATTTGTCAACGCTGGTGGTATACATTCTGGAGTATAAAATATTCAGCCAACATTTAATTCTTTATGCAAAAAGTGAACATCTCGCCGGGCGGTGGTGGCGCACGCCTTTAATCCCAGCACTCGGGAGGCAGAGGCAGGCGGATCTCTGTGAGTTCGAGGCCATCCTGGTCTACAAGAGCTAGTTCCAGGACATGAACCAAAAAGCTATAGAGAAACCCTGTCTCAAAAAAACCAAAAAAAAAAAAAAAAAACAAAAAGCAAACATCTCAAGGGTTTGCAAACTAGCTTCAGATTTTAATATGTGATTAATTGTATGTTATGCGTAAGCATTGTCTTGAAATAAAATCCTTTGTGACTTATTATATGTACATATTTTGGTTGTGTATTTGTTTTATGCATCTATAAGTCCAGGAATCCATAAACTTTTCTCAGATCAACAGGTCTCACAATGGAGTTCAGAAATGGGTTGCCTTGTGCACATAAGGGCAAACACAATTCCC
The DNA here is from genome assembly GCF_037038515.1 of Microtus pennsylvanicus. Lineage (NCBI taxonomy): Eukaryota > Metazoa > Chordata > Mammalia > Rodentia > Cricetidae > Microtus > Microtus pennsylvanicus. The sequence continues at coordinate 100,227,125 of NC_134584.1, forward strand.
AACTGTCATACCGAATGTTATCAAGTTAAATTTAATACATAAAGGCTACCCAGGTGCCTCAGTGGATATAGGACTTTCCATCCATGACTGATGACCTTATCAATTCCCAGGACCCACATGGTAGAAGGAAAGAAATGATTCTAACAAAATGTCCTTCGACATCCACACATACTCTGTGTGTACACACACAAGCAATATGTGAATAAATATAATGTGTATAATGTTAATTTAGCAAAAATGTACCTCAGAAAGATTAAAGAAATTTTGTCACTTCAAAACAAGCTAAAATAGATCTGCACAGCACTTTTGGCAAAAATAATTTGAGGAGAAAGAGAACTTCACATGCAGGAGGAAAAGGAAATATTTTGCTTTCTATGGGAAAGAGAGAAAGGAATGTTTTTACTCGAATGGATAAAATATGTTCTCAAATGGAAAATATAGATTTTTCTGGGCTTTTATGGAAGAAAAATTGAAAGAATAAATGAGAAGTCAGATTCATCACAAATAAGGAGATATTTCACTTGGAAGGTGTTAATGGAAATAAAATGCACAGAATATATCAGAAATTGTTCTGCAGAGGAATAAACACAGCTGACAAAATATAGGCCAAGGCCCATTAAAGTGACAAATATTAAAAGTGCTGGAAAAAAATACCAATCACGGAACCAAGGTGTTTTTCGATGACATTAAAATGAAAGCTGCGAGAACCACTTGCAATGCAAAACTGTCTCTTCAATATTGTCAGAGTGAAGAATGTTCTTTTTAATCAAAATAGAATTGGCCTGAAGTATGGACTTTGTGGCTCTCAAACATTTTGAAAGTCTATGAAGTTCATATTACCAAATTAGGCTTTATAAATATGTTAGACCATTCTTTTTAAACAGCTAATTTGCTTTTATTTTTATTTACTCATTTATTGAACTATTGTTTATATAGCAGATACTTTGGGTATGTTATGCTGGTAATAAATATGTGATTAAAACAACACAATTTTGTATTATATTTTGGATATTTTATGGAAACACATACACACACACACACACACACACACACATGCCACAGTGGGGTCCAGGAGATGGTTTAGTAGGTAAGGTGCTTTATTCCAAGTGATGTGTCTTGAGTTTAATCTCTGAACCCAAAGAGAAGGGGTTTAAGGAGAAAACTGACTCCCACAAAGTTGTCTTCTGACTTCCACACATACATTGTTGTAGGTGTACATACACGTGTGTAAAAATAAATAAATGCATATGCTGAAAAGAATAGCACACTTACTTATTTTATTGTCACTAACATGGTAAAAAGAAAGTGTGCATGAGTCATTTATAAAAGTCTTGGGACTTGAGAAAGACTAAGCAGCTGAGCTTCAAAATCTGATTGAAAGTATGAATAAAGAATGACTATGGGAAAATAACTGATATGTTGTGGCGCAGCTTTAAGGTGAAAGCAGAGGCAGTGTGGTGTGAAAACCCTGGATCAAGAAGGATTGGGTATTTACAAGGATTTAAAGAAACGCAGTCTGAACTAAGACACAAAGGGAAAGCTGGTCAGGGAGATGGAAAGAAAGAAGAGCTAAAAACATAGAATGGGATGGTAAATGTTAATCAATCTATTGAATGAACAATGTGAAATTTACCATATAATAATGACTAATAGGTATTGAGCAATTATTCAATTATTTTGTATGTCTTATATCATGTAATGTGTTAATGACTCATCGAGTTAGAGAGAGTAAATCATGTCTTCATTTTCTTAGGTAATAAAATGAGAGGAGTCAGTCCCATGAAGCTACAGAAAGCATGCAACATTTTATTAGCATACCAATCCATCTACTCACAATCACCCAAAAGGCAAATATAGACATTTGCAGTTATATATACAGGATGAATGCAAATGTGCCCACCCAGTACCTTTCAGATATTCTGTGGATTTTAAATGCTTTGCAAAACTCTTTCTTAAGTGATAAACTAAGGAATTGGCAATAAATCCTTTTAGAAACTCAGTTAGACAGGTGTTCCACCATTGAGCTAGATTCCCAAAGCATGCCATGTTTGCAGAAAAGCAGTTAAAAATGATAAATTTTTATTGTTCGATTCATTAGTAAGTATTGTATACCTAGACATAGCCAGTCATAAAAAATTATGAAATATGGTTTTTTATTTAAAAATATTTCTAAAATATTCTAAGTTGCATTTCAAAGTTTTTACAACCATAATCATTCCCCTACACTAAATATTAGAGAAAAAAGCCTTAAGCTCTGATTTCTGGCTGAAATATCTTGGTAACAGGTATCTTATATATTCAAACTCACAAGTAGTTAGAGCTCATTTTTTTTTTTTTTGTGAGTGAGAGTCCATTTGAAATCCTTTTTGAAGCACACAGAGGGTTGCTGATGGATTTAATGCCTGAAACCTTCACACAGGCAGACAGACACCCTCTGCCAATGCTCTGGCCACAGGCTTGCAATTACGAGGTCGTATATTGAGAGTTCCATGACCCACTGATTCTAGTTCCAGGATTCTCTTGAGGAGAAATTCTATCCACTCTGCCAAATGTATCTTTGTGTTTGGGATTCTGCAAGCACTCATGGCTTCCAGCCTCATTTTCCTGTTGGACCCATTTGAGGAGAGAAATTCATTGCTCCTTAAGGAATCCACAAGAGCACTAATTTACGGTGGTTTCCTGGGCTCCTGGCACAACCCAGATTCTTGTGAATGATCACCTTAAATTATGTTGTGAAGGGACTTGTGATTAAATGAATGAGCACCGGAGTTTGACAACAGTAAATCAGCAAATAATCACAGGCATGGAAAAATATATGAGTGCAATTTCACAATGTCTCATATATCTGCATTCACCTGGCAGGCTTCGATACTCCCTGCATCAAAGTACATGTCATCTTTTATGCCTCATCATGGAGACAAGAATGTTCAACTTTGTTTACTCTTGTTCCCACTTGCACCAACCATGGTATCCATGACTTCACACTTCAAACACTGATATGCTTTTTGTGTGCGTATTTATTTGATTTGTAGTAGGTTTTGTGTAATGGGATTTTTGCCTGAATTTTCAATATTAAGATCACGTTTTGCAGATGCATTTAAAAGATGTGATGTCTTTGAGATGCATATATTTCTTCTAGAAAGATTCATTTGTTTCTAAGACAGGCTAATTGCCTTTTATGCAGTTATAGGGCTAAATGACATGTGTAGCATACCATTGCTATGGGAATGGTGTCCACAGATGACACTATTTCCACTTAATTAATGTTTAATGATTCCATTTTATTGTCCTATGATAGATATTTGAAGATGTAACTTCAAAATTGTGGGGCAGTTCACCAATAATAACTAGTTGTCACTACTTATAAGAGGATAAATTGATGAACCCATGGATAGATTTTAGGTTCATTAAGTTCTTGAGTAAACAAAATTCACACTATTTCTAAATGATGGTTGTGATTGTACTTAAAATTATTTGATAATATCACTAAGCCTCTTTTTGTTTTGAAATCCAATTCCTGTATTAAAAAGTGTGCAAGGAAGTCTCCTTTGATCCCTGAGATTTCTCCTTAGACTTCAGGGTTATTGAGACATAAAAATGAGAAAATTACATATCATTCTCTTAATCATGATAAAAAGTTTATAAGCTTTATTCTTGCTAAGGTTTGATATGACATACTCTTCCCAGCTCCCAACGCCATTGTCTCATTTTTGTTTCCCAGATAATGGTACTATCAAGACTTGTGAATTAAGAGGGTATTAACTTCATAAATGACTAAAGACATTAGTAACTTCTTAGTTAAATAGGGTACAATGAAGTAGAACCTCTTAAGGGGTGTATTTCCACTGGAGCAATTCTTGACAAGTATATGTTGTCTTGAGCCTTTGTCATTCTCTCTGTCCCTGACTACCGTGAAGTGTATAAGTTTCTCTACCATACTATGCCACCTCAATCAATGTCTGTCTTGTAACAAGACTGTAGCAATAGATTCAGACAACAATTAATTGTAGCATTTTATAGGCATTTGTTACAATGCTGAAAAACTAAATTGCCTATATTCCAAGAACTCCGTGCAAATATTTTATTCTTATACTGAGAGTTATTCTTTTTGGATGTGATATTGAAATAGATCTTTGCAGTTTATATCAGATATATATCCTTTGAACTCTGTACCACAAGCACAAGCACACATGCTCTTTTCTAGAGCCCCAAACTCCAGAATCTGTCTTAAGACAAATGGGCACTGGTAAAATGATTCTAGAAGCTGACATATAATTATGACTGCATGCACAAGACATTCACAAGTTCAAACCTGACAAAGTCCCAGCATGGTCGAGGTCACAAAGTCCTGCCCCTAGCAGGAGAGCTAATGACATTTGATTGTTGGTGGGTGAGACAAAGTCATTTTTAATTTGAAAAGGTGAACCATGCCAGCCCAACATATAGAAGTACTGAATAACAAAAACTGAACTATGTGGGTTTAAGAAATTAAGGAATGTTTTGAGAGAAAAATTTTAGTGTGATTGAAATAAATTGTATAAAATTTTCAAAGAATTAAATATACTATAAAAAGAAATAAGATAATCTTAAAATATAATCATTTTAAACATAAGTTCATTAAGTATGACCTGGGTACTAGGTTTTGGCAATTTTGCCAAAAAATTCAGATGAAATTTTTGTACTTGAATTTATTCAGTTTTTTTTTTTCAATTCTGGCTCTTTGTTTCATATGCAGTGTGTTTAAAATTTCTATTGCATTCTACCAAAGGCAATTTATAGATTCAATGCAATCCCCATCAAGATCCCATCAAAATTCTTCACAGATCTGGAGAGGACAATAATCAACTTTATATGGAAAAACAAAAAACCCAGGATAGCCAAAACAATCCTATACAATAAAGGATCTTCTGGAGGCATTACCATCCCTGACTTCAAACTCTATTACCGAGCTACAGTAATGAAAACAGGGTGGTACTGGCATAAAAACAGAGAAGTCGACCAATGGAATCGTATAGAAGACCCGGACTTTATCCCACAAACCTATGAACACCTCATTTTCGATAAAGGAGCTAAAAGTATACATTGGAAGAAAGAAAGCATCTTCAACAAATGGTGCTGGCACAACTGGATGTCAACCTGTAGAAGAATGAAAATAGACCCATATCTATCACCGTGCACAAAACTCAAGTCCAAATGGATTAAAGACCTCAATATCAGCCCGAACACACTGAATCTGATAGAAGAGAAAGTGGGCAATACCCTACAACAGATGGGCACAGGCGATCGCTTCTTAGGTATAACCCCAGAAGCACAGACATTAAGGGCAACATTGAATAAATGGGACCTACTAAAACTGAGAAGCTTCTGTAAAGCAAAGGACACTGTCACTAAGACACAAAGGCAACCTACTGACTGGGAGAAGATCTTCACCAACCCCGCAACAGACAAAGGTCTGATCTCCAAAATATATAGAGAACTCAAGAAACTAGACTTTAAAATGCTAATTAACCCAATTAAAAAATGGGGCGCTGAACTGAACAGAGAATTCTCAACAGAAGAAGTTCAAATGGCCAAAAGACACTTAAGGTCATGCTCAACCTCCTTAGCGATCAGGGAAATGCAAATCAAAACAACTTTGAGATATCATCTTACACCTGTAAGATTGGCTAAAGTCAAAAACACCAAGGATAGCCTTTGCTGGAGAGGCTGTGGAGGAAGGGGTACCCTCATCCATTGCTGGTGGGAATGCAATCTTGTGCAACCACTATGGAAATCAGTGTTTCGGTTTCTCAGGAAATTCGGGATCAACCTACCCCTGGACCCAGCAATACCACTCTTGGGAATTTACCCAAGAAATGTTCTATCACATGTCAAAAGCATTTGTTCAACTATGTTCATAGCAGTATTATTTGTAATAGCCAGAACCTGGAAACAACCTAGATGCCCTTCAATGGAAGAATGGATGAAGAAAGTATGGAATATATACACACTAGAGTACTACGCTGCGGTAAAAAACACTGACTTCTCGAATTTTGCATGCAAATGGATGGAAATAGAAAACACTATCCTGAGTGAGGTATCCCAGACCCAAAAAGATGAACATGGGATGTACTCACTCATAATTGGTTTCTAGCCATAAATAGGGGTCACGGAGTCTACAATAGGCGAATCTAAAGAAGCTAAGTAAGAAGGTGAACCCAAGGAAAAACATATAGTTATCCTCTTGGATAAGGAAAGTAGACAAAATTGCCGGGGAGAAAAGTGGGATCTTGGGGGTGGGGTGGGATGAGGGTTAGGGGAGATGGGGAGAGAAAAGGTAGAAGGGAAGGAGGGGGGACTTGGAGAAACAGGAGGATCGGGATAAAGGAAGGTTGGATAGGGGAGCACGGAACCACAATTCTTAGTTAAGGGACCCACTTTAGGGTGGGCAGGAGACTTGACCCTAGAGGGGCTCCCAGGTGCCCAAGCTGAGGTCCCCAGTTAGTTCCCTGGGCAGCTGAGGATAGGGAACCTGAAATGACCTTACCCTAGAGCAATACTGACGAATATATTGCATATCATCCTAGAACTCGCATCTGGCGATGGATGGAGATAGAGACAGAGACCCACACTGGAGCACTGGACTGAGCTCCCAAGGTCCCAATGAGGAGCAGAAAGAGTGAGAACATGAGCAAAGATGTCGGGACCACGAGGAGTGCACCCACCCACTGAGACAGTGGAGATGTTCTACTGGGAGCTCACCAAGGCCAGCTGGACTGTTACCAGAAAAAGCATGGGATAAAACTGAACTCTCTGAACATGACGAACAATGAGGGCTGATGAGACGCCAAGGACATTGGCACGCGGTTTTGATCCTACGCAATGTGCTGGCTTGGTGGGAGCCTAGCCAGTCTGGATGTTCACCTTCCTAGATATGGATGGAGGGGGGAGGACCTAGGACTTACCACAGGGCAGGGAACCCTGACTGCTCTTTGGACTGGAAAGGGAGGGGGAGAGGAGTGGGGGGAAGGGGAGAGGGGTGGAAGGAGGGGGAGAAGAGTGGGAGGAGGGGGAGAAGAGTGGGAGGAGGGGGAGGGAAATGGGAGGCTGGTGGGAGGAGGGGGAAATTTGTTTTTTTTTCTTTTCTTTATCCTCCTTTTATCAATAAAAAAATTTAAAAAAAAAAGAATATCACCCTCCAAAGTGCCATTCCACAATACAAAGCAAAATGGGGCAAGAACACAAGCAGAGGATCAAAATGTCATATTGCATCCAGCAGTATAATTTATCTTCAGAGAGGTTTCAAAAAGATCTGTTTGGTTAAAACTGGGAGTGGCATTAAAAACAATTACTAATACCTGGAAAAGGTGGAATTTTTCATTGTGGGCCTATGGCCATACCACCACATGTCTTTCCTTCCTTTTAACAAATCAGGCTCTGGAGTGATACATTTTCTCCACATAACTGTGGGATGGAGATTAAAATCTCTATCAGCATCCCAACACCAAGGAGCAGGCTTGGGACCATAGATATATATTATATTTGTTTTAAAATCCTCTTTCAGGATGGGATGCAGTATATTCTAAATCCTTTCACCCTACTATGAATATGATTATTAGTAAATTCTGCAATAGAAGCATTATGAAATAATAAACATCCATGATGAAAGGAGGACTCCTTCACCAATGACAAGTTACTAAGATTAATAAGACAAAGAGTGGAAACAACCTAGATGCCCTTCAATGGAAGAATGGATGAAGAAAGTATGGAATATATACATATTAGAGTACTACTCACCAGTAAAAAACAATGACTTCTTGAATTTTGCATGCAAATGGACGAAAATAGAAAACACTATCCTGAGTGAGGTAAGCCAGACCCAAAAATAGGAACATGGGATGTACTTACTCATAATTGGTTTTTAGCCATAAATAAAGGACATTGAGCCTATAATTCGTGATCCTAGAGAAGCTAAATAAGAAGGTGAACCCAAAGAAAAACATATAGGCATCCTCCTGGATAATAACCTTCATCAGGCGATGAAAGGAGATAGAGACAGAGACCCACATTGGAGCACCGGACTGAAATCTCAAGGTCCAAATCAGGAGCAGAAGGAGAGAGAGCACGAGCAAGGAACTCAGGACCGTGAGGGGTGCACCCACACATTGAGACAATGGGGATGTTCTATCAGGAACTCACCAAGGCCAGCTGGACTGGGTCTGAAAAAGCATGGGATAAAACCGGACTCTCTGAACATAGCGGACAATGAGGACTGCTGAGAAGTCAAGAACAATGGCACTGGGTTTTGACCTACTGCACATACTGGCTTTGTGGGAGCCTAGGCTGTTTGGATGCTCACCTTAGTAGACCTGGAAGGAGGTGGGCGGTCCTTGGACTTCTGACAGGTCAGGGAACCCTGACTGCTCTTCGGGCTGATGAGGGAGGGGGAGTTGATTGGGGGAGGGGAAGGGAAATGGGAGGTGGTGGCGGGGAGGAGGCAGAAATCTTTAATAAATAAATAATAAATAATAAAAAATAAAAAATTCTATTGCATATAATTTTACATTTAGTTGAATATAGAAATTATAATTTTATGCTATTTTTATATAACCCTCTCAATTATTCCAGTATGTGTACACTACACTGTATGAGAAACAGCTAAAAATAGAGTTTTTATGGATGAGGCTTATGTACATATTATAAAAGTCTTAACATAAATTCTGACTGTGTATATGGGTTTCTGTTCTGTTTAATAGAAAGTATGAAAATAAAAATAAAAGTCTTTCAATAAAAGATAGAAGTGGGGGACCTAGATCATACTATAAGAAGTAAGCAGTGTCTGCAGATTTTCGTATGTATGCATATGTAAATTTTTTCATTTGTACATACATACAACTAAAAATATATATATACAAATGCCTGAACAAATAAACATATAGGCAAATAAATATGTATATGTCTACTTAATGTACAAATATGTGTGTATTTTAAACACACATATTTAAACAGGCAGCTGATAGGAAGTAGAGCACACAGTGGGAAAGTAATAGAAATATACATGTAGGTTAAACCAGGTATTAAATTAAATTATTAGGTTAGATGGAACATATGAAAGGAAAAACCATGTGCTAGTACTTAACATTAGTTCAATGCAGATAAAGTTCTAGCTTCAACTTCAACCTGTAAATGATTTGGAAGTTGTTCCTCCTGAACTCACAGCCAGAAAAGGATCACTACATTGAAAGCCAACTGCTTATTTTACACTCATCACTGTTTGAAAATTTTCAGGGCCAACTACAAACCCCAGATCTGGAGGAACGGGTAATCCAGAGAAACAGTTTGGATGCACCACCCATCAGAAGTTTTTAGAGCCATGAAATCATAAGCATGCTTACTCGGTAATGCCGACAACTTGTAGCAGTGTGACTGAGGATTATCTTGAAACCCAGAAGCTGCTGGAATTGGGAGTTTCCGTCCTTTTCAAATCTGCCGTTGCAGGAACACATTGGCTCCTCACAGATCTCACGATTTTGTTATGTGGAAACTTACGCTGAATTCTGCAAAATTGCAAAATCTCTCATCTTATCAAATATCTACTCTGGGTTGTAGATGAGAGAGCGCTTTGCTGTAGCATTATCCAAGGTAGCTGAAATATTCTTTTCCCATTGTCGCTTTCTACTTCCTTCTTTGTGTGCCCTAAAATGAAAAAAAGTAAAAATAGTCCAGTACAAATATACCAACAAAACAGATGGAAAATGCTACAAGCCAGAGATTTTAATTCAAAGAAGTGGTGGTCTTCAACTGTATAAATTCCTGATATGGCCTTGCTCATAAAATACATGTACATAAAAGAGAGAGATTTAATTGGGTATTTCTAGAACAAGTTCAGCATGTTGTAATTATACCAGTAAGAATTCAATATACGAAAAATATATTAAAATAAATTAACTAAGAGGTATGCCAATGAAAGTCCAGATAAAGCAATGGTCAAGAACATTCAAATATCTTTAGAATATGAAGCCTCAGGCCTTTCACAAAAATGGCATTGCATTCTATCTTTTAGCCAGATGAACACAAAAATACTAAAGGTCTACATACCTTGTTATAATCACTGAATACAGCTTGTCACTTTCAACAAAAATCCTTAAAAACCAGACAAAGTCAACAAAGGTAATGTCTTAACAATGAAATAATCAGCAGAAAAAAAAATCTAGATGTGATACAATTTAAGGAGTTAACAAGAAGGGTTTTAGTATTTACATTTGAATTAAAGAGGCAAAAATGAGAACTCTGTAAGTTTAAGGCCAGCATAATAAGGTACATGGATAGTTCAAAGTCAGTCAAAACTATACAGTGAGAACCTGTCCCAAAAAAAAGCAAAGAAACAAATAGAGCGCAAATGAATTGTACAAACTTCTGAAACTTTGTCATAAGAAAACAATTGCCCAATTAAAAAATTACTAACGTGAATAGGTTTCTAAAAAATGTATGTTAAAAATGAGAGCATGTGCAAGTATATTAAACAACATATCACAAGATTCATTGGAAAATAATAATGAGTCATCACAATAGACCTTCATGAGCTTTTGAGTGGCTGATGATACATAAGTATTTTTTGCATTGATGATGAATATATAACATGACATAACATATTTGAGATAGTTCAGAACTTTGTTCATAATTAATTAAGGTGTCTTTAAATCTAGTAGTCATATACATAGATCTGTGTTCATCATATTTGGAAAAACAAGCATTCACAAAGCTTGCATGTGAATTTTTTAGCCACCTTTCTCTAACTGCCTAAAATGGTAAATGATAAGGTGTCTTTCAATAGGTGAATGAATTAATAATGTTTGGTGTACCCACAAAATAAGATAACATTCAATGATAAAAAGTAATGAGCCACACAAAGATATAGATGAATTGGAATTGCATATTACTATATTTTTGAGAAAAGTCAATTTTAACTTCATGTTGAAAGAATCAAGTTATATATAAGAACATATTTATATTTGTATTTCTTGTGTATTAGAGACACAAAACATATCACTCATTGCTAAGGATAAGGAAGGATTTGAATTGGTAATATGAAGATGGTTTTTGGTGTGGTGAAATTATTCTGTATTACATTGTAAAGATGCTAACATTCCACAGTGTTTTATCAAAACATACAAAGCTTAACAACAAAAGGGTGATCATCGATATATCATTTATATGATATAAATGGTCAGAGGTCTATAATGTAAAATGTTGAATTTCACCAAAAAAAATATGATTGAATCAGAAACAGCTTCCTCAATCTCACAGAAGGAACTGCTTGAAATGACGCTTATGTATTTGTATAAATGAATGTAATGTATACGTCTAAAGGGCAGAGAAACTGAGAATGCATTCACTTGAACTGTAATTTAGTTGGGCAAATGTATGGGTTAATAATAATGAAGTCAAAACCATCACCAATTAAAATTGAGCAGTAGGTGAATCCATATAGAATCATTAATGCTGGATTTCTCACTGTGGAATGGAAGGTGGCAAACACACAAACTGAGGGGCTTATTATCATCATTGCAATGAATTCCAGTTGGAGACATCACAGTGAATTCCACCTTCAGCAAATACAGATTCACACGTGGATAGGAAGACAGGTTGCACGTATATGTACACATAAATGTATCCGTCTTCACGGTGTTATGTATTAAGTTCATTTAGTGCCAGAGTGTTGTTTGGTGTATAAAAAGTTAAAACTTCTTTAAATTGTAGAATCCAGATATGTGTCAGGGATTTACAAATGAGCCTGGAGTGTCTTATAATGCCAGGAAGGAAATACTACCCCCAAACAGCAGATGTATTGTCTTTGTCTTAAAGAAACAGACAAGTCAATTAAAAGGCCTCCCCAAGGTCTGAGCAGATGCATTGTAAACAACAAAATCAATTGACTTAAACTGGAGTAGAACTCAGTCAAATGTATAGTAACCTATCAGATAGAGCATCAAATATTTATTATGAAATGTGAAAATATAAAATAATAGCCATGTATAAAAAATCCCACATGTCTCGGGAGGCAGAGGCAGGCGGATCTCTGTGAGTTCGAGACCAGCCTGGTCTACAGAGCTAGTTCCAGGACAGGCTCCAAAGCCACAGAGAAACCCTGTCTCGAAAAAAACAAAAAAAAAATCCCACATGCATATTGATATAACAGAAGAAATACATAAACTTATACAGATGAAAACTATTCAAGTAAAATAATTTCCAACAATTTATGTAGACTACACCTAAAGAGAAACAGCATAGTCATTCTTTTTGATGTGGATTATACAGGGTGAATTGCTTCAGGATAGCTGCATGTTCTTCAGTAAAGATATCCTTCTCACTCCTGGAGGGAGTGGAAACCTCATAAGATGTAAAAAGCTAGCAGATCTTTGAAATTCAGGAAGTTCAGAAAGTTACAAGCCTCACAAGGCCTCCTTTTGATGTTTTGTGTGCACTAAACAGCTTGCAAATTGGAAAGGGTGGTCAGGCCCAGTCACATTGTTCTTGGTTTATCAAGCAAGGCATGGATGAAATTGTCTTTGTGTGGTTGTACCATCTTTGGAGCTGCTCAAAGTATGCTCCTATTTCCCCCAAAGAATCATACAGTGCATATGAAAAAGGAGGGACAAATGTAAGCATTTTGTGAAGAAGCCAACAAGTACATGCTCAGCCAGATGAACAAAGTTACGGGCAATGCATACTCTTGTTGATGATGTGTGTTCTGGACATGACATGCAAGTGTTCTTTATTGTTACATAAGAGAGCCATCATGTTCTTCCAGTCAAGGAATTCTTTCTCCATAAAATGTCTAACCATTGCTCCTCTAAACAAGGTGATCCCAAACCCAAGGAAAATTGAAGAAACTGTCAAAGCCAAATGAGGTTAAGAAGACTTTCTGACTAAATCTTGTGCGATACTCTAAACCAAACATACATTAAACTGGTGTGGATAAACATTTCCCTGAGAGGGACAAATGACCTTTATTTAGGAAGAATGTAACAGGGCCAGTTCACTAACTGTGACAAATGGATTGTGCTACTACGCAATCATTTTGTGCTACTTTTGATCACAGAAGAACTGGTTATTGGAGAAATTGTCCCAAAATTTCTTCTGTTTTTATTTCTGTAAAATTTTTTCTTTATTTATTTCTGTAAATCTAAATTATTATTATAAAGGAATAACATAAGACAAAGGGATTAACAGAGTTAAACTATTAGAAGTTTTCAAGAAGAGTCAAGAAAACATCTTAAGAAAGAGACAAAGGAACGTAATCAAAACCTGAAGGAATATTAACATGCTTGTAAAAAACGTATTGATTAAAAATTGCTACCACATATTAAAATGTGTAGAAGTAGGAAAGTCTTCTGCATCGCGGGTGAGTAGGTCTGCTTCCCTGGTGTGCGAAACACAAGTTAAAGGCGCTTAGCTAAATTAATAACTAATTCCTGTTGCTACCATAGTGGGTGTTGCTTTTAAGCACTTTCAATGCACTGGATTATTGATTTCTGGGAAGGCAGGCAGGGTTGATTCGTGTGACTCCGTACGGGTGTCTCACAGAGGAGCCACTTCCACTGCTCCGGGGGAAAGACAGCCCAGGCTGTGCTTTCCAGCTGGCAGGATCTGCAGGACCAGAAGAAGGGAGTGCTGGCAGTGAGCATGGCGAAACTCTGCCAAAGCTTCAGTTGCATGGTTAAAAAACGCCATGTGTTTTCCATCACACAACAATATTTCCACGCCTCTTGTGCCATTAATTAAGCTCTCTTTATCCTCAGATTTCTGAGAAGGGACCCACATCTTCCAAAGCAGTGATCCATTTGTAATGAGGGCAAGCATGGGATATTTTCCATCGTATGGCTTTCCCATGTTCATTTAGACTACTAGAGCTGAATTAGGTGTGCAAACCCTCATATCTTTTCTATAGCAATTGACCTTGGTATAGAACTGAATATTTGGGGGTATACTCATTCATATCATTGAGGACTGGATCATAAATTGCAGTTTTATCCATAGAAATTTATTCAGTAGCATTACTATTAGCTGAAAAGTTATGAACAGACTGTGTGACCTGAATAAATGAGTTCTAAAAGATGTTAGCTGCTTTGGGGAATTTAAAAATTAAAGCATGATTATACAGACATATAGTAAATTAATTCATGTCCAATCTTGGCATTGTACCCAGCATGTAAATAGGTTAGGTGACCAAATCATCACCAGGAGCATTTATTTTATATTTTGTTTCTTTAATATCTGATGTTTTTTAATTAATTAATTTTTTTAAAATCTTTTCTCATTTTATATACCAATCCCATTGAATTGCCTGTGAATTTCATGATTTAATTCTTGTTAGCAACTGAGCAATATTCCACTGAATTATTATCTATTTTCTTTATTAGTGCATCTGTTCAGGAACATCTAAGCTGTTAGCAATTTCTGACTATTTTGAAGAAGCAACAATGAACATGGTTGATCAGTTGTCTCGACAGGAAGATGAAACATCCATTGGGTATGCGCCCAACAGGGATAAAGCTAAGTATTTAGGTAAATAGATTCCTCTCTTTCTGAGGAACTGACACAATTATTTCCATATTTTCTGTACATTTTGTGGTTCCACAAGGAGTGGCTGAGTGTTCCCCATAATTTCTATCCCTGATAGCATTAGCTATCGCTTGTCTTACTGATCTCAGCCCTCTGATGTGTATAAGATAAATTTCAAAGTAATTTTGATTTTTATTTTCATGAAGACTGCAGGTATTGAATATTTCTTTAAGTACTTCACAGCTGGCTGAGTTCTCTCTTTTTATTATTCTATGTTTAGACCTTTATCACATTTTTAAATTTGATTATTTATTTTTAATATCAGCCTGTATTGGATGTGTAAATGGTATTTTCCCCATTCTGTAGGCTGCCACTTTGTCTGAATGATAGTGTCCTTTGACTTGAAGAAGTTTCTTGGTTTCAGTGATCCCATTTATTCATTGTTAGTTTTAGTGCCTATATTAATGAGTTCAGGCTATTACCCACTTTTTCTTTCTATTGGGTTCAGTGTTCAGTGTATCTGCTTTTACACTGAGTTCTTTGATCCATTTGGAGTTGTGTTTTGTAAAGGTGATAAGTATGGAATTTTTTGGCAGCTTTTATTTCCAAGCAGCTGTCAAGTTTGATGAACACAATTTGTTGAAAATGCTGTTTTTTTTTTTCCTAACATGTATTTCTGGATCCTTTATCAAAAATCAGGTGCCCATAGATGTAGCGATTTATGTCTGGGGCTTCAATTAATATTAGCCAGTATGGCCTCCTTATTACTTAGCCTCTCTAGGTCTATGGACCATAGCATGATTATCTTTTACTTTAAAGCTAATATCCACTTAAAAGTAAGTACATATCATGTTTATCTTTCTGGATCAGCATACTTCACTGGAGTTTTTTTTTTTCAAATTCAATCCATTTGCATGCAAATGCCATGATTTCATTTGTTTTTTAACAGATGGGTAATACTCCATTGTGTAAATGTATCGCACCTTCTTTATCCCATCTTTGTTTTAGATAGATCTACATTGTTGCTGGCTTTGAGCTATTATGAATAAAGTTGCTCTGAAGATAGTTAAGCAGTTTTCCTTGTGATAGGATGGTGCGTCTTCTTGGGCATATGCCCAGGAGTGGTATAGCTGAGCCTTGAGGTCTGTCAATTCCCAATTTTCTGAGAAAACACCGTATTGATTTCCAAAATGTTGTATAAGTTTGCATTCCCACCATCAGTGGAAAGAATGTTTCCCTTGCTCCACATCTTTGCCAGCAAGAGCTGTTACTTGTGTTTTTGAACTTTGCCATTCTGATATATGTAAGATGGAATCTCATAGCCATTTTAATTTGCATTTTCCTGATGACAAAGGATGTTGAACATTTCTTTAAGTGTTTGTTGGACATTTGAGATTCCTTTGCTGAGAACTCTATTTATATTTTACCCCACTTTAATTGGATTATTTAGTTTGTAGTTGACTAGTTTCTTAAGTTCTTTATGTATTTTGAATATTGGCCTTCTGTTAGATGGAGAGATGATGAAAATCTTTTCCCATTCTGTAGACTGATTTTTTGTCTTACTGATGGTGTCCTTTTCCTTGCAGAAACATTTAATGAGGTCCCATTTATCAATTGTTGATCTTAGTGCCTGTGCTATGTGCCTGTGCCAATGTTCAAGGCTATTCCCCACTTTCTCTTCTATCAGATTCAGTGTATCTAGCTTTATGTTGATATCTTTGATCTCCTTGGACTTAAGTTCTGTGTACGATGATAAGTATTAGTGGATTTGCATTTTTCTACATACCGATATTCAGCTAGACAAGCACCATTTGTTGATGATGCTTTCTATTTTTTATCATATATTTTTGGCTTTTTTTATTAAAACTCAAGGGTCCACAGGTGTGTGGATTTATGTCTAGAATTTCAATTTGATTCCATTGATCAATATGTCTGTTTTTATACCAGTACCATGTGGTTTCTGTTACTACAGCTCAAAATGGGTTTTAATGGAAAATAAATTAAGCACTTTCTTTGTGGTATGTGTAGAAAATAGTTATTGGTGCATTCTTTCCTTGGAGTTTTTAAAAAACGTGGTAAAAATATTAATCATTAATTCTTTAATTTTATTCTAGAGGAAAATCATTTTTTATTTTTTTAATTTTTTCCATTTAAAAATTTACACTTCCTTCGCTCCTCCCATTCCCCTCCTGCTCCCCCCACACACACCTTCTTCCCTCCCCCTCTCTTCTGAAGAAAGAGCAGGGTACCCTGCCCTGTGGGAAGTCCCAGGCCCTCCCCACTCCATCCAGGCCTAGGAAGGTATTCATTCAAATAGACTAGGGTCCCAAAAGCCAGTATACGCAGTAGAAACAGGTCCCAGTGTCATTATCAATGGCTTCTCAGTTGGCCCCCATTGGCAGCCACATTCAGAGAGTCCGGTTTGATCACATGCTCGTTCAGTCCCAGTCCAGCTGGATTTGGTGAGCTTCCATTAAATCAGGCACACTGTCTCAGTGGGTAAACCAACCCCTTGCGTTCCTGACTTTCTTTCTCATCTTCTCCTTCGTTCCACTCTTCAACTGGACATTGGGAGCGAGCTCTGTCCATTGCTCTGATGAGGGTCTCTGTCTCTATCTCTGTCTATGGTGATATTTGAGATAATCATCAGTGTGATAGTGGGGCAAGGCCAGTTGAGGCATCCTCTCCTCTGCTGCCCAAGGACCTAGCTGGGGACATCCCCGTGGACACCTGGATTCCCTCTAGAGCCAAGTCTTTTGGGAGCATGAAGATGGGGTAGGAGTGGGAGTAGGGAAAGGGGAGAGGGAAAGGAGAAGGGAAAGACTGGGGAGAGTTTGGGAGAGTGGGAGGATGGAGATGGAGGAAGGGCAGATATAGGAGCAGGGAAGAGGATATCTACATTAAGGGAGCCATTCTAGAGGAAAATATTAAAGATCTTTTCAGAGCAACACCTTTCCATCACATGCTTACAAATCTCGTGGCTCCACATCACAGTCTCCAGATGTCAGGTTTGGTGGATAATGTATTATCTCAATACTCAGAAGACTAAGGCACAGGTATCACAAATATGAGGCCAACCTGAGCTTTGTGTAAGAAGCCATTTCAAAATGAACAGGCAAACACAATACAGCAGGTAAATGTTTGTCTTTGGATTCACCTTCTTATTTAGCTTCTCTAGGATCACGAATTATAGGCTCAATGTCCTTTATTTATGGCTAGAAACCAAATATGAGTGAGTACATCCCATGTTCCTCTTTTTGGGTCTGGCTTACCTCACTCAGGATAGTGTTTTCTATTTCCATCCATTTGTATGCAAAATTCAAGAAGTCCTTGTTTTTTACTGCTGAGTAGTACTCTAATATGTATATATCCCATACTTTCTTCATCCATTCTTCCATTGAAGGGCATCTAGGTTGTTTCCAGGTTCTGACTATTACAAACAATGCTGCTATGAACATCGTAGAGCATATACTTTTGTTGTATGATAGGGTATATTCCCAAGAGTGGTATTGCTGGATCCAGGGGTAGGTTGATCCCGAATTTCCTGAGAAACCGCCACACTGCTTTCCAGAGTGGTTGCTCAAGTTTTCATTCCCACCAGCAATGGATGAGTGTACCCCTTTCTCCACAACCTTTCCAGCATGCTCTTCGAGCTGATGAGGGAGGGGGACTTGATCGGGGGAGGGGGAGGGAAATGGGAGGGGGTGGCAGGGAGGAGGCAGAAATCTTTAATAAAAAAATAAATTAATTAAAAAAAACAATACAGCAGGTAAGAAGATAAAGAAAAGAGGACCATTTCCAACCTATTCATGTGAATACTAATTCCTTTCTTTTCCCCAGTACAAATTTTAGCTGTTGGGATTCTAAACTTGAGCTTTAGTTTTTTAGGTTCTAATGATAAAAATAGTTATACCTTATGTTTTCTTATGCATAGGTGAGCTAAAATTCCATCTACTTATCCTGTGCTTAAGTTTCTATCTTTTCTTGTTCCTTATTTCAGATTTACAACTCTGCTAATTTTGTGAGTAAGGGTCAAGTGTCCATTAACATGTGGAAACAGTCTTTTGAATTTATTTAATGAGTTTATAGATTGCTCTGAGAAGCCATATGTGTCATGGTAAAGGGGGGATATTTATTGCCGTGGATAGGAAACAATATACACAAGGAGAATTTGAGTATCAGGTGTGCTACAAAGACCTGCTCTGAACAATCCCCCACAGGCACAGTTATACCCTTTAAACTGCCTACTGAACATGATCATGACTGCCATTGCTCTTTCTGAGAATAGGAGTGCATAATTTTATGAGTCTGCTTTCTTGCATCATTAATTTTAATGGAGTTTTGCATAGGGAAATGTTTTTCAGATATTGTGTGATGCATAGCCAAGTCTATGAATCTTAAGTAATATAGCTGATATTGTTCCTCCTATGGGGATTAATAAAGAATTCTGACTTACAGTTTTGGCTGTGCCGTTGACATCAAACCCCAGTCCTCACCACAACCAAGAGCCTTGCTATCAGTCAAGCCCATTTCTCATACTACAGTATACACATGCTCTTTCTGTCTTAAAACAGTAGTGTACAGAACCAAAGGATTCATGAAAATGATTCCTTTGCAGAGGTGTATACGTGAGTTTTGTACAATTAGTAATTTTGCAGCTAAAAAATAGTTAACATTAAAAAGGATTACTGATCTAATTTCTTAGAAAGATGAGAATTACAACTTATCCACAGAAAATATTACTTAAACCGAGAGTGAAGATGAGAAATGAAAAAAATATGAGCTGTAGATCCATCACAAAAAACTCCCCAAATAAAAACTCTGTGAACTCTGCTTCATCTATGCATCTATAATGTATGCCCTGCAATGCACATAAGGCCAGTTCCAGCAATGGGTTGCGTTTGCAGGTCTCAGAAACATGTTAATATTCCCTCCCAGCAGATGGGGGCTCATGTTTAATTTGATGCTTCATGTTCAGAAAAGCACTGCATATTGGCTTTTGACCACATCTGTCAAAATTTTTGATGGAAAAATTGAAAGTTATTGGTTTTATTCATGAATAGTTTAGCACCTCGAAAATGCTTTTATTCCTTTCAATGTTACTGCTTCAAAATTGAAAGACACATTGGTTGATAGGGAAACAGGGCACCATATATATACACATGTATATGTATATATGTGTGTGTATTTATATGTATGTATGTGTGCATATTTTGTTTATATGTATATAATTACATATACATATTAAAAACCAAATACATATATATATATTAAAATTTATTTATCATAGCATTAGAAGTTTTCTTGTATATCAAGAGCAAACAGTAGAAATTGTGAATGAGGGTACATACAAAATATTTGGACATAGTTGAATTAAGTTTTATACTAGTCTTTCAAATGATCTTATAAAGCAAACATTTTAATATTATGGTGCCTATATTGGTCTCAAGTTAAAATATTTTCATTGGTCCTTCTGAATGAATATGCCCTTTGTAATTTAATTAATTTTTCTTATTTTTACTCAAGTCATATTCAAGTTGGGGAAAAAAGTTTCCTGGTCATTTACATTCATTCTCAGTATCCAGCATAAGCCTTCTACCATAATACTAAAATAAAAGCATTTATATTAAAACATTTATTTGTGTTGCTATCTTTAGGAACTCCATTTAAAGACACTAATTCAAAATTTTTTTCTTTGTCTATTTTCAGACGCTAAACTCAGAATACCAGAAGGCTGTGACATTTAAGATAGATTATATAAAGACAATCCTTCTCTTTTCTTGTCTTACTAATGCCTTTAACATCCCATGCAACATTAATTTAACTGTAAATGAAAGCTACATAAATATAACCATCTAGTTCAATTTCATTTTTGACAGCTCTTGGTAGTACTATACTTACTATTCATACATCTACAAATGTATAAAATTGGCATTTTGATTTTTAAATATATAGATGGTTTTGTGTAGTCTCTTTCTATACAGGTTTTGAGCCCAGTATTATTACTTGATTAACCATGATGTTGCTATCTAAGGCATGGACAGCATGAGATTGTATCTCTGCATTATTATTAAAACAGAGTCTGTTGCTTACTATTTTGCTGCTGTGATCAATATGTAATACAAGTGACTTGATAGGATGTTTTATTTTTGATTTATAGTTTTAGGAGATACAGTTTGCCATGACAGGGAAGACCTGGCAGGGACATAGGGGTGGGTAGTCACATCGTGCGAACCCTCAGGAAACAGAATGAGTTGAATGTCAGGTCTTTATATGCTTTCCCTTTTCCATTCAGTCTACAACCACAGTCTATGGAATGGTGCTCTTCGCATTCAGGGGGCTCTTCCTTCCTCAGTTAAAAGCCTCTGTAAATCTGCTAACAGAACCACCTATTCTGGCTTTCTTAAACTTTCAAGTAAATTTCCCTGATCCCCTTAATCTCCCAATTTTTCATGCCTGCAAAACTAGTACAACGTATCGGACACTGCCAAATTCTGACTGCAGTTCAAAATGTCATCTTGCCCACTCGAAATATAGCCGCGTTGACTTCTGTATGATATACTTAGGGAAAGATTTCCACAGGCAGCTGTTATTGGTAGACATTCTTGTATTCACGATTTAGGCTCTCTTCTTTTAAATCAAATTTACAGGTTAAGGTAAAATGCAATTAGGTTCTGTGACAGAAGGCAAAGGTTTCTGAGTGCCTTACTTGCTTCTAAAGCCTCGTGAGCTGAACCTGAAATATCTAAATTTCTCTCAGCACTCTGCTCGTCAAAGTTCCCACCAAAGACTGGCTAATAAGATGTCTTAGTCACTCTATTATTACCATGAAGAGACACCATGACCAAAGAAACTCTTACAAAAGTAAACGTTTAATTAGGGGTCTTGGTTATAATTCAGAGGTTTAGTCCATTTCGTCATGGAAGGAAGCATGTTAGTACTCAGGCAAACACAGTACTGGAGAAGTATCTGAGAACCACAGTCTTATCTGAAGACTAGAAGATTAAAACTCTAGGCTTGGCATGGGCTTTTTAAAGCCTCAAAACCAACAATTAGGGATACATCTCTTCTAACAAGGCCACACTGCTTAATCCTAATTTTTCAAATAGTGCCACTTCATTGTGACTAAGCACTCAAACATATGAATCTATGTGAGCCATTCTTATTCAAACCACCAAATAAGATACACTTATAGCATATTGTGTCTTTTCTAGGCCAAAGATACAAATTCTATTTACTGTCCACAACTTGTTGCAAGAACTATTTTGCCAAGTTGACTTAATGACCTCACGTCTTTGTCCTACCTTTATGTATCTGCTACTTTTCTGAGTGCTGCAATCAAATACCTGACCAAGGAATGTAATATAGCAAGTGTTTATTTTGGCATAGAGCTGCAGTACATCATGGCAAAGAAGGAACAGTCGCTGGATCTAAAGTAACTCATCTGTGTCTGATATAAGGTAGCAGAGCAGACTCAAACACACACACACACACAGAAAGAGAGAAATAAGATGCTAAGTAGGGTCATCTAGAAACACTGTCATAGGCAAAAAAATGTTTCCATAGTGATTTTAAATCCGTTCAAGTTGTTTGAGAATACCAACCATGACATAAAGCAAAGCAAGATTTTTATTCATACTTTATGCTATGATAATGTCTTTATACTAACTTGTTTTAATATAAAATATTTGTTATAGATCTATGTTATAACTTAAACATTTAGAAAAGTGATCAAAGCAATGTAAAGTTTCTCAACTATTATATACCTACATTTTTTACCAATAAATCATTTGCTATCAGAAATGGAACTAGGCACAACCAAGTTGGGATCTTTTTTTACTGACATTGGATGAATGGGCTAATTAAGGAGATTATTAAAAAACAAAAAAGAAAAGAAAAGAGTTAAAAAAGCAAGAAAAAGAAATGAATTATAAATATTAAAATTATATGTAGGTTCTTTGCCTATGTCTGTACAACCTATATTAATAATAGCATCATTTTATTAGACATTTACTATATGTCCTTTGAGTCACATCACTATGATTCTAGAGTCCTCCGTAGAAAGGAAGTTGACAATAGTGTCCTGCTAGATTCTCTGAAACTGCCCTTTTATTTTTGTTACTAACATTTAAACATCTTAACATTTAGTATTACCAATCCATTCCATTGATAATTCAAAATCACCTCCAATTGGCAAAAAGAGCACTGGGGTTCTGTCTGGGTCACACACTCTACAATACTGAACTCTGTCTACCTTGTATCCCATTTTTTTCAGTCAAAATTTGATAACATCTGCCTTAGTAATATCTGGGAGTTCCTTGTTTTATCTAAATCAGTCGCATAATGATGTTTCACTATATTACTTTATTTATGTTCTTACAGCTGATTACAAAATCACAGCAAATTTTATGTTACTCTGTTACTGATATAGGTTTTAAATAGGAAGTGCTCTGGAGAAGGTAGCACAGATGGATTTGAGCTTCCGTCTTGATCATCATGAGAACAGAAGCATTGCCCACCATAATATTCTCATTGCAAACAGCAATATGAATTAAATATCATATATCCTTTACATTTTTTGAACACATGTAGTTAGTCAGGGCCAGTCATATAAGAAGCCTAAATGTATCAAGTTAATCAACTGGTATGAAAATGAAGTGTGTAGTTTATGAGTCTATTGTGCTTTGAAAAATACCTATCTCCATATTAACAAGAAAATCTAAGTAATTTAATCAACCTTTGTCAAATGTAACATATACCAGCTGTTTTATGCATGTAGTAGGTTGATTATCTTATTATTTAGTGAAATCTTTATGGGCAATATTTAAGATATTAGTGTAGAAAATAATTTAACAAATCAGTATTATAATCATATATAATTATAAATATATATTCATATGAATATATACTTCTTAATACATACAGCACCTCTACAGGTAAGTGTTTTAATAAACGTTGATTGGCCAGGCAGGAAGTATAGGCGGGTTAACCAGAAAGGAAGTAGAGGCGGGGCAATGAGAAAAGGAGAATTTGGGGAAGGAGGAAGCCCATTCCTCTGAGTCCTGTCCATACCACCAAAGAAGCAGGATGTGACCTGCCCTGCTGAAAAAGGTAATGAGCCATGTGGCTAACATAGATAAGAATAATGGGTTAATATAAGCTACAAGAGCTAATAAGAAGACTGAACTAATGGGCTAATCTCTATAGTTATAACTAATGCAGAATCTCTGTGTGATTCTTATGGGGCATACTGGCTGTGGGAACTGGGCAGGACATAAACCCCAACAAGCCAGCCCCCATGTTACAGATCAGGAATCCAGCCACTGTAATTCTCATAGACCTGTTTAGAATTAGACTGCAACATCATTTGCTTCAAACACTAGGAAAACAATGACAGAATGATTCTTTGTTTCCTTCACTCCATGATTTTTTTTTTTTGTAACTTCAGGGATGAATCATGTATAGAAGTCAAAAAATGAGATCAAGTGTCAGAGCCCCCTCATACCTCGTTAGATATGGGTCTTTCTTCCTCTTCTTAGCTGCATGCAGGATGTGTACCCCAGGCCCTATCGCTTAGAAACATCTGGGAACAACCCTGTCTCTTCCTCCCTTCTCACCAGAGGTTTCTATCGGAGGCGTGCCGGCTTGATTCATTCCTGCCAGCTTAGCCTAGCTCTGTTCCCCTATTTTATTAACCAATGGTATTCACAGCATACAGAGGGGAATCCCACATCAGGTTTCTGAGATTACAAACACATTTTAGAATGCAGCTTTATGTGGAGTCTATATATCTGTCTCAGTTTCCCAGATTATCCTGTCAAACACTGCCAGCACTGAGTAGTCTCTGTTGCCTTTCTACACTGCTTTTATAATCAGAGCAGATAAATGTAATGAGACCCATAATGTGAATAAAATGGAAACAAGAGTCAGCACTCTGAGACTTCCTGGTTTTCCTTCCAGGCTCACTTGCTGCAAATAATGAAATCACAATTGAGTTGTTGATGAGGTTTTAATCCAAACATTTAATTTTATTTACATATAGTCCTACACAATATGTGTTAAAAACACGTAACATGAGATCTATTTTGTTGATAAACTATAAATGAACTCGTATAATATTGTCAATGAAAAGCCCAATTTTTTACAGAAAATGACTAACACTATAGAATTATCAACCGGGATTCTATTTCCCTTTCCACCAGCCAGGACAGCTGTCAGTCCTCCTTCCCAGCTCCACAAGTTCTCACACAACTGTAAGCCCTCTTCTATGGACTCCAGTTTCTAATTACTATGATGCTCTCCCCATTCATCCATGTTTTCAGAATGAAACAATTGCTTTCAAGCCAATCAATATTTTTTTTTCTGTGCCTATAGCATAGTTCTAAAATCTCTGGTCTGTTGATGGAAGTTTAGACTGTTTCAATCTCTTGACTGTTACATAAAATGTTCTAACACACATAGGCATGGAAATACCTCTTTGAGATAGTGGTATTGAATTCTTTCATATGTGCTGGGAAATAGAATTGTGGTCTTAGATTATAATTTTATTTTAGTTACTTTAATGTGCTTTATTCTTCTATTTAGTTCTGGTAATGTGTGTGTGTATGTGTGTGTGTGTGTGTGTGTGTGTATGTGTGTGTATTTGATATTCTGATGTTAATGCTGTATGCATATATATTTATATTCATTTATGAATAAATTTTCATTATATATTATATATGTTTTACTTTTACATTTCCCTTCATGTCTTGTGGATGCATTAACATAACTTTGTTGTTATAGCTATTTTAAGTTTATTTTATTAAGTTTTATTTTATATTATTAGGTAGCATTTTGCTTTGAAATTGCAATAAAAATGACTTATTAGCCAGCATTACAGTAGTGTGTCATTTGTGTTTGTTCATTTAGCTATCTTTAACAATGGCTTTTATATTTGATTTGCTATTACGTTACTATTGTGCATCCGTTCATTTCCACTTGAATCCATCCTTTAATGTTTATGATAAGGGAGTGTAATGAAGATATGCTCCTGAATATTTGTTTGAGAAAATATTCCTCTCTATGTCACTTTTATATTTGAATGGCAGTTTTTATCCATGGGCATTTTTACTTGACAGTTGTTTATTTTCCATTGATACTGACTGTGGTATTTCTTCCATTTTAACCTGCAAGATCTTCTCAGTGGATTTTTATGATTATTTTGTGAAGGGTCTTTTGCACTAGACAAGTTTCTTTTCTCTTTTGTCTTTAAAATCTTGGCAATACCATTCCTTCTCAGCTTTACCCTATCAAATCTTGGTTGTAATATTAGTCAGTATATATTTAAGGGGGTTTGTCATATTGTTATCTGTTTATCATTATGAATTTCTTGTTCATTTTCTTTTTAATACTTGGGAAGTTTTGCATCTATTTCTTTAGAAAAGCTATTTGCCCCTATATGCTTTAGAGTTTTAATTAGTAATTTTAAATTACATTTCTTAAAGTATACTAACTCTGCTTGACCTAATGTACCTTCAGGATGCTTCTCAATGTATTTTTAGTACTTACTTTATTCTTTAGCAGAGTTTGTATATACTTCTTTTTCTGACAGTTTCTGGGTCTTTTTGGTGTTACTACTTTCTTTGTGGTTTTCTTGAGGAGTTTGCAACTAACTTTTTCTGTTCTCTGTGTGTCTTGGTGAAATGCTTTAAACATATGATTTTACATTTTTTGTTAAATCATAGGCCTTCATTACTTGACAGAGATCTATTGATGATTTATTTTATTTTACTGAATGGATCATTTCCACTGACTAGTTTCCTTTTACTTTTGTGTTGCTATCAGTGCATTTGATAAGACAACATCAGTGCCCAGCTTTTAGTTACTGCCTAGAAAAAGGGAAAAAAAGGGGGGGAAATCCTCTATGTACTGACCAGCTAAGG
Organism: Microtus pennsylvanicus; assembly: GCF_037038515.1. Classification (NCBI taxonomy): domain Eukaryota; kingdom Metazoa; phylum Chordata; class Mammalia; order Rodentia; family Cricetidae; genus Microtus; species Microtus pennsylvanicus. The sequence goes on from NC_134584.1 coordinate 100,253,590, forward strand.
TATTGTTAGAGTCTCTGCATCTCCTTGACTTCTCCATATTATTTCCTATTAAATTTATTTTCTGTTTAGTTTACTTTCTCACGTAGATTGATAACTATCTATTCATTTCTCTTATTTAAGTTTTATTATGCTTTCATATACCCTAACTTTCTTGATCTTTCTGACTATCATACTATGGACTGAAACACTCTCATCCTCTTCTTTCTTCTTTGGAGGAAAACCAGTCTTTCTAAGTTCTGTGATTTACTTCTCCATATTGTTTATTGTTTTGATCTTACCTCCTCCCTGGTGACTGAACTTTTCAGCTTATATAATGTGTCAAAAAGCTATGGGTGTACCACAGCTGCGCAACTCCTTTCCTGTATGGGAAAGAAGCCAATTGTCAAGTTTATACCTCTTCTCTCCACACTGTCAACTTGGAGGAGTGTTTGACACAGGTCACACAAAGTTGCCTCCTTTACCCACTGATTTCTTGCTGTTTTACACATCCTGAAAATGTTGAATTCTTGCCTAGTAAAACTAATCTTTATAAAACTATTTACATCTATAAGCCATCTGAAAATGAATGGTTTATGAGGGAACAGGATGAGAATTCCTTATATAGCCTTAGTGCTAAGGACACAGTCTCTAGCTAGAGAATGGATCAGTTGGAAAAGGCACTTGCTATCAAACGTAACAGCCTAAGATTGAACCTCAGTACCAATGTTGTGAAACAAGAGAACAAAGTTTTCCAATCAGTCCCTTGACTTCCAAATGCATGCTGTGGAATGTGCACCAACACACAAACAAACATACACACACCTAATAAATGAGTAAAATGTAATAAAATTAGTTTCTGTCTATAAAGAAATGTTATTCCAATCCAGATAAATACATGATAAATAATTCATTTTATGGTGAATTAACCATCTGATTTTCGCAAGTTATTTATTAACTTTGAGCTTTAATTTCCGTATTCATAAAATGTGAAAAAATACTATGCATGTATAATAGTGTTAAGTGATTGTGTGCATAATAAGTGTTGGTTGAAATGAATTCATGTATTTCCTTTGTTGAGCTCTCTTTCAATGCCAAATATGAATTCAAAGTTTTCAGTTTGTCCTTTGTTTTGTCATACAGATATATGTATTTATTTTGTTTATACATATTATATATATATGTGTGTGTGCATGTGTGTGCTTGTGTCTGTATATATATGAATAATATCAAAGTATTTCTGAAAAGAGAATAAAAGTCATATGTACAGTTGTTTCATATGCAAATACATTAACTAAATTAATAGGCTATATAGCTAGATTTTATATAGTTGTCAAAATTCATTTATAATATGGGCTACAAATAGTATGATTCTCTTACTGCACAGACAATCTTCCATTATATATAGCATATTATTATCATGCCTACATTCTCAGATTCTAAGCTATTGTGCTATGTACAATTTGCTATTTAGGTCTTTTGAATCTTGGTCCACTCTTTTTTTAAATAGCTTCCAGAATATTTCATATTACTTATTAATCACTTCCTCGCCACTCTCCTGACAGGGTGGTCACCAAAGGGAGGTACAGTCCCTAAGTAAAGGGACACTGGGAGACAATTACTTTCTTTGTTAAGTAACTTCCTAATATAAGTAAGTGAAGCATTAGATTGTGAGACGCCCTCGAGTGAGTGGTTCTCAGTTCTGCTCAGAATCTCAGGATGACCAAAGTTAAAATATAATAGTGGTTTTAACATTAAATCTAAGACAGCATGCAATCCTGCATAGGCTTGTATAGAGTCATTATCATACACTGAAATCAGGATGTGGCTGACTGTGGATGCCCTTAGTTTTTATGACTGTGAAATATTATAAATAGGATAGGGCAAGTAAAAATGGTGATTTAAAAAATTCCGTTGTGAATATATTATGATTTTTAACTTGGTGTTTTATGGGATTCTTAACAATGGGAGTGGATGTGTCTCTGACATCTTTGCCTGCTCCTGCGGCTCTTTTCCTTCTAACAGGTTTCCTTGTCCAGCCTTGACAATAGGATTTTGGCTTGTCTTATTGCTCTTGTTTTGTCCTATTTGATTGTTGTCTCTTCAAGGTTTCCTCTTTTCTAAAGAGAAATAAAGGAAAAATAGATCTGGGGGAGAGGGGAGATGGGGTGATCTGGGAAGAGTAGAAGGAAAGGAAACTCTGGTCCGTTGCAAGGAGTGTGGCTCCTCGTTTGTCCTGGCCTCCCAGCTAGATTACATCCAAAATAACCACACAGAAACTGCATTAATTAAAGACACTGCTTGGTCATTAGCTCTAACTTCTTATTGGCTAACTCTTACATATTAGTTTAACCCATCTCCATTAATTTGTGTATTGCCACGTGGCTGTGGCTACTGAAGATTCTAACTGGTGTCTGTCTCAGGCAGAAGATCCATGGCATCTCTGACTCTACCCTTCTTCCCAGCATTTAGTTCTGTCTTCTCCGCCTACCTAAGTTCTGCCCTATCAGGCCCAAAGCAGTTTCTTTATTCATTAACCAATGAAAGCAACACATGAACAGAAAAACCTCCTACACCAATGGTCAGAATTTATTGTATGAAAGAAGAATCAATTTCAGTTAAAAAAAGAAATAGAAAAAAATTCCTGTTGTACTTAAGAATTACTCTTTAAAGTCTATGGTATAGAGCTTGAGCCTATACATATAGGTTCAGTCTACTTGTTCAGCAAACTAACAAATAATATACACATAACACTTTATTAATTAAATAAGATTAGTAAAAAACTGATAAATCATTCATCTAATCTTAAAAGATTTTCGTACACATTATTTCTACTATATGCCTCTGACTAAATTAATTAGAAAGGCATAACATATGTGTTTGTGTAATGTACATAGATTGCATTAATGTCTACTTTTACTTAGTTTATGTTCATTATATACCATATTCATTTATTTACACATTAATTTAGGAACACTATTGAATAACTATTATTGAACATGTTATGCCTTACCTCTGAAACACATTGTTGAGTACACATAGACATAATCATTATTATCATTTATGTTCACAGAATTGGGGGAAGATATACATTAATCAAATAGTCACATAAATGCAGTTATAACACTAATTGTAGCAAGCAAGAGATTCACACCACACTGAGATTAAAAGTAAGATATTCTAACATTGTATGTATGCATAGTGATTGATTTCACTTTCGGTGGATAAATTAGCAGCCTCTACAACTGAAGAATGGCATATCTAAGCAGAAAACACTCTACCACAAATATTTACTGTGTTTATGAATAAATACTGATGGCATCTGTCATCAGAAAGAAGCAGAAAGGGGACACATCGCTACTGAGGCATAAACAAAGACTAGAGTGCATAGACTTGCCAGGCAACTGAACTTTGTCACTCACCTTTGGAGAGGTGACAACTCACTTGAAGTAAGAGTTTAAGGAAAGAAATGAGATGATCAGGCTCCTGCTTTAAAACAAATAATGACTGAGAGTGCCCACCCCTAAGATCCAAAACTACTTAGAAGAAGAAACTAATTAATGTTCAGTATCACTATTTGGCTGTAATTGTCTTTGATTTCCTTTTAGCCATCTGAGGAAGAATTCAGAATTATTTTCATTGATGCTTTAATCACTGGAGAACTCTCCTATTTGATCAATGCTCAGAGTTTTTTCAATAGTATCTATAATAAAACAAATTACTCAGTGATCGTTCTTGTATTCTGGGAACAAATTTCATAATAAAAACAACAAAAAATCAAATCCAGGGTTCACTTAAAAAAACTTGAAAGGTGGTTTAAAAAATACTCTACCAATCTTAAAGCTTACAGTGGGATCATTAATTAAATTACCTAATAATAAAATTTAGGAATCAATTACAAAAATAATTAAAGCAATGAGATTGGCAACATTTAGAACACAATATAAGGAGAGCAATTGTGTGAAATGGCAATTGTCCCTGGACACACTTAATAATTGCAAACACTTAAATGCATTATTGGCTCCAAAATGGCCCCATGTGGAAGAGAGTGAGAGAGGAAATCCATTATCCAGATACTATCTTGAATTACTCTAGAGAAGTCAGCTATGTGTATTAATTTATTGAAAAAAAGGAATCACGCTAATGAATTAATTTTTTTCATTGTAAAATTACTAACTTAATTTTAAACAAATGTATATACTTTCCTGGTCACTAATTGAACATGAAATATACACATTGGCTTGACCAAATGATCACCAGAACTTAAGATCCTCTTTCTCTATATGAGTAGAGATATATTTCATATTGAACCTGTGAAAGCTTATAAAGTGTCAAATGACATTAAGACATTACATGTATTAAAAAAAGAATGTAACAAAATGTAACATGTTTATGTCTGTCTTAAAAAGTGAGGATTCATTCAAACTTTTAGCATACACCTAATTTTTTACTTAAATGAAACATAAATAACAAATGCTTTTATTTTTAAAAAGTCATTAAATTGTTGAACTTATTCCAATAGTCAAGAAAATAATTTTAAAGTGTTGAGAACATATAAGTAGATGAAATCTACTTTATCTTGACTTCCCTTAATTTGTGGTGAATGCATTCTGTTCTATTATGCTATCTTTTGCCCTCTTCTCCCATAGGTTTCATGACAGCCCCAACTAAACTGGACCCACCAATCACAGTCATTTTCTTTCTCCATATGAACCATTCTACTTGCTTCATTAATAATTATTAGGTTACAGATTTTTATTGAATTTTATTCTCTCCATTACCAGAAATAACTTGATAAGGACTAAGCTGATTTCCATGATTATAAAAGCAAAAGTAAAAGCAGACAGACATGTGGGAAGTTGCCTGCCTGATTCTTATGTATTTCTTAATATGTTCCCAAATAAAATCACTCTAACAGCTACAAAGACAATTATGAACATATATATATATATATATATATATAATTATGAGTCTATATACCCTAGCTGTCATTGTCATCACCTCATTCTAGCTATTAGATTACAAATTAATTATCAAGCTCCACTCTCCTCTTGTTCTGTTTGAGTCTCTTTGTCTCATTCTCTCTTCCTGTGACTATATGTTGGAAATGTTCATATTAAACTTGGACTTGAATTCCATGCATTAGGAGTTGTATATGTCATATGCAGCAAATCTAGAGTTGGATCTAATAATGCTCCACTTCAAAGTAAGGTGGTAGTCACTTTCCCCACAAAATGATTCATCTTCTCATGAACTGACTCTTAGAACAAGCACATGTGCACACACATGTATATACACACACACGCATGCACAAATGAGTGTGGATTTTTAATTTTAAAAGGGCTTCTAAATTGAAAAAATATTTCCACTTCTACCAACCAACAATGTATTCTTTTATATGGAAAGCATAAAAATGTAGAGCACTGAAATAATAGGAACTTACTCTGATAACAGTTTCACCCAGTTATTAGCAAAGACAAAAGGAAGGCTCTTTTCAAATAAAGATGTGACAGGATTAGAAACCAATAAAGAGCAAGAGAATTTGAGGGAAGAAGAGTATTTTTCCCCTCTCAGTTAGCAATTAGACAGCTGTATTTTGCACAAGCTAAAATTGATACCAGGAATACTGTGCTCAAGTTGCTTGGGCTAGAAATAGAATTGAATGTAGCTTAGGGTGAGAAAAGTCTCCCCAAATGCCCACAAGACTGTTCAACTCATATCTGCCAAGTTTCTTTATGATGGGTAAGAGAACTTTCTTTTCTTATTTAATCATTGTGCTTTATTTTTCTATTCTATTTTTTTCTTTCTTTCTTCCTTCTTTCCTTTTTTCCTTCCTTCCTTCCTTCCTTCCTTCCTTCCTCCCTCCCTCCCTCCCTCCCTTTCTTCCTTCCTTCCTCCCTTCCTTCCTTCCCTCCTACCTTCCTTCCTTTCTTCCTTCCTTCCTTTTTGTTGCCTTCCTGACTTCCTTATGTTCCATCTTCTTTCATTTTCCTTCCCATTTCCATTCCTCTCATTTTTTCTTTTTCCCTTCGTTTATACTTTTCTTTTGATTTTCTGTTTTTTCTTTTGTTTAACTTTTTTTTAACAGGGATGATTAAAATAGATAACATTGTTGGGCATGATGGTACACGCCCTTTAATCCCAGCACTCTAGAGGCAAATGTAGGTGGTTTTCTGTGAGTTCCAGGCTAGCCTGCTCTACTTATGTGAGTTCCAGGAGCAACACAGGGAGATCATATCTTGAAAAAAAAATGAAACAAACAAACAAACAAAGCCAAAACAAAAAATAGATAACATTAACACAGTGTTTAAAGCAATATATGCAAGTGGAGAGATCCATAAGCAGTTGGTAAAGAGAATTTCACAGTTGGATTGCATGATCTTCTCTCCCATATCAATCCATGTCTCTAGTTCTTTACATCTATTAATATATAAATATTCTCTAATGCCATTTATAAGGACTAAGTTAATTTCAATAATCATATTCAATGAACATACATTTAAATACACTTGAGTAATTTAGCTGATATTTTACTAATCTCATTTAAAAATATATTCACTTATCTTTGGATTCATTTAGTGACTAAAAGTTTTTATTTTATCAAACTTTAATGCTCATGAGAGGTAATATTTCCAATCAGCTCCTTAGGCAAAGAGAGGATCAAGACCTAAACCTTCAGGAAATAAAGAATAATAAAAAATTACTTGTGATACTTCACTTACATTTCATGATATAGTTTGAAAAAGTTAAATATAGGAATAAAGAAGTAATGGCATCTTTGGCCTTCAGGATTAGCTTGTGGATAGGTGGAGGATGAGACTGTGACGGCATAATTGAGGGTTTCTATCAGGCATTAGCTAAACGGAACTCTGAAATCTTTCAGAAAAAAATACTCACAGCATGTTGTATGACAAAATCTCCATTAGCATTTCATTATACTAATGATATAGCAATTATTCATGCTTTCTCCAAGTCCTTAAGTCACTCCATTTTCAACAATATCTTAATAATAAATGTGGTAGCATTTTACCTGTGATAGTAATATTATTGATCGAGCACCATTAATGTTTGTAGTGTTTTTAACACCCATTACCTGATTGTATAGTAGCTCTCCCTGGCAAATGCACATCACTTTCTCTGTTGAAGTTTGGCAGACAACAACACACAAAAAAAGCAATTTTACCTGCTACAGTGTCTGTCTGCCTGCTTGATAATGTCAATCAATAAGTGAATTCACTTTCCTACAGCCTCTGGTAAACAAGATGTCTGCTCCATTTCAGATGCAAACAAAAGGAAAAGAACCAAGCTATAGGTGGATCACAACAAAGTGCTTTGGATGTTGTTCAGTGGGCATTTGGGGAAGATTAGAGGGTAGGGGTGGAGAGACTGAAAATTATATCTTCGAAAGAAAACATTGGCTGGATAACCCATGACAACTACAGTAGTGCTCTGGAAAACGTTACAGCAGAAGTAGGAGTTTTAGATTTATTTCTTAGTAGGATTTTGATAAAATGCAGTTTGAATGAAAGTGAATTTAAATTTATTCAGAAAGAAGATGTGCCTCCCATCTTACCATCTATCTTGACTAGCAAGTCAAAAATCAGTCTATTTATTAATTAATACATTGGCTTATAGACTTAATATCTAGATAAATTGCATTATGTTTTTCTGCCTTTTTGCATTTTCTAATTACTTAAATTTCTATTTATGCTTAGTGAATTAGGGGCGTTAAAAAACAGTCACTATTTTTAATAAATCATTGCTGTTAATTAGAAAGTTTTTCAAATCCAAAGAAATGTAAGGAATTTTAATACAGCATTACAATCAAAGCGTAGCATTAGTGATTAATCCTTGTGACCTTCTGCTTTGAAAGCATCTGTGCATAGACAGTTCAGCTTTTGTATAGCTTGGCTAAGGTCCCTGATATGTTTGAAATGAAAATGTAGGATTTCATCAGTGTTACATCCTTTCATTTTATTACAGTCATACCTGCTTTCCAATCATATCAATCATTTGAGATCGTTTGAGATTAACATCTCTGCCTTTTTCCTTGAAGATTACTGTTCTCCTCTGATTTATTCTTTATAACGGTTGTAGTCTGCAAGTGAAAACATACATTTCCCTTTTCAAAATTATTTCAGCTCTTTGATTTTTTTATATGTAATACACCTTAATGTACAGAAGAAGGAATAACAGAGTTTGGGAACTTTCTCGACCAATTTTAATTATTATCATTATTATATATTATTATCATTATAATAATTATGCTTCTGTTTTTTGAGATTAAGTATACCTAGAGCCCATCTAAGATTGGAAATCTTAAAGGTTCCATAAGGAAAACTCATCAGTTTATCTCAAACTAAAAGAATTGTTAAGTTTTTAAAATAAATATAATTTTCAAGAAAAAAATAAGAGCTAGTTAGACCCAGACTGTGTCAGTAATAAGCACTTGATGTCCTAAAACTGAAGAGAAAAAAACTGAATGTATGGAGATGGTAAGAAGAAAAATGATGAAACCAAGTTTTCTTTCAGAACTGTCTGTGAAGAATTTCATTATCTCTCTTTCTTCCTACTCCTCCATGATCTGTAAATGCATCTTACGATAGAGCTCAACAAGAAACTAGAAAGCTGAGAAAAGCCATTCCTTTTCTTTATGAAGGCCATGTTGATAGAGTACAGAATTGTGCCAGGTTTGGGAAAGAAGAGATTCTATGTAGGACAGATAAATGGAGAACATTCTCTAGGACTCTTTACCATGGTTAAATCTTACCATGCCCATTAAATGAGCTTGAATTAAAATAGAAGAAATTACCACTTAACTAATTGCCAATCCATGTTTCAGCAAGAAATCATCAGTGAGGTTTGAAGAGATAACTAAGAGGTGAAAAACACTTGCTGCTTATACATGGGATCCAGGTTCAATTATAAGTATCCGCATGGTAGTTCACAACCATTTGTAGCTCCAGTTATGGAAGATTTGACACCATCTTCTACTTACGCAGGTACAAAGCAAATATGAATACATATATTCAGTCAAAATCCTCACATATTAAAAATATGAATAAATATAAAGCAATGTTTAAAAGGTATCAGCAAAGGTTCTATGGCAGCTCTGTGTTGATTATCACTAAGCCCATAATACTGTTGCATATTCACACATTAACACACATAAATGTGTATACATACATGCACAGAGTAACATTCAAGTATATTCATACAAACAGGCACATATTTTCTCTATTTTAAAAATAAGAAATATCAAAAGATCTTCAGCTAAACAAAGGCTATTCATTAAGGTTGAGAAAGCTGTAAAATAAAGGCCTTTGCAGGTCACAAACATTTTGAACGGTATTAAAATTGATTTTCTCAGCAGCACAATTGCCAGGCTTAGAAAGAGAGCTTTATTCCCACTTATAGATAAGAAACTTAATCTGAAAGATGTCCAAGAGTGTGTTTGAAGTCTGACAATCAATGTTAGAAGTTACACTTAAATCCAGGCAGCCTGAGCTTTAGTCTAGTCATTCCCTCTAAAACCGCTGCATAACAAACCACATGATAGAATAGGTTGTGTATCAAAGAAAGTAGCATCTGCATCTTACTATCAGTTTTCTGAGGTTCCTGGAAAACTATGTCTATTCAAACATCCTATGAATACACCTAAGTATTCTCAAATCTTTGTGAGCTTTATTTTTGTGATGTTTATAGGTTTTGATTTGTGGATAATTTTTCTTGGCTTACAAAGCAAATATTAATACATTATTAGCTGATCTCATAGTACAACTTGTGCTGCCCTTAAACAAAACTGAGATAAGCTGATGAGAGTAACTTCATAGACAATAATAAAGGACATTCAATTTTATCATTTAATTTTCATAATTCAGATGTCAAATAAAGCATATTTAATAAATTGTGTATCTTGAATAAAAAGAGGATGACACTGAGAATTGTATTCTCTTAGCTGTACACTGAATTCTTGTGATGAGGCTTTACATTATATGAAGCCTGAAGATTATTATGCCCAAGAAGGCAAGTTCTATTAGAGAAAGAAGTCTTCACTTTCTTATGTGAATTGCTTGTACCACAATTTAAGCTCTGTTCTGTATCTGACTCAGTTTCATCCTGAAGATGAGTACAAACATTCTCTCCACTGTCTGCTGCTGTTTTACAATCTGCAATAATTAATGGTCTATAATAAAGACACTTTTCAAAATTCTATAAGATTGATAGACTTAGGTGACTAGATTGACCCTGTCCTGGGAACGATTCTTGTGGCTTCATAAAATGTGAGCCTCTTTGAGACTGTGACATTTAAAGTATATTCTTTCACATATCATGGACAGTAGTGCTGAATTCAAGTTGAGGCTACTTGGTTTTATGTATAATGTTCCTCTCTAGGTGGTATCTCAACATCTTTTTCATACAACATTAGCCCTTACCAAGAATTCACATCTTAGCCAAAGATGCACAGCAAAAACCATGGAAGATGTTGATTGCCAGTTCAAACTGCTTTATATTCAGATAGCTTTCTTGTAGAATTCAGGACCACCTGCCTAGGGAATGGTAACATCCACAAAGAACTAGCCCCTCCTTTACCCAAAGGACAATCTTATCTAGGTGTTCCCTGAAATTAAATTCTGCTCTTAAAGAACTGTATAACCTGCCTCAAGTTGACAGAGTTTACCAGCCGTACAATAAGAGGAAAAATGAATACAGCGAAAATGAAGAACTGTAATTTGCACATAAAATATGGACAGAAGGCTTGAATAGCACTTCCTCCTATAAGAAACACAAATGTTTATTTATACCCTGAATTACGTCTGCTGTAGCAATTTAAAAACTTTTATTTTATGAGCATTGGTGTTTTACTTCTGTGTGAGGGTATTGGACCCTCTAGACAGGAGTTATAGACAGATTTGAGCTGCCATGTAGGTTCTGTAAATCAAACCAGGTTCTTCTGGAAGAGCAGTCAGTGCGCTTAACCCCTGAGCCATCTCTCCAGCTCCCTATTAGAGCTTTTATTTCATGTGAATAGCTAAAAGTATTATTCCTTGTGGCTTTTCCAGACATGCTTATTGTTATTCTACATTCCTCCCTCTTTCTTCTGTATTTAACTACCTCTGTTCTCTAAAGAGTTCCTCTTCCCATTCTCTTTATTACCAATAGCCTTGATGTGGTAGTGGCATGCATATCTTGTTGGTAATTAACAACTCTCTAATGGGATGCAAGACCCTCAGGAAGAAAGTAACCATGCCTGGTAATGGAAAATTAACTAACTACTCAGTACTAGAGAAGTCATTGCTACTGGAGAAGAATCTGAAAACACTAATTTATTAGTTTGGCATAATCCCTAGCAACAATATATAAACATGTATCATACTGTTTACAGTTAAGTGCAGTCTTCAGCTCTCATCATGGAACTTTTATTTGGAACAGTTGTACACCAGTACAAAAAAAAGAAAACCTGTAACCATTCAAACAAATAGTTGTAGGGCTCTGTCCTCATAAATACATTTACAAAACACGCCTGAATCTAAGGTTGTAAAACAAAACACCAAGCAAACATTGCAGAAGATGGGCAGAAACATTGTAAGAACGCAAGGATCAGGGGGCTTGCTGCGAGATTGTAACCTTCTACAAATGTCAGAAGCTATACCCACAAAGTCTCACCAGCATTACTGTCCATGTGTAAGCTGAATAGTGATGATGCCAATTGACATGACGAAATGGAAAAAGGAATGTCTCTAAACCATATATATATATATATATATATATATATATATATATATATATGATATATAGTGACTGAGGAAAGCTAGGAGGGGGAAAGGTCATCCTTCCTAGGGGAAAACACACCAATTAGTTGCCCAGTGCCAAATAGTTATCCTTGAAAACACACATTATAAGTAACATTGTGTAGAGTCAGCAGGTCATATTTAGGAATACATATGAAGATACATATATACATGCAATAATAAGAGATGGAAAGAGACCATGGATTTCAAGGAGAGTGAAGTGCAGTATGTGGAGGGTTTGGAGGGAGGAAGGGGAAGGGAAAAATGTAAGTACACAATTATATCAAAGAGAAAAAAGTAACACAAAGATTAAAGATCCAACTCAAATGCTGTCATATGTGGTATGGTGGCTATTTTTGATTGTCAAATTGAGGAAGTTTGGAGCTAAGTACAATCAGAGAATGGAGGGCACACCTGAGAGAGAAGTCTTGCTTGGTTTGAAGTGAATGAATCTACTTTTAGCTCTGACCTTTAAAGTAGGACACACGCTATTATTTGGACATTGAGGTCAGAAAACACAAGGTGTCTTCAAGATGTTGATTGTGGGAAGGCACACCTTTAATCTGGTCACACCTTCAGCTGGAAGCCTATTTAAGGACACAGAAAAAAGAAACTTTCTCTTTTCCTTCTTTTCCTTGCCTTACTAGCAAGTCCATTCCTTTGCTGACATTAGAGCCTACTTCTTTGAGATTTCAGTGTATACTGAAGACCAGCTGAGACATCCAGCACTGTGGACTAGGCAGTTACAAGATTTTTAGACTTTATGGTTAGCCACTGTTGGATTAGCTGGACTAATTAGTTGGATTGCTTCTAATTCACTCCAATCAATCCCTTTTATACACACACACACACATACATCTATCTATATATCTATATCATATATATATATATATATATATATATATATATATATATATATAGAGAGAGAGAGAGAGAGAGAGAGAGAGAGAGAGAGAGAGAAATTCATCCTAGAAGTTTTCTTACTCTAGAAACCCTGACAAGTATATATGCTTCACTATTTTTTATTTAATTTTCTTTTGACGCAATGCCATTGTACTTACTGATGGGTTATAAATTATATTATTATACATTCATTCATTATACGATTATCAAATAAGAGTAGTTGTATCCATTACTAAAATATTCACCATTGCTGTGTGCTTATATCATTTAAATTTCTCTTGGCCTGCTACTTTCAAATATACAATATACTATGACTAAGGGTATATTAGAGGGTTTGGAGGGAGTAAACAAATGGGGGGTTTCTAATTATATTAGAATCTTCTTTTAAGTAATTTATTTATTCTTTGTGTTTTTCATAACATTTATCTTGATCCCCATCATTCCCCACACCTTCACATCCTGTTTCCACCCCTGCACCTCCCCTGTGCTGTGGGACAATGGTCTTGTACTTTGTAAAGATTTGTCTCTTGTATTTTAATAAAGTGCTGATTGGCCAGTAGCCAGGCAGGAAGCATAGGCAAGGTGACCAGGCAGAAAGTAGAGGTGGGCCAACGAGAACAGGAGAATTCTGAAAAGAGAAAAGAGTCAGTCTGTAGTCATCACCCAGACATAGAGGAAGCAACATGAGATTGTCTTGCTGTAAAAGGTACCAAGCCACATGGCAAACATAGACAAGAATTATGGGCTAATTTAAGATGCAAGAATTAGTTATTAAGAAGCCTGAGCTAATAGGCCAATCAGTTTATGATTAATGTAGACGTCTGTGTATTTCTTTGAGACTGAATGGTTGAGGGACCAGGCAAGATAGAAACCTCTGTTGACACCCCTGAATAAAACAAACTGAAAGAGAAAAATATAAAGAAAATAAAATGAGAAAAAAAAGGGTAAGAACTTAAAAAATCTAATCATGGAAGTTGCATTGCAAACCAACGAGACACATCGTATACTGCTTTATCCATTTATCTACTTGCAAAGAGTCATTGGTCTGGTTCCAGGACCCTGGTCTCCAAAACAAGTTTGATTATGGGCTCCCACTGGGACTCTTCCTGGACATTCCACTCTTGCTCTGTGTTCTGGAGATCATGCAGTTTTGGGTCTGTAAGTCAGTGTAATTCATGTGCTCGAGCAGATCATAGATGGATGAGTGTGGGGGGGAGGCCAAGTCTTCATACTGCATCTGGGCCTGTGCTGCTGTAACCTTGGTCTTCCCAGTGGAAAACAGGGAAAGCTTTCCCATGGTGGCAATTTTGGACCTGACTCACATACGTCTGCACCAACGTTTGGCTCTATTGTTTTGTTCTGGTGAGGTGCAGAGCCTATCTCACAAGTGTTGAAGCTGCTGGGGGTCAATTGCGGTTCTCCTTTACTTATGACCAGAGTGGACAGCTCTCCCACCTGCCTCAGGCATTGATTAGGGGAGGGCTTCTTTTCCCCCACCCTTGCTGTCAAAACCAGATGAGAAATGGGGCAGCTCTTTGGTGCTCACAACTTCATGGTTGGCTCACCCTCACCTGTGTTAACAGGGTTAGGTCTAGTGCTGCTCTGGCAAGTTGCAGGGCCTGCTCTTCTGAGTGTTCTAGTGGTAAGGGGTCACAGATAGCTCTTCCACTCTTAAGGCCAAAAAGTCAGTTCAACCAAGTGCCCTAGGCATAGACGGGCAGGGAGCAGGAGAGTGTAGCTCTCCCCTGTCCATACCACCACAGGACAGATGAGTAATGGGGACAGATCTCCCATGCTCACAGTTTCATGGCTAATTCACCCACATATATTAGAATCTCAAAAATTATTAAGGATATAATCAATAAGTATATAAAAAAAGAGTCTCAACATCACGAATTTTCAAGGAAACACATTTTATAAAAACAAAAATATTGATTATTAGGATAATTTTATATAAGACAATTTTATATATTTTAAAGAGCAATTAAAGTAACAAAGAAAAATATATAAAAAGTTCTAAGTGTTGTAACTAGATCAGATATACAACATTTATAGTTCTGCACATGGATGATATGAATGTGAGGTGTAGTCTCCATAAGTCCCACTAGGGAGGATCCACAAAACTGCAAAGTAGATTTAGTAATGATGCTAAACATCTATTATCTCCAAACTTTGGAGAGTATGGAAATAAGAATGAGATTTAGAGGCAACATTTGGATACATATGGAATACATTTTGTATAGTTTTGAAGTTTTTTTTTTTTATTGTTATTTTTTTTTTATTGAGCTCTACATTTTTCTCTGCTCCCCTCCCTACCTCTCCCCTCTCCTTCAACCCTCTCCCAGGTTCTCCATGCTCCCATTTTACTCAGGAGATCTTGTCTTCTTCTACTTCCCATGTAGATTAAATCTATGTATGTCTCTCTTAGGGTCCTCATTGTTGTCTAGGTTCTCTGGGATTGTAATTCATGGGCTTGTTTTCTTTGCTTTATATTTTAAAATCACTTATTAGTAAGTACCTGTGATAATTGTATTTCTGGGTCTGGGTTACCTTACCCAAAATGATGTTTTCTAACTCCTTCCATTTGTCTGCAAAATTCAAGATGCCATTATTTTTTTTCTGCTGTGTAGTACTCCATTTTGTAAATGTACCACATTTCCCTTATCCATTCTTTGGTTGAGGGGCATTTAGGTTGTATCCAGGTTCTGGCTATGACAAACAATGCTGCTATGAACAGAGTTGAGCACATGACTTTGCGGCACAATTAAGCATCCTTTGGATATATACCCAAAAGTGGTATTATGGGTCTTGAGGAATTTTGTTTCCTAATTTTCTGAGAAATCACCACACTGACCTCCAGACGGGCTGTAACAGCTTGCATTCCCACCAGCAATGCAGGAGTGTTCCCTTTACCTCATAACCCTTCCAGCATAAGTTGTCATCAGTGTGTTTCATCTTGGCCATTCTTACTGGTGTAAAATGAAATCTCAGAGTTGCTTGGATTTACATTTCTCTGATGACTAAAGATGTCGAACATTTTCTTAAGTGCCTTTTAGCCATTTTAGATTCCTCTGTTGAGAGTTCACTGTTTAGGTCTGTACTCAATTTTTTAAATTGGATTATTTGTTCTTTTAATGACAAATTTCAAATAACAGATTCAATAAATATTTGAAAAATTTTAAAAAGAACAAAAGAAAGAAAAGATGACTATTTCTACATCTCAAATTTTATTCAGGTGATTTCCTCATTATATACATTTATATTCCTAAGTTCAATTTGGAATTATTCAAAATAAAAATCATTATCTGTAAATAGTCATTTATTTCTACCAGTGTATGAGTAATTAAAAATAAAATGTAATATGATATATCTAATAGAACATTACCTGGTCTTCAGAGAGGTAGCTCATATTAGAGCAAATTTGGAAACATTATGTTAAGAGAAAGAAGTCAGTCATAGAGAGATGAGTCACATATGATTGGATTTTCATTATGATAGTAAAATATCAAACTAATAGAAGAATGCTATACAGTGTTGGTTTACTTGGACTATTCAGGAAAGAAATGCATGAATTTTTTGAAATCTGTATAATGTTTTCATTTTGAAAGATAAAAATACTTTAGAGATATTCTTTATAATTTTGCAATTATAATTAAAATTATTATGCTATAAGTTTAGAAATATTGATAAGAGGCAGGCCTCATGTTGTGCACTTACTAATCAAATGGGAAAGGGAGATGCATTTTCCAGTATGCTGTTCTTCTATTGTGGTCATTATTTCTGCATGGCAGCTTTTCTTTGAAGAATTTTGAAAAACTTTATTTTGAGTTTATCTTTTAATAACTACTAAGATATAAGAAAAGATTTTTTAAAAATCAGTTGCTGAGAGGTTAAATCGGTTTTTCAAGTTATAATCTTTAGAGGGTTAAGTGATAGAATTCGTACTCAGTCCACTGGATTCTAACGCCCCCTACTCAAAAGCAAATTTTATTAATTTTATTATGCTGTAAATACTTTTGTTTATGAATGTATATATATGCATATATGTGTGTGTGGAATGCATACACACACACTCAAACACACATACACACACACATATATAATGCTTGATATGAAGAGATACATTAAGAAAACCAAACTATTATGTACCTGTTATATAAGTAACAACTTTAAAAAACAATGAAAGAAGGAATAATTGGTGAAAAATAAAAAAATAAGGCATCTCATATCTAATTAACTACAGAAGTTTTTCTGCTCTGGTAACCAGTAAGCAGAAATGAAAAAATATGAGATTAATGTCTGAATCGAATGGACGCAGTATGAGTACTCTAAAGGTTTTTGGGAAATCCATTCAGTCTAGAAGGCATATGGAATTTTATTCAAGGAAAGAGGCTTATATTTATTTTATATTTTATGAGAAGCCTTTGGATGGCGATTTTTGTAGAATTCAGAGTCCTAATCTCTTTCATAGTCTCTTGGTATTTACATTCTGATAAGTCTGTTGCACTTCTATGTTCTAACACCTTCTAGTGTATCGTAAGATCTAAGACATTATAGATGTATTAGAATTGGCTTGTGGTGTAGTGAGTTTTCAGGTAGAAAGCCACTAGCAAGAGTTTGATGTATTGGAAACTGGAGAAAAGTCACGTATTTCATACTGCTTGGCTCAATGTTTAGGGATAGTTTCATTTCCTGGGGGTCTCTACAATCTTCATTATACCACTGCTAATTGACTGTGGTGTCTTATCTAGATTCTCTATTTCTCCTCAATATCCCTTGCAGTAATGGAATGATAATGAATTGCTGTTCACATGTTTTTCCTTTGGTTATTTTTATACTAACATAATTTGGAACTTTTTTTAATGAAAACCTGGAACACTAAGTCCCTTTCATTAATTTAGCATATGCCCTTCTTATATCCTAATTGCTTTATATCTCAAGATCTTGTTCAGAAAGTAGATGCCAGAGTCAGAACTTGCTTCCTATAGGGTCTGGGACAAAATTTCAGAGTTCTCAGGCTTGATTTGTCATTGAGTTGATGACCACAATATTTATAAGGTATGTCTATTTTTACTTATAAGTAATGTTTGCTGTGAAGGGACACTCTGACCAAGGCAATGCTTATAAAAGAAAGCATTTAATTGGGGGCTTGCTTATAGCTTTAGTTCTTTATCATCGTGGCTGGGAGCATTATATCATACAGGATACTGCAAAAGTCGTATCTGAGAACATTACATCCTAATCCTCAGGCAGAGAGAGAGAGAGAGAGAGAGAGAGAGAGAGAGAGAGAGAGAGAGAGAGAGAGAGAGAGAGACTTGGCCTAATATGAGTCTTTGAAACCTTGAAGTCTTCTTTCAATGACACACTTCTTCCAACAAGGCCAAGCCTAGTCCAAAAATGCCAGACATTCTAATTTGTTTAATTATTTCAAGTAATACCACTTTCTGGTGACTAAGAATTCAATTACAGAAGTCTATTGGGGCCATTCACATTCAAACTCCACATTCCATTCCCTAACTCCCCATAAGCTTGTAACTGCATTATAATGCAAAAACACATTCAGTCCCCATAGTCTATCACAGACTTAGCACTCTTTAAAAGACCATAGTTCACAGTCCCTTTTGAGACTCATGATAATCTCTTAAAAGTAACTCCCTGTAAAATCAAATCAGAACAATCAGATCACACATTTCCAAAATTCAATGGTATGGAATACATATTACCATACCAAAAGGGAGGAAAGGGAGCCTAGGGATGAAATATTGCATCTAAGCCAAACAAAGACCAGTAGGACAAACTCTAAATTCTCCATCTCCATGTCTGATGTCAAAGCACTTTTCAGAATTCCATTTCTTCCAGATTTGTTGATTATAACAAAATCCCGACTTGTACCATTTCTACACCTGTTCTTCAGCTCCCCTTTGCAGGTACCCATTGATTTTCATGCATCTGAGTTTCCTTGCATGAAGGCTCAGAGAGGAATATTGTGGAAACCTTGGAGATGAGGCCAGGATTGTGTTGGAGATCCCAAGATGTTGGAGGCATGACATCTTTAACTCAAACTGGATATCTGACTAGCTGCTTTTGAACCAAAAGTACAAAGAACAGATAAAGTATCTTCATGCCACATCCTTGATATATCAAAACAGCTTATTCACAATAGCTGTAATTCAACAAATCTATTGAACACAAAGCATATCAAAGTCTTCTCTGCTACATACTGAAAATTTTTACCACCATGAAATATATACATTGAAGTTCTGGTACATACTCGTGTGAATAAGAGGTATCAGTTTTGTGGAGGTGGTCAGGGCTAGTATGTCAGGTGATAATGACAGCACTCCTGCCGTGGAAATAATACCCTTATAAGAATTAGAAAGAGTAAGCCAGGCGATGGTGGCACACGCCTTTAATCCCAGCACTCGGGAGGCAGAGGAAGGCGGATCTCTGTGAGTTCGAGACCAGCCTGGTCTACAGAGCTAGTTCCAGGACAGGCTCCAAAACCACAGGTAAACCCTGTCTCAAAAAACCAAAAAAAAAAAAAAAAAAAGGAATTAGAAAGAGTAGAACTATTTTATTCTATGCAATGTCACTAAGACAACTTGGGCATTTGCACACAAGAGGAATGCTGTTAGGAAGAACTGAACCTGAGTGTATTGGATTTGGGACATATGAAATACCATAACTGGGGGAAATAAATTTCTGATATTTAAGTTACTCAGTATCTATTGATTTGTTGTTATAGAAAGTGTTCTAAGATATTCTCTAAAATTCACGTTAGTTCCCTTAAATTGTATGGTATAGATTTAAAATGTCCTTTATAGGACATGGGTTAAAGGCGTGATTGACATTTTGTAGTGCTCTTGGAAGACAGTAGGACCTTTAATAACAGAAGCCTAATAGGAATAAGTTTAATCATTGCGGGGGAACTAAAGGGGATACTAGACCCCATGGACCTATACATTCTGATGTTTTGTGATTAAGTTGAGATGAGTAGCCCTTGAAAAGTTCTTCTACCATGAAATACTGTATAGCCACAGGCCCCAGTGAGTATGGCCAAATGTCTACTTCTCCTTTCAGCTCTACAACCCATACCAGGACCTGTGCATGCTGTCCCAATCTCTTTGAGTTCATGTGTGCATCAATCCTGCTGATTTAGAAAGCCTTGTTTCCTTGGTGTCTCCTATCTTCTCTTACTCTTAAACCTTTTCTCCCTCCTCTTTCACAGGGTTCCCTAAAACCTGAACAGAGAAATTTGGAGGCTGCATCCACATTAGGGCTAATATTTTAAGGTCTCTCACTCTCTGCATGTTGTCCGGCTGTGTGTGTCTGCATTTATTCCCATCTGCTAAAGGAGAAAACTTCTCTCATGATGATGAGTAATCATAATCTACGAATATAAGAGAATGTGTTTAGGAGTCATTCTATTGCTAGATACTTCTAGTAGAGCAGTACTATTTGGTTTTAACCTAAATCTCTGGGCTATCTAGTCTCAGGCTCTTATCCACTCAAGCAGTGATGGATATGAATTCTATCTCATGGAGTGGGCTGTAAGACAAATCAGGTGTTTGTTGATTACTTTCATGAGCTTTGTAATGCTATTGCAATAGCATATCTTGCAGGCAATACACTATTGTATGTAGTGGCATTTCACTTACAGTTTAATGCATAAAACTTGCCTAAGGAACAGACAAGTAAAGCAGTCACATTGGCCATATAGACCAGGTAGCAATACCACACACCTTTAATCCCAGTAGACACACTAGCTTGCCGTCGAAACTATGTAGTAGTGTTGCATGTCCTTAATCCCAGACCTACAGAGGATTATAAAATGGAAAGAGATAGCATTCAGACTCTGTCTCATTCTGAGATTCCTAGAGGAAGAAGGATCGCTGTTTCAGATTAAGGTAGAGGTAAGAGCCAGTGGCTGACTGATTTGCTTTTTGGATCATCAGGTTGTACCCCAATTTCTCTCTCTGAATTTTTATTAATCGTGCTTTATTGAAGACCAAAGCATTTGTATTGTGGTTGTTTTTCATGCTTCTTCTCTGGTGGTGTGCAGAGTACTTCCTGTACCAAAGACACTAATATGTAGGGGTGAAGGTGCTATACAGGCACCACTGACTTTCCTTTGCTCAGTTAACTACGTGGGTGTTGTCTTCAGCAATAGGGCCTTGTTATCAGTCTGTGGAGGGCAACCTATAGACCAATAGTCTTAGCAATAACTTTGATTTTTAGGGGCTCCCATGGAACTGCCAACATCTCAATTAGATGTAAACCATTCCTCATACTGAAAACTTTATTTGGTAACAAGAGATAGCCAATTCTGACTCTGTCACCCCCATTATTTGGTAATTTCATATAAATTGCCTTCATATATGTATATATTTTGTGAAGCTTCTATTGTTTTAGTCTTCTAGTTCAAAATCTATCATAACTTTTAGGATTATTTGTGTAGGTTAGAAAATTAAAATAAACCAAATCAATTAATCAGAAACTTTGGTCTGTTATTTTCTGATTTTCTTCCTCTTGCTAACCTTCCAACGCATCTGTTTGTTTCACAGAAAAAAAAGTCACAAAATATGATTAGCTTCAATGATTCCAGTTTTCTTGCTTCCCAACACAGATATACTGTTTCTGAATTATGATACACAGTATAATTAAATACAAATTGACTTTGAAATCTGAAAGTCAGCAAACATAGATACTCCAAACTTGTGACCTTTTATCTTCAATAAAGTAGATATCACTATCTCCAAACACATTAGTCACTGGGTGTTGTTGCTTAGATGGTAAGATAGCGAGGCACTGGGAAGGGCATGTATTAAAAGCAATAGCATGGATTCTAAAACATCGTAAGGAGATGAACACTCAGAACCATTAAAGACAAAATACCCTTTCTATTTGAATGACAATAATAGCTAGGCATATCCATTAGTGCATTAATAGTACATGAAGTCACTACACTTGATCTACCTCGCTATTAATACTCTGTTTCCACACACATAATAATACAATCAGTGATAATATGAAAACTGTTCAATATTTGAAAAGAGTATTTTGAAAATTGGCTGAATACTTTTTCCCTTTTGTTCCCATCTAACATTAATACAAAGTGTTAGCACAGGGCCACCAAATAGTAAGTAGATATATTTAGGGTTTATTGAGTAAAGAAAATCCCTTGGGAATCAAGATTAAAAAAAAATCTGGGCCAAATATCAAGGATATGATTTAAAAACTAATTTTGGGACAAAATCATTTTAATCATTTTTTTTTCTGTGATTCAGGCTAAGTCACTTTTAACTTCTTGAGCTTTCATTACTTTACTTAAGAACTTAGGATAAAATGATACCTGTCTCTCAGAATAAGTATTAAAAAATAATACTATTTTAGCACTGCCTAGAACACTAGCAACTTGGCATTATCTATCTCTTTGCAGAGATAATTGCTAAATGCTTCAAGATGGTTGCTAAGGTGGTCAGCTTACCATATTCACATTATAGGAAATGAGAACAAAATTTGGGCTTTATCTTCACACAGAGTAAACTGTAGAACCATTTTCTGTGGGTTGATATATTATATTTACAAACCCCCCTGCATAGTGCTTGATAGAATAAGCAAATAGCAACCCTGGAAACACAAAATTGCATCAATATTTTTGGGTTGCTTTTCTTGCCTCTCCTAATTCTTGCCACACAGTTGTTTTAGAGAGCATGTGGGAAAATATCCAACCAAGCTGATAGAAGAGCAAATGGAAGCCAGTACAAGGGAAAACGTCATTTCTACCAAGTGGCTGGGCCCAGGCTGTTCCTAACACTTTTAGGTAGGCGGAGTAGGTTAAGGTTGAAGAATCTATGTGGCATTAAATCAGTAAGGAGTTTCTTTTCTTTTTAAACTGACCTGATGATCATTTGTTCCATTAGAGCTTTGGTTTCACAAAGTAGGAGAAGGAAGCCATCTCCTCTGGGCTTGATTTTGGCTTTTGTTCTTGACTCTGACCTAGCTGTTTGCCCCAGTTTAGGTCTTGAAATTGTTCCATCTCATGCTTAGAAGCAAGAAGCAAAGAGATACTTAAGACTTGTCAAAGACATCTGAGATAAAAGAGCATCTGGTTCCTGCACCTACAGTAGCCCCCAGCGGGTGTCCAATTTTGATTTCTCTCTGCCTGCCCCTGAGCCAGCATATAGAAGTGAGGCTTCTGTCTTCCTTTTTCTTCATAACCTGATTTGATGAATGTCTCCCAGCATTATCCTCAATCAGAGATTGTTTACTTTTCCACCAAAACGGCCTAAAGCACATCCATATATTTTCTTTTACATTTTGAGAGGTTAAAAATGGGTTAGAAAAGAAATATCCTTTGCTGGAGCAGAGAGCAACATCCAAGTTATTAAATATATTTTCCTCCTTTGGAAACATATGTAGGTAATACTGTTAAGCAGGGCTTATTAGGTAGTCCAAGGGAAGAATGTGGTTAAAACACTTTGTCAGCAAATCTCAACTTGGAACTAGCCTTCCTGTGTTTTGAATGCCCCAATGCATCAGAAGGCAGAAACATCGAGGTCTGAATCACAAGTACAGTGTGACACAGCTGGGTATCAATTCATCCTTCAGGTATTGCATTTCCGTGCTTGTAACTTAGGTGCATGACAAAACGCTGCTATGTGTTAGCTGCTAAGAAGCTGGCTAGTGACTTTCCTGCTTTACAATAAATTTAGCACCCCTGCTACTTCCCACTACTGCATAGAATCCTGCCTCCCAGATCATACACCGGGATAGCTTGATAAGCAAGATCACAGAAAATGGAGCGATTGGGGTGAACAGCTTGCATCTGTCTGAATGACAAGATCATTTATTTCTACTATATACAAATGTATTTGAAAAGGGTCTCTTTGTGGTATCTTCTTGCTTTCTGCTATTTTGCTGAGAAAAACAAAACAAATAAGCAAAGAAAGAATGGATTTTAGACAAATAGTTTAGTGTAAGAATGCCAGAATTATTCTAAAATCTGATAGCGGCAAACCAAACAAAGAATATTGTGAGGCATTTATTTTTCCTGTTGTAAAGAATTAGTCATTGATAAATATTTTAAACCAAGGCAAAGTTGAAGTAGATGTCAGCAGCCTCTGGAAAGATTAATAGACATGAACTAATTTAAATGTAAGAGCTAACTAGTAATGTCTGAGCCATCGGCCAAACATTTTAAGTTAAAAAAAAATTCTACAGGTGAAACTTATATCAGCTACTACGATAAAAAAAATATGTTACTAATTACTGTTTAAGTGAGCGCTGTGACATAGGTATGCCCCCAGCCATACAGACATAATTGTTTTATGTGTTCGTGGACCAACAGGTTGGCTCAGTGGGTAGAACTCATCGGCCTGAATTTGATCCTGATGGAAGGAGAGACAGACTCCCGAAAGTTGTCCTCTGACCTCCATATGTGCGTATGTGAGCATATGCACATAAGTAAATAAATGTAATTTAAAATTTTAAAAAAAAAGAAGTTTAACTGAAGTGTAATTGCTGGTATGACTCCCTTCAGCCTTTTCAGATGTCAGCTGGGGTATAGCAGGTGGGGGCAGTTAACTAAGCTCTAATATCATATGGTCCTAATCTTGTCCCTATGAATTTATACCTCAGAGGTCTTTTGCCATATCTCGACAGTAAATGTGTATGAAGAGATTCTGTGGCATTCTCATTACTGTCTACTCATGGACATTTATACATGAAAATTCTTCATGTATAAAATCAAGGTCCTTTAGTACAGTAAAGCAAATCCTTCAAAAAACCTCAAGGAGAAGAATGTTTTGGTTAAGTAGTAAGAGGGGAAAGTCTGAAAACCTTTAGATGACTGATTATGCTCACTTTCTAAAGCCTATGCCTTTACGGGCAGTTAAGGTCATAAATCATAAGAAAATCAGCAAGGTCTTTATATTCACAAATTGAGTGGATAAATGATAAGCTCATTAATTCACTAACTTATTCATACATCTATTAATTTGTTCACATATGTATGTATTCCTTTGTGATTTAGTAATTGATTCAATATTTATTTAAATATGCATATTATGCCTGCTTAGTACTGGGCTAATTGTTGCAGAAACCAGGAATTCAAAGTGACTTATCCACACTGACATCACTATTGAGTTACAATATCCTCATGAAAAATGTGCAGTATTTGCATTTGTTTGAAGTTTGAGTCTGTCACTTAGGGTCTTGTATTGGAAATGTGGCAACTTACAAAATGAAAGCAGTACTTTTTGGTTATTGTTTTTGTTGTTTTTATTACTCTCATTTACTGTATATTTCTGGATTTTCAGTTAAGATATTGTGGATGTTATCTGCCTGCATGAATTTTAAGAAAATTTAAGCCCTATCTTTGAATGCCTCACACTGTCAATTGAGTTCTTCGGTTTATTGAATCAACTCGGGCTTCTTTTCTTGTATTTCCATTTGTGTTTCTGTAATACTTGTAAAATCAGCACGCATGGAGTCCAAGCATAGCCATATGAAGGTACTCTGCCTGAGACAGAGAAATCATAGATTTAGAACTTCAGTCCTCATGGAAGTAGCAAAGAAAAACACACAATGATAAATTTATTTTATGTTATCCTTAAGTTGCCTAAATTTTTTAGGTGACAATTGATTGTGTTACCTTTGGATCTCTGAGAAAATGAGACGTAGATATTTGTAGAGCATCTCATAAGTACGTCCATGGATAATGTCTTCAAAGCATGTCAAAATAAAGACATTCTATTCCACATTTTGGTGATATATACACACACATACCATGTATGCACACACTAATACATATATTAATTAATATTTTGTTTTCAAAAGATACAAAAACAATACAGGCATTACATTTAAAGTAGCTGCTATAACATTAACATACCTAATCCAAGATATTTTTAAAGTTGAGGTAAAGCATGTATAGCATTTTATCAGGTGCTGGTAGATGTCAATTCTTCGTTAAACACTGAATAGTGAAAGGATGCGAAGTAAATATTGATGCTCAGCTGCACCATCTATGCATATTACTGAGCTTTACCTATTTTAAAGCATTTTGAGGCCTAAAACCACAAATTACCTCAAATTTCCTCAATTGATATGAAGGGCTGCTCTGTGTCACTCACGGCTGCCCTTGAGAAGGCAGACCACTTCCTTCTAATTTAAAGGTCAAAGATTCTCTTGAAAGAAAGGATAAATATGGATGAAAGACAACTTTTTTTAAGTTATTGTGCTTAACTGTTTGGAAATGAGAGATTTTGTCGATTTCTGAGGAGAACACACAAATGGTGGAGTTTGAATACAGATGAGAAATCTCCTTAGAACTTTTTTCGGGGGGAGGGGGAGGGCAGGAAAGGTCTGAATTGAAAGCCTGGCTTTACTAAGCATTACAGAGAAACCGTGAATAGGTCACAACATTTCTTAAGTAATTTTTTTCTCAAGTCGAAGACCACAGATTTTAAATCTCCATCTGTGAGATTTTAAGAAGTATTGAGGTATTTTGTAAACTTTCTTACAGGCGATGATATCATGACCATCAGAAATGGTCATCCGTAGTGTTGAACAACACATTAGAAACACTGTTTTGTATACACCAGGGAAATGCAAAATAATCAGAATTTCATGATATAACCATTGTGTTTTTTATCATCAACCACTGCTCCACCAAACCAGCTGTGCCTCCGAGAACATGTTCCAGGTCCCAGTACAAGATCATTAACTGGAAAACAAGTAAGTGATTTCAATTTCAATGATTTTAAAAAGATAGTCAGTCAAATAAGAATCTTACTATCTCATTCTATTGCATGGTCTCTGCTTTACCTAGATAGACTTCATTTTAATAATTCTTAGCTATAAGCATTTATACCAGCCACTGACACAATTGCGTATCCTAATTAGGACAGTGTTTCCAAAGGTTGTTCACTTAAGCTGAAGAGTCAGCTTCAATATGTTCTGATTAATATAAAGAGTCAAGTAGAGATTGTATACTAGGGAATGTGCCACAGAAGAGAACATCTAATACAGATAAGTATCTATATTTTTTAAAAGAAGAAACATTACTGTTGCATATGTAAGAAGCTATAAGGTGGCATGTGTTAGACTCATCATGTTAAGAAATTACCTAGATAAGAGGAATATTTATTTATCATCATC
Organism: Microtus pennsylvanicus; assembly: GCF_037038515.1. Classification (NCBI taxonomy): domain Eukaryota; kingdom Metazoa; phylum Chordata; class Mammalia; order Rodentia; family Cricetidae; genus Microtus; species Microtus pennsylvanicus. The sequence goes on from NC_134584.1 coordinate 100,280,424, forward strand.
TACAAAATCAAATGAAAGGAAGCATACTAAAAACTAAGAATGTCTTATCTTATAATCAGAAAATGTATTGCCATTGTTTATCAGATATAATTGACCTGAATTTAGTAATTAGAGTAGCATTTGTGTTTGCTGTTTGACCTTAAACAAAACCATACTAAGCACCTTAAATTATAATTATAAGGAGTAATTTTGCAACTTGGAGAAAGAGAACATCCAAAGTAGGTTACTAGCTGCCCATAAAACATAAGAAATCATGACTATATTTCAAAGACAATCTTGGGCCCCTAAGCTGGCAAGATATATATTCCCTTTTAGAAAGATTAACATATAGAGCAAAGAGATGCAGAAAAAGCTGGAAGCTACATGTTTCTATAGTAAATGTTAACTTTAATATATAAAATATGTACCTTTATAAGACACATAATTATATCTTTATTCATATTTAGAAGGAAGTTTCAAATAGTCAGTCATGATATATTTACAGATTTTATTGTAGAATACACAGAAAACATCAAATTTTTAACCTATAACACCATAAAAAAACAACCTAAGTTTAATATTTGGTTGCTTTACTGAAAATATCATATTCAAACATCACTCTGTCTGTACTTCTTCAGCAAGGATACTCATTTGAAATATGATTTCATGTTTTATTTTATATTGGCTTTGTGGATAAAATTTTGCTGTACATTTCTGACTGATCTTTAGCTAGCAATATTCTTGTCTTTTATTCTTGAGTATGAAGACTATTTTTGTGTATTGCCACACCGAGCAATATGTATTTATTTGTATAATGTATGTTTTCTGTAGAGTCTGGTTATCAATTATGGTTGTATAAACATCAGTATAGTTTCTCAAGATAAAATAGAGAAAGACCATTCTCCCAGATTTACTTTTATTTTTACTTTTATTTTATTTATTTATTCCTTTTAGGTAAATAATCTCATGAAAAAAATGTTATATTTTCTTTACTAAATACTTAACAAAATGAAATGTTTTATGTTTTCCTATTTCTTCTTGTTTCTTATACAAATGTAGACATCTAATTGTATTTTTCATGTCTGTTTTCCTTCAGTGAATGTTTTGCTTTGTTTCTTTTTGGTGTTATTGTCAAGGTCAGACTCTGAAGTCCAGGATGGCCGTGAATATGCAATAGTCTTGCTGTCTAGCCTTTCAAGAGTTATGATTATAAGTAAGAGCCACCATGTCCAGTTCTGCGTATTAGTTTATAGAATCTTTCTCACTCTTTAATTTTGTAGATATGTAGTATTCCAATTGTAAAAAATACAAGGTTCTAGTGCTCACAGGTAAGCAGGGGTTGAAATCAGGAGTGTTAAACATGCACTGTCTCTTCACTGGAGGCAATGTATACTTACTTTTCTTACACATAGAAAACTGGGAGTGGAAGTAATCAATAGCCTGTTGACCTGTGCTATCTGTAGCAGAAGGCCACACCTGGATCTCCTAAACTATTATTTTTATCCCAGACTCTTCCTCTTTAGACATTTATCTTGTTTTTCTTTTTTTTAAAGATTTATTTGTTTGTTTGTTTGTTTATTTATTTATTTATTTTGTTTACTGTGTTCTTTCTGCATGTGTGCCTGCAGGCTAGAAGAGGGCACCAGATTTCTTTACAGATGGTTGTGAGCCACCATGCGGTTGCTGGGAATTGAACTCAGGACCTCTGGAAGAGCAATCAGTGTTCTTACCCTCTGAGCCCTCTCTCTAGCCCTTGAACATTGTTTTCAGTTAATACAAATGATCCCCGTAGGGAATGTACATAGGCCCTAAAGTTACTGAGTTCATACTAATATAAACAACTGTATGCAGTATTTGTATATACATGCATATTTGTTCACACACACATATACGAGAGAGAGAGAGAGAGAGAGAGAGAGAGAGAGAGAGAGAGAGAGAGAGAGAGAGAGAGAGAGAGACTGTGTGTGTGAATCATGATTTTTTGAGTGTATCTTGGGATAAATTTCTTCTTTGTTCAAGCATAAACATGTTCGTTGTACAGACAAGACCAGCTCCCAAAATCTTGTAGTGTGTTTCTTTTCTATATAGTATCATTTTCATAATTTTCAGCTACACCAACATTTTTCTTAAAACTTAATGGAATTCTAAATCACTAAGAATGTTATGTAGAAATACGAAGAGGTTCATTGTCATGTATCTCAGCTTCTCATTCCAGGCATTCTTTGGGAGACCTTTAGAGACTTTATTGGATTCTCCTTCTCTGCCCTCCTTCTTCCGTGAAAGTCCTTAATATTCTGAATCATGATAATTGATTTTCTTGACAGTATATTCCTCCATAAGAAGAAACATGACTACATCTTATTGAATGCCTATTAAATTCCTGGATCCATGTAGAGTCTTAAGGAAACAGAGATGGAAATACTGATGTCAATGATCATACAAACACAATTAGGTGCTTAGAAAGACAGGCTGTTTGATCTTGTCCATGTGGGTTTTGTTACTTCCCAATCCAAAATGTTTAAATAAGACAGCAATTGTTCAAATCCAAACTATTTTTTCTTTTTCCTCTACACATTTCAGGGTAAGGCTACAATCTCTTTGATACCTATCATTCTAAGAGATTATGAAGTAGTATTTAAAAAAAACACATAAACGAATTTTTGACCTAAAAAGTGGTATTTAAATTCCTTAAGCTGCAGGTTATAATAATATTTTGGTAGAGATCTTGAGATTAAAAGCAACATGTAAAGTTACTGCTGTTGTGAAAAGTATATTGAGAATTATGGCCACTCAACCTAAAACAAAACAAAAAAAGTTATTATGAGAAAAAAAAAACAAATAATCAAAGAAGAGAAGCAAAAAGAACTTTGGTCATTGTAGAGACATAAGAAAGACAAATTGGATCAGTATTCTCAGCCATGTTTTTAGGGTCCTGACATAAATTTACATGTTTCCTGATGAAGAGACAGAAGAAGAGGTCAAAGAGCATTCATAGTTATTCAGTGCGAATCATACTGTAGTCTGACTGAGTATTATGATCTCAGGGTTGTTCAGTCAAGACCTTATCCTATCAGACAATCATTGAGACTCTTGATTTCTTTGACTCTTTGTCACAAGATGTTTATACATTACTCTGAATGTTCCTAAAATACACCAGTACTGCTCTAAGAGCAACTAATAATAATACACACAATTGAAAACTGGAGGCAATGACACCAAGGTGTTATTTAATTTTTAATTACCTATTGGATACCAATAGTTCAGGTGACATATCAGTATTTTTAGCATACACAGCCTCTATGTCCCTGATAGGTGATCATTACTACAAACAAAATAATATAAACAATACTATTGACTATATTAAGAAAAGAAAAATACTCCAAGTTCCATGTACCACTTAAGATCTTAAATAAGTAAATTTAATTTTTAGGGAATATTTTAACATTGAGTCAAATGTTAAAACTAACTTTTAGACCCTGCTGCAATGGTGGTGTTAGCAGACTTTTTGCAATATTAGTAATATTCTTTCTAGAAAGCTATATTAGAATGGTGTTTCTTGTTTTAAACAAGTATTCTTTCCCTACCTTTGAGGTTCCTCTGAGTCTATTAACTAGAATGCTACCAGGACCCTTGGTTATAGATGAGCGGTGAGACTCTGCACATTGGGAACCTCTGAGTCTACAGCTATTGCTAGGAGCATGCAAACATCATTAGAGTAATATCCAATGGAGTCACAGAGTATTCTCTAGTAATGCTTAGTTAGAGATTTTTAAGACTACTTAAATATTGTGTAATTTCTCATCCCTGTCGAGCTAAAATATGTATTGTTTGGAATGAAGTGTGAACAGGAGAATGCAGCCTCAGGAAACATACATGTAGATAAAGAACCTAGAAAACACGATAGGAACATCTGAATCCAGCCAAGTCAGGCTTACAAAATTCCTTAATTATATTTTAATTTTAATTTGTTGTGCAGTGAACAATTTTTGTTTGACCCTGCTGTTAATTTGTCACATAACATTTCAGAAAATCTCGATTCATTTTCTCTAATATGTAGAGAGCTAGCCAAGCATTTGTTACGCTCAAGTTCCACATTTCTAAATGATCTACAAATATAAGTGACTTCCTCATATATTTTTTAAATGCATTTCAAAAATTTGTTGTGAATTATACATTGCACACAATAGCTGTAGATACTGTTAGATTATCTGCACGTGATTAGACCCTACACTCTTTCATCAGGATTGTAGGAGGAGCTCAGGAGGACACACCCATCCATGAAGAATTAACGTCAGTTAAGAGCTGCCTGGAAAGGGAGAATCATTTTTTACAGTTGTGTAGCCCAACCAGTAAGTTGCCTATGTTCCATTAACATCCTACCCATGTTTATTCAAGCAAGGCTAATTACTCTACCCTGAAAAAATAATTTCAGAGGAAGTACGATGAGGCTATGAGAATGTAATGTTGGGTGGATATGATCCCAATATGTTATTATTTGTGTAAAAATCAAAAAAATAGTCACACGGGGGAGAAAAACGATATGAAGATCAAAAGAGAAAGTGTATGAGAATTGAATCTGAGAAAAATACACTGTATATATAAATGGAGATGCATAATGAAGTTCATTACACTCTGCAACTAATACATGGTAATAGTTTTGAAGAAAACAACTTATGGATGCAACTCAGGATATTCCTGCTCACATCAAAGTATCTTTATATTTTTAATAATATTTGTTGAGTTGTTTTAGCTCAAGCTGGGAACACTGAATTTCTTATGTGAACAAAAAAGGTTACATTTACAGACTGTATATGCTTTTGATTAATAATACATTGTTAGTCAATTATTATTTAATAAACTCCATGGTTTTAGAAAACAACATCCAGATGGTCCTGTGGCTTCTGACCTTTATTTCCTCAACAAGACCATTTTATTAATTCCTTTTAAAATATCTGAAAACAATTAAAAGAAGAAAAGGAGTGTAGTGATGTACTGATAGAATTCTCCTTCTATGTTTAGAAATAACCAGTTGGTTGCTCCTCTGAACTTCAGTTTTTATTCCCCCTAAAAGGCATGGATAATACCTGTAGTACACAATAATTATTAAGTATGTATGAATGATATTTTTGTTTAGTATTGAAATTTTGTAAATGTTTCTTTTATTTTCACATTCAGTGCTTTTGTTTGTTTGTTTCTTTGTTTTACTCTGCTTTACCTTCACTGAAGGGTATTGAAAACCCATGTAAAATCAGAGAAAGTCTACAAATTAAAATGAAAAATGCTTTGCTGAAAATGAATTGACAGCATTTTAATCATACTGAATAATGAAACAGTGCAGTTTTCATAATCACATGAAATCCAAACCCTGCTATACTTTTCACCAAACAATAATGGGAACATCATAGAATAATCTGGACAAATATCCGATTGGCTCAAATCACACAGGCTAAAGGAATTAATTAACTACTGTTTAGTATAGGGTTAATTTTTTGAGATTCAAGAAAGCCCAAATTTCTGGCCTCGTGAGTAGCAAAGAGTAGTAAACGGTATGAGATTTGCACTTGATTACAAGATGCCATCTCGGGGTGACTTTGTTCTCTTTTTGCAGAAACCTGTAGCAAAATGAGATGCTTAAGAAAATACAAGGAATACAAGGAGCCGGGCGATGGTGGCGCACGCCTTTAATCTCAGCACTCAGGAGGCAGAGGCAGGCGGATTTCTGTGAGTTCGAGGCCAGCCTGGTGTACAAGAGCTAGTTCCAGGACAGGCACCAAAGCTAAAGAGAAACCCTGTCTCGAAACCCGCCCCCCCACCACCAAAAAAAAAAAAAAGAAAGAAAATACAAGGAGATCAGGGAGGATTTTGAAAATGCAAAAAATGCCTTTGCAAATTTCTAGCAAGATGGAAAGTGCACCATTCCAACCCCCAATTATCTGACTTCAAGTGTTCCAACATCATCCACAAAAGTTAACTTCTGAAGAGAACTTTAGAAGTTATTTAAGATTCCCCTAAGTGAAACAGTTACAAGGAAAGCCCACTTATGAATTCTTAAAGTAAACTCATTTTTTTCTAAATAAAGCTATTGTCTAAGGAGAATATGGAAATGGTGTTTATATTTCTCAGAAATCCAAAGAAATGTTCTATAGATGTTTTTTTAAGTCCATTGGAGTCTTGACATCTGTTAGTTCACTTATTTCTCTGTTAAGTTTCTCTCCACCGGACCTGTGCATTGTGAGCGTGGAGTATTGAGGTGTCCTACTATTAGTGTGTATGAGGTGTGATTCTTTTTAGTATTATTTCTTTTACATACATGGGTGCTCTTGTATTTGGGCATTGATGTTCAACATTGAGATTTCATCTTGATGGATTTTTCCTATGATGAGTATGAAATGTCCTACGCCATCTCTTTTTATTACTTTTAGTTTGAAGTCTCTTTTGTTAGATATTAAGACCACCACACCAGGTTGTTTCTTAGGTCCATTTGATTGGTAAATCTTTTCCCAGCCCTTTATTCTTAGGTAATATCTGTCTTTGAGCTTGAGGTGTGTTTCTCACTTGAGCTAATGGGAGTTCACTGACTCAGAACTGACAGCATATGATCAAAGAGGCCCTCTGAATGTGGGGGAGAGTATTGACTAGGACAGTTTGTTAAGTTTCTGGTATGCAGCCAGATTTCTCCCTACTGCTTGAACTGTCTTTTTGAAGCCTATTCTCTTTGGAGGGATAGCTTGCTCAGCCTAGATATAGTGGAGAAGGCATTAAGCCTGCCTTAAAGTGACGGGCTAGACTTTGTTAACTCCCCATGGAAAGACTTACTCTCTGAGGAGTGGATAGGGGATGGTGGAGTGGAACCTGGGATGCTTACATAAAATTTCAATTAAACAACAAAAAAACAAAAGGGAAAAGAAAAGCAGGCACTTTCTAAAGTAGAACTTACATCTAAAAACACACATTATTCAAGCACATAATAAACACATTGTAGATCGGAGACCCAGCTGATTATATATCAGTTGATAATTATTGATAGCTGTGCCAATATCCTTATGTTATTTGGCCAGTACTTGTCCATTTAGAAAATATTGGTAATCAAAACTCCTCAAAAAAATCATAAGAGACCAAGTACAAATTATAATATCTTTAAAGAGTGACATTGGTTTTTGTTTGTTTGTTTTATTTTGAAAGAGGTGTTCAGTCCTCACTTCAATGCAGACTTTAGTTTATATCTATGTAATTCTATTTATTGTTTGCCGGATTAATTATATAGTTAATTAATAAAATTTGTTGTGTCTCTGCTGGACCTGATAGGTCCCAAGTGAAAAAAAATAGTACAGCACATTTAAAATATTTCAGTAAAATACAGAGTGAATATCCCAGAAATACAAAATCCCAAATATGTGTTTTATCACAATTCTGTTTCCAAAAACTGGTGATTCTTTAAGGGAGAGGTTTTCATTAAATGCCTGAAGGATTTAAATAAGCATAAACTATTATATTTAAAGCATGTTTATGTCAAAAGAATAACCACGTGTATTTTCCCTACAAGTCACCTATGAATAATGCTAAGTTCTTTTTCAAATTTAGTGAATAAAATTCAGGTAATATGTCCAAATTTTTTCCCAAAGTTTGAGGCCACTGGTCACTGGAAAGTGATAAATGTATTTTGAAAAAGAGTAAAACATGATATTTGCTATCCTCAATAGGTAAAATGAAGTTGGTAAATCAATATTTTGAAATCAAAGGACTTCTAATGTAAATAAATGGGCATGCTTGAGTTCTTGCCAATGTGAGCCCAAATTAGGAGGAGCAACCTTGGGACTCCCTCTATTAACTGGCAATCTGCACAGATCCCAATTGAGGAAAAGGTCCCTAGTTGCTCAGGTGTCAGGGTATTTTCTAAGGGTGCTTGGAAGATAAGAAGGCATAACTTGCCCACAGAAACCTACACTTGTTTATGACAAGAAAGGCCCAACCGTTTAAAGTGGACACTAGTGTAGGGCAGGTGGATGGTCAGCAGGAGGAAGTGGAACTTCTTGGTTGGTTAGTTTCGTAAATACAAATGACAACACCTTGAGGTCTGATCTTGAGTATTCAGGGCAGAAATGAACAATTATTTCGTTTATAGGTGACAGGTAAAGTAAACTTTCTTACTCTTTAAATTTTCCATTCTCCTCCATGTAGCCAAAACATCTCAATGAGTCTGTCTACACAAAATGTAAAGATATAATATGTAAAATCAGTGAGGGAAAGGGTAAGCTTTAACTACAGTAGTTTTTTGTACAATTTCACATATTGTCCTTGTGAAAAAAGGAAAAGGTCCTGGCTTTCTTACTGTTTTTTTAAATGCTTTGTGTAAGATAAGACATGTGTAGCAGACAGTGCTGAAAGACTGCTGTCCTTATCAGAATCCTCAAACTGAGATGCTGAAGCTATCTCCTCCACTACAACACACGAATACCTGGAGACATTTCTGTTTGCTGTAGCTTTATGGAGAAAGTCACTGAATACAGTTGGAACGTTCCAGGAATGTGGGATATGCTAGGATGCTCAAGACATTCTCCATCAACAATAAATTATGCAGCTTAAATGATATTAGTTATTTCTATAAAAATTATAATATGTATTATGTATACCAAATGTATACACCATATATATCTACACACACATATATATATACACAGCATGTGTGTGTGCATATATAGTTGTATGTATACATATATATATACACACATATGTATATGTATACTATCTTATCCTATACCATTTTTCACTATTGGCATTGTGGATTAAGACTCTTCGTAATTCCATGGTCCTTTGTAAAATAATCTTCTTAATAAAGTTATCCATTGACACCAACAAAGACTCCCAGCAGTAGTGGAGAGAGTCCCTGAACTGGCCTTCCTTTATAATCAGATTAGTGATTACCCTAATTGTTATCATAGAACCTACACCCAGTAATGGATGGAAGCAGATGCAGCAAACTACAGCCAAGCACTGGACTGAGATCCTTGAGTTCAGCTGAAGAAAGGAAGGAGGAATCATATGAACAAGGGGGGGATCAAGATCATGATGGGGAAAATCACAGAGACAGCTGATTCAAGCTAGTGGGAGCACACAGACTCTGAACCTACAGCTGGAGAGCCTGCATGGGATCGAGCTAGGCCCTTTGAATGCAGGTGACAGCGATGTGACTTGATCTTTCAGCGAGAGGGACTGACAGTGGGACTGGGACTTTTTCCAGGTATATAAACTGGCTTTTTGAGCCCATTGCCTATGGTGGGATAGCTTGATTCGCCTTAATACAGTAGGGAGGGGCTTGGTCCTGCCTCAACTTGGTATGCCAGATTTGGTTGACTCCCCAAGTGAGGCCTAATCCCTTCTGCAGAGTGGATGGGGATATCTTGGGGGGGGGGGGGGATAGGAGAGAGCGGGAGTAAGGGAGGGAAGGGAAAGTGGGGTAGGTATGTGAAATGAAAAAAACAAGAAACCCATACAAAAATAAGTCATCCACATCACTGAGATATTAAAATTAAGATGAATTTATAGTACTTACAGGTCAATCTGACTTCTCTCATCCCCTCAGTATTGACATCTTCCTCTAACCCATTTTATATACCATCAAAGGAGTTTTATGAGTATAAGTTTTATAGTTCTTAGGTGTCTCTTTGCTCTGACCATCTGTGAGTGATATAACATTAACTTTTGGACCTTTCTAAACTTCTGACATTCAAGCATATACTTCATATTACTTGACAACCAAGGACTTAGTTTCTGCTGTAGAATAGGACTTTGCAGTCTCTTTTTGAATTGAATGCTGAAGAAACTTCAACTTTAATTAAAATGATAGTATCACCATTTAAAGGCTAAAATACCTACAAGGACACAAGTAATAATGGCCCAGTTTTATGTGACTTAGCAGACTAGCTATCACAAAAATACTTCTTTTGCGCCTGGCTTGTTTCAAGAAAGAGGAAGGCTGCCTTTCTCAAGATATGAATTCTGGATCTGATTGCTTCTGTGAAGAACATTTAAAGAGGGTTAGGCACCTCTGCTTGGACAAAAATTTACTTTGTGTTGAAAGTGTCAGAGTTGGCTGCAATTTTAGGCCATCAGCTTTTTCTGAGCAAAACTGAACATGGCTCCTGAGTTTTAGAGGACCACATACCCCAAAGAGCTACAACAGGAATGAGCCACTGTAGGAGACAGGGTTGTGCCTTTCCCAGAGGCCAGTTAGAACAAAGAAAAGAAAGCTGAGAAAAATGCCAGGTAATCACTAGAATCTACGACCTCCCTATTCTCCAGCAAGCAATTTGCTGTTTCACTAAGCAAACTCAAAGATGCCTCCACATCCCAGAGTGAGCAAATGACCATTTCCTACATACATCTTCATTCTCCATCAAGGTCAATTTCTTTTCTTCTTATGAAACCAGTCTTCCTCTGTTGACTGAGGTTTCTTTTCTGCCTGGTTCCCACAGTCGTTAAGTCCCAAAGTAATCACACAGAGATCTACATTAACTATAAACTGATTGGCCCATTAGCTCAGGCCTCTTATTAACTTTTATAACTTATATTAGACCATTATTTTTCTCTATGTTAGCCACGTGACTCAGTACCTTTTTCGGTGAGGCAGTTACATCTTGCTTGCTCTGTGGCTGGGCCAGGACTACAGAAAAAGCTTTCATTTTTCCAGAATTCTCCTGCTCTTATTTACCTGCCTCTACTTCCTGTCTGGTTGGCCCACCTATACTTCCTGCCTGGCTACTAACCAATCAGCACTTATTTAAAATATAATTGACAGAATACAGACCATTGTCCCACATTCCTCCAGTAATTTAATGAAGGTGGCAATTTTTATGTCATTTTATTACTGTATCTCCCATACTTAAACATTTTTTATATGCAACAGGCAGATTAATGATATTTTGAAGTAATTGATCCATGCAACAGCCCATGTTTGGAAAGGAATGAAGGCTGAAAGTGAGGCACTGGATATTCCCTGTACTGTGAATGGAGAAAACACTTCTGTTATTTAATGGCCCTCCAAGATCTGATTCAACTCTGTAAAATTAGAAATCACCCCAAATTTCTTCATGACCAATAATTGTCACAGTCAAAGAAAAAAATTCATTTTATAGCATGTTTATCCATAAAGCATGAGTGAAGTACTTCTTGTTACAGCCATATTTTTGTCATTTCATAATCATCTATGTTTTGAGTAAATGCTCACAGAAAGTTGAAAGCTTTAAAGAAAAGGCAAATACAGACAAATAATACAAATTAACATTTGTCAATGCAAGAACAATAAGATGATGTGCTTTTTTGCTTTTCCTTGTTATTTATTTCTTTATTTTCAGATATTATTATTATATTTCCCTCTACTTTATCCCTGGTGTCTCTCTCAAAAAAAATATGAGTATGTAAAACAATGCGGGAGAGCCAACCCAATTAGTCTGGTCATGTTGTTAGCTACAGGAAGCAACCAGAGATGAATGTTAGTGAAGGGCTCAACCATAGCCATGAAGGTTGTAGTTGGGTGCTGCAAGGGGAAAACTCACTATCAAAGCTGTTGGTATGTGTAGAGGTCTGCATTTAGGGAGAGAACACAGAGCTATTGTAAAGAAACCTGGTTCCCGAACCCAGGGTTTCACATGTCCTCAGCCAGCCTGCCTGTGGACCAAAGGGAATGTGGACAGAGCCTGGTCAAGTCATGATCACCAAAAGTTATGACAAAAATAAAATGCTGCAGGTCTTGAGTCATGGCAGTGGACAGCGGGAATGAGACCAAGGCAGGCCATGAAGGCAGCCAGACACAGGCAGAGAGCTATGTGGTGGGTGAGAGCCAGAGATCTATTAAGCACACCATGCAGAAAAAGTGGGTATTTATTTCATGGAATATGGAGGGAAAGGGAAAGGGGAGAAGGGAGAAGAACAGAGAGAGAGAGACAGAAAAAAAGAGAAACAGAGATAAGTGAGAGAAGGGGAGAAGTGGGGAAAGGGAAGAAGTGGGGAGAAGAGAGGCAGAAGCTGCCTTTTTGGGAGAGAGACAGAAAGGAAGTAAGTAAAAGGAAGAACTGGTTGCCTCATGGGACAGGGGAAGGAGTGGGTGGGCCTTGTCTCTTAAAGGGACAGGATAGACCATTACTAAGGTGTTCTACCAAAATGTATTAGTTCCCTGGGAATGAGGACATAGAGTGAGGTGTGACTACAGTAGAAGTTTTGCTACAGAGCAGGGTATGAGACTCAAGATGGACTTGTAGGAATGCAGGGAAAGGTGAAAATCTGCATCTAGTCTACCTGCCTCCTGGGAGAAGCCAGCTCTGTGAATACTTGGAGCCATAAACTAGAATAAAGCAAGGAATGTGTAGGGAGAAATGTTTGGTTCAGAAAATCTGTGTGATCCATTAGAGCTGAGAGTAGGATGGAGAAAGAGGCTGTAGACAGTGTTGAATGTGAAGGCCTGAAAATGTGAACATGACGGACCCTGCATGAAAATTGCACCACAGGTGGAGAGGTAAGTAATGAGTGCTTAGAAGCATGGGATAAAACCAGACTCGCTGAACATAGCAGACAACGAGGACTACTGAGAACTCAAGAACAATGGCAATGGGTTTTTGATCCTACTGCACGTACTGGCTTTGTGGGAGCCTAGGCAGTCTGGATGCTCACCTTACTAGACCTGGATGGAGGTGGGTGGTCCTTGGACTTCCCACAGGGCAGGGAACCCTGATTGCTCTTCTGGCTGATGAGGGAGGGGGTCTTGATTGGGAGAGGGAGAGGGAAATGAGAGGCGGTGGCAGGGAGGAGGCAGAAATCTTTAATAAATAAATTAATTAATTAAAAAAAGAAATAAATAATAGATAATAAAAAGGAACAAGAAAAGCAGGGCATAAAATCAGCAGTAAAACTGAATATATTTGTAAATATGGCACATGGAAATAGTATTTAACTATCTGTATAGTTGATTAGATGTATTTTGATAGCCAGATGAGCAGAAATGAAGCAGAAACAAAGCCAGAGATATGTAGAGTTTGTAAATATTATATTCCTATCCCCATGATGGCGGCATATCTGCCGCCATCTTTGGGCTGCTCTGGGTTTTGGAGACACCAAAATAAGGCTATGCCTTCTTCACTGCCAGCAGCAGTAGCCTCTGCTGCTACTGAGTGGGTAAAAAGACCTAGCAATGGCCTAGAATACTGCTACTGCTGAGATTATTATGGCAGTCCATGTACAGGGCTGTGGCCATCTGAGTCTGGCACATGCTGTACAGTAGAGCCAGGAAGGGCAGACAAGAAAGTTTAAAGGGCTATATCTCCCATAATCAATCAGCACCAGGAGTTGGTCAATGGAAATGCCTAGAGGCTAATTGACCCAGGAGCCAATTAGCCTATATGGATAAATCTATGGCTTTGAACAGAGACTTCAGGAGTTCTTCTAATTTTGTGATTACAAGATTTAAAATAAAAAAAAAGTAAAGACAGTAAAAGTCGGTATGGCTATACACACCTAAGCGTATGAATGTGGCAGTCTCAGAGATGCTGTAATGGCAGACACCTGAGAACCTGAGCTAAATTGCCAGGAGGTCATGGCCTGTGGCAGAACCCCTGAATGTGGCCTGTGACCTCAACTTTCCCATCAGGGGAAAAAAACTCATTATAAGCAGTGACTAGAGCCCCTCTTCAGATATGAGGAGGGTAGCCTAAGGGGTTTTGTTGCTGATCAGAAATTGGGACAATTGCTTAAAAGCAGGACTGCCTTTGGACCCTCACTCATCCAAAAAACTTTTTTTGTCTTTTGGTTAGAATGGGTTTTAAAGAATTGTGATTTGACAAACTGTGTTATGGTATTGACCTGTTAATATTTTAGTTTACTATAAGATATTAATGATTAGATAATGATTAGAACTTGTCGAAGAAAAGTTTGGCATTAGCAATGAATTCTTAGATTTTACCAGTTTGATAAGACAAATTTAGGTTTTGATACAGTTAAAAACTCTAAACCAATTAAAAAGTATGCATTCCTAACCCTGATGATCCCACACACCTTTAATTAGGAGATAGTATAACCATAGAAGTATGCATAGAACAAAGTATTTTCTACTTGTTTACTATTAGCTAGTGAACTCTCTTGGCAGAAACTTGGCTAAGAGACACAGAGCCCATTACTTTTCCCTTTAACCTTTTATTTACAGAGGTTGACAGTCAGTGCCAGGTTTGATCTGTGTAATAGTCCTGGTTGTCCTAGACCTAGCTCTTGTAGACCAGGCTGGCCTTGAACTCACAGAGATCTGTGTGCCTCTGCCTCCCAGTGCTGGAATTAAAGGTGTGTGCCATTACCACCTGGCTCATATCTAGATATTTTTTAAAGTAAAAGAAGTGTTTGAATTGAACAGACTTGTGATAGATCATACTTTATGGATATGGAGCCTAGATGTTCCTGGGGATACAAGTCATCAATTCAAGAAAAAAAAAAAGAAAGAAAAGAAAAGAAACTAAGGAAACCAAAATCAAACAACAGCATTTTTTTTTATGCAACACATTATTTGAAAAGAGAGAAAGGATCCATGTTGCTGGAGATGCCACGCTCTGTGACAGGTTGGGGCAACTGTTTTTTCTTTCATATTTTAATTTGTAGGTGGACTATGGACACTATAATATTTTGAAGGAATTAGATGGCTCAGAGAGTAAAAGTGCTTGCAACGTATGCCCAAGAACCTGACTCAAATATCTAGAACCAAATGTTCCTAAAGTTTTCCTCTGACCTACAGATGCACACACACACAAACTCACACACACAGAAAGACACACATTCATGTAAATAGCACATAATATGCACAAAAACAACAATGAAAATTGTTTAAACGACAAGGTTTTCAAATTCATGGACTTAACTAAACTGTCTAATGCAATCTCCAGAGGACCAATATTTGGGGGGGGGGGATAACCCTAATGTTTGTGAGAGAATCCTCAGTGGTGGCAGCAATAATGCCTCAAGTGCAGGCATCTTAATGAATGCTCTGAATGATCCTGTCTGCTAATCCATCATTTAGAGTCTGCTGGAACCAGGTACAGATGGTTCATACAAGCTAGAAGACAAAAATAAAGAGCAAGCACATTTGAAAAAGTTTCAGCAATCTCCCTGAAATTTTGGGGTGTTTGAGACTTTTATTACGAACCAGCATTAAAAGGTAGAGATGAGAATTAACAAGTGATCCATAAACTTAAAAGGTGCACAATTGGTGCGAGTCTCTAGTTGTCTTTAAAATTTCTATGATAGACTAGAGGCATAGGTTAACTTGAAGTTTACATTGTTGAGGCTTCTGTACAGAGAATCTCCATCTGTATAGTATGGGTTTCTACATATCTTTTATTCTATAGGTAACAAATAAAGTCATAGAAGGACTTAGTGGGTCATCAACATTCACCTGCAGCTCCTACAGGCATCTCCGTTCTGTGACTGAAATCTTAGGCTCCAGGAGGCTGACAGGGGGACCATAGCTGCATGCTGCTGACGAGCTGTGATGGTCTTGCATTGGATACTTAGCGTCTTTTTTTTTTTTAGTAGGCATCTTTTTCTCTCTCATAGAACAAGTAAGTTGAAACCTCCCTCTGCACACTTTTCTGATAGTCACAATTTCCAAAAATCTCTAATATGGCATTACTTTTAGGACGCCCAGAATTCCCACCATAACTAACACGAGGATATCATCTACATTTTCATTCTTTTTTCTTTCAGTAACGAAAGTTCCATGAAGACAATGGGGTCTGATACCTTGCCTAATCCTAGGTCTCACTGGAAACGGGAATATTGTCAGTAATGAATATAAGTAGTTTGTTTTGTTTTTTTAAATGGAAAAAAATACAACAGTGTTTTCCCTTACATTTTCTCTATTTTATACCAGAAGCCTCATTTCCTTTTCCACTGGGATGCCACCTGTCCCTAGCAGATGCTTCCTTTATTAATCCTTTGACAGTGGCTGTTGCCAGCTCATTTCCTGAGTTCTCAGTGCTTTTAACAGGAAAACTTCTTTTCATGAGTTATATTATTTGGTCATATTTATGATCCCTCTGTCTGTGTGTGTGTGTCTCTTGTCTCTCTCATTCTTTGGATCTCTCCCTGTTTATGGTGTGTGTCTTTCCTACCCTCCCCATTTTGCTGCTTTTGATGCAGTCATCTTAATTTGTAGATTCCATCAGAAGAAAGGAGTGAAATTTTAAAACCCTTGATAATGTGAAATTTGGCTTAGGCTCCCCTGAGAGGCAATACCTTCTGTTTGATTGCTTCCCTTGTGCACAGGGAAAGTGTGGGAATGCGTGACGAAATGGAAAAGACTAACTTTCCTTACTTTCCGGGGTAAAATTAAGAAAATTTCATAGTGATGTCATGTCCACTTTCTTGAACTAAAATAATGTGGCCATACATATTTATTTTCAAGTCTGAATTACAATTGCAAGAATATTCTCTGATGACTACTGCTTTTTGGAGAATTAGAAAGTGTGTGATGTAGTTGGGTGGTGGTTGATAAAAAAAAAAAGCCTTTAATCCCAGCACTTGGGAGGCAGAAACAGATGGATCTCTGAGCCTGGTCTACAGAGTGAGTTCCAAGATAGTCAGGGTTAGTTACACAGAGAAACCTTGCCTTGAAAAACAAAACAAAACAAAAAAAATCACAACAATAACAACAACAACCAAACAAAGTACATGGTGTGTAAAGGAAAGGGCTTTTGTGCCTGGTTGTATAAGAACTCTATGTAGTCAATAATGTCGAAGGAGCCAGTCCCTCCCACATAGGAAAAGCAGCTTTCTGACAGTCAAAACTCTGCCTTGGTCCATGGTTCTAGAATTTGAACTCTTAAGAAATCTAACTACAACCCCATTCTCATTTGAGTATCACTAACAGGTGATTGTGAGTTATTTCTTTTACTTCTTCAAACTTACATTTCTAAGTCCTCACCTCATGATGGAATATTTTAGATTTCCAAAAAGTCCAAGAGAATGGGTGCACACCTTTGATACAAAGCAGATTTTCTTTTAGGAAGCTTAGCATTATGTGACTTCATATTTTTCTGACAGTCTCTAGTTTTTTTTTGTTGTTGTTGTTTTCGAGAAGATGATTTTACAGCTCAAATCCCTGACTGACGCTCTTCATCCTATTCTGTTTCAACCCCTTCAAAATTTTACTAAAAACATGAATGTAAATATTTTCCACCATACTTTAAGCTTTCAGTGAACAAAGTTTATTCCCATATTGTATCATTTCTCCTTTACCTATCCACATAGTTCCTGATATCCTCATAGATGTGTTTGTTTGAAGAGGGTAAATCCTCTCAAAACAGGTGAGCGATCTGCCAAGAGAATGTCCTCTGTCGCAGTGGGAAATTTTGACTCCGTGGGATGGAAGTGGAGAAATTCATAGCTTGGTGACTGGATCAGAGAAGTACTGGAATGAAGGTTTTTCCTTGCTTTTCTTATCATTGCTACCTCCCCAGCTTCTTAGAAGCATCCACAAAGGTTCCTTTGAAATGAACAGATGTCCTGCCTTTTAATTTAATTTCTGCTTAATTTTATGCAAGGAGTAACCGTTTTTCTTAAGTCATTTTTATTACAGTTCATACAAGAAAGAGCTCTTGCAAGTAATTACTTCATAAACTTAAGGGAATAAATCACAGAACTTCAGGATTAATAGCAAATGCAGCATGAATCTTTCTTACATGCCAAGGGAAACCTCCTGAAATAATATGCTAAAATCATACTGTACTACACGATGGAGTGGCTTAGAAATCAAAGATTTCCCCCTAACACTTAACTTTGTCTCTCCAAGAAACTGTCATCTAAATAACTCAAGTGGGATAGTCAGTTCCTACCATTAATTTGTATTATTTAGTGTACCTCAACCTTGGGAATGAGGCTTTACAAACACACAAAGACACAGATTATTACCCCCTGAGAATGCAATTTATGTCAATAGTGGTGGACTGAATTATGGCAGAAGATGTGGATTTTGTCAGTAGTAAGGAAGGTGCTGAGGACTAAGAAATAAAGTTGAGCTGTGGCTCTTTCCAGATATGAGCTGGTGGAGGACACAAATAGCTGCCGCTCCACCCATCCACCTAATAACGCACCATCATATCAACCACTACCCATGGGTTCTAGGTCTGGAGAATGAGAGAGAAGAAAAGGAATAGTTCCACTCCGTGACAGCTGGGACTGACAGGATTCAATTAAGCGCCACCTAAAAAATACCAGGAGCCCTGGCACCAGGTAATCAGGCATCCTTATGGTGAGTGAGAACAGGGTGGGAAGAGACAAGGAATGGTTCTCAGGCTGGTGACAGAGGCAAATCTAAGAAGGTGAGGGTGATGAGGAACAGGCTGACATAAATGGCCTGCTAGCTACTGGAGTCCAGGGTGATATCCTAGCACGGGCTATTGCTGAGGGCCAAGTCTTTAACCAAAGCTCTGAAGAAGCTGTGAGAGTCTGTGTGCGGTTTGTGGCTCCTGTCACCACTAAAGGCCAGACAGAGGTGTGAAGTTGGGCTCGCTTAAGACTGTGAGGGTATCGTAGGGCTGTGGGGCTACCAGAGCTCTGCTGATCTGAGTGACCTGTTTTGTCACTCAGGGCCATGATGTCTTCTGGACCAGGACTGCTGCCTACTACCATGTCTGGATCTGTGACCTGAAGGCAGGGGGCAGGGATCATTGAAACCGTGCTGGGATGAGCCAGCTCCATCCTTCACTGGCCCTTGGATAGCTGACCCTATATGTTGCATACTGATGCAGGATAGCTGGACCCATGCCTCAGGGGAGAGTCCCCACCACCACCCACATTCAGTAGGGATAGCCTCATCCCTCAGCATAGGCATACCCCTCACCTGGGTAGCACATAAGAGTTGATCCTGTGGTTGGCTAAGCATGTGATCTTACCCTGAGAGGGTAAGAGCAGGAGATCTTGTCTTCGCCCCCACCCCAGCCCCCAATCTGCCATATGGTAGTGTATGTGAGGGAAAACTGCCATCCCCCCTTTTTCCTCTGCTACCGGCAGCAGGCAAGAAAGCTGGCCCTGGGATCACAACAGTGAGAGAACCAGCCCTGCCCGTCTCCAGCTGCAACACCAAAGAGAGTAGGCCCTGTAACCCACCTGGACAGCACACTAGAGCTGACCCCGTTGTCAGGGTCACAGGTTGAGCCAGCCCTGAGGATGTGAAAGCAGGAGAGCCGACCTTGTATGTTCCAAACAGCAATCAGAGGAAAGAGGCCCCTGCACCTTGCCTGGGAGAAACAACAACAACCATAATGATGACAACAACAGCAAAACCAGTAGAGCTGGCTGCGGGTGACCTGGATCTGAGGGTTTCAGAGCAGAACTGGCTCTCTTCCTTGCTACAGGTTGAACTGATGAGCTAATTGGGGCCGTGCTGGAGAGCTGACCCTGGTAGTAAAGATGAGGGAAAGCTGGCAGGCTGACCAACCCAGCTACCACCCAGGCCCAGAACCAGGACCGTGAGTGAGCTCACCCCGTCATCCACCTCATCTATGAACTGGTGGAGTCCGTGAAGGGAATGAACCTACAGATCCAAAGCAGCAGAATCAACGACGACACAAGACAACAGGATGTCTGAAAGCTACAGTAGTGCAGCGGAAGCGAGAGGCCTCAAGCCAGACCAAAGGACTCCAGTGACTTTTGGTAAGGAACACTTGCAAGTAAAGATGAGTGGCCTACAGGTGAACTGTGTGGCTCAATGAACCACACTACAGCTTCTACAATTCTCCTCTTTTTGTTTCCTTTTGTTTGTTTGCTCTGTTAGGTCTGTGGTTTTTCTTTTAAATTTTGGTTTGTTTTGTGGGGGTAGGCTGCAAGGGTAAGAGGGAGGATCCAAGAGGATGAGAAGATGTTTTGCATTCTTGTAATTTTCAATTTGCAGCCAGGGTGGTATCAGGTATGCTGGATTCATTATAATAACCCCCTTCCTCTCAGAAGTACCAAAATGATCTAAAATTGCAAGAGAATATTGCAGGTGTGGGTCAGCACCATTGCCTCCCAACTCAGAAATCGGAGTTAACCCCCTGTGTAAAATGAAACAAAGTGGGAGGTTAAGAACTTATTTTAGTCAGGTAGTGGTAGCACACACCTTTGATACCAAAACTTGGAGAGGCAGAGACCGGCAGATCTCTGGGAATCTGAGGCCAGCCTGGTCTACAGAGCAAGTTCCAGGATAGCAAGGATTTTTTTTTTCCCAAAGAGAAATCCTGCCTTGAAAAACCAAATACATATATTTTTTAGCTCTGTTGAAAATGAGTGCTATAGATCAACATTCAGGATTTAGCTCCGAGTCCCTGGAGACCACTATTCCTCTTCTAAGATAACTTCCCTCAGGCTTATTCAAGCATGAAAGAGATCATGAAATAAAAATGCACATCTAGCTAGCCATATTTACTAGAGCGTACTTTTCAAAAATGTTTGCATTGCCAATATATTTTCTAAGAGAAAGCTATTAGTAGCTGGGCAGTGGTGGCACATGCCTTTAATTAAAACACAAAATTAGGGCTGGAGAGATGGCTCGGAGGTTAAGAACACTGACTGTTCTTCCAGAGGTTCTGAGTTCAATTCCCAGCAACGACATGGTGGCTCACAGCCATCTGTAACGAGATCTGGTGCCCTCTTCTGGCATGCAAGCATACATGGAAGGAATGTTGTATACATAATAAGTAAACCTTAAAAGAAAAAAAAAAAAGAAAACAATTCCTTTAGCCGGGCGGTGGTGGCACATGCCTTTAATCCCAGCAGAGGCAGGCGGATCTCTGTGAGTTCGAGACCAGCCTGGTCTACAAGAGCTAGTTCCAGGACAGGAACCAAAAGCTATGGAGAAACCCTGTCTCGAAAAATCGAAAATAAATAAATAAATATAACACAAAATTACATTTGGTTATCAAAATAATAATTAATTATTCAATAAATCTGATCATAATTTACTGAAGAGTCTCTCTTACCTGGAGACAGGTACCTTTCTTGGCACTTACCTTATTTGGCTCCTATAGATTATAAAGACAGAATAATGAGAAATATTTAGTTAAAATTTTTCTTCAGCATGATGTAACTCAATACAGAAAATTCTACATTTGTAAAAGTCCACAAAAGGAATTTTTAGTTGTTGCACAGACACAGGGAAAGTTCAAACACATAATATATCACCTGAATTCATCTGTATGGGTTTGGAATGTTGTAATGTTAGCCGAAAGCAGCTAGCAAGAATAAACTTTCAAAACGTAACGTCCAGGTATGTAAATGTTCAAGTATGCACCATTAGGGTGAATTTAGAGAAAAAGGAAGAGGTGGGAAAGAGGGGGAGGAGTAAGAATAAGAACTGGAGGGGGAGGTTATAAGAAAAACTAAGAATTAAGAGAAAAAGATAAAACTACAGCTTTAAGAAAAAAAAAAAACTAATTCCCAGTATTGACTGAGACCTGGAGGAGGAATGCAAAGGAGAATGAAAATATACTTGTTAGAAGTGTGGCTTCCAAGGGGCTGGAGAGATGATTCAATGGTTAAGAACACTAGCTTCTGTTCCAGAGAAGCCGAGTTCAATTTCCATCACCCACATGGCAGTTCACAACTGCCTGTAACTCCAGTTCCAGGGGTCTGACGCCCTTACACAGCCAAAACACCAATGCACATTAAAAAAAAAAAAACAAACAGCTGGTAGTGGGGCACTCCTTTAATCCCAGCACTTGGGAGTTAGAATCAGGTGGATCTCGGTGAGTTCAAGGCCAGCCTGGTCCACAGACTGAATTCTAGGACAGGTTTCAAAGCTATAGAGAATTCCTGTCTCGAACACCACCACCTCCAAATTTTTAAATAGGAATAAATTAAGTTTTACAAAAGAAGAAAATCGGCTGCTTGCACCTACCATGACTAAAGACAGGAGCTAGTGACAGGTGACAGACGAAAATGCCTGGGAAATTGAATATTCACAAGGAGTTAAGGAGCTCATATACTTTTATAGTAGAAGTTTATCATTTCGGTGGTGCCAGTTGTATGTACACACAATGTCCGGTTTTATCAGATTATCTAATTTTTCAGAGAAAATAGAAAACCTAGATGGTTTTGTGATATGTGCCACTGTTTCTGGACAAAGTGAAACATACTGTTTTTGTTAAAATGACACAGTTGAAGCGCACAATATATTGATCTCAGCACAGGGAAGTTTAAAATGAAGTCTGCTAATATTCTGCCTGAAGGTGATGGCTAGTTTCTCTCTTGAAGCCTAAGAAAGCAATTTCAAAGAAAGGAAATTCAAGGTTGAGAATATGACCAATCCTAACATTGAGGAGAATGTTAAAGAGAAAAGTCTGAAATAGAGTTGTGATGTAGAAATTTATTCATGAAAGATGGAATGGAAACCATGACATCAATGTAGCCAGTAGAAAGAAAAGTTCAGACTAATATAACCATTTATATGTCACCCCCCATGGTGTTGCTAATCTTGATGGGCACAATATTATAAGTATGATGTTGAATAATAAGATTTCTAAGTGTTTGGAACAAAGACTGTGAAAGAGACAGACTCTTTGAGCATCGCTTTACTAAGTAAGATTTATAATTTATTGCCTACTTCCTCTTTTCTTCCTAGAGTCCCATGTTCTTTGGACTTATTTGATTATGAAGACATTTGATGTGTCTTCATTGTTAATGAGCATGTCTGGGAGAAGACTTATAAAATACATCTAGCTAAAACACAATAATATTAAAGAAATGAGGAACAAATAAGAAGAAAAGAAACATTGACATGAGCCAGCTGAGGAATACAAATGTCATAGTGAAAATTCCAATTTCAAATTTTCCATATATTTATAGAAAGAGACAGACAGATAGATAAAACTTTTTGCTTTTATTATGTATTATCAACTTTATATATAACATATAAACAACATATATTTAACTATGTATAAATTATTAATATTTGTATACATTATTCATTGTGGAAATAGTGGCCGAAGACACATCTAGTCAACTACTACAGCAAATCCTCATTGCTACAAGAGTACTGCATCTAGAATGTCTGTCACATCCTGATAATTTTATATTTTACATGATATTTTAATTAAATAAACTCACATGTGCTGGAATTTTTGAAGCTATTGCTTTGGCCTCCCTATTCCTGAGATTACAGTGTGTAGTGACATACTAACACTACTTCAGACCTCCTTGACAAATGCTAGAGAATCTGCTCAGCAGATATTTGGAGCTGCCATGATCAGCCACTGGTCAACTTCAAACAAAGGTGAGTGGAAACTATGAACAGATACCTCTGCCTCTCATACTTTAGAGTTATTTATGTACTAAACGTGGTGTCTCATAGAGCACCACTGGAATTAATATTTACATTTGTAACCAAGGTTATTTCTCTGTATCTGTTTTCAAATTACACACAACACATAAGTGATTGTTGAAAATGTGTATATAGAATTATTCCCAACCTTCATAATTTAATATTTATTTTACTAAGTTCTGTTTATTTAAACCATACCAGGCAATAACTTTCTACCCAAAGATAAACACACACACACACACACACACACACACACACAAATTTGTGGAAAAATAGAGTTGTATTTGCTTTTTTGTTTTGTTTGGATGGACACATGCAGAGCATGGAAGATAGACCAGAGAGAGACAAAGTCATGTTCATAAGGCAACTTTGTCCTTGTATTGCATTTCAATACAAAGACCCACAAATGGGAAACCTCTAGTCATCAAATGGGGAAGCTGGTCTTCCAGGGCTTCCTGGCTCCTGCAATTTGCTGTGTGCTTCTGGTAGTCTCTGCTCCATATGCAATGCTAGCAATATTTCTGATGACCCTGACATTCCATGATTCCCTGCCATTTTCAAAGCACCATACAATAAGGAAATAGCTGAGTGTTTAATTTCATAAGTATTTTCAAGAAAAGACAGGCATTTGCTCCCAGCTTTGTCATTCCTTATCTTAATGAGCCTTAAATTGATAGATTAACCAAGCCAAACTTATGAGATTTTACTGTTAAACTTAATAAAGGTTTAACAAATGGATTTGACAGAGTGTTTGAATGCCCACTTAAAATACTAAATCACTTGAGACCAGAAAAGTGGGTTATTAAAAAAGACACTGGGGCAAGGAAGGACAAATTACTTGTGCAAAACTATCTAAAGCAAAATATTTAAATAAAGAGAAGAACAAAATTATACGTACTGGAAACATAATGTTCAGGAAAATAAGCCACAGGATTCATGTGACTCATCATTCATGGGGGATGGGTAGTATGCCTAAAAGAACTCAAGAATAAAGACAAGGGGTAATGCTGAAATGATGTTTTGGCAGAAACTCCAGTGTTCAATCTACAGACCGAGAAAAGCATACCACATACGGTACAACCAGTATGTTTCCTAGAAAGAAAACATTAAATGGGAAGTCCTGTGTTTCTAATTCTAGAAGTATAAAGGTGAGTCTGGAACCAATTATATAGCAGAGAGGTTGCATTTACAAGTGAGAATAAAAAGAGCTGAGGAACTCCCTGGTAATAGAAGTAGGAAAAACAGCAAAATGGGGGCAAGAATGAACATTTGAGGGCTTTGAAGATGAAAAATTGTTTTCATATTTTTATGCGTTGTTGGCCACAGTTTGTCTTAAAGGCCATTTGTTAATTACATTCTGAACCTTTGGTGGGTGGGTATGCATTGTGAGCCAGCTCCTTATTAAACATCAACCTTCAAATTCTTCTTGGACACTACTCTTTAATAGTCCACAAAGTCTAATATTATGTATTATTTTTAGTGAAAGTGGAGCTTTAAAATTTTTATTTATTTATGGGTAAGTTTGTGTATGCATGTATGTGAGTGTGTGTGTGTGTTGTGTGTGCGTATATGTGTGTGTGAGAGAGAGAGGGGCAGAGATAGAGTTTGTTTGCACCATGAGCATGCAGGAGCCCATGGAAACCAAAAGAACCAAAAGAAAACATCAATTTTAGAGACACAGGCAGTTGTGAAATGCCATATGGGTGCTGGGAACCAAGCCCAAGTCCTCGGCAAGAGCTTAAGTAAGTGTTCTTAAGTACCGAGTCATCTGTACAAACCTTCAATGAATATTTTAAATTGCATTACCGTAGTTACATTCTCATTATTGTAACAAGATAACCTGGTGAAGCAACTTAAGGGTGGTTTGTTTAGGTTCATGGCTTGAGGGTACATTCCATTAAGGTAAGGAAGTCCAGATAGTGAGATTTTCTAGATGTGGTGGCAAGCATCTGGGACAGCTGGTAATATCTCATCTCTCACGAGAGATGCCTGCTAGTGCTCAGCTTGTTTTCTTCTTTAATTTTTTATTTACTTTTCCATTTAATTTTGAAATTGCAATTTAGTTATAATGCTTCTTCCTTTCAGTTCCTCCATACCAAGCCCTATTATACATACCTTCCTGCTCTCCTTCAAACTCACAACCTCCCTGATCATTATTTTTATTGAATACAAATAAATATGTGTATATATGCATATATATTTCCAATATACCTGTTGAGTCTATATGATGTTAATTTTAGGTATGCTTTCAGGGTTGACAATTCAGCACCAGACAACCAACTGGTGCTGTCTTCCCTTAGACCCCATCTCCCAGTCCCAGTTTGAGACAGCTGCCTGTATTTGTTTGTGTAGAGTCGAAGCCTCATGGTTTTTCTCCACTCAGTTTATCATGTTCACTGCTGTCATCCTTGCTTAACTCACATTATGGAAGTCACGTAGGTGAGACTTTATAGCTATAGTTTCTATTCATATCAGTTCAATAGTTTATGAGTTGGCCTTCCTTTCTCAGTTTATCCTCTCTGGAAACAACCCCATAGACATAACAAAAGGTGTGATCCAAATTCAGTAGAGCTGATGATAAAAAAAAAAAAGAAACAATCACAGTGCTGCAAGAGCACCTACAATTACACTTTCCATAATGCAGGGAATATGTATAGATGGCTGCCACCGAAGACAGAGTGCACAAGAGATGGCAGAGCTGGCCTTCTGCTTCATTTCCACGACTGTTAGTTGCTGGAATGTATTTAATTCCAATTTTTGAATTTCCATATGCGTTATAAGAAGGGATTTAGCAGAAGTACTAACTAGAAAGGGCAAACATCATGAGGTTTTACTAGTAGAAACAGCTTGGAATCACTGGCATTTAAATACACACACACACACAGAGGAGAGAGGGAGAGAGAGAGAAAGAGCATAATTCCTAAAAGAAAATTTATCTTTGGTCTGTTGTTTGCTTGTTCATCAGTTGTTTGTTTTGGCATCTCTCTCTCTTTCTATCTCTCTCTCTCTCTCTCTCTCTCTCTCTCTCTCTCTCTCTCTCTCTCTCTCTCCCTCCCGGGATCCTGTATGTGGTGTACATAAGAGTTCTCTCTCCCTCCCTCCCTCTCTCTCTCCCTCCCTCCCTCCCTCCCTCCCTCCCTCCCTCCCTCTCTCTCTCTCTCTCTCTCTCTCTCTCTCTCTCTCTCTCTCTCTCTCTCTCCTATCTGTCTGTATTTATCAATGAATACCAACTTCTAAATATAATGAGATTTGAAATGACAGGCTAAAAACACAAACTCAGTTAAATGTCTAGCCAGAACATTTGCAGATTCTAGATATTTTTATTAAATTTTTATAAAATCTATGAAATTTTATAATGTTGTGATTAATATAACATAGTTATAAAAGAAGTTGTTTGTATTCGAATACTTGAAATCTTTAAGTATATTTGAATTCTTTTACTCTTCAGATATATCTTAGTTTGTGACTTTTGAAGTCACCCTGCCAAAATGACCATAATCACTTTCATTCTTATAATTTTTTAACTAATATCTATTTTTACTACCTTTCTAGTGAAATTTGTCCCAACTGAGAACTTTGGTCTTGCTGATGACAATGGCTAACGATGATTTTAAAAGCCAAGATAGCACTCATATGCTTAGCATGAAAAGGAATGTAATAAAACATGTCAGAAGAAAAACAAAGGTCACTGTTAGCCAGAGGAATAAAATGGAAAAGAGAAATTTGTGAACACACAATGGCAAAGATACAAAGAACATTTCTCGATAAAAAAATCACATTGGAAAAGTTCCTGAAACCATGATGAGTATAAGTGTTATGTGCAAACTGTCTTTTTCCTGAGCCTCCGTTGTCTATCATTTATTGTATTACTCACTCATGCGTATTGGGCAAAGAAAAGTTCTTGATGAAGAAACAGTTTCAACAAATTCAGGTTCTAATTTAATAGAATGTTAACCTGTGATAGTATGACAGTCTAGACAATCCAAAAATACTCAACTGCATGCAGAATAATGGAGGGTATACGCTATGTTCACAGGTCTCCTAAAGTGTCTCAACAAGTTTTACTCCTAGTCTCAGTAAAATATTGTATAATGTTTTATTTTCTAATATTACTGGAAGTCCTAAGGAGTTCTAAATTTTCTTGCTACTAAAATTTATAAGGGCATTAATAATTGAAATTAAACTATATTTTTTGTTTTCAAAATTTTATTGGAAAAATATATTTCATATAATATACTCTGGCTATTATCTTTCTTTCTTTTATTATTATTTTTATTGAGCTCTACATTTTTCTCTGCTCCCCTCCCTACATTACCCCTCCCCTTCTACCCTCTCCCAAGGTCCCCAGGCTCCCAATTTACTCAAGAGATCTTGCCTTTTTCTATTTCCCATTAGATCAGGTCTATGTATATCTCTCTTAGGGTTCTCTTTATTGTCTTAGTTCTCTGGGATTGTGATTTGTGGGCTGGTTTTCTTTGCTTTATGTTTAAAAACAGCTTTCATTCCCACCAGCAATGCAGGAATGCTCCCTTTACCCCACATCCTCTCAAGCATAAGTTGTCATCAGTGTTTTTGATTTTGGCCATTCTTACAGGTGTAAGATGGAATCTAAGAGTTGTTTTGATTTGCATTTCTCTGATGACTAAGTATGTTGAATATTTCCTTAAGTGTCTTTCAGCCATTTTAGATTCCTCTGTTGAGAGTTTTCTGTTTAGGTCTTTACTCCATTGGGCGGGGGAGTTATTTCTTTTTTTGATGACCAATTTCTCCAGTTATTTGTAAATTTTGAATATCAGATTTCTTTCTGATGTAGGGTTAGTGGAGATCGTTTCCCATTCTGTAGGCTGTCATTTTGTCTTGTTGACCATGTCCTTTGCTTTGTAGCTTTTCAGCTTCAAA
This sequence comes from Microtus pennsylvanicus, assembly GCF_037038515.1. Lineage (NCBI taxonomy): Eukaryota > Metazoa > Chordata > Mammalia > Rodentia > Cricetidae > Microtus > Microtus pennsylvanicus. Next base: position 100,308,625 of record NC_134584.1, read on the forward strand.
AGGTCCCATTTATTAATTGTTTTTCTCAGTGTCTGTGCTGCTGGGATTACATTTAGGAAGTTGTCTTCTATGCCAATACTTTCAAGGGTAATTTCCACTTTCTCTTCTATAAGGTTCAGTATGACTGGCTTTCCACTTGTTTGGTTAGAGTTATTCCAAAATAGTTTATGTTATTTGTGGCTGTTGTGAAGGTTGATATTTCTCTGATTTCTTTCTCAGCCCTATTATCATCTGTGTATGGGGTGGGGGGGCTACTGATTTTTTTTTTAATTAATCTTGTATCCTCCCATATTACTGAAAGTGTTTATGAATTGCAGAATTTCCTTAGTAGAATTTTTGGGGTCACTAATGTAAGCTATCATATCATCAGCAAATAGTGAGAGTTTGACTTCTTCTTTTCTGATTTGTATGTCCTTCATCTCCTTTTGGTGTCTTATTGCTCTAGCTAAGACCTCAAGAACTATATTGAAGAGATATGGAAGGAGTGGACAACCTTGTATTGTTCCTGATTTTAGTGGGATTGCTGGGATTTTCTCTCCATTTAGTTTGATGTTGGCTGTTGGCTTGCTGTATATTGCCTTTATTATGTTTAGGTATGTTCCTTGTATCCCTGCTCTCTCAAAAACTTTATCATGAAGGGATGTTGTATATTGTAGAAAACTTTTTTGGCATCTAATGAGATGATCATGTGGTTTTTATTTTTCAGTTTGTTTTTATTTTGGATTATGTAAACAGATTTTCATATGTTGAGCTATCCCTGCATCTCTGGGATGAAGCCGACTTGATCATAGTGGATGATGGTTCTGATGTATTCTTTTTTTTATTTTATTTTTATTAAAAATTTCTGCCTCCTCCCCGCCCTCTTTTCCCCCCCTCCCCCCTCCCCACTCTCCTACCGCTCCCTCTCCAGTCCGAAGAGCAGTCAGGGTTCCCTGCCCTGAGGGAAGTCCAAGGTCCTCCCCCCCTCCATCCAGGTCTAGGAAGGTGAGCATCCAAAGTATTCTCGAATTCAATTTGCCAGTATTTTATTTAGAATCTTACATCAATGTTCATGAGTGAAATTGGTCTGTAATTCTCTTTCTTAGTAATGTTTTTCTGTGGTTTGGGTATCAGGGTAATTGTAGCCTCATAAAAAGAGTTTGGTAATGTTACTTCTGTTTCTGTTGTGTGGAATAATTTGAGGAGCAATGGTATTAGTTCTTCTTTGAAAATCTTGTAAAATTCTGAGCTGAAACCATCTGGTCCTGGATTTTTTGGTTGGAGACTTTTGATGACTGTTTCCAATTTCTTAAGCAGTTATAGGTTGGCTTAATTTGCTTCTCTGATCTTGATTTAATTTTGGTAAGTGATTGTTGATTAATCTTTTAGGTGCCAGTGAATCCAAGGATCAGATGGTTGTAACTTTAGAGGTAGTGCCATGGTTCCAGTTACCCCTTTGGTTTCTGGAGGTCACTCAGTGCTCCCAGGCTTTCCTCCACTCTCTTGGAGTTTGCTGTCTTAGGCCTGATCTAGCCTCGGTTATCAGCTTTGACCTGTTTCTGTAAATACTGTTCTAGATCTGCTCCTGCAGAGGTCCCTAGATTGGAGTTGGTCCTACAAAGGTCTCTGGCTCAAGTCTACTGCCTGGGAGTTCCCAGGCTCTGGTGTGCCCAGGCCCACAGAGGATCTGGCTCAGGTTTATGTCCTCAGAAGTCCTAGACTCAGGCCCAGTCCCAGAGGTTTCAGGTTCCTGCCTATTGCCTTTGATGTACCAGAACAGTGCCCAGACCCACAGAAGTCCTGGCTCAAGCCTGCTCCCTCTGAGATCCCAGACTTATGCCTGGACCCACAGAAATATCTGGTTTCTGCCTACTCCCTTAGGGCTTGCAGATTCACACCCAGACCCACAGGGTACCTGGCTTAGGCCTAGTTCCTTAGAAGTCCTAGGCTCATGCCCAGATCCACAGGGGTCCTGGCTTAGGTCTACTCCCCTGAAGGTCCCAATTCACATCCAGACCCTCAGCAGTCTCTGTCTCACTCGCCCAGCTGTTGCTCCCCTGTACCTGTTCCTGTGGAGTTACCTGTCTCAGGTCTGCTCTGGCCCAGGTTGCTGGCTCTATCCTGGTCCACCAATGTCCCTGAAGTGAATCGACTCCTGCTTCCGTGGAGCTTGCTTCCTCGGGCCCACTCCAGTTTAGGTAGCTGGTTCAGTCCCGCTCTGGCTATTTTTACCTCTCCACTGAAAACAATTTGATGGAAATTCTCAGGGTGGTTAATAAGACTGAAGAAAATCAACTATTTGTGGAGTTAAGCTGATTAGATGGGACTTTTTAACTATTGGCTGAAAACTAGCTAGAGCTCAAAGAGATATAAGATCCAAAAGAATGATCAAATACAAATATCTGGATCCATTATACTAGATGTGAAATACCTTATTGTAATATGACTGATATACATACTTAGAAAGAATTCATATATATATATATATATATATATATATATATATACACTTTGTGACTTTAATACTTGTGATACTGTAAGACTCTACAACATTTGGAAGTGTTTTATAAAAAACAAAAGCAAACAAACCCTCGAGAGCAAATGGTCATAAAAGTTATCAATAACCTCTAATATCTGTAAACTTTAAAAATTGCTTCAGAATTTATGACTTTGCATTTTACTCAAAGGAAAGAGAGGACATGTTCCATTGAGAGCACCACCACCATCATCTCCAGGTGATCACAAGGCAGAATCTCATTTTTTCCTTTCTTGGACAGGCTCTTGAGTATGATACACGTTCAAGAGCAAACGACACATGTTCCAGTGAATTAAGATGAAGCAGGAAAACAGCTAGTCAGTTCTTTAAATAGTAAAAAGTATTTTTAATTTTTCTGTTTTTTACTGAACTATCTTACTTCTGTGCCCCTAAATTGAGCTATGCTATTTCGTTTGCACCTCATTCGTGGGAGTGTAAATTGGTACATCATTTCTGCAAATCTGTTGCAAACATGAATCAAAAGTCTACAAAATATTCGCACATCTTGACCTAATAAATCCAGCTAAGTAGGTAAAAATTTATTCTGTATTGAAAATGAGATTTTTTAGTCAATATACATGTATAAATTTGCTTTTTACATCCATAATTATAAATAATAGGTCATATAAACAATCTATAATTACTAAAATTAAACATAGAATCTTCAGGAGTAAATAGAACTTATGAGAGAAAATACAACATAATAATATATGTAAAAATAATAAAATGAGATTAGACATAGACCTGTTATAATGCATAAACCTACATATATATGCATATGTGTTATATTTGTATTATATACAATATATTTTTAATTTGGGTAAGAAAAATATAGTTCTTGATAATTTTAAATATAAAATTTTATTTAATTTTTATAGTAGGAATATCTCTTTAAATACACAAATATATTCTGTAATTAAAAGCTCATAATTCTATACACAAATTGTCAGATCCCAGAAAACAGACTTTGAAATTATGTTAAAATACATATAAACCAAGAAAGCAGAATAGCATGCAGTACCCTAAAGTCTCTCATATGTGTTAAAATAAATGTACAAAGGAGTAAAAATTTATTTTTGAACAGTCAACCTTAAAATCAAATGTTGCAACACCTGAATATCAATACCCTGAGTAATTCAATTGAGTTATTATCACAGAGCCCAGAAAAAACAAGCCAGTGTTAGCATATGTTATAAAATTGTGTGAACATTTTATATAAAAGCGTGGAATTTCTTTTTAAATAAGCATAGATACTATGTGACACCACACTTCCATTATTAGGTTTATAACCCAGAGTTTTGCTCCAGTATGGAGGGCCTAGAGAGTGCGGTGCTTACTGGGTGGATGGTCATTCACCTCTTAGTCCTCTCTGTGTATTTACAGCATGTGTTTCTACAACTTTGGGAATCTTAAATCCAGAAATATAAACAGTAAACCTAAGATACAGTAGAAAGAATAAAATGAACAACAATGTGTCACATTTCTTAAAACATATAATGAGAAATATTTGAACTGTTCTCATCATAAAATGCTTTGATGTCTGTTTTGCTTTGTTTTCTGAGAGAATCCCACTCCACAGCCCTGGCTGGCACAGAACTGACAAACATCAACATGCTTCGGCCTTCTAAGTACTAGAACTAAAGGCATGAACCACCATCCCAGCCCACCATTAAAGTTAGTATTCTCTTCAATAAGGAGATGGTGAATGATAATAATGATGAATATGCTTGTTGCTTTAATTTGACAATTGTGCAATTCATGTGTGAAAAGGAAGTTTACTGTACCCAAAATATGTACAGTTAACTCTCAATAGAACAAATATGCATGACAAAAAAAGAAGGTGAGAAGCCTTGGGATAAGGAAAGTAATAGATGTAAAAAGGGAATAGAGGACTAGAAGAGTGAAAACTTTTGAAGTATTTAGAAATTTGAAAACTATGAAATATTAATTTACAAATTTCAACAAAATCTATTATAAATACTTACCAATAAAATCATTGATCTATAATATATGCATAGATATGCATATATGCATGTGCACATATATATATACATATATATGGCATGCCCATACATATACATTCATATGCATATGCACATGTATATATGTATATGGTATGTGTGTATACTATAGATACTCACCTATACATTTATGCATCTATATGCTATATATACACTACCTGTTTCTACTTCATATATATATGTATATACATATGCTCTAAATAGGATATAATTCATGATTGTATAATTGAGATCAATATGGTAGAAACACATATATAATAAATTACAGTAATATATTAATATATGTAAAATATATTAACATATATAGAGTTATATATAAACTATATATACATGAAATAGATGTTTCCATGTATAGTATATATACACACACATATGTGTGTGTGTGTATGTGTGTATGTATATGTTTGGAAGCTCTAACTGTATCAACCAGGCTTTCCTCTTGTTACCTCTAATTCCCACTAACACAGATTCTCCCACTAGGTTCCACTTAACAATTCCACTGTTACCCAAAAGTATCACTCTGGAAATCAAACCAAAGTCTTATTTAACAGGTTAGAGTGCAAGCTTTGGAGATATATAAGTTCTGCAGTCTGATGTGCAACAATTTAACACCACTAGATCACAGAGTTAGTAAGAGAAAGATGGCTACTTTTTCGATATGCATTCCTTCCTAAACTTCTAAAGGTGACCTATGAGTGTTGGTAAGGGACAATGTCTTTACGATAGCATCCTGAGAAAGTAGATCAGCATATGAGGAACCAGTCACAGTGAACAAGGATGTCCTAGGAAGTAAGAACAAGACTTGAAGGACTCTAAATTAGGAAAAATCAGTGATTTGATATTTGAGATCATTATGCTGGACATTCGAAAGCAGGTGTGGAAAGGATGAGAGACCAGGGGCAGCTGCAAGGTCCAAAATATCCTATATTGTAAGCCAGGCAAGAGACTGAATTCAATTTTTAAAATAATGGAAAAATCAATGGAAGATTTGAAGAGGGATGATGTTCTGATATGATTTAATTTTTCCTGCTGCTGAGGAGGAAAAGCGTTTTGTAAAATCAAGCACAAACCAAGCACCTGGGTTGGGAGCAATTTCGTCTTTGAATGCCATGGGAACCGTGCTCTTGGATGACTTGAGGAAGTCATGAGTCCTTGCAGACTTACAGTATATGAACTCGTTTTTCTTCTTGAGCTTTGACTCCAAAATTTCTCTCAGTATTCCTATGGTGGCATCCGGAAGAGAAGAAATAAGGATAATTCAAGAGGAAGAATGAAGCTTAGCAAAATATTTATTGTAATTGATTATCTGCTTTGTTTCTGTCCGTGGTTCACTTGGTTAGAGCAGAATTCCATACTTGATCATTGTGAATGGGAAAGACTTTGGAAAAAACTGTCTAAGGTATGTCATTTGTTTCTAATCTCCTGTTTTAAATGGAAGTGCTATGTGTTTGAGGAGAGTATGTGAGGAAAAGAAATTGAACTAAAGATTACAAAAACCTACATTAAGGGCTTGTGTTTTTGTATTTTAAAAGTTCACTCTACCCATTACTTGATGAAATGTGTAAATTGTGTTTGGACAGGACCGGTTGCAGTATCTAGTTCTAACACTTAGCTGTCACTTAACTTGATTAAAGTGAGTAAAAACTATTGCAGTGTTTCCGGCATTCAAATCTTGGATATTATATATATATATATTTCTTCAGTAAGTGCAAGTTTGTACAGTTGTCCCTCCATTTTTCCAGGGTATTGACTCTGGCACCCTCTGCATATACCAAAACCCAAGTTTGCTCAGGTGTATTTTACATATGCTTGACAAATGTCCTCCCACTTGGTTCAAATCATTTCTATATCGGTTAAAACATGTAAATCAGTGCACTTACTGTAACAATATTCTTGTCCTACGGCATTGCCCATGACCAGTGAAATATCAGTGCATAGTTAGTAGAGACACAATATCTTTCTCAAATATTTTCTCCAGTTAGTTGAATCAAGGGAAATCTTCTGTGAAGGTACTTTTTAAATTCTTCTCTCATGTGTAATATCCCAACCTTAGTCTCCCCTCCCTCATGTGAATATACTTCAATAACTACCCAAATGTTGACATTTGAAGACATTAAATTCACTATTTAGTGGTCTACTTTTTGTTTCATTTTACATTACAGATAATTTTGTAAAATTTGCTGAGTCTAAGTTTACTTACCCAGAAAGGACTTAATGACAGTCCCCCCCCCCCAAAAAAAAAACATAGTTCTAACAATAATTCCTTGTCTTTGACTTCCTGCTTTATTTTGGAGTAGGTGGAAGAATGGATTTTACTTTGCACATATGAAAAGCATGAGGCATGAATAAATCTTTCTTATGCATTCAGATTTAGTTGTTTCAAAGACAAAAAACAGGGAGAAAAATAAGTCCACAAGAGACTCACCCTACCAATGTTTCTTGTAGGGAATGTGCGAAAGTGTTCCGGAGATAGTTTTGTTGTTACAGACCTGCCACTAGCTTGTTTAATTTCTTTGGCCTCCAAAGTGTTCAGTGATTGCCTTTATTTATGAGTGATTCTAGAAGCTTTTGACATTCTTGCAATAACTTCCCCTATCAGGCTGTGGGCTATCCATCTTCTATCATGGATTCTCCTGCTTTAGGGAGAAGACAGGTAGTAAATCTTTCTTCTTCCAACTGTCTCCGGTTGTTTCGTCTGTCTTTCGGCTTCGGGCACTAACTATTCAAGGGGTGTGGAAAACCCATGGTGTTCTTGCCTACCCAAGTCTCTTGGATTTGATGGAATAGCAAAGAATTGGGGAATTGGGAGAGGAAGCAGATTTATTAAGAAGTGTCATAATCATCAGATGATTTTAATCAGTAATCATCAAACTTATGGTGAATGGTTAGATAGAAGTGAACCAGAAGAACAGGGACCTTTAATGTGATCTTTAATGTTGCCAAAAACATCAAGAGCTAAACTGGTAGCAGTGTAGCAATGACAGGAACATGTTCTTCAAACCTCCTCTGGAGCTAACCGAAGCTAAAATATAAACATACATAGTAATCAATTTGGAACTACTTCCAGGATCAGAAACAATCCTCAGCTTGTTGTCATGTGCAACACATTTTAAGTGACCTCAAGTTAAAACCCAGAGTAACAGAATAACTTTAATTACTTCTTCCTTGGTTGGCCCTGAAAATTGGAGAGCAGGTTTCTTGCTCAAAGCTCATGTCACCAAGGACAGATTCAGTTTTCACTTCCACCTCAATAGAAGACTCAACAGAAAGAGACTGAAAGATTCAGTCCTTTATTCTCTTGTGGTGAGCCATCATTGACTCTCCCCGCACATAGCCTTCTTTTTCTACTTATTTAAACTTCTTTCATTCTTTCCACGTGTGGTTACTTCATTATTTGGGTGGTTACTGAAAGGGAGCTGTCACCAACTTTAGACTATTCCCAGGGAATGAGGTGATTCTCCTGGCATTAAGTTCCAGATTCAGTGGCTTAGACAATGGTACACAACTAACTCTGAAGGTGGCGAATTTGATAAAAACAGTAGATTGAAACCAGAAACAATTAAATTAACTTTATTACTTAGATATTTAAAATTTATGAAAAGAGAAAAGAGATAGGCATAGTGAGACTTTATGGGAAAGCTCAAACAAACAATGCAGTATCTATTATATTCTCTGCAACTAGCGATTTGTTTTGGGATCCAAACGGCCTCAGTTATTCAGCTTATCCATCAGGACTGATGCCTGCCAGCTTGCAGAAATGCGTTACTTATGAAAAGACATGCAGCTATTACAGCGTAATTCCGCATGTGCCCTCCATCATTGGCTCAATACTCCCAGTGCTGGCAGAATCAATTTCTCTGCAATGCTTCTGAAACTGTCCTCTCTCTTCTTGTCTCGTGGTAAAATGTATATTCTATAAAGGGCAAAGGTGAAAGGTAAGAGTAGTTCTTAAAACGGCTCCTCTTTTATTTACACCTATCTCTATTAGAGAGCAGTTCATTTCGGATTGTCCCAGGTTCCAATATTTAATATATTTAATAATTACCTTGGTTTTGCTTTTCTTTTAATAAAATAGTATATTTCTCACCTGTTCCTCCTATCATCTCTTGATATAAGGACATGACAAAGTTGTCAGTAATATAATGGGAACCAAGAACTCCTAGAAAAACGATTCAGAGAATTCTTATTAAAATGCATTTTTGTATGTCTTTGACTATTCAGAACGGTTTTTTTTTTTGTACTCTCTGAAATCTATAATGAAAAAACACTGTAAGAGAATATTTTTTTAGATTTTTTTTCCATTTTCAATTGCATGAGTTGGACTGTACTCTTTATAGAGATTGCATTACATCTGTCAACTGTTTGGGGTAGACTGGCTGTTTTCCACAATACTGTCAATCCACGAGCGTAAGATATCTCCCTACATTTTAGCAGCTTCTTCAACATTTTTGTCTAGTGTCTGTCTTAGTTTCTTTTCTGTTGTGATAAGACAACATGACACAGGAAATTTACTAAAGAAAGTGTTTTATTTGGACGATGGTTTCAGAGGGTCGGAATCCTGGCAAAGAAAAGGTTTGAGGTTTGGCAGCAGTAATGGCTGTGATCTTACAGTCTGATCCACAACCATAAGGCAAAAAGAGTGCACAGGGAGTGGCATGGGTTTTGAAACCCCAAAGTCTACCCAAGTTATACACGTCTACCAAAGCCACATGTCCTGTTCCTGCTAAAATGTCCCCCCAACTGAGTACCAGTTACTTAAATACATGAGCTTATCGGGACCATTCTCATTCAAACCACTATAAGTATCTTAAAATTTTCATTTTTCTAATTTTTCACTTATTTGATAATTTTTCTAAGGTTCTTTTTATATTTTATGAATGGGATTATGTCCCCCGGTTCTAAGTATGTTTATTGTTAAACTATAGGATGTTTATTGATTTTTAGTTTTCTATATTAATTTGTTGAACATGTGTATAAGGTATGGGAATTTTTAAGGTCATGGTGGGGATATAAAAGGTAGGGAGAAAAGCAAGAATGAGAAAGAATATCCAGACATTTAAATCTTTGAAATTTTTATATGGAATCTGACAGTGGTGGCACATACTTTTCATCTTAGGACTCAGGAGGCAGAGTCAGGAAGGTCTATGTGAGTCTGAGGCCAGTCTGGTTTACAGCGGTAGTTTCAGGACAACCAAGGCTACACAAAAAAGCCTGTCTTGAAAAACAAAACACACACCACATACACACACAAACACACACACACCAACACATAAACTTACTACTTTACAAAATTCCTTTCTCTAAGTATGTTTTTTTTTGTGTTTTTTAGTCATATTATATTTTATAAAAATAGTATGCTGGATTTTTTGAATTAATGTTAGGAAATAATTAAAATTCCCAAAGTCACACAGCTACAAAATACTACACATAGAATTTAGACTTTCCTAAAATTATATCCTCAGGTTTACAGGCACCCTGGAATGAGATAAATTTGATTTCTGGACTTTGACATAGGCAGAAGACAGCGTTATTTACCATTCTTTTTAAAGACGAGAAGTCCTGACTTAAAAAGAATGCCTTCTTTTCATGGTTTTCCAAGAACTAACTTAAAGCTCTATTTCACAGAAATAATTTTGAAGATAAGGAACGGTGGCCATACTTGGGGTCCAAGCTGATCATATGTCACACAATGGTTGTGTTTGTTATCTCTAGGAATGTTTTTATATACATATACATACCCATAGCCAAACACACACACACACACACACACACACACACACACACACACACACACACACACACACACAAGTATTGAAGTGATGCTTCCAATAATAAAGGGACAATGCCTCTATAAAATAACAAAGCTATAAAATAAAAGAAAACAACACTGATATGTAGAGCTTACCTCCTTTAAAGCTATTGATCTGTAGGATCTCATTGATAGGTCCCAACAATATAGGCTACTGCCATTGCTCTTAGTTATACTCCATAACCTGAATGCAAAACAACATTGATGAAGAAACCCCTTCCCTGAGTTATAGAACCCTTGAAAACTACAATAATGACTAGCAAAAAAGAGATATGCCCACTACTGCAATGGTGGCATGAACTTCATGGAAGTAACCAACCACCTTTCATTTGAAATTAAGTTCCTTCTCACAAGCTGAAACCTGTTTCTGGCATCATTATCAGGACAAGAATCTATAGTTAGAAATGTCATGAGCCATTAGGGAAAATCTACTTTTATTATTTTTTAACTAGACAGAGTATTTAAAACTGACTCCTAATGATGTGTCTCTTATAGCCAATTATAGATTAATGAATTTTTCAGCCCTCATCAGAAGAACTTACATTTGCAGTAGACAGTGATTCATACAGAGACTCACAACTGGCTAAGTCACAGAAAACAAGAGACTGAAGGTTCTATTCTGAAATGGTACATACATAACACATTTCCTCACCGCAGGACTCAGAGAGCTCACAGAAGAAGATGTAGTAAGAGTACAAGAGCAAGAGACAATGAATAAATACAAGAAAACAGTGTTTTCTAGACTCATTAGGGCAGTTGCACATATGAACTAATCATGTTTTGACAGCACAGATGTTGTATGTAATCCAAGTCAGACCAAATCCCAGCATGGATTTTGGGCATGGCATCTTAACCCAAAGTGTGGCAGTGTAGGCAAATGTTAACTCCTGGGAGAAGAAGAGTCACTTTCTTTAAATGTGAAGCCCCTGGTGAACTGACCATGCTCCAGTGGATGGCCTTATATCCATAAAAGTATGGAAGAAACAAATTAATCTTGATGGGAAAAAAAGCAGGACACAAAGTGGATGGATGTAGAAAGGGACATTTATCTAAAAAGAGTTTATTTGAATTGATCAAAACATAATTTTTGAAATTCCCAAAGAGCTTATAAATAGTAATAAATAAATATATTGTTTTTCGAAGTTGAAAAATTCGTGAAAATTTTAAAGGTACACAACCTTTCTTTTTTATGTATAAGGACATTCCTAGAGAGATTAACTGAGATGGGAAGACCAAACCTGAGTGTAGGCAACAGTGTCTCATGGGCTGGAGTCTCACTAAATAAAAAGTTAGCAGAAAGCCAGTTGAACACAGCCTTCTCCTCACTGGCTTTAAACCAGATATAACCTGTTGTTTCAGACCCCTCCTTCCCATCAACTGTCAAATGATGTTCTTTACTACCCATGATGGAACGAGCCGTCTGAACCTTGAACCAGAATAAAAACTTCCTTACCTTGTTTCTATGGTGGTCTGTCACAGCAATGAAAAAGAGAAGCAATCCATCGTCTTTCAGGTTTTAATCTCTACAAGAAACACATTCAAAGTGTTTAGTATCTATTTCAGGTTCACTGAACAAAACTGTCAACAGATTCCTCTTATTTTTACAATATGTAAAGAATGCTTGGGAGTAATTAATCATTATTCAATCAGAATGGCTAGGTGTGGGAACACATCAAATATCGAAACTCAATTTTGCTCACACTTTTCTTGACTTCTTTATTCTCATGTATGGAGACATCCAGTGGAGATAAAGATCCATGAAAAGTATTCATCTTGGTCTCTTTAAGAGCTCAGATGAAAACAAGGTAAGAAAGTTTTAACAACTTTTTTTTTTGTCTTCTCAAAATCCATTGTTTACAGTTGCTTCACATACCAACTTGATGGGGGAAAATAAGAAACTAAAAATAAGCAAGGCCTTTTTGTTCGCAGGGGTAATGCAGTTACATAAGTCAAAGTGGCAGGTCATCTGAAGCCTTCCCTGGTTCCTTGGGGTTTCTGTCTCATTTCACAGCCTAGCAAACAGTGAAACAGTAGGATATATATTTTTCAATTAGGTTGTCAATATTTTGGCCAAACAACCTATTTATAACATTCAGGTTTACTGTTCAGCTGTGAGGAGCACTAGAAACTGCTGTGTCCTAAAGTCAGCTTGAAGATTTGAAGTCTCATGATGGGGTAATGCACGCCAGCTTGAAGCCCAGATTGCTTTTGCCTGTTTATCAAGCAGGCGCAGCAAAGTCAAAGCATGCTTATTAGTATGCGAAAATACTCACCTTTGGTTACTGTATCTACCATTATTAAAACCCATCGTAGAAGTACTATTTCTGATGAGATAAAATGATGAGAATCATCATTTGAGACATGTGTTCATATGTAACATCTGAGATAAGCATAGGTATCTAGCTTACTTGATAGGCTGATTTTCTAACATGTATGGAGCCATGGGTGTGATCCGTAGCCTTGCATAAAATTAGATGTGCACCAACTAGGTAGAAATAGAAGCATAAAAAGCTCAAGGCTTTTCTTACCCACATTGCACGTATGAAACCAGTCCCTACTTTCAAAAAAAAATCCCCAAAACATTGATATAAGAGTTCTAAAAAGACAATGGCTTAGATGTTTTAATACAAAGGCTAAATAGTAACTTTCTTTTCTCTTTTTTTTTCTTTGAAGGAGTATCAACTATTTTCTTTTCTTTTGTACTCTTTAATTTCCTTTGGTCATGTTTGTCCTGTATTTTGGGAAAAAGGAACGGATATTCTTGTCTTCTCAAGGTTTACATTCCAATCTATGTTTTCTCTTCTTCTTTTCTTTTCTGATTATAAGGTGTTGTAAGGTTCCTGAATGAATGCACCCTTTCTTTGCCTGTCAATACATGCTACATAATTGAGTTGTGTTTATTGAAAGTTCATATTTTGCAGATATAATCCAATAGGAAAATAGAACTGAATATATATTGTAAAGCAGAAGACATTGTACAAATACTATTGACATTTAAAGTCAATAATCTCTAATCTTATACATATTGAAAAAAATATATATACATATATATGTATATAGAGCTGTATAGGACCATACACATTCTACTAATTGAATTATTATTTCTTAAAATTTTATTAGTATTTATGCTTAAACTACCGGATAACAAAGACTAAATAACCATGTAAAGAAGTAAAGGAAGCAAGAATAAAGGCCATATTTAGTCGATATATTCAAGTCAATGCTTTCTGCTCTGCTTGCACCAGATTCCTATTTTAGAATGGAAATATTCAGTGTCAATAATAAAATGGCTCAAACAGAAAGCTTGTCAAGGCAAATAGTTTTAAGATGTCCCAAAATAATCAAATGTGCAGCATAAATTAGAAAAAAAGAATAATGTAGGTTGGTACATAATAAAGCTACTCGAAACATAAATTCAACCACTTCAGAAAAATTTGGTGGCAAACATTGTTTGAAATCTCAGGATAATATGAATTCATGAGCAATAAGTAGAAACCTTCTAAAGATATTTGTCTCCTCTGTGTATTTTCTTACTGGTTTTGAGAAACTATGAACTGTCCAGCAGGCTGACAGGAGGGCACAGGTGAAATCCCCAGTAACCATCTTTCTACTTTGCTTAAATACTATAGATTCTACTTGGGAATCACAGTCTGGACAGAGACTATATGTTGGCTAGCTTCCCTGAATATACTACAGAGAGTGATGTAACAGTCTATCTACCTTATATTGAAACTCAACTTCTTTTATACATCAATGCTTTTCTTCTGGTCAAGATCCAAAAATGCCTAATCTTTTATTGACAACAATACTTGTTTATATCTATGGGATACCTAGTTATGTTTCAATATGTGAGTACAATGTAGAATGATCAAAGTGTTCTGTATGTATTGCTTCAAATATTTAATTTTTTTTTGCAGTGCACACATTTAACTCTTTTGGTTGGCCCAGGAAGATGAGACAAATATGATATGGTGTCGCTAATCTATGGGACCCCAAACAATTTTGACTCAGATAAATGGAGACTAAAATGAGAGCAGAGCTAATGGAAGAAACGATTCTTGGACTAAAAGAAGACATTGCTTGATGAGTACAGGGCTGTAGATAGAAAGGAATAAGTTCTAAGACTGTACTGTAAAATAAGATAATAATGTCTTGATTCCCTGTTCTCATATCTCACTCACTCATTCAGTTTTAGCAACAGAAATTTGCTCTGCCAATCAGCTTAGAGCGACAGACATATACGGAGATGGAATTATCTGACGGAAACTTAATCCATATGCCTATTGCCTTCACAGACAATGAATTACGTCTTTCTTTTGTAATACTGTGACTCCATCAAAAACTATTTGCCTGTAAATGAACTGATTGGTATCACTGGCCCAGTAAAGTTTAGATTTGCATTGACTATAGAAGGGTATAGCAGTGTTTGCCTACCAAAATGCCTATTATATTTACAAAGCCAAATCCTATCCCTGGCCTGACATCATTCAATTGGTCTGTTTTTCTTGTGAGAATTTACATTCTTCTAGTCTGTGCTGACTAGACTGTTCAATAGTTCCACTAATATTAAAACTTAGCAACTTAGTAGCCTTTGAATGCACAAAAATACTATTTTATTTTGCTACACATATTTTTGTCTAGAACATTGAAATATCAAATTCATCTTATATATATAACCAAACATTAGATTTAAAAATGACCAAATACGTGAATGGAGATGTATCTCAGTATCCAACACTTGCCAAGCATTTCTAACGCTATAGGTTCAAAATTGTGCATTGGATAAAAAATGAACAACAAAGAAAAAAAATGAGCAAGAAGATACAGAATGGTGGTTCTAAAAGTGTTCATAGAGACCTCTTTTAAAAAGTGACATACGCTCCAAGTCTTGAATGATAAGAGTAACTGGTCTAACAGCTGACTCTGAAAAATGAACTATGTCAAGGCCAACGGCAGTAGGCACAGATGTTTAATGTTCAGAGGTGAGTCTTGTGCCACTGTGTCTGAATATCAACACAGCTACAATGTTGTTTTGAAAGGCAACCGTGTCAGAAAAAATGGTGAGGGAGACAGAGTGATGCTTTGTGTGCTGTGGCAGGGTATGCAGTTTCACTTTCTGCTAGGTGGAAATGGAAATCACAAGAGGCCTTTAAGGAGGTGACATACTTGTCTTCATGCTTTTAAATGTCACTTTGTGTCCCCGGTTATAAAGACTGCTGAAAAAAAAAAGATAAGGAGCAAACTCTGGGTAAGAAATGATAAGAAACGTTTTGCTCGTATTTTAGCAATATCATATTCGGTGTTAAATGCTGGTTACTTCTAGGAACAAACCAAAAACGGCCCTTGTAATATAGCCTAGTTAATTTTAGGAGGATGCTATAAATGGAATGGTGAACCATGAATGTAGGAGAGGTTTCCTTGATAGGTCATCAAGAGGGATTTATACACTTTGGGGATATAGAGATGGGTGGAGGGGAAGAGTCATTGCATTTACTTAGTGCATATGTGGGTTAGCAATGAAAAGTCCTCATCCTTCGCCTGTCCCCATTTCAGCCTTTAACAGTTCTAACCCAAAGCAAAAACAATATGTCAATCATTTGTGCATTTCTCGTCCACAGACAGCCTTATTGAAAAGGAAAATTCAGAGCAAAATATACTTTTATTAAAATAGCATACTTATAAATGAATTAAAAGATTCTGAGGTTCCTTTACGATTTCTGTGACAAAGATGGATCATTTGGAAATCATAATTTGAAATCGCTAATAAAAATATGATCAACGTGAAGAAGAGAACAAGGTTATGGGAGAAAGTATCTAATGTTCCAGGTTGCTCTCTCAATTAAAATTAATATGTAAATATTAATTAAACTCTTACTAAGTATTTACATGCTAACTTTTATACAAAATATTGATAAATGTCATGTTTTGCTACATATACACAATTCTTAGATACAACTCTTTGCGCCATTGAAAAAGTGTTTCTTCAAAGTAACACTCATTTGTATTGTTTCTGCTTCTGTTTTAAACAACAGAATAAAATGAAGAGACAAGCCACTGTAAATAATAGCTATCATTTTCCCTGTTTTTTTGAAATTATTGGACACTTATATACATAAACTCATTGACATGTATGACCCCATACTACAATTTAATCAGAACACACAAGTCCTAAGAATGAGAATATTCTTTCTTATCTTTGAGTACATGATCGGCACATGGTTACATATTTCATAAATCAATGGAGACATTATCTCATATTATTTTTATTCAAACATATTTATATATTCATTGTTCTGTTACCCAGGACTCAACTAAATAAAGAACGAAAATATTAGAGCCAAGTTTATGTGTTTGCTGAAAACTTATTTTTTTGCAAAATGTCTTAAACAATAGAGTGAAAAACTATTTAGGTCACATTATTATTATATTAGATGTTATATGTATGTTACATATAATTTAAAGTGTATAGGAGAATTTTGCAAGTCATAAATACTGTTAAAGTTTCACAAAAGGCCTTTGTTGTCCATGGAGGATACCCACACAGATTTCAAGGGATGACAACACTTAAATTTCAATTTACAAAAATACAAATAATGAGTCTCTGAAATCTAATAATCCAAGAAACATTTACAGGGTTATATACTTAATGAAAGGCCTAACAGGGCTTGAGCCTGTTTCTTTTTGTTTCTTTTGTGTTTTAACACCAAGGCAATGCTTTTTAAATTTCTATAAACATTAATCTCCACCCATTTCTCTTCTGAACCACATTATTCTCTAACCAAGTGTGCAGTTCTCTCTTACAATAAGCTGATTATTACAGGTATAAAGGTTGATCCTTGTTAAGAAGGTTTTTTGATATTTTCACAGTACAAAGTGAAAATTGAAGCATTATACATTTATTGTAACAATAACATGGTCAACATTCTTATTTGATCAGAACTAAAGCTATTCTTAGGACAGTGGGCACCTAGTTTCATACAGGAATAGGCCAGAGTGAATAATATGTCCACCATAATATCATAGAATCTGTGTATTATATTGTGGACATTTGTGCAGAGCTTATTAACTGTGTAAACCCAGATCACACAAGGCTTCTAACTACCCTGAGTTCATGTCCGAGTGTGTTTACTTATTCCCCATCTTTTTTTTGTTGTTGTTGTTGTTTTTTTTTTCGAGACAGGGTTTCTCTTTGGTTTTGGAGCCTGTCCTGGAACTAGCTCTTGTAGACTAGGCTGGTCACGAACTCACAGAGATCCGCCTGCCTCTGCCTCCTGAGTGCTGGGATTAAAGGCGTGCGCCACCACCACCCGGTTACTTATTCCCCATCATACTGTCACATGAACCCACAAAGTTAGGTCCTTATCTAAGGGAAATATAAATGCACTTCAGTATTTCTACAATCACCAGCTCTGTGAGAAGTGAAAGAAAAAAGGAAAGGTTTGCTCGTCTATCAAATTTCTGAAGGAAACAGACAGATTTTCTGAAAATGCTCATTTGAAAGTCTGTGAAATAATTGTTTCTCCTTTGAGAAATTAAGAAAAAGGAAATGTGATAGGAACTCACAGCCAGAATCGTCATAAACTGATATTAAGGTGTCTTTTACTTAGTGCAAAACTGAACATGGATGGCAGACCAACCAGATGTATGCAATTAGAGGCGTCTGACAGATACAGGCTCTAAATTCATTGTACAATAAATATTGTTTCCAAGTATACGATGTTTTATAAAGCTCCAATTTTACATTTCAAATTATAATTCTTGCAAATTACTCTATTCTGTATTAAACTGTCAACAGGCAACTTATCTAATATGGTATTTTAGAAATTAGCACTAATGTTGCAGTTGCATTTTTTCAGGGGCATAGGAGATTACCACCTTTTCTCATTTCTTTTGCTTAATACTTTTGGTCTCATACGCACACACAAACACACATATTATGTATTTAAATATAAAGAGATAAATGATATCTTGTGTCAAAAGAAAATAAACAGAAAGTATCTAACAAAAAAATAGATGCTATTTATGAGATATATAAATAGCTACCGTGCTACCTTGTAAGCTGGATTAACATTTATTTATCTTTGAGATGTCCCAATTTTCTTAATATAAAAGAGAATATAAAAGAGGAAATATCATTGCAATTTCACCTCTATCTCCTCATTATTATAAACCTATAATTAAAACAAAAAAATAGAAACACTATCGGAATTGCTTTGAAAATCTGCGGAATGCCTATGGATTGGATTAGTGAGCAAACCCATGTCTGACATGCTCACACTTTTACTTTCAAAGTTGTTGGCAGCGATGCACACCATTGCACTGTGTTCTTGCTTGGGTCACTCTGCTGAAGGTTCTCTCTCTTTTTCCAAGCTATAAGTTCTTCAGAAACCCAGCCAAGGGCAACAGTATGGCTTCTAGATAAAGGTACTTCCTGACTTATAAGCTGAGTTTGCTTAACAAAATTCACATAGTGGAAGGCAAAGAATGAAGCACAAAAATTATTCAGTGTCCTCTACAGTCACGCACAAATAAATACCCATGCATACACTGAACAAGTTTGAAAGTAATAGCATCTCAGCCAGGATGTGACACTTCCTGAATGTTTTCTTATTTTTCCTCATTACTGAATTTCCTTGCTTTAATTTTATTGGAATTTACCGTATTCCACATTCACTGTAATCACTTGATGATGCAATTTGCTTTCCCTAAAACCCACAAACTGAATGAGACAAGAGAGACCACATATTTCTCCTCCCTGTTCATATATCAGAATCCCCTATAGACCTGATCATCACATACTTGCTGATGGAAAATCAGGTACTAACAGCTATGATGATAAAACTAATCCTAAGCATACTTAAATATGTGGTTTTCAAATAAGTACCTAAGTGCTAGTCTTAGCAAACAGTGAACACATAGAGCTTTAAACTGATAAAAATCCACAACTAAAGCCACACTAAGGAAAGATGGTACAGCCCGAGTTATAGCTTCCTGTACACTGGATTCCTCTGTTCACTGTGGTTCATTGCTTATGTTCATGAACGTAAGACAATTAAGAAGTGTGTGTGGAGACTGTAATCCTGATTTGTCATTGGGAAACCCTTGGAAACACATTACCAATAGTACGAGTATCTCCATCCAAATATGAAGTGAGAAAATGAATAAGGAGGCTTTGCTGGGACCTTCATTAGGAAATATATAACAAATTCAGTCATATTGAAAGCTATAGTCATGAAAACTATAATAATGCATTTTATAAAGAAAATAAAGATGTCATACCACTGTAGCATAAAATTAATTTTAAATGAATCATAATAAAATGTATAACTCTGTTCTTAACATGTGGATTAGAAGATGAGAGGAGGGAGTGGAAATAGGAGATGAAAAATATGCACTAGTTTCGAATGGTTAGTCTGTATGGGGCACTAGTAGGCTATATGGAAAACGGTAACTGCTTTGTGTATCATATGCCATACACACAAGTATACACAAACAGAGGGTAGTACACAAATACACACACACACATACACACATACGGGGAGAGAGAGAAAAAGAGAAAGAGAGAGAGAGGGAATCATCCACAAATTTAGTCAGAGTTCATTACAATCAGTATTATAAAAACATGGGGGCTGGAGAGATGGCTCAGAGGTTAAGAGCATTGCCTGCTCTTCCAAAGGTCCTGAGTTCAATTCCCAGCAACCACATGGTGGCTCACAACCATCTGTAATGGGGTCTGGTGCCCTCTTCTGGCCTTCGAGCATACACACAGACAGAACATTGTATACATAATAAATAAATAAATATTTTTTTAAAAAAAACATGGGTGTGCGCAGAATATGTTTTAATTGTCCTAAGAATTTTTTTAATCTTTTTTTATTGAGAAAATGAGAAAAAAAAACAAGTTTCCACCTCCTCCCAGCCTCCCATTTCCCTCCCCCTCCTCCCACCCTTCTCCCCCTCCTCCCATCCTTCTCCCCCTCCCCCCACTCCTTTCCCCCTCCCTCTCCACTCCAAAGAGCAGTCAGGGTTCCCTGCCCTGTGGTAAGTCCTAGGTCCTCCCCCCTCCGTCCAGATCTAGGAAGGTGGATGTCCTAAGAATTTTTAACAATTTTTCATATTTCAATATATTTTCTATGGAATTCTCTTCTTACATTTTATGAAGCATCTGAAAACTATCAAAAATAATATATTTGAACATAAAAGTGACCAGTATATTAGTATAAAAATTCCTTTAAATCAATAATCAATACAGTCTTTATTGATTGATTCCCAACTGAAAACTAAGTATTCAAGTACCTGAGCTTATGGGGGTATTTCTTACTCAAATCATTGCAGAACACTACTCCATTAAGGAGTGGAAAAACTGGCAGTCTTTGTAGGGTATTTTTTGGTTAACTCTCATGTGTCACCTAAAGAAAGGAGTGTGTGTGTGTGTGTGTGTGTGTGTGTGTGTGTGTGTTATGTGTGTATGTGTTTTATAGTGTAATTCATAATTCTGCAAGTGTGAAGCTTATAAATTAGCACTGGCTCCAATAGGGAATTCAGAGATTTGTAACTGAGTAAGTAACATTACAACATTACATTGCTGGCCTGTTAAAAATTATGCACAGTTTTTAGACTCTATTTTCTAATTAGTGTAATTAAAATCAAATCTTATGCTGGAGCAAGGTGATAGATTGTGTCAACTGCTTTTTCTTCATCTTTTTTGAGCTCTTAAATTGCATATTCATAATGTATTCAAATTAAGCAAAGTAAGGAACTGGGAAGAGTTTGATAATATAAAATATAGTACATGCTAAATTTTTGTAAAGCAGCATTCTGAATAGAATTAACTTATTTAATTAAACTCAAGAAAATAATCTTCCATAGTTACATGCAATTTACCTAGTCCAGATGTCTGCCTATTATACATCTTGGCAAGATTCCACAGTTTGCAGTCTTAGAATGAAAATTATTTTTAAGATGTCTTAGTATATAATATATTACTACTAATACTAATTTATATGCTACTTTGTTGCTTGACTCAGTTGTGTTAATTGAGCATTTTTCTACTTGTAAGGATAAGCCCATATTATAATTTTAAACATCTAGATATTATGAGAAAGACACAGAACACTAATATAGTACCTTAGCAAGGGCAAGAATTAGAAACAGGAAGTCAAATGTCCTTTCTTCCCAATTTTACTCTTTTTCTTTTCTCTTAATAGCTTTATGCACCTCTCTATAATCCGGTTATTAGTGCTTTTCATTCCACAGGAAAAATTATCTTAATTAGAGCCCCATGGTTCAAGAAATAGCTTGGGTCTTTCAGTGTCTGTAGCATGGATAAATGCAGTTGTTATGCAATGCTGTTTTCAAGAGATTGACCCAGGGAAGTGAGGGTAGATGATAATAGAAAATTGATTATTCCTGTAAACAGGAAAAAGTTCTATAAATATCACCCCCTAAGCCACCACTGAGGAAATCCTGAGGTTGGTGTCAACCATTCTTCATTCCTCGTCCTACTGCTAATACTTGCCTTGCCCCATACATTGTCAACTTCCTGTCACAGTGTGGGCCATGGTGTTAACATTTTCCACTACCACCACCCGCCCCATAGTGGGAGTCATGCATCTCCAAAATTTGGTTGTGGAAAAGTCAGCCATTTCATTTTGAACTTTATAGTCTCAGGACTGACTCAAGGAGATGTCCTCTGTGGAACTTGTTGAACTTGGTGAGTTGGTTACGCTTTTGTCCCATTCTTTTCCTTGTTGCTCTTTTCAATGATAGAGTTTTATCTTCAAAGTTCCAAAATTCAGACACTGATTATGTGTCCTACTAGCCCTTCCTCCCACTGACCACTTGCTTTAATCATCCTGTTCTGATTTTATTTTTATCCTTATATTAAACTATATTCTATTTGCTAGCCCTTGGCTGACCATCCTCCTAACCTTAATCTCTTACTGGCTCCCTAACATCTGTGTGTATTCTAACTGATTCACTCACATACCTACAGCATAAAATCTAGCATCCATATATAACAAAAAAAACATGCAATGTTTGTCTTTCTGTGTCTAGGTTACTTGGGATGATTGTTTCTGGATCCATTCATTCACCTTAAATTTTCATAATTTCATTTTTATTAACAGATGGATAATATTCTATTTTGTAAATATACCATATTTTCAGAATCAAGTTATTAATTGATGGGCACCTAAGATATTTACAATTTATTTCTATTACAAATAAAACAGGAATAAACATGGATGGGAAAGTATCTCTGTAGTAAGATGTAGAATCTTTTCAAGAATAGAAAAGCTGATTCTTGTGGCAGATCAATTTTCAGCTTTTTGAGAAATTGCCACACAGATTTCCATAATTACTGTATCAGTTTGTATTTCTACCAGTATATGTTGTTGAATATTATTTTTAACTAGGCAAGAATGTGTTACATTTGTTTATATAGTGGAATATTACTTTAACTGTGAAAAAGTGTGTTACATTTGTTTCTGCTGCCTTTTGTTAAAAATGTGAAGGTGTGCTATATTTGTTTATGCTATATTTGCTTAATTATGTAAAGATGTATTGCATTTGCTTTACTTTGCCTGCCTAAGACACCTGATTGGTCTAATAAAAAGCCAAATGGTCAAATACTAGGCAGAGAAAGAACATGCAAGCTGATAGGAAGAGAAATTAAATAAGAGGAAGAATCTAGAGAAGGAAAGAGAAGAAGAAAACAAAGAGAAAGAGAGACATGCCTCTGACCTTATCAGAGGGAAGACTGCATTTACCATGGTATTTCCTGTGGCAACTAATACCATTGGTAGATTTCCCATCATAGTTCTTGCCACTGATGCATCTTCCAAATGGTTCCCACTGGCCTGGTAGTCTTTGGAGCTGTTCTCTTTGATGATAGATTTTTATTATCCTCTAGGCTGCAAATGAAAGTGATATGCTCCATATCAATTTTCAGAGTCAAATCTAACATTTTCTTCACCCTCTTTTTCTGATATTTGTCTCAGATGTGATTATAACCTTTTGCATAGATGGGCAAAAGTTTTTATAAAATATGTTTCAATTCTCCTTCCAGATGAGCATATCTTTTGATAAATACTCAGTGAAGCAGTCTTCTCCTTTATCATATATCAGGGAGAGGAACAGTATCCAACCTCCATAATTTGCTAGATAGATCTTGCATGGTTCTCCTGGGTAGTTATGCCTGTGTCATAAGGACGGGTGCTTCACTTTACTTTCTCTCCAGGTTTGCAGTTCACTATCAAAGGTATCTATTATTAGGATCTTTCTTGAATTGAATCATATGCTTATATTTAGAGGGAACTTCATACTGCTTTTCTAGTGGTGTGTTAATGTCTATTCTTAACAGAGTAAAAAGGTTTCTTTTTTTCACATCTTCACCTACTATAACCATTCACCTTTTACATAATAATCATTCTAACAGTTTAAGGTATTAACCCATGATGATTTTAGTTTTCCCTGCTTCTGATATTAGTGATTTGGATAATTTTTATGTACCAGTTGGTTATTATTATGTCTTCAGTGGAGACAAATCTAGTCAGATCTTTTATCTATTTTTTGCATGTTACATAAATGCCAGTCATAGCAATAGCACAAGATTGTCTCTTGAATAGATGATCTTGTGTAAACACCATCCACACTCAATCATGAGATCTTTATTTCTTAGCATATTTTAAAATTCAATTCTAAGTGGATTGAGTACTTAAAAATAGGTTATGAAACAAAGTATTGAAACCATGTGGGGGGGGAACCTACAATATTGGCAATGAAAACAATTTTGAATGGCCAACAACACCAAAAAAACGCAAAAAAAAAGTGTGAAAATGGATACTATGTTACTCCAAGGAATTATGTTACAACAAAGGAAAATTTGCTTCCCATGGAATAGCGAAAGGAAAAAAAAATCCAACCTATGAAACTGAAAAAAGAAATTCAAAGCATATAAAAGGAATTAGCATCCTCTACACGAAAGGAACTCAGCTAACTAGGAAGCAAATCAATCCAGTAATTAATAGTAAATTGCATATTATCCTTCAAATTTCCTTTTAAACATGTCCAGTAAAAATATTAGGGCAAGTTGTTGTATTCCACCTCTACACAAAGCAAACCTAAAGTGATTTCATTTTTTCCTTCTATCTTTTTTTTTTTTTCATGGAAAAAGGCTGCACAGTTGGTTCAGCATAGAGAGCAGGAATCAGCTGTCTCCTTCAGTCTCTGTCTTAATTAGCATTACAAAAGAGAAACACGGCATACATTAGGTGTAATTTCTAACCTCAGAAGAAAATCTTAGCTTGAGTTCCTCAGCAAGCATGAGTTGAATTACTGTTTTTGCTCAAGGGAGGATATATTTAGGCTTGTTTGTAAAGTATAAATTAGAGCAAGTGCCATGGTGTCACAGGTAGCTAGATGGCCGGGAGCACCCTTCTCCTTCTGAATAATTAAGAACCGGTTGATTCATATGCACAGACCACGTGGACAAGTGTGAGTGAATTTGTATACATACACATTTAATGAACGCAAGCCTCAACTTCCAGACGCAATACTCTCTAGAGGAAATTTGATCTGTCTTGCTCTCGTTGGGGTTGAATAATAATAATAATAACAGTAATAACTTCTTTAACCTTGTAAGCCTTGGGAGGGTAATTAGTGCTAAATTGCAGCTATTTTTAAACATCTAGTCCAAGTAATCAGCCTTGTTTCCATAGGTGCTCATTTTCATGGTGAAGAGCAAGGGATTCAAAGTGCCACAGAAGAGAACCAAAGAAAAGCGCTGGCTTTATAGGCCTTCTATCACCCAGGAAACACAGGGGTCCATAGAGGTGGTACTGAGTGTTGGAATACGGTTGAGGACCAAACAGATGCCCTGTGAAAGGAGCCATCCTTTTACCAGTTTATTATGTGCCTCTAGGTTTCTTTTCTTTTTCCTGGGATCAGATCCTGTGATAAAAGCAACTTTTGGGTGAAAGATTTTATTTTGTCTAATGATTCAAAGTATTGTCCATCACAGGAACAAAATAAGACAGCAACTTGAAGCACTGATCTCACTGGGCAAATGCATGGTTGTTAGTAATGGATTTGTTTCCTTTCTTTCATGACATTCAGGTTCCTAGTCCTGGGACTGTTTATAACTCACAGTGGGAAGCTTTTCCCACAGAGATCAACATAATCAAAATAATATTCCCAGGTATGCTCAGGGGTCCATCTCTCAGTAGATAATAGAATATGTGACATTGAATATTATCAAAAATCGTCATAAGCCCATTGTCTTTCTTTTAAAATACAATTCTGAAGTTTTTTAAACCAGAAATTAAAAGCATCTGCCTAATACAGGGCTTTAATAATGTGTGTAAGGGCAAAATTGTTGGGGGGGTGTTCTTGTTATTTTTCTTTCATCGACATGGTAACATCATTAAATTAAGCAAATTGAAGGAATATTTTGTTTTGGCTCAAATTTTGAGGGAGTGCAGTTCACTGAGGTGTGGAAGGCATTGAGGCTGATCTATAGTCAGAAGAGTGGATGACAGGAACAGCGCCAACTAGCTAGCAGAGAGTTAGACAAGAGGTTGGGGATACCCCATAACACTTAAAGCTAACTTTTATGGTCATATCCACCAGCTATGTCTGTGTCCAAAACATGCCATATCCTGAGTCCAGGTGATGATGATCAGGGGAGATGTGTAGCTCCTAGTCACGTGGTGACTGTCTCTTAATGGAAACCAATCACACTCTGTGCTTAAAGCTCATCAGCTGTTTAGATCTGTTAAATACCCTTTTGTTAAGGGAATCAGAGTTCTAACTTTCCATATGAAACCAAGTCTCTACTTTTAACCCTTGTGTGTTCTATGCAATTGTGGTTCAGATCTAGCCAGTCCACTCTTACTGTTCTCTCCACACTGACTCCGTTCAGAGATGGCTTTTAACACTGGTAAAACCAAAATCATCTGGTAACTGGGGAGAAAAATTTTACTTGCGAAGGTTATTCATCTATAAGAAAAGAGGGAAGACTACCTGTTTTGAGCAACTTTGGTGGTGAAGTCTTTAAAGAACTGTAACAAGGCAAAGACACATTTACACCAAGGTGTAATCAAAGGCTGTGGATTTGATTTGACTATAGTCACGTACCTCCTGGCAGTTCTTTCTTTCGTTCATTGGTTGGTTTGGGTTTTCACTGCAAGTATGATTAATTTTGAAGCTCCTCTCTTCCCCTCCTCCCCTCCCCCTGTCCTCCGTCTTCTCTTTTTCCCCTCATTTTCTCTCCTCCCTCCTCCTGTCTCCACTCTTCTTCTCTACTTCCTCTCTGTCTCTTTTACTCCATTCCAAATCAGGAGTTCATCATTGATGTTTATTTGCTTTGTTTGTTTGTTTGTTTTCCCAATGCAAGAAAGTCCAATAAGACATCTTAGTGGATAGGCTTCTTCGTAATAATTCCATTTCATATTTCAGGACTATTTTAAGGCAAAATGTAGCTGTGGCATACAGTGTAGAGAAATTTAACCCTCTTGAGGCATATTTGTCAGAAGTTTTGAAAGATGAGACATTTGACTCAATGCCCATTTAAGAGAAACAATACCCAGGCTATGTTTCAGATATTAATTTTTATGGAGCAATCTGGAAGCTTCCACTAATAGCACAGACCACGGACCCACGCTGTCTCTGCTGTCTAGCTTTAAATTATGGCTACAAATTAATGGCTAATAACAGAATGACTGACAAGAACTAACTCATATATATATATATATATATATATATATATATATATATATATCCACATTTTAGCTGCAAGGGAAGCATCACATGTTAACTTACTGTTCCCCCTTTTCATTGCTGAAAACCACGTATTCAATTTTAGAACACATAAAATATGTTTTGAAAAATTTAGATAAGGATGAACAGCCTCTGTCCACTCTGGCCATATTGTCTCCAATATAGATAATATATGGTTGGCTGGGGAAGGAGTTGTATTTATTATCCCAACCTCAGTGTAAATGTTGGTATCATCTAGCAGATTAAATTCATGAAACACTCACATTTATGGAGCCCCAAGCTGGCTGTTAGGCCATCAGAGGCTGGAAATACAATTAAAGGGGTTTTTCAGTCCAGAAAAGCAAAGGTCAGCTCTGCCTCCCAGAATTATGTATTCAGTACTTTCATTCCTGGCGCTCGGGCAACAGATGAGGTTTTCCTTTTAGAAAAATTTAAATGCGGTGTCACAGATGTTGGTATTCCTTTTATATGAGAGCTGTGTATAACCACTTTTAAATCAGAAAAAAAATATATGAAGTTCAGTAGATGGTGATCTGTGAGGTATACTTATGTTTTCAATGTTAGGGACTCCCCAAATGTCAACCTATATTTCACTAACTTTTTAGAGAACAAGTCCAATGACACAGAACTTAGTAATCCTGCTACTCTAGCTCAGAGCTCTGGATTCTCTCCACAAAGGCTGTCTTTAAAGACATTTTGGGTTGCTAAGTGTGTTCTGAAATTATTTTTCCTCTTCCTTTTAGGCTTCAGTGTTCTTGCCTGCAGTGGTGCAACAGTGGAGATGATGATGACAATGGCAACTCTGAAGAGAGTCTACTGAAGACAACAAATACCAGCCAGGAATGATGGCACATTATTTGTATCCTTGGATCCTGGGAAACTGAGACAAAGGACAAGGTAATCCCAAGTTCCTGGTAGATTAAAAAAAATCAATAAATCTAATTCCCAACAGAGAAGAAGAGAAAGAAAATAAAGAAAATACACATCACATTTGGATATATATTTTCTACTAAGCACCAATTCTTAGCCACAGTGTAGGAACATTGGCTAGTATCTAGAACTACTTTTATTATCCTTTAATATAACTCTTCCCTAACACAAGAACCAATTATTCTCAAAACCATTCTCATTTTTCATGTGAATGTTGATGGTGATGGTGACAAAACAGCTGAATTTAGTTACTGTGGCCTCAGTGCAAAAAAATAAGCTAAGTTGAACTAATTTTGCCACAAAAGTAACAAGCATTCCACCTTATGTTTACACCAATGTGTGCATGTTGTGTGCGCGCACACACACACACACGCACACACTCTCATGTGCATAAACAATTTTACTTTATCCTTTCCTTGTTTGTGGGTTATTATTAAGTATCTAGATGAGTAAGCCACTGTGGCAGCCTTCTCTCTCAAAATCTCAATAGCCAATCTTTTGATCACATTCGTAGGAATGCCAATAAAGAAACAAATGTACCTGCCAGAAGTGTTCTGAGTATCAAAATCCAATATTTTATATAAAACTTGAAGAGTTGACAATATATGCCATATTTGATAATGAGTCATTAAAAGCTGACTTCTCAAATGTATAGTTTGGGATTAGAATAATTGTATATTTGCAATTTCTTTGCTAGAATATTTAGAGGCATAAATAGTGATTACAGCATATTTAATCTCATTGGAAGTAGATTTTAGGAAATCCGGAGAAGCTGTGTAGCTAAGACACTGTATTGCAGAACCTGCCTACAGATTCTCTAGATGTTCAGATAGACATGGTCAAAACTTGGCATTTAACCGTTGCATGCAGGTAGAACTTTCCAATACATTTCTTTCATTCTTTCATCATATTCTGCCTATATTTTAGTAACTATTGCCTTTATAATAGTACTTCACCGTAGTCAGTTTTTCTACATCATGAAAGCCATGACAAGAATGTCTAGTTCTTAGGAAACTGCATTTGCCTGCATTAGTGCATATTTTGTCTAAATCCCATCTTGTGTTGTTTGTGCTTCAGTGTCTCTACCTGAAAGCTGCTTATGCCTATGTTCTCCATTTTATCCTCTCTGTAACTCATAAGATCTCTGCTCGACTTGGTCATTCGATTCTATTATTACTCTAGGGGGAAGCAGACCCTATTTTGGAAAGTTCTAATCAGTCTGGTTATTCTGTTGTCAAAAGAAAATGGAAATCAAGCACAATTAAGATATGAGTGTGCATCTTCAAGTTTGATTCCTTCCAGACAGTTGTCAGAGAAACGTGAGCTTACCTGCTAAAATACCAGAACCTGCAAAGCTGATGGGGTTACACATATGTATGAGGGCTGATTGGTCAATTTACACCTGTGTAGTATTTCATTTTGTGCTGAAGTGAAAATCAAGGTATATAGCATTGTCAGTTTTTCAGTTAAACATTGGGTCAAGAACTATTGTCATGAAACAAGCTAAACATAGCCAAATCCTGGTTCAATCTTGGTCTTCTATCATTGACCTTAGCGTTCAACCAAATCTGATGACTCATATTGAAGAATAGTAAACATTTTAAATGTTCTCTATCTATCTCTCTCTCTCTGATTGTCTTTGCTAAGATCACTACTGATTACTACTTGGGCATACTATTTGAGAAAGAGTCTGAAATCTCCGTTTTGAGCCTGACATAACTCAGTAAGCACTTAGCACCTACAATGTTAATCTAATATTCCTCCTATTAAGAATCAAGCTTGCACTATTGAATTATGATAAATAGAACTGAGACAGGATATTATTTATTATTGAACTCTAATGTCATCTTCTTTGGCAACTAGAGAAAAATGAGTGATACAGTTAATCTGATAACCAAATTTAAGGGACATCATCTGAGAGTCAAACCCTAATATTTTATTACTCCATTACATGTGACCTTTCATAGTTCTCTTCAATATTTAATAATAGCCAAGAAGAGGCCAGCCTTATCAATTATTTTTAGTACTTGGGATTAATAGGTATAATATTGGTTTTCAAATGCATGCCAACTAAAAAGATAAGGACACTAAAATAAAGGTTTAATATTTATTGAGATATATTACATGGCCAGAGTCAGGTAAAGGTGAATTATCTTAGTTGAATCTCATAGGTGTCTGTGACTTTCATATTTTAACTCCATATGAAAGTAAGAAAATGAAAGCAACTATAAAGAGAAACAGCATTCAATTTGAACTAGACGAATCCTAAGGAAAGAATGATTTAATTCCTTAATCTCTGTTCTATTATTTCCATGGATATAAGTCTGAATATGAGTTTTTCCCACTTGAGATCAAATATATTCTTTTCTTCTAATGTTGAGAACTATAATGCTCTTGATAGTAATTTCATGGTTAGGAAATTTAGATAATAATTTATTTACTATTTTTGAGGCACAATTTGGTATGTGGATAATATAAAATAAATAAAAATCATAAATTTTCTGGGGTTTAATATTATGCTAGTATAGCCCAGAAAATATAGAATATACATGACAGTAGGTTCTACCAAATCACATAAGAAGAGGACTTTGACTTTGCCACTAATTCATAGAGCCAGAGCTTTTATCTCATCCTCATATAGAAAAAAGATAGGGATATCAGACAAGGAAGATGCATTTGCTATAATTTTGGCTCCTAAGTACCCCTATTTTCTAGGAATTTCAGAATCTCTGCTAAAGTTTTTAAAAGCATAAGCTATTTCAGTCTTCTAATTATTTCCACTTAAAAGATTTGCGACGGGTATGAATATCAATGCCAAAATTTGTTTGTGACAAACCGTATAAGAGAAAGGCAAACTTCCACCTGTGTTTTTGTTGATAAACTCCTCATCATTAATCAATGTTCATAAGATAACACCCCAAAGTGTAATTAATAGGTAATAAAATTCCTCTGTCATGCCTTTTCATTTAGACCAGAAGCGTATGGCTGGGTTCTCATCCTCCTTTTCACCCGTGCCTGGTTCCTATTGTACATGTCATTAGTTAGCTCGGATGTTCACTTCTTGTGTGTTCATACAGTACTCATACTGCACCAATGAATTGACTTGGATGAGAGGGCAATAATCTTTTTGATTATGGGAGATAATAGATTTGCATTTTAAGTATTAGGGTGTAGAAAACTTCAAATATCACGTGCAGCCTCTGATTGATAACAAAAAAATTTAATAGATATCACAAACTGATGATAAGCAGCAAAATCTGAGATCATCAAACTGACACGTACAGTCTGTATTAGGTTGAGAAAAAAAAGTCACCAGCACAAATACATAACTACTACATGCTGGATGAGTGTTACACTGAGAATCCAAAGTTAGTTGCAGTGCCTTCTTGGAAAAATAATGTAGATACATACAGATATAGAGCAATTTAAATTCATTATTGATAGATTCCATATTCATAGAATACCTTTCACACCATGAGAAAAAATAAACAATTACTTTTTCCTCCTAGGCATTTTGTTACCGTGTCTATAAATATCATAGTGTCCACTTTGTTAGAATTAAGTTTGTGTGTTTTTTCCTCTCTCAACTAATTTGAGGATATTTTTCAAGTTAAAAACCTTCCATTCCCCTTTGTATTTTCTTCCTGAAAATACATAATCCAAGATGATAGAGATAAAGGAAATCACAGAACATGTTGCACGGGCTGTTGCACTGTGATTAGATTTTAAGAACAGTAAGCTTGATGCTGTGAGCTGTGTCGTTATATGGGAGCCCTTTATGTGCAGATGTGAATGTTTGTGTAACAATACTAGTCATATTATGTGGCTCTGTGAAACTTTCTTCCTGCCCCTCACTGCCTATACCATATTATGTGGACCTTTTCTTGTGCTGTCTTGGATTTCCGGATAAGTCCACATTTCATCAGTCTATTTGAATGACAGTCCTTCCACAGCATCCCATATCTGTTAAGTAGCTAGCTACAATGTCATATTCTAACATCAATTCTACAAAGCTCTCTCCTTAATCATCTTTACATTTAGGCCCACATATGTTTTAACGGTAGACAAATACTGAAGAATAATCTTGGCATTCTACTTAGAGCCATTTATAAGTGTGTCAAAAATATTTCAAGAAAACACATAAAATATTAAGAAGAAATTTCTGAATTGCTAATAGTTAAAATCACTTGTGTATATAATTGAATGCCATCTTAAAATAACTAATGACCAGTTCCATTTATTTGAAGATACTGTCTTTTTTTACAGCATGAATTTCTTGCTTTACCAAAAATCAGGTATCCATAGATATGTAGGTTTATATCTGGATCTTTGATTTGATTCTATTGATCAGCATATCTGTTTTCATAGCAATACAATGCTATTCTTATTATTCTAGTTTTGTAGTACAACTTGAAATTGGGAATGGTGATAACACTACTCTTATTATTCAGGATGATTTTAGCTCTTCTGGGCTTCCTGTGTTTTCATATGATGCTGAGAATTGTCCTCCTAAGTTCTGTGAATAACTGTGTTGGAATTCTGATGGATATTCCATTGTATCTGTAGATTGTTTGGGGTAGGATGGCTATATGTTTTGAATGTGGAGAAAGAAGACACAGATTATAATCAAAAAGGATCAAAACTTTAAAAACATCTTTGAGGAAATCATGTATGATAATTATGACTAGAAAATGAAGCTATGGCTTCAAAGTTGGCAGATGGGAGTTTCAAGTCTATGAACGGTGTTTAAAGTATTTGTCATCCTCAGGTTATGAACTTATTGGAAAATATGATATATCGTTGACAGATAGGACAGATAAGAAAACTATAGATTACAGATTTTCAATAGGTAATTCAACTCACTAGTGATGTTCTGAGAAGATTGACAAGTATAATTCATTTGCAAAGAGCATTGTAATGAGTCAATTTGTCTGCTACTATTACAGAAATTGGTAATAATTGTCTGTCTATGACATACTAACCATGCTTCGGACAAAGAAGAAAGGGATACACAGAGACACACTCACACAAACACACACACCACACAGAGGGAGAGAGAGAGAAAGAGAGAACACCAGCATTATTTTGCCTGGTTAAATATTCTAATGAATATTCCCAGACATGGCTCTTCCTAATAATTGTTATAATATTAGAAGAAAGTTCAGTAATAAAAATGATAAAACTCTAATAAATTCTCTTGGACATGGTATGATTGAATGTTAGAATAGGACAAACCTGAAAGATCTTTCCATGTTAAAGTAGCACATTTTATTTAGTGACAGGAGAAGCTTCTGTCCACGATTCCAGACTTTTCCACATTGAATTTCCTTTAAAAATCATAGTTTTACTATTTTATTCAGTAACTAATATGAGTAGGTATCATAAAATTTACCACTTTTGTGAATATAAACCCGAGGGACAAGTAGAAATCTAAAATTTGAAGATTTTGATTTCTGGCAGGAGGTTAGTTTAAATAGTCCCAAACCTGACTATGTCTTAGTCACAGCTACCTCAAACAGTCTTTGAATTCACAAAGAGTCCGTTCATAAATGCATGGTGTGTTCTATAAAATATTTTTACTTTATATTCATGTCCACTATAATTAATGTAAATTTATCAAATGAGAAAACTCATTAGTAGGTAGTAATGTACCCAACTTTACACTTCCAGAAAATGCTAGAGTCAGATGTTTGGTTAAATTGGAATGAATGCAAAGACCACATTCTTTGTCGTCAATGAATCATAAGATGTTCTGCATCTTTGGACAACATACAGAAAGACAATATGGATATTCATAAGAATATGTCAGTATAAACTGGAAGTTCTAGTATAAAACCTGAGGCTATACCAAACACCAGTGGCAGGTAAATAACAGAAATAAACGTAATCCAGTGGAGCTGTTGTTTCAGGTCACCTATGCCCATTCAAAGGGGAGTGCGGTACCCCAACACCAGCCATTTAGACCCTTTATTGACAATCCTTATTCTACTCAGTGAGGTCCTAGAAACTTAAGCTTTCTGGATAGTTGCTATTTTTATATTTGAAAGATCAAGAAAGAAATATTTTAAAGATTGTGTGTGTCAAAACTATTTGAGTAAAGAACACTACATGGGCAGATAAGATGTTGCAATAGATTTCAGATACAAAACCTCTGCTCTAGGCATAACAAGCATTAGCTGGGCATCTGTACCCTTAGCTTAAGTATTCCACTATAAGAGACATCTAGGCATGGTTGAAACTTGGGTATGTGTTTCTTTTTAAAAGACAAATTGAACAAGACTCCAGAAATTCTAGATCTTTGGAGACATTGAAATAACTACATGACCTCAAGGGATTCTCCTTTTACCTTCTCACGCTTTATGTGGCCATTATTGAAATTCCCAGAGGATTCAGTTGGAAAACAACATGAGAATCCTACTTATCTCCTAGGTGTATTTTCTCTCTTCTTTTAAACTATTTTAATTTCTTAACTTGGTCTTTTTTTTTTCATTCAGGTTAGGATCATAAAGAAGTTGCAGAATTTGCTTTCCCCCTCGAATATGTTGATTGTGGGTATAAATACAAGTGAACCATAAAAGTCTGGAGTTTGAGGACTTTCCTTTTTAGTTGAAAATTGGTCAAGAAATTTTAGTGTGAATGTGTTTTAGATGATGGCTGCTTCAAACTGGATTTGAATTCACAAAGAGTTTGCACTTGAATCATTTCAGAGCTCCTGGCAACTTGGTTCACTAATCTTGCTTTGGAGAATTCATCAAAGCTTTTGAACATTTATATCTATCACACGATGCTAGAAGATATTAAAGCATTTTTGATTGTAAAATTATATCACCATGAAGGGCTCTGTCTCAAGGAGAAAGAAAGAAGAAATGAAATCTGAGGACTTGACAATGTAAGGATGAGAGGATAAATAAACGAGCAAATGAATGTGTGAACATTTTGAGATTCCGAAAAGTCTTGTTGTCGATGTATCTACATTCGCAGAAGGGAGGAGAGGGTCAATGGAAATGTTTTTCTATTGGAAAGTCATATCTACCATGTGTGACTCAATGTCAATAGCTTTCTTGGTTGTCTGTCAGCTTGCCTAGAACTTACTGTAACCTAGCCATCTCAACAGGTGGACTATTATATTTAAGTACGGCTATATTGGGAATTCAAAGGATCTACAGGTTAAGGACAGAGAGTACTGTGAAGACAGTTTTAACATTATATAAAGAAATATATTGTTTAAGTAGGGATGTTCAATGTCTTGTAAAAGCCCATGTGTTAGAGTCTTGACCCCAGTTTATAATGCTGCTGGAATGCAGAAAGATCTTTGCTAAAATGGGGCTAGTGGAAGAATGTTCCATTATTGGCGATACATTCTGAAAGCTGTTGTCGGAACTGTGACCTTTTCTAGCTTTCACTTTCTGGATTTAGATTAGGTGAGCAGTTTTTCATTCTTGTAATCTAACCATAAATTACTGACTTCCCATTCAAAATAAGTAGAACAAAGGAACACAAAATAAAAGCTTTGAAAATGGGTATAAAAATAAATCTTACTTTCTAAGTTGTGTATCTCTGATAGTGCTGATAATGAAGCTTTCTTAATTGTATGTGTGAAAACACAGTTTGGATAGGTTTAGGAGTAGAAATACATCCTAGTTTTCGGCCAACCACGACCAATGAGTGGGTGAGAATAGTATCAATTCTTTCCTATGCTTCGGGCATGATTATAGTGGACTTTTTGCCACACAGGACACTCTTCTCTCTTATGGGGTTCCCAGATACAGTTTCTCTGCCATTCCCTTCTGTTCCATGGCTTAGTGTAGCAGAAACTCTCTGGCTTATTTCAGCATCATGTGTTTTTCCTCCTTGTAAATTCCGATATTGGGAAAATTCACTTACGTTTCAATGTTCTGAAGTAAAGCTGTGGATTCTTCTAATGTATAAAATGTAAGCTCTGTTAGTGGTAATATGAAAGGAGGCTTCAGCTTTACATTTTAATAAGTTTGCTTTCAATACTACAAATGACATAACTGAAATCACAAAGAAGTTCAGATGCTGTATATTTTATTCATTTTATAGGAAAGGGTATATATTTTGATAATGCTACTTGAAATTTCTTGTTGGAGCAGCAAACAATGTGTATATATGTAGACATATTATTTGTGCAAGTGCACACAGATATATACATACAAATACACATATACGTACCTTGTCTCTTATTAGTTTTTTGTAAAGATTTCTTTTTTACTGGAATTATTTTTATTTTTTAATTGAAAACATCTTATGTGTTTGGATCAGATTTCAGTCATTCCCTTTCTTTTCCTGTTTAATAATTGTGTCCCATTTTTTCCCATCAATTGACATTTGTGTTGCCCAAATATTCTGAAATGTGTAGCCCTCCATTAGAGCATGGTTGACTTACTCAGGGCTACATTTTTAGACAAAACTGACTTTTCCTTTTTCAACAGGTAAGAATGCAAATAGCCTCTTAACTAGGAGTGGACCTTCTTGTCTAACATTCCTAGAGCAAAGTTTTGGTTGGTTTTGCCTTTGCTATTTCAAATTCAGCTATAAGAAGATATATACTAATCAGTAGATGTCTCTTTAATAAAAGGTGTGAGTAAAAATTAATAAAAGTTTATTGTGGTGTTAGTCTAAAGGCAATCTATTTTGTATTTCCTGTAAAATTAATTTTGGCATTCTTTTGAATATACTTATATAATGCATGCATATACTTGTGTATATCACTTTTCCTATGATACCTTAAAGTACCTCCATTAGCATAATTAATATCTTAATCTAAGTTGTGTCAGAAACCTAATATTTGACCCATAAAATGAAATGTAGCATTGATAGCAGATCCACAGTGCAACCTGAATACTTCCACCTATTCCTGCTCAAATTGCCAGTATGTTTATTCAAAATATATAAAGGTTACTCAAAATAGAAACACTTTAAAGCCCTAAGTACA
This sequence comes from Microtus pennsylvanicus, assembly GCF_037038515.1. Taxonomy (NCBI): domain Eukaryota; kingdom Metazoa; phylum Chordata; class Mammalia; order Rodentia; family Cricetidae; genus Microtus; species Microtus pennsylvanicus. The sequence continues at coordinate 100,345,635 of NC_134584.1, forward strand.
AAATTAATGCTTCTCTAGGAAAGTGTAAATTCCTCACTCAGTCTTCATGAATAGGTGAAGAGAAAGCTCAGAGGCTTAGGCAGATCAATGCTATGCATTTAGGCTCAGCACTTTCTCTTGCTAGATCTATATTTTAACAAGTCAGTTTCATAAGCATACATTTTCCACTTTTAAAAATGAAGTGGTTAAAAATATATCTGTCACAGAATTTCAAGTTCAAGGAAGTATTTGATCCTGAGTTTAAAAATCTTACCTTTGGATATTCTCACACATACAATTTCTTATCCATTTGTGTCTACATAATCATCGGTTTATAAGAATGTTAAGGATTCGATATACAAATTTGTTAACAAATAACAAACTTGGTAACTAAGCATGCAGGCAGCACAAGAGAAATAAATACTGGCTAATTTCTCTGTTGACACCGATTTTTAAAAATCCTCAATAAATATTAGCAAACATAATCCAACAATGTAGCAAAGTGAATATAGATTATGTCAAGTATGATTTATCCATAACATACAAGAACCACTTACTACATAGAAATCGATCAATATTATATATTACATTAACAGAATAAAAAATAAAAGCTACATGATCATCTGGTTTCTTGTTGGAAAGTCTTTTTACAAAGTTAAACATTCTTGATAAAATATTTGAATATTTTTTAATATTATAGATATAGAATATTACTCGGTTCAATCAAATTAAATATAAAATTCACAAATAATATAACCAATGAGCAAAAGATAAAGGTAAATATTCTTCTTAGGTCTAGAACATAGCCAAAGTGCCCTCTTTTGCCTTTTCTAGTCCAAATGTACTTAGGAGGCGTTTCATCAGCTCTCAGAAAAGGGAAATAAGTAAAAGTTTTTAATTAGGAGAGGGAAAATAAAATTACATATTACCAATTACAGATGGCATTTTTGTCTAATATATAAAATAATCCTGTCATCTCTCTAAAGGCAGTGGAACCTCGAGTGTAGCTCATAAATGACGCAGACTAAAGTCTCATGCAATAGCTAACTTTACTCGGGGTCTCAGACAATTTATACTATAGGGTTAGAAAAAGTCACAAGCAAAGTTCTCATGAGTTCAGGCATCTTACAATTACAGCGACAAGTCACACAGGGCAAAAAACTACTTTTTGTTTTAGTTTTTTTTTCCTTTTACATAAAAGTATATACCTCTCTATCTATCTATCTATCTATCTATCTATCTATCTATCTATCTATCTATCTATATACATATATATATTTAATTGATTATCATTAACAAGGAATAAAGAGTAAGCTGAAGAGAATTTTTCTGCTGTCTGTTACCCTGGGAAGGGGCTTAACAGCACATGCCAAGTACCACTCTGTGTTTTTGAAGAAACTGAGATCACAAGACTCTGGTCTATTTCCTTGGAGTTTTCTCATAAGCACTCAGAATTCTCACAGGACTTTGTTTTTAGACTGTGTTCCAACCCAATCCCAAGACTCTTCTAAAATTATTCCATATGTGAATTTCTATAATAGACAAATTCTAGAAATACAGTATATAAATTAATACAAAAAATCCATAATATATTTATGCATGAACATATATTATTTTTGAAAATCATATAAATAAAGTAATCCCATTCATCATACCACAAATTACTTTTGTATATATGTAATCAAAAAAACCTAAACATACCTTTGCAATCAAACTTCAAAAGCACTAATGAAACAATTCAAGGAGCAAACGATGTAGAGGTGTTCTTTGATCAGAAACAGAAAATAAAACAGTATTGAAATGCCAACAGCACTCAAAAAAGCAAACAGATTCAAAGAAATACCTTCCAAAATAGCAACACCATACCTTACAAAAACAGATTTTTTTTCAATCTCCAGATTTGTGTAATACCAAAAAAAAAAAAAAAAAAAAAAAAAAAAAAAAAAACACAAAAAACAAAATAAAAGTAGTCAAGCAATTTTTAAAATGAAAGTCAAGCATGGAGGACATGGGCTATATCTTTTTGTTTGGTTGTTTGTTTCTAGATCTACTTGCTATGGCATCTGAATATACTGTGTGCCTCAGAAAGCTAACTTCTAAGCATTTGCCAATGACCCCATTGCCTTCTAATTTCAGTCTTTTGGGATGCAAGGTAGACGCCAGCAGGAGGCTGGGCGCTGAAAGTAAAAAAGGAACAGAGGCATTTTCCTGCTGGGCTGCACTTTGATAATGTTCTCTTCCACCTGAAGCCAGGCCTCCCACCATGAAGCACTCTGACCAAAGTTCATGGTAAATGTGTAGGCAGGTGTAAGGAATAAGCATTTTTAAAAGGATGGTCATAGGGCTGTATTGTTCAGCTTTCTTGTAAATCTTTAGGAGTCTAAAATCCTGACTGTTGAAGAAAATTAAATATGTCATCCAAACTTTATGATGAGTATGGTGCCTTAAATAATTTCAAACAACATTTTCTTTTTGTTGTTTATTTATTTTAAGGTATTTGTTTTGTTTTTCTATTTTGTTTTATGTGTATATGTGTAACCACAGAGGTTACATGAATGAATCTGAGTTGACAGCATAGAATGACTTGGTAAAGATGTGTGAAATTAGACATTATATTGGTAAAACAGATTTTGTGATCTCTGCTGATATCATATCTTCTGATATTTTGTAAATAAAGTCCAAAATCAAGATACAGATCCCTCACCAAAAATACTTTTGAGTATTTATTTTTAAAGTGCTTAAAGCATTTTATATAAAGGAAAGTCATCACCAAATTATCAGAAAAGCAGAAGTCTGAAATATATTCAGTTTTCATTAGAAAGAGCATGATTTAAATACAAGTAATTGATGCACAATAAATAGAAACTAAGAGAGAGAAATTGGGGTTCAACCTGAAAATCTGAACAAAAAAGGAACCAGCCACTGGCTTTTACCTTGATCTAGGTCCAAAATGGTGATTCTGCCTCTAGGAATCTCAGAATGTAGTGTGGGAAGTCCTTCTATATATGTGTTGTTTTTATTGGTTAATGAATAAAACTGTTTTGGCCAATGGGTTAGCAGAATAGGGAAAGACAAGAATTCCAAACAGATAGATGGAGAGAGAGAGAGAGAGAGAGAGAGAGAGAGAGAGAGAGAGAGAGAGAGAGAGAGAGTAGGAAGAATCAAAGCCACATCATGTAGCCAATGGACAAGAAAGATGCAAGCTGCCAGTCAGAACCTTCTTGGTAAACCATGAGCTTCATGGTAAAATATAAAATAATAGAAATGGGTTAGTTTAAGATATAAGAGCCAGCTAGCAAATATGCTTAAGCTATTAGCAAAACAATATTGCAAATTAGATAGTTTCTGTGTGATTATTTTGAGTCTGGGCAGCTCAATGGGGATTTTGAGTCTGGGAATGAATGAGTAACCTTCCAACAAGAATGAGCCTGTGTGAGAGCTGTTTCCTCCCACTTTTAAATCTTCTCTAGGGCTGAGGTTAAAGGCATGCACCACTGCAATTAAAGGCACGTCCTGCCCGGTTTCTATGGCAAACTAGTATGGCTAATGGGTTTAAAGGTGTGTGCCACCATTACCTGTCTCTCAGGCTGAGCAGTGGGGCTGTTTTACTCTCAGATCTTCAGGCAAGCTTTATTCATTAAAATACAATTGAAATGCTACATTTCTCTTTTTACCTAAAATAAAAAGAAGACTAGTTTTAGGTAGTAGGTGTGTTCATTCACAATTTGGTTCTGTTTCTAGATATCTCCCATGAAAGGTTAAGGGGGTTCATTTGAAGTAGTGTGTTCATACGTATACCTAGAGTAGATACTAAAAGTTTATGCTTATACTAAAGTTTCCAACCCTAATGCATTTCTTTTTTTTTTAAATTGGTTTTTCGAGACAGGGTTTCTCTGTGGTTTTGGAGCCTGTCCTGGAACTAGCTCTTGTAGACCAGGCTGGTCTTGAACTCGCAGAGATCCTCCTGCCTCTGCCTCCCGAGTGCTGGGATTAAAGGCGTGTGCCACCACCGCCCGGCTCCTAATACATTTTTATATGAATCATTTTAGTCATTGCCTTTTTGTAACCTAGTGTTCCAACACTTGCAAATCTTGTACCTGTTACCATTTATTTATGGATTTCCCTACAGAGGAGTAAGGGTTTAACTTGATGAAAGAGCTCTCATTAATACTCATGAGTTCCTAGGCTTCAGTCCCTACAAAGAAAGCAAACAAACAACATCACAAGACCAACAAAATCACTCCAGAATGGAAAGAAGAAAATAATAATTTTAACTATAATATAATTCAAATCTATAAATCCATTTGACTTTAGTGTTAATCCACTTAATTCCATAGTCTTTTTGGTAAGAGCTATCCCCTGAATTTGAAATAATATTGTTCTGTGTATCTCAGCTACAGATTTCTCTCTTTGTTGTGTTTTGCATTCCATCTTGAGACTTTCCAACTGCGTATATGAATTCTACTTTAACTTGAATACATTAGAGTTCACTCATTGTTATAAATATTTGTGGAGCTGTATAAATATAATGTCGTATATCATGACTACAGCTATGATGAAAAGTTTGACTACCTTAAAGAAAATCTTTGTGCTTCACAGTTCTAAGTAAGCTCTGTCCTTCCCAATTTCTGGAAACCGCACCATAGATTAGTTCACTTATTTTTTTTTTTTAATGTAGTTTTGACTTTTTCAGGATGCTGCATAATGGACTCTTGACAGGCAGCCCTTTTCAGACTGGATTTCTTTTTTTACTTAACATTATACATTCCAGTGTCATCTATATTTGAATTAATGACTATGGATTACTTTCTAATCACTGCATAATGCTCTGCTGGATGAATGTGCCCCAAGTTATCAAATTACCTTGGAAAGCATTTCATTGAGGCCAATCTCATTTATAGTGAAGGAAGCTGTTCTAAACATTTCATACAGGATTTTATATATCAATACTATCTCACCTTTATTTTTATTTCCTTATTCTTTAAAAAAAAGAGATCTTCAATTCTAAGAAATCGTCTTGAAATGTCATTGCAACTCACTAATACAAGTGAAGAACACAAATGAGCTTAACTATAAAATTGCCAACTAAACAGTTGCTTCTCTGAGCACAATTGCATTTTCAATTTTAAATTCTGCCTTTACAGGTGCTGTTCTAATCTCATCCTTTAATCTTATCTTCAATTTGATGTTGTACTGATGGTAATTACATTTCTCATTGTCTGTCTGTCAGTTTTATGTAGATGAAACTCTTGTAGTTTTAACCAGACAGAATGTTTCTAATTTCTCTATTAGATTTCCCTACAGAAATTTTTGAATGGTTTACTAAATGCTAATCAATTACACTCCCTGAATTGGTTTCAATTCTAACAAGAGTCAAAGAAGGCTATCCATTGTGCCCAATATGGTTGAGTTTTATCACTTAATAGTATGTGTCAGGAAGCAGACACTCTGTCTCCAAAAAGAGACCTTTGATACATTCACTAGTGCAGTAGTGAATGTTGATGTATTCTTAGTACAATATTAACATTTTACAATGTGTCTGCAAAAGCTTTTTTTCAAAAATGAGTAATTCTGTCATTCATTCATTTATTTTTCTATAAAAAAGTTGTGACTTTACCTACTATATATGTATCATCACACCAAATTTAAACAAACTGTTTCCTAATTGTTATTTATTGATATTTTACTGATTTAATTGTTTAAATTAAATTAAATTGTTTAAATTAAAATACAATTTGTGTACCATCCCTTTTAATCTTTCAAACTTGAGCTTGATATATATATATATATATATATACATGTATATATATATATATACATGTATATATATTCTCCTCATGCTATCAACTGTGTTTTATATTTAATTCTCTCTCTTTGTGCATGTGCGTGTATGTGTGTGTGCAAGAGTAAGCACACATGTGTGCAAATGTCCATGGTGGACAGAACAAGATATTAGAAAGCTTTGAGATGAAGATACAGGTGTTTTTCAACCACCTCATATGGGTGCCAGTAACCAAATTCTGGTCCTCAGAAAGAGTAGTATTCTTTTTTAACTGCTGGACCATCTTTGAACTCCCCCCCAGTGCTATATGTGATGCTATATCTGGAGAAAGGAAAATATACACAGCAAGCATGTCAACAGGAGGAAATAACTTAGGAAATGTTGACTTTTTAGAAAGGTTGATCTTCATATACTGTAGATCAAAGGAAAACACTTGAGCTAATTAAAATTATTTTTAATATATTAGTTGTGATTTTTGGAATGTGACCATGCCATAAGGCTGGACAGCTTCAAGAAAGTTCCTTGACTATTTGTCTCATCTAACACAAGAAAGATTTCTTTTCTTAATTGATATTTATTGAGCTCTACATTTCTCTCTGCTCCCCTCCCTTCCTCTCTCCTCCCCTTCAACCCTCCCCCAAAGTTCCTATGCTCCCTATTTACTCAGGAGATCTTGTCTTTTTTCTACTTCCCATGTAGATAACCTTGTAAAATGACAGTTGTAAAATGAAAAACAGTCTAAGACAATTTCATGTTTGACATAGGTCCAAAAAGGAAGGAAGGAAGGAAGGAAGGAAGGAAGGAAGGAAGGAAGGAAAAGGAAGAAAGGGAGGAAAGAAAGAAGGAAGGAAGGAAGAATGGAAGGAAGGAAGGAAGGAAGGAAGGAAGGAAGGAAGGAAGGAAGGAAGGAAGGAAGGATGGAAGCTATGGCTTGGAACTTATAGTTCTTTCTTTGGAAACTCAAAAATCATGAAAAATCCTCTGAGCTGCATATTCTGTGGCTAACTTGTCATATTCTTATACTGTTCTCTTCATCTGTTTGATTGTTATTTCTTTCACTTGGCTTTCTTGGCACTCATTTACAGCATGATTAATAAAATCTCAGAGGCATATATTGGGGTTCAATCTAAAGGTCAAAAAAGCAAACAGCCAACCACTGGCTTTTCCCTTTACCTCAGTTCAAAATGGCAATCCTACCTCCAGGAATGAGACTGAGCCTGAGAGTTATATCCTCCCATCTTATATTCCTCTCTAAGGGATGTATTGATTTCTTCAATTTCTTGTTTGTCTTTTCCTTGATTTCTTTATGGGACTTTTTCTTTTTCTCTTTAAGGGCCTCTGTCACCTTCATAAAGGTATTTCTATGGTAATTTTCTTGTACTTCAGATGCATTGAAATGTTCAGATCTTGCTGTCATAGGATTGCTGGGTTCTAGTAGAACCATATTGCTGTTTCTGCTACTGAATGTGTTCGTACACTGTCATTTAAACACCTGTATTTGGAAATGCTTATAGGCCTGTGTTGATGTGGGAGTGTCATATATCAATCTGTTGATTTCATTGGCTAAGCAATAAAGAAACTGCTAGGCCCATTGGATAGGCCCACCCTTAGGTGGGTGGAGTAAACAGAACAGAACGCTGAGAGGAAGAGGAAGTGAGCTCAGACTCCACAGCTCTCCTCTCCGGAGCAGACGCAAGAGAGACACCATGCTACCTGCTCCAGGGAAGACGCACGCTATGAAGCTCCGACCCAGGATGGACTTAGGCTAGAATCTTCCCGGTAAGACCGGTGCTATACAGATGATAAGAAATGAGCTAGTCCATTTCTTATCATCTGTATTAATGAGTTAGCCTAGAAGATGCTAGATAGGAATGGACCAAAGCAGTGTTTAAAAGAATACAGTGTCTGTGTAATTATTTCGGGGCATAAGCTAGCCGGGCAGGCGGCTGGGGTTTTGGGGACGTAGCCCCGCCTCAGCGCCCTATTACTACACTGTGTGTTGATTCTTCTGTTTGACTTTGTTAGAAAACTGTTTTGTTTCTTTGGTTTTTTTTTTCTCTCTCTCTCTTGTCTTCTGGCTTAAGTAGCCAAGGTTTCTGGTGATTGGTGTTTCCACTAATATTTGTGGGTCCTTGTGAGCTTAGATCGACCCCGGACTCCTAAAAAGCTGAAGTCTGGACTTAGATTGACCCTGGGCTCCTATAACACTGGTCTGGCGTGTAGAGTCTGCTGTTCTTCTGACTGATGGGAGCTGTACCTGTGCCTATGAAGTATGCTGGAGTGGCAAGGAAGGATTGGCCACACAGAGGGTAATGAGGTGAGTGGGGTTGGGTGACCAATTGAGTCTATGGAGAACATAATCAAGAGGGTGCCAGATGAAAGGCAGGTCTCTCACCTGCTTGTCTCTCATTCTTTTTCTTTTTCAATTGAAAAGTTTACATACAATATATTTTGACCATATTCTTTCCTTTTGAAGATCCGCTTAGATTCTCACTACCTCCATACCAATGAAAGTTCACATTCTCTCTGTGTTTGTCTCTCTCTGTTTCTCTCTCTGTCTCTGTCTCTCCCTATCTCCCATCTCTCATCTCTCTCTCTCTCTCTCTCTCTCTCTCTCTCTCTCTCTCTCTCTCTCTTTCTCTCTATTCTCCTCTCTCTCATACCTGTACACACAATGCTCTCAAAACAGAAAGAAAGCCGGGCAGTGGTGGCACACGCCTTTAATCCCAGCATTTGGGAAGCAGAGGCAGGCGGATCTCTGTGAGTTCAAGACCAGCCTGGTCTACAAGAGCTAGTTCCAGGACAGGCTCCAAAAGCACAGAGAAACCCTGTCTCGAAAAACCAAAAAAAAAAGAAAGAAAGAAAGAAAAAGAAAAAAAACAACCCCAAAGATCAAAATAGATAAAAACTAAGAAAAAACAACATAAAGCCCAAAAAGTAAGAAAAAAACAAAACAAACAAAAAATCTGCACACATATAAAAAACAAATAAATAAAGGAAATGGAATAAGAATTCTGTCTTACATGGACCACCTTCTCCTGAGGATATGACCTGTCCTGGAGTATAATTCTCATATCATTCTTAAATCCTTCATACCTATAGCCTTCTGTCATTGTTTTAAGAACAAAAGCAGCCACCAATTATCTAGAATAAAGAGACATAGAGTCAGTAGTGTGTATTCACGTCCCGGTCTACCTCATCTCATACCACTATGTTCCACACACCTCTCAATCCTTCCTTTCATTGATTTAATAATATCACACGGTGTTTAAGGTGTCACAACATGTTTGTTTTCCTTTTTCCTATGATACCAAAATGGTCCTAAATAACCTTGGTTAACTCTTGCTCTACCTTCAGAGCTACTCTGGGACCTAGCTTCTTTTTTATATTCATTTGTCTCAACCCTAGCTGAACTTTCTAATTTTTAGATATCAATGACATTGAGAAAAGATCCACTGACTAAATCAGACACCTGAAGGCAGAATGACAAATCTGAATAGGACTGAATAGAACAACAATGTTCTCACAACTGTACACCTGAACTTCTGCTTCCAATCAGACCCAAACCAGCAAATATTTGTAATCTGTTTTCTTTTATGAGAGTAGTAATTATTATTATTCATTATTATTATATTATTTTATTATATATTATTCTAATTATTCATTGATAGCTACTTTTTTTGACTTTCCTAAAGACAGTGAACACTTCCCATTGATAAAACATAATCCCTACCTTTGTGTGCCCATGGCCACATAATTGATATTTGATGGCACATAACCCCTCAGTATGTGTGTGATGGATAAATAAGTAAATTTCATGTGGTTCCATATTTATTTGTCTAAGCTTTTGTCCTTCTTGAGAAACTATTCATTTCTCCCCACGATTTTAGAGCAGTGAAATTCTGAGCTGAGCTTTTGAAACAATTTAAATAATTGTTCAGCTTCCAGCTTCACATTGTCTTTTTATGACAGTCTTTGGATTTCTTAATTATTGCATTTTGTCTTTCCCTGTGGCTCAGATAATAAAACTATAGTCTGGATTAGTATTCTTCAGGCAGAAAAGAAAATAAAAAAACTTTCTGCATTATTTCTTGACATTGCTACGTCACCATTTTTCTCTGTCTTTGGAAATAAATTGTTGGCAGATCTGCAATTTCTTCTGTCTGCTCCCTGGAACCCGTGGCAACATGTCACCTGTTCTGGCAGATTTTTTATATTCAGGGCACAATTCAGAGCTCAGGAAGAATTCTTTGCTGATTTTTTTCCAGTCATTAATCACTACCTACTGCTTCACTATTAGCCAGCCATCTCTGTCCACACATGTGCAATCAATTAAGGGTTGATTGTTTTAGTTTATGGATTATCTGGATTCTTTGTTTTGTTTTAGTTTCCCTTTGGTTCCTCTGTATTCCATTCAAATATTCATTTCCTAACCTTGTTCTTCATTGATGTTTTTTCAGGAACAGAAAGATAGGCATGGAAAAGATTAAAACTTAAATTTAGGTTATAAAGCCTAAATTCCTGTGGGTAAATTATCTGAAATATTTGGGGATATGTAAGAAATTATTCATAGGATGAAATTTATAATTTTTGATATTTCTCCTATCAATCATCTGTTCATGTCCCATTAAATACCAGGGATTCAAGGAATGCAATATAGGAGAGCTAGACCCAGCAATGCCCTGAGAGTCACACAGAATGACTGAATTGTTCTCCTGCTGCCCAATAGTTGTGTTCTCCACCCAATAATTGGGCCTCAGTGTCCCCATTCATACAATCAATTTGCAGTAATTTGCTAGGGTTTGATCCAGGTGACACGGAAATAAAATAAAGAACTAAACCTACAGAAACAGATTTGTTCTTTCAGTAAGGACAATAGAACGTTCACGTCTCTGTAAACGTGAGAATATGTGATGGTCATGGGGTTTTAAAGGACAGAGAAGGGGGAACTTTGGTGATAGAAGAGTTTATCCACAGGTCAATTTCCCTGCAGTGTGGAAGCGATAGGTATCAGCAGGTTTGGTGTGTGGATCTCCTTATCAGAAACTTGCATAGGTGATAACAATCCAGGCAACTTTCCTTTCCAGAGTTTCTCAGTAGATCATCAGACTTTGAGGTTGTTAATCTTTCAGCAACCATTTGCCTGCATTAAGGAAAATATATAGACAATTAATATGAATTTATCGAGTTAAATGCTATATATATGCACATGCACAAATATACACACAGTTATATGCAGGCTCATAGAATTTAGATCAGAGCAATTGTGGTCATTACCTCCCTTTTACAGTAGAAGGAACTACTGATTAAGATGATTGGATTTTTTACTTGGATGGAAACATCCCAGTTGGACTGAGTTATATAGGTATGGAACCATACTTAAAAATGATGACTACAATTAGAGGGCCTTTGGGGACTGTGCTTTCCTGGCAGCAGGGTGAGGGCTGTTCTTTTAAACTGCGACAAAATCTCTTTGAAATTCTGAGTCCATCCTTAAATAATGTTTTTATTAATGGGATGAAGAACCCCAAGAGTAGAGCCACATTTACCCTGCATCACAATCACACAAAGCACTGAAAAACTAAACTAAACTAAAACAAACCAGCAAAAAAAAAAAAAGATACACAAGCACCCTAAACCTTAGACATTTCAAGTGCACTGTGTTCTTCGTTGAATCTCTGCTTAAGGCATGAACAAATCCTAAAGCTGAACTCACCTTTTCCTTCCTCCAGCTTTTGGCTAGCTTCCCATTCCAACTACAATCCCTTCCTGTCTCTTCCCTAAGAGGGTACTTGTAAGGTTACTTTGAGCACAAGACTGCGATGTCAACTTTCACAGATAGAAATGTACATACATTGTACATTTCACACAAAAGTTCATTGAATGTATTTTTAATTGTAATTTATAAAAATATGCATAAAATAACCAAAATGATCTTTGTCTTCTCTATGCTGCACAAGAAGTTTTAAATAGATCTTCTCATGCACATTTAGGCTATATATATGACAAAATTCATGATAAAAAAGGTGCATGTCTGTCATCCTACATGATCACTCTTTTGTTCTTGTAGCATAACATCAGTTGGATGGTTGTCATTTAATTCTATCATGGGATCTGTTTTTATACACCTGATTATTTTCAATTAAATACCAATTTTATGTATGAATATATTGGAAAAAGTAGTTTAAAAACTGTGAATGATAATGTGCTATTCTAGAATGAGTTCGCTAATAACAAGTCCTTAAAGAGAGTTCATTTTTGGTGGACAACTGCTCACAGGCTCCGGTGTTCCCACAGTATTTTACTTCAATTAAAATATTAATAGGTATGAGACCACTGTCACTTGTATCCAGAGCTGGCTTCATCCTGTTGTTACTGACAGAATTTGTTGGAGGTGACCAGTCAAAGGAATATCGTGCTACAAGAACCTCTTCTCTGAAGAGGATCATTGTTCCATTTTCTCAAGTCATATGAGTTCATTGAATGTTCATCTCAGCTCAATCTCCAACTGATATTTGGAAATAACGAGTCTCTCAAATCAACAATGCCAATGGTCTGCCTCTGCTCTCAGAGTTTTGTCTACAGCCTAGATTTAAGTTGGTCCTTTCACCTCCTGCTTTCCTGATTTTGGTCTTTCTATAATAACTTCAAACTTTTTTCCAGTAACTTATTTTTCAGGTTTCTGAATGGAAGATTATCCAGAATCATATAACTCTATATTTCCTGAAACCTTTATCAAATTGTAACGCCTTTAAGGCGTAACATTCTAAATAATGCCTTGTGACTCTCTTCCAACCACCACCTCCTTCCCCTAAGGCTTTTAAGTAATAGAGTCACTTAGACTTAATAGGCAACAAATTAGGTGAATTATTTGTTGCTAGCCCAGGAGATAATGCTGTATATTTTTCAAGGCTTGTTATCCTGTTTAAAGCTATGGAGTTTTAATTATTACTTCAATTGGATCTTTCAAAAGAAACTGGAACATTAATCACATAAGTATTTTTGTTTTGTTTTGTTTTGCTTTGTACGTTTTTTCATTTAGACCCAGATGGACCTTATTGATCTAATGAAGGCAATTAAGTCATAGTATTTACTCAACAAAAAGTGAATGGGGACATAAATAAAAAGAAAAAAGCAATGGTAATTTGGTAGATTTGACTGTTTGTTTGTTTTTTTTTTTTATATGGGTAATGGTCATATCCAGGGCCTCAGGTATACAGTGCTGGTACCTCACAATTGAGCTACATCAATAGTCTTTTTTGGTGCTTCTTATTTTTATACTTAATAAATGATACATTATGCATTATGTTCTGTTTCTAGAAATTATTGAATTGATTTGGTGGATCATTCTGTGTGTGAAGTTACATGAAACAGGCAGGAAACTATCTCTTGCCTGGTTCATCCTTTCCACATACTTCATACTTATAATGAAGAAATATAAAACTAAAGCCATTCTCATTCTCAATAACTGAAAAATCTCTTTCCCCACGATCCTAAAGTACTGTGTGCAGATCATTTATTAGATTATATTAGGGGGCCATTGCTCAAGGTCAGCATTCATACTATTAGGGGGTCTATGCTTCAGGATTCTAGTTCATTGACTTACAGCAAGAACCCTCACCATCCCACGCACATAAAATTTTAGATCCAAAAAAATGACCCAGTTTAAAGTTAGCATGCTAAAACATCATGCCTCTGCTTTCTGAATGTCTGTCTTCTGAAGAATCTTTTTCTATGCTTTATGTACCAGATCCTGCACTGGGATTTGACAGTCATCCTATAACTATTCAAATCCAGACACGGAATTGATTTGATGATACCGTAGGGATTTCTTTGTTTGTTGATCCTGTTCTCTACAAACTGAAGATTTTCTCAACTCTGTTTCCTGCAAGTGTACTTAGCAAAAATTTTCAACATCATGGTTACACTCTGCTCCTCTTTGTTAAATTCATAGTTATTAAATGTTATTATTAGCCTTCTCATGATGATCTCTGATAACTTTTATAGGGTTGAAGATCAGACTAATGACTTCATGAAGGCTGAGCAAACATTATTCTTCTGAACGATGTCCCAGATCAAGGGACTGGGATGTTACTATTATGCGATTTTGCACGCAGCGTAAACAGTGCTCGTCCCAGGCTTTGAGCTTTACAGATAACTGTATGTGTCTTGGTTGCCTTTCAGTTGTTCTATCTTTCAGCCTACTCTCAGCTTCTCCATTGCCTAAAATAAAGCAACACTGAAATTAGGCCGGTTGATGGCAGTATGATGACCTCACTGCAATAGATGAGGTATGGTGAGATCTTTACAGACCATGTGAAAAACACTAGGAAGAGCTTTTCAGTCGTATTATGCTATATTAATCTTCAGAGAATAACAGGCCATGCTCAGTGTAATTATGGAGGTCAGTCAAAAGACAGAAGGGGTGTGGGCCAACTGAGGGCAAACACTTAAATGATTTCAGTGAGGATGAACATAGTGGAAGGACTAGCGGGTTTGAAATTAGTTCCTTGAATTTCTGGTGTCTAACATTGACAGACCTCTGCTTGTTTTCCTAACCCTGAAGAGAATGGGGCCCATATAACATGCCCCAAACAAAAAGAGAATTTACCTGGGTGTGGCCTCAATCTGTTGCCCACTAAGAGGGATTGGCTGTACAAATTGTAGACATATTTTGAAGCGAGTTACAAGTTTGAATTGGTCTGTACACATTTACCACAGTGCCTAAATTTATTCTTTAATATTTAGAAAAGTTTGTCTTTAGGAGAGCCATCTTGTTTTACAGACCTACAAGTAAATAACAGTAGTGATAAAAAGAAAAAGTAAACAAAATTTTAAAAAAAATGAAAAAGAGGGGGCTAGAGCGATGGCTCAGAGGTTAAAAGCATTGCCTGCTCTTCCAAAGGTCCTGAGTTCAATTCCCAGCAACCATATGGTGGCTCACAACCATCTATAATGGGGTCTGGTGCCCTCTTCTAGCCTGCATGCATACACACAGACAGAATATTATATACAAAATAAATAAATAAACATATAAAAAATGAGAAAGAGAAAATGCCAGAAAAAAACTAATAAGGGGAAAGAGAGAGGGTGGAAGGAAGGAGAGAAGGGTGATGGAGGAAGGAAAGGAGAGAGTGTAAGGGGTAGAGGTAGGGAGAGGAAGAGAGAGAGAGAGAGAGAGAGAGAGAGAGAGAGAGAGAGAGAGAGAGAGGGAGAGAAAGAAAGAGAGAGGACACTAATGATGTCATCTCCACAGTAAACGTCATTCTTTCCTCAGATCACGGTCTTTATCTAAAAGAAAAATTATTTTTCGATAAAATATCAAGTTCCAATATTTTCAGGCTATAGACAATGGGCTTAATAGACTGTGTGTACAGTTTTAGTTTTAAAGTGATTTTTAATTCTAGAAACAATTGGGATAAAGAGAACCTTTAAAAGGACCCCAAATTGTCACCGATGAGCACAGAGGTTATGGAAAGAAAGTTCATGGTTCTTTTCAATGACCTATGGGATAATATGCTTAGTGACAATGCTATACGCCAAACTTCTATTTTCATATTTGCTGATATTAGGAAACCAAATGTAAACAATTAACAAACTATGTACAATATTCATTAACATACAGGAGAATGATATTTGCTGAGTTTAGTTGTGAAGTTTTCCATGTATTTTTGCATTGTTAAATAGATAATTGTTTACAATGACCTATATTATCTTTTCCTTGAAATCATAGTCATACAAAAGAAAATAAAGGAAAGAAGAGAAAAGAAACACACAAAGCACACGCACACTTATGATAAGTATTATATCTTCTGATATTTCAGGAAAATATGATGTGTCCTATTAGGCAAAATACATAAGAAATAGAATACCTCAAAACAATTAGCCTTGATGTGAAATCAAGCAATTTGTAAGTATTTTAATGGAATATATCATGCTGTGATAAGAACTAGTTGCAGATAAGGTGGGTGATTTAATTGTCATTTTATTCCTTCTTCATATTTTCATGGCTGTATGCTACTTTAGAGAAGTTGCCTACAAACTAGAATCCCACATACTTCCTGACATACTCATCAGGTAGTAGTAGTGGAAGGAATATGTAGCACCCTGCTTTCCAAGTAAAATTTGATTTCAAGGGAGACTAACGGAAAGATGTCCTTTTCAAATGGCTGAACTGTTATCAGGGAGCTTGTCTATGAGAATAATCAGGTAAACATACTATAATTTAGCTTATATTAAGGGGGAGATTTCAGTCCCATTGTGGAATTTTGACAATACCTTTTTCCATTTTTTCTTCTGAAAATGCAATCACCATAGCTATACATATTTTATTGTAATTAGAACCCATATTGTGGATTTGGAGAAAAGGAGCCAAGATTTGGGCTTTGAAAAGTAATACCGTGAGGATTTTCAATATTATTCATTTTGACACTTTCTTTACATGCTCACAGTTGCGTTGGTACAATTTGCTCTATATTCTGTTAATTAGGATAAAGAGATGAAAGGAAAAGTCATTACCTTGGTAAGATATATTTGCCATAGAGTACAGGACATCTTCAAGATAGATTTTGCTCCTGTTGTTGATTTTCCAGAATCCATCTATCTATATGTGATATAGCTGGCTCATTTGGGGCTGAACATTCCTTCATAACTTGATCCTTGCATTTTCCAATTATAACTCAGATTTTAGAAGTAGTGTATTTTCTCTGTTGCTAATTCCTGGTTTTCCTAGCTTTTTAACTGGAATTTCCACATCTTTTATGATTGTTAATATGAATGAGCATAAGATTCAAGGGCTTAAGGATAATTGCATTGCTTAAATTTTTTATGTTGTCCTCCTGAAATCCACTTACCTCTATAAATCAGATGTAGCACTATTATAAAGAATAGCAAGGATGGATTCTCTGCTCATAATTTAATAGCACAAGCACCCTGATGGTCTGCAGTAACTTTTCTGTCTTAGTTCAACTCCACATGATCACTTGTATATTATACTTAGAAAAACAGAAAAGTAAATGCAAATTTAAATCATATTATAAAACCATATCACAAAGAATATCATTATAAATAGTAGCTTTGTGAAGGTAAAATTAAGGAGAATGTTTGGGAGTTTGAATGTTTGAGAACAGAACTTGGGAAGAATCAGAATGCACAGCTTAGAATTTGAAGCAGCAGCAACATATTTGATGAGGATTTTGTGAAATGATCTGTCCATTGCAATATTTTCAGCATACTTTATATGTTAAGTATTCCAGTCTTATGTTTACATTGGCCCTCAGATTTTCATACGTCTTTGGCAATATCATCAAAATAATATATGACTGCCATTAATCTTTCTAGTTAATTTTAAATCAGCTCTGCAAAGTAAACAGCTACTAGACAATGATTCCACTATTCTGTCTCCTGTAAAAATACAAACAATGATAATAATATAAAATAATATAAAGCAATGAATATAAAATAATTTCTTTAGTTCAAATCACAAATGTAGTTATCTACACGCTAATATCTAATGGCTATAGAATTATTTTCTTTTCCCATATTTGAAGCCTATATTGTACCAGCATCAAGAGGGGTGAATTGTAAGAGCCATGAATCAAACTCATCTGATATTTCCTCCAATTGGGAGAGCTTGACACTGAAGGTATCATCTCTAGATTGAAAGTTTAGAATATTATAGACTTTAAGCTGACTGCTGGGACCTCTTCAATACCATATCAGTGATGTAATATATTTTAAGGACAACACGGGTATTTTATAGATCGATATAAAACTGACATGATTCTGGTTGCCTATGGTGAACAGAAATTATTTATTAATATTTCCTTTCCTCGTTGCATTATTCTTACCTTTATCTGGGAGCTTCAGATCTTAGGGTGACTCATCTGCTAAGTTTCAACTGCAGTTGCTGCTCTCTAAATGCATAGAGTTTCTCTCAGAAGTAACATTCACGAACCCAAACATCACCACAGTACACACACATCCACACCTGCTCACTGAGAATGTTAACCTTTTTGGCTCCATCTGGAGTCGGGGTCATTGTAGCCAAGATCTCTTAATAACAGTGAGAGGGAATTAATCATAATTATAGAGTAGAGTTGATAGTGTTTTAATCTTATTTTAATAATAGCAAAGCTTTTCAGCCATTATCAATATGGCTCATCTATTTCACATTATCCTGAAAATAGCCATAATTAAAAGAAAAACAGCATTTATGAAGAATATACAGCATTCAGGATGCTGAGAGACATATGAAACACTATATCGGCAATTCTAATTGTTTATATAAAGCTGCAGCATTCAAGGAATTAAGTCAGTATTTCCACATCAAGGAAAGTTTGAATTCAGTTCTCCTACATCTTAAATCATGCGAATTATCTTCATATTAAAAGTTCTTAATATTATTTACTGAGGGTATAAGTGAATGAAGGAAAAAATTATGATTTGTGATGTAGAATGAAAGAAGTTACAGAAACTCCATGTAATTCCAAGCCACTAAGGCTTATTAAGTTAGTTACATGATACACTCTTTCTTTCCTTTTACTGAAAATAGATTTTTGTTTGTTTGTTTTTCGAGACAGGGTTTCTCTGTAGCTTTCAAGCCTGTCCTGGAACTAGCTCTTGTAGACCAGACTGGCCTCGAACTCACAGAGATCCACCTGCCTCTGCCTCCTGAGTGCTGGGATTAAAGGCATGAGCCATCACTGCCTGGGGAAAATAATTTTTTTTTTCTCACAAAATATGTCCTGATTATAGTCATCTACTGCTGGGCATGTAAATTATCTTTAAGTTTGTTTGTTTCTTCAGTGAGATTCCCTTGGAGGAAACTAAGATTCATTTGTAAGTGGTTAGCAATAGGAGATTGCTTCTGGATTAGGACATGTGCTCACTTTTCCTTTCGTCCCTAGGACCTCATCTGGTGCAGACCCATACAAGCCCTCTGCATGCTTTGTGAGTTCACATGTTTGTCCGTCATGTTACCTCAGATGGCCTGTTTTCCTTGCTGTTCTCTATCCTCTTCTGGCTCTTACTCTCTTTCTGTCTTCTGCGCCCTTATAGATGGGCTTTTATGAAGACGTCCCCTTTAGGACCGAGTGCTCCAAGGTCACTCTCTCTGTGAATAATATTTCTGTCTTAGTGTTCTGCTTATTCCACATGCTCACCACCAAGAACTGTGACTTGTTTTATTGACCTAAGGCTTT
Source organism: Microtus pennsylvanicus (assembly GCF_037038515.1). NCBI lineage: Eukaryota > Metazoa > Chordata > Mammalia > Rodentia > Cricetidae > Microtus > Microtus pennsylvanicus. The sequence continues at coordinate 100,364,598 of NC_134584.1, forward strand.
TCTGTTAGGTGTAAGAAGTAATTTCCAAGTAGTTTTGATTTTCATTCCCCTGAAGTCTAAGGATGTTGAACTTTTGTGTTTCTCAAACATTTGAGATTCACATTTTGAGAATTCTGTCTTTAGGTCATTACATGGGGGTATGCAGAAATATGAATAGTAGAAGAGAAGGGAGATATAATAACTCTGACTTTCTGCTTACTAATTTAAATCTAAATACTTTTTCACTAATGCAAAGATAGTATCCCAAAGATATCATGGACTGCATCCATGTGAACTGTACCATTTCCTGTAATGCCAACAAGCATAAGCACAGTGGAATACTGTTACCCAAACACGAGGACTTATGTAAGTTTCTAGAACACTCTAGACAGAACAGGTGATTTAAAAACTAGAAAAAAATGCAACTTGTAGGGATGGTCCACCTCCATGCAAAACCAAGCAAGTGAATGCAGGGCACTGCACTAAAGGCTTGAAAGTAAACAAGCTCAAGTTTGGATTGCCCTCTGTTTACTGTTGGACCTCTAGATCTATTTACAGAAAAGCCTTACATGTGTTGCTGTTTCTTTGTTGTTCCTCAAGACAACAAGCTTGATAGTCATTTCTGTCTCCAGGTCAAAAAACAACAAATGAATAATTCATGATATAAACACAAATTTCACCTGCATTTTCCTACCCATATTAGAATTTTAAAATCAACATCCATGCCATTATAACTAATAGTTTGGATTCTTGATGTACTACTTCACTATGTATTTCAGACTTGTCTCTACCTGGTTCTCTTATCAGAGTTTCCTAAGTGGTCAGATTACAGCTGTGTGTGACCATGCCCAAGATAAATCCATTTCTAACGCAACATCTGCATTTTAAAGTACAGAGAATGTATTTGAGGAATAACTTTTAATTAATGTATTAAAAGTTGAACAAAATATTCAAATATTTATTTGATTTGATTATAAAATAAGAATTTAAAATCATCTTAATATTCTTAATTGAAACCCAGGTAATGTCAATATGTATTTTGTTTGCCATTGTTGGTCTCTGATGTCCCCCTGTAAATACTTCCTCACTCCCAGCAAGATGACGCTCTCATGAGCTATGTTCAGACTAAGGGCTAATCTTGAATAATATGTATTGATTATTAAGGCGTATATAATTTACACCTGATTTCTTTTTCCCCCAAATAAAGGAACTAAGTGGTAAAGTATGTGTGGTGTGTGTGTGTGTGCGATATGGAGATAATGATATACTATACTCTATACCATGGAGTAATGGTACTTGACTTCTATATAAACATATTAGTGCTGGGTTCACATTGGACATTTCTGCTCAATTCCTCAGCTCACGGACCAGCGCCAGCAGAGAGGTTGTGATGGAGAAAGGAGATTTGGAGGTCAGCAGAGCTAAACAAAAGGTACCGCTTCTGTCTGTGGTTAACCACATATTGTATTTCTGCTGTTCTGTAACCATTTTTGTTGACTCTAATAAAGTTTTCGTTTTTCCTGATCAAGCTTTGAACTGGTTATGCTTGTTTCCAGCAAACCGCAAAACATTGAAGTCAATTCCAACAGCCCAAGAGGCATGACATTTTCATGTACAGACTTATCAGTTGCTTAATGGACCAAAGTGAAGAGTTACATTCCCAGCAGTACTACAGCCTCCTAACCCTTTCTTGTACCATTATACCAAAACACTGGAGGAGCACATCACTGATGTGGGACTCCCGTTTGTATGCTATGATTACCATTAATGAATAAAGAAAACTGGCTTTGTCTGTTAGGTTAGAACAGAGCTAGGTGGAGAAAATTAAACTGAATGCTGGTAGGAAGAAGGCGGAATAAGAGAGAAGCCATGGAGCTGCCACCAAGACAGACATACTGAAACTTTGCTGGTAGGCCATGACTTCATGATGATGCACAGATTAATGGAGATGGGTTAAATTAAGATGCGGGAATTGGCCAGTAAGAAGCTAGAGCTAATGGGACAACCAGTAATTTAAATAATGTAATTTTTGTGTGATTATTTCAGGGCTGAGCATCCAGAAACCAAACAAGTGGCCTCCCCACAACATATCACAATGAATAAAAAGGTAAGGGTGAACAAGTTAAGTTTCTTTCCTTGTTTCTTATGATCCCCAAAACAAATCCCGTAAAATCACTAGGAGTAATCTCTCATGACTGTCAGAAAATGTCTGGTTCTAGAATGCAATTGTTAAGCTGGGCGGTGGTGGCACACGCCTTTAATCCCAGCACTCGGGAGGCAGAGGCAAGTGGATCTCTGGGAGTTCGAGGTCAGCCCAGTCTACAAGAGCTAGTTCCGGGACAGGCACCAAAGCTACGGAGAAACCCTGTCTCGAAAAACCAAAAACCAAAAAAAAAAAAAAAAAAAAAAAAAAAAAAAAAAAACCCAAATAGAATGCAATTGTTTCCTGTTTACTTCAGCCTTCTTATGAAATTCCAATTTCTTCCAAGCATTTCTCTTTTCCAAGCAATGCAGCATTTCTTTAAAGAGGTTTGCAATTTTAATATTCTTTGGTGCCATGAAAAGGGTTCCTTTAGTGACATACACTTGACAAAATGATCATGAAACATAAAGACTCTTACTAGGAGTTTATTTAGGACAAAGTTAATATTCTATTACTTAGAATGTGAAATCGAGAATTGAGTTAGTTCTGAATAAAGCCAGTGTAGTATGCCAGATGACTAAAGACTTGAACATATATCCCCAGTGATGTTTTGGGTCTCTTAACAAACAAAAACTAGGAGAGAACTAATTGGGTGAATGAATTTGCCTAGGCTCCCGGATTTGTTGAATCAACATTTCCTGTTGGTTGTCAATTTAATATGATGCTAGACAAAATAATGAAATGGATGACTATAGTTTCTGATAAGAAATGGGCATTTTTAAAGTCATGATTCTCTTTTATATTATTCCAAATAAGCATCATCTTGATATCTGACAAAGTAATAGATGAAATAAAAGGCCTAGAAATTTGTATTTTCAGACACACGGGAGAGAAATCACATCCTATAGGAATTTTACCTGTTCCTTCCAGAGACAGGATAACTCCAGTTTCTAAGAGTGACTTTTTATTAACTATAAAGTGGAAGGGTAAAAGAGGAAATAAAACAAACCACACTAAGTCTCCAAAGGAGGTAATAAAAATAGAGAGTGTGTACTGGCCAAGAAGAATGACAATTCCTGGAAATTTATTATATGCAATTACCTGTTCACAGCTCACAAACAGCAGTCTGAGAGCATCTCCATTTATCCCCCCTTCCTAATGTCAGAACTGTAATTTTCACTTGTCTTCTTGCCTTCTTTCATGAATGACCCTGTTTGCCCAGTTGTTGACTTCCCTCTCCTTGTCGTTCCATTAATGGCATTCTGTGGACATCTTGACAGAGGAACCTGGCGTGACTGGAAGGTGCGTAGATTCACTGTGATTTCCAGTATCTCTTAGCAATTTTCACCTCAACCTTCTGGTGACACGATCAGCCAAGGTCAACATTGATTGCCTAGCTGTAATTGGAGGCACATAAATTTCTGGGTTTTTGCCCTAGTGTCATTACTGAAATTGGATAACCAATCCAGACAGGAGATAGCCCAGTTATTTTCCAGAAACAAAGATGCTACTGTTTGAGAGACTCTATTTCATTGATAATTAACTGTATGAACTTTCAGTACGCATTTTCCTACTGTGTTCCAGCTTAGGATATTGTGTCTAAAGATATTTCCAAGTGGTGCTCTAATGAGAATACAATGCAGAAAATTCACATAATTCTAAACATTGGGATATTCTGTTATTTCTTTTTCTGTTTTTGAGATTGTGAGAAAAATAAATTCACTGTCACTTTTTCCATCTTTGTAGACTGATGAATTGAACTCCGGAGAATCTCTAACAGTAAAATTTAAAGAGATCCAGTGACAAAAGCATGTTAAACATATTTTCAGGACACAGAATTCAGTATTTACTGATGGTAACATTTTGAGAATTATGTTGTAAAGACTCAAAAGGGATCTGCAGTTGGTCTTATATAATTGAATGCTTTCATCTTTAGTGCATCATTAGACTCAGTGGTTTTTATCTCATCTTTAGAAAGATCTCAGCATCTAGAGATATAGGTCAGTGGTAGAGAACTTCTCTGGAATGCATAGAGCCTCAGATTTCATTCTCAACAGTGTAAAAAGTAAAATCTGTAAAAATGTCATTTGTACCTAACTGAAGAATTTTAAATTGTGTTTATTTACATTATTTGAATTATACTTAAGTCCTTTACGAATGACAGAAGTGGAGGAAAAAGAGATCTGTGTGGAGAGCCAAGGACAACTTATACTTCTTGTACCACTTGGATTATATGGATGGAATTTATATATCAGGGTGGTCAAAAATTACTTTTAGCCACTAAGCTGTGGGCCTTTGATTTCAACGTCATTGGCTTTTTCCTGGATTTAGCTGAATGACCATTAGACTTGAAATACTACAGCTGCTCTGGGCTGACTTTTCAGTTGGCCCAACCTCCTTGCAACTGTGTCCTGCCCAGCTGCTCTAATAACGTAGAGCAACTCCTTGAAATAAATCAATTCCACTATAGAAACACAATCTTGTTATATTTATTCTGATGAGGCTTGTAAATTTGCCCACCCTACCTTGTATTCACACCTACAGTATGTGTGTAAAAATCCTGGTTGGTTTATATCCTTGCCACCAATTGCCATTATCAGTTTGTTTCATTTTTAATACCATAATTATGAAATACATGTAAATGATTTGATCACTATTGTCTTGAATATTGTAAATATGCAGAAAAATATATAATCAGCTGATATAAAAGGATAAAGTTGTGCATATGGCCTATAAATTTATAGCAAACAGTAGTTTAGTAAGTTTACTTATCATGCCACAGCATTTATTCATTTAGGTCAATGAAAACATAGTTCTCATCACTGTATTCTCTTAGAAGGACCCCAAGGAGTAATTTAAGATAAGAATCTATTCAATACATTTAATCAGTTGAGCAATTGTGTTATAGAATTGCCAAAGACCTTCTTTGGAGGGGTTCACGTCCCAAAGAGGACGTATGAAGTCGGCTGTAGGAAAGAAGGAGAGAGACACCAACTGAGGGTAAATCAGGATGGTGGACAGTAGCCTTTTATTGAAATAAAAAAAATACACTTTATATATTCTGTAGTTGCACATAGGATTAAACTTCAGACAAGGGGCGTGTGAGTTGGGGTGTGGCTTGAGATCAGGGTTGAAGAATCTAGCCTTGATTTTGACAACAAACACCAGTCACATGTTTATGAAAGGGTCAAAAATTCCTCTTGCTCAATATAAGACGAATTTGGCTACTTTATCAAGCAGGAATTTTTCCTGAAGTCCCTAGGAAATGGAGACCCTACTCAAATGCCTGACCTTAGGGAAAGGACTTTTGGCAAGCAGACTCCCACTACAGTTTTTTAGTCTTACTATAAGTGTCTGTTCCTTTCACAATGATCCCAAAAGGGAAGGTCCTGATGTTTTGCACTTTTCTTAATATAGTGTACCAATCTAATCTCTCTGTATTTATTTAACTGAACGTTTGACCTTAATGGCCTTGGGTTTTGGATCTGAATTGTTTCCATTTCATCCTTGGGATCAGGTGTGTCTACTAAATCTCCAACTTTCCTGTTCTTGGTGTAATTTGGAGGACACATCGGAATTCTTGGTTCCAAGTGGTGGGAACTTTTTTCCAAAGAGTTACGTTGTTTAGAGAGGTTATCATTGTACTCATTTTTATCCTTTACCAAAGCCCACACAAAATTTCCCCAAGGGAAACTCATTAGTATTGAGTATCATTAAACAAAAGTAAAAACATACGGGAGAAATGTGTCTGCAATATCGAAATGCTAGAACTATGTCAAGCAGCAAGAGTAGCCATGTGCTCAACACCATAGAATAGTTATTCTTGCTTTGTATATTTTTTTATGGAAGATCATTTATCACGTAATCTTAAGTGAAATTGAAATAATAGCAACAAGAATTGGAATCCTAACGTGAACCCCTGCTCCCCAAAGCTTGCAGCTTGCCTTCTCAGTGCTATGTTTCACTCATGCTCATGCTTGCTAAGATTCTGACTTTAGCAACATCCAATTACTCTAACAACAACTGTAAGCAGAGCCCACTTGTTCATTCCTGGCTGCCCATACCATGAAATAATCACTCCAAAACTATATTCTTTGCAATACTGTTTGGCCAATAGCTTAAACATATTTCTAGCTTGCTCATATAGCCTAAACTAACCCATCTCCATTAGTCTGTGCATCACCACGAGGTAATGGCCCTTGTCTGAAATTCTTAGAACTTTAAAAAACAACAACAACAACAACAACACTTTCTATTTCTCAAAGATGCTTGCGTTCATGATCAAAAGAAGAAACAGCAGCTTTTTGAGTACAAAATGATGTTATGCAGGACTGGATGTCGGTGAAGGGCTTTAGCAAATGGGAGTGGGAGTGGCTCATTAGCAGCACATGTAGATAAATAACCATGGAGAAGTGCATTCTAAGAAGCATAAATTTTCAATATCCAACTTAGATATTTGTTCGTGTATCACTTCTGTAATAAACATTCAATATTGTTTAGTTTGTAATGCAAATGAAATATTTATAGAGACTATAAACACATTTATACAGTCTTTCTCTATTTAGTTCTATATCTATATAATGGAATATCTGTATTTACATATATAGATGTTCTATTATGCTAAAGGTAGGTTCTTGTCCTTTTCCCAGATAACAGGGTTTTAGGCATCTTTAAGATGCAGGAAGGACTTTATTCTGATCCTTGGACCTTTGTCAATGTGTCTCTAAGATGGATTGTTGGAACCTGCTTCTTCCCTACATCTCTCTTGTCTACGTGGGTTCTGAGGTGAGTCATTTTGCTTTCTCACATTATATTCCTGCTTCAAAAAGGACCAAAGTAATATGGTCCTTAATCACAAACTAAAATTGCCAACGCCATGAGCCAAATGAACACTTCCTTTACAAATTGATTGTCTTAGGTGTTTTATTGCTATGACAGAAAGCTTACTGCATGCATTATAATATTACAAATACAAATTTTATGAACATATTTCAGAAATTGAATGGTGAAATTTTAAAGCTCCAACAGAGTCATGGGACATTCTCAACTGACTAAGTCTCCCTACATAATACATTAGAACAAATATCATGACTTGATACTCTTGCCAAAAAGGAGATACCTACGGCTGACTGCCAACCAGGATCCTGTAGCCATGAGTCCTTTGTAAAGCCCTCGGGTCTTAGCTCTGCTTAATGATACCTGAGGGAGGCTTTAAAGCAGAAAACAACTTCAAAGGTGGAAAGCAATGTGTTTCTATTCATTGTTTTTTTCTGCTCATTCTCTTTATCAAAACTGAGGCTTTTATGTGGATTTGTGTGTGGTATGGAGTGAGGGAGACTAGGTCTACTTGTGTGGCTATCTTAAAACTGTTCTGACAAAGTACATACATGAAAATTATTTGAGTCTTTGTGATTGAGTTTTCATAAATAAATAAATGACAGAACACAAATGTGCATGCATCTGCCTGTGCACAAGTGCGTGTATGTGTGTGCGCGCGCACACACACACACACACACACACACACACACACACAGAGAGAGAGAGAGAGAGAGAGAGAGAGAGAGAGAGAGAACATTGCCAAAGCCATTTCTTCTGATTTGACCATTTAACCTTATAGTATAGATAGATTTATGCCAAGAAAGCTTCCCATACAAATTCCAATAAAAATTCCTGGAAAAGATGCTGATACAACATAAGAAATTGTATATGAGATATGGACAGAAATTAGTAAAATCTGTAGTATAGCAGCGTAGACTTAGGTATCAATGGCTTAAATATATCTCAGTCTAAAGATTAATAAATCATTGTATGACAGCTCTACCAATGCAGTAAAAATGCCCCAGACACCTCAGAAAATGTTAACTGTATAACATAGTTACAACAAAGACAAAAAATATAATCTATTGTTAGGAGTTATGATGAAATAATTTTTGGAAGATTTTGCTAATAAAATATGATATTCACATATGGATTTTGTTTATATATTAATATTATATATCTATCTTAGTATTATTTACATAGTACATGAAGAATTCATGGTAAAATATTACACAATACATTTACAATATTATAATATAATAATATGCAGCTATATAGGAACCAAACAAGGCACTCTACCTACTGACAGAAAACACTGATCATCTTTGGTTCTTGTCAATGTAGCGAATAGTGTGCAACTATGTCTTTTATAGTAAAGATGACAACAATATAATCTATACAACACAAATTATGAGTCACAAATAGTTTAAAAAAATCTATAGAAACATGTGTTGAGACATATTAAATCCCATGTAAACAGATTTCCTAGAATTATAACCACATTGGAAGACTGACATCCCTAGCTAGCTTCTAGAAAGAAGAAGTATTTTTAAGATTAAAATTATCCAGAATTGGTGAAAAACACCTATATGTCCAGTCTGTGAGGTCGGGCAGTACGACCGTGTTTCTGATGTTGGCCTGGTTTAAAATCATGACCACATTTCAGAAAACCATGAACTGGTGTTGTAACTAGTGATAAATAATATACCCAATGTAAGCTTGGCCTTAGAGTCAGCATCCACCACCTTCAAAGAGCTAGCAAAGAAATACTAGTCAGGAAGGCTTTCTCATTGGGAGAATCCTTTAAGAAGGCATCAGTGGTTTAAAAAAAAAAATTCCCTCCTTTATTCATGATCAGCCTTAGCAGATTATGAGAAAATATAATCTTTCTTATTTATAATTCAGCAATTTTACAATTATGGTTTTGATTTGTGCTTTCATCACTATTTAGGAAGAGATTCCTGCTAAATCAAGAGCAGGGCATGCAGCAGGACCAAGAGCCTGAGTTAATGCAGGCTTCATGAGTTTATATAAAAAAAGCATCCTTGTGCTTTATAAACGTCAGATCAATGGGCTCTCTGCCTCACAGTTAGAGAGGTTGCAGATGTAGCTTAGTTACAGGTGTCAGTTTTACAATTACAGTGCATTGCTAATGCTTGTGTTCCCTAGACACCCTCATGTACACAGCACATCATTAGCTTGTAGTGATGAAATCCACTCTTAGGAAAGACTTGACAGAACCCTTTTTACAGAAGTAGGCCTTCAAGTACCACAGAAATGTTTTAAATAGGGTTTGAAGTTGCCCAATTATAGCCTTTCAAATAAATCAAAGACAAGTTCTCATAGTCTTCTTCTGAGGACAGGGTCTGAGGCTCTTTGGTGGGAGAGAGGCAAGAACAAAGAGCCACTACTCTCGATATGGATTGTTAAATGAGAAACAACACTAGTGCATTATGGGTATTCACATAAACAAGCTTGTGTAAGCTCTGGTCTTCATGTTGTTTCATTGTATATTTTTTTATTTTTTCAAGTAAATTCAGAAAACACACAAAAGGCTTCCACTTCAAGGCAGTTGAAAGAATGCCCTATGCCTTTTGGTTGCGTCTGGTCTTTGTTCAGTGGACAATCAAAGAAAGGATTTTTTTTTCCTTTTTCTAAGTTTTTTGTTCCTGAATGTTAAGCTTTTTTTTCTCTAAATTAACAACTAAAAACTCAAATCTCAGAAAATATATCCAAAGAAAATGGCTTTACTTTTTGTGAGTTTAATTATAGAACACAAGTATCTGCTTCCATTGTTTAAAAATACAGGCAAACTCACCCAGACAAGAAATGGGCAGATTGTTTCCCTGTCTTCCATGTGGTAACTGCTTTGTGAATGAGAGAAAACCCACACCGGGACATGTGTGTGCTTTTTCAGTCCATGCCTTTGTTAATTCGTATCCATCCTTAAAGGCTCGTTGTGCCTGTCTCCAAGGGAATTTCTCAGACTTGCTTGACTATTGACATAATATTCATTTTGGAAATCCCTGCAAAAGTTGAATAAATATTAAGCCCCACATCACTCAGATGTATCAGTTATTTTTCTAAAAATATACCTCACCTCACTTCGTCCAAAGACATCTTGTCTTCTTTCTTGATCTCATATTTTAACCCAAATAATATGACACTCTATTTTCCCCTATTTATGTTGTTGTTTGAGGGACTATTATGTTTTGATTTTTATTTCATTTTGTGTTAAAATTATACAAAGTCTAGCACCGCATTTTAACTATTTTCAAAGAGCATTTCCAAGGAGTTAGTTACACTCATGTTCCATGCTGCGCCAATCATCAGGACTTGAACTCTACCTCGATTAAAACTTCTCAATCCCTCGTTACCTTCTCACGTGGCAACCAAGTTTCTCCTTCAAAGCCTATAACCATGACTACATTTAAATTTACAAGCACCTTGTGCACATGTAACATGATGTTCCTCTTTTGAATACTACCTTATCTCACTTAAAGAACTGTCCCTAGGTGCACCAATGTGAGAACATCCCGTAAATATCATCTGCACTTTTTTCTAACTAAACAATGCAAGGTGGCACAAGTGATGGGGAAAACAGTACAGAAGCATCTCAAAAAAAAATTAAGACGAAAGTTAGCACGTGAGACAGAAATTACACTTTGATGTAGAATTGAAAGAACTGAAACCGAGGATCAATATTTGCTTAACCAACTCTACTGATTACAATCTATAATCTATAAGAGCAACTCTAATTGGCATGAATAAACAAATGGTTAAGTGTAATGTAAATTTTTGTAATGTTAATATTTTGAATGTCCATCCTTGTTTTATCTACAGTGAAACCTTGAGCTCACGAAGTTCAAAACAGAAGATCACCCACATATTAGGCATCAGAGCTAGGACAAGTACATGGTGATATTTTGATGTAAACTAAAGATGCCAATCAGACCTCAGTTCTTTTCTTTTACTAAGCTGGAAGCTACGTTTTAAATTTTCAGATCATAAAGATCCATAACGGTATGTCAGGATTCAAACTATAGAATACAAATGAAGTAAAATAGAAAGATTTATGTTCACTAAGTATGAAGAGAAAATAGGATGGCTTACACACATTTATGTCTAAGTAAAATAAATATAAATGTGGTAAGGCTGCATTATTCAGTTTGATGGAGCTTAAATGAAAATCTCTTTCACCTAATAATGAATGAAGTCATTTGAAAGGCTGTTATCCTGTGTTTGTTCTTGAGTGACTCCTGTGCTCTGCTTACGAAAAGTTTAACATAGCACCTTCAGCATGGAATTCAGATTTATATGACATAGACTGAACGAATCCACTCACTCATTTGTGTATTATTACATTATTCTATTTCTCTGATATTAATTACTTTTGAATCAGAAAGAAAATAATTATTTTCTAGCTGGACTGGGACTGAAAAAGCATGGGATAAAACTGGACTCTCTGAACATGGCGGATAAGGAGGGCTAATGGCACTGGGTTTTGATCCTACTTCATGTTCTGGCTTTGTGGGAGCCTAGCCAGTTTGGATGCTCACCTTCCTAGACCTGGATGGAGCGGGGAGGACCTTGCACTTTCCACAGGGCAGGGAACCCTGACTCTTCTTAGGACTGGAGAGGGAGGGGGTGAAAAGTGGGGGAAGGGGGAGAGGAGTGGGGAGAGGGGGACAGAAATGGGAGGCTGGGAGGAGGCGGAAATTTTTTTCAATAAAAAATAAAATAAAGATTTTATTTAAAATGAAACAGTGGCACAGAAAACAACTTCCTGAATAGGACACCTATAGCACAGACACTAAGGTCAACAAATGATAGATGGAACCTCATGAAACTGAAAAGCTTTTATAAGGCAAAGGATACTGTTGATAGGACAAAATGGTAGCCTACCGAATGGAAAAAGACCTTCATCAATCCTACATCTGAAAGAAGATGGCCTTACAAAACATATAAAGAACTCAAAAAGCAAGACATCAAAACCCCAAATAGTTCAATTAAATATGGAGTTTAGACCTGAACAGAAAATTCTCAGTAGAAGAATCTCGAATGGATAATAAACACTCGTCTGTCATAATGACACCTGTCAGAACGGCTAAGATCAACAACACAAGTGATAACTCATGCTGGGAACACCCCTCCATAACTGGTGGGAGGGCAAACTTGTACAGGCACTTTGGAAATCATTATGGTGGTTTATCAGGAAACTTGGAATCAATCGACCATAAGACTCTTGAGCAAATAACCGAAGGATGTTCAATCATACTACAACAACACCTTCTCAACTGTGTTCATAGCAGTGTTATTTGCCATAGCCAAAACCTGCAAACAACCTAGACACCCTTCATCTGAGGAATACATAAAGAAAATGTGGTAACTTTACACAATGAAATATTATTCAGCTGTTAAAAACAACATCCCAAGGAACTCAGGACCGCGAGGGGTGCAACCACACACTGAGATAATGGGGATGTTCTATCGGGAACTCACCAAGGCCAGCTGGCCTAGGTCTGAAAAAGCATGGGATAAAACCGGACTAGCTGAACATAGCGGACAATGAGGAATACTGAGAACTCAAGAACAATCGCAGTGGGTTTTTTGATCCTACTGCACGTACTGGCTTTGTGGGTGCCTAGGCAGTTTGGATGCTCACCTTACGAGACCTGGATAGAGGTGGGCAGTCCTTGGGCTTCCCACAAGTCAGGGAACCCTGATTTCTCTTCGAGCAGATGAGGGAGGGGGACTTGATCGGGGGAGGGGGAGGGAAATGGGAAGCGGTGGCGGGGAGGAGGCAGAAATCCTTAATAAATAAATAAATTTTAAAAAAAGCAATAACATCATAAAATTTGAAGGTAAGTGATAAAACTAGATGTAAATCTTCCTCAATGAGGTAACCCAGACCCAGAAAAACAAACATTGCATATATGCACTAATATGTGGATATTAATTTCAAAATAAAGAATAACTATGCTCCAATCCACAGACCCAGAAAGATCAGGGAAGAAGGAGGGCTTAAGGGGTGATGCCCAAATCATCCCTGGAAAGGGGAAATATAAAAGAATTCATGGACTAGGGCTGAGTGGGTATGGGAACATGAGCGGTCAGATTTGGGGATGTTGGGGGGTACTATAGGAGACTACTGGAAGTGAAGGCACTTTGGGATAAGTTAGAAATATGTCATAAAGGAATCTTCCTGGAGTCTACAAGGAAAACCCTGGCTAAGACTCCTTAGCAGTAGTGGATAGCTAGACTGAACTGGGCATCTTCTGTGATCAGAAAGACATTAAATGAAGGAATTGTTACACCAGCCCAGGCAAATAATCTTCAACATACAGTCTGTTCTGCCTCGGGAATTTGCTTGGCTAAGGGTGACTTAGAGATTTAAAGAGTGGCCAACAATTGTCTGGTCTAGGCTAAATCATTCTTTCAGAGGACTAATAATCAAACCTTTGAAGAAAACAGGGATTTACAAGCAGTTTTAGAAAGCTATCTGATCAACATCATGCATCTGCTTAGACATAGAAGGTGGCAATCAACTCCATAAGAGCCCACTGAGGGCTTAGAAAGAACTCCCCATACTAGTTAATGTAAAAAATATACACATAAAATGGTTTTCACTGCACTGGATGGCATTCATTGTTTTCTCCTTTATTATCCTAACCGAGCCCCAACTTGTCTGAGGATCTGCAGGCCAGACTTCACTGTTTAGATTCTGCAGCCAGGAAAATTCATATATTGAAAGGCAATGTGATTTGTTCAAGGTTATACAATAGAAAAGTGGCAGAAATGGGTCACGTATTTATCATGTTGTCTTCAAATCCAGCCCTCTTTCCTTTCATATTATCAAGCAGGACCCTCTGTTCAAGACATTATGAGCCCGGAAAAAAAAAAAGCAACTAAACAACTTAATGTTTTTGTTGAAAATCTCTTTTATCTCCGATTCTGGCCTCTGTGGGCATGTTGGATGGATTCAACACAACAGAACTAATCTCAATTTCTGTCCTGTCTACCACTTACCATCATTCTTTCCCTAGGAACTGATTTTAGTCTTTGCTGTTCTCATCAGAACCTTTGTGTTGTCAAGACGTGGGCTATATTTTTTGGTTGTTTGTTTTTCTTTTCCCTCACATTTTATTTTATCTTATCTTGGGAGGGTTGCAAGGGCAGAGGGCAGATATGAAGGGACAGGAAGATGAATATTATCAAGGTGCATGATGTAAAAGACACACACACACAAAAAAAAAAGTAAGTTAAAATAAAGTTTACCTATCCAAAAGAAAGAAACAACAATAAAACCCCTATAATAAAATAATATAGCTCAGAAATAACTACTATAATTTTAGGTTACACATACTGGTCATAAGAAGATTAGAAGAAATGAATCAACCACTAAAAGCATGCTAATCATGAATTGTCCTTAAGATTAAGAGTTTACTTCCATTATTCTTTTTTTTGTCTCTCTTCTTTAGTTAACATTTTGAAAAATTTATTTTCCACGCCAACCACAGTTTCTCCTCACTCTTCTCCTCCAGTTCCCTCCCTTCTCCCATCTAACTCCTTCCCTAACTCCCTACCCAATCCTCCATCTCCATTCAGAAGGGGACAGGCCTCCCATGGGTTTGAGCAAAGCATGGGACATCAATTTGAGGCAGATCTTGCTCCCCCCTCCCAAATGAATAGGGTGAGGTAATTCATCTTGAGGAACAGGCTCCCAAAAGCCAGCTAAGTACCAGTGATCTCGCTGCCTAGAGTGTTACCTTTTAACAAAGTTTGAACATTTTCTCCCCGACTCTATTGCAAGTATAGGCTAGATGTTCATTCCAGAGCAAGTGCTGACTGCATCAGATGACGGGCCTGTAGCAGCAGATTCTAAACAATAACTCCTACCAATTCCCTACAAGACTTAAGATAGTTAGAATAGAATATTTGCTCTTATTGTATATAATTTTTGTAGTAGGTTTAGAACTCTCTTACTTAAAAGGGGGAGGTGCTATGGGAGCTTCTTCTGCTCCTTCAGCCAATTACCTTTGAGATACCAGCCCACTGGGGCGTGGTATCTTTCGCTTTAAAAAAAGCCTCAGCAGCCCTCCATTTGCATTTGCGCTCTTGCTTCGGACTCCCTTTGGACTTCCGGACGCTTCTCCTGGTCGTGCAGGAGGCTGTTGTTTAGGACAGTAATCTGTAAGTTTTTTCCTTTAAATAAATAACCCTTTTAATTAATCATAATTCCAAGCTGGTGTGGGATTGCTTTGTGACTTACTTCATTAGTTTCTAGTGTGTATACTGTGTTTATCTTTTTAAAATTCACCACCAAAATTCACTTCAGGTGAATAGTAGTGTGAATTCATTTTTCTGATGCTGTAACAAATTCCCTGAGGCTGAGTAGCTGACATAGTTCTGGAGCTACAAAAGCACATAATCAGCATACATTCAGCTCCACTCTGGGTCCTCTCGGCTCCATCAAGTCTCAAATGCATGACATTTCAATGGGATAGTGTGTGTGAGAGAGAGTTTGCAGGGAGAAAGAAAGCCAGAAAGCAAGGAGTGGGCAGTATTTGGGAGCCGTGCTCTCTTGGAGCAACCTGCTCTGACGGGAACTAGCCTGGTTTCTATGATACCTAACATTAATTCTAATTAATGTAGCTTTGCACAAAACATTTCAGGCCACACTAACACTCACAATTAGCATCTTTGAGCTAAAATTCTAGTAGCCGAGGAACTTATTTAGAAGTAGCATTTCCCATAAGAGACACCAATATTTCATTAGGGTCTCATTGCCCTTGCCTACATGTTTTACATAAAAGAAGTCAAATAGATCTATGAACAGTTTCTTTTCTTTTTTTAATTGTTTTTATGGAGCTATATATTTTTCTTCACTCCCCTCCCTTCTTTTCCTTACGCCTTCTAATCTTTCCTGTAACACCCACACTTCCAATTTACTCAGGAGATCTTTTCTTTCTCTACTTCCCATGTAGATTAGATCAGTAATGTCTCTCTTAGGCTCCTCTTTTTTGTCTATGTTCTTTGGGATTGTGAATTGTTGGTCGGTTTTTCTTTGCTTTGTGTCTAAAATCCACTTATGAGTGAGTGTATATATACAAAATCACAGAAGAAACCTAAAGAAAGATATGCATATGAAGCTACAAGAAGCTTATAGAATACCAAATAGAATGGACCAGAAAAAATAATCTCCTCACCATATAATAATCAAAACAAAAAACATATAGAATAAAAAATAATATTAAGAACTGAAAAGGAAAAAGGCCAAGTAACACATAAAGTCCGAGCTATCAGAAATACACCTGGCTTCTCACTGGAAACAATGAAAGCCAGAAGGTCCCAATCAAGCATTATGCAGGCATTGAGAGACCACAGACTCCAGCCCAGACTACTATGCCCAGCAAAACTTTCAATCATCATCGGTGGACAAAACAATATATATGTCATTAAATATGATGTTTTCTAGATTCATTTATTTTTTTCACAAATTTTAAGATGCTCTTATTTTTTGCCACTGTGGTACTTCAATGTCTAAATATACCACATCTTCTTTATTCATTCTTTGGTCGAGGGGCATCTAGGTTGCCAGGTTCAGGTTATGACAAATAATGCTTCTATGAACATAGTTGAACACATTCCTTGTGGTATGATAGAGCATCCTTTGGGTAAATATCCAAAATGGTGTTGCTGGGTCTTGAGGTAGATTGTTTCCTAATTTTCTGAGAAATCACCATTCAGTACCAGTTTGTACTTCCACCAGTAATGGAGGAGTGTTCCCTTTACCCCACATCCTTTCCAGCAAAACTTGCCATCAGCTTGCTGTTTTGTTTTGTATTGTATCTTGGCCATTCTGACAAGTTTTGGATGAAATTTTACAGTTGTTTTGATTTGCATTTCCCTGATGGCTAAGGATGTTGAGCATCTCTTTAAACGTTTTTTAATCATTTAGCTTCATCAGTGAGAGTTCTTTGTTTAGGTCTATACCCATTTTTTAAATTAGATTACTTGTTCTTTTGATGACCGATTTCTTGAGTTCTTTGTATATTTTGGAGATCAGCTCTCTGTCTGATGTGGGGTTAATGAAGATCTATTCCCATTCTGTAGGCTGCCATTGTGTCTTGTTGACTATGTCCTTTGCTTTACAGAAGCTTCTCAGGTTCAGGAGGTTGAATTTATTAAATGTTTCTCTCAGTGTCTGTGCTTCTGGGGTTATATTTAGGAAGTGGTCTCCTGTGCCAATGTGTTCTAGTGTACTTCCCACATTCTCTTCTATGAGGTTCAGTGTGGCTGGCTTTTATGTTGAGGTCTTTGATGCATTTGAACTTTAGTTTTGTGCATGGTGATAGATATGAATCCATTTTAATTCTTCTACAGGTTGAATCCATTTATGCCAGAAACACTTGTTGAATATACTTTTTTCCATTTTATATATTTTGTTTCTTTGTGAAAAATCCGGTGTTCATAGGTGTGTGGATTGATATCGGGTCTTCTATTCAGTTCCATTGGTCCTGCTATCTGTTTTTATGCCAATACCATGCTGTTTTCAGAATTGTAGCTCTGTAGTAGCCTTTGAAGTCAGGGATTGTGATGCCTCCAGCAGTCCCTTTATTGTATAGGATTGTTTGGCTTTTTGGGTGTTTTGCTTTTCCATATGAAGCTGAGTATTATTGTTCTTTTGAGTTCTGTGAAGAATTTGGCTGGGATTTTGATGGGCATTGCAGTGGAATCTGTAGATTGCTTTTGGTAGGATTGCCATTTTTATCATGTCATTTCTACCTACCCAAGAGCATGGGAGATCTTTCCATGTTCTAGTTCTTTATCAATTTTTTTCTTTAAAGATTTAAAGTTTTTGTCATACAGGTCTTTCACTTGTTGGGTTAGAGTTACTCCAAGATATTTTATGTTGTTTGTGGCTGTTGTGAAGGGTAATGTTTCTTTGATTACTTTATCAGCCCATTTACCATCTTTTTAAAGGAGGGATACTGATTTTTTGCAAGTTAATCTTGTGTCCGTCTACTTTATCGAAGGTGTTTATGAGTAGTAGAAGTTCCTTGGTAGAATTTTCAGGGTCACTTATGTATACTATCATATCATCAGTAAATAGTGGGGATTTGATTTCTTCTATTCTGATTTATATCCCCTTGATCTCCTTTCGTTGTCTAATTTCTATAGCCAGAGCCTCAAGTACTATATTGAACAGATACGGATAGAGTGGACAACCTTGTCTTATTTCTGATTCCAGTGGAATCACTTTGAGTTTCTCTCCATTTAGTTTCATGTTGACTGTTGGCTTCCTGTATATTGCGTTTATTATTATTAGCTATGTTCTTTTTATCTCTGCCCGCTCCAAGATCTTTATCATGAATGGATGTTATATTTTGTTGAAGCATTTTTCGGCATCTAATAAGATGACCATGTGAGGTTTTTTGTTTGTTTGTTTGATTCTATTGTGGATTACATTGACAGATTTTCATATGTTGAACCATCCCTGCATTTCTGGGATGAAGCCTACTTGGTCATAGTGGATGATTTTTTTGATGGTATCTTGGACTTTGCCAATATTTTATTGAGTATTTTTGCATCAATGTTCATGAGTGAGATTTGTCTGTAGTTCTTTCTTAAAAACATCTTTGTGTGGTTTGGGTATCAGGTAATTAGAGCCTCACAAAAGAGTTTGACAATGTTCCTTCTGCTTCTATTGTGTGGTTCAATTTGAGGAGTTTGGTATTAGTCCTTCTTTTAAAATCTTGTAGTATTCTGCATTGAAAACATCTGGTCCTGAGCTTCTTTTGGGAGGAAGACTTTTGACAACTGTTTATATTTTTTAGCAGCTATAGGTCTATTTAATTTGCTTATTTCATCTTGATTTAATATTGGCCAGTGATATTTTTCCAGAAAATTGTTCATTTCCTTAAAGTTTTCCAATTTTGTGGAGTACAGGTTTTTGAAGTATGACTTGATGATACTCTGGATTTTCTCCATATCTGTTTTCATTTCTGATTTCATTAATTTGCATGTTCTCTCTACCTTTTGTTAGTTTGGATAAAGTTTTATCTATTTTGTTGATTTTTCTCATAGAACTGACTCTTTGTCTCACAGATTCTCTGTGTTGTTTTCTTTGTTTCTTGTTTTTTGATTTCAGCTTTCAACTTGATTATTTCTTACTGTCTAGTTTTGCTGGGTGAGTTTCCTTCTTTTTGTTCTAGAGTTTTCAGGTGTTCTGTTAACTCACTAGTGTGGGATTTTTCCAGTTTCTTTATGCATTTAGTGCTATGAACTTACCTCTTAATACTGTTTTCATTGTATCCCATTAATTTGGGTATGTTGTGTGGTCATTTTCATTGAATTTTAGGAAGTCTTTAATTACTTCCTTTATTTCTTTCTTGACCTAATGGTGATTCAGGTGAACATTGTTTAATTTCCATGTGTTTGCCATTGAACTCTAATTTTAAACCATGGTGATTCAATAAGATATATGGGGAATTTCAATTTGTTTTTGTATCTCTTGAGGTTTGCTTTGTTACTTACTATGTGGTCAGTTTTTGAGAATGTTCCATGAGGTGCTGAGAAGGAATATTCTTTTATTTGAATGGAATATTCTATAGATGTTGGTTAAGTCCATTTGAGTTATAACATCTATTAGTTCCCTTATTTCTCTGTTACATTTCTGTCTAGCAGACCTGTCTCGTGGTGTGAGTGGGGTGTTGAAGTCTCCCACTATTAGTGTGTGTGGTTTAATGTGTGATATAAGCTTTAGTAGTGTTTCTTTTATATATGAAAGTGCCCTTGTATTTTGGGGCATAGAAGTTTAGTATTGAGATTTCCTCTTGATGGATTTTTCCTGTGACTAATATGAAATGTCCTTCTTGTGTCTTTTGACTGATTTTAGTTTGAAGTCTATTTTGTTAGATATTTGCATAGCTACACCAGCTTTATTCTTAGGTCCATTTGTTTGGGAAATTTTTTCCCCAACCCTGTCTCTGAGGTAATGTCTGTCTTTGAGGTTGAGCAGCAGAAGAATGGGTTCTTTTTTGTATACAAATTGTTAGCCTTTTTTTTTTCTTTTTTAGGTGAATTTAGTCCATTCATAATGGATGTTAATGGCCAGTGATTGCTAGCTCCTCTTGTTTTAGTTTTTATTGTTAGTGATGTTATCTTATGTGTTTTCCCCTTCTTTGGGATTTGCTGCTGTGAGATCTTCTATTATCTGTTTGGTTTTTTTTTTTTTTTTTGTGTGTGTGTGTGTGTGTGTGTTTCTTTTTGTTGTTGTTGGTTTTTTTGTTTTTTTGTTTTTGGATGTGACTAAATTCCTTGGTTGGACTTTGTCTTCTATTTGTTTAGGGCTGGGTTTTGGCTATGTATTAGTTAGAACATGTCTATCATAAAGTATCTTGTTTTGTCCACCGATGATGATTGAAAGTCTTGCTGGGCATAGTAGTCTGGGCTGGAGTCTGTGGTCTCTTAATGCCTGCATAATGCTTGATTGGGACCTTCTGGCTTTCATTGTTTCCAGTGAGAAGCCAGGTGTATTTCTGATAGCTCAGACTTTATGTGTTACTTGGCCTTTTTCCTTTTCAGCTCTTAATATTATTTTTTATTCTATATGTTTTTTTGTTTTGATTATTATATGGTTAGGGGATTATTTTTTCTGGTCCATTCTATTTGGTATTCTGTAAGCTTCTTGTAGCTTCATATGCATATCTTTCTTTAGGTTGGGAAAGTTTTCTTCTGTGATTTTGTTGAATATATTTTCTGTGTTTTTGAGTTCTACTTCTTCTCCCTCTTCTATCCCTGTTATTCTTAGGTTTTCATAATAGAGATAACATTTATTCATTTCTTATTATTCTTCAAGGGACCAAGGCCAGGAGTTGAGATAAGAATAATGATTAATGAGGAGGTTGTTATTTATATTAGGAATCACTATCAGTGACATAAAAAATTTAGTCTTGCTCATTTCTATTACATATGAAAAATATATTTCTCATCTAGTAATAGATATAGTAGCATGACAAAAAGTTGACCTAGACATGAACTTCAACTTTAAAGAAATATTCTCCCTCACTCCCTCCTTTTCTCCTCCTCTCTCTCTTTATATGCCCATCCCATCCTTGCTCATATATTCATTTATATATGCATATATATATTTGTGAATATCTACCAAGTAAAACTTTAGTATATAATTTATCATCATGAAAAACAATAATGTGGACAAGTTAGTTTCTCCTATTACTACTGCTACTGCATCTATACAGGATGTGTTACTCCTCACAGTTCTCAACAACACTTATACACTTTACTATGCAAAAAGTACAGTATAGAACATTATTCCTCTCTGTTTAGAAAAAAATGACCCTAGCATATCTATATTGGGGAGATTTTAAAGAGTGGTGATGAGTGAACTGGGTAAAAAGGATACATGAAATTTAATTGGTAGGTAAAGGAAAAAAGGGCAGGTGGATGAGAAGTAGAAAGCCGAGGAGGTTGAAATGATACCAGGGTGCAGGTCTCTATTAACAAAGTTCATAGGGTGGCCACTGTGACCTGGTAACATGTGCCCTGTTTGGTATGTGCTCTTAAAATGATCTAATGAAAGACAATCATGTCTGAGTTAAAAGAAGTGTATGAAAGATGGTAGAAGACAAAACCTTTCTCACACAAGAAAGAGAGCAAAGTAGCAAAACTTGGAAATAATTTTAATGAAAATACTAAAATAAAAGATGGTAGAACTAAATATGTTTAGTTTTGGAATGTCTTCTCTGAAATCTTTACCAAGATGATGGAAACATGAGAAGGGACAGCTAAATTTTGGAATATGTCTATGTCCATAATGCAGCATGGTAGTATTTTTCTGTGCCAGCCTGAAGATGAAATGTATATGTGTGTGTGTATACATATACATATATATGTATATATATATATACTCCTCAATCTTTTATTTTAGTTTTGTGACTGTTTTTGAGATTATAGCATATTACACCATCTTCCCCTATAATTTCTACCCCCTCACATATACCCTTCTTTCTTTTCTTTCAAATTCATGGTCTCTTTGTCATTGCTTGTATATATATATATATATATATATATATATATATATATATATATATGTACATATTTATACAAATACGGACTGCTCTATGAGATCTCCAAAAAGTCTCATGCTCACTAGGATTCTTATGTCTCTTTCCTGTAAATATCATTTTAAATATTTATTATACAAGCTTGAAAATGAGAAGACACAGTGGGAAATAGAGACTAGATTAACATTGTCTATGTTTGAACTGCTATGACAGCATCTCATCAACTAGGTAGGTAAGATAACAATGGATCCACTCAATTCTAGAAATGTAAGTCTCAGATGTGGTTGCCACAATGAATGGTTTCTTAAGGAGATTCATAGCAGACTGTGTTTATTTTTCCCTGTAACACTTATAGAGAAGGGAAATAAGGAAAGTGAGAGGGTTTTTTTTTCATGTCTTTTCTGATAAGGGCACAGATCCCATCATGAGTGCTCAGCCTCATGAGGACCCTGTCTCCAAATATCATCACACTCGGGAACAAAGTGTCCCCATATGAGTTTTGAGAACACTTAAGTACCCGTAGCAAACATTTCTCTAAACTGAAAGTCAATATAAGTGTGAGTATCTGCAGAATATGAGACACAGCTGGCAAAAGAATGGGAGGAGGAAGTCACCAGCAAATCACTTGGAGTAACTTGAGACAGGGTATGATGAAAGAGAGCCAATGGTATTGCCACACTGGAGTGAACGTAGGAACAACAAAATAAACAAGTTGATAGCATAGTAAGACACATCGTGGAAAGGTGGCCGTACCTAAGATAGGAAGTATAGCTAGAAAAATAGAAAAATAAAATCACTAGTGCACCATGTTCCAATCTCTAACTTCATCTAACAAAGAAATAATATAAATTTTAACTCCTTTAATCAAACCTAACATATTAGCTGGAACTTCTCTTTGTCATGGGTTAGTGAGGGTACACATTTTCCCCAATGGGATTTGCGCCTTCAGCTTCACATCAGATAGTGTTAAACCCACATCCAAATCTCACATTCACATTGAAATGTTGCAAGGCAAAGCAACACAAGTGTTTATGTGCCAATTGAATATAGAATAACTTATAAACATTTGTACAACAGTATTTTTCAGAAGTGAGAAATTAACCTCAGCATAGTGCCTTAAAATTCAAAACAAAACAAATTTTTAGGGCACAAGCCTCTTGAAAGTTCTTCAGTCCAATATCGCATGCAGGATATTGCCTTTCTCACAGCTATGGAATTTGATGGGAAGCCTAGCGGTGAGGAATTGGAATCCGAAGAGGTGGAATATTGAGTTTCAATTCCTGTTTTAACGATCAAGGAGAAGTTTAGAGCAGAACACAGATGGCAAACCCAAATCACAGGAGCCAGTGCAGGTCTTCTCTGTACCTACAAAGTGTCTATTTATACGCAATTGATGCGGCTTTGCAAAGAGTAGCCATTATATTGACATTTATAATGATTACTATAAGGGCAGTGTTAAAACTTTTAAAAGATTTGCCCCTTATTATAGTTTTTTTACTGTCTTAAAATAAATCATTCCTGACAAATTTAATAATGACGGAGGGGAAAGCTGCTGATTTATTACAAATATTTCAACATTTTACGTTGATACTCATACTTTGACAACATGTGCTTTTGTGTCCTTGAAGAACTTGAGTTCATAACGTGAAACCTTTTCTGGTTTCTCTTGGACATAGACAAGAATGTATTAACTTCTAAGTTAAAAAAAATATTGCATACTCTTTTGTCATGAGATGCCTTATTTATCCCCACTCATCTCTATAAGGCACACTTAAATACACAGTTCCCAGGTAATGGACTGACTGGGTTAAACAGTAAGTACCACATTGTGAGGCAGTTTTATACCTCAGGTGAATTGTCCCCTTGTGTTCCAAACATGGTACCGACCCTAAGCGCTACCATCCTCTATATGTCGTATCTTCCCAGTAGAATATGTCTTTTGCCTGACTTTCCAGCATTCTGTGCCCTCAGTTGTTCCAAATTCAATTGGTACAGAATTAATGCATAGACATCAGCCAAGTTGCTCCCATACCAAGGCAAAAAGTAAAGAAAATGGGTGCTTATGATAGAGTAACTAATTCCTTGACTGAATAGGAATACTTGCCATGCTACTCAGGGAGGTTGCCATCAATCCTTAAATTGTTGGCCTTACCATTGAGAATGCATTGAAAACTGGAAAATGGCTAATGTGACCATTTTTATGTGCTATAGATAGCATCAGACAGATCCCTT
Organism: Microtus pennsylvanicus; assembly: GCF_037038515.1. Classification (NCBI taxonomy): domain Eukaryota; kingdom Metazoa; phylum Chordata; class Mammalia; order Rodentia; family Cricetidae; genus Microtus; species Microtus pennsylvanicus. The sequence continues at coordinate 100,388,859 of NC_134584.1, forward strand.
CTTTAATATGGATTTTTATTACAAGTCTACTTCCTTTCTGCTTTCCTAGATGGAAGAGTTCAATATAAGACTGAGTCACCTTTTTACAAGTGTTTTTTCTTTCTCTTTCTTTCTTTCTTTCTTTCTTTCTTTCTTTCTTTCTTTCTTTCTTTCTTTCTTTCTTTCTTCTTTCTTTCTTTCTTTCATTTTTTATTTTTCTCTTGAAGTGTTAAGAACTGAAGTCAGGATCTTGAACATCACAGGCAAGAGTTCTACTGTGAAATACCCCTCCACTCTTTTGTGGAGCTGCAGATTCAGGTTGGTCATGATGGTTGGTGTTTGAGTTGATGACATGCATGGTTTGAGAAATTGCATCTTTCCTCTTTGCTAGCTTCTGGAAGCACTTTAAGAAAGATTTGCTAGGTTTCGTTTTGGTGACTTCCAGCCTGTATCACATTAGAATTGTTACTTAGACAGAAGCAGCAATATCACCAGGTCCTCAGCTCTATATCCTTCAGGAAAAAAGTTAACTTAATTAGTTCTCAAGACAACAGTATGCCTTCTGTTGTTCATCACTTCGCTCATTCCTCCTCTACAACTCTATGTTAATTTATTTCTCTGCACTCAGAAAATAACTGTGAAAGTAAATTATATACTCTTACCATGCAGAGGATTTATACTGCTGTCCTCGAAGAAAACAACTCATGTAAAACTCTGAGAATTAAGCATTCCTCTGCTATTTCTTCTATTTATTTTAGCCTCTTTCCTGTGATATCATCTTGTCCATCTGAATATATATGTTTTCAGGCATTAAAAATTACAAATGTGTTTTCACACATTGGATTTGCAGAGAATAAACAAGTTTGAGAAAATATGATGAGCAAATAGTATAGACTGTGAAACAGGTATTAGAGGTCATAGACTGTTGGACCTGAAAGACTTAGAAATTTCTGGTCCAAACCTGGGCTTGTTAAATGAGTTCTTTGAGCTCCCTAAAGAATTAAATCATCTGATGATAACACAGAATTTTGTATAGAAAATGCTTTCCTGCTTTAACAGGTACACTGGCAGGATTTCAAAGTCATCTCTTTCTATTACTGTTCCACTTCAATATCCACTTTTCACAGCCCTAACTGATAACTGAAGTCCTGGGATGGGCTTCATTGTCAAAATTTGACTTCCCTGTGATATAGAGATGTGAAAACAGACAATTGTACTCACTGCTATTGTAAATATCTCTAAATCACATTTTCTTTTGAATCTAATTTTACCCTAGTTTTTTTTTTTTTATCTCTACAACAGGGAAGTAGGGTACTGGTAAAAATATTCAAATATACAGAAGTAGACAGTAAAAATAAAATATGTAAGAAAATGTACTTGTGAATGTACATGCATACACACACCACCAACACCATCACTACCACCACCACCACCTCTACCACCATGAATGAATCTCAACTTATCTTCAGTGATGTGGGATTCCCCTCTGTATGCTGTGAATATTTGTTATTACCACTTTGGACTATAGCAGGGCAGAATATAGACAGGCTGAAATATATATATATATATATATATATATATATATATATATATAGAGAGAGAGAGAGAGAGAGAGAGCATAGGTGGAGAGAGAGAGACATCATGTAACTGTCGAAGGAGACAGATGGCCAGAACCTTACATGATAAACACAAACTTGTAGTAATATACAGAGTGGCAGAAATGGCTTGTTTTAAGATATAAGAGCTAGCTAGGAATATGCTAACATCTTTGGTCAAACAGTATTGAAATTAATAGAGTTTCTGTGTGATTGATTATTCAGGTCTGTGCAGCCAAGAAACAAAGAAGCAGTCTCTACTTACAAAATGGCACCCACCATCTGGGACATAGATCCACATAAGACCTTAAAAAAAAGATTAAGAAAAAAAGAGGGCTTCTAGACTCCCAAAAATGGTGACAAGCACAACTTCTTAGTAGCTGCATTTTTTCAGATAGGTTTTGTTTGCTGGCAGCAAGCAGAGGCATGGCTCCTTTAAGAGAAGACTTCCTAATTAAGCATTAGCAGCAAAAACTGCATGGCTTCTTTAAGAGACAGCTTCCTGATTCATGCTGGAAGCACAACCTCCTTGAGGTCCTGCACTTAAATGAAGTTTGTGAGTAGTGTGCTCCTACCTGATTAATGACAATATAAACCCCTTGTGTCCCTATTGCTGGGATGGTGAGCCTGGCTAGCAAAGGCAGTGAACATACCTGTGCCATGTTGGATGGGGTAGAGCCAATCAGCAAAGCCACAGAGTTGGTCCTAGTCATGCCTGCTTAGCATTTAGAAAGAGGCAGGGCTTCTGGTCAGAAAATGATTACAGATAGACAATAAAGACAGACTCAGACAAAAATAAACCTCTGAACAGGTCACAGTGTGTTTTTTTTTAAAAAAATATGTGTAGGCTTGGGAGAGAAGGGAAATAAGACTATAGACAAGAGTACAGACAGTCATAGATTAAAGGAGTAAAACAAATATTAAAAAGTAATAGAACAAAAAATAGCCATGTAAAGATAGACTGTACACAGAGAGTCTGGGTTATGTATATGGTGTTTTTGTTGAACTTTTTGACTGTGAATGAGCTAAGTAGAGAGAGACATTTCATTGCATAGACTGCTAAGTTTAACCAACAAAAACGTACCTTGACTTCAAATTTGAGTCTAAAGATATGTTACTTTCAAAAGGAGGGTCTGCTTTTGTTTCCACAGAGGATGGGAACTTTTGAATTCCATCCAGGCTAATGTCCTTTGATGGAACAAAACTCTCCAAAAGGTCTTCATGACCCTAAAATTAATTTATTTAACCAAGAAACAGCAAGAAGCAATTTGGAGAAATTCTCAAATTTAGTTTCAATAAATTCTCAAAATTATTGTTTATAAAAGTTTATTTCCAGTTTAAAAGGTTTGGTTATACATGGTTAATGATCAAAGTCAATTTCTAAAATGAAATAAGGTAGATATAATATAGAGATGAATACTTCACATTGGTTTGGATCGTGGTCTATTGACACAAGTATAAGGTCAATTTTGTTAAACTGTGTAGATGTAATTTTGCTCTTGTTTAAGGTATTGTGTTTGTGTATTTCATTTAAAAATATATAGTTAAGAAATACAGACTAATAGTCATCTATAATAATTGAAGTTTTAATTATATTAGTTAGGTTTTCTAGATATAGAGAGAGGTACTTCACCTAGATAGTTAATCTTCAAGGCTTCAAAAACCTACAAAATATAGCATTTAAAAGATTTTAGGAACATAGACTTTTCTCAACAGTGAGACCTGTCTGTTTCTGGCAGCACCAACTACCTCAAGAGCATGATAGACATTGAAGAAGTTCCTTATAGAATTTGCTAGTAATTTGGGCAAGAAACTGCTCTTGCCTGGACTGCTTGATGGTATGCTGTATGAACTGGACATGAGGACCCACAGGAAAAAAGACTGATGAACTTTCCAAAAGAGGTGAGGCAGTCCTTCTAAGTTCCTGTTTTATGATACAGTCTGCCAGACTTTCTGCAGGATCAAAAAGTGCCTGACATGCTGCCAATATAGGCAAAGCAGTCTTTCAAATTCCTGCTTAATGGAAAAATCTGCCAGATACTATGGGCCTGTAGGCTAAAGATGGAATACAAACATGTTATAGAAGAAGTTTGTGTGACTGTCCAGGCAGTGAGCTGTCTCTGTCAATTTAAGTTTTGGAAGTAATTTACAATACATTTCCTGTTTATTTAGGTAATATTAGATCCTTCTAGGATCTTTGATGGAGTTGAAGACAAATAGTCATAGTTTTCCTTAGTTATGATAAAAGATAAATTATATATGAAACTTTAGACTCACAAAGAAATATTGTAACTATAATTCTTGCTTGATACCTGTTTGCATATGTAATTTTACTATGTTAAAGTTAAAACCTACCTTTTTATTTAGACAGAGAAGAAAGATGATTTGGGATTCCCCTCTGTATGCTGCGAATATGTTTTATTGCCATTGGTTAATAAAGAAACGTTTGGGCCTCTTACAGGGCAGAATATAGTCAGGCTGGAAGAGATATATAGAGAAAGTAGGCAGAGTCAGAGAGATGCCACGTAGCTACCGAAGGAAACAGATGGCCAGAACCATACTCAGTAAGACACAGTCTTGTAGTGATACAGAGATTAATAGAAATGGATTAATTTAAGACATAAGAGCTAACTAGGTATACAATAGAGTCATTAGCCAAACAGTATTAAAATTAATATAGTTTCTCTGTAATTATTTGGGACTGGGTGCCTGGGAAGCAAATGAGAAGTCTCTGCTTACAGTTCAGACTATTTTTCACTATCCTGATTTTTTTCTTTCAGTGTCTTTTAATGAGTCACGTGGTTAAAGGAAATGTCTTAAAGTATGAGAACATTTTGTTTATATCACGTTAGACATTATTCAATATGACAAATGATAATACAGTTAGTACAAAGTACCCAAAACCTTGGTCAAATTAGCCCCCATGCCATTTAGCAAAATAAAATCTTTCAAAATAATCATGACTGCTTTCCAATTCTAAAGATTAGATCAGGGAGTTCTGACTCCCTTTTGTTCCTCCCACATTGTGTTCAGAGCAGTAGAAACACATGTTTACAAATTGTTCTTTTGTATTTTTTGCTTATCTAAACCCCTTAGATGGGAATTTGAGCAACTGGAATCAGAGGAAATCAGCTGACTCTGAAGTAAACAAGCATCCTAAGCATGAATGAAGGCTGGAAGTAGACTAGGGAATCATCAATGCTGGTACTGGATGAAGAGAGCAAGTGTTTGTTCTTAGGGCATAGGGGATTGAGGCAACATTTAGAACCTTAATCCTCTTTCTCTGAGTCTATAAAGTTATTGAACTTCTCACCTAAGGTATAAGGTTCTGGCTCATGTGTTATCTGAAATGTCCATGGTCACGTTAATTGTTACCATACATTTTTAAACCAAAGGAACGGTGCACGCATGCTCAGATTTTAGGGAAGGATGACAAAAGACTTTACTTCAAGTCATAAAAGACAATATTGTTGAAGTATCCTGCACAATAATTTTGACCAAATATGAATGCCCATGTGAAACATTAGGGACATTAACACATAAAAATACATATATGTACAATCATTATAAAAATCTTAGCAAGCATGTGCTTGGAATATATGTTATATTTCATGTATGCTATCAATATGTCTTTCATAACTTATTTATAGTGTAGTTTTAAACACTTTATAAGTATAAACATATATAATGTCATAGAAACTTTAAAAAAGGTGTCTGCTAGTATTTTAGAGATAAAGAAATAGAATAACCTACAGCTATGTTGTTGAAAGGTAACAGAACTAGATGCTATATATTGGGAATTTGTTCCAGATTTTACACTCTTTCTTCCCCACAATTTGCTTACATATTTATTTAGTTGTTTCCTCTGTGCAACTATTTGTACATGTGGAGGTGAATTTATAACATAATGTGCATTTGGACGTCAGGGAAAAACTTTAAGGTGTCTTTCCCCTTCGTCCATCATATGAGTCACACATTGAACTCAGGGCAACAGACTTGTAAGCAGTTGCCTTTAACCACTGAGCCATCTTGATAAGTCTATGAATTGCCTTCTTTGTGGCATAATCCAATGTTTATAAAATACTTTCTTGAGAAGGTGCCTTGGGCCAGGTCCTATTTTTGAAACTGGAATAACAGTAATAGAAAATCTAAAAACCTCCTGAAGCTTAATTCCATCCAATTGCCCAGACAGGAATAAATAAGTGACCGAAAATAACAAATGACTTCAGGAAAAATGCAGGAAAATGTCAGGGGAGCAATAATGGAGAGAGAAGAAGAATGATATTAAAGACTTTGGTGAGGTAGTATCTGAGCTGAAATGTAATTGACAAGTAGGAGCCAACCTTGGAAGTTAGAATATCCAGACACTAGCCTGAAGGCATGAACAAGCTTTACCTATTTCAGGAACAAAGAGAAAGTTTGTGTTTTTGGAAAGCCTGAGGGAAGAACAGCAGGAGTTAGTATGGAAAAGGTGTTTAGAGAATAATTCATCCGCCTCTGCGATCTGCTGGGTGATGTTGAGCTAGTTGGTGTTTTCCATGGCTATAAAGGGACATCACCTGTGATTCATACTTGCATTCAAGTTTTTGTCTGGATGTTGACTTGATCTTTTCAGTGATGAAGCTTCACTTTCATAATTTTAGAACATGTATTTGTCTAGTTAGTGATTTTTGGTTTGCTTAGTATGTTGCCTGAATAAAAAATTTTAGATGTACTAGCTATGTGGGGCCATTCTCCCATCCCAAGAGTAATGATCAAACCAACTTATAAATCCAAACCAAGACTCAGACTCTGAAATCCTTGTTCCACAACCTTAGGGTATTAAGTAAGCTTAAAACAGTATCAAGTACAGGAAAAAATTCTTATTTTAAAAAAGTGAGAATTGCCTATCTTTTGCTTCTCTTAGGACTCTTTTCCTCCTGTTGGTTGTCTTATCCAGCTTTGATGGGGGGGGCGGTCTTTTGCCCCTTCTTACTGTATTTTCTTTTGTCATGTTTAATTGTTGCCTAATGGAGTCCTGGTCTTTTCTGAAGAAATATTTAGGGGAAGTGCAAAGAAGCTGGGCTTTAGGGAGCTGGGAGGAGTGCTGGGGCGAAATTGTGGTTGGAACATATAGTGTGAAAGCAGAGTCTGTTTTCAATTAAAAAAAAAAAGAGAGACAAAGAGAAAGAAAGAATATAATGGACCTCTGTCTATACTCTTCAAGTTCCATTAATGATTTAATTCTCTAAAAACCAGATTTCTGCCTATACAAATTTCCCATTTAATTAAAACACATTGAATTATTCAGAACAAAATACATAGTTCATAATATTACAGAAGAATTTTCTTGGATACTTTGGAGATTCACAAGGTTTAATTTTTCTTGCTTAGTTGTTCAAAATATAAAGAACCTGTAAAGATTTATCTATATTTTCTCCTTTGACTTATCATAGTAACATTGTGAAGAATATTCTTATACTTAAATTCATCTGATTAAATGATATTCCAATATTTTAAGAGAAATAAATACTTTGAATATCTTTTTTAAATTGAAGACAAGTGAATTTTTAGAATAGGGAGAGGAAAAGGGATAAACCTAAATAATACCTGTCGATAAATATACTTTAGAAATTAAAATTTTTGGATAGTCATGTATTAATTATGTATACCAACAGAGTACCCCCTATTTTCACATTAACCCACAAGAATTGCCCCAAACCTCAATCTGAACTATCCCCATTTCTTATATCTTTCTCACCTTTTGGAACATATGTGTTGTGCTACTTTACATATGTGTTGATCATTTTAAATTCTCTATATAAGAGAGATACAGAATTTTTGTCTTCCTTTGCCTGGCTTATTTCATTTCATATACTCCAGTTTAATTCCTGATAGTACAGATTAGAGTCAGTGATTAAGTATAGTAAACCATGCCTTTGTGTCAGTGACTGGAAATCTAGGCTCATATAATAAAATACACACAATGAAATCATTTTAGAGTTCTATTAGCCAGCATTTTTCAGAGAAATAGAATGAAGATTATCAGGATGGTTAGTAACAAAGTGATCCCTGGATAGACAGCATTCTTTGTTTTGATAGATCTGTTTTTGACCTTCACAATAATTATTTCTGACAAGAATAGGAGGTGTGACGGAGGGTCTCTGTCTTTGAGCTTTAAGATAGCTAAGGTCTTATAGGACATCATAGCTCTGTCTGAAAAATAGACTCAGGAGACAAGAAAAGACAATTATAATACTTCCACAGTTTTAGTTATTTTTAGTTTAATTCACTAATTTATTAATGGATTCCAAAACTAGCTGTCAGTAATAAGAAGTCACAGCTAGCCTCTCAGGTGAAAGCAAGAGGGTCAGTCATTCTAGGAGCTGTTTGGACTTTCTGAAAGTTCGACTTCAAAGTGTGACTGCAAATGTGCATTCAAAGCCTTCCACTCAAATAGTTAGCTGAGAAGTGCGGAAAAGAAATAGATGAGAAGAGATCTTAGTCTGAAGGAGTGTACCCCTTTTCCCCAGGGCTCAGAAGCAGAATAGCAGCAACTGACACAGAGAATCCATTGAGCATTTTCAAGATAGAATGTGTTTGCGGTCTTGGACACAACTTGACGTTTTTTGGAATCTCCTGTGTAGATCTTGACACCTTCTCAGAGATTGCCTAGAACACATTTCCACTTAATATCTGAATAAATAAAACAGTGAATACAATAAGACAAGTCCAAGTGGCTAATTTTCTCTATTCACTGCCAACTGGAACCATCATGACCAGACAGTTAACAAATTAATATATTAGCCTTTGTTGTGTTCTCTGTAATTTGAAAATGTGGCTCATAAGTATGTAAAGCATTCAATATGTTATAGTATAAAATGTGAGCTGTCATTTTGTTAGATATTTTTAGTCATTAAGTAAATGCTCCCCTGATATTTTGAGTCCTGGATGATATTTGAAAATGTTTCTGCATTTTCATTTTATTAAAAGAAAAAGTCTACGCAAATAAAATTTAACTTTAATCATATTCTCAACTTTTAAGTATATTTATATGAGCATATATTTAATTTATAATATATATTAATAAATGGTTAAAGATATATATATATATTTAAGATATATATATATGTGTGTGTATATTTAATCTAGAAGCAATCAACATAAGCAAAATAATCTGAAATTCTGCTTATTTTGGACAAGACTTTCGTCACTGAGCACATTACCCAGGCAAGTTTCATTCTTCAGACCCAGGAATGGCTTTCCATTGTGTTACAATTTGCTAAAACAGAAATTACAGTAGCATACCCTAAAAGTCCCAAGAAGGCAAACTAGAATCATTTCTGTCCTCTGTTTTTGTAGGATATAATAATGAAAACCTTATTTTTGTTACCTGATTTATTCAAGAAACTTCATGTATAACAAATAAATGTCAATGGGCAAGTTATCTAGTATTCAATTTAATTAGCTTATGATAGAGGCACAAAGTCAGACATGCCAATTAAGGGGATTCTTTCTATTCTAGGTTTCAGATAGTGAGACTAGATATAATTACAACAAAAATAATGTACACTGGCTGTTTAGTTTCTACTCTGAAGGTCAGTCATGACATCCCTCTCTAGTTATGTTGTATTTGGAGTAACATATAATAATGTGTTGTACATCACGTCCATTCAACATGCATTTTTAACATTTTTCAAGTTAACATTTCTTGAATGCCTATCAAATGCTAGCGATTATGTGAAAACCACATATTTAGTGATCATGCTTTAGGACTGATGATCGAAGATTCTATTCTTGAGATATTTAAAAAATTAGAGAAGAAAGATTTCAATCAAATAATTACACATAAAGTGTACAATTAGAATAGGATTCTTTTATATTTTTGGTTGTGAGCCTAGCTTTTAATGGCTGAGCCATCCCTCCAGGCCAGGATTCTTTTAAAAATAACATCTTTTGAGAGACAAAATTAACACGTAATAAATTTTACACTCTTAAAGTTTACATTGCAACAGATTTTACTGAGCTTACACACACATACACACACACACACAAACACAGGATCAGATCTTAGAATTCTTTCATAAGTACATTTAAAAGTTAAAAATGACACATTAGCAGTCATTGCTCATTCTCCTTTACCCTAGCTTCTGTGCAAACTTCATTTTCTTTCTAACTCATTAATTATTTTGGCATTTCTGATTAATCAAATCATAAAATAAATAGATTTTTTTTAAAATATGGCTTCTTTCACTTGACATCTTCCAGGATGATGCATAGTGTACTACATATCAGTGGTCATTGATTTTTTTGAAAAAAAAATGATACTTTGTTTTATGGATTGACTATATCTTATTGATTAAATTATCCATGTCTGATATTGGGTTTTATTTTACTTTTAGCTAATATAAATAATGTTGCTCTGAAGATTCACTGGTAATGCTTAGGTAGATGAGGATTCATATTGTAAATTGATTACACAAATTCTCCACAGCAATGTGAAGTTTCTGCCCCTCTCTACCCCCAGGTTATCTAGTTATCTCCTCGCATATCCTGGAGTCTGACTCTAACTTGAGCTCATTCCCATAATGATTAATAACAGTATCCCTTCATGTCTCACTAAATATCTGCTTTGAAGCAAAATCTATTAAAATCATTTGTCTATTTTTCTCATTGAGTTTCTTACCTCTTTGTTAATAAAATGTAGGTGTTAATGCTAAATATTGTGTTCAAATTCCTCCTCAGATGTGTGATTTGATAACAGTTCTCACCATCTTTTTTGGTTATCTCTTTACTTTCTTGATGCTGGTGAATCACAAAATTTGTACTACAGGATGAAATCTAAAATATGCATGATTTTTTGTTAGTGTTGTGCAGTCTTAAGTATCAAATGTTAGAACATGCTTTCTGACCTAATTAAAAGTTACATCTCTAAAAATTTCTCCAACTGCTACATTGCTAGTAAAACATATGTTTTGATAACTTTACACAGTAATTTAAAAATATTTTTGTGTTTATCTTTGTTCTGATTTTAATCATTGGTATTTAGTAGAGTATTTCATTTCAGAATTGCCGTAGATATCCCTAATCTTATTCTTATGTTGACTCAGTTTTTAATAAAATGTTTACCATTTCTTTATGATCTTATCTGATTCTCTTTGTGCATTTAAATCTCCTACATTCCCTATCACCGGGTGCTACATTCTGTGAATTTTTGGTAGGATTCACAGGTTTTAGTGTTTTAGTCTAGTTTTAATCTAAGACTTTTCTGCCAACATTTTCCTAGTTGTATATCGCTTGGAAGAGGACTATTCAAATCTATTCTAAATTGTCTATTTTTACTTTAAAGCCTATCAGATGATTTTATTTGCTCAACACTCATTTCTCATGTGTATACATTTGCAATTATAACATGGCATAATAGAGCCAACTCTTTGGGAAAATGAAAATCCCTTCTATATTTCATTCATAGAGTTTTTCTATTTTTATTGAATTCTCCCTGTAGACCAAATCTTGCCCTTTATATACATGAGACCAGAAATTACCCATTTAGCTGCCCTCTTGTTGAGGACCAGCCTCACAAAAATACTTCTTACCAGGGTAGGTGCATGGGAAAGATAAAGACAGAAAGCACAAGACAGTACTGGGAGGGAGTTTCAGGGATTATTCAGATCCTGAAAGTCACCTGTGTTTATATATTCACAGCTTTTATACCAAACGTAAACTAGGGGAGAATGTAACAAAAAGCTTGATTAACATGAGAGCAGGAGACTTCCCATCTTCAGCTTGCTGTTGCCTAGGAAGCAGGATGACCCAAATCATATAAACTCAAAACACTTGGTTTTGTAGGCAGAAAACAGCCTCTCCCTAGGCGAGCTCATAGTTACAATGGAAGGAGCAGAAGTACATTGGCATATCCTGACCACCTGGCAGGATGGTGCTGAGCTTTCTTAACTTCAGTATGGGGGCAGGCAGCCACCTCCTGAGCTGGAAGGTGTGAATAAGCTTTGTTATTTCCCCAAACTCTCTGACCATCAGATGAATTGGGAAATATGCCTGCTTTTCTCTGAACCAACACACACAAAAACATCTCTCTCTATCTTTGTCTATTTTTTATAAGTTATATCAATTTCTATATGTGAATTTAAAGTATGTTTCTTACAAAAAGCATGTTTATGATACATATTTGTAAGAACTTTTCTTAATCTGTTCTGATAATCTATACTTTAGCATTATCTTTCATTTATATTTACTATGACAATATATAAGATAAATGTATGACTACTATTTTGCTCTTTGTTTATATATATATATATATATATTATATTTTTTTAAAAAAAATTTCACCTCCTCCCATATTTCTTTTCCTCCTCCCCGTCCCCCTCTCTCTCCAGTCCAAAGAGCAGTCAGAGTTTCCTGCCCTGTGGGAAGTCCAAGGTCCTTCCCCCTTCATCCATGTCTAAGAAGGTGAGCATCCAAACAGACTAGGCTCTCACAAAGCCAGTACATGCAATAGAATCAAAACCCCAGTGTCATTGTCCTTGGCTTCTCATCAGCCCTCATTGTCAGCCACATTCAGAGAGTCCAGTTTGATCACATGCTCCATCAGTCCCAGTCCAGCTGGCCTTGTTGAGCTCCCATTAGATCAGCCCTGCCGTCTCAGTGGGTGGGCCACACCTCAAGGTCCTGACTTCCTTGCTCAAGTTCTCTCTCCTTCTGCTCCTCTTTTGAACCTTGGGAGCTCAGTCCAGTGCTCCAATGTGGGTCTCTGTCTCTATCTCCATCCATCGCCAGATGAGGGTTCTATGGAAGATATTCATCAGTGTGGCTATAGGATAGGGCCAGCCAGTTCAGCTGCCCTCTCCTCAGCTGCCCAAGGAAAGAGCTGGGGATATTTCCTTGGACACTTGGGAACCCCTCTAGAGTCAAGTCTTTTGCCAACCCTAAAATGGATTCCTTAATTAAGATATCTACTTCCCTGCTCCCATATCCACCCTTCCTCCATCCCAACCATCCCATAAATAATTATATTTATATATATTGTGATTCTAGATCTCCACTATATCCACTGTATTAAGGATACATATTATATATGTCATAGTATATCTTAATTTCTTTTAATCAGATTTAATTTGAAAATTATGTATATATTATTATCTTTGCAGCTACTCCAAAAGTTATTGCTATATTAAAACAACTTTTATTTATATATTACCTTCAAATTTACAATTCTTTCTCACATCCTTTTATATTAGCTGATGAGCCAATGAAGTTTTCAAAATGTCAAGCCTAGAATTTCTATCTTGGATTATTTTCTAAATTTTTCTTGATTTGTGTTCTCTGTATGATGCGACATTGTTTCCAGTCTTTGAATTAATTGTTAGAGGCAGTTTTCTTTGGTAATTTATTTTATTGTTTGAAAAATTCATACATGCATAGAATTCATTTAAATAAAATAATCCTTTTCTCTTTAATTTGTTTTTTCTCTGTGATCTCCATAGCTAAATTTATATTTATACCTGATATAAAAATCTTTCTCTAAGAACTATAATTTGAGGTTATACCAAAGATTATTTTCCCCAAAACTAAGACCTTAATTTTATGTTTCACTTTTTTGTATTTTTGTTGAATACCAGTTTGAAACAATAGAGAGGTTGCCATGCTCCAGTAGTTGGCTCCTCATGCAGGCAGCATTTTATGCAAGGTACTGAAGGCAGCATTAAGTGGACTCAGTAAGTTTAAAATGTGCATGAAATTGGTAGGTGTATAAGAGAGGAATTGGAGTTCAGGGAATGTGACATGAATTTGATCAAACAAATTATATGCATGTATAACATTCTCAAATCATTTATGGATTAAAATAACAGTGGTCTTGTACAGAAAGACAACTAAGTCCCCTACCTACTTTCTGAGGTTCGATATAGTTGCTGTCAACGATATGCCTATGTGAGATGATAATGCAGAAGTAGGGGAGTGATGGAGGGCAGGCAGCCAACATTCGTTCTTGGTTCTCTTTCTGGTTCTGGGAAACAAGTCTGATTCATTTGTCTGAGCTAATGGTCTAGGCGTGAATAGGTGAGAAGTAATTGGTTCTGTTCACTCTCGTATATTATTATTGCCATGGTTTGGGCACACCACCATGTTATTTCTGACAGAATCTCTCCTCGCTTAGTAGGGCCTATGGTTGAAGAAATGCACAGAACGGGTCTGGGGCATGGAGGACTTGAGCTTCTTAAAGGTATAAGAAAAAGGGTGTGACTGATCAAGTCAACAGTCTAATCTACCATTTTTACTCCTTAAATTCACCACCGCTCACATAAAACTCAGTCATTTGTCCCCTGGTATATCTGTATGTGCCCATCACTTCCATTTTCATGGACCAGTCACACCCTGATGGGCACATACAGATCTGCCAGGGGACAATGACTGAGTTTCATATGAGCGGTGGTGAATTTAAGGAGTAAAAATGGTAGATTAGACTGTTGACTTGATAGGCCTCATGTGGATATATTTGTTTGTCAAGCAGGATGTTACAGTACATTGGAGCAAGGACTTGTTGTACAGATAGATTTTTGAACTTCACTTTTATTGAAGAAACTTTAAGATATTATTAATCCAACGTGTTCACATAAACTTGAAAATACGGCAGCTTTTTTGACCTTCTGTAGGTTTTCACTATTTACAGATGGCATGAAAGAAATGAGGCAGAGTGACAAGGCAGCTGAGAACATTCTGGGTAAGCAGTAAGGGAAGAGGCAGGAGGAAAGGGAACTCACATGTTCAGGTTATAGGAGTGTTGCTGAGATGATATGATGAAGACATTTAAAGGATAAAGTGGGAGTTATTGGCCTTTAAATTACCACTTTCCATATACGTACATTTGGTAATTATACAGGGGGAAGTGACAACGGAAACATAAAAATGCTGGGCGATTTGTATGGCATTAGAAAAATCACTTTATTCTTAATTGGTTTACTTTTAGCGATGGAGTTATTTCTATTGAGAAAAAACCCAGTTAAGTGATTAATGGGCTTATTTGGACACACACACATACACACACGTGTGTGTGAATATATATGTATGCATGTATATATATATGTTTGTATGTGTATGCACAGTTCCATAAAATCATCATTTCAGATTTGAAGAAGTACAATGCATGTGATTGTGTGTGTGTGTGTGTGTGTGTGTGTGTGTGTGTGTGTGTGTGTGTGTGTGTTGGGGGTAAACTCAGGAAACCATTTCCTTTCTTATAGATTTTCTTCCTACTCCTTGCCTCGTAAGAACTGAAATTTATGTTTTTTTCATAAAATTATGTAAGCAGTTACAAAAGATAATAAAGTCTTGAAAGATTTTGGATGGCTCTCAAATCAGTCGAGAACACAAGGTAAAGATACTTAGACAAGGGTCCTACAGAGAAGATGAGAATGAAGGGTTGCCCTTTTATAAAACATAAATGATATAAAGAAAGAAACTATGAGACGAAATTTCACACTGTCTTGGAATATCTTAAAGAACAATGAACCTGGAATTTCATTGCTATGAAAACGATTCTTTTAATGTGAAAATGATTGCGGGACACAATATAATCTTTCTATGATTCTAGTCCTAAAGTCTCCTTAAACACTTCAATTCCTATGACCTACATAAGAGTGTGTGGGGGGGTGGTGTTTGCAAATGCCATAGTATACATGTGTATATCAAAGGACATCTTTGAGGAGTGGAATCTTCTCCTCCTACTGTGGGTTTCTGGAATCTACTTGGGTCCTCATGATTGTGACACAAGCTCAGTTACCTGCTGAACACTTGACCTGACCCTTGGGTCTTGACTTTTGAATTTCCCTCTGACCTCTCTTGTCCTTTCATCACTAAGAACTATATAACCTCATGTGCCTTTATTGGCAGAGCTTCTTGTTTGTATGAACTGGGGAAGCAGATCAGCAAGGCAGGGCTTTTCTAATGAGTTTAGAATAGTTTTCCTCAGAATGGGCCTCCATTTTCTAATTGGGTCATATATGGAAAGGAAGCGGTGCCGGATAAGGCCTAAGTGAAATCTTCCCACAAATCACCCCTCATATTGATTCATGAGAAGAACACAGAATTGAAATCTGCTAAGAGAAGGACTAGAGGATGGAATCCATGCACATATATTTCCAAGACCCCACCTGGAAAGGAGACTACATTCGTCTCCCTTCAGACGACATTAGGATTCTTTAAGACTCTCAAGTGTGTGGGGACTATTAAGATGGAGGTCTAATCTTAAACCCAATTTAGAGAACATTAGCCTGCTTCCCTTGAGCCCATGTCTCCAAATGCGAAGCAAAGACTTTTCTGCTAATGAAGGCAAAGGCTTCAAGCAGAGGTCATTTCAAAGCTGCAGGAGGACCGAGGGTTCCTATTCTGTCTCTACCAGGGATTTTTTTCCCTTGTACTGCTGTTCCTAGATCTGCTTGAAAGCCATCTGCATAGGACCCTAAAGGACCTACAGTTAGGATTACAGGAGGGAATGGAAATCTCATTACAGAATGTTTCTGTGGCTTCTCGGGATTTGGAAAATAGCAAGGTATTTTCTCTTTTTCACAATGCTAATGTTTTATTTTTTTCTGAGTCTGTAGAGAAGAGAAAGACAAAGACAGCTTTGCACAGAATTGTAAAATTCCAGGGTTTTGTTTTCTCTATTTTGTCTGAGATAATGGACATATATTTGGGATTAATTGGGTGAGAAGAGGAATATGGTTTAACACTGTCTATGGTATATTTTTTACTAGATTCAAAATGGCAATAACTCTTACCTTGAATATCACAATGACTGCCATGTAGAGATGAAATCTGGATGATTTAATAAGTGAAACTCATGTGGTCGTATCCATACAGATACAAAGACAGATATGCCCTTTCGTCTTTTGCACCATGGATGAAAAAAAAAAAGAACTTACAAAACGTTGGGGAAAGAAAATGCATATTGAGAGACTTACGTGATGTGCCTGCATGTTTCTTAGAATGTGTGGAGAACAAAGATGAAGGAAAGTCATACAAATGGAGGAGAGCTACAGGAGGACAGGGAGGGATGGGAGATGATAGAACAGTAAGACTGCCTGAAGGGAATTTTACAATCCTAAATTCTGATAATTTCCTATGCATTAATTTTACTTTAATCAGCCTTTCATATCTAGAGGAATCCTAGCCCCTTGGAAGGTGCATTTCAAGGAGACACTTTTTGTTTATTTTTTTGCCTTATTATGGATAATGTGCAAGTCAGGAGTGAATGGATTTATGTTTTGTTAACTGTGATTGATCTGTTAGTAAAAATCACAATTCCCCTCTGGTTCTATGGGCCACGAATGATAGTTTTCACATCTACCTCTTCAGTTCTTGGTCTCAGGTGCACTAATGGTCCATATTCACTTGTAGATATTAAAGAAAATAGCTGTCAGCCATAAATTTACTTTCTCCTGTATATTTAAGAGCAGAGATGTTTTTGGCTTTTATTGATACACCCTGCCTCATATATGACTCTCCAGTTTACAGAACATTTACAATATCCCATGCAGCATACCAAAAATGTGAAAAGTTGTATTTTACAATTAGTATGATTAAGGAGAGTTGCCGCATTGCTTGCGCCTAAACTTATGAAACCAAGGATGAGAATTGGGAATAACATTTGTAGTGCCAGATACTGGACTCCAGTTCTGGTTGGCCAATGCCTCCTCTTCTTGCCAACTTGCTTTCCCTTATAGTAAAGTTTGCTTTTAACTTCCACTCTCTAATGTATTACCCTACAGATTTCATCTTCTTAATTTTCATAATTCATGGTTTGTGGAAATTGGAATATCATAATTTCCTAAAAAAGACACCAGATTACATTTCTGCATAATTTATTTCTGGGTATACTTGAGTGCAATTTTTCACATAATTCATTTTGGGCTATACATGAGTAATTAGTACTAAAAATTTTCCTTGCAGCAGAAAACACATATAACTACCCATTAATTCTCATTATAATTAATATAACATTGCGGAGCTACTATTAATGGATGTAATTATATACTATGGATAACTGTAAACTCAATCATTATATTAATAAAATATAAAATATTTCTGAAGCAACTGGAAACGGTGTAGTCACTAAACTACCAGGATATGACATTTTGCCCACTGTAGGAGATGCATGTTACACTTTTAAAAAAGATATTTGATACCCAGTTTTAGGCAAAATATAGTTGAGTTTTATTTTTTTTAATTTATCATCTTTGAAGCTAGGAATAGAAATATGTCATGAAGCAATTCATCCTAAAATGATAAGGGCAAAAGTAAAAATGAGGATTATAATGGAACAACTGGAGATCAATGGTCTAAGGGTAGGCTGCCCAGGGTCCTCTCCTTAGACAGGCTGATATACGGCTGTAGAATCACTCAGTGAGAACAGTCATTTCTGTGACAGCACACTGATTTGAGCTCTGATCTCCAGAATCCTTGTAAAAATTTTGATTTAGCCATGCATCTATAATCTTTACACTGGAGACACAGAGAAGGGATCCCTGGACTTCTCTGGGCAGCCAGATCTGTCAGAGATCATCCCCCTTCAGACCACTGCACACATGCAATACTTCAGATACAGCCTCCAAGACTACAGTATCTGATTTCTCACAATTTTGCTAAGTTTTGCTGTGTTGTGCTATCTTTTTTTGTCTGTGCCTCTGCCAAATGCACATGAATCAAAGAACCAAGACGAGAGAGGGCTGGAGAATAATGCTCACTAGAGTTAACAACTATTAACTACAACCTTCAGCACAGTGGATAGGGTATGCAAAGATTTTTGACAAGTATTCTTACTTCCAATTTTAGTAAAGTAGGCAAA
This sequence comes from Microtus pennsylvanicus, assembly GCF_037038515.1. NCBI lineage: Eukaryota > Metazoa > Chordata > Mammalia > Rodentia > Cricetidae > Microtus > Microtus pennsylvanicus. The sequence goes on from NC_134584.1 coordinate 100,407,270, forward strand.
TAGTCTAATTGTTATTTTTTTATTGCAGATGTTTGAGGGCCTCATGCCAACCATTGATCAATTCCTTTACACATTCTCTGGGCTACATCCTCTGACTATGTCTCCACTTTATTTGATATTAAATTGTCCTTTTCCAATTCTAAGCTATCCTCAGCCCTATTACATTTGGCTTTCAAAATTATTTGAGCTAGTTTCCTCTTAGAGCTATACTACCCCATTGTATGGCCTAGCTTCTTGTGTCTGTACTGACCTGCTTAACTTTTTTTTTTGTTCTTTAAATGTTAGTTTAAATGGCACTTTTATACTTCATAATTTTCTAGTTAACTTAGTGAAGAAAGTCCCCCTTACTATTTCCTCTTTAAAATCTTTAAAATGTTTTTTTTTTTCTGAGCACTTCCAGACTCTCAGCTTATTATATTGTCTGCATATGATTTGGGGAATCATTCTTTCTCCAGGTGATGGCTTAAAAAAAGATACGTTCCATGTGTGTGAACTAATAGGGTGCAGTGCCACGCCATGACACAGGACAGCAGTAGTAAGGTTAGTTCGCAGCCTTTACTTAGACCATCCTTGTCTGAGGACCTTGTGAAAACTCATTCATGTTACCTTTGATTCTGACGGCCACAAGACACATCGCACAATAAGCAGTTTGAGAGGATCTTTTGCATGCTTATTTAGACTACAGTTGGCACCCTCAACACTGCTTAATCCAGGAAGGTGAGCAGTATGCCACTTTCATCTCCACTGTTCACCCAGAACTCAATACAATCTCTAGCAGATGGCAGTATCGAAAAAACATTGGCTGAGTAAATCTATACCAGGTGTATGTTGAAAGACTGAAATTTTTTTCGTTTGGACTTTTTATGATACACACATATATAAAGGTTTTCAGCACCAGGTGGTAAGGAAGAGAACAATTTCCCATGCCTCTCTTCTGAAATGTTCTCCCATGAATGAGAAGTTAATAGTCTGTTATCTCCTCATATCATTGGCGGAGGCATATAGCTCTTTCTTCTTGCCAGGTGTGTTGAGAAGAGCCCATTTCTTCCCAATAGTTAAAAAGAAGCGAAGACACAGAGACGAGCATGAGGTCACTGTGAGTTATCACCCAAGTCATAAGTGTAAGGGACATTGAATCATTACCAGATAATTTGAGGTTGAATTTTAGAGTTATAATGAGGCGTTTCTCTAAATGCCTGTACAGGAATAAAGGTGAGCTTGATTCCATTAGAAACTGTGTTTACATATAAAGAGTCCTTCTGTGTTTAAGAAAAGCCAAACTAAAAAAATGCCTTGATTTCCCAGCTTGTTCACAGATAATGGGTAAAAGCCTGCTTTTCCTCACTGTTTGCAAAAAGCAATTAAGAAATCTATGAATCCCAGAGGATACTTCATTACTGTTTAGGAATGAAAATGTATAAATCAATGACAAGATGAAGATGGTATTGGAGTCTTACAAAAACAAATACTGAATAAGAATACTGGGTTTTGGGAGCCTATTTCTCATACTGGGCTGCCTTGCCAATCTTTAATACAAGAAGAGGTGCTGAGTTGTGCTATAGATTGATATGCCATATTTTGTCTATATCCATAGGAAGGCTACACTTTTCTTGTTAGAGAGAAGGATTAGCAGAGGGGAAGAAATGGGGAACTAGGAGGAGAGAAGGGAAGGGAAACTGCAGTCAGAATACAAAGTAAATTAATTAATTAATTAATTAGTGAAAGAATATGTTCCATCATATTTTCACTCCCTCTAGCACCTTGAACTGATTACAATTCACCCATAAATTATAGTTTTGAACTTTACAATTAGGATAGAATACTGGTTTTATATAATCACTTCATTTTTAAGTATTATTTTCTTAATCTATGTAGTTACTTAAATAGTCAATATTTATTGGTATTTAATAAAACATATGGGAATACTACCCCATAGTTCCTAATCTAGACAAAATGACAGAGCATGTTACAGTTCCTTTGATGCTTATGAGGTTTTTTTATTAATAGTAATGCTGTGGTAATTTGAATATAACTGGCCACTATAAGCTCATAGAGAGTAAGTAGCCTTATTAGCTAGTCTGGCTTTCTTAGCATAGGTATGGCCTTGTTGAAGACTTTCAAGTTTTACATATGCTCAAACCACTTCCTGTTGCCTGTGGAGATTTAAGCTCCATCTCTAGCACCATGTCTGCCTACATGCTGCCTTGCTTCTCACCATGATAATAATAGACTAAATATCTGAATTGGAAGCAGCCACCCCAATTGAATGTTTTCCTTTATAAAAGTTTCCATTGTCATGGGTGTCTCTTCACAGCAATAAAAACCTCAAGACATATGTGGATAGTTGATGGGGTGCATAAAATCCTACTTTCTTGCCACATCCCTGCTTTTTGTTGTTAAAAACTTTTTTACCTTGAAAATTTGAGTCTAAGAATATGTTACTTTGAAAAAGAGCTTCTGCTTTTGTTTCTACAGAAGATGAGACCTTGTGGATTCCTTCTTGGCTAATGTGATTTGATGGAACAAGACCCTCCCCCCCTAAAAAAAGGACTCCATGGCCCTCTAAAAATACTTTGCCAAACAAACAGCAGGAAGCGGTTTCAGAAAACTATGCACACATTCCCAAAATAATTCTTTATAAGTGTTTGTTTTTATTCTAAATAGGTAGGTTATAAGTGATTAATGGTCAATTTCTAATAAATAAATAAATAAGGGCGATACGATATATAGAAATGATTACATTGTTATAGACTTTGATTTATTGACACAAATCAAGGTTGATTTTGCTATACTGTTTATATGTATTTCTGCTCTTGTTTAATGTATTATGCTTGTGCAGCTCATTGAAAAATATAATGTATAGTTAATAAATACAGATTAATAGTCATCTGTAATAATCAAACATTATTGTCATGTTAGTTTGGTTTTCTAGATGTACAGAGATATATTTCAGATAGACCAACTATTTTCAAACACTTCAAAGAACTGTAGTATATGTCATTTAAATTACTTCGGATTCTGTTGACATGAGACACATTGCTTCTGGCAGCACCCATCTATTCCTGAGAGAATGTTTAGCACCAAAGACACTCTACTTGAGCTTGTTTTCTTCCCACAAAACTGGCCTCTAAGCAAAGAACTTCCCCTGCCTCAACCACTGACAATATGTGCAGTGTCCAGACTGGACCAGCAGGATACAAGCAAAAAGATTGTCAAACCTTACCAAGACAGGATAAGATGATTTTTTTTTCAAATTTTTGTGCCTCTGAAAATTAGTTACTGGTCTGTTAGTTACTCTAGACCTTAGCCAAAGTTGGTTGCCCAAACATTGCAAATGAGACTTTGGGTGATTTCCCAGGTAGCCAATTGTCTCTGTCATTTCTTGTACCTTTTGGAAGTTTCTGATTGTACTTCCTGTTTACTCAAGTGATATTGTTTCCCTGCTCAGGTCTTTGATGGGGTTGAAGACTAGATAGGTGTAGTTACTTCCCTCTCCTGACTTAGCTACACTATTTTTAATATAAAACTTAGACTCCTTAAGATAGGTAGGATGACTATTGAAAGCATATCTTCTTTGATGTACACGCATGATGCACAGCTTGTTCAACCTGTTTAGTCTGTGTAATTATTGTTAACTGTATGTATATTTTCAAGGTTAAACATTTGGTATTAAAAAATCTCTCTTTTTCTTACTTTATTCATCAAGTGTTTGGACCATGACTACGAACTTTATAGCTGGATTCTACTCTTGTAACTCTATTAGCACTGCAGTAAAGCCCAGATGGTCCTTGGGCTAGAGCAGTCCTATTTGGGTGTGCCACTGTCATCCCAGTCTCTTATAATCTTATTTCTGTACACGAATCTCAGTGGCTATTTTCAAACTATAAGCCAAGGCTGGCTCTGACATTCAGTGCTAGCGTGCATGTTTCTCTGGCATGATGCCCTAGGTTTGATCCCTGGTATTACCAAAAGCTCCACAAGTCAGAGGTCAGAACATACCATTGCCCTTCAGATCTTTCACATAATGTGAACCAGACATGCTCATCCTGGTGAGTAATGAGGTCTTTGCTCACCTCTTCGCATCTTGTTAATTTTTCTCTTCACCCATGATAATATGCATCTTTGTTTACTAGAACTAAAATTGGTTTAGTATAGGAGAACCACTAAGTCATCACTATCTCCTGTTCTTGCTATGCTTAGCTTTTACAACACAAGGCAACTCAAAAATTTTCCAAAGAAATCTAATTCAAATATTAAGACTCATATTAATTCTTATTAATATGTAGTATACACCACTTTCTATTTTTCTTATTTGATATATTTTCCCTTATCCATATCACCAAGTTTTCAAACACATACTTATTTTATCATAATCATCTAATACAATGGAATATTCTCTCAGCACATTATGTTCTCTAGGTAAGGAGAAATTTTGTCACATAGGAATCTTGATGTCAGAAGGTCCACTGAGAAAAGTTGATGACTGGTCATTAATTTTCAGGCCCCCAGAACCTGGCCCTATGAGACAACATGCATATTTTTGCCTAAGACTCAATTTAGCACACCTTGCATAATATATTATGCATGAATTCTCAGGCTGTAGAATACTTTCTCTTTCTTTTCAGAACATTCCTACCATCTCCAACAGTAGAAAGAAGTTTAATACTTCTTCATGTATTGGCTTCTGTACTAATTTATCCAACAATATGTCATTTCTTTGAGAAGCATTGAAATATGTTAAGCATATATGATTTTCCTGTCACAGACACTGTATCCAGAACAGGTTTGGTAGAAAAGACATCTTTTGTTAGGAAGAAATTTTAAAAGTTTATTTGAACAATGATTATTGATAATGCTAACAATGAACTTGCTAACAATGAGCTACATATCCAACCATCAAACTTGACAAACAAGTCATAGCTCTCAAAATTTAGGTGTCAAATTACAGAAAACCTTGTAAAAAAAAAGTATTAGAGACAATCACATTCGAGGGAAACCATATAATAGAAACAGAGAGTTGTCCCAGCCAATGATTCATAATTGCTGAGTTCAACCTTAGACAGTAATTGTTAAAATATTGCTTATATCCAAGTAGCCCCAGAGACCTTTGAATATACAGAGGAGATCTGAAAGAACTAACATGTGTATTTAAGGACCTCTCCTTTCCTTTTGACGTTCTGGCCTCTTGGTTTCTGGAAGTCACTGTTGTTCCCAGTCCTTTTCTTCAGGCAGCATTCTCTGGTATTCCTCTTAGCAAGCCTCTTCTGTCATCTGTGAATAACAATAGAGAAATCCATTATCTATTTGTATAGGTAAGTAGAGGTTAGACCTGTATTCAAGGTGTGAATCAACTTGAGTCCGGTAAGTCAGGTGGAAGGGAGAGTCTCACAGGCACCCATGCCACCAGGAAGTACCTTCCTCTCAAGCTGCCAACATTAAAAGAAGAGCATTCGTGCTAAGTACGTTCAATGTCATTGTCATAGAAATGATCCAAAAGACTAGAGTTCAGCTTTTGTCTCCTGCACTTATTGGATCTACAAATTAGTGTTACTAAGCCTCTTGATAAATTCCTGAATTTTTTTTTTGTGTGTGTGTTGCTCACAGCACATGTCATAATTTAGGCATACACAAGGTATTCTCTGTGCAATTGGATTCTTCCTTGAGCTTTCAAAGGTATCATTGATACTCATATTTGCTCTTTATAAAAAATATGTGAGTGGAAACTGTATAGCTTCTTTGAAATCTTTGCTTAATTTCCATCTTTGAAAGCCGAGCTCTCAGAAAGTCTTCTTGTTTTGCATTTTGAGTTCCTTCCTTTCATAGAGCAATGGGTAACTTGCTTTTTGTTTCTTACCATTTGAAGGCTCCTACTATATTTAGAGCTGGGGCCATTTAAGGAAAGCTAGGAACTCTATTCAGTCAGTCTTGTGAAAGCCCGGATTTAAATGCTATTTAACCACAGACAAAGAATGCGTGTGATTAGTTTTGATGTGCTCTATTAGCTTCAATTTATACGTGGGCAAGGAAGTTCAAAGATACCATTACATTTCACTTTTTTATAACTCCTAGGTAGCCTAATTACAGCTCTAGAACAGGTTCAGTAAATGTAGTAGACAAATTTCTTGTAGAAGCAGTGGGATATTTAATTGTATGTGTTCTGTAATTATGGAAGTCTTGCAGAATAGTTGTATGGGATACAGTAATAATAAGGATATACTCTGATCAATAATTGTGTGTCAACTACACAGCAAATGATCAAAATAAATATCTCCTTTAATGATGGACAATGAAAACATCATAATTGTCATAAACAAGAGCAACAATGATAGGAAACATTTTATTCATTTTGGCCATCTGAGCAACAATGCAAAGGACTTTGTTTAGCAAAGAAAACTGAGTAGGAATCAAAGAAAAGTAAACAGAGAAAATTATTTCCTACAAAATATATTCTACAATTGTTATCTCCACAAAAATACAATGATACAAAAGCATCCAAATCCAGCTTCTCAGTGAGATGCATTAAATCTAATCCCAGGCTTTATGAGCTATTATTATGTTCAGAAGAAACAAAACTCACATTTAAATCCTTTACCCCGAGACAGATTTCTTTCAACTTCAAGGTTAGAGTCAGAAAAACAAAGAACCATCATTTCATTTTTTTTTTGTTGTGTGTGAGACTGTAACATGGAAACTTATTATTATTGAAATGAGAACACATTAGTATAAATCATCCTAAGTAACTTATCCCAAGTGTGTGTGTGTTTTCGTGTTTACGCTTATGTGTATGCATTCATACACATGAGTATCTATGTGTCTATATGGACATTCATACAAATATGTGTCCATTCTTTTCTGTGTTGATGTTCATGTTTAAATTGTGCATTCATGCAGCTTTTATAGTGATGCCCACTGTTACCTTATCTCTTTGACTGACAGTGATGGGATTTCAGGCACGCTCAACCTTTCCAACAGTGCCAGTGATGGGATTTTTTGAAATCTTATTACTGGTTGCACTGCCTTGATCTCAGATGGAACTTTCAATCAAAAAGGCAATCAGAAGGTTATACATTCGTGAGATTCCCTGCAAAGCCAACGATCGCATAATACAACATGTTGCAAAGGACTACTTGCCTCCAGTCCTTATGTGGCTATAAAACGTAATTGGCTACTTAGCTCTCAGCACCCGCTTCCCTTCTCCAAAATACAGATAGCTCAGCTCTCTGTGGAGTCTCAGTGTGGAGTCGGCTGCTCCTAGGAGATTTCTAAGTCTCATGCAGAGACTTGTCTTACTTTAAGCATATGATTAAGCAAACTCTCAAAAGACTTATTTGTCTCTTTCTGAGGATTCTTGCCTCACTGGGGATACTGATGAATCCAAGTTTTCTTTCACGTTATATACACTCATAAACTTGCCACCACCACCCCAAATTTTTTGATACAAAACATTTTTACTGTAAAGTTTGTATCATAGCACAATTTGGTGTGGGGAAGGTAACACATGAATATAATTTATAGCGTACTTCAACCATATTATCATAAACCATTTTAAAATATATTGATTATACTCATTGTGAGAATTTTATTAGGAATGGCTTACTAATATTTGGTAATATATTTGTATGGAGATTCAAAAGTTGTTTGATCACATAACAGGGAAAGTAAAGGCAAGAGTTGATCCTGTGTTGCCTCCAGCCATGCAGGGATACCTCAGTTCCTCAGACAAGATCCCTGCAGTAGAGTAAGCAGAGAGAGACTAACTTTGTTTCAACATATTATTTGGCACAGAATTCTTGGGCAATCAGTAAAAGAGACTGCTGCTTAGGACACGCAAAGACCATGGACACAACAAAAAGAGTGTCAAATGAGGTAATATTGTACTTGAAAAATAAACATACATGTGTGAAGATTCTTTTGATGTGTCAGTATTGCTAGCACAAAAGAAATTCATAAATATGAAATGATCATAAAGTTAAAATGCATTGCTTGAAAAGTTAAGGAAGGAATCCTTAAATCTCAATAAAATGTTTTTGATCTCCACTGTAATATTTTGAATGTGGGAATTCTAATAAGTTTTTGCTAAAATAAATGTTATTGTTTAATTGTATGCTTGTGGACCTGTGTATATAATTTAAATGGAGGATACTCTAAAAGCATATTTCATATAGCAAAACCATATTATTCAAAAATAACCATACATAGCTCCACTTTATCCAGCATATCAAAACTTTAGATTGGCTTCGATGCACAAAATGCCTGGGTGGCAGTGGAGGGAAATGTTAATATGGAATTCATGTTTCCATGATGTCTTCCTGGACCAACTAAAATGTAAAGGAAGGTTTGGAAAACTGGTTCAGCATACATTGCCTCCTGCCCACAAGCACTATCAGATGAATTTTATTCTATTGTCCACCAACACTGAAGATGATGATTTTGTATTTCTATTAAAGAATAGTGTGATATATCACTTAAATATGCCTCTGCATGACAGTATCCTTAAAAAAATGAGAGATATGTTTGAAGTGAAAGGAGAAGACAGAAAGCAATTCCACCTTAGTTTACAATGTGAGCACATGGAATTGACTTTTTATTGTTACTATAGCTGATATTAACAGTTTTTTGACTTTTGCTAATCTGGTATATACAAAAGTCACAGTAGACTCCTTCTGACTTCATGAAAAGTTTTCAGTAGCCACTGGGATAGGTATAAAAAAGGATTGTGATCAAGCAATAGGGAACAATGAGGAGATGGTAAGCCCTTGGAAAACTATTAAACTTTAGTTGAATATTTAGTCAGTTTGTTTCTGTCATGATAGAGACAGCTTCCAGAAACGGCTCCATCTCCAAGATCAATCCATGTTTTCCTTAGCCCAGACTAGGTACTGAAGTAGCAGATGACAATAGCCCACAGATCTTGTTCTAATGGATCCTCTAAGGATCTAGAAAAGAGTGGCTTTCAGATCTGCAATGTAATCTGTGTTCTCTCTCCAAATCCTGTTCTTCAGTCCCTTCATTTCTTCACAGTTTGGACTTGTAGCCTTTTTCTATGCACAATTGCCTTCTTGTTCTTTTACACCCCCCTTTTTTTTTGCTAACTCCACTCTAGGCTCTACCTCCAGCGACCCCAAAAATATACTTGACTGTTTTTTAGGTCAACATTTATTTTTATGTCTCTGATATTTTTCTTGCTATGGGATCAATAGCAATCCATTTCTCGTCTCTGTTTTTTATTAAAATACTCTTAAAACTAAAAGTGCCCCCACACTGTGAGTTGATCGCACAATTTGGAATTTTAGTTAGAGTCAACAGTTTTGTCAAGTGATCTTCATGTAGCTGGAAAAAATGATGACAACAAAGGTATTTATAAAAATATATTTCACAAAGTAGGAAACAATACAGGAGTTTCTCTGAATACAACACATGAAGTAAATAAACAATATTGCATTAAAGCAAAGTATAAAAGTAAAATGATCTGCATGTAATACTTGAGTTGTATCATACATTTTCTACTCCTACATGGCAGGTTTGCATTACAAACTAAATATGCTCACACCTTCTAGCGCTGCTTGGTTTTTGTAGTCTAACACATTCTGTGCATCACCATGACCAGGGACAGAAGTGTAAGAAAACATAAGCAGTAAAATTATGTACAAATCAGTTCCTGCTTTAAATTCGTTGGGGGAGGACAACTTGAAGCATTTTTATTGGGTGGGGTATTATGGAAGTATCTAAAAGTCTAGAGTTTAAGTATTCACAGGAATCAATATACTTTCAGATGTTTGTGCTTGTAGTAAAAACACCAAATACTAGGATTATGAAGAAAATAGAAAACAGTCCAAAAGTTTCTCTGGGAAATGCTGTTCCTGTTATTATCAATCACAATGTCACTTTCTACTCTAAAGAGACTATTACCTCTCCCCTTGATAATATTGCCTGCCATACTTAGCTCATCAAAATGTACATGTATTAAACATTCATTGTATAGATATTAATATAAAACAATCTAAAGGATTATTAATGGATATAATTTCGTTCTCCCCATATAATCCCTTAATCTATAGATTACCAACCTTAATAAATAAAAGCATTATTGGACATCAATAAAATATTTATTTTGAGGATTAAACAAATAAATTCACACGCTAGCAATAAAACCATCTGTCTCTGATGTGGTCCACTGTGGAATAGAGTTTATCTCTGTGTCCTTGTGGAAGAAGATGAAGTGGAGGGAACCAGGATTCCTGCTTCTAGACACAGCCTGTTTGAATGGCATTTCTCTCCTCCCACCTTTCAGTTGGCATTCCCCACCCTGGAATGGATTACGAACATGTGAATATTTTAAGGCTCGACACAATATTTAAAGATGCTATTCAGTCTCTGGTGCGTGGGGCCAACATTTATGTACAACGTGTGGTCACCGTACCATATAATCTAGGAGGCCTCCCCAAACTCCACACAGTCTTAACGTACAGCGGACCAAAGTATTGCTTTATCATTTGTGACGGGATCCTTATTAGTGAAGGGGAAAAACACCATTTGCACTCATAAAAATCCTTGCAGAAGACACATATCAGCAGCAGAATCCTTGCAGGTCCATTTTTTTTCTAATAAAGCACCTTTTAATTTTGTTTTTTTTTTTCCTCTTAAACAATTCTCTAATGGTTAACTAGGATCCCAATCTCTGACTGAGGCAGTCAGTTAAATGTCAAATATTCAAAGACTTCTAGACACTCCACATACTTAATTCACACTCCACAAGATTTATAACCTCCTAACATATACTTTTTATTTTTATTATTTTTTGGTTCAACATTAAAATGTGGTTGAGTTTATAGATGATTGGTGCTAAACTTGCCTCTAAAACAAATAGCCACATTTGTTGTATCTAAGGGGAGTGACCCTAGAATATTACAGAATGCTCAGTTCCATTGATTGTTTATATAATCCACTGTCAAGTTTCTTTGTCACTTTCACCAACAGAGTAGAGTTCGCCCAGTCTCTTAAAGCGGGGACCCCAGTCACTGAGGTAGTCAAAATTCTGGTCTGAGTCTGATGTGGTGGACTCCAAGGAGCTGAGGGAGCCAGCCACAGACCCTCGGCCTTCATAGCCATATATCTGAATGGAGTCATATGGTGGGGCCGTGGGGTCATTATCTGCCTCATGCAGCCTTACATTTATAAATTCATCGACATCAACACCATTTGGAACTGGAGCAAGCCCTTGCCTTGGCATAAACTGCAAATCTGGTTTAATATCCTTACGGGGTAAAAATCCATTAATTCCATCTGGATTTTGCAAAGTTGCAATGTCAAAAGCCTCTGTATCCTCCTCCCCGCCTCCTTCATCATCGTAGCGGATGATGTTTTCTCGAACATCTTCATCGTCTTTGATAATTAATGGCTCATTTTTATGCCGCCTCAGGGTAACAAACAGGACCACAATGACTGTAAGAAAAAAAAAATACCAAATCACAATCAGTTAAAAAGCATTTCCTGCCACAATCAAAGCAGAATAGATGATGGGGGAGAAGAGCTTGTTAAAAAGCTCCTGTTTACAACCTTTTCAATCCTAGGCCTTGAGGCTAGTGCTGAACTAGTCAGCTATGCTCACACCCAGACTGCCAAAATCTTTAATACCAAATCAAGCTAAGCAATATAAAAAATAACATTCGCAGCATGAGTAACATGTTAGTATATTGTGTGAACTATTCTCTAGTCTTGGTTTCTGCTCGTGTTTCTTATATGTAGTATGTATGGTATTTGAAAAATTCTTTTTATGGTGGTATTGCTGCTGATAGCAGTAATGAAAACCAGGGTGTTCTACATACTTTAAAGCACTCAATCACTGAGTTATGGCCACGATGATATTATAATACATAAGATATTCTCTAATTAAATGATGCGTTACTTTCACACAATGTATTATTCTAGACAGATAATGTCTTATATTCAATGACAATTGGCAATCTCCTATCTAGAAAGGTTGTTCCAATGTAGCACAAGAGAAAGGAGTATTACCAAAGTAGTTGACCAGCCAAACAAATCATGAACTGACACAATCGTTAAGACAGTTTATTTTTCAAGATAAAGATATTCCCTTTGGTATTTTTTTCTAGAAATAAAGGTACAGATTATGTGTTACTGGGCCACAGAGTCTTAACATGTGACCCAAGATAGCCTGGAACCCCAGAATCTCCACTTTCTCCCAAGTGCTGGCTAATAGGAATGATTTCACTGTTATAAGGCTTATTCTTACTTCCATATTGAAAATTTTTAACGGAAAGGTAATACACCTTTTCTCTCAGTTTGTATTCGTTTTTTGTAATTTTAACTTACATCAATGAAAATATCTATAAAATAGAATGATGTTTGAATGAGAGCATATTTTTGAATATATATATATATATATATATATATATATATATATCTTTGTATCTCACTGAACTATGAGATCTAATGATTCAATTTCCCAATCCATGCATCGCTTATATTCAATGATATTGTGGATAAAGGAGAACTGCCTCCTGTAATAAAGTCATTTGCAGCCTGTGATTTAACTGGTGTTAGGATGAGTGTAGGGAACACAATTCCCAATCCTATCGCCATGCTTGTGATGGGTTTAAAGGGGCACTAACACTCCTGTCAAACAAGGCCAAGTTTTCACTACTCTTTCTCATATAATAGCTTCCGACTTTGAGAGTTCTTCTTTCCCTAAAGAATGTTAACTACATCCCAGAGGTTGATAACTTTATTTATAGCCAGTAATGACTTTAAGCTATGAAGGCGATACCCACCTAGCAGCAAAAGGATGCATGCTAGTATGGCAATTAAGGCTCCCATACTGAGTCCAATAGGAAGGACATAAGCTTCAACATTGCATGATTGGACCACACCATCATTGCTACAGCCACAGACCCGGATAGTCAAGGTACTGGTGCTGCTCAGAGGGGGATTCCCACTGTCACTGATCACTATAGGTAAAAGGTAGACTTCTTGCTTCTGCCGGCTGAATCCATTATGCTTTGCCAAAATGCTCAGGGAGTTATCTAGAAAAAAAGTGGAAGTGACAGTTACTTGCATCATTTCAAAACATATGCCAAAATAGTATTTGTTTTTCTGGGCTACAGATCCCGTGAACCTTTCAACTACTTCAAACTACAAAAGGGCCAATCACAGTCTCTCCTTTACCTCTTTCAACTTTACCAATTGACACAAACCAAAATATCCACAGCAAAACATAGTGTATGAATGGACCGCAGTGGTGAGATAGTAAGAGCTGATAATTTTTTTGTAAATGGAAAGCATATTTTATTAAAACAATCTTCAAGGAGTTTTTCAGGAGGCCCATGTTAAACTATCTCCCATAGATATGTACATAAGTTTATAATGAAATTATGGAAGTTAATTAGGTAGAACATTGCTATATTGAAAAGGTCTACTCGAGACACTGTATTGAAAGACAGATTGGATAGAAATATGAACACACAAAGCTAACTTTATTGAATAGCATGCTACCTAGACAAAAGCCAGGATGCCCTGAAGCATTTATCTTGAGATAATAAAAGCCATATTTCTGTCAGTTGAAGAAGCTGAACCATAAATATTAAACTTCTGTAGAGTTCTTTATGTACGTTTTTATATAGGCAAGGAAATTGAAAGTAAAAGCAGGAATTCCATTTTGCGTTAGTTATATGAAGATTGGCATTGGCCATGTGAAGCTGTAACTGTAATCATTTAAGTATTATGTGATGTTGTGATTTCAGCTTGAAGTAAAATTAGTTTGCGAGAAGTTACTAGTTCCATACTGTTCGTAGAGTCATTATTTCACCCTAGCAATGGGCACTTTAATTGTTCCTCATCATCAGGAGAATGATAGTCACATTATTTACATTTTGTCTGTTCTTTTATTTTAATCAATAAAAGACACATCAGTATTCAAAATGAGAATGTGATTGTCTCACAATCGTATTCCAGTCAAAATAAAGAAACTTTAGTTGCTGTGTTAATATTATTTGGACAAAATCACTATTTCAATCGGGAAATTTTCCAATATTGACAAACTCACAGACAGCAGAATGCTTGGTTAATTCATTATTTCACTAAATGATATTGTCTATGATTCCAACGCTGTCCAATTTCTGGTCATGAGTGTCCTACTGATTTCTAAAACAGTCAAATAAATGGATGACGATTTTATTCAAATGGCTTTATTATGTCGAATCCTACCATATAATAACCTCTATTAGAATTTCATAGAAAAATGGAAATTATTCTCCAAAATAGATGCATAATTATGTGTAATTTTATTTTGTTAAAGATATAAGCAGGCCTATAATGCTTTAGTAGTAAGTAGTCAAACAGAAAAGGCACTCTGAGTTAATAAATTTTTTTTTCTAAATTTCTTTTGGTCGTGCCTCATTATATAGCAATTTGCACAGCAAAAAGGTTTTCTAATAGAGTTAAGTAGTGATATACCAAATGATCCAGTAATCTTTTTTCCATGACCTAGAAGGAAATACCAGTCAGTTAAAAGCAGGACCTCATTTTCTTAACACAGATGCAGAATCTATGGTTGTCTTGAAATTTCAGAAAGTGCATGACAAGTCGAAGCGCCATGAATTAGTACAGGAAATATTTGTCAGATGGCTTCATGTCCGGTAGTTCATAACTTGAGATACGAATTGTTTTTCATCATACAAAATTAATAAAATTGTAATGAGGCTTTGTCTCTTGGTGATTGTCTTTTGGTGGCTGACATTATTTCTATGAGAAAGTATTACTACATGGTCTCCTTTAATGTATCTACAGGGATAATTGAAGCTGCAGCAGAAATAATACTTGCAGACCAAAGCCATGACTCGTTGCTCTGCAAAGCCAGGGAGAATCTAATATTCACTGCCACTTGTATTTCTGCACTAACTCTAGAATTTGCATTTCTGTTGTCCTTTCTAGATGCATGAAATTATTGCATAAGGGAAGTACAGGAGTTTTGTTCCCTGGGTTTTACCTCCAAGCCCTAGGCAATATAGCAAATTATTCTATTTTTTAAAAAAGGTTTTGCATGTATTATTGACATACTTAAGTTGATTTTCAGCTAACTAAGTTAAATAATCGCTATGGAATATATCTAAGTATAAAATAACAATTTAGAAATGTTCCTGTGGGAATTTTTATAAACTTACATTGAGCTTTTATTTTATTAAATTTATTAACTTCAATATTATAATTCTCCTTAATGTTTGGTATTTTACGCACACACACACACACACTTTAATTAATTAAGGTTGCTTTGGGTATTATTCCCCTTTCATTTTATAGTATAATTTGGAATTTTCACTTTTCCACACAGATAATTGATTTCCTAGAAATAAATTATTGTCTAAGTTCTCCTTTTCATATTGATACTGATTAGTCTCTCACAAATCAAATACACTGGACTCACAGCACTTCAGGAATATCTATTTTATTTAAACCTTTTTTATCATTTTCAATCTTGATTTACTGGCATCCTTTATTAATATGAAAGTATTACACTAAACTTTGTTATTTCTTTTCTACCATGTGCTTCTGTATGAAACTGAGCTATTATTGTCTGTTTGCTGTTCTCTGACAAATATAGATGCAGATTGCCAGTCTCCATGAGAATTCTTTTAATAACTTTGGTAAAAATGTATGAAAACTGAGATAGATCTTATATAGAGGAATTTGGAGAGCTTTGATAACTTTAAGGCTATTTGTCCTTACCAAATCATGATTTATTTTAATTATTATATCATATGTTAATAAACCATGTTAGATTCAAGCAACACCCTATCTTTATCTTGTTTTATTATTTCTGTTTTATAATGCATATTATTGCCATAGTAAATATTTATAAATGTAGTTATATTGTAAAATCATATTGTCAATAAACTATTGCAGTTGTATAAAATGTAACTACTTTGTCAATTGCTTTTATTTTCAACAATCTTAAGCACTTTTCTTTTAATTTTAAGAAATATAACTTTTACTAGACAATCTTTTGTAGTATAGAAGCAGGCAGAGCCCCTGGATACTTACAAAAATTATAAAAGGATATGACATTGTAAGACTCACTAGATAGTTCTGAAGGAAAGAAGTAAGTTAAAAAAACATATATATTTAAAAATAAAGAAAGAAATAAACACATCATATTCAAACTTGGAAAGTGACAAAATCTTGAAAGTGATGGAAAACTCATAAAACTTGAAACTCATATAAAACTTGAAAGTGACGGAAAACTCCGTATGGTGATATGGAAAGAAACTATTTAGCCATTAATAGCAGAATTGTCATACACATAATAAATTATTAAGCTAATAAACTAGTAATTGCATGTAATTTAGCTAAGCTATCTCCAAAATCTGTTTTGTATGTGTGTCTGCTTTCACACGTGTGCGTATATGTGTTTGTGTGTATGTGAGAGAGAGTTGACAGTGACAGAGAGATAGAGAGAGAAACAGACAAGAGAGAGACCAACAGGGAAAAACAGAGGGATAGAAACAGACAGAGACTGAGCTATTATCACATATCAAAAGAATTAAATTTGTTACCAGTAATTACTGAAAAAAGTATTCTATATACTAAAATCAAAAATTGCAAATGGTAATTCAAATGGAGGTTAAAAATAAGGAAGATCAGTGAAGATTATAATGTATTTTTATTTATTTATTTATTTATTTATTTTGTGGTTTTTCGAGACAGGGTTTCTCTGTGGTTTTGGAGCCTGTCCTGGAACTAGCTCTTGTAGACCAGGCTGGTCTCGAACTCACAGAGATCCGCCTGCCTCTGCCTCCCGAGTGCTGGGATTAAAGGTGTGCGCCACCACCGCCCGGCCCTATCATGTATTTTTAAAAGACAGTGCAAGCACATAATTTTTGCTTGTATGTCTTAACTCTGTTGAAAGAATTACATCAAATAATATATATATATATATATATATATATTTAATAAGTTGTATATATCACATTTAAAAATACAAAACTAGAGTGAAATACTACAATATTCTTCTTTCATTAATAGAGAAAACTTTAGCAATGGTAAAATGTCAAATTTTTCACACCAGAAGTACACAGAGCAATCCACTTAACAACTGAAGAATAAATATTTTACTCAAGTGTATTGGGCACATTCAGCATTACAAATTCTCTAAAGCACAAAGTAATTGTGACATGATAGAAACGACACAGCGAAGGTACTTCAGCCACTCCAAGGTATGATCTCACTATATGGAATTAGAAATCATTAAGAAAGTAATTAAGGTTTGAATATTTGTGGAAATTAAATAGTACGGAGTTCAATATCCAGATGGTCAAGGAAAAAGTATTAGAGAGTTAGAATATATGATACATCAGTATATGTATGTATGTATAGGTAAATATTCAACAAAGAAAAATGCATAGGCTAAAACTCAAACATGTGTGAAAGTAAAACTCTGCTTGACTATATCAAGAAATGATAAATATCTCAAAATAATATTTTTTTCACACCTAGACATCAGAAAAGAAGAGCAAAGTCATCTTAGAATGTGATGTGGGAGTGTCATATATCAATCTGTTGATTTCATTGGCTAAGCAATAAAGAAACTGCTAGGCCCATTGGATAGGCCCACCCTTAGGTGGGTGGAGTAAACAGAACAGAATGCTGGGAGGAAGAGGAAGTGAGGTCAGACTCCACAGCTCTTCTCTCCGGAGCAGACACTTCAGAGAGACACCATGCTACCTGCTCCAGGGAAGACGCACACTATGAAGCTCCGACCCAGGATGGACTTAGGCTAGAATCTTCCCGGTAAGACCGGTGCTCACAGATTGTTAGAGATGGGTTGATAGGGATATCAGAATTAGCCAGTAAGGGCTAGAGCTAAGGGCAAAGCAGTGATTAAATGAATACAGTTTGTGTGTAATTATTTCGGGGCATAAGCTAGCCGAGCTGGTGGCTGGGGTGTTGGGGGACGCAGCCCCGCCGCTGCACCCATATTACTACAGGAATGGTAAAAAGTATAAAAAAATTCAAGAAATGGAGAGTAAATTAATGAAATATTGAGGAGAAAATCAAATCTTATCACATTTTGGCAATTGATGCCTAGTCATATGTTGTCTTAATGACAAGGTTTCATTCATTTTCAAGTAGTATTGGTTCAAATTAATTTTTATTTATCTTATATCAGCCATATTCCCAAGAGTATTGTGAGTAGACGATATTGCATTGGCCCGTGAATCTTGTTCTGATTTTAAAGGAAAGACCTGATTTGAAGAGATGAGTAAATGGCTGGTGTTATTTATGGAAGATGTTTTCCTGTTGTTTCTTTATACATTTGATGTATTCATGTTCCTCTTTCTCTTTAGTTTCCCTTATGTCTTGTTTTATTTTTCTAATAATAAAGGAAGGTCTTGACACAGGACTATGCATTTGTTTTAAGTTGGCTTCAATTGACTATGGAATTACTGGAAAGCTTTGCATTGCTTGCATTTTAATATTGTATAATCTTGTGGTTTCTTCTTCTTAGTCTGCTCTCTTTTGACTTCTGTTGCCATTTACAGTATTTTTGGCATTTATCTAATTATTTGGAGTAATATAAATGTTAGACTATTCTTGGCACTGATGTATTAGAGGAATCAGGGATATATTATAAACTAGAAAATGCATAAGACATAAGACACAATAACTGGAATTCATGTGCATGCACCACATGATCTCTTTCCTTTTCTTACATTTTTGAAATTAAATATTTGACAATAGCATTATTTAAAAAATAGAGATATTTTGACTCTTATCTATTTAGGATATAGATTTTTCTATGTGGAGCTAATACCCAACTGGATGGCAACTAGCTTAGAAAGTGCATGTGAGCTTCACACTCCTTGGCTCTCTGATGCTTTCAATTAGTGATGTAGTCAATATTTACATTACACATATTTTTTTCAATAAGGGGTTTTCAGTTGTTTATTGTTTTGCAGTACTCTATGAACATGATGCCAAGGACGATATTTTTAAAATCTTGCTTCTTTTTATGCCATTTTTATTTAGAATTGATTAATGAAGAAAATAGTTTAATAGAGAATAAACGTGGATGAATAGGAACAGACATGCTTAAAATAAATTAATAATAAAATGGTATAAGTATTGTGTTCTGCCTACCTTAGTCTAGAAAGACGGGTGTATACCATGAATAAATTATAAGGACAAGATAAATATTAGTTATTTTCAAATACATAGACTTTAGGTGTTTTGGACAGCATAAACTAGCCATGTCTTTGTATAAATACTATTTCAAATTCTAGAAACAAATCAAGAAAGTATTTTAGCTTCAGTATTCATAATTTTCTTTTCCATGATTTATCATGACATCAGTCCCCTTGTTCAGCCCATTTTATTTGCAATCACTTTAGCTTTAACTCATTTAATATCTGATTAATTAAAACTAAAGTCTATTTCCAAATAGTAAAGAAATGAAACATTTTGTAGGAATATCAATAAGTCTGCCCATCAGAGAATTTCTGTTAGTGAAAAATTTGTGATATTATATTAATAGAAATGGATGTTATAGCACCTCTGAAAATATATTCAGGCATATTTATACATATGGATATAGACATATTAATATAAATATAGAACTTTATCCACATGTACATTTTCTACATTAATTTTTAATTTTATAATTTTATAGCTATACATTTATACACCGTATATATCTCTCTTGTTATATTAGTAACATTCTCTTGATAAAGATATGGATATAAATGAAAAAACTGAGCTTTTATATTTCTGCTTCTATAGTAGCATAGAGATTTGTTTTCGCCTATGTGACTTGCATGTCCAAGACTTTTCCCAGTCTCCGTCTCTCTGGGCCATCATGACCCTCCTTCATTTTCTACACTCCACCTCTCCTTCCATGCTTTGACCCAAATTTCTTCCTTTACTAAAGCTTTCATGTTATTATTTTGACAGGTAGTTTTCTTACTTCTCCTGATCCATGGTTTAAACAGTGAATAACTTTTGTTTTATTTTTTGTCTAAATATTATTCCCTTAATATTTAAATATTATTTCTTTTTGAACAATTTTTTCCAAATGTCTATAGAAAATTTAGTGGCTGGATCTCCAATAATATATTTTGCATTTTCATCAGAACACTATTATAAAAAAATGATAGAGTAATAGAGATTTGATAGACATTGCAGATATGAAATAAATGAAACCTCCAAGCAACAAATAGCCAATTTAAATGCATAATGAGTGTTCAGCAAATATTTGTTAGATAAATAAATGACTAAGCAATCATAAGTTATATTCTCATTCATTTCTCTTCATATGGCTTGATAAGAAGGAAGTTATATGTGGCTAAAATAAATCAAAGACATAGTTCAATTTCAAACTATTGGGAAGCATATATAGCCTATGACTGCATATGGAAATTTGACAGACTGACAGCTTATAAATCTTTCTTTGAGAGTGCTTTATATCATTGAAAGTGAGCAATATGCTAAGAAAGTATAGGTGCAAGCAAGAGATCTCAGCGAAGATCCAGCCTAAGTACTGAAAAAGCCATCATGTAAAATCAGTATTCCATGGATTTCCCTTTCCTTGTTAAAATGGAAACCTTTGTCCTCCATTTAGTCAGGAGCCTATGTTTAACAGTCACAAAGTATTTTCCCCATGATTATTGATAATATTTTATCACTCAAAATTTGGAATCCAAAGGATATTTTCCACAGAAGGTAATATTCTCATTTTTTTTTCACTTTAGTAATAGCTACATTTGTTGTGGCATTATTGAACTTGTGTCTCTCAGATTCCTGCATTGAAACCAACACTGTTCCTGTATGTGGAGATGCAGAGACTGATGGAACCACAATATTTGATGAGGTGCTCATCCAGGATAAGTGATCTGAAAAAAGAGAGGCTGAAGAGCTGGTAGTCTCTATTCCCTGCTTTCTGTACTCACACAGAACAACTATCAGGGAAACCTGTAGGTAGTATTTCCCTATGTGTCGAGAGAAGAGGCCTCAAAATGAAACCTTCACTGTAGTCTAATTTTGTCTTCTTGTCTCTAAGAAATTAATTTCTATTGCTGAACCCATCAGTTTGCAGTATATTTATTGTTTCAAGAGCAGACTAAGACCCTGTTGTAATCATCCAAAAATTCATGCTATAAAAATGAAATCTCATTTGAGGAGAAAAACAATGTATATCTGGGTATTTTTCAATTTTTTTCTTGCTTTTCTACATAATTATGTAAAAATTATGTACAGTTTATCTCAAAATTTTAACTAACTTCCCCCCTCTCCTCCCCTCCCTTTATATCTCTCCCTCTCTCCTTCCTTTCTTTATTCCTTCCTCTTTTGTCGCTTGATATCTTCTAGATGGTCCCTTGCATTTTCAGTAAAAGTGTCCATTATTATTTCTGCCAATATTTTGTACACAGTCTGTAATTTTAGATAACACAACAGCAAGCAGAGCCTATTTCTCTAATGGCTTCAGTGAAGTTCATATATGGTGATCCTAATACCAAACTATGATTTGGTTCAGGTTTCATTCATATAAAACCATGGAGTTAAAACTTCTTTCTTTGTCTTTTATATGCAAGTAAGAAAAAAAGTAATAAAAGAGCCAGAATTAAAGAAGGCTCTTGCCAGGCAACTATTTATTACAAAGTAAATAGTTGAAGAGATAATCAGTAGATACTGTGAGGTTTTTTTTTGAATACTTGACTTGCAAATTTAATTCAAATTCTGTTGGTCAAGTCAAGAGGAATGAAAGCAGTCATAAGGTCAACTCAAATTAAAATTGGCATGGAGTTTAGGAAGTATGTGCGAGAGTTTTGATTACATTTTTATCACTGTGTTATAATTGTAGTTTATTTATCAACACTGGGGAAAGCAAGAGCAACTGCATAGTGGAAGGGTGCACAAACATGGTTTCTAACACTTAAGGTTCTCAAGAAACTGTGTCATCTATACCTTATACGCATTTTCAGACTTCAAACAAAGTCCATGTGGATATTGTTTCATAGTAATAAGTTCACAAAAAATAAATTTTTAGTAAAGCCAGTCTTCTCTTGTACCATTATAACCTTTTACAAAGTTTGTTAAATGCATTTGTGTATATCATCTTCCACAAATAGCTGTGTTTTATAAGATGTGCAATTAGACTATTGTCTAACTTTGTGCTGTCTTTCCATGTCTTTTCTTTTAAACCATCCATTCTGCCACCTGCAATCTATCATCTCAATGGCTACCTGCTGACTCATTATCAAATATTATCATCTTTAATAATAAAAGACATCCAGTCATAAAACATTGATCTGACTGGCTTTCAAAAGAGAACATCATCTGGGATCTTTGTAGAATCTCCTAGATTAACACCAAGTGTAATGTTTAGTCAACAGTCTACAATTACACATTGAATGAATTAGCACTTTTTTAACATAGGAAAACACACTTGGAGCTCTTTCTGCATCACAGTTCCTCCAGCTCCAAGGCTCTATAAATATCTAGCAAGTTGTCATTTGGCAATGGAAATGTATAGATAGTAGGTCACAGAAACGCAAGCAGGTTTTAAAGATTTCTTTCTAAAAAAAAAAATAGATTCCCTATTACTAAGTGTTAATATGAAGTGTTTTTACATCATATGAGAATAGTGTTTGGTGATATGATGTCCACAAAAGATGGTGCTTGCTATCTTTATTTTCCTGGTTTCAGTTTTTGCTATGGAAACTCCATCAGTCGGTAGCCTTTAAGCCCACTTGGGAGTGGTCTCTTACACTGTAAATGCAGCCTTAAAGTTCAGGTACTCTCTCTGCTGTTGCTGGATTAGGTTTCTGTTCCCCAGCTGTGCAGAGCACTGTGATCTGTAAGACTACCTCTAAATAAAGAACCCTTCATTATACTCAATTCGAAGCTGGTGTGGGACTACTTTATAGCGTCCATGAACAAGTAAGTCTTCTTCATGTCCTCATTGTGGTGAGTGGTAGAACATTAATTTAGTGCTATTATTGCTGATTCCCCACACAATCATGCAAGCCCCTAATCCACAGACCCTAGGAATGTGTTCTGACTTGGAAAAGAGTTTTTGTAGTTCACTGACATAAAATCTTGAAATTGGAGCTCATGTGGCATTACTCAATGGGACTTAAGTCCTTTAATGCATGTCTTTGAAAGAGTGAGGAAGATTGAAATTTGACATAGAGAAAAATAAGCAACAAAAATAAAATAAAATGCCTGAGGCAGAGATGGTATGATTTGACTCTAAGCCATGGAATGCCTCCAGCAATGGAAGATAGGAGAGAAGGGGAAAGATTCTCGCCTTGTCTATGGAGGTACCATGAGCCTATCAGATAATTATTTTCAAATGTCTCACAGAACTCTAACCAACTAACCAAAATAACACTCTGTTCTTTTATTCCTCAAGTTTAAGGTATCTCTATGTAATGAACAGAACTGACTCTTTTCTAAATCTATGTATAATTTACTGCTATGGGACAGGAATCGATATGGAACTCCTCCTATTGTACAAACAAGGAGGATTTTTAGAGATAAAGTGGCTTGTTCAAGGATTCTCATCTGAAATTTGAGAAGTACAATCAAGTTTAATGTATTTTCTGCAGTATTTTCGTCCCCTTTTAACAAAACTTGTCTAAAAGATAGGTGAAGAGAGTTCTTAAAAATGTTTTATTAAAAAAGCAAGGACAAGAATAAATAAGAAAGAGCAAGACAGAAACTTTTCTTTCTCAGCTGCTATCCCCATAAATGAGAAAGAAAAAGAAGTGGCCAAGGTCTTTGGTGGATAAAAGTATATGATTTTTTTTAAATGATTACAAAGATATCCAGGGATGGAAAGATAACTTGTTTTGCAAAGTACTTGATGTCAAAGTGTTAGGAACTGAGACTGGATCCTCCACACAAAGCTGGTACAGGACTGCAAGGGCCCAGAGCTAGTCATTGGACAGAAAAGACAGGAAGATCTGGGGTTCTGGCCAGATAGTTTTGGCAAGTCGGTGAACTCCAAGTTCAGTGAAAAACCCTGTCTGAAAAAATTAAGATTGATGGTCCCTATGATATGGCTCAACAAGTAAAGGCATGTGTTGCCAGGCCTGCCGATTTGAGCTTAATATCTGGAAACTACATAGAGAAATGAGAGAACTGGTACCAACATGTTCTCCTTAGACCTCCTTCTGTCCTGTTGTGCAGAAAAATGTGCATGCACAGACAGGTACACACACACACACACACACACAAAGGGAGAGAGAGAGACAGTCAGAGAGACAGAGAGACAGAAAGACACAGAGACAAAGACATATACAAATAGCAGTTGAGGAAGATATTTGGCACCAGCCTCTAATCTCTACATGTACATAATAAACAGGTTCTTGTACATACATGCACAAACACATAAACATACAAAATAAAAATAAGTAGCAAACAATGGCAAAAACAATATCCAACAGAGAATCCTGTACCTTAATATGACATTATACAGTTTACCATATTCACATAGGAAAACAAAATCACATATTATAAAATAACGTTAGCCACATTTTGAACCAATGAACCTTTGGGATGCCATGGAAGAATACAGGAACCACAAAATCCAGTGTCCATGGGCATTCAGTGACACTGCTCTGGTGTTGTTGACTTTACTGGTTTTCCCCCTGCACTAAAACAGCATGCTCTTTCCTACCCAGATACTCCATGTACCTTTTAAAGATCCCTTCATACTCAGAAAAAAAAGGTAGATTTATCCTATTTCAGGATCTGTGTCATCAAGTATAAAGACCAGTGTTACCCAATATTCTAAAAGGGACATAGGCATATCTGATGCACCAAAGTGAAAACTGTTTCAGGGATCACTTTTCATTTTGCTTGAGTGGGAATTTTAAAGCTTTTATAAATATCAGCAGATCTGGAAAGAGTAATAAAAACTGCATTTGAGGATACCAACCTCTTAGAGAAATTGGAAATAAACAATATCCAGGTCTTTACTGTGAAGGTTCCAGAAAATAAAATGTTAAATGCCACGGTATTAGAAACCTGTCATCAGCAGATTGGTTTTTCTGCCTTTGTGTAGTGAGTAAACACCTGAAGATTGTAAGAAACTAGAAATCATAGATGAATTTGTTTAATACTGGAACATCCATAGAGATGACAAAAAAATTTTACCAAGGACCACCATGAGATTTGCTTTAAAATAGCCAATTTAAATGTGCTACTACTTAAATGAAGCAGACATTGTGCCCACCATGTTGAAAATGTAATTGGTAGAGGTGAGCATAGAATATGAGAGAAATCAGAAGCACCTGAGATGAATTGCTACCCAAATAACTTGCTTTGATTTAAAAAATGTCAATTATCTATGAGATCATCACTTTTTGTTTGGTCCTATTATTTGTTCTCCCAAAAAACATGTAGAATTGTACATTTGCACACAATATGAACACAAGACCAAAGGTGATTTTCCAGGCAAACCTTACAAACGATATTAATCTATTATCTATTTTTCTTAAGCAAATTCCATATTAATATTGTTCAAAGACACACTGATACATTCAATTAATTTCATTCTCAGTAATTCAGCACCAAGTTCGTACAAGAGCTCACCAACAGAGAAAAGCCTCTGCCTGTAACCTACCAAGCTATGTGCAATATAATAGAATAGGTATTGTCTGATTCCTGAATTGTAAGATCCTTTGCGATCGTTATCTTTACTACTTGAACAAGACAGATTACATATGTGTATTCTAAACAATCTTTATAGTGTTTACTCAATTCTTATTAAAAAAACAAAACAAAACAAACAAACAAACAAAAAGAGTGGATCTTGGGGAAGCTAAGATATGATTGTTAGTCTTGAAAAGATTCTGTCCCAGCAAACAAAAGGCTGCAATTAGACAAAACATATTGTATTTGGTTGTCTACTCTCTATTTCTCATCCATGTCCTTCCATCTGGCTCCAGTGGTCATGACCATTATTCTGTTCTGAGCTCTCTTAGAATCTCAATCCTCAGCCTGAACTGAGAATGGAACGTTGGTGAAGAAATTCTCCTTTACTTGGCTTAGAACAAAAAGCTGGCTTGTCAAAATGGTAAAACCTAGAGAAACTTTCACCCTCTTGCCCCATAGCCTCCCATGTCTATGTTCCTTGGGATTTTTCTAATCTCTTTGGGGATTTTTGAAATGTGTATTACAATCTAATTTCAAATGCTGGGCTATTTTTTTCTGAACTCCAACTGTACGGCTCTTTTACTTACATGCTGAATGAGTCCATCAGACTATTCAATATAATATACACAACTTCTAAATACTGAAACTAATATTATCAGCCCCTATTATTCCCAGAAACCAAATTTCTCTTTAGTGCAATCTTTGTGACTGTTACTTTCACGTCTCTTCAATTGTACCCAGTAACATCAGTATCAGGAACCCTACCAGCCCTCAGTAATCAGCTGAAAATTTCTCCAGGAATTTGTTATTAGAGGTAATAACACAAGGGTTTTGAAATATACAGTTCAGAGATATATCACATGCTTGGCGTTATGTATGAGCAAAGGATAAAAAAATGATGTGGATTAACTTATGCAATAAATACACAAAAGGCATTGGTGAATAAAAGTGACTTAGTAACTAATGGGACCAGATAAAAAGCAATGCCTAGAGACATTTAAAATAGCCAACTTCACATACATGCAACACAATAAAGGCAGTACCCAACACTGAGCTTGCATATTGTGTTGCAGTAATTTTTAAATGAAACACACACTACCATCAAAGCTAATATCTATTTGCAAGTATGTTTGAAAACACTTATATCTTAGACCCTTCACTATATAGTCCATGTTGCTTCACACTTCAAGCATATCTAATTTTCTCTTGTGCATATACACAATAAAGTTAAAAGAAAATATTCATTTACTACATTAATATATACATAAATAGCCGAGGATGTCAAAAATGTGCATTCTTATGTTTTTTGTTTTTTTTTTCTAAAACAGCTGAGTAAGAACTCCTAAGGATGGGGCCTGGATTTCTGCATTCGGAATAACTTTTCTTTTTGTTGGTATAAGAATCTAGGAAGCTTGGGAATCATTTCTCCCCCTAGGTGTTAGCAGTAGTTAATGGCTTTGCCCAAGCTGTCAGAGGCTTCACTGGGAAGTCTATTATGCTCTGGCTTGTGTAATCCAGCAGGGTTAGCAGCTGATAGCAGTTTTCCTGCATCATTCCTTCTTTCCCGGGTTAGTGGGAAGAAAGCTGCTAGTGAAAGAAGGAAATGATGCAAGAAAACGTGGCATCCACAGGGAGCCGAAAGTCCAGGGTTTGTCCTTGAATCATTTTAAAATTTAATATGTTATATTAAAACAGCTTGGCTAAACATATATCTCTGAGCAGAAGTCTTAATATACAGCGAAGGCAAAGGGATGGAAGGCCACCATGTAGATAAAATTATCTTTCAAGCAGTGGTTACATTATCATTCCTCGCAGGCTGCTGAGTATGGCACGTGCTCTTGTATCTTAAGATTCAAACTTTCTAGTGTTGGAAATAGTGCTGTTTTGATCATTCAAAAACGACTTTACATTAAAGGTCAAAATGATTTGCTGCTCCTTATATTCACCTACATATTACCAGGTTAAAATACAGATGGAGAGAGCAGAAATGAAATGAGTGGAGGAAGAAAAGACACCTGTGTAGGTCACCCTTATGACTGAGGCAGAAATCACACCAGACTCATTCAAACGCTGTTTTATTGAAAATGTAATCTGATAAAAAAAACATTGTTATACACTATAAAGAAATCTGAATACATTTTGGCGTCATGCATGATTTCATTTTAATACATTTTTTTTAAATAAAAGGTTTTTTTTTTTTGCATGAGTCTGTTAAAATATTCTCCGATGATACTTGATTTCCCAGGCTTGCCTGTCCTAGATGACAATGAACTTGTGCTACTTCCTCTCACTGGGAAGTTCTACAGAGGTCCCCCAAACCAAATTCTTCACAGTACTTCATTAGAGAAGATACATGTAATAAACTGAGAAAACTGTAGGAAACATTCTCCTCTTTCAGAAGTCTAATGGAGAAACACTTGTGTGAGGTTTAACCAGCTTTAAGCTTCTATTTTGGAAGTCCTTTGCATGCAATATTATTCTATTTTCCAGACGTAGAAGGATTCAGAATTGTATTTTTATCCTATTTCGGTACTAGCCTGTAGTGATATTTTGTTTCTATTTTAACAAACAAATCTTGCCTGAAGATCAGAGTGCAGAGCTAAGGCACTAGTTAGCCACAGAGGCCAGAGAGTGGTGGCATGCACCTTTAACCCCGAGACTCTGGAGACAGAAACAGATAGGTCTCTGTTAGTTCAAGTCCACCCTGAGATACACAGAATTGAATTTGTCTAAGAGAAAACAGAGTTCACACAAAGGTGATCTCAACACTTGGGATCAAACCCCTTTAATCCCAGTGCTAGGGAAGTGGAGACAAGAGGATTAGGGCTGGAGAGAGGACGTGAAAAGCCAGGAGGAGACAGGAGCTCAGTCTCTCTTTGGCTTTTGGAAGTTGAGTAGGTAATGTGGCTGCGGCTCTACTCTCATGTCTCTCTGATCTCTCAGACTTTTCCCCAACATCTGACTCCGGGGTTTATTACTAAGACCTATTAGAACTCATGCTACACTAGCCACATTGAATTTTCAAATGATTCCTGACAACATAATACTCACCTCTGCTAAGAATATAAATTAGGAGAGTCACTATGGAAGTTAGTGAGATGTTTCCACACTAACACACCAAAGTGAAAATATTCCAAGAAAACCCAGTGACCAGTATAATGCTGTAAAACTGTCTAACAAAGGTGTGATAAAATTGACCCAACCACAGATCAGGAAAAACATAAAATAAAAACATAAGTAAGGGTTCTGAACTAATCACCAATGATTAGTCAAAGAGAGTTATTTCAAAAGAAGAGACAATTTTTTCTCTGAATGAAAATTCCACAGATATACTGAATCCATATAAAAAAGGTAAAATATTCCAGGATAATATATAAGTATCTAAAACCAGTATTTTGTTATTTATGAAAGGCCTTTTTATTAGTGTAAAATATATGACTCCCTGTTGTGGTTTGAATGAGAAGGGTTTCTATAGGCTTATATATTATAATGCTTGGTCATTAGGGGCTACCACTACTTGAGATGGATTCTGGTTGGATTAGGATGGCTATGTTGGAGGAAGTGTGTGTCTAGGGGTGGGCTTTGTGGTTTCAAAAGCCCAAGCCAGTCCAATTTTGTCTCTTCTTGCTACCTCTGGATTCAAACATACATACAACTCTCAACCACTTCTCAAGCACCACTTCTACCTATATGCTGACACACTCCACCATGATGAAAATGAACTAAACTTCTAAAATAGTAAGCAAGCCTCAGCTAAACGGTCACTGGGTTCTTCACACCAGTAAAACACTGAATAAGACACTGCCCTAGCAATGTTTTATGTAAGAGCAATGTCAGTATATACATATATCAATAAAGATGGTCACTGTGAAGACAAAATGTGTTAGTTTGAAGTATTTATATGCAAGTTGGTATAATATATAGTGACAGAATATAAACAGTAGAAAAATGGCAATGATTTTAATGAGACAACTATGGTTAGTAAATTAGCAGAAGGCATTGAAAAGAATCACAAATAATTATAAACAAAGAAATTTGAGTTATAACAATAAAACAGCTGTGAATTACTAAAAGTAAATTACTACACAGTAGACTTTAAACAGGGGATTATAAGTTTTATTTAAAATAAAAGTGAACTAAATCTGGGGGGATCAACTAACCACTAAAGGTCTTTTGAAACACCATATTGCAATCTAGTACTGTAGATGCCTCATCAAGATATACATACAAGGAAAAAATTTAAATGGAATCACCATATAATGAAGGAGATAGTACCCCAACTAGACAATCTTACCTCAGCAAATAAAGCCTCCAGTTCTAAGAATGTCTTATTTCTTGATGAGTCATTGGCCAATGGGATCCCATAAAACCATCCATACCTCACATGCCATTGTCAATACTCTTACATAACCTGATGGTGGGATCATATTACTGAAGACTAGACTTATGTCCTCAAACAGAGAAATAGAGCTTGCGGCCAACTAGAATGTTTATTTCTATAGACTGACCTTTATGATTCTAGAAAAAGTTTTGCATGCTACCAGAAGAAAGAAGTAATTACCAGTTTAATGTGAAGATAGTAAGGATACAAGAGTGAATATGGTCAAATTGTATAACATACTAGAATAAAAATGTCTTTTTTGAGGTACACTGCTACATATAATAAACAAATGTTAATTAGAAGATCCATCATTTCAATTTTCAATCATAAAATGTATAGACACAGAAAAATTATGTAAAATCATCCTCAAACTTGTACTTGAAAAAATACACCAAGAAAATACTAATCATAAACATCCTAGGGTGATTATATTAATATCAAACAAGATGGAATTTAGAACTATAATATTGTCAATAATAAAGAAGATAGTCTCATAACAATGAAAAGGTCAATTGAGTAAGAAGACAATAAAATTATATTAACAATTCCCAGGGGTATTTCTGGCAGCACTACAACTTGATTTTTCTTTTAGTAGCTAGATAAATTGAAAGAAGCAACAAATTGCCCTATCATTTAACAGAAGAATTCTATAGAAATCAACAACACTCATTCATGTTAAAAATTTAGGAAACTATGAATAGATTTTTTTTTTCTTCACTGAGGTGAACTCAACTATGAAAACATGTTTTGGTTGCTATTATACGTGTCAAAAGACTGTCTTTTACTTAAAATCCAACACCAAGCAAGGTGATCATTTAACTGTTTCTGCACTCTGCTTCCTACCCTACTTAGCGTAAGTCAGCATTAATAAAAACGTCAGATTAGATACGATGATGTACAGTGCCTCACTCCATGATGGGATGATGCTGCACATCAAAGATGCCCAGAGAAACATGTGAAGTTAGCATCCCCTCATGAACTTTCTCACAGTCTGCTGCCATGTGTACTCAGATGACCTTAAGAAATGGATGAGGAATTATTATTTTTTTTTATTATGGGAAGCTGTAACATTTTATACTGTGCCTAAGAGAGTGATAGCATAAGTTCAGTCATTTAGCAAACTTGGAAATAAATAGTTAAAATGTATGTTCATTTTAGTTTAATCATGTGCCAGGAATGATCAGTTTTGGGCTAGTGAGTTGGTTTAGACAATAAAAGTTCTTGTTGTCAAACATAGTGACCGAGATTGATCCCCCAAAATGTACACGATGGAAATAGAGAACTGATTACTCACTACGAGAATTTATTTTCTGGCCTGGGGTACTGGACAAACACACACACACGCACACACACACACACACACACAAAAAAAAAAAAAACAAAAACGAATACAAAAAAATAGCAAACTGTCACTTTAAACATCTCCCAGTTCACATAAACGAAAGTTCCTGCCTTTCCCATGTTCTTCTGAGATGGGCACATTGTTTCTTCTCTTTGAACTCCACTGATTCCTGTTTCAGAAAGTCCCTTCTGCACCTGACTCTGATCTCCTCATGATGTGAGATAAAGAGCCTGGCATAATCCCACACTGCTGACAGCTGTAACATGTCCTTGGCCCCTGTGAGAAACTACTATTTTTTTTTCCTTATTGGGTTTTTTTTCATTTATTTTTTAAAGTCTCTCCCACTGGCAATCGCAAGCTTTAATTCGCCTGATGTAAAGGGCGATTTCCTATAAGAACTCTTAAACTCAACATTGACTTATATAATACACTGGTACCTCTGCCGTATTCGAAATGGCATTGGCTGCCACTATTTTCAGTGGGTTCCTAATACTCTAACGAACACAAATCTTCACACATGAGTACAGGCATGCTTTCATCTATGGCTTTATATTAAGGATATCACTCTCTCCTCTTTTCAAATACTATGCTTAATTTAGGTTGGCAGTAATAGTTTTAATTTAAGACAATCATCATTGAGAATTTTGAATATTTCCATATTTTTGTTACTTTTCTCATATCTTTGAACATATGTCTGAGAGAAACAGCTTAATGAAGATCCTATCTGGGCTCCTGGCTTATGAGAGTTTATGTCCTATGTTGCAGGGTAGGTACAACAACAGCTTCTTCAAGTGACTGGACACATTGTTTCTGTAGTCAATGAGGAGAGAGGTAAATACTGGAGTATATCTGGCTTTGTGATTTCATTTGAGACCTACCGCCCATTTTCCTAAATGGCCCCAATTTCAAACTATCGACTACTACATATATATATATATATATATATATATATATATATATATATATATATATATATATATATATATAATTGAGAAAAGGAAAAAAAAGTTTGCCCCTACTCCCAGCCTCCCATTTCCCTCCCCCTCCTCCTTCCCTTCTTCCCCTCTCCCCAATCCTCTTCCCCTCCCTCTTCAGTCCAAAGAGCAGTCAGGGTTCCCTGCCCTGTGGAAAGTCCAAGGTCCTCCCTACTCTGTCCATGTCTAGGAAGGTGAACATCCAAACTGGCTAGGCTCCCACAAAGCCAGAACATGAAGTAGGATCAAAACCCCGTGCCATTGTCCTTGGCTTCTTATCATCCCTCATTGTTCGCCATGTTCAGAGAGTCCGGTTTTATCCCATGCTTTTTCAGTCACAGTCCAGAATAATTGGGATAGAAGAAGGAGAAGTACAGCTCAACGGTCCAGAAAATATATTTAATAAAATTATAGAAGAAAACTTTCCCAACCTAAAGAAGGATATTCCTTTGAAGGTTCAAGAAGCATACAGAACACCGAATAGACTGGACCAAAAAAAAAAGAAAACATCTCCTTGCCATATAATAATCAAAATACATATGTATATTTTAACATATAGATTTGTGCCACTGACAACTTGGTTCAAAAATGCATCTTTCTCCAGTGGCTAGTTTTTATGCAGAAATCCATAAGTAGTAAAAGTACTGAGAAGAAATCATTGCAAATGCTCAGTTATGAATGAATCTTCTGTATCAATCTTGTCTCATCCAAGGTAGTAGCATCACCGTAGAAGAGAGGTCTTAGAAAACATATAAGTTGGCAGATGGAGAGGAATACGGAAATGCTGACTTCTGGTATGACATGGTATCCCATACATTGGCTAACAGAAAGAATGATAACATTACCACCAAAAGAAATCGGCAAAAAACTCAATCTAGACAAAATTTCAGCATGGAATGAGGCAAGAGCCTCTGAAGCTCACACGTGAGTAGGCAGGATTAGTACCCTTTTGTTGCCTAGGGAGGGAGAGTCACTCTACTTTGGTTATGTGGCTTCTGGTGGGTTGCCCATGATCCAATATTTGACCCTGTATCCATACACAAATGGGCAGAATTAACTGGACTCAGGGGGCTATTAATAACAAAATAGTACAACTACTAAACCAAAAAAAGAATGGAATTATGGTATTAGCAGGGAGGGGAGTGTAGGAACAATCGGGAGTTAGAGGAGGTAATGGTGGAAGTTGGAGGGAAGCAATGCTGGATAGAGATAATCAAAATACATTATATATGTGTGTGTGTGTATATATATATATATATATATATATATATATATATATATATATGTATGGCAGTTTATAATAAATAAAACATCATTTAAAAATTGTCATGGATTAAAAAATTTCTCTAGAGAAAGAACCCCCTCAAGTTTCAGGAAATTCTATATTTAAAAGAAAAGAAAGGATATTCCCACAAGTCAGTAAGCCTATCCTGCTGTTTAACTCACCTTCTACAGTGGTAAAAAGCTTTTCAATCTTCTTTCTTTGTCAAAAAGTGAAGGTAGCAATCTCACCTGGGGAGGAGTGCAGCATTTGACTCTTAAAAGAAGTCATTTAGGTGGAAAACAATTTCTGGTAGTGTTTAATAGTTCATTAACTTTTATTAGTCAGATGTAATAAGAGTTTATTTAATAAGAATAAAGTACTTTTATTTTTAAATCAAAGAGAAAAATATTTAAAAATACAAAAATAATAATTTGGAAGGACAATAAAATGTGTCAGTGGGTTTTTTCTGGTGTTCATTCTGTATTTTAATTTTTTTTTTTATTTTCGAGACAGGGTTTCTCTGTAGTTTTTGGTTCCTGTCCTGGAACTAGCTCTTCTAGACCAGGCTGGCCTCGAACTCACAGAAATCCGCCTGCCTCTGCCTCCCGAGTGCTGGGATTAAAGGCATGCGCCACCACCGCCCTGCCCTGTATTTTTAATTTTTAAGCTCAATGAGAAGAGAAGAGAAAAGGATGCACGAGGAAAGCCTGAATCTAAAGTGGATGCTGAGAAGCAGGAGAGGACATAATTATCAGGTAGAAGAGGGTGTTGCAATGAGAAAGAACACAATTAGTGACCCTGAAAGGGAACACCTAATGTGGAGTTTACAATATTAAAGCGAAACAAAGAAGAGACCATTGTCTGGTTGTGTGTGTGTGTGTGTGTATGTGTGTGTATGTGTGTGTGTGTGTGTTTCCACACAAGTACCACAGAGGAATGACTGATTAGTTTCCGAGGTCAGATAGATAGGACAAATTCAGTATACTACCACTGTAGACAATGGTTTTTAGTGTCTGTAAGAACATTTGGAAGATTGAATGTTCAGGATTTTTTTTTTTATGTAGAATGAGAATAATTGTATCACTGATCCTTCAGGAGGATGGCATGCTACTAAATCAAAAAACACTTGCTCTCTCCTCATAATGGTATTTTCCAAACTAATTACCACCTTGTTCACTGGTATTAGAAGGAAAAAATATAGCTTGAATGCTTAGGCAATGATTCAAGTAATGAACATCATTAATTAGGGGATGTTTCTCTTTACTCTATTTTCATGATAGTAAAGATTTTATTTTGTTCATTTTCTTCACTTTATGTGTTTCTTGGCTTCTTACTCTGTATACAGCAATATTCCTAGCATTGATCACCTTAACTGCTCATTTGATTTTGCCTGTGCAAACAGACCAAAAGGGATATTGCAAATTACCTCCTGATTATGAAGTTCTTATTTGAAAAGCAGCAATTGGTTAGTATTCAAGTGTTACTTTTTTAGTGGTCCTCCTCTAGTTCTTTTAATTCTGGTACACATCATTAATTTGCTCAGATCACTAACTATTCCTGCTGGGTAACCTTCTACCTACCTACCCCAGGTCTTCCATTGTCTTATTTAGGCTTTTGAGCTCTATGCAGAAAGAATCAATCATCAAGAGTATTAAAGATGTTGTAGCAAGACTGATACCTGTGCTGGAAATGCTGCTTGAGTAGAGAAAAGGGAAAGATTTTTATTTGGAAGTCTTGAACCTGGAAACCACAACGGGCCTCGATGTTATGCTACTTTATGTTGTTGCAATGGATGTATTTTAGGTTAAGCTGATTAGAAATTAGAGGGTCACCCCTGCCTGTTATACTTCCCCTTTTGAGATATAAATTCTATAACTGTGCATAACCCCAAAGGGCTGTTGAGAGTATGGAAGAATTTTTTTTTCTTTTGACTTTCAAAGGACTTCAAGAAAAGAAGGTTCTGCTTCCTCGATGAATATACTGTTTTCTATATATACTGAGGACATGGAGAAAAGAAACCACACCACTACCTGTGAAAAAGAGGAAAAGCTCCATGCAGTTTCCCATGTCTGAAGGTATTTGTATTCCCTTATTGTTTACATTTCTACGGAGATATCCTTCTGAAATGACAGAAGGAATGTGCAACTTGAACAGTGTGGAATCCCTTTCACCCTTTCCCCACTGGGAGAGATTCTCTTTGGAAAACTTCAAATTGACTTGTTAAAAAAAAGTAAAACTCATTTAAGATATTTTTTTGTCTTTCTGTATTTAGAGACTCGGCCTTTCTCAACATTTATGCCCTAAATTATTGTCATTATCAAAGAGAATATTTTAAAATGGTAGAGATTCGGGAGTTGAGACATTAGTGAATTGAGTGAGCTTAAATTTCTTTTTAACTGTTGCTCAGCTTTTTCCACATATAATTCAGAGCCTAGCTGGAAGATATGAAAGCCTGAAGGACCGATTCTAAAAGTGGGAAACAGAATGCCAGGCGGGAATGTATATCTGCATGGACACTTAGACTTCTAGGTTGTTACGCAGTGTAGAGGTACTGTTCTCTATTTCCTTCGAAGTCTTGAGAAGCTGCTATCCTTCCTGTGACACAATATACAATTCTTTCATGAGCAATAACAATGTGAATGGATTTGAACACTGGCTCTTGTAAAGAGCTCCTTTAAAATAATGCCATTAGGTAAAAATAGCATGTTAATAAGGTATATACAGGACTTGTATAGGGAACACTAATTAATATAAGCCAAACTTCCTTCAAACATCTTTACCTACTTCGACTTAAGATTCTGTATTCCACCCTTGCTGCTTTACTCTTGACCATTAGCAGTAATTACCTAACCCCACATACTGAGCTTTTCACAATAATGACTCCCATGGATCATCACAGAGAAAGCAGAGATGCCAGAAAGTGAAATAAAGCAGTAAGCCTGGCTGGAAATAGTGACCTTTACTTCCAGCACTGAGGAAGCAGACACAGGAAGATGTTAGTGGCTTCAGCCACTCTGATATACAAAGTGAGTTCTGACTAGCTATGCATTCACGGCATACCCTTATCTCAATAAAAAAAATATTGTTAATTTTAAGAAAGGTTCATAAGTTAACAAGTGAAGTCTATTACGATTGGAGAATCTTTTCTTAAGCAATGATAAAAAATGAGAAGATATTTGGTGTAACAAAATATTTAATCTTCTCGATACATATTGATAAAGATGATATTGTGAAAATGGTTTATTGCTGTGGATATTTACAGCTAATGACTGAACTTTGAGAACTTAACGAACTCATCCAATGTTGTCCTTAACAAGGTTACATGTAAATTCAATAGTAATGCAATCTATATTTGACTGTCTCCTGTTTTAATGCCATATCCATTAACTATTTTCACTTAGCATGTGTGTTTAAACATTATACTGTTCGACCATAGCAGGTGTGTGTAATTCAAATGCATAGGAGCAAGGGTGGATACTACATTTATGTTGAAGAGTTAGCTTTCGAAGATTTGAACTGACATTTTGGCAAGGCAATACCTTTCTTTGAATATGATCAAGTTTCCTAGCACTAGACTATCTTGGAGGAAGTATTCTAACTCTTAGACGCACTGCCAAAAATGAGGTATACATAAAATAATGTTTCTCTCATCTTGACTGTTGGGTGTTTGTATTGATCAGTGTTTAAATTTTTGTTGCTACTCTTTCTTAAATCCTAGAATAACTTGACAACTTGTGATCAGTTATGAACTTTCTCACTAAATGAATTTTTTTTGCACATAGATGATCCCACAATGGTTTGTTCTATCTATATAAATTTTTACATGAGAAAACTGAGTTTCTCATGTAAAAGATGAAAGAGCACCATCTTTATTAATGTTATAAATAGGGATGATTATCAAAATTTGGTCAGTATTTGTAGAAAAGGAACTATAAAATATTTATGTTTTTCAATAAATATAGATGTGTTTACAGCTTCTATTGATTAATCACTTTAGTTGAATCTCTCTGGCCTTCTGGTCTTTCCACTTAGGTTTTTCTTCCTCCCACCCTTAGGTCAAGTAACATGTTCATTAATAGGATTTTGTGCCAATTTTGAGATTAATGTTCAATCTAAGAAACTTCTGAGTTAGAATAAACATGTCTCTACAGTTCGTAATTGGAGAATCTGAGATTCAAAATAGAAATGTTTATTAAACATGGGTATAGGTCATCTTTCTAGGCTTATACTTCGCAGCCTGGCATTTCCTCAAAGTCTCTTTTGAGATAGTAATCTCCACTTGCCTCTCACTCTACAATCTGGTAGCAATAGGATTGCTTTTGTATCTGGCTGTCTGGTGAAGTAACTCCCTATCTTTCGTTGGTTCCGGACCATATCCTGTCACCTGGGTAGCTCAAACACCTTTGTTATGCACACTCTCCTTGCAGAAGCTTTCCTTAGACTTTTCCTTCAGAGTTGAACCCCTGACCTCTCCAGCTGCGTTATACTCAAAAACTGTTGATGCTTTGCTCATTGCCTCAGTAATCCATTATCTATTTCCAATTCCCTAGTTAAGCAGATTCCCAAGCTAACTTCAGGAAGGACTGAGAAATTGCTGAACAAAACCTTATCATATTACTAATTGCTATTGATGTCACTGACACGAATTTTGAATATACATCTTTATAATTTTCTTTCCTTCCCCAGTTCTATTTCCCTGGATTGAATGGACCATCATGACTTTAACTTCTATAAAATTTAACTAAGGAATCACATCTTAGAAATTCAAACCAGACAGGCCACACATTGCTAGAAGAGCAGGTAGCCTATCTGCAAATCTTCTAAGCTTTCTTTTTCCCCCAGCACCAATTCCTCAGGTTCTTCCCTAGTGCTGCAACAGAATACCACCTTCAGGCTGCCTTTCCCTCTGCCCACAGCTTCAGTAAATCTCAAGGACCATCCCCTCCTGAACTGCCTTCCACAACTCTCAGCTGCGTCCTGCCCCATCAACTACAAAATAAGGACACATGCTTGGTGTCCCTGTGAACACACCACTCCAGTAGGCTAGTAAAACAGGCAGCATAGAGTCATCACAACCACAAAAAGTCAAGAAGAGAAACCAAGGATAAAACCATCTACCTGACAAAGACAAGCCTATAAATCAGCACCTAGACTTCTATAATCATCCAAAACCCCAGATGCTATGATGCTAGCATCATAAGAATGCTAAGAATACAATCAAAAAGATCCAGGGAATTAGGTCTCTACTAGAACCCTGCTATCTTACTACAATAGGCCCTGAATATTCCAAAAGTGTTGAAGTATAAGAAAAAGACTTTAAAGATAACTATATGAGGTTGATAGATGTCTGTAAAAAGGAAATGAATAAATTCCTTAAAAAATTAGGAACACACACACAAACACAAAAAATGGAGGAAAATTAATAAACCCCTTAAAAAGAGATAGTAAGAATCAAAAGGAGTGAAAAGGAAATTAATAAAACTGTTCAAGACCTAAACATGAAAATGGAAACAATAAAGAAAACACAAACTAAGGGATTAATGAAAATGAAAAATTTAGGAATTTTAACAGAAAATCCCAGGAAAAACTTCACCAAAAGAATACAAGAGATAGAAAAGAAAACCTCAGACATTGAAGATACAATAAAATAAATGAATATATCAGTCAAAGAAAATGTTTAATCTCAAAAATATTCTAGACACACAGCATCCAGGAAATCTGTGGTACCATGAACATTTTCTAAGAGTGATAAATATGTAGAAAATAGTTCTAAGGATGATAGCATTTTATATAAGAATAGAATCCCAGAATAAAGCCCACAAAATACATTCAAAAATCATAGAAGAAAATTTTCTTATGCTAACAAAGGAGAGTCCCATAAAAATATAAGAAGCACACAGACCAAAACTAGATTGGATCAGAATAGAAAGACCTCTCAGCACATAATAATCAGACCACTGAAGGAAGAGCAAAGGAAAAATATGAAAAGATGCAGTGGAAAAAAAATAAGTAACATATAAAGGCAGAGACATTATAATTACATATGATTTCAAAATTGAGACTCCAAAAGCCAGAAGGGCCTAGATAGATGTGCTGCAGGCTCTAAGATACCAGAGATGACAAGCTATACTCGACAAAACTTTCAATTAACATAGATGGAGAAAATAAGAGTGTGCATCACAATATCAAATAAACAATAATGATCTACAAATACAGCTGTATATACAGTAGGTGCTAGAAAGAAGCGTTCAGTCAAAGAAGGCTAGCTACACACATAAAAAAAACACAGGAAATAAAACAGGATCCATCCTCTACAACATCAGAAAACCACACCTCAACATCAAGAATAGATACCACCTCATGTTAAAGGGTTGGAAAAAAAAATTAAAAGCAAATAATACTAAGAAGCAAGCTGGTATAGTTGCTTTGATATTTGAAAAAATATATATATTTCAAATGAAAACCAATAAGATGAGATAGAGAATATCACTACATACATATCAAAGAAAAATTCCATCAGGATGATATTTTAATTTTTAACATCAAAACCCAAATACAGGGGCAACCAGTTTTGTAAACAAACACACAGAACAATACTACTACAGCTTATATCAAATATTGAACTTCATATACTGATAGTGGGGGACTGCAGTATCTCACTATCACCAACAGACAGGTCATCCAGATAAAAAACTAAACAGAAAAATACTGGAACTAAAAGATATGAACAAAATGGACTTAAAAGACATCTATAGAATATTTCTCCCAAACAAAAGAATATATAGCTTTTTCTCTGCCACTCATGGGACTTTTTTCTAAACAGGTCACATATTCAGTCACAAAGCAAATCTCAACATATACAAAAAAATAACTCCCGGCATCCTATCTGACAACCATGGATTAAAGCTACGTATCAACAACAAGAGAAAACTTACCATCCCGTGGAAACTGAACAACAGAATTGAAAATCAGTCAAGACAGAAATAATCAAAGAAATTAAAGACTTTCTAGAATCCAACAGAAATGAATAGACATCATACCCAAACTTATGGCTTATAATGAAAGCAGTGCTAAGAGGAAAGTTGATAGCACTAAGGACAACATAAATAAATTGCATTAAAGAGGGGTTTCAATTTGATTCCATTGATCCATGTATCTGTTTTTATGCCAATACCAAGCTGTTTTCATTACTATAGCTCCGTAGTAGAGTCTGAAGTCAG
Organism: Microtus pennsylvanicus; assembly: GCF_037038515.1. Taxonomy (NCBI): domain Eukaryota; kingdom Metazoa; phylum Chordata; class Mammalia; order Rodentia; family Cricetidae; genus Microtus; species Microtus pennsylvanicus. The sequence continues at coordinate 100,448,122 of NC_134584.1, forward strand.
GGAATGGCTTAATGTCATCATAGATCCTACATCTACTGATGTAGTAGATTAGTGCTGCTATATCGTAACTGATGGAAGCAGATACAGTGATCCACAGTCAAACACTGAATCAAGCTTTCAGAGTTCAGTTGAAAAAAAAAAAAAAGGATGGGGGATCATACAAGAAAAGGTAGGTCAAGATCATGATTGGGAAAAATCACAGAGACAATTGTTCTGAGTTAATGAGAGCTCACAGACCCTGGACTGACAGCTGGGGGACCTGCATGTGATGGAACAAGGTCCTTTGAATGTAGGGGACAGTTATGTGGCCTGAAGTATTCGGAAGGCCTCCTACAGTGGGTCCAGGACTTACCACAGATTCCTGAACTAACTTTTTGGAGCTCATTCTGTATGGTGGAATGCCTTGCTTAGCCTTGATGCATGGAGAAGAGACTTGGCCCTGCCTCAATTTAGTATGCCAGACTTTTTTTTTTGACTCCCTGAGGGAGGCCTTACCCTTTCTGAGGAGTGGGTGGGGGATGGGATTGGGGAGGCGGGGGAGGTGGGAGAAGGAGAGGGAGGATAACTCAGGATGATATGTAAAATGAAAAAAAATATTTTTAAAAAGTTAAATTGTAAATGTCTTATACTGGCGACTTAACAGGACATCTGAATGCTCTAGAACAAAAAATAAATAAATAAATAAATAAATAAATAAAAAGTGGATCTAGAGGAAGTGTATCATGACATTAAACTTCATCTCCCTCATTCAGTAGAGTATCTTTCATGATGAACCACAGAAAAAGCATGTAGTCACGTTGTGTTAAGTGCTTATAGATGATTAAAATTAACAGGAAGTTATAAAAGATAGCATGTGTAATGTGTGGCTATAAGACTCTAAACAACATAGCATTTAAAAAATTCAATTTATGTACACGTACTCTTTCAATCAGTAGTTTTTGGGCAAATTGATCAACACCTTGGATCATCAATGACTCAATATTAATATCTAGAATGTTAGGAGAATTAGCTTAAAGATGAACTTTCCCAGGCAATATTTGAGTGATAGTCTTTCTGTTGATATAAATTTCAGCGTTCTCACACAAGCATGATGACTACTTCATAGGTCCATGAGCATCCTTTTGTCAGAGGATCATCTCTAAATATCTATACATTTTATGAAGCTGACAGTTGCCTGTTTCTCATAAACACTTCCTACTACTGTGCACCGTAGACACAATTTGATTGATCCATCACTGAAGCCTTCTCTTTATAAAACGAAGCATACTGTCTTGTCTTCTACATTTATGTCTTCAGCAAGTATGGAAACAGAATTCTTATTTTCTTAAGCCTGCTGGAACTTTCCTATACCCCAACACATATAAAACACACAGACATGTGTGTATGTGTGTGTGTGTGTGCCTACACACTAGACTACATCCAATTGTTACCAGTTAAGAACTTTTTTGATTGAAGCATAGATTCTTCTTTGCCTGATATGTCTCCCATTGTGAAGATTTAATCTACCCTTTTTGAACCTTTATTGTTTTGTATCGTTTTTTTTTTCTGTCTTCCTCTGGAGAAAATTGTTGTTCAATAATGAACAGTTTTCTTATGTATTTTCTGCAACAAAAAAATTATAATAGATCTCTCCACAACTATGTGTCATAGGAATGTACTGCTAGATCTCTCCACATCTCTGCTTCAGAACAATAAGCCACTACCTAGAGTTTTTAAATAAGAATGATTCTTGCTTGAACATAGGGAACAGTAAAGAATGACTAGGTTTTCCTTTCGCTATACTTGGCAGTCTTATATAATCTTGTGAACATACATATTCTACCTTTCCAAAGGATCAGATGCATATAAGAAAATCATTCCTTCTGACCTGTCATAATATATGTCAATATATGTCTGCACTTTTTCTTCTAGCAGAACCTAACCACATAGAAAGGGGTAACACATTAATTGATTTTTCACCAGATATGCATGGTAAGTAAGTCCCTAGTGCTAAAGACTACATGTGTTGAATACAGGGCACCAAGAAATCAATCTTAACTTGAACTTAACGCTCCCTCTCTGGTAGTAACATTCAAGTTCCGGAAGGTGCCATACTGGAAAAATCATAGTCTTACCAAGCTGTAGACACAGCATGGGACAATACCACTCTGCCGGTGGGTGAGATATAGCCAATTGTTGCAATAACTCTATGGGATGGAAAGGGATAACCTGAGATATTTCTTATTTGATTTGAGACCTGCTCCACAGGAAAAACTGTGTTTTCTGCACCATAAAACTGGTGATAAAACTCACATGGCTAAGAGGCTTCAGGTTGTGGGGAAGAGGCCACAGGTTGTGGGGGATGTGTGAGCTGAGTAAGATCTACAGTTTTTTTTTTTCTAACTAGCTATATAGCTTAACTGCTTTGGATATTTTCAGGAGCATACCAATAGACTAGTATTGCTCTCACTTAGGCAAAGATGCTTCTGTGCACTAGAAGGAAGTTCACAGAAAAAAAATCACAATTGGTCAATGTATTACAAATATATAACTGTTGAATATTCATCCCTAAACAGGACAACTGTATTACTCCCTTCAAACCAAAGAGACTATTGAAAATGAGGGTTGGTGAGCAGAAAGAATGTTAGAGCCAGAAGATAGGAAGAGCTCTATGAAACTTCTTCTTCTGGACACCACATGTCCCTTCTAATGAAGAGTGTAAATACCATGTACAAGGCATTTCTACGATGGGGCCTTTCAACATGTAGGCATGGATGTGGCTGGTGTGGGTTGGTGATGTTCATGAGGCCCCAGACATATTGGAAGATATAGTACCAATGAATGGTTTTCAAATGAGGAAATATCATTTATCTCAGTGGTGTAGCTACTGGTAAACTGTCCACAGTTCAGTTCATAACCCTCTGCAAGTAGCCATAAACACAATGGGATTTGGGAGAAGCTTGGAATCAGGAAATGAAGTAGTTTGAAGGAAGGAGATCAGTCACCATTATCAAGGGTAAATGAGGTAATGGTGAGGGAATATAATTAGAATACATTGTTTACATGGATGCATGGAATCTTCAAAAATGGTGTTAAATTTTTTTAAAGTAATTAAATTAGACATGTAAAATTAAACATGAAAAGGAAACATTCATAACATAATTCTCAAATAGAAAATGATTCTTTGATCTACTTAAATTTTTGATAGCCTATTATTTATTTAATTTTGGGATACTTTGTTTTCCAGAATAACCAACTAATAAAGACATCAGTACTTTAAAATAGGACACAGTTTTAAATACCTTCTAAGTCTAATATTTCCTCTGAAACCTGATGGAGAAAATGGTGAAAAGGAAATTAGGGTACTGGAAGCAATTGCTGGAACAGCAGCCCCTCTTAGTAAAACATATGAAAGTGATGAAACTCTACAATAGACAGGATAGATAGTAAATCAATGTACAGAATAGCAAAACCATAATGAAAAATATCTTTGGTAACAGAAAAATTTCTCAGGGTTCTTCTGTCCTACTTGGGAGTTTTGTTAGTTCGTGTTAATTGTAGGAAGTAATTGGTTTCTTTATTATATTTGAATATATGCGTATAAGGGATATTGATCATAGTTACCCCGTCTGTTATCTTTGCTTATCTACCTATAAGAAAAATGACTTTTTACAAAATAATTATAATGGTGACTGTGATCAAAGCATACTATATACATCTATGAAACCTATCATATAGACAGTGGAAGCCATTTTTTGTACAAGTAATATGCACTTATAAATATGTCATGAGTTTGCAGACTTTGGTGGAATATTTTGTAGACAAAATGCTAAAAGTGTTAATTGGCTTATTTAAAAAAGAGACAGGCTGAACTTCAATGACAAAAAGAATTATTCATTTTAGAAGCCTAATTTAATGAATTTTACTATGGATTCCTAGTTTAAAAACCCAATCACTTACTCACTAATCCTGTCTTTCAATGAAGGAAATGATTCTCACAGTACATGCTGTCTAGGACAGAAATCAACAGACATAAGGACAAAGTGCAGCGGGACCACCTGTTTGCATAGGTCCAGTTGTGAAAGTTTACATAGGTTCCGTATCACTGGAAGCAGGCAAAATAGACTTAGTAGTGAGAAGGGAGCTTATACGCCTTTTCTATATCCATATAAAAATTGTGCCCACTCATACATAGCACAAAATGAGATAAATTTTAAATCTCTGGAGATTATACTAAGACATCTAAAACACTTTCAGATTAAACTTCTAGATCTTCCTTACAGTCTGGTCCCATAAAGGAATTTTAAGCACTCTGAAGACCCTGTTGCTCTATTGTTATTAAGTGAGTTATTTGTAAAACAACACTTGCTGAGGACAGCAGGCATGTGCGAGGAGCTAGAGCAGCCCTAAAGGAAAGATGAAGATCAATGAAGTAGGATATATGGGAATAAAATGAACGCCCGCCAGCCTTACAGATACACCTAAATAGTCTGCAGCAGACACTTGGTACAGAAAGGGCACATTCTACTTGTCAGGCATCTCATGTCTTATCATCAACTTCAACAATCAAAGTACTGAGCAATGAATAAATGCTATCTATGATTACACATCAAACGCCATAGCAACAGCTTAATCTTATTATCACACCTAATTTTGAGGCATCAACACAAATTCAAAAATAAGGCAGCAAACCCCAAAGTCGTTAAAAAATGAATTCAGTGGGTGCTATTCTGATCCGATGATCTAAAACCTAAGTTTTCATTCATATGTGTTTGTTTGTTTACTTGTTTACTTATTTTCTATTTTATCAAGCCGTTTGGCTCTGGCAGAGAAAAGTATCCATTCCTCACTGTTCCTTGGCACGAACAGTATAGACATTGACTACGGGTTGGCCTACGTTGTTCAGAGTCTTACAGAAGACACAGTGGGAGTGTAGAGAAGTGGGTTCACTCTACACATTGTGTTCCAGTTTGAACCAAATTGAGTGTGAAGTATCTTTTCTTGCCTAGAATATACTAGTAAGTTGATAGCGGGACAGAACCTCTTAACTTGTTTTCATATTATTATTGCTGGTCATTTTGGGGGTAATGAGAACTGGTTATATTATGGATTCTGGGTAATGGATTCTTTGCCTCACAAATATTTCAAACACAGATGCTTCATATGTGTGTAATATAATAAGAAAGGACATTGAAAATCTTAGTCTGACAAAAGAATTATAGAAGGAGTCAAAGTAACCAGAATACATTATCTGCAGACATAGTGATGCCATGATAAAACCTGTTTCTAGGCATTATTAATAAATGCTAATTTTTGATGAGTGTATGGTTGAGATATATATAGAATGTTTTCATCCTGGAAAAATTCATAGAGTTGGTACTACTGGGAGTTGAGAGAAATAAAACCAAAACCAAATGAAACAAAACAAGACAAAAATCAGATAAGATGTGAAAGTGATTCTGTAATCTCTTTAGTTCAAAAAGTTATCTGCATATTTAAATGACAGAGTGAAATGTCCTGTTTTAGGGAATGCATAAATAGAGAACATTCACACATTTGCGCAGCCTTCAAATGAGGTTGACTACATTCAAGTTAATTGCTAGTGTCCTCTAATATTAGAAGATCGGTGTGCACCAGCATTCTTGATCCAACTGTGAAATCATGATCCATTATCAATGCATCCTGGATTAGAGAGGCAGCTCCAGCTTTAATTCCTTGATGTAGACAAGACAATAAATAATTTATAAAATCAACATTTCTTCTTAGCAATATTCAGAAAACAAACTCACACCCAAAACCAACATTGCTATAGTCAAAGAAAAAAATAACGTTTGAATAAAGACTAATGCAGCTTTCAAAGTATTTCTTAAACTGGTTTATGATCTCTGAGATGCATAGGCACTGAAGGATTTGTGGATGTTTCGAAATGACCTGCTTTTCATCGACATCAGATTTTTGATCTATCTACAGAAAACAATGGATTGATAGCTGCTATCAAATTTGATAGCAGATTCTGATACAAAAAAATGTTCGTGCTGTGAAATTTGAGCTGCCTGTCACTTACATTATATTATGTCACATCTCACAATGACATACTGCCATGTAATACAATGTAGATCACAATTTAGACAACTGCAATTCATAACTAAACAAGAGAGTCGTTTCTTTCCAAAAGGTTTCCCAGGGAAAGGGAAGGAATCCTTTCACTAAGGTCATCCACAGCATTGATAACACTGGCCTACCCATGCTGCCTACCTCACTCTGTATTTACTGAATCTGACTTTCACTTAAAAACGTCCTTCCTCTGCCTCTTCTGACTGCGATGAAGCTAATCAAGGCATTCCAGTAGACAGATAGGACTTAGTAGCAAAGGGCTTATGGTAGCCTAAAAGATGAGTGTGAATTAAAGGCTCATTCACTTTTGCAAAGCTATGGATAAATGGTCTTAAAAGATGATGTGCCTATGAAACCACTTCATTGGAAGCATAAATTTTCATGGGAACTGTGAGCTGCTATCCAGTATCTACTTTTTCATAGCCAGGTTACATCCAGAGAACAATTATCACAATGGAATAGCTGATCAGTTAGGTCAGTTCCATAATTTAGTCCTAGTCCAAACAAGCCATGCTTTGCAGAGCTGATACAGCATATATGATAGACAAGTCTTCTCATTTTATAGGATGAGCCATGTGATGTATGCAGATCTTCCCATCTGAAAGCAAGCATTTGTGCTCTTTAGCAAGTAAGTATGTGACCAAAAGTAGAGGGTGAGGGAAAGACCACATCCTGAAACATCCCTCCACCACACGGTACCAAGCGTTAGAAAACCTCCTTAAGCATTGCATATATTTGGTTCTAAAGCCCATTTCTATTTATGGTATAGATATTTTAAATAGGAATTCTACAACTTACAAGTTTAGCTTGGTGAATTCTTTGTTCTCTCTAGTGTCCTTTGAGGAAAGCTCTTCTGGATGCAGCTACGTTAAATGCTTTCACTTATTTTTCTTCAGTCACAGTGATCATTTTTGGAAGCTAGTCATTGAAAATTGTCTGCTCTGATTCTATCATTCTATCATGCTTTAAACATTTCTGTCCTTTCTCACAATCTCTCTCTCTCTCTCTCTCTCTCTCTCTCTCTCTCTCTCTCTCTCTCTCTCTGTCTGTGAATATGTGAAAGATGAAAACTATAAGCACTATAAGCCCGTATGTATAATTCTAGACTTGCACCCATGGCTATTTATGAGATTCCCACTTTCTTCAACTTTTATCTGAATCATAAGTTTTCCCTTTATGCTATGTCTTCTGTATTCCACAGTAATGTAATTTTTTTTTTTGCTTCTATAATCTTAACACCAAATAGACAAAGAGGTGAAGCTCTCAAGGATTCTGGAGCTCATTAGGAAATGATAACCTCTCCCTGTTAATCATTATGAGTGTATTTTAGAAGCAGTCTTTGGAGTTACACTGGGTCACTAAATAGAATTTGCAGCATTCGTAACATGGAATTTTCCTCTTATAACCTGAGCATTCCTGTGGAAGGAATCACAACCCATGTAATGAAGCCATTTAGCAACCTGATGCTCTGTAGGAAGACAATCAGAGGTGGCGATATTTAAGGCCTGACTCTTTATATCACCTGATTTTATGTCAATTTGACATAAACTAGAGACAGTTAAAAGAAAGAAACTTCAATTAAGAAAATGTCTCCAAAAGGTAGAAATGTAGGCAAACAAGTAGGGAATTATCTGAATTAGTGATTGATGGGAAAGACTCAGTTGTGGGCGGCACCATCCCTGAGTTGATAGTCCTAGGTTCTATAAGAAACAAATGAGCAAGCCATGAGGAGGAAACCAGTAACCAACATCCTTCCATGGTCTCTGCATCAGCTGCTTCCTCCACACTCCTACCTGGTTTGAGTCCCTGCCTTGTCTTCCAACAATGAACTGTGACTTGGAATATCAAACCAAATAAACCTTCTTCCCCAAAATGCTTTTGGTCATAGTGTTTCATCACAGCAATAGAAACTCCAAGACAGTAGTTTATAAGGTTGTTTACATTTGATTTTGGAAATTCCTATGCCATTTTACCCCTTTAAATATAAACCTACTTAATTGTTGAAATTAAAGTATAGTAAGATTAAAAGGGAATATTTCAAAATAATATTCCTGAGCTATTGTGATTTTTTTCAAACATATTCCTAACATAAGTCACTAACTGTTTTTCCTCATACAAGGATGTTTTATTAGGTTCCACATGGATTATTGTTAAGCACATACTCAGATTATTGCCAGTATATATTTATTCTACAAATGATGTGTTTCATGTGAAGTGTGTGTGTGATGTAATTAACCTATATTCAAATTCCTATTGTTTTGTTTTTGGCACCTACCTTTAATCTACTTCTTTTCAGATAGTTCTACCTGTACTTTTCTTATACACACACACACATATATATGCACATAAAACTAAATGATTAAAACACAAAAAATATGTCAGTTTCAAAAGATATGGATGAGACAAGAAATCAGATATCCACACTCATTAAAAACACCCCTACCTTCTGTAAATAGCACTGTACTCTTAAGAATCCACCCCCCAAAAAAAATTATCAGATGCTAAAACTCCTAGTCATGCGCTAAAACCTATGATTCATAAATGCTTCAATGATCCATTTCCATGAGATCCTTGTATAAGTAAGATTTGAATTTTATGATCTCTGCCTTCATTTAATATTGGAAATTGTACTTTGAGAGTTGGCCTGGAGCTCAAAGAGGCAGAATTTACGTTTTATGCATGATCTCTGTTCAATCTATAGTAATGACAAAAAAGTACTTTTTATGGAAAAAAAAACAAGTAATTCTTTGCTAGTAGTATATCAGTTACTTTCAAGGATATTGTGTAAAGGAACTAAGGTTGTGATTAATATTATAAAAGCAATGATTCCCTTTGAAATGTGTATCTTTTAACTTGTAGTATGTCTACACTTTATGTCACTCAGTGTGTTGATCTTGATTACATCATCTCTGCCAGTAATTTTATTATGATTAAGTTCTTGTAGTTTTCCTTCAGTTCTGTTCATAAATAAATACACAGTTCTTGGTTTTAATCATTGAAAAATTTAAGATTTATTCAGGAGGATGCCTATATATTTTCCTTTGGGTTCTTCTTCTTATTTAGCTTCTCTAGGATCACTAATTATAGGCTCAATGCCCTTTATTTATGGCTAGAAACCAAATATGTGTGAGTACATCCTATGTTCCTCTTTTTAGGTCTGGCTTACCTCACTCAGGATAGTGTTTTCTATTTCCATCCATTTGCATGCAAAATTCAAGAAGTCCTTGTTTTTTATTGCTGAGTAGTACTCTAATATGTATAATGGCAATGGGTTTTTGATCCTACTGCATGTACTGGCTTTGTGGGAGCCTAGGCAGTTTGGATGCTCACCTTACTAGACCTGGATGGAGGTGGGTGGTCCTTGGACTTCCCACAGGGCAGGGAACCCTGATTGCTCTTTGAGCTGATGAGGGAGGGGGACTTGATTGAAAGAGGGGGAGAGAAAGGGGAGGCGGTGGCAGGGAAGAGACAGAAATCTTTAATAAATAAATAAATAAATAAATAAATAAAAAGAAATATTTAAGATTTATTTTTTTTAATTCTCTCATGTTTAAGATCCCCATGCTAATTGTTTTTTGTCAGCTTGACACAAACCTAGACATATCTGGAAAGGAAGCATCTATATTGATAATTGATTCCATAAGATTGCCTTCTAGGCAACTCTTTCGTGACTCTTTGATTTATGATTGATATGGAAGGTTACGCCCCACTGAAAGGAATGGCATCCCTGTGGGAATACACCTAGGGACTAGAGGAAAGCAGCCTGAGTAGCCAGGGGACACAATCTAGTTCAGGACGGTACGGCCACAGACATGAAGCTAAGTCCATAGCTTGCTACATGTGTACTTGATACCCCTATTGATATCAAGGTAAAGAGAACATCTGTGTGACTCAGGACTTTTACATTTAGGTTTAACTCACTGTAAATCATTAAGACTTCAGGTTGTTATGTCTGAACAGCATAGGAATACTGTTGATATAGAATCAGTACTATAAAATCTTATCATCTATCACTTGCTTCTATCTATCTACAATCAACCAATCTATCAATCTATCAATCTATCTATCTATCTATCTATCTATCTATCTATCTATCTATCTATCTATCATCTGACTATATAGCTATATACCATCTATCTATCTATCTATCTATCTATCTATCTATCTATCTATCTATCTATCTATCTATCTATCTATCTATCTTATTTAGAGAGGAGGACAGAGAACAACTTGTGAGAGTCAGTTATTGCTTTCTACTGTATCAGTTGAGGAGAGCCAACTCAAGCACTCTGACTGAGACATACAGACTTTTAATCATTAAACAAAATAATAAACCACTTTGAGTGCTTTTTCTTCCTTTTAATGCATGCTAGATGTTTAAGATTTCTAAAACTTTTTAAGAAATATCATTTAATTTAGTGGTAAACTTTTAGGATCTTAATGACTCCGTATTATTGTAACAAATAAAAACAATCAACATGAGCATGAGACCTCCAGAGTCCAAACTAATGTAAAGCATATTGTAGATGCTCACTGAGTAGTCAGGATAATCACCACATTGTGCTATCTGTTTATAATACATGCAATGGACAATTTCATTTTGTCTTTTTTTTTAAATTTCCGGTTTCACCCAAACTGATACTGGGACACCTTTATCCAGTACTTAGCTGGAGCTATATAAACTCTTATAACTTGAAAAATAGAAACACATCTGAAGAAAAGGATAAGTAAAATATGAGCAATTTTTTAAAGCAATGATTCTAGGAATAAACCATCAGGTTTTCAAAGACAGTTGGTGACTGGTAAGAATGCAATCACTATTTGTGCTGGTTTCCTCCTCTGCAATGCACAGAGCAAATGACAGATGGAAGGTTATAAAGTATTAGAAAAAATATTCACATATATTAACCCTGTGTCACTTGAAAATAAAATGCTATCGAAAGAGTACATGTTCATCCTAAAATCATCACATACTCTGAAATTCTAATATCACGAGAATTCTAAACTCCCAAAAATAAATGGAATTGATTCATAATCTTTATAATCATGGCTTGTATTTTCCAAACAAACTCTATTTAGGCCATATGATGTTACTTGTATTATACTTTAAATCAAGTTCTTGTGAATGTTACCCTCCTCTTTAGGCACAAATGTTTGGGACAGGGTCTAACACTAAGGCCAAAGCACATTGGTTCTCCTAGACTGGTTCACCTATGAGCTGCAGAAGTGATGCCTATCTTTAGTTGCCTTGGGCCCTAGTCAAGTGTGCGTTATGGATGAGCACCACCGTCTCAGACTTATTACATGAGAGCTGGAGGTTAAAACTCAGGCCATTGTGCGTGTGCAGAAAACACATGCACTTGACTAGAAGTGATGATGATTCATCACCCAGCTGCCATTTTAAGTTTTTTTTAAAAGATTTTGAAATATGCTGGTATAATTTTTTATGTGTATTCCTGATATATGTACTAATTGTTTAGCTACTTTTCTGTATTAAACTGTGTACACCTGCAAGTCATTCTTCAGTGTGTAGGTTACACTTAATATCCTATAATAAACATCAAAATAATTTCTGGAGCAAATATGCCTTCCATATATGTGCTTGATTTGTCTTAAAAATTGTGAACGAAAACAAAGAATATTGGCTTACTGTGGAATAATATGAATATGCATTACTTTCAGGAGTTAATACATACTGACAGGTCAGAAGCTGGGCAGGAAGTTAAATGGTAAAGTCAATTTGAGAATGATGGGAAAAAGGATGGCAGAGGCAGGAGATATGCCAGTCAGAAGCTGTGCAAGCTAGATGTGCAAAAAATGAGGTAACAAGACTTGATACACATGACAAAGCATACATAGAAGTATGGGCCAATTTAAAGTGTAACAGTTAGCTAGTAACAAGCCTAGGCTATCAGCCGAGCATTTAAAATTCATATTCAGTCTCTGAGTCAGTTATTTGGGAGTGGGTGATAGGGACAAAAAATGTCCATTTACATTGGCTGCTACATCAAAGACAGGTACTCCCCTTGGCATTTCACTCCATTATTCCGTGTGTTCATCATGGCAATTCCTTTTCAACAGTACCAAACAGTTATATTCTATTACAGAATGCTAAAGGCTTATCTAAGCACCTTTTATATAGTTATTCAAAGCTTGTAATCTTCCTTCTAGTTGCACAATTTTGTACACTCAGTGTATTAGAATAGTTGAGTCTTACTACTCTAGCAATAACAGTTTCATTGAAGATGTGCAGAAGGTAAATTCTTAGGGTTGAGGGGAGGGAAATCATAAGGAGACCTTCAATAAAATAGTACAGAATAACGTAAGAAACTAAAAGAAGTTGTAAAAAGATGGCTGTTCTCAGTCTACTGTGCAAAGATTCACTTTGTTTTCCAAATCACTACAATAAGCAGCCTCAACAGTCAGATAACAATACAGTCAAGCAAAAGATGGAAGTAATTCTAATAAAGAAGCTTTGGGTATGAAAACAAAGCTAATGGTCATCACATTACTACCTTCCTTTACAGAGTTCATCATCCATTCTCCCTTTATAGCACCTGTAGGTGCTGTAGACTAGGCAGTAAATATACAATGTTCCCAGTTTCATACATAGAAATCAATCTAATACCCTTTCCATGAACTAGACGGCTTCTACAATTATTACCTAAAACCTTCATTAATTAATAAAACAACCTTGCATAGAGATAGGAAGAGTCAAGAATTATGCATAATCAGACTAGATCACAACTATCACGTTTTCCTAAGCAAAATAGGAATGCCATTTACAACACACACACACACACATTATGGTAACTGAAATTACCATATCTACAGGTCACTGTGATATTGTAAAGGACTCATCAACATATTTTGACCTTGCACCTTAAATAAGGTGCCTCAGCATCCCTCATCTAGACTTTCTCATGATGGAAACATCAATATGAAATTCAGGGGAGAATCAGCTGTCCCTGACTATAGATTGATATCATCACTCCGACGAGTCAAATTATTTCTTAAGATGGAAATGATAGACTCAATGAAACCTAATTCTTTTTTATGTAGGGCTAGGTTCACAAATTGGGTAGGGTCTAAGGGGAAACTTTATGATAGTATAGTAGTAGAATGTGGATCATTCCACTCTAAATCAGTGTACTCTGCAGAACAGCCTATGAATTTCTACACGATATGACAAATACTCCCGTTAAATTATGGCATCCTCTCTGAGAATTCAATTGGTATTCAAAAAGTGAATCCCGAGGAGAACAGAATACACTATATAGGAGGGAAAGTCAATATCCATTTTATTGACTACGTTATTCCCAACTCACAGAGCACTCTCTGACATGTGTGAGCCACAAAATAAATGGATATCAAATAAATGAATGAGTGAATAAAGATACGATATATTATTAATAACTTTAGAGTATGTGAAAGAGACATTTCTTGATTCACGTCTGATTGAGCAGGAACCATGAGGCACTGTGAAGGAAAGCAAGCAGGGCAAACTTCACAAAACCTGATAACAATAGAAATGAGGAAAAACAGGATCCTTGAGTTATTCTTATCAATGACGAGAAAATAACTAGATCGAGAAGACAAAGAGTGGAAGGTTTATATTCCAGGAAAAATGAAGGGGAAGAAATTTGATGTCTAACTTGTTTGGTGTTTTTGAAACTAAAGAATGAATCAAGTGTTTATGGGCAGAATGATGGAAAATTGAATTGTTTTCAAATCCAATTGTGTAGTCATAACTTCAAATGAAACAGAATAGATTTTTCTTCGGTTTTAACTCTTCTTAACTTACATATTGTCCTTAACTGAAATTTATAAATCCTAAATAGTTTGTTATAAACAACACGCCGCTGATAAAAAACAATAAACAATAAATAATGAATTCCTAAAGAAGACTTTTCAGCTTTATACATGATCGTATTTTATGTATTAGAGATCCCGTGAATTTCTCCGTGAAAACTGAGCCTTGCATTTTATGATTGAATAGGAAGTCCTATTTTCTTTATGAACAATGGCTGAAAATAAATAGAAATAACAATTTCTTGTTTTGGTGGGTATGCTATCTGAATGACTACTATATAAATGAGTTCAGTGTCCCCATAGTGGGATATAAAAAAAGATATCCACTATCATATCCACACAGCTACAATGTAGGTCCATTGCCTGGGGGAAAAACAGTAACAATGTATCTGCTATTGTTGAGGGATGCTGTCTCGAATAATGGACACCTGCAGAGAGAAATGTAATTTTTAATGAGCTTTTCTTAGTTCAAAGCATCCTAGAATGATGAAGAATTAAGGAGGCCTATGCTAGTCAGAAAGAGTCTACATGACGTATCCACTGTGAAAGGGATAATGCTCAAATTTAGCCTGGAGACATGTAACGCACTTAACTGCAGAAGAAGGAGGAACTTTTCTTCATTCTGAACAGAATAGATTTCTTGATGGTTCCGTGGGAGGAAAGATGTTCCGTCTGGCTGGCTTGTGATCAGAAAACTTGCTTTAGATTATGCCACAAATTTTGATTTTGGGAAAATAAGGAGTCTGAAATTAGCTGACAGAAATCAAAGGTTAAGAAAAAAAGGTTGTCAACCTAGGCAAAGTGTTTCCCTTAGAGTTCCCAGGACTCAGTATTAGGATAGTAAGTAAATCAAAGCATTGAAAAGGGAGTAGCCACTGTAGAGAGAAAGCTGAGTTTCAGTTTCGTAAGAGAGATTTTAAAAATACAGAGGAAAACTTTTTCTACCTACAAATCAATCTCAGAATCCTTCTCCTCCTCCTGGCTCTTCTTTTGTAAGTCTTTGTCTTTCTAAAATACCACCTTGGGAACAATAAGGAGATTGGCTGCAAAGTCTTTCAGTGAAAATAAATGTCTTTCTTGATGAGGTCACTCTGGAAATTACTGCTCTATATAGAAAAAAGAAAAAAAATTTAAAGGAGCCTGGTTGAAATGATATGCTAGAGGAGTGAAAAGGGGTTAAAATTATATTCATATCGAAAAAGATCATGTTCTGGTTATTGATGAGTGGTTTTCCACATCCCCATAGATGTCTCATTCTGAGTTTAGACATATGCATCACAACAGAGGTCAGCGGAAGCCTGGTGCTGTTATCCTGTATTATGGATAAGAGAACTGATACAGTAAATCATCTATAGAATTGATATTCTTTTTAAGGTTTATTTATTTATTATGTATACAATGTTCTGCCTGCATGTGTCCCTGAAGGTCAGAAGTCGGCACCAGATCTTATTACAGGTGGTTGTGAGCCACCATGTGATTGCTGGGACTAGAACTCAGGACCTCTGGAAGAACAATCAGTGCTCTTAACCGCTGAGCCATCTCTCCAGCCCTAGAAATAATATTCTTACAGTGGATACTTTGATAGAACAAAATGTGTTAAACATATATACTTGAAGTAGACCATCAATTGAGATCGAATTCTTAAGGAAAAGCATTAATTCTAATCTGAACAAATAAATATTTTATAGATACCGAACTCATGCTACACAGGTTTACTCAAAAGCTCTATTCAGCATTCATGTCATTTCCATTATCAATTATAAACATAATCATTTAAAATTATCAATTATAATCCTAAAAAATTATTTGTTTAGAGTGAGATTCATATTTATGTGTTTCTCTGTCATGCTGGTCTTGGCCCCATGGCCTCAAACACACAACTTTGCATCATCCTGAGACTGAATGACAGCCCTTGAGTGGATGTCTTTACAGCAGTATTAAGGGTAACTAGAAGATTCCCAAGGAGAGGTGGAACAACTTAGAGATTCTGATTCTTTTGCTAAATGTTTTCAAGACTAACTAAGTATTAGCCACGTTTAAGTTCACTGTGTATTTTTCTCACATAGTCCTTCCTTAAAAAGAAGAGCTTCACAGTTTCCTCCTTTCCCTGTGTTAAATCGGTTCAATATTTTAATGCAAGTCACAAAAGTTTCCATTACAGCAGTCAGTGATGTTACAATTCCAATCAAAAGATTATTTTACCTACAGTGTTCAGGCTGGAAAAAAGCAGGTTCTGCAGACCTCAAATTTCCTGAAAGCAAGATATTTCAGTATCTGTAAAAGGTCCATTTATCTTCCTTGTCTTCTTATACTGAATTGTTGGGTATTTTCCATTTCCACGGTTAGAATTGAAGCCAATACTGAAATGTGGTCAGCAAAAACTCTTTGTTTATAAATTCACCCAAGTATAAGATGAAGCAGCCAATGTCTGTACCACAAAATCAAAAGATTCAAGGTGCTCTGAAGTTTACATATGCAAAATATAAATGGCTCCTCATGTTTGACCTTTCATTTCCCCTTCTTCCATTTTGAAAATGGCCATATTATTATGGCAGAAATATTATTCCTATATACTTAGAAGGAGAATTATTTGTGAAATCATTCAACTGTGTAGTATAAAAGAGACAGCTCATTTCTATCTCATTTTGTCTTTGATTATGAATTAGTGGAGTGAAAATTGCATGAGGACCAATTTATTTAAGAAGAAAGATCACAATAATTTTGAGTTGAAAGACATGGCTGCAAATTCCTCAGAAAATGCACAGTTTTTCAGCTGTCTGCATGAAGATCAAATTAAGTGGGAGAGTAATTCACCTATCAAGTGTGGATTTGAATGTATTGGACATTGCAAAATTTTTATTCTTATAGTCTTAAATGTATAAATTCTGAAGATCTCAGTTTAGGAGCATCAATTCATAACCATTTAAAAGTGCAGATTAAAGGAAATAATGATTAATAATTACAAATATAATTAGAAGATTTCATTTTTATCTTATACTTCCAACACTAGATATCACAGTAAATGTAACGAAAATATTATCATTGACTATCATTAACACAGAAAAGACAAACTACGTAACAATGTCCCATTTCTTCATCTTTGTGTCTATATACTACCTATCTATCGACCTATACAAATACTTTAAAATTGACAAACTCTTTGATTATTTTAATTGCTTCTCTACATTATCAAGATATCTTGTTTTTATTCTTTTTCATAGTAAATATATATACTGCATATAGCAATGCAGTAGTAGCCTATTAAGGAGCTCTTGAATTTACAATCTAGGCAAAGGCAAATTGTGTATAAACTACATATCTACTCAAAAAGCCCTTCAACATCATGATTTACTCTATGAGGGGATGCTGAATATTTGGATCCTGAATTCAAAGTCACAGTGAACAAATGTCTTACGTTCAAAAAGACAGTCTTAGTTTATGGTGTTTTCTAGACATAAATATGAACAGTAGCTTCTTTCTATTTAATAAAAAATCCCCCCTTAGAAAAACAAATTTTACAGTCACAATTTGCAAAACAAATGACTGTATGATTTAAAATGAACAATTGTAGTACATGGAATATATTTTCTTTTTCTTTTTCTTTCTCTTTCTCTTTCTTTCTTTCTTTCTTTCTTTCTTTCTTTCTTTCTTTCTTTCTTTCTTTCTTTCTTTCTTTTTTATCCTGAGTCACTTTGTAACACTTAGACTTTTTTTCAAACCTATGGGATAGGACAAAATTTGGTCTCCTATTTTCTAGTTATAAAACAAAACACACAATCCATGCAGCTTTGAATACTCCTCTGAATGGTTATTGCAATGTGTAACACAGCATTTTCTTTGCTTTTTTTCTACTAATTTCAAAATTATAGTGAGAACAGAGAAAATCCATTCATTATTAGATGACATTTTATTTTCAGGAATATTGTCCTTTTAAATAGCAGCTGAAATTAGACTTTCTCTGGAATCCAGTAATTTACCTTCTCATTCACACAACTCTTGGATTCAGGGCCTTTCAAGGCCACAGTTTTAAAAAGAAAGAACTAAGGTTCTCTGAATGTAAAGAAGGAGAACACATTACTTCATGAAGATTTTTTAAATGTAGAGTATTTTATATAAAAATAATCCAGATACCAGTTATCTCCTGGTCAAAATAAGCAGGGGCCACATTATTTTAGATTCTCAGGTCAGTCTAGTATTCATGAATGGGCTTTTTAGCATAGGCTTATACACAAGATTTCAATAAAAAGATGCATCCTCCTTGTCTTCGTAAAAGAACAAAAATAATGTTCTTGTATAAGAGTTTCTGATTGGGATGATGAGCATGCTAGCACTCCATCCTAAAGGTGAGAGACTGAAATGTTGTCACTTTAATGTTTATAATAGTGAAAGCCGGATAGGTGAGTAATGTCTGTATAATGACCTTCTTGCTTCCTTTTCTGTGACGCATTTCTATTTATCAAAGCATCCCAAAAGAGCTAAGTAGATTGCAGTGAAAGGCAAGCCATGATACATTTAACAAGCCATAAAATGATATTTTATTTCATAACAGAATTTTATCCAAATCCATTAACCTCCTTCACACTGAGATACCAATATTCCAAACTGCTATTATGAACCAAAGTTTCCTACACTAATTGAATATAAATTCTACATGAAGCATTTGGAAAGCAAAAAATTACCTACAAGAAAACGAGAAATCTGATGTAGAGATTACTAATATTCTAATGGTTAAGTCTAAGATAAATATATTAGAGCCCAATTAAAGCTAAAATTGCTTTTCCAAAATACAGTAGCTGAGGAAATATCAATATATAAATGAAATGGACTTTTAAAGGCAAAGTTATTACCTTACTTTACAATAAACCACAGAAAAATTAAATTTAGCTAAGCCATATTAGTAAGGCTCTCAAAAATAATGGAATAAAGTAGGGTGGTGGTGGTACATATCCTTAATCCCAGCACTTGAGAGGCCCAGGCAGGTGGATTTCTGTGAGTTCGAAGCCAACCTGGTCTACAAGAGCAAGTTTCAGGACAGGCTCCAAAGCTACAGAGAAACCCTTCTCACAAAACCACACACACACACAAAAACGAAATAGATCAATAGATTCTCTGTGTTTTAGAGAAATTAAATTAGTTTGTACTACTTCCCAAATAATAGTATAAAAAGTTCTTCAAGAAGGTTCTTGTGAACTATTTACTATTATTAATGTTGGTCCAGGATTAAAACAAATACCTCAATTTTGTACCCACAAACCAAGCAATATTAAAACAGACTTTCTCTAACAACCTAATAAACATTCCATTAAAAGTTACCAACTACAAAGTGCAAACCATTTCATTCTGTGAATGAGATTTCAGATTCTCAGTCTTCTTGGAAGAATAAGGGGATGACTGAGGTATTCCCTGGTATAACACCGATTTTCATCAACAGATTTTTTTATCTATAATTTCAATATTAGGAAGAAGAAGTTACATATCTACCTTGCTATGTTGCTGACAAATGGGCTTCAGCTACCAATGACAAAATTATTTCAACTGTATTTTCCATTTGCATTGGGAAATCACTTGCCATTTCTCAGCAATTCACAGTGCAGCATTTCGCAAAGTCAACATATTTACCTTCATTTTTCTTGATGGTGAAATTTGGGTTGTTGACCATTTCTGGAAGAAGACTGTACAAGAAATAATGTCCATTTTTGGGATCATCTTTGTCCATGGCGCTTACTGTTTGAATGACCTGTAACATAAAATGGGCATCAGCATTTCTGATCACTTCAGAGGGCTCCCATTACTTGTAATAGGCCAGTGATATCCTTTTTGTGGTCTGCTACTTTGGTCCAAAGACTCATTTTCAGCTTTCTAAATCGTCATGGATGGTTTGTGCCAGGAATGGTTTGAGCAGTATCCATCACTTTAAAACCTCAGCTGTGATAAGTTGATGAAAATTAAGAGCATTACCTTCGTTTCCATTTGATGTCTGTGGCTTGAAATAGCAAAGTTAAGTGTATTTGAAAGTTCCACAGGGCAATTACAGGTTTCTTTCCAATTTGAGTATTTACGGGTATCTAGAATGAGATTTGGAACTGTTACAGTGACTGGAGTGGGCTTTGGGGAGGATCTTGGAGGTAAGACTCAACCTTGAATCCTCACAACACCTTTTTACCCATTAGGATATGTGTAAATGCCAGATGGAGTGTCCCTCGCACAAAATTCCCCATGGGAGACCTTCCTGGGGAGCTGTGTCTGTTCTCTTCCAATAATGAATGTTGTTTTTTAAAGTTAGTGGATAATATATATCAAAAAATGCTTGGCTTTGTACCCCGAGGTAACTATATGGCAGCCATCAGAAGAACGGCTGCTGTTCAGACAGATACCTATTCTTGGAATCCTACACTGGTGGTGCTATGTTCATTTTCAAAATTCATACTAACAATGCCATGTTGCTTCCTAGGATGACAGGGGATTATCTTAACATTCATTCATGATTCCATGATATTGGTTACTTCAATAGGAAATGGTGCAGAAGAGCAAAAAAAAATGTGGCTTATATGACATATAACAATCACATGATTCCGATAAGAATGAATCTTGATAGCAAAGTTGGCAATAGATATAGCAAAAGTGTGAGGACAAGGAAGTGCTCTCAGAATAATAAAATGTTGAGTAAATAATAATGGTTCCAAATATATTGTGTATATTTGAATATAAAAGTTCCATTGGATTTTGAAATTTTCAATGGAAAGGAAAAAGATCACTTTTTGTATGACTTTATCTTGTGGCTTATGACTTATTCAAATGTGAGAACTATGATCTCTGAACTTTAGTATTTTTGAGACTTTGCATAGTACCATAAAGTATATTTGAAAATGTACTAAAGCTAAAAAATTAAAGTTTATGTTATGTTTAAATTTTGTTAAGAAATGTATCTAGTTGCACTATATAACTCATTATAAGTACAGTCAGTTTGGGTCACCCTATGACCCTAAGTAGCTGCAAGTGCAACTTATCATTAAGCATAGAGGCCCTCATTAAGAGAGAGGTTTCTTAAGTTAAACTTTCCGCATCGAAATTACAGTGTTCCTTCTTTAAGGAAGTAATTTGAGACAAT
This sequence comes from Microtus pennsylvanicus, assembly GCF_037038515.1. Classification (NCBI taxonomy): domain Eukaryota; kingdom Metazoa; phylum Chordata; class Mammalia; order Rodentia; family Cricetidae; genus Microtus; species Microtus pennsylvanicus. The sequence goes on from NC_134584.1 coordinate 100,469,135, forward strand.
CTGAAACCTAATTTCTTAGGTGCATAAAACACAAAGTGTTTTCTCCCCCATGGGTAAGTTCTGATTATTTTTCTACATTGAAGTAATATTGCTATGAAATGCCCAATGAAATAATCATTTTTAAATATATTTATTAAGGGCATTGCTACTATTTGATTACATGATGCTTTATTTGATCTAGAAATAGAATAGAAGACTATTGTAACTAAAACACTTAATGGCGTGGATTAGCTCTGGGGTCTTAGTGTCAAAAAATATTTTGAATGAAAGGGCCAGGTAAGAAGATGTTTCTGTCACACAACTCCTTGAAGCAGTTTGAATATACAGTTATTTAAGAGGCAAGTACAAACTGACCCCCTTACTTAAGAACAACTCTGTGAGAATCTCATGTGGTAATCAAAGGGATGACAGGGCTCTCCTCTGAATCAGATTTGCCACCCTTTCATGCCTTTACCCAAATCACTACAGTGACCTTCTGTAACCAGGTTAGACAGTTAGAGGGGTCATCCATTTTGTATGAGAGTTCAATGAATAATGGAAGAGTTAAAGAGATAGTTTCTTGATAATCTGGGGTCACAACTAAGTACTTTTTAATAGTATACCTTGACTATGTACTAATGATCATAGTATTTATATATAATGTGGATGAAAAGACTCATATGTGCTGACTAAATGACCCACACGAGCGTGATTTGATTAGTGAATCCAGCATATTGAAAACAGCACATGCAATCCATAATCTATTATCCCTGTAGTAAAGGAATACAGCTACTTACCATACCACACCTCAGAACTTTCGTCTGAACATCATACTGGAAATGAAGCATTCTTTTCCCATCATTAATGTCAATAAGGACTCATTAGACATGTACTTTCTGCATTTTACCCCGAACTAACAAACCAGGAAGTATCAGGGCAGGCCTTAACAACACGCAAGTTCCACAATCCACGTGATTCTGCCCTAAAGCCATTTTAAATACATGACTGAAAAGAGCGGTTCTCATGCGTTTTTGGTCATTAGGGCAGAAGGGGTTTATTGTAAGAATCAATCCATGCTATCTTCATGACGTGCTAGGAATAAAGGGATTAAAATGGTGAATCTCGTTGACTTTCCAAACATCCCATACATTGATTGCAGTTAGCATTTTGGGTTAAACTATATTCGATGCTTCATTTTACTTTAATACAGGTCACTACTGTCTCAGCACTTTATCTAAATGTTGATGAGGGTAGATCGTTTGAAGGACGTTGTGCCATTAAAATTCATCAAGACACCCATGTTAAGAAGGCTGAATTTTTCAGTGATGTAATAACATCTGAATACACTTAGTTTAAACAGTGGAATAAAAAGAAATGTAGATGTATTCAAGGGAGTGAGACCCTAGAGAGTCTTGTTACAGAGCAAGAGCAGAGATAGCAAGTGGAATTCTCAGAGCTCCTACTGTGAGGTTCTGTGACCTCCATTGATTTTTAATATAATTAAAAATATCTTGCAAGGAAATTTATAAAAATGTCCAGAGAATTTACAGATGTGAGATCTGTACCTAATTTTCAGTTTACATATCTTCTCTTCTCTGTATGAATTTACTGCAACAAGGCCACTAAGGCTTTGAAATTTCCTATATTTACTCAGCTTAAATGAAGACTGAAAACAATCTCCATACCTCTTTCAAAAAAGAAAGCAAAGAGTATTTAGGGTATTATTAAGAAAATGCATTTCAAAGCCAGGCTTGAATTATGATGTGCACAGACATTGTATTTCTTGAAACTCATCAAAGAATCTTTTAAAGAAAAAAAAAACTAAAAAGAAAGATTCAATAGTATGTATCACAATATAATTTTGGTTCTAATAAAATATTAGATTATCTTTGCTTCTAAATCTGTATGGGATTTCTTTCCATTCATATTAAATTGTATTTTCCAATAATTTACATTTTTGAAGATCCAATCTGTTAACAAGAGTATCATGTGATCAATAGAACATTACCAATGAGTTCTTGGGGTTACTACTCATTAATTTGTTCTTAATTCTCCAAACATGATGGTCTATAAGAAATTTCCCACTCAGTATTTTGTATATGTCTGCCACGTAGCAACAAGCAATTATTTAATAGATGTTAGATAATTGCAAGTATATCAAATTCATCCTAATGACCTTATAGATTTTTATTATTTGTGGTACAGATAAGTAAATTAATGGATATATGGATAAATCAGTGATCATCTGAACATTTTTCTTTCTTATTTAGCCCTATAATGTCCTAAGAAATAAGCTTTAGGGGGCTAAATAGTACATCAAAAGCATTAATATGTCTCATCCTCAACATGTCTCGATAAAGACTGGCTTCTTCTCACAGGTATGCAATGTTCACCCAAAGTCACGGACTTTCACATTTTCTATATATACATTCTAGGAGAGTTGAGCTTAGATTTCTAACATTTTGGGAATTGAAAAATGAACCATATATCTCTGTTGTTCTTTTCCTTGCTTTCAACAACTTTATGGTAATACTGATTCTGAAAGGTAAAATTCATAAGTAAATTAATATTTATAATCATAGCTCTACCTGGAGACAAGATAAGGAAGTACTAATGTGTTACAACTTTCGAAATATCCTTCAAGGATTCTGAAAAGAAGAACAGTGCACATAAATATATGTGTATGCATTTGTATGTGTGTATATTATCTAGGAATGCTGCAATGATGGTCACCAAGGTCATAAACCACTTTGTCATTCAGAAAATGTTCTTATTGTTACTTTTAACTTCTCAGTGATTTAATTAAAAGGAATAAAGAAATTGTCAATAAAAGAAGGGACTGTGTAAGATTGTAGGACACAGTATTTTTAAAAGCTCTCTCTTTTTTTCTCCTATTGTCAGGTTTATTGTGGATATAGATATAGAAAAAAAATGTCTAACTATTATTGCAGTAGTTTTTAACTTGAATAGAAATGGATCACAGGTGAATAAACTTCAGGTAGCTCAAAGTTAAAATTACTTGAACTTATTAATTTACATGTATACATGAAAAAAGCACGTGCTCTCATCAAATTATCTATGGTGTCCATAATCAAATAAAACAAAACTGTCGAGAATTATTTTCCATGAAAGATTTCATTAAAATATTTTTCATGAAAATAAAGTTAAAATAATCATGATTTACTGAACAAGTGAAGAATTACAGATATTAAAGGAAGCATACACAAATAAATCTTCAATACCCCCAATTATAGCAAAACAAGGAAAAGAACCCAGGTGTAATCAAAGTTCATATCCATTTAAAAGTTATTGACAGAATGTGTCAGCTAATTTGTTTAGCCACCCAGTCTTGGTCAGGATTTTTTTCCCCTTATTTACCATGACTTCCTAAGTCATTTCTATAGATGGAAACACCTTTTGCCTCCAACATGCCATATGTACCTTCAGAACATGTATTATAAGTGGAGAGCTACAAGAAGGACCTAGGAAGGGTATGAGAAATTTCAGTGTCTCTTAGCTAAATGGATGAAATTTGGGCTCTCACAAATCCACTAACAAAAACCTAACCCTTCATCCCATGTTTAATTTCACCCTCTCATATTTATTGACACTAAACTGATTTAAGAAAATATAGTTGATGTTTTTTGAATGGCATGTTTAGATATGTTAGTTATTTTTCTATCTCTTTTGCTCCTTAAATTTTTTGTTGACCCAAAATGCATCATATTTTTATGTCCCCTGAAATAACCAATATTAAATACAAACCACTCCATGTATTATGGAGCTTTATAAATACTGAATTAGTTAGTTTTCATTTACAGGTAAACTGCAGTGGTCTTCACAATCACAATCCCTTTTCCAATCTGTCTCTTTTCCATGCTCAACATATTAGCACATAGTTTATATGCCAATGCCTGCTTGTGCAGGCAAACATTGATTCCCGAGCTAACTGAGTCCTATCTTTTATTCTTAAAAAAGTAATGATTTCCTTCAGTCATTAATTTCATCTATATTTTTTCATATAAATTTGAAATATTTTATAATCAGAAATGAGTTACAGAGCCAAAGTACCATGCAAAATTCTTCTGGAAATTCATGAGACTTCATATATGCAAGGAGAATACAATTAAACAAAATATTGCTAAGCCAATATTCTTGAACTTGGTTCAATTAAATGTTTCTCAACCTTATTTAGTATCCCACACTAAACATACAAATAAAACACACACCCTCACATACACACATACACACACACACACACCCTTGCACACTCACAACCCCACCCCACCTCACCGATTATTTTGCTATTGCGCAAGTTGTGTTCAGAAACCTACTTTTAGAAATACTATCATCTACAACTTTTAGTTCATAGAAATAAGGAAGGTTTCTTCATATCACTTGAAAGCTATAGAACTGTGACTATCAGTTTCTCCATCTTTTTACTATCTCTGACTACATTTTGTACCCAATTTGCATCCTTAATACAAAGTCTAATCCTAAAGCCTGTCGATATCTAGAGTAGGTATTGCTTTCTTCAAAAGCATGATCATGCCCATACTTTGGGAAATCAAATGGAACAAACATGTACTTGTGTTCACGTGACTTTCCCCTTATCCTAAATTCTTACTGAGTAGTTAATAAGTTTAAAAATTATAAAATTAGAATTCACTTTAGAACTTTAAACATTATTGCCCTTTCTCTTATGATCATCAATCTCAGTTCGATCAAAGACAAGGGTTTGGAAGATTTAGACACTATGTGTTCGTCTCTGTAGATCAGGGAATTTGAAAAATTTAAACAAATTCATAAACTAATTCTAATCCACAAGTTCATACTATTAATAAAAGGGTATGTGATCATTTCTTCTCCATAGAAAAATATGACACTTATAAATAATAAGTGGATTTATTAAAAATAATCTATAGCTTATTCTTTATGGTATTGACTTAATTAGGATCTATTTGTATTGTACTTCTGCAAGCCACCTCAAAATATGTAACAATAACAAGACAACAAAGCAGGTATGTTTCTATTAATGTATATTTTATTTTTAGCTTCAGCACTTATCAAAAATTCGTAATTTGTTTATTCCTTTATCTAAAGTGCTTTAGAACTGTAAATTTAAAGTATTTTGCAAATTGTAAAATATTTGCATATTTACAAAAAGACATATAAAGGGTGGGAGTTTAGTTTATAAACGAAATCCATTTCTTTATCATGCACACTTGTATATGCTATCTGAAGATAATTTGATATAATTTTCATTTGTCTTGTTTCGAACATACTTTTCTTTGTATGTATCTTTAGGGATTGAACCCACGGACTTCTTCATGACACGCACATACTCCTCCATAAGCTGTACTCCTGACTGTATTTGTGCTGTAACCTTTCCCCTGACGAGCTGTGAAGTTTTCTGCACAAGATGTCATACTTGAGTACAAAAACACTTGGATTTTACAGAAGTTTATGTCTTGGATTTTTAAATTAGAGATATTCAACCCATATTGCTATTTAATTACAAAAAAATGTCGATGTTTTAAATATTTAGTAAGACATGTGGGAGGTGGAGGCATGAAAATCTGTAGTTCCTTGCTACCTATGACTGCATAATGAGTTCCAGGCTGACATAGGCTACATGAAGCTCTTCCTTAAAAGTAAAAGCAATATGTATATGTGTGTATGAATATATTAATATCTGCCTGCCTGGTGTTTCCAAAAATATGAGAGTTTAAATTAACTATCATTCCTTAACGCTGAGTCACAAAATGGCTGTCATAGATATGAATGACATTTGTATTGTTCTTACTCCATATTCTTCAACAATATTTTATCAAAAATCCTTTTAATGCTCTCAGAATTGTGCTTTTCAAATTATACTCCTATTAATAGCCCACTTAACAAGGTTTCGCTGCATGAAGTTTCTCCATATACAGGTTATGGACCCCAATTAACTAACCATCTTTATTCTACCCAAACTCAAGCGAAAAAATAGTTTTTCAGGTATTCTGTTTACATTATCAGTTTCCTCTGGTTTAAATTAACCTTGACTCCCACTTGGGTGTGCAGATAGCTCAGGAAATGGCTGATAGGAAGGTTGAAACTAAATCCCTTGTAAACTGCTTCACAAGTCTTACAAAGCACCCTCCTTTTATTTTGTTGCTTTATATTTCATAGAAAAGATCTCAGAAACTGAAAAACAAATGAACCAAGTTACAGATTCATTCTTCTCTGGGTTTGTCAAAGGATAATTATCATTACTTTTCTTATGAGGCTTTCTTTTTATCCAAGGTGTCCCAGAGTGTGTTTGAGCATAGTATGTTATTTTTTCTCATGAGTTGATATATGTTTCCGCCTTTGATGGTGTTTCTTATTTTTATTCAGAATCTTAATATTCTCATGGCTAGATTCCTAAAAGTTATTCTACATGCTCACAAAATTTTAAAAGTCTTTTTCCTTGAGAAGTACAATGAGATTCTAAAAATTGCAAAGGTTTTGGCATCTTCAGGAACTGAGTTTGAAACATTTCTGTAGTCTCATGAAACCTTTACTTCATGTGCGATGGTGCATGTCTTCAATCCCAACACAGAGCCAGGGGGAATTTTGTGAGTTCCAGGCCAGCCAGATCTCCAGGATCCTATTCCAGGTCAGTAAGGCATTGTGAGGCTTTGTCTCAAACAAAAAGTAGAAAAGGAAACACTACTCTCTTCTTCAGCCTTGGCTTCTACAGTTTTGCAATTCCTGAAAATGTCAAATTGCACAACTAATAACATCTGTAATATGTTAAATAATTCTATATATTATTTCCCACCACAGCAAACAGTTTAAGTTACATCTGTCTCCGTTGTCAACAAAAGGACACTGTGAGACAAAAGGACTAGCGAATATGCTTGGCAGTTACAGTTTCCTCACGGCTTTTTCCTCTTTATAATATATGTTTGCACTCGCAAATATTGGTGCAAATTCTACTCAGCCATGGAATTCTAGAAAATATTCTGATTCACAGATGTCCTCGCTTGTCAAGCAGAGATATTGCTGTGGATTCTGAACTGCCTTAAATTGATGGTTAGAAGGTCCCCTGTGTGCCTAATCTTTTCTCATTCTCTAGTTTCACTTTAAATAACAACAAATGAAAAAAAATTATCTGATACTACATAAGATTTCTTCAATTTCATTGTTCTCCTCTGTTATGTGTTTAATTTTTGTTTCCGTCTAACTAAAACTCTTAATAATGTTTACAATGTCTTCCTCACTGGCTTTAAGAGAATACTTCTTTCCTTTCATATTTTTCCGAATTGATGTTATAATGATTGGTACACCATTAATGCATAATTCATATAGTTCAATACATAAATTAACAATTTTTCATCTGAAGAGTTTGGTATGTATACTGTCTATCTGAGAGTAAAGCAAATGTTTCAGTAATAATATTTGAGAAATTAACTTTTGAAATATGTCTAATTGTTGAATGAAATCAACTTAAAACATAATTATAAATTTTTATTACTCTCCTTTCTATAGTAACTATGCTACATATCATCCAGAAGTGTGAGTGACTGTGTTTTGTTGAACTGTGATAATTCTATAATAAGTACTAAATGGCTAAAATGTTGCCAAGGATAGGTAACATTTATAAGCTAATTTTTTTTATTTTGTTATATTCTTTTTATAAACCAGACCTAACGACTTCTTTCTCAACAGAAGGTTTCCATTAGTATAGACACTAATGAAACTCACATTATAATCCAATACATTCATTTATAGGGAGAAGACACACTGTTTCATGAAGGAATGAAACACTTAAAAAACCTATTGTCCAAGTATTTTGAACACTAAACAGGACACCTTGACTCAAAACAAAATAAATAGTTGTTTAGTTCCTGGGCTGAGAAACTGTTGGGAGGAAGCATCTACTAACCTGTATATAGTAAGCAAGACATTAGTATTTGAAATAAAACACTAGGAAAATTCAGTCAAGGAAGTTAAGAGGAAGGGCATAGTCCTGAAATCTCGCTGGCTTTTGTTTTCTCCATGTGTGGTTCTGCATGTAGAGCTGCTGAACACACTTAAGGAAGACACTAGTCTCTGAGCATTTGTTACCTGTTCCTCCTCCCGTCCAGCTGGGTTCCCCATTGTCTTCAGATAGGCTCTGGCTGAACTCTTAAGACCAACGATTTCTGTACCTGTGGAATTTATTTTATAATCTGAGGACTTTTCTTCATGTATTGTTACCTCTTTAGGGCCATTTAGCTTCTTTCTGTGTTGGGTGTTTGAAAGAATTTCTTGAAAATCTGTAAATTCTAAATGAGTGTACATGGAGCAGAAAGAAAATTTCGTGATGATAAAAGTCTGATATTGTATGGCACTAAATTTCTCATGCTTAGCCAAGCCCTGGTGACACTCAGTGACAATAAACACCCTCTTCACCAGAGGTGTCAATTATCAGACATATTTTTAAATGCAACTCACATTCCCAGTTTTATCCAGGGCATTATTCAGGATTAAGTGAAGAGATCTTTTCTATGCATCTCATAAAACTGATAGTTAATTATTTGGTAGGTCATCAAAATCAGACTCTGCTTGACTTAAATTCTGCAGATGTATACCACTTGATATCATGTGACATAAGATAACTTACCCATATAATTTAGACATGGTGTTTTAAGAGAATAGTGATCCAAACTGTTGCATTAACATTTATTGTTTAGCAGGACCATTAAATGTATTCAAAAACGAAAGGATTTGGATAGATTTTCTGTGATGGAGAGTGACTCCAGACTATTCATAATAGTTATTGTTGCTCTCTCAAGAGACTCAGTTTTATGAACTCTATCTTTTGCTTCAGAATTTTGAGAAGGTCAGAGGAACCATTTTAGGATTTTAGGATTTTAGGGTTTCTTCAGATAGTTACACCTCTTTTAATAAGATGCATTATGAAGTAGAGCTGATTATCCAGACAGGCAAAGGGTCCTCTTTCTTTGCCTTCTTTAAGATTCTAGATGTGTGTAGAGAAATCAAATACTGTTGATATGAGCATGTTGAAGTAGATTCTCTATCTCTGTCATAAGGTATTTTAAGTTGCTTTGTATATACTCTTCCAATCCAAACACTTATACTGGGTATATTTAAGAGCTAGCCCTGGAGTATTATTAAATTTCTCCAGGTGCAAAAGCTATGAGGAAGCTGTTTCTCTATACGTTTATTCTGAAATCTGTGTATTTCAAGTGCACAACATAAATCATTAAACAATACTAAGATAACTATTGATGTAATGAGTAAGTGATAGTTTTATTTATTTATTTTCATGATATTATGATCACTATGGATGAACATTGTAATTCCATAGTGAGTTAGACATTTGTGGTATATTATGAGAAATGACAAACACATAGTGTAGCTGGAAATGAGAGCATATGCTTGTAATCACAGTAGGGGGTGACCTAGGCAGAAAGGTTAAGAGTATGGGAAGTGTCAGTAAAATTCTGGGTACAAAGCCATCCTTTGCTATGTACTGAGGGATTATCTAGAAAAATTAAGGAATGAAAGGAAAAAGAAATGCAAATATTTCAAACTTTGCAAGTACACACTATAAAGTTTAGTAACAAAATAGAAATGTAGGAATAAGATAAAATCTAAGAATTAGGTATTTAGACACGAAAAGTTAGACAGGAATGATATAAGAGATCTACATGAATTCTGGCTGACACAAAGATTTCGGAGGGTTTGAGGAAATTGTATAAACAATAGTAGATGCCTCACTCAGTCAGATCTATGGTCCAAACGAATGCAAAACAATGGTTGATCCCTTCAAGGAAATAAAACTCCAGTAAGCAGTCTGAAATCACACTCACAGGGGGCACAGTGCAGTGACACACACATGGCAAACGCATTGCTCACAAAATAAACCATTCATTGTGACTTGCAAAATTCATAAAACAAAGAATAAACTTTTTATTTTGATGTTGCAGAGAAAAGGTTGAGAAACACTGTGTTGAATTTTATTCTGTTTTTTTTTTCCTGAAGATAAGAAGAACTGCAGAAAAAAATATTAAATCCTTACAAACAATCAAATTCCACAGGGTAAAAGTCCAAATTCTTAGAGATCCATGCAGCATTCTTGTCGATACCACTATAGAGGCCAATGTGTTTAGTGTCAATGCCATTGACTCTGAACTTGTATGATGAGTTCTGCATGAGCAATGAAGTTCTGCTTAAATTCTAATGCATTCTGCAGAGTCCGTATGATATATAAATGCCTCACTTCTATCTGTGGAGGCTCTGTTATCCTATCAATTTTCTGGTCCGTGTAACAACCATATCCTTGAACTTGACCTGTTACATTTTGATCAATATCTCTGTGCTTATTAATCCAGCACCCGGGCTAAATAGTATCATTAATATTTGTTCATGCAGGCACTTGCATACATATGTTTACATGCACACACACACACACACATACAGGCACACCGTGATTTATCCTGCCAATAGGGTCCACAAATGGATGATGTTTGGAAGGTATGATTCCTACTTGGCAGTTCTATGTTGTAAACTTAAGAAACAAAGCTAATTTTGGAACATGAAAATAAAGCCTCATAAGGCTGAATGCCTAGTTACTTAAAGATGATGCATTTTATTCTGAGAACTTTAGCTTTGCTGTGCGTGAAGTGTGTGTTTCCTTTTGTTTGTTTGTTTTCTTTTGTTTTGCTTTTTGGTAGACTGGGGGTGGGTGGGAACCTAAGCATTTAAGGAGGAATAGTCTAGAAGAATTTGCCCACTGTTTTATGGGCAGGTAACCCTTCATCCCTTTCAAAATATCAAATAAGAAAATAGAGTTAGAGAACTACAGTCCTATTCTTTTAGGATAAAGAAAAATATGACTCTTGTCAGGTAAGCTTCTTGGCAAATAGTAAGTTTAATTCCTAACACCCACATGAGGCACAAGAATAGTTGGATTAACAACTCCAGTGGCATGCTGTCAGCTGCTGTTTATTTAAATGAAAATGTCACCATCCAGAAATAAATTAGGAAGTTGAAAAATGATAAATTTCTTAAACATACAGTACTTCAGCACCTTGTTAAAATAAATCTATTACATTTGTGGTTTTGTAATACTTTACATAGGCCAATTTCATTTCAACATTCAGAGTATAGTGACTTCTGGAGATTTTGTTGTTATTTTTACTCACTCCCGCCCTCTATCCTTCCCTCCCTTCCTCCCTCCCTCCCTCCTGCCCTCCCTCCCTCTCTCCCTCCCACATACCTCCCTTCATTCCTTCCTTCCTCTCTCATCCCCTCCCTTCTTCCCTGTTTTCCTGTATTTTCATCTTTCTGTCTTCTCTGCTTTATGCTCTTATTTTCTGCCCTTTATCTTTCTGTCTTCAGTATTTCTATGCAACATGAGTCCCATTATTACACATAAAATTGCCTTATGGGCATTTCTAAAAATTGATATCTACTTTATGATTGCCTAAATTTACATAACACGTGTACTGACATAAAAATAGCTACCTAAAGTTTTCTATAAACTACTGGTTTTCCTGGGCCAACAATTAAGTGTTACTCTTTTAAATCTCAAGCAAAAATGCATGACTGCAAGGAGCTGTTGATTAGATTCTTGTCATGTGAAGGTTGTGTTAAGCTCCTGCACTGTAAGATAATTCCCACGCATCACCCATATCTGATGAATCCTAAGACAATGATTTGGCTTTGGGTTCATAGCAGAGCAGATCATTCCACTTTGATGAGACAATTTGGTCATAAGGAGGAGAATTAATATATGAAAAAGACAAATATTCTTTTCTGTTCCCATTTGGATGAGTGTTATGCCTGTGACTTTGTAGAGAAAACCAGTGCAAATGCACACGATGATGCCGATTAAGTAAATACGAGACAGTTGTATACAAACATATTCAGCATTAACAACATGGAGATATTTACTTGGCCGGGTTTTCCATTTTCACATAAAAATGCCTCATATTCAGCTGCGAATTCAGGGGCGTTGTCATTGACATCCAGCACTTTAATAGCAACGGGCACTCGAGATATCTGGCTGTGGTTTCCTATGGGAAGGAAAAAATAGTATCAGCATTCAGGGTGTTTCCTTTGAACTCGTAACTCCCCTTCCCTCTCTATGACTTTTGTTGTCTCCCTTCACTAGGATGTTTTCCAACTAGAGATTGTAGAGTATAACCTAAAAGTATTGATGAAGAATAACAAATGTTTCACTCCTTAAAAAAAAAGGCAGCAAATTAATATTCTAACCACCATTTTCTAGAGCTTACTTCACAAAGAACCATATGTAAATAACTAAGAGACATTGTATTTGTGAAGTTTATTGATAAAGACAATTTTTAAAGGAAAATCAATGTACATAACAAAGATTTATCTGTTCACTAGGAGAGAAAAGTGCCCATTCTGAGCTTTTATTTTCTAAGCCTGTATCTATTAAGTTCAGGTTTAAGAAGCCAGTACAAGTGTAGAATTAAATCATTTGTTGAAAAGGAGTTCACAACAGTCATGAAAACGATAAAATTTGAGATGAACAATCATGTATCTTTTAAACTTTGTGTTTCATTAAAAATCAATGTTAGTATATTTTTGAAAAGGCCAGAAGACTGATATTTTCATAAATACATTCATATAAATAAAATTAAAGTATTTTACTGTTCCTATCTTTATTTCTATAGTAGAGAACTCCATATATAATCTAAAAGTTTTAGGTCTCTAAACTAAATATAAAGTATATGTATATATGTGTCTGAACAAACACACACTATAATTGGTTCTTAATGGTATTGTTGGGTTAGGCAATATTTTTTTGTGAGTAATAAATGCAATTCAATTTGACTCTGACTGTACCATGTTATAATCTTTGATCTGTTGTAAATTATACAGAATGAAATGAAGAGGGCCATTTATTTATTTGGGTTACTGAAGCACTGAATATTTATAAGCAAACAGTGAGGGAAAACATATTTGGCTTTTAATATAGACAAATAGGCTTACATTTAATATCAAACTTTTTGACAATGGATTCAGGAAAAGAATCTACAAAACCTCCAAATATCACTATTTTTATGTATAAAAGGGATTTCTAAAGCACACACAAAACAATTATTACAGATATGCTGCAAATTTACCGTCACTTCCTTGCTAACCCTTAAAATTTGAATTCAGCTCATTGGGGAAGCAGGCCCTAAAATTCAAAATTGATTTGATGATATTTAGCTGACATTGGCGACATGGACATACTCTCATGGAACTAATGGGACACAACTTCCTGAAAATTAAGATAATGGCACCCAATGCCTCCCAAGTTTTGCCCTTTTTACTTTGTTGTTTATTACCTAATGAATTAATTCCTTCTCTTATAGAGAAAGCATGTGACTGTCTAGTTTAATGGAATGTAAATTCTAAAAACAGTGTAACATACATCTCTAAGACAAGAAAATGACATTTCAAATTTTGTCTAGTCAACAAAACTCTGCAAAGGTTACACTTTAAATTCAAAACGACTGTGTCCTTAAAGGCTTATATCGCTTTCTACCCTGACCATGAGCGCTCCTGCAATGTAGAATGAATTGTGTTTACAGCAAACAAAGTTTAGAACCCTAACTTACCCTCCTTCACAGCTGTTTTGACTCATTTTTCTCCCCAGGGAAATTGAAAGTCCAGAATTTAACATTTTATTGTTGAAATTATTGCAACTCTTATAGTGAAAGAAATAAAGCTTATCACTTATAAATACCTGTCATGGATTTAGGTACATTCTAGCCTTTGCATTTGGTAATTTCCAGTATTATCAGCAATGTATATATTATGTTTGTTTAAAGAAAATATTTTATACTGTAATAATATTAAAATTTATTCAGCTTTGGTCTTTCAAACAGGAACCATTTTTATTGCAAAATTTGGGGAATATAGATTATCCTCAGGGACCTAAACAGAACCAAATCTTCAAATGTTCACACATTTGTTGTTTTTATCTTGAGTTTTAGAAATCTTTGGAAATTGAAATTGGATATCACACTGACTCAGATGAATTCTATAAGGACTAATTGTCTAATAATTGTACTTATAATCTACAACCCTCCATGAGAAATTGTGCAATTTGACCTCACTATTTTAGGGTTCTGTTTTATCAATGAAAGCCCCCCTTAGTGAATTATTTTTTTAAACTTTCATATATCTTAGCAGTAAAATACTGCTGGTTGTTCATTTAATTTTATAATATTAATTCATTTTAATTCTTAATATAATTCTTTTGTATGTGAAATATAATTCTTTTGTATGTGAAAAATTACAGTGAATGTCTATTTAATATTATTGTATTCAACCTAATGATGCCATTACTAAGTGGTCATCAAAAACTAAATAAGCTGCTTGTTTCAAATAGTCAATACCAAGACTGTCACTGCAGAGCATAGATAAGTACAGGGAAAATCTATCCTGGACCTTAAGCAGTGTTTTGATCCTTTTTGATCATTTGCAGTGAACAGCATGGTAAGCCATTGAGTCAGGCTTCCTGACAATGTTTGATAAGTCCAAATCTATCAGTATGGTAGTTGGTAGCTGTTGTTTGCTTTTTGATGTTATGTGCACACATTTGATATACAAACACATATAGACTTTCTTCTAAGTACTTAAAAGTGATAATTTATTGCAGGTTCTAAATTTTTAATTTCTCTCTCTCTCTCTCTCTCTCTCTCCCTCTCCCTCTCCCTCTCCCTCTCCCTCTCCCTCTCCCTCTCCCTCTCCCTCTCCCTCTCCCTCTCCCTCTCCCTCTCCTCTCTCTCTCTCTCTCTCTCTCTCTCTCTCTCTCTCTCTCTCTCTCCCCCCTCTCTCTCTTTGTGTGTGTGTGTGTGTGTGTGTGTGTATGTATGTATGGTAGGAACAAAGTTCTTACATATCTTGGCTAGGAACTCTAATACTGATACATCATCATTTTCCTTTTTATTTATCATTCTGGAATATTTTTTTCTTAAAAATATAAAGGAAAAGATAAACTGTTTCTGTTGCATTGAAAAGTGACCTTAATGCAGTAGATGCAGATGGTAGCTTCAATTGTCTTGTAGCAAACAATGGCATTTCAGGGTAACTAAATACAGTTTTAACTACTAAATGCCATTCTCCTTTTCTCTAATGAATCCTTTTTCAAGAATGGATTAGGCCATCCATCTTCTAAAGAAATTAAGAAGTTATTCCCTTGATATTAAGTCAATGATCTTGAAGCAAGGAGACTTTTTTTTTTATGTTGGAAGAATTTAGAGCTGAGCATAAGGATTCAATTTTTGTGACAAATTTCTGTTGTCTTTTTACTTATTTACTACTTGCTCTCCTGATAAGGTAATTTTGTACAGCTCATGGAGTCTGAATAACTTTTAACCTATGCCTACACCTGTATTTTACGAGCCATGTCCTTTTGCTTCTTTTGTATCATACTTTCTCTCAAGGCCCATCAGAAACATTACTTTCTGTAGAAAATGTTTTGAAGTCTATGCTAGTTGTCATCATTATGGTTACCATCTCATCTCCAATCTTCCTATTGAACTCACAAGAGGTGATAAACTATGTCAAGGTCTCAACTTACTGTTTAATTGTACTAGAGTGAACTCTTAGGGTTAGATTAAAGGTATAGTGTTGGAAGTTTAGAATGATATCATGCTATATTCTAAAATGGAACAGTTGGAAAGAACTTTATTCCTGATGTAATAGTGGAAGGATATTAGTTTGGGACCTAATCTTTTCTTTTCTTGAGTTACCAATTGATCCAAAAATTTTTCACTTCCTAAAAGCTAGGTTATATGGAATGATTTATAGTGATACTAATAAATATGCCCTACTTCTATCATAGAAAGCAGTGAATTGAAAATAATTTAATTATATATACTTTGAATTCAATCTCCAATTTATCATACAGAATGCCTTTAGGACATTTAAAAATACTGTAATCATATTATGAAAAAATTGTTACTGTATTTGATTATTCATTTATTTATTCTTCGTTGCTCTGTTTAGTTATTCAATATAGTATTATTTGTGTATTTCCACACACTGATGCAATTCACTGACAGCAAACAGATTCAAAAAGTTTATTTATAATTTTCTTAGTACTGTAAAGAATTTACTTAGGTATGGACATTTTTATTTGTTTTGAAAATCATCTGATATTAGTCTTATTATTACTCTTGTTTTACAATGAGAGGTAGACTTTCTTTTTTATAGTATGAAGCACACACAAAAACCCAGAGTTCATTCTGATACCAACAGATTTCTAGAATGACATAAGAATGAATAATTTGATAACAAATCAGAAAGTTTTGTTGTATAAACTATTATATAAAAATATTTCAATATGTTAGTATTTATTATTTTAAAATTACTATAAATAGGTATGAGGAATAAAAAGCAAATAAAATCAACAAACAAGATATGGCTAGTCTATAATTCTAAATATCACACAAATATTACTTTTATATATTCTGGATAATTGCACAGGATTTAAATTGCAATTGAGGATTTTCAGCACAAATTTCACACTTAAGTACTAAAGACTCACTTTTTTTCTAAATCAATGAGTTTGATCTAAATCAAAGATCTCAAATTTTAAAGATATTATAGAGTAATAAAATTAATTATATATGCTTTTGAGGAAATTATTGCTGCCCTTTGTGACTGGTCCCAAAATGTTTGCCTTTCATCTAATACATAAACATTAAATATAAAGATATTATAATTAGAAACTTGATTAACATTCATTAAAGATTCATTTTCTAAACACAAGAGATAAACAAAAAGATCGGGTAGGAAAATACTATCTCCAGTGGCAACAAGGCAGTCTACTTTAAAAAAGAGGAAGCATAAAAGGAAATACTAAATAATACCTTTCCTAAACAATTTTTGCAGGTCTATCATTTAACTCACAGTGACTTTCTATCATCTCTCTCTGTCACATAAACTCAAAAATTTGACCATAAATTTTATGTTTTCATAATCAAAGTTATGGAATATTACTGAGTGTTTAAGTCACAATACTTGGAAATCTGCTTCTAACTGGCTCAATGATCTGCGGCTACGTTTACAGGTATTACCTGAAATCAGCATCCTTACCTTATTACGCTATAAGAAAAGAATGATTTGACAAATTTACAGATGCTCATGGGGTCCAGTAAATAATTCTTGATCCTTTTACAAGTAGAGGGGTTGAAATCATGAACAGCAATTTATTGTCAAAGAAAGAATGAAAAATAAGAGTTTATCATTGACCAGAGGATAAGAGCAATGACAAAAACTCAGAAAATAAGATGAAGAGAATAGATGGTAGAAAAGAAAACATCTTAGGATTTTAAACTAAACTTCCAAAAATGGAAAGGTCTTGGAACATGATTTCAGAAGTAGGCTTAAACTCTTTAATGACTAAAGGTAAGACATTTAGAAATACTTTTTTTCCATAGGTGGTATAATCAATTATAAATAACTAAAGGTTATTCGCCAACCCACAGTCAGTTAAAAGAGCTAGTTAGAATGCAGTTAGCTATGGGCACTATCAAGATGGCATGCAAATGGCAATATTTTAAGAGACATTTCTCAATAGTTTATTGTTATGTGTGTTCTTTGTGTAAGACAAGTGGCTTGACTGAGGGTCTATCAGAATCCCTGATTCTACCAAATACCTAATTGAGGTTGTCTACCCTCAAGTCCACCTAAAAAAATTCTGGTGGTCACCAGAATTCTAGAAAAAAATTATTGTGATATTGTAAGGGAATACAAATAGGAATCACTCTTTTTCACCCATGAAATATAAAGCATATCAACATAGTGTTTTCAAAGTAAATTATAGTTTAATCAAATGAGTTTTAGCACCTAAGGATCAAAACCTTTGGACATAGTTTTTTTTTTTTAATTAACCAACGAGTTTTCTCAGAAGAAGATGACACATTTGTTTTTCAATTCAGTCAAGCTGAAGACTTATGTTATATATTGGAAAATTCCTTAAGCTCTGGAGAAAAAAACTTAAACATCGTAATCAGGCAGGCTATCACTAACTCTTTTCTGATTTTCCTGACTGCTAAAAGACAACTTTCAGCCTATACTCTTTTTTATGTGCCAAATAGAAGGGAATGTATGGGTCTCTTATTTGGTAGGTGTGTTTTTCTTGAGCCTGTAAATGGCACAACGCTACATAACTGAGTGTCAGGTCAACTGCACTGATTTTTATGTATCTACAACAAGTCATTTAAGGTAGGGTCTTTCCTTCAACCTATAGTTTGAAGTTTTTGTTTTTGTTTTTTTCTGATCTACACAGAAAGCGAACAAGTCCCCAGAGATATTTCTATCTCTGCCCTGGTCAGAGCTAATGGGACAGCCTGGTTTCATGGGAGTTAAAGTGTGCACTTGTGCCTCAAACACTCTCAACAGCCAATCCTAAACATCCAATGTGTCCATGAAAGTTTTGGGTAGACCGGATCAATTTGCCCAGAATGACTCAAATCATGAATCAGTACATCTAAAATATGTATCCACAGAGCAAGATAAACAGAATAATTATATTTGTTTTCAGAAACATTTTCCTCTATACATTTTCCAACCTCTATATGATCATTTTAATATATTTTGATAGTCAGTCTTCATTGTCAATCAGAATGAATTAGGAAAATCCTGGAGTATTAGTGAGACACACCTCTGACTATGTCAGCTGACAAAGAGGTTTAACTGAGGGAGGTAAACCCAACCTGAGTGTGCATTGTGCAATCTTGTGTGCTGAGATTTCAGACTGAATAAAAGGTGGAAAAGAAGAAAGCAGCTCAACACAAAATCTCCTTTTCTTTGCTACCTGACCTACTCAGGTGTAAGCAAGCAGCCTCAGGCTTCTGCTATATGCTATTCCATACTCAGACTGCAGTCAGGGGACTAAAACAATATTTTTCTTCTTTTCATTTTATATACCAATTCCAATTTATTTTATTTTTTAAAGGATAGTCAGAAGTTTAATGTTTAATGTCTAATTCTGAAGAATAACAATTTGTAATTAAATTTTACCATGATATGAAGATATTTCTGCTAAGAAAATATCCCTAAAGTGCATAGGCCACTTTAGACGTATTTTGGGTAATGTTTCACACACATATGTTAGGAATAGTCTTTTACATAATTTTAGTCTTATTTGCAATTTACCTAAGTATATTAATTATGACATTTTAATGTTATTTTTTGTTTCAATTTGTATATGCTTTGGATTTGATGTGGGATTCTCCTCTGCATTCTGTAAGTAGGTTTTTTTGCAACTGGTTAATAAAGAAACTGTTTGACCTATAAGATGATGTGGGATTCCCCTCTGTATGCTGTGAATATACTTTATTAAAACTGGTTAATGAAAAAGTGTACTGGTAAATAGGATGTTGTAGGATTCCCCCTCTGTATGCTTTGAATATGTTTTATTACAATTGGTTAGTAAAGAAATTGTTTTGGCGTATAGCTTTGGCGTATTTCTGGCTAACTCTTACATCTTAAATTAACCCGTTTTTATTAATCTGCATATTGCCATAGGCTGTGGCTTATTGGATTAGGTTCTGTTCTAGTGTCTTTCTCCTTCAGCAATTACATTTATTACATATATATTTAACCCTGTCATAGGCCAGAGCAGATTTACTCATTAACAAATTCAAAAAACACATATACAAAAGTACATCCCACATCATCTTCCCTTTTCTCTAAATTAAAAGGAAAGATTTAATTTTAACGTAGTAAAATTGCATATGAAAAAACAAGTAGCAAGCAAGAATTACTCTTATAGTATTTAGCCTTTTGTATCTGGAACATTTTATATCTAATTTATCTTTTATCATAACTAAGGAAAACTATAACTACCTGTCTTTAATTATTTAAAACCCCAGAAGGACATAGCATTATCTAGGTAAAAAGGACATTATAAGCAACTTCCACAACTTTAGAATTGACAGAGTCATCTCTCCATTTGGACAGTCATCCAAAGTTCTTCTGTAATGTTGGGGCATCCATCTTCAGCCTATAGGCCCATAATATCTGGCAGACTGTTTTTATGAATAAGGAAATCTCAAAGCCTGTTTTGCCTATATTGGCAGTTTGTCAGTCACTTTCTTCTGTGTCCCACAGAATATCTGGCAGACTCATTCATTAAGCAGTAGCCCTGAAGGACTGTCTCACTTTTAGGCAAGTTTATTAGTCATTTCTGTGGGTCCTGCATGTCCATTTCATACAGCATACCATCATACAGCTTACCATCAAGCAGGCCAGGCAAGAGGAGTTTCTTGCTCAAATGGCTAGCAAACTCTATAAGAAGACTCATGCCCATTTTCCTCTTGAAATAATGGGTGCTGCCAGAAGCAGACATGTCTCACTGTTGGGAAAAGTCTAAGTTCTTAAAACATTTTAAATGCTATATTTTGTAGGTCTTTGAAGTGTTGAAAAATATCTAACTGATATATATTTCTATATATCTAGAAAACCTAACTAACATCCCTATAAGTTTGACTGTTATAAATGACTATTTATTAATCTGTAATTTTAAATTATGCATTATGTAATTTTAAATTACTTGTCTAAGTGTAACTTAAACCTTTGAGTGATTTTGTATACTTATATTTAAAATGCATCTGGGAATAGAAATGAGACTTGTATGTTGATTGCCTGTATTACAACAATGACTCTTTACATGACTTTAATGGAGATGTTTGAATTTCATATTGTGTATTGATTTTCTAAGATATTTCCCTTCAGTTTTTCCACAATATACCTGCTGATTTACAGCTGCTTTCTCAACGTTGGAACAGTCCTTGCTGGAAGGAGGAGGGAGTCCAGTAAGACAATAGAAATGATTGACACTTGTGAGTTCTAAAAGTTACAGGATCAAGCTCTTGCCCACCATTGCATTAGTAGCACTTGATAAAGAGTTTCTCTCAGCCCCATTGCTGCATGTCAATTACACTGGGAACTTCAGGGATGTAGATTTTATGTGTTATCACTAAACCTAGGATGGGCTTTTCAGTAATGGAGTTGTCTTTAAGCCATCCATACTCCTAATCAGTCTTCCTCCTTCCATGTTCCTGTTTATAACCTGAGTAAATTAGCCTATTCAGTAAAATAGACTTAAATCATATCAGTTTTTTTTTGTGTGTGTATGTGTGAGTTTGCTTGCTTTGTTTCATTTTTGGTCAATCTCAGATTCCTATAGAGGATAAACAAAATTCTGAACATTTCTTTCTAAAAAAACATAAAACATCTCCTGTTTATTTTCTTTCTAAACATTAATATTCATTATTAATTTGTTCCACTATCCTTTTATAAGATATGTATTAATATTATTCTAGTGAAAATACTGAACATAGTGTACACAGATAGACAGAGGATAGAGGGTAGATAGCTAGGTAGGTAGGTAGATAGATAGATAGATAGATAGATAGATAGATAGATAGATAGATAGATAATAAACTGATCCCTCATAGAGCACATTTTATATAAGACTTCAAGCATTTATGTGTAGTGTTAAGAATGTTGGCAATACACTTTTTGTTTGTGACAATTTGTTACACCCTTCCTTTTTCCATGTCATTGTTATTATATATGTTAATTCTACTTTTAATTTACATCTAATGCATGACATTCGGAAGGGAATAAACAGTGCTAAATTTAAGACTCATTTTAATGTGTTTTCCTTTTGCTATGTCTTCATTCCTTAAATACTAACTGCTTGCAAATATTGCCTTTGTATTCCAACTTTATACTTTATCACAGCCAAAGAGTTTGTTGGGCAGAAGCCAGTTTGATGGTCAAAAGGAAAATACATAATCCATCTGATTCACCTTAGAGCACAATAAGCTCATAATTTTCTTAAGAAAATGAAATTGTAAATTGTTCAGTCCTTGCGGAGCTACTGGAAAAGGACTGCTATAAAATAACTCTAATGTTCTGTGAATTTAAGGAATGCAGTGAGAAGTGCCTTACAGAGTCCAGAGGTCATTATTAAGTCTATGCTATATTTAGCTAATGCTCTAAAAGACCAGATCTATCTCTAGAGACTTCCCTTTCTTTTTCCTTGCCTGGACGACAGTGAATTATAAATTCCTGTGTTACTGACCAAGATATATGTAGCATATTGACTTAAATAAACACACATAATTCAAGATAAGGGAGTGGAAGAGTTGGACAAGATAACTGTGATACAAGCCACTACCTTATTGACATAAGCCTGAAATGAATACTGTGGATTTATTACCAGATGGGAATATCAAATAGATTGAATATATGTGCATGTAAACATAGATACATATGCAGATATATTTATACATCAGTCTTTCCTTCAAACCATATGTTTGTGCATATTAAAAAGAAGCCAAACTAGAATATTACATATCTTTGTCATGCAATTTAAAATGACATATTGAGTAAAGTATGCAAAGCTATAACTAATGGGCCATACTTCTAAATATACTTGCAGAGTTAATAAAAAAAAAGTCCACAGATGATGGTACTATTTTGTTTAAAATTTTTGTCTTTATTTCTGTAATATTTTACTTGTATCTAAAATGTAGCTGCACATATCACTCAGCTTCTTGGAGAAGAGTTATTAAACCAACTTGGCCTATTATACCTATCATGCCAGTCCGCAATGCAGCCGACAAAGAGGCTGAGGGGCACACACACCTTATCCAGCTTGTTTCCATACATTAAGTGCCAAAACTTCACCTATTAAGCCATAGTCATGTGGCTATACACAGATCAATAGAAATGGGTTAATTTAAGATATTAGTCTGAAAAGGGAATGGAAATTAGTTCTAATCATGAATTATTTCACACTGGTCCCTTTTCAAGTCTACGTGGCTTCTGTGACATATTTCACTTCCAGAAGGAGTTGTTACTTCGTCTGGACCTTGAAGAAAAAGAAATATTTCGGGAACACAAATACATGACAAATCCTGTTAGGAAATGGAAATCACAAAAACCAAAGCACACAGAAAAACAAGCATAATGTGTAAACGTGAACAAGTAAGATCCTGCATATCATGCCCAAGAATCTTGAGTGAGCACTCAGGGATCGGCAGATCATATACAACCTGGTCGCAGTTTATGTTGGTAAAGAATTCATAGCCTTTTATTTTGGAACGATTTCCTTAAGCTTAAAATCAAACTCATTCATATCATATGGCTATCGTATCATAAAAATCCATATAAATAGCATATTTATGATAGATATTTTCAATGGACATTGGTTATTCAACTAAATAATTTCCCATTTAAACTATTCATAAACAGACTTTTTAAGGATTTTTTCACAGACAGAACTTTTTATATCACTAAGAGTGATGACTATGACAATATCAATAAAGAGTTTATGAGATACGTATTGCTTGAATCTTTAAATTATATAAGTATATACTACAAGATGCATTCTATAGCTCAGGTCCACTTAGTGCAGACTAAAGTGTAGATTTGTAGTGTAGAGAATGAGTACAATGTTATTGAATGTGTGTTGTTGGCATGGGCACAAGCATATCAAGGACCAATAACTCAGCCCCATGGGGATGGCACAGATTCCTCTGATCCCTGTGTATATGTTGACAGTATGTCAAAAAAGTATCTATTACAGCTTTTGAACCCTGGATGTTTATATCCAGAGATTCTTCCCCCATAGAAACTTCTAGTAGCAAGGTTATATAAACCAATCTCTTTGTTCAGCTGTATATAGTTTTCCTGCCTCGTTGTTTACCTTTAACTAATAACCCCCCCTCTATGTTCAGTTGTAGGAAATACCTCTGCCTCCTTGTTTGACTATATCTAATATACACCCTGAGTTCCCAGGGTGCTGCAAAATTTTCGATTGCCAAATGTTTAAGTTAAATTTGAATTCATGTGTCATCATCTCCCTTTGCAAGTTCACTTCCAAAGCCCTTGAAAATACTTTAAAGAAATCCTTAGAGAAAAGCTATAACATAGAAAACCACAAGAAAAGTAAAAGAAATCCCAAAGTTCTCTAAAGGGAATTTTTCCATTAAATTTTTAGAGTCTACAAACACACACACACACACACACATTCACATGAGAGAAAGAGAGAGAGGTGAATACATGCATTCTGATTCATTCTAATACATGATTATTCAATGAGTCAACACACACATACGAGAGCGACAGACAGACAGACAGAGAGAGAGAGAGAGAGAGAGAGAGAGAGAGAGAGAGAGAGAGAGAGAGAGAATGTGTGTGCATGCAATCTGGTGTGTGATTATCCAATAAGGCAACACACATTCTCATACCCATACAGTGCTTGTATTCTAATGTATTATTATGCAATGCAGCAACACACACACACACACACACACACACACACACATAAAGACACTGGCACATGCACCCTGACAAGATTGTCCAGTGAAATTCGATCTTCACTCCCATCTCTGTGAATGTAGACCCCCCTCCTCAGGCAATTTAACATAATGTGTTGGGGAGCCTGTGATGTGAGAAGTACAGTTTTTCTGCATCTCTGTCTTCACACATTCTTATCTCCCCACAAAAATAGTGTTCCCACACTAATCCACATTGAGATAAAACCAGGTGTTTGCAATAGCATACTTTATTAAATTTCACTGAATAAAAATGTTTGAGTTTTATCAATTTAATTCTTCATCTGTAAGGATATTGATGAACACAGACCCAACCTCCTGTCTACACTTAACTCACCTTATTCTGCCTTATTTCTGATAAGTGAATCTACAGATGGGTGAAGTTTACTGTTAGACTAAGTTTATAGAACCCCAGAGTTCTTAATTAAACAGTCATCCCAGTCAATATCCACACATAACTATTGTATTGATCATCACAAATTCCTTTGCATTAAGAGTGACAAATATTGTTAATAGTCTCAGCTTATCAAAGACCTAAGAATTTGAGAAAGATTCCCATTCACTGGCTACTTGGAGTGCAAAGCCAGTCCTTAATTAGAACTCCCTAGATGTGATGATAAAGCCCCAAAGTGTGGAAATGGGCCTTTGTATGGACAGATAAGGAATGCAAATGTTCTTGACCTTGCCCAACCCCATATAAAGGACCACAGGCAACTAAGGAATCCTGAGAGCTGAAGAAATAGTCCTCAGAGAAGAGCATAGTAGTTATATCAAATGATAATTCTTGAAAACAAACATATTATATACATAGTTTATATATATATATATATATATATATATATATAATGTGTATATATATTGTGTGTGTATGCATGCAATAGCAATTAATGAAAAATAAGCCATAAATTTGAAAAAGGGCAAGGAGAAATATATGGGAGGTATTCAGGGAGGAAGTGGAGGGCGGCATGTGATGCAATTGTATTATCTCTCAAAACTAAAAGGAAAAATCAACCCATAAAACATTTCAGTTATTGTATTTTCTTTAAAAATATTTTGAAAACCTAAACTACATCTTGTAATAGATTGCTTTTATATTTTTCACATCAATATGACAGTTTTACAACTTGGCTTCCAGGTTATTTGACATGTCCATGACCGCTCATGTGGCTGTCAGTAGGTATGATAGAAATGACGCTGTACGTAGCGTGCATGCTCGTCAAGCCACTGATTTCTCATTCTGGTTCCACTGAAATGGATCTATTAGAATCTGGGCAGTAGCAATAGGCAATCCACATTTAGGTTTCATTTGGGCTTCTTTATCCAAAATCATCTCCTCTAGATATTCTTCACAGCATCAATGTCTAAACCCTGTGAGTAGCACATCTTAGAAATGTCAGTCAACAGTTTTCAACAATTGATCTGACGTCATGTACTTCAAAGACAAGATGACTCCAAAAAGTCCTGCCCATGCTTCAGAATGTTAAGTTCAACAGTGCTGCTGTTTTATCTTACAGAGTTTCAGGGGATTGTTTGTTGTGCAACAGTGCATAACCAAAACAGCTTTTAATGACGGGAAGTAATTGCTACTGCTGTAATGACAAGTTAAAACATGTGGCATTAGCTGAGGGACCAGGTGGCATATAGGAGATGGATGCATCGAGAAGCCAGTGAAAATCAAGGAAACAAAGAAACAAACAAAAAATAACCCCAGGGAAAATATTTGTGAAGGAAAATGTTTGGTGAGGAAGTTAATGGTAGGATCTTGTTATGATGTTATTTAAATCAGAGAGTATATTCTTAAAATATATAGACAAGAGCCTTTTCTCTTTAGTTGCTGAAATTTAGATAATGCTACCTATTGATAAAGTCTGGAAAGAAGGAAAATACTTAATGAATTTGATAATCTAATTAAAGTGATTCTAGGCAGAGCCTGAATATGCAAAGTGCCATATGGATTCTTCTCCTTGCTCAAAGAAAATATGAATGAATAGAATCGAGTTGAAGGGAGAACTTGCCCAGGAACCTGGACCAGATGAATTGAAAGCCTTTTTTAATGTATTTATACATTCAGAAAAGAATTTTTTTATAGTAAGAGTCTTTGCACTTACATGAGATACAGACTAGGAAAATGGTCCTCTGATGTTAAGATCTCAGAAAGAAATGAAGTTCCTTCTGTGTTCTACGACAAAAGCTCTCTGAGAATCTTAGAGGAAGTGAATATCTCTCACTGACCCTCTGCTATCTTTTGAGCTCTGATCATGGATGTTTTGTACTAAGAAGACTTGCCCTTTAGAGATCTGTGAATGTGACTTTTTGTTTAATTAAGTGCGTTGTAAATGGGTGGATAAGATGATTAGAGAGTCTTTAAAGGAAACACAGTGCCATTGATTAAAAGAGAAATTGAGATGGGAAACACTGGATTCTCATTCATAAACAGCAAATGGGTTGAGAAGAGACCTCCTACTGCAAAGAGAATTTATAATTGAATTAATAGCAATGATCAAGAAAGTAAAATCACCAGGAAGTGGTGGCACACACCTTTGATCCCCTCACTAGGAAGGCAGAGGTAGGCAGATCTCTGTGAGCCTGGTCTGCAAGAGCTAGTTCCAAGACAGACACTAAAGCTACAGAGAAACACTGTTCGAAAAACCAAAGGGAAAACAAAAAGAAAGTAAAACCAAGATCATAGAAGACACAGCCAAGAGTAAGAGTCTTATAGAGTAAATAAGCTGGAATATGTTAATCAAAGAAGGTAAACCATGCAGTAATTTGAATTCAAGAATTATTTTTTTTACCAGTGACTAGTGTGCGACTTTGAGACACTTCCATATTGAATAATGGTATTTCTACAATTATCCCTATCCAATGCTGCCCAAGGACTCTGAACATGTGACTTTCAGGAAACGTCCCTTTAGCTCAAAAAGATTTAGTTGAGAAGAACAACACTCCAGGTATTTGCCTCCCTGAACACTTAAAATAACACGTATTTATTTGATTTGTATGAGGAAACCCTTGACATCAAACCTCCCATTGATACGACAGAGAGCTAAATGATCAGGATGTTCTTGGCAGGTATACAAATAATTGTAGCCACAGAGGGGTTCAATTTATCTGAAAATGTGGCATAAAATTTTTTAACACTGATCCCATTGACTTCTTCCCTTGAACCTAATGTCTGGCACTGCTTTTGCAGTCAAAGATGGCAGAAAGCAAGTTGTGTCAGCTTCAGCTGACTAGCCACAAGGCATGACAGGTTCAGTCTTTGTCACATATCTAGCGTTTTTACTTTTGGAAATCAGACAGCATGGATCACAGAGATCATGACACAGTTAGAAGACTGTTTCTAAGACGAATAAATGCAAGCATCAGTCTGTCTTCTTTGAATAGTCCCAGGAATCACTCACCACTTTTATCGTGTCCTCTTAGGAGACACTGAGTGAATAAGAAATGAGATGACCTTATTGATAGGCTCTGATTATAGAGTTTAAACAAATCAATTGATTCCATTGTTTTAAACATACTGTTTAGTCTGGAGTTGATTTTTAATTCAACATCAAATGTTTGGAAAATAGTTTTAATACCTTAACTTATGAAAATGAAACTTCTAAGAATTTAAATAGTATGTCTGATTGGATATATTAGGCAATGTTGATCATTTGCCTTCTTAGGAATGGATAGTGTAAGCATAGATTCATGCACAAAAAGAATAAGAAATAGATAGAAATAGAACTACCTGAAATTTAACATTAAATATGTAAAAAATAATTTGAAATGTGGATTGATAATAATTTTAGTATGAAAAACATTAACATGATTGGTCTTTGGGAAGAAGAAGTAAAAGGAATATACAAAAATGAATTTTTTATTGTGCTATGTGTTTTCAAGGAAAAAGGATAATTTCAAAGTACGTAATTTTAAAAAACTGTCCTTAAAGCATATGACAAAAACCCAGACACCTTCCCATGAAATTTATTTTTATATGATGTTTCTTAAAGCATACCTCTGATACACGTGATGTATACATGAGTTGTCAATTTCTAGTTAAATTCATTCTGATGAATCTAACTCAGATCACCTTTGATCACAAAAAATCAAACAAACATAACATCCTTAATTTATACGTTCTCAATTTCCAATGAAGATACGAAGATGTAATGAATGCAAACTCTCAGGGTGGAGTAGTCAAGCAATCTGTATCTTATAATCTCACCAGGTAACTAAAACACCTGTTGAGGACTACTAGCCCAAAGACTTTTTAAAATAACTGTGAAATAGGTATATGATAATATCAAATATGTTTTAAGTAAGAACAGAACTTCTTGTTCTTACGAGAAGTTGTAAGGCTACACCAACATCACTAGAAGCTGACTAGATATGCAGAATCTGCACCCCACACAAAGGGAATGAAAATATGTGTTTTAAAAAGATTCCCACATAATTCTTGAGTACATTAAGCTTTAGAAATAGTGTCCTCGGGTATTTGTCTATCAAATATGCTACATATCCCATCATGATGCAGCTGTGTTACCAGTGAGAATGATGTTATTTTGGTTCCCATTTAGCAAAAGGGCAGTAATATTAAGTGGGTGTATTATTACCCATCTTATAAGGATCACAGTTCTAGTATAAGCTTAAACAGGGCATAAAAACACAAGATCTATGTTGCCTGTATCCCTCCAGTATCTATGGTCATAAGTACTGTGCAAACTGCCCATTCTTTCTTCATCTGTTGGGCCAGCTCCAATGGGCTAACTCTAGTTTCCAACCATTTCCTGCAGGGAATGGCATGAACTGTAGACATTCTTGCCAGGGTCGAGTGCAGGTAACATTATTCACTCAGACAGCTCTGATGGCATTTCTGTCCAAGCAATAATCTCAAAGCAGGAGCCTCACATCTACCACCTCAGGGTTTTCTGGCGTTAGAATGGCAGAGTATCTGCATGCTCATCTCTGCAGATGCTCCATCGATCTTTCCATGTGAATCACAAAACACAGACTCCAAGTCTCTCGAGTAGGCATTAGGTGTAAGACAATACTGTGGGGACCTGGAGTTCAAGAGGAAATCTCTTATTGTCTCTGGCTTGATTGCATGCACAGTTCCCCCACATTTGCATTCTGTGCAAGTGTGCGGACAGAATCAAGTGCTGTGAAAATGCACAACTGGCAGCATGAAAAGAAAAGCGTTCACCATTTTAGCTTCAAGATTTAACTTAAGGAAAGTGGGGAAAAATCAGAAGGGGTAGACGTTTTGAAGGTTCCTGGGAAAAAGATGTGCTCTTGTAAACCAGTTTGTGGAATGATTAAGGAGGCATGTCCACAAACTGCTTCAAAGATGTTAAGTAATGGAATTGCATTTGGTAGGTTCCACAGTTCTTCATGTGTGAGATAGTAAATGGATCAAGGTATACTCTAAAACAGAAAAACTTACGACAAACACAGATTCTATTATATATGTTGATGCTATCAGTATGACAAGTGTGAAGATCAGTACTCAAACACGGCCTTTCCTCTTCAAGTGACAGTACGCTCCTACAATACTGACTTTATTATATACTTCTCCCAGAGAAGAGAACTGAAGGTGGAGACTATCAAATGAATTTCCCATAGCCAAACAGCCAGGAGGTGGCCTAGGCAACACTCCAACAAAGAGCTCTGTGCCTGCAACTCCATTCCTTAGTGAAACAAGTGAGGAGACTTTCAAATGAGGTGAGAAGAAGCCCAAGGGTCTCTCCGAGAAATGAATACACGTTAGCATCAAACCGAAAACTGCTTCTCATCATGCTTCCTTGTTCTGCTTTCTCCAACAGATGACTTTGGAGTTCACAGTGCATCTTTTGGAGAGAAGGGAAATTACAACCATCCCTTTGAACTGCTAACCCTTCAGACCATGTGTTGAAGGGCTTATGTAATGTTCATGTCTGCAGATGCGTCAGAATAATGTACACACATTCCTTAGTCTCCCTGCTACAGTTTTGCTAAACTTCTTTCCGCCTACTCTGTTGTCTTGTTAGTAAAGAAAAGTGCAGAGGATATAGACACATTTAGGGTGCATCTAAAGGCAAGAAGCATGATGTAGCCAAAGAAACAAATTAGTCATTAGTTCTCCAACATTTACATGAATGTGCACAAACAATGTTCTATTTCTAGAGATTTAAATATAGCATTCATTCATGTTTGGTTATAGAAAACATTAAATTACAGTAAAGATTTCAATCATAACGACCAAAAGATGTTGAGAATTAGTGTTTTAATATTTCCAACACAATATTATAATCTCAGACATGGAAAGGCTTGACTAAACATATTATTACTTTCTTTGAGAAATATTTCCTCTATCTTTTTATCTTACTTTCCTACACTTGAAAAATAATAATTCTTAATAAAGATACTTGTCCTTACATACCTGAAAGAGCTGCTTCAAGAATTAATATTGGTAAAGAGTAATAAATTGGATGACTTAAGATAACACCTCCTTTAGTCTATTGAATTTTTTAAACAAAATTTCCTTCAGAACCCTTCTAACCTTTATGAATTAGGCAGGCATGAGAATATAGTAGTAATGCATGTTAAAAGATTCTCTGTCATTTTAATCAAGTACTCAAATCAAATGTCTAAGTATAAAATAGATTTTAGGAGTTAACTTTATTTTTTGGAAAAGGAATGAAGATGAAAAGGATTAAAAAATTGAATGACAACATTCATATACTACAAACTACAGCTTGCCACCTTGTTGATGGCTGAGTTGTCATTAAATCCAACGATTCAGTATATGAACAATTAGGTTTGTTTCTTCTGGATTCATCAAAGCTAAAAGACATACCTATCCAGCCTTTCCCACATCTGTTGTTTGACTGTCTGTGTGCAAATTTCCAGTTGGTTTGGTTTCCCATTTTTATTTTCAGATTTTTTTTCATTACATAATTATAGATGTGCAAATGTACCTAATAATGTTCTTAGATTGTTGCGAGAGATCCAGAGTTCTTAAACTTTAAGCACAATAAGTGAAGTAACTTTATTATTATTTTAAAGTGTGCAATAGCACTTAAGATTTACATCAAATTTAACCAATATAAAAATACACCTGTATTAATTTTAATGCTTAGATACATATAGTTTATTGGTTATAGAAAGAATATCTATGTACATATTTAAAGGTCACAAGTGACATCTTTAACATTGAAGAAATTAGGTGGTTATCTGAATATATTTTGAGTTTTAGAAAATGATTTTACGTCAATTTACCGATTTGAAGGTCTCTTATTCTCAATACTGAATGTGAGGAAATTATAGAAAAAGCTATTAAGCACTTGTACATGTTATATACAGTTTACAGCAGAGGTCTGAGTTAAAATGACTCTAACATCTTTTAATAGAGTATCAACCCATAGAGCACCAAAGCACACTCCTCTCAGGTTCCACTGATATAATGTGGGAAAAAAAACCTGCAGCTGGAGGAGGAAAAGGGTGGATAGTGGCATCCCGAACTGAAGAACTATAAAACGCACATGCTATAAATTCTTTTTATTTATTTATTTATTTATTTTTATTTTTGAGACAGGGTTTCTCTCTAGCTTTTTGGTTCCTGTACTGGAACTAGCTCTTGTAGACCAGGCTGTCCTCGAACTCACAGAGATCTGCCTGCCTCTGCCTCCTGAGTGCTGGGATTAAAGGCGAGCGCCACCACCGCCTGGCTACATGCTGAAAATTCTACTGCTTGCTGCAATCCTAAAGGTGTTTACAAGATGATTTCTGTATGATGTCTCAGTGTGTGCCTCTAGCCATACTGTTTCTGGGTAAAATAATAGTTCTTCCAACTTGATAGTGATCTGTCGTATGATCAACAGATGATATTTTGTGACACACTTTGTGTCACTACGATAGAATTACAGTGTATTTATCTTTAGTTAATGCACATGACTCAAGAAAATCCAAGTTATAAATTTTTGAGCATCCTTGCCACTGCAGAATGACTTTAGAAATGAACAACCTTGATGAGATAACTTGAACTCTCCCATCTTTGGTTTCATTGCATAAAACACCAATACTAACATCAAAGTGGTCCATTTCATTGACTTGTTTTGTGGCTTCCCCATTATAGAGAGAAAACATACAGTTTACAAACTGTAGAATATAGTGATTATGGGCAAATTTGTCTTTATCTGCGAAAGACTTCACCTCTGTGTCTTAATTTTTCAAAATGTTAAGTTCACTAGGATTGTGTGTTTTGTCCTCAGGATAATAGTACCAGACACTTTATTTTCACATTCGTAAAACAGTTGTAGCTTCAATACGGACATGCATTAGTCATATCCTCAGAGGGCAACGACTTGGCAATACAGCTAATTTGGCAGTACGAAACATAAAATATTTGCCAATAGCATTTGTCCTATGTCGTACTGGTAAGGCAACAAGATGTTCTTGTGTCAAAGCCTGGTTCTGTAATGAATTAGCTATGCAGTCTTAGAGAGAGGAGAGAAAGCAAAAATTTTTGATATTTATAATTTTGATAATATTGATAATATGCCCATGTCACTGGACAGGTTTAAAAAGTGCATGGTCACTCCCTAAAATGTTTGATGTCAAGCACTAACAAAAGTATGCTCAAGAAATGAATACCTGAAAAATAAGCATCAGCTCCACTGATTTTATCACTTGATATTTTTCACACCTAATTTAAATTTGTATAAAATAATCACCAAAAGTGGATTAAACATGGAATAAAAGACATATGGATTAGGTGTGCAATTTTTGGTAGGTAGTGGCCTTTTTCAAAGATCATCTGCCTAGTTTATAACCAGTTATACTCTGAAAAACACTTAAGAGGTGGTTCCTAAAGTTCATCTTTCTCTCTGGAAGGATGTTGCTGAGTCTTTTCCACTTCTATAGGATCCACATGCTTAACTCTCTATGCATTTCTGAAAGAGTACTAACATAAAATACAAATGTTCAGACTTGAAACCATATACACACAAACAGCAAAAACAGACTTTGAAGGTTATATTGACATATTGGTGCTTATATATACATACACACATATATAATACATACATGTACATATATGTACAACAGTGATGAAAAAGAGGCCATCTATTTGAGAGTGTGAAAGGGGTCATGGAAGGGATTGGAGGGATGGAACTTTGGAGGCACTCTAGGGAGGTAAAGGGATGGAAAAGTGATATAATGACATAATAATATTTTAATTAAAATATGTGTAAAGGGAATTTAGCAATACCAATAATCTAGACCTGGGCTGGGAGCAACATTGTCTCCTATAAATGCAAACGTTTTTGCAGCATCTTAGAATGGTAAGTTAAAATGCCAATATATTTTTTTGAGTTGCCTTACATTCACTGTGATGTTAATGGGAAGAATTTATTGAGAATGTGATATATATCTGTTTAATTACTCTCTATGACTGACAGCATATCGGACAGAAAGAAGTTAGAGGGAGGATTCATTTTGACTGATGTCTGCAGAAGGTTCAGCCCACATTACTGAACTGGGACAGAATGTAATGACAGCAGTATTCCGTTATGGACAGGCTATTTCCTCTTAAGGAGGACGTACAGCAGTGAGAAGTGAAGACACCTGGAACCCTATATAATATTCAAAGACACGTCCCCCAAGCATGGGCCTATCTCCCAAATTGTTTCACCAGTTGGAAATCAAGCATTTAATACCTAATCCTAGAGAAGATATTTCATATTCAACACATGCCCTTACTCTGTGCCAAAAACCCTACTAAGGATACATGCACTTCTGTCAGTATAAGGACCCCACTTTAAAGGGGTTACTCCTAAAAGAAATCATGTGGAAATATATTTTGTAACAATATTACAGATTAATCACCTCAAACTAATTCAGTAAATAAATGTCTTCCCAAAGTAGCAGTTTCAAAAACTTTTGATGTGGGATTCCCCTCTGTATTCTGTGAATACCATTGGTGAATGAAGAAACTACCTTGGCTTGTTGGTAAAGCAGAACTTAGGTAGGTGGGGAAAACTAAACTAAGTGCTGCGAGAAAGGAGGCAGAGTTGGAGAGAAGCCATGTAGCCCCACCGGAGATAGATGCCAAAACTTTGCCGGTAAGCCACTGCCACAAGGCAATAGATAAAGATAGCAAAAATATGCAAGCATATATATTATTAGCCATTTAGCAATTGCAGCAACCCGTTTCGGATCAGGGAAAATCTCTTGTGTCACTTATGTGATCAGGATAGTTTAAAGCACAAGTAATATCTACATATTTTTATAGGGATAGTTTACCTGAAATTCCATGAACAATTCCTAGATTCCCAGGTCCCCTAGATTTCATTGCATCACTGGTGCAGAGGATAGAGAATTCTGATGGGTCAATTTTTTCCCATAAGTTTCAAATATTTAATTATTTTATATAAATGACCTTTATTAGACTCATGATAAATTTGGAAATATTACAGTATAAAGCCTACAATTATGAACAGAGACTAAAATTGAATAAGTATTCCTACCCTCCTCCCAAATGTCAGACCTTGTAGCCGATTTGCATTCTCAAATCTTCTCATTCCTAAGCCTGTGCTCTGTATTATCATGCAAGGCTACAGCCACTGATGAGTCATTGAATAGCCACAAAGAAATCTTAGTTCCTCTCCATTCGATGAGATAAAGAAGAAAACCTTGATGTAGAATTATACTGGGCTCAAGAAAGAAGTTTACCTTTCCAATGTGATTGATAACTCCTGCAACCTTTCCAGTCTGAATGTCTCTATTGCCGATGACATTATTATAGGATATTTACCTTTAGAAAGCACCCAAAATTTTTATGAGAGAGTGATAGCAAGCCAAGTGATAGAAAGACAACTACACTGAATTTAAAATGGGGAATTTCATATGTTCTCCTACATGTTTTATGGTCTTCTTTCCATGTAATCAACAAGCATTGTGATTCCCTTATTTTCCCACATATGAAGAATATCAAACATAAGTCCTTAAAGCGGGAATGATGACTGAAAAAAAAAAGTGTTTATACTCAGTACTAACTTGTAACATCTCAAATGATTATGTATTTTCTACCCTTTATAGTCACGTCTAGCTGTTCTACAATTGCATCTATATGATAAATAAAATATATAAATAAATAAAAACATATATTAAATAAAAACATATAATAAATAAAACAGGAAATCTTTGTGGAATGCTCACATTTAAAGCTGCTATAGACAGAGCTAAAGAAACCAGATCAAGCTGAACACGCCACTCATTTTCATCACAATGTTGGGGAACCTTCTGGATGTTCTTCCATTGTCCAGTGGCCTCTGATCATCTTGTTTTAATATCTGTCATGCAGTACCTCCCACTTTGACTGTGAAGAACTCTAGAGTAGATACCACCTAGGTGGAATTCATCACCTCCTTACGTATGCTGGTGTGTGTGATTCTTGTCTCTAACAGGGCAATATTACCCTTGCCCACAGGGGCTTCTTTCACTCCAGAAACTCCATGGAGACAAGAACTAGGCTTTCAACAAACTTTGTCCCTGGTTGGAATCACTGATACTTTAAGCACACATTCTATATTTATTTTGTACATTTAGAAATAGCCTGTCTGATCTTTAAGCTCTTTATGATAGACGTCATTGCAAACACCAGCACTCATTCAAAGGACAAAGTTCACAGAACTATAATGAAATCAGCACTTCTTATTTTCTCTAAGGTCTCATATTTTTAAGCTACGGGTCATTTATAGAATATGGAACTGCTTTTTATGATCCATGTCTAACCATTCTCTTCTAGTAGACATCTACATATTTTCAAATTTATTTTAGGTATTAGGTACCCTGAGTAGTCACTCCACATCAGTTTCTGTTTTATATTCATTTTGCCTTCTTTGAAATAAACAAGTGTGTGTTTCTATGGTATTTGGTGGAGTTCATCTTTGTATCTTTGTAACTGCATCTTAATTATATTGGAAATGTGAAAAACAGTTCAGCAGGAAATCAAGTGCTGACTCAGTGTGGGTATTTTTATATCCAAAGATATTGAAATATAAACAGGCAAAGAGAGGTAGATGCTGTGTCTAACATGCAATCTACTGACAAATTTTATTTAAACACCAGTAAAGAATTTTTTCCATACACATATTTTTTTCACAGTGCGTTAGTTGTTTATTTGATTTTTAAACAAAGCAGCTAAATAAAGCCAAGAAAACAATGCTTTTTAAAAATAGAATATCTGGCTGTATGTTGAACATGGTGTGCATGCATTCACCTGAAAAGCACACTCAGAGGATTTATCATTTCATTGTTTAAAAATAGTGTATATGTTTTGTGACATGGATACATGCATACACTCATGTGCATTATACCATAATAAAGGTTCCCTGAATTTACAGAGGGAGTTTTAGCCTTATATCAAATATCATAGTTTATTTTCACTGGTTAAAAATGAGGCAGGTCAAGAAAATTTTCCATATAGAGATAAAATATTGTTAGTACCAGCTCTCTTGAAACTCATACTTCTTTGATTGCAGTGTCCAAACTTTTCTATTCCACACTTTTTATCCAATTTTATTCTGTGTCTTTTTCTTCTAGCCCATTATCATGTATTCACGGTGAAATTATAACAGCTGGAGTGTGGTGCCAACTGCAGCAACATTCCTGGCTTATCTTAGTGGGTGGCAAAATCACTTAGATGCCAATCTAAGCCCTCGATTCAGAGTTAAATCATTTTAGAATTAAGAAGCCTGAGTTTTTTAAGAGTGAAAATTCCTCTGCAGGAGATTTCACAGATGTAAATATTAAATTTCTCATGCTCCTCTGGATCTCCTCCATCCCAGCCGGACCCATTCAGTACTTTTAGTGGGAAGAGAAACTATGGATTACCCAGCGTGTTCCATAATGTCTCATGAGGAATTTTTTGAAAAAGGTGTTAATCCTAAAATATGGAATAATGGGAATTTTTTTCATGATCAAAATTGCTCTCACCTGTATTTGCTCATGAAGATTTGGTGAAATAAGAAGGAGTGTGAGCAGATGGAAACATGTTTTACAGACGCCCACTTTGAATTTTATTGGTGTGAACTAGGTACACTTTATTAATCTTCATGAACAGAAATATAATACAATTCAGAACTTGGGATTGAGACTAAAACAGATTTAGGATCAAATCTATACTCCTCAATCTATCTGGTAAGCTTGTACTTTGTCTTTGCTTTATTGGGAAAAAGAATGGAAGGCAGGGACCCACCACTATGGGAGAGCTGATCACATTAGCAAGCATAGAGAAGATCAGAGCACTGAGCATCACAGAGCGAGCGTGACACTCTCACCACTCTGTGTGCTAGTCAATAGGACTTAGAGTCTCCAGAAACATCTACTCCTCTTCAATCATCACTTCTAAACTGAAGCAGACTTCTGAGTATTCAAATTTCACCTCCAATCCAGCTTTCCTTTTAATTTGAAGTCATATTGCTGGGACTCTAACATTACTCCTCACACTGAAACCAGCAACATTAATCCAAAAAGGGAGCATCGTTGAAACATTTTTTTTTCTTCAGTGATCTGTTTTAACTAGTCTTGTTAAATGATTGCAAATGCTGGTTCATAAGCATAGTTCCCCACTTCCCTTCTCTATGTTATGACCGATCCTGCTCCAGAATGTATGTTCAGATCCTGAGCCCTAATTTCCTTTGCGTTTGTGCGTTTGGTGCCTCAAAACCAAAAATAGTCATCATTTCCTTCGAGTTTATTTTTTGGCTGTATCTATGCCCTTCCATTTTCTTCATCTTTAGAATGTGCTCTGGGCTTAGTCCCGCCTCTTGCTATGAAGAGTTTAGCTTGAAAACACAGTCAAGGCACATAAACATCTGTACTGGGAGGAGCCAGCCCTCTCTACTCCAGGCATTTGTTTATTTGTGAAGATTTAGAGAAATCTGATACACGTGCGAGAAAAAGAACTGCTGTGTTTGGCAAGGCTAACAGAATTTTGGCTGTTTGGGTTGGGAAGTGGTTTCACACTTAAAAATAGGCAACACCAGTACTCAGTATTAACCGCAATTTCAACTCACATTCTTTTCCAAAATTGCTGCAACTCCAAGGTGGCCACTTCTCAGTAACTAGCTGAGTTAGTGTGGCACTTCTTGTGAATAAAAGAATAGTCTTTGAACTTGGGTTACATTGAGGATAGTCTTTGTCCTACAGAGCCCTAAATATAATCCATATAAAGGTGACTACAGATTGACTAGCAAATACCAACCCAAGTTATTATACATTAAACATCTAACATCTTTCTACCCGGCCACTTGGTTTGGTACAGAAATACAGGTGACTGGGGACATTCAAAGGGAATCAAGGTTCTATTTTTAGCCTCAGACCCAAAGCTTTGGATTAAAGATTCTTGTAATCAGAAAACATGCTGCACTTTCATTCTTTCGGCTTTGCTGTTCTGTAACCTGCTGCCGCTTGTTCAATACAGATCAGATTAAATGATAAACATACTTGTTGGGTAATGAATTATGGGATGGCATTGTTCCAGGCTTGCCTCCCGGCTCTTGAAGGGATGAAAAATAACGTTTACTAGATCAGAAGGCCTGGCTCTTGAGGGGAAAAAAAAAGACAGGAGACCCAGGGCTCCTCTCCACTAGCATATTTCTAGTGGCCTTTGACTCCCCAGATTGGTTGATACTCCAGAAGAGGTCAATGTATGTACAATCAATGTTCCACAATTTTTCTACAAGAAGTGCACCTTGACACTTGCTGTTCTTATTGGGTTCAGTCAGTCACTTAGGAAAAAATAATGTCTTAAAAATACTAGATAGCAACAATACAGGTGTGCTTTTCTGCCTGAAATTTATAATTCATAAGTGAGTGATATATATTTAAAAATCTCTTTTCCATCAATTGATTAGTAGTGCCTGTATAGAGT
Source organism: Microtus pennsylvanicus (assembly GCF_037038515.1). Taxonomy (NCBI): domain Eukaryota; kingdom Metazoa; phylum Chordata; class Mammalia; order Rodentia; family Cricetidae; genus Microtus; species Microtus pennsylvanicus. The sequence continues at coordinate 100,508,381 of NC_134584.1, forward strand.
CAGAATCAGTAGGGTACTTCCTAATGCTGATAATTTACTTTCTTTATTTACTCCTTTATCTAGCTAACTTTTCAAGCATTTTGTTGGGTGTTTAGGATAAAACACTGATTATAAAACAAAACATAGCAATAATATAATGATGCATAAGATTTGGGCATGTAACTACTTTTTGTTTTAAAGATACACTTTTAAAAAATCCCAAGATTATAAAAGTAAATACTCAGAGTTGACTAGTGATTTGGATGCACTATACATGTAATGCATAGGAAACACAGCAACTTGATCTGGCTGAGAAAATTCTATAAGGAACCTACAGTTTGAAGTTAAGTCATTTCCCAAAAACTCAAATGCAGAAAATCATTATGTTTATTATTATTTTGCATAGAGGCTAAGTAGACTTTGAAGTCTGCTCTTTTAACTCCTGAAAGTCTCCTTTGACTAGTGTATTTGTAAGTAACTGTACTTTCTCTTCTGTTCTCTCTATATAAAAATGACTCCTCCATCTTTATAGGGAAAACATTACCTGGGGGTAAATTGATCCAATATTGCCCTATGTTTGCATACATCTGTTTAGATCCATAATGTAATTCTCACATCCTAGGGCTTGGTACTCTATCTTAGGGACAACAGTATGCCATGGGTGGCCCACATGCACTTGAAAATCTGAATTCGTAATTTCTATTTACCTATTTTCGGTGCTTTTTCTGAAGTAAAGAAAAGGTGATTTCAATGGTAGAGTGGTTTCTAAAGAGGCCCGGAAGGGGTCAAGCTTCTTTTCTTGCATCTTTATGGATTATTACGGAGTCATCACTGGGTTACTATAAAGTATATTGCCACACCAAAGATCACATGATTCAAGTCTGTATCATAATTCTCAATACACTTGTCATTTGGAGTAGACTGGGACAGAAGAGAGAATGAATAAAAGAGATGAAGAAGATGCACAAATAAAGTATTGGGATAGTTACAAGATGACAAGGTAAACAAAGAGAAATTCCCAAGTCAAGACTCAGAGAATAAAGTGAAAGTCATGTCCCAGGAAAGGTGGCAGGAGAATCAACAAGAAAAAGAAAAAAAGGAAAAAAAAAACTGGCCTGAGCTACGCACAATGTTGCATTCATCCTGAGCCTGTATCAGTCATTTCCTTTGTCTTAGAATGACATTGACTCCAGTCCATCCCCATAGGGAAATTCTTTGGATGCTACTTCATTTCCCAAGAAAAAAAAATGCTATCCCTTTCATATTTCCTGTTTAAATTTTTCACTTCATTTCTCTCTTAATCAGTTCTTGCGGAGAGAAACTATGACCAAGCCAACTCTTATAAAAGAAAGAATTTAATTGGGACCTAGCATACAGCTGCAGAGAATTAGTCTATTAGTCCCATGATAGGGAACATAGGCAGGCATGGTGCTGGAGAAGTAGCTGAGAGTTTTATCCTGATCCTCAGGCAGAAAGCAGAGATAGAAACTGTGCTCTGTGTATGCCTTTGAAACCTCAAAACCCACCTCCAGTGATACTCCTCCTCCACAAGGGCACACCTCCTAACCCTTCCCTAAAGAATACCAACTGATAAACAAGCCTTAAAGTACATGAACCTTTTGGGGCCACTTTTATTCAAACTGCAACATTCATTTCATTCTGTCCTGCTTGGATGAGAACCCTGATCTCCTCCTAATAATGCCTGTATGCTTATCTGAGTTTCTAGGTGTTTAAAGGCATTTGGTGTGCAACTATTTGCCAAATCATTGTATTTGGCACAGGCATATAATTCCAGTGAGCCTCTTAGGCACTTAGAGCTCTTTTACCCTACCAGCATTTGAACGATCGATGTCCACTTTAGCGCTTATTTCCTCTACCTTTCTGTGAAAGTGGTACAGATGGATGTGGACTCTCTTGTTCTACACTAAACACAAAAACGACACTGATCCTAGTGAAGTGCTAGTCCTGACTCTGATACCTAATATGCACACTGAAGCATAGTGAATCCTTTCTTGATGTTAAATCCAAAGTCTTCAGTTTAATCAGCCTGTACTAGCATAGCATGTAACTGTATAAACACATGCCTGTTTCACTTTAGGAGCCATGCCTTACTAAGTGCTTAGTCTACCTTGCTTGGATCAAGGATGTGAGAGAGGTGGGTAAAAAAAAAGTACCCACAGAAAGATCTGCACCTATTAGTAACAAGCAGGCTTTGATCAATTACCAAGTTTTTGCTGTTGTTTTCTTTTTCTATTGTTGTATGGAAGAGAAAGAAATGGAGAATAGATAGAAAAGATTAAATAAATAATCTTAAATTCAGAAAATAATAAAACCCTAGGAACAGGATTAACTATAGAAAATATGAAGAATTTATCCCTTTAAAAGAGTATAGATAAATCTATTCTGCACTAAAAGGCATAATACTATCACTTAAAATTTAATTCTGATTATACCCAAAAGTAATTAATATTTTTATTTCTCAGATGAGAAAACTGAAAGTAGAAACGAAAGAATATTGTGCCTAGAGATAGAAAGCCAAGTCATGGTCAAGAAGTCCACTTAATTCTAGAACCCCAGACTCTTCTCCAAGAGAGGGCAAAAATACAATACATACTATTTAGCAACTTAGGTTGAACAAAACAATTATTCTAGCAACTTGGCTTTATGCCAAGAAAAAAAAAACATTTCTTAAATGCTATCAAGCTAGTGTTTTTCCTGGGAGATTCAGCCATCATTAGTGAAAGCTTCATTTGCAACGCTGTGTGCGCTTCACTGTAGTGAGCCTGAACGATGCATTATCACTAACTCAAAGATATTAATTTAATGGTCAATTATATGCTTCTTGCTTGGGATACTTTCAGGTAACCAGCAGTCGTGTGCACTCTTTCTGTAAATGACAATTGCGAGTTCCCGTGTACACAGTTCTAGAGTTCTGTTACTGTAGATCCCACACCATTGAGTTCTGTGCAGAGGCCAGTCTTTAAAATCGGAGTTCAGTGTCTCTGGAAACTCCCTGGAAAGGATATTCTAAATAGTTAGGTTTCTTCACAGTCCTCAAATGCTCTGTATCTCTCTTATAGCTGCATGAAAAACAACTCACATTCTTCAACTCCCAGTCCTGGTCCAACTCAGTTCAGTAAGTATATAGCAAAACCACACACAATGAGCAGAGACAAATCATAAGATGAATGAAATAAAACACCTGCCTTTCTCCTCCCAGTCTTCATTGCTTATAAGTTCAAATGACAATCTGACTTTGGAGGTTAGGTGATGAATCCAACATTGTGAATAGTAGGTTCTGGAATCTATCTTTTGTAGAACTGATTTAATAAAGCTAGATCTTGGGACAGATGAAGAATTATCTTTTGTTTATGATTTTTAAACAATTACTTGTCTCTATTTTATGCATATGAATTTTTTATTAGCTTGGAAACTTTATTGAAATGTTTCTATGTTAATTAAGATACAGGATATATATTTTTGTTTTAAGGCACTCCTACTTTTATCATTAATATTTATTTATTATTTAATATTACTTTGTTTTTAAAACATGGTTTCACTGTGTGCCCTTCGCTAATCAGAACTCACTCTGTCAACCAGCCTGGCCTCAAACTTACAAAGATATGCTTGCCTCTGACTCTCTCTCCAGAGTCGGGAAGGCAGTGTACCACCACCACCTGGCTATTTTATTTTATTGAACGATGTTTTTACATTTGAAAATAACTTCTTCTCTTGTCGTGTGGACTGTGTGGGTTCCTGGTGCTGGGGGAGATCAGGAGATGACATTGGATTTCCTAGAATGAGAATTCTAGATGGCTGTGAATTGCTACGTGGCTGATGGATCAATCCCTGGTACTCCACAAGAGCAGCAAATGTTCTTAACTGTGAGCTACCTGCATTGAGCCCTCCAATCTCTTCTCTACTCTCTAAATCTAATCTGGAGTTAAAATTCTAGTTGGGAAAGTCTCCAACCCCTGCCTTTTTTAAAAAAAATAAGTTTTAGTAAAAGACAGCCTGCTTTGACAATAAGTGCTGCTTGGCATGTCAGGCCCCTCTATGTGAAAACGCTTGCACTTCTCAAAGAAGGGCTGACTGTTGATGAAATGTATTATTATTTGAAATGCGGGTTTAATTGCATAGTAAATGCCTTCAAATGTTCTTTCCTTCCTTTTCTTTCTGAGAAAACATTTTGAAGAAAGTTGAGCATGCTGTCTTTATGGTGCCAAGCTAGAGAACCCGAGAAGTAATTCTGCTAGCCAGCCAATTTAAACATTTGAATATGTGTCATATGATCCTGACTCCAGCAGGACCTAAACATGTTACTGTCTTCTCAATCCTGAACTGATTTTACCGAGTGTGCTCAAGGATGTGCTTGTGCTTAATATTGTTTGAATATGCATTATATATTCATATATATAATTTATTTATTTATTTATTGTGTGTCTGACCTAATATTTCCATTCTTTCTTTACTCCTTAACTCAGATTAGGAAATAGAAATGAATGACGAGAATTCAGATTAAGCAGCATATGAAAAAGAAAGAATATTCAACTGAAGATTTTGTCCTTTTTTTTATACCCCAACCTTTGTTACGCACAATATCCTGAACAAGTCACATACAACATGTTCAAGTGTTACTGTCTTGGATATCTATATAGCACTACCTGCTTTCAAGGGGTTATTTAAGGATTAAATGCATTATATAGCTTATATAATTCTATCCCACTATTAAGTTGTTCAGCATATTTGAACTCAAATGGGTCCTAACTGTTCTAATAAACAACAGCCACATAGTATAGTTTCTGGAGATGGGTATGTTGCAAGCAGAGATCTAGTACTCCTATCTAATCTCTTGCTAACACATGGGCATCTAACTCCAGGCGCATGGATCTCATGAGACCTTCCAATTGATCAGGATGGCAGGCTCGATCTGTAATCACTGATATACTTTGGTAATACACACCGAGTGCTATCCCGGTCTCATTTAAGTTAATCTGGCACAAGAGAATAAAGGATGACATCTCCATTCACAAAATAGGTAGTAGATGGACTTGCCTAAAATCCACTTCTTAAATTAATTTCATTTGTTTAAATCTTTGTCTCTGATGAGATTGCATCCCGACAGGAATTTTAAATGGTTCTCCTGGAAATGAATATTTTTCTATCATTATTAGAACCTTCTCCTGTGGGGTTCTGTTGTCCTGGATGGCTTTCATATTCCTGCTAAATACAACAAACACCCTTTGAAATATATTTCCCAAGTGAGAGTCTATGGCTGTCAAGATAAATATTGCGTTAGACACTCCATAATCAAACCGAGTCACAACTCTCTAAAACATTTTCACAGTTATTCCACTTTTTCTAAGTTCTCACGATCTTATTTCCTCTACTTTACATCATGATTTTGAAAATGGATAGCTTAATTCCAGTGATACTGAGATTGCCTGAAGATCACCGTGCAGAGCTAAGCCACTAATCGCTAGGAGCTGGTGGCTCACACCTTTAATCCCAATTCTTGGGAAACACATGCCTTTAATCCCAGCTATATAGAGGTGGAGACAGTAAGGGATATGACATGGCAAAGAGAGGAATAAAAGGAGGGAGAAGATAGGAGCTCAGATGTAGTTTGGATAAGCAGTCTGGATAACAAGGCTGTCTGAAGGCAGGAGTGCCCCTTTGGTCTGAGAATTTGGGTAGAGGTAAAAAGGTCTCTCTAGTGGCTGGCTGCACTACTTCTCTGACCTCTCACCTTTCACCCCCTAATATCTGATTACAAATTTTATTTATTAGGACCAATTAGAAAGCATGCTACAATTAATTATACATTTAAAGTTTTGAGATTTATGCCTAACCAAGAATTTATTTTAAATGCAAAAATTAAATATATATTTTTTATATTCTCATTCTTGTTAGCATTAAGAACATGACTGCAAAAAATCAGACTGGCAATAGGTTACCATTTAACAATTTTATCTAAATTAATTTTCTTGGCTGAAATAAACCAATTAAGGTCATTGAGGCTTTACTCATCAAGTTCAATGAAATTAAATAAATGGACTGAGAATATGAGTCTATGAGTAAACTGTTATATAACTGAGGAGACCTCAACTCAAAATCCCTGAGCCCAACTGAATTCAGTACCAGGAGACAGAGCAGAAGGGTCCAGGAAGTTCACTGGCATTTGCCAACCAATCAAGCTAAAATGGATATGTACACACACACACACACACACACACACGCACACACACACACACACACAGAAAGAGAGAGAGCAAGAGAGAGAGACTTATTTCCACTTTTGTCAGTGACAAATCAGAGTGCTTACTATGATAATATGCTTCCAAAAAGTCTTATTTTGTTAATTGTCTTTTAGTTTGATTTTCCTATATTTGCAGCACTAATCATGTTAATACTAACTAGCTGTTTCACTATTATAGCAAGGGCCATTTTTCATTTTTATTCCAAAATATTTTTTACTATTATCTTAAATTCATCCAGGGAAGTCCCTGTTGGCATTTTTTTTCTCTCCACTAACATGGACCAGATTGAGTTTCAGTCATTCATGGTTTCTCTCACCTCTGTACCTTTCTTTATGGATATCTGAGACCACCACAATGGACTCTTTCTAGGGCCAAAGGAGGGGAAACTCTAAGAAAACTGGGTTTGGGGCTATTTTACTCTCTGTAGTATCCACACTGTGAGGAATGAAAGATGTGCATATCTCTGACAGGGCTTTGGTACTCTTGTCTTCCTAGAGTTAATAGCTCCTTGCCCCAGAACATCTGCTTTCTTTTGTCTTTCTCATTTTGAGATTCCTTGCAAATGAATCTTTTGTTTCTAGATTGCCCTGAAATGTTTCTTAAACACCTGTTTGGTGAATTCATTTACTTTTGTTCCTTAGAACAGAGTACATGATTGCTTATAATTGGGACAACCTTGATGAATATTAAAACAGAAGCATCGTTCTCATTAAAATTGGAGCAGAGGTTAAGGTTAACTTGAGTAGATTGTATTCTATTCATGAAAAAAATATTTTAAAAGTAACTACTGCTTATATGCCTTATAAAGAACATTTTTCCCCGTTCAGGCTTTAAATGGTCTTAAGCTAATGCAATGGAATTCACGTTTTCTTCTCTCTTAAAAGATGAAAGTGATAATGGCACTTGAGCACTCTAAATTATAAGCATTTCATGTCTGTACACTTCTGAATGGACTTAACACTTCTAATAATCCCAGACAAGCAAAAGATGTGCTTTGTTTTACTGTTCCCTTAATGTTACAGGGAAGAAACTGCAGACACATTAAGGCCTGAGGGGGGAAAATAGTATCTGCAACCAGGCAAGTCAGTTTCCAAGGCCCGTGTCTGCCCAGATCCAGGCATTCTCTCCATTTAAATATGCTATCAACCCACACAGATGCTGGTCTTCTGTATTTAGATTCTCTTGTGTGTGTTTCCTTTTCGGACAGGGTTTCGTCATGTAGCCCTTGTCAAAAAAAAAAAAAAAAAAAAAAAAAAAAGAATCCAGGTCTCCTTCTCTCCAAGTCTTCAGTGCTAGGATACCAGGTTTGCCCCGCCACATCCAGCGACAATCCTTTCTACAAGTCTCCACTCAGGAAACTCCTCATACCTCACAGATGCATCCTTCTGTACACCTGGGTATTTATCTGTCCATCCCCATGTCTCAGAGATGCTTCCTTTGTTTTCACAGTTGCTAGTCAAGAACAAAAAGTGGCTTTTAGAGTATATAGCTCTAATTTTACTCTGCACTCTCTCTGTGGTATACATAAGTGCCCATTATGCTTTATTAATGTTCCTCTTTAAATGTGTTTCTGTTGCTATGGATTAAAAACAAGGGTATTAATATTACCTCCATTTTCACATTTTCTTTATCACAGTGCTGCTTGAATTCAGTATCATCTCATTTGAATTTCGGCAGCTTTGTAGGTTTTATCATGTCTTTCACAGAAATGTATTTTAATTCTAGGCCATGTGTATTTTGACTGGAAATAAAGTAAAAAAGAGTGTTCTTTTTATATTTTGTGTGTTGGAGTGTGTGTGCGTGTGCGCACGTGCTCACGAACACATATGCCCACTTTCCAATCCAGACACCTGTGAAGGGCATAGATTGGCTGTGGGATGTCTTCCTCCGTCATCTCCCTATCTTATGTTTGGAGGTGAGATCTCTCTCTGAGCCTTGAACTAGCTGTTTCAGATAGACTGACTAATTAAAAAACTCTCAGGATCTGTCTGTCTTTCCTCACAACTCTGAAGTTGCGAACAAACACTACCATACCTGACTTCCTGTGTGGTTGATATGGAATTGAATCCTCCCACTCACATTATTTTTTAGGGAAAAAAATTAGTGAAGTAACATGCATGATTACAAAGACTGTGTCATATGAGTTTTTACTAGGAACCTATTGTATTAGCTTCATTAAGTATAAAAATCCTCATTATCAAAGGCAGGCAGAAGTGTTATTTTATTAACACTACAAACTGATTCCCCATAAAACAGCAGATTTTACACATAGCTTTAAAAAAAATGTCATATTGAATTTTTATTAAATATTTTAATGGTCTATAATAAGAAAAAATACAAAAATATGCAGATATGAAAACGCTTCCTTATAATATATACTATTAACATTTGTTAGTTTAGTAGAGTGTAAATTGCTTGGTGTTGGAATGATACAATGAAATAAATCCCAATAACAACATATCTAAACAGGACCGAGCTGTTATAGTGTAATCAATCAGTACCAAATGAATATATTCCCCAAAAAGAGGAGACAAACCCAGACACTTACTGATTTCAGTAGCAATAATGGTGATGTTGTGCCAGACGCTTAGTTCTCTGTCCAGTGGGGTTGCCAGTGTTATCTTCCCATCATCTGCATTGACGTTGAATTGTCTCTCCAAGTCAGTGTGGCGGTCGATGGAAAACCTACAGAACAGAGAGATTATGATCTCCTTGTAGATTTCCTTGATGCTTATTTTCTACAACAGACCTTTCGTAATCCTTGGAGACTCATAGCTGTGAAGCCAAATGAACTGGGAAGCTCTGAGGTATCGTAATTTGTAAAACAAAATGACTGAATGAGGCCCAGGAAACTTAATAATTATTGTCTTAGGAGCAATTAGATACATATGCAACATGGAGGTCATAAACCACCATCCGTTTCGATAGGTAGCATCCTCAAAAACTGATGCTGATGAAGAGTTAATTGGACAATCCATCACATTTATTAGACAACTTATGATAATTAGCCATTGCCACGTGATACAATATAAAACAACAAACTCGGGCCATTGTAAGGTGTGCTGGCAGGCTGTTATTCATTACTGCTTAAGGAAATACTGGTTTTTGATAAAATTGTGTGTCATTGAATTTTTAGTTAAGTGGAGTGGCCAGCATTATCTTCTCGCCATATGCACTAACTATATAATGACTTAAATAGGTAGTTAGATAACTGTCTTTAGGTAAATTGTGACTCTTCCATCTTTTTAGCTTTTTATTCATTAAAAATTGCATATTAAGGTTTTAGACTAGATTCAAAGACCAGCAAAATGCTGGATAACATTATTAAATCCTCTACCAATTAACAATCACCACTAAAGAGTTTGGGATGGTACTAAAAGCTACTTAATGTTATTGACGTTTATTTATTGAGAAAATCCTTAATCAAATCAAACAATTAAAGCTATAACATTTTGGTTTAGTAATGGCTCAGGTACAAATAAAACTCAGACAGTGACTACTAGTTATATAGGGAAAAGTCCATCTCAACTCTATAGGGTAATCGAAAAATTCACAAAAGATTCAAGAATGTCACAACATAGGAATTAATAGTCTCAACAAAATGTTGATGGTAAGGAGGTATTTATGATAAAACCTTGGAATCTACAGTACCTAAAGATGAGACCCATGGCCCTTCTACTGCAAAATAATGGCTGAGTGAACTACTGAAGTTCCAAAGTTATCTGTAAAACATCTGGACAGACATTTGTTTGTCCCAAGTACTGTATATACTCTGACTCTTAAAAAGAGCTAAAAATGCCTGCTGGATTAATTATCACTTTCCATACCCAAATTTCTTAAAAACAATTTCCAGGCATCCCTGGGTTCTAGTAATTCTAATATTTTTTTTTGTGCTACTGTTATTACAAACATTGATGGAACAAGTTTCTCGGAGGTCACAGTAAACGAGAATTAGGCAAATCACTGTTGTCTAATGAGCCCCTTTTCCAATGCATGTTCCTTGCCCATTAGGTTGTTATACTGTGAGGGACTGGAACCTCTAAACTAAACTAGTTGGCACAGTGTAATATATTTCCAACAAAACTCCTTGATTATCCCATTTTTAAACTTAAATAACGAAGACAAGTAACTTGTTCAGAATTTTCTTGCATTGATTTTTGCTCTGTATGTGTGTGTGTGTGTGTATGCGGATGTATGCATGTATGGATGCATTTGCATGTATGTACACACAGACCTGGAGGTTCAAGGCTGGTTTGGTGGTCTTCCTCAGAACTTCTTCCACTTTAGTCTTTATAGCAGGTTCTTTCAATCACACCCACAGTTTGCTAGTTCAGGTAGTCTCTCTAGCTAACTTGCCCTGGGGAACCCCTGTTTTCTTCTTTAGAGACTGGTGGAGTTTAAAACTCTGATCTTCTTGGTGGCACAGCAAGCTCTTTAACCACTGAACCATCTCTACAGACTGTTATATCTGTGGTTTAGTGTACATTATTATTACTTGGTTAATTCATAAACACCTAACCTTTATCTCTTTGGGAACCCCGAATGCTCTTTGGACTGGAGAGGGAAGGGAAGGGGGATGGGGGAGCAGGAAGGAAATGGGAGGAGGGGAGGAGGTGGAAAATTTTAATAAAATAATAAAAATAAATAAATAAAAAAGAAGCCGGGCGGTGGTGGCACATGCCTTTAATCCCAGCACTTGGGAGGCAGAGGCAGGTGGATCTCTGTGAGTTCGAGACCAGCCTGGACTACAAGAGCTAGTTCCAGGACAGGCTCCAAAACCACAGAGAAACCCTGTCTCGAAAAACCAAAAATAAATAAATAAATAAATAAGAAAAATAATGAAGTACCTGTATATAAGAAATTAATGTCAAAAGAAAAAGTAAATTACCCATAAGCCTTTAGTCCTTTGTAGATACTATCAATAGCACTGTTTATTGATAATTGTCAAAATTTTTCAAAATGAAATCCTAATTTATTGAAGAGTATTGGATAATGATACATCTCTACCTATATGTAAAAGGCACAAACTATAAATTCTGTTTGTGTTATTTAACTTCCCTAGCTCTAACAAAGGCCTAAATATAGACTTCAGTTTTTAGAGTTCCGGCTTATTATAGACTTTATGTCGTTATTCATAGGAATTTATTAAATCATTAATAATTGCAGTCATTTGTTTATATAAATAAAACCATAGTAACATTACATGATTTCACAATGGTGAGAACTGAATAGAAAAAGTGACTCAGTTGAAGATTCTTTTCTTTTCAAGCTGAGCTGTGTCAGGGAAGGCTCCGGTGCTTGTAAAGAAGTTTATTTTATATATTTCATTGCCAGTTTCAAGTAGTGATAAATTTTCTCGAGAATGAGCAACCTGTGAGATAATTTGGAAACACATGCTCGGGAAGAACATTCCAGTACTGGATATTTACCAGGACAGTGCTAGCTAGCTGTTCTTTCTGTACTTTATAGGCTCCAGGAACTCAAAAGCGTGAGAATTGAATCATTTGTCCTCCTTTATAGAAACTAGTATAGCATTTGTGCATACAATTTGAAGTTTTTGTCACAACTGCCCAGTTGCTATAAATAATTTTTAGACTATCTAAATATCTAATGCGGTATAAATTCTATATAAAAATTCACATTGTTTTTGAAATAAAAAAAAGGAACTGCATATGTGTAGTACAGAGACAACCATCCTAGATTTTATATCATGATATATAGAGGAAACGTGGAAAGTTTGAAGAGAGACTGAGGATATTTGAATGTTATAAAACTCTTCTATGCTGGTCCAGCCTATTATTTCATCCATATAAATTCAGAATAGCCTTCAGCGGATGAGTTTTGCTTTCCATAATTTTATGAAATATTCTACATATTTTATGGAATCTAAATTGTTTGGGGTTTAAATATAAGGCACCTAGATACAAAATAATACCATTACACCATGAATAGAATATATATATATATATTTTTTTTTTTTTTTGGTTTTTCGAGACAGGGTTTCTCTGTGGTTTTGGAGCCTGTCCTGGAACTAGCTCTTGTAGACCAGGCTGGTCTCGAACTCACAGAGATCCGCCTGCCTCTGCCTCCCAAGTGCTGGGATTAAAGGCGTGCGCCACCACCGCCCGGCTAGAATATTTTTTAAATATTAGGGTATTTATATACCCTATATAGTAAATAGAAATTTATAATGAACATGTGTGATTCCTTCTGAAACTCATTCATAGATCAAGGGAAAAATGTTCACCATTGGATAGAGATATTATCTAATTATTAATATTACTGTCAGAATTAAATACATAAGACACACTGTATTGACCAATATGAAATAAGCACAGCACAGCCACAAGGGCTCTCATTTTACTTATGGGTCAATATCACCCTTGGATGCCATGTGTATATATAATACTAGAAATACAAAAGGGATACAGAGTATTAGGTTGGGATGTTTTGTACCCCCTAAAATTATATCTAGGAATCCAAATCTCCCCAGAATTACAGGCTGAATGACTAAAAGGAGCCCTGTCTGCTCTTCTTTTCCAAAGGAAATCTAAGGGAATCAGAAAGCCGTTGCTAACCACATATCAAGACAGTGAGATAGCAAGCTACAGTCAAGCAATGAGGAACCTCGTCAGAAACTGCTTTGCTGGGATCCTGGTCCCAGACTTCCCAACCTCTGGTAGTTTGAAAAATAAAATACTATTGACTTAAGATGCCCAGTCTATAGTACTTTGTTAAGAGTTTCTAGAACAGACAAGACTCAATGTAAGAGGTATTATCTTTTCTCAATTTAGAATCCACCTATTTGAATATGCTAGTAATTCATAAGAATTAAAATGGGAGAGCTAAGTAAAGATGATTCTCTAAATAAAAAAATTAGGATTTAGGCTTCTGAATACCAGGAATAAAGTATTCTTTCATCATTTTTATAAACCTCTGGATAAATTTTAATCCACCTCATTTTTTCACAAACTCCGCTCTGACATTTGAGAGCATAGTTAATTTCTTTTTTTCTTCTTAGGCTATCAGATAAAAACCCAGACCATAGGCCATTACATGACCACAGCCCTTCAGATAATATACAAAGGTCACTGGTCTGGGTTCATAATTTCCTATCAAAGATTCATCATTAACAAATTTGAGGGGAAAAAAAGACAAAACACTCCCAAGGAAATATAAGTTGGCTTATACACAACAAACCAGGAGTAACAATTTGAATTTTAGAATCCGATCTGTCATGTCATTATAAGTCCTGTAAATGTGACCAGTGAGGCAAATGTCTCAGAAGCCTACCCTGGTCACTAAGCTGGTCTGACGTTTCTCCCATACTGCGCTGAATACTGTAAACAGAAGGTAGAACACAGGCTGACTTAAAGCCAGGACTCTTCAACTGAAACTCAACTGAGGGGGTTGGGAGTTACATAAATCTCTTAGTCTTTGTTACCAGTCTATAAACTGTAAAAACATAACGACTTTACAGTCTATTGCTTTGCTGTGAGATGAAAATAATAGTTTGAAAGTATAAAAGTAAATATATAAATGATGAGATCACTGAGGGACCAGACTGTTGTGGGAAAGAGAGTCCAGAAATAGAAAGATGGTAGCAAAGATCCTAATTCAAATAGTTTAATAGCTTCGGGAAGAGCGAACTGTCCTAAAAGACTCTAACACTATTCCCAATCTCTTCATGGTATTTGTCTCCATCGCTATTCAATTCTGGTACTGTGGGTATCTCAACAGAAGATAGACTTCTCTAGAAGAGAAGAGAAATGACCCTAGCTTTCTAGGTCACGGGTCTTCCAGAAGTCATCATTACCACTTGGCCCGAGTCTTTGTTGAGTTTTCTTTCTGAAGAATATCTCTCCTATTATTCTTCAAACATTTGCCTGACCTCTGCTCTTTACTTTCAAAAGAGAGAAGGTTTTATTCATACACGGTAACATTAAAAGAGTTAGATTTTTTGCTGTTGTTATTTAATAGTGCTATGTGGAGACAATAACTTATCGAGTGAGCTTATTATTATATGTCAATTGTGTTATTAAAAAGATTGGAGTAAAGGGAGAAATGGAGAAAGATGTTTGTGTCCTAGTATTAATGTTCCAAAAGGAACTATATTCTAGATAATACATTGACTTTATTTACATGGTTAAAATATCCTTATTCCTTGATGTTTTATGTATTTGATTTGTGGATCCTTCACACAATTGCTTATGATGTTTTAGTTGAAAGGTACATTTTTGAGCAGAATAATCTGCACATTGGAGAATCACCTTCCTGCCACAATAAGAAAAACTTTTCATTAATAGAGTGGGAAGGAGAAAATAAGAATCTTGGGTCATGATTATATCAACTTTAATGATGAGAATTTTGGAAATAGTTCCTTTCAAGTGTAAAGGACAGGTTTTAGAAGCCATATTATCCGTGATAACTAGTACTCACAAAAATCCTATTGAAATTTTTTTATTTGTAATCCATAAACCACTAGACTTTATCACAATCTTTTTCTACAGTACAGTTGTGCTTCCTGGGAGTAAATGTTTAGGACTTTACCAATTTTCTTTTTGGAATTAAGGCTAAATATGCAAGAAAATGTCAAAATTAGCACATGGCTCAAAGTGGTAATTTACCACAAGCTCAGTGACCAGACATAAACACATGTCATCAATTTTCTTCAATTAAGAGGAGCTTTCAGATATCAGAAATCAGTATGAGAAAATAGCTTTGCTTGGTTTTGTAAAACAACTGAGTGAATGCTATTGTGTTAAGATACTGCTACATTCCTGTTGCTGCTGATTATTAGAAACAACTTTTGCCTGATTAATGTGATACTCTAGCAGACCCAATTCATCTTCATATTTTCAAGACAGTATTTGGTTCAAAATTCTTACCTCTTATATTTTTGAGTTTGGATGGGAATGATTTACACACACACACACACACACACACACACACACACACATATAAACACACACAATATACCATACTTCTTAACTTTCTTTTCTTGACCTATCCCCATTCTAGGTCAAGAAAAAGAAGCCTTCATCCAGAATGAATACCTTGTCCACCTCTGCAGTTAAGAATATCATAATGTTCCATGGGTCCCAGTGACCAAGCATTGCTCAGCCAGGAAAAGTGAGGTGCAAGGATTCTTGGAAATGACTGTTCTTACCTGCTGACCTCTAACCAGACAGGACAAAGTGGTGGCACTGCCACCATACTCTGTTATAAACCTTGGATAAAGTGAACTCAGGGAGGATATGACCTGAATTCTAAGTATACTGAAAACTGAAGCATCTGGCTAGGTTTTTTTCCCTTTTTTTTCCTTAGGAAAAAAGGTATTTATTTATTTTCAGTTATTTCTATGTGTATGTGTGTTTGGGGGTAGGTGTGTGGGTATGCAGGTGAGTGCAGCTACCTGTGGATGGCAGAGATTTTGGATCCCCGAGGAGCTGGAATTACAGGCAGTTGTGAGCTGTGTGATGTGGGTGCCAGAACCTGAACTGGATCCTCTGCAAGAGCCATATGCCCAAATAGATTTTTTTATATCTTTTTTTTTATATAATTGACATGACATCTGTCATCTGTTGCAGCTGTGAGGCAAGGACTGATACGGGGAGAAGTGGACAGACACAAACTTTGGCGGCTGTTACCCAAAGTATGTTTGGTGGTAAAAATGACAAATGTCTGACACCAACTTCAACATTTTGAATTTTGTTTTGTTTTGTTTGTTTCGAGATACAGTCACATTGTGTAGCCCCAGCTTGCCTGGAATTTATTAATCTAAACCAGGTAGACTTTGAACTCAGTGCCCAAGTGCTGGGATCAGTGTGGAAGGGTGGAAGGGGAGAGTGGAATAAAAAAGGGGAGTGGGAAAAATGTATAGCTCAATAAAAATAATATCAGAATTTTGATGATTATGACCACTTGCAAAATTTATCAGGTTCTTTTGTTAGTCCCTGTGATTCCAAGTCCGCACAGTCAAACTCAGATTGAATAAGAAATATACTCCAGAGGTTTACTTATTATTGTAACAACCCCATTTAACAAACAGTGTGGTGTAAACTGCATTTTCTAATGGTAATATTGGGGAACTATCAGATGATTTTCTAAAGGCTTAATTTATTCATTTCTAACCACTCTGCTAAGTACTGTTATTTCTTTTTTAAAGTCGCCTCATAAAAGATTGCCTATGTGCAAATGTTAGCATTTCTTTTAAACAAGGCAATGTATTGTCGTTTCTCAGACTGTAATCCAAAGTGTTGTGGAAAGCGTTTTTATTGTGGAAGATACTTGCACAGCTATCATTACATTAAACATTGACGAAGACATTTGAAATATTATTATATCGGAGGTCCATATGAAGAAAAACATAATGTTGAGACATTCCTCCCTGCAATTGTCAAAGGAAGGAGAATGAATACTCAACCTATATGTTTTTGAGGTATCTTTTATTTTAGTTAGGGTCAAATAAAGATATTTTAGTTTCCAAATATAGTTCAATCTGCTTGTCTTTTCTTTCTCTGTGTGTGTAATGTGTGTGAGGTGAGTGTATGTGTATCATGACAACTTGTTATAATAACTTTACAAATTATATTACGTACAAGTTAATTCAGTATTGGAAAACAAAAGCCATGCCCTAAAGCAGTGGTTCTCAGCTTGTGGGTCATGACTCCTTTGGGGTTGCACATCAGTTATATACATTACAATTCATAACAGTATCACAATTCCAGTCACGAAATAGCAAAAAAAAAATCATTGTATTGCTGGGAACCTCCACAAAACAAAAGAGTCACAGCATTAGGAAGGTTGGGAACCACCACTTTAGAGCAAGCTCACAGTTTCCTAATATTTTCCACTATACCCTACTTCCTGAAGAGCCCATCGGTTGTTAAATATTATTTTAATATATGTTCCATCTGTTCATGCTGTGGGATAGTTCTTGAATGATGTAAATATGTAGTGTATTCTTTTGTGTTACATTAGTTTTACTCTGTGAAGCTGTGTCACTTGGCCTGTCTAAAACACCTGGGTGGCCTAATAAAGAGCTGATGGCCAACAGTTTGACGGGAAAGGATAGGCAGAGCTAGAATAAATAGAAGAAGAGAGAATAAGTAGAAGGAGAAATCTGAGATGATGAGGGAAAGAGGAGAGGAGCAATAGAAGAGGATGACACAAGATGCCAGCCGCCCATCTATACAACCACCCACTGATTAAGGAGGAAAAGCTATTGTTTTGGTGGTTGGATGCTTAAAAGAAATCTCACACTAGCTCAGAATCGAGAAATAGATAGTCATTCATTAAGGGATAAACTCGCAAATCAGAATTCTCTGCTTGACCGGTTGAATCACGCGATCCAAAGGAGCAGCCGGCAGGAACAAAGCAAAGGGAATCAGAGAGAAAAAGAAGCAGAGCACGCACATTTGACTTCCCCGTAAATAATATAAGAGGCCACACCCCAGTAGGCAGGCAAATACAAGCTGTAATATTTCCTACAGCACCTTATAGAATAAAGAAAGATAAAAGCCTAGAGGCAGACAGTAGATGCGATAATTTAAGCTTTAAAAAGCTAGCTATAAGTAAACCAAGTTAAAACCAGGAATTTATAAGTAATAATAAGCCTCTGTTTGGTTTATTTGGGAGCTGGGTGAGAGGCTCCAAAAGAGTAAAAGAAATCTAAAAGAAACAAAACCCATCTTTCAAACGTACTATGTTTTGATGATCTATCCCTTGAAGTAGATTTATCATAGTGATAAAAACAAAATTAATGGGACCTTGGGAGCTCAGTCCAGTGCTCCAGTGTGGGTCTCTGTCTCTATCTCCATCCATCACCAGATGAAGGTTCTATGGTGATATGCAAGATATTCGTCAGTATTGCTATAGGATAGGGTCGTTTCAGGTTCCCTATCCTCAGCTGCCAAAGGAACTAACTGGGGACATCGCCTTGGGCTTCTGGGAGCCACTCTAGGTTCAAGTCTCTTGCCAACCCTAAGGTGGCTCTCTTAACTAAGAATTGTGCTTCCGTGCTCCCCTAGCCAACCTTCCTTTAACCCAAGGTCCCAATGAGGAGCAGAAGGAGGGAGAACATGAGCAAAGAAGTCGGGACCACGAGGGGTGCACCCACCCACTGAGACAGTGGAGCTGATCTATTGGGAGCTCACCAAGGCCAGCTGGACTGTGACTGAAAAAGCATGGGATAAAACCGGACTCTCTGAACATGGCGAACAATGAGGGCTGATGAGAAGCCAAGGACAATGGCACAGGGTTTTGATCCTACTTAATGTTCTGGCTTTGTGGGAGCCTAGCCAGTTTGGATGTTCACCTTCCTAGATATGGACGGAGGGGGGAGGACCTAGGATTTACCACAGGACAGGGAATCCTGACTCCTCTTTGGACTGGAGAGGGAGGGAGAAAGGAGTGGGGGAGGGGAGAAGGGTGGGAGGAGGGGGAGGGAAATGGGAGGCTGGGAGGAGGCGGAAACTTGTTTTTTTTTTTCCTTTTCTCAATTAAAAAAAACAAAATTAATGGTACAAATTAAGTATGAGAGCAACTAGCTCTATTAATTACCTAGCATTTTCTTAATGTACCAAAGACATGATATTAGGCAGTTATGAATTTCTCTTGTGTAACAGCCTATATATGACAAGGCAATATAAGCATATAGCTTTCTTGGAGCTAAGAGTGAGACAAGAAAAGAGACAAAAAGAGACAAAAACTATTCCTATCAAAAATAGAAAAGAAGAAAAATCCAGTATAGGCATAAGTTCTGTGTGTCTGCAGAGTTTAAGCAGGACAATGACAATTTTGTTGTGGGATATTTGTATACCGTGAGTATTTGTACACAATCTGCATTACTGTGATTGACGTTATAAAAAAGTAGAATCGCAAATAGCTAGGCAAGAGGTAAAGGAATGATTTCCAGGAACAGAAAAGAAATCTAGGCAAGCAGGAAAAGCCAAGAGAGGAAACAGGTGGTGCAGGATAGAGGACAGTTAGCGCCACACGATAGAATATAGATTGATATCAGGGTTTTAATTCAAGTTATAAAAGCTAGTTGCGAACAAGCCTAAACTATAGGCTGTGCTTTCATAATTAATAAGAAGTTTCCATGTGATTATTTGGGTGATGACTGGCAGGACAGAGAGAATCACTTATGCATTATACAATTTGACACAAAGTTAGTAATCAGTCAAGAAGTGTACCAAGTAAAGAATCAAGCAGGATATTACAAATGAAACTGAGGAGAGTTGAACTTTAAGAAATGGAAAGTAATTTGAAAGACTATTTATAATCTTCATTGTTCACCTTGCAGACAAAGGAATTTCCACCAATTCAGTGAGTGTCAATAGGACTATACCAACACAAAGATATCAAGATATCCTATATTGAAAGGCAGCTTTCTTCTTCTTAAATGATTAACTTTTAGCACTATTTATCATACTAATTTTATATTCTCTCTCCACAAATAGCATTCAAATTAGACAAATGCTACACAGACAAAAATGACAGAAATAGTATATCAACACCTAGCAGTCAATATAAATCACACCCCAAATTAATACTTCAAAAAAAATTGAACTAATTATTGTGTCCTTTCTATCTTTTAGTATTTTGATAAGCCTTATATATTAATTTATCTTTTACTTATTCATATAAAATGGGAGAGTCATCACATAAAATTAAACTACTTTCATTACCTTAAAGCTTATAGTTTTAAATAAAGATAGTATATATTTCCACAATAACAAAGACAATAAAATTATATCTATAATATACATGAGCAATAAACACACTACAAATGCTAAGTAACTAGCAGGAAGAATGATTTTGATCAGCTTCTTTATTTTTAACTTTGATCAAACATGTACACAATGCAGGAAAGTTAGAAAGAATTATGCAAAGCAGGAATCACAGATGACAGTGCATAATTGTATCAAGGCAGTTTGGGTAAAAATTTTGTAAATGTACTTATGTTTTAGAATTTTAGCTGAATATCAGACCCAATTAGGAACAGCACAAGTTATTGTAGTCAGTGCTGGAATTTGCTGGTTAGTAAAATGTGTATGCTAGCTGTTGCAAATTAGTAATACAAGGATATCAAAAATCACATGTTTAATTGACTAATATGCAAAAGAAATAACACAAGTATAACTTCTCAGTATTCCGCCATATGTAATTCTTTCTATATCATGAAATAGTTTAGTACCATAAACTCATATCTCCTAATTGAATGTCTGTTGCCTTTATATATATTTTTATACAACGTCCAACATCATACATCTTAATTCCAGTTGCTGTTCGCTTGAATGTTGCCAAACAGCCCCTGTGATTACACCCTTCTAACCATCATCAATCCACACCTGCCCCGGCTAAAATCAGATCTTTCCTTTTGCCTTTTGCTCTCCTTTCTATCGTTGAATATATCTTCCATGATTTTTGACCATTTGCCTGTACGTCATAAACGTTATTGTCATTACTACCATTGTGTGGGAGTCTTCATGGGGAGTCCTATACAAATGTCTATGCACTATGTCAGGCAACTGAGGATAACAGACCAAATTGAAGCAACCACCAAGGTCCAATTTAATAAGCTAATGAATTACTATTGATTTGCCTATAGAAATATGGATAAAGGGCTATTTACAGGAGCAGAGATGGCTCAAAGACAGCTACACCACCCAAATGTCACGAAGCACAGGTGAGAGCTCACGAAGAATGAAAAGCTAGAGTGTATGGTACAACTTGAAGAAAATTCAACAAGTCGCCCCTTATCTTACTGGCCATCTTAACTGCTTTGCCTCTTCTGTTTAGCTGAGCAGGCCTGAGGGTTGCTTTCCAGCAGCACTTCCTACATCCATAACCATGGGGAGGAAAGGGTGTGAGGTAGCATAGTGTGTCTTGTTATTTTCAGGGACTTCCTAAAATTTCTGAGTTGCTTATTTCAGGAGTTTAACAAATTTCTCTGGAAGATGAATGTTTCCCCTGCTTTTAGAACTTACGTTTTAAGGAGATTCTCTACCACAAGGGATATTTTGTCTTGCACGAAAGTGCTACACAACAACTATAAAGCTGCAAACATCTGTAGGTCCTCACAAATCTGATTTATACTGAGGGACTTGTTAAAAAGCAGAGAAACAAGGGCAAAGCTCCCCCTCTGGTTGCAATCAGATGTCCTTAATGGAGTGGATCTAATAGACTTTCTATAGAAGAGGAAAACAGAAATTTTCCACTTTCAACGTGTGAGCTCTCCTGAGGTGACTCTGTGTTTTTCTTCTACACCATAAGTCAAATCTGATTGTCCTTCATCAACAGTAAGATTGGTTGTGCAGTGCAGTTTCAAAATTGGAATGTAGAAATTTAATTCAAAATACTTTGTTGAAATAATGCCCATAAATATCTCGATATAAAAATAGACTTCAGTATACCCTTGCTGTGATGTAGATAAGTGGCTTATTCATATTCTTTACTCTTATGAGTAAAATGATGTAAAACACTGCTACTCAGATTCTTCAAGCATCTTTGTTTCTTTCAAAATATAAGCATTATCACTAAGGTGTTTTTTTTTTTTTTCCTGATGAGTACCGGTACTTTACCAAAGACAAAATGTAAAACAGCTGTTTTTAGACTCTATCAATAATTTCCTTTTTTATTTCTATCTCTAATGACTGTTATCCTAGTTTTACAACACTAGATCATTGTTTTAAAATATTTTATTAACTCATGCGAATCAATCGTTAATGAGAGTCACCAGTCACTCTCACCCTGCCCCCATACTGCAGTGATAGAATTTAGGCCTTTTGATTTGTTATTTTGGTGATAGTTTCTGAGATTATCCAACAATTGTGGATGTACTTACAGGAAGAAAACACAAGCTCATAAGTGTGGTAGTATTCTAAGGACTAGAACAGGCAGTTAGAATTGTGAATTTATGGACAAGACTCTAGTACCCTAGGAAACTACCTTATTAGTGGAGTGATAACTAAGTGCCCTGTGATGTCAGTGGTTTGATATTCCATTCAGTCAAAACGTGAGCAAATAAACTAGTCTCCAATGTGCTTAATCATTAAGAATGAGATATAGTCCACAATTTCCCCTTAAAGAAATAATGCTCATGCAGATACTATGAGGGATGAGCTTAGAAATCCACTTCTAGTAGTACATGATCTATAGTCTTTTTGAGTGTCAGCAAAAGCTGTCCCAGGTATAGCTATTATCAGGAAAACAGTTATAGAGACCCTTGCAATTCTACATGAGGAAGACCTCCTGTGCTTAACAGTAGTATCTGAAAGAGACCCTCTAGGCTAAAGAAAGTGATTTTTTTATTTGAATATTTTTCTCCTCCATTTTTGGCTTCTGCATATTTTTTCTTTCTCAAACTCTGCCCCCGCCAGGTGGAGGTAGCACACTTTTAATCCTAGCAGTAAGGAAACAGAGACAGATGGATCTCTGAGTTCAAGGGCAGCCTGGTCTACAAGAGTTGGGTCCAGGTCAGGCTCCAAAGCTATAAAGAAACCCTGTCTTGAGAAAGCAAAAACAAAAACTTGAACTCTGACCCCTAGCATGTCGTCTACTCCACTGCTCATCTACAGATCATTCTAACCTGTAATAGATTAGTTACCCTGAATAAGGACATATTTCATTCTCAGAATTAATATGATAACATATTAATAAAATATACATGACATCACCACTGCTTAACTCCAAATACATATGAATAAAGACTAAGAAAGTATATCTCTTGCAGGATGCACAATATATTATTAATGAATGTATGCTAAAGTTTACTAAATTTCTACAAAGTGAAATTTTGTTCATGATTTTAGATATAATTATGCTACCAAGATTAGTGAAAGTCTCAAAACATAAAAATAGTGAAAGAAGAACCTGGTAAAATAGGTCACCAGCCTCAGTCCCACAAAACTCTTATCATCACTTTGATCAAGAGAAAGAATGAAGCAGGGAGGAGATCAAGGTTTCAGTGTCAGTTCATGGAGAAAACAAAGCCTCCTCTCCAAGCAGTACTTCAATAGAATTTGCCAGCATTCTCCTTTCATAGTTTGGGTGGAAATTATGTTTTTCTTTACCACTCCAAGAAGGAGGACAACTTTAGCCCTAGGTAGAGACCCCAGTGTATATAAGAATAGCCACACAAACATGAAAACTTGATATTGAATACCCAGAAGTCATGTAAAGGTGAGTAGTGTCCCTGCTTTGCATTGAAGATTGATGGAGGGAGAGTCACTGAAATCATGTGTGCCATTTAGTCAGGAGTTCCTAGCAGCAAATAGGAGAAATCTGTCTCTAGGTGGGAGATGAAAGCAATGACCAACATCTGAATGATTTTTCCCCTTTGTTTTGTTTTATTGAGATAGCAGGATCTCTCTGTGTAGACCTGACTGTCCTGGAAATATCTATGTAGACCATGCTGACCATGAACTCACAGAATCTGTCTTCCTATGTCTTCTGAGTGACGGCACTAATGGTGTTTTCTTATTTCTGTATGTGGGACCCATGGATGTTAGCAATTCAAGTCAACAAGGAAATGGCAATTCCCATTATAGGAAGCTGTGTTCAATCAAGACTAGTTTAACTGATAACAAAAGTTTTGCAGAAATATTTTAGGACTCTTATCTGAAAAGTGCCTCTGAGGCAAAATGGAATCCCGAAGGAAGGGCCATTGCATTTAGTTATTGAATTGGATCTGTGTGAAGACAACTCCCTGTATTCTTGGTAGGGAGGACAGCGAACTTTTTTAGAGTAGATGTTTTTAGCCTCAGCCGCCCTACTGTCTCTGTTACACTCTGTAGCTGTAGCAAGTAGAAAAAATAAGAGTGACTTCATGCTCGTTCACAGGCTGACAACACAGCCAACAATTTCGTTAACATCATTAATTCTTCTCCCTTTTATCAGTTTATTAACTATAAAATCAGAGATGAAGTCATCAAGAAAAAAGAAGACATGTAGTTTGTTGTGACTGAGCATTGATATATTTTTTATAGATCTTTATTGAGCTCTACATTTTTCTCTGCTCCTCTCCCTGCCTCTCCCTTCTCCCCTCTTTCAAGCCTCCCCTAAAGTCCCCATGCTCCCAATTTACTAAGGAGATCTTGTCTTTTTCTACTTTTTAATCACTGGTGGGTCATGATCTAGAGCCCAGAGGAGCATATGAACTCAAGTGTCCTCACTTCAGCAGGGAACTTTGTGTGTTCTGGATGCTCTACAGAGCTCACAGGTGGCTTGTGCTGCGTTCCTCCCATTTTCTGAAAATTCTTCAACTCCTTGTCAAAGGAACTTAATGGGGGATCCTAGACCAAAGGAAGTCGAGTTCAAACTGATCTGCCCACAGTCTCTGTACTACATAGAATACCCTAGGGAATGGCTGTCCTTGGAGAAAGGTAATGTGGTTTGATTTTCAAATTTAGCAGGAGCAAATGCACTTTTATAGTATAAAAAAAAAAAGGCTTTGTTCAACACTGGTCTGCCGTCTCTCTCCGGAAAATTTACAGGAGGATATAATTTTGAGCTGACTGCAAGCGAAGATGCTATTTAGAGCCATACATAATGAAATAAACCCCTTAGTTATGAATCAGTTATTATATTTCACTGAACTCCAACTGTTTCTTTCTCACTGCTTAATTTCATTCTCGCTTTTGTTATTACGCCTAAAGAAACCATTTTAGCATTTTTTTGCATGCACTTTGAGAATCAAAAATTCCATCTACAAGTTTTCGGCTTTTTGCCTCTAATTGCTCCACTGGTTTTTCTGGCTGCTTTAATAAATAATATTATCTGCATTCTGCTAGTCCCAGAACTCTGTTTATTTATTATTTCCCTAAGTAGAAAGGTATTTTTTGAAAAAGAGAGAGGAAGAGAGAACAGGAAAAAAAAACCAATAAATAGAGTCCGCATTCCAAATTAGCACAAGTTTCTCTATAAGGTGACATAGTTTTACATTAACTTCATTAAACAGCTATAGTTGCTTCTACTCAGATTTCTTAAGGAACCCATTCTTTACGCTTGACGCTAAGGCTCTGTAGTCTGACTTTGTTCATTATAGAAACATACTGTGTATTAAAGGATTGCTAAGCTAACTATGAAGGGATTGGTTTTCCTGAAGTTATTCAATCATACTTGTTACTATAAAGCATGAACAAAGCCATGGGATATATCTTTCTAAGGAAGAAACTTTCTCGAAACTGAGTCAATTAGTATAACAAGGAGGACACCCTGAAATGTGGACGAGTGACTAGATGTATTTGTAAACATAAATGAATGAATGAATGAATGAATGAATGTACATATATAACACCGTATGCCGAATTAGTTACAACCAGTTTAGTTAGACTAGAAAGGGTTTTAAAGGGAACTGAGAGAGTCTGTATTTTAAGTTAGGAAACAATAAAACTTCTGTATGGAGAAGTGTGTATAGACATCAAATAAATCAAGTTTCAGTTATTTAAACATATTAGGTTCCTGTAACAATACCCTTGTCAATTCCAGGTAGGAACTAAAATCATGCAGCATCTGTGCAAAACCGCATGGAATTTCCTCAAAACAATAACAGTCAAACTGCAACCTGATCTCATGGTCTCCGTTCTGGGTATTTACCAGAAAGAAGTGACATATGCATCTTAAAGCCATATAAGTATTCTCAAGTTCACTGAGACATCATTCACAGCTTTCAGGAGAAGAATTGTATGTACTGTGTCTATTTAATAATGTTAGATAAGTAAAATACAACATATATAGTATGTATATATACATACAATATATTTATACATATACAATATTATAAAATATATAAATACAATATTATTTAGCCTAAAAAACAACGAAGATATCAAAATATATTAAAATATAAGTAGCCCTTAGAGACTTTGCAGTAAATGAAATAAGCTGAATGAAATGAAATAGAAACAAAAGGAAAAGACTGTGTGGTTCGCTTATACAAAGTATCTAATATAATTAAATTCGTTTAGAGAAGTGATGGCAGCCATGGGAGAGTGGAATAGAGGAGCTGCTGATTGATGAACAAGCATGGATTTAGTTACAGGGGCTGTGCTCATAGGCTACAGCACTGGGCTGAACCCTATACAATGTCATGAGTCTCTCTCTGTCTCTCTGTCTCTGTCTCTGTCTCTGTCTCTCTCTCTCTCTCTGTCTCTCTCTGTCTCTCTCTCTCTGTCTCTCTCTCTCTCTGTCTCTCTCTCTTTGTCTCTCTGTCTCTCTCTGTCTCTCTCTGTCTCTCTCTCTCTCTCTCTCTCTCTCTCTCTCTCTCCTACACACACCCATTCACAGACACACAAACGTGTATTATTGCAAGACTGAGAAGGGAAACCAGCCAATGTAAAGTATGATTCCAAATTAATTCGATGATCTGTATAGTCAGAAATGCTTCTCTTTAAGCATCACGGGTGACGCTGGTGGCGAAAAGTGTTTTCATGACAAGAGCTCATTACCAGCCTGCCTGGCAACCAAAAGGAGGCAGAAAAATGCTATCACACCAGGAGGAAAACAGCAACACACTGCTCTTGTGTCGAGTGGGTCCTTATGCTCAGGAGAGGGATCAGGACAATAGACTATGCGGCCACTGTGATCCGGTGTCAGTCACCTATTCTCTTACTAAGTGGCCATTGGTCTGACTTTTAATTTCAGCAGTTCATGCAATCATATTCAAAGTGAATATTCTGAAAACAACAGAAAGCTACCAGTTTAAAAAGAGCGACTTTTTCACTTCATAACCACAGTGACTCCCAGAATAGATTCGAAATAAATTTATTGTAGGGAAAAGGGCCACATGAGCCTTGTACCCAAGTATCTACCTAATTTTAAAACTCACTGTATGTTTTGTATCAGCTTACCTGCAAATAATTCCCTCTGTTTCACACTGGTTTTGTGACTTTGCCACAAAACATGGCATTTTGACCAAGCATCAGTTGTTATCTGTAGTAATAGGAGCATGGGAGCTGAATCGCGTCTGCCTGGGAGAGTGGAGCATGGCGTCTCTGTCTGAGGTGTCTTACCTCACTTCCTCTTCCTCCCAGCATTCTGTTCTGTTTACTCCACCCACCTGTGTTCTAAGCTATGAGCCCAAGCAGTTTGTTTATTACTTAACCAATGAAATCAACAGATTGATATATGACACTCCCACATCAGTTACCATTCTCAGAATCAAGAATTCGAAATCCAGTAACCCACTGATAAACTCAGAGGTTAGTGAAGGGAAACTGAGGTTTAGGTCTTGTATTCATAACAATTTGCTACACTCTAGTGTAAGCATATTCCCCTCATCCTTGCAGAGTTTCAGCTTCCTTTACCCAAAACTAAAACTTTACCATTTCTCAGTGCTTTGGAATAATGTTAGATTCATCAAATAAACTCATGGCTTTCCCCATTCATCTCCCGGATCACCGTGTAGCTCACAGCCAGTAGTAATACACTGTATAAAGCAGCAAGGCAGATGAGTGCAGCTATCCCACACAGGCAGCTCAACACCAGAGATGAGCTATTTTTCTGCTTCCCTTGTAGTCATACTGGTGTTGGTGAAACAACTTAGAGAATGAGGAGTTAAACTTGCAGTTGCAGTGGTCAAGGATAAAGAGAGGAATTGTGTCATACTGGTCAGGACCAGACAGTAGGGGCCCAAAATAGCTCCCAGCAAGAACTTAGTCTAGAAAGTCTCCAGTGGACACTTCTCACTTGGGCTAAGGCAGGTACTACCAGGAAGTAGCAATGAAACCTTCTGGTGGTGGCCCTTGTATAAGGAAGTTAATTTGCTTGGGTGTGCTTTTCTAGAGGATATTGAGGCTGTTATCTCTTCAAATCTCTCTCTCTCTCTCTCTCTCTCTCTCTCTCTCTCTCTCTCTCTCCCTCCCTCCCTCCTTCCCCCCCTCCCTCCTTCCTTTCCTTCTCTCCTCCCTCTCTCTCTCTTTGTGTGTGTGTGTTTCTCTCTACTTCCTATTTGTTATATTGTGAGAAGCCTCTGCAGCAACATGATCTCAACTTTGGTACATGGAATTGTCGCAGGTTCAAAGCCCCACTGCCACATAATCTGAAAGTCTGAAACTGTGAGCCACTAAACCTTCCTGTTACTAAGTTGATTGAAGGTATTTTGCTACAGGGTTGCAAAGTTGATGGTGTGAGTTGTTTCTCTCATTGCTGTGACAAAATACTTAAGAAGCAGCTTAGTAAAGAGGGGTTATCCTGTGGTTTATAATTTCAGGCACAGCTCATCAGGCCAGGGAAGGAAAGGAAGTAGCTGTTGAGGTCACCCTCACCTACAGTTGAGAGGCAGAGAGTGATAGACGCTGGTGCTCAGTTTATTCCTTATTTAATCGAGTTCAGGATCCTGTTCCCTAGGAGGACACTGCTCATCTAAAGTAGAGTAGACAGGAGAGTTTTTTCCCCCATCTCAGTTAAACCTTTCTGGAAAACACCCTCATAGACACACTTAGTGATATGTTCCCATGGTGATTCTAAAGGCAGACAAGTTGACAATGAAATTCATCCAATTGTTTGTGTGATACTTCAAGGGTTCACTGTTTTGTCCTCTTCACCTTCTGTATTATATGATGACACTGATTAGACATATCATCTCAAAATGTTATCAAATTTAACTAGCTTATTAGCATAGGGCTTAAGACATATTGACCAGCATGAGAAAATTAGAAGAAATGACATTATCTACATTATTTATATAAGTACCATGTCATTTTACATAGATGTAGCCACTTTTAATATGGGGGAAAAGGATGATTGGGATAAAGGAAGGTTGGATCGGGGAGCACAGAAACACAATTCTTAGTTAAGGGAGCCACCTTAGGGTTGGCAAGAGACTTGAACCTAGAGTGGCTCCCAGAAGCCCAAGGCGATGTCCCCAGTTAGTTCCTTGGGCAGCTGAGAATAGGGAACCTGAAATGACCCTATCCTATAGCATTACTGATGAATATCTTGCATATCACCATAGAACCTTCATCTGGTGATGGATGGAGATAGAGACAGAGACCCACACTGGAGCACTGGACTGAGCTTCCAAGGTCCCAATGAGGAGCAGAAGGAGGGAGAACATGAGCAAGGAACTCAGGACGACGAGGGGTGCACCCACCCACTGTGACAGTGGGGCTGATCTATTGGGAGCTCACCAAGGCCAGCTGGACTGTGACTGAAAAAGCATGGGATAAAACCGGACTCTGAACATGGTGAACAATGAGGGCTGATGAGAAGCCAAGGACAATGGCACTGGGGTTTTGATCCTACTTAATGTTCTGGCTTTGTGGGAGCCTAGCCAGTTTGGATGTTCACCTTCCTAGATATGGACGGAGGGGGGAGGACCTTGGACTTTCCACAGGGCAGGGAACCCTGACTGCTCTCTGGACTGGAGAGGGAGGGGGAGGGGACTGGGCGGAGGGGGAGAAGGGTGGGAGGAGGGGGAGGGAAATGGGAGGCTAGGAGGAGGCAAAAACTTTTTTTTCCTTTTCTATAAAAATAAAAATAAATAAATAAATAAATATAATTCTCTTCTAAACTAACTACTAAGTATTTAACTTTCATTTAGTTTTTAAACTGAGAGGCCTGAGGACTTGTCTCAGCGGTTTAGAGCACTTCTTGCTCTTACAGAGGATCTTATTGTAATTTCTGGTTCCTACATGGTTGTTCACAGCCATCTGTAACCCAAAAACTAAAGGATCCAAAGTCCTCTACAAACTTAGTGCATATTCCTCACATACATAGTGCAAAAAGACACATGCAGGCCAAACACAGATCAACTCAAAATAAATAAATTAATTGCTAAAAATTATAATGTGTGATGGCTTACCCCTTATTAGCTAGTAATGCTGATGAATATTACGTCTAATAAAGTGACATCATGTGCTCAATGCCCTAGGAGGAATGGAGCGTCTTATGAGGAAACCAAGTCTCAGGGAACTGGAGGGATGACAGCTATGCTGCAAACCAACAGTCCAACAGTAATATGATTTTGACTTAGTCTGAGCTGAAAAATATCGCCCTTAAATAAATTGTCAGAAATTATTCTACATTACTGAGCAACACGTAGTAGAGAAGACAGAGGAAAACCCTTAATTATCATTCCTGGGAGAGAGACAGGGTGATCATGGGTTTTCATGGATATGAGGGTTCATTTTTCTCTGGACCGGAATATTGAGACATACAGATAGGAACACACTTCTAAATGTAGGGATAAGTATTTCAAAATGCAGGATATTTCAGCTAGGAGCTGTGTTCAAAATGGAATCGCACAGGAAGTCTATGAGCCAGCAAATGACTCCATGCTTTAACACAGCAGATGCCACAATAGCTGACTCTATTTTGCAGGATGGCAAAGCAAATATTATCCTGAAAGATGGATACAGTCCTGTCAGTGTATGAAATACAATATTTCTAAATGATGCGTAGCTATCTGTAGCCCAGAGACTCCCTGAGACATCACATACTATGCATCTATTTTCAAAGGAAAAGTTGTTCTAAACCCATCTGCTAGTTTTACAATGACCTTTTCCCTTACCTGGTTAGTTGGGAAATTTAATTTTCTAGTCAAATTAGCCATTTGTATATAGACATAGGGAAGTTACTTTCTATAAGCCACCAGGTAGAAGAGGGTGGCAGAAATGCAGAGATCATACTGGATGGGGAAAACACAGTGGTTCAAACTTTAAGTGTCACCTCCTGGGGCCAATCTACCTGTCAAGACTTTGTGGAACCCACAGTGTGGCTGACATATCAAAGTCTCCCACACATACTTTGAGATAATGTCTGTCTCCTTGGATGGGATCAGTATCGTGTAGAAACTCGCACTTGCCTCGCATACATCAGAACCACTGATATATCTGTGTCAGCAAAGCACACTGGATCTCTCCATCCTCCCTTTAGCTGAACTGGAAAATGACCTGTTTTGAAGCTAGATGTTGCTGTTCAGGAGTCCCTAGCTTCCTCCACACAAACCTTCTAAGCGGTGGCAATAATAGATATGGCCATAATTGGTTATAGTGAGAATCACAGCTTGACTCCCTGGGAACTGCATTTACTTCAATAAAGCTGGTTTACCACGAGTATAATGGGAACGATTATAAAATGTGTAAAATCGATGTGAGGTGTAGTGACCCTGGTTTATGCCTAGCTTTGTGATTCGTTTTGAAGCACCCAGCTCCTCAACCCTCATGGTTAATTAAGAACATGTCACTCCATAATAATAGCATTGTAACTTATGTGATGGACACTGCATTTGGAACACACACACACATTTATGTGTGTGTGGGGTGTGTATGTGTGTGTCTGATAATAATGTGTGTCTCTTATTTCTTAGGAAACCATGATTTATTACATTCTCTCTCTCTCTCTCTTTTTTTTTTTTTTTTTTTTTTTTTTTTTTTTTTTTTTTGGTTTTTCGAGACAGGGTTTCTCTGTGGTTTTGGAGCCTGTCCTGGAACTAGCTCTTGTAGACCAGACTGGTCTCGAACTCACAGAGATCCACCTGCCTCTGCCTCCTGGTTTATTACATTCTTGAAAACTCATGTGTTGGTTGCTTATAACAGTAGAAATGTCAAGAAATGAAGGTTTGAAATTATTCTCATAATGAATGGGACTTCAGTTACACCCATCTGGTTTATGCCCTTCACATTCTGTCTCATGATTGGGTTTGGGAGAAAAGTAAAGATGTTTTCAGACAAAGAAGCTGTAATAACCATGAAAATAATTGCATCTAGATAGATCCCCATCATAAAGTCATTGTACAGCTTCATTTTGTAGCCAGGAAATTGATGCCTATATAATTTTTTTTTCAGGATTCTTCGCACCCTTACATTCCACACTTGTCCTTCTCACTGATATAATTCTGCATGTCTATAGCTTGTCTTTGTGTTTCTGAGATGAGAATGACCTGCAGATCACTATTCAAATCCTCACATGGAGGGCTATGCTGTGGGACAATGGTCTTGTACTTCGTAAAGATTTTTCCTTTGTATCTTAATAAAACGTTGATCGACCAGTAGTCAGGCGAGAGGTATAGGTGAAGCAACCAGGCAGGAAATAGAGACAGGGCAATGAGAACAGAAGAATTCTGAGAAGAGGGAAGCTCAGTATGCAGTCATCATCCATATGTAGAGAAAGCAAGATGAGAACACCTCACTGATAAAGGTACCAAGCCATATGGCCAATACAGACAAGAATAATGGGCCAATTTAAGATGTAAGAATTAGGAAATAAGAAACCTGAGCTAATAGGCCAGCCAGTTTATAATTAATGTAGACTTCTGTGTGTTTCTTTGGTACTGAACGACTGCGGGACTGGGTGGGTCAGAAATCTCAGTCAACAGGGCTATCTTCTAAATAGTTTCCTCTCCTCCAGGAACTTTTCTTTTATTGTCCTCATAGGGATGTCTTTGACTGCCCCAAATTTAAAAATAAATTGTATATTAATAAGAGCTTGCTGAATGTGAAAATAATTCCCATTTTGGTCTAATCTTCTGTTATTGGAGACAATAAATGTCCTGAAGAATTTCACCTCCATACTTTAGCTTTATCACCCTCAAGTACTGGAAGCAACACATTTTTAAGTTCCTAAATATATATTAATGAAAAATAACATAAAAGTAATTATTAAAATTGGTTTTTCTAAAATTTTATGTGCAAGTTCTCTATTTCCATCATTTCTACCCTTCATGCTCTTGTTTCAACTCTTCATCCTTCACAGCCTGCCAAATCATTCCCTCTTCTTCTACACTTATTATTATTAAATGTATGCATCTATATAACTAGATGCTTTGGTTTTTTCAAAAAGGTAAATTTATTAGAATTTTTTTTTTCAAATGTACAGTAGCTAAAGGACACAAGTGACAAAAATACCTGGAAAATGAACTATTAAACTAGTATCAAAAATAAAATAGCATTATAAATTTTAAATTGTAAATAAATAAAAACTCCAGAAAATTTACGTTCTAGAGATTCATGGAAAAAGACATTGCAAAGACACCAGTCCTAGATATTTTAGCTTAGAAATTGAAAATGTTTGGGATTGGCATACCTACATTTATACCTTTTACATACACACATACAAACTCACACACTCACATACTCATTCACTCTCAGACAAATTCTCTCTCTCTCTCTCTCTCTCTCTCTCTCTCTCTCTCTCTCTCTCTTTCTCAGAAGCTCATGCGTGTGTGCCCCCCCAACACAGACACTCACACACATGCACACCCACTCACACATATAACAATATTTGAAATCCACTCTCAAACACATTATTAGGCAACAGTTCAACCTTGGAGACTAGCACAAAGTTAATAGATGTTAATTAAGAACGATTTCAAGGTGAGCATCTTTACTGTAATTTGTTGAATTCTAAAAAATAAAAGGTGTCTACAAATGAAATATAAAATAACAGAACTGGGCCTCATTTTAAAGCAAAAAAAAAATAATTTGAAGAAGCGATTATTCTTCACCCTAGGAAAAATTCCTAAGCTAGAAATTTATAAACATGGGGTATTTTTAAATGACACAGAAATATTTGTCTTTCTGTAAAAGAAACCATTCCAGAAATGCTGACTTATCAGAATGCTCATGAACTGAGAAGAAGGTGATTTCAAACCCACATTCAAAAACAAGATAGGCACTTCTAAATGCGGTGACATGGTGGTCTCATACCTCTGAATTCTAATATATAATTCACTATATCTGTCAGAAGAGACAAAATACAACTGGCAATGTTCATGCAATACTAAAAAATAATAAAGCATAAAATGAAAAAGATCCATCCCAGAGTGCTATAAAATGCTTGCAATTTTGCATCTCCATATCACTTTCCCATGAGCAGGAATAACTTGATTTATTTTGATATTCCTGTTTCCAGGCATTTTCTGTAGCTCTTAGTAGACAAATATATGAATGTACACACCACCCACACACAGAGAGAGGATAAAGTGACAGAAAGCCCTTCATCACAGAAGTCTCAAAGGCTCCTCTCGCCCTATGGTGCAGCAATACTGCACTTAAATGAGAAATACCTTATTGGACTTGAAGTGATATCGGGGTCACGTGCTGTCACTTGGCCAATCACTGAGTTCAAAGCAGCATTTTCATGAACTTCAAGGAGGTAAGTTGGTGAAGAGAAGACTGGGGGCTCATCAGCATCCTCCACAACAATTTTGACTGTTGCTGTATCCTTAAAGGGTCCCCTGCCACTGAACCGTGGGTCGATGTGGATATTGGCTGCCTCCACCTTCAGTGTATAGGATTTTTTGGTCTCAAAGTCCAGAGGCTGTTAAAAAAATGACAAAGATGAATGCTTCTCTCTAAACCGTAGCAGCAAGAACAAATGAGTATAATGGGGATGGATGGAAGTTATTCTCATTTAAGCCGGTTTGTGACTCTTAATGGGATCCATTCCCCTAGATTCAACCTGTAAATTTTGCAGGCATTTATTGATACTTGTTTATTATACAAGCATAGCAAGTCTAATCTATTGTCCTGTTTTGTTTCCCTCATTTCACTTAGAATTCACAAAATATTCACAGTCATGAATTGTAACATCAAATTTTCGCTTCTGAGTCATAATAAAATTTTACTATTGATGACATGACCAGCATGCTAATCATCTGGTTAACCAGGTTTCTGCTGGTGGCAGATAAGGCAACACTGAATACAATCTCTATCTGTGAACAAAATTTTATCATTTCTGCAACAGCGTGTGAAATAGAAAGGCTAGAAATGATCATTGTTTAGTCCAAGGAGACCTTACAAAACATGATTTAGCGCTAATCCTAACAAAAAGCATTTCATATCATTTCCAAAACATTTCTACTCAACTGTTTGTGTGACTGAAATGGGTTTTGTAACTTTTTAGGAAATTCGTATGTCTCTGTCAGAAGTGCTGTGCTATGGATCTGGCAAATATGCACAGAGTTTTGCTTTCATAAAGAGACCTATTTTGGTTTATGTTTAGAAAAATGAAGTGTGAAGGCAAATAAATTGATGCAACTAGGTCCGACTTTGCTCCACACTAATCACTTAAAAAATAAAATTACATCATTGCTCTAACATCATTCCCTAACTGTTCAATAGACTTTGTCAATGATGAGTGTGAACCGAGTGATATAAGAGGATCCATTCCCTCACATACATTAGAACCAATCTGTACCAGAACCCATCCAGGCAAATTCCTGGCAACTCACAATACTCCACAATTTAAGAATGTAAGTCTGTCAAGATTCAAGAAGATAGTTTATGTATGCATTGCCATTTCTCCGAAGAAGCAGAACTTTAAATCTGCAATGCAGATTTTTTTTTTAGAAAATAGGAAGCTGGAACAAAAACTAACATCAGTGAAGTCTTACAGAGCACTTGCGAAAGATGAAATATCTATTCTTATTTCAAACACCCAAGTTGATTTTTATATTTGAATGCAGATGTAATGGTACTTAGCTCTCCCTTCCCAATGTTTTTGGCTAAACAGTGAAAACACACTTCCCTGTTTATTCTGAAAGAACAGTGTGTGTGTGTGTGTGTGTGTGTGTGTGTGTGTGTGTGTGTGTGTGTGTGTGTGGTTTGGAAGAGACTATTTGGGATGGTATGAGAAAATTCAAACTCGGAAAATTACCTACACTTTAATAGGCATGCTATTCTGTGTACTTTATAAAATCTGCTCAAAATTTTCTCTGTAATGTGTTAATAGTATTGCTAATTGACAAATAGTAATTGCGTGTATTTTACGGTACAATAGAGTGCTAATACACAAAATGAGGACTTCATCAAGTAAATTGACATATCCATCACCACAATGATTTATCAGTTTGGGTAGATATAAAGAATCTATTCTTCTAGAAATGTGTTCCACATTGCATAAAATATCTTTAATAAGGTCAAGTTTTGTAGTTTTGGACCCTTTGATGAACATCTTTCCTTGTCACCTCATGCTTTCATAATCTTCCATCTCAAAGAACTCTCTCAGGATTCTCCATATAGATTCTAAATTCTTTCATAGAAGGAGTGCAGGGAACAGTCTGCCTAAATGAGAATATAGGCTTCCTGTACCTTATTCCATTTTTTTTTGCATCAGTAAAAACCACAACCAAGCAGTTATCTAAAAACAACTTGACTCTTCTTCTTCTTCTTTTTTTTTGTTTTTTGTCTATAATTTTCAGCCCAGCTTAACGAACACAAAACACACTCTGGTGTCCTGAGGATTTTATCAATTAAAAAGCAATGGCATTAGCCTATAGATATGTGACCCCCTCAAAAACACTCTTTTCTAAAATCCACTTATGTTTTTCAAGTCAAGAAGTATAAGGTGTATGCCTCCAAGTCCATAAATATTAGTGGACAGAATCACAGTGAACAATCAATGTTTCAGTTTATAAAAGTACCTGGCAGGAACAAAAGATAGCAATTAATAAAAACATTAAAAATTAAATTAGGACATTTTATTCAAGGAAAATATGGTTATGATTGGTTCAGCAATTGTCTCAAACATAATTACACAGCACTCTACTAGAGATGCAAGCTTTTAAATATTTTTCAACTGTTGGTTCAATGTTGTATCCCAGCTTGAGAATAGCATTGCTCACTAAAGAATTAAAATATATATAGCCATATCTTCAAGTTGATTGCGAAAAATTTTAAACAAAAATGTATTCAAAAAATTCCATGTTCCCACTGTTGATGCTCTTCAATAAGAAAATTAAGATCACTACCATTTCAGATATATTTTTGAGATCCCAGGTACTGAATGCAATGATAGCTAAGTATACCTCCACTTAACTACATTTCCAGTAGAAAATTATCTTCATGTAATATAATAGAATTGCAGAGCAGGCTTAGTGTCGTAAATTTTAATTCTTGTAAAGGCAACAAACAAAAAATTATTGGTTTTGAGAGTGTGACCCATCATGTATTTTTTTATTCATAAATTAGAAAATCCATTTAAAACATCATGGCCAACAAAGATGTGAAGGTGAATATTGAAGAAAGTACCATGTCTTCCATCACAATGGATCTCTCTTTACACAAGGAAAACTTTGTATGCATACATCATGAGCTCTTTTTTACATGCTTTTTATAAAGTAAGAGTTCATGACAAAGAGCTTCTTTGAAAGCAGAGTTTTCAGTGAGGACTTGGGGAAATGTCAACACATTTGGGAGGGACAAATGAAGGAATGAGGGAGCAGAAATACAAGAGTTACACTGGGAAAGCCTAAAATCTATTGAACTTATTGCATCTGGAGCACAATTGTTCCCACTGAGAATCCATTAAAACTGTAGGTGATTGTATCCTGGAGTAGTTTCATCAGTCCGTACTAACTGTTTATTCATCTTGTTCTCAATTGGGTAAGGGTTACTTGACTTCAGTGCCCTTCATAAAGACTAAGTGATTTTTTGGGGGGGGGGGAAGCTTTAGAGGAAAAAAAATCGCTAAATCATAAATGTGGACATAGTAGTAAGAGGCTGTTTCCCTCTGGTAACTGGTTTACCAGAGTGACATCTGACATGTGATGTGGTCCTACGAAACACGTGATATGGAACATATCTACTATGCATCCTTTCTCATCCCACCCTTCAGCTTAAATCTAAGTACCTACCAACTCGGGGCTCTGCCTGTCTATTCAGCTCTCAGAGATCTCAGAAGTCCAGTTTCAAGGAGAGAGTTAAAAATTGAAGAAAATATTCTTTAGCTTACCTTTCTTAGTCTTATAACACCATCCTGGGCCTGGGCGTCAGAAGTGATTTCAAAGAGTGCTGTTCCATCTCCATCAATGATGTCATAGGACGATTGCGCATTTTCACCAATATCCTGGTCATTAGCTTTAACTCTTCCTATTGCAGTGCCAAGAACCACATCCTCCGGGACTGAGAAGTGATACAAACCTTTAAAAAGAAGAGACACATAGGGTAGCACACCAATAATTTTCACTCAGTGATTAATTTAGCACAATTCATTGGACATTTCCTATCTTCTGGAAATCCATAGAGATGCTACCAAGATGGTGGTAGTCATGGAAGAATACCTCTTCTGTGAAATGTGTAGTCATTTAAACAAGTGTGAAACAAGTGTTCCAAGAAAGCAGTGAACCCTCTTCAACACTCTTCAGGGACAGAGACCTTACCTATTCAACCCTATATTTACCGAGTATTTGTTTAAAGTAATCATGCCAGAATATCAGTGAGTCTATGTGAATTTTTCTTCCCTACTTTCTGTGTAATCACATTGTCTGCCTGTGGGGATATTCATTGCTGCCCCACATAAAATACTAAGCTAATTTCGGCACAGAGATCTGTAATGTGTAACATGCTGAAAGTCACTTTTGAACTTACTTTTATATTTACTAACTTGTAGACCATTTTTGATAAAATCCAATTACTAAACTTCTGCCATGCCCTGCAGCAAGCTGTCCAGATACATGAAATACTCCTCTTGTCACCGAATTCTTCATTGCTCTAAAGACTAAAATCCTACCTTCAAAACTCCCTAGGCAAAAATACAATTACAGTGTGTTTCCA
Source organism: Microtus pennsylvanicus (assembly GCF_037038515.1). Lineage (NCBI taxonomy): Eukaryota > Metazoa > Chordata > Mammalia > Rodentia > Cricetidae > Microtus > Microtus pennsylvanicus. Next base: position 100,547,124 of record NC_134584.1, read on the forward strand.
TTCTCCTATGGGGACAGTAAAGAACATCTAATCAGTGACATTTGTCCTATTTTTATTCCAATTTCTTGGTTGAGATGCTAGTTGCAATCATGTTCATTGGTCTAGTGGAAGCTGGTGATACTGGACCACTCTCCCTGGCCATTAACACATTAGTGCTCACCTGCCCTACATCTATCTACCTGTTCTTGCATTTCTTTGCCTCGGGGCTTTACCTTACCTTCAGATTCCATTTCATCCATCACATGTCAGGCAGAAAGAACTGTTTCAGCACTGATTTGTTTCACAGAAGCAATCATCAAAGAGTGACAGGAGTTAGTTTATGAAATGCTAGACTCCACCCTTTTCTGAAGGGATATCTTTGAGTCATTGCCAATTTTAAAAAAATGTTTTCAACAGTTCAGACTTTTCTCAGTGGGATAAAGGCACATGAATCCAAGGTGCTAAGTTTTTGGATCATGCACCCCTTTGGCTTTCTAACATGCCTCTTCTTACTTCCCCTCTGGTGTTCCTTGAGCAAGTTTGATTACTTAGATTCAGGTTCTTGTTTCAGGGCCTGATTCAGGCAAACTGAGCCTCGAACAATCAGAAAGACTGAGTCCCCATGCAATCACCAGGGGAAACAACCATTCAATGAACAACAAGCCCAGAGGATAAGTTAAATCTGTAGAACATTACCTAATCACAGTTTAAATGCAAATGGTGAATCCCTGAATAACTATGGTTTGTATTATCCAGTAGAATTTAAGACTAGTTCATTTGATGAATAAGGATCCTTGAACTCCTTTCCTTACTGATGAATTAAAACTCACTTGGAATCATAATGTTATGGGACTGAAGAAGAAAAACACCTTGCAAGTAGTTTTACCATAATGTGGACAAAGAAAATAATTCTGTCTAACACAAGCTGCCCAATTCTTTCATGGTTTGTATTCAATATGAATTTGGAGATTATCCCTTCGGTGTGTTTATGACAAATTAGCCAGTGAGTGGACTTCGCCTTACTGCCAATTCTACAACACAGAGCCTTGAAAAATCAAGAAAATGGGACATTCCTTTATCTCCTGCCATTCTGTACCAGGCCTTTTCTTTAGGGAAAAGAGACTTATTATTCTTTTTTACAAATGCCCTGTCTCAGCTTAGGTTTGTTTCTGCCTCGTTCTTTTAACTTCAATTGACCAGTTTCTCTTTATCTACCCTCTGCTTCTGGTCTTATTATCTTCTTACTTCTGTATATCTTACCACTGCTGCTTCTCTAAGTCTGGCTGACTGATGTCTGCCTGGCTTCTTGCCCCTGGTGTGTCCCTGGGTCTCTCCTCCTTCTCTCATTTTTCCTGTTCTCCTTTTAATTCTCTATGCCTGCCAACCTTGTTTATACCTCTTTTGCTCAGCTATTGCCCATTAAGCTCTCTAGTAGACCAATCAGGTGCCTTAGGCAGGCAAGATGAAACAGATGCAACACGTCTTTGCATAATTAAAATTGCATCGTTACATTCAATGTTAAACAAATGATGCATGAGAAACTACAACACATCATTGCCAACTTTAAATAATATTCCACAACAGTACTGTGTGTTCTTGTCATCTTCATCAGGGCAATAATAGTTAATAATCATTACCTCAACAAAAGGGAATGCTTTAGAAACTCAACTATCACTCCTGAAATGCAATAATCATTTTTTGGCAAAAGATGAACCTACACATTCCTGAGTGAACTGCAGAGGTAGCAGGAAGCAAAATAAAAGACTGGGTAAAAGGTAAGATCAATTATTTCAATGGTTTTTCTTAAAAGGATCATAATTCATAGAGGGGCAGATAAAAGTTGTACAATTCTCTATGAAAATATATCTCTGAACTTTCTGGCTTGGAATTTTTATAAATGAATTCTCAGTTGCTCATTAAATGTTTAGAGCATCAACCTTCTCCTCCATTCTTTCCTCTCATTTCCTTAGTTCCTCTCTTTCTTTTCACAAAAGGGTTTTCATGTGGTGTTTCCTAAGCCAGCAGGAAGTTCCACCATGTCCTTAGATGCTGATAACAATAATGTAATAAACTACCTTCTTAAAAATCATACCTATCCTTGGGCTTGCGTAATTAACATCTAAGGGCTTACAGACCTTATATTTTATTCTACTTGCACCTCTACTGTTTTTATATAACACAGCTCCTAACATTATTCAAATGAAAGTTTGCAAACTTCTTATTGATGGGGTGTAATATGGTAAAGACACAAATCCTTATTTATTTATTTGTTTGTTTATTTATTTATTTATTTATTTATTGTTTCTCTTTAACAAAGTCAATCAGTTCAGTTAAGGCATTTTAATGACTTTCTAGTGATCTTAGTCTAACCATTATGGTACTCATCTTGGTGTACTAATTCAGTCACAACTCATATGTATGTATCCTCATTTTTTGGTGCCTTTCAACAAACTTAACTCCCTGGTCTCCTGGGTTTCATTGGCAGCATTTTTTTATAATTTTTATTTTATGCATTTAGGGGAAAAATAATTACTGTATATACACAATCTCTAAATCAGAAGAGAATATACATGTACAAATTGAGGTCAATACTAGTTACAACACATCCAAAATAGAAATAATTGATATACCTATTGATGTTAGATTAGTTATATAAGTATGTTCATATGACTATAACTTCAGTGTATTTTTCAATCTTAAAAAAATGTCTTTTCATTGACAGCATGGCTCTGAATAGAGGACATTACATTAAATTGAATAAACTAAATATAAAAAAATCTATCTAATTTTACTCCCATTCGAAATATATAGAAGTTAATATATAGAGATACGCAAATGTACTGCTGTTGATATATGTATTTGTAACCACATATTTTTTAGTACTGGTGTCTATTCTCCTTTTATTGTCTTATTGATTTCTTCCTATTCTATGTAATTCCCTTCCTCCTGCTATGTTTGGAAGCATTTATTGAAGCATTACTTCATATCATATTAATTGAATAAATGCTTATAGGAAGTGTCTTATGAGAGGATAATGGTGTATTTAAATAATGGTCATCAGCCTGGACCACTAACAGTGGCTTCCTAGAATTCTCTTGACGTTGCTAAAGATGAGCATACCCTCAGCAAGATGGAGTCAATGGTTCCTGAAGTCTCTCCTGGTAGTAGGAATTTGGAAGCAATTTTAATGTACAGTTTGTTTCCCTACTACAGGCTTTATTTCTTTTCTACAGTGGTACAAATAATGGATCAATATCAGGGACAAATTTTCAACATTCACTTAAGTTCTTCCTGATTTATTATCTACTGTGCCTGTGATATTTGGGGTTTCCTCAATGTCCTTGAAATTATAAAAATAGAGATAAATGTGTGTCTTGACATGCTTTTCAAATAAGCAGTCTATAACTGTTTTGGGGTTGTAATGCTGAGGAAAATTTTATTAGAAATCTGCCTGATTTGTGACAATTGCAGGAAATTACTTACTCTGTGCAAATTTTGGAGGATTGTCATTAACGTCAGTAAGGGTCACTGTAAGTGTTGTGGTTCCAGACAGACCTCCGGAGTGTCCTCCCATATCTTTGGCTTGAATTACGACCAGGTATTCCTCCTTGGCTTCTCGGTCCATGTTTGGAAGGGCAGTTTTTATAATAGCTGAGGGAAACAAAAACTGAACTTCAGTAGACCATTCAAGAAGCGATGAGTATGTCACACACACACACTCACAGATACACAGACATACATATGAATACATCAAAAGTAGGCTCGAGAAAATTTTGTCTTCTGCTGATATTTAACTGGTATATGTGTGTAATATTAATGTTGAGTCTTGATGGGGTTATAGGCATTCATAAATAACCTGCAAAAGCACCTATTGTAAGGCTTTATGAGAATTTGTAAAGATATACTTTAGAAAACAAACTTCCTGCCAAATTAAAGTATAAATCACAGCACAGACTCATCTTAGCAGGAAAACCCTGCAAGTGAAACAATGCTGCAATTTATCACACACCCCAATTCCCTTAGAAGATGAGTAAATCAACAAACAGCTTGGAGGCTCTAAGGTCAAAGATAAATTATTCTTTGGCTCAGAGATACATTAAGAAGGTGAACAAAATAAATGAATTAGTATAATCAACTCCGACAAATAGACCACCAATCAGAAGTAACACAGACAGGTTAGATTTGGAAATCTGTTAGATTTAGCAATCTCATTATATATCTTTGAAGTTATTCTGAAAGCTTTTTACATAGTTCTCTATCTACTCACATGCCTTTTTTCATTGATAAATATTGCCCAGATTCTAATCTAATGTCAAGTTCATTATGTGTTTAGTATTTATGTGTGTGTGTGTCCTTGTAAAGATGCAATCACAAATGTAAATGCAATACTCCCATTTTTCTCACATTTTATTATTTTACACAATGAATGCCATTTTTGTTTGCAGTACATTGTGTCTAATTCCACTGATCCTTCCAGGCGCATAGGTTTTCCTTATTGAACTTACCACAAGTTTGTTAAATAGTCTCATGGTGACACATCTCCAAGCTATCTAATTTCCTCACCTTTCCAGGACCCAGTAATTTTGTCATGACCTTGCAACCTACATCTTTTGGTGCTTTATCTTTTTCCTTTTCCTTCTTTTTATCTATCTTCACTTTTTCCTTTTCCTCCTTCTCTTTCTATTCTTTGGCTGTTTGCTATATTTCACTGCTAGGAACACACAAGGTCTCATGACTTCTAGTCATGTACTACTATTGAGCTCTGTCCCCCAGCTCAGTACTATGCTTTTCAGTTTCTTACCCTTTCACTTAATTATGCATGAAAGCAATCCCTTCTGCATTTAAGTTCTCACAATTAAATAGTCCTATTGAGTGGTTGTATATTAAAATGAGGTTGTAATTTAAAAAAATCTGTCCAAACTTAAAAATCATTGCTAGCATCATACTACCATTATATAGGTCAGCTCCATCCCTCATTTCCAGACCTCAAAAATAATAAATGTTGATCATCCCACTCTCTCTTTCAATCCCATACCTTCATGCATATAGATAACTCCTACCCTCATTTCTAATCCAACATCCTTACTGTTTATCGATTCTAAAACCACACTTATAATTTTCTTTTAGAACTCACAGTTTTAATTAAAACTAACTGTCTGGGAAGGATTTCCAAAGAGTTTAGATCTTTGAATAACTTGGGTAGCATGAGAGGTGTGAAAGTATCAAGAGAAATAGGACTCATCCAAGCACTAAACATACTTGGGAAAGGCAGTGAGTTCTTTCCGTGTTATTATTCATTGACAACACTTTTGTATCAAGGCTACCCATACAGTCAGTAGTTCATTGAATTACATTATTTGTTTACAAATACTTGCCAATTAATAATGATATATTTCAAGGGAAGTATATATTACAATATTTGACCATGATGTATACAACTCAGAGATCACACATCTATTGTTAGAAGGAGCCTGCTTGCTGGTTTCCGACTGTTCAGACCTAAAATATTCACCCAGAAATTATATTAATTAAAGTACTGCTTGAGCCATTAGCTCTAGCTTCTAATCGGCTATATACTTTTATATATCAATTTAACCCATTTCTATTCATCTGTGTATTGCCACATGGCTGTGGTTTACTGGCTAATGTTACCTCTGGCTCCAGTGAGGCTACATGGCTTCTCTGTAACTCTGCCCTTCTTTCTCCCAGCATTCAGCTTAGTTTTCCCTGCCTACCTCTGTTCTTTTGCCCTATCAGGCCAAGCCAGTTTTCTTTATTAATTAACCAATCGTATTCAAGCATACAAATTGGAATCCCACATCAATCTATTTTTAAAATGAAAAGACATAAAAGGATAAGTCACTATTGAAAAGACAAAAAGAAACAAGGAAAGCTATAGGATACTCAGACCCATCATGAGCATGCTGGTATACTTTGCTGTAGATATGCATTTCCATAACTCAGGATATGCTTTACTGTAAATGGGTCCACTTTTCATTCAGAAGTTTAAAAGATTTTTGGGTTACATAATATTAAAAAGAATGTTTATAAAATTTATGAACCAATATCATCTATTGTCATTTGGTCCATTAAAGTTTGCATTAGGGATTTCAAATGGATATAGTGTTTTTAATCACAAGGTTTTGATATAATGCTTCCATACTATAGCAAAATTTTTGAAAAAATTGTTTGGTGCAGGTCTCTACACAGAACTCTCATGTTTTTTTTTTTTGAATTGGAGAATTTTTCAACTACTTCAGGATAATGGCAGCTTAAAATTTACTAACCTCATCATCTAATTTATAGTTGGAATATTTTTTAAAGCATGTCAAAGTTATTTACACAAAACAGTTTCGTATAAGTAGAAAATAGCATGCCTTGTCTAATATTGCAATAGGTTATAATATCATGGCATGATCAAAGAATCAATATGGAGGGAATTCTTATCAAATTAAGTAAGAGCAGTGTCATATGTCTATATCAATTACAGAATTTCATGTGCCTCCAACAATGATACCTATCTTTCATACTCCCTAAAGTGTGTCTATATTGACAAGTTAATTGCCCCTGAGAATATTTTCCTTAATTGAAGAAAAGCATACCAAGCTTCTTATCCTATCGTCAGTCTTCCTAAGTTTCTGCCTATGGAAAATAGTTTTGAAACACACAGAATTCACTATTCCCCCTTGTCAAGTGGTGATAATAATAAGTTTCCCATAATAGGAATTCTAAGACAACTAACATACATACATCTAAGTTTTGGGAACTCTGTGGTGTACTCCAAATTCTTCCCTCCCCAACATTTGCCCAACCTTTCCTTCTCTTTGCCCAACCTTACTGTATTTAGCACTTGTCTTGATAGCAGAGTTTTAAGATTCTCCAGCTGTTCCCCAGTTCTATTATGTACACTCTGTGCAGACTCTCAGCAATGAAGAATGACATTAATGCTTTGCTCAAGCCAACCAATTACTTCCTGGGTTTCTGTAACATTTCACCATATCAGATCATTTTACAAGGTGGTAAGAGTGAATAAGGGTGAGTTTCCAGACTGCACAAGAACCTTCTTCACATACATGGACAATCTTTTTTTAAATTTATACTTATTGCTGTAGCAAATCTTCTGTTGCCAGTTCTGGATGCTTCTCTTGTCATAACCATTAAGCAAATCATCTTTTGTTGTGAACTCTTGTGTTAAGTTTTTCCTAATTACCCATTCATGTCAAGAGTATAAAATAAAGTTGATATATTATTACATTCCAATCCAAGGGCTAAACTCATTGCTATTATTGTTGTTTCCCAGGTAGCTCAGAAGTATTTTCTTTGTAGTCCCGAAGCTGGATCACTGAAAATCAGAGTGTATACTAGCCTATCTACAAAATAAAAATACTACTTTAAGTGAGTAATTCAATAATACCAAGCTGGAAAGTTTTCTGTCTAATGACTTTGCTCTTTATCTTTTTTTCTAAGAGGTTGGGAGTAACTTTCCTGATTGATAAGGCAAGTGGGGATTCCCTCCAAGGTTTCTTCAGGACACACACCACAAGTAATTGGCATCAGTTCAAACTCTATAATGAACAGTTTGCCAGAGCCTACTGCCTCTAATCTTAACCTCAGTACTAGCAGCAATTCATTACAAAATCCAAGACAGAGTTTCTAGAACCTTCTATGCAGCAACCCTGTGGCTATAAAGGCAGTGTAGTTGAAACAGCTAGTGCCTTTCATCTACCCATTTTTTGCTTTGTGTTGTGTCCTAGCTATACATGTTACTTGAGATTTTTATTTCTATTCAAAAGGCAGGTCACTTCACTTCCACAACGTTGTAAGACTTTGAAAGCTCTTAAAATAGAACATTGAAATTGCATTGAAAGTCTCTTCAGCTTTGACTCATATTTTTACCCCCAGTTCAGCAGCTGTAGGTGTTTATGAACCAAAGATGATTTTTTTTAACAAAAATATATTGGTTAGTCCTTTATATCCTCTAAGTTAGAGCAGAAAATGAGTAATTGGAACAGGCCATTTTTCTTCTCAGATTTTTAGTTCGAAAAGTTGAACACTGAAAGAGACAAAAATCTTCACTTAACTAGCACTGCTTGTCAGTCTCTGGTTTTGATTTTAATAAAGGGAATAGGAGCTTCTTAGCACCTTTATAGCACACAGCATAAACCAAAACGACCCTTTGGTAGTCTCGGTTTTTAAGAACTCGGTATTGCTCAAGATATGAAGCACACATTCCTTTTATTACCATAATACCCTGTGTTTGTACATGTTCTTATATGTGGATAGTCACTTGTTTGCCATGCTCAGCTGCATGTTCAAGAGGTCATGTGTACTTAACACTCTTTTGCAACTTTGTAGCAAATTAGGGAATACATTTTTTCAAAATAATATCTGACAAAATATTTTTTCTTTTTTTATTGATTTTTATTGATCTGTACATTTTTATCTGCTCCCCTCCCTGTCTTTCGCATCCCCTGCAAAATACTTTATTCTGTACCAGCTACTTAAGTCCCTTGATGTGAGTTTTTCTTTTTTTTTTTAGCTTGCCATTTAAGATAATGGGTTTTATTATGGTGCTTTCCTACACATATAATACTTTATTATGTGCTTGTCCAGTCTCTTTGCCCCTTCCCCTCCACAACAGCCTTTGCACTTCATACCGACCCTTATTTATCATCAATAATTCCCCCTCTACTTGTCATGATGTGTTTGAGGAATAGTTTCTAACAAAGAAAACCAAGTAGTTTTTCAAACCATAAATATTCCAGAAGAACTTTGAGTTAACACAATTATTTATTACACTTTGATTCATAAATTGTATAAATTTACACATCAATATTACCTCTAAAGTTTAGATTTGTCCTCTTCTATGATTATCTAACCTTGTTTAAATCCCACACTATTTCCACAGTTAAGTTTTCTCTTTGAAAAATAAAGAGCCCTAACATTTCATACTTTTGATAAAAGTCAAGCATAATTGCATTGTTACTTGAGGCAAACAACTTGGTACTTACAGTTTAGATTATAAAATATCAGGTGGTGGTGCCATTTTGTGATGTGGTAGAGGCTGTAACAGTTAGGAGCTAGGTGGGGAGTGTAGATCGCTGAGTGTTCTATTGAAGGTTATACCTGGTCTAAAAGCCTTCCTCTTTCTCTGCTTTTTGTTCACCATCAGAACATCCTCCTTCTGCCCATGTTTCTTGCCTCATGTCATTTGTCTTAGTTTGGATTTTTATTGTTGTGAAGGGACATCATAACCATGGCAATTTTTATAAAAAAATATTTGATTTCAGGGGCTTGCTTACAGTTTCGAAGGTTTAATACATCTTGGCAGGGAACATGACGCCATGCAAGGATAGGTGGTGCTGGAGTTGAGACTGCTACATCTTGCAGGCAACAAGAATTCAACTGACTCACTGGGCATTATTCTGAGTATATGAAGCCTCAAAGCCCACTCCCACATAATACACTCCCTCCAATAAGGACATTCTTACTCCAACAAAGCCACACCTCCTAAAATGCCATTTCCAACGAGACTATTGGATTATGGAGGCCAATTACATTCAAACTACTACACCATTCATGATGTACTGCACAATTATATATGGCCAAGAAATCATGTAATGAACCTTCTGAAACATGTACCAAAATTAATGATTCTTCCCTTCGAGTTGTTTCTGTCTTGTATCAAGATGATAGAAATCAAAGTAATATACGAGTTCTGCTCCAATATGTAACATTCACTTCTTAGGATCACAGTTGAGGCTGAAACTAATATATTTTAATAGAAATTCCCTAGAACTCCATTTTAAAAATCTAATCTAATCAGATAATTAATGAGAACATTTATTTTCCATGAATTAATTCAATGAATGCTTGGAAGTGGCACTGGAGAGTTGAGGTAGGGATGGTGAGGGATTTGAGAGAACCATGGCCAAGGGATAAAATGAAAGAGAGATGTCTTCCTCTGCAATTTACACTGATCTACTTGCTATGAATAGACCCATGTGCCTGTTTCTCTGGTTTTTAAAAGATGTGGTTTTACCTTTACTTTATTCAATCAAATAGAGATTTCCCTAGTGCAAAATTTCAGAAGAGAGAATCTTAGACTGGCCCAAGTTCTCTCTAATGCTAAACAGCTGCTCCTTATGTCTAACCATCGAGGGAGTGCTTCTGATTAGAATCCTGTTTCAGACAACTCAGAAATGTAAAACTTGTATGTGATTTTCCCCATTTCCATTGTCTTTAACGTTATCATTTGAGAAGTATTTTGTATCCATCTTGCAAAGTTCTTTTTATAATTTCCGTGATCTCACCAGATTGAGAGGCTTCATGAGAAAGGCAAGGAGATGCTGATTAAGTCTTTTGTCATATTGAAGGCTGATTACTGTAATTCACTCCTCTCGGGTCTTCCAGATTGTGCTGCACAGAGATTGCAGTGGATATAAAATGCTGCGCTAGACTCCTCTTTTGAAGGAGCCTTGTTGAACACATTATCCCAGTTATGAAATCCCTACCTTTGTTATCCCCAGAAGCCCTTGCTGATTCAATGTGCAATTATTACCTCACTGTCTGTGAAACAGGGTCTTTTGCTTATAAGTTTAAGAGGCATAGAGCAGTGAGGATTAAGATCTTGCAGAAGACCCTGGACAACATTGTTTCTTCTTGCTGAGTATGTGATTGGTGTTATATGCTCTCAGTCATGAAGGCCAAATTCAGATGAGGGGTTATGCATCAATTCCTTGCCTAGCACATTGCTCAAAACTGGTTTGATGAAAATGCTAAAGTTGCACAAAGATTTCATGAAGAAAGAAGGGTATTTAGGCAAATACCTTAGAAAATGAGTCAATCTGTGTAGTAGGGAGGCTGTTAGTGTGTTTCCCGGCTGCCCGGCAGCTCAGACCCGAAATAACCACACAGAAACTATATTAGTTAAATCACTGCCTGGCCAATTACTTAAGTGTATTACTAGCTAGCTCTTACATCTAGAATTAATATTTTACCATGACTTTTGTGGCCTACAGGCAAAGTTTCACTGTCTTTCCCTGGCAGAGGCTCCATGGCTTCTCTCAACTCCACATCCTTTTTCCCAGCATTCATTTTATTTTCCCCCACCTTGCTCTGTTCTATCCTATCACAGGCTGAAGACAGTTTCTTTATTAACCAATGGTATTCACAGCATACAGAGGGGAATCCCACATCAAAGAATGTTGTAATTCTTTTCCTTTTTATGCAATAACATACAGATAAATGGATAGGAATATAGATGATATACAGAGAATTAATAGATACATAGACACATAAATAGATAGTGTGCAGATAAAATAGGAAGGTAAATATATTCGCCTAGATCTTATTAGAGTCTGTATATACTGGCATCTCTAGATTAAAACTATGGGTTAAAATATATTTTAAATAGGCATGTAATAACTGCATAGAGACTTTATTTGTTTGTCTTAGTCCACAATCAATACAATATAATCTCTATTTAGAGAGCATTTATACTATAGGTTCTAAGAAACTTAGAGATTTAATGGGAGGGTGTGAGTTGGCCATTTGTGTACTTTTCTACTTATGGGCAGCAACCTCATATTTTAGAGAATGGACTCAGGTATTAGAAAGATGAAAACTTGTTTTGAAAGAATTATAAGTCATATGACCTTGGGAGGAAAACGCGAATTCCTTTAAGCCTGCTTACAACATATACTGAATATTTAAATTTTCAAATGAGAGCATAAGATTTGGTATTATGAGAAGTTAAAATCTAATACTTTCCCTGATATGTTAAACAATATCCATATGTAAGGAAATAAATATTTTGCATTTACACAAATCAACATATAAATTCACACATTATTGTTTGCATTTTACAAATATAAACATACATATATGAGAATCAAAATTTTACTATTAATTTAGTGGTGATAATTGCCATAAATAAATACTTAAAATTAGCCAAGTAGGACATTTCAAGGTATCAATGTGCCTCATTAATTTTGTATAAAGTAAAAAAATCTTTTATAATCAAAAATTTCCAAATGCTTTGTCCCTAATCATGTTTCTGTGAGAAACTCTTCACATCATATGCCTCTGAGACACAGGCTTCGTCCTTCTTCAGAACTGGCACATATTTTAGTGCATCTACAAAGGTGTGTGGATAATGCAGCCCAGTCCATTCTTTCCTTCTACTGTACCACTTAAAGTCCATTAATCTTTTCAGAGTCTGCTCTGATGTTTCATCAGCAGGCAAGACTTCCCAGGTAGGACTAATTACTTTCTTCCTTTTTATCTTATGCACTTTTGCTGGGAACTTTCTTACAGCAATTAATTTTGTCTTTTGTCCCAATTTCATTACCACTCTTACTATTTCAATCTGTCCTGAGAGCAAATTACCCTATACAAAGCCATGTCTCATTCATCCTCATGTGTCCAAGACATAACAAAATCAATCCTGGACACAGAATAGGTCTTCAGTAATTGTAAGAGAGAAGAAAATAATGCAAAGAGAAAGAAAATGTATGAGGGAGGAAAGAGCCTAATGGGGAATAGTAACTGGAGATTTTTCAAAATTCCCAGAGATTAATATATGACTATGCAAACTCTTGATAGATAATAATAATCTTCCTGTCTCCAGAGACCAGAGATATTAGTGCTGTTGGAAGGTCACTGGGTGATTTTAAGGTCCATCATTGTGGCATTCCCTTACAACTGAGTTACAGATTCAAGTTGTGTGAACTTTCAAAGGAAAGGGGATGGCAGTAAAGTCACTACATTGTAAACTGTGGTACTCAGAGGTTCCTCTTTGTCCATCTAGACACCTTACGCATTTCATAACTATCATTCAGGTTACTAATTACAGGTCTCAGCATACATTGGTACAGTGTTCTAGTATTGCACATATGCTCAGGAGTCCTTAAAATGGTGAATGGTGCTACAAATCATAGTAATATTTTATTAATTTAATTATTATGAGATGATTTATGAAAAATTATATATATTGTATATAGGTATAGATAACAAATGATACTCTACTCCTACTTATTACATTTGAAGCTCCATAGTTATTTATCTTGAGAACACATGTAAACATAACATCCGAAGTCTCCTTCTACAGCTGATAAGAAAACAATTAGTTTTTGAGAATTTGAATATTTACCATCTTGTAGATATTAGGAGTTTGGCACACTAGAACTGTAAAGAAAGTCTTAAGCAAGGTTGAATAGTCTGTGGCTGTACAAGGACTCATATCGCTTGTCACTTATCCCTGATTGTGAAAAACAATGACATGATATACTTGGCTTTTGCTGAAAACATCTCAGCAGCATGTACAGTTGCATGTTTGTCTAGCCATCCCCTTCTGAGAAACCAGGGCATCTTAATAAACCAGACAGGTACCTTTTGGTGTATTAACCTCTCTTCTATGGGTTTCTGTGTCTGAATATGTTTGTGGCAGAAAAGTAAGCTGAAAATTTAAAACCACTGAAAATCATCTGAGTATCTCAATGTAAAAAAAAAATTGCATTCTTGAATGTAAAATTCCTGTTTTTTTTTCATGTGGTATATCCTTAGATTAAAAAACTAAGAACTCTTAGTCATCCCACTGTGTAGATCATACCATACTTGTGTCCACATCCATATAAAGTAATGTGCGATATCCTAGCAAATCAATTAACAATCATCCCATCTATACCTTGTTAAATATAACAAACATAGTGAGTGTCAGGAATAAATTTTTTTCTATCATAGCTCTTCAATCCACTGTTAAAGAATTCTGTGTCACACCACCATTTTCAATATTAAAACATGACTAGCCAATAGCTGATGATACTTAACTGGCTAGTTTTGAGTTATATGGAAATAATTGCAATTATTCCTATTCAGAATTAGGGTAAAATTATTTTCTATTGAAAACATACCCAGGTACTCCTCAATCAAGTAGAATTATTTCTGTGAAGAGCATGATGGCACTATTCTTTCCCTAAGCCACAATTCCAATAACTAATTATATATTAAATAGGTAAGGGGTGGTTCGAAGAAGGAAAGTGAAAGTTGCCATGAAACTTGACGCTTTGCCTCGGCATTCTGATCTGAAACAGGTAAGAACAACAGACCTGTATGTGTGCAACATCACATTTTGTGCTCACCCACAAAGATGTGGTCCCGGATTCAAGCATGAGTCTAAAATAAATTTGAAGACTTTTTTCAAGTCTTAGAAAAAAGTCTCCTTATCTATAAAACGTATAAGAGACATGGTGATGACTATTCTTGGTTGTCAGCTTGATTACGTCTGGAATTAAATAAAATCCAAGTGGCTGGGTACACTTGTGAGGGATTTTTTTTTCTTAATTAAATCATTTGAAGTGGAAAACCTCACTTTTATTCTGATCTTTTGAGGTGGAAAGATATGGATCTAATCCAGATTTTTTGATGTGCTAAGATCCAACTTTGATAAGGGCAGCACCTTTTGCTGGCAGCCTTTATAAAGGACATAGAGGAAGGAAGCTTACTCTCATTGTTTGTGCTTTCATCCACACTGGCAAGTCTGTTCCTTCACCGGCATTAGAGCCCAATAGTTTGGGATTCTGGTGTATACTGAAGACCAGCTGAGACAACCAGCCTCCTGGACGAACAAGGTAGATGGCCATTTTTGGACAATTGGATTAGCTAGACCATAGTGTGTATATATATATATATATATATATATATATATATATATATATATATATATATATATTGGTACCAGGATACAGATATTGCTATGGCAGTCCTGATCATGTTATCTTAGAGAGAATAGGAGAAGGATATTAGAACCTTGTGTTAGAAAAGCCATTGAGTGTTGAGCACTCAATTGGCTGTTCAATAGGAACTTAGAAGACAACAATGTTTAGAGCAATGCAGATGGTGGATGCCGGGCTGGAAATTTTCACTATTTATGTGAAGAATATGTGATATTTGATCAGCTGGAGCTAAAGAATTGGATGAATAACAAAAGACTAGCTCACCAAAGAAAACCCTTCACTTTTCTGGGATAATAGATACTGACCGGCTAGTACTAAGATAGTTTAAGAAGAAACCAGTATCACTGAGGTGAAATCTTCTGGAAAGTGGTTCCTGAGAGTCAGTACACAGAAGCTGTGTTCCAGAGATAGCCAAAGCTGTACCCTATGCCGGCAGCCAAGCTTGACAGTGTAAGAGTCACCAAGGTGGTACTGGTTTTGAAGGCATGAAGGACTTCTGAAAGATGCTTGGGTTTGGTACTGTGAGAGGCCAAGAGAGGACATTGAAGAAGGTTCAGCCTCACTGGCTATTGAAGGCAGTATTAAAAGGGTCAAGCAAAAACTATGTGAGAAACTTGGCACAATAAAGAGAGCCCAATAGAGTTTTTGAATAAAATGTAGCCCAGTTATAAAAAAGATTCTAACATTTTGGAGATGTCAGTACCATGGGTGATTCTCAAGCACAGCCCTAGTGATGAAGCAAGGCCCGAGTGAGCCTAGAAACATGCTCTTTCTGCTGCAGAGATTGAGTCTGAGAACTGATCTAGGTTTTTTGGAGAAACCATGATCACGAGTGAATTCCAGACATTGGACACTGAATTAATTAACTGTGGGAATGTGGCTTTTTTTACATCAGCTTGTGACTGTGGGTTCTTCCCTCAGTAAGAGAGTGTTTAACTTAATTTTGATTTTATAGGCAGCCATACTTTGGACTTTTAAGAGATTTTGGATTTTAAAAGAGCATTTGAATTTTTGCATAGACTGAGCTTTTAAAATATTTGAGTTGGTAGAGACTGTGAGACTTTTAAGTTTATCATATGTGTGAAATTTATGAATCTGACATCTTGAGGTGAACAACAACAACAATAAATAAATGTTACATCATTAAAGCCTTTGTGTGTCAGGGTGGCAAGGTGTCAACTGTCCTGCCTAACTTTCATCAGCCTGACATTCTAGAGTCATCTATGAGAAGAGAACTCCAATTAAACAAATGCCTGCATAATATTTTCAGTAGGCAAAGGTGTAGTGTATTTTCTTAATGACTGACGGCTGAGGAAGGAGCCCAGCCCATTATGGGTGGTGTCTCCTCTGAACTATGGGTCCTGGCTTCTATAAGGTGGGCTGACTAAACCATGAGGAGCAAGCCAGTAAGCAATAACCCTCTGAGACCTCTGCTTCAGCTCCTGCCTCCAGGTTGTAGCCCAGCTTGATTTCCTTTTCTGACGTTTTTCAGCGATGGACTATGTTGTAGTAAAAGCTAAACAAGCCCCTGTTTCCCAACTTGCTTTTGGTCATGGTGTTTCATCATAGCAATAGTACCCCTAAATATGCCAAACATCTGAGATTTTATAATATAGTATACCTAACAGTTAATAGAGTAAAACATAATCTTAAAGCAAGACTTAGCTGATTTTTTCTTATTCTTTTTATGATTCAAAGGTTCTATGGTCCTAGATATCAGTCTGACATGCTACAGTATATCACAGTCTGATAATACAGACAAGTAGAACATGATTTTTAAGAGCCTAGATTTGGTGTCTCATTTTGGGTTTGATTTCTGCCGTTTTTACCTACAGTTTGGTAATTCATCAGGAAATATTCTGAATATCCTTGAGCTCTGATTTTTCTTCTGTTAGAAGATAGTCATTAAGGTATAACTCTTTTTTAAGAGATATAAAGGAAGATTATGAAAGTAAATGATTTGCGCAGTAATTGAAAGCATAGTAATTATCCTATCAATACCATAAAGGAGAAAATTCTGCTATGGTCACGTTATAGTACACATGCTATTTACGTAAGATGAACAATTTGGGGAAACAATGTACTAGTCACATCCCAAGATTGCCCTCAGAAAGAAATTAGGAATAAGAATGAGCCAAAAATATCCTGTTGCTGCCTTCCACTCCCTTGTTCTTTTCAAATACTAAGTGGAGTTATATGTTGCATAAGCTGCCTTTTGACAACCTGAGTCATTTACAATCCAGAGGTACCAGGACCTAAATATCCAATAACATTTTTTTGCATTCAATAAACTCTGCTTGGAATTCCTCCTCCACTATTCTTTGGGAGTAGAGGGTCGCTTTCGTCCCAACATAGTGACATCTCTCCTCTCCTTAGTATGGCCCTACAAACTAATATTGCCTCCTCCACATCTCCTGCGTCTTGTCAGACAATGCTGCTGTGTGATTCCCATTTAATCAGATTGGTGTCAGTGCCAAAGACATCGTTAGGTTTGGCAGAACCACTCCTCCTTTTCCCTTTCCCCTGTCATTACTGGGTTTATATATTGTATTTTTTCTTCTTTTGTGTTTTCCTAAAATTATATTTGTGTTTCTGTAGTCAATGTCTTTCATATCCCATCCATAGGTGTAAAATCAAAGCAACAAAAATGCCAGATATATTTCAAACAGAAAAGAGGGAGAAGTATGATGAAAAACTCATGTAAAAGGACTGCCTCGTTTCACAGGTATTGGTGAAGCTGCTACTGATCAAACATGGCATCATGTACCAGGGGGGTGGCAAGAAAGAGAAGCAAGGAGGCTCTCTTCAACACCACCATCCAGCAAGAAAGCAGAAGAATACAGTACAATATATAGAGCTTCGTGAGGTAAAGTGATTGCCTTCCAAATCCATTCATTGGCTTATTTATTGAAACTTTTTATTTGTTAAATATAAAGTGATATTTAACCAGCAGGTAAATATTGGAGATGTGTATTGTACGTATATAAACAAATATATTCTGTAAAAGTAAATAATTATCAGTAGTGTTTTGGTACAAAGCCAGGTTTTACTGTGATTTTTTAAAAGGGTTTTATGGATGATGCAGTCCAGCTAAGATTGTCACAGCATGGCACAGGGATGTGTGCCCCTCCTGGATTGATACCATCAGCCTTTTACAGACAAAGGGCTGAGCCTAACATGCTGAAAGAAGGCAAAGGCAAAACTAGCAAAAACAAAAAAGTACGATAAATTCGCTGGTTAATAGAGTTATTATAAAGAGATTCAAGAGGAGCACATAGATTCATTGGTCACTTAGTACACAATGTTAAACATACATGAGTGCCTTTCCTTGAAATACATTAAATGGATTATGAATTACATTAAAGTTAAATTTATAATAACTAGGTTCCCCTTGTTTTTATTTCTATGGATATTTTTAAAAAATAGAATAATTCTAGCTTCCTGATTCTGATAAAACTTTTTGCATTTTCAACTCCTTCCTTTCTCTTGTGTCTTATAATTATTTCCTTGAAAGATTTTGTTCCAAAGAATCTAAGTAAAGATAAGAGTTTTAGTAATACACATTTTATATGTGGGCACATGAAATAATTAATAATTAAGTCCACCCTTCTCTAGTCTTCAGTTTAACTCAGTTTAATACCTGCTAGTCACATCCCTTTTTTTATTAACTTGGTTAAGAACCTTGCATAAGACTATCTGCAGCAAATACCTTCAAGGTGACATTCTTTCTTACAACCTTCTAGTTGTTGGCTTTAATAACAGAGTCTGTGGTTTATAAGCTCATATTTTCTGGTTTTCTTTTCAGAATACAAAGACTGTAAGCCATTGATTCTGAGCAACTTGTAGTCACTCCTTACACATGGCATTTTATACTGTGCAATGCTGCATTAAATACTGTCCCAGAGAGGACCTCTGTGTCCCTGCATGAGTGCCTTACAGGATAGTTCATGGGCTACAGAATAAGCAATGATGGTCAACAAAAACATATTTGTCTCCAAACATAAAACTGCTCTTTAGAGAGAATTTGAAGACATGGTTTAGGGGTGTGACTCTATTTGTATACATGTTCATGTGTGTTAAAGTGTGTCATTGGATATGAACTTGTTTGCATGTGCATATGCACTTGAGCAGAGGTTAACATCAAGTATCTACCCTAATTTATTCCACATAAAGCTCACCAGTTTGGCTAGACTGCCAGCCAATAAGTTTCTGGGGTCCTCCTGCATCCATCTTTTCTGTGCTAGGATTACAAATGCAGACTGCCACAGTTGGCTGTTACATGGTTCTGTAGCATAAGCTCTAACAACAGGAACATCTCTACCACCCTTCTCATATAGTCTTAGTCATGGCTTCTATAACTTTTAAAATAAAGAACACTAGTGTTTTGCTTCTAAATTGACCAAGGGATTAAATAGAAGAAATGGATATGAATATGCATAAGAGATAGTTTTTGTAATCTTCTAAAGTTCAGAATAATAAATGATGTACTTAGAGTATCATTTCAATCAAATGATGTTGGAATCCATATTTTTTCTATCTCCATTCTAATATTTACCCCGATGAGCTGTAATGATTTTTCACAAATTGATCAATTACAAACAAGTTCTTTTTATGAGAACACATAGAAAACACCAAAATATATATTATAGATAAAGACAGATTTCAGAGATGACTAGTGCCATTTTATTATTATTTTTTCGGTTATGTCACTGGGGTAATTGGAAAGCATTACCCCTAAGGGTACAGATGTAAGAGGATGCCTTTGATTCTGGAGAGCTCTGCATACCATTCTTTCCATAGCTGCTTATCTAATCATTTGTTTTTCTCAGAGTGTGAACTGAGATTTGTTGAGGGTTTATGTATTTAGAGACAGAAAAATATTTACATCTCATCATCTCTGTAGATGCAAATGATTTTCTATGACAAGTGGGTACTTGTTGTGCACTTATAGTGTAAATGGCCTTAATATACAAAAAGTTCTAAGAGACAAAGCAAGAAGCCGATAAATGAGTCAACTTTTTTCTTTCCTTATTTTATATTTCTTTTTATATTTTATTAAAAAAAACAAAAGCTTTCTTCTTTTCATTTTACATACCTTTCTTAGTTTCCACTCCCTCCCATCTTCCCATTCCCTCAATTTGGCTATTTGAGATTCTTCTGTTGAGAATTCTTGCTTAGATCTGTACCCCATATTTTAATTGGATTGTTTGGTATTTTGATGGTTAATTTCTTGAGTTCTTTATATATTTTGGAGGTCAGTCTTCTCTCGGAGGTGGGGTTGGTGAAGATGTTTATTCATTCAGTAGGCTGCCTTTTTGTCTTATTAACTGTGTTCTTTGCTTTACAGAAGCTTCTCAGTTTATGGAGATTCCATTTATTTATTGTTGCTTTCAATATCTGTGCTACTGGTCTTATATGTAAGAAGTGGTATTCTGTGTCAATGCATTAAAGACTACTTCCCACTTTCTTTTCTATCATGTTTGTTGTAATATGAGTGGCCGGGCTGCGTCCCCAGTACCCAACCGTCTGCACGGCTAGCTTTACCCAAAATAATTACACAGAAACTGTATTATTTTAAACACTGCCTGGCCCATTAGTTCCAGCCTCTTATTGGCTAGCTCTTACATATTGATCTAACCCATTTCTAATAGTCTTTGTAGCCCACGAGGTGGCTTACCAGGGAAGATCTTAACCTGTATCTGTCTGGAGTGGGAGAATCATGGCAACTCCCTGACTCAGCTTCTTTCTCCCAGCATTGTGTTCTGTTTACTCCGCTTACCTAATTTTCTGTTCTATTAAAGTGCCAGGGCAGTCTCTTTATTTAACCAATGAAATTAACACAAAACAGAAGACTCTCCCCCATCACATGTTCACTGTCGTCAGATTTATATAGAGGTCTTTAATCCATTTGGACTTGAGTTTTTTGAATTGGGATAGATATGAATCTGCTTGTATACCTTTACATGTTGACATCCAGTTATACAAGCACCATTTGTTGAAGATGTTTTCTTTTTTTCCAATGTATAATTTTAACTTCTTTGTCAAAAATTAGGTGTTCATGGGTGTGCGAATTAATATTGGATCTTCAGTTTGATTCCACTGGTCAACTTGTCTGTTTTTATGCAAGTACCAGGCTGTTTTAATTATTGTAACTCTATAATAGAGTTTGATATTAGTGATGGTGATACCTCTGGAAGTTCCTTTATTCTACAGGACTGTTTTGGCTATCCTGTTTTTTTTTTTTCATATGAAGTTGAGTATTGCTCTTTTAAGGTATGTGAAAAATGGTGGTGGGATTTTGATGGGCACTGCATTGCATCTATAGATTACTTTTGGTAGAACTGCCATTTTTATTATGTTGATTCTACCTATTCAAGAGCTTGGGAGAGCTTTCCATTTTCTGGTATCTTTTTCAATTTTTTTTCAAAGACTTAAAGTTCTTGTTGAATAGGACTTTCTCTGGTTTGGTTAGTGTTACCCTGGGTTATTTTATGCTATTTGTGGCTATTGTGAAGGGTAATATTTCTCTGATTTCTTTCTCAGCTTCTTTATCATTTGTATATAGAAGGGCTACCAATTTTATTTTTTGAGTTTATCTTATATCCTGCAACATTACTGAAGATATTTATCAGCTATAGGAGTTCCCTGGTAGAGTTTTTGAGGTCACTTATGTATACAATCATATTATCTACAAATAATCAAAGTTTGACTTCTTCCTTTCCAATTTATATTCCCATTATCTCCTTTTGTTATCTCATTGCTCTAGGTGAAACTTCAATAACTATGTTGAATAGATATGAAGAAAGTTGACATTTTTGTATTTTTCATGTTTTTAGTGGAATTGCTTTGAGTTTCTATTTAAATTGATGTTGGCTGTTGGGTTGCTATATATTGTTTTTATTATGTTTAGATATGTTTCTAGTATCCCATATCTCTCCAAGACCTTTATCCTGAAGGGTTGTTGGATTTTGTTGAATTCTTTTTCAGAATCTAATGACATGAGCATATGGTTTTTTAGTTTATTAATATGGTGGTTTTCATTGATAGATTTTCATATGTTAAACCATTCCTGCATCACTGGCATGAAGCCAACTTGATCATGGTGGTTGATTTTTTTCATGAGTTCTTGCATTCAGTTTGTCAGTATTTTATTGAGCATTTTTATATCTATGTTAATGAGTTAGATTGGTCTGAAATTCTCTTTCTTGGTAGAGTCTTCGTGTAGTTTCAGTATCAGGGTAACTGTAACCTCATAAAAAAGTTTGCCAATGTTCGTTCTATTTCTATTATGTGGAACACTTTGAGGAGTATAGATATTAGCTCTTATTTAAAGTTCTGGTAGAATTCTGCACTGAAAACATGAGGCTTTGAGCTTTTTTTGTTTGGGAGGCTTTTGATGACAGATTCTATTTCCTTGCAGGCTATAGGTCTATTTAAGTAGTTCACCTGGTCTTGATTTAATTTTGGTATTTGGTATCTATCCAGAAAATTGTCCATTTCTTTTAAATTTTCCAGTTTTATGGAGTATACGTTTTTGTAGTATGATCCAATGATTCTCTGGATTTCTTCAGGGTCTGTTGTTATGTCCCTCATTTCCTTTCTGATTTTGTTAATTCAGATTTTCTCTGCCTTTTGATTAGTTTAAATAAGGGTTTGTCTATCTTGCCTATTTTTTCAAAGAACCAGCTCTTCATTTCATTGATTCTTTATATTGTTTTCATTGTTTCTATTTTATTGATTTCCACCCTCAATTTGATTATTTCCTGTCATGTACTCCTTCTGGATGAGTCGGCTTCTTTTTGGTCTTGAGCTTTCAGGTATGATGTTAAATGACTAGTGAGATATCTCAACTTTCTTTATATAAGTACGTAGTGATATGAACTTTCCTCTTAGCATTGCTTTCTTAGAGTCCCATAACTTTGGGTACATTTTGCCTTCATTTTTGTTGAATTCTTAGAAAACATTAATTTCTTTCATGATTTCTTCCTTGACCCAGGGGTGACTCAATGGAGGAGCACTGTTCAATTTTCATGTGTTTGTAGACTTTCTGCAATTAGTGTGGTTGTTGAATTCTAACTTTTATCCATAGTGATCTGATAGGATACAGGATGTTATTCCATTTTTTTTGCATCTGTTGAGGTTTGCTTTGTTACCAAATATGTGGTCAGTTTTAGAAATGGTTCCATGAGTTTCAGAGAAGAAGGTATATTCTTTTGTGTTTGGGTGATAAGTTCTATAGATGTCTGCTTAGTCTGTTTAATTCATGACATCTGTTAGTTCTCTTATTTTTCTGTTAAGTTTCTGTCAGGTTAACCTGTACATTGGAGAGAGTAGTATATTAAAGTCTCCTACTATTAGTATGGGTGGTTTGATGTGCAATTTAAGCTTTAGTAATGTTTATTTTACGTGTGTGAGTGCTCTTATATGGGGTCATAGAGGTTCAGGATTGAGATTTTATTTTGATGATTTTTTTTCTGTAATGAGAATGAAGTGTTGTTCTCCATCTCTTCTGATTGATTTTAGTCTATTTTGAATAGACTAAACAGATTGAAGTCTATTTTGTTAGACATTAGGATAGCTACATCTGCTTGTTTCTTAGGTCCATTTGACTGAGAAACTTTTTTCCTAACTGTTTAATCTGAGGCAATGGACTGTCTTTTTGTTTGAGCTGTGTTTCTTGTATGCAGCTGAAGGGTGAATCCTGCTTTCATATTCATTCTTGTAGCCTGTATCTTTTTATAGGTGAATTGAATTCATTGATATTAAGAGATATTGATGACCAGTGATTGTTAATTCCTGTGATTTTTCAGTGTTAGTATTTGTGTGTTTCCCTTCTTTGGAGTTTGCTGGTATGAGGTTATCTTGTGGCTTTTTTTTTTTTGTGGGTGCAATCAGCTTCCTTAACTTGGTGTTTTTCTTCTAGTACTATTTTTAAGGCTGGATTTGTGGATATATATTGTTTAAACCTGGTTGTTCCACAGAATATCTTGATTCCTCCATCAACGGTGATTGAAAGCTTTACTTGGCATAATAGTCTGGGTTTGCACATGTGGTCTCTTAGTGTCTGCAGTACATCTGTTCAGGAACTTCTGGTTTGCATGGTTTCCAATGAGACTTCGGGTATAATTCTGATGGGTTTGCTTTTATATGTTACTTGACCTTTTCTTTTTTAACTCTTAATATTTTTTCTTTATTCTGTATTTTGCATTTGATTATTACAGCTAGGGTACATTTTGGGGGAGTCTAGTCTACTTGTGTTTTGTAAGCTTCTTATACCTTCATAAGGATATCCTTCTTTATGCTGTGAAAGTTTTCTTCTATGATTTTGTTGAATATATCTTCTGTGCCTTTGAACTGGAGTTCTTCTATTATTCTTTGGTTTGGTCTTTTCAAGATGACCCAGATTTCTTAGATGTTTTGTGTTAAGAAATTTTTGGATTTAATATTTTATTTGACTGCTGAATCTATTTCATGTATAGAATCTTCAACATTGAGATTCTCTCTCCAATCTCTTTTATTTTGTTGGTTATGCTTGCATCTGTAGTTCTTGCTCATTTATCCAGACTTTCCATTTCTAGAATTCTCTCGGTTTGTGTTTTCTTTATTGCCTCTATGTCAGTTTTCAAGTCTTAAACTGTTGGAACTGTTTGATTCACCTATTTCATTGTTTTTCTTGAGTTTCTTTAAGAGATTTATTGATTTCTTTCAACTTTTTGTTTTTCTTTTCCTCCATTTCTTTAAAGGAATTTTAATTTCCTTTTTAAAGGACCCCATCATCCTCATAAAGTTATTTTTTAAAATTAATTTCTTCTGCTTCTTCTGTGTTAGGGTGTTCAAGTCTTCCTGTGTATAATCACTGGGTTCTGGTGTTACGATGTTGCTTTTTAGGTTGTTGAATGAATTCTTTCATTGGTACCTACCCATCTCTTTCTTGAATTCATGTCAGCAGTGTCCTTGCCTCTTGATCCAATCCTTGAAGTTGCTGTCTGTGTCTTTGGGAGCTGTTCTTGGTGTGCTATGTACTGTCACTGTCTGTGCATCAGGGAGCTACTAAGGTCTCTCTTGGCCCACTCTTTTGGTCCACTGTCTTGTTCGCTCTCTTTGTTCATTCTCTTGGTCCTCTCTATGAGGTTGCCTCCTATACTTCAGTGTACCTCTCTTGGGCCTCTCTGTGTAGTCACAGTGTGTTTGTCTTCTCTGTTAAGTTGCAACCTTTGTTCTAGAGTTCATCTGGGGTTTCAGGAGACAGGAGGGTTTGGAGACAGAGTGATTTCTTTCTTACTAATTCATCACATTGTGCTAAGTCTGTCAGGGCCTGCAATCTTTAATTTCCTAGACACAGCACAGCAGGAGAGACAGAAAATTGTGATACCTTCATCTGCTCACTTTAGTACTTCATCTTTGTGAAACTTTGGAGTATGGGATTCAAATCCATGACACTAAGAGAGCATCTTTAATAAAACAGCCACTGTGATAAGGATTGATGAACCCCCCCCCCAAAAAAAAAGAAAGAAAAGAAAAAATGCAGGCACAAGTCAAAGGCCTGTGGAAGCTAACATTCAAAGTCTTTGCTGATAATCCAGGGCATTATGTTTGACTGCTGATAAGATGCATCATATCATGTTATTATAGCATTAA
Source organism: Microtus pennsylvanicus (assembly GCF_037038515.1). Classification (NCBI taxonomy): domain Eukaryota; kingdom Metazoa; phylum Chordata; class Mammalia; order Rodentia; family Cricetidae; genus Microtus; species Microtus pennsylvanicus. The sequence goes on from NC_134584.1 coordinate 100,572,476, forward strand.
TCATACAGGATTGTTTTCTATATGTTCTTCTCTTCTTAGTTTCACATCTACTTTGCTTGTTCCTTCTCTGTCAAAATTTGGTCTCTGAGGCTTTAAATATTCTCTTGAAATCTTTCCTACTATAGAACAAATGACTATTGCCCTGCCTACCTCCCAGTGCACTTTAATGCTATTAAATTATTTGTATGCGATGCCCACCATTCTTTATTATAAAAGCATAGCCCCAAACTCAGAATGCCATCAGTAAGTCTCTCCTAGACGCAGACTCCAGACACTGTGACTATGACGAGACCTCCTTATCTCGTTGATCCTCTCATCAGCTGCAAAAACAACACTATGATCACATTCTTCCTCTCACCTCCCTTCACACAATAATAGCTACCCTCTGCTGGCACTTCTCTTCTTCCTTATCAAGTCATCAAAGTCTGTCCTCAACTTATCCTGCTGGCAAAGGAAGAAGCCAGAGCAAATTGACTTTTCTATTGATGTTGACTCGGTTTCTAGGTTTCAAGAATGCCTATCATATAATTCACACTAGATTTTAGTCTTTTCAATGTCAACACAGAGTATTTCCCCTCCCTTTTAAGAAATTGCTATAGTTTAAATCATTGCCCTTTCTAAAAGTCATTAAAAGTCATGCTGAAATAAAATTGTTGTTACAATGGCATAGAGAGGAGGGGTCTTTAGGATATGACTAGGCCGTGAGGGCTTTGCCCTCCCAAATGGATTAATACTGTTATTCTAGTTGTCTATTTCTTAAAGAGAGACAAATTGGGTTCCTGTTTGACTCTCCCTCTCACCCTTGCTTTGTCCTTCTGTGTGTGATGCCTATGGTGCAGGAACAAAGACTCTTGCCTTGTGTCAGAGCAGTGATCTTAGAACTCACAATATTCTGGACTATGAGGAACTGCTGCTCATTATACATCACCTGGTACATGGGACACTCTGTCCTAGCAGCACAGATGAACCAACACACAAATTCCATGAAAAACAAAAACACATACATATAATGTTCACCTCCAGACCCTTTCAGAAGAGGCATCGAGGTTTAACTTGATATTTCCCACTTCATCACCTTTGTGATTCAAAACCTCTGTGAAGATAATGTTCAAGAGCTTGAACGACATTGCCCTACTTAACAGTGAGCTGCATGGCGTAATTAATTTATGCCTGTGAAACATTCTGAATACCTTAGAATCAAATGACTGTTGTGCTTATTCTCCCTCTTATATAAATATTTGCACAGGTGAAAATTCAGCACCTTGACATTTATTGAAATGGTTGCATTGAACAATGAGGTAAATTGACTCAGAGACGAGTGTTAGCAGTCAACGCAGAAGAAGACAGCTTTTTGTCAATGAGAGAAGTACATTTTGGAGATTAGACTTCTGTCTGATGTGGGGTTGGTGAAGAAGATCTTTTCCCATTCTGTAGGCTGCTGTTTTGTCTTGTTGACTGTGTGCTTTGCTTTACAGAAGCTTCTCAGTTCGGGAGGTCCCATTTATTAATCGTTTCTCTCAGTGTCTGTGCTACTAGTGCTATATTTAGGAAATAGTCTCCTGTGCCAATATGTTCAAGTGTACTTCCCACTTTCTCTTCTATGAGGTTCACTGTGACCGGCTTTATGTTGAGGTCTTTGATTCATTTGGACTTGAGTTTTGTGCAAGGGGACAGAAATGGATCTATTTTCTTATTTATACTTGTTGATATCCAGTTATGCCAGCACCATTTGTTGTAGATGCTTTCTTTTTTCCATTTTATATTTTTTGCTTCTTTGCCAAAAACCATGTGTTTGTAGGTTTGGGGTAAAGGGAACACTCCTAAATTGCTAGTGGGGGTGCAAGCTGGTACAGTCCCTTAGGATATCAGTATGGTGATTTCTCAGAAAATGAGGAAACAACTTTCCTCAAGGCCAAAAAATACCACTTTGGGGTATATATCCAAAAGATGGTCAATCTTACCAAAGGACATGTGCTCAACTCTCTTCATAGCAACATGGTTTGTCAGAGCAAGAACCTGGAAACAGCCTAAATGCCCCTCAACCAAAGAATGGATAAGGAAAATGTACATTTATACAATGGAGTACTACAAAGCAGAAAAAAAAAAAACAGCATCCTGAAATTTGCAGGCAAATGGACGGAGCTAGAGAACATCATATTCAATGAGGTAAACCCAGACCCAGAAAGACAATTATCATATGTACTCACACATACATGGTTTTTAAACATAAAGAAAAAAAAAACAGCCTACAAATCACAACCCCAGAGAACCTAGAAAACAACAAGAAGTACAAATGGTGAGGGAAATAAGCAGAAACAAGAATTATTCAGGAAGACCGGGTAAGCCATCACTTAGAAATACCACTTCATGCAGGGCAATGGTGGTGCAAGCCTTTAAACCAAGCACTTGGAAGGCAGAGGCAGGAGGATGTCTGTAAGTTTGAGGCCATTCTGGGCCATAGAGTGAGTTTCAGAACAGTCAGGACTGCATGCAGAGAAAATCTGTGATGCAAAATAAAAATAAAAAAAATAAAGGTAGGAAGAAAGGAAGAAAGGAAGAAGGAAGGAAGGAAGATCATTTCATGCTCAGCCGAAGTAGGATGTGACAATACCATCTGAACACTCTGCTTCATTGTCTTTTGTGTATCATAAACTAATCATCTGATCTGTATAAGAAAAACAAGAAGATATGGTGATTTATCTAAGTGGATAGAGTACTTGCCTAGCATTAAGAAGGTCCTAGACTCAATCCCTTGCATCACATAAATTAACTATGTTTGCCTTGGTTTGTAATCCCAGAACTTGGAAGGTAGAAGTAGCATGATCAGAAATTAAAAGTCACCCTCATCTCAATAGTAAGTGAAAGGCCAAGCTAAGATAGAAATCTTTAAAAAATGATAAAGATGAATAAAACACAGTTTTCAAGATAAGATCATTTTAAAGATAGTAATCTACATTATCAATATTTTTGGTAAGTGAGGCCAAATTTTGAAAAATGCAGAATTCTAGCATGGGATCTATGTTTAGACCTCTAGCAAAGATTAATTTTAATAAGTGTGAGCTTTCAAGGAGTATAGAGGGACGTATGTGTTGCATATTCTGAATAAATGGAATGCTATTAGCACCCTGAAAGCACCAATAGCCATTTATTCTTAAGAAATAAAAAAATGGGATTATGTACATTTGAGGTATCTCATATATTAAAGATACTATAAAATATAGATTCACAAGTTAAGTTTGACTCTGTTTCCAAGATTCACAATTAAGATATCCATACATTTTATGTTCCTACCAATATTATCAAATCATATTGATCACATTGGTATCTTCTGGAAAACATTCTCTCAGATGCATCAACTCCCTGTAAGCTCAACTTTGTTCAAATGAAATATTTACTTGTAACATTAACAAACATATATATCCTTCCATATTTTCCAGTTTCTTTAGGTGAAAGTATGAAATAACTACTTTCCATAGTGATGGAAGTTCACAGCAAGATTTAATGGGACAGAAACAAGACATATTTTGGGTTCAAAAGTGATTTTTTTTTTGTTGTATGATAAAGCCTCTCTTGGGTATTTTTGATCCTACTGCACGTACTGGCTTTGGGGAGCCTAGGCAGTTTGGATGCTCACCTTACTAGACCTGGATGGAGGTGGGTGGTCCTTGGACTTCCCACAGGGCAGGGAACCCTGATCACTCTTTGGGCTGACGAGGGAGAGGGACTTGATTGGGGGAGGGGGAGGGAAATGGGAGGTGGTGGTGGGGAAGAGACACAGAAATCTTTAATAAATAAATTTTTTAAAAAAGGAAATTTTTTTTTAAAAAAAAAGTGATTTTTTCCCAAAAATATTTTCAAATCTGTTAAAATGTGATGGCCTCTCAAAACACATTCTACTGTGGTGACTCTGATATTTAATTGCTACAATTTCCTATAATTGGTGCCAAGGAAATAGAACACGGGAAAGGATGGACTTATTTCCTTTTATCTGTTGAAGAATAACTCCAGAAATTATATGGTGAGGATCAATATTAACCTGGTCTGCCCTTATAAATTTTCTCAATTCCTGTTACCAATAGCCTTTGGGTTTGTTTCCTTAACTTGAAAATTTTTAAATCTCATAAAATATTCCTGATAAAAGTGTTATTTTTCATATTTAGTTGGACCTGAATAAAAATGTTCAGGGTGAAGTCTAAAGAGGGAGAAGAGTTGATTGTACAAACATTATGAGGCCCCTTATTTCCTTGAACTCATTTTGCAAAATAGAACCAGAGGACCAGACAAGATTCACTCCCAGCCTGTGCAATTACCAAGTACTTTATCTGCTTTTACGGCACAAGGTCTGACACATATTGCTTTCTATTATTCCTATTTGTGTCTGGCATGTTAACTTATATTCTGTTGAGAAGGAAAGCCGGGAAACAAAACTTAAAGTCCATCCTATTGTTTAACATAGTCCTTCAAAATTAAGTTCATTGCAGTTAATACACCTTAATTTCTTCTTCAGTGGTTTCGTAGGTGTCAGTACAATGGTGGCTTCTAAAGTAGATCACATTACAAGTTATATTACAATTAGTCAGATGTAAAGGGAAGTTGCACTTGTGTCCTGTCTCACAGAGGAGTCCTTGAAAAGTAATTCTCCAAATATATTTTATATATGCATACATAACTAGTTAAACAAATATATACCTATCATGCAATTATAGCCATATTTTAAATAAATTTATATATGTGCATATAAACAAATATGTATATACATATACACCAGTATTAATATATGAGTATATATTAATAAATATATAATATTTATGAATATAGACGTGTATATGTATATATGATTACCAACTACTTTTGTTCTTGTTAACCTTATAATGATTAGGTGGAACTTGAGGAATCCTGCAAAGGAGGTGGAGATTACCATAGACATAAGGGCCAAGAACAAAACAAGAAAATGTACAGAATTCACTAATCCAGGCACATAGGGGTTCACAGATACTGAATCAACAACCAGGGAACCTGCATGGTACTGACTTTGGAACTCTGCCTATAACATATATTTTTCTAAATTGTGTGTGTGTGTGTGTGTGTGTGTGTGTGTGTGTGTGTGTGTGTGTGTGTATGTGTGTGTGTGTGTGTGTGTGTGTGTGTGTGTGAGAGAGAGAGAGAGAGAGAGAGAGAGAGAGAGAGAGAGAGAGAGAGAGAGAGACTCTTAACAGTGGGAGCAACGGGCTGTTTCTGACTCTTTCACTGGCCCTTGGGACTCTACTTCTCATACCGGATCACTTTGCCAGCCTTAATAGATGGAAGGTGCTTAGTCTTACTGCAACTTGATATGTTATGTTTGGTTGATACTCATGGGAGATGTACCCTTTCCTAAAATGAAAAAAACAAAGAGTGGATTGGGAAGGGGACAAGACAGAGATGGGGAAAAAGACTGGTAGGAGAGGCAGGAGAAACTGTGGCAGGGATATAAAATAAATTAAAATATATTTCACCATAAGCTATAGATATATAATTTTTAAAAATAGTTAAATCTTTCACATAACTGCTAAGCAATAAAAAAGTTATCTATTAGTTGAGCCATAAACTGTGTACTTATATTAGATACCACACTATTATGTAAATATGTGTAACATAAGAATAAATAAAATCATACATATTGGGGGAAAAGTCTCAGATTTACTGAGTTTCAAATTTCTCATTCTTATGTTAGTTTAAACTACAAGGTTTTAATGAAGAAATGTTATTGATCATTCTGAATCTTGAATTACCCATTATCTCAAGTTGTTAATGGGTTCCAATATGATCCTTAAGTTCTATTTATTTCTAATATGTTATTTATTTTATATAGTGGTATTCCCCTCAGGCCTTCTCATTTTAAAGTATGCTTATTTTTTTATAATTAATTCTCAGTATGATATCAGGTATAAAAAAGTTCAAAAACATAACTGTTCATTCTCCAAATACTTCTTTAACAATTTCGGGGTAGGGACTTGAGGAATGGTTCAGTGGCTTCTGTAAAAGAGTGATGACCTGAGTTTGGATCCTCACCACATGTGTTTAAGTTTAGGGTGTGGTTCCATACGCCTGTAGCCACAGGACTGAGAGCAGAGGTGGCAGAGATGAGAGGCTCAATGTGACTTGCTGTCTGGCAGCTTAGGTGAAGAACAGTGAGATTCGGGGCCCCCAGAGGCTCTGTCTCAAGTAGATAAGGGGCTAAAAATAGAGGAGGACATCTGGTTTCATTCTTTGACCTTAAAGGGCACAGCTAAAGTCATCAGAACATACAGATGTATAATTAAACATATACCCACAGAGTTTGAAGTACAAGTATCTCAGTATTTCTTCTTAATACATGCATTATTATCTACCTATGAGACAAAATATATTTACAGTAAGTATACTCACAGTGTTCTACTGAACTACAAAGTCTGACAGTATTTTGAAGGATGAAGGGATGACTGTTGAGACTGCCCTCTTTGCAAGTAGCCCCAGTTTAGGATTCCCCAAAGGAACACATTCTAAATCATCTATGTCCAGGTGAAACTGAACTGATTAGACTGACTGTCAAGATGTTCAATTATATTTCTATGTTGTCTTCCTAAAATTCAACTCCGTTGTGCAAATAATAATACAGCAAATTGTCTATCTTATCTCCTTGCAATGTTCTTATAACATTTGGACTCTGTAGAGGAAATATGCAGTGGAAGCTTAATCATTTACAATGGCATCTGCAGAGGCCTGTAAGCTTCAGGAGGCCAGTTCTGTCTATCACACACACCATCATGTTTCTGACAGTGAAAGAGACAAATATGCGTGTATTATTTAGTTGAAAGGCAACAATAATAGGAAGGTGAATATTAACATACTTACAACACCTCTTTTTTTTTCTAAACTCTCTGGCCCTAGTTTCTTTGCCTTGATATAATCCCTGCATACAATCTCCTGCATTTGCAAGTGGGTAGAGTTTGAAATCAGAAAGATATGAATATAAAACGGAGATCTTGTTTTTATTGCTCTAAACCTTGCCAAATTTTCATTTTCTCTGAGTTTTTATTTATTTGTCTTTTACATATACTAAAAATTCCAACGCTCATTTTGTAATTTTTAAGAAAGCTATAAAAGTGGCATAGAGAAGATTTTTAGTGGCTACTATCTATGATACCCCAACTGGGTTTCTAGTTTGATGTTCAAAGAGTTACTTATGTTGCTGTTATAATGCATCATTGCTCCTGGATGAAAGAAACAGCAGCCATGGATAAACAGTCCAGTCTAGTCTTCTAGTCTTATGCACAACCTATGAGCAGCCTTGATTTGCTGGACTGCAATCAGCAACGTCATAGCTACAGTTCCCTAATACTCAGATACTGGTATTTATCAAGTATACCTCTTCTAAACTTTTAGGATCTTGGTTTTAGTTTTTACTGTCAGCTTGACATAGCCTGAATTCACCTGAGAGAAAAATCACCAATTGGGGAATTGTCTAAGTCAGATAGACCTGTGGACACCTCTGAGGAGTTGTATTATTAATTAATAGAGATGAACCCTGATCTCTGTGGATGGCACCTCTAAGCAAGAGCTGGAGAGTTATGTGTGGAGTTGAACTAGATCAGATCGCTTTAAGTACAATACAAGCTTTTATTCATATGAATATATTTTGCTAGTCTTTCTCAGAGAGAGAAGAGTTAGTTTCTCATGATTTAGCCAAGAGAAAATTATTTTATATGGTTATTTCTGAAATTTGAATGCTTAAGGAACTAGAGTGTTTGCCATTGCTGCCTCTTCAGCCTTTTAATCAGTTCCTACTGATATCTTAGACTAACTAGAAATGCACCTTAGGTTTAAGGGATTTTGCCTCCAGTGTTAATTAAATCCTTTCTATAATATCCCAAATATAATGTGCATAAAATATTTTAATTTTTTTTTTCAAATTGGAACTTTTAATAAGCTTTATTGTTGGTTGTTCTGTCTAAAGTCACCTTTGACAAAACAGAGAACAGTTATTGTCTGCCCAGTATTTCTGAAGAGGTAATTTAATTTAGTCTTAAGTTTTGATAATGCAGAATGAGGCTGTAGGAACTAGAGATAGGGAATTGTAACATTTAAACACAAAGTTGCTATTGATCTGTATCTGTGTGGACATCTATTCATTCCTATAGTGTCTTGGATAAAATACAATCCTTGAGCCTGCCAGGCAAATGTTCTACCATTAAGCCATCTTATCAGCACAACATACACATTTTCAAATGTATAGCAATTTTCACATATTTGCATCTTCTGGAAATAAGCTCATTTTTTTTGGTCTTGGATAAACAACTTTCATTATAAAATTCGTGAAAATAAGCCTGCTCCTTCAGCAAATCATTTTTAGTTCATTCATATGAAACAGGGATGGATTTTAAAGGAAAAAAAGAACGTTATAATAGAAACATAAAATAACAAGGAATTCCTGTTATAAACTTGAGACAGTAAGCTGTAAAACATTCCTGATGCTGTTCGATATGCTGTTACTGGAAGAATATCATTCAGAAGTTATATATTCCCTTTCACTTCTCTTCTGCCCCATCTCAGTGTCCTCAAGTGTGGCATCTGTGAGTAGCAGGCTGTGTGCTCCATAGCTGTTCTCCTCATCGCACACATCCAAAGACCTTGTCGGGAAATGTCTCTTTCTATTATAGTTATGCTCACCACCTGCTAAGTCTCTCTGGACTTCCAAACAGTTCCGTTAAAGGCTAAGTACAAGAGAGTCACACTGATTGCATCACACCCAGGAAAATGCAATAGGTCTGTGTTCTTGCAATATTTTTTTGCTCTCGTTGTTTTATAAATTTTAGGACTGTTAATGTGCTCACAGGATTTACTCCATCCACTTTGTCTCCAACAGTAACTTATATACCTGTGTCTATATATACATAGCACCTAGCTGTCATGCTTACAAAGAAGAAAATTTAATCAGCAGCATGAAAAGGCATGGCTTTCACTGTGAGTGTAGATCTGTAAATCTTGTGTACAGTCTTATTAAAAATTTAAAATTCAGTTATATCCTTTTCATCACCATCACGTCTGGGCATTCCAAACAATGCAGAGAGGTTTACAATTCAGTACAAGTAAAATTAATCACTTTAGAGTCTCACTTCTCACCCATTAATTTATTCATTTATATATTTGTTAAAAACATATTGGCTGTAAACTATATATACCAAGCATTTGTCACCTGGATCGCTGTGGCCATACCGTTTAAATTCAGGAATCTTTACAATGGTAACTTTAATGATATGTTTTTAAAATAACTCATGGATCTAGCATAGGAATAAGCAAGAGTGTAAATCTTGGCACAAGCCTCCAGAACACACTTGTTTCATGGAAGTTTTATCCAGTGTTCACTACCGAGTTTTAAACCTGAACTGTAAGTAAGCTGTAAGCAGCCACTACCTCTTACGATAGTCCTCTGTTAGGCTATCACACTTAGAACACTATGCTTTTGAGGGTGAAAACGTTCTACCAAAAAACAGATCAAAATTAACACATATTATTTTCATTTAAACAAGAAAGAAAATCATGGTTAGGAGCACTAAGGTTATTTTTAATTTGTTAGAATGATTTTAATACAGTACATTTTTTTTACATTATGAATGGTTATAAATGAGTATTAATACTGACAGACCTTTAAGTTATATTTAGTTAAGGTATACCATATGCATACATGGAAGTACACTGTACCTCATTGCTATTGCAATAATTCTGATTAATAAGATGAAATATTTCATCACAAAATCTATAAAAATGGTACATAAAAATTCTAGGAAATGTCATGGAAAAAAATTCTCTCCCAATAAAAATCTGATCCCAAGAAGGATTTAAGAAAGACATTTTCCCCTGACCATTTAATCTTTCTTTGCATTGTAGAGTATTGAACCCAGGGTACTTGACATTACATATATCTATCCACTAAAACTTATCACCAGCATCTCTCTCCCTCCATCCCATGCTCCTCCTCCTCCTTTCTCTCTTTTTCTCCTTCTCGCCCTTTTCTTTTACTTTATCATTTCCATGTGAAGATGACTTATTTTTTCCATTATTCCTTTTTCATAGGTGTCATTAATAGTAATTATATTAATATTTAAAACACAGTTGTCATGAATTCCTCTACTTGCCATTGGAAATATAATTAAATTATTGAAATATCTTTTTTGAAGCAGCATTTAGCACAGGCGGGCCTGAAACCTAGTCTTGCTCTCTCTTGCTCCTCAACCCTGATAGTACATGTCTGCACTAAGATGCCAGCTGATTTGGTTTAATGCAAGACCTTCTTAGCAGTTTTCCCACAGCCAAATCGGCCACCTCTTCCACTGCCATCAGAGTTTCAGAAATCCTTGAGAACTTTAAGAAAACATTCTGATTTTCTTTTGCTATAGAAGTTTGAGCAATTCTCATTATCCATAAATAATGAAACCTGTTTCCTGTTCCCTATATCCATGTGTATGCTTTATGTATCTGCTATGTAAGATATATTCAAATTCAATGTTTTATAATTATATGTTGTGAATTTAATGCACATTTAGCATTTGTTATGTGCAAGGCCTCACCCTTAGTGCCTAGAGCATGACTTAGAATGAGGAGGTTGAATAAATACCAATTAATGAGAACGATGAAGTCATTCCTAGGCGTTTGTGCATAGTCTAGCACATTTGGCTTGCCTGAAAATCTATGCTCACTCCTCAAAGACACACACGAAGCTGATCCTATAGCCATGTTAACCTAAGCAATCCTGATTAAAAAGAGACCCTGTGCCCTGCGTGTTTGCAATTTATCACTGACTCTGAAGGCATTAAACTGACTCAATTCTGTTCAGGCATTCCATGAAGACTCCATTATTATCTTGATTTTTCTAAAAGAGAACCATTCATTACGTGGCTTTCCCCCCAAGGAGTATTTTTTTTTCTTTTTCTCCTTTTACAGGTTCCACTGAGACAAATGTTATTTGTATCCAATGAAGAAAGATGGTCTTAGTTTCAAGAAAGAAAGGAAAAAAAAAAAGGTCAATGAATTAAGTTGGTTTATTTTTCAGCAGGTCATTTTTCATACTCTAGCTTGCCTGGAGCAAAGCTCGGACTGTCCTGAAACTTCACCCTGGTTTCCTCAGATAATTAAGCATTTACTGTTTTCTGGCCCAGCATTTCATTTACAAGTTCTCTTTTCAGTTGCTTAGCGTGCAGTGCGACTGCTGCTTCCCTGCTCTCCTCAAACTGGAGCGGTTGAAAGAAATGCGACATCGCTCCCCGTCTGTGCCCAAAATGGCATAAGCAAACATATGGTATTGGGGGTGGTGGAGAGAGAAAAGAAAAACAGCAATATTTTTAGACTACAAATAAGCTATTTTGAGCCTTTTGAAGTACCATAATAAAAGCTATTCACAAAAATGATGGTGCAGTTTACAATTGCTTCCACTCACATCTTTCCAAACACTGCACTGCCTCCCTCTTATGCCTACTTATACAGGAAACCTGAGACTGTTTTAAGGTCAGTATGTCACTTTCCAAGCCAAAGACCTCTCCTGATGTAAGATACACCATGTGGATGTCAAGTGGCAGCTTAGAAGAGAGAAAAACAAAAAAACTGGGGTCTGGAATTAGGCAAATTTACTTTCAATACAACTTCAAACAGTTTGAGCAAGGAATTTCTCAAAGTGCCACTGCTCTGTCATTGGTGATACTCAAAAGACATTAAGGTGCTTTTCAAATAACTGTGTGGAATTAACAAACACAAATTTGATGAGGTGAGTGGATACAAGCAGCATCATGCCAAAACTATAGTGATTGTTCTAGTAAAGAATGGCTGTTCATGTTTCATGTTCATGCTTCGATTTTCCTGTTATCACAATTGGACAGCATATTTTTATTTAAAAGCCTGGGGAACTTTTTAACTCATTCTTTCTAAGCACTTGTGTGTTCATTTGCAAAATGAAGACACAAAATGAGACAATTCTGTGTCTCTCGGTGGTCTTGATATCTGAAATAAGTGAGGGAACCTTCCTGAGTTAAATTATTACATCAGCACAACCTAAGTCTACATTGGGAGAAGGTAATAAGACCTAGGAAGCAGAATTTGTCTGTTCCAAATTCAAAAGTTCTGCTTCTAACATTCTTGTGAGGACAAAACAAAATAAAGGTTGTTTTCTGTCTCTTATCCTTTGGAATTTTTTAACCTCTTGAAAATGTTCTCTCACCAAGGATTTGCTGACAACGGTCAAAGGACAATGTACTTCACAAAGACCCTGAACAACCTTCATTGTACAGCCTGTTGAGTGAATGGTCTCTGTCAAGATGTTAACCACTTTACCTACAGGTCTGACTGACCCTTGGCTAACATGCCAGGTCCTTGTGAAAAGAGAAAAAGTCTGACCCTGTATAACTGATAACATTTTATGACTGAATTGTGCTGTTTCCTTTCCTGAAATCATAGACAGACCAAACATATACATGTATAGAGATATTTCATTAAAAATGCTTTTCTAGTTTGGTTTTTCATTGTTCTGATAATATATTGAACAATATAAACTTGGAGATGAAAGGGACTCTTTTATTTTATAATTCCCAGATCACTATCTACCAGAAAGGCAAGTCGGGACAGGAATTCAAGATATAAACATGTGGTTAGAAATAAAAGTAGAAAATATGCATGAATGCTATTTATTGACTTGCTTCCAGGGTCATGTTCAGCTACCTTTCTTATAAAACCTGGGCCCACCTGCCTAGGGATGCTACCGCTCATGGTGGGCACGGTCCTCCTATGTCAATCAGCAAGAAACCACCACAAAGGCATGCCTACAGGCCCTTTGATGGAGGCCATTGTTTAGCGGAGTTTTCCTCTTCCTTCTTGTGTAAAACTGACAACTGAATCTAACAATGATGAATGCCTTCAGAGGCACAGTGTCCTTACAGAAGTTTCTGCCCATTTGTTACAATTTCTTTACTATTTCTAGTATTTTAAATCCAGGACAAAGTAAGATGACATTTTTGATGCTTGTGTTACATGGAGTGTATTTTACAATGCACACGCCTCGTAACTGGCCGAGACTTGATGGCTCTGCGTGGTACCACTCCTATCATGGCATTCACCGGTTTCATAAGACAGGACTTCTCAGTTCAAGAAAAAATTTTCTAGACACCTCCAAGCCCATGCCTGAGCATAGTTTATATGCTAGAAACTGGATGCCTGTGTGCAATACGAAATGCTTCAACCACTCCAAGGATCCCCAGGTATTAGTTCACAATGCTATCAGAACTGCCTGGCCTCTTCCCCTGTCCTTCCTTCCTTCCTTCCTTCCTTCCTTCCTTCCTTCCTTCCTTCCTTCCTTCCTTCCTTCCTTCCCTTCCTTCCCTTCCATTCCTTCCCTTCCATTCCTTCCCTTCCCTTCCTTTCCCTTCCCTCCCTTCCTTCCTTCCTTCCTTCCTTCCTTCCTTCCTTCCTTCCTTCCTTCCTTCCTTCGTTCTTTTTTTTTCTTTTCTAACTGATGAGAATCTGACATGAAGAACTTCCCTGAAAATTTGGCTTCCTGACTCATTTGATCTTTTAGTCATAAACCCCATTAAGCCCCTTTCATTCCAAACTCCATTTTTCTGTCTATTTCTCAGAGTATCTAAGTAATTCGTGTCTTCTGATCAACACCAAACGGCATTTAATTTGAGTGGTAGTTCATCTTGGTTTCCACCTTAACTGCCTCTGGCATCAACTTACAGACAAGCCCCTACGTGCATCAGTGAGGAATTTTTCCTGAAAAGTTAAATTGAATTTGGAAGAGACACACAAAATGTGGGCAGAACTATACAGTGGCAGCCCAAATAAATAGAAGTAGGAGGAAAAAAAAAGCTTTTGTTTTTCACCTGTTTGCCTTCATGTTGTGTAGGTAAGTTCGTCAAACCTCCTGTCATCTTGCTACTGCCACTACCGTTACTGTCATTCTTCACGGCACCTGAACCTATCTTCATTCAATATGGACCTGAGATCAATAGCTCTCCTGTAGGCCCTCAAAGTCAGACGGAGCTGCTGAGCTCATGGCAGCAGGGTCTCATGCTTTCAGTAGAACAGCAGCTATTGGTGGATGCTGCAACTGTCTGCTTTAAGCTAATCTAAGGAATCCCACTTGAATGTGCATATTCATTCTATTGGTTTTGTGACTCTAAGAACACTGGCATCATCTCTATAGGCTTTTAAAAATAAAACATCAGATTTTCTGTGATGCTTATTTTTCTATTTCTATATAATTCTAAGTCTCCCTCACTCCATCTCTTTTATCAGCTTGTGTTTTTGAAAAAGAGAGAGAAGTTTTTTTTTGTTGTTGTTTTTTTTTTGGTTTTGTTTTTTGGTTTTTTTTTGTTTTTGTTTTTTTTCCAGAAACAATAAGAATTCGGTTCCCTGGAAAGAGCAACCACCTTTTGCTTTTATTTGAACATACTCAAGTGTAATAATGTGAAAAGTTACAGAGCAATGTGTAAATTTCATTCAGAAGCCACTTCTCCAAGGCCATATGATGCCCAAATAAGATAATGTTTATAAGAGCCTTCCTTGTTGGCTCAGAAAGGATTGTGTACTATCGAAGCTGTAATCAATACACTTTACAAGTGCTCTGCCGTTTTAAGAACATAATTTGAACTAATTCTTTATTGACTATTGAATTTTCAGTCTATTTTGAATTTCATTGGAACTTCTTAAGCTAAACTGAAACCCTCATCTGCCCAGTACTTACTTAGCAACTGCTAGGTTAATTATTTAAGTATCATTTCTCTGCAAAGCATTATTCAAAATAACATCAGAATTAACTTACTAAAATACATATCAGACAATTTTATTCCAGTCAAACTCCAAACAATAAATTTTAAATGGGTGTGTTGGTAATATACTGGCTAAAAATATTGTGAATTTATGTAGTTCAGATTATTTAATTACACAAATGGCAATACGTGCCCATGAAACTTCTACTATGGTAGGGAACTTTAGTTATCGACACCAAACAACAGTTCCTCCAGATATCAATTATTTAAAAGACATCACAATGCTTACTATATTTGTTGAAAAAAACATTTCTCTGAAATAGATTGTGAGACATTGCAAGCTGAGACTAGCCGTTGTATTTTTTTTTCTCCCCAAGTTTAATTCAGTGACTTCACATAGCGAATGCTCAATGGAAATTGTTGACTTAATATCTTTATTATACTAGAAAAGGAGAACCAAAATGTCCACGTGAACAGTTTTCTTTCTGACGGAAGCCCTTTCAACAAAGCTTTTCCCTATCAAAAGTAAAGTTCAAGGTTCCTGGCTCTAGTGGTGTTCACGTCTGTAATTCTAGGACTTGGGAAGTGAGTGCAGAAAGAGTAGAAGTTTGAGGTCAGAATAATCTAAAACAATCTCTTGGTTGTGAGCTCCTGCTATGAAAGACAAGGAAAGAAATGAAAAAATGGAAAGAAAAAAATGAAGAGAAGGTAGAAAGGAAGGGAGAGAGGGAGGAAAGGAGGGGGAGGGAGGAAGAGAAGTAGTGAGGGATACAGGAAAGAATTAAAAGAAATCTAGCATTCTCATATTAGCTATGAAATCAGAGATTTAGGTGGGAGTCCTAGCTTCTTCCCATTCTACCTCTACACCTTTGACAGGGACATGTAATAAATATCTAGACTCCCCTTCTTTCTAAACAATAAATTACTCTGCCATATCCAGGGTTATTCAAGGGTTCAAATGGTATAAACTTTACAATAGACTTCCTTCTTCACTAAGGAAAAACATCAAATCATAACCCTAATTGATTGCACTTTACAAGGTACACGCTCCTCTTTCTAAATTTATGTTTACTCCTGCAGCTGTGACCTATTTATGTTAAATGCAGTTCTTACTTTTAAAGTCGTATTTTTCTCTTTGTATTATTTTGAAAAGCACAAAGAAGAATTCAGTTTTTAATTTGATTAATGGCTGACCTAATAACAAGTGATGGAATTGCTCTCAACAGTGGTAAATAATTTTGAAGCAAAGGGAACAGGTAAAAAGGTAGGTTGATTGTTTCTCATCAACAAAATGAAAACAGAAACCACAGCATAGAGAAGACACATACATACAATAGAAAGTGTTTTTATTAACAACTGATTTTAATAACAACATTGACATCAATAAAATATACTAATATTGTATATGCTATAAATAAAACCCCATGACTTAATACAGCCTGTTGGAACGAATTTAATCTTAGGCTATGTTAATGTATTTCGGGATAAATATCTTAATTTACAAAATCTATTGTTCATATGAGGATCTTTTCTATTTCATCTCTTTTTAAGAGACGTCGATATCTATGTGTATATGTGCTTAATGTTTATTTGCTTTTCTTTCTTTTTTGTTTTTGTTGATGGTGGGGGTAGATTTTGTTTTGTATTGTATTGTTTTTCCAAGATATGGTTTCTCTATGTAGCCTTGGTTGTCCTGGCTCTGTAGACAAGGCTGGTCTCAAACTCAGAGATCCTTCTGGCTCAGTCTCCTGAGTGCTAGGATTAAAGGTGTGGATCAGTATTACCTAGCTTGTTTCTTTTTATCTCCCCCTAAGGAACTTATTTATAACATCTGCCCAATCAGAACTGGTAATATTAGCTGGCTTTGACTTGGGTCATACAAGTATCTTAATGAGAGCTCAAATGATCAGATATTAAGGGAGGACAATTCTGATCAATGCAACGATAGAGACATGACAGTGTGATGAATTGTCATATACCATCAATATTACCACACAGGTATGCGTGAGGAGGGTCCAACCCCACTTTGCAGATAGACAAAGCCAAACTTAGAAAATGACTTGTCACTTAACCAAAATCCAAGAAGTTTTTGAATCTATACCTAAATTCGATATTGAACTCCCCTGAAGCAAGCACTTTTTCCCCCTTTACTCCAGGGTGAAAATAGTATTAGGCCATCTGCTGAAAAGGTGATATCCAACCCAAGACTCTTAATTCATTTTAATCAGTAGTAGTGATTGCAGGGCTAACCATGTCCCTCACAGTGTGAAGTCAAATATTATTGGTATAGTCAGTGAAATATTTAGCCAGAACATTTCATAAGCCAGATACCAACAAGTGTTTCCCTGAAGCAAAACATGATAAATAGAATTTAAAATTTAAGCCACAAACCTGTTTCAGGCTCAATGGAAAAATACGGCTGTCCTTCCAAGATACTGTAAACCAACTTCGCACTGTTTCCATAAACTGGGTCATCAGCATCGGTGGCTGTTACATTAGTGACAGATGTACCTAAGGGTTAAAAAAGAGGGAAAATGGTAAGAATTTGAATATTAATTTTTGCCAAGTGCTAATTTTTCTAGTATATTATATGTAAATCCAGAGTACACATATAAATAAAACGATAGATAGACAGACAGATCAAATTAGATAGATAGATATTCCTTAAAAGATAGAGGCAAACAGCTTTGTCAAAATTTCTACATAACAAATGTATTATAGAAAACAGTGTTGCTAGGTTGGAATAATGAATTAAGATGGTGCTTTTCATCTCTATTATTTAAGATGTATTTGTAGTTTTTATTTCAAGGGTATCTAATAGAGCTGTGTGGGTTTAAGGAATATGCAAAGGAATCATATCAAAGAAATATGAAACAAAAGGTTAAGAATAATACAGCATATAGCACTTGAGTTTTGCCAAAGTACAACTGAATGTACCTTGAAATGTTGATTGCTGTAAAAAAGCAGAACATAAATATCAAAAGAATATTTTATTCCATCACATTTAAGTTCTCAGAATATAAAATAAGATAGGAACCACCAATTAATCAGCAGGCTCGGGTAATTAGACCCATGGATAACAGAATGAAAAGCTCCTCATACATTAATCTTCTGTGTTTTCTAACAACTGCACACATCGAGCTTGCCTGGATGGCAGTATATATGCAAATCCCAAATCCCTGTACTAAAGAAGCTTAGAGTTGTGTGGTGGGAAGAAAGAGAAGGAAGCAGACCAATTGACGAAGCTACTCAGGTGAAGACAAGTGAAACAAGCAGGTGCCCATCTTTTGGTCTAGTACAAAGAGGATGGTCATGGACAAGATTCAAAGACAGTTTACACTGAAAGTAAATGTTAAAGAAATGTCAAGATTCCCACAGACAAAAGAGTAGGAGAAATCCCAAGAAATTATTTAATCATAAATAAAAACGAAGATGATCTGATGACTTATGAAACATAGGAGAATAAGAGGAGTCTGGTGAGATTAGAATCACAGAAAATGAAGGCAGACCAACATTGTTCTCAATTATAAGTCATTCACACAGTAGTTACTTAACATGTTTCTTAATCGAGTCACTAAATGAAAGACTAGGTTACCCGGTGATTTATTGAAAAATGTTCGTGACACAGATAATTCTCAGGAATTGTATTAACTTGCAGAATCTTTACTGGAGGGTGTCCTTTGTCAAACTTTGGAGGTAAATGAAGGGAACCAGATCAAGCAGAAGATTTTATGCAACCACGACACCACAACAATGGCTGCAGTAGATTATATGTGACTATGAACTGGGGTTGGGAACTGCAGTGCACTTTGAGAGATCACATTGCAAGACTGAAGAAGTGGGAGATGAGATGGCCCAAGAGGATGGAACTTTGGCCTTGGTCCAGGCAGCTGTGTTTAGTCAAGGAGAGCTACAAAGCCATGCCTAGGATTATCAGCTTTGTACAGTCATTTGCTAATGTGTCAGGCATTTAGAGGAAGAAGATTTTAATCCTGAAGGGACAAAGGGTGCATCTGAATAGTATAGCTTGGTGGTGATCAAAACAGATTGATCTCTTGCAAGATCTTGTCAATCAAAATGTTTTTGAGATGCTTTCAAATGCAGTTATTGCTCAGAAAAAAAAGAATAAGGTATTTACTGAGTAGTTGATAGTTGTATAAAATTGAAATTTATACTCAAAATGATGTTTTATAAGTTTTAAATAATATAACAACGTACTTTGAATTATACTTTTATAACACACTCAACCATACACTGAGTGCAATGCATTTTGGTTTGTGTGCATGTTGCATGTACATATGTTTTGTGTGTATGTGTGCAAAGACTCACTTTCCAAAGTGACATATCGATGTTGTTAGTGAAGATGAATACTTAGAATACCAATAATGCGCCGGCGATGGTGGCGCACACCTTTAATCCCAGCACTCGGGAGGCAGAGGCAGGTGGATCTCTGTGAGTTCGAGACCAGCCTGGTCTACAGAGCGAGTTCCAGGGCAGGCTCCAAAGCTACAGAGAAACCCTGTCTCGAAAAACCAAAAAAAAAAAAAAAAAAAAAAAAAGAATACCAATAATGGCAATTATTTGAATATTATATGGACTTGGAAACAATTGAATGGAAAGATTTTCTTGTGAAGGGAGGACAGGGAGCTAGAATTCCAAAACAATTTGAGAAGAGATGACGGGGAAAGTCAGCTATCAAATGTGGATCTAGATATTCAAACTAGGGTCAATTTGAGGGGCCATTTGGATGGCAACATATACATTTTATTTGCCCTGTGTAGAAAACAGGGAGACCTTTCAAGTCCAGGTCAATTCCTGATGTGGTCACTTCTGATCTAAGTGATGCCAAATTTACTTGGAGGTGAAGAGGCTGATTAGGAGAACAGATCAGTTATGCGGTTATAGCAGTAGTCCAATAAAGACCACTAGGATACAATTACATAAAATAGACACTCCTTTCAATTCCCTTATTTTTGCTTGTGCATTAAGAAGATAATCTGGTGATTAAGTGACTGAGGGATAATCACAGTTTGAATGTGTTCCATCCTAAAATGAGAGGTTAGTAGTGTAAATGATAGCATCAAAGGACCAGGTATTTGTTTGTTGGTCAGACCATCAGGCTCCTTCCTGGTGAGATGGACTTGATTCCTGTATAAAATGGCTTACTAAAGATCTTTTTCAGGCTGACTCTTCTATCTTCATCCATGGTATTTTTAATGCTACGAGAAAAAAAAAAACCATGAGGTTTCTAACCCCAGAGAACCTTATCTTCCAGTATAAGAGAATTCATTTATATTTTTCTAAAATTGCTCTCTACAATATTTTGTGAGAGCACATGAAAGCTTTAAGGAAGATATGCATTTTCAGGCGTAGCCTGAAAAATTAATTTAAAAAAAATGAAGAAAACCATGAATAAAGAATAGAAATATTCCAAGATACCTTTAAAGAACTGGCAGATATCAGAATGAAGACAAGTGGGAAACTCTGCACAGAAAGGCAAAGGAGAATTTTGCTATTCAGTGTGTCTACTTTAAATTTTTAGCAAGAGATATTGTTTTCCCATTGTGAAGTGATAAAGTGGCATGGAAAAGAATTCAAGTGTAATGCTCACTATGATACTTAGTGAGTTCAGTGACCAATTAAGCATGAGGAACCACTGAAAAATCAAAATCTTTCTATTGTCATCAAAATTATCTTCTGTTTCCCGCATTGACTCTTAAGTTAGAAGATATAATTGTGGAGGAATAAATATTAAATGTTTTCTTAAGAATTTCACTTTTGCACAAGTCTGTGAGCTAGGTTGAAGCAAAGTACTGTGGAAGGTTTCTTTTTTCTTTCCCTGTGGAAGGGTTTGCACACATAATGGTATAATGTTTTCTGAAGCACATTCTTATAACTTCAGGCAAAACATTTAACTTGACTCAGTAGGTAGGGCGATCCATAGATCGATAGACAGCCATAAAGACAGACACATACATACATACATACATACATACATACATACATAGAGAGATAGATAGACATATTGGGGGTTAAGCAAAATGAGGCTTGTAGATAATTTAGGAATTACATCATCTTAAATTTAGACATAATATCGATGTCTCCAGTTTGTCCCCTTCAAAATACGGTGCCTAAATTCCCATCCCGAATGATATGATACAGACAGTGGTAGAATATTTCATTAAATCCTCTTCAGGCAATTCTGATATAAAACCATGATTCAAAATATATGTTGGGAGCAAATGTCACAGCTGAACTGCCCTCCTTTTACTTCGACACTTTAGTTTCTGCTATGATTATTTTGTTAAGGAACCTCTTGTTAAGATTTGTTTGTAAAACTTACCTTCTTTAAAACTATTCAACTGGGGAAATGGGACAGGCAGATCATTTCTCATAAAAGAGAGGTGAGAATATGTCCTCGGCAGTTTACTGTTTCCAAATTTGTCTCCATGACTTCTGCTTCCCTATCTACTGTCATGTGATCTCATTTCATTGTGAGAGGCTTCCCATCACTGTACTGGTCCATGAGGGAGAAGCTTAGCAGCTCTACAGTTTAGCTTTTTCCTAGGCCAAAAGGATCTTTTTTATTTGGCAGACCTCAAAGTGTTATGCACATCTCTGGTTGAAAGAATACATTTTCCAGAGTCAGATTGTCTTGAACAGGAGCACAGATTTCATTTCTGTCTCTTAATTTTATTCAAATTCTGTGTGTTTAGTCAAATATCTGAACTTTTCTAGTCATTGGCATCCTTGTCTGTTTGGTAAAGTTGGTCGTCATCATTACAATACAGAAAGGTTCAGATAATTCAGTGAAATAATTCATGGAAACCCTGGGCAAAATTTACTGGAAATATTTCAAAAAACTGTCTTTCTCTTTTAAATGGTTTTAAATTTATCCACCATAAATATGTAAGAGGTAATAAATATATTAATAATTGTGAACTGATTATTACACAACAAATACATGAATCTGTCAACCAAAATAAAACATCGTATATATGCAGTTATGTGTGTATACACACACATGTATATATATATATACTCATAAGAAGAAAGTGATTTCATTACTAAAATTGTCAAAAGGAAAAGAACACCAAACATTGGCATGCGCTCTCACATTCATCAGGACATGACCTCTTCCAATCTATTTCACATCACTTTCTGCTTCAGGATAAATTGCCCTTGGGTCAGAAAGAGAAAAGTGTTTAATGTTGTGAGCACAAAGCCAGGCATCAGGCACTTGCCAAAACAAGTTTTTTGATGCTACTTAAGTAGAAATGCATACTCTAAGATCATGCAAATCCCATGAGACTCTGAAGATGAACTACAGGTACAACAGTGTTAAGACAAGCTTTTGCCCACAGACTCATTCAAGATACGTCTGCCTGATGCCTGGCTTCTAGAAATCCACATTCTTCAATGTTAGGCACTTGGGAAGGAACAGGCAGCACTCCTTTCTGTCAAGGATGATATTTCTCCATAGTGATTCAAGACTGCTGATGCACCTGTAACCTACAATAGATGTGTGAGGAGCCTATGTGGATGCATTTGTCAAGTGATTATCCCGAAGAAGGAAAATAGATGCTTTGAAGTTAATCTTGCAGCAGAAAATCTTCCACGTCAAGCTGCAGCCCCAGCTTCTCCATACAAATGCATGCAGAATGCATAGCATGGAGGGAAATTGAAAAGTGTAAACCTTGCAGGATAATGTTTCTTCAAAGCAGCAAGTGTTTGCTGAGTGATAAATAGGACTCCGAGTAATACCCAGGAAATATAACAACCAGGATCCACTGTTTGTGTTTTCATTTGGAACTGTTTTTGTGCCTTTGTCAAGGATACAAGAGACTCATTTAGCTAGTGACTATAAATTTGACACTGTGCCATTTCTCCAAGAAAGCCCCTATTATAATCCAACTGGATGCTGATCCTAATTATAATAATATAGCTGTTGTGTCTCCAGCTGTTGTCAACAAAAATGATCCCATGTCGCTGCAATCCAGCCTTATAGTTTCAAGTCAAGGAGGAATGAGCAGATCGTTCCAAGGTGATTTCTGCTTTTATCAAACCCATTTTTCTGCATCCAGATTCTTTGCTAAACGAAATGTGCCGATATGCTGCACGGATTTTAATTACCCGACAGCTTGCAGTACTGCCCACATCCTGCCCCACCTGAAACTTTCCTCCTATTAGCTGCAGAGCTCGCATATTTCCTTCCAATCATGACAGCAAACACTACGAGGAAAATTAACCATCAAAGATGTTAGTCTGTCAGGTTAGAGGTTTGTGTTTGCTGACAAACTAAGATGAAAAGCCTTCGGGAAAATAAGATGTTGGGCTTTAGGTAGCGTAGCTCTGCTCGCTTGGCTATACTTTTCTTTACGAGCAAGTCAGCACACCAATTCTGCACATTATTCAGAAAGAAAAATACTGGTGCTGACATCCTGAGCAGGAAAGCAAAGGTTTGGTGCAGCGTGAAAATGCGCACACAGGAAAAGCTAAAACTATTATGATGGAGGAACACAAACCCCATTTGCAGGGAGTCATTTGCAATCCATTCTTAGAGAATAAGCCCTGGAACAGCCAGTGGAAAAATGAAGAAGCAGAAACTTTGCAATCGCTGAAATCCAAAGAGGCAAGCGCTGCTGGCCTCCGTCTAGCATCCTCAGAGTTTTCATTTTAATTTCTAGCTCCCTGTCTGGAGTTCAGTAGGAACAACCCACAAGCAGAGTGCTTAGGCATTATCATCTGAAAAGGCCTTATTTAAACATTCATACATAGCACAATGAACACAGCCCTAAAGGGTCATAGCAATGATGGGATTCCGCTCATTAGTTTAATAAAAGTAAACCGTTGGCTCAACTCCTCTCATCCTCCTTATTAATTTCTCCAAGTACTATGCTGCACGATAGGGACATGGGCACAGGTGTCTCTATGACAACACGGCTTGTTTGTTGTGGAGCAGCAGAGACATAATTTCACATGACCTGCATAACTTGTTGGCATTTAAATTAACACGTACTAGAAACCGAAGCATGATGTCCTGGATGTTTTCAACGTGTCATATCCAGTCCAATACGTGGTAGTTTAGCGGAACACTGCATTAAGGTACTCATAAACTTGACTAGCAAATATTTATGTGGGTTTTGCGTTGACTTCATGTTCCCACTTACAACATAACACAACCTTTGCATAGCTAAGAAAAATCTTTGCAAAGCAAACAGCCAACTCATTTCACTATCCGTTTCTTTAAGTGATACCATGGTCTTCATCATTTGTTTTTTCAGACAGGAATCAGGCAAATGTTCCCAGTGGGAAACATGCCCTATATCCTCCCAGTATTCTTCAGTCCTGATACTTAATTATAGAAGACACGTGCCAAATCTCCAAATCTCCAAGGCTGCCTTAGGGGGTCTTTGCAGGCTGAAGGGGATTAAACTTGGATTTGGAAAAGAATAGTGATTTCCTTAGTTTAACTCTGTATCTGCAGATCTCTTTCACACCTCTGTCCTGAAGGTAATAAATAGGGGAGCCACCCACACGACCACTCAGCTTCAGGCCTGAGGAGTTTGTTTCTAAGGATCCTATAGGATTATTGGAGAAACTATGGTGGACTGATAATAGCATATTACAGTCTTTCTTTACTTGATGATCAAATCTCATTGTCAGTCAAACCCAAGCGATGTGGGTGCTCTCCTTCAGGTTAGATTTCTTTATTTAAACAAACACACACACACACACACACACACACACACACACACACACACACACACAAACACCCCACTGGAATTCCAGCGGTTAGCCCTCCTATTATTTTCTATAAATACCCATGCATTTTTCCCATAGTGTTCTCTTCCTATACCACCTCTTAGCCTGCGATGGAAAGTTTCTGTCAAATTTCTCATCCTCCCAACTGACTTTCGAATGGGAATAGGAGCAGATTAACCTGGGAAACATGGATAGCACCAAACACACTCTGCCACTTTATTTTATTTGGTTTCCATGATCTGAGACAGCAGCTAAGGAGATAGATCCAGTTTCCGTTCTGGAACACAGAGAGATAGATACAAACAGTACTGTAACAATGAAGTAGTCAAGCTTCTTAATGCTGTGCTTTTAACATGAGCCAGAAACTTTCAGACATGATTGAAATGCTTTTGCAAATGTAGTTGAGTCCACGGGCACCTCTTGTTCACCAATTTATCATTCAGGAATATATCTGTAATGTACATTGTGAGAGAGAACTGGAAATCATCATGTGGTGATGTATTACTGTAAATTCTCAGCCATGTCACTATGCACAGGGGGACAGTACCTGTTCCAAACCTTGCAGACAATGCTTGCTAGCCTGGTGGCCTAGGCACTACATTTGCAAGCAGATAATGAGAGAATGAGAGCAACTGGAGGCCTGGTTGTGGAAACTAATAAGGTGCATGGTTTCCAGTAACATGTGCATAAATAAACTCTTTCTGAATTCAGATGACTTCCCCCAACATTATGGAAAAGAAAACGTATGCTGCCTATTTAAAGAAATAGAGTTTTCTCCTAATAAGTTTCCTATAAATGAAATCCTATAAATACTAGGGAACTAAACCAGCCTTGCATATTGTTTAGAATATCAGGTATATTAATCCTGGCCTTGGAAATTTGAGGCAAACCACTTAGATGTAATAGTTAAGTTTAGATTTAATTATTTCTGTTTTATTACATAAATTCATTCATTTGTTCCTACTAATGAGGTACATTTTTTTTCATAGCATATACAGGATATTAGGAATTGAGCAGGAGGTTATGGTACAGGAAGTTGTAGGAGGGTGGTAATTTCTGGTCCAGCTTGTGTGAGGATTACAGTAACAGTGTATACAGCTGATATCTCTTCAAATCTCTGCAAATTTTTATTATATTTATTTCTTAGCATGCAGCACAGTATAAAATTTAGACTATGATTATCTATCCTCTACAGGCATGTCAGAATGTTCTGCTATCATTGTCTTGTTAAAAGGCTGAGCCACATGCAGCATAGCACTCGTTGAGTTTGTGAGCATGAGAACATGAGTTCAGATCCCCTGCTGCTATGTAAAATGCTGGACACGGTGTTACATAGCTAAATTTCAAGTGATGAGAATGTAGAGTCAAGAGGATCCCTGGGGGTTGCTGACCTTCCAATACACACAAATAGATGAGCTAGAAGTTTAGAGATGCCTAGTCCTTCCTGAGGAGTAGATGAGAGGAGGGTAAGGAGGAAGATGGGTGGGGAAGTGGAAAGAGGGAAGGTAAGGGGAACTGTGGTTGGTATGTAAATGATTAAAAAAAGGAAATTTAGTAAGAAGGGAAAATAATCTGTCTCTGTTTTCTACATATATGCATGTAAAACACACACAAACACACACGTGCACACACATGCGCGCACACACATACACACACAAGCTCATAGACAGACAAGACACCAGATTGGGCTATATTCTACATCCATGAGCTGATATACTCACCAGCTACAAGTTTCTTTAAAACATCATTGACTCAGTTTTCTAATATCAAATATTGGGAATGGGACTTGAGATATGACCCAGAAGGTAAATGCAATTGCCATCATACCTGATGACCTGATTTTCATGGTGAAGGAAGAAAACTAACTCCCACAAGTTGTCCAGTTACATCCATTTGTGCATAATGGCATGGGCACCCAGCACAAACACATCAATCCCACATAAGCACAGAATTAAGTAACTAATATAAACATAATCTTAAGGGGACATACACTCTTTATGTTTTCACTATGGGCCTGCATTAAAAGGATGATAAACATTCTAACTAGGGGAAAAGATATCTGTTTTGCCAGTGTTGTGTTCTCTACAACATGACACTTTGTGTTTGAGAAAATGTGAGCTAAGGCTACTATGCATGAAGATAAAGGATGCCCATCTTAGTGGCTGGTTATATTTCTTCTTTTAGAATAAACTTCTCTAGTGGAAAGTCAGGACCTGTAGAAATGATGACAGTGTGCTGTCAGCTAATCTTTCAGACAAGAAAGACAAAATCCTTTCAAATTTTAGAACTGGGAAAGCGAAAAGTCACCGAGCCAGTGGACCAACTGGGATAAAAAGACCCAAATAAGCATTATTAATTTGATATTAGGATTAATTTTGATTTCAGGGGTATATTTTTAAAATAATGTTTACTCTTACAGAGAATATGTTAGCCCATGCATGCTGCAGTTCACAATGCAGCTGCAGCTTAGGTAAGTGGCCTTATCTCCCATTCAGAACCTCCCCCATCTTTTTATTGATATCCTGCCATGTCTCTCTAGCCTTGATTTCAAGTTTAGAAGCCATCATTAGGAGAAAATTCTTGCTTTCTAGTGAGGGGATGAAACATTTCAACAATAGCTACAACATTGTCTGACAGAGCATTGTATGTGAACCAAATTTTGAAGAATCTAGGAGGCTGGATGAAGAATTAATGAAGGGTTTTGTTACAAGAAAGTCTTGTTCGTAATATTTAGCAAGGTTTGTATTGAAACAAAACAATGATCCTGGGTCCAACAAGCTGACATGGACTCTCCTGAGTTAAGTTAATCATTGTGGATCTTGTTTGGGGGAAATTAGAAAAATGTAGAAAGAAGGAATAAAACTGAACATTAATATTTTGAGTCACTTTCCTTACTAAAATACTTCATCAGACAAATGTATTCCTATCATTCTTTAATACAACATTTTGAAGATATACTTGATTCTGATGCTGGGTAGTCCCCAACTCTTAGCTCTCACAATTTTTTATTTGACTGTCTTTGGGGTAACTTTTATCCTGTGTATCATTTTTTTATAGAAAGAGACTTCCCATTTTAGATTACAAGCTTCTTAAGACTGCCCAGCCCAGCCTTGATATGAGGGCTTTTGCCTTGTTTAACCGTTTAACTTTGGAACTGGAGGAGAGGGAAGGTAGGGGAAAGCTGTGAGGAGTGGCGGGAGGAGAAACTGTAGTCAGGATGTATTATATGAGAAAAGAGTCTATTTTCAATAAAAATTAAAACCAGAATTTCTAACTGATAAAAATAATAATATACTTTCTTACTTTTTCAAATTCACCCTATAATTCTTACCTCCGGAATTACACATTAGTAAAAAAAAAAAAACATATTTTTATCATTTACTCTACACCTTAAACATGCTTCTATATTGTCCTAGTTAAACATGTTAAGAACAATGGCTACTATAAAATAATTTTTATAATTTTAGAAACAACTCAGAACAATTTGGTATGATAGTATCAGTACACATACGGATGTGTAAGATCTGTATTCAGTCAGACATAAACACCTACAAGTCTGTTCTTTTAATCACGGTGCACATTTTGCTATTTATTCTGAATTTCAAATCTTTGAGTACAGGAAAAATAACCTGTTTCCATTTTTCTCTATTATTTAAAAATGTAGCTTGTACCAAAACATCTATTTAGTGAAAATTATGGATAAGGTTGAATAGATAACTCATTTGTCTACAAATTAATACAGTGGTCTGATATTTGGTAAGGTGTATTGATACCTTTGTTATGTCTTACTTTCATTTTAATCTTATTCTTTAGCATAGCTGTGACTTACTTTCAAGTTGGTTTCATGTACCAAATCAATTTGATATCAAATTCTCACTTAAACTAATGGGTAGCTCCCATATGAGAGATAATACAGAAGAGATTTTTTTATGAGGGACTAAAAATGTGGAAAGTATCTTTATCAGTGGAAAAACCTATCTGATTAGTAGAAGTGTGATAAAGGTGAAGAAATGGCTTATCATGGGTCACAGGCTTCAAAGTCCTGCATCAACATGTGTAATTACTTTCAAGGAGGTAATTAATAAGTGCTCAAGTATGAAATTAAGAATCAAGGACAAGGTTACCGTGGAGTGAATGGGGTAGTGACAAAGACTACTTCTTATGCAGGGTAAGCATGAAGGTAGCTGAAAATTAGACTAAGAGAATTCTCTAGTCCATACATCAACGAAATAATCCACTAGCCAAGGGCAGTAGCAATGGCCAATGATGAGATAGGTGGTAGGGATTTGATCCAGAGGTTCTTCTTTCCCACTGTAAGAATTTTAATCCTATGCAGAATTCTCTATGGTGGTTTACATCAATTTGACATAAGCTAGAATTGTGTGGGAAGAAGAGCTTCAGTTGAGATAATGCTTCCAT
The DNA here is from genome assembly GCF_037038515.1 of Microtus pennsylvanicus. NCBI lineage: Eukaryota > Metazoa > Chordata > Mammalia > Rodentia > Cricetidae > Microtus > Microtus pennsylvanicus. The sequence goes on from NC_134584.1 coordinate 100,601,431, forward strand.
CAGATTGTCTGTTAATAAGTCTGTATTGGCATTTTCCTGATGAATGATTGGAGGGGCTGGGTGTCATTCCTGGTCAGGTGTTTCAAGGTTGTACAACAAAGCAGAATGAGAAAGTAGTAAGCAGCACTACATTGTGGAATTTGTTTCAGTTCCAGATTCCAGGTTTCTGTCTTCAGTTCTAGCTCTCATTCCCTCATTGATGGAGTATGACCAAAGAGATGTGAGATGAAATAAATGCCTTTCCTCCCAAAGTTGCTGCTGATCACATTGTGTTATCACAGCAATAGAAGCCTAACTAATAATATGGTGTATAACTATAATTACAATAATTGGCCTAAAATTTCAGGAATTTTTATTGATTCCAAGGCCTGAGGATTGATCTTTAGGCAACTGCACTTTAAAGCAGCATATCTTAAGTATCAGGTCACCATCTATATAAAGCTTATGAAATTAAAACAGAATTCTCAGATTGAAATTAAAACATATCAATATGCAAGGAAAAACAGTTGTCTGTTTAAAATTTGGAAGAGAGGTGAATATGTGTGGGTTTATGTGCTGATGTTTATGATACAGAAAAAAGGTTATTATTACTATAGTACTCTAATTTTTCTGAAATATGCTACTGTAAAAAACATAGAAAATATTACTTAAATACACTTTCTGCCAATAAGTTTTTCTGAGTACAAGTAATAACTACTTGTAATAACTGGGGAGATGGCTCAGTGGTTAAGAGCACTATTACCTGCTCGTCCAAAGGTCCTGAGTTCAATTTCCAGCAACACCATGGTGGCGCACAATCAGCTGTAATGAGATCTGGTGTCATCTTGAGGAAGAGACCTGGTCTGTCATCCTCGTCAACTTGGACCATGAAACCCAATATGATCAAGTTTAACAGAACCACCATAAATGGACTGCCCATAAATGCTTCAGCATTTCCAAGGCATAAAAATAAAATAGATACTCAAGGTCTTTTTTTAATGAGTCACTTCTTTGCTTATTAAAGAGAAGAATGAAAAGATAAAAAGAGTCAACAAATAAAGAAGCTTAGTTAATTTATATGGCAAATACATCTGGAATTTTTGATACACATGAATAAAGGCTTTGTAATGATCTTAATGTCATGCATTCCATTAAAGCCTGAGAAAATAGAATGCAAGTATTTTGAGCCAAAACTTCATATAGCCTAAGATGTCCTCAAAAGTGACAACGAACTTCTAATCCCTGCCTCAAGCTCACAAGTATCAGAATGAATGGAGAGCCTAGTTTTAAGGTACTGTTGGCAGTTTAAGCCATGGTTCCTAAATGTGAGTTAAGTACTCTATCAACTTACCCTACTTGTTGTCCTCCACTGGGTGAAAAAGAAATGTCTCTAGTTTACAAGACCTAGATTTTCATGGTATTTAACAGCAGCCTAAGATATTATATTAGTATCTCTTATAATCAAGGCCCATGTGACAGTGTGAGAATCTTATATAGAAATATAGTTCCATCTGAACCAAGACAACATGTCTTTCTACAAGCAAATCAATAATAAGTGGATGAATATATTTAGATAATGCTGGTCTTCCAGCATCTGTAGATTTTAAATGCAATTTTGTTTCCTATTAAATAATCATGGATGTATATGTTATTAAATAAACAATACTTTAGATGGTTCCATTTTTCTCTGCAATTCAGAGTTCTACCTGAAATATGGGCACCTTATCAGAAATACTCATGGTTAGCCATATGTCTGAAACTCAACAATATAACCCACATATGTCTTATTCTTATAAATAAATGACAGTGTGAGGAGAATTAGAAAATTAGCCTTGGCAAAGAAACTTCATGTAAAAATATACCTAAAAATGTATAGACTAAGTTTGAAGCAAAGGCAAAATACCCCAACATCGTGGCTTGACTGAGCCCATGTTTCTCTAATATTAACAAACCATTTTCTTAGTATTTTGATAAAGCATTTTCCCTTTCCTAACCATTGATTGTCTTAAAGGCATTGTGAATCTAAAAAACAACTTTTACAGGAGTATATAAAGAAACAAAACAGGAAAATCAGAAAAGAGAGACAAAATATGCTATAAGAATGCAGTGAGACCTTGATCAGTGAATGCCTCACAAGATTTAGAGAAACGATACTGGAAACTCTGTGTATCCTAATTAAAATCCTGGCAAGAACAAAAGAATATGTGAAAGGCTAAGCAATGGGTCACCCAAATAGAGAGGCACACAGAAAATGATTAAGCAAGGTACAGCTAACATCCTGAGGTTTTATTTTTTAATTGGAAAGGTAGAAAGGGGAGGGAGAGAAAGTGAGCTGTGTGAAAGAAACACATTGGCCAAAGTGTTGTGTTTTTGGCTCTGAAAATATACTGATGTTTCTAAAGTAGGTCTTTTATAGTTCAGTGAAATATTAGGAAGAAAGTAGAAAGCCCACTTATTTCTTCATGGTGTTATTTATACATATTTCCTTTTTCCCCTCTTATTCTTCATCCTTCAGTCCCTTCTTATTCTATCAATATTCCTCAGCTGCTACAGCTATCAGTTGCTATTGGTCACACCAAAGATGCTGTTGAGTTTTTTCCTGATCTGTGGGCAACACATTATCCACCAATCAAAAAGGTGTAGACAGAACATCACTGCATAATATGGAACTCTGAAATCTTTCTATGATTAAGGGTCAGATTTTGTACCAAGAAGACATCATTCAAAAAGTGCATAGATTAAATCTTCTTAATAAAGTAATATCACGTGTAGGCCAACTTTAAAGGTAGTCTGTATGAGTTCAGAATCCTGACATTATAAATGGAAAATGTGAGTGTGTGTGTTGCTGCTGCTGTTGTTGTTGTTGTGACAATGGATCAAGGTTTAAACCCTATTCAAAAATAAGATCTTGATTAAATAAAAATTTAAAGGTTGAGCACCGTTCCAAGCACCGCCTAAGGTGCATAGACATATCTGTCACACACATTTACATTTAACAGACTTAACATGTTTAAATTGAGACCCACATTAGAGCACCGGACAGAAATCTCAATGTCCAAATCAGGAGCAGGAGAGAGAGCATGAGCAAGGAACTCAGGACCGCGAGGGGTGCACCCACACACTGAGACAATGGGGATGTTCTATTGGGAACTCACCAAGACCAGCTGGCCTGGGTATGAAAAAGCGTGGGATAAAACCGGACTCTCTGAACATAGCAGACAATGAGGACTACTGAGAACTCAAGAACAATGGCAATGGGTTTTTGATCCTACTGCACGTACTGGCTTTGTGGGAGCCTAGGCAGTTTGGATGCTCACCTTACTAGACCTGGATGGAGGTGGGAGGTCCTTGGACTTCCCACAGGGCAGGGAACCCTGATTGCTCTTTGGGCTTTCGAGGGAGGGGGACTTGATTGGGGGAGGGGGAGGGAAATGGGAGGCGGTGGCGGGGAAGAGACAGAAATCTTTAATAAATAAATAAAAAAAATGTTTAAATTGTAATTTTGGCACCATGTTGAGAGATACAAATTGAACATTTTGAAACCACGGATTTTCAAGGAGACATGTTCCAAAATTCAGAACATTTTGAGAACTGACAATTTCAAAGATTTTTCATAGATGACCTCATGTGCTAGGTTATCATCAGAATAAAGAAGCACTAAAAATGTTGTGCAAATCTTGGCTCCATGTTCTGCGTATAAGTAGAGAAGAACCACAGATAAATGACAATGACCTGCATAGCAAGGTACTTTTAAAAGGTGCAACAAATAGCAGTCCTATCTGGGTAGTAAACAATAGCTTTCTAAGTGGATCTTGGGTCAGCTCCACAGGAAAAAACAAAAACATGTTTCTTTCAGAAAACTGAGTCAGGCCCCTAATACTAATCAGGTAATGAACCTTAGAAAAAAATCTATGATCTACACCTGACTATATCTACAGCATATCTCTAGTTACAGCATAATTCCTTACCACATTCTAATCCTATCCTTATATCCACAGATAAGTGTAGATACCATTCCCCATTGAAGGAATCTCTCTTTACAGTAAATGTGGACCATTACAATAAACACAACTGCACATAATGCAGAGATTGACAGATTTTGTGAAGCACAGCCCCAAAGGATGCATAGACATAACAACTCCTGCATCTATGGCTCAAAGGACCTTTTGGAAGATAGATGTCTGTTGTGAAATAGTCTTTTGTAAAAATGAGTGCATAAATAAGACCAGATAGCTGGGAAGTGGTGGCTCACGCCGTTAATACCAGCACTCAGGAAGGAGAGGCAGGTGGATCTCTGTGAGTTTGAGGCCAGCCTGGTTTACAAGAGCTAGTTTCAGGACAGGCTCAATAGCTACAGTGAGATCCTGTCTTAAAAAACCAAAAAAGAAAAAATAAAGAATAAGACCAGATAAAATGCAACTGGACACAATAGTGTGGAAGGAAGAAACTTTTTGAGGTGTTCCATCTCTACGTAAACAACTACAGGAAACAAAACTAATGAGTCTGGAGAGAAGAAGAATTAACTTCTCCCAAGAATGAGTATTTTATTGACTGTCCCAGTGTAAAGTCATTAACCTTGATAGCATATAAATACAATTAATAAACAATGGCTTCAGCAGGTAGGATTTTATACATAGGTATTGTGCATACATATGTATTGTGTGTCAAAAAAAAAAGAGTGAGAAAGAGACTATCAACTTAAGAGACAGAGATGGAGCGGGGCAGAATCAAGGGATTCAAGCCTAGGAGGAACTGGAGGAAAGTAAGGGAGAAAGAAAATGGTATCATTGTAGAAAACATCAATGGGTATGCTCATGTGGAGGGGAAATCTTAACCTTAGACTATAGCCAGCTAAGGAATGCTGAGAGCAAGCCAGAGAAGGCTCTCCCTAGGGAGGAGTACACCAATTAGTTATTCAGTGCCAAATGTGTCCAAAAAACATGTGTGTAGAAGTAACACATTAAGGATTGAGATTTGTGTGTATGTGTGCGTATGCATATATAAATATATAATATATAACTAAATACATATACATGTATGTATTGTAACATATATATGCAAATATATTTTATGTGGATATACATTCAAACACAGATATACATATATGTGTATGTGTGTGTATTGATATAACAAGATTAAGAAAACGAAAACCATTAATTTAAAAGAGAGCATGAGGGTTTGAGGGAAAGAACAAGAAAGGAAAATTATGTATTATTTTTATAATATCAAACAATTTAAAAATAAAAGCATTGAGTGAAATAAGCTTGTATATAAGAATATGTATATATATATATATATATATATATATAAGAATATGTAAGAATAACTGAAATGATTTAAAGACCCATTTCAATTCATGTGCACTTTTCCCAGTTATTTATAGTAATTATATTAAGAACTACCTTTAGAACAAAAGAACGTATACACTCTTTTCTATCAGCTACGTCTTTCCAGGTATTTATAATATGTGTGACTTTATTTTTTACCTTTAACATTTCTCCTACTTTTGTGTTTTCCCTTTGGGCTAATTCATACTTGACCCCAGTAATATAGCTCTTTTAGACACATTTTTGTGACAGACAATCATTGATTTAGCTGTTTTGCAGAGTGCCTTAAAAATCAATAAATCCAGAAAAAAAGAATTGGTGGGAGTTCATAACATCACATCTCGTTTTTATCACAAGTTTCCAATTTACTAAGTTCCTGTCTCATTACTTATACCAGAAAGGGCATGCTGATGAGATACACAACCCACACTGTCCCTGTTGGCAATTCATTTATAACGGAAGCACAATTAATATCTCTGCAGCTGTTTCCCTGAGGAAATAAAAAAAAAAAATCTGGCAGTATTTTGTACATGTGTGCATGCAAATGTAGGAAGTAAGGACTGTGAATCAGACACAAGAACACTGGAATCTGTTTTTGTTATTGTTTTAAAATTCCCTAAGAAGTATTGCAAGACAGTATCTCAGACAGGAAGAGAAGCTCCCAAGTTTTCCTGGAAAACTGTTAGGACTTAGTTGGTACGTACGTACAAACTTTACCCACATCTCTTTTCCAAAAACAAAGCGTGCCAGTAATGCAGCGAGTTTTGCAGAGTGACACATCATTTCAATTCCTTTGACATACTTTTTTATTAGTTGTCTGCCTTATTGCAAGTATTAGTCTTCTTTTATTCAAATATCTTGATTACCATCAAAGTAGATGAATATCTGTTTACCCCAAATATTGGTCATTAAATAATATTTTATTAAATAATTTGTATTTTGGGTTGTTTTCCTCTATCTATCTATCTATCTATCTATCTATCTATCTATCTATCTATCTATCTATCTATCTATCTATATCTCGTGTGTGTGTGTGTGTGTGTGTGTGTGTGTGTGTGTGTGTGTGTGTGTGTTTGGGTATTCATGCTCATGGATGCTGCTGCAGAGGCCAGACACCATCAGATATTTTCTCCCTCTCTCTTGCTTTAGCACTCTGAGTGTGTGTGTGTGTGTGTGTATGTGTGTGTGTGATGGTGAGAGGGGCATTTCCATATCTGTGTGTCTCTGTGTTTTCTAGGATGTCCTATTTGGAAAGTTTAGTTATGTCACAAATATCTTACAGATTTTGATCTGTGTTTCAATTGGTGAATTTACAATGGGCAAGCTTCTGTTTATTCCTAGCCCATGATGGAAATCTAAAAGTGAGTTACATTGCTGGGGAGGTAGCTCAGTGGGTAAATTGATTGCTGTATAAGCATGTTAATGTGAGTTCAGGCACACAACACCAAGTCATGAAATAAACAGTCATGGTGACAACATGTCTGAACCCTCAATACTGAGGTGGTAAGGACAGAGCTGGATTGCTAGACCTCACTGACCAATCAGTATAGCTGATGTGGTAAGAAGGGTTTTCAGGGACAGACACTGTCTTCAAATAAGTTCGTGTTTCTATATTCATTGGAACCCCATTTCAAATCATTTTGTGGAAATCGGTATTCAAAGGAAAAAAAAAACTTTAGATACAGAAACACCGCAGTACTTCAGTACAAAATTGGGTCAGAATCTTGGAATTCAAGTAACATTAGAATTTTTTTTCTTTTAAATCAAGTGTGACTTGAGGCCTAGAGTGATTGATCCAGTACTTAAGAACACTAGGTGCTCTTTTGGGGGACTCCATTTCAATTCCTGGAACCCACATGGCAGATTACAACCAACTACAACTCCGTTTCTGGAATATGATGCTGTAGCAGTTTGAATGTAATTGATCCCATAAACTCATAGAGAATAACACTACTTGGAGGTATTGCTTTGTTGGAATAGATATGGCCTTGGTGGAGGAAGCGTGTCTGTGGAGGCAGGCTCTGAGGTCTCCTATATGCTCAAGCCACGCCCAGTGAGACAGTAGACTTCCTGTTGCTTACACATCAATCTGTAGCAACTCCTTCTCTAGCACCATGTCTACCTGAATGCTGCCATGATAATGAATTAAACCTCTGAAACTGTAAGCCATCATCTCAATTAAATAAGAGTTGCTGTAGTATGCTGTCTCTTCACAGCAAGAGAAACCCTAAGACAAGTGCCCTCTTATGACTCTTGCAGATAACAAGCATATACATGCTACACAGACTTCCATGCAGGCAAAAATAGTCATTAATATAAAATAGTAAGATTACTTTGTAATTAAAAATATGACTAGGAACTGAAGAAATGGTTCATTGCATAAAGATCACAGCATATACATAAAAAGCCAGATATGACTCCATAAGCTCCTGTAAAGCCAGCACTGTAAGGTATGAAAATGAGAGCATTACTTGAGCTTTCTACACAGTAGCCTAGCTCAGGTTCAGTGTGAGATCTTGTCTCAGAAAATTAAAGCAGGCAATAAATGAGCAGAACATCTACTGTTTGATTTGGTCTCCATGATCATGCACCACTCTCATAGACCTACAGATTGGCCTGCGTAGGTAACAGATATGTACTGTCTATGTACTACACACACACGCACACACACACACAGATTCACATACATTAATCATTCTCTGCATACATCACACACGGAGACACACAGACATTGGAACTTTTCTGAATAATTCCAGACTATATCTTGTCATCATGTCTTAAATCACTAACATGTCCAATTGTTTGCAAAGCTTTGACATTATAATTGGGTTTCATGAGGAATTTATAGGTAATCAAAGAATGTAGGATATTCATTATATGCAAAATTCATTATATTCATTATGTGAAAATTTTGAAAAAAGCAAAATCATGCTCTTTTATTTGAGACTTGAACATCAGAAGATTCTGGAATCTACGTGTGATATAAGAGAATCCTTGATAGACTGGGATGGCTCTGTAGGTCTGCATGTGTGTATCTATGTGTTTATGATAACAAGAATATAAAGGTCTTTTGTTGATTTGAGATATGAGCATGCAACTTTGTCCTAAATTCTGGTAAAGCAATAAAATATTTAAGTAGCCATAGGTGTAGTTGTGTATGTACATTCATACATGTGTGAACTCATATATTTTTTAAATAAGACTCTTCTTGAAGGAGTGGTGCTCCTTCAAGAGCTTTGCACTATCTGACAAAAATCCCAATGTTAGGCATGGGAAGGCTACTCTTGAAATGATGTTTAAGGGACTAAGAAACTCTCCCAAATCAATAATAACACCATTGCCCTTGGTTGCCTTCCAGAATTTGAAGGTAAGACTATATTGCAGAAGACATTACCTACTTCAGGCACAGCACTTGGAGGGATCGATATAGAAGCAGGCCTGAAAGTTTCTTCCCTGAGAAATGGCTCTTACATTATCTGAAACTTTTAGCAAGCTGCCAAGAAAGAGTAGCAATCCACAGTCCTACCTAGCTATAAAGCCTATGAACTACAACAATGGCCAGATTGTCAAGATATCTAAGATAGGGTAATGGTGATGCTCTTAACTTAAAAATATTCAACAGCTGTATAATTGGGCATACGATGTCCTTAATAAAAGGGAGTTCATCCCTGGTACTTTAAACCAAGCCAACAACCTCTGTAGAGAGGATACGGACTGGACAGGAAAAACTACCACTTACTTTCTATTAAATTCTCATTAATTCTAACTGCATTCTAAATACTCAACATTATAGTCACAGGTGAGTGTCGATATTACTCCTCATCAAAGAAAGTTAATATTATTATTCTTAACAGGTTGAGACTATTATAGAGATCCACAATTGATCAAAATGCAGAGAATAAGTGACTATGAGAATCAGAAGCTCAACTTATATAACTCTAACTCAAACCTGTACCAAAGACTCAGCACAAATTGCAGGAAAGAGTACCCAGGACATCTACTGTTAGATAGTATTTCCAAGATATGACAGAAAAAAATTATGAATGGTCAACAGCATGGATTCCTGAAAAAGATCAGCATAAAGAGAGCAGCAGTTGACATACCAACGTTCACAGAAGTTTCAAGATGTCTTCCTACTAGCTAAAGAGACACAGGTAGCCAGCCAATGGCTTTACAAAAAGAGGGAGAATCAGTTCCTGTCAGTGATGAGCTCATGCACAGGTTTTGCTGTCCCAAGTCACTATCTCTGGACATTTGTTTATATGAGAAATGCTAAATGGGCTAAAGAGGTTGTATATGCATTATATGCATGTAACCATAATTAAAAAAGAGATCATGAGGAAGAGGACAGCGCATGGGAAGAGTTGGAAGGACAGGGAGGAGTGATGCGGATGCAGACCTCAGGTAAGAAGTATTCAAAGAGCTAAAAATGGTTCTTAAGAGAATTATTAAAAATCTTTATAATAGTGGTAAAGATGTAACAAAGTAAAACTAAATATAAGGTAGCATATACAAAATAAAAAGGATGGAGGAAAAAAACTGATCTTTCAGATAAAAGCAACAACAACAAATCCTAAAAATTTCAAGTCACAAGCCTGAACGTCTTTCACGTTTTGAACAAAGATAAATATGATTAGAAATGTATTCAATTTTGTGTAATTTCTCTCCTGTTTGACAAAAGGGGGAATTCTACCTGAGAATCACAATATAGAGATAGTTGGAGGACATATTTTGAAGCCATCAAACAAAGCATTGAGTATCAAAAAACAGAGTAACATAGCCAACTGGAAAACTCTATGTAAATGACTTCTTCGGCAGGAACCTATTGTTCTGGGCAACGGCATTTACAGTGAAAATCATAGAAGTATTGTGCCACAGGCCTCTGCTCTCAACTACTTCAGAAGCTGATGTAGGAACATCAAAGTTTAAAGCTTTCCTTGACTGCAGAGTGTGCTCAAGTGCAGCTTATGTAACTTCTTCCAAACCTGCCTCAAGCTAAGAAGTAAAAAGAGATGCTGATGCAGTTCAGTAATAAAACTGTTTATGTCCTAAGAGTCTAATTATGTCCTACTTTAAAAAAAAAGCTTTTCATCTATCTATCCATCCTTCCGTCCTTAGGTCATTCTTAATGGAAACCAGCTCAAAATGTCATGGGGTAAACCATGGAATCTACTTGACACACTAGCCCACTGAGAAGTGCTAGTTGTGAATTAAATAGCGAACAGGATGCTTACATGCCTTTAAAACTTATATGTTATTTCAAGTTTCTAATTACAAATGTATTACATACTCATGGTGGGAAACACACCTCTTTTTGTAAGCAACTCAAAGAAACACCTCAATAGGCACTGGACTGTGCAAAGAAGTGTTAAGGAGTTAATTAGCACCTCCATTCTAAAGAGCAGTCAGGAACAAATTAATAAAGATGGGACAGTCAGACTCTATAGGAAACACCCAGAAAAGCCTCAAGGATTGAAAAAAGATCACACCTTTCACTTAACTGTTGTAAGTATTTAAACCTACCTTCATTTGTAGTTTGCTGTGGTCTTCTTCCAATTCTGTCCCTAATTAGGGTGCATTTTTGAGTGAATGTGCAAATATAGCTCCTCATATTACATAAGAGTTACATAGCAAAAACATTAGCTTTTTGAATAAACGAAGTGTTCAAAATATACTTTATTGATATTATTCTGTCTGAGTTGGGATATTTTTTTTCTTAAATTTTTATTTCCTTTTATTTATTTATTATGTATGTGTCCTTGCCTGTGGAGGTCAGAGGGCAACACGCAGGAGTTGGGGTAACATTTTTATTTTCACCATATGGGTTGATCACTAAACGTCAGCAGCTGGGTTTGTCCGTAAGAGCCTTGGCCTGCTGAACTGTCACACCCAAACTGACTCTTTTTTTTGTCAACAAACCTCTTCTTGGTGAAAAATTCCAGAAAAAAACAAACAAACAAAAAACAGTACTGCATTTGAAAGAAGGAGGTGGGCATATGCAAGACAGGGAAAATGACTCAATCTAAATAGTACTTGTCTGGAAAGGATGAGGTCTTTTCTACGGATCCCAAGACCAATGGAAGAAGACAGATATGGTGGGAAGCCTTCATAATCTCAGAGATAGGGTAGACAAGGAGCAGCATTCTTTGACTTGCTAGCCAGCCAATGAAGTCTATCAGCTAGCTTTAGGGTCAGTGAGGAAGAAAGATTGTTTCAAAGTTGAAGATGAGTAAAAATTGAGAAAGACATGTGATATGAGTGATATGAGCCTCTGACCTCCACAAGAACTTACAGGCATGTGATCACACAAAGACAATTAACAAATTTATAATTAAGAAGATTGTAAGTTCATTCAATCAATTGATGACTAATGATATACATTTACTTATCTCTTTACCAGTTGTTCTTCAGTTAATGGTAATAACGGGCTAACATCAGTAAATAATCTAATGAAGAAATGGCTGGGTAGCACAGAATAGTCTCAGAAAATATCCACTCCATTGTGTGATTGCTTTTAAGTATTGTTTCTAACTTTGCCAATGAGAGAGACCAAGGCTAGTATCATCTTACCCAATAAAAAAGTGCTCTGTCTTTGTTTCTGGTTTACTTAAAAGACAAAATATAAGCCTTGCTAGGACCAAACAGGCTTTTGAAACTTTGTATTTCAATTTCAAGATTCAGTTTCTATTTTAATGTCCTGGGAATTCAAGATTAGTCAAATAGACATTTGCTAATAAGGAACTCTAAATGTTAGAATATTTGGGTAGAACTGGTTGACAACCTACAGCAAGGTAGGCTGTCAGAGTGGTGACCGAACTCATGGGTAGAAGAAGACAACTATGATTATAAAACACATCTGCAAGGTCTTGTGTATTCTCTGGAACGTGTTATGAAAGGTTTGTGATTCATTTCCACAAATATTGATATTATTTTTAAAATAAAACACATTGAAAAATGTTCCAGGAACACCACAAAAATGTATAACACATCTCCTTTATTATGTTTTCTTAAATCCCCTAGCACATTACCATGGACTCCTATTAGAGATCAAGGGCCTTGCCATTCTCTATGTCAGTCATTCTCAATGCGTGGTCTTCATATCAGCAGTACTAGAACTGCCTGGAAATGTGTTAGCCACATAGACTCCCAGGTACACTAAAGAACGACCAAATCCTAGACTTTTAAGGTAAAACTCAAAAACTGCATTGGCTGATTGAATTCCAAGTAATTCTGGTAAGAATTCCAAGCAAAAGGTCAGTGTGCCGTGTAAATTTCAACAGGGTTCTCACCCCAGATCAACAACCTTACCAGCAACCCAAGCATGAAAACACTGCTGAGGTTCGGAGTGTGGCAAGGTAATCATAAAATTTACCATTTATAGAAAAGCCAGCTGTGAGATTTATGTATCATACTTAGGAAAAATACATCACCTCTTGTTATTATTCTATATCTGCTTTGAATTTTTTTTCATTTTTTGCAAGATTCTCATAAGGCTATAATTCATAAACTTGCCTGTATTCCCAAGGCCTTCTAGTAATTATGGACCCCTACCATTAAATTGTAAAGAATTGTAACCAGAGTAGCTAGCTGTGCTTTTATGGGATGGTTAATTTTACAGAAGATATAATATAGCCTTTGTGCTAATTATACTTTTACCTATAAAATTCACTGATGGTGATACATCTGAGCATAGCCAGTGAAAATACATACTGACAAAAAAAAAAAAAACACTGAACAAGAATTTTAAAAGCATTACTTTCTAAATACACATTGTTTAACAATTCATTTAACTTCTGGCTTCCCCAGATTCAATGACATTCAGTTCTTGATATCAAACTCCTTCTGTCTGTGTTTTATAAGATACACCCATAATTCGAAGCATTGAAATGACTAATACCAACAACCCTGAGCATTTTGCTTCTTGACAGTTTTCTATTAACCTTGGGAAGTAGGTCTCCATATCCTTTAATTTGTCAACAGAGGAACAGACACTGGTTGTTGGGACTTAGTTCCAGTCTTACAGATTCTTGTTCAGGGAACAAAAAGGCTTAGTCCTGTGAGAAGCAGGAACCATTCCATATATGCAGTCTTACAGTAACAATGATTTCCCTTCTATTTCTTAAATGAATAATTGTCCAGTAACCACAATGGATAAGTTAGTGTCAACTTTGATTCTGTGTCTGTAATCTCCTTCGTTATTTTTGATTCAGGTCACATTCTAAAATAATGAAAAACACGCTGTTTCTGGGGATGATCATATGTGGGGTTTATTAACAACAAAAGACTGGCATGACGATCTCAAAGCCAGTCACTAACTTTGAGTCTTATTCACTTTTCTTATCTGAGATCTCATGAGGTAAAATATACACCACAACACGATGGCAGCAACAGCAACAAAAACAAAGCAAAGCAAAAGCCAGAAAATCCCCTGTAAGCTTCAAATAAAATTATAATAATCATACTATGTCCTTTCTTTCTAAACCTAAATCTCCTCTAATGGTATAGCAGCTTTCTAACACAGACCACACCCTCCACAATTTCATAGACGTCACAGAAGATTTACTTTAAGTAACAGCATTAGTAAATTATTTCCTCATGGTCATGAAATAAGAAGCTAGCACTGTATATTATGGGTGCACTGACAGATGAATAGCAAAGTAAATGAGAGAATATACAATTCCAGAAGGAGGGAGGGGGGTTCTAAGGTTTTGCTGAAATTCAATCCCTTGGAACTTGAATTGCCTTGCATCGGAGCTTACAATATAAATAATTTCTCAACCCCATTTTCACAAAGATAATACAAGATTAATGATTTCTCAAGTTCTTAAGGAGACTTATGATTTTACACATAGTTCACTCTGTGTGTGTGGAAAGATGCCTACTCTAGACACATAAGAGAATTCCCTTCGGGATAGAATTTATATTTCTGAGCAGGGAGATTGTGAGTCAAAGCAGCTATTTCTGTTGTCGTTCCAGACTCTACGCATTTTTCTTTTTTGATTTGGAAAGAAAACAACATTTTCCTTCCATCTTAGACTGTATATATTACACAAATCCACAAGCAAACACTCAGATATTGCAAGTTAAAGAAATAAGGGATGGAGACAGAGAATGTGCATGTATAAGAGAGAGAGGTGGAGGGAGGAGATCAGGGGAGGGGAGGATTGTGTACAAGAGGGATGTAAGTTAATTTTAATTGTCAGCTTCAAACGACCTTGAAACATCCAAAAAGAAAATCTCGATAAGTGATTGTTTAGATCAAATTGACCAGTGGACGTGTTTCGTAAAGATTCTATCAATTGCCTTAAGCTGTGGGAAGACCCAGCAGGAAGGTAGATCTTCACTCTTCCCTGGTTTGGGGGCCTAGATTACAGATGAGAAGAAAAAAACACATCTAGTAGCAAACATGTATGGCATGAGTTCTTGACTGCGGATACCATGTTATCAGCCGTCTAGAGGTTTTACCACCGTGACTTTCCTGCAGAGAAGAAACACAATCCAGAATTGAGCAAAAATCAACCCTTTCTTCCCCAAGCTGCTTTTTATCAGAGTATTGTTTTTCACAGCAGCAGAAATGAAAGTAAGGGAAAGAGGTAAGAAATAAAAACTTTGTTTCCTACCAAGACTAAAAAGAAAATGTTTTTAGAAATAGCACTGTCCCCCAACTTAGAATAAGAAGCTAAAAACTTCTTTGTCGCCATTGATAAGGCAACATATAAGCACTGACTTACTTTAAGGCCCTTTGTACAAATCACTCATGCAAACAGCATGGTGGTAACATTTGAGCAATGATCCAGCCATTTGGTCAGACATTCAAAAGTTTTAGCCTTTATTTGAAAATTTATTTTATACTTAGCTGCAAAGTATTAGTGAAGATAATGAATTCCATTTCTCATCCCCAAGAAGGCATCCTGAAAAACATGACTCAAGAAATACCTTGAATAACCAAGGCAGCACAGACTGACATACTTTGGATTTCACCTGAATGGAAGTATTAAAATATAATTGCACAGGCTTTTGTGTAATGCGATTGAATGGGAACTGAAAGAAGCCTTGCCTACCTTAAAAGCAACTGTGGTTTTTAACAAAGTACACGGGTATTTTGTATGTGTGCTTTGTTCCTGTTGGAAGCATCACGTGTTTGTTCTTCTAAAGAATTTGTGGACCAAATTCTTCACAGCTACATGGCCTGTTTTCTGTAAGATTCTCAGTGACTTAGCTGTATTTTCTCAGGAAAATCAACTTTTTGTTAAAAGGGTGGAGTGATAAATATGTAGAGGAAATTAAATGAGAAAAAGGCCCCCAGTGTATTACTGCTCCACAGCAGTGATGATGATGACAACGATAACACTGATCACGGCACTACAGATACCCTGAATGTTCCTATTTGCAAGACATTTGAATGTGTCTTTTGTGGGGGATTTGTCATTACTTCTGAAGTAGCTATCTGTTAAGTATCGTTGCTGTATGTGTATTGGAGATGCATATTAATTATTAAAGAATAAGTAACAGTAAAGTAATTTTACTTTAAAGATAACAAATTGGATGTGTAAAGAAGATAAAAAATATGCAGACTTGAATGTTTAGTGAGAAGCCTCCATGATAAACCACTCACTCTCCCGAGTATTACCACTCTCTGATTTACTCCACATAATGCCATTTAACCCTTCATGCTCTGTATTAAATCTTGTTTCATAACAGGTAATGTAAGTTCCAGACTGGCGAGTTTTGATCCCTTATAGCTGACTGACTTTATGCCAACTTGATACAAGTTAGGGTCATCTGCAAAGATGAAATCTTAATCAAGAAAATGCCTCCACAGGAGTGGCCTGCAGGCAAGTCTATAGGAAATTGTCTTGATTGATGATTGATGTGGGATCATCACTGTGGGTAGTTCCGTCCCTGTGTTGGAGGTCCTGAGTTGCTATAGGAAGGTAGGCTGAGAAGCCATGAGTAACAAACCAGTAAGCATGATCTCTCAGACCTTTGCATAATCCCTGCCTCCACGTTTGTGTCCTGTTTGATTTATTTCCCTGACATCCCTAAGTGATGGACTATAAGGTGGAACTCTATGCAAAAATAAACCTTTATCTCCCTGTTGTCTTATGGTCACTTTTTAAATAATCACAGAACTGGAACTCTAACTAAGACACAGAATCCAATTTGTGTTTTCACATCCATGTCCTGTTAATTTGTGAAGACACAAGAAAAAAAAACAAATAAAAGCAAAGTGAATTACATATTTCATTGCGTAAGTCAAAACTATATTTTACTGAATATAGACAATTATTTATTTCCATTCTTTCTGTACTATTCTTACCTTGGCTGGCAAAAATAAAACCTAATAAAAGAATGTTGGGGATGAGGGCCAAGAAGATGGGGACAGGCCAAAGTTAGAATGAAAATTTTTAATGAAATCAGCCTCAAAGGCAAGAGGAAGCTTAAATGTCAACCGAACTTTGAAAGATCAATTTGGAATAAGTAACGGGAACAGAAACAATAGTTGTACAAGAAATTTCTTATTTGTCATATCTCAGGGTCCACCACCTTACCACTGTGAGAAACCAATTACATTCAAATAGCACTCAACAAATATGTCACACATTTCTCTGAGACATTCTTCATCACTAAATTCCTGGGTTTCTCTGAGTTTTGCTATTTGTTATCATTCTCATAAAAGCTCTGCATCCTACTTATTGATGTCCCATTCTCAGCCTCTTTCACCACATTTCTCAGAGCAGAGCCCAGGACAAAGCAACCATGCTAAAGACTCAGACTTATGACAAGTCTTTTTTTTGTCTTTTTTTTTTTTTACAAGCTCTACCACAAGCTACAGGAAGCTTATGGCCAAGTTCATATACTAACAATGAATTGATGAATTGTAACTTGGAGAAGAAGATGAGTCAAAAGAGCATGAATAAAGATAAATAACGCTCTGATAGAAGAAGAAAGATTAGATGTTAGAGCTGCCCATTTCAAATCCTTGGCCTATATGGAAATCTTCAAAATTGAGGCCATAAGCTTTTTAAATTATGGTTTTGGTAGATTACATAATACATAAAGCAGGCACAGCATCACCAACAATGTTGTGGACTTAAGCTATGTATAAAAGGCAGTTAAACACAGAAAGTCAATAATCCTAAGCTTGTTATTATCAGATAAGTGGTATTTATAATAAAGTGATTCAAAGCTGCCTACATTGATTTGTAATGAGAATTGCAAAGTGTACAAGAAGATGGCATGGATGAAACTTCTTTGGAAAAGATCCCTTTTGCTATTCAAGAATCTGAGAAGGATACATAAGAGTATCCCAAATCTGTGACTGACATGGAATCAATAGAATTCAGCAGAGTGGGAGGCTTTGTGTAATAATGTGAACATGAGCTGTCACATAGAAAAGGCATGAAGAAGAAAGTGTGGTAAATGGGCATCTGTTGATGTAAGCAAAAAACAAAAAAAGTTGATTCCTTCAGTTCAGCAAACTAGAAGGCTCTGAGTGTTGGCGACCACCAGGACACATTGAGCTTGAATTCTTTTGCAGGTGAGTCTCAGAGGAGACCTCCATCTTGGATAAAATCATGGTTTAATATTTTAAATCTCTGCAGAAGAAAAACAACTGCCCTTCTGACTTGACTGATGGCTCATACAAACTAGGAAATAATAAATGTGTGTTGATACTACCAAAAATTCTGTGATAATGTTAAAGTAGAGGAAATCATCACGAATTTTATGAAGGTGTCATAGTCTAGGACTTTCACTGTGAAGGTGTCATAGTGCAAGGACAAAGATGAGGTACTCATTTTTGGAAAATGAATTTATAAATATTACTAGTAAAATAAAAAAAAATGTGCTAAGAGAAATAAAGGGTAAGGTCATTACCTGCCATAAAGACAATGGATAGCAGCGGTTTGTTTTGAATTAGGAAGGAAATAATTCAAAGACTGAGTTTTAAGCAATAATAACTAAGAGAACCATAAAGCATGCTGATGTTCAGGTAACCCCAAAGCAGCATGCTGGGCAAGAAATGGAGCCAAGAGTAATTCGACAACAATAAGTAATGTTTCAGAGATTGGAAAAATTAAAGCTTTAAGTACTTCATGTCATGTAAATTACTACAACATTACATAGATCATTTATTTTGGATTTAGTTTTAAAGCAAAAGACATCCAGATTCCAAGAGGAAAATTCGCTTCCCATAGTTACTCCATAGTTTGATGATCCATGATTGCAGCATTAGTCTGCTTTCCAAGATGAAGTATTTTTTTTCTGGTTTTTCGAGACAGGGTTTCTCTGTAGCTTTGGTGCCTGTCCTGGAACTAACTCTTGTAGACCAGGCTGGCCTCGAACTCCCAGAGATCTGCCTGCCTCTGCCTCCCAAGTGCTGGGATTAAAGGCGTGCGCCACCACCGCCAGGCAAGATGAAGTATTTAAGATTGGTTCACTTAAGGGCAACATTAAAACAAAAAGTAGTAAGAACATTCTTGAACTCTTCAAGCACTTCTCAGCATAGCCTTGGCTCCCACATTGTTAAATATTCCCTTCTTTGCTTGGCCTCTAAAGTGATCAAAGCTTAGAAGTAAAAAATCTATTGACAAAACTACAAAGTCAAGCACAATCTTAGAATTAACAAGCAAGACCTTTCTGTTCAAAGCAAATGGCAAGCCTAAAGTGACAGGTTGTTCCATAAAACCTAACACTTATCTTCATAGTGAGAAGTATTAGAAGTTCAAAATATCCTTTCTTTAATGTGGAGTCTTTGAAATGCCTTCTGATCAAGTGTCTTTCATTCAATGGATGAGACTTGGAAGCTTCCATTGAGTGTGGAAAACACTCACAAACCTTTAAACCCATCAACGTGCATGCATCCTTCCATGTGGTGCTGATTGTTGATGTTCACTGGATTGCTGAAGTGCAGGAATAGAAGGATAATTTTTCAGCGATTTCAGATTTTCCAGAATCAGGCCCTAATAGAGTCCATTCAGTCACACTGACTCTCTGGTTCATGGACTCAGGTAAAGACGTCATGCGCTCATTTAAGAGATGGTTAAGTGAGTAAGATACTTGCCATGAAAGCATATGGTTACAACCTTTATTCACATGAAAAAAATTAAAAGTAAATTCTAGTCGTTATGGTCGTGGGATTTTAGTTAATAGTCTACCATGTAAATATAAACACTTTTTGAGGTGATACTTCACATGATTTATAATATATACATATAATATATAGCATATATTATATAATATAGTAAATATTATAATATATATTATAATGGCCCTTTGATAAGCATCAAGATTGTGGATTGCCATCCCTTCCCGCCTATATGGCACTTGAAGGCAAGGACAGTTAAAAGAAACCATTCATTCAAAGTGTTTTCACTTGATGATCAAGTAGTGGTTATATTCTTTTCCAAAACATTATAATGCCATTAGTCTCCTCTAGGTGCATAAAGAATCAATATTAATTAACTTTAAATCTATAGACAGTCATGTTTATATCCAGTTTATTCTTCTTTTAATCTTTTTGATTACACCAAAGACATCATGTCATTTCTATTCAAGTTTACATGCAGCGTTTCTGATATCTTTTAATATCCTCTCATATTAAGGATTCATAAAGATTCATATTTAGCCATCAGTAGTGACTATAATAAGTTGCTGACAATTTTGCATGTACATATATCTCATGTTGTAATTTTTATTTGTCTGATATGCTTTTCAAATGATATTTCTAGGGAGATAAAGTTTGTTTCTAAAATCTTAATGCAAATCATACATAGAGGCATGTTTTTCTTAACATGATGTGACTCATGTTAGTTAGTGATATTCATGATGCTAGACATAAACCCTGAAAGTAGATCTCATGGGACTAAAGGTGGATTCAGTGTTCTCCGTAAAGGAGCTTGCAAGGATTTGTAACAAGGCTTGTTGACGTCAGAGAATAAACTATTAACCATTGTTTATCTGCAAGCCACACATTTATCTCTGTGGCCTCACTATCTAGTTACTCAATCAATGTTTATGATGTGTATTTGATTATAACAGTTGGAGAAAACAGAGCAATTGCGTCTGGCATAACAGTAAAACAAACTATAAGGCAAGACAGTAGAAAGCAATTTTTCTTTGCAATAAATGGTATTGTTAGTAAATGAATTTCTTTAGGAAAACAGTGAGGTGTTTTTGAAGTAGCATAGAGACCTACAGAGTACCACAATGGTAAGAATAGATGGACTTATCATTGCTTTAACGAATACAGGGCTGGACCTTAACATGAATATTCCTACCGAGTAATATTGAACTGTATAATAAAATGTAACCCTAGAGAAATATTATAAAAGTCACCTTTCAGAGCAAGAACAAAAAAGAGATTGGTGATGGTGACAATTAACATGATAAAGAAATAAAACAATAAATTAGAGGAAAGAAACCAGACATGAAAACATTCATATTCATGAGTCTAAGTGAAGCACAAAGGAGGCTAAAGTTATCTACACTAGAAGAGAGGGAACACGGCTATTATTAAAAGAACAGAGAGTGTGCTCCTGCACATCATAAGAAGCGAGTTTTCAAGATTGGTGCCATTATGCCTTTTTATTTTGATGTAGTTTAACAAACCTGTTCAGATTTGGCATTAAGAGAGATGGATTTGACTGTATTGACATTATACATGTATTCAGAATTTAAAAGCATATATTGAGGACAAGAAAAAAATTAAGTGTAGAAAAACCTGAAGAAGAGCAAGAACCACAGACAATGTTATTAGTATTTGCAAAATTTAAGGTACCAATATAATTTATGCTAATTTAGGTGAATTGGAGAGGAAGGCATTATGCTTGTACGTGGCTCTGTTTGCTTGGAGAAGAACCACGCAACAGAACAAGGGTCTCACAGAGTATCTTTTGAGAATACTTTGCTGTATTAACAGCTCTGACGTCAAACAGTGGCCCTTATCTTTTATTTAATTTTACATTATAACTTGCCACTGACCTTAAACATGTTGGATATGTTTGTTATTTTATATTGTCAACTAATGGTATCAGAAACTCTAGTAATTATACAGGAGTAGCTTTCTTTTCTTTTCTTTTTTTTTTTTCAGAGAAGGAAGAAAAGAGAATCATAGTGTGATTATCATTATTCAGAGTACTCTGTCAAGGACAGAAAAAAAGGACACCAAAGACATATCCAGGAAAGAGTGTTGCCTTTTGTTTTTCGTCTTTATAATCGAGTTTTGTCTTTCATAGCAATTTTATAAAGGCAAAGCACAGAAAATGGCAGTTTATCTTCCCTCCATTAATAAGATCTGTGAATACAAAAATGAGTGGAAGATGAAAATCGTACTCTGCATGAAAAACTGAGAATATTTCTTTTTGAGTATTCTTTTTTTAGTTCAATGCAGGCATATTCCTTTTAAACTTCCGGTGGAAAGATGTCCCAGCCTCACTACAATGCTAAGTTCTCCAAGTATTTACATATTGGTTTATTGTTTTCATATGTGTAGTAGCAGGTAGCAAACAGATGAAAAAAATTCATTTGCTCTTGCTATGAAGATACATGCTGCATATAGCTCTGTTCCTACCATGTCTGAATCCAATGAACCAGACCTTCCCCCAGGAAGACACAAATGCTAGCTCATTTGAAATATCTGTATGATTATTAAAGTGCACATAATTTGTGCAGGCACAAGCACACTCAAACCTGATATAAGTTTGACATAGCCATAAATAAAAAGGCTCTAAATACCATCTCTGAAAAAAATGAAATTGCACTTGACGAGCTAAGATTCACTTTCATTTGCATCACCTACTCATCGTCATTTGCATTTAATAATGCCATTTGTCCCTCCCTATCTGTGGCTGCCATTCATCGAAGGAGGAAAACACCAAGCCAAAGCTAGGGATTGCCTGAAGCTTGGAATTTATCTAAGACTACACATTAATAAATAAATCAAGGGATAAGTATCTCAGATGGTACAATGCTGGCTTACCGTGCACAGATCCTTGGGTTCAAAGGACAGAATCATATAAACCAGGCATGATGGTACATTCAGCAGTTGGGTGGTAGGTCAGAAGTTTAGGGAACTTCTTGTCCAGAGCTACATGAGACCATGTCTCAAAAAAGACATGGTCCAAGTTGTAGAGAAGAAATATACTTATGAGTCTTCAAGTCCCTTGCTCTAACCAATGTCACAAGTGTGAAGCCAAGCTTATTTCTCTTTCTAGTTAGAATGTATATGTATGTGTGTATGTATAAAATAGTAATATGTTATATAATATATAATAGAATACATAAAATTCTAACTATATAAACTCTAGTCTAACTATGTAAAATATATACTTATTGATAAAATAATGCCTACTTGAAGGTTCAAAGTTCATACTACTTCATTAATTTGTTTGGAAAGGCATAATTTCAACGTCTGCTCATTTTTGTGGCAGATTACTATGGATGAAAGTAATAGAATTATGCGCAATCAATTGTCTACCCATATCCCCCAGAAGAAAAGCAATCTTATATAAACTAGCAAATCTACTCCCACACTGTCATGAGGCATGACAGTGCCTGCAGAATTAGTTCGTTGTGAGTTATGCAGAAACTATGTGAATATTTATTATACTTCAAGCAGATCGATTCTCCATAGAGTTAGCTGACTAGAAGATATTTATTCTGTTTATTGCTTTCTCTTGCATTCACAAGGCCTTATTTTTGTTTTGTTATTTTTGGTTGTTTTTTTCTAATTTAATTCAATTATTTATTTATTTATTTTTAGGTCAGGAAGGTCTTGAACTGGTTTTATAGTCAAGACTGATTTCAATGTTGTGATCCTCTTGTCTCAGGTTCTCTGTTACTAGATTGAAAGTGTGCATTACCTCATCAGTTTTATTCATGTGTGCTACTAAAGAGGATAAAGACTAATATAGACAGTGATCCCATGGTTAACATATTACCCACAATGAGTTATTCAGAAAATATGAAGACAAAAACATAGTGTTAATAAAACAAAGGGAAAAAATTTCTTGTTTCTATTGTTTCTTTTCCAAAGAGAACAAAAGCTGAAGTATAAATAATATGTAGTTGTATGTTCTCACACTATGATCATGTGAATTCAGACAAGAAAATTGGTTCATTCTTAAATGAACTTATTATTTTCATTTGCCCAGATTTTCTGCCATTAATATTTTTGATTATCAATCAGCACTGTATTTACAATGCTTTACAAACTGTTGATGGGAATACCACAGTGAGTATTTTGGTTTAACTATTTTGGATACAGTTATTCAATAAGAAAAAAAATCTTTGAAAATCATTCAGAAATGGTATTAATAAGGAAAATGAAGCAAAAGAAAAGATAAGTAAGGAAAAGACAAAAAAATAACTGATAAAGATGTTTTAAAAATCTTTAAATTCAAAATAAAATAGCATATTATCTTTCTTATTATTTATTCCTATTTGTCTGCTTTATTTTGTTCAGGTTCTTTGTGTTTTTTTTGTTTTGTTTTGTTTTTGCCTGTTTTCTACAGAAAGAGATAAAGAAGGCCTGAACTTAGATGAGTGAGGTCTTAGAGGGGGTTTGAGGTGTGATAAGGGAGGAGAAATGATGATCAGAATATACCGTATAAAAAAAATTCAAATAAAAAAATAAGCAAAAATTCTGATTTTGTGATATTTGATATAAAGACTGGAAATGGACATCAAAATTTCCTGCTATCACTGATGGTTATTTGTGAAGTCAAATGAAACAAACTATAGACGTTTTTAAAACTATATAGATATATGAAAGAAATCTAAATGAAGTTACCAAATATTGAGGAAAATACATTTCTAGCTAGTCATCTTTCAATATCAAGTGCAATCTTCCATGTCATCTAATTGTACTTTTGGTCAGAGGGACTGCATGGAAGACCTCCAACAACTTAGGCTATTGTCAAGGCTACTGATTCTTCTCTGCAAGGTGATGGTAAGGTCTATTGCTAGGGACAAAATTTACATATCTTAATGAACATGGAGTAGTTGAGTTGGTGTCTAGTGCCTGAATTAATGTTCAGGGTACTGGAAGGTACTCTGCATGCTACCAGAAGTGAAAGATAAACGCCAACCCAGCTACAGGACCTTTAATCTGTTTTGAAGAACTGCCAGAATGACATGCGAGTGCAATAGTGGCCCAAAAGTAACAAGAGTAACCAACAGTTTTTTTTTTTTTTTGAGTTAAAAGACTATCAATTAGTTGCAACCCATTTTTTAGACTTACTTAGCTAGCCAAGAATTTAAGACCATAAAGACCATGGGCCTGCAGAGAAACCAAACACTATTGTTCTGATAAAAGAACATAATAAAATTACTCCTAATGATATTCTGCTAGACACATAGATCAATGTCTCACTCAATCATCATCAGAGAAGCTTCCTTCTGAAGTAGATAGGATGTAATAAAGACTCATAATTTGGCAATGTGCAGAGAATAAGAAACCTTGGAACATCCAATCCAATATGGGTTATCTTCATCAAAACCTCAAGTATCAGGGCTCAATGAGTTATGTGGAAGAGATGGCAAAATATTTTTAAGAGGCAGAGTGGATGTATGGTAGCAAAACAACAGGGCTAGCATACATATGAACTCACATATATATGGAAGCACGTAGAGGGGTCCTGGTGCTGAGATAGAGAAAGAGACATGAAGCTCCAATCCTACCAAAAAGCTATCTCCATCTAACAATTATCCTCAAAGGAGAAACATAGGTATTCTCGCTGAGTATACAACAGCCACAAAGGGAAGGCTCCATGTCTAGCAGTAGAAGGTCAAAATAAAACGAACCAAAATGTCCTTTAGGATATAGGTCTCATATTGCATTTTATGCCTTACTGTTCTTTTACTTTTTTGTATATTATGATTTCCTATTTGTATTTTTATGGGTTTTGTTAGTGTGTGTGCATGTATGTATGTGTGTGTGTGTGTGTGTGTGTGTGTGTGTGTGTGTGTGAGAGAGAGAGAGAGAGAGAGAGAGAGAGAGAGCATGTGCATGTGTATACATCTCATGTACTCTGTCTATGTTTTCTGTCTGTTAGCTTGTTCATTTTTTCTTGTTTTTCAGTGGCATATTTGTTTTCTTAAGACATAGAGGAAGAAGGTGTAGATTTGAAGGGTAAGGAGATGGGGATGGCCTGGGTGAGATGAGTAATAGTCATGAACCGAATATATCACAAGGAAAAAACAAAAAAACACTTGACTGTCAATAAAATAATTTTCTGGTATGATTTATCACTAAAAAACTGAATTATCAAAAATCCTTAGAATGGAAATATCTCTTTCTGCTGAGTACTTACAGGAACAGGAAGTCTCATCAACTTTGGTATGACTGAAAAAGTTGCAACCACTTTGGAAGGCATTTTTGAAATCTCTTTCAAAGCTGAGTGTCATATTACCGTGTGATTTAGTACTTATACCCAAGAATGAATTGGAAATTTATGTCTAAACAAAGCTTAATAGATACATATAGGTTTATAGTAGGGTTTTTCCTCATCATAGCATCAAAGAAAACCTGGAATCTACTGTAGTATTCTTCAAGAGTAAATGTGAAAACCTCTGAGAAACACTGTGGAAGAAAATTTAATCATAAACAATAATAAAATAGCCAAATAAAATAAGTATTGAATATTAAATGAAAACTACTTTCCAAACTGTCCACACAAGACATTGTAGGAAAAACCTCGAACTTTAAATAGTGGACAGATGAACTTAGAGAGAAGTTACTTTGGTTGTCTCACTCAGTTTTCTCAACTCCAAAGCAAAACAAATAAAAGCTGTGATAACTTTTGACTAAATGCAAATTGATAATGTTAGAATACAATTGGGTACCACTACTCAATATCAATTATTATTGAGTTGTAGAGAAGTATTTTGTTATCCAGGCCTTAAACTTGTAACATTGCTTTGAATCTCAGAAGTGATAACATAGACATTTTAATACTGATTACAAAAGATTTTAATATTTAAAAGATGTTTCATTTTCATTTTAAGTTTGTGTGCATTTGCATGCTTATACACAAATGTACCACATCCCTGCCTGGTGTCTGCATAGGAAGCAAGAAGGCAGAACTGGGGTACAAATGGTTATGAAGCATCCTGTTGGTTCTAGACGCCAAATCTGGGTTCCTTGCAAGTGCACCAAGTATTCTTAACTTCACTCCAGCTTTTAAAGCCTTTAACGTTACATGCTGTTCTCTCCCAGTGACCACAATGTCTTTTCTGAACTCAGCCTATACTTGCTATTTGTAAAGAATCACAAAGATGAGCTCTGACGGGATTGACATGGATATAAAGGCTCCTCTTATTGCTCTGAACAAAATGAAACTGAAGAAAATTTTCTCCAGTAATGGGACCAGTGTGCTTCTTCTGGCCGTGATGATGAGTCCAGAAACAAAAGATGAAACTCCATCCCAGCAGAATGAAAACAGCGTCTGACTGAATGCATCACCCAAGATCCACATGCTCTCACTCACTCCCTTATGGAGTAATTATACTTTGTCTTTTGTTAGGATACCTAATTACATATTAAGAAGATATAGCATATTTTAAATCTCTTTCTCCATAGGTCTATACAGATACCCTTCGTTTTCATTCATTTAACAGCTTAGATATCTTCTCCACTATTCATATCTTTTCATTTGTGTGTTTATCTATGCATATTCCACCCTGTCATATAAATCAATAATGTTATTTTCTCTACATGAAATTTCTGAGAAAGAGAACAATAAAATCATGCCTCTAAATTATAAATGTATGATTGCTAATCAACCAGAGAATAAAAACACTTGAATCTAATTATTTGTATCAAAATTAGGTATCAAATTAAAAGAAATGTCTGCTTACATCCATAGAAATTCTAGGAAACTTCCATTACTGTGAGAGGCAAGGTTCTGGGAAGAGTATGTCAAAAATATATTGACAATGGTGCCCGATGCTCATTTTCAGTCAAGATTTGAGAATTTCACAGATATATGCTGTAGAGCTGCCCTGACACGCAGCTGACTCATTTCCCTTCCAGACACATCTGGGGAAAAGCTGATGCTTTGAGCTGTCCTTCTCCAAATCCTCTTAATTCATGAATTTTTAGAACCCTCATGGAACAAATAAAAATAATCCTGGAAAACAATGTGTGTGGCCATGCCAGTCTATAGACCTCTAGACACACACCCGGCATGAGTGTCTGTAAGATCAATAGACATACTGTAACTTGTAAAAATAGTTTTTAGCTAAGGAGAAAGAGTCAAGATGGCTGTAAGGAGATGATTGGTGAGTAAAAGTATTCACATCTTTCAAGGGACCAGAGTTCAGCTCTCAGCATCCAATCTCAGTGAGCCTTCTGTATGCTCGTAGCGTAAAATCACACAGGTGCACATATATACACAAATAAAGATTTAATTTTTTTACCTGAAAAATAAATGATAAAAGAACTCCAAAAGGCAATCAGATTCATAGGATTGCCAAAGTCGTCAAACTACTATCAGGGGTGTCAAACTCCCCTCCATTTTGCAAATGATTTTATGAAAAATTTATATATATATATATATATATATATATATATATCGGAAGTCCAGTTTACAGCCATTTTAACAAGCAAGCAGAATTCTGGAAGGAATAAAACATTAAAAGAAAAACAATGGAAATTATAACCGTTAACAATTTCTGTGAATGAACTTGGAAACCAGGCAATACTTGCTAATTGAAAGACTGACCTGATTTCAGGGCTCATGTTGAACTACATCATCAGTTCTATTTTCCAACTGATATTGTTACTACCGAGGCTCTTCTTTATTTCAATTTTAATATTCTTAAAGACTAAGTCAAATTACGGTAAAGCTGTGAATAGGGGAGAGAAGTTTAGACACCCATAGTTCACTGCAGGGATTCAAAATCTGTTTCTGTAGTTTTAAGTTGTGTACATTTGTATATTTTTGCAAATATTTTATATAATATTTTCTTATGTGAAATAGAAGCAATATAATATGCATTTTATTTCAAGTATTAGCACCTGAAAAACCAAATGAAGTATCATCATTTTTTTATTATTACAATACTTACGAAATTTTATTGGGGAGTTAGTTCCAATGCATCTATTAAAAAGACAATTACTAAAGAATAAACTACTAAAAACATCTAACTTTTCTTGGAAATGTACCTTGAATTGAGAGTGGATAAAAAGTTATTGACAGAAGTCTAGAATGAATTGATGATTCATAGAGACATTAGAACTGTTTTCAAAGCCACTGTAAGCAATTTTTTCTATGAAATGTAAAGTAAAGGGCACTGAAATTTTTATTTTGTGTTTTATTCAAAATAGCAACTTAGGTTATACTCGTGGAATTTAAAAATTAAAAAGATTAGACGTAGGAGTTGATCAATAAAGGAGTTGAAAAACAGTGGGGAACCATCCTAGAGATAATATTAAGAATGAATTGTATGCTTGCCCTCTCCATTTATTTTAACTTATACTTATATTTCAGGAAATTCAGAAAGACTGTTGGAGGGAAGAATAATGACTCAACATACCCATATTACAATATTTATATAAATAAACCATGCTTACTCTTTTATGCTCACTTTTTACGAAAGCTTGGTTTGTTGACCATGTAGAATTATCCTAATGCCTCTCAAAAGACTAGGGTGCTTTAGACACCTACAGCTAGAATGTCATCTACATCGTACATGCTATGATAAGTTCTAAACCTTGAACCGCTGGGGGCAATGCTTATAAAGGGAAAAATACATTAGAAATTTGCTCCACTGAACTCATCTCTCTCTCTCTCTCTCTCTCTCTCTCTCTCTCTCTCTCTCTCTCTCTCTCTCTCTCTCTCTCTCTCTCGTGTGTTACAGGTATCATACAATCTCTACATCCTTAATGAAGACTTAGCTTCTTTATGAAAAATAGAGATGACGGAATGTTCACCCTGTCTTAAGGTTTTGGAACTACAGCTGCTATTGGCATTCACATCGGGTATGGCAGCTGGATATCTTCTGAAATTGTTTATTTCAATCTTCAGGATTTTCTGCCCATGTTTTCATAAAGAATTTCAATTTTGTTCATCTCTCCGAATCAAAGCTGGCAAAAAATATAATCATATCCATCAAGATATGCTTTCCCCTTTCTCACTTTGCATATTTCTTTAAGACACAATGCTTCCAACTTTAAATATTACCCAGAGAGAAAAAGAAAACACAAAAGCAAGCTATAAACTTAGAATCATAAAAGAAGTGTGTCAGTCTTGAGACAGTTTGTCAGGAGAGAGTATCCTTAGATGTTTTTTTGTATACAATTTTTATTGCTATTTATTGAGCTCTACAGTTTTCTTTGCTCCCCTCCCTGATTATCCCCTCCCCACTTCAATTCTCCCCAAAGGTTCCCATGCTCCCTATACTCTCAATTTTCTCAGGAGATTTTCTCTTTTTCTACTTTCTGCTTTTCATGTAGATTATATCTATGTAAGTCTCTCTTAGTGTCTGCATTGTTGTCTAAATTTTGTGGTTTGTAGGCTGGCTTTTTATGCTTTAAGTTTAAAAACACCTATGAGTGAGTACATGTGATAAGTCATATGTGACACGCACACAAAAAGTATTTCTTTAATTATAAAAAAGAGTGTGACAATGAATATTTTCAATTATTATTTTGGACATAGTCTTTATTTGTAGCTACAATCTGAACTGTGCAATAAACAGAACAACAACCTAATCCATGTAAGCTACATCATTATGATTTGAAATTCACTTCATAGAAATGGAAAATTTCTCTGTTTATCTGCATGTTAATCTAACACGTGACCTTGCACAGAAACAAATTGTATTCCCATTAGATATTTGCAAGGCTTTTAGTTGCTGTTCTGATATAAACTATTTTTGAAAATAATGAATTCTATGATCACATAAATGTCTGAATCTCTATAAAAGCACAGCATATAATATTAAAATATAAAGTTATGCTAATATTTTAAGACCAAAATAAAATACAAGCTCAACTTAATTTCAGAGTTTCTCAAATGCATTTAGCTTTTTGCATTAAACATAGTTTTGTATTCTCTTCTTTCTGTGAGAAGTGCTTTTCTTTCTCTCTCTCTCCTTTCTTTCTTATTTATTTGTTTTGAGATCAAAAAGCAAGCAGAGTATCAGGTTGTTTGCTGTAATATTGTCTCCTAGTAAGACTACTTTTAATTCATACTTTTAAAATATATCTATTATATAGCAAGA
The DNA here is from genome assembly GCF_037038515.1 of Microtus pennsylvanicus. NCBI lineage: Eukaryota > Metazoa > Chordata > Mammalia > Rodentia > Cricetidae > Microtus > Microtus pennsylvanicus. The sequence continues at coordinate 100,631,967 of NC_134584.1, forward strand.
GTAAAATAAGAAATAGAGATACTGTTACATACATTTTGGCACCATTCCTATCTTCCGACTAAATAATTCAATGTAGAAGTTATTAGACTTGGCTGAAGCACAGGAGTACTTATTATATCCTTATCAAAAAGGGGAGGTAGAGGAAATCTTCCGGAAGAGATGCACAGTAGAATATAGAAATAGAGTAATTAAAACAGAAATAGAATCTACAGATTAGTGAATGATCTGATTAGAAACACACAGATGATTTTTAAAGGAATTGCATTTATTATGACTTAAGATAGTAAAAACAAACAAAAAAACCACTCTCAAGTTCCGTTGGAATAGAAATAAAAGAGATAAACATAGATGGTCTCCATCAGCAGAATTTATTCTAAATCCCTTAAGCTCCCATGGCTAACTATACTGAATTAGCTTGATTAAAATAACAAAATTTTACATTTATATAGGTCCAGAATTTGAAATCATAGTGTACATAACCCAATTTTTCCCTGAGAATACTCACATGTCCTTTTTAGCTACATTTTGGCTTCTGATGGAACGACTCGTGTTCTTGCTTCTACCTGTAGATGGCCTTCAGTATATTTGCATCTTTACATAGTTTTATGTAATTATACTGATAGTTGTATTCATATGCAACCATATGCAATATAAGACAAACTTAACTAAGCTTGTGCATAAATATCTTCTTCTAAATAAATTCATTTTCTGAATGTCTGAGTAGACAAGTATGGAGGAGATTTTTAGGGCCACTATTCAACCATGTATAAATGAGTAAAATGTTTGTGTGTGTGGGGGGGAAGTATTTGTATGTATCCTCAATGGATTCTTCAGATCCTCCTTGTTCATTAATTTTTTTGAACACTGACTCCCTAAAAACAAATAATAAAATTACTACCTAGATTTTGGCATATCAGGCAACGTCCTTTTAAATGTCACTGGATTTCTTTCTATAAATATCTAATTTTATGAGTGAGCTAAACCCTTATAATGAGTCTCAAATAATTGGTTAGCCGAAAAGGTAATACTCTTTGCCCCCAAAATAACCAAGATCAGCTTCTAAATTATACCACATTATTGTTGAAGATAATCCAAGCATCATCATAAATACTTTAAGTAACTGTAATGACCTATTACGTAAAAAGTAAATCTAAATCTCCAAACTAATTTGAGTAAATTTATAAATACATTGAAAGAAGTAATATTCTAAACAACAACTGTCATAGAATGAGATAACTGAGAAAAATCAGTGATTGCAGCTCCTCGTGCAAATAATTAATTCAGCTATGAAAGTTATTGATGTTCAGATTTGGTGTGCATAGTTTGATGAGAAATAAGATATTTATGAGCACTCAAAGTATCAAGCACAAAGACAAAAAGAATAGATTTACACAGTAGACACACGTATATACCTCCGCAGCAGAGTGATCAAAGTTGTTGTCACCAATAATGGGATAAATAGGGCATCTCATATGAGGTGTTGCCTTGTCTTAGAAAGTATTGTCAAAAGTCGTATTCGGAATTCAGCCAAGGAAATAACTGATAAAGATTCACAGCTGCTATAAAATATTTTTTTTCTGGAGTTGTGATGTATAAATAGCATGGCAATAAAGAGAACACTGCAGAAAACAGAGAGTAACAGGATCTCATGCATTCTTGGTCCTAGAGAGGTTCCTCTTTGCTACAAATGGGCATGGTTTGGATAATTGGAGTACTCTGACTAATGCCCCTCAATGTTGCAGCCAATGTTTATACTCAGTCCCTGAACTCGATGGTGGTGTTGTGGTGGTATATAATGACATCTGTATGAAGAGAACTTACTCAGTGGATGGGAAGACAAAGCACCAAAACTCTACTCTTCTGTGGTTTGGGAAAGATGTTTGGATTATGCCTACCCCTTTCCCATAAGATGTATTCTACTTAAAATGATCACTAAGAAGTGTATTCATTTTATATGGAGCTCCCTTCAAAAGAAGTCTTATGCCTTTAGGATAAAATGGCACTTTTACAAAGACTCTTAAAGTTAATGTTGAAGAAGACAAAAAAAAAAAAGAATGAAAACAAAGACATTTTTCAAGAAGAAAGCATCTGAGTAACACAGTAGTTTTAACATTTTCCTTTTCAAGCTGAGCCACTGTTCAGTTTTATATAGTGGACTGATTTTCATTACATCTTAGCTGGGAAGACCCTTGGTATCAGTGGGATTTGATTTTTTTTTTAAAGAAGGCATATTTACTAAGGTATTTTCCCAACTTTTCCTGAGGCTCCAATCATGTTTCGGGTAGGAGGTACATTCTCCCTCTGCTCTCACCCTCTGCAAAAGCAGAGTCCACCCAAGCCATTTTCCTTGGTCTTCATGTCTATTGCATTAGCTGCCATTCACCACGGGCATCTCATGAATGTTTGTTGTTACTTGAATTTCTATGTGATGGATTCATCTTACATTTTTCTACAAAGGTAACTGTGCAAAACCTCACTCGAACTTCTTTTATGCAACTTCCCTGTCACATCTTCAATTTAATTTGCAAAGTATGCTGACCTCAGAGCACTTTCACCTTTGAAGAGCATTAACTACGATAAATATGCAACATAATTATTGCTCTCATATAAACAAAACTCTCTCTAGGGATATTATCAGAGATCAGTAGAGCATGATGGTTAAACCCACGGGAGGTAACAACAGATGTTTAAACTTGAATCTACGCTCCTTAATTTAATATCTGGTTTATAGTAATGAATATTTTCCCATTTTCTGACTAAAACTAATAAACACTATAGAAACTTACCTGTGTAAAAGAAATCACAATACGACAGTAATGCAAATATTAGAAACATTGAACACACATGATCAGCTGAGGTAAGTTTTCAATGCATATTGTTCACTGTTAGAGCAATCCTTGACTGCAAGCAAACTGAAAAGACCTCTAGTGTTATATAATCTGCAGCTGCATCAATGATAATGAAACAATGATGCACAGTTCAAATTCTACCTTCTGTCATGTCCCTTTAGCATTCTTTGTCTAACATGTCATTTTAAAAATAATTTTCATTCTGAAGTGTAAATCTGTAGAATGTTTGTCATTGATCAAGTGTCCATTGACCATGGTATTCACCATGCTTTCAGCCATTTATTGAATGAAAAATAAAGGAGTTTTATTCAACATCAGTACTATTTAAAACAACATAGCACACATATGGCTGAAATTCTCTAAACATACTTCCTCCTAGGAAGTTACTGTGTATACTAGGCAAATGAAAGGGCTCTAAGGTGGGAATTTTGTTGCTCTCTCAATGGAAGTCAGATTTGGAACTTCATAACTCCAGAATCAACTTATAAAGCAAATAGAAAGTTTACTGTTTCTCTATACAGATTTAGACTTACATTACAGTAAAAACATTCATACCTCAATATACAGTATCATCAGAATGCATACTGACTATTTGAAGTTATAAAAAGGCAAACCTTAAGTTAAAAAGTAACTTTAGAGCTGGGCAGTGGTGGCGCACACCTTTGATCCCAGCACTCGGGAGGCAGAGGCAGGCAGATCTCTGGGAGTTCGAGGCCAGCCCAGTCTACAAGAGCTAGTTCCGGGACAGGCACCAAAGCTACAGAGAAACCCTCTCTCGAAAAACCAAAAAAAAAAAAGTAACTTTAGTTTCCACCGTTAAAGTAAGACTCAAACAGCTTTGCTACAGAAACAAATAATTATTAAATTATAAAATTCTCTGTAGACTATTAAAGAACCATGTCTCCAGCTTTCAAGTAAGATATTTCTAACTTGACTGCTATCATTTTGGATACACACACACACACATATACACACACACTTATGTTGTCTCGACAGCTTGTCAAATGTCAGATAATTTTTGCACATCACATTCATTTCAGTTTAATATTGGTAATAAATTTCTCACAATTTTAGTTTTTCACTTCCTACTCAATAAAATCCTTTAGTTTTTGCTGGTATTACTTAGGACATACCAATGCAATGCTGGCATTTTTGCAGTAGCAAAGGAAGAAAATTAGAGAAGAAAGGATGCAAGAAAGAGACAAATACTCTGAGAGAGAACAGTGGAATAGGTGGTAGCAGCTGACCTTCAGTCCAGTAGTCACCTTCAGGTGAAATGAAGGGGATAATTCACACTTGAGGATAAACAACATAACTGCTTCTGCTTCCTTTACCCAGAGAAATTAGCATCCAACATCAACCAGACACAATGCTTAGAATCAATACATATAAGAAAGTCCAAGTGAAAGGTGGGGAGTGCAGAATCTCTTAAAGCATTTTTCCTTATATTTAAGTAAAAGAATCATTAATTGATCATCATAGATATAGAAGAAATAGGCAATAATTTAACCTGCAAAAATTCCACAAACAACCCCTTAATAAAGAATGAAATCTGGACACAAACCTGCCCTGGTAACCTTAACAATGAATGTCTCTGTGAATCTTGGAAGACTTGTTACAAATTAAGGATTTAAACATTTATGTACATATTACAGTATGTATATTTTTATATAAATATATATGTATGTGTGAAGGTTACTTAAATCTATCCCTTTATCAGAAAAAAAGATAAAACACATACACACACACACACACACACACACACACACACACACACACACACATATATATATATATATATATATATATATATATATATAGAGAGAGAGAGAGAGAGAGAGATACACATACACATGCCATTCTGTAGTCAAAGGCACCTTTTATACCTTCTCATAGTTAAAATAACTTTGAAATTTGTATATGTACCTGGACCTTTGTTCTCTGGTCTATTTGTCAGGCATGTGACTCACAAGCACAGAAAAGTCATCCTCTGATACCTTTATAACCATCAGATTCAGTGTTGGCTCTAAGGGAGAAAAACGGTAGCATCGGGCAGTTACAGCTTCCCTGTTCTCTGTTAATCAGTCATTAAGCATGTTCCATGTTCTGAAGGCGCTGATGATTCTGTTTTTAAAAATCATCTCACTAAAATCTAGATAAGGTGAAAAGTGGAGTAAGTTCCTTGACCTAAAAAAGTAAGACCAAAAAGGATGTAAAAAAGAAAAGAAAAATCACAGAGCATTTCCAACTCCCTGCTTATACTTCAGAATTGAAAAGATGTGCAGAGATCAGGATGTTTCTGCATGTTTGTGTGCATCATTTTTATGGTGGTGCTGATGGGATATGTACATTATGGCTCGGGATTCATAAAATTTTCCGCCAAGAAAATGTGTCATTTTGGCCACCTATAGAGAAAAGCATTCCGTTTTGATGAGCAGAAAAAAATAAATAAAAACAGGATTCCTCTGGCAAGAAGTAGATAAAATGGAATCCTGGCAGGAGAAATATATGGGTAAGATATGAAGAACTAAAATCAGTTATGATTTGTTGCTCGAATAAGTATTTCTACCCAAGTTTTATTGTAGGCTGGTAAGGATCAGGAGATCAAATGGAAATAAAGCCATCAAAAACTTTTTGACTAAGGAACTTGGGCATTTTTCTTCAGTAGGGGAAAACACACACACTCACACCCACACACACACACACTCCCTCACAGCAGTGGCCTGTATGGACATTTTTTTCCACTGAAAATGCAGACATTACTTAACAAGCTTAAAATATGTAGGCTACAGAGATTAGCCATTTGCAGATACTAGGTCTGATCTAGAAGGTTTCGAAGTAAGAATGAAGTCTGCAATTAATACTGCCTTGCAGAATGTCCAGGCCTAACATTTATTATGTTATATTATTATATTATAAACAGAAGTTTATAATAAATCATGAGTCCTACAAAGGCTCCTGGATCATTGCCGGAGAGGGAGTTGGGTGATAGCTACAGAGAAATGGTACATTCTGGGCAGACTAGGGTAGCTGCACGTATGCACTCACAGTGCTGAGATACCATGGAAAATGACTGCGGAAGTCTCAACTCAACTCCAGCATAAAGAGAGAAGATAGGCTTGACAACCCTCCCCTGAATGAGGAGATACCAGCATTCTTCACTGCCTGCAGAGAGAGGGTCAGTTTTCTTTAAAGGTATAGCCCCTGATGAGAGAGAAAGAGAGAGAGAGAGAGAGAGAGAGAGAGAGAGAGAGAGAGAGAGAGAGAGAGAGAGAACCAATCTAAGGTTTTGTGTGGGGTTGCAGTATGTATTTTGACACAGAAAGTTGTAGAAATCTAGATCAGAAACATATAAAGAAAAGTCATGATGCTGGTTTTTAATATTGTGATTGGTTTTCTTTGGGACATCTATGTGAAAACATACAGGAAGCATATGAACCTGGCGGCTGCTGAGTTAATTGACCAGGCAGATAAAGCAGTGCTTGGGATTTTAGAGCTCAGGCAAATGGCTGAAGACCTAGGCAGACAAAGAAGAATTAAAGGCAAATACAAAAAGGAGGTTAGAGGGGTTGACAGAAGAAGAAAGGAAGATACTAAAGAGTAGTAAAGATACTAAAGATAGGGGAGAGAAAGGAGGAGAGGAATGGTGAAGAAGAATAGAAGCGGGGATGAGGGAAAATAACCCCAAAGAAGAAAGCCACAGGAATAAGTGACTAGTAATGGCTAAGTGACCAAATGTTGAAGGGGCAGGTGACACTGAGGGACAATCAGACTGAGCAAATGAGAGCAGCTACAGCATAAAGGTCGCACTGGCTAGGTAAGGGACTTTGTGATATATGTACTTGATAATTACAATAGTTTCATTACTGATGCCCACAATCTTTGTGCTGACATTTTTCACCTACAACTTTCTTTCAGGTGTTTGAATGTATGACACCTTCCTAAGATATGGGACCTGGATTTTTTTTTTTTTTGGCAGAAACTCTAAGGTCAGATTAGGGGATACTTTAAATGAAGAATTCAAATTTTTGTAGTCATTTAATATCAGTTTTTTTTCTGGCATTTTTAAAAAAAAATCTGTTTGTTCCTTTTACCTGAGTCTAGTTTACATGCCCTTTCTAAGTACCCTTTAGCCTTAAATGAGACTAGAAACAAGCTAGGCTGTGTATTGCATGTGCAAATATGACTTTTGTGAGGCTGTGCTTTGAATTCTGCATTTTCCCCTCCTGACCCGTCAGAGAAAAGAAGGATCTGAAAAATCCTTTATCATAAACAGTCAAAGATTTGGAGGCTTCTATGTGAAAGCTTGGATTAAGAACTAGTTAAACAGATCTACAGAAGGGGGGAGTTAAAAACATGTTCTGGAAAGCATTTGTCGAGTAGTAAATGCATCAGTGACTCAGAGAAAGGAAGGAGTGAGTGGTAGCAGTAATTTGTAGACACCATAAGGTTAAGTTAAATTAGCCGTAGAAAGAGAATCTCACTGGTAACAGTGTCTATATAATCCACTGTAGACTCTGCCCCATTACTCAGGCCAATCTGCCTTACTCTAGTCCTAAACAGTTTTCTATGTCTTGCATGTGAATATGCCCAAACAAATAATTAAACATGAACCAAATATCAATAGGATTATCTTGGCATATTGGAACAAATCTTGATAAATCCATCTCAGTAACAATACTTGTCCATGACAGGAATACAAACTCAGCCTATGGAAATACTGTTGCATAAGGAGCGATATATTAATAAAACCGCTCCTCTGTCAGTTTCTATCACTAAGGGACTAAAGCTTTTGAGCTGTGGAACGTAGGCCAAGAAAGGGGATTTGGAAATGCAAATGAGAGATAAGAAGGAAATAAATGTCTTTTATTCAGCAACATACCATCCCTGCTGCCAAGAGCTATTTGAAAAATGACTCTTAACACGTCTGTGAAATTGGAAGCATACATACCCAAAATGGACATCTCTGGCACAGTGGCGTGATAAGGTCCATTGAGAAACTCTGGTGCATTGTCGTTGATGTCTTGCACTTTGATAATAAATTCGGAAGGAGGCTCAAGAGGTTTGTTTGTCTCCCAGTCCACTGCCTGAGCTGTTAATGTATACTCGGCCTTTTCCTCTCGGTCAAGTCTTTTTATAGCATGGATATCTCCAGTTATATCGTTTATTTGAAAGATTGTCCCAGCTCCATCCCCTGATAGGATATACTTGATTTTTTTGCTTCCAGGATCCAGGTCTGTGTGCAACTAAAATGAAAAGTAGCAATAGTTAGTAAGGGATATGGTTAAATTATCATCTGAATTATTTAACTGACTCTTGCTTGCATATCAAGTTGATTCTTTTTACACAATTCCCTAAGACTCTGCTAAGCAAAGCTGTACAAATAATGTGTAGTTCCATTCACAGCAGGTTACACTAAAGCGTAATGAACTTCACCAGCATTTTTACAAAGTGCTCAAATTTGTTTAGTATAAACTCACATGGTTACAAAATCATGAGAAAGTATAGAAAGCACCCGTCATCTATACTTTTTGACTAATTGATACATATAAATGCTCACACACAATGTTATTACTACTGCCTTTTATGGTGTACAACGAGGCAAGAACCATAAGTCAGTTTTAATGTAAGCATCTCCTTAAATTTTATTTAACTTAATATTTAGGATGAGATGTTTAAAAAAAGAGGGTCAATATGACTCATAACCTCTACAGGTTTCTTAGTAGATAAGATCAAATAGAGTGGTCCAATTGTTTAATCGAATTGCTGCTATAGTAATGCAAAGCAACAACAACACAAATTATATACTTAGGACTTTTCATTTATTTCTTTAATTCACAAAAATTTCTCGAGTCCAGTAAATCTTTCCCACATGATAGAAAATAGTATTGATGATAGAACAAAGGAGCACAATTTCAAGCAGAAGCCTGGCACTTCATGGAAAATGGTAACTGTTCCAATATGTAGTTCTCCTCATGATATTATGTAGACTACTGCTTCAAAAAATTAATTTAAAAAATTGATTAAACTAATCATTTGGAGGCTGTTGAGATGGCTCAGCAGTTAAGAGCTAACTTGCAGAGAAACAAGGTTTAGTTCCTAGTATTCCTATGGTGGATCACAACCATCTGTAACTCCAGGTCCAGGGAATCTGATGACCCCTTAATGTTCATGCACACCACTCATGAAAGATGTTCACATATGCACACACAGACAATCATACACATAAAAGAAATCCAAATAAATGCACAATATTTTTAAATCTTGCATTTGTAAAAAAAATTGCTTAATTAACATTCTGAAATAATGCTTAGATGCACACATTTTCGTTTAACTCTCTTGTTTAACTACTAGCAGAGTCCTTAAGTTTTCTGCAGTGAGAGATATAAAGTATTTGTTTCTTAAAAGAGTAGGTGTATTGTGGAAAGAAACTCCTAAAAATTGAAAAGGCATTGTGTGCTCCTGGGATTCCTTTTAATCACAACAGGCTCTATTGCTTTCTTCTCCAATTTGAATTGTATTTAGTGTTTCAATAAATGAAAAGAAAAGATTATGAAATAGACATAAAATAGCAACAAAGAGTCTAAACGCATTGAGATATCCTCCTTTAACTTTGAATATTTTTAAAAGTTGAGGCATAAGATTACATCAAATATTTATTGAATCTCAAAGTGTATCCCTTTCATTTATTGTATTAAATTTATGAACAAGAACAAATATTGAAACACCACTTTATCTTAATGAATGTAGGATTATAATTCATTAATGTGATATTAATCCTAATTTATGATCATTTTAATTTATGTGCATTTTAACATTTCCATTAGCATTTTTATTAAAAAAAGAACATTTGAATAATATATCATTCATCCAGGCTTCTGTTCATAAAACAGCCATTTTGGAACAAGGGAATACTCATATGTATCACTCTTATCCATAGTTTTTTAAGTTAATACATAAACCATAAAAATTGACCTTATTATTATTTATGCTAGAAACCATTTCAGTCATATTTTCTTCCTAAATAACAATAGCATTTGATTAATAAATTGTGTTATGGTTTTAGGTTTTATGATCACTTTCTCTTTAAGATAAGAAAGACGAACAAGCATAGATTATTTCCTTGAGAATAAACACAGTGGTAAAATTCAGGCCTTTTTAATTATCTGTTCTGTGGAGATTAACATTTTTTGAGCTTCAGTTACTCTAGGGATATAACAACTAATCTGCATAATTTATTTTATAACCTGAGATAATGTACCAATCTAAAAACTATTTAGCTATAAAAGTGACCGTATTGAGTATGAAATAGCCGAAACCATGTTCATTCTATAAGTTCATCAACTTTATTCCACTATCTGTTATTGAATAAATCCATTTGTAACAGAAGGATGGCTCAAGCAAGTAAAGACACTGTCATCAAGTTTGAGAATTTGAGTTCAATCCCTGGAACCAACATGGTGGTTTGTCCTATGACTTACTCTTGTGACCAGTAGAACACAGATATGCACACACAGTCACAAACATGCACTAGAATGTTCACTTGTATGAAAAATATTTACTTTCAGGGAAAGACTGGACAAACTCAATATTATATGCATTCTGTTTTAGCAACTTTTACCTGTCAACTAGACACAATTTAGAGACACCTGAGAAGGGACTCCTAATTAAGGGATTGACTTTATCAGACTAGGTTGTTAAAAGCCAGCAAGCAATTTGTGTACAAAGTTTCTGCTTCACACCGCTGTTGAGTTACGACCCTGATATCCCTTCATGATGGAATCTAACCTGGAAGTATAAGTTAAATAAGCCCCTTCCTCGCCACTGTTGATTTTGGTCATGGTGCCAACCTTAGTCACAGCAACAAAACGAAACTAGAATACAAATTGGTTCCAGAGAAGTGGATGCTACTGTGGTGATCATGATCATGTTGTTTCCAGAGGATTGTGGGACACTTAGGGCTGGAAAGTGCCCAGATCTTATTGAGTTGTTTTAGTGGGAGCTTGGAAGGTACAGTGCGGAGGGAAATGTGGACTGTGGAGACTGGACCTTGTCATTTCAGGGAGAAGCAAGGACTCTATTGGAACTGGGCTAAGGACCACTGTTGTGATATTTTGACTAAGAATCTGTGTGTGCTGATCAGCTAGGGCTGAAGAGTAGGTACCGATGCACAGGAGAAAAGTACCACTGAGGTGAAACCTGTGCTTCTCTGGACATTGGAATGCTAAACCATCTGCAGCTGAAAAATCAGCTATGATTAACAAGAGATTAGCACATTATAGATGAAAACTTCTGTGGTTCATTAGGATAATAAGAAAATACTTGCTTAGAATCAGTACACAGATGCTAGTCAGTGTAAGAGGGCCGGCTGTCTCCAGCTAGAAGCTGAACATGGCAATGTATATGAGTCCCCCAATTGTCCTCATTTGGGACATGCAAGATCAAGGTGGACATGTAAGAATAGTGGCATGCTGCATTTGGAGTTCATTCTCCTTTGCACTCTCTTTACCTAGTAGTATGCATGTCATGTTGTTGGAAGATCAATTAATATATGTGGAATTCCATGAAAGTAAAGGGAGAGGAAAAAAATTTCCATTTTATATTAAACAGTGATTTAAAGATGGAAGCAAAGGAATTTAGAAAAGTTAGATCCAGGAACTTTAATGTTATCTGTGGTAAACATGAGGTTTTGGGCATCCCTAAATATGTATTCAAATTTTAATGGCAACATAGGAACTAAGATAGAGAACTTAAAAAAAAAAGAAGAGTGAAGGGGTTGTTGGAGATTGCTGGGTAATAGACAAATTAAGAGATGAGCAACAAATGCCAATTACCTTGTACTTGGTCATTACCATTCTCAGAATCAGAATAAGAACATATATCCTTCTTGTGATTTAATTGTCAGTAAAAAAAAAATCTCTCTTCTCTCATAGGCTTCTTAATGACCATAAGTTAATTTAAGACATCAAACTTAGAGTAAATTGTTTTTTGTTAGTATTAATTCAGGACAAATTTTGTTGCAGTTACCAGACAGAATTAGCCCAGGCCTTCTGATGACATCTACTCAAATGAGATGAAGTCTGAGATTGAGATCCTACAGTTCAAATCTTATCCTTAGGTGTCAATCAGGTATCCCTGACATTACAATTTATTTTGAAATCCTGTTCAATCTAAATGGGCACCATGGAAATTCAACTCTGATTCATTATTCTCTTCCCATATGAAATCTAAGTTATAGGGAGACAATCAGCATTTATTAGAATCTAAGATTTCACAGTGATTTGCAGGCAGCCGATATTACTGCCATTCACGGTTCCTAGTTTTACATGAATGTTATCTCATGAAAAGTTAAAGCTCAGCTCTTTCGAATCACATTACACGATAGACTATCATTTCAGGATATGACATAGTGTCTGTTGGGTAGAAATGGGGCTATGAAGTATCAATTCATCTGTGAATAAATTATAATCTATAAATCACAATCATTCTACATCACAATAGTACCAGTCAATTGTTCACAATGTGTGTTTGGCCTAAATATCTGAGATGATGAGAATGTAAAATTTTATTCTAGACCAGATACATCCATAGACTGCTCTGATGGTTACTGTGTTGGTTAGGAAAAAGAATAAGAGGAGCCAGTGAGTTATGTCCACATTTCTAGACGTTTTTTTCTGGAATCTTGTGAGGTAGTATCAGCATTTGCTTATTCGAACTTCTGATCCAGTCCTCTTGTACTCAGAAGACCAGCTTCCAAAAGATGCTGGAGCAGCATAAATTTCACCATTCCAATTAAGCCCAGTAATAATAATAAGAAGGAACTGGACAATCACTTGATGTTTGGGGCATCATAAGCAAATAAAGCAAGTCTGATGCTTTAGAGCTAAGTAAAATATCCTCTGATGGTGATAGGTAGAGGAAAGCAGAAGAGATGCCACTCTCGCAGGATATTGCAGCGAATACACTCCTTTGCTTTTCTAATACTAAATGTAAAATATATATTATATAAATGAAATTGCTTTTCATTTAGTTTGCAAATTAACAATTTGTAGAATTAAATCACATAAGAAAACAATATAATAGCCATAAAACCATTTGATTTTACATAAGATTTTAGAAAAGAGAAACTTAGGGACAGACTGGTATTCCTCCAATCACATAGCATAAGGATAAAAGTTTACAGAAATCAAAAAAAAAAGAATCTTCATAAAATTCTCACATAGGGCAAGTTACCCTTGAATTTGCCTTAAGAACTGAAAGGATGTAGAAGAAGAAAAGACCACAGTATCTCTCATGCTTCCTTTGTTGCTGTGATAAACTACTTGGAACAAAAGCAAGTACATGAAGTATTCTGTACCAAAATGGATATTATATTTGCTTCAGGAAAGCAAGGCAATAAACACACACACACACACACACACACACACACACACACACACACACACACACAGAGAGAGAGAGAGAGAGAGAGAGAGAGAGAGAGAGAGAGGTTTCTCAGTAATTTACATTAGGCAATGTGTAGCAGATCTACCAATGTCAATAAAGTTTGGTCTAGCCATGGGGGTTGGTGCCCGAGAAAAGGAAAATTAGAAGGAAGTCCAAGTGAAAAGATATTTTGTACTTTGTAGTGTGTACAGCTGAGCATGCAGCCAGAAAAAGAAGTTTCTGCTCTTGCTATTCTTAGAGAAAGTTTCACAAATGCATGTCTCCTATACGTGTTAGTCACACTATAACCCACAGTATGCACTGAGTCTGGTGCATACTCGGAGCTGATGAGTACAGTCTCCAAAGGGGAAATCCTAATTTCCTACAACTTCTCAGTGGTTTTGTATGTGACAACTCAGTTCTTGCTTCTAGGTTGAGTTTTCTTAAGTTCAACCAATTAATAAGTGACAGGACCAGAGGAAGTGCAGTCAGACCCATTCAAAATCCTACACATTTTAGAAACTTCTATAAAGAACTTCAGGAGAGCATAATTGATTAGTCTAGAGTAGATAAAAGATTCATCAACGAAGACTTGACCGTGGGACTTGAGATGCAGCACAGTGGGTTGAGCACATGCCTTGCATGCACAAGGGATGGATTTAAATTCCTGCAGCAAAATATTTTAAACAACAAGAATTTAAAATTGTGAGCAATATAGAGACTGCCCTGGTTTGGAAATAGAGAAGAAATACAGACAGACTAACAGACCAACAGATAGGTAGAGATATACCACCCAATCTGTAGACTAATCATCCTGTAAGTGTGTGAAAAGGAATAGACATCAACGAACAGCAGTGTGCCAAGCTACTAAGAATGAAGGAGTGATGCTAACAAGGATGAATTACTAACACTGGCATTTGTGAGCAAATCTGCTCCCATTTTGCTTCTGGAGTACAGATCTTCAGGTCTACAAACATGATTGGTCATGTTTAAAGCAAACCTTCTGCTCTTTGCTAAACTCCAATAAAGATTAACAAGCCTCTTCTTTCCTTCATTCCTTCTTTCCTCCCGACTTTTTTCTCATCTCCTTCCCTCCCTCCCGCTCTCTCTATCTGTCTTTCCCTCACTCCCTTCTTTCTGCTTCCTTCTTCCTTGCTTAATATCCTCCATTGGAGAAAGTAAAACAAATGGCAATGTATTGATGTCAAATCATATCCACAGAGTCTATGCATTACTTGAGTTAATGCAATGACCCACTGTTTTTGTAGATTAAGACATATATGCAAACTAAGTCAAAGCCAAAGTAGTCACTCCAATGGAATTCTGAAAAAGGTAAGTGAAAGAATTTATTTTGTAATAGTAAAAAATAATATAACTTGTTTATTTTATTAAAAATATGTGTGAAATTACTCTAGGGGTGCTCAAATTCTAGGTTCTCAGTAGTTCTCTTTTCTCTTGTATATTTGACGTATGGTCAAATTACAATATTTAACTAGGAAACCATAAAAAGTAGACTAACGGAAACTCATTCTTAGTCATTTTAAGTAATTGTTTATTTACCAAATATCGACAACATATTTAAACTCATGTTCCATATGTGGATTTAAAATTGTTTCCTTTCAAAAACTTTTAAGAGAAATTATGATAGAAATTATCACTTTGTTTGTACCTCTTATACACAGTCTCTACTTAGTCATTTCTACAGTTAGCATTCAACTGTCTTGTGGCCACGGCTGTGGACTACTACTACTGGAGCTAGTGGTGGACACCTGTATTTTGATACATGCTCTTTGTCTCTATGCTTATAGCAGCCTGGATCAAGAATCAATTCTTATAATATCAAAAGCCAATAGGTTTATCGAACATAACCAAAAATTTGGAACAGCAGTCCAGAGTATATGTTCTATAATGAGAATATAATAAATAATAGAAGTACATAGAAACAACTATAAGAGAGTAAAGAATTTATTTAAACTTTTCAATAGTCAGTTTCCTTATTTTCAATTTTTAAATAATACTTTTTAAAGATTCTATAAATATTAAAATTGATAATATATTTACTGTAATAAAGGCAGAATATGTTTCAACATTAAGAAATTCAAATATAAATAAAGTTAATATATCTTTAGGAAACAAAAAGGTGTTCTCTGCCTAACCTGCACCTGAATTCCAAAAAATAAACAAATAAATTTAGAAAAGTTATTAATCTGAAAATAAAACATGCAGAATCTTAATCGTGCTTTACTTAAATTATCAGACTTAAAAGGTAGCTACAGGTTGCTGTGTATGCCTGTTTAAATTTGTTTATAAAGGGCACACATGTATGAGCATGTATATTTTGTCTCTCTTTCTGAACTCTCTACTTAGCCAATGATACTTAGCCTGTAGATGAAAGAAGAAAGAAAACAGGGAATAGAAGCGAATGAAGGGGAGGGGAGAGGAAGGGAAGGGAAGGGAAGGGAAGGGAAGGGAAGGGAAGGGAAGGGAAGGGAAGGGAAGGGAAGGGAAGGGAAGGGAAGAGAAGAGAACCAACCAAATGAAAGACCACAATGCAAATACCAAATGCTCATATTGTTTCAAACAACAGAGCATTGTTAGAAATATATTATATTCCCAGAATTGAATATGATTTCAATATTGTTTGAAATTATAGTATTTTTACCACTAATCCAAAATAAAAATGATCCTTCTATTTCACTATTACAAGAGTGATTTCTTCAAAACATTTGTATGAAAACTTCAATTTGCTATTTCAGAAAAGGATCATGTAAAGATAAGACCTTTGCAAATGTTACACAATTGAAATATGACCATTAAGTTGGCTCTGATTCATTGTGACTCTTATCCTTATCAGATGAAATACAGACATGTAGGGAGACATCAGGGTAGCATATGCACACTTCCAGAAAGGACGAAGATACCTTGAGAAAATGATTACATGCAAGTCAAGAGTAATGCCTCAAAGAAAAGAAACCTTTTTGGCAGTTGGGTGTGGACTTTCTAGTAGTCTTCAGAACTACAGGATCATAAATATATCTTTTACTAGCCTTCTTCCCTGAGAAAGTTTGTTATGTTTGTTTTACCAAAATAGTAAAGCTCTCGAAAGCATACTAGACATTTATCAATGAGTATCTTGCTGATACAAAATGAAAACAGAAACTTTCAGGTACATTTCCTAGAGACAAGAGTCATGGTTTTGAGAAGTAATAATCCTTCTTAAAGAATGCCTGAGACCTAATATCCAAGAATCAGTAAATAATTTACAGAATCTTTGAAGATGTGACTAATTGAGATGCTCAGATGGGGAGATTATTCAGAGTTGAGTAAGCATGTTCAACCTTACCACACAGATCCCTGAGAGAAAAGTACTTTTTTTTCTTTGACCTCCGGGAGACAGGCCTGTGGAAGAGTGGTCCCACTAGGCAACTATGTTGATTACAAAGACAATGGCACTGGGTTTTGATCTTATTGCACGTACTGGCGTTGTGGGAGCCTAGCCAGCTTGGATGCTTGCCTTCCTAGACCTGGATGTAGGGGGGAGGACCTTGAACTTCCCACAGGGCAGGGAACCCTGACTGCTCTTTGGACTGGAGAGGGAGGGGGAGAGTAGTGGAGGGAGGGGGAGAGTAGTGGAGGGAGGGGGAGAGGCGTTGGGGAAGGGGGAGAGGAGTGGGGGGAGGGGGAGAGGAGTGGGGGAGGGGGAGGGAAATGGGAGTCTGGGAGGAGGCGGGAATTTTTTTCAATAAAAAAAAAGATAGAGGGATAAACACAATGGTCAAGTGCAAGAGAAGCAACTCCCTCTAAAGATTATAGAAAAGAGCAAAGCCTAGTTAAGCATCTCTATCATGTCGCCAAAATAACTGCATTGACAATATTTAAGACAATAAATTAAAACCACTAAATTTGTGAAGCTTTGTCCCCAAAACAGAGAATAAATTCATAATTTACAATCAATATTGCACTGAAATTGAGGAAGGCATTTTCATTTCAGGTGACTAAGAACTTTGGCTGTACCCCATATCTTGTGTAATAATGTAAGAGAAGGGTTACTGAATCACCTTTGGGTGTTTGCTAGTACAAATAGCCTCTGAATATTGAGATGCATCCTCCCTGTTTGCACAGTGATTTGACATTTTCAGTATGCTTCCATGGAGACTCCTTAGAAAACATGCACAGCTAAGTTTACTAATCAGAGGAGTAACCTATTCATTTTATTATATAACCGTTTCCTCAAGGATATTAACTGAAAGTTTTCCTGTATCAAATATTCTATATTCTCTTCTTTTTATCTTATCTAATTTTCATAAATGCCCCAGTCTTTGATTTACAGAGTTCACAAACTGGAAGTTTGAAATCTAAGCTAAGTTGCTCAATATCTAATACGTACAATCCAAGGTACAAATGATTCAAACCGAAGTCTGTCTGCTAAACAAACTCTTATTTATCTTACCGTTGTAATGTTTTATGCTAAAATCAAACACAAGACAAAACTAAAAAGTTCCTAACACCGAAGTCATTGCTGGTCACAAAATCAATAGATTTTATTTTTTGACATTCATATATTACTTGTTTGAAAACTGGATTCTTGTGGGAATTACTTGAAGCAAGCATCATTAACTTGGGGACATGGCATGAGTCTTAGATATCATGATTCCTAAAAACCTGTAATACTTGTTTAACATATCAGAGTTCAGGGACTTCAACTCTTCTGTGCCCCAGTGAGGGGCAGGACCAGTTCTCCCTAGTCGGTTAGGACCAATTCTATAGAGCCAGATCCACTCTGCCTTTGAGCCTATCAGGGGCCACGACATCAACAGAGATCAACAGAGACCATGGCTGCATCAGAGTCATGAACCCAGACACGGGTCCCACAAAAGCCCAGGTACAGCCATCACCATGACCCTGGGAGGCAATGAAGTCCCCCACCTCAGCCCACTGTTCATGTGTTCCTGTGGCAGAACTCCCTAGGACCACGTGTGGTTCTCCTTGTTTTGCATAGCTTATCATGGGCAGTACCATTGTTCCACATCGCAAAGAGATAATAAATAGTGCCCAACAACCCTATACCTGGCACTGGGCAGGTTCCACATCCGTGCAGAAGTGTTGCTGAAGACCTCTCGCCAGCTTGGGAGAGAAAGTTCATGCTGCGGTCACTTGTTTTCTGCCAGCCCCAGTCACATGGCAAAAGCGTACGATTTTTATTTTTATTAAACAATCTTGTATATTGTTTTTCATTATCATTTATTAGGACTCTGATGTTGGAGGCGGGCGGTGGTGGCGCATGCCTTTAATCTCAGTAGTCGGGAGGCAGAGTCAGGCGGATCTCTGAGAATTCGAGACCAGTCTAGACTACAAGAGACCTAGTTCGAGAATAGCATCGAAAGCTACAGAGAAACCCTGTCTCTAAAAACAAAAACAAAAATCAAAACCACAAAACACCAACAACAAAAAACACAAGATATAAAAGCAAAGAACTCTGATGTTGGTCTGTGTGTAAGCACTCATACATAGCTGTCTAGAAAGAGGCATAAAATGTGCGCTCTGGACTTTCCATTTCAGACTCAGCTTTTTCTTTTCACCAACATGAAAACATTTCAAATATATTTGTTTTATAAAGAGCACTTCTGAATTAAAATTAGCTGACAATGCACATCCTCATTTAAACCTTCTTTGGGCATCAGAGTACCGGTGATCATGTTTAGTAATAGTAACCAACACAAGCTACTGAATACAGTTTGGACAAAAATTAAGCTGCTGGATTCTCAATATCTGAATTCATATTTTTAATGCATGAGCATAGATAGGTAAGTTTAAATTTTACAAGTGAATTGATCTTTCTCTGAACCTTTGTATTAAATACATGTTGAATATATAACAGTGGACAGGTCTTTTCACCCTCCTTTTACCCCAGATACCTTCCTTTGGGGAAAACTTGACACCATTAGAACATCTAAGAATTTTTTTGAGATGATACTTAACTCATCTAATTCATAGGCAAAGCACAACCTGGGGAATTACACCATGCTGCGAATCTAAATGGTGAGAGTAAATATATATAATGATTATTTTTTTTTGCAATGTGTGTTCCAAATGGTGTGATCTTCGGTGAGCAATGGAATGAATCACCTTTAAAGACAGATTATTGTGACCTGCTCCAGAATTTGAATATGAGGCTAGAACCATTTCTCGGAATTTGTCAGGATACGCTAACATTGTTGATCTAGGAACTAATTATTCTGAGGACAAGAATAATTAGTCTTACAAATTCAATGTAATTTCTTTCCTGTTAAATATTCTAAATGGGGTTGTTTCAATTTAATTGATAATGGAAATACCATTTCTACTAAAGGATTCAAAATATTTCTGGTAAGCAATATCAATTTTAGGTTCTAAACATTATTTTAGAGATATTCAAACAATCATGTCCCAAGTACTAAGATGTTTAGAGATATATAGTTTCTCACTCAGCATTCATTTTTAAAATTTCTAGCAAAAGATTAATATTTCGCTGTTTTAAATCACAGGTTATTACAAATTCACAGTCTTATGGTTAAGTGCTAGACCAAAGTAACGTATGAATTTACATGTACAGTTCTCTAGGGATCTGAAATACTGAAAAAAAAACATAGCCCCTTCTTCATAGCTGATGTCTGCATTAGCTACTGAATGATTGAATGTTACTGAATACAGTTAACTTGCCAGAAAGTTAAAGTGCTAATACTCGATTCTTTATATTCTCTCTCTCTCTCTCTCTCTCTCTCTCTATATATATATATATATATATATATATATATATATATATATATTCTCTCTCTCTCTCTCTCTCTCTCTCTCTCTCTCTCTCTCACACACACACACACACACACACACACACGTGCATGCATGCAGGGTCTTGGGGATTGATGGAACAATGTAATCCAGGTAACTTACTATTCATTTCCTAAAAAAGTAAGACTAAAACACTTCCACTAAAAAGCGTCCTAAACAGATATGTCTTCCCTGTTAGTTACTACAATGTCAGCATCGTATTTAACGTCCTCGCTTGTTTGGCAAAAGAACAACTTAAATAAAGAGCTGTTAGACATCTCAAAGAGGGTGATTTGTAACAACCTCTCACTATGGAATTTTCATAAAGTTGCTAATTGTTCCTTACTTTAAAAATTGTTGTTCTGAGAAGGAAGCACAAAGAGTTATGTAAATATTAGCCAGGGAGAGGGCACTGCTCCGCATCAGCATCCACAATATTATTCAGTCATAATTAATACACTTCTAAAATAAAGTGTTGACAGCACTCTTATTCAAATATATAGCATATGTTTACAGTCTCGCACATTGAGGTACACACTAATTACAGTATATGTCGAGAGAAATTGCAGAGGCAATCTGAGGAGCTGGGATCGCAACTAATTGAAAACTGCCATTGTCCAATTAAAGCAGGTGAAACGGAGGAATGGCAACGCTGCCAAGTGCCTAGCAGGCATGGCCAGCTGATCAATTGAAAAGACTAAATGCAATAAAAAGAGCAAAGAAGGTTTTCTTGTTGTTCTTGTTGTGGTTACTTTACCAGGGAACTGAAAGGCTAATGGAAATCAGGGTACATGGTGGATCTGCTCACCCCAACCCACAGATCGATCTTGATGGAGTAATATATCTCTACAGAAAAGAGTGAGCAGCTCAAAACCACAAAGCTCACATTACACCAGAAGAGTTACCATTTGGAGAAGAATATTTGTTTATTTGTTAGAAATATGCTTTTGATGATGTTATTCATAGAAACTTCAGTGTGCCTTGAACTACTTTTATTTTTCTCTATTTGTCTGTATTAGAAAATAAATGAAATCAACTATCACATATGTCAAAGAATCATGAATTTCAAAATTAAACTAGTGTTTCTCTTTTGCTAAAAAAGAAAATGTTTCCTTTAGGGCATGGAATGTTAGGAGACAAAGGACCAAGAAGTCTTCTGTGGGATTATGTCTCCTAGAAATGACAGGAAACTATACCTATGACACCTTAACAATATGACTAAATGAGACCCAAGTGATGACAATATCAATTGACATCATTATGTAGAAGGGGAGAAATGCATGGGGTCACATCTAGACAAAGAACTACAGGCAACTAATGAATTCCAATAGATGCAGTACTCAGTCTTCCAAGAAATAAACACCCTAATTGATTATCCAATACCAAATAGTCACCTCTAAATTAACTGACATACAGGCAATTCTAAATGCACTCAGTAGGTTGTATTTATATGTTTATTGATATATACATTATACTAATAATCAAAGGAAAAGAGGCCATAAATTTGAGAGGGAGTAGGGGAACACCCTTGAAGCGTTTGGAAAAGGGGTCATAGACACTGTTGGAGAAAATAAAAGTAACGTAGAAATGATGTAATTATATTTTAATTAAAACTTAATGAAAGCAAAAATATTTCTATTAAATAACAAGTCACCCATAAATTGTTTGACAGTTCTTTAGTTGGTTATAAAGTTACAGTAACACAAAAACCTCTAGCGTATATCAAAGACTACTCCCACCACGATTCAGTCATAAGGTGGTAGAATAAATTAAAACAGAAAAAAATACGTCAACTATGGAGAAGAAGAAAAGTTACAGAAATATTTTAAGGATCTAGGATATATTAGGCAAGAACAAATAAAGTGCCATGCTTTCATTCATTGTTTCAATAACACCTCATAATTTTATTATTTGTATGTTGTACAAGAGAAACATGAGACACTGTGTTATTGAGCAATTCGCTTTATTTGAGGGAGTGTGCAAGTAACAAGCAGCGCAGCCTTGGGACTTTCATCCTGAGCCCTACAAGGTGTGCATAATTGGGTGTGAATGTACATAGGTGTATATATTTCTTAGAGTGGGAAGGGGAATGTTGAGGTCGCTGAGTTACCACCCAAACAAGCGGGAGGACTCAGAGTTCATTCACATCCATACAACCCACATAATGCTCTGTGGGTGTGGTGGTTGCATGGAATCCCACCATGAAAGGGTGATCCCAGTACAGTTTGGCTAGCAATATCAACCATATTAGAGAGCTATGGGTTAGATTGGAAGATTCTGCATAAATCAGTAAAGTGGACCAAGAATGAGTCTTCACATCCACTTCAGTCATCCACCAATACACACATAGAGAGACAGAGACAGATGGGGCAGAGAGTGTACTGATTGCTCACTGGGCAGAAGCACTCACTACACACTACGGTGTCTGAGCTCAAATCCTCATCACACGCATTAAAACAGTGTCAGAAGTGATTGCACATAGCTGTAACCTCACCTGGCAGGTGTGGGCAGAAACACAAGTGGAAGAAATCTATTTACATACTAGAAGAAAAAAATAACAGACAGTGATTGGATTGACCCATGTTTAACCAGGTACATCACACAGCATGTAGAAGAATAGATGAGCCTAGCTGTGACTTAGAGCACTCCATTAATCCCCAATGCCCTTCATTCTTCTCTGAGTTTTCTGGTGTATTTGTACATCACTCTGTCTCCTGCCTTTGTGACATCTTTCGCATTGACATCCTGATCCGTATCCTTGTGAGCCATTTCTTCCAAAAGGTCAAATTTGA
The DNA here is from genome assembly GCF_037038515.1 of Microtus pennsylvanicus. Taxonomy (NCBI): domain Eukaryota; kingdom Metazoa; phylum Chordata; class Mammalia; order Rodentia; family Cricetidae; genus Microtus; species Microtus pennsylvanicus. The sequence goes on from NC_134584.1 coordinate 100,654,840, forward strand.
ATTTGCCAAACAGATGAAAAACATTAGGAGGTAAAAGTATGCTTTTATATCCTTAGTTTTTTGTTTGTTTTATTTTATTTTTGTGCCACCTGACTGATGGAGAATATGTCCACCAATGACCCAGTATTTAAATTATTTCTCTCTGTATAAAAGGGATAACAAGGATGGAAGATACTCACTCGTCAAGGACAACGATTAGACAGTTCATAATTTTCTTTAAGTAAGTTCTGCTATCTCTTCTGTGAGTCTACACAGATTTCTTTAAGCAGAAAAGGCAATTTTATGTAGACACACACTGGAGACTGGCATCTAGCAATACTGAATTAATCATGGCACTTGGGAGGGAAAATAGGCAACAAAAGGTCTCACTTAAGATGTTTTGAACTTTTTTGCTTGAAGTGTCTAATTACCATCATTGAACTCTGCCATTTATCTTCCATGACAATTTCAAGAACAAAGGGTAAAAAACAACAGACACATTAGAAGGCAAAGCGTGAGCTGGTGCTTATGATCCGAGGACTCTGACATTTAGCCTTGAAGATCATTCTAATTCCTGCCTCCCCTCTGTTCACTTTTTGCCTTGATTTACTTGTCATTTATTCAAAACCACCAGTTGTCTGAGCATGATGTTGAAGTCACTCATTCTTGAAATACATCCAAGACTGTGCCTGAAGCATCATACAGCCTTAGACAAATCATTTTGTGTATCTTAGCTGAAGTATTTTATTAATTAAATTTTTAAAAGTATTTCTTCTCATGTTATGTACATATTCCAGTTCCTACTCCCTCCCCTCGTCCAACTCCCCCTAACTACCCCCATCCCATTACCCCATCTAGTCTGCAGAGAGAGTAGAGCTTCCCATGGGGAGTCAACATAGCCTGACACATAACTTTGAGGCAGGACCAATACGCTCCCCCCTATATTTAGGCTAAGCAAAGTATCCCTACAAAAAAAAAACACCCAATGTGTTCTACCTTCTGTCCATCTCTAATTAAAATACAAATTCAATCAGTGAGTAACCTCACCTTCAGATGCTAACATCAGCTTAAGCCTGTTGTGATTTGAATGTGAGATGCTCTCATATCCTCAGGTGTTTCCAGTACTCTTACCCAAATTTACGGTACTGTTTTGAAAGTTTACAAAACTATTGAGGGGTAGAATCTCACTAGAAGAAATGGGTTACTGGAAGTTAGACTAGGTACATAGCCTTGCCTTCCCCCCTGTCCCATGCCAACTTCTTCATATAGAGCTTATAAACAGGTAGCCTGAGTTCCTTGCTGCCAGAGATAATAGCAAGAGCTGCTTTCACTGCTATTGATAATGTCTGCATCATCATGGGTTATGTGCTCAAACAGGAACCAAAATAAGCCATTCCTCCCCTGAGTTGCTTCTTATTAGGTATTAGGTCATAGCAACGAGCAAAGAAATTAAACAGCTCCTTGTACCACTCAGTAGAGATGTTTTAGATTCCTTTGTTCATGAGCAAGTAGAAAGAGCACTATGGGTAAATACACTATGTAACTGTCATGTTATAAACTCTTTGCTGATTGGTGGGATGGCTCAGCAGGCAAAGGAGCTTGCTACCAAACCTAAGAACCTGAGTACAATCCCTCGAACCCATATGGTAGGAAAGGACAAAAAGAAACACACAGTGTTCTGGCTTTCTATAAACACCATAGAATGTGTATATACTCACACAGGCACACATATAAACAAACCACACACACACACACACACTCGCATGCATGTATGCACACATGCATACAAGATGTAAACAAGAGTTTTTGAAGGTGTTTAGGATCTAACTTTTTGTGTGTTAGTTACCTCTTGAAACCATCCTCTACTCTCCCTGTCAGTAGATAGTCTAAGATACTGATGCAATTGAATAGGAAAATACCTGAAAGTTTAGAAAATGAAACTCCACAAGAAATAAGAGTACTGGTTTGGATGTGGTTTATTTCACAAATTTTCATGTCTTAGAAGCATGATCCTCCATATTGGAAGCACAGAGATAGGGGACTCTTTAAAGCGGTATAACAGGTATAAAGTTTTATATTATTGAGGACAAAGAGGCTTCTCTTGGTATCATGATACAGTACTTGTGGGATAAGTGGTTATGGATGCACACCTGTCTCTTCCCAGTCAAACTCTCACTTCCTGCTCAACCATTCGATCTCACATTCTCACACATGTCCCCTCCATGATGCCAGAGTGTTGGGGATGCAAAGGTCACACTGCTGCTAGCTTTGTATCATTGACCCACTATACATCTAGAACTTGGGCTCTCTTAATCACCTGACTCTATCACACTAAACTGCAGTATCAAAGGTCTAAAGACTATTCTTATTCTTGTCTATCTCAGAACAGTCTGGTTGTTTACCACACAGAACAGATATTATTGGAAAGAAAACTATAGTGTTCAGCTTGTCAGTAGGAAGGCCCAATAGATCTACCAAGAAGGGGGTCAAAATTAAAATGTACTTTTACAGTTGAGAGAGAATTCACCTAATTAATGAGTAGGCTGATATTCATGCTAACCCCATGGCAATTACATTTTACTAATCAAAAGCCAACAAAAGCCAGTTTACTAATCAAAAGCCAGTTTAGTCTTTGCCAAAATTTTCCTTCAATGACCCTGTCCCTTTACGAATATATGCTAGGGCCTTTGCTGACTCAGAAAGTTGAACATTAATCAGTTTGTAATCACTGCTGTGATTAGAAATGATTATTAGAAAAAACTGCTTATTTAAATTTGTATTAAACAGCATCATAACAAGGAAAGCATTGAAAGAAATAAAAAGCAATGTGAATACCAAAGCGGCTATCCCATTGCTGAGTGACTACCCAGGATTTTTGTAGCTAAAGTTATGTATAAACACAGGGAGGTCGATACAAAGATGTAGACATCTATATTCAAATGATAGGTATGATTTTTATTACTCAAAAATCTAAAATTTTACATGTAATTCAACCTGAATAGCATCTCATAAAAAGAGGTTTGGATGAGTTGCTGTTACACACTAAACCACTGACCTTTGCTTACACTAGATGAGATGTCCTATTTCTCAATATACCCTTGAAAAATGGTTGAAACTAACATTTCTTTTATGCCGAAAAGACTATAAGTTTATAACACTGCCTTGACCTTTGAAATCTTGAACTCATCATTCACAAACCCTGGGAGACACTTGCTTTTGGCTAAGAATGTGTGTCAAGAACCATGTGGACATTTTATTCCATAAAAGTAAAGCAGTTATTTTGTTTGTTTCTTTTATGCTTGCTTACTTGGTTGTCTGTTTGTTTGTTTTATCCAATTCTGTAAAATAATATCCAAAGCTACCATTGCAGTTAATTTAAATGCTTGCACTGTATCATGTTTTTCTTCATGGACCATATGAAGAAGTTTTACCAAGATGTTGTTCTGTTAAAAACAAACAAACAAACAAACAAAAAACTAAGGAGGGGTGTGTTCTCTTAGTATCGGACTGTAACAAACTAGAGAGACCTAAATATCACCATGGATAAATTTCTGATTTTATTCTTCATTATTACGTAGCCTAAGTAGCTCACAAAATTTTTAAACTTTTAAACGAGTTTTAGTTGCATCCACTTGGTGTTGTGGAACTGTAGGTGGTGAGCCATAAAAATAAACAAGATACCTAATAGTCCCATTAAAGACAAGAGCATGTCCTTTAGGATTTTCCATGGGTATGATTCTACATGTTTAAACTGTGAGACATAAATATGCCTTTATAATATCTCTCTTAAGAGGAAGCAGTGGGCTAATGAGGGTATGTGTGAAGAACAGCTACTCTCCATCACTCAGTTTCATGATACACTGGTGAGTGGCATATGTGCTGAGCTGGGCTCTCCTCGTGCCACTCAGACACTTTTTGCCGACATACGAAGAGCAGTTTCCTTTGCTAGGGGTTTGGATGCAAAGCCATTTGGTTCAATCGAAATGCTCCAAGAGGTTTTGGTTGGCTGTCATAGTTATAAATGTTAAACAAACAAGTTACCAGCCTTTATACTATAAGCTTCCCACAAACAAGTCCTGTTCACAGTGTGCTGCAGGTACTTCTGTGAAAGAGATAGTCACATGTATTTCCGTATTCCCCTAAGCAGATGTCTTATTCAGTCGCCATGAGAGAAGTGAAGTGTCATAAAAATAAGGTAAGAATGCCAAACAGCTCCATGGTAAAATGTATTATAAGTTTAGAAGATATTACTATAAGATTTGCTCAAAATAATGCTCAAAAAAAATAAAACAAAATTGTGAGGCTGCCAAGGTACCTCACTTTGTGCTTGGTACCAAATCTGACAAGCTATGTTTAATCCCCGGAATCCATATAGCAGAAGGAAAGAAATAAACTCTGTAAGCTGTCCGGTGACCTCCACACCTGCACCAAAACACACACATGTGCACAGTGCACAATTGGACACAAACAAAATAAATAAATGGAAAAATGTAATTCATAGGTCCAGATTTTTGTGCTCTAAAATATAGTTAGGGTATTCAGATTTGCCACACCAAATAAATGTGTGCCAAATAGGAGTGTAGTTTTGTTCTGAAAAAAAATTAATCTTGAGGCATGTGAATTGATATGTATGATGATATAGAATATGCAGTGACCTAGAGATATCAGGTTATGGAAGTAGCATAAATGGGATTGGAAATGTATTCAGACTTGTTTCTTGGATTCCATTACTCATTTCTCATTGTGATTTCTATAATTCTAAATGTTAGACCATAATGATGATTACGTCAGAATTGCTTTATACTCTGAATGAATATGGATTTTAGGGTCCCTGTTAGCATGATTCAAATTCCACAAAAGAACACTCAGTAACTAAACAGTGTAAGTGCCTTAGGGAAAGAAAATCCTAATCATGAGTCTAGCCTTTCCAAACTTCAACATGTAAACATTTCCTTAGAATCTTGCAAACACACACATTTGCTTCAGTAGATGCAAGGTGGAGCTGACTTTCTGGATTTCTAAGCAGCTCTCAGGTAGTGTTGAGGCTATCATCTTCTATATTAAAATAGACCTATGGACCAAATTTAAATAAGACTTAATGTTAGAACTGGACACTATTACAATCTATTCATGGTCAAGAACAAATTGTAAGTTACTTGCTTTTAATATGACACATATGCAACCTATTTACCTTAGATAATAGTGATCCCTTTGTTACACAGCAGAACCAAGGCAGGAAGGAATTCCTTTCTGCAAAGGGTAAAAATGAAGGACAACTGGTGTTAAAGGCATGCAATAATATTTATAGAGGGACTTTTGTCTTCTATTTTAAATGCACAAAGAGGACGTCTAAGAGGTACTCTGCAGTCAAATTCAAGCATATATTAAGTTTGGAGCTCTTTTATATCTCCATCAACTACATGGTATAGTAAACTAGGAGAAGCAAGAAATGAGTCCAATAAAATAGGTTCAAAGTGATGCGCCTACAGAGGATGATGAAGAAAGTGATGAGAGGTGAGGAGGAATATAAAGGTCTGTCTGCTTTGGGGCTTTTTAGAGATGTGTTAAGGACACCGGGCATTTGTTGCCTAGGGGGATTTAGAGAAACTAATAAGAGATTGAGATCAGCAGAGCACCATGCCCTCATATGTGTTTTTGAAGCATCACTCAGGCTAGTGTAGAGAATTTATTAAAAGAGTGTGATCTCAATCTCTGGAAAAGCATTTCCAAAAGTTGAATAAATGTTTAAAGATACACACTGAAATAAAAGATTCACTGAAATGCGCTATAACATTCCAACAGAAAAATGGTAGAATTTTGCAGTATGAAGTATTGGGGAATATGTCAATTGATTCTATGTGCCTCGTTTTTTTTTTTTTTTTTTTTTTTTTTTTGGTTTTTCGAGACAGGGTTTCTCCGTGGCTTTGGAGCCTATCCTGGAACTAGCTCTGTAGACCAGGCTGGTCTCGAACTCACAGAGATCCACCTGCCTCTGCCTCCTGAGTGCTGGGATTAAAGGCATGCGCCACCATCGCTTGGCTGTGCCTTGTTTTCGTTGCTGGCAGTGTTGTTTGTTTATTTGCTTATCTGTCTGGTTTTTTTTTTTCAAGAGTTTTGTATGTGACAGAAGTGGAGAAATTCCAGGAAAGTTTTTTACCTTAAGATCTCATATGATTTACTTCATGTTTCACAAACAGAAATACCTTTATAAAGGTTTTATCTATAGCATGTTTTTTGTTCATTTTAACATGCATCAATAAATCATAAATTAAAAGTCAAATAATGCACTAACTACTACATAAACAGTACATACAGTATATGAAAGATTAAGTTAATTCTAGAACTCTAAACTATAATCACACTGTTATAAAAGACAAAGTTTAAAAACACCCTATTTAGTTTACTATCAGATTGTATGTATGCTGCCCAATTCAACCAGTTATCCATTTGTAAAATGCTAATTCTTGACAATAGGAATAAACTGCTGAGCCATCTATAGTTTTGCAAAACTGATATTTGTACATTTTTTCTCTTCCACTTTTAGTAGAATTCCTACTCCATGTTTCAAAGTTCAATTCAGAAAACCCCAAACTGGTATCTGCTAACAGTGAAATTAACATAATAAAGTTAACAAATTAAATAAAAGAGATTTTTTTTTAGATAATGGCATGTGGGTAGTGTCTTGTTGTTCTTATATCTTGTTTTAGAATGACCTAAAGATTTTCCTTTCTCTGAATAAGGAAAATTATCACTTTAAACACTGTAATTATTGTGGTCATATTTCTTTCCATCAGAATGGATGCCCTTCTATATCAGAGTGAATCACAGCCATGTTTATATATTTATTTCCTCATCTTCGCAAATTGAACAAACTATCAAGGTAACCTCTGAATGAATGAAGTTGCTCTATCCATTCCCTTCTAGAAGCATTGTGTGATGTCTGAGGGAAGCCAGAGAGGTTACTCAGGACTTTAAAATTCCAAGACCTATCTGCCCATAAAGGAGAGCAGGTCATGGCTTGGAAGGCGTATAGGAGAAGCACAATAAACATTTAGTACTCTAAACAAGTTGACACTTACCCATCAATACTGTCTTCAAGCGAAACACTCACTGAAAAACACTGCCAATATTCCCCGAGTAAGTGACAATTTTATATTATTTAGGCAAATTAAGGGATAGGAAAACAAATGCTTTGTGTTATAATTGGGGAATGAAACTATGATATTACATGTGCTTTCAAGCATGAATTGTAGGTTGCTCTCACTTTATTTGTTACATACTCTGTTTATTTCACTTTAAATTATTTAGTTATCTCATTACAACTTTCTGATTGGAAAATATAAAGTCAAATTAGGAAACATTGAAAGGTAGCTATCCAATACATATTAATAGTTTTATCAAGGGAAACTAAAGTCATTCTCTAAATATGAGTATATTCCAAGATTCTGACAATGTCAAAAAATGAATTCCAACCTCTGACATTCTTTCCAAAGTGTCTAGATCCTCAGCACTTAGTAAAAGGTTTAGGATACTGTTGCCATTCAAGGCAGGCTTATAGAATTTTCTGATGGCCAAGGACTCTAAAATTGCCAGCAAATTTAGGTCTGATTGTCAACAAAAGAGTCTCAGTGGTAAAAGTGTGAACTTTGGCTTCCCATGAAACAGGCACAACTGCAGGACAGAACTCTACGTTAGATTCCTTGCAGAGCCAAAAGAAAATGGAAAAGAGACTGCAGAGAGGATTGCTGGCCAGAAATACTGGGAGAAAAGAGGCACTAATGTGGACCGAATTCTGTGGTCATCTCCGTTTTGTTGTTGTTGTTGTTGTATGTTCACTTTTCCAGCGGTACAGCGAGTACTACTTTGTATGAGAAAAGAATAGATATTTCACATAGTTTAGGCATTACAAGATATTATTCATGAGAAAGCTCCAATATTCTGCAAGAGAATGTTGGAAGAGTCAAAAGTCAAGCGTTTTCAGCCCCTCTGCTTTAAACTTTGCATGATTAAAGCAGAAGCCAGATACAGTGATCCTATTTGGAATGCATCAGTAGGCTTTAAGATGTTTTCGTATGATGTATAACTAGAAAAATAAAGCCATCATATTATTTTATGTGAAATGAATTAACAAATATATTCCCATTAAATTTCCATTTAGACCCAAATCAGTTTTATGTAAGCAAATCCTAAGTGGAGGAATTTGGAAATGATGTATAGTTGGACCATGTAACTACGATTACACATCTAGCCTTCCAGGACTTCTTAATGCAGTATTAGGATGTAAATATTTATTGGAGTTTCCTATTCTCCCTCATCATCAACCGGAAACACATGGTTGCATATCTTTCTTTATATGACAGGAAAGGAAGAAACCTATTTCTAGGACAGTTTTAATTTTCTGGGTTTGTATCATAGGCATTCACAATTCAGTTTTTCCTCCATTTTCAATTATCAGCATATTTTGAACATTTAGTATTCATCGGACAATTTGCTATGTGCTAAAGACACCTAAATAAATTAAATGTCTGGTGCTCCACTGGACCATGAAGCTTTCAAGACAGGCATTAAAAATGATCCATCTTTCTGCCACCACTGGTACATTTACAATAGTCCTACACACGGTGTAGAAAGTTGGTCTTTGGATTTTGGAGGAAGTGCTGTCTGTGATTGGATTCAGAGTCTGTATACTTGAGAACTAGACCTTAAAGGAGTAAGGCAGGAAGTGTGATAAAGCTTCTTAATCAGGCTTGCTAAAATGAGAATCTCACTATATCCATTACTACAAAGCCACGTCACAGATTCGTAACACAGTTTCTTTATCTGTAGAATGGGATAATTTTTCGTAATTTGAGATCCTAGTATTGAATAAACTAAGACATATTTTTCAAAACCATAGAGTGGAAACATTTATGAATATCTCTAAAAAACAGAAACAATGACAAAGGCCAACATTTATTGAATAGTTAACATGGCTAAGCAGTTACACTGTAGGCTGGTACTGTCACTTTTAATGCTCTTAGCAAGGGTCAGTGAATAAAGACTATCCAAACATCACAACTTGCTAAAATATGGAAACAACTAAACTCACCATACTGATGGGAGAGAATGCATATGGCTCAAGAGATGTCACTTGAAGTGGTAAAAGGTATCTCACGTGTCAAATATGAATGGACCATTGCTTTGCAAATACTTAAAGAAGAAAAGACCAGAGATGGAGAAGGCTTTTATCTTGACAAGTGGCACATGTCAATGTGGGGTGGGGGGGTGGGCGCAGGCAGGGAGTTGCAGATAATATGGTTTATTAGTCAGAAACAAAACTGAATGATGTCTGCAGTGTTTTTTACTTTCTGAATATTTTTTATTACCCAGCTCTAAATAAATAGTGAATTAAAAAATAATTTGAGAAAACTTTTTAAAAAAACTTCAGGATTGTCTAATTTCTGAGGTTCTTTTTATCTGCTAAGTAAAACTAACTTTGTTGTATTATCTTATACTGAAGTGGTTCTAGAATTTGAATGCAAAGAAAATGACATTTCTTTGGGGAGCTTCTGAATTAAAAATGCCTGAACAAGGCTTCTTTATAGCCCAAGTCACTAGGCTGCAGTGAGAACCAGATAGAGATAATGCTTAACTCTCACTGCAGACATGAATGTGTGTTATGATAAAAACAACAGCACTGTCTGATGTCCTTCTGTGGGGTGACGCTTTTGAAGATGTAGTCAGTGAGTTCATTCTCTGAAAACTGAACTTGTAACTAGTGTTCTTATCCATAAAAACCTCTAAAATATTGTCACAGACCTATGCTTGTCAAAGATTTGGAGACAGAAGGCATACACATGCTGTTTAACAAAAGCATTCCTTGTGCCACAGAAACGAAGTCATTGAAGTACAATGGGTAGGGAAGTAAACTAACACTACTTTTCACTGGGGGTAAGTGAATCACCATAGATGATGTTTACAGGACCAGAGGAAGGGAAGGTGGGGGGAGGCAGACAGCGGACAGTTTAATGTGCATGTCCTGTAATTGCAAAACTGGAGACCCAAGAATCAGTCTTGCTATTTCCTATCTGCTCTTTTAACCCCTACTCCCTTGTAAAACTTTCTTTGGATCCTGCTATTTCCCTCTCCTCTGTTCTAACTCTCCCATATGCACTCCTGTTCTCTTTCAAATTCAAGAGCTCTTTTTCCATTGTTTTTACATAACTATGTGTATGCAAGTATATGTGTATATCTCTACGTACATCCCCACCTTTCTCAGATTTACATACATAATAATATTTAATATGAAAATTTGCTAAGAAGTTCATTTATTTACAGACTTCACTTAAACTGTAGATCTTATTATGAATATCTACAAAGAGACCTGCACACATCCTCCAAGCTGATCAGACTTCATTGTGATCTTTTATGTCTGTGAATTGAAACACTCACTTCCCTAAAGGAAAAACTTCTACAAGCAGAAGGTGAACCCTGGAGTCCTTAGTCGGAGGCTAAACATTCAATTGTGTTTCCTGTTTTATCCAGGGCACACCTGTTCCTAATTGCTGTCTCTCTTTCTATTTCTATGTTTAGCCTGGGGAAGTGCTGGGAAGATTAATTACAGCAGTTAATGTTTCCATTTGAAAGAAGATGATATCCTAAGAGTACTAAATATTATTAAATTTAATGGAACTAAATTGCTTTAAAAGAGACAAATGGTACAATCCAGTATCTCATTGATGCCCCAGAAAACTCAGCATCTCACGTTGAGTCATCAAGAAACAGCAATGCATTTTTTTTTAATTCTCTAAATCCAGTATAAAATGATTTCATTGAGTGTCTACATTACAGGTACTTAATGATACCCAGCTATAAGTGATCCATCAGTGGTTTTGGACAAGCTGCTGAGAAGTGAATTAATTACTCAGCCATCTCAAATGACACCCTTTTTATAGTGCACATGATTTCTATGATCTTACTAGTAGTTTCAAAACGAAAGCAGTTCATTCTGAGAAGGAAACTATCATTCCTTATCATAGTTATGTATAAATGAGGACTCACTCTCCTGCCTTAGTGGAGTTGTATTCCTGCTTTCTGTTCTTCTGATGAAATAAAGAATATTAATTATAGGAATAGATCCTTCATACGAGAAGTCATCTCAAACTGCAAGGTATTGTGGGTTGGGGTCTTCTTACTAGGGTAAGAAGCACCTACTGGATTAGCAATGTGACCTAAGTTTCCATCCGGCTTGGTGTGATAATGTGTACCTGTAACCCCAGCTCTATGGGTGGCTCACAGAAAGGTCACTGAGGTTGGCTGGTCTCCATCCTAGCCAGACTCGGTGACAGATCTTTTCTGGAAAGAATAGGGCCAATAACAAAACGAGAGATAGAGCAGAATACCAGATGTCCTTCCCTTACTACACACACATGCCTACACCCCCACCACCACCACACACACACTACAGGTGCACTCTTCTACCTCATCTCCCTTCCCCCTACACAGCATATGAAGTGAAACAAATGACTGGAGTGGAAAACGCAAGGGCTAAAGCAAATTTAAGCACAGTTATTTATACTGACAGGATCTCACTTCCAGTTTTATTTGCTATGTAAACTTCCACAATTGTCAAATCTCTCCTTTAACTCAGTCCACTTATCCGATTAGGATCTCCCTGCTTGCTCCTTGGTGGCCGCTTCTCTCAGCTTCTAAATGTGATGTCATCTGTCAAACACTGAATGTCTTAGACATCTTTAGAACTATATGTCAGTGCAGGTACTAGGACCCAGTACAGAGAGATGAGCTCTGGAAAGGTACTTCAATTCATAAGTAAAGCAAATTTCTGTGTGTGGATATATGACTAAATAAGTATGTGCAGACCTATGTGTTAGATGCATGTGACTGTGGAGGTCAGTGGTCAACATTATGTGTCTTCCTCCATCATCCGCTTCCTTATTTTTTGAACCAGGATCTCTCATTGAACGTAGAGCTCACTAATTAGGCTACACTGGCTGGTCAATGAACTCCAGGGATCCACCTATATCTACCCCTCCTTGCCCTAATGTTGGAGTTAGATACTTGTTGCTGCTCCTGGCTTTATTCTTGGGTCATGTAGTAATTTGAGCGGCGGGGCTGCGTTCCCAGCACCCCGGCAGCCTGCTTGGCTAGCTTATGCCCCGAAATAATTACACAGACACTGTATTCTTTTAATCACTGCTTGGCCCATTTCTATCTATCCTCTTCTAGGCTAACTCTCGCACCTGGACTAGCCCATTTCTAATATTCTATGTAGCACAGCTAGGTGCGCTTACCGCGAAGATTCTAGCCTACGTCCATCAGGAGCGGGGAGCATGGCGTCTCTCTCTGAGGCGTCTACTCCCGAGAGGAGAGCTGTGGAGTCTGAGCTCACTTCCTCTTTTTCCCAGTGTTCTGTTCTGTTTACTCCTCCCACCTATCTTCTAACCAATGAGGGCCAAGCAGTTTATTTTTATTTAACCAATGACCTTCCTCCATCAGGGTCATAGGGATTCAAAATTGGCTCATCTTGTTTGGGCAGCTAGTTTTACAATCTCAGTGCTTATCCCAGTGCTTAAAGGAAATTTCTAATTAAAATTACATAGCACATTTTTGGTGAGGGAATTGAGAGTATTTGAACAAAATGGGTATTCTCAACTTCAAGTAATTTTTTTTAAAAAAATGGGAGAGAAAAAATTATTATAACCTAATGAAAAATATGTCTAGAACTTCTATACTTATCAAGTATTATACCAGTAGACATAATTTTTAATTGAAAATAAATTAGATCTGAAGATGGGGAATGTTGTGATTTCCCCTTCTGAGGGCTTTGTTTTGCAGCTAAAGTTTATTGATGCCATCATGGGGCGAATTTCATCAGGAACTATTTACTCTGATGTTTGGGGAATCCAGCTACTTATTTCATAACATGACATTTTAATTTATTAGCATTCCAATTAAAAACATAATTTATCTATAACCTTCAAGTTTATTATTTATACTGCACCTCCTTAGTAGCTAATAAATCATTTGTAATTGACTATGATACCAAAAGCTAAATACCAAGCCCTACTAGAATGTAAAACTGACGGCTATGCAAATAGATATGCCTCTCTTGCTACACATTAAGTTTCAGAAAATGCTAAAGGCTTAGCAATTTGTAGAAAGATGCAGAACAGTCTTGTGAATAGCTGTCACTAACTAAATATTTTCCATTTCCAGAGAAATGGCATTGCTTGTCATATTGCACAGATGAGAAGTATAGGCGCCCAGAGAGAGTGTAAGAAACATGTTTTATAGCCCATAGACTTAATGAGATGGGACTAGTATCAAAATTAAGACTACCTAGCCCATAAAATGTTACATGCATCCCACATTTATCTTCCAAGCCCAAACAAAGTTATTATATCCCTTCTTAGCATACCTCATCTTTGATTCATCTATTGTATTACATCATATTTAATGAATATGAAAGAGAAAATCAGTGTCAGTCTTTGAAATACAGTTCTTAGATTTTGGCAAAAAATGAAAATAATAAAGACAATCCATTTACCTTACATCTCCTTTTAAATATTGCCAGATCAAATGCAACATGTCAATGAACATGCATCACCACCCTCCAGGATTCCTTGGGAAAATATTGCCATATAATACATTGTTTCCTATTTAAGGACTTATTACTGACACAAATTGACTTCTGAATATGTATGTTTATTGCTAAGATAGGTCTGAGTTTACAGCCTTGCTGAGAGAACTGGACTTTTGTAGTTAAAAGAAAGTCTCAAAAAGTTGGGATCGTTGCAGTGTCCTTGATATAACCACGCTTAATTCTAAACCAGCTTTAAAGTGAGTTGTCTGTATGTTGGGGAGTGAAAAGTACAATATCCAGAAAATCCCTTCTTCTCTCTCTTTGTCCATGTTTTAAAAATTGCAAATCAAGTTTTAAGAAGCATCCCGTCCTCATAACAAAAGAAACACATGTATAATGTGCAATAAAAACCTACTAACAGTCATACCCTGATGGTACAACAAAAATATGGGTATCTGTGGTAAATGCAGGAATATTTTTGCATTTTTAAAAAACTCGAAAATTAATCAGTTTGAAAATTGCTACAAGAATACACAATACTTTCATGATGTGAAACTATTTTTGGATAGGTATAGCATAGCTCATAGGAAAAACTGATCAAACAAACTGAAGCCATCTTTGGGCCTTACTTTATTTTTAAAACAATGATTTCAGGTATGCGGTGAGATTTTCAGGAAGATATCCTAGAAATGTGACTGGTAGCTCTTTGACTTTATTTGGGGAAGTTGAGATTTTTTTTTTCACAGTATTTTTAAATTACTCATGATTTGACCAAAAGTGATACAATCCACTATAGTGCAAACTGAAATAAAATCATTGAAAGGATTATTTAATTCTCTTCAAAGTTTTATATCCCCTCATTCTTCTGCTTAACCTGCTCCTTGTCTGCTCTACTCATCGCACTGCAGAACACAAAGGATTCTACTCCTGTACAAGGCTTTCCTCAATTTTCCTGTTTACACACTGTCTTGAAGGGAGCAGCTCTCAACTTTTGGGGATCAAATGATCCTTTCACAAGAGTCACCTTAGACCATTTCAAATTGCAATTATTTATATTATATTAAATATATTTGTATTTATAATATAAATATAAGTTTATATTTGTATTACCATTCATAACTGTGGCAAAATGACTGTTAGAAAGTAGCAAAGACAATAATTTTACCACTGTGGATCATCACAATTAAGAAATTATACAAAAGAGTTGAAGCATTAGGAAGGTTGAGAACCATAGTTTCAAGGAATCTTAGTCTATTGTTCTAAGGAGTTTTATGACAAAAAAGGTAATGTCACTAGGTAAGGGAACCTCAGTTGAGAAATATCTCCATAAGACTGGCCTGTAGTTAAGTCTGTGGAGCATTTCTAAATTAGTGATTGTCAAACAAAGTCCCAGCTCTTGTGGGTGGCACCCTTCCTGGGCAGGTGATTCTGATTTACCTACAAAGGAAGCTGAGCAAGCCGTAGAGAGCAAGTCAATAAGCAGTATTCCTCCAGGACCTTGCTTCTGTATCAGCTTCCTGATTCCTTTCCTGTTTGAGTTCCTGTCCTGACTTCCTTGGATGGTGAACTGTGATGTGGAAACCCTTTTTTTCCCCCCGTTGATTTTGGCCATGATTTTCTATCACAGCAATAGAAACCTTTGCTGTAGAGTCTCTCCTGTCTCAGTCTCTATGATTCAAAAATGTATTTTGAACGCATGATTTACCTCTAAAACTCTGAATTTATATTTATAACATTATTTCTGATGATCCCACATATATTTTAAAAAGAAATAAAGTGTTAATATGTTGAAAGCTGAGCTGTGACTTTTTTTTTCTTCTGTATTGTGAAACTTTATTGGCATATAAGATGTACCATGGAAGCCAAAATGATGAGACTCCAAAGCCTAGTTTAAAAAACTGTTCGTTGTTATTTATGTGAGCTCTGACTTTTTAATCTTTCCACAGATACAGCCTTCTCTTTATCTACATAAATGGTAATCTCATACGCAAAGCAAAGAATCAGAAACTCTAATGATCTCTAATTCTCAAAACTACCAAATCAAATGGGCTGTCTTGTCCTCTGAAAGTATTCCTGAACATTGGGATTTTCCGTGTTCCGTACTATTTCCTCATTCTCAGAACAAGAAAATAAACCATAAAGCACCTAAGTCATCACCTAAATATAAGTCTCCTTATCTGTCCTCTGAAATAATTCTATTATCTTTCTGAGATGGTTTTAGAGAACCAGTTGAAAACCATTTAGTACTTAACACACCTGCAAAATGACCTAAGTACATCGCTTAACCCAAAAGTTCCAGAGAGACCTGACTATAGCTACATGCCACCTTTATTTCATATTTCATATAATCTACACACAGCTTACGACTCACTAAATATGTCCAATTCCTTAGTTCCTCTACTAAATTTGCCTTGCTGTCTGCAAAAGCGATATGCATTACTTTTATCTTCCTATGGTTGGCAACTTCTAGTCTCTGAGCTCTTGCTGAGCCTATTTACAATCGACTGTTGAAGCCATGAACAAACCAGTGGAAGCAAATGGTGGTAATGAATGGGATTTTTATGCAGTTACTTCCTCAATAATCATGGAAGAAAAAGTTCAGTTCAGGGAATATTTTCTTGTCCTTCTTCAGATTAGTTTGGGATTCTGGATAAGTGTTCGCAGATCAATTTCCTGCCAAAACGATGCAGAGATTTGATCTAGTGATCAATCTCCGCTGAGTCAAAACTGGGGTGCTCAGATGAATATTAAAAACTTACTATATCTGCTTGAGAATTAGGTTTGCTAAGACATATGAGGCATTCAGGAAACAGTGTATAATGTGCACGCATATTCCATTTTCCATATATTCTGTTGGCTTTCAAAATATAGAATGGGACAAAGCATTTTTATAAGATCTCCTAAATCTAATAGAATTAAAGAACAACAAATAGAGTATATATTGTATAGCATGACTGATGGATGCATTTACATACACTATGAGAAAGCATAGTGAGGAACTGAAGATGTCGGATAGACAAGATTTCATATGTGAGATTCTGAAAATTGTGAAATTTGTGTAATCTGGAGAAAGACTGTGAGAACAATAATTGAGGGTAGTGTTCATCAAAGCAGGGAATGAACTCACCTAAGCATAGTGAAGAAAACTGAACATGTAGCTTTACATGAAGCAGGATGTAAAGGAGGGACATGCACACTGAGCCCAGACAGATCTGGGTTTCCTTTTGAGCTTCACCACCTATGAGTTTTGTCTGAGCCAGTCACTAAGCTTCACTCCTTCAAATGAGAACAAGCCAGGCTCATTGCCTCAAATGGGAACTGTGAGGCTGAAATAATTCAATAACAGATACGAACCATGTGCTACCTCGGATTCTAGCATGAGTGCCCAATTACTCGTGCAAGGAGTGCTGAGGCGCATGGGATGTCAGGGAATGAGTTAATGGAACGGAGAGTTGCCCAAGTACAATGTTTGAATGTTGATTAGCAGACAATCTGTAAATCTTGCAGACTTTAAATCTAAGCTATTTTTAACAGAAAATAATTTCTCAAATGGCTCTCAGTTGCCTCATTCTCAGCCCTTCAGGGAGGGAGCACTTGAAGGCAGATACAGAGTATAATGCTTTTGGTGTTGTTTTATTTTAGCATTATTGCTTCATCTAAATTATTAGGGCCTTCATTAATTTTTATTTTAAGAACACAAATAGCATTGGCAGCTAAATAATTAACTTGGTTTAAATATGAAATAAGATAAATGTATGAAATCATTATGTTTTTAAAAGACTTAATATCAATATCTAAAAATGAACTTGGAACAGTGTACTAGGAATAGTTATGGCTTGCCCATTTCTAAAAGTAAAAAAAAAAAAAATAATAAAAGTGGGGGTGCTTTTCAAATTTAAGGTTATCTGTGAAAATGAAAATATGTAAATTAAAGGGAAAAATGCTTATATATAGTCATATAAATATAAAAAGAATTTATATGTTTTTCACAGTCACTTAGCATTTGTATTTTATAACAATGATGATATTACCTGAGAAAGACAATGTTAGGTGATTTTTGTCATGGAAAGATGGTAGAGTATAATTATACAATCCTAGGGGGCTCGCTCATTTGAAATTACTTTTTTAATTATAATTTTTTTAATTCTTTGGAAGCTCCAAATATCTATACAATGTATATGGATCATACCTGTACATCACTCCTGAGCAGTCTCCACTTCCTCCGAACATCCCTGTTCCATCTCTTTCCCATCTTCATGTCTTCTTTTTATTTTTTTATTATTAATCAGCTCCTAAGTCCAGGCATTTCTAACCATAAGCATAGAGATGTGGCATTATCTCCTGAAGCATGAGGAAACTACCAGCAGCTACTTCCCCATAAGTATAAGGATCCTGCCTCCCTCAGCAGCCAACAGATGCCAATATCTCTTGTGATAATGGTGGAGTCCCTCTCGCACAAATGGTGCAATTTAGCTTAGCTTGATCTTGTGCATGCCTTGTGCACATAACCACAGTTCCTGTGAATTGATGCAGGAAATAATCTTGTCGTGTCTAGAAATAAGCATTTGAAATGACCTCTTACAATCACAAATCACAGTAAATACTTGATGTATCAACCTTCACTCTGTGAAACATGCATGCTGTTCTTGCTGTGTTTTCTGTAGGCTGTACTACAAAAAGAATAAAAAGAGCACATCCCTAAATCATGATTACACGAATCTCAAAGCAGTAACTTTGTCAATATTTATTAGCAAGCATCATGTGCTCTAATTAATTCTATAAACCACACTTGGTTGTGACAATATAGAACATGTTGCTTTACTCCAGCATCAGTACAAACATGTAACTGATGCATTACCGTATTTCATAAGAATGGACATAAGTTTCCCACCCAACAGAAAGCTTTTAAACTCCATTATAATTTTAGAGAGCCACTGTTGGGAGTGGTCTATCACTACCTGGATGTCACATTCTGTGTCACTTTGTATGCATGTTTGTACTTGTATACATAAATCATATATATGCAAACATACTAACTCCAAGGGGTGGTTTGAATGAAAATGACCTTGATAGGCTCATTTGTTTGAATGTTTGGTCCCAAAGACTGTGGAACTTTTTGGGAAGAATTAGGAGGTGTGGCCTGTTGGAGGAGGTGTATCTCTGAGGATGGGCTTTGAGGTTTCAAAAGCCCACTCTGGTCAGTCAGTATTGTCACTCTCTGCCTGCAACTTGTGGATCAGGATGTAGCACTCCCTACTATTCTTTCAGCTCCATGCCTGTTTGCCTCCAACCATGGTGATCAGGGTAATCCTCTAAAACTGTAGGTAAATCCCCAATTAAGTGCTTTTCTTTGGAAGAGTTGCCTTGGGCATGGTGTCTTTTCACAGCAATAGAACAGTATGAAGACATGCCATTGAATTCCTAAAAATGGCACAGAATGAATAAATACATATGCCCTAAATCTAAAACTACGGATCAGACAAAACCACATCATCACAGACAATACAGCAGAGACGTGGGCATCAGCCTGCAGTCAGAAACAGATTTCTGCTTACAGTTGGGGCTTTGAAGCTGGAAAGATGTTTGAGTTTGGAGTCTTTAAGCAAGCTGTAATTAAGGTTTTATTCACAAAACTTTACAATTTGTCATTTCTAAGCACTTAAAATTATTTAGAAAATTGTTTAAACTCTTTTAATTTGTTTAGACTTGCTAACTTTGTACCCCTCAGACAGAATTCTTCTGAGGACTAAAGCAGGGAAAGATAAGAAATAAGCCCAGTTGTTGTTTTTAGAATTGTCACCAAAGTGGATAATTTCAGTGTTGCATGCTCTATAAGGGACGGCTATCGCTGCTCAAAGGTAGGTAGGTGCACAGTCTGCAAGTTATAAGACCTGCCAAAAAGCCAAATTCATTTTCTGCCTAGAAGGATGATAAAAGAAAGGGATTCTATTTTATCCACCCCAATATGCCAGGTTTCTCACACCCCACCTCCCGGCAAAGGTTACCCTAACACAGAAGCCACGTGGATCTGTGGGAGCTTCCTGACCGAAAGGTTAGCAGACAAGTCCGAGTTTGTTTAAGAGTTAATAACTTGCCAAGGAAAACCAGCAAAAAGCATGTGGTAGAGGAGGACAAACACCTTCTTTAGGGAATCTAGACCCAGAGAGGCATCTGCAGAGCCCGAGAGAGATTAGCTTCAAGGAAAACAGCTATTCCAAGACACTGAGGAGAAATTAGAAAGCACCAGCTGGAGGGAATCGAGAGAAATATGCTGCTGGAAGAAGGTGCAGGAGGAAGCTGTGTACACAGAGCCAGGCATTCTCTCAGCTTTTTAGGGCATGCTTTAAAAAAAATGTGTTTTGGTTCATTATTCAATCCATTTTTTTTCATTTGGAATCCTTTGAAAAGGTGTAAAATGAGAGGCCGTAAAATGCAAAAAGGAATGGGTCTGAAAGGAGACTTTGTGATACCCAATCATCTTAATAGATGGTAGGTGGAATAGATTGAAGCAGCTTCTACAAAGCTGCCCGTCAAAGGCATCTGAGCAATTTGAGCATACATTCCTATTGAGAAGCTTCTATAAAGCTTATCTCCCCCTCCCCAGTGTGCCACCCATCGTCATGGGTCATGAGTGTATACAAACAGAGGCACATAGAAAATATGAAACACACTCATGTCCAAATACATATGATTTTGGAGATGACAGTCACAGGATTCTCCATGGTGACTGAATTTGCTTAAGGTCTAACATATCTCTCCAAATTGCCCAAAATAATATGTGAACAATACTGTAAGTTGATTTTCTATTTCTGGTAAGTAAAAGTTATATATATATGAAAAAATCACATGAATTGAAAATTGCGTATCCTTTATGGTACCTTGCAGAATTCTAAAGAAAGCATTGCTTTTTTTAAACCTATATGTGCTGGACTCTTGAAAAGGTGATTTATGGAAAATGAAAAGTTGTATTTCTGAAATAGGCATGCCGGGACTTGAAGTGACTTCACAAGTTGATTTTTCTCAAGCTGCTGCTTTCCGCCTTCAGAAAGGTATCTCCATACATACTAGGGCAGAAAACTGGGTTTAATAAATATAGGTTTTGCTATACATTAAATGATCAATACATAGTAGGTTTTTTTCAGAAATTTTTTGTTAATATATGTGCATTCTTCTTATTATAAAGATGAGAGACTATTTAGAGAAAACAGGATTATTTTGAAGTACAATTCCACAAAGTAATTTATCAAGAAGACACAATCCTATCTGTAGGTTTTTAATCTCAACAGTTTGACTGCTTAAAAAGACACAATAAATTAAATGGCAGTAGCCTATTGTCTTGGCTTGCATGAAAGAATCTTAGACACATAGGTTTATTGAGGACAAGAAAAATGACTAGTGATTCAGTTAGGATGGAGAATTAAGTCGTGTGGTTACTAAGGCAGGTCAGATGAAGTCCTCAACTGTTCTGTTTACTCTTATTAGAACACTTCTCAGTGACTGAAGCAACAATTTACTAAATATCTTTCTGATAGCAGTAAAACTGACTATCTGTTCCTCCACAGGCAAGAACGTACACTGCATCACAACAGCATCACAAACACTATCAAAACAACTTCAATCTATTATTTATTTTTCTGGGCTGCAGTACATTAGACTTTAGTTGGATGTGATTTGATTAGTATTATAACAGCTATGAAGAAATAAGAAAAAAGATGACTTTTTTGTGAGAAGCAACAATTATTTCCTCCATAAACACAGTTTGAATAAAATAGCATTAAGTGTGTCAAGAAAGGTGATGAGTGTTCCCCACATTTTTTCACAGTCGCAGCATCCTCAATAGGTTCTGCTTCTTTCCACTCACAGATTCACCATGATGAGAAAGTTGCGTCTATTTTCCTCAGGACTTACAGAGTTATTCTGTGGATGAGGAATAACACAGGTCCCTGCCTCCAGCTTGTCCTTCTTTATTCAGTTATCACCTCTAAGAACACATAAGTCAGTGAAGAACAAAAATGCAGGAGAAATCAAGTTTCTAATATTACAGATCTGAAGGAAGGCATAGCACACATTTCCTCTAAGTGTAGTAGTGTCCTGATTTTCAGACTTCACACATGAAGAAGGCATATCATTCACATGTCACATGTTTGTTTCAAATTATTCTTTTGTATTAATAAGTGTAATTTGGAATTAATAAATTATATATATATATACACATATACTAGATTCTTGGACTTTTCATTCACTGCTAGAAATAATTGGACTGCAGTCTCAAAATCATTCCAATAAATTTATATTTATAATATTTATATATTATTATGTATAATTAAATTCATATATATGTGAGGTTATGGAATATTTCTCAGTAACTAAGGAAAGTCATAGAGCTCACCACAGGTCAAGATTGTCCCTGATTGAGATCTAGGGAGTTCATCGTGTGAAGCTGTGATGGTGAAGACTAGATTACCTTGAAAATCCCAGAATTTCAGGAACACCAAAGCCATGGAATATCTACTGAGGAGATCTGCTAACAGAAAGCAGAACCAATCCAAGATAATGAATTGTGCTGCAATCAGCAAAGATGAAAGGCAATCTGAAGAACAGTTTTGCTGACAGAAGCTTCTGACCCACCTGGTCCCAGAGCCATTTAGTCCCAAAGAAACACACAGTTTAGTTATAAACTGGTAGGCCTATTAGCTTAGGATTCTTATTAACTCTTACAACTTACATTAGCCCATAATTCTTGTCTGTGTTAGCCTTGTGGCTTGGTACCTTTTATCAATGAAGCATTCTCATCTTGTTTACTCTGTGTCTACGTGACAACTGCAAACTGAGCCTTTCTTCTTCCCATAATTCTGTTCTCATCATCCCACCTATACATTCTATTTGCCCTGACTATATTTGTCTAGCTACTGACCAATTAGCACTTTATTAGAACAAAACAAGTGGAAAATCTTTACAGGGTACAAAACCATTGTCCCACAAAACATTTTGACATCAGACATGGAGATGCAGTGTTTGTAGTCTGCCTGGTTGGTTTTTGAGTCTCCCTTTGATCTAGTATTTCTTGACTAAGTGCTCTTTCCTACATTTTGGGAAGATAATTTATATTCTAACCCTAACCCCTAACTTTAACCTTAATCCTACCTCTTTAAATGATAGAAGAATGTGATCTTCTCTTTTACTTTGATTTTACTGAGGGTTGCAGTTAAGAGACTACATGAATCTCAGAAGAGACTTTAAATTTTTATACATGGTTGAAACTGTGATAGGCTATTGAGACATTTGAAGTTGGACTGAATGCATTTTTGCTTTGCAATATTGTCACAAGTCTTTGGGGGGCAGGGAGTCAAATATGGTGGTTTGAAAGAAAATGAATCCCAATGGGGATAACACTATTAAGAGGTATGGGTTTCTTGGAGTATGTGAGGCCTTGGAGTAACTGAAACTGTGGAGGCAAGCTTTGAGGTATCATACATGCTCAATCCATGCCCAATGTATTAGACCTCTTTTTCTTGCCTGCAAGTCAATATGTAAGATACTCAGCAACTTCCCCAGCACCCTGTCTGCGTGTATGCCATCCATGATGTTCATGATGGTCATGGTAGCTCTTCACAGCAATTGGAACACTAACTAAGACTGGATTTAAGATTACCTAGAAGACACAGGTCTTCCCCGGCATGCGTATGAATTGTCTAAAATTTGTCTCTGAAAATTTAGTTTTGAAAATTTCTGATCTATTACTATACAAATTGGCCTGATCTCATCAGATGTTATTTTGTTTTTGGTTGCTTTTGGGGGGTTGGGATTGGGTTTAATTTGTGTTGGTTTCTGGTTTTTTTTTTGTTTTGTTTTGTCAAGGAGTTGTGAAAAGCACACTAAAGAAGTTTAAAACACAGTCAGAACTAATCATCCAGTAAATGTCTCTCCAAAAGGAAATGCAGTCATTATTTATATTTTTCTGCTGTGTAGCCAAAATAGAGGGTGAATTCCACTCTGAGTAGTAGATAGTCAATATAAAAAAATAGCATCCCCAAAGTAAATGTTGAAAATGTAAACTTAATCTTGCTCAACAATATCTTTAAGGTAATATATTGTAATAAAAAAATCTTTTTCTTCTATTTTTGTTGTTAATGTTTTGAAATGGATAAAATGTGATGCATAAAATTATTATTTTGTAATTATAAGGCCAATTCTTATATTGATGGGAAAATAAGCTATTTTCTACCATGATGATGGAAGTGGGCATTCTTTTTTTTTTAACATTTTTACATGAACAATGTAATAGATATTAGAAACATCACCTATTATTTTCATTTTACCCCACATTCCTAAATGGCCTATACACATCACAAATGACAAGAGCTACGATTGTGCATTTTATATGTTATTGTTAAAGTATAATTCATTCTTAAACTCAGTTTAGTGTTCAAACCGGGAAACTCTACTCCAGCGAACAACTATTGATGCCTCAGAAAAAGGTTTTGAGTAAAACTACATGATAGCTCCATGGAACACAGCGTAGCATCACTCTCGTACCTGCTTCTGCCTTGTGTCTTAAAGTATGTGTAGGCCTGATAGTCTTGAAATCAAGATAGATCCGGACGTGCAAATGAGATTGTATAGCAGGATGATTGATACGGCACTTTCTGTCCATAAAGGATGAAGCAGCACAGCAAGGCCTTTTGATCTCAAATGGATCACTTTCCCCTCTGATTTTCTGTTGAAAGACTCTACTTGAGATAAGACAGGGAGAGGGGTATTTTTAGCTGAGACATAGCTCTTCTTAAGGAACACACATTTAGGGAAATGTTGCTGGTGCATACAAGATTTTATTCTACTGAGCAAATGTACACAGGCGTTCAATACTTGTTTGTTGAGTGAATCAATGTTGAAAAGATTAAGTGATGCCAATGCAGAATCACAAGGTGAATGTGTCTGGGTGTCTATCTATCTCACACATTGCTTCTGATTAAAATGGCTTTGTGACAACATGGGTAGCATCAAGCCAGGCAACGAATCAAAGTGGAAGATTACTTTGGCTTTAATTTAAAAGTGATCAAACAACAAAATATCCATCCGGGTGTTATTCCCTGAGGAGAGTTAAATTCATGTTTCTTACTGCCTATATATGTTGCATACTGTCAATCCACCTTTCAGCCTTTGAATGATGATAATTAACCTGATAGAAATAAAGGTAAAGCAACATTAGCATCATAGCAGGAGTTTGGGAATGGGCACTTCTGTTTTGTCATTATTATTTACAGCACACATATCCCTCACTCGGTCCTATCAACCCAAATGTGTGAGCTTCCACCCTCATTTCTTTTCTCCCATGAAAAATATGGAACTCAAAGAACTCGAACAAATTGCTCTACATCATTTATCTAGTGTGAACACTTGAGCTTTCAAACCTAAGGCCTGCTTCCTTTTCTATTGAGTCTCACATTTTACTGCATTGGAGCTGAAAGCCTGAGAGTGCTTCTGAACCACCATTATCCTTTCTTTAACTGCAGCACTTTTTATAGGATGCTAACCATTCCTATCATGCCTCTTTCTCCTGAGTTCCTCTTTGACTCGTTTAAAGGGATCTAATTTTCCATTGAGCTCTTCTGCTAAGCAACAGACTACTGCAGAATCCCTCCGCAAGTAGGGAATGGACTTTCAATTTGATAATGAAAGTCAATGGGAAAACAGGATTCGCTTCATAGGAATTTCCCAACTTAGCTGGAATTCACTCGTTGTGTTCGCTAGTAGAAGTACTTGAGTTAGAGAGAAATAAAAAAAAAACCAAGCCAATTACTGAATAGTATTAGATACACCCACTGGAAACAGTGGGTGTGCCTCCTTGTCTATCTGCAATGCTCCCATAGCAAGCTGAATTCTCAGGAACTGAACTCTGACATTGATAATTACTTTTGTAGACAGAGATTTGTAAAAAGAGACTGCACTTTTTTCCCCTGCCACCCAGACCCAAATATTCACAGAAAATTATAGTAATTACAACACTATTTGGTCAATGACTCAGGCATATTTATATATAGCACTTACATCTTAAGTTAACCAATTTTTATTATTTTATATTTTGCTATGAGGCTCATGGTTTTCCAGTAAAGTTTCGGTGTCTTTCCCCTTCAGCAGCTACATGGCATCTACCTGACTCTGCCTTGCCAAGACAGGGTAAGAGAGATTTTCAAATTTTCCTACCTCTGAAAATTATCTGTCAGATGTTCTAGGCCTTATTCAAAGTTGATTGCTCCAACATTGCAAATAAGACTTTGAGTAATTGCCCAGGGAGAAGGTTGTTTCTGTCATTTTGTGCCTTTATGAAGTTGCTTGATTGAACTTCCTTTTTACTCAGGTAATATTATATCCTTCCAGGGTCTTTGATGGAGTTCAAGAGAATTAGTTTTAGTTATAGTTTGCTTGGTTATGATAAAAGATAATTTAACAATAAAACTTTAAACTCACAAAAATATTGTAACTGCAATTCTTGCTTGATACCTGTTTTGTTATATGTATTTTTACTATGTTACAGGTAAAAACTTTTCTTTGTTTAGACAGGAAAGTGGAGATGATGTGGGATTCCCCCTATAATGCTGTGAATATAGTTGTTTAGCATTAGTTAATAAAGAAGTTGTTTTGACCTATGACAGGGCATAATATAGCAAGACAGAAAATCCAAGAGGGGATAGAAGAGGAAAGAAGGCAGATTCAGACAGACTCCATGTAGTTGCCAAAGGAGAAAGATGCCACAACCTTACCAATAAACCATGAGCCTTGTGGTAAAATTCAAAAGCCTGTTACAATATTAGGTAAGGAGGCTGTCACAATAAGCAACTAGAAAATGATAATAATCACTGTCCAATTAAAGAAGTAAACTTATGGTTTTACTTATGGGATTTTGCTTGTTTGATGCTATAGAAGAAAGCCATTGGTTTTCGGGTGAGATGTACCAAATTTAACCCTGTGAAGATGTATCAGAAAAATTCTCTTTAAGTGATGCAAATATTTAAAGATCTTCTAGAATCTTTAAAGAAAAGCCAGGAGTGAGACTGGTTGTTGACATGGCAGAAGAAGTGACTTCAACATGAAAAAAAAAAACAGCTTATACAGAAATTCCAGGAAATATCCACTGAGAGGATAAAGAAAAAAAAAACATGTGAAACTAAAGAAATACAAATAACTCTTACATGGCTCCTTGCTCTGCAGAGAGCTGAGAAGACAGCCAGAGACAACATCAAGCCTTCTGCTAAGAATCTGCACAACTCACCTTCTTTGGATAAAGGAAAGTAATGCCTGACTAGTGTCCTGAATGCTCTTAAAATCCAATCAAATTGCATTGTCTTTATGATAATGAAGTCAGTATATTGACTGGTAAGATGGATCAAGATTATTTAGATCTTTGCAACAACTTATGTGTGTAGATAATTATTTGGATTCTGACATTATATAAATTGCAAGTCTCAACAAAATTCATAATTCTACTCCCCAATATGGGAAATTGAAATTCTACTTCCTGAGTTTGTATAGATGGTTCAGTGAGTGAGGTGCTTAAGATATAATCCTGACACCGTGAGTCCAGATTATCCATAATGCATGCAAAAGCTAGACACAACAATAGGCATCTGTAAACCCCACAATTACCTAAGGGAAAACATCAGGTGGAAACAGAAGATGTCTGAAGTTTCTGAACCAGCTAGTAGAGTGTACAGAGGGGATTAATAATGATGAGACCTTACCATACACAGGTAGAAGTTGTTCTTTGATGCACTCTGTACATATACACATGATATAGTCTCTATGGAAAGCACATGCTCATTCTCTCACTCTTTCTCTCTCTTCCTCCCCCTCTGTCAAGCACATCCTTGCACATAAACAGAGAAATAGGAGAAAAAGAATGAGGAGAAAGACAGAAGAAGGGAATTGTAGTTTTCAGAGTAAAACAGCTAGAATCTAGAAGGGTATTGGCAGGTTTTGCAGGCTAAATGTTCATGACTGGGATCTATATCCTTTCTAAAGGAGACATACCATAATCCCTCAACCATTATGCCATGTAAGGAAATGAGAAGATGTGTAAAGGAAACCCTCATCAGGCAGCCAATATTTTGTTGTCTTGCATTTGAGCTTCCAAGCCTCTAGAATGGTGAGATATGTACCTCCTGTTCATAAGTAGCCCAATTTAAGAAATTATGTCATGGTGTCTAAATGAACTAAGAAAGACATCAAAGATAGGGGTGAAAAGGGAGAAAAACATGCATATAAAAATGTGAGTAGGATATATAATTTCAAAGGCATTTGAGAGCTTCTACAGTTCTAATTTATGACCTCATCATCACATTATTTTTCTAAGATGAATGCTATAAATTGTGTTAATTGATAAACAAGTAAATATATTAGCAAATTCTTATATTGTTTTTATGGAAATAATCTAGCATGTAGTGAAGAAAATATCAAAATAATTAAGAAAAAGAAGACACATATAAATAAACACCTGCCATTATAACCCAAAATCTGATCCATGAAACCATTTTTATCTTTGGTAACAATAATAATTATAATACAAATGCAATATATTATATTATAATTGTATGAAGTGTTAAGAAATATTGTGTGTTGTATAGATTTTCTCTGTCAAATATTAAAGAGTGAGAACTAATTATAGTTAATTGAAACCAAGACACCACATTTTCTTTAATGTTATACTAAGCAGCTTTATAGAATTGTATTAACTAGTGGAAGGTATAATTGCAAATTAGGAGATCAATAAGAGCTATCTTCGAACATGTCAATTTCAGTTATGTTTTAGATATGAAGAGCTCTTCCACAAGCTCCAAGAATGAAGGATTGCTTCCTTTCCAGTGACACTGTTTGCCAGTGGGTCACTATTTATAAGTCGATTAATCCATTGATTATGAGGAGACCATACTGAATAGAATATTGCAAAGCAACTGGTTAGAGGAGGTGAGTTGATGATGGAGGAGTCTACTTCTGAAGGGATATTCTCTCTCTCTCTCTCTCTCTCTCTCTCTCTCTCTCTCTCTCTCTCTCTCTCTCTGTCTCTGTCTCTCTCTCTCTCTTTCTCCCCCCCCATTCTTGACTGTCCTCTGGTAAGCATCTATTCTTCATCATACACTTTCTCCAGGATATTTTTTCCTCACCATAGACCTATGTCTGATACAGTCAAGTAACAGATCATGGGCTGAAACCCCTAAGTGGAAATGTATAGTCAATCACTACTTTTGAATCAATCTGCTCATTACTCAGGTCTTTTGTCACAGTTGCAGATACCTCACATAGCTTCTTATAGCTTAGTAAGGTACATTTCAAAGTTCTATGTCCATTTTTATCTACATGTTTTACACAAAAGAAAAATAAATCCTAGATATGGAATTTGTTTGCTACCCAATTTTTAACTTCTCCCTCCTTTGCTATTTATTCTCAAAACAAATCTTTGAAAACCAATACTAATAACTTGTTTTACAAGAGTTGTCTTTAAAAAGTACTAGACCTTTGATTCAAATATCTTTAGCCAACTACCATGTAGGTCCAAATTTAATCCCTGATAAATATTCAGTATAACCTTGTAAAACAAGAATGCTTTTGAAAATATTTGCAGGATGATTATAGCATTTGATTGTGAGAAACTTACCAATCATTGCCTGTACCATAAGGAGTGGTTACAGAGATGCCTCAGGATTTAAGAGCATTTACTTCTCTTGCAGAATACCGAGAATCAATATTAACACCTACATAGTGGCTCACAACCTCATGCATCTCCAGTTTCAAGGGATCTGCTGTTTGAGGTTTTCTGTCCTGCCTGGTTCCCACAGTATTTAAGTCCAAACGAAATCGCAGAGGCCTAATTTAGTTATAAACCGATTGGCCCATTAGTTCAGGCTTCCTTTTAACTCTTATAACTTATATTAGCCCATTATTCTTATCTGTGTTAGCCACATGACTCAGTACCTTTTTCAGCGAGGCAGTCACATCTTGCTTCTTCTATTGCTGAGCCAGGACTTCAGACCAGAGGGCTTCCTCCTTCCCAGAATTCTCCTATTCTCATTGACCCACCTCTATTTCCTGTCTGGTTCTTCTGCCTATACTTCCTGCCTGGCTACTGGCCAATCAGTGTTTATTTAAAATGTAATTTACATTGAAGGGCATCTAGGTTGTTTCCAGGTTCTGGCTATCACAAACAATGCTGCTATGAACATTGTAGAGCATATACTTTTGTTGTATGATAAGGCCTCTCTTGGGTATATTCCCAAGAGTGGTATTGCTGGGTCCAGGGGTAAGTTGATCCCGAATTTCCTGAGAAACCGCCATACTGCCTTCCAAAGTGGTTGCACAAGTTTGCATTCCCACCAGCAATGGATGAGTGTACCCCTTTCTCCACAGCAAGCGATGAAAGGAGACAGAGACAGAGACCTAAATTGGAGCACAGGACTGAAATCTCAAGGTCCAAATCAGGAGCAGAAAGAGAGAGAGCACGAGCATGGAACTCAGGACCGCGAGGGGTGCACCCACACACTGAGACAATGGGGATGTTCTATTGGGAACTCACCAAGGCCAGCTGGCCTGGGTCTGGAAAAGCCTAGGATAAAACCGGACTCTCTGAACATAGCAGACAATGAGGACTACTGAGAACTCAAGAACAATGGCAATGGGTTTCTGATCCTACTGCACGCACTGGCTTTGTGGGAGCCTAGGCAGTTTGGATGCTCAACTTACTAGACCTGGATGGAGGTGGGGGTTCCTTGGACTTCCCACAGGACAGGGAACCCTGATTGCTTTTCGGGCTGGGGGGGAGACTTAATTGGGGGAGGGGGAGGGAAATGGGAGGCGGTGGCGGGGAAGAGACAGAAATCTTTAATAAATAAATAAATTAAAAAAAAATGTAATTTACAGTATATAGACCATTCTCCCACACCAGTGATCTACTGCCTTTATCTGCTTTCCATGGGCTTCAGAAGTAAATGTAATGCATAGCATACAAAAGCACTTAGTCTCACATATATAAACAATAACTATCTGAATTGATAATAAATAAAGTTCAAGTATAACATTATACACATCTGTGAATTTAAACTCTGGTAGTAATAATACTGAAAGATAATACATAAAAACTTAATTTTACTATATTATAATCCAGCACTGACCTTCCAAAGTAGATCTTGAACCTATGAAGAGGTAATACAGTTACAGAAATTACACAAATATGCCATAGATCTACTAAAGCCATAAGAAATGAACTTCTACCTAATGATCATACTATAGTCAACTGCAAATTACCGATATCCTGTAATACCCTAGGGTTTTACTTTTTAAACATATGTCCTAGTATCTCATAAAGACAATCTTCATTTACTCTGTCATATTTTATTATTTATCACTAGTCACAAAGAAAATTTTACCATTATTGAAAGATAGATGCACAAAATTGTCGATAATTTTGGGTACGGAAATTACAACAGGAAGTATACTTTTAATAGTCTATGAGAAAACAATTCAACTCCTCCTTCTTCCCTATTAAGTTATATATGAAGTCTCATTGGCCTTACAGAATTAAAATCTACTGGGCTCAGTTCACAGCAAGTGCTTGAATGCTTGAATACCAGGGACAAATGAGTAAATAATTAAATATACTTCATCCTGGTACCACAATTGGCAAAGGCCAAAAGTCATTGAGTGGTGTTGGGGCAATTTCTATATGTAAGTTGATTTGTTGTATAAGCATGGGAGGGACCAGAGTTCCTATCTCCACCACCTACATTAGAGCAGGGCATACCTGACTCAATGAACAACTGCAAGATTAGGGCTGCATATAACAAAGATGAAAGGATGTCTGGAGGTCACTGGCCAGCCTGCCTAGCTGAGAAATGGCAAACTCCAGGTTTAGTGAGAGACCTTGTTTTAAGAGGCTGCCACATGGAGTCATTGACATCTGACCTCTACATATGCACAAGTGTACACATACGTGCAAGCATAAACCACACACAGAAACACAAAATAAAACAGCATTAAAGAATAAGTGTGACAAATGAATAAAGATATATGCACTAGTGTTCAAGGACTACAAAAATTAAAATGCTTAACATCTTAACATTTTTAATATAATTTTTCACATATAATTTAAGAAGATAATTATCATCAATCGTGCAATTTGCCCACCTACAACACACACATACATTTGCTTCATGAATAAATAATACCTATGTTTTAAATCAGTGTTTCTCCACCTGTGGGTAACAACTCCTTTGAGGGTCACATATCCTAAATATCAAATATTTACAATATGATACATAACTGTATCAAAATAAAGTTATGAAGTAGCAACAAAATGATTTTATGGTTGAGGGTTACCCCAACATGAAGAACTGTATTTAGGGGTTGCAGCATTAGGAAGGGTGAGAACCCCTGATATAAAAGCTAGATCTGTTCTGACCCTATTTTCCAAAAGCACTAATCTTCCAACTGAAGAGCTGTTTCATTGGTTTGTTTTAAATTAGGCAAGAGAATCCTTGCACAAGCAACACAGTCACATGGCAAAAGTTTAAAGTGAGCTTAAGGAAAATGTCTGCAATTGACTCAAATAACCAGTAGATGCCAATAAAATTCATCTCCATAAAAGGGAATAGAAGTAAATGTACACTGTGTTTTATTATATTTTTTAATGCTATCTAATTTCCAAACAACAGAAGCAAGGTAATGCAAATTCTATTTTATGAGGGCAAATTAAACCTAGTTTGCATAAGCATAAAACAGTATCTATTTTTACAGTAAAAATACCAAGTCCCTGAATAGTACTTTTATGATTCTGCTTAGCAAGTTTGTACTTCCTTGGCAAGAAGAAGTTAATTCGCTTCTCCAGTGGAAAGGAGAAAGGGGAGAAAATAAAAAGCTACATAAATACTCAGTCCTCAGGGAGGTGCTTTAATTCTAAAGCTGTTTTCATTGGTATTGGTTTTGATCACCCTGCGCCCACAGAGATGGCCTGGAAGTACCTCAGGCAGGGGTTTGTAGGGTCCTTCAAGTAGGAATTACTTGATTAGCTGCATTGTCTCCGACCTGCTTTCATCTTCTTTGTGGTCAAAACAGGCCATGTTAGGTCAATTTTCGTAGAAAGAAATATGAAGTGGCCAATGCTTGTGTTTAATGCAAAATGCATGCCCCATTGAGAACATTAGGTAGACCAGAGTAATTTAGTATTTCTAGCTGGTTTTCAGAATAGATTCGTTGTTAATGTAATATTGCATGGCAAAGCATTCCAGTAGGTGAATGAAAGTGGTTATATATTCAAAATTAGGTTTTGCCCGATTGATTCTTAATTACATATTCAGGGCTCAAGGGTTCAACGTTAACAGTTCTTTCTCTTCTTAGACATATAGACACACCCACACACACCCTGACACACAATACACACCTTGAAAAAACATAGACTTTTCAGTAATCAAAGCATATCCTGGCTGTATTTGTCTGAGAGTAAAGCTTTCACAGTCTAAGCAGGACCACCTACAGTCTATCTGATTTGTCCTTTTAAGGAAGCCAGAAAAGAACGTCGATTTGAGAGCCACAAGCAGCAGCTGAGTGTAGTTTAAAAGGAACAATTGGAAACCC
The DNA here is from genome assembly GCF_037038515.1 of Microtus pennsylvanicus. Classification (NCBI taxonomy): domain Eukaryota; kingdom Metazoa; phylum Chordata; class Mammalia; order Rodentia; family Cricetidae; genus Microtus; species Microtus pennsylvanicus. The sequence goes on from NC_134584.1 coordinate 100,688,018, forward strand.
CCTCTCTGTCAGTTTCATTGTTTTTGTAAATGAACTCCAGTTAATATGATTTCACCAGACTACAAACTATTTAAGTAGCTGTTCAGCTCAGATAGACAGAAAAAGGAGAGGGGAAGATTTAAGGGTAGAAATAAAAGTATCCAGCTAGGTGAGTAGCTAAATGTATGTGCAGGGACACAGGGACGCACCCATACGTATACACAAACTGTATCCTTGATGCACAGATTTTCTGACACATCAAATGCTCTTGTAACACAGCTACATCCTTTGTACTTGCTATGTTCTCTATCTGTGAGACAATTTCCACAAGAATCTTTGTGTGCCTAGTTCTTTACTCTTGTGGTTAAAGCTAGAAGAGTAAACTGTGCTGATCATCACATTGAAGGTCACGTCCTCTTTTCTGGTCTGTTTGCCTTTTGAATCTTTGCCTTCACATCTGTAGCTCAAGAAACTAACACAGTAGAATAAATCATTCAATGGAATATTCAATCCAAAATAAGCCTTCTATTGGAAAGGCAAGACACTGAGTAACTGATACTAGAATATATAGAATAAAATACTGTGTAATAATATAATGTAATAAAGATATGCATTGCTATATTGCAGTTTATTCCAGGGACAGCATGCCAAAAGGTAACACCTTTTGCCTTAGAATCTCCTGTCCTGGGGGTGATGAGATCACAAAGTCTGCAAAGAGCTTTTCATGAAAGCCTGAGGACTTGAGCTTGTATTCCTAGAACTCACATAAAATCCTGACATGGTTGTGCACATCTGTAATATTAATTCTGGTGATGGGGCAGAAAATTTAGTTACACGTGGATCTCGAGAGACAGATGGTTAGGCAATTCTTGCCAATGGCACATTCTAAAATCAACCAAGGATCTAGTCTCAAAAGGTAAGTTCAAAAGTGATAACAGAGGAGGTTGGACATCAACATCTGGTCCCCAGCTGCAAATACAAACAAATGCATCTGTTTCTGTACACACACGTGCATATATGTGCAATACGTAGGGTAAGTCTTATGGGATAGCAGATAAGCAGAGATTTGAAAGCAAAAGGCTTCAAGGAAACCAGCAAAGGGAAAAGAAATCCAGTCTGCAAGAGGCAGAAAAAAAAACTTCCCAAGGCTGCTGGTAGCTTAAGTTAATCCTTAGAAAGTGAGTTAAATAAAAGAATGCTTGGAAGTGCTCCAGTCAAAAGAAAAGCTTTCATGCATGCTTGAAACCATGAGAGTTACTTGATCTGTTAGCAAGTTGAACTCATCCATAAGTGGGTGGTGAGACGAGGAAAGTCAAGTATGCAAAACTGAGTTGTATCAATATCAGTCAGCAAATCGTGGCTTCATCTATAATCGCAGCACAGACAGTCCTTTTCCTTACAGCAATGGTTCTTAATTCCCCCAAGCCTTTTTCTAGCCAGCGCTGTTCACCTGCCACCCTATAAAACTGAGAAACTAAAATGGAGGATAAACACACAGATGCAGGAATATAAATGTTTTCCACTTCATATTCACCTGCCTAGGGACAACAGACTCCAGTGTCAAGGACACCATGAATGTTGCAGGTTAATAAAAATAATTAATATTTGCCCCCAAAGTTCATTTACCTCAGGAATAAATGATGCAGGTCAATATATTTGAACAACCAGACTTTAAATTGTATTCAGCAATTGCAGATGTTACTGCCCTTAAACCCTTCAGGACTGTATTCATAAGTAAGATTCATCTTAGCTGTATTTCAGACACATTTACTTCTTCACATGAGAGTGGAGCCCAGCAGGTGTCCTCCTAGCCTGACCCTGTGACTATTTCTTTCCACTTAACTGCGTTCCCCTAACCCTCAGGCATTCTCAGAACAATGACCATGACCATAGCTGAAATCCTCGGGCACATATAGCTTCGTCAAAAGTTCTCACATTCACACACGTTATTTCCTTCTGCCCGAAGTCTTTTCCTCACTTGGTAAACTCCATAATTTTCCTTCATAAATAAACTTGATTTGCACATATTTCTAAAACGCTTCTTTCATTTAAAAAATTTATTAGTTATTTGAGAATTGCATGTGATGTATTTTGGTCATACTCACCTCCTTTTCCCAGTTCCTCTCAGATTCAAACCCATCTCCCTAACCACTTAACCCTACTCAACCTTGTGTTCTCTCCTGTTCAAAAAATTTCTCTCTCTCTCTCTCTCTCTCTCTCTCTCTCTCTCTCTCTCTCTCTCTCTCTCTCTTTCTTATGTGTGTGTGTTCAGACAAACATGCCTGTGCACAGAGGTCAATAGAGGGAATCAAATTCCTCCTAGCTGAGTTATAGAGTTTGATAAGCACCTAAGTTGTTGGGGATTCTTGGATCTTCCCGATTGTTCAAGTGTTCTTAACCACAGAGCTATTTTTCTATCTGCTTTGACCACCTTTTCCGACCTTAACTCAGAATTATGTTTGTTTCTGTGCCTGTCTGGGAAAAATTATAACAAAGAAGAGGCACATAAGTACATGATTAGTGTTTGGTTTAGTGACACACCAAGTGGCAGGTCTAGCTAAGTTCTTTGTAGCATGGAGTACAAAATGATATTGAAAGAAACCAGAAGTAAAGACACTAAATAGCATGCATAGTCCTTTCCTTCAACAGCCCCTTCGTTAACATGGATACTAGCCTCACGCTGGCACTCAGTGTTTAAAAATCATACATAATCCCAAGAGATTGAGCTCAGAGCAACAAACCAAGCATAGTATCCTTCCAGGCAGAAGAAACTCATGGGCATGGGCTGCACAGAGGGCATGCAAATGAGTCAATCTTACTCCTCCACTACCTAGGATCTTAGAGTGCACTGAATATGACCCCTGCCTCTTGTCTTTTGTGCATAAAACAAAGCCATAAAATTTGGTAAAGAGGCTAAAAAAATAGATTGAAATACTCTTCTGATTAGTGAAGTGTGGTATAGTGACCCATGACCTAGCACTCAGAACTATTCAGCCTAATTCAAAATATGAAAAACCAATTGAACAAACAGGCAAATCACTTCTAATTCAAAGCTGTTTCCTTTTAAATTCCATTGCTGTGTTTGTTTTCCTGGACTCTCCTTCATACCTGGCTCTTTCAGCATCAAGGAACACTGGGTCTTTCATTAATGCACACTGGCTGTACTCAGTCAGCCCCCTCTTTCAGGATCATACCTGCTAGCTTCAATGCTGCTTAACCCACTTCACCTGTTGCACATCTACATCTTCGGGGGTTGAAATTTCTTAAAGTCTGAAGATGAAAGCTCCAAGATAATTAGAGGAGTGAGGCTCCCTACTTCGCTTTCTGTCTCTAGACAAAATTCCCTACAAGGAAAATGACATGGTATCTTTAAAAGAATGAACTAGACCATATCAACAAAATTCTATGACTGTATATCATTATCACACTGGCTCTTGGGCCAGTCTCTTTCTATGGCTTGTGAGGCTCTGCTTTATTCTGTCTACCCCTACCTGTTGCTATTCTCTGTCACATCTAAGAAGCCAGAAAGGCGTCTACATTTTTGTGTATTAAGGCCAGGTCCTTTTAAATATGCCTTTTGACTATGAAAAAAGAGCTTCTCGTGCTCTGGGAACTCAATAAAAGATACTGGATTTCTTTCCTAAATAATATAGCCTTCCATATTATATCTTCTATAATTCAAAGTTGTTTACTCTTCCTCAGCCCTTTCCATTTCTTCCCCATCTCCCTGAGATGTTTCCATGGCCTTTATATGAGCTATGCTTTCTTAGTAACTCTTGGCGAGGAATTTTTCCTTATTGTTTTTACCCCCAAAAGCCTGACCTGTGGAACAACTTTGGTTTCACACTTTCACATGTATAGTTCTCACTTATTGGGACATAGCTTCATTGTTCTTTTAGAAAAATGGCACCAGTGGACCAGGAGATAGATTTCAGGTAAAGAATGTTGTTACGAACCCTAACTACCTGAGTTTAGTCACTAAGTCCTACAACGTAAAAGGAGAGAATCAATTTTAATTCCTTAAGCTATCCTCTGACCTCCATGCATTTGTGCACAGGCGTCCACGCGCGCACACACACACAGAGTAAATGCATTTAAAAATAATAATAGTCAACATTATTCTAATGTATCTCCAGGTCTCTACCTAAAAAGTAGAAAAAATACTAAATTAGTTAAAAATCTGGGAAAATTACAAATACTAATTATATTTGCTTCCATTTAAGAAGGTTTAAGACTAAACTAAAGGTGGACTTGGGATCTACATAGGGTGTGGTAGAAGAAGCATTGTGAAAAATATCACCATGATTTGGACATACTGGGCATTTTCTGATACCATCTCTTTATTGCATGGTCCTTCCTAAAAGGACAATGCAGAGCCACTCTTTTGGAAAGTCATCTTAGGATGCTCCCCTGAAGCACTGATCCAAACAAGATGGAATTTAATTGAAAATTGGTACCCTATTTTCCTTTCATATTAGAATATGTGCCATTTCTTCCATTTTTTTTTATTAAAAAGCAAAGTACAGTATGGCAGATTGAACCAGGTGCAGAATTTTCTAAAATAAGCCTAGCCTTTCTCTGTTGAATCCAACAATTTGGCCTAAGGCCTAATCAACAGCTATCCCACAGATTTCCCCAGATATTCTGTAAACATATACATCCATATGTGATGTGAGAGGTCCTTCTGTCCGTGAGTTGCTTTTATTGGTTAATGAATAAAGAACTGCTAAGAGCCTATGGCAGGAAGGAACAGAACTACAGTGGAAAAGCTAGGCTGTATGCTGGGAGAGAGAAGGCAGAGTCAGAGAGGTGCCACGGAGCTGCCATCAGAGATAGACATGCTGAAACTTTGCCAGTAAGCCACTGTCCCGTGGCAATACACCGATTAATGGAGATCGATTAAATTAATATGTAAGAGTTAGCTAATAAGAAGCTAGAGCTAATGGGCCAAGCAGTGATTTAAATAATACAGTTCTGTGTGATTATTTCCGGTCTAAGCTATTCAGGTGGCTGGGAAAAATAAGCGGCCTCCCTGCAACACATATGAGTATGTCTTATGACATTGTTTTCATTCTACAAATGAAATAAATAAAGCAGATTTATGAGAAATCCTAATCAGTTCATTTTGAAAATTAGAAATCTTGTAGTATATCTAACAGTTTGGCATTGTATTGTTTTTGGTTTGTTTGTTTTATTTTGTTTTTTAATGGTATGGCAATTAGCTTTTGTTACTGTAACAAAATACTTAAAAACAAAACAAAACTGGGAACAAATATATTTTCGTGCACAGATTCAGAAGGTTCAAGATGTGGTAGATTGACTTCATCGCAGGGAACCCTTTAATGAAGCAGAAACATGATAGCAGATGGCTTAGAGGAAGAGACTTGCTTTTATCATAGCATACATGAAACCAAGAATTAGTGAAGGGGCTCAGGAATGTCATAACCTTCTAGAGCTAACCCAATAAACAGCTGCTTGTTACACCTTCCATAGAACATCAAGTCAATTTTCAGTCAATGGATTGATTTCCTAAAGAGGTCAATACTCCTGAGGACTCCCCATTCAATCACTTGCCAAATCAGCATCTGGTCAACAATCCTGCTTTAGAGACCCTATATATCCAAGTCATCACTAGCAAGTATATATCATGCTATGGTACAGTAGAGTATAACATGCCTTAAAGAATTTTCTTTTGGGGCTCCAGAGATAAATCAGTGGGTACAGGCAGTTGCTGCTCTTGCAGAATTTACATGTGGGCAACAGGTAGTCCCCTGCATACATATGCAGCCTAAACTCTCACATACATACAACAAATCTAAAAATGTTTCCCGAAAGAAAAGATATGTTAAGTCTGTTTCCCTTACCTTCACTCTTCTTTTCAAGTTAGTCAAGAAAAATCAAGGCTTTCTTCTATCTTACATTCACTCTTTGTGAATGAAGCTGATTGTTGCCTTAGGGACCAATCAGAAAAGCAAAGTAGGACCAGCAAAGTTTGGAGGGACAGAAGTGGGGACCTGGCCCTGACTACATCTTTCTTCTGGCTCCCTTTATGTCACCACAACTACCAGTCAGTGACTGACACAAGGAATCTGACAGCTCTGTAGTACAATCTGTATATATTCACATCAGCTATGCCACTTGTACTTTTTGCCTTTAAACTGACTTTCACTCAAATGTACTTCAGAAGAGAACTTTGTATCAGTACTGAAAACAGAAAAACTCTACTCTATGCCATAAACAAATGCAATCATAAATATGAATTCAATGAAAACAAAGCAATGGCATTAAATTCTGTGCAGATGCAGTTGCAGCCAACTCTCAGAAAGAGAGAAGGGGCCTCGGGCTCAGGGACACTCTAATCTCTCTTTTAGCACACACTAAAGACCAACAATAAGCTGAGACTTTTTGTTCTCCATTGTGATAAAGACTGAAAGCGCAAGGAAGCAGAAATGCCTTGGGAAATGAGAAGCCTCCACATTTCTAAAGAGCTTCTTCCAAACTCCATGGTTCCTAAATATCTGAGAAGTAAATAGAGCAGTCATATTAATTCGTTTTTCTTGTTTCTTTAATTGAAGATCAGATGCAAAGGGGTGCTTAGAAATCCACTTTGAAATTGTGTAGAGCTTTTTCTCTTCTGCTTATCTTTACAGAACAAAAGTAGCCAGTAACAGCACAGTTAAGCCCTTTGGCATTTCAATCTAGAAGTTCTTCTAATATCTATTTATAGGCATGCACACAAGTAGAGACACAGACATTTAACTACAGTCCTATCATAGTCCTTTAAAAAAAGGAACCTGTGACTCTGTGTCTCAATGTGCCCTGAAATACACAATGCATGCTTCATTCCCCCTTCTCTAGTCTCAGCAACAGAACTAATTTTTTTGGGAAATATGGATCAGTTGACTACCTTTTTTCTTATCTAGAAATTCTGTAGAAAATAGATGGGTGTTTTAAAGTAAGTGTTAGATTACATTTCTTTGTTTAAAAACCTTAAGTTTGCTTTCCTATCCATAAATTTGAATTTAAATTTCTTAAATCAGTCTCTTGAACCTTGTATTACATACCTAGCATCAAAGAGCCTTTTAAATATTCACATAGTTCAAGGTCTTGTCTACCTCAAGGCCATGGCTTCATGCTGTTCTCTCCTGACTGAACTATACTTTTTTTAACCTCAGCTTCTCTTCTTTTTGCTTAGGGACATAAGGTTGAGAGCAAGAATGAACCCAACCATAAGAAACAGTCAGTGAAGATGAGCACTGCCTTGGCCAACATAGTGCTAAAAGTGGGCTGTTCATGATAACATCTTCTAAAGTAAGTAGACTTCCACTGACCAATTGCTACTCTCTCCCAGCATCTAGTTGTTTCATTCTCAATGTAATTCTTACTTTGATATTTAATTCAGGAATGTGCCTAGCTTCCTGTATGGGAAGCCAAGCTCAAAGCAATCACTTTCTAGTAAGGGACACGGTCATATATACTCGCCCAGTGACCATATGAAGAGCAGTCAATGAGCTCCTCATATCGCTCCCTGTTCATAATAAAATAGCACTTGATTCCAGTGTTTACCTCCGCATTTTTTTTGTAAGCAGTGAGTCCTAGAAGCCTAAAAGTAATTGAAACTGAGTTTATTTAAGTGGGTGCTTCAGAAAGTAACTCCTCTTTCTCATTGCCAAATGCGCAAGTCTAAATAAGGAAAAAGCGAAGAATAAAAGCAAGGGATAAAACAAACACAAAATCATCTAACACCTAATTGCCTTCCTGCGTAAAACATGCTGACAAGGATAAAGGTGGTGTTAGTGTACTTTAGGGAACAATGCAACTGCACATTGCCAAGTAGGAATTGCCTTTTGCATGTGGGCACTTTCATGAAAATGGGCCATAACATATGCTAATTCTTTTCATTTGCTGTGACTCCTCAGCATAGCATGTATTGAGAAGGCATATTTCTTAATTATCCTTCTGTTTACACCTGAATCCAAGAGCTAATTGTTCTAGTAACACCTATGGGCTTAAGTAAAAATGTGACACTCTTAAAGGGTTAGTAAAATGGGCTTCCTAGCATGAAAAAACCAGGCCTAAAAGACTTAGGAAGTCTTGTTATTTCATCCATTGATTTGTATCACAAAGGACTCTATTAGACAAAATCATGTAAAGGAAACTGTTACTGTTCAAAGGGAGAGAGATAACAGCACATTAGCCAACATATTTCGCATGATTCTTTTATGAAGACATGAGATAGTAGTAAGGTCACTGCACATCAACTTGTATACTGATAGAATTTGGTAATGAAAAGGAGAGGACAAAGAGTAGTGGTAGTCTTCAGTAGGCATCCTTCTCTGGTTATCCAGGAGCGTACGCAATTGGTTGATACTTACATATTCAATTGAGAACTGACCATCACGGAATTTGTGCTACACTAATAATACATTGAGTTAAATCATTAAAATCAAAGACATCAAATCAGCTTTGCTTCAGAATGTAGAAACAATGAATGCATAATTATTAATTTGGGGACATAGGTAGGGAGAACAGCTTCTGTACTAGCCTCTGTGAATGCAGTACCTCTTTAATTGGCCAAAGCAATCATGGACAAAGAGGAGCTACATTCATTTTAGAGAGGAGGAACCTCAGTCTTAGAAAGGATAGAGTAGTAGCTTAAGTCACATAACTAGTAAAGGCAGGCAAACCAAAATATCCCACATACTTGTTGGACTTCAAATATGATGTAGGGTTTTTTTTTTCCAATATCACTAGATTTCTTCCCAACATTTTAAAACTGATAATTAGTAACCAAGTGAGAAATCTCATGCTGGGGTTAAAAAAATCATATTACTTTTACCACAGTAGGATTTAAAAAGAGACCTTGGCTTTAAGGCTCTTTAACTAGAACAGGAGCAGTTCAAGGATTAGAAAATGGAACCTAACACACTCTAATCCTTATTACTTGCTGTGTCTCTTTAGCATAACCTGTATTGGAAATTCATACCTCTGAATTACCTTCTGTTTATGCGTAAATCCAACAGTTAATTGTTCTAGTACCATCTATATGCTTGAGTGTATGTGTATATATACATATATATTTTCTGAATATTTGCAAGAATTTTTATATAATTAATATATCTTTCCTAGGTGTTCATACATATATGTATATATGACTCTATAAATGCCTATGTTAAAATGTGTATACTTGTATGTATGCACACATAAGGTAGATGTGTAGATACTTATTATATATGTCTCTCTATGGCTACATATGCATATATGTAGATATATGTATGCATACATAATATAGATATATTAGCCATATAAAAATTCTTGCAAATGATTCAGAAAATACTCCAAGGAACAAGAACTGTTTACTTGTCTAAATGTCTCTTTCTTAGTAATACTCGTGTTTGTTTAGTTTCCAACATGCTGTGTTTTGCCACTCTTATTCCCTGTACTCAGTACTCACTCCCATTCTAAGGAAAATAAAGACTATCCCACAAAAGTGATGGGTTCTGCTTCACCTCAGTGCAGACCTGCTACTTGCCAACCCTAAATTCTTACACTACTTTGCCTTACACACATGTTCCAGAATAATTAAATGGGGTCAACGGAAGCAAAGCCTAGCTTTCCCTGTGAAATCTGTTGTGTAACGCTATCTGAATAGAAATCCTGATTTCTGCAGCTTAACTTAATAAATGGGGCATCTTTTCCCCCATCTCCAAGCATAATAAACTCTCATTTACATTGATGGGATTCATAAATTCATGCTGTTAGAAACCTGTTTCTGCCAGGCTTGGCCCAAGCCCCCATAGCTCTCCCTTGCATTCCAGTTCAGCAGGAGAGTGTTAGCCCATCACTGGCATCAGCTACCATTAGTACATTCCTTTTGTGCTGCTTGAGGAAGCTGCATGAAGCCTGACAGGGTGCAGGCTGCTCATCTCAAACGAGATCTCTGCTCCAAAAGGAAAAAAAAAAAAGGAAAAGGGTATGTGTATGCGAGAGACTCTCACTCACCATTTCTTTATTATACACTGAACACTTCTTTAAGAAAAAGAAAACGAGAGAGGATTCAGAGTTCATAACTCTGGTTGTATACTCATTTAAAGACTGTATGTACACACATAAGCACATAAACACAAATATATAACGGAAAAAATCATCTCCAACAGTTATACAATTAAACTGAAATAAAAGTAAAGGTAAATGCCTTCCAAAGCTTTGTATCTTTACCTATAAAAGGTTCTTCAATAGCGATACAAATGAAAGGAAATAAATAGCCTTTTCTATAACTGGAGTGAGCGGCATGAAGTGCAGACAGGCATCTGACAGCGAAGGGTCTTAGAACTTGTGGAACACAACCAGACACAAACACAGGAAAGCACTTCAAACGGCCGACTCTGATGGTAGACCCATCTCTGAATGGATTCCTGGGGAGAGTGATTCTTCCCTGGAGGCTTTGAAATGTTAAAATGAATTTCCATCTGTGGGCCATGCCAGGATAAAGCACAGATTTTGAATCAGGAGAACAGATTTCATAACACACGCCGCACCTCTGGAGTTACAGGTTTGATGACTATGTCTGATGCTTATGATCTGTGTTCTTTTGTCAAATTTGCCTAATTCTCTGCATCACTCGAAAGGTAGAGACTGGAATCAGTGACTATTTCTAATGGTAGAATTATGTTATCTTTTTTGTAATGTGGCAGGAGCCATAAATAGATAGCCTATTTTGCTATGGAATCTATGCAAGAATATCCAGCATGAAGATATATTACTATCTAAAGAACTCAGGTACCATTTAAGCCATGAATAGACTGTGCCAGCTAATGATACAATTATTATCTTTTTTTAATTTATTTATTTATTAAAGATTTCTGTCTCTTCCCTGCCACCGCCTCCCATTTCCCTCCCCCTCCCCTAATCAAGTCCCCCTCCCTCCTCAGCCCGAAAGAGCAATCAGGGTTCCCTGCCCTGTGGAAAGTCCAAGGAACCCCCACCTCCATCCAGTTCTAGTAAGGTGAGCATCCAAACTGGCTAGGCTCCTACAAAGCCAGTACGTGCAGTAGGATCAGAAACCCATTGCCATTGTTCTTGAGTTCTCAGTAGTCCTCATTGTCTGCTATGTTCAGCGAGTCCGGTTTTATCCCAGGCTTTTTCAGGCCCAGGCCAGCTGGCCTTGGTGAGTTCCCAATAGAACATCCCCATTGTCTCAGTGTGTGGGTGCATCCCTTGCGGTCCTGAGTTCCTTGCTCGTGCTCTCTCTTCTTCTGCTCCTGATTTGGACCTTGAGATTTCTGTCCGGTGCTCCAATGTGGGTCTTTGTCTCTGTCTCCTTGCATCGCCTGATGAAGGTTAATATTCAGGAGGATGCCTATATGTTTTTCTTTGGGTTCTCCTTATTTAGCTTCTCTAGGATCACTAACTATAGGCTCAATGTCCTTTTGTTTATGGCTAGAAACCAAATATAAGTGAGTATATCCCATGCTCCTCTTTTTGGGTCTGGCTTACCTCACTCATGATAGTGTTTTCTATTTCCATCCATTTGCATGCAAAATTCAAGAAGCCCTTGTTTTTTACTGCTGAGTAGTACTCTAATATGTATATATTCCATACTTTCTTCATCCATTCTTCTATTGAAGGGCATCTAGGTTGTTTCCAGGTTCTGGCTATTACAAACAATGCTGCTATGAACATAGTAGAGCATATATTTTTGTTGTATAATAAGGCCTCTCTTGGGTATATTCCAAAGGTCTAATCTCCAAAATATATAAAGAACTCAAGAAACTAGACCGTAAAAGGCTAATCAACCCAATTATAAAATGGGGCATTGAGCTGAACAGAGAATTCTCAACAGAAGAAGTCCAAATGGCCAAAAGACACTTAAGGTCATGCTCAACTTCCTTAGCGATCAGGGAAATGCAAATCAAGACAACTTTAAGATACCATCTTACACCTGTCAGAATGGCTAAAATAAAAAACAGTAAGGATAGCCTTTGCTGGAGAGGCTGTGGAGAAAGGGGTACACTCATCCATTGCTGGTGGGAATGCAAACTTGTGCAACCACTTTGGAAAGCAGTGTGGCGGTTTATCAGGAAATTCGGGATCAACTTACCCCTGGACCCAGCAATACAATTATTATCTTTGAAGATAAACTAGTTTTGGTCAACTCATTACTTAACAAATATTTCCTGAGCATCTGAACTTTCTGTGTATTGTACCACTAATGGGCTTATATGCATAATCTCATTCATGATCCCATAATTATCACGTTCCTTAAGAGCAATGTCACGTACACAGACAAAGCATGTGGGACTAGTTACCTCTCCAGATTCTGCTATGAGAGGCAGACTCAGGCACATTGTAGAAGACATTCCTTCTTCTTAGATATAAGCTTGAGGTGACCTGTTTAGTGATTGCCTGCTATGTACTGAGAATATGAAAGCATTTTCTTAGGGCTTGAGATGTCACTCAGTAGGCCGAGTATCTGCCTAGTGTTCATGATGTCTAGAGAACAATATAAATGGGGTAAGTTTGTTTGCATCTATAAATTCACATTTTTGGACTGATACATAGAAGGATCATAAGTTAAAGTTCATGCTTCTGCAGTTGTTTTAAGTCTAGTGTAATATATATCTTTTCTTTTCAAAATTCCCCCTCCTTACTAAATATAAGATGACAAACTTTTATCTAAGTTCATAAGATACTATAGCCCATGTATTAGTAATTATTTCAGGGCAATCAGAACTTAGTGTGCTGAGGTTTATTTCTAGGTGGAGACATGAGATGTGATGTAGGATCTATAAAGAAATTTGGAAATGTACTTCTCTGTCTCATTGTGATCTTGGTAGGAAACTCAAATCAATCAAGAAATTTGAGGGGGCTGGAGAGATGGCTCAGTGGTTAAGACCATTGCCGACTCTTCCAAAGGTCCTGAGTTCAATTCCCAGCAACCACATGGTGGCTCACAACCATCTGTGAAGAGGTCTGGCGCCCTCTTCCGTCATTCAGGCATTCAGGAATACAGACAGAATATTGTATACATAATTAATAAATAAATATTTAAAAAAAGAAATTTGAGAATATGCCTGTGCTCATAAGCAGGCAGCAAAGAGGTGCTACCACAGGGGCACAGACAAGTGGGAAGTATATGAAGTATATGAATAATTTGCATTGGTATGGATCTTGGTCTATTGATACAAATTTAAGGTCAATTTTGTTATATGTATATTTCTTCTCTGAGCCTGTGTAGTTCATTTAAGAAATGTAATGTATAAATAAGAAATAAAGGTTAATATATAGTCATCTTTAATAGTAAAGCTTGTCATGTTGTTAGATTTTCTATATATATAAAGATATATTTCAGTTAGATAGGTATTCTTCAAATCTTTCAGAGACCTTCAGAATATGGTATTTAAAATGTTTTAAGAACTTAGAACTTTTCATGACAATGAGACACATCTGCTCCTGGCAGCACCAAACTACATCCAAGAAGAAGATGGGCATGAAAGAGGCTCCTTATGGAGTTGGTTAGACATTTGGGGGAAAAAAATTGCTCTTGCCTGGACTGTTGCATAAACTAGACATAAGGAACCCACAGAGAGATGACTGCTAAACTTGCCTAAAGGTGAGATTATCCTTTGGGGTTCCTGTTTCATGAAAGAGTCTACGAGACATTTTGCAGAATACAGAAGAAAATAACTGGCTAACTGCCAATATAGGTGGAACTGTCTTTAAAATTTCCTGCTTCATGAAAAAGTCTGCTGCATACTATGGGCCTGTGGGCTGAAGATGGGTGCCCCAATGGTACAGAAGAACTTTGGGTGACTGTCCAGGTAGTGAGATGTAGGGATCAGTGAGTCCCCAGATCCTGAATTTCTTGTAATCCCCTGATCTGAATGCCTACAGCTGCTCTAAGCACGAGACCTTCGGGAGTTCCTGATGGCAGGAGAGTGGTTTCTGGTGGGTTTGGCTGGGGCAAGGCTATCTCTATATAATCTGCCCCTGAACACAATAAAGGGGGCATTCTTGGTGAATTCAAGGATGACCCGTGTCGCTGTCTCTGTCTGTGTGTGTCTGTGTATTTTAACCTCCAGCCCCCTTGCCCGAAGATCGCAAACTGGGTGCCAACGCACAGAGCACAGACACGGGGGCGCAGATGTCTCTATCATTTCTAGAATTTAGGAACTTGCTTACAATACACTTCCTCTTTACTTAGATAATATTATATCCTTCTGAGGTCTTTGATGGAATTGAAGAATTTATAGTTATAGTTCTCCTTAGTTATGATAAAAGATAAAGTTGATACCTGTTTTGTTATATGTAATTTAACTATGTTAAAATAAAAGCCTTCCTTTTTGTTTTAACAGAAGAGGGGAAATGGTGTAAGAAGTTGTGTGTTGTTTTGTTTGGTTAATGAGTAAAGAAACTGCCTTGGCCTTTTGATAGGGCAGAACTTAGGTAGGTGGGAAAGGTAGGTGCTAAAAGGAAGAGACGCAGAGTAGGAGAGAGGCATGGAGCCACCAGAGACAGACATGCCGAATCTTTCTCAGTACGCCACTGCCACATGGTGATATACAGATGAATAGAAATGGTTTAAATCAAGATGTGAGAGTTAGCCAATAAGAGGCTAGAAATAATGGGCCAAGCAGTGATTTAATTAATACAATTTCTGTGTGGTTATTTCCGGTGTAAGATAGTCAGGTGGCCGGGACAAACAAGCAGGCCCTCACCCTGCAACAAAGTGTAGCAAATGCAGCCATTTCAGCTTAAAACACCACACTGCGCACCTTAAATGAATGAAACTTTTATCCTCAAAAGAAATAGAGAAACATAGTTAGCAGGAACTGGAAAGATGAGTCGACACATCTAAGAAAGAAACAAGAGAACTGGAGTCTGACAGAATAAAAGAGAATGAGCATTTATTCAGTCCCTGAGAAGTAGCATACAAAAGGTTCCTAGTTTTGGAGTTAGATGGGTTTGAGGTGAGGCAGTACACATTCTGTGTATGATTTCTGACAGCAATTGGAAGGCCATGGAAAAGATGTCAGGAAGTTTGGTTCGGAAGCTGTAAAATACATATGCACACCATTCTCTATTAGCAAGAATTCTTTTCTTATTTTTTTCTTCCTTTTGGGACCGTGTGTGTGTGTGTGTGTGTGTGTGTGTGTGTGTGTGTGCGCACACACACATGCATGTGTGTTTTCTCCTAGTGTTTAAAACCTGACTCCTCATAAACTGTTAAAGAACAATGGCAATATGATTTGGCTATAAGCAGAAATATCAAATCTTTACATTAGGGAACAACATGAATGCGGGTAGAACATAGATCTCATTTTTCATATTTTTAAAAATTTAAATAAAGAGATAAACATGCAGTGACATCATCAACTATATATTCAAATTTCTCACAAGAGGATACATAATCATCTCCTTCCTGATTAAAAAGAAATAACATTAACACACACATACAGAGATCTTTCAAGGCTACATGAACTTTGCTCAGTGTAGATGACTCTACTCCAATAAACTGCTTTCTCTCAGGGAAGTCAACTTAGAGTGCCTTACACTAGCAAGGCTTACATAACAGTGAAGCCTAAGCAAGATTAGTCCTGTTTTGAAATAAATTAATCAGACATTTAGTGAGAGTAAATAACTGTGCCAATGTAGCTAGTAATGGATATGAGAGAAACTTCTCTGCAATAACTCAAGATGTTGTACAAGCAGAAACCAAGGATAAATGAGACTATTCAAAGAAATAAAAAAAATTTAAAAAGGATAAAGATATATGCCAAGTTTATAGTAGTCATCCCTTATATTGTGGGGTATGGGCTTATTGATGTTGGTTTTTATTTATTGTTTTCTGGGGTACTGTGGATTGAACTCTCAGGGCCTTGGACATTATAGACAGTCACTTTGCTAACAGAAAAGCATCACTTTATTCTGACAAGCCTGGCAGTTAACACGAGGATAGCATATCCCATCTAGTCAACTAAGTAGGACCCAAAGGGTCTCACAGAGACTAATGAAAATGTTGTCGAGACTTCATGGATCTGTGCATATATATGTTAGGATTGTTGACTTAGTGTTTTGGTGGGGGACTTCCGAGACTGATATTAGGGGTGTCCCTGACTCTCTTGCCTTGCCCAAACTTGATGTGATGCTTTATGCCTGGTTGTTGTATCTTGTCATGCCATATTCTTTTCATGTCTCTGCGAGGCCTACTCTTTTATGGGGGTGATGGTGCGTAAAGGAGTCAAGGTAGGGAAGAGCGGAGGTGGGGGAATTGTGAGGAGTAGAATGAGGTGAGGCTGTGTTCAGCATATATTCTATGAGAGAAGAAGAATTATTTCTTGTGAAAAAATTAAAACACTGATATGGGCAGAGGTGCAGTAAATATTGCAGAATTAGACAACAGATTCTGAAAACATTGAACCATTTGGGATATTAGTTGGCATGGTTTTTGTTTGTAATAGAGCCTTCGGGAAGCCTGAGAATAGACTCAAAAGAAAGAAAATTTTGCATACTCTCAATTTTTGAGTAGTACAAATTTAGAAATGGAAAGACCAAAGCACAGAATTGTTCTCATGTCTTAAGTGGTACCATTCTTGAGGGCAATAATTCCAGGAGGTATAACATCCAAGATGACCATCCCCAGCAAATCTGATATAGGAGCAAGCACCCTCATTTCTATTCCATTTGTGTAGATGGCAAAGTGCACCAAATGCTTTCAAATCTCCTGGTCCTCGGTGCCCCATCAGCACATTGACTCTGATAAGAGCATAAGGAACGACTTTTTTTTCAGAAAAAAAAAACAGATTCTATATTTTTACACTGAGTGCATTGACAATAAGTCTCTGATTCCTCCTGACATGACCTTAAGAACAGTGAATGAATGTCTGTTGGATGACTCTCTTTATAAGAAGGACACGATTGACCTGAAAAATAATACGATGTGAAGTATGTGGAAGTTTGGTACATGGAATTTCATTTTATTCTCAGAGAAGCAGAAAACAAACTGCAGGAATCATAAATCTTTCTGTCTCCCTTTAGGTCACTGAGATTATGTGGTGGCCTATGGAGGAGGGGGAGTGAGAGCAGAGAGGAAAAACGGTGAGGAAAGTGGGGAGGACAAATGTCTTGCCATGAGGAATTAGAGCAAGCAGCATTTTGACAGATTCCTAAGTAGACAATCCATACCATTAAGACATATACTGTCAGACAAGGAATAATGGGGTTAAATCCAAGCACCACACAACGCCTAGTTAAACTCTGCTCTTCATGTCTCTACCGAATAATAGGTCTTTCATTCTAAGGAACATGACAGAGAAAAACTAGGATTGCCAGAAAGGAGATGATTTTTGAGAAGCACAAATGGTGAAAATATGTGACGTGAAAACAAGGATAACGGGGCGATGGATACTGAAAAGGGGATTCGTTCAGTCACGCAGCATGGGAAACTGAGCTTCTTCCTAAGCACCCACATAGATTAGGACAGTGCACACCTGTGCCATCCTTGTGGGCAAAGACTGAGAAAGGCAGGTTCCTAGATCTTACTAACTACCCAGTCAAGTTGAATAGGGGAGGTCCAGTGGTATAGAAACAATTTTTTAAAATCAATTTTTGGTATTTGTTAGTTTTAAAAACTTGGCCAAGGGGCTGGAGAGATGGCTCAGCAGTTAAGAGCATTGCCTGCTCTTCCAAAGGTCCTGAGTTCAATTCCCAGCAACCACATGGTGGCTTACAACCATCTGTAATGAGGTCTGGTGCCCTCTTCTGGCCTGCAGGCATACACACAGACAGAATATTGTACACAAAATAAATAAATAGATAGATAGATAGATAGATAGATAGATAGATAGATAGATAGATAGATGATAGATAGATAGATAGATAGATAGATAGATAGATAGATAGATGATAGATAGATAGATAGATAGATAGATAGATAGATAGATAGATAGATAGATAAAAACTTGGCCAAGGTAGTCAATGGAAGCATTGTAAACAACAATGTAACTAATGTATGAACTAATTGTTTATTGATTGACCCATATAGTATTAAAATAGTAAAAATAATCTAGTTCTGAATTAATGAAGCTCTCCTATTAAGAGGCTTACTTCTTGTTATAAAAACAGAAATGATGTCTCTGGTAGAGTGCTTTCTTTAAGGTCACAGGTAGTTAAGCAGAAGGGAAGATCTCACCAACACCATCTGCCTACCTCTAACTTAAGTGTGTTCTCAGCTTCGGTAAGCCCTGTGGTTCAGTGAGTCAACAAACCCCAAACAAAGGCAAGAACTAAGTGAATAAAAGCAGCCATGTGAATAAAAGACCCCTCTCTACACTGCCCTTCCCAAGGAAGCCTTGCTTATATTATGCAACAGTTTCTTTGGGATTTCCCCAGAGAGAATGTGATAGTGGTTTGAGATATATGTAAATCCACGATCAGGATTCCATTAGTCAAGCAAAGCAGGGGACGTACTTCAACTCTGTTTCAGATTTCCTCCTGATTCTGTGAACCTTCTGATAATTTGTTATTATTTCTGTGTGAGCACATTTTGAGTGTATTTAATAATTGTTGTCATCAAACTTCTCAGACATTGACAGTATTGAAAATAATAGCTTATGATATGGTAGTGGTTACACAAAGAATACACTGTTTTAGAGAAACAGCATAAAAGACATTGGAAGAGACCTGATCTGGATGCGAACTGAACCCAGGTCCTCTTCAAGGCAGCTACTGTGCCTAACTGCTGAGTAATTTCTCCAGCCCCCAGTTCTTGATTCTTGTGTAATCCCCAAACCCAAGCAAGAGGTGTGTGAGCACCGTGGATCAAATGCAAGTCAGAAGTATGTAAGTACTTTCATAACTTTTAGCTATAATCTAGTATTAACATTGGTCACTTGTTATTTTCATTGGGAGGAACAACTCTTTAAATTATTTAAATTATTCAAATACATCTCTAAAACTGTATACTTATGTGGTCAACTGATGTTCTTATGGATGGAGGAAAGAGGCACACTTACATTAAAGTTTCTACAAGACTGGTGGACGAATTAAACCTTTGGGACAGTGAAGGGTAAATTGCTAAATCTTCAGAGGCAACTTGTTTTGACCTATCTTTTGTCCACTAAATAGTTAATTATGGTCCACCTTTATGTCTAACTTAATATTCTTCTGACTACTTGAGAAAATGTTTTAGAATATACTAGCTTAGCATAGACTACCTACTCAAAAGCTAATAGAGTCATCATTAGATACCATATGAGACCTACAGTAGAGATTTTCTGGCGTTGCTGTGACCCAGCTATTGATTTTTCTACCAACATAGTTGAAAAGTGCTTTGATTCATTTGTTCCGTAACAATCAAGATCTTATAAAACTGTTTTTACATTGGCATGTAATTTAGGGCTATGTGAATCACAGTATTTTCGGGCTGCACTTACTCGCATGCGGGTCAAGAATAAACTATCCACTATTCCCTTTGAGAGATGAGTTTTGTTGGCATTGGGAATGCTTTTGAGAGAACAATCTGGAACACAGACATACAGTATGAATACCAATTTCCAGTATTCCAAATGGTGCAGGCAGTCAATGGATTTCGTAATTACACGAGAATCAAGAACTGGAGGCTAGAGAAATTGCCCAGCAGTTAGGCACAGTAGCTGTTCTTGAAGAGGACCTGGGTTCAGTTTGAAGCACCCACATGGCAGCTCACAACAGTCTGCTACTCTGCGGGCATCACAAGACAGTGCCTAGAAAGATACAGGCAAAACTCACACACATAAACTAAAGTTCAGTCTTTAAAAATCAGAGTGGTAATGAAGAGCTTATAGCCATGGAATTTAGGGAAACGCAGAGTTGTACTATTCTGAAAAGAAAGGTTGCGAGAAATCACTCTTATTCTGTCCTGTGTTTGTATTCATTTCCTGATCCTATGTCAGTTAATCCCCTGCGAGATGATAGAATTCCAGCTACTTAAGTCAGAGAGAGTGAGTTAATTTTCTCTGAATCTCCAGTTTTAGGTGATGTCTGGAACATAATAAATACACAATACTGTCTGAATAAGCATTGTGCAAAAGCAGGAGGCAGGAAATCTGGATGACAAATCTTGAAAATCACAGAGGAAAAGGTAATATAATAAGGAGAAATCATTGCATATTTCATCAAAATCTTTTCCTCTACAATTATAAAAAGAAGTGCTTCTTTCAGAAGATGTGTGTCTTCAAAAACGGTGATGAGTAAATTCACAAAGTGATATATATATATATTCTTACCTGTGGACCTCAGTTAAGGGAAGTTGAAATTGATAAAGTAGTGTTGCTAACTTTTCAGTTTATTTTTAAACATGTTGATATTTCTGAGTGTATGAGTTTCTTGTGAGTGTGTGTGTGTGTGTTACCTGAAGCAATTTAGAAAAAAAGTTTCAAATCCCCTAGAACCAAGCTCAAATCTCTGTACAAGAAACTGAGTTGTCTCTCTAGCCTCTAAATGGTCATAATTACAGTGAAGCTCTCTCCCTGTCTAACACTGAATGAAGAGTGCCCAAGGATCTTCCCTCATCAGACATTCTGACAGCTGAAGTGGAAGAACCAGGTTGTTTCTTCATATGTAAACCAGAATGCAGAAAAGAAGAATAATCTTTAATATCACACATGCCTATAATCAATTCTATGTGACACTCAACTCGAAGCTTTCATAATGGGATTCTTCCAGCAGACCCGTGTGTCCAGGAGCCAACCATATGCACTGACTTTGCTTTTTTGTAAAAAGTTCTGTGAGACTATTGAAACACATACCACACACCGATCACAAGTAAGCATCCAGTACAAATTCATTTAAATGGTTGTTTGTTATGCTTACTTATTATATTTATTTTTGCCTCCATTGTCATGACAACACAAGAGATATACCAAGTGTATCCAGCCTGAAAGATAGCTTTTGCCATCTATATCCATGCTCAGTTAAGTCCACAATCTATAAACTTAGAACTTCTCTCTGTCTTTTGATAAGAAATCCATACTATCAGCACATATCAGTATCTTCTTCTGCTCTGATACTAAAATCCTTATTCACTGTAAAAGGATATACCAGTATTTGAGTAAATGTATTGGCCTATCAAGACAGAAATACTCTGCATTCATTGTACATACAAATGTACTAGTGATTATATATACATGGGGATATTGTTGTGCTAAACCCATCCTAGTCCTTCCTGTTGGTAGAACAGTCTAGATCTTCCTCCCTGTTTATACCTATTGAGGGAAAATATCACTGATGGATCTATGGCTGCCGCCATTGTGTTTTCTGGTAATTGCAATGATGGTAGCGCTAGAGTTGTTTTTTTTTTTAAATCTTTGTGGTGTGTGTGTGTGTGTACACTTAGGTGTAGATTAATGGACACACTGATATGATCACCATGCCCAGCTTTACATTGACCATTGGATTCCAAACTCAGATCCAACACTTTCAAGGCAAGGGCTTTACTCACAGACCGTAGCATTTTTGTAGGTTAAGTACATGTACTCTAAGAAAGTAAAGATACATGTGTTATTTTGAAATGTTATTGTGAATCATAGCATTATTGATTCATTAGTTTTATTTCTTCTTAATGAGAAGTGTAAAAGGACCAGGGTTTGCTGCTGAGCCTGTATTGAGTAACTACTTCTTGGCATGGTTCTTTTCATGCATTGGTCCCCATTTTAGAGACCAGGAAACTGAAAGGCTGGTATCTTAAGTCATTTTCAAGAGATAATGCCTCACAAGTGTGATCCAAATTCAGCTATTTTTAGCTCAGAGACTGTGCTTTTTATACTAGATTGTCTGTCTTTAGTATGTCCCAGAAAGGGATACTGATAGACCATTTTGCTTGTAACAAAATAAAACTGTATTCTCTGTGTATGGGGCTGTAACACACATGCTGTTTTTGCCTAAAAGATGGCTCACCTCCCTCCTGCCAATCTTTACTTTTTAATCCCTGTTTGAGTCTGCGAAGTGGAGGACTGCGGGCAAATATTTATTCATGAAATGAGCCATTTTCTCTATTTCTAACCCATCTAAAGCTACTCTAGTTTCTCTTAAACTTTGGAAAAGCAATTTGCTCCTAGATTGAAAAAAAAAAAGGCAGAGAGAAATAAAGACTCTCTATCTAAAGCATGAGATAGAAACAATGGGGCAGAAGTGAAGGTGTCTTCAGTGAGGTAGACACTGCAATAAATCTCAGATACTGACATTTTAGATACTAAAGATAAGACTCACGTGGGACTGTTGGAATTGAGGTAAAAGCTCTGTCTATTCCTTGTGGACAGAGGGACAAAGAGAATGAATGTGAACTTGAGAAGCATGAGCCAAGTCTGGTTCCAGGTAGAATTTGTCATTGAGTTGAACTTCTCTCATTGATTACTTTTACTTGCGGAGCACATCAACTCTAGATAAAGGTCACCCGATACTTTGCATGCATGCCCCCACTCTACCGTCGTGCACACAAGATAGACATGGCTAATTGACTAAGGCACTTGATCTCCCTGGACCTGGATTAACTAAGCATCCTCAAAAATAAAACATTCTGCACAGCCTCTGCGAATCAATCAGAAGAGAACAAGTGAGGAAAAAAACACTTTTGTACCAAGTTAATCCTTGCAGACAGGCAATTCTTTGCATAACTGTGATTCTCTTTCTATTGTGCTTTTAGTTACCAGGATTTTTGAAAATAAAACCACTAATGTAATCAGCGGATGCCAGCTAACTTCATACATGTTAAGATGGCCAACTATTAGATGATGTTCAGCCACTGTTGAATGTCCTAGAAGTTTATTTACTGCTCAATTCCTGCTAGTTACTATGGTAGCTGCTAGGCAAACTTGGATGATTCTTGGCTCCTTCCTCATTCAAGGTATAGTAATATACCTCATATGCAGTTTTCATTTACATTTTTTCTTGCAGAGATGTGCTTTCTATTTCTCAAGAACACTGTAGACTTCCTCAGGACTCTGTTTTATGTAATAGTTTTAAAGTAATAGGAACACAGGACAACTCCTTTAATCACTGAATAAAGGAGCAAGGAACTCTTAAAAGTTTGTTCCTTTCTACCATAATTTAGAAAAGAAAGAGTGTATGCATGTGCACCTGTGCTGGAAGCAGAAAAGGCAACTAGAATCTACTGCAGACAGATGTGGTGACCTGCATAAATTAGGGTAAATGCAGACGTAACTGTGCATCTAATAATAGTTCTTGGAAGAAGCTTAATAAATGAAAAAATTATCAGATTATACTTTAGAACCAGACACTGACAAGCTTTCTTAATAAAATATTTTTAAATTAAAAAAAAAAAAACAGCTCCTGACTTCTCTGGTGCTTTATCTGGACAACTTACCTTTTTCTTTCTAGTCTTTCTCTTGCCTGAGTATGAGTCTAGCTTTTAGGAAAGGGAGCCATCAACTTCCTTTTGCTTTCCTTTTTCTTCATAGGGTTTGCTTATTTTCTAGAACAATTGCTGTTCCAAATTATAAAATGTGCTGATGTACTTCTTCCATAAATTCACAAGGTGGGTTTGCAGACAGTTACTTAAAGTAACGTGACTGAAGCACACCCACAATGGCCACATTTCCTAAGCAATACAGATATCCCAGAAGTCAGGAAACATTAGACAAGATGCTCTACCGCTTCTAGCTTCAGCAGTAAAGAGGTACATGGTAATAGTCTCTCTGGTGAATTCATATAAAGCTTTTAGCTCAATATGTTAAATGCTTACAAAAAAAAAACAAGTTCATATCTAGAACTCAGTAGACCCATGACAGTCTCATTTCCAGAAATAATTCTATCAATATGGGCTATGCTTTTTGGTGATTCCATGGTTTCATTAAAAGAATTAATAAGCTAGCAGAGAAAACACTTGAATCTTCGAATCTGTTCCATTAAATTTTCTTTTAAAAATAAAACAAATGGCAGATACTTCAGTTTCTGAGTGAGCCCAGAGATCCTCCGCCTTGCTAAAGTGAATGTATTTGTATACTCCTTTTTCTTCCATGTTCTTTGCCTTTGAAAACTACATATTTATAGTCAAGATGTAATACTTCAAAACAAGTATACGTTATAAAATCACCCAATATGGTCCTTACTGTATCTACCACCTCAAATGTCTATCATCTCTTCTCCATCAGAATACGTAAGAGCCTTTCTTTTCAATGGAATCGGGAGCAGTAAGTCAAAAAGGTCAGAGCTTGAGTTAAGTAGGAAGAAGGACCCTGCTGTTGCTCCTGCACAGAAGAATGACTACCCTAGGGATATACCGCTTGTTTCTAAATCTACCAACTATATTTTATAAATCAACTTCTATGCTTTCATAACGTTTCCTGTGATCCTCTATATTAATTTTCACTTTGAAAGTTTCTACATGTAAATGCATATTGAGCTAAATATAACAGTCAAAGCAGCATTTTCAGCATAATCAGTCATACTGTAAAACAATGTATTTAACATTTGAAATGCAAAATATGATCCGGAAACATGCTACCTCTTACTCTCAAAGCATCAAGTTTATCAAACTCTTTCCTGGAAACTCAGTTCCTTCCTCTAAGCTTCAACTTAATATATACTTTTTCTATTTTTATCTTTTTTGTGTGTCATTCAGTTTTGTGAGTTTTTTTTGGTGTTGTTATTTTTTTTAGGATTATGGTAGTGGGTTGATTAACCTTAATCGAATTCGGTTAAGATAAAACACATCTATAATTTTCTATTAGAATGAGAATCTGGGATATTCTCTGTGTTTTTAAAGACACTTTTTTATCAATAACGTTGGTTTACAACTTTTACTTGCATTCTCAAGTCAATATCCAGGAATTTCTAGGGCGTTTATGATAAAGGAACATTGCTGCCAATAGTTATGACACCAGAGTTTTCTTTATTCTCTTTTCTAAATGTTATCATTTCTTATTACATGATTCAGGAGTTCACATATTATCAGTTAAAATAATTTACTTGGCACCATACCTGATCACTTGGTATTGTTCAACGCTGAAACTTTGCAATTCATTGAGCACAAAAGTTTATTTCAACACTTCAGTTGAAGATGTTTCAGTCTGCTGAGCCTCTGTGCTATTCTGTTTTTTTTTTTTTGTCCTGTTTTAGTGATAAAAGGCATGACCAAAAGCATTGTGTCAAGAAAACGGTTTGTTTCTTCTAATAGTACATTCCATCATCAAGTGAAGCCTAGGTGAGAACTCACAGAATAAGCTTGGAAAGAGCAGAAACAACAGAGATATACAGCTTGTTGGTTTGTTACAAGACTCATCTTTAGCTGTCTGTGTGTGTGTGTGTGTGTGTGTGTGTGTGTGTGTGTGCACATGCACACATGCATACTACTTAAGGTAGTACCTACTTAAGTTAGTACCACCAACAATGGACTTAGCCCTCCTATACCAATCAACAAATGAGGTAACTTTATCTTATGTATAACAGATTAAAAAACAAGATTCACAGTCACAGGCTAACATAGCCAAATACCACAGGCAGAATTGATAAACTAAGAGATGAGCATACACTCTGGAGACTGAAAAGTCCATTGTGAGTATGACAGAGAAGGGCCTCTTTGACCAGGAAAGACTTCTCGCTGACCTCTCATGTGAGAAAAAGGAAGTCATTGTGCTCCTTTCCTTTTGATGAGGGCCCTCATGCCTCCACAGGACCTGTCACATCATGGCCTCATCTAAATGCAACCACTTTCCAAGATGACGAATGTACTAATACCCCCATCATATTGTAAGAGCATCAACAGAAATTTTGGTGGGACATGAGGAATAAACCCATGGCTTATGATAATTAAAACCTTGAATGTTTGTTCACGTGCTTAAATGCAAAACATTTTCTAGCTTTGTTAAGTTTTATTTGCCCTCTATTTAATAATTGTAATTTGTATGTACTAGGGGAAAATCCTTTGCCAGTTCCATGAGAGAAATACGTTCTTATTCATATATTTGTTGCTGGTTGTTAAACCATTTGATGAGTTTTGGGAGTTATAGTAAGTAATTTGGGGGCAGGAAAAATAATTCATTGATGTTAGCATTCCTTGTTTGTTGATCATGTAACACTTTATTGCACAAAGGACATAAGAATGTTCTTCACTTTACTTTCAAAACTTATACCTTTTATACTTAAGGCTTTTTTTTTCTATTAGGTATTATATTTTTTTCCTTTTGGATTGTGGTATAGGCTACAACTTTATTTTTTTCATCAAGATAATAATTGTTCCACCTCATTTATTAAATAGCCTTTCAATGAAGACTTACATGGAAATGCCTGCTTATATGAAATCTCTAAGTTTGTATGATCTAATACTGGTCACTGGTCTATTCAGTATCTGCTGTCTGGTGCTTACTACAGTCTTTGTTGCATACACTGTCAGATCTGACACATATTAGAGTCATGAATTTGTGGTGTATAATAAAGCAATAAAACATTCTGAGATGAAGGAAATATTCTACACACACATTTGAAATAAGAGCATCTGGTGTGTCTGTGAAACTGGTGAAGAGATTATAAAACTCAATAACTGAAGAGTTAATTGTATCTTATATTACCCTTACATGCACGGTACGCACAGGCCACACAAGGAAGAGTTAGAAAAGCTACAATAAGACCACGCCCCCTTTCACAGCATAACTTCAAACCAAGTCACTAGAGTATAGAACAGATGTGTGTGGTGTAAGGGCAGCGAGGCAGGTTAAAAGTCATGGTGGGCAATGGAAGAGATCCTCTGACTTAATCCTGATCTTGATAAGTCACAGGCTTGTAAACTCTTTTACAGAGTTTTAGAGTTCTTTTGTTTGGACATAAAACATTGAAAACATGTCTTGCAACTTATAGTAGCTTTTGAACTCTTCCTTGCAAGACCTGTGTATTAGGTACAAATGTCAGGTAGACTAGTGTCTACCAAAGTAGTCCTATGATAAGAATGCAGAAGTTAAGAGAACTCTGTGGAAAAGCATTCCCTTGCACGTGAAAGGACTTGAAATTTTAATCAACAGCACTTCAAATTAAAAAGAAAACACTAATAAACAAGTAAATAAACGGATAGATAAATAAGAAAAAATAAAGCTGACGGCTCAAATTTCAGTTTTCCAGTTCGTGCCTGCCTTTCTTGACTTCTAGGAAGACACATACAAACATGGACTACAGGGCAAAGGTGTTGCCATTGCATTGTTTACTTCTTAGGATTAATTCATTATGTGAGTTTAGGAAAAATTATCAGTAGATTTTAAATGGATTGAATTTTTACAATAAGTCACACATTTTGGAGACATCTTTTTATTATTCCTTAAAAATATCTTTTAGAGATAAGCATTATTATTTCCACTTGTTATGGGAGATGACTGAAGCTTAGCAAGCATGCTCCAGAATGAAAATTCAAATGTAGATCTGGCTTATTCCATTCACGGCCACTTCTCTCATTACAACATGATATCGAAGGCATGAATCTCCCACGTCCCAAATTACAGTCAGTAAGGTATTTCAGATTGGCAAAAACACTTGATATCTGAAAATTACTCATCCTTATATAGTTTTTGTTATGCATGCAAACAAAATACTAATAGCTAGCATTTATTAAGTGCTAACTATGCTTCAGACACTTTATATAAATTGCTTCATTTAATTCTCTCAATAACCCTATGAGGTGTGTAATATCATTTTCATATTTTCCAAATAGAAAACGCCTAGGTTAGTAAATGACCCAAACCTCTAGAGCTTCATGGAACACATAGCAAGGGTTACAATCAATTTACATTTATTCTCTGAGAACAAGGCTCTTCAAGCAGCAAAAGTGCCCCATTATTATAACATTCAGAACAGCCAGGACAGTGGGATCATCAACCCTTTGTGAGTATTCACTTTTGCATCTGTCAGAAATTAGTTTTAAATATGTGTGAATTTAAACATAAGAAGTGATGTTCAAACATACACATAGATACTAACTCTGTGATCAAGCTAAACACAAATTAGCTGAGTAGTAAAACAAAGAATTATCATCTATTGAAATTTAAAAAAAATGAACGGAGAACAGAGATACAGCTGTGGACAGACTTGACATTCAAGTCAGCTATTCACCTAGCAGCATGCAGAAACTAAGAGTTTTTCTATTCTTGATTAAGCAGATGTTCTTCTAGACAATCCCTGCCTTTCCATTGTAAATTCTCTTGCAAGTAAAGCATAAGGCCATTCCTGGTCCACGCCAGAGGTAGTTACAATTTCAGCCTCCTCTTATCCATCTTCAGGAGCTACTAATACCAAAGCAACAGCAGCAACAAAAACAGAATTGGGCGGGCTTAGATGACAAATCCTCCCCTACTGAATACATAAAAACTGAACAGAAAATAAAATTGAATGTCAATTTGCTTGATTTTCTTCAACATAGTTGAATGAGAATTTTTTTTTACTTTTTTTTTATTGTAGCATTAATCCAAATAAGCAGTAAAGGCTGTTGACCAAGTGTTTGCAGGCCGTTCCTACCTACATTTCTAAAATTCCTTAGAACAGTGAACAATATCCAGGAAATTGCAATCTTAGGTTAAAACCAAAATGAAAGAAAGGTGCCAAGATCAATAATAACCACACGTGTGATGGCTGCAACACTATAATTTCAACCCATAAGGATTTTATAGGCAAGCCATATAATGAAGGAGTCAAGATACAGGTAAGACCTAAGAAGAAGACGCCATTTTTCTTTTGCATGTACTTGGGCTTGCAGACAGAAAGTCCCTTTGATTATGCGAGGCTTGCAAGTAACAGGAACTTTTGGGAATGAATGCCTTAGCAACTAGTTCTAACATCTGAATTCCAGTTCAGAAAGATTAAACAGGTAGGAAAAAAGCAAAAGATGTTCTGAAACTATCATTTTACACTTCATTCTTTATACAGGTATAGCCGTATGGTCTTGGTACCTGGCTACTTTTAGATTATAAACAATGATTCAAACTATACCAGAAAAGTCAATACCATGATTGATTAAAAATAGTTCCTATGTATGTGGAGCCTTCTTAGACAAAATGCTGATGCTGGCATTTGGGCAGCCAGCTCTGAGGGACTTAAGAACTCCCAGGATTAAGGGATATGTTGTTATTCACCATAAATCCAACCCAGTGCTATGAAGAAAGTGGAGTTTTTAGGCACTAGGAAAAGAATATATACATGCAGAAATAAAAGTAGAACCCAGGGCTCTATCTAAGACCTTACAGAACATTTCCTACAGTTTTCTGTTTATGTACCAGAGACCTGGTTCTGGCAGCTGCGGATCTGTAGGATGTGCAGACCACCATCCTGAGTTTCTGTGATTGATCTTGAAATTGATGAACTAAATTAAGTGTACTGAATAGCATTAGAGCACGGAGAATGAGAAACACATGTTTATTTCTATTCTTTCTTTTGTATTCCTGTCCTGGCAAATAAACACTCTGTAAACAGTAATTAAGCCCTTCTCATAATCCGTTGTGACTGTGCAAAGTCTACAATTTGTTTGCTGTCTCTGTTAGAAATTAAGATCCTAAATGCCACAGGATCTGTGCAAAGTGATGAATTACATCATTGGGACAAACCAGGATGTAGGCATTTACCTTTCTTCTGCTACTCCTCAGAAAGTATCGCATCCCATTATAGTTCGGTAAGGAATCCAAAAGTATGTGAAATTAGGTTCAGTCACTTTACGTGCAAACTTAAAGAATCCCTGACTATGAGCACTGCATACATTCAATGATAACATCCGTCCATTTGAATTAGAAGGTTAATTTATAAGCATTGTTTTTCTCATTTTGCAAGTGAAGAATCAAAGGTGAATAACACAATTCCAGGCACAGAAATATTAGAATCATCTAGATTATACCAGATAACGTCTGTAACATACTAATAAAAGGAACAATAAACTAGATTCCATGTATTTGCCACTAGTATATATTCTATATACTTTACCTATTAGTAGAAACATCCTTTAGCAAGCCCTCAAGTAATTTAGCTCATTCACAGATGAAATTTGAATGAAAAAAAAATTACTCCAATTATTCAGACAAAAATCCTGCATAAGTCTGTTCAGGAAAGCCAAATATTAGGTGAATAATTTTACAGTTACCATTTGACTTCCCTACAGTTTGACACCCATATCTTCACTAACAACATTCACAAATCATATCTGTATATCCTACATAGATTATATGAGTTCGGGAATGCAACTTTTTGGAAGCCGGTAGTTAGTGTCTCCAAGTCATTTGGGGTAAGCAGTTGCACAAGGGAAGGAAACTCACATCTATTAAGGTGCCACCATCTGCCATGTGGAGTATGAGGCACTTCTCTGCTCCATCTGTGCCACAGAATCTCCTTTCTGCAAACGCCTGTCTCCTCTTCCCTTAGGGAGCAAAGGTCGTGGGAGGATAGGTGATCACAACCTTCCAGATGCTCTTTACACACCAGGTACATGCAGAGACTCAGCTGGGAAAAGCAATAGTTTCAAGGAATGCACCATGGGTTACACCTTGCACACTACTTCTGACAACCCAGGAAAGCAGCTGGAGAATACTTCTGCTCGAAAGGTGAGGAACACCAGGTTTCTGAGAGGATGAGAGTGTGAGTTGAAACAGCCCAAGACAGAGTTAGGGCTGATGCCTTTTTATTCACATAAGTCAAAAAACCTGGAAAGTTACTTACAGCATTTTTCTGACCTGATTTACAATTCTCTTCAGAATCTGTAAAAATCAAGATTAGCTATACCACCCATCTTCCAGACTCTAATGGAAGACTGGAGAAAAGGACAGACTGTTGTAACCTGACTCCCAAAATGTATATTACTGTTACATTTAACGTGTGAAATGCTTAGTAGATCTGATGGTCTGAATGATTATCAATTTTACTAGAGTCATTTGGGAGATAAGCCTTTGGTCAAATCAGTGCAGGATTTTCTGAAATGGATGACCTACCTACCTTAAGAGTGAATACCACTATTCTCTGGGTTTAGATAGTAGAAAAAGGAGGAACCCACCTAAACACAATCATTCAATGCTCCATGTTTCCTGTCTACTCAACAATGGAACTGGCTGTCTCAAGGTCCTGCCAGTAATCGACAATATACTGAAATTATAAGACAGAATAAATTTCCTTCCTTAAATTGCTTTGTCAGGATGTTTTGTCACAGTCAAGAAAACATAATCAAGACACTAAGAAAGCAGTGCATTTAATATATCACAATACTCACCTGATTTTTGTAAAGTAGAGGTAAAAATCTGTGTGTGTGTGTTTGTGTGTGTGTGTGTATGCATCTGAATGCATCTCCTCATTGCAAGAAATGAAACAGAAGAAAAAGTAACCTCATTTGTGTCTCTCTGAAAGGGTAGGAATAAAATACTTTATAACATACAACGCAAAGACTAAAGGTTTTACAAAAGCAAGCAATCTATGTGCTAGTTTCTTTCATTTTAACAATGCTTTACCAAAGACATGAACTCTGTATGTTCTTTTTCTTGTGTGGACCCAAGCTTTGAGTCTTTAGATAAGTATGTTTAAATTAGAGTACTCATTGAAGTCACTAAGGTAGGAAGGGGCCATAGGAAGGGATTTCAAGGGCTGGGGCTAGGGTAGGGTAGAACATGGATGCCATTAATGAAGAATGGGGAGCAATGGATGAAGAAAGGTTAAGTGTGGTAGGGCATGGGATCAAGGTAAAGGCTAGAGTACGGGGAGGGGTAGCTAACATGAAACATCTTTGAAAAGGCCATATGGAAACCTACTATTGTTAAGGCTGCCTAAAACATACGCATACAAATGTAAAGAACCAGGTTCTCATTGGATATAAGACCTGTTCTACACACTGCAGAGCTCCCATCTGGTACTATAACTGGACCTAGAACCAGTGGATAATAAGGTCATACTTTAATGTAGAACTTTCTACTATTGTTCTGATAAATGAGCATGGGATTAAACTTCTGCCTCGGTTTCTATTTTCACACCCATAGGTCAGTGCATCTTTGAACCCTCATGAGAGAAGTTTCTGTTTGCAGTAGATGGAAATCAGTACAGGGGTTCAAAGCTAGTCAAGGCACAGGGAATAAAAGACTAGATATTCAGTACTAAGTGTGACATCTATATCAAGGCTCCAAAACTATTGTAGAGAGGGGACAGCAAAAAAAAAAAAAAAAATTAAAAGCCTGAGGCAGTGTGTGACTACTGTGGAACATTTTCTGGTCATTATAGGGCCATTGCACCCATGAACACATAGCAATTGCGATTGCATTCATAAGGCCTTCACAAGATCAAGCCCAAAATCCCAATATGAATGGGAGGGCCTCACAAACTCCTATCCCTAGCTGTGAAGCTATTAGTAACTGAAGGCTGCTGAGGAGAAGAGTCAGTTTTCTTTGTTGATGGAGCCCCTAAGAGGACGCCTTGCCTCCAGTAGTTGGCCAAAACCCAGGCACATACAGGAAGCACCGAGTGGACTCAATGGGTTTAAAAAAGGAGTACATGTTGTTGGGAGAGAAAAGTTGAAGGTGGTAGGGAAGGGATTGTGAGTCAGAATGGAATTGGTTTCTCCAAAATACATTCTTTGCATATAAAAAATTCTCACACAGTAAAAACACACCTAAAATAGCCAATGATCTTCTAGATGTATAGCAATATGCTCTGTATTCTAAACTATTTTAAGAATTTCAGCAATAGTAGTAGTGGAAGATGTAAATATCTTTAAGCTAAACAATGTTCATGTCAAAATAATAACAATCATCTAAATAATAGCACTTATCTTCTTTCCAGTGCAAACCTATCTTTGATTTGTTTTCTATACTGAGACAATTCTGTAAATGGCTATATTTTATAGATGCCAACATATCCAATTGTGTCCACTCCCAAAGAAATATTCTACCTATATATGTGCATAGAATATATTTATATGTATACTCTTTACATTCTTCTTCCAGTATAAACTCACTGTACTTTGAGCATAAACTAAATCTTTTGTACAGTTCTATAATATTTCAGAAATGTATTTACTACGATTTCTTTAAGCACTCATAAGCGTGTGGTTTTAAAATGTTAATGACCTATAACTCCTTACCACATATGAAATAAGGTACACACAATACCACCTAATATTTTTTATGAACTAAAAGAAATTATCCCATGAGGGGAAGAAGTACATCCATGCTGTTGCATATTTTACTTTTACTTGACTTAAAAACACCACAACTTTAAATTGCATTATCATTTCAATTGACCGAGTCTTTAATGTGCTTATGCTCCCCTGGCCCAGTGTAATAGACATCAAATGGGGTTCAAAATTCATTTTAGATTTCTGTTCTCAAACAGCTTACCTTAACTTTGGGATTCAAAGGGGGGTGGGATGAACCAAGCATGCCTGCCATGCGTCTCCATAGCAACCAGCACTAACTGCCCTGTGCTATTTATTGTACTGTATTGAGATTGTGACTTTCCGTGATTCTTGAATGCAAGCAGTTTGCCTCATTAATCTCTGTAACACTGGACATTGGTCATGATGTCCCTTTTATAAGCCAAGGAAGTCTTACAGAATGACAAAACATGTAAAAGGTATTCTGATTCCCATTTAACAGTCTCTCACTATGACAGGAGAAAGCTATAGAGAAAAATCTGCCTAGTATCTGCTTGAGTACTGTTATTAGTAGAGTAAACTGCAAACCAGCACCAGCAGCATCCTGCTGGCATGAGTCTGAGATGTGAGTCCTTCTGCCTCATACCTGGAGCAAGGAATCCCCCTTTGAAAGCACACGTGCCCCAAAGTGTGCTTTCATAAATCTCCCATGTGGCCCTGGTATTTCCTAAGCTTTTGAACCAATGCAAGGGTGACACATCTCACTCAATTCTTGTTTCTTGATTGGCTGAAAATACTTAGGTTTTGCTCCTCACATTACAACAATCCACTGGGAAAGCAAAAACTTTTGTTCATACATATCAGTGAACATCTAAGGGTGTCCTGCAACACTTCCTTCCAGCAAACATATCAGTCTGAGCATTGTCTTCACATTTCAAGCAGATCAAGAAAAATACACCTAGTTTCCAAATCATTGGTAATTTCATGTGAAATCGCAATGGCCCACTCATTCATAGCCAAGGTTCTCATGAGTGAAACTGTATTGAAGAAACAGATCTAAGGTACAGGCAAAGAAACCTGTATTCTCTGTGAGATGCAGGAAACACTTCTTGGGATGTAGTGATGGATGAGAGGTGCCAGGATAGAACCTTTCTAAATATATAATAGAGAGGAAAGAAGAAGCAAAATCAAATGCAAAAAAGTTTGTTTGGGGGCTATGAAAAGTTACATCTGTTTTCCAAAAAGGGTTAGCCAGTTCCGACTCCATGGGATCGGCTAAGTACATTTAGGGAGCACTCACATTTTGTGTGACTTACAACTTTTGTATGTCTCAGTCTTTACTAAGAAGAATTGGAACATGGCTGTTTCATTAGATGTTGTGAATTCTTAGAATTGTTTGGAATAACATAAGTTCTTGTTATTTTCTGATCAAAACTAATGGATATATTTTAACCAATGGTAGAAAAACTATTTTCACTTTCTCAAGCTTGCATCTCACCTGCGCAACTCTGTATACTTAAACCATCCATCGACTTAACTTTCCAACCCGAATTTATAAAATGGTCAGTAGCTTATCTTGATTCTAACCCTAGATGAAGGTTTTTTTGTGTGTGTTTTTAAATTACACTGAAAAGACAGTCCAGCTAGCCAGCTTTAAAAGACATATGTTTCCTTTGCCTCAAGACAAAGGAAAATAAACCTAATCCATCCTTGCAGATAAATTCATCAAAACTCAAGACCTGTGGATATGGTTCCTATTGCCTCTTGTTGTTTGTGGCTGAGAGAATCTGAAATAGAAGGGAACTGACAGATCACCCAACTCAGTCCCTAGAAGCAGAGATAAAAATAACCACATCAGGGCTGAGGTTGAATCTAGAATGGAAGAATCATGTTTCAACACTGAGCCACAAAGTCCTGATATAGTATGCCCACCATGCAGAAAGGAGCATTCTCTATAACAGAGCATATTCTGGTTGCTGAAAAATGGATGCACATAAAATTTGTTTTGACTTACACATAGATGAAACAAAGACACACTCTGGCATTTCCTCTTCTTGAAAGAACATTAGTCCATTCTTCTGAAACCCAAAACAACACACTTAAGAATGCCCATCTAAAGTAGAGTTTACATGGGAGTACGCAAAGTCATATAATATTAATATTTCCTCAGGATACAGCAAGTTTCATTTTAAACTCTGCCTTGGATAAGATGTTGATGAAGAGGGAAGAGTATCTTTACCTGATCCTTTGGTTTGATGGTAATTGAATTCATGAAGTAATTTCTCAAAATATAAATTTAAATAAATTTAGTAATGACAGTTGAATGGGATTATAGGCATGTACTCCCACATCCAGCTCTCAACATGTATTTAAATAGTTTAAAAGAAACATATAAAGTGCATAAGTATATAGAATTGATAAAATGTAGTAAAATATGAGCATCTGATTAATGTGAAAAAATTCATTATTCCTGACATCTTGTGAATTTTGAAATTACTGTAGAATAGCAAGAACCATTTTGAGAGCAGATACTATTAAAGTTGCTAATCAAATTTCCATAAATCAGGTGCCACATTTTTCTTATTTGACACATGATGGAACTTAGATTTTACAAGAAACAGGAGATGACCTAATCAGAAATTTAGCCTAGATATGTTTGTATCCAAGGCTTTTCAGTCTACTGGAATCTCTTGAACCAAGCTGCCTTGTTTTTAAACCAAAGAATCTCCTGGGGAATTCCTAAAGTCTTTCCTTCCTGCATCTAAAGAGAAGTGTAGTTAATGAGCCTTGCCTGGCATGGAGCACTGTAGAGAAAGCTGGGGTGCTGAACCTTAGATCACAGATCAAACCATTTCTAGAATGGCCATAGCATTGACATGCACAGATACTCCTTGCAGCTTGTGAGGCTACAGCATGGGCTTCTCCCCTCTCCATTCCTCGGGACCTACATTCCAAAGACTCATACAGGATTAAAATCAAACATAACCTTGACCTGTGTTCATATTGTGATTTCCTGTGTATGCACACCTAACATAAAACTTAACCTCTAGTCAGGCAATGGTGGCACACACCTTTAATCCCAACACTAAAGAGGCAGAAACAGGAAAATCTCTGTCAGTTCGAGGCCAGCCTGTTCTATACTGCAAGTTCCAGAATGAGCTTCAAAGCTACACAGAGATACCCATTCTTGAAAAACCAAAAAAAAAAAAAAATTAAAGAAAAAATTAACTTTTAACTCAGACACATGATCTCAATACTGTGGTTTGATAGTAACTGAATTACTAACAATAACTAATAATAAATTGCAACAGTTTAGCATTGTTAGACTTTCTTTTCAATTTTCTGGCTGTTGTTCCATAAAAGTGTATTGATCTTGAGCACTCACGCCATGGCAATCTCTCTGATAACCTAAGCAGCTACTTAAGTGATGGGTACGTACCATCCACAGAGTATATAAAGAGATGCTTCACATCCCTGTTGGGAAAAAGCAAGGCAGTATATGATTATTTCAAACTACTAAGTGTGGAACACAGCTAAAAATGTATAAACTGGTCATTTCTGGAATTTTTTATTTATCACTTTTGCATTACTGTAGACTAGGGTGAAAGAAGTTGCACAAAGCAAAAAACAGATTTCTGCTTCCACATTCAGCTTCTACCAGTTACCTAGATCATCTTAGATGTGAACTGAGTTACTAGTTAAATCCAGTCTTCATTAAAATTACTTGAGTTCAATATTGTATGGTATGGGTGAAGGAGCAATCTGACCTATATGCTCTGACTTTAACTTGAACACTCCTTGACATATACTCCACCACTATCACTACCAACATACACACACAAACACACACACACACACACACACACACACACACACACACACACAGTGAGAAATGAGAAGGTCAGAGTTACTAGCCAACTTCTCCATGGTCCCATAGAGATATTAAAAAACACCTCAGATTATGTTAGACCAAAACAGTTTTGGTGTCTGGAGTCTTAAAAGGAGGATTACGATCTGGAGACAGAATCTCTTAGAATGAGGAGCATGAAAATCATGTTGCTGTAGACTGTTTCTACCCACATTGAGCAATGAATGGAACAAGAGTTGGATACAGCTAGAAGAATTTCTCAGGTATACAAGTACAGATCTGTGTGGCAGCATTACCAACCTCCTCATGTGTACCAAGTCCATAATTCACAATAGATAAAATAAAAACTAACTTTTATGCTTGTTGTTAAGAGCAAAATATAAAACAGCTTTGTCATGATGTGGGAGTCCCCTCTGTGTGCTGTGATTACCATTAATGAATAAAGAAACTGCCTTGGCCTGTTGATAGGACAGAACTTAGGTAGGCAGGGAAAACTAATGCTGGAAGAAAGAAGGAGTCAGAGAGACACCATGGAGCCACAGCCAGAGTTAGACATGCTGAAACTATGCTGGTAAGCAACTGCCATGTGGCAATACACAGATTAATAGAAATGGGTTAAATTGATATCTAAGAGATTGCCCAATAAGAAGTTAGAGCTAATGGGTCAAGTAGTGATTTAAATAATACAGTTTCTGTGTGATTATTTTGGGTCCAAGCTAGATGGGCGGCCAGGAACCAGCAAGTGGCCTCCTCCCTACTAAAACATTATCAGGTTATCATTATGTTTTTAAAGGGCCCTAAAAAGGTTTTCTGTACACATGTATACTTTTCGCAAGTCTTTCATGTTTATATGAATACAAGAGGCTATGTAAGGACATGAGTTAACATCACTCAAATTAAAAAAAAATCTGTTTCTTATCTTGGAAACATATGGCTTAAGATAGCTCATGCTATGTTTTTTTCTGAGTAGATTCTTTTTCAAAATGACACGAAGGAAGCTAGAAAAAGAAGTGAGCATACATTTATTTAGCAACTACTACAACTTTAAGCAAAAAATGTTGTTCTAGTATCTTAATGAGTGAACCTTTATTACGTATACGCAAACAACCAAAAGATGAAAAGCATGGTGGATTGGGACTATCACTCAGGGTTAGAGTGCTTGGTTAGTAGTCAAAACACTCTGGGGCTGACTCCAAGTACAAATTATAAATTTAATAAAAAGTTCTTGTTAATGAGAGTGGAGAGTAAGGTGAGACTTTGGCCTCTCTCTTCTGAGATCAGTAGTTCTTCATCAAGTTGCTAGGACATTTTACAGTTTAATTTCTCAGGTCGTATCAGTAGGCACATTCCACGGTGACTTTGATAATGTGACAAGAGGCACTCCAGGCAGTAAGTGCAGCATTATTTCTTTCTAACTAGCAATGTTTTCTCTGGTCATCACTGTTGCCAACAATGCAATGCTCTACACGGTCCTAAGAGCTCTATATCTTTCTAGAAAGGTCAAAAAGTGAACTGCTCTACACTGAAGCTAGGGGATGATTTTGGAAACAGCCACAAAGGTGAGAAAGCTACAAACATATTACAAACAGAAGAAGGGCAGATCAAGATTTTAAACTCAGAAAAATAATTTCTCTATAAGTCAGAATGTTGTGCTGGGAATGGTGTGACTCCTGTGTGGAGAAGATCATTTCAGGTAATGTCACACTCTTAGCCCCATGCTTAATAGATACATTCAGAGTTAATGAGATAGAAATTTATTCAAGATGAAGTGGGTTTTTTTTTTGTTTCGTTTTTGGTTTTAACATGAATACCTGGGTTGGGACTGACAGCTGGATTTTAGGAGTCATGAGGATAATTTTAGCCTCAAACTCCAGATACTTCAGCAAGAGATGAGAGCTCTGGTTAATACAGTATTATATGTGCATACTTGTAGTTGTGTGGATATCAACCTCCTGTATGTATTTCTTTTCAAAAGGCTACCCCATGGAGAAAAATAGCCTGAGGTAAATACACAAACTGTACTTCCCGCTTTTTACTGGAGGCTTAACTTGTCAGTGATCATGATTTACATAGTGATCTTCTCCCTGTCTGGGAAGTTGCATTAGCTTCAAGCTATGTGCTCTGTTAAAGAGGCAGGAGGAGAAAAGTCTTTCCCATTTCAAGCTGTTTTAGATTGTTGATGTGAGATCTGGATAATGTGGGCGAACTGGTCTCAGCAAGAATGCTAAGAGTACAGTAGAAGCTATTTTTAAAATAAATGGAGGGTTTTTTTTTTCAAGAGAAAAGAGATTCTCACATATTCCTACCTTACATTTTCAAAGTGAAATTTTATTTTACCTAGAAATTATTTTAGAAATCATGCCACCTTAGCCAAATCACTAACATACTGCATGCCCCAATACTATTGAACAAATGTAGTAGATGACTTCTACCCAATCATTTGTCACTACTTTAGAATAACAAGTTAATCAATTACATTGATTTTTAAAAGAAATCCATAATCACAGGAGTTTCTAAACTCTGTGCATGTGTTTAGTTTAATGTTGTAATGGATCACTTAAGAAAAACGTAGCTTTTCCATGACAGACTACATATCAGAAAACTGAGAGAAAATCGTGAAAAATATACTCAGATTTGACATCCAATTCAGCAACTTCAACTGGGAGACTGTGGACAAATTATAGAACCTCGTTAAATCTGTTGATATCTACAAACTGAAATACATTCAAGAAGGCACCTTGTGGTGGTGTGAATGCTTTATGTCTAGTTTTAGAACTGTTTGGGAAGGACTAAGCGGGATAGCCTTATCGGAAAGTGTATCACTTGGGATGGATTGCAGGGTGTCAAATGTTCACATCATTCCAGTTGACTCTTTGTGTCTGGGCTTGTGGATCAGATCTAAGCTCTCAGCTACTGCTCTAGCACCTTGTCTCCCTTCCTGATGACATGCTCCCTGCAATGATGGTCATAGTCTCTATTATTCTCTAGAATCATGAGGCCCAAATTGAATGTCTTCTTTTATAAGTTGATCACAGTCAATTGTCAAAACAATAGAGAAGTCACAAACACAAACCTCATATGAGTTTTCTGCGCATTAAGTGAGCTACATCCTGAGTGTTCTACTTAGAATGAGAAAAGTGCTCAAGTTGTTCCTCAGTCAGATCATCATGACTGATTACAATCAGATTTCTTCTTTCTTTAAGAGACCTTTAAATGAGGTTAGAACATAGTTGAATCTAGATATGAAATTGTTTTTGCAAAACATCCTGTTTTCAAAAAAGAAATCAAGGAAAATCTTTGACGAATGTCTAAGAATTAAAGCATGTAATAGATGATGGATTTAAACATCACTGTAAATAAAAACAAACTTATGGAGAAATTATTGTGGTTAAAAAATAATGATTATTTGAAAAGTGAATAATCATTTATCC
The DNA here is from genome assembly GCF_037038515.1 of Microtus pennsylvanicus. Taxonomy (NCBI): domain Eukaryota; kingdom Metazoa; phylum Chordata; class Mammalia; order Rodentia; family Cricetidae; genus Microtus; species Microtus pennsylvanicus. The sequence goes on from NC_134584.1 coordinate 100,728,375, forward strand.
AAGTAGGGATCCGGGTTATTCCCATCTATGTAAAAGTGTATTACACATAAATCATTACAAATTTAAATCCTTTCTGTTCACCACTTATAAAATGTTCTAATAAGTGTAACTGTTTTTCAACAAATATCTGCTATTACAAATCATACTGTTTTTAAAAGGTTTGAGACTATGGAGATGAAGCCATTGTTTAAATTGCACAAGAAGGAAAATAATTGAAATGTACTGTTATTACAATAGAATCCTTTTTATAAAGTAGGTTTTAATAATTCTTTATATTGACTGAAAATTTTTTATAGCTTCTATTATTATAATGTGGTAATTGCATTTACATCATAAAAATAACCTGGCATAGCACAATGATGCATGACTTTAATCCCAGAGTCCTGAAGACAGAGACAGGCGGATCTCTATGAACTGGAGACCAGCCTGCTCTCCATAATGAATTGGAGGCCAGTCATAGTCACAAGCGAGACCTCAGTAATGGCTTCAGAAGTACACACTAACTCAGTTGTTTGCACCTGTGTATGCATGCAGGCGTATGTATGTTCCCTGGAGCTTCAAACCTAAGCCTGTGGCTCAAAGAATTTGCCTTCGGTGAATCAATATTTCTGAAATAGTAAATTATAAAGCGAAACCGACTGTTTACTTGGGGAAAAGACAACCGACAGTGAATTTCAGCTAAGGTGCTCATGCCTTAGCATTTTCAGGGCAGCGGGGATACAACTGCATCGGTGAGAAAAGTGTGTATTGTGCTGAGACTTTTACAAGATTTGAAAGAAGAAGCCAGGACCTATCGAGGTTTCTAGGAGCCGGAGAAGAGGAAGATTTTGCATTTGCAAAGACTCTTGGAAGTCCCTGTTCCAAAGCCAGCATCCTTTCTTCAGCTCCCTCAGCCACTTTCTCCAGGGAGAAGAGCATTCACGTGGATCCCTTTGCTTCACTCTCAGGCTTGCATCTCAGTAGTTCCTGGGCATGGTGACTTCCTTTGTAAATGTGGCAGCGGTTCTCCGCTAGGCAGCTCATAGCAGGTGACTTCCCACAAACACTCACAGAGCCCACACAATTCTAAGCCTGTGACTATGTCCAAGCAAAAAAAAAAAAAAAAAAAAAAAAACAAAACAAAATATAAAAACTGCGGGGAGGAGGCAGAAATCCTTAATAAATAAATAAATTAAAAAAAACAAACTGATAACTGCTGAAGATTTCTTCAAATTTTAGCCAAAGATCTCTCCAGTCTCTTTGCATTTCTGTTTTTCTGGCCTACATTATACATTGCCCAGAATGTGGGGTGCTGGGTTATATTAAGGAACATAATCTTGGATAATGGGAAGCTAAGAGGTCACAAGGCAGCATGAGCTTTGAAAACCTGCTTTAATAATGTCCCTGGGGAGAACATCTATTATGAATTCAGGTTTGCAGTCTCCGTTCACCAGGGTAAATAGGGAAGAAGCATGGTTCCTGGGTTTAAAGAGAAAACATAAACCATGTGATTGGATGGACCGCTTAAAAGATGATGGGATTCAGGTCTTTCTTACCTCCAGCATTGGCATGCTGAAGGATTTAGGAGTATGTCTACTTACTGGATACATGTTAACAATCTCAATATATTTCCTAGTTGAGGAGAGGAACCACAGGGGAGCTGCCTCTTTTCATGCTCAGGATTTGACAAAAGACACACGAGTTGCAATGGTCTTAGTGAAATGCTCCTTAGAAAGGCAAGATGCCTGATTTTATTGTGACTCATATACTATCTTAGTTTCCCTCTTGGTCTGGTCTGCTGGATTGTTGGGCTAGCTAAAAGTAAATAAATAAATAAATAAAGCCTTTTTTTTTTTTTTTGGAAGAGCAAACTGTCTCAGATAAAAATAAGATGTTTTCCATGTTTCCATGTTCCAAAAGAGCATATCCATGTGGGAAGAAACATAAGGGGGAACCAAATAAAGAGAGGGAGAATGTGGTTCAAAATAGCAGAAGGAAGATTTGGTTCTATAGCCCATTTTTCACTCCAATCCCAAATTTCCATCCTATTGACCACTCCATAGAGTGACTCAGTATCTCTGAAGTTGTGTGCTCTTTTGGGACAGCTGATAGTAACAGTCTGTCATCTTATAAGTGAAGCCTGGCTACAGTGCCATATAAATTAGAAGGCACTAGCCCCTTGAACAGAATGTGTTTCCTTGATCCCATTTAGCATGGTCATTCAACTTTCACTGTTCCTAGTGTTCATTAGATAATTAAATATATATGTGCCCATACGTATTTGTGAACTTCCCTCAGCCTTCTCCAAAGTCATCTTAAGTTTTAAAATAATTGCACAAATTAAGTTGCTTCTGTGACTAAATACAACAAAGATAAATCCTAATTCAATGCTTTTGCTTTTTTTCCCCCAATGCATCCTGCATGCTTTTGGTCTTGACCTGGATGAAGGCAGACACATAGAAACACATACTGCAAAGCTGGAATCAAGTGAAGCCTGCTAGCTCTCACAGAGCACCACCAACCATGTAACAATCCAGAACCTTTTTGCTTTTCTATAAACAGTATGAGAAGGAATGGTCAACTAAGCTGGTAGGAGGTCTCTGGAGAAGGGATGCCATCATGTGGGAGGAAGAAGCTGCATTTGCCTTTGCAAACATTGTTCGATTGTTTGTAAACACCTTTCCTTGAACCAGAGGGACACTTTGCCATTTCTCTGTGGCTCACTCAGGGGAAAGCTTTGAAAATTTTCCATGAGTCTGAAAACATTGGTGTCCTCAATGTGAACGTGCCCCTATCAACAATTCACATTAACTCAGGATTTCATCAATTCCTTACACATCTCTCAGGGATTCTTCTGCTCCACACATATCCCAAATGAACATTCATAACTAAAACACTTTTAAAAGACATAACTGACCAAAGGTTTAACCAACAATATTGTTTCTCATTTCTCCCCTAAAATATATTGGAGATAGCAAGCATGAACTACAAGATATAACAATTTCAGATATTCCTTGTTAAGTCATTATGTTCTTGATAAGTTTTAATGGCAATGGTCACAGTTTTGTCTCTGGCATCAACTGCTAAAATGCACACAAGGTTAAAATCACGTTTGTCAGTTCACTCAAATTGTTCTGACTTCCTGCTGATTCTGGCTAGCCATGGTTATTCAGCAAATGTCATGTGTCAAAATCAAAGTACACTTTTTTTTCCCCCAAAAATAGCATAGCTGTGTGGCCAGAACTGCTTTCTAGGTATGTGTTAACCTATCTCAACACATCTGTTGAAGGACTAAAATAGAGCAGTCTCCCTGGTGAGACTCATCAGTGGTCCTCATATCCGGCAGGTAACACCTTTGCTCTACCACAACCAGACACTGTTCCCACCCATCCCTCCTTCCTCCTCTCCTGCCTCCTCCGCTATCTCACGCCTTCCATCTCCCAAACTTGACCTTTATCATGCCTGCTCCTTTGTCTAATTTCCCTTTCCTATCATTTTGGATCGGGTAAATTTTGTGATCCTCTGGAAATATCTTTCGTTTTATATGTTTTCTGCTTTGTGGTTACCTTTTTATAGCCTGGCATATCTTCCTTCAGGTTTCAATAGATATGATAAAACACCTGTGACCAAACACAATTTCAGGAGGAAAATGTTGATTTCTTCTTGTGTTTCCAGGTAACAGCCCATTATTGATGAAGTCGGGGCAGGAACCTGGAGGCAGGACCTAATACAGAGGTTACGGAGAAGTTCTGCTTACTCTTTTGTTCCTCATGGTTTGCTCAGTTTGCTTTCTTATAGCACGCAGGACCAACAGCCGTGAGATGGGATCACCGTCCATGATTGGGGTCTTCTCACATCTATCATCAATCAAGAAAATGCTGCACAGACTTGCCCACAGGCCAATCCAATGGGGCATTTTCTCAGCTGAGTTTCCTTCTTCCCAACTGACTCTGGCTTGAATCAAGTTGTTTAAAAACTAATTCACGTGGGGGAGCCAATTGTTGGACATTGTGACACAGCTCTATCACCAACAAACATGCTGAACCACCTTCACACCTATCCTGCGATGCACACAACCTTTGACCCATGCATTGAAATGCATATATATATATATATATATATATATATATATATGCATATGACTATATCATATATAGTCATGGGAGGTGCTAAAGTACCCATGTCTCCATGTCTACCATTTCATCATTCAGTTTCTTCTTTTTGCTATCTTTTCTTCCAAAGATGTGATGGAGCGAAAAAAGATTGGGATATTTAAATACATCCCTGGTAACCTCATTGGTATATTGAACTTGGGAAGGGCTATTAAACTAATCAGATTGTTGGCCTCTGAGTCTAATGACAGTGAAGGCAGAGAGAAGGCAGGAGAAACAGCAGCTTTGATCAATAAAATACGAAATAGCAAACGCAATGATTTCTGAAAGCAGCGTCACAAGGCTGATTATAAAATACTCTTGCAAAGGCAGAGCTTCAAGCAGAGGATGAGCACTGACAATGTACTGCTCTGGTGAAAGAACACTAGCATGCACGTATCCATGCATGCATATATCCATGCATGCACATATCCATGCATGCACATGTGTGTATGCTCACACACAGGCCGCCTAAGGCAAGCTGCTGCAATGAGAATTCACTTACTGGCTTAAGCTCACATAAGCACAGAAAAAGGAAAGGGGAAGAAAGACTTCACTATAAATAACCCTGCCACATTCTAAATAAAGCCTTTGGGTATCTGGGGAGTCTGAGTTGCTTTAAGGAGTTATTGGATTTGGTCAATTTTAATAGCCATGTTTGCTCTTTCCCCAAATTACTTTTCCTCAGAGAATTGTCTAGAGGCATGAGGGGTTTATTCTCAGTGGATTCAGTGGACGACGTATGCCAGCAGCACTGAACATGGCCAGGATCCCCAGAAGAATGACAAAAGGAGGACGAAGGGATGAATAAAAGTGAACGACAAAGACACAGAACCATTTAAATCAGATGCACAGAGTCACAAGTGGCCACAGGAACTCACTGCAGAGAGCTGAGTGAATTGCTCTTCCTCCCTCTGGAGCCTGGGCAATACTGCCCAGCAGCTCAGATTCCAGCATGCAGGGGATTGTTACTGAATTATTCAGCATTTGCACAATTAGTTCAAGCAACTTGAGGGTAAAAGCATTCCGTCTTCTTTTAGTTCTTGTCTACGTGTACAGGATTTTATGTTTCATCCCCCTCAACCATTCCACTTCACTTTCTGCTGTTCCGGCAGTTCCCACTTTCAGAGAAACCTAGAAAATTGCACACTTCTGACCGAAGACTTCAGTGAGCTGGCTTAATGCCTCGGCTCTGGAGGAGCGAAGAGCCAAACCAGGCTCAGGAAAACCATTTCCCTTTCCTCACTGGATCACTGAAAAGTGGCTGCACCTCCAAATCTAGTTCTCATAGCTATAAAATGAAGACGATTAGCAACATACAAACATAGTGAAAGGAACCAGCAAGATGCCTGAACCATCAACAAAAATGCTCACCTGCTAAGGCTTTCTCCACATCATTTCCTGCTACTTCACTGGCCAGAGATGATGCAATGTATATATTGTATGCATATTCAATAACAATACAATCAGGTTATGTATAAATGACTAATCAATGGTAGATGTGTGCACATATGTATATATGATTTTTGTATGTCTCTGTCTTGATGTGTGCATGATCATGTGTGTAAGAGCAGGTGTTAGCATGCTATGGTGCACCTGCATCAAAGGACAACAAACACCTTCTTTGAAACAAGCTCTCTTGCTTGCTGCTTGTAACCGTTGCCAAGCTAGCTGTCCTGAAAGATTCCTAATAATTGTCCTTTCTCTCCTTCCTCCTCACTCTTGGAATGCCTGAACTAGCACCCCATCTGGTTTCACAGGAGTTCTGATGATCTGAAGCCAGGTTCTTGGGTTTGTGTAGTAAGCAGGTTAACCAGAGGGCCATCTTCTCAGACGCTAGGTATGTTTCGCTGAGATAAAGATCTCACTGCCGTGTTGCCAGGGCTTTCTTTACACTGGTTCCAGTTTCCCTAGCATGAGGATTATAAGTGTGTATCTCTATACCTGGCTTACCAGATATTTTAAAAGGAGAAAGTTAAAAAGAGCGAGAGCGAGGAGAGAGAGAGAGAGAGAGAGAGAGAGAGAGAGAGAGAGAGAGAGAGAGAGAGAGAGAGAGATTGTTCAAGCCCTGCTAAGTTTAAAAAACAGTCCACAAATCACTCTGACCATGAGACCCGTCTTTCCTGGGACCAGACTGCAGTACTGTCATCTCTCTATAAAGAAAATAATACAGTCACGACATGCAGGTGCAAAAGCACACATTTCCTTACTCAGGAAACGCAACAATACATTCATTCTTATGACCAAAATGTATACAGATGTTTGCAAAGAAGCCTTGCAACTCAGTAAACATTTCTAACGTGTGCTACTACCAAACTATTATATTCTAATCATGAGAATACACCTTGGTATTCATGAAGGGTTTTACTTTCCTCATCTGAAAATTGGGGTCTCACCCTAGGACATTAAGAACTTACCGCTTAGGATTTAGATGGTATAATGTTACCATGGTTACCAGAGAAAGCTTTGAAGTGCCCTGCCCAGATTTGACTCCTGCATTATCGCTCACTCACTATTTGTTAAATGTGTGCATTCTAATGGCTTTAACTCTTCTTGTCAGTGACTCCTGACATGGTAATGAGTAAATCGTACCTTTACCAATGGTTTGCTGTGAGGCTTGACCAGGAAGCTCCATAAAAATGTAATGTAAACCCTCAATGGATACTAAGTGCTTACAGTCATTACTTAACCACTGAGTTTTCTTCCCCTCTTTAATGTCCCTGAACAATGTCATGAATGTCATCATCACCACCGTAATATTCACAGCAACGACTGTCTGTTCCACATAGCTGGTCTTTTCCACCCCCAAGATTAGAAAGAAATAGAACTATACAGCCACTCATTTAGTCCCTGTTCATTCCCAATCTTTCTGAGCAAGCTCATTTGGATTCTGCTATTGTCTCCACTGAAGCCCAGTGACATTTGATCCTCTGTGGATTCCAGAACACATCTGTAGAACTGTGGTTTAAATACAGACAGAAAAGGAAGAAGCACATGGCTCTAGAGGGGGTATAGATAATATTAACACATGGCATTGGGTACATAGATTCTTTCCTTTGCCAGGTCACACATGGCCACAAGACCAGAGGAAAGGGTCCTGCCTGTCTTGCACCTACCTTCCACATAGCACCTGGGTTCAAATGAGATGAACAGTGACCTCTTCCCCCAGCTGTCTCCTGAAAATTCTTCAAGTACCATCTCTGTGACTATTGTGACTATTCTTTTTATTGTTATTATTTTTAGTGGGGGAGGCAGAAACTTGTAGGACTCAGCCTGCATGTCAAGAGCAAAAAATAAATAAATAATTATGAACAAAATAAAATAGATAAATACTTGCAAAAATCATGAGCTAAGCTTTGGGGGAGTTGACAATTGATGAATTTACTGAAAACTGTGTCTTTTAATGTTTTCTGAATATTTAAATGTAGTGTTGTACGTATCCAGCTAAATGCTTTAATTACTTAAAAATGAAATATATTTAAATACTTAATGCTTTCATGTGTACATAAATGACCTGGAGAAATGGTTAAAATGTGGTTTGATTTAGTAAGTCTGGATATACACTTGGTGAATGGAACTTGGTAACTCTTGTGAGCTTCCAGGCATTGTCAGTGTTGGGGTTCTTAAAGGCTTACTTTGAGCTGTAAGAACACAGTCTGTCATATTCTTCTCCAAGTTATAGCATGTACAAGGATTCTTGACTGATCTGTAACCTCAGGAGGTAATCTGAGTGCCTGTTGAAGAACACGGCCACATCTTAATTGAATATTCAGAAGTCAGTGCTTTTATTTCAAAATATATTGAAGATGTCAAGCCATGACTAGATGATGCTGGAGATGTAGGGCTGAATTTAAATTAAATATAATATAAGTGACATAAATAAATAAAGTATACTGATATATATATATATGTATTTATGATACACACACACATATATATAATCAGCATTAAGGAAACATGCCCAGCGAGGCAAAATAACACCTTGGAAGTTCTCTAGCACACTGTCCTTCCTTAAGTATAATTATATAGCTAATATTTCTAGGTAATTCTTTTTTTCTGGAAGACTCAAATGAGCATATGAACTGACTAAATTACCTAAAAACTTGCAAGGTAATTCCCCACTTAAAGATCATATATAAAGCCTTTACATCTGCCTAATATTTGGTCTGTTCCATGGTAATGAAAGTCATTTACTATTACGCAGTACTGCAGACACACTGAATGTTCTTATTTCCTTGTTGCATAAAGATGATTAAATATGTTTAGCACTGTAATTGATTAATTGATGAGATTCACCATTCACTGGCCAAGTGTGTAAGACAGGTGTAGTTTTTCTTTTTTGTCCGATGTTTTATTTACAAAGCATTTCAAATGAAATAAATTTCCAAGAATTTATTATGGATGGATGGCACTCCGAGTTTTTTGTTTTTTTTTTTAATGAGCAGAATACTATTACCATTTATTTTCAATAATTTCATGGCTTTTAATATAATGAAAAAAACATTATTAAGAATAAAATGCAGAAAATTCCCTTGTAAACCAAGTGATACTCTGGCTATACTTGCTAAAAACAAAGATTGAGCCTGGAGATATATTTATTAATCTCTGAATCAATGTCAAGAATTAGTTTCTCACTTTGCGTAAAGCAGCTTGCCTGGATGCCACACACTCATTACGTGTTTGGATTTCTTTTATGAGTTTAGGTTGTTTTTAATTTGATAAATACTTGGGCAAAACAGTGGATAGTGGTTAGAGAAGTGTTTAGCACTCTCCTAAAATTACTCCAAAAAAAATCCAGGACCTCAACAGTGTGTGAGTCTTTTGTAGGGGTAACAGCAAATGTATAAAACTAGGAGGTGGGAACTAACGGGTTATTATGTGAGTAAGTGCTCCATCAAACACATATATATATTTCACATTTGAATACATACATTTTCATATGAATAGGTGGATATATATTTGCATAATAATATACGTGTGTCAGGAATTTTTATCACACATACATATTATGATTCAATTCTCTGCACATTATACTCCTAATTTCTGAAAATGGTGATGTTGCCACAATGTTCTAAAGTTATGAGTCATGAGTTTTCAGAGGCTTCATTCAAAAGGTATAGCAAATATATCTTCTAGTTATTTAGTACTAAAGTTCATCCAATACAGGTAGATAGAGTTTTGTCCATCCGTGTATAATAATAGGAAAAAATCTGTATTTTTAATACTGGGAAACTTTTATTCTTTATTCATAAAATAGAATGACTAACCTGCTTATTTTACCTGTATGTGCTGTTATTTTATTTCAAGTAGATAACAAAAAATAATTAATAAAATGACCATCACAGGGATTATAAACTATACAAGAATCATTTTATAAGAAACCTGACTTAGCCAGGCAAAGGCACATGTGTATTTGTGAGTTCAAGGCCGGTCTGTTCTACCCATTAAGTTCTAAGACAGCAAGAACTGTTACACAGAGGAACCATATCTTGAAAAAAAAAACTAAATAAAACAAAAGCAGGCAGAGTGGTGCAGGTCTTTAATTCTAGAATTCTGGAGGAGAGGAAGGCAGATCTCTGTGAGTTTGAGGCCAGCCTGGTCTAGAAAGCAAGTTCCAGGAAAGTCTGAGCTACACAGAGAAACCTTTGTAAAGTCTGATTTAATTTGCTGTGCTATCTGTAGAAATAAGCCTCAGTTTTCCTCTCATTTTTACCATGCATGTATCATGTGGGGAGGAAAAGCAATTTATAATGTTTCCCTTTTATATTTTAATTTTTTGGTGTAGCATTAGGACCTAACATGAGCATCACGGTCTAATTTCTACCTACAGTTTGTATGGAGTAATCCAGCCAATACAGTGGACAATTTTAAAAGATGAGGAAGTACAATTTGTTTGTCCCTCTTCAAAATCACTCAACTAACACGAAAATGTATATAGACACCTATTCATAACTGAAAGGACAAATATCACACCTATAGAGTCAAAAGAGTTTTGCACATATTTAATAAAATGCAGATGATTTTATTAGGGTGCATAAGCACAAAAATACAGGCACATTATATAACAACCTAATCATCATATTTTATAGAACTAAAACTTCAGTGTCAGAGAATGTTTGTACAAACCTCTATCACCTGGTTTCTCTTTAAAGAATATAGCAAACAAGGTAGGAGTGTAAGCCTTCAGAAATAAAAACCCAGATGTCTGAGACTTCAGTCACTAACAAACACAGGTAAATCTTATTGTGACCATGTGAGTCACCTTCAGCAATAGTCTTAGATGTACATGCATGTATGTGTGTAAGTGTGCCCATGTACATGTGTATGAGAGCCCGATTGTGCCTCGGTCCTTAGTAGATTTCGATAGTTGAGAGTATGACCTTTATTTGTATCACCAGCAAATAATTTCTAACTGGATTGAGCTGCCTGATATTTTCAAGTCAGGACACACTGAGCAAAAGGCAGGCAGCATTTGTTGTGTGGCCAGATTGAGACACACAATGCTGACTTGCATTTTTGCCAAATTATTGGTGCACACAGTTCTGTCAGAGGATGCAGAAGCTTCACAGAACTGACAGAGAATTGTTCTTGCAAGGCCAAAGATCCAATTTGGCGGTGGCTGCGTTGCCCAGTGCTCTTAACATGCAAAGGCCTGGCAAAAATAATGGCATGTCAAGTGCAATTTTCCTACCGGCCGCTGACACCGTAAACTGTAATATAGTGTAATTACTTGGCATCGCATGTCCTTCATACTAAGTACCACCCAAACGATTGCCAAGTTACAGGGAAGAGGAAGGTTAGAAGGTCAAATTTAAAGAGAGAAAATGAGTCAGTGCCTTGGAGGAAGAGGATTATAAATAGACTAGGCACCACCAGCGAGAGAATTACATCCAAATAAGGAAGGCATCGGAAGCCCAGGTAGGAGGAAAACAGGCAGCCAACACAGGAGAGGAGTTTATGTAAGGGAGAGATTTAGGATAGAATAATGCTGACCACCTGGACAGCCAGATACATTTGTCCAAAAATAAAACAATGTGGGAAAAAGAGAGTGATGGGGGCCACAGAACAAGAACTGAGACAACAGGGCCTGAAAACTGAAACACAGTTACATATTCTTGTTCTGTGGACATTGGTGGCTGAGATTATTCCCCAAGTACTTGAGGAGAATAGAGCTAAACTAAAAAACTGATAGATCTCCCTTAGATACTTCTTGTTTCTTCACCTTGTTATAAAAACCCAAGTCCTAAATCTCTGCTTTGCAGTATAATAGATTGATGCATATGCCTGTGCACATGCGCGCGCGCGCGCACACACACACACACACACACACACACTTCATATCTTTTAGTGAAATATAGGACTTCACACCTGCAGTATCAGCATGAGGGTAGCTGAAGGCAATTGCTATGCATTCAAGACCTAAGCTGCACATAGTACCAGACTGAGCTACAGTGTGTCCAACACGATTCTATGAGAGACTAGGAAGCCAAAAACGGAGTCTCTGTGAATGATGAACGAAGCTGGTAAACTTCTAAGAGAGGTTTTGGGGAACTCTCTTGTCCTATTTGGCCTGCCAGATGCACTATGAACGTAGCAGTCTTTATCCCGAAAATGACCCTCACTAGTACCCCTTCTGGTCCAGTGTCTCTTCTTTTTTGTCAACCACGTAGGATGTGTTAGCTTAGAGCATTCCCATTGAAGAACGTTATCTTGACATTATCTCTGCCCTGCACATGATTTTGGTCATGCCATGTCAGCAATGCTTTATAGTTTCATCTTGTGTCCTTTTCCACAGGGTTAATGTGTCTCCTAACACAGGTTATTTCTTGGGAACTTGTGTGCCTACAGAATAGGTTAGCACCCTCTGTTTGCTCCCACAACACCACATACCTTCACTTCAGAGTACTTTCCTTAGTTCAATATGCCATTTTTCACATGATTAATTTTATCAGTCTCCCCTTGATACATATCTGTGTTTGTTCAGTTACTGACACTCCACTGACAATGGGATACCTAACGGATGTAGCAGATGCAGATGCTTCATATACAGTTATGGTCTCTTTCTATACTCTGCCTCTTTACTACAGAGAGCTCTCTGCCTATCAGAAAGTATGCATGCACAATTTACCACGAGGACAAGTTTATTTTAATCTCAATTACAAGCTTGATCAAAAACCGCAGTGGGATTTCTCCCCTTCCTTTCTACCATCAGACAATATAAGATTATTTGGGTTAAGAGTTCCATGAACTTTTACGTTCCCTGTCAGAGTTTCCAGAGATACTCATTTCTGGGATTGGTAGCACTGTGGGGCTTTTAGGATTTATGAGCTTGCGAACAGGCTAAGTGTAACCTTCTTCACAGAGAACTGGAGACAGGAGTGAAGGCTGATAGGGTAGTATTTGACTTTCAGAAATTCTGAAAAGATCTTATCTCGTCTACTTTGAACAAAAAGCACAGACACAAGTGTGAACTATGTTACACCTGCCACCTGTGAGAGACCCAGACTCCACAGGCGTGATTCCACCGACTATTTCAAGAGACATTCCACCTTCAGTACCTCTAAAGAGACATCAAAATCAATACATATAAACAGTCGTTTAACTCCCCATCTGGTATTGCTATATGAAAGATAACACAAAAATGTTGTATTGAACACTTTATTAAAAAATGCCACGTGTGTTAAATCTAATTGAGCAACATGACTTCTCCAAACTCCTTCATTGTTTAGGTAGAATGTCCATTCATGTGTTTGTAGGAAATTTCATTGCCTGTTTCGTTTTAGGCAGCCACTATTCTTGAATCCTGGGATTTGGGATATGGAACAATAAATACAAACAAATCATTTAAGAAACACAAATTTTGGAAGGACACCAACTGTAATCTTATTTACGTTAGATGATGATTATACAGTAATGAACCACGTCGATAAAGAACAGGAAGTACTGAAGGAGGAGCAACCATATACCAGACAAAATGAGCAGAGATGGGCTCTTGAAAAATGGCTTCTACTTTCTTCTATGTTAACAAGAAACACAAAAACGTCTCAGCTTCTGACCAAGGAAATATGCTTTCTTCCTCTATGTTCATAATTTTGAATCAAGCATGTCCAAATTCCAAATTACAACCCATAGAGACTACACACATGCACCACCATGGATAGTTATAAATGTGGTAAATCACAAAATTGTACACTTATGCAAAATACTATGATATTGTTTTATAATTCAACATGAACTTCTTGAGTGAGAATTTTGTATATGACAATGTGAAAAAATGCCAAATATTTGGATACGCTGTGATTAATTGAAACAGTCTCCTTCCTAATTCTATTCTGCCTCACCAGACTGAGAACCAGGAGCCCTTACTCAGTCCCTCCTACTCTAATCCTAATAAACATGGACTAGAGTAGGGGCCTCTTTTGGTTCCATAGTCTTGTGCTCACATGGAAAGAGAGATATCAGTGTTTGGTTGTTGTTTCTGTTATTTTGTTTGTATATTTGTTTTGTCTAACATACCTGCTGCAGCTATTCACAAAACAAAGTTGAGAACCCAGTTATAATCACTACATGACAAATATTACAAGCTGACCTTTCATTCACTTTTAAATACCAGCATTAACACAATCCTCGAAAAGCTTCAACAATTTTCGTAAGGTGAACACCCCAAAAAATGACAAAAATCAATGTTCAAAGCTCTCAGGTTTATCTCTAATGTCTAGGTCCTTTCTCCACCCCAGCTGCTACCAATATGTAAAACCAGAGGTTGGATAATATAAAGATGTGTGTGCAATCCCAAAGAGCCAATCACTCAAAAGCTGACTCTGCCCTTGAGCTTGAACTCAGCCTACTAGGTCGGAGGCCCCTAACATCGCAACTTGCAGGAGGGCCTTTTAAAGAACAGATATGCTCATAGGTAACTAATGCTTCTCAGCTGGTTCCTGGGGAGAAGCTCTGCGGTGAGGTGGTTTAAAGAGTCAAATGGAGAAGACTGTGCATAAAGATAAAACACCATAAAACACCAGTGAGCGCCCTGATGTGGATCATCCCTGCACTCAGCCTGACACATAATCAGAAGCAGTCACCTACAATAGATTTTTTTTTTAGCTTCACAAAAGTCCACAATAGCAAAATTAAGGCTGTCTTCTTTTAGGAGTCATTTGATTTAAGGGGAAATACATGTGATTGAAAATATTTGCAGCAAAATTCTCTCAAAAAATCACGTAGATGTGATTGAGCAATTGATTTAGAAGCTGGCCATAGTACAGAGCAGGCCGAAGAACTAATTCACATGCAGTGTCTGTTGCTGAGAGACTCAAGAGCATGCTGGCTATTTCAAAGTCCTGAGGTTCACTGGGATTTCTATCATTCAAAGAAGCAAGACACCTCAAGCATGTGTAAATCGCAGAGGGATCCTGAATGCTCGACTATTTGACTCTGTCACTTTTGTTTCATGTTAGAAATGGAGGTGAAATCAGCTTTCGGATTCTAAACTTAAAATAATTGGTTTAATTACTTTTTCTATTCAGATAAAAATGCAGTGCTCTTCGGGGTACAATATATTCAGGTATTTATATTATGCACGACATGTCTTAATTGATATACCCTCATAACAAGGTGACTAGCAGAAGCAGGGAGGAATCATCCATCAATTAACTACTTATGTACGTAACTCCAGAATTTCATATGGGATAAAAATTGCTCAGCATAGAGCTGGATAAAAAAAAGTTTAATATAGAGAAGAAGGAATGTACATACTTTCTAGTCTATATTCCAAACTCAAGTACAAATTACAAATTTCAGGTACTTAGTTACTGAATTTTAATATGGTATGATGGTGGAAATTATGATTCTGGGAATCTCATATGGAACATTTTTTCATATTCATAATTTGGTTTATTAATTTATCTAAACCTCATTTTTTTGCATTTGTAGAAAGGATAAAGCTAATCAAGCAGTCTGTATCTAGAAGGAATGGGGTCAGATGCAATTTGGAATTCAGAACTTCTCCCATTTTTAGAAGCATATTAAAACGTATAAACTTTAGAGTAAGTAGCAACCCCAGCAGGGTTCAGGGCAGCACCCTGTAATCAGCTACGCTAACATTTCTCCACTGAAGCATCGGAGCAGCCATTGTCATGGGATACATTATGGCTATAAAGAGCCTCAACTCCCTTTTCCTACTGGAGTTTATATGTATAGAAAAATCTTTCATGGATTTTGATTTAAGAAAAAAAAATGGAACATGAATCTGTTTTAGTGAATATATTTTATAAGTGTTTGTGCACATACATGAATATATAGACATGCATTTGTATGTACATTCATATGCGTATAAGATCAACCATTGTTAAAGGCAAAAAGTCTGTGCCAAGCAAGTATTTTTATAATAGTAATTAATACATTGTTAACAGTCAGTATTGACCAAAATGTGAATTCTTTAAAGACAAAGACCACTGCTTCAGTAAGATACTCCCAAGTACTTACACCCAGTGACTGGTACCTAGGTAGGGCTGCAGGAAGCCCAGTGTAATGAGACACGTTTCCTGCACACCTCCTCTGTCAAGAAGCACAGAGAAGAGGAAACACCTTAAGGAGGCTCAGCTATTACACAAGATGACAGAGCAGAGAAAGGGAACCAAAAGGGCCTAGTGAGACACGGGAACTAAGTCTTGAAGATCTGTGTTTTGAGCCCTACCACATCCTTTTGAAATCACTGAGCTTGGGAAAGGATAACATGTGATTCCTTTTTCAATCTTGTTTATCGGGAAAGTCAGCCATTGTCGGGTTCATTGTTAGAAATCTTTTTTTTTTTTAAACTTTTCTTTCTGAGACTTGGTTATCCTGTATCCTGGTAGTAGAGGGTGGCCTTGAACAACTAATCCTTCCTTCTAACAGGATGATCAGTATATATCACCACATCTGGTGTATATGTATGTATCTGTATATATATAAAACACTGCGGATCAAATCCAGGGCTTCTCACACGCTATGAAAGAATGTTACCAACTACATGATACCGTCCATACATCCCCAGAATTTGAAGTATGACAACAGTGAATGTCAATATGTGCAAACACAATTGATTCTGAAGAGAGAGCATGTACATGTCTTTGAAGCACTGAACACTATTTTGGAGAACTGAGAACCAGTGTCTACATGAAGAACTTGCAACAATAACAAAACAAATGTAAATGCAGTGTAATGTACAGGCAAACACAGGTACTCACCACTGACCTAAAATGATCCTTCCAGGTGTTTGATTGTATTTGGCAATGACAGAAATGATGTTCTGTGAAGTGAGCACCAGGTCCTGCCTAGCACTTTTGTTACAAATACTGCTTTGTTCTTCGCAAGAAACACAGTTCTTTCACAAGGACTGAAACAGCAATCAATAAAATAAAACAGAAAATACCTGCAAATTGGAATGTATAACCTTAAAATAGAAGAAAATAGTACTTTGATTGGAGTCAGAGGAATTCAAATTAGATCAAAATGCCTACAACTTCTAAGTACTAGACCCAAATACTAGAATCTAGAGAAAAGTTTGACAAAAGAAGTTTTGCATAAGTAAGAAAGCAGTTGACTTGTTTATCCATTATCCAAGTCCATGCTGTCTCAGCAAAGGGTGGGAGTGCTGTGGGAACTAACATTTCCTAAAAGAGTGTTTTAAGCAGTAGGATTTTTCATATTTCATAGAGAAACCAACAGGTTAGCTGGCTAACCATCTGGTCTGAAGGATTTACACTTAAGTGTGATGCAAAACTGTGTGGAGCCTGAAACGAAACATTTAAAGACCAGGAACAGACCCTGAAATGAGAGCTTAAAAATGAAGCTTACCCGGCCAACGAGAATCGGTTCGGGTCCAGAAAATTCTTCCAGGACAAACATTTGATTCCAAACCCAGCCTCTTTTGGAGCGGTTCAAAATTCGCAGTTCTTCACTCTGCCTGCTTAGTCCCAAAGGGGATCCAGTGGTTAACGTGTGAGCTTGATTCGTCGGAGCCATGTCCACACAAGTGGGGAGGGTAATCCATAATATTATTAATGGAGTCCAGAGGTCCACGAGCGTCTCAGCTAGCCTTTCTGGCATGGTCCCACCAGTTAAGCAAATCAGCGCGAAAATGAGACAATTATTATTTTTGCCTCGGGTCTGAAGCCATCCAATTCATCACGCAGTATGGAGCGGTTACTTACAGCTTGGCCACGTGTTCAGGGGACCAGGAAACAGACTGTCTAAGCAGCTTTTCAAAGACCACGATCCATTGGCTTTCCTTTTCATTGAAATTTCCTGCACAAACAAGAAGGAAGAAAGATAAGGCTCCACAAACCGGGTGCTGAGACAAACCAGCGCTTCTCAAAGGCACGAACAGTGAAAAGATAATGAGCATTTCCCAAACTCTTGAGTTCAGAAAGTGGACCTGAGGAACCAGATTGAATTGGCTAACAAAGCCATTTAAATCTAAGCATCATTTAGATTTTAGCATTCATTCCACAACCATGTCACTTGTCAAATACCGCTTTAAGTAGCAAAGTGGTCTTAACAGATAATAACCCTTTCCTTTCTCATTGTCACTTCCTCCTCAAGACATGCCCCCCCCCCCAACCTCTACATCGTTCCACCTCTCCTGCCTTTCACTCTCTGTAAGCCTACTTGGGGTGTGTATCAACCTCTTTCCCTCCTTCTCCTGTTCATCTCTTTAAACATGTTCAAAGAAGGTTGTATTTCATTTTAAAGAAATCGACACTTAATAAATAAAATATTTAAATATTTTTAAGTTAAACACACATACACACACACACACACACACACACACACACACACACACACACGTACATGGGCATGAAGATAGGAAGGGATTCTCCCCAGCTTTCATGGCTGTGACTACCAATTCCAATTAGGAAGGCAAGATGCTAATAATGAAGGAATAAAATTAGAGTTCTTCCAGAAAGAATTCGCCAGTGTCCAGCATGTATGCTATAAGCAGGGCAGTGTCACAGCTCCCAAGCTAAATGCACCATTGAATGGGAGATTGAAATGACGAAAAGCTCCTTTGGGAATGAAATATGGTAAAATTACAATTTTCGATAGAAGGAATTCAGAGAGGGAGAGGATAAAAAAAAAATCCTTATTACCTGAGGTGTCAAATACATTTTTTTGCTTACCTTCAGCATAACAAAATGTGTTTCTTCCCACTCAAAAAAATTATTTTTAAAGAAATGATGTTCACTGCAGATCCCTGAGAAAAGCCAGGCTGAATTAGATTAAGTGGAAAAATAATTCCTGGGGGAACACCATCCGGTGCAGTGTGGCTCAGGGAATTCATAATAGGATAGAGAACCTTTAACCTCTAGGTCCCTGGTTCCATTCTGGCTCAGAATGAGAAAGCAAGGATGTTATTCACATTGGTTGGGCTGACGAGTGGCCCTATTGGGGTCAGCTGAAAGATGCAGCCCCCGTGTCATAAACAGCATGATGTCTGAGCTAACCGCTTGGCCCATGGCATGATCTTCCTTGTCACTCTTTGCATGGGCTGAACCCAACACTGGGGCTTACACCTGAAATTGGCCCAACCCTGAATAACGCACAGGGCACCAATGCAAGCAGCCACTATTAAGGTGATAGAGAAATTTCAATAGATTTCAACATGGGATCAAACCAGAGGAGACACTCCAAAAACAGCCTCTCCTGTTTTTAAAATTGCTGTACCTGTGTGTGTGTGTGTGGGGGGGGGTGTTCCCCAAGTTAAGATTTACTTCTATCTCAGGGTGTTGAGACTTCAGAAATGATCCTTTAAATCCAAAAGGATAGCATTGAAGATTTCTAAACTCTGTTATACCAGTTATCTGTCTTCATTTACTCAAAAGACACTTTCAAAAACATCACATCATGTCATACTCCCTCTTAGATATATCATGGGGAGCTATGCTGAAATTATATTGGGGTACACTGGATAATATATTCTAAAGGCCAATAGATCTGGGCATAAATTCTAGATTACCCCATTTACTACCACTGTGTGATGGACAGAATACTGAGCTTGCCTGAACGTGAGCCTTCTCATCTGTAAAACAACACAGTAACCCCTAATTTACAAAGCTGTAGTGTTTATGGCTCAGAACCAAAACATAAAGGAGCAGCCAAAACATGGGAAGTAGTCCCAATATTTCTATAGAAATAGTTACTTGAGAGAGCTTGCAGGGGTAGTGGTAGAAAGGAGAAACAATTAGTGACTAAAACTTTATGAATTTTTCAGTAAGGGTAGACAAGAAATGGTTGGTCTCTAAGGTGGTATGATAATCGTAGATCAAAGTTGATGATGTTGAGGGTGGAATGGAGGGAAGATAAAGGTAAGAATGATGAGGATGGATGTAATGCTGCTAAGAAGACGACAGTTGGGGGAATAAAGATAATGTTGGTGAGAAAAGAATGGAAGCAAGGTGGAGACCTGGTGGAAGGAGGATGGATGTGATTCTCAAAAAGTCAATAAAGATTAAAAGTTATACCGATGAGAATGAAGGAGATGAGAGTGAATGCAGAATGGAGCGTGGATGGAGATGATATTGGTGAAGGAAGGATGGAGTTGATAAGGAGAAAAGGAAAGATAGAGATGATGTGGACAACAGAAGGTTAGAGGTGATGCTGAGGAGTACAGAAAAGGTTTAGGATGGAAATGATGCTGGTTAGAGCAGGATAGAGGTGTGGGAGGTGATTCTGCTAAAGACAGCATTGGAGGAAGATGAACGTGATGCTAGGGAGAACTATATGGGAGAGAGATGGAGGTGATACTAAAGAAGGATGGATGGGTTAACCTTCTACTCTCGCACCTCAACCGGGCTAACCTTCTACTCATGCGCCTCAGTCGGGCTAACTGTCTACTCATGGCACCTCCACCCAAACTCTTTTCAAGGAAAGGGAATATTTTTTTTTCTCTAAACATAGTCTGCTCCACTGCTAGCTGTACCTGAATGCTCAAAGGTCATATGCGATGTTCTCCTGTGGTGTGAGATACACAGGCACAGAAGCAGTGTAAGAACAATTTCAAGTGTTGACAAGTTTGGAGTTAGAACTTGAGACCTCACACTGAACTCTCTCTGCACCTGTTTATTAATGCACCACACAACCAGAAATTCTCCAGTGACAACAGTTTGGACCCAGCAGGTTTATTCCGAGGAACAAAGCAGTTAGGGTAGGCTATTATGCAGTGGTCTTTTTCAGGCAGGCTGCACAATCTGTAAAGAATCGTGTGAATTTAAAATAAGAAAGTTAATCCTGATTTAAAGACGTACTAGACAGTTCCTTTCCAGAAACTTCTCATTGAGAACCAGGATGGGGTGTGACTTATCAAAGAGCTTGGCCTGAGCCTGCCAAAATGAGATGAAATGCCATCATTGACCAGTACACATTCTAAATATTGCCATAGCTTCATTAATTAGAACAAATATATTAATAGCAGAAGGTTTTATAGTCAAAATTGTATTTGTTTCCATAAAAATTCAAAACATTGCAGTTTGTATTGCTGTGCAAAACTGAGGCGAGGGGAATCGTTAAATTAAATCTTGGTTAAAGAAACCCTTCAGTAAAGACAGAAGCATTATTTGATCCTGAATAACATAATTCTAAAATTCTCTTTCCTAAAATTGTTCCTCCTTACAATAAATTTTTGATGCACATATACTATTTGTCAGGCAGAGGGCAGAAAACAGTAAGTAGGTCAGAACATCTACCTTCATGAAGCAAAGAATGCAGTTGGCAAAATGAGGAAATGCCCAATTTTACAGTTACTACTTGTGGAGAAGTAGAGTCTTTGGAGGCCTTGAGGTATACACATATAGCATAAGACTCAGCTTGATAATGTTAAAGAAACCTTCCTGGAGTCAGGCATGGGGGCACACACCTCTAATCCCAGCACTCAGGCAACAGAGGCAAGCTCATATCTGTGAGTTCAAGGCCAGCCAGTTCTACAAAGGGAATTCCTGGACAACCAGGACTCTTACATAAAAAAGCCTGTCTGAAAAACAAACAGGAAAAAAGGAAGAAAGGAAGGAAAGAAGGAAGGAAGGAAGGAAGGAAAGAAGAGAAAGAAAGAAAGAAAGAAAGAAAGAAAGAAAGAAAGAGGAAGAAAAGGTTTCCTGGAGGAGAGATTTCTATCTATTAGTAAGTGTTAAAGGGGAGGTCACTGTAAAGGGCCTTTGAGAACAAGACAACCAATGCTAACCAGATATTTCTGAATAATTCAGCATCTAAAATCATTTTCAGGTTACTCTTTACACTTGCCAAGAGGTTGTTAATCAAGAAATTTATACTGGCCATTGTCTCTACAGTATCCATCTAATAGTTTACCATCTGCTCTATAAGCTCTGTGGAGAGGTTGTGTTTGATTTCTGCAAGGGATTTTTGCCATAAACATATATGGGATGTAATAGGAAGAGTGTGAAGCTTCTCAGTTTTCAAAGGGAGGGGAAGTATAATTTGACTGATGCCTATGGCTCGCTGGCAGAACTTTGGAGAAAACCAATCCAATCAGTGAATAACTTTCATCCACATCATTTATTCTCTCAACGCTGGAGGTAAACATTCAGGTGCTGACTTATTGTTCATTTTTGTCGAGCTTTTAAATTACCTATACTAGCATATTTTAATGAAGTTGTCTAACTTTCTTCTTCATGTAAAATGGAAGTCCAGCATGGGTATGGGGACGTATATCTTTAATCCCAACACTCAGGAAACTGAGGCAGCAGGCAGATCCCAGTGAGTTTAAGGCCAGCCTGATATGCACAAGAAGTTCAAAGTCAGACAAGGCTACTTAGTAAAAACTCTGTCTCAAAAATAGATTGTAGGCTAGATAGGTAGGTAGATGATAGGCAGTTTTAGATAGATAGATAGATAGATAGATAGATAGATAGATAGATAGATAGATAGATATAAAATCTATTATCACAACTGGGTGGTGGTGGCACACACGTTTAATCCCAACACTTAGGGACAGTGACAGGCAAATCTCTCTGAGTTTCAGAACAACTTGGTCTACAAAGTAGGCTTCAGGACAGCCAGGGCAAAACTTGTCTTAAAAACCAAAAGAAACACCTATATCACTTGTCAAAAAGGGTCATAGCATTTAATTGTATTATTAGTCAATATTTAGAAAAAATTGTATAATATTGAATGCCAGGGACACACACCACATCTATACTGTGAAATAACACTCTGGTAGAAGCATCATTATTAATTTAAAATTTTCATTTTCATTATAGAAATAAACATAATGAACAGAGGTTAGCATTTTAAAAGTTTTGGTTTACTAAAACTAGGCATTCTCAAATCCTAAGATTATCTCTCTACTTATTAAAAAGAGAGATCCAAAATAGTGAGAGGCAAGCTGGACAACTTTAAATAGTGGCTGCTCTTTCTAAAAAGAAAATGAAAGAAAGGAAAGAAGTAAACCCCTGGCTTCTACTGTTTTCTCACTGTCAGGATACAGATGCTGTATTCCGAACAATTTCAAAGCTTCCAATGCTATCACTAATCAACTCTGGCAGTAACTGAAAATTTAAACACCAGCTCCATGAAACCCAGCGAAGAGTCAGTTCTAACATCCTCCTCTTGGGATTGTCTTTAACATTAATCTGCATAAAAGTTATCTAGCCATCTATAGTTTATGATGCTGGTGTTCTCACATGAGTCCTAAGGTTCTGCATTTCCGAGAGTCTCTTCTACAATATGGATGCTACTGTATGAGGACCACACTTAGAGAAAAACGGTATTTGAAACAAAAGGCAAGCAATCATGCTCATAGTTCTCAGGATTCACTGAAAGATGTGATGATGTGAAAATAGTCACTTCTTCTCCTGGGTCATTTAATATTATTCCCATATTTGCTTAAACTATCTTATGAACAGAAATATACACCTACTCCTGACTTTAGGAAATAGAGTTAGGAAAGATGAACACTTTTTATGGTGGCAGAATATTCTTCATGAATCCCAAACACACACCTTTTTTACGTGACACTGGAGTAAGTGGGCAACTAATTATTGTGCTCACACACACATCCACGCAGTGAGGTAATAATGAACATCCACTAGGAAGGAAACGTGATTGTAAGGGTTGAGATCTATAATCTTTCCTTGCACCTCTGCCAAGGAAAGAACTACTATTTTCCTCAGATCAGAGAACAGCTTTATAGGTATTTCTGAGATGCAACAAGATGTTAGGTCACTGTTATCAGAATTCTTAAGCATTGTGTATCATACCTACATAGACAAACTTCTTAGAAAAAAATGTTATAAAGATTGAGTTAAAATCAATTTGCTTTTACATTTTTCGTCCACAGTATGTATGCCCAGCTGAGCAGCCCAATTCAATGTAATACTGCTGCCTCAATGCCAAATAGCATTATGAAGAAATTTTAGTCTCTCTGGAATTTTTGCAACTTAAAAAGTTTTAAAATTTTTCCCAGGATATGATATATTCCTATAAATAAAAGACCCACAATCTGACTTTAATTCACACTCACAGTTTGAAACCAGCTCTAATTACAGCCAGATGTCAGTCTGAGGGCTTCAATATTTTTAAGACAAATGTGCTCAATTCTCAGAGTTATTGTCATAACTAAAAACACATTACAGATTTTGTAAACAATATGAAGTAAAGCCTTAAATAAGGAGCCATTCACTGATGGTGACATTTATAATAAAATCAGTCTCTAAGGGATTCAATTCATCAGATTATTAGGGCAGACAGGGAATTATGCTTTTATTATCCATTGGTCTTTGTGGCCACAATATTTTATGGAAGCAAAAAGGACATACAGGACCAAAGAGTTTCTATTAAAAATGCTTCTGACCTTGAATTTAAAGCCATTAGCAGCTTGCTTCAAAACATGTAAATGCACAATGAATCCAAAGTGATACTTCAGGATCACAGGGACATGATTCAGTGTATGGTCTAGGGCAATCCAGCATGTTCTGGGTGGTAAAGCTGAACTGGTCTGAGCAATTTTTGAATTTTGGGAAGGAAAGACCCGTATGTGTTTTCAGTTTAGATAATTGGAGAAATTTACTTTCTCAGAGAATTTAGAACTTCTAACCAAATTACTCTGGTAGAAAAGGATCTAATAATTCTTACTGTACACAAACAAATATATTTCCCAATGTGTTTGCTCATCCCTGTGGTCAGTGCAATGCTCTGCTTCCTAGACTTTGGCATCATATCATGACTGATATGTTGATCTATCCCCAAACCTATTGTTTGCTTTTCTTACTATCCAGAAATATATTTGCTAATTTCATGCTTTACTGTAACTGCTAGACGACTCCTTTCTCTCTGAATCTTTTGTCTTTGTTAAGTTCTATAACTTCTGGTTGCCTTCATAGACAAAAATAAATGAATGTTTCCTCTTTTTGCGAAACAAATGCAAGTATTCTGTTCACGTAGACACTTTTCTGCTTGTCGTAAATTTATTTCTGAACGGGTTAGTGCAGACTGTTATGAAGATAATAAAGTCAAACTAAGCTAGTTAGTTCTCAAATCCTACAGAATCAGATTTGCACTTCTACCAAATTCTCAGAACCATGTTTAGTTAGGCTACGAAGAGTGAGTCTATTTTCTTTGACTTTTTTAAGGCATAACTATAATCAGATTGCCATCAATAGCTAAGTGTATGTCCAACATTTCTCCTGTCCGTTACATGTACAGGTACTTCTCCAGGATGACCTAAATCATTCCTTCTTTTGCTGTCTTAAAGTCACATGTCTAAGATTTTCTATGAGAAGAACTCGTGTGTGTAATATAACTGCTATGGGTTCTTTAAATCACAGAGGCAATCAGAGCCTAGCTTATTCTTAATGCATGGTTAGGTAATACAGCTGTGGGAGCTCCAAGAGAATTTATCAGAAGTGACCTAAGTATCAGTTCTATCATTCGTAAATTAAGTACCCAGGACAAGATTGTCTCAACACAGTGGATTAGGAATGGATACTCCATCTCATGCTAACTACCTAAAAAGTTTAAAAGGAACAATTTTAAAGGTGTATATAACTTGGCAATTGTATCACTTGTGGCTAGAATCGTTTTGAGTGGTTAGTAAGATTGCCTAATCCTTTCAAATTACTATATTCTCAATCTCTTGCTATAGGCATAAATGGAGAACATTTCAATGTCTATGTCATAGAGTAACTTTGTCCCGCTCTAATCTTTGAACAGCATAAGCCAGAGGGAGCAGCCGTCTTTGGTACACAGCTCTGCCCACCAGCTGTTAGCATATACTCGATGCAATGGCTTCAGAGCATTTCTAAGGCATGAGAAAGGCTGGCTGCGTTTTCACTCTAGGCCACTTAGTTTTTCCTCACTGTGGTCCATGTAGCCTTTTCTTTTCCATTCCTGTTTTCTGCTGAGAGTATAAAATTCAAATACAGCATATAACATGTCCGACCTATTTAAATTTAACTTTAAATCAAATTGTAATCACTAATTTAAAAATACGGCCAGCAAATTCTCTTCCATGAGAGAAATCTTACTGGTTCAGTCATTTGAATTCTTGTATAGATGGCGGAAGTAGAAAGTCTCCATTAAGCTAAAATGATAATTAAAGTGATATGTTTGTGCAAGAAGGAAATGCCAATTAAAGGTTAGGTTATGGTAGTGCTCTCTTGCAAAGAAACTTGATAACCTGTTTATAATATTCTCAAGGAACTTCAGTTTTAACAATGATAAAATCTATCACTTCTGAAATGGATAAACGGTTAAAACCTGTTATGTCCTATAGCCAAGGCTACAGAGTATGCTGTACTAAAATTGAAGTGCAGCCAAGTGTCCCAGTAACAAGTCAAGATTCTGTCAATTAGGTTACACTGAGTAGCAACCAGCTTCACATGTGCACCTCACTCTCGTTCTGTGTTTTAAAGACTTTACACCTGAAAATTCGCCCATTGGCACTGTTCCCCAAGCTACGGGCACAGATGATGAATAGATAGACAGACAGAGAGGTGGAGAACAACAATCTGACCAAACTAATGTTGGATTATCACCCCAAATATATAGCGCATGAGCAATAAGTAAATAGCTTACAGGGACACTAGACTCTGTGTGTGTGCTCAGCTGCAGCCCTTGAATGAAATTGGGAAGTATGGAAAGACAAGTATATTTGATTTCTTTAACCAAAATAAGTATGTTTTTTACTCATTTTAAAGAAAGAAAGATTGGATACACTGTTAAATTCTATTTTTAAGCTCTAACAGCAATAGATGAATAAAGGAAGGATTATCTCTATTTAAATTTGATGACAAGTTTGGGGAAATTGATTTCTTACATAGAAAAGGATTTACCTCCTTATGATATTTGTATCACTCTTCCCGTCTACTTATTTTATGTCATTTATGTTACACGAGGAATCAAAGAGTCTTCCTGTGTGCCTTATTCTCCCTAGAAAGAAGGTATGGTAAGCATTATTCTAAATGTTAATAGGATGCAAATGTACCTAACCCTTTTTACCAAAGCTATTTGACAAATGTTCAAAGATATTCAATTCAGTGTTTCACTTAAATATATTCCATTTGCTAAGCATTTTTTATAAACCTCAAATGAAAATAACTATTTCCTCAGAAGACGTCACTCACGGTATATCTTTCCCTTGTGCATGTATGCAAGGACATACGGGTTTAAATCAAAATTGGGGATTGTAAAATTGTTTTCTCAGATGTTAAGACTATATAATTTATATAATATTAGAGTGGACATTCACACATTGAATATTCTGTTTTAAAATGTATTAAAGTAATGAAATCTGAGAGGGGAAGGTAATAGCGAGGGGGGAGAGAGAAAATAATGAATATGAATGAAAATGCAGGATAGAATCACAGACAAAGAGAAGCAGATTCCTCCTCTGATATAATTTTATGCTCCCTCAGAGGTATTCAAAATGCAGACCTTGTCTTGTTCACACAGTAGTTGGACAATTAGAACATTTTCTCTAAAACATATAACTATGTGTGCTATGCAGTTTATATCCAGAGATGTAAACTTAATTTTGGATGGATTTTCAGTTATAGTACACTGAACTATATCATACTTTATATTCCTAACCATTTAAAATTATTTTGAATAGATTTAAAAAACTGATATGTGGAAGATAAATAAAACTGATTTTTTTAAATGAAAAAGTTGTGTCTCAAAATAAACTAAGGAGGACTTAGGAAATTTCTTGAGAAATAATTGTAGTAGCTATGTCCTTGTATTGGACATTGCATATGACTGCCCTCCATCTCTTAATGAAAATGCTCAGAAAAGGTAGGGGGCAGGGTCTTTGCTAATTTCTTAATGCATTAAGTAAATTTTTACCGGGCACTAACTCTGCACTTGGCTCTGGACCAACCATCCTCAGCATTCAAAATTATCTTTAGCAGTGGCGACGGACAAGCAAAGTGTTTGAAGGTTGTAAATACAAGTGTTTTTTTTTTTTTCATGATACTTTCTTTAAAAGATCTAGAAAACCACATCTATACATTTCTACCCACAAAAAGGAAGGTTTTGTTAAAAAAGAAAGACATTTACAGGCAAGAAGGTGAGTGATATTTGTGATAGGCAGTAGTACATGACATTTAAAACTCAAGAAATAAAAGCTTGGGACATGATAGAAAAGGTAACTGTATTGGTACCAGTGTTGCTTTGTGAAGTGGCAACAGAGATGCGGTCAGCAGCAACATATGGGAGGCGAAGGTAAATGGCATCCCTTGAACTCATTTCTTCCCTGACCTTTGGAAGTTACCAGGCTCAGCTAATTTTCTGCCCATGGTTACATCTGAAGTGGGTTCCAGAGATAGGAACAGTTCAGCACAAACAAACTGTGAAGCTCAACTTCCCAGGCGAAGGCAAGGAAAGGGTACCATCGTTCCCGGGGATAATGAAGCCTTGCTCGACCAGATGATGGCCTTTGCCTATCGAAAGCAAAGAAACATTCCAGTGCATAACTCCCCACAAGATTCCAGGGGAAATCCCCACGGTATCATCCATGTCCACAATATTGCCAAGAAGACAGATCATGGTACAAATCTTAAAACCCAGAGGCTCCAGTTACAAAACTTAACGGCAGATAAAATGACAAGGGAGACATGAGTAAGTTCCTCTACTTAAACCGGTACCTCAGTTAATGGTCTAGGCATGTTTTTGATTTAAGTTATCTGGCCGTGAGTTGTATATGGAGTTGTATGTTTGTGGATAACGCAGGAGAGGACGGTAAATATGTACCCTAGTTTGTGACTGACAGCAGCCTGCAGTAGACATATAATACTCTGAAATAACAAGATGTTTCTTGGAATAATGAGCAAAGGTGGTCCTATTTCACCCATGAATGTCACCAGTCCTGAACAAGAAATGCAAAAAGAAAGCTCTAATCACTTTCTTTACTTCTCTGAATAACTTTGCAACAAACATAAATGGAAATACTAGCAGCACCTCTGGCTCAGTATTTTGAATCTAGGGATTTTTAGCTGTGCCTACAATAAACAAGGTTGCCGTGATTGTGCTTGTCTCTTCACTCGTCAAGCACAAAACCTCACTGATTGGCCAGCAGACTGGTAAGAATTAAAAACTGAAGGCCAGCTTCACATTGCTCATGGCTTTGCATAGAAATGGTCCTCAAACTGGGTTGTTGAAAAAGCCATGACAAACCCATCTTTGAGCAGAATACTTTGTTGGGGGGGGGATTAATTTATTTCTTTTAACAAACTTTTCTGAGCAGTTACTGAAGTGTGGACTCTACCTTCTGACAAATGTGCATTCGTTCTCCTTCTCTGACAATGAAAGAAACTTGGAAAACAGAGTCCGAAGTTACAGCTTCTTGAACAGAACTATTGCCTTCTCCTTCATTGGAGTTTATTTGATTTCTTCCAACTGCCTGATCCTGCAGGCTAACAAGAAGCTACAGACCTTAAACATCTACCTATTTTCCTAGGACTATTATGAGATGAGCGCATTAATAGACTAGTTTTTACAAAAACTTTCTCAAGGAGTCTCTCGTCTTGCTGAACATTCTAAAAGTGCTTCCTTCTCTTTGGAGTTTTGACACAGTTGATGATACATGGTCTGGCATCGCCCGTGTATGTGATGCTCAATGTTACATGAAGATGCTGCCGAGGAATGATATTTAAATTGCTTTGCTAGAAAGCACTTGAGGTCACAGTACAGGCAGCTTTCCTTTCCCACAGTTGATACGCACGCAGCAGGTACAGCGAGGGCTCCTCTAAAATGGTCTGCCCTTTATCCAGATTCAAACTGCATCAAGACCTTAAAAGATGCTCCGTGAACACAAGAAGTTCATTCAAGAAGTGCTACCAGTTTGGAGTGCAAATACATACCCATTGGTGAGCTGGAGGGCTTCCAGAGACCATACATGATAAAACAAAATTAATAAGGTTTTTTAATAGCAATAAGAATTAGGGATTTTTAAATATTGGGGCATTTTAAAAGTTTGATGCACAGAAATATAGCACAGGTCTCAGAAATCCTTAGCAAGTGCCCCCACCCATTTGTGATGGTGAACACTAGACTTCACTCTCATGCCACAGTCTTCAGGGCAAAATGAGAAGAATGGAGCAGTCCTGAATGAAGCCATCCTGGAGGTGGCAGAAAGCATCCTCTATTTTCAGAAGGGATTTTCCTCAACTCCTCACCCTCTTCCAAGGCCAGAGAAAGAAAAGAAAGATTAAATATATGTATATATATACATTTATATGCATATATATGATGATTTAAAATTTCATGCAACCCTTGCAGCCAAAAATTGACGATGTGACAAGGAGTTTTCAATCTGCTAAAGCTGACTTAGAGAAAACTGTTGTCCCTTTCATTGCTTAATAAGAGGACTAGTCCTAGAATTTCAACCATAGAGGGAAGTAAGTAGTAAAGCTATGTGCACATCGCTATTATGAAGAGCAGTCTTTGATGAGGGAAAAACGTAACCCTCACAAAGCAACCTTCAAAGATACTAGTCTCTCCAGAAGAAGAAACATCCCCACCCCAGCACACATACCCACACATACACATTCACAAACATATTACAGACAAATCTCTGCAAAACCAGACACAGACTGATGAAAGGCAGTAGCCAGGGAGAAATTTCAGTGGTGTTTAGCAGGAACGGCAGGGTTCATTTTGCATGCAGTGAAGTACAGCCGCGAGACTGAATGGATGGAAAATCCCACTTTCAAATCTTACATAAATATCTCTTTCTCACATATAGTTTTCCAGTTGAAATGCTCATATAATGAAGGCAGAGGTGACAGCTTAGATCGAGCTTTTAAGCATCCAGATGGCTGTCAGACTGTTACAAAGAGGAGGGGAATGTCAAAATGGTCCCAGCCAACCCCAGTTTCTCTATCTGCTTGGCGATAATCCCTGATGCAAGAGGCCACCGTTCTTGCATTCTTGCATACTATCTGAGACATCCGCTCATTCCCACAAACCCTGAGAAGAGTGTTAACAGAAAATAGCTACTGATCTGGTTAGCAGCTTTGGTGAGCAAAGCGATTGTTGGGATCGTGCCCCCTAAGGAGGAAACTGCCTGCAACCCTCAGAAACCAGGGCAAAGTTGAAAGGGCTCCTTTTCCCTCCCGGTTGCTTGGTTATAAGCTCTGCCCTTTAATTGGAGCTGAAGTGAGCAGCTGCCAGTCTGATTTTCCATTACGGACTAATGTTGTGCGTTTGCAACAATAAACAATTAATGTTGTTTGATTTCTTACCGTTTAGCAATCCAAGCTAACAGCTGCCATCTCTGCTCAGAGGCTAACAGGCTAGTCATTGATGGGTCTCAGGCTGTATGCCTTGGGGCAAGGGACCACCAGCTCAAAACTTTGAGATTTTTACAAGATTGGACGAGGGGAGACTTTGGTCTTGGGGAGGAAAAAAGAAGGAGGAATTGCTGGATACCTGTTGGTATCAGCATTGGTGGCCGAACGTTTACACGGTTTACTAGGCTTGGTTAGAGCCTTGGGAAACCCGGGGAGGTCCGTTATGAACATGTTACCATGCTGGCAGAAAGTAGCCAGGAGTCCCCCATTCGCCGCTTGTTGGGAAGGGGAGCGGCTGGATCCCCCGGGTTGGCCGGTGTTGAGCATAAAGATCACCTTATATCTTTCTGTACCAGGGCTCTGGGAGAGGGAGAAGTCATCCGGTGCTTTGGGGGCCTATGGTGCAGGCTCATAGGCACTGAACAGACTGCCTGGGGTTCTTCCACTGTTGCAGAGCAGCGTCTTGGTGACTGCATAGTGGCTAGGTGGCCCTGGAGCTCCGCAAGTTTGCAGCTGGCACCGCGCCCCCCAGGCTGAAACAGACACTTGTGGAAAATCCTGGCTCTGGGGGCTTTCGCAGGAAAACAGTAGCCCTTGGCCCAACCGATGGGGTTGCCCTCCCATGGCTAAGAGGTGGGGCATGCAGAAAGCCAGGAGTCAGCTTCTCTGGCCCCTCAGCCTGCTTCCCCTTCAGGCTCTGCAGCCTCCTCTGTGGAGGCGGCTAGTATTTCCCTTTCACCGCACCGACCCCGCAGTGAAGGCGCACCGGCTGCAGCAGCGCCTGCCTGCGTCTCCAAGGCGAAATCGCCAGGCGACCGCGAGAATAAGAGGGTGGCAGGGAAACTGGAGCGGGGTAGCCTGGGGCTCCAGACTCCTCCATATCTGCTCTGCGAGCAGTTTGTAAAACCCCTTAGACAGAAGGCATCCCCATCAGCTACCGATGCCGCGAAAAGAGACGCAGCTCGGAGGGTACCAGTGCTAGAATCCCTCATCCACCAGGTGCGTAAGATGTCCGGGTGAGCGTGGGAATTCCTAAAGGAAAGAATCCCCCCGGCTCTTCCCCGCCCGGAGGCGTACGTGGCTAGGGTATAGTACTTACTCAGGTCGGGCTCCGGGCTGCGGAAAAACAAAAAACAAAAACTCAAGCCTCGGGTTTCATAAACGGCTGGAAGAGCTGAGGGTCTGCTCCCGAGGGCGGCAAGTGTCCACGGATCTCCGAGCTCCGGGTAGTCGCTTCCGAATCGCGCTCATGCCGCTCGGAACTGCGGAGCCTAGTGCGGAGACGCGAAGCGGGCGCGCTGGGCTCTAGGGTGTCCGCAGCCCAAAAGTACAGCTGGTGTGTTGACGCTCTGGTCTATGCCCAAAGCGGCGGCGGAGGAGCTTCTAAGATGCCGGGAGATTCGAAAGCCATCCACTAATTCTGGGCCGAGCGCTCCGGCGTGCGAGCCCGCCTGCCTGCCAAATGTAACTGTGAAGTGATGTGGAAAAGTGAGCCGGGTGCCTCCCCTGACGGATCTCATTGGGCAGAGCTCCGAGGCAGGTCTACCACTTGGAAATTCATGTAAGCAGTCCCCCACCCCGCCCCCTCCCTGCCTTGCCCCTGCGCTCTCCCGCGCTTGGTCTCCACTCCCTTTCCTCCTACCAAGAGTGCGCACAACTTTTCGCTGGTCGCTCGCGAGCACGCCCCGCGCGCCTCCGCCGCGGGAGTCACCGGGTGAAGATGAGCCCTTCCACGCTGTGTGCGCAGCCCGCCGAGCGGCCAAGCTGTTGGATAAAGACTGCTGGCAGATGAAAAAAGGATGCACAGGAGGTACCCGCTAGCTTTCTCTCTCTAGGTCTCACCTGAGCCCTGAGGCTAGCGTTATCTTGAAAAGCGTCTCAGACACCCAAAGCTGGTTTCTGTGGAGGGGAGAGGATGCGGCAGCTCGTGGGCCCTTCACCTTTTCCCTCATTCTGGAGACGTCTTGCATAAGGAATTGCCCATTTGCAAGATCACTGCCTGATACAACTCATGTGCTCCTCGTTTTTTTTTTTGGTGGTGGGTCGCGATCCTGGAGTGGAGCGCATTCCTGATGCCCTGTTGTTTCTCCTTTTTTTGGAGAGGGTGAGAGGAGGGACAGTAGAGTCAGTCAAGAGGGACTGGCAGTTAAGTGAATGGGAAGAAAATGGGCAGAACTTGCTGTGGCCAGAAGGGGAGGGTCAGGCAAGCCTTATCAATGTGCACTGAACTCCCTCCCCTCCCAGAGTGGAGGAGTGGGGAGCACTGCCCTTCTAGCTCCTCTCTCTGCCGAGACTCTATTCTTGGCTTCTCCAGTCCTCTGATAAACTCCTCTCAGCATTCAGATGTTAAGAAATGGGCACCCAGGTACAAGAAGGGGGTCCATGAATACGCAGACCCGGTTCTCTTTCCTTGTGATCCCCAAAGCGAACACGTGGGAATAATATTCAGCAGCTCTGATCTCTGATCGTCATTAATCACAGTGAAATGCAAGACAAATTAAATGCCCCTTACCTTTTGTCAAAACTCTCCTCCCTAGAAGACCAGGGTTGATTCCATTTCTGACTCACTAGACTAGATGTGAGCCCTGTGGGTGGATTTTGACCATCTGGGGACAGAGCTGCAGCAGAAGGGGTACAGAGGAGCAGACGCTCGGGGTGTAGAGCCTGTACCGTCTGACTCGAATTAATGAGAGGCAGTGAACAGAATGGGAAAATCGGCACAATATGCTTATAATACTTATGCAAATTTGACTTTTCTGATACTGCATCTAACCTCCCACCGTAAAATATTGAGGATATTGACTATCTGTTTGATATCTCTCTGCTTCATACTCTAATTATCCTAGGAAGGAAATTGGTTGAATTATTTGGGCCGGGGAACCAAGGGGTGTTTTTCCCTCAAGCAGTCGCTAAGTAGCTGTGTGTTCTCTTTAAGGCTGTGTCTGCTCATGAGGTATTCTGGAATTGGCTAATTCTGTCTTGGAAAAGAAGAGCAGTCAAACCTCAATCAAATTATAACTGCTGTTAGACCAGACAGTCCCAAGTGGACAAAGAAATAGATCACATCTTAGGTTGTGCTTAATTTTCAGACATTCATTTTCACTTTGAACAAATGGTCTGAACCTTTCCTTGGGGTACTTTCTTACATCTCTTAGAAGTAAAGGAAAGGTCAGATGTTCCTGAAGGCTGGGGATTGTCACAAGAAACAAAGTCATCTCAAAAGAAAAGATTGCTAGAGAGAGGCTATCCTCTGATCTCATTTTCTTAAAAAAGAAAACTGAGCTGACAAACTGAAGGGACTCAGAAGCCAGTGTCACCTGAGTTTGGTTGTAAGTTTGTATTGACTGACTGCATCCTATTTACTCTTACAATATCCCAGTATGTTATCTCCACTGACTCTTGGTCCCCTGGAGTTTAAGGTGACCCTCACCACGTCTCTAATCACCACTTAAAACTCTTCAAGGAATTTCCTGACAGTGTCTTAAGGGAGGCCTGGGTGATTAAGAAGTGTGAAAGAGGATTAAGATAATGTTCAAGGCCCTATCAGGATATTTCTAAAATAATCAGGGATGCGGGAAGGCAAGGCATTTGTCTCTTTAACAATTCCACCCACACTTAATAGGATACAGTGCAAAGTCTCAGTGATGAGACTGTAGCCCTCAAGAAAGTGTTTTCTTTTCAGCATCCTCTCTGGAGTCATAGACTTCCTGCAGGAGAGGGTGGGGCTCCACCAGCCATTTTCCAATGGAGACAGAAATGGCTGTGCGGTGGAACATCACTGGGGAGGAATAGGGAGGAAAGCTCTAATATCACCAGAGCACAATCCCAGAGAGGAGGGGCAGAAAGAGAAACTTGTCAGGGGAACAAAAAGCAGGGTGAGGCAGGGTGACTCTACCTAGTTCCAGAGGCATCCAGATGTGCAGATGAGGTCATTGGGATGAAGGGGGGGGGGGGATGAGGTGGACACAGGCTTCATGAGGTAATTCTTTTGTTCACTCCGAACTGAACCTTTGTTATAATTTTTACTAATGGAAACAATAAAAAAAAAACTGCCCAGTTACTTAGAGGTTTAATTAAAGCCACCAGGTCATATGCTTATAAGAAACAGGGACATAGAAAAGTGTGACAGCTATAACTCCAATTTCTCCCTTCGGAGCAGGGAATGGCAAGGGAGTGCCACTATTATTGGCTGGAATAAGATGCAACCTTCTCCCTTTTCCCTTTTCAGCAAGCATTTAACAATTAAACTTAACTAAAATTTTAAAAAATGTACATTTACTATAGTGTAATGACTAAGATTTTTCTGGGTTTTTTTTCTTATTTTAGTCTGAGATGAGCTGACAACCACATGGGATTTTGCCCTGCATGTACCAGGTTTAAAATTGTGGAATGCAGATTCTTTGAATGAAGGGATTTTACACTGGGACATCTACCTATAATGTTATCAATCACAATAGCAATTGTTATCATTTGTACTCTGAAGCAGCCCGAACAAATGTGTGAGTCATGGAGTCTTCTGAAACTGTGCCCAGCTGTGGTCCTGGCAGGGTAAAGGGTATGTAGTGACTATGACCTTAGGCACAAAAGTAGGCCACTTTGGAAACTGTCTTACATCACAGTGGAGATTGGTTGCCCACTGTGCATACACCTCTATGTAAGATTCAATCCCTAGTGGGGACAAAAGTAGGGGAAGGGTCAATAATCAAGAAAAGAATATTAAACTTCTTTTAAGATTTGTTGATTTATAGTTATTTGATTTTATGTGGATCTATCTCTGTGTGAAGATGCCTGCAGACACCAGGAGAGGGCAACAGACCTCCTAGAACTGTCACAGGTGGCTCTGAGCTACCTCACTGGTAGTGAAAACAGAGCTATGATCCCCTAAAAGGGCAGGAAGTGCTGTTGGTCACTGAGCCATCTGTCCAGCCATCAATCTTAAATTTTAATCGCAATATTGAAGAAGTCTTAAGAACAAGAGAGCTCTTGAGAAAAGTTAATAAACATCTAGTTAAACAAGATAGCTATAAAAACTTATAGGAGATTGTTTTAAACCAACTGCTTAGTAAAGTCATTAAGAGATTTGATGATGCCCCAAATAAATAAACTAAATAACTGAGCAATTATGGGTATTTCCTCAAGGCAGACCTGCTCTACCTGGTGTCCTTGGAAGGGTTTCTGACCCAGCCTGTTCTGAAAATTTTCAGAAGTGGAAATGTGAGGCCTGGAATCTAGTTCTGTTCAGAAATCTGGGTTTTCACAAATGCTCCAGGGAATCCCATTGCTTCCTAAGACTGAAAGCCACTGCCTTAGGCAATTTCTTTTTCATATGATAAATGTAAAAATGAGAGAGAGAGAAAGGGAAAAAAGTGAGTGAGTGTTATATTAATCCTTTTTTGTACTAAAGAATTTTGGTTACAACAAAATATTATTAGAAGTAATAGAAATAAATAGAAAAAATGTAAGTACCCCTAATCACCCTGTGATTACTTCAGATGTATTGATTATAGGATTTTTTAATAACTAACTTTGTTTTAGAGGTGGTTACCAATTTGTGAGGTAAAAATCCTCTTTAAGGTTGCATTTCAGAACTATGGATGTTGAACATTCTCCAATATCGGTTTTAGCTGTCCCTGCAGTTAGGGCTATATTTCTGAATATTGACTATAATTGCTAATCTCAAGCTTGTCATTATATTTTCTGTAAATGGAGGTATAAACACTTTCTGAAAAACCACATCTGTGCGGAGAGCATTTTGGAGAAGGTCTTCAGAATGGCATTATCTCCCATCTTCCCAGGTGCTAGAAAGGAGATAAGCACCAATTCAGCTTCTTAACCCAAGTGAGGGAGGGAGGGAGGAGAAAGTAAATAGATTTAAAAGGAATGGACAAAGCTATCACATAAGCCAGCCCAGTCTTGTGGACTAAACACTGAGAATTTTTTAATCTTTCTTTCTTTTTCCTTTATTATTCTAAGTGAGAATAATAACTAAATTACAATCCCAGACTCTTCTTGCTTACCTTGGGAGCTAAGAGGCTAAAATTAAAAATGAAGAAATATGTCATATAATTTTTAAGCAAAATAGAAGAAACACTCCTCTCATAGATAACTTGTCAATTATAACATATTTTATTGAACAATAAAATATACTTAGATTTAGTTGATCCAGTTCTCTTTTAGATAATTAAAATTTATTTAAATGCACGTGCTTACCTTTAACATATTATGATAGCTTTAAATATGATCACAGTTATGTGGATGAGAAGGGAAGTTGTCCTTTTATGTATCCGATGGGGTTTCTGGTTCTGATTCGTTGTTTATCAAGCCATTTATTAGAAAGAAAAGCACATGTACCTGTATTTGAGAGATGCTGAAAAGTTGAAAGGAAATGCCATTTAAAAGACTGTGTGTGGGATTCCTGCGTCAGTGAAAGCTGCCTACTGCTGTTTAAGGATGTTTTTGCTCATTTATTACAGGTGCTGCCGTGTGGGAAACTGGCTACCGCTCGTCCGTTTCTCTTCTGCTTGCACAGGCACAGTCCTGTTAGATGGATAGCGAAGCTTTTTTTCTTCTACTTCAAGTGCCCTCTAGCGAGCAGTGTCTGCGCAGGTTGCTATGTAGAAGGAGGCAGTAAAAGAAGGAGGGGAAAAGAATTCCACCTATTGCTGTCCTCATTCCTGAACCGCTCCACTCTTCTTCCTCTCCTCCGCAGGGTCATTTCCACACAAGTTCTTGGCAAAACATCAACAACAACAAAAAGGTGTTGCTGCTTTTGCGTGGGAAATGGATCACTCATTTACTACACTGGGGAGCACGAACAGTAATCCTTTCTCAGGGCTTTCTTTGGAGCGTTCATTGTGCTCCTTCCCAAAGTTTCACACACTGTGGTAATCGGGCAAATAAAAGAAGGTAAGTTGCTCCCCAGAAAGAAATTCGGTTTTGTTCCCACTTCTACTTCAGACCAGCTATAAGGCCTTTGATGCAAATTGATTAACCTCTCCACGGGCTTTGAGTCTGCGTCTCCATAAAAGTGCGTGATATTTCTTTCTTACCTCATGGGGGGTTGTATGAGGCTTAATTGAAGCTTATAAAAACAATTTCAGTTCCTCAGACCCAATTTGATATACTGGACTCACTTTTCATCTACTAACAGGGTTTCAAATGCTCTTCAGTAGTCCTTAGAGAAACGTGATCAAGATTCTGTGTTTCCATAAACATGGTATTAAAACAATTTCTACTGAAAATAGTGAATTTGCTTTAGAGATTTGGAATGATAAGGGCTATAAAAAATACACATAAAGAAAATGTAGCTGTTCCTTCATTTGTGTGTGTGTGTGTGTGTATATATATATATATATATATATATATATATATATATATATATATAGAGAGAGAGAGAGAGAGAGAGAGAGAGAGAGAGAAATCTTAGGAAACATACACTGGGCATCTCTCCCTATGTTTCAGGTAAACTAATAACAAAAAGTAACTTTATTCACAGGAATGCTCCATTAAAGAGTTACTCTGAGCAGAGAAGAAATGCCAAGGCATTATTCAAACAACTGGATTCCGGATACCTGTTATTCAAAGTTTCCTTTACTGATATTCTTCTGCAGCATTGTGTTTGATCAGTACTGCCTGACTGCCGTATTGAAAAGTGCAAATGCAAAGTGAGTTAAGCAACTGCATAATATACTCCATTAGATTGTTTATGTGCTACATCTCTAATTATTGAAGCTCTGTGGATAGTAGCCATGATTTTTCCTTCCATCCTTCAATGTACTACAAAGCTAAGGGTCAGAGTATTTAAGTGATTTCTCCCCTGATTACACTGTTAATAAGACTGAAGTTTATATTAAAAATGTCTGACAGTGGGGATGAAAAGAGGGTTTAACGTGCATTGTTCTAACAGAGGACCTGAGTTTGGATCCAAACACCCACCTTCAGCCTATAACTCCAGCTGTGGTAGATTCACCCATTCAGTGTGTAAGGGCACCTGTCCTCACATCTGCATATTTACACACACTCACACACATGCAGCTACTTCTATTACTACTTCTCAATATTAAAATTATACTAATGAGAGAATATAATGATCTATTGTGTGTGTGTGTGTGTGTGTGTGTGTGTGTGTGTGTGTGTGTGTGCAGTACAGGTAACCAAATCTACCCTCTCCTAAAAATTGAATGTGCATTCTTTAAGTGAGGGATACTTTAAACCCCTTACAACCTACTTTAATTCAAACTTTACCTGACTGAACAAAGGACTCATGAGTTGAAATGAAACAGAAGCTAACATTTATGTTTGCAAACACTATCACAATACTTACCGGGAAGTGGGTTTTTAAAATAAACCCCAGGATCCATGGGTACTATGCCAACCCAAAACTTTCCAAAGATAGTTTGTATCTCTTAAAAACAATTAGACAAAGTGATGCTGATTCAGCATAGTAAATACTGTTGTGGATATTGTTTGGGAACAATAGAATGAAAAGGTATTCAAAGTCTTGTTTTGTTGGTGGGGATTGCTTGTTCGTTCCTGGCCACCCATACCCAAACTAATCAGACAAAACTGTATTAGTTATAATACTGTGTGGCCAATACCTTAAGCTTCTTTCTAGCTAGCTCTTACATATTAAATTAACTTATTTCTATTATTCTATGTATTACCAGGAGACTCATGGTTTACAGACAAGGTTCTGGGGTCTGACTCCTCTGGCAGTGGCTACATGGCATCTCTCTAACTCTGCCTTCTTTCTCCCAGCCTTCAGTTTAGTTTTTTCACCTAACTCTGTTCTGCCCTGCCCCAGGCCAAAGCAAGTTCTTTATTAGTCAATGGCAATAAAACATATTCATGGCATACAGAGGGGAATCTCACATCATTGTTTAATTGCTCAGTTTTGCTATTAAAGATTGTCACAGTCTTATTACTATGATTTACATTTGTATAGCCCTTTATATAAATCTAAACACACTGGCTTTAATATGTTATCTTTGAAACAGTCACATGAGATGTGCAGGTCTGTTATTAAACAGGCTTCACACAACAGGTGTTTAGAGGCAACAGACTTCTGAAGCATGTCTTTATTTTATAGTCATTCAATTGACTTAGTTAAATGTCACAGCAAAGGACTGAAGCTTGCAGGGAAAAGTAAGGTATCTGAGGACCTGTAGTATTGTTTCAACTCTGGGACTAGCATGATTATCTCCTTGATTTTGACTTGCGAATTATCTGGTTTGCTACCTTCTCTGGGCCTGATTTGCCTGTGTGTTTCACCCACAGAATGGTGAAAGAGTGCTATCTGCTTGAGAATGCATGCAGTCATCTTTGCTTATGTGACCCTGTCATTATCCCCACTATCCGAGAAGAACAAGCAGCCAGAGTATAGATCATTTTCTACATTTGAACAGTGTATTCTGTTCTAATTGTGTGATTTTTTTTTTTGTCTCCTGGCCAGACAAGACATTCTGCTAGCTCTCCATCACCCTTTAAGTGGTACCTCCTACTGTTCTGCAGCACATTCTGAGCTCCAGGCAAACCACCCTCTTTCATCTTTTTCTAAATTGTCATTTTCTAAATAGTTTATACTTTGTTCATGCAACCGTGTTTCTTGGAGAAAAAAAAATAGTCTTTCTCAGGATGTTCAAGTGGCTTAGTGGTTTAGTATTTACCTCCTGGTGTGTATGAGGTCCTGGGTTTAATCCCAAATTCCACCACCACCTAAAAGGGGGAAAAATAAGAAAGGAAAGAGGCAGGGATTTTTATTCTCTCTGCCCCTCTCCTATCTAAATTAATATAAAACTAAAATCAACTAATGTTAGAAAAATTATTTAAGTCTTGAAATCTAATAAACACATTTTAATATTTCTTATTTAATGACCTGAAGAAAAAATAATGTGATTCTAAGGCATGCATGAGATAAAAGAAGATTTGATAAAAGAATTCTACCACCGCCCAATGAAATGGCCTTGAGTGTAAGCTGGAAGTCAGGACAGCCCCAGAGCTTAGATACAAGGAAAAAGATTGGCCATCCATATTCATGCAGAGTACAGAATGTTAGGCAGCGTGCTCTTGACCAGGTCAGTACTTACATCTTGGGTCAGGTTCATACCAGCTAACCTCTGGTGGGCATGCTTTATTTGTCTAATTCCCTGGAAGCCACAGGCTCTTAAGAGCAAACTCTGAATAGCCTTGTAGATAGAAAGGCCTTAAGGAAAGAAATCTGGAAAGAAATCCATGAGTCAAGACTGAGAAGGATGGTATGGCTTTTCCCAGACATTGACTGAGGCTTTAATTTTCCAAAAAAAAAAGTACTTTTATTTTCTTTTACCTTAATTATTTATTTGATTATGTATTATTATTTTGCTGATTGATACGGAGGGTCTCATTCCCAAAACCTTCATCAAAGTCACTCTTTGCAGTTGACCTTAGAGCAGGCTTTACACTCTGAGAGTGTTGGATATTGGCTGATTGAAGAGAAAGAGATGAACATAAAGAAATGACATTTTCCCTCTCGAATAATAGCCATGCTGTATGTCTAAATGTATCTCTCATGTGGTTTGGAGCAAAATGTGCTGCAGATAGGCTATGTCCTGGAAGACTGGATGCCAGTAGCACCATTGAGAGGATTAGCATCTTTAGGACGTGGCTTTGATGGAGGACCACGGCAAGTTCTTGTAGTCTTTATTAAAACCCTGGCCTTCATGTCCACTTTCCAGCCACCAGGGGAAGTACAATCTCCTCACTATTGTAGTGCCTCATCACAGGCCAGAAGACAACGCTGTAAACTTTAAGCTGAAATTTCCAAAACTGAGGGTGAAAAATCAATCTCTGCTCCCTACAACCTTTCAAGTTTTTTCTCACAGTGACAAAAAGTTAACAACCGCAAATATAATGATGTTATGAAACATTTACATGTGAACGAAGATGTGCTCAGAGATTGCACAAACACACAATCCTCCTGAAATGGTATTTCATTTGTATTTTCAACCCTGAGATTAAGAGTCTCGTGTTCTACTGACTGAGCTATCTGGGCTGAAGAGCTATCCATCCAACGTGGGGCTCCAAATGTAGCAGTGTTAATAAAAACCCAGAGACAGATATTGGGTTTCAACCTGAAGATCAGAAAAGCAACACAGCCAGCCACTGGCTCTTACCTCTACCTCAGTCTGAAATGGAGATGCTGCCTCCAGAAATCTCAGCATGAACTGTGTTTGTGAGCTGTCTCCTCCTGTCTTATATTCCTCTCTAGGGCTAGGGTTAAAGGTGTGCATCGCTACCACCCAGTTTCTATGGCAACCAGTGTGGCTACTGGAAACAAAGGAGTGTCTCACCACTGCCTGGTCTGTAAGGCTGACCACTGGGGCTGTTTGTTCCATCAAATGACTACACTGCAGTCTAGCTCATGAAGCCAATGAGTGTATTGGAGTTAGTTACAAAAGCCTGGATAGTGCTTACTTATCTGCATTAGTGAAAAATCTAGCACGTTGGTCATGAAAATTGCATTTCTGAGACTTTGCATACCACTTACAGGCAACTCAGCTGTGCAGTCTCTGCCTTCTCAGCAATGATATACTGCATTTATAACCTTGCTTTATTCTTTCAGTCTTATGAGCCTCCCTCCCCACTCTGGGGGCAGAGATGTTTCAAGTCACAGGTACCAGCTACACAACAGCTGTGTGTTCTCAGTCTGTATTCAGTTACCCACTTACATGCTCCTGTCACAATTTACAGCTTAATATGAGGCTTCATATGCTGTCCTGTTATTTATACTTTGTCTCCTATCATTACTAGATTGATTATGAACACTTTGAAAATAGTATGAATAAAAATGGCTGGAGGGAGGTTGTGTCTAACGTCAATGATATTAAGAGTTTTAATCGCTGCAAGTCCAGAGTTATGTTATCTTGGAACATCTTAAGACATCTTAATATCCACTCTTTGACCTTCTGTATATATGCATATTAGATAATCTTTTAGACTTTATGAATAGACTCCTAGTGTTCATCAACCAAAGGGCTTAGAATGCTGTAAGACAACATCCAAGTCTGAGAGCAGAGTTTTCCTGTTTTAATTTAGTTTACCTGCTTAATATACAAACCAACCTATTTGAAAACTGTTCTTTTATGACTTTCTTTGTTCTATTACTATAAAAGGCATATGAAACTGCTTCCTCAGTGAAACACGCTCACTCATTTTTGGCTCATTTTCTCCCTTTGAGGTGAGAGCCGTTTCTTTCTTGGGCAACAAGGAGTCTATTATTCATCTCTGTGATTCCTAAATTTAGCTTAAATCCTCATCTTTAGTCCGTGTTTAGCGATCGTATTATCTAAGACGATGAACAAGTAAATATGGCTGCAGAGTAACTATGGCATTATTTTCAGCAGCTAACTAGAAAGAGACCCAGATTTGGGCTTAGAAAATCAGATGGCCCAACAGATCGGTGTGGGGAGCTCAAGGAGATAACAGATTTCACTGGAAGACGGAGAAGGAGGGAAAGGCAGGGTAAAACAAAACAAATCCTGGAAACCCTATCTCTTTAGATGGAAATAGAACAGTTAAGAAAGCAGAACAAAAGGCTGAATAATCAAAATGATATAAAGCTATGTCTCACCGACACAATTAAGTCTGAACATAGGGAGACAGGTCAGATCCCCAACGGTGATTTACATGATTATAATAAGTATTACTCACAGCAATCATAATTACAATGATAGTGAGCATTCCTGAGAATACCTCTGTTTCTTAGCAGATAACTTATTATCTGAGTGTTTATAAAGCAAGGTCCCTTTCAGGAAGTAAGTGAACCCCCAGATCAACTATACTGTCCCCATTAGTATCATATCCTCACACATGCCACTGGGACCCCAAAGACAGAGCTTTAAAATACATTCCCACTATCCAGAGCTGAGATTTTCCTTTAAGAGCCGAAAAAGTATTTTGTCCATTTGTCTCTGAATCCCCAGGAGCACAGAAGAAATGCTCGATAAATTTTTATTGATTTATTATCTTATATTTCCCCACAGCAAGCTGCAAGATAGATAGGTCTGTACCCCCATTTTTTAGGTGAGGAAACCAGAGACACCTGGTCGGAGTAGAAATTGTCTAACAAATTCCTAATATTTTAACACCTTAGTGTTTTTCTAAAATACTCATCTCCTGCCTAGAGAAATCAAGACTGCCAAGGTCACATTGCTTATTAATTATTTTTTTTTTTCTGTAAGGAATTCTAAGGAACACATCCCTTTCCTTCATATTGAGATAAAGAAGCAAAGCTGTTTACTGGCAAAGTGCCTCCTTCTGCTTTCAAGGATCAAGGGCAAAGCTGCACACTCGTGAGTCAGCCTTGAGCACCTAAAGCACTTTCTCAGGTGGTGGAGGACAGGAAAGGCATTATGCATCTGGATGTGAAAATC
Organism: Microtus pennsylvanicus; assembly: GCF_037038515.1. Lineage (NCBI taxonomy): Eukaryota > Metazoa > Chordata > Mammalia > Rodentia > Cricetidae > Microtus > Microtus pennsylvanicus. The sequence goes on from NC_134584.1 coordinate 100,772,694, forward strand.
CATGTGTATTCTAGGGAAGATGGAATCTGTGCCTTTCTGATTGATGTACACTTAAATCAATGAAGTGTTTTGCAAACGATATTTGATGTTCAAGAAGCCTTTTAGTAGAGTCTGATGGGACTTTACAGCCATTTTTGTCTTAAGAAAGGAACTTCTCTTCCCCCATGATCTTATACATAAATGACTTAATTTCAAAGTCTCATTTTGGAGAAGAATCTTATTACTTTCATAGTTTTTCTACTTAGTTTGTGTTTTATTATTTTGTCACTAGATTTTTTTCTATTTATCTATCTACCATCTACAGGTCTATCAAATATTTATTTGATCTATCCATCTACTATCATCTATATTTTTCTAGGTATCAGCTACTTATTATCTGTCTGTTTATCATCTATCTATCTTCGTTAGATCTAAAACACTTTTAATATCCAAGAGATTAAGAGATCACATATTCTGAGCGAACATGAATGACTCTAGCCTGGTGTGGGATTATGGATTCTGCTACCTTTGTGAAGACAGCAGGATGGTAGATTACATAGGAGCAGGTGATATTGCCTGATATTGGGATTCTGTGCTTACTCATAGGAGTAAAAGACTCTTATGACCCCAAACAAAGAATTTTGCAGAGACACACAATATCAGCAGAAGCAGAAAGAGTTCAAGAAGAAATTCCCTTCACGCAGGAGGAAAGTAGCCAGAGGAGAGAGACAGGGAAGCTTAGTAGCCCCAAGGCATACAGGATCACAGCTTTCAAGTAACCCTAGAGTGGTGGCACCACTCATTAACATTGCAAAGAGTTATCCACTTGTTTATGGATCGTTCCTATTGCATGCAATCCTACCAGTACCTTCCAGTAGCATATGCATTAGCACTTTAAGTCTCCACTTAAGGATGTGTAATCTTGTATTATAGTGAGCTACATGTTACTTCTGGGCATTCTGACATGTCAGGAGCTGCTTTTAGATGGCCTCACCAGGGTGTTCCGTTAAATCTCTTTTCTCATATGCCAATTTGACATTGTTTTCAGTATGCCTTCCAGTCTTCCTTCTCCACCCATGCCCCTGCCTTACTGGGAAGCTTCGTCTATAAGTTTCATATATTAGAACACTCCTGGCTATAGAGATATAGAGGACATAATATATTTCAGAATATTTGTCTAACAGTAAAAAGGATGTAAGTTAAGATACAAAAGTTGGAAGTAAAGAGTTATGAAAGGGAGTAAGATAGTCCAAAATAATTTGACCTTCAGGCTGCAGCATTTAAATACTTCACACTCATGAGGTCATTCTATCAGTCTTCAGGAACTTTAAGGCACATGTCTTATTGTTTCTTGAAGAACTTTAGTTTACTCCACCCATCTCTCATCTGTCTGTCTGTCAGTCTGAGTGTTGTCTGTCTGTCTGTCTATCTGCCTATATATCTACCCTTCTATCTATCTGTCTATCTTCCATTTGTCTACCTACCTATGTAGCTATATCTCTTTCATTTGCTAATGATATTCACAGTATGATAGACAGATTTAATAACTTTGCAAACATATTGGTGATTATTTCCAAAGAATAACAAAAACTCAGAGTTCAGGCAAAGGTTGAATTCTAGAAGATATGATTCTTGTGTGAAGAAGGAGGACACAAAGTTTAGAGATTGAGGTTTAAGTGGGTGAAGAGTTCTTCATGCTTGTGGTGTAGATAAAGGAAAGGGTAAGTGTGCCGAGAGTCAATGATAATTTACCCATAATTAACCTAGTAATCCTATTCTAGTGGTTGGCATGAAGTCATTCCACTTATTTCACGCAAACATTTAAAGATACCGGTGTAATCACCTGCCTTTTAGAGGCAAGCATGTGAGATACTAGCAAATACTGTGCTTCCCTCCAATCCTCCATCTGTTAAGAAACTACTGTCATTTCTATCTATGGTTTGTATCTGGCCCAAACTACTTAGGAGAGCCCAATACCTGAAATAAGGCAAGTAGTGTCCTTGGTGCTATTATTGCTGATGTGACACAGATCATAGCTTCATGAAACGAGTAGGTGGCAAATTACTCACTTTCAATTATCTTTCTGACTTCTGTCAAGAGAGAATGTTTCTATTCCTGCCTGTGCTGATGCCTCTAACAAGCCAAATGCTGCAGACTTGTCATCAGAGTCTCAAGCAGACTCCAAGTGTCTTGTCTGAATCTAAGAACAATGTTTTGCATTCATTCAATTTATTTCCAAATTTACCTTGTAGTGTGGCAAGTAAAAATAACATTCCTATTTATAGGTGTGGATATAAGGTTTCCTTTTAAACAAATGTTTATTTTACATTTTGAAGAAGGGAGTTGATTAAAATATTATATCACACAGATGGTGCACAGATGAAAAGAAAAGCAACTATATGCATGACTACAGCTTGCAGAAGAAAAAGAAAAACACTATATTAAATCAACATCCTTTCAAAGAGCCATCACCAAGTAAATTGTCTTTTTTAATTTAGGAAGTATACACATTTAAAGTACTATTTGGGGATTTTAAGTTTGTATTCAATTTCAAATGTCTCTGATATCTCTACTTTGATTTCTTATGAAATATCAATGACAATAACCATGATCTTCAGTTAAGATCCTAGACATAGACTTGTAGAAACACCAATGCCTTCCTCTTTTCAGAGACTGAAGTAAATAAAGGAAGTAAATCTTCCCACTGTACAAATTTGGGGCAGAGTATGAGAAAACAACAAAAACCAACTTCTATTTTTTTCTGCCTATTTTATTTGGTTTATCACCCAGTTTCATTTGGGGAGACATTGTGGTCCTCTTCAGTGAAAGTTTATTTTTATGTTTTTCTTGCCATTGCAAAGGGAAGTCAACATATCGCTCATAAAGTGTTAAAGTCTTTATGAACTGCTGATGGATATCAAGGAAATGCTCTGAGGATTAGGAGGTGATATTGTGGAAAATATCCAGTTCCTCTAAATATTACCTTCAGTAGCTTTGTAGCAAATATTGCTGAAGAAAGAGACTATAAATCATCGCAGTCCTGAGGGCTTAATGGTGAAGGACCATTTATGTTTTCCTTTGGTTTGAATTACTGGTCAAGACTATTGAATAAGGAAAAGAAACACTTTACAAAGAAAAAGGAAGAGAGGAGAGGAGGAAAAGAAGAGGAAGAGAAGATGCATGAAAATATAGAGGAGGAGCCTAGGGAAATGCTAAACCTCCTTGCTTAGAAAGCATCTGCTCCTTTCATTGTTTTGTTTTGAGATGAGGTCTCAAGACATTTTTCATGTTGTTGATGACCAGGTGGATTCCACAAGACCTGGTTGGTCTGATATTTTGTTTCCTATAATTCGTGTCTTACAGTGATGTATGCAGGGCATTTAGGTAAAGCCACTCATAATTAGATACAAGCCAACACCAAGGCCAGGTGTATAATAACACAGTTTAGAAATTATTCGGAGAATGTATAAGTTGTATACAGAAAATCTGGAACATGTTCTGTGCCCTACCCCTTAGTAGGTACAGTGTCTTTAAAAAAATGACTCTAGCTGTTGCTTCTTTATTGTTTTCTTTCTTGAAAAACTGTAGCAGGTTCCTTCCCACTCCTTTTTCTACCTGCCCTGGTAAATTTGTTCATGCTGCCTCAGTCAGTCAAGACAGAAATGCTAATTTATTTCATTTGTATTTTGTCATTATCATGTTTACATTTATACAGACCCATAACCCTGTCCATTTTCATTTCTACCACCTCTCAGTAAAATATGGTTCACTCCCATGACCTTTTATCACACTTCTCTCATTGGAACATATTAAATTCTAATAATTCTAATAATGTGAACTGTATATGAGGAAATGCTATTACTTATATAGATATACAACATTAAACTTATTAATATTATTGAATAAGGCAAAAGACAAGAATAATGTGATCCTTCTATTTATATTTTTTTCTAGAATTTTGAGCCCAGTCTTTGTCATCTTGTATGTGATATGAGAAACAGAAATGGTGGGCGAGTGCTGGATGTGGGAGGTTATAATCTCTTGTGGCAGACAACCTAGACTGGCTTGTCATTACCTTTGAAATTTCTTAATGACATACACTGCTAAAGCATTATGTTGAGTCCTTAGCCAGGACAGTGTTTAGTTTGATTAATCCGTGAGAAATCAGCGTCTTATTAATGTATAAACAAGTGCATTTACAAATGCATCTGCAGGGCTACCTCATTTCATCAGCATGCTTTAAATCTCATGGCGCTTCCTACTTAGGGCCAGGTGCAGATAATTAAAAGATGAATGCGATAAGATGCCCTCAACATCTCAGTCAAGTGCCAGAGACAGACAATGTGAAGACATCATTTGGTACAAGGACAGCTCTCAAGTGCTGCAGCCAAAAGGGATGCTGAAAATGTAAAGACTTGGGAATCTGAGGGCATCCTTGGAGATAACACTTCCCTTCTATGAATATCTTTCTGACTGCCTTGCTTTGGGAGCCTCGTAGCTACTCTGAAAAGGAGTTGGGTGTGTCTGAAGTGAGGATCCAGAGCAGGACTCAAGAAGACTAGTAGACTATGTGCCATAACAGTTGAATAGGCAAGTCCAGAAGAGCTTGCCTGAAAAACTTGAACATTTATTTATGAATTCTTTATCATGCTGAGATTTGTACAATATGTGTACGTATTTCAGCTCCATGACAGCTGTGCTCAAATATAGTGTTATAATTTGCCAGAGTATGGAGCAATGGGAGGAAGAAATACCATTTGCAAAGTAATTGCAATACTTAAAAAAAAAAAAAAACCAAAGCACCAACAACATAAAGAAAATGCAAAAACACTGGTTTGGGTGATTTAACTCCAGTCCAACTGCTCAACTGCTCAGGAACCACTAAGGCATAAGAATTCTTAAGGTCTGTGTTTTACAAATGAGAAGTATGAAGTAGGGGGAGCTTAAACATCTTGCCCACCACCACACAAATTAACCATAGTATTATATTATGACACCCAGGAAAGAGAATTGAGGGCTGGGACCAGATTAACTATTATGATAGCATAGTTTTCATTTGATTTGTTTTTTTTTCCTTTTATGTTTTTTGTTGTTGTTCAAGACACACCTTGAATTTCTTGCATCATTATTGTCTTTATCTTCTATTAGAATGCTTGTTTTAGTGTTCAGCAAATAATTCAAACTTGTATTCTAATATATCATAGTGATGGGGTCAGAAGTGTCAGTAAATTCTGTGCCAAGTATACAGTACCAAGAGCCATGTGAACACAGCTATTGATAGACAGGCACGTGGTATTACCAGTTGATCTTCTCTTCACCTGTTGAGTATTTCGCTTCTGTGGTTGAGACTACCTTCTTCATTGCCCCTGGCAGGTTTTTCCAATGATCATTTTATTTGGCCTTCAAAACCTACTTCTATAGCATCCTCTGCTCCTGTAAGTCCTGTTTGCTCTCGTTTCTCCACAGACTACTGATCTTTCAGCACAAGGTCTTACCTTTCAGATATCTGGTACCTGTCCTGTCATCCCTACTCATGTGTCTAGTAATGTGAGTGACATATATTTTTTACGTCAGTATAGACTGTGTACCAGGCAATATGTAGTAAGGACAAATACATTATCTTGGACTATTGTTGACATTTTGGGAGTAAAGACTAGCAGTGTCTAAATTGTGCAAATGAAGTATGTATCAACTTAAGCCAGACAAAGTTTTCCATGTAGACTCCCACATTGTATACTAAGTAACAAATATATTGATGAATATTTTCCCATTGTTTATTTTTCTTAGTATGACATCTAACATCTTTTTAAGTTTGCCCCCAAATTCACACAGCTAACCAATTTGCCACACCAACTGTGTGAAAATTCCTTTGCATTTTCTTTGAACTGGGTGCGTTTGGTTCATTAGGTTCTTTGCATTATTTGAATGTAGCAATTAACACAGATTCATCTGCAGCGTTGTAACCATGGCAGACAAGTCTAATTGATTATGGTCTGACATATTTTTAAGATTAATCTTGAGGAAGCACTTAAGACAGCCACTAAAATCACCCAGAATTATACAATTAGATTAAGTTCCTTTTGTCAAACAAGCTTATACGCTTTCTTCATCCTGAAATGACCTACTTCTTGTTCAGCTTTGGAAATCCAACCAGTTTACGTCCTTGTGAAATGGTCTTGATTTCCACACCTCTAGGGTAATTAACCCCCTGACCACATAGCATATAGGTCTGCAACATAGAGGTCTTCATTTGCTTGTTGATCTGGCTTCCAAATTGTTGCATTCACAGTGACCTATGTGCCCAAGATCATCTGTCTTTCCCATTGGTGGTAGAAGTGTTCTTCAAATTCCTATTGCATGCAATTATGTGTAGTACTTCCTCGGAATTCAAACAAGCTGACATATCTAAGATAACTGATTGATGAGTGGGGATGAAGCAGACCCAGACAGAGACATATCCAGTTTAGTACACAACAATAAAATAGAATTGGAGGGGAGGATAGAGTGACAGAGCCATTGTGTAAGTTAATTTGTGCTAAGATACCTGCCTTGTTCTTGGTGTTCCCTTGCATTCAAGCTGCATGAGAACCTTGTCCTGCAGACAGACAGACAGTTTCAGGGCAGATTAAATGATCAGCCAAGTGAGAAGAGCATCTTCCAGTATGTCTGCAAAAATACTTCAGTTTCAAAGCTGATTATTAAAAGCCACAAGGAAGGCAGAGATAACACCGTTGAAACATTGACTTACTGATCAAAAGAGACACTAATACCTGCTCCATAAGGGAAACTGTTAGAATTTAACATGCGCACAAGCAAATCCCCTTACTCCTTTCTCCTTCTGCATTGTCACAGAAATTCCATCTTTGGTGTTTCCCTGCTGCTTCTTAGCTTTTTTGAAAACACTTGGTGCTGTTTATGTTGACTTCTGCATTCCATTTCTTCCTTTGTTCCTCCTTTCCTTATTTTTCTCCTTCCCCATTTATTTTGATAAAAATGTTTTTATTTTTGTTTTCCCCCGGGGTTCTGTGTCTATGTGCATCAATTGTGTGGTCCCTTTCTTCTTCCCTTCATTTTTGTTATTGTGTTCAAAAGGATTTTCTTTTTAGACAGGTGGCATGGCCACACAACAAGGACATAGTCTATAATTTTTTGGAAGAGCAAATGACTTCAGATAATGTCCCAGGGAGACTTGGGCTTTAATCCTCATTTTCTGGGGTGTGCTATCTTTACCTTTAAAAATCTAAATTTCCACAGCTGTAAAATAGCATTTGTACAGGGAAACTGTCACACAGGAAAACTCTTGAATGGTAACTGTGATCACATTCCTCAACATTGCATATGGAAATTGAGCCACTGACATTGGGATGTCTATATCAGCTCAATGCAAATTGAATCTTTTACTGTAATCCCCAAGGTTTTAAACTCATTTCATGAATTTCAGTCCTTTCTCTGAGATGCTTGGTTCTTTTCATCCGGGATGACTGTCTTCATACAAGCGGTCATTTCTAGGTGGCAGGTAGAGAGGAACTGGGCTTGTAAGCATCCCTAATTAAAATACATGAAGCTGCAAACGTGAAAGCAACAGCAAGCCGTAACTACATTGCCTGAAGGTACCTGACAGCCATTGACTGGACACATATTTTTATTGTTGTTGTCGTTAAGGACAAAAAAGCATTTGTTTTTGAGCAATATATACACAGAACAAACTCTCCTAACTTATTTTTTTTTCTGATGGAAAATTGGAAATTTGGCACAGACTCAAGATTCAAGAAGCAATTACAAATAGAGAACTCACCTTTCCTCCTACCTCCTCTGACTTCAGTATATACCATTTTGTAACCAATTATTGGGTCATATAAAATTGAGAGGTCTGTTTTTAAATAGTTTCAAACACTGGATGTTAGTAATCATTACACTGGCCAGTCACTGGCTTATTATGTAGACATAAAATCCGTTCTGTGATATTCGGACTTCTTAGGATGACACCAGGAAATGCTAGTTGAAAAAATCATTTTGGTGAAAGATTCCTGTATTTTATGATTTCTACTAAGTAAAGAAGTATCAAAGCTTGGAAATAAAATTAAAATAAAATTCAGAGCTCCTGTCTCCTAACTGAGAGATTGTTCACTGTATGTGTATCCTCAAAGTATTCTTTTTTAATAGTTGACCATGTAAAGAAAAAGAAGTTTTCGCTACTTCAGATGACAGATGCTCATGTGTGTTGACTATGAAGACATTTTTCAACCTCCACATGGACAATTGATAATACATAGTACCTGTATTATCATAAAACCCTGATAATTTGTATATTTTTCAAATATAGAGGATTAGAGGCACCTAATAACACTGCCAAGATAATACAGATAGAATTTCAGAATGTACTTTGAACTATCTATTATTTTAACTTAATTATGTATATGCCTGAATGGGTTTATGTGCACCAAGGACATGCAGGCACCCACAGAGGCCACAGAGGTTTGAAGTCTCAGGAACTGGACCTGTTAAGAGGTTGTTGTTAACCTGATATTGGTGCCAGAAACTGAACCTGGGTCTACCATATTGAGTATATGCTCTTAGGTATTAAACTCTCTCTCCAATCCCTTGAGCTTTTTGTCAGAGTTCAAAAATTTCAGTCAACAACTCTGCTATCTAAGTATTCCATATCCATTCATGGCAGTACATGGTGTGAAATTAGTTGTCTTATGATATTTCTTTCATGCCAATCAACATGTTATGTTAACAAAATTAAAGAAAAAAGCCTAAATATCTACATGATATATAGTGATTTATACAGTATTTATTCAATTGATTGCTGTAGTAGTGTGATAGTTTGAATGATAATTGCTCTCATAGGTTTATATATTTGCATGCTTAGACCCTATATGATGCTGAACTTTTTAGAAGGACTAGGAGATGTTGGAGAATAGGTGTTAAACTAGGAAGTGTTGGAGAACTTATGTCTTTGTTGGAGGAGGTGTGCCTCTGGGGATGGGTTTTCATGTTTAAAAAATACAGGTCTTGCCTAATTTCTCTCTCTCTCCTCTCTCTTTTCCTCTCTCCATTCTTCCCTTCATTCTTCCCTCCCTTCTTCCCTCCCTTTTCCCCTTCCTCTCTCTCTTTTCACCCCCCCCCTTTCTCTCTCCCTCTCTCTCTCTCCTGCCTGATATGGATTTAAGAGATTATGAACTACTTCTCCAGCATCATAGCAGAATGCTGCACTGCTTTCTATCATGATAATGGATCAGCCATATGAACCTGTAAGCAAGCCCTAAATTAAAAGATTTATTTTAGAAGTTGCCTTGGTCTTGGTGTCTCTTCATAGAAACAGAAGAGTAACTAAGACAATTACACATATTTTATGGTCTGTATTTTAGGTTATTCAGTTGATTAGTTAACTAAAAATAAAGGGAGACATGTGTAGAAGACATTGTCTGCCTAGGCAGAAATTATTCATTCTTTGCAGAAAATAAACCAAGGACTGCTCGGGATACTATTATAAACCTGGTTTTCTTTAGCTGCACTGTATGATGAAGTCTTATTTTCTAACAGCACAGTAGCAAATGACCTCTACCTACAGAGGATTAGCAAGGTCTTTCCAATACTTTTTAGCTTTTTATTTTACATATTCATCATCCTTTTCAGCACACTTAAAATTTATATTGCAATTCTCTAAGACAACAATAATCTAAAACTGTTCTACATTTGATTGCCCAATTCTCACAAGACTACTAGTAAGCAAGTTCAGTTATTCTTTCTCTTCTTTATATGGGTAAGGAAACTCAAGATCAGAGATTTTTTTGCATTTTGTCTTAAGTCATGCAATTCAGCCAAACATAATTAATGCAGATTCACAGGCAGTCTGATTGTCTTCCTCAACCCCAGGCAAGCCCTGCCCAGCTTCAAATCCATTCTCTCTCTCCTCCCCCACGCTCTCTATGAGTGTGTGTGTGTGTGTGTGTGTGTGTGTGGTGTAGTGGGTGAGGCTTGCTATCCAACTATCTAGTCTTTCTTTTCTTGACTTCTTGACACTCTAAACTTACATATCTTACAAGGGTACCATTTTTTCTGATACATGGTTATTATTGTTTATTATTATACTCTTCAAGACATGTGTTTAAACAAGAAGCCCATCATGTTATTTTCCCTCCACGTATGTATCTGTACTATAAGCACACAGATGCTTCCATATGCCAGAAGAGGATGTCAGATCTCCTGGAACTAGAGTTACAGAGAGCTGTGATCTGATAAGTGGGTGCTGGGAACTGAACCTAGATTCCCTACAAGAAGATAAAGAGCTCATAAGTACTGAGTCATCTCTTCAGCACCCTGTCACGTTGAAGGCCACAAAGTCACAAAGAATGCCACACCAATTTGGGATTATGATTAATAGGGTGATATTTATTTAAAGGGGAAAAAACTTACAGATCACTGTCCCAGGCAACAGCCCTCTACGCAATGCACGGAGCAGGAAGTGAAGAGAGAGAGGAGAGGGAAGTGGCTGCTTTTTTAAAGGGAGAGAGACCACGCCCCAATGGGCTGGTATCTCAGCGGCTATTGGCTGGAGGAGTGGGAGGACCTCCCGCAACATCACGTGTTTTTTATTTTGTTTTGTTTTGCTTGCTTGTTTTATCTGAATCAAATAGTAGATCATTGACAGTCTTCTCATAGTTTCTATCTTTAATCATGTTTAAATGTTTAGGTTCTTTGGGGTGAAACTTTTTCACAGATGAATAAACAACTTTGTGTTATTGATAGCAAAAATGAGAATAAGAAGAAAATTCTGAAAAAAATATACAGTTTGGGAAAGAAGATAGCAGTTTGGGGTAAACTTAGATGGTGAGATACTACATTTGGCTTTTTCCCATGATAATACTGAATCTGCCAAACTGTGAAAAAGTTAGGAAGCCACTAGAAAATCCTTTAAAAAGAATGGAAATGTGTGAGTATGATTGTCTCAGGTAAAGTAAACTGTAGAAGGATGTGTTGTTGCAAAAATATTTGTTTAACTATGCAAAGATATGCTGTTTGTTTATGTTGCGGAATATTTGTTTAACTAAATAATGACTGCTGTTCTTGTTTAGCTACCTAAAAAAATGTTGCTGTATCATCTTGCCTACCTATGTGACCTGATAGGTCTGATAAAAAGCTAAATGTCCAATAGTGAAGGAGGAGTTATAATTTGGAGTTCTGAGCAGAGAAAAGAAGTAGGAAAAAAATTTGAACTCAAGGGAAAAAAGAAAAAACAGATGCTAGGAAGACACCAGGGGGCACCCAGCCAGACACAGAGGAGGCAGGAAAGAAGAACATACACAATCAAAGAAAGGTTGAAAAGTCCTGAGGCAAAACATAGATAAATAGAAACAGGTTAAATTAAGTCAAGAGAGTTAGTGAGACAAGTCTAAGCGAATGTCATGCATTTGTAACTAATAATAAATCTCCTTGTCTTTATTTGGGAGCCCAAAGAAAATCCCCACTGCAGTGTGGCATGGGTGTGGTTACATAGTCTGCTCTCTGGGCCTCAATTGTCCCATATATGAGTTAATGGCAAGATTTTGGACAGTATTAGTAGTTCAAAATTGATCAACTTTATTTTATTGTTAGTCTCAGAAGTTAAGTTTTAGAAGAGAAGAAAAACATCCCACATCTCAGAAGAACTAGAGAGGCCACACTTGCCTGCATCTCACTTTTAGGGAAGCTGCTGAATCAGTTGTGGGGAGACCATCAACAAGCTGTATTCACACTGTGACTGTGGTCAATGTAGGGTACCCAGATTTCACCGTGTTTCTTTCATGGTCCTGCATCATGGCATGCTATCACTTTTTCATGCTTTAGCTAAAATGGGAGAAGAGTTTGCATGCAAGCAAGAGTATATGACTGAGGAGGCTCGAGAATCCCCGCATTGCACATTCCTGACTGGTAAGGAATGGAATCCGTGCTTCATTTCTCCTACTGAGTGCCATTGACATTCACTCAGTTAGGAGTATAATGATTTCCTATATCTCAGTTAACACCCATCTGATCGCTCAATAAATTCAGCGGATTTTAGCCATACATATATGGTTTTACCATATGTTTATATATGTATATGCATGCACATACCATACTTATATATAATATATATTGCAAACACGTATTAATACATTATATATCATAATATATGTGTATATTTATTATATGTTTGCATCTATGCTAACATTGTCTTACTCCAACTAGGTAGGTTCTCTTACCTATATTATTACAAGAGTATCTTTAGTAATCTAATGAATATGCCTTCTCAGATATCCTGTCTATAAGTTCATCTTGTAGGGAAAGGAAGCTTCTCACAGATCTGCATCAATGTTCATCTCTTCCATTAGCCTCCGTGTTCACAGCTCTTGATAGAGCTCTACTAAGGTTGTGCGTTCCTTTAGTGAACCGAGTGCATTGGCCTCACACCCTACAGTGCCCTACATGCCTGGACTAGCTCTTCTGCACCCTCCCTTACTTCATCTCTGTGCTGGGAATACTGATTGGCATTTTCTCTGTTCAGTCTTAGATTCAAAGAATGTAATCCCCTGCTTATAGTCTCCTTTCTGTCTGGCTTTGATCCTTTCGTTCTGAATTAATTTTACTAATTTTTCATATGACAATGCAAGCACTCTTTTCTGTGAAATTCATTTTTCCAAAAATGTTCTTAAGCTGTCATTTTTTTTTCTTCTTCAAGTGTATTCTATATGTGTGCCGATACACGTATACACATATATTTGTGTGGATATGGAAGGCTGAGGTCAGTATCAGGTGCCACTCTCAGTAACTAGCCATCTTTATTTTGATACATGGTCTCGATGAATCTGAAACATCTATGAATCTCACTGAATCAATTTGGCTGGCTGTACAGTGAGCTTCAGAGTACTTCCGGTCTCTGTCTTCCAGTGTCAGGATTAAAAGTGTCCATTGTCCTACTCAGGATTTACATGGGATCTGGAGTTTGCCTTGAAAGCAATCTAGATATTGAGCTGTATCTCTAGACCAGCCATCTTTTAATTTGTGCCAAAATAATAACATTCAAATCCCTGCTCTGATATACAGGGTGAACTGTCACATAGGAAATGTCACTTCATGTAGAATATAATCTATTCACTGCTAGACAAGAAATCATGTTACAGGAGTAAACGGAAACAACAAAGTTAATGACAGATCGGCCTTGACTGCTGTGCTTTTTACCTTTAGGGGATCTACATCTTCATTGTGTGCCTCTGAACCTATACATACACTCCAACACACACACACACACACACATACATGTGCAAACACACACTGTGTAAACATACACATACACACACACACACACACACACACACACACCTCTATCAGTTTCTTTATTTTAATTGAATGTTATATTCTATGCATGAGGGTTTTCCTTGCATGAATGCCTGTGCACTACTTTGATGCCAGAAGAGGACCTCAGATTCCTTAGAGCTGGCATTACGCATGATTTTGAGCAGCAAAGTGAGTGTTTGGAATCAAAGTGCAGTCCTCAGGAAGAGCACCCAAAGACATTCTACTTAGAGCATAGTAACTTCTAAAGGGGAGGTTGACACAAAATTCCATAACCAAAGAAGCTGTTTGCAATTGACACCAACTTGAAAAGGGAACATCAGTTTTCTCTGATAGAGAGTCATATGCCAGGGAGACCCTATGCCCAGGAGTAACTAGACAACTAAACAGCATTCTATGATTTCTTTGCTTGTTTTGTTTGTAGGCTTCTTATTTCTTTTTTTTTTTTCTTGATTACCTTTTTTTTGTTTTATTGATTTCTTTGTTTTGGTTTGGCTTCTGTGTTTTGTGTTTTTGTTTTTTGAGAGAGAGAGACACACAAAGAGAACATGAATTTGGATGGTTAGGAAGGTAGGAAAGATCTGGGAGGAGTTACGAGAGGGGAAAGAATATTATCAAAATACAGTATATGAAATATTTTTAAATAAAATGTTTTAACTTTTCATTTACCCTGAATACTTGCATAACCACTGCTAACAGAAATTAAAGGCTCTCTATTTCTTATGTTGCTACCCAGTTTTAATGTCACATTTTCCAGGAAGAATGTTGGCCTTTGTGTTTTTACTTTTTTAATTTTAGCAGAAGTCATCTCTTGCATATCTGTTTTTATAAATTTATCTTTGTAGTATTCAAAGAATCTCAAAGCATGTTTTGTTATCATCCAAATGGTTTAGGAGAGCAAATATTGAGGTCACAGCACCTATGGTTACTTTTTACTGAATTTCTCTCTTAGCTATTGCCCCTCCATAGTGAATGCAGCGTGAATGTTGATTTTTCTTTTCAGGTTGGCTGTTCATGAAATTTCTGGGCCATATACTTACTGTGTTGTTCGTATGGTGCCTGAACCTCAGCTGTCAGTGAGGGAGCATAGCTAAATAACTTTGTAGAACTGGATCTCAGTCACCCAGAATTTTTATTTTACTTTATTTATTTATTTATTTATTGTTTTTTTTTCTAGACAGGGTTTCTCTGTGGTTTTGGAGCCTGTCCTGGAACTAGCTCTTGTAGACCCAGGCTGGTCTTGAACTCACAGAGATCCGCCTGCCTCTGCCTCCCAAGTGCTGGGATTAAAGGCGTGTGCCACCACCGCCCGGCACCCAGAATTTTTAGACAAAGAGAACACACACAGAGTCACAGTTCATGAGAAAAAAAGTCATGAGTCTCAAAGAGAACAGGGGTCAATATATGGAAAGCATTTGAGGGAGGAGAGAGAAGAATTAAAGAAATATAATTTAATGGCAATCTCAAAAATAAAAGAAATAACTTTAAAAAGCCCCTTCTTAGTGTTCCTAATATATGTCTGTTCTTTTAGAAGTTAGGTTAGGGACACAAGTAGCCAAATACTCTGCTTGGTCACCAAGTCTAGGCTGCAGGACTGCATGATTTTTCACTGCTTATTTGGTGCTAAAAGGCTACGAGGTAGGGGTGCAAAACACACTAAATTAGTACATTATAATTGATTCTAGAGATCATAATCACAAAACGAGTCCCACCCTTAGGTCAGATGATGCTTTCTTGAAAAACTTAGCACAACAGAAAAGCTGGTTTTTGTCAAAAAAAACTCCATTAAAGATGACTTTGTTTTCTTAAAACAATGACAGTGCACTTTGAATTCTGTAGAGGTGCTGGGGAATGAGGAAAGGAGAATGCAAGCCAGCCTGGAAGCCACACTCCTACATTATTCATGTCTCATGTACATGAAAGCTGGGAGTGAGTGGAGACATCCATTTGTTTGCTTGTTGGTGATGAGTCAGATTCTAAGGCCCCGAGTAGGGTGACACTAATGTATGACACTAACTCGCATCCTTATTTTACATTCTGCATTTTTTTCCACGAAAGACTTAGTGTTCCTTCAGGATGTTTACAGACAAAGTTTTTCAGACTACACTAAGAGGGGAGAATGATGCCCCAGAGATGGGGTGAAGGCAGAGTGAATTACTTTGTTTGGATCTAGATAGCTCTTAGGAATGCAGAGAAAAAAATACCGTATTTTCATCTATTCTATAAACCATGGCAGTCACAGAAAACTGAAACTGTTCTTGCTGTAGAGGTGGGCAACATGGCTTAATTCCTCTTTTCCTCCAAGGAAGCCTTATCCTTCCCCACTAATTCTTCTATGATACAACCCTGTAATTGAAAACCAGTTGCTGCCTAGCTACCTGGCTGGACACATTCCTCATCTTACCCCATTGTGAACCTCCAGTGTAATGGCATTAATTGTTAGATATGTGTACAATGTGTGAAGACAGATTGTTGTGGTGTGTTTAATAAAGACCAGAATGGCCAATAGCTAGACAGGAGGTACAGGTGAGACTTCCAGCAGGAAGAGGGGAAGTAAGAGATGAGTCTAGGGGTGAGGGAGACATGGAATGGGTCAGACACACAGATTGGGAGGAAAGGTAAAAAGCCTAGAGACAAAATGGAAATTAATATAAATGGATTAATTTAAGTTATAAGAGCTACTTGGACAATTCTAAGTGAAGGTCGAGCTTTCCTAATTAGTAATAAATTGCTATGTCATTATTTGGGAGTTGGTTGGTGGGTCAGAGAAAGACTTGTTACAATTAATAGTCCCCTAAGAGAAATATAACTGTGGACATATTCTCTAGAATGAAGGGGGAATGTGTTTGCCCAGTTATCTCAATTATAATTTTAAAATAATTTTCCTTTTCTCCTCATCTGGCAAGCTCCCATATTCTAATATTTATGTCAATTTTGTTCTTCTCCAGAGAACTTTTTCTTCACTTCTTCATCACTCCAAAGACAGGTTTTATCCTGTTGTTCTATATCAAGCTTTAGAGAAACTGCCATTCACTTGGCATCTAAGATGATAATTAAGTCATTGTCAATATAGTTGCTTATGGAAAGGCAACAGAACAAGTGTCAAAATATGACTTTCACCAGAGACTGAGGGTAGTCCTTCAAAAGGAATCTCCAAAGAAAGCCTTTCATTGAACATTTTACCTTTACTCAGATGTTTCCCATGACTTCTATTTTTCCTATCTGAGTTTTCTAGCAACATTCTAGATGTGTCTTGGTCATTCTTCACCACTCCCCGCCTCACAGCTGACCTATTTCCATCCAGACATACACCTTTTGCAAGTCCTGCAATGGCAATTTGTTAGTTACCTTTCTGTTGCCCCATGAAACATTATGACAGAGACAGTGTAAGGAAGAAATATTTATCTGGGGCTTGTGGTTGAAGACATTTAGAGTCCACAAGAATACTCAAAACTCACCTACAAATAGTTCTTCACCTTCTTTATATTTTGATCACATTTATAGTTCAAAATATTAATGCCTAGCTAAAGCTGCATTGCACAATACTGGAGCTTAAAGATGTGGTATGAGTCAATGGAAATTTGAGTATTCAGTGTATACTGGTTCTCACTACTCTGCCTTCTTTTGCAACAGCATATCCTTGTTTATTATTTCTCTTGCTTTTATTGAGCTGTACATGTTTCTCCACTCCCTTCCCTTCCTTGCCTCTCCTCTTCTACCCTCTCCCATGATCCCCATGCCGCCAATTTTCTCAGGAGAGTCTTGTTCACCTCCTATGCAGGTCCATGTATGTCTCTCTTAGGGTCTTTTTCGTTGTCTAGTTTTTCTGGAGTTGTGATCTGTAGGCTGATTTTTCTTTGCTTTATGTTTAAAAGCCACTTATGAATGAATACACATTATATTTGTCTTTTTGGGTCTGGTTTACCACAGTCAATATGTTTTTTTCTAGATCCATCTATTTGCCTGCAAATTTCAAGATGGCATTTTTACTGCTGTGTAGTACTCCATTGTGTAAATATACCACATTTTCTGTATCCATTCTTCTGTTGAAGGGCATCAAAGTTGTTTCCAGATTTTTACAATTATAAATAATTCTGCTATGACCATAGTTGAGCATATGTCTTTGTGATATGATTGAGCATCTTTTGGGTATATATCCAAGAGCGATATTGCTGGATCTTGGGGTTGGTTGTTGCCTAATTTTCTGAGAAATCGCCAAACTGATTTCCAAAGTGACTATACGATGTGATTGGGATATATTATTGATGAGCATGCCAGAAACACCCCTCCTTGTCAAGCTATGAACTCCAAACAAAAGTTTATTATTTTTATCTTAATATTTACAAAAGCTTGGGTGCACCTATCTGTGGTTACACATGCATGTGGATGTACACATAGGACAAAACTCCGTGACAGGTGTCTTCTCACCTGATATTTTGGAACAGAGATTGTCTCTGAACCTGGAGCTCTCCAGTTCCAGTATCCTGACGGGATTGCAGTCTGCAGGGACCTTCCTGTGTCTACCCCTTGCCCAGTGCTGAGATGGCAAATATTTGTCACCTCACCTGGGTTCTCACTCAGATCCTCAAACTTGGACAACAAATGTCTGACTACTGACTGAGTTGTCTCTCTATCTATCTCAGTGCGATTTTTCATGGAGCTAAGCTTTTGTTTCTTTGATTTTCTTTTTAAAAATATTTATTCATTTTTAATATTTTATGTTAATAATGTTTTCATTGGAACCTTGAAATTGTAGGTACAGTAAGATTGTTTTATTGTCACATAGGTGTTAGGATATAAATCTGGTTTCCCTGCAAGAGAAACAAGTGTATTTATCTTCTAAATCATCTCCCCAGACCCTCTTTCTAATTTTGAAATACAATATCGAAGACTAAAATATAAAATAAAGGGTTTCATCATGATATTTTAATAAATATGCTTTATTTTTTTTGCTGTTATTTCTCTCCCTTCAACCGAAACTAAGCTTTTAAAACGTGTGTGTGTGTGTGTGTTTTGTGTGTTGTGTATGGTGGAAGTGCACATGTGCTCTGTGCACATAGAGAGTTCACAATAATTTATTGGTGTCATTTCTTTCATTTCAGCACGTGGGGCCTAAGAATAATACTAAAGATCCCCCCCTTGGTGACAAATCGTGCGTTGTCTCTCCAGGTCTTCATATTACCATCCATTAGTGATGCAATAAATAAATGTATGTGTAACTTACCTAAGCTGTAACTCAATCTTACCCCAGAATTTTCTCATTGATGGTGGAATTATTACTATGTATAAATTTACTTTTACATAAAGACAATCCTGGTTCATCATATAGCCACTCATTTACAGTGAGTATAAATATACCTGATCTCAGGGAAAATAATCTAAAAATGAAAGAAAGAAAAAAGAAAAAAAACCAAAGAAATGAATGAACAAAAACTCACAAGGTTTTCTGTTCCAAAGCCCTCTCTGGAATTATTTGTGCCATCATTTAACTAAAGGCATATATAAAAACATAATTCTAAGCTAGGTGGTGGTAGCACATTCCTTTAATACCAGCACACTGGATCTCTGTGAGTTTGAGATCTGCCTAGTCTACAGAGCTAGTTCCAGGACAGCTAGGTCTGTTACAAAGAGAAACTCTGTCTCAAAAATGAAAAACTGAAAAGTATATATATATATATATATATATATATATATATATATATATATATATCTTTAAGAAAGGAGGTTTCCAGAAGTATAAAGATTTTGTTATAAGATCTCTGAAAAATGGTTATAATAGTTCAAATAAATATTTAGTTGAAAATATTTTAGTAAAAAAAGATTGATAAAAATAACTTTGAATGAGTGTCCAAGTTAGTAATTTTAGCAAAACCACAGGAATTATAGTCACTAATAATATAGTTACAATATAGTTATTTATAATGTAATAAATGTGAGTTCATGGTCAATGTAAATTATTAACATTTTAATCCATTAATAACTCAAAAGAAAATAATAGGAGACTTTTTAGTTTCATAAATAAAATAAAGGTGATGTACAACAGCATGCATAATTTTTTTCATTAGATTTATTTATGTATTTGTGTTTGGAGAGGTTTCAGGGTATACTTATAAGCTTACTATTGGAGATACAAGTAGGGAGGGGGTGGACATATTGAGCTGATATATAAAATTTTCAAAAATCAAAATCAAAAAGGTTTTAGCAGGTATTAGCTTAATAATTCAGCATTAAAACTACACTTGTGTTTGCTTATGTGTACCTGAATTTTTCTTACCTTGCATATGTTCTGTAAACTCCAAAGCCGGGTGATTGCTCAGTTTGAAAATACAACAAAATAACCCTTAACTTTGGTAAGACAGCCAGAAGAGCAGCAGAATGAAATGATTGGTTGCATACATGCACTTCTGGCTTTTGTGCTATACTTTCAGGAGCAAAATGTGTAAGTGCTGCACAATTAAACTGCAAAATTTTGCCATACAGAGCATTTTAACAAAGGACAATAACAAACATGCTTGGTTTTCTAAAGAATTTGCAGAACATTTGTACTTCCTGTGACCTTCACCTTCTTCAATTCTGGAAGTTATATATAAGGTATGGGTACGTGGATGATGTGTGACTTCATCACAATTGTATATTTCTCTACAATCTGTATGATTCATTCTTTTGATTTGTGACTTTCTTCATCAACCCAAAGATTAAAAGTACAAGATCTGATTATTTGAAGGGTCTGAATGGGCTTTAGTAATCACCTACTACATGCCAGGATCTTCATGTTCACTCTGTGCATATACAGTGGTATAAAGAGTTAGCTAGACTGTTTATAACTACAACTAGGAATTTTAGACTTTGGGAAGGAGATGTAATAAAGTCTTCAGACAGCAGTGACAGCTTGGTCATTCAAAATATCATATCTATAAAATGTATATATTTTCTGCTAAGATCTAGTTCCTACAACAGACAAAATATTTTTTAACAGTTGCTTGTCTTGTGGGTTTTTATTTTTTCCAACATTATTGACTAAACCAATTCTACAAAAATAACTACATTTTGTATGTACTTTAGAATAATCACTATGTTTGACCATTTATAGTACTGGGGTCTGCAAGAACATCCAAATTAGTTATGTTTGAGCACACTTTCCTTGTGAGCACTTTTCAGGGCAGAGATTAGTAAATTTCCTGTGCATTTGGGCTTCCTGGCTTCCTTTTAAATGGAAATAGTTAATCAAGATCTGGTTAACATGAAGTTTCTTCCGATGCCTTGATGGCTCATAGGGAAGTCAGAACCAATGGACGCGTGAGCTGCTGGGGTCAGGCTAACAACCAGGATGAATACTTAGTGCACCTGTTTTTGGTGTGGAGCAAGCACTAAAGGTTAAAGGTTAATTTGTATGAGGACTGATGCTCCGAGGTCGATGTCCCATTTGACCCTATGAGAGAAAACCATTGCTTTGGCTCGTCCTGAAAATCAGCTGTTCCTCCAATGGTTCCTTCCCTCCTGTGTCAGCGGGTCTTGGGGAGTTTCCATCTGCTTTGTAAGTTAAGTCGGAACTCTCCTTTACCTCAGATAATGAGACAGGATGTCATAGGTGATCGAGTGCCTCAGAAGTTGATTTCACCTTCATCTGTGCTTTCTGTTAGAGAATGGACTCGCTCATTTGCCTACTTTATACTAATATCATTAAACACTGTAATTGCAAACCAAGTGACTTCTGGCAGTCACTAATTTCTTACATCAGTTACACATAAAGAGACCAGATGGAACAGTTGCACCACTCAGAGACTTTCTTATTTTTCTCTGTTAGCGGGGATAAGCACCCATGGGATTTATGATTTTGATTTCACTACCTTCTGGATCGTATCCAGAGACATCCCTCCAGTGTTATGGCAGGATCAGAGGTGTCGTTCATTTGCACAGGAACTTGCTCCAAGGTGAGGTGAGGTCAGACTCCCAGGAGAGCTTATCCCAGGGGGCATGTTGATGGCTCTGGCGACTGTGGGTTTTCACTTTGACTCCTCCTGACCTCTTGTATCTCCTGCTGTCTTTGCACAGCAGTTCTGCCCAGTCTAGTCTGAGGCCCTGTGTTTTTTTGAATTGTTTTGCTTAGGAAGTGAAATAATTCAGCTTGTATTCTCATCTAATGGATGCATAACGCCTGAGGTGTGTCAGGAAATGCTTTGACTTACGTTGTGGAAATCGTATTGAAATGCCAACTTAATATCATCTCCTTTCTTTCAGGCTTGGACCAGGAGTGCAAAATATTTACTCACCCAGGATGAGATGAGTTATAAATTCTCGATGATGACAAAGAAGAAAAAATGAGTAAAAGGAAAAAGTACAATGGGATTTGTCTGTGCCTAGAGCTCTTAACTGGAGCAGAGGGGATGATTCCCATCGGTTCTGTGATAATGGGGAGAATATTGTCTTCACTGTTATGGGCTCTTTTTTTCCCCCAGTAAGTATGTGCTGGGGAATGAACCTGGGCCCTCACACGTTCTAGGTTCTGCTTTAAATCGACATGCTCAGGCCTTGATTTTTTGAGACATCTCAGTAGTAGCCTCGCCTGGCATAAACCTACTTAGCCTGTCTTGACTTTGTTCCTTGTAACCCTCCTTTCTCAGTCTCCTAAGGCTGAAATTCTAGGTGTGTGCCAGCATGCCTTGCTATTGTATCCTTTACTGTAGATGTTCATGGTTTTCTATGAGGTCTTATACTTGGTAGGGTCTCAATCGTGACCAAACAAACTGGAATTGTGAGAACTGAAGTGGATATGTAAGCTCTACTCAGGTTTCATTTGCTTTGGTTTATTTTGTATTCTAAAATGGTAAAAAAAATAATTCTGTAATAATGTGAAGCACCCTTTCTGGTGTGGTTTGAGCCAGATGAGATTTTCCTGGCTCTTATCCTAGAATTTTTATTTGTTCACACTTCATCTTAATGATAATTTTCTTGGTCTGTTAGCATCAGTCAAGTTTCATTATTGTACATGTTCTCCTAAGATACTGGACCTGCTTTCATAGTATTTTTTCATTACTTGCTAATTTGGGGGATACTTGATCTATACTGCTTTCATTTGCTTGACTCCCAGTGTTATAACATCTGAGAACTTATCTTTCATCTTGAGAAATAAGGACTTGTCATTCCAGAAGGAAACATTAGTTTCTCAGTCCTATTTGCTGATTGCATGTGTGAATACATGCTTTTTCCTCTTCTCACAACCTTTGTTTACTAATTTGTAAAGTAGTACATCACTGCATAAAAGCTCACATTTTTAATAAACCAAGCAGTGCATTCGCAAGGAGAGAGCAATAACTCAATGAGAGTCCACTATGATACCTCTGTGGAAATATTCCCTCTCAGCATTCATTGACTCTGAATTGTTGTGCAGATAAAGGAGAAACAAGTCCTCCTGGAGATGCACCAGCAAACGCACATGATAACACTCAGTCTTTCAATGGTATTCTACTAGTTCAAGAAATTTGGAATTTTTGTTTGTTTGTTTTATTCTTCAAGACAGGTTTTACTTTTTAAAAATTTTTTATAGCCCAGGCTGTTCTAGAACTTGCTCTATAGACCAGGCTGGCCTCAAATTCAGAGATCCTTCTGCCTCTGTCTCCTGAGTGCTCGGATTGAAGACATACATCACTACCACTTGTCGTGGCTACCTTTATTCTTGAATTAAATAAGGAACATGATTGTATCAGTGCACCAATAGCACAGTAAACTATTTGTTCATGAAAATATTTATTTAAATTTTTTGTTTATTGTGTTTGTGAGGCAATAGAGCTGACCCAAAGGGTTAGGCATTTTTGGCATACATTTTCCTCCCTGTACTGTTTTCATTTCTTTTACAAAAGAAGGAAAGTCAATAAATTTGAATATTGATATAGCAAATTAAGAACAACAACAAAACCTTCCTCTTTAAATGGCCCTTAAAACTACGGGTCATGTATAAATGTTTCATTTATTCCAACATCCCTAAATTTATGGGTTGTATCTATTGTCACATTGGTGGTAAATAAAAGGGGAAGATGAAGTAGATGCCTTTCGGTGGGCCTTGCCAAGATATGCCACTAAGCAAACAGGCCACCTACAATGGCATTAGTGCAAGAGGTTTATTGGGAGAGGGGGAAATGGATAGAGTCAAAGAGCAAAAGGCCGTGCCAGAGTCGGGGCAAGAAGAGGCATGAGAGAAAAGAGGAGTCAAGAAAGGAAAGAAGAGGTAAAGAGAAGAAAGAGGAGGCAAAGAGAGGAGTAAGAATCAAGAGGGACAAGACACAAGAGAGCCAGCTGTGCCTGTCGGGCACTTTGAAGGGTGGGTGCACATGTCGCATAGCTGATAGAAAGGCACCTGGCAACAGGCTGCTGCTGTCATGGCAACGAACAGTCATGATACGGGGTTTTTAATCAGTCTCAACTGCATGCTACAAGATACAATTTAACTTATGGACATTCTCTTCTTTGTGAAAATTAAGCAATTACTTTGTGTTTCTAGTATGTACACACTTTTCTTTTAATATAATTGAATTGCATTTTATTTATCTCTTGTGGCTTGCTTACCAAGTGTGAAGGCCAGAAGACAGCAAGTGGATGTTGGTTCTATACATCTACCACTTGGGTCTTGGGGATCAAACTTAGGTCAGGTTTGGCAGAACGTCTCTGTACTTACTGAACCGTCTTGCCACAGGCTGAACTGTCTTGTGAACCCTGCCTTTCCTCTAAGTAAATTCTCCTTTGACCTTCACTTTAAAAAACACCATTAAAAAGTTATACAAATAAATATAATATCTAGTTATTTCCATAATGTACAAAGTCCACCTGAGGAAAAATTAAAAATATATGGCTATCTCCTTTTAATGGCTCTGTGAAGCTTCCAAGCATCTTTTATTTTCCTTGTGAAGGTTTTCGCAAACATGTCATCCCTAAAGATGTCATCAAATCATTGAAATGTGACTGTAAAGAAGCAACAGTCAGAATAAAATAAGAGCTTTGACAACAATAAGGCACATAGTATTTTAGATTGGTTAAAGTAATATACTGGAGTACTTTAGGATTAAGAATAATTTTAAAGTAAAGAAAGCATTAAATTATTTAAACACATAAATTTACTGTTATCTTGTCAAGTCAAAGATGATATATTTCTTCCTTGAAGGAAAGCTTGGTAAGTCCACTGGTCTGCACCAATAGCAGAGAAAGGACAATTTGCTCAAGTTTTTTATTATAAAACTTTAGCAGTAAGTTCAACTCATTGCTTGAATTGGAAGGAAATGATCTCTAGTCAGTTTATTCATGATCCAAAAAAAAAGTAACAAAACACTCTTATTAAGATAGACTTGTGAAAATTAGGGCAAAAAAAGTCACTTTAAACTTGAAGGGTAGAGGTACATCATTTATTCAATTTATTCAATAATGTCATTACATTAGACCTATGATTGGGCTAAATTATTTTGTGTCAGAAAAGCATACACATACAGAATATAAAAACAACTATCATGAATGATTTCTCCTGTGGGTAATCTAGATGGAAACACAGGGTGTGCATCCAGTGTATGTCTATGAGTTCACATGAAAGCAGTGGGCTTCTTGTTGAGGGGGTGGGGGAAGGAGTTTGGGAAGGAGAGACAAAAAGAAAAGCGCAATTAAATAGAACACGATATGAAGTTGAGATTTGTTCTTTTGAGGTCTGTGAATTATTTTGCTGGGATTTTGATGTGCATTGCATTGAATCTGTAGATTGCTTTTTTAAGATTGCCATTTTTACTATGTCAATTCTACCTACCGAGAACATCGGAAATCTTTCCACTTTCTGGTGTCTTCTTCAGTTTCTTTCTTCAAAGATTTAAAGTTTTTGTTAAATAAAAATAAATAAATAAATAAATAAATAATAAAGTTCTTGTCATACAGGTCTTCCACTTGTTTGGTTAGAATTACTCCAAGATATTTTATACTATCTGTGGCTATTGTGAAGGGTGATGTTTCTCTGAATTCATTCTCAGTCCATTTATTACCAGTGTAAAGGAGAGCTACTGATACGTTTGAATTAATCTTGTATCCTGCTACAATACTGAAGGTGTTTATGAGTTGTAGAAGTTCCTTGATAGAATTTTTGGTGTTGCTTATGTAAACTATCTTATCATCAGCAAATAATGAGAGTCTGACTTTTTCTTTTCTGACTTTTATCCTCTTGATTTTCTGTTTTCTTATTTCTTTAGATCGAATCTCAAGAACTATATTGAATAGATATGAAGATAGTGGACAACCATGTCTTGTTCCTGATTTTAGTATGATCGCTTTGATGTTGGCTGTTGGTTTGCTGTTTACAGCCTATATTATGTTTATGTATGTTCCGTGTATCCCTGCTCTCTCCAAGACCTTTATCATGAAGGGATGTTGTATTTTGTCAAAGGCTTTTTCAGCATCCAATGAGATGATCATATGGGTTCTTTTCCAGTTTGTTTATATAGTGGATTATATTGACAAATTTTATTTGCTGAATTATCCCTGCATCTCTGCGATGAAGCTGACTTGATCATGGTGGATAACTTTTCTGATGTGTTCTTATATTCTGTTTGCCAGTATTGTACAGAGTAATTTTGCAGCTATGTTCATGAGTGATATTGGTCTGTAATTCTCTTTCTTAGTAATGTCTTTGTGTGGTTTGGGTATTAGGGTAATTATAGCATTATAAAAAGAGTTTAGCAATGTTCCTTCTGTTTCTATTGTGTGGAACAATTCGAAGAGTATTGGTATTAATTTGTTATTGAAATTCATGTAGAATTCTGTGCTGAAACCATCTGGTCCTGGACTTTATTTCATTTGGAGACATTTGTTGACTGTTTCCAATTCTTTGGCAGTTATAGGTCTATTTAATTTGCTTATATGGTCTTGATTTAATTTTGGTAAATTATATTTATCCAGAAAGTTGTCCATTTTCTTTAAGTTTTCCAATTTTGTTGAGTAGAGGTTTTTGAAGAATCAAATAGTGAGTTAACAGAATATTTGAGAACTATGGAAGAAAAAGAAGCAAACTCATGCAGGAAGACAAAACGTCAGGAAATAATCAAATTGAGAGCTGAAATCAATAAAATAGAAACAAATAAAACAATCTGAAGAATCAATGAGACAAAGAGTTGTTTTATTGAGAAAATCAACAAAATAGGCAAACATTTATCCAAACTAACCAAAAAACAGAGAGAGAATATCCAAATTAACAAACAGAAATGAATCCCTCGACCAAAAATTAATAAAGAAAATATGGTACATTTACACAATGGAGTACTACATAGCAGAAAAAATAATGGTATCTTGAAATCAGTGGATAAATGGATGCATCTAGAAAACATCATATTGAGTGAGGTAACCTAGACCCAGAAAGAAAAACATCATATGTACTCACTCTTGAGTGGTTTTTAGACATAAGCAAAGAAAAATCACCCTTACAATTCATAATCTCAGAGAACCTAGATAATGAGGACCCTAAGAGATATATATATATGGATCTAATCTACATGAAAAGAAGAAAAAAAGATTTCCTGAGTAAATTGGCATCATGGGGACAATGGAGGAGGGTAGAAGGGGAAAGAAGGGAAAGAGAGGGGAGTGAATAAAAACATATAGCTCTATAAAAAGCAATATAGAAAGAGCAAAGTACAATATGTACATAAAAATATCAAAAGGAAACCAATTGTTTGCATACTCACTAAAAATTAATACAAAAAAGAAAGTCACACGGATGTATTTTATTTTTGAGACAGTTCAGTACGGACAGCTTCTCAGCAGCCTTCACTGTCAGCAAGCACTCTTATTGTTACACATGGCTTATAGTTAAAGTTAACTTTTCAGACTATAAAGGCAAATTTTCTGTGCTAAAGTTGCCCCCCGCCACGAATCTACCTAATCCCTACATCTTCAGAGTTTTAAAACAAATCCTAGAGTTCGAAAAGAATAAGGGAGGGAAGGCAAGGCAGAGTCTTCCCCTAAAAGATGCATGCAGTGGAAAAGAAGTTTTTATAGAATGCTTCTGACTTAGTGATGAGAGGATTAAATATTATTTAAAAAGTCATAGTATCATCCTATAAATCAGAACATTTATTGAGACAAACATCAATTCAACTGTTTTATGTATAAAATGCATTCTAGTCTATAACTCTAAACTAATAAAAGACATGATTTCTATCTTAGTGTATAACACCTGGGATAAAGTCTTCAAAAAAAAAAAAAACAGAGCAAGCAGTGTGTGTTGCTGTGTGTGTGTGGTTTCTATATATGAATGTATTTCTATCATCTGTGTGTGTGTACAAAGACAAAATTCTGTGTGTAAACATATTTCTCTATATTTTCTACTTTTTTTCTTTTAAGGAATTGATTCACAACATCTTTAAGGCTTTCCAATTAAAATTATTTAAGAACTATATTGTGGTGAACCGAAGGATTGAGGGAGAGTTGGGTTTGAGTCCACAGTTTTTACTTTCCACATAGTCTGTGTATTGCAAATGCCTTCAGCTGACTGAATGAGTCCCACACACACTGTGGAGTACAACCTATTATCCATGGTCACAGCTTTTTTGGGGGAAACTGTGAACTTCTTAAGGCCTTTAGTGCTCTTATATAATCACTTAGCTTTATTTATAGAGAGAGATATGCTAAAATTGACACACTACAAATACATTCTAGTAATATAGCACACCTCCATTTTATATTTATTTATTTATTTATTTATTTATTTATTTATTTAGGATTTCTGCCTCCCCCCCTCATCCGCCTCCCATTTCCCTCCCCCTCCCCCGATCAAGTCACCCTCCCTCATCTGCTCGAAGAGCAATCAGGGTTCCCTGACCTGTGGGAAGCCCAAGGACCGCCCACCTCTATCCAGGTCTCCAAAGGTGAGCATCCAAACTGCCTAGGCTCCCCCAAAGCCAGTACGTGCAGTAGGATCAAAAACCCACTGCGATTGTTCCTGAGTTCTCAGTATTCCTCATTGTCCTCTATGTTCAGCTAGTCCTGATTTATCCCATGCTTTTTCAGACCCAGGCCAGCTGGCCTTGGTGAGTTCCCGATAGAACATCCCCATTGTCTCAGTGTGTGGGTGCACCCCTCGCGGTCCTGAGTTCCTTGCTCGTGCTCAGTCAGTCTCCTTCTGCTCCTGATTTGGACCTTGAGATTTCTGTCCCGTGCTCCTCTGTCTCTGTCTCCTTTCATCACCTGATGAAGGTTAATATTCATGAGGATGACTATGTGTTTGTCTTTGGGTTCACCTTCTTACTTAGCTTCTCTTGGAAGATGCATTATAAGCTCATTGTCCTTTATTTATGGCTAGAAACCAAATATGAGTGAGTACATCCCATGTTCCTCTTTTTGGGTCTGGCTTACCTCACTCAGGATAGTGTTTTCTATTTCCATCCATTTGTATGCAAAATTCAAGAAGTCCTTGTTTTTTACTGCTGAGTAATACATATATTCCACACCTCCATTTTAAATAATGTTGGGGAAATGTGAGGTTCAACTTTGTTTATAAGTAACATAACGTCCTTTTGATATGTGACATCATTTTTTCAAGTGTAATAATTTGTGAGACTTATTATTTTCATTTTAAGGGTAAAAAGTGGACACCTAGAGACAATATACTAGAACATCTCAAAAGTCAGTAGAATAGTATAGGTAGATTCCACAAAAATTTTAGCCTCTTAGTAACTTGATCAGATGCACTAAAAATAACCTAAACTTATTAACAAGTTTGAAGATATGATTTTGTTATGGTTAAAAGTAATACTTATCACAAATTGCTTTTTCTTTGTTATCCTATCATAATATAACTGACCATTTTATTACCATAAGCCAACTTTTCTATAATCATATCACAATATCATAAATGTATAGCTATGCTGGTTTATGTCTCCAGTCCCAGGATTCAGTAGACACAGAAGATTCACATAAATTCCAGGCTGACACAATCTAAAGAGTTACTTCTAGACTGCCCAGATCTATAGAAATCCTGTCTCTAAGTCAATCTTCTTCAACGTAAACATCCATATTACCACATGAAGACACTTTTCAGTTATGACAGAGATAACCTTCTATTCAGTAACAATATGGGCAACTAAATTTCAAATTTTTTTTCTCAAAGAGTATAGGATAATAGAGAATCAAGGCCAAGTAAAATTCAAAATTGATCTTCAAAAATTTAGCAACACATACATCTTAGAAGCATATCAGTTTCAACTTTCCAGTACAGTTCCATATGTTTACTGAAGAGAGATGTCAAAATAATGGCATGGAAAACATACAGAGAGGCATGAAATTGTACTATGGTTATAAAGAGAGGAAATCCAATCTTAAGACAGGGATAACATCTTTTTCATCTTTTTGAGAATTTAATGATGTACGAGTACTGTATTTGTATCTTTCTTCCCCTGATGGTTAGATGTATTTATTTATTTTTAGTTAATCTTTTTTACTACAATTATTTTGATTTCCCCTCCCCCTACTCTTCTTATCATATTTCTCTCTCCTTTGTAAGAGTGTGTCCTTGAATAGGATTATGTACTTGCTCTTCTTACTCTCTCTCTCTCTTTGTGAGTGAGTGAGTGAATGTGTGTGTGCGTGTGTGTGTTTAAATACTTACAAGCATACATGTTATGCTATGTTAACACCTTCTGCCCTGATGAAAACTACTAACTGTATTAATCTAAAATATATTATATTATATAATATGTGTGTTTTATTTTTATACATATGGGGTGTGAAGTTCTTTTGTATATATGTTGCTTTTACTGGTTAAATAATAAATCTGTTTTGGCCAGCGACTTAGCAGAATAAAGTACGAATTCTAAGCAAAGATATAGGAGAAAAGTAGGCGGAGTCAGAGAGATGCTACGTAACTACCTGTTTACTGGTCAATCACAAGCCTCATGGTGATTCACAGATTAATAGAAATGAGTTAATTTAATATATAAGAGCCAGCTAGAAAGACTCCATAGCTATTGGCCAAGCTATGATTTAATCAATATAGTTTCTGTGTATTTATTTGGGTCTGGGGGACCAGGAATGAACAAGCAGTCTTCGTCTACACTACACATGTATACATGGCGTTAAATTTGAACAGTTGAGGGCCTTATTTCTGTAAAAACAGAAATAAACTTGGCAAAACAGGATAGGAAATAGACAGAGCATGGTAATAAGGAAACTATGAACAAAGTACTTAATATACTTGTATAAAACTGTCATTATTAATTCAATCATGTTGCACAATACATCTACACCAATAAACATTAAAAATTATTTATAAAAATGATAACTAACAGATGATTTACTTTAACCTCCATGGATTTTAGTTATGAACAGGTTAATATTCACAATATCAAAGGGACTTCTACCAATCCTATATTTAGTCAACATGTCCAGGGTAGTGACCCTGCAAACAGTAGAATTGAGCATCTTACCAGGGAGATACTAAAGTAGAGAGCAAATAGGCAAATAAGATTAAATATTCTTCCTGTTATCAGCAATACAACATCCAGTCAATATAGTAAGTGTGTAGGAAATTAGGAGAACTTTAAAATCAGACCTTAAAACACACATTCTTCTAAGACCTATTGTATACAGATTAGAACATCAGAAATGTTCAATGTTTTTTAGCGTAATGGGCGTAGTATATAATCACAGTACATTATGTACATGTATGAAAATTGTCAAAAATTTAAAAAATAAAAGATGAAGTTAAGGTAAAAAAGCAATCAGACTTGAATAGTCTTTGGGGTGTGTCTACAAATTCTCTCTCTCTCTCTCTCTCTCTCTCTCTCTCTCTCTCTCTCTGTCTCTGTCTCTCTGTCTCTTTCACCCTTCCTATCTTCCTCCCTCCCTTCCTCCATTCCTCTTCTTTCTTCTCCTTCTCTCCCTTTTTCCCTCTTTCCCTTTGTCCCTTTATCCCTCTCTATGAATAACAACATGCATGCCTGCCATGAAATGCTAACACCTACTGGCCTCTCCAGAATCAAGCTGACACGGGAATTGTGCTTTTTAGTCCCTAAACATGTGAGGTAAATAAGTCATTGATCTTTATTATGCAATTTCTTTGGGGAATTTTGTCATAGTAAATCAAAGATAAAAATATGTAATTTATATACCCTTCCATCTACATCTAACGGTGGTAAAATCTTCCACAACATAACTAATATATTCTTTATATTAACATCAATAGGACAGTTAACTGAAAATGAGCATCATTCAGATAATATCAGTATTTTTTTATTAATTCATATTGATAAAACTGAAAATAAACCATATCCCAGTACTAAAAATTTATATGCAGAATCAACCTGTCATGTAATTTACAGATGAAATTCTGCTGTAGGAGTGCACCGAACACCCAAAGTGAATTCTCATTATCAACCCAATTTCAGAGCCTTAAGAAAAGCTAGTCTTAACAAGTAGCGACTACCCGACATTAAATAAAAATAGTCACATCACGGATCCAATTTTCTCTTAAGAGCATGTGTTCAGTACATTCTTTAGTATGAAGTGGTCAGTGCCAAGTTCATTTTATCTCCAAGTCATAAAGTTCAGAAGAGAAATATAAAAATCAATCAAAATGAAAATACAGTGAGAGAGAAGTTGTATACATAGACATATGCTTCTTAAGCAGCTTCTTTGAGCCATGCACAGGTGAGTGGCAAACACTTCAGGACTTTGTGCCCATGACTGTAGCCTTGGGATGAATTAAAGGAATATAGCATTTCTACTTCCCCTATATCTTTCAACATCCCCAACCAAAAGGACTAATCAACAACAACTGTAATAATTCCTAGAAGAACATAGCTATTCATTTTAACCCCCAAAATAAATTGCTCTGTATAAATAATTTTTTTTTATTTCCAAAACAGCATTCAGACTCGAGAGGAAAACAACAAATACACATGCATTGTGTGTCTGCGGCACAGCTGAATGGCTGCCATAGGATTTCCGTATTGACAGGCAGGTTCCTATTAGTCGGGAGGTTATGTTTTTTAGGAAACACTTTAAAATAAATTGGCCCATAATGATAGCACTCAGAGGAAAATGGCTGCTTCGTAAAGCACTTCTCATCCATTGGGAATTTTTGGAAGGATTAAGTGAATGTGTGTGGAGGTGGAGGTTCCTTCTGTCCTCATCAATAAGGCTTAACTAGCCATTGGCTCTTTAGCTGTACAAGACAAGAGTCAAGAGGAATTTGAGAAGGTGCTTTCTCTGTAGGGGAGACAATCTATCAGCTACCTCTTTTCAGCTGGGAGGTTTTGCCTCTCCTCCCTCTTCCACATCTTCCCTTCCTCCTCTTTTTCTCCCTTCATTTGTGTTTTTCTCTGTTCCTTCCTTCCTCCCTCATTTTATCATCTATTCTCCATCACATTCCCGAAAAAAAAATTATTCCATTTATTGTCTTAGATGTTATTTTAATGTACTTGGTAGTTTGTCTTGATTATATACAGGAGACTCTAATAACCAGAGACTGCACTGAACAGTCCCAGCACCCACTGCACGGGGGGGCACATGGTGAAGCTGCAGGAAAGCAACCGTCAAGCTAGAAATTCTAGAGAAAATGCACAGTCTGGGACGGTAGCTCAGTGCTCATGTGTGCTGCCTGCACTCTTGTTATCTGTGGTGTAAAGGGAATGACTTGTCCTTGGAAGTGTGTGTGTGTGTGTGTGTGTGTGTGTGTGTGTGTGTGTGTGTGTGAGAGAGAGAGAGAGAGAGAGAGAGAGAGAGAGAGAGAGAGAGAGGATGTGTAGGCTTGAGAACAGGAAGGGTGTGGGTTTTGCACCTGGGTGGCCATCCATTACCTTCAGATCCCTCTAATCAGCTATTCTCTGTCTTCATCTCTATGAATTTCTCATTTACGTCTGGAATCCCACATCTCACCCACTTCCTTCTTTGGGAAAAATCTCACACATTTATTTGAAAATACTGTTCTATAATAATGCCATGCAATAAACCAGAAGGCCATTGATCTTATGGCATGAGCTTTAAGTTTAAATCCTAGTGGATCACATTACATGCTCAGAAACTGGTCCAGTTTCCATAGATGTAAAATATGTTAAGTGGCATGTTTATCATAGTACTATCAAAGAAAAGGAAGTGTGCGGTGTCCAGGAATGGTTTAATAGGGCCTCTCACACAAGACAAAAGCACTCCATTGTAACCTTTATATTTTCTTCTTATTTTGCTTTTTTTAAAATTTATTTATTTATTAAAGATTTCTGTCTCTTTCCCGCCACCACCTCCCATTTCCCTCCCCCTCCCCCAACTAAGTCCCCCTCCCTCGTCAGCCCAAAGAGCAATCAGGGTTCCCTGCCCTGTGGGAAGTCCAAGGACCACCCCCCTCATCCAGGTCTAGTAAGGTGAGCATCCAAAGTGCCTAGGCTCCCACAAAGCCAGTACGTGTCTTATTTTGCTTTTAATCTTTTTTTTTTTATGAATTTCTCTTGGAAGTTTGACTTCCTCTGAAGTCTCCTTGAATTTTTTGACATATTACAAAATTTTACAAATATTAATATTCCTGTGACTTTTTTCATAGTAGGAACTTTGAGTTAATATTGTTAAGCATGACAGTATCATATTTTGGAGGAGTTTAGCAGTAATGAAGGTAATACTCAGGGTGTAGAGAACGGACTTGAAGGGTGAGTTCACCTGGAAAGACTTCTTCAGGAAAACTGATTCCATCTTTGAAATTTCTCTGAGCCCATTACATTATATCTAAAAGATCACTCCCTTCTCTCTCTTTCTCTCTCCCGCACCTGAGGCCTACTGCTAAATAAGCAATGTACCAATCAGTAACCACACTACTTAACACATAATAGTGGGGACTGGAAAGACGAGTCAGTGGTTAAATGTACTTGTTGCTTTTCGAGAGCTCCCAGATTCAGTTCCCAGAACCCACATGGAAACTTACCACTTTTTGTAACTCCAGTTCCAGGGGACCCATCATTCTCTTCTGGTGTCCATGGTTCCCAGTCATGAGTGAAGTATATTTACATACATTCAAGCAAAATACTTAGACATACACAATTAAGATAATAAATATTTAAAAATTGCCACAGGCTATGCTTGAACTCACTCTGCATTTAGACCTTGAGTTCACGGTCTTCTTTCTGCTTCTCCTGATTAACTAGAATTAAAGACACATGCCAAACTATGGATAGCTTTCATTTGGGAGAAGTGTTAACAGATGCAACAGAAGAACATGACCTTTGTAGCCAAGATGTTTGCCACTAAACAAACATAGTCTCAGCACACTGTTACGTCGTATTTCTTTGTACCAATTGGAAATATTTGGAGATCTTAAAGGAAGCAGGATAAAAACAAAGAAACAACAATAGCAATAAAAGTAAGCAAACAAAAATAGTCCGGTTCCAAAGTTAATTAATAGACCAATTAATTATAAAATGCTTTCTGGGGCCTTAGGGATGATTATATTTAAAATGTCTTCTTCACTTGACTGCTAGAGAAAACGTGTCTTTTCTGGTTTACTGCAGTTTTTCCCCCCAACAGTTTACTCTTCACAGTATTGGTCCTTGCTGTTGTTTTATTAAAATTGTTAGTGTTTTAATGAGCAAGGGCCTTGATTATGGGAGAAAGTGTCTTTGGCAGGGATTAGATGGTTATTAAGATAATTCTTATGGGACATTGTGTTCTTGCAAGAGTCATCTCCATGAGAACAAACCTGATTCTGGAATCTTGTCTGGCTTCTTGCTTGTTGAAATGATCCTTCTTCCCTACTTATGTTTCCACCCTTGCAATCCTAACTTCAATCAATTCCTTTCTAGAATCAATCTGATTACAGTATCACACCTTTGATCTTTGGAAAGGTGGGCTAAGTGACTGTCTTTTCCTTATAGAGTAGTCTGCCTCCAACATTTTTTATGGTGACAGAATACTAGCTAATATGCCAATTTTTTTCTGTAAGAAATTAATTCAAGGAAGGGACTCATGAAGTATATGACTTCCTAGACACCGGGACAATTAACTGGAACTGAGAGGGGAAAAATCATAGCAAATATGAACAATAAAGCCATTTTCTAGTATCTATATTTATGCCATGGACTTGGATGATTAGTAACCTAAGGTTACTGAAGTTACAAACCTTACCAGATTCTTGAAGTCTGATTATTCATTATTCACACCTGTTTAAGAAAATTATATTCCTATAAGAAAATCATGCAGACTGTGTCTGTAAAGGATAAAATTGTTTCTCAAAGTTCTGACAGCAAAGAATCCAAGATAAGGGTGTGTACAATAACAAAGAACTCCCTTGTTGCTCCAAGTGTGAAGAAATGCTATTGTCTTCCTGTGAGCAAAGGTGGATTCTGTGTGAAGAATCAATGGAAAGGCTTTTAATACCATTTATTAGGAAGCAGCACTCCTAAAAGTGGTTACAGAGCAATGCGCATCATTTGCTCTTTTATAACATGACATTCACTTTGACGTCTGGATGTTGACTCTTCTTTTCTTTATATGATGGTACAGGGTCGTTTTTCATGGGATTGGGAGACCTTGACCACTTGGTTAGAAAGCAAATTCCTTAATTTGAGTATTCTGGAACTTGAAAGATTGCAAATATCAGTTATGTTCTGTGATACTGATTCTAGTCCTCTAACTACTCTGGAAATCGTACTGTTGATTCTTTGCATCTTCTTTCATCTTTTTCCTTCATCTAAGAGAAAGAATTTTACATTTTCACAGGTTAAATTTGAGCCTACAATCTTGCTTCTCAGTCCTCCACAGGTGAGTGGGACTGTTAATATATACCATGACTAGCACTGGGAATTGTTTTATTTTAAACTAATAAAATACGAATAAGGAAAACAAAACAATATAAACGTTCAAATGTCCTGGCATGCAAAAAAATCTTCCTCAAATTTTAGAAAAAACCTTTTATACTGCCTCCATTTATTATCTTAGTCATTCACTTGAAAAGCAACAATAAGGCGCACCAAAAGACCAATTTCCATATTGTGAAAATAATTTAATCACTTTGCATAACAGCTACTTCTTATACATAAATATATACATATATGTATAGCACCATATGTTTAAAATGCATGCATTCATAATTATATATATGAATATGTGTGGTTATTCTGAGGTGCTTTTTCCACAAAAAAAAAACCACTCAACTATAAGAACAATAGAGCTACGAACTCATTACCTTAGCTAGAAATCTCTTATCAGTAGATTATTTGTAAAGTTCAGATTTCAAGCCAGATTACCATGAAGTTACCTACAGGTTATGATGAGTGGCGTAATAAATGTATGAAAGGCGCAGACCTTACTGTTTATGTTAAAATTCCAGATGAACTACTCTGATCAAGGACTCTATAAAATTCTGCTTAATGTCTCTCTAGTGTTGTATTTCTTAGTGCTTGATCTATTTGACCACATGTGCTTTAAGTAACATTAAGGAAGTGGTTAGTGTTCACTGAAGATACTGCATATGGTAGACACTCTACTATTGACAATAAAGTACTTCAGAAGCACCATCATGCCAAAAGAAAAAAAAAAAGAAAAAAAAAGACCTGCTATGAACTGACCTGTGTCTTTCTCAATCTGCTGTGTTAAGGCCCAATACTCAGTGCTTCAGAATGATTGAGTAAAGATATTTTCAAGATGTGAATAAATTAAAATGACATAATGACAGTGCGACTTAGCTTGATGTGATTGGCGCTCCCCTAGGAAGAGGGACTATTGTCTTATGGGAGATAAGGGGATAAAGATGCACAGAGGAAAGGTGGTGAGAAAATACGAAGAGGAACAAGACCACACATTCACTCTGAACAGCCAGAGTCTAGAATTAATGGCAACAAGTGCATGTTTCTTATTCAAAGCAGCTAGTCTGTGGTATTTTTTAATGGAAACTATGGCATATCAGTACATTGAGAATTAAGCTCCAGAGACAAAGGATGGAGAAAGTTTGTTTTAAAGCCCTTCTTTATTCACTGATGTCATTGCTCTTTAGGCAAGGCTTCATATTGGCTCCATTCTGTCAAGAGCACTGAAACTAATAGATCTCATAAGGTTCTGGAAAATTTTTCATGTTAAAACAGTCTAATTCATAGATGTTTTCATGCTTAATTCAGTATAATTAAAAATAAATATTTGTTTATTTAGTGCATGTGTGCACACACACACATACACATGTGCACATGGGTGCACATTGGCACATATATACTACCATGCCAGTGTGGGAATCCCGGGACAACTTGTTACCATAAGGGTTTTGGAGATTGGACTCACATTTTTAGTTCTCAACAAGAATCTTTACCCACTAAGCTCTCTTACCACTTGCAAATCAGTACAATGAGATAAAACTTTATTTATTTATCAGATCAACATATATTTTTACCACAACCTAGATTATTATTTTAGCTGTAACATTGTTACAAGACTTTTTTTTTTTTGTAGGAATGATCATGAACCCTAAGATCTGTCCATGTAAGACAAATGTTCTCTCACAGAGTAATATCCTCAGTCTTAATCATTTAATTCTACTTTGTACAGATGGCATCTGGAATACCCAGCCACTGCTTCTCTCTTCCTTCCTTGCCTCCAATTTATCATCTGCTCTAAGTCCTGTGGGCACCACATTCTAAGTAGTGCATCGGAAGGTTAGCTTACATAGATTCACTCATTACTTTTTACTTGGTTTTAAACTCTAGGTGAGTATGGGGAGGGGACTTTTCAGTGGGATACTCTTGTCTCATTCTTCATTGCCAATCACTGGAGAAAAGCAGCTTCTTGGCCCACCATGACTTTGAAGATACATTCTGTGAATGATAGAACTCTTCTTCCTCTTTTCTATGAGTGAATATCTAATCTTCAGTTGTAGAAGACAGCTGGACTCTTGGACAGAAGTTGTTCTCTCTATGTTTACCTTTCTCTTTTTTCTTTCAGTGTATCCATATTCACAGAAAAGAGAATGTTTTCCTAGCTCTAAATGTTATGGTATTACTGATACATGTATACGCTTATTTAGAATTCTCTTATCTGTAATCCGGAGGTTAGCATTCATCAGACCCCGAAAAACTGAGCAGAGTCACCGGGTTCATTTAGGTCTTTCATTTATGGTATCTTATCTTCATATAACATTGAGTACTTGTTCAGTGTTTTTTATCTCAGGTATCCATCTAATATTTTAAGGAAACAGGAAAGTCTCTGTTAGCATTCTGTCGTATGGGCTATGAAATCAAATATGAAGAACTGACAGCGGTTTCAGTCTCTAGGCATAGATGTGCCTTTCTTCTGTCATAGAGCTTTGCGATTTGTGGATCTCAAGCACACAGAGGGCCAGAGAATGACAAAGGAGGTTTGAAATTTTATCTTTTTTCCCATAAAAGGATTTGAAAATCTTTGGACTTTATGACAGATGGAAGCAAACAAAGCATTTCTCCTATCCATCACTATTTTGAAAGAGCCTACAGATTCAATTAAAATATGTGTGCAAGAAAGAACACAAATTCTATAAATTTATGATTTTCTACACAGCTTTAAATGTATCAAATTGTTATCTTCAATCAAGGTGTATTTGCTTATTTCTTCTTTCTATTTCTATGAATATGTGTTTGATTTGTATAAAGAACAGTACTTGAAATTTTGCTGATTCAGATCTTCATGACTTCAAAGCAATAATTTCCCTTACAGATACCAGACATGTGTCTAAGGTGTATTCTACGAAGATGATTTAACTAGTTTTACCTTTTGTTAGTTCTAGGAAAGTAATTGCCCAGACACTAGTTTTCTCTGCCATAATGACACTTGATCTGATGATTTTCTGAACCTTTCCTTCCGAGACGATCTCAAGTTCCTAAGTTTTCACCATCACTTGCATCTTCCTAAGGGACATGAAATAGGTCCTGGAACTTCAATTTCATATTTATTTTTGCAATTTAGGTAGAACCCTGATAACTGTATTACATAAATTCTACGTGGTTTTATGATCAAGAGAGATTAAATTAGTCTCTCTCTCTCTCTCTCTCTCTCTCTCTCTCTCTCTCTCTCTCTCGTGACTTCTTTTTTTTTTCACCCCCACTTCATTATAAATATCATGGCCTTACTTTAGGGAGTTTTTAGATCACAGATGCGTCACGTGATACAGGAATATATAACTCAAACCAGAAGAGTGGTTTCAGAGTGTGTTGTTAATTTTCTGAGTAAATTGGAGAGTTTGTTCTTTTTTTTTTATTTCTGAAATTTTCAGTTTAATACTTCAGAGTTTGTTCTTGAAATCTGTTTTCTGAATCATAAAATGAGCACAACAATATGTTCTAAGTAACTTGTATGTATTAAATTAGTTCAGATCTGGTTCCTGGATATCCTGGCACTCTTCCTGTGACTCAAACCTGTCAAAGCCTTATAGAATGAACATGTGCAGAGTTACAACCAAGGAGGTTAATTGACGTGATATTCAAGGACTACCGTTCTGGTCATGAGTCTTGTGACAACCTTGTAGGCCATAAATGTGTGCATAGAAGATAAAATAATTCAGTAATAGGATTTAATACATACACACACACACACACACACACACACATATATATATATATATATCACTTGCTCTTTAAACTCTCTGTAAATCTTTGAGCCTGTTTTACCTCACATAATTCTCATGAGAATTCTAAACAATAAATACCCTTGTACATATATGTTAATTTGACAAAGATATTCATCATCAACTATGACTTATACTTTGGCTGCAATGTGGTAGTCGAGAACTTTTTAAATATAGTAAATCCAATGAGTTTCTTGAATATTTAAAATAATCATGTGAATTTGCTGTATACTACTTCCAGCACTTTCATAAGTTGTACCACAGTGCATGTATTAAACATGTTTGATAATTAAGTAACAGGAAAGAGTGGAATAACCCAAAAGACTGTAGACAACATCATTAAGTTAGCCTGCATAGTGCAGAGTCTAAAAGGCTCATTGCTGGGGGCATTATGGTCCTTGTACCCACATATCGCTAGAGAAACCAGAAATGTTAAATACACAAGATTTCTCTTCGGTGAGTGAGATAAATACCTGCATTCCATCTAGAAAACTGGTTGGATATTTCTAATAACCTGGTGATATATTGCTATCTGTAGAGGCAGATTTCACTCAATTTTTGCTGTCTGTAAAAGACCTCACCCACCTCTTGCTATCTGTAGAGTCAGAAATCAACCACCTCTTGCTATCTGTAAAGGCAGCTCACCCAACTCTTGCTATCTGGAGAGGCAGAGCTCACCCAACTCTTGCTGTTTGTGAAGACAGACCTCACCCACTTCTTACTATCTGTAGAGGCAGACCTCACCTAATTTTTGCTGTCTGTAGAGGCAGACCTCACCCACCTCTTGCTGTTTGTAGAAGCAGAAATCACCCACCTCTTGCTATCTGTAAAAGCAGCTCACCCAGCTCTTGCTGTCTGTAGAAGCAGAGCTCACCCAACTCTTGCTGTCTGTCAAGACAGACTTCACCCAAATACCCTAGAAGTTTATTTCAGTGTCTCTCTCCCAAGCCTTTATCTTTAGTTCCCAGGTGATAAAGCCCATTCTTAGGGGAGATGTCACACATACTTTATAGTCTGCTGACCTGCTAAGTCAGTCAGAGACCACACCATGTCCTAGGCCCTTAAGCTATAAAACTCATCTTCAAGGTCACGTGT
Organism: Microtus pennsylvanicus; assembly: GCF_037038515.1. Lineage (NCBI taxonomy): Eukaryota > Metazoa > Chordata > Mammalia > Rodentia > Cricetidae > Microtus > Microtus pennsylvanicus. Next base: position 100,813,657 of record NC_134584.1, read on the forward strand.
TCTTTGCAAAGCAGTATCTATGTAGTCACTCTTCAAGCGTTTTTGTGCATCTGGAATTGGAATGATTATTGGATGGAAACTTTCCCTCAAATTCTATTGTTTTTAAATATGCTAACAGCAAATCTCCTGGCATCAGAGTCTTTAGAAACTTGATACATCCTGGCAGATTAATTTGGGCTGAGTCAAGCTTATATTCTTACAGTTTTCCAAATTCATTTTTCTGCCTGTGCTGACACCTTCAAGGACCCCCCTCACCTCAGATTTAAAGCAAAGTTTCTTGTTTCCCACTTTTACTGACTGAGAGTCTTTCAGGAAATTATTACATTTAAGGTATGTGGGAGGAGCCATAGTCATTCCTTACAGCATCTGAGAGCATCCAATGAGAGTATGTAGCAAGCAAATGGAAGTATTCATGGCACCTTGTAAACAATGAGTTTTTTGTTTTTCTAAGAACATATGTTTCCTTTCTTTTTTCTATGGCTCTTTCAACTCCTACTCAGAATAATTCTTTGAAGTCCACATCTGCAATAAAGGAATGCCAAAAGTTACCTTTAATTCCCTTTTATAAGTATACACTGGAGCCAAGATGGAGACAATGCCCTGTTCTGTGATTACTGCTATGAATTGTATCAATTGAATGGTAAGAAGTCTTATCAAAATAAGATTTGCTCTTCAAATAGAGATATAAAGTGCTGCTTATGTCAAAACAGTTTTATGGCCATAATTTATCATGATAGTACTTTGTAAGAAAGTAAAAATGAACAAACATGTGTATGGGGAAGAGAAAATATGGCAAAGATTGAGAGCCACACGAATTGTAAAGAACCCTACCAAACTTTGCTCCCCTAAACTTAGAATCCTTCTGTTTTCCTTCATTTAATAGCATCAGCCATTCTCCTTTTTCCCTTCTTCAAAAAAACTCTAACGTGAATGGATGAGATTACTCAGTGGGTAAAGGCACTTGTCAATAAGCCTGGTGACCTGAATTTGATCCCCGTGACTCCCATGATGGAGAAAGAGGACTGACTCCTAAAAGTTGGACTCTTACTCTTACTCAAGAGTGACTTTGAAACATGACATATCATATCCATTTCTCAGTTTTTATCTCATGTCTACCAGATAGTATGAAAACAATTTTCTTATATATAACTTAAGTTAAATCTCAAAACTGAGCATTTAACTTTTAAAAATAAATTAAGTGATGGTTGAGAGGCATTCAGAGGTAACAGAGAGAGAATATGAAATTTGAATTTGAGCATAACTCCACAAAAATCATAGGACTACCACATTGATCATTTAGGTATTTACTCTGTTCTGTTGATCTGGGACTATCATCTGACCACTGCTCTAGATGTGACAATTCTCCTTGAGTACTGTTTAGAAAAGTATCCTCTTCAGGTGTTTTAAGTTTAAGGTTGATTCTTTAGTACCTTGAAGATACTTCTAGGTAACTGTAAGGCCTTTGTTATCTGTAAATGAAAATAAACCCAAGCTTTACATAAAATGTATCCAGTAGTCAGACCTCTGCTTCCCCATCTCTCATTTATGAAGGGGCCAAACATATTTGTTCTGTAAAAAGAATTTAGGGAAGTAATTTCATTTTTGGTAAACTTGTCTTTGAGTCATCCCAGTCATCTTGCATTATCATTTACATAACATTTTATGATCCTACCCATATGGGTATGAACTCAGAAAAATGCAATATTTTATATTAGAGACAATACTTGCATGGAATTGTGCAGTGGTGCCTAGTGTATCCAGAGGGTGAGGACATGGGGAAAAAGTCCACCCTCCTAAGAGAAGGATAATACTACTGCTTCGGAGAGAAGATAGCACTTCATGTTATATCTGATACAAAACCAACATTCTAATATACTCAACAAGCATTTGAATATCAATACTTAACTGAAATGTCTCAGAAATGACTTAGAAGTAACTGCTACATTGAAATATGCACATATACATATGGCAATGAAAAATTTCAGGACTTTTATCTTCAAAAGTGCTTTGAAAATGACAACCTTCTGCCACTGGTGTGAGCATCTTCTCATTCATATTTGGATAGTCTGTGCTGTCTATAGGGTGTCGGTTCCACCTTGGGTTAAAATGAGATGTCTCCTCAAAGTGTGTTAATACTGTCTTTGCCACTCTCTAGTACTGTAAAGCTCTACATTATGATGCCTTGCCAAACTTTTACTGCTGCTCTGGAAAACAGCAATAATAATTATTATTTTGTAGGACTAGCATAGTGATTCCAAAAGCTATATAAATACATACATACATAGCAAGCATATATAAGTTAATTCATATGAAGAATGTCATAGATAATATCTAACACTATGTGTGTGACTTTATTTTTTCTTGTAGTTATCATAGACATGAGCAAATAGCCTTTGTTTCATATACAAAGTGTAATAGAGAAAACATTTGCTAAAATGTTAAGTCAGCATATAGGAAGAATCTTTTCAAATGACATGGTTTTAAATTCAGGTATTGAGATTTATAGAAGGAAACGATTTTCTCTTTAAGCATATGGGTGGGAAATATCATAGATAGATTTATTCAGCAAGAGGCACAAAGTGAACAAGGTAGAAGAGAGGGGAACATAGAAGGAGTTGTCAGCAACAGTCCCCATTCTGAGAGATTCATTTTTCTAATGTGATAATTGCTATTTATTTTATGGGCTTGAACATGACATATCACCAGTGAAACTGCTTCTAATTCTGCTTTTATTATTAACCTCACTTTTCAATTCTTTATCGACCTTGGGCAAGACTATTTTCCTCTTCATAGCATCAATAGAGAAGCTGGTTCAAGTTTGCTTTAAAAGAAATTAATCTCAAAGCTATTCCTACATTTTGAAAGGACGTTGTATGAGAATGTTAATAGCTGCTATTAGACTTGGAGTCAGCCCTTCCCTAAAAGGAAAACAAAAGTGTGGATTTAATGTCATTTGAGCAGAGAAATGAATAGTATGGCTAGGTAGTGCTGCTACAGACAGAGCACCTTCATGCAGATAAAGCCCTGAAAAGGCTGACATCCCAGCTCATGATTTTTTTTTTTCTGGCTGAACTCGAGTATGTTCTAGACCACTCAGACTCAGTTTTTCTGTAAAACGTTAATACTAACCCATTATGTCAGTTCTTCATACCTCTTTTCTGAAACTTACTCATAGAAGGAAGCAAAGGAGGAGGCAGGCAGGGAAGGGGCAGGAAGAGAAGATTGAAAGGGATGGAAAAGAAAATGAGAAAAAGAAGCATAACGGAGAGAGTCAATCAGAAACAAAAAGCAAAAGATGGCACACAAAGTCTAAAGACAATATTTTCAATGAGGATAATAATGTCTGGATTCTTGTTACTGACAATGTCTTGCTTATGTTTCCTGTCTTGAGATCCATCAGGAAAAATAAAACTTAAGGCTTTTCACAGAGACAGACCAGAAAGAAGAAAAATGGGCATTGGATTCTTGCAATGTCTAAATCAAGAAGTACAGTTACAGCTAATCATCGCAATATTTTATGAGTTAAGTATTTGATTTTCAGCACTTCATATTGCAACGCAGTATTTCCATAGTTAATACAAACTGTGTGGGTTGACGGGTTTGTAGAAGTAGAATTCATGAGTCTAAATCCATTTGACTTCAATGTCTGCTCTAGTAAATACCCCGTAATTCCGTATCACTGCTCTCAGAAGTTTAGAGCATCCTCTAACTTGCCACAATGCCCCCACAGTTTGCCAGACATGGCTTTACCACTGGTATAACCACCTTATGAAGGAAATGCACCTTATGCTCACCCAGGCTTCTTTCAAATGGAACCACAGGCAGCAAGTGAAGAGCTCAAGTGACACTCCAGGCAATTAAGATCTCAAAGAGCCTAGGAAGGATGCAGACGTTTTCAAAAATAATTTCCGCTGTGGCAGAAATGCATACTGATTGAAGTTACAATGTCACTCAGAAAGTTTGCAAGTCTTTTTAAGAATGGCATTAAGCAGTGACAGATAATTGACGGGGACAGACACTTCAACAGAGGTTGACACAGGGACTGGAATGCTTCAACAAGAGAAAAAAATAATCCAACGAGAGACATGCATAAAGAGAGACTTCTTTATCTATTCTTTCCCTCTCTGCATTCTTAAATATTGATGTCAGTATACTTATTGTTTACAGTTTGTTAAAACACAAAACACCGTTTAATATTTGTAGTTAAGAACCCCAATAGTAATGATCATGCTTTGCATTAAATAAAAAATACCTTAACTAAATAAGATACAGTTTAGAAAATAGAGCATATGTCGCAGTGTGCAAAATAGAGCTCAAAACATGAGAGATATGTGGTGGTGGCTGCCTTTTTTATCTATCTACAAAACCCACAAAATAAAGAGTTTAAATATTTTTTTCCTGAAAAGCTCAGAAGTTGCAAAATTTTCAACCAATTTACAATAATACAATGACATGAATGTGAATAGTATTGTAACGAGTTATCATTTTAGCCCTGGAGCTAGAAAGAAAAGTCTACCTTTACATGTATCCATTAGATCCGTAGCTCATGTTCACAAAGTGGATAGTTACCATCTTACTTGGTGAGTGTCCAGTTTAGGACTGAAGCATGATCTACCTAAGTGGCATTCCATAAAATATAATATCCACTGTAGCAGAGAAACAATACTTTTCTGACTAACGTATGAGTTCTATGGAGGAGTTAGGAACTGTTTAGATATAAATTATGTAAAACCGAATGTTGTGATATATGAAATCTGTTTCATTTTAGGGTAGCTAACTTTAGCTGAATACTTAGAATGTGTCTCTAATGCTGCTAGGGACAGACATGAAGAAACACCCTTACATTTAGTAACCTATTCTGAAGACTTGATCCATGAACTATGATCTCATGAACAACAAAGAAAGACTCATTCGCCTCTACCCATCATTATGAAGAAATGAATAAAATAAGAGCCTGCAGGATGTATAGATTGTTGATGACCCTTCAAAGACATTTAAAGGAACATATGTTTGTATGTAAAATCTATAATGCAAAGCATGCGTGAAACATAGGACAAATATATCATATATTAAGTTGAACACATTTCATGTCCCATGCAACAGATTCTCTAAAAGTAAGGTCTTGATATTTCTTAGGGCAAGCAGAACAAGTATAAATGGATGCTTCTTTCTCACCCCTTGTTTCTGAATACCTGGAAGCCACTTCCCAAATTACCACACTGAGATGGACATTAATTAAAATTGCTTGGCTCAGGCTTATTACTTACTAGGTCTTGTATTTTAGTTAACCCAAAAGATAATAATTAATAAGTAGAGCTATTGGCAGGATATTTGTAATTATTATAAGCCTAAATGTGGTAATTTGGTAGGTGGCTTCCTGGAATTTGGAAAAAGGCTAGCAGGAGGCAAGGCTTTGATTACATACACATTACAACATGGCCAGAAGTTCCACATAAAACCTGATGAAGCTTAAAAATGGAGGTTAGTAAAAGGCAAAAGATTTATGCCATCTGAAGAGAAATCAGAGGGAGTGAAGCGTCAGACTTTGTTGACTCCACATAGAAGGCCTCACCTTCTCTGATAAGTAGTTGAGGTTGGGGTGAGCAGGAGGAGGAGTGGGAAAAGGAACTGGGTTTGGTATGCAAAATAAAATTGTTTTAAAAAATAAAATAAAAAGGGTTTTAGACACACAAGAATAGCGTCAAGCATAGCTTCTTGGTAGCAGCCTTTTTCTCCAGTGGGTTCTGTTTGCTGGCAGAACTCCTTTAAGAGACAAGTTCCTGACTCAGCATTAGTTGCAAAACCCCACATGATTCCTTTAAGAGGCCCTGCTAACAAACACTTAAATGGGGTCTATGAGTAATGGGCAACACATGATAGTGGCATGGATCCAGAAACTTTCCAGAGTTGGGGCAGTATTTATGAGTCTCATTGATACCACCACTGTGAATCTAGGCTCTCAGAATGAAGGAATGAGGCAGAGAAAGCCACTAAAGCTGCAGCTTTGGTCTTAGCCTTGCCATTTAGCAGGTAAAGACTTATCAAGTCCAAAAAACATTAAAGATACACAATAGAGACATATACAGACAAAAGAAACCTCTAAACAGGTTGCAGTGAGTTTAAAAATAATAATGTAGGTTTTGGAAAGAAAAAAAGTTACACAGTCACAAATTAAAAACTTATAGTTTTAAAAATAATAAAACAAAGATCTTAAAAGGGGAGCAAAGTGATATAAAAATAAGCTACATAAAGGTAGAAAATACACAGAAAGTCTAGATTATGTATATTGTTGTGTTGTCTTTAAAATTTTTGGCTGCTAAGAGACCTTGGATTATGAGAGTTGCTAAATTAAACTAACCAATATTTTTTTTTTAAAAAAAATATTTTGACTTCAAAATTTACCTCAAGGGATATGTTACTCTGGGGGAAATGTCATGATTTTGGTTCCACAGAAAATGAGAAACTGTGGATTGATTCTAGGTTAAGAACAATCAGGTTTGATCAATGAAAACCCTCTGAAAACTCTCCATTAGGAACAGATGGCCCAGATGAGCCAGTATTTTATAGCATCTCTGTTGCAGTTTCCTTTGAGTTCTGCATCTAAGATGCTGGAGATGAATAAGCTTCAGAGAATACTCCAGACAAGACTTGACCATAATGCTAAATTTCTTCAGGGTCACCCAAAGTTTACCAGTGAACCCAATGAACAGGATGTAGTCTAGAAAACTACACGAACATTCCCCCCAAAATGATTGACGAATATTTATGATCATTTAAGAGAAGTTGATTACAAGGTTTTATGAATAAGGGTTAGGGAAAAAAACTAAACCAAGGAGATTAGATTCAAAAATCTTTTTCTGAAAAGAAAAATGGAGGATATAGAAATAATAGAACAAAGGGGTAGATTATTGAATCTACTTTAATCCAAAAAATTACTACTAATCTTATATATTTTACTTTGGTATAGATTTTAGTTTATTGATAGAAATAAAATGTTAATTTTACTATATTGTATGTATATTTCTATCTTGTTTAGGGTATTATCCTTATGCAGCTCATTTAAAAATGTAATATATAATTAAAAATACAGATTAATAGTCATCAGTAATAAAAAAAACTTATACCCATGTTAGGTTTTCAAGGTTATACAGAGATATATTTCAGAGAGACAATCTTCAAGCACTTGAAGGACCTATAGAATATGACATTTAAAATCTTTTAAAAATTTAGACTTTTCTCAACCATGAGACACATCTGCTCCTGATAGCACCAATTACTTTAAAGAGGATAATGGGCATTTGAAGAAACTCCATATGGAGTTTGTTTTCTTTAAGGCAAAAGCTATCCACATGGGCAAAGAGATGGTCCTTGCCTCAACTGCTGACAGTTACTGTCCCAAAAAAATCATCAGAATGCAAGAAAATTAAGTGTCAAACTTTGCCAAGGCAAAGTAGGACAATCTTTCACAATTCCCTGCTTTACAGGAAAGTATGTCAGAAATGCTAGGCCTGTAGGTCAGAGTTGGATATCACAACATTCTAGAAGAACTTTGGGTGACTGTCCATGCAGCTTGATGTTCCTGTCATTAGGCAGCATTTCACACTTTTGTGTTCTTTGATAAACTGAAGCCTAGATATTTATAGTTTTCTTTATTTTTGATAAAAGTTCCATTTACAAAACCTTGGACTTACAAAGATAAGATAGATAATAGAGTACTTTCTCTAAGTTTACCAAATACAAATAGATTGGATATTGTAACTGTAATTCTTACTTGAAAATGTATTTTGTGGCATATAATATTATTATATTAAAGTTAATTCCTTCCTTTTTAATGGACAAGAAGGGGGAAAGTTGTGGAGTAATGCTCTTGTGCACTCTAAGGATTAATCACTTAAATTGTTTTGATATAATGCCGATTAGCCAATAGCCAGGCAGAAAGTATAGGCGGGGTGACCAAGCTAAGTATGATGGGAAGGAGAAGGGTCAGAAATCCCAGTCAGACCCAGCTTGAGCAAGATATCAATGTTCTATTCTAATAAAGGTACTGGCATGTGACAGAGCATAAATAAGGAATATTTATGGAATATAAGAATAACTTAAAATTCAAGAGTTAGTTATAAGCCTGACTGTTGGACTAGCATTTGTAATTAATATAAGCCTCAGTGTGGTAATTTGGGAAGTGGCTTCCAGAAATTTGAAAATAGGCAGAAAGGAAACAAGGCCTTGGTTACAGCAAGGATGTCCCATGAGAAAATGTTCAGATTTTCATATCCTTGCCATGCTATTCCTTTATTATTAAGGGAGTGTAGACTGAAAGGTTATTGCTTCCTTCAGATGATTTTTTTCTCTTCTTTTTGTTCACTGCCATGTTCATGGGTATTATAAGTCTTTCTGAACCAGAGAAGAAAAATACCATGCAATCATGTTTATATGGTGGCTGCACTTTACCTCCCCTCTTATCCTTGAGAGAGAGAACTCTGGCAGCTTTTGGAATCAGATGTCAGACTTCCAAACCTAGATGTTTAAGTTGCCATTTCTCTGACCTTAGAATGGTTTTTACTTTGGACCTGTTTCCTTATTAGATTAATTAATGCTTTCCAGGGTGATCTCTTTTTGAATCATATGAAATTCCATCTGAGAGCAATATGAAATATGGAAACTAAGCTTTTTTATAAAATCTAAAAAGATTATATGATACAACATACTGCTATACTATTTGAGAAAGAACAAATCACACGCTTGTCATATATGAAACAAAATAGCACTTACAGAGGAAAAGTATTTTCCCAGATATTAGAGTGCCAGTAAGGGGTATAATGTCCAGAGTTAGAATGTAATTTTTGTCTCTGTATTTATGGACCACTGTGTCACCTCTTAAACATATGTGACAGATCTTACGTACCATTTATATATAATTTACTAAAGAAAATTTGAACACCTATTGTGTTTCTTACTTTTGCATTATTTTGACTTAAATACTGGACAGAATCAACTTAAGGAACAAAGGCTGGATTTAACATATAGAGAGTAAAAATGCATTATGATGGACAAATCACAGTGGTAGGAATATGCCTGCAGTGGTAGAATATGAATTTTATGCTTGTTCACATGGTGGCCAATACAAAGCAGATCTAACTAAACTATAGGCAAAGGGTGAGTATAAAAATCAAGGAATCACCTTAGTGATCTACTTCTGGCCACCTAACTCCATCTCTTAAAGGCTGCACAGCTTCACAATATTCACATACCATTTAGTGTGATTGCTGAGTTAAAGCAATACGAGCACTCTGCATATAAGACGTAGAATACAGTCAGTGATTGATGAGGAGTAGGAAGATGAGAATGATGACAACTCCTCATTTCAAGCACAGCAATCACTGATTTACCAATGCCCATCAAGTACTGTTTTATTGAGGAGGTGCTATTGATCTCTGTCCCCCAACAGGAAGCAGTAATCCTAGCACATAGTAGGATCCAAATATGCATGAGCTCAGTAATCAATAAATTTTCAGCAGGGAACAATAACTTTACCTAGTTTTTCTCTAGTAAATTTTCAATTAGCTTGCATTACTATATTTAGAATGCCTGAACATTGAGAGCATTATGGGAGCCTTGTGCCCTTGAGTCAATCATTTTGTGTTCAACCCTCTTAATTTACTGAAACAAATGAGAGGATCGGATAAACACGCTACTATGTTTTTGAGACACTGCAGCTAAAAATGCAATTATAAATCACTAGACTCCTACTTTTATATACGTGTTTAGACTTTGATTGTAAAACTTACTTGTGACAACTATTCTCTCTCATGGCTTTTAAAATACATTTCCATTTAGCTTATATGAATTTCATGGTCTTATTGCCAGAAAAAAATAGATAATCCATTTCACATATGGTCAAGTTTTAGCGAAACACCTTTTACCAGATTTGCTAAAAATACATTGAATTCACATTTTTATTGCAGTTTATCACCACAGAACTGTCTTGAAGAAATTAGAAGCTTGTTTTACATGCTAGAGCAAACTCTTGCTAGGCAATTTTGTTGCATATTATTTAAATCCATATAATAATACACAGTGGGGCTTGATTAGTGTGCCCAGCTTGAGCAGTTTGCTGAGATTTTCGTGGTTATAGTTCTGAAATTACTGCATTCAAATAAATACATTCAAATAATAATGTAAAGAAAACAGAAAGATTTATACAGTGTGGAAGCATTTGGGCATTTGTGGGCAATGTACAATTCTTAGAGACTTTTTTGGTTCCCAGGACTTTTGGAGATGGCTCGTTTCTTCTTCCTCAGGAAGAAGATAAGGATGCTGCTAAATGCCTGACCGTGTGTGGAATGGATCCTATGGTACTTATATGGTCCTAAGTATCCACACAGCTACTCATAAGGACATTTAAAATGGTTGTGTGTCATTATAGATTTATTCTGTCTTGATCAATGTTTTGTCCTGTACACTTATTTTTACATTTAAATACTTGCAGCTCCCAGAAAGAGATACACAGAAGTATGAAAACCTGTCTATTAATTTGGTATTAGAAAAACTGGAATCAGTTCAAATTCAATGAAGCATCCGTCCTTTCTACTCCACAAATCCCTCATTCAATCAATATCCTTTATTGCCCAAACATATTATTGTGGAAAATCGGTATCATGAAAGCTTATAGTCAAGATGCCATCTTTTGTGTATGTTTGCTTGTTTCCAGGTCAAGAATTCATCATTGTTTTCCATCTTATTCCAGACACTTACTCTTCACTGACTGATATAACTCATTTTGAAATAATCACTCATTCAGAATTTTGAGATGGAGGCATGAGGGTAAATGGCTACTAAGTTTCAAAAAGACATAACTTCTTATTTCTACCGCAAAGTAGAACAACTGTGAACAATGACAATATATTATTCATTTCAACAAACCAGGGAAACTTGGAATTTTTATCACTAGTAAATTGTGTTGGATCTTATTGTTATTTTTTTTTGAGGTAGAATCCGTCCCTAAAATTGAAGATCAGCATTTTTTTTTTCTAGATTAGCTGGCCAGAAAGCCTCATGGTTACACCTGCCTCAACCTTCCCAGGGCCATTTGGGATTACAGGTGCCTACTACCTGGATCACCCACCTTTATTCATGCATGTTGCTGATTGGATGCAGTCAGGTTCTCAATATTGAACAGCAAGCCTTTTGCCAAGTGACTCTTCTCCCCTTGTATGTGTAATAGTCTTATTATCAGTTTCCATTTCAAAAAAAATAATAAGATGTGACTAGATATATGATTGCACAGGTTAAGAGCACGAATTGCCCTTCTAGAGGACAACAGTTCAGTTCCAAGTACCCACATCTCGTACTTCAGAGTCATTGGCAACTCCAGACTTCAGAGGATCTCACACTCTCTTCTGGCCTGTATAGACACCTTCATATATGTGGCACACACATACACATAAACAACAAAACGTGCAAATAAAGAAAATGATTATGATGTATTCATATTTTTGAAAAACATGTATTTCCATATTTGAAACTTAATATTCTTTTTTAAAAATTCTTCTCTCATATATTACATTTACTGCAGTTTGCCCTCCCTCACCCCTCCCAGGTTCTCTTCTCAGCTCCCCTCTCCCCAAGATTCTCTCCTCACCCAACCCCCACCAAAAAAGAGCAGACCTCCCAGGAAAATCCACCAAACATGACCTAACAAAGTTACAATAATACTAGGCCTAAAGCCTCATTTTAAGGATAGAGGAGACAACTCAGTAGTAGTAAGAGAGTACCAAGTGTAGGCAAAAGAGTCAGAGACACCCACCACTCCCACTGTTAGGAGTCCCAAGAGAACACCCAGCTACACAACCATGAGATTTATGGGACGATCTAGCTCAGACACGTAAGGTCCATATTTGTTGCTTCAGTCTCTGTGAGCCCCTGTTAACCCATCTTACTTGATTTTGTTGGCCATGTTCTTACAGTAGGCAATATCTCTTTGGTTCCTACAATTATTCTTACCCTCTTCTAAGGAGTTCCCCTGGCTATGCCTAGTGTTTTATTGATGGGTGGGGTCTCTGCAAATGCTCTTATTGTTTGCTGGATGACAACCCTCTGATGACAATTGGGTTAGGCATGATTTTTGGAAAATGAACATTTTTAATATATTATGACATTACTCTATTATTTGGCTCTAGATATAGGAAAAATGTTCTCCCCATATCTTGTTTTACAAACAGGTCTCCATTTTTCATCTGATGGCAATACTGTGTTCTTCCCACTATTATTCTCATAGGCCAGTGTCTCATGCAGAGTAGTACTTAGCTACAGAAAGAAGTGCAGTCTCTGAAGACTTTGACCCTATCTAAAGGACTAGTTCATTTTCAGAGAAACCTGCAGCACGATTAATAAAAACCTATAGACAGATATTGGGGTTCAGTCTGAAGGTCAGAAAACCAAAGCAGCTAGCCACTGGCTCTTATGTCTACTTCACTCAGAAATGGCAATACTGCCACCAGGAACCCTCAAAATGAGACTGTTTGAAAGCTGTCTTTTCCCATCTTATATTCCTCTTTAGGGCTGGGGTTAAAGGCATGAACCACTACTCCCCAGTTTTTACAACAAAGTAGTGTGGCTACTGGGATTCGAGGTGTGCATTACCACTGCCTGGTCTGTGAGGATGCTCAGGGCAGCTGTTCTGCTCTCTGGTCTTCAGGCAAGCTTTATTTATTAAAATGCAAATGAAATAGCACTACAGAAACCTGAGGATTTTCTGAGAACTCAGGTGCAATATGCCAGTTCCCATCACAGAGTCTTCTTCCAGGGATCATATTCTCTGCTTCTCAGTGATCCATTCCCAAGTCTGAAGATTCCACATTTTTCTGCTTTTTGGGTTGATTCCAACATTACTTAGTCTTGCCCCATTATGAAAGTACTTTTTCAATTCCACTTTTGTGCAGGATGTTAACCATGAAAATAATTGGAAAACAACTGAAAGTATTATGTAAAATTGAGTCTATCATACCATGAAACCAATGGAGTCGTTGAATATTAAAAGCTGAAGATATTGGTCACATAATATCTGTATTTACAACAAAAGACAAAATGTAATGTCACATCCACCTGAGTTAGCATATCTGTCAAATGAGACTACTATGTCTTGCTGTTGTTGTTGATTTTGTTTTATTTTCTAAAAACTAACAGGAAACACTAACAACTAAGAAAATACTCAGTGATGACTAGTTGTGGCTCACCTCTGAAAGAGTTAGCTACATTTTTTCTATGTTATAAATGAGATTATGAAAACTATTTTGGCTAACAAAAGTTCTATGGTGTTATCAGTAAGTTTGTTCTCATAACTTAAAATGTCTAACATTCTTTAAGGTTGTTAGTTCTTAAATGTTTCCACAATTTCTCCATATTTCTACTTGCCTCCACATTTTACCATGTCCAAACACTCATCCAAACACCTACTGTCTTGTCCCATGAATCATAAATACCTTTCTCACTTTCAATCTTCTGATTTTTGGAGCACAAACCTAATTTCTGCCAGGCACATAAGTACAGCTCTGCCCTTCTATCAATCATCTCAAACGCTTGATGACTAGGCAGGAGCGACTAACTTCTTGACTTCTGATCTCATTTTAAGGTGTCAGAAGTAGAATAAATGGTACCCCGAAAGGTGCTGTTCATAAAAAAATTTAGATACAGGAAATGAAGTGTATAATCCAAAGTAGGATCATTTGCTCTCCATAAAATGAATACGATATATTGATTAACACATCCTAAACGCATTGAGAAAAAAAGACTTCTGTAAAAGCAGTATTATAAAATATACATAAATAACACCACAATCCCAGAAATTCCACTTTAACATTCTGTTTATGTCCCGGACAAATCTTGTGTGTGTGTGTGTGTGTGTGTGTTTGTGTGTGTATTTTGTGTGTAATCTAATTCATCAAAAGATCTTTCTATATTCACTCCTGAGAACCTGGAAAGATTATTCAGACTTCTGTCTAAGGCATCTTTCCTTCCCACCAATTTCCACTCTGTCTTCTCTAGAGCAAGAAAGTCAGCTAGGAGAGTAGAATATGGTGCTCTGCTTGTAGTTAAACAAAGAAACACCACTCTCTCTTTGAATTTGAGGGAGAAGACAGTTCTGCAATTAAATGTGTGAGAAAGCCCTGACTGGCTACCATTTCAAGCCTTTATCTGGGGTAAGAGTATTATTGGAAAAATGACTGGAGTGTATAGTACATTCCTATACTTATGAATATATTGCTGCATACTGAAGACAAACACAGGAAGAATGGCGTTAAGTAATATCGTTGCGGAGGTGTGGATTTCTCAGATTCTTTGGCAGGTAGGAAGTTGAAAAAAATGAAAACACTCTTAATATAGATCTATGCTATTTTTTAAAATATACCTTTTCCAAGTATAAATTTGCTTATGTAAGATTTTAGTATTTTTTGAATGACTCATTTTTTTCTATAACTTATTCACTGCTTCTACAACCACCATTCCAATTCGTGTGAACCTCCCACTATTAAACCCATAAATGGAATATCTCACAATTCCCTTTCAGATTGCTTGTATTTTTGTTTAATATTTGGTAGAAATGTAATCTCTAGTTTAGTGAAGTTTTACTGAAGTTACTGCACAATGTCTGTGATGTCCACTAACAGAGTGAGAGATGTAACATGCCCTGCAATTATTTAACTAAGACAGCCAAAGCATACTGAGTTCTATAGAATTCTGGGAACTGATATAGTTACTGGGGGTCCTGGAAAGGGATAAAACCAGCCTAATCTTTGCTGGTTCTTAGGGCTCTATATCCACTACTCTGAAAGATAAAGAGAAAGTTTACACCAATGCATCACAAATCATCCATTTAAAATGTTTTAAGCATGAGTAAATTTTTACTTTCTGGTTAATATCATATTGGTAGCTGGTTGGATTATGACCTCAAAATTATAATCAGACAAGAAAAAATTAATAGAAAGGCCACTCAATGCATTGTCCAAGTTAAATGACGATTATGACATGAACGGGTATCATTGATTATAGGGAATAGTGAGTGCCTACAGAGTATTTTTAGAACTTAGAACTTACAAGTTCTATACTCTAAAGATTCACTATTTCTAAAACATGCACTTGTTGGTGGGAGGAAAAGAAAGGCAAAAGATTAGCAGCATTGGAGTGTCAGTTTTCCCATTCCTCAGTCCTCAGCTCAACTCTGGGCAGAAGACAGGATTCTGTCATTGTCACAGTGCTGTCGATTCTGAGGAGGTACTGACAGTGACAAGTGTCACCTGTGAAGGAGGTGGATGGCTAAGGCTGAGGAACAAATTGCATAGCCAATGAATGTGGAGAATCCTACAAAAAAAATCTCCCCTCTTCCCAACAGACAGTCTTCATAATGCAGTTATGATGAGAAGTCCAATACTTGAAAATACACTTGTATGCCTTTTCTAGGGAAGAAAAATAAAAGTCTCATGCACCGCCTTCATGTTTTTCCATGTCTGTGGATTACAATGCATATATCTGATACAGTGCTGGGGAGTATTTAAGCCCATGGTATTATTAGTGACCAGGCGGAGGGGAAGAACTGTACTGTGACACACAGTGTGAAGCAGAGCTCGCTAAAAGACAAACTTGCCAACCCAGCTGCCCAGTTCTTGAAAACTGGGGAGAGATGAAGGAATACACATCAAAGCGTGCCTTGGCATTTGCAGCTAAGATGATATTATCATGAAAAATTGACTCTCTTCCATCAGACCTGAAGGACATGTTCCCACAAGCTGCTTTCCCCACCCATTTCTTGATCTTCGACATCGTATTATATGACAAGGTAACATTTTTATAAACAACTTGAGTGTCTGTGATCAGCTTTCCTATTAAATTAGTTTTGCCCCAAATGTGTGCTATTCCAGTTACTAAATTACTTCACGTCATGCTCCAAGGCTTATATACAACAATCAAATAGGAAAAATACTTTGCATAGAGTTAAGTGCCAAATATTCTCTGACACTCCGGTAGCTGAATGACAACCAGAAACATATGTGTTTGCTAAGGTTCCTTGCTGTCCTGATTGCCAAGTGAATCCAGCCTGAGAAATACTGGCTTTCCAAGTGTCACACTCTGTTTATGTTGTTATTAGTCTCTGTGACTAAAGTGCACAGTGCTGTTACCTGTAAAGGTATCACTCACGGTTAGTGAAAATCACTATTACAATTTGCCTAATTATTGCAGCACCAATAACTGAGTCCCTTTCATTAAATAATTATGTACACGTGCTAGATCTTTCAGGAATTCTGATTTTCGAGGTGCTTGATGTACTGGTTTCTAGGATGATTGCTTTCCAACTGAATATTTACATCAGATATAGCATTCCTAAAAACTCAAGAGTGAAACATTCAGGATGCTCAGAAAGACTTTACTCACAGGCCACTGAACACGCAAGGGGGGCGGTAGCTTCCTGCATGAGAAAGCATCCTGTTACCTTGTCTGCTAACATCTACTTTTCGTAGTCAACCAAGTTTATCTATCTCCTGCCTGACAACTGATAAGCATTAGATAAGAAATGAAGGACTTTATAGCAAAATGAAAAGGAAAACAGGATATCAAAAATGAACAGCTGTGTGATATCCAAGACTTTTTAAATCTCTCTCTCCTCTCTCTCTCCTCTGTCTCTGTCTGTCTCTCTCTCTGTCTCTCTCTGTCTGTCTCTCTCTGTCTCTCTCTCTCTCTCTTACTACTGTCATATATTATTAAAGAGCACAAAAGTATTTTCAATGTCAGAATTCAACTGCTCAGGCACTGAAACCTAAGGCTTAAACTGTGGCTTCTGCTTTGACACTGTGAGTAGTTAGGTTGCTAATCATCCCCACCCCCAACACCCACTGACTGGTAGGGAGAGATGGGAAATACCATGGGGAAAGGAACAATAGAAAAGACAAGAGTTCATTCAGAGAACAAAGCCAGCTTTACCAGGTTCAGTAGAATGAGATTATTGCCACAGCATAGAATGAAAGTCTGTTGCAAATTTCTCATTAGGAGGGTAATACCCAAAGTCCTACAAGTATTTACTTAAGAAAGGGCAATAGGGTTATGTGCATTCTTAGCATTAAATTAAAATGGTGTCTGGTAGGGTATTAAAAAGTCCCATACCACCATTGTACCATGAAGGCAATGGGCCATTAGCCTTCATTAGTAAAACTGGGCCTTGGATAACCCTGCTTCTTGTCTGACTATAAAGACTACGATACAGTCCATGCCACTTCATCTGGACCCAGGTAATAAGCACATCTTAATTAAGATGCCCTGCTGGGAACCAATTTAATGCAATATATCTAATAGGATTTCAATTCTGCTTTGGCATCTTTGTGTTAGATAATAGGGGTGGCTGCAGAAGCTCTATGTCACTAATTTCATGAACTAAATACAATCTCAGTATCTCAGCATGAGTATTTTGAAAGCTTGGAGGAGAAAAAAAATAAAATAACATCAACTATTTTAGAATGGTGTTAAGGGAACAGCTTTTAAACTCCTTTTCATCAGTGTCTCATTTTTAGAAGCTATGTTTAAGTGCACTGATAATAGCTTCAATTGATCTCTTCTTTCTTTGTGTAAAGGCTTTGCAGACTGCTCAATATTTCTTGAATTTTTTTTTCCAAAAGGTGTTTTACCCTAAATTCTTTTTTGATGTGTGTTTCAGAGAAAAATTTGCGTGGTATACTGCATTTGGAGTACAAATATGGAAATATTTAAGAATTTTAACATACTACGGAATTTTACTGTTTTATTTTTTTAACTTAATGATAATAGAATTTGTTTTAATTTGTCCAAAACAAAGGGGATTGATTGCACATCCATCCACCTACCCATCTGCACAGCAATCTGCTTTCACTTGTTTATCATCTGTTAGTTCACTTATTCAGTTGCTCATTTATTTTACAAAATGTATTGCATGCCTATGGACTACTAGGATTGTCTATTATCAAGGTAGTACGCCAGAACATTGTTCATATTACAGGCTACCAATTCAGCAGGAACAAACTAGACAAACTGACTTTGGGAATAGCACCATGCTTCTAGACGAGCTAATATAAGATTCATCCAGAATTTGGAGGATGCATTTCAGTTAATTATCAAAAGAAAGATTGAGATAATTTTGAGTGACTGAAAAATTAGTGTAGTTCAAAAATTTATTTGACATACTTTAAGAAGTATTTAAGTTAGTTAGTTAGTTAGTTAGTTTGTTTGTTCAGACAGGGTTTGTCTTGTTAGCCTTGGCTGTCTTGGAACTCACTTTGCAGGCCAGGTTGGCCTGGAACTGAGACCCTCATTCCTTTTCCTCTCAAGTACCAAAACTAAAGGCATGCACCAACATGCTTGGCATATTAAAGTTATTTTTAATGCAGAAATATGTGTCTTCCAGAGCACAGCACTTTAGCTGCAAAATAAAGTACTTCCTAAGATTTCATTCCTTCATTTTAGCATGACATCATGAGCTATATAAATATATATGCCATATAAGTATACATACGTATTCTTTTGCTTGCTTTGTTTCTTCTTGTTTCCCAAACAGCTCCATATCCTAACAATAATGCAGATTTTTTTCCTTTTTCTTTCAGGTGGGCGAGATAGACAGTGACTGATGTTGGCAGTGTATTGTACATAACTCAGAAGTGTGATCATCTAATTTAAAGCATGATACAGACCCTGAGAAAGCTTACAGTCCAGGAGTTTCTATGCTGATGAGTTTTAGATAAAAAGACAGAATCCTTCACTGTCAATACATTTCATTTATTTTGGTAGACATTGCAAGGGAACGGTCAGCTGTGAACTGTAATAAATGAAAACCTTGATTACAATCGTGCCATATTCTTGGGACACAAGAGAAGTGAGTTAAATGGCTATACATTATTCAATTAGCTACTTGACAATCAATTGTATTCTTCTGCCTGCCTAATGACATTGAACACAATAATTTCCAATTTTTCTCATATCTTTAAAACAATTACATACTTTAAAATGAGTCAGCTAATTTTGTTTTGATTCCTTATCTCAAAATCTTTAATTGTACCTCTTTTCTGAGGCCCTTTTGGCAAGCAATTATCACAATATAACTGTATTGTGTGAGAACTTACTTTTGTTAATTTAGATTATCTCTAAACTAAGAAATGGTTATTTCTCACACAAATGTAGAAGCAGTATCTGTTTTATAGAAATTGTTTCAAACTTGTCCCATTTCATTGGGAATAAAAAATATGAACGATAACCATGGAAGCTTGTATAGAATTTAAAATTTTATAAACAATTTTATTGTTCTTTTACTTTGCTCAACTAAATGACTCATCTTTGAGGAAATATCAAGATTTTTCATTTTTAGACCTGAAATTCAAATAACTTGAAATTCAAAAAACTGACATCAAAAATTTGTTTAGTTTAAAAATAAAATTTGAACTTCATAATTTCTTTGAAAATTTACATGATTTCAAGTGACAAAAAAAATCTCCAAAGAAAACTTGATTATAGTTGTAAAACTTTGAAGCATGATATTATTCTGTCTGTGTGCATAGACCATCCCTAAGACAACTGAGACATGAACATTAAGATAAAACCATTGTTAAATCCCAGGCTCTCAATTTAAATTTGCCATTAATCATGATTTTTTTTCTGAAATTATATTTATAATTACTGAGAAAATCATGAACATTGAGTCAATCTTACTTATTTATCATGTTTTATAAAAATTGGTTTAGTAGCCATTCTCAATGGCATATTTTAAGATTTCAAATCTTGTATCAATGTTCTTGTTCACAACAAAACACGTACAACAGGTGATGTGGCTGTTGCTGCAGTTTCCCAGTCTTTACACAAGTGGTTGTTTTACACACAGACTTAGAACTCACCAATTCTTAATATAAACAATAAAGAGTAACCACTAAAGCTCCTGGGCTTTGGGTCATGATAGATATCCTGATCTCTTCATCCCCTGTTAATCTTGGTCATAACATAAAGAGCATTTATGTCACAACTGGGCTTTCACTCACCAACATATATGTATTCACCTTATAAAAGTTACAGATGTGCTATAAGGTACTTTTTTTGTTACACTGCCAAGTGAACTAAGATAATTATAGAAACACAAGTACCATACTTTTCATTAATATATGAGTAATAAAAAAGTGATATTGAAGTAACAGAAAATTCTATTTGTTACTAGAGGATAAGAAGAGTAGCGGGGAACGAAGACGGAAGAAGGTTAGAAAACAGGCAACAAAGTAAAGATAGTAGAAGTTACACATTCACAGTAGGGTGATTTCAGTTTAGAAAATTTACTTACATAATTTATAAAGAACAAGAAAAGAGCAATTAGGTTCCTATCACGAAGACATTATAAATGTTTAAGATAAAAATAGTCAATATTTTAATTTGATCATTAGACATTTAATGTGTTTGTGTGTGTGTATGTGTGTGTGTGTGCGTATGTGTGTGTGTGTGCATATGTGTGTGTGTGTGTTTCACATTCTACTCCACAAAAATCATAGTTTATTAGGGGGTAACTGAAATTTAGGAAAATCTAAATTTAAGATTAAATTTAAAATATAATTATTACTAGAATAAAACCGTATGGTTATTACTTGATTACAAAGAAAGAAGGGAAAATATTGAGGTAGAAATGAGTATTGTTAACAAATACATGTATGCAAAGTTGTTTCAACATATTAGGACAGAATTTCTGAGCTCCAGAGTTAGAGGAGAGAAAAAGAGATGGACAGCGCTACTGTATAGCAGAGATACAGACAAGCCAGGAAAGAGTACCAGTATGTGCGTGAGGACCATAAATTGTTATTCTCCTATAGCTCACGACTGTCCTGATGTGGAAAGTGCTATAACAAGAATTTAACCATTTAATATTTTGGGTTAGAGTGGAGATTGATGTCTCAGTGTCCCGGATAATTCTGAAGGTGACACTTTTGATATTTGGCTAAATAAATGGAGAACATGGGTTTCCCCTCTATAATCATATATCACTATTTTGCTATATTCTCTTTTGTTTTAGATGAGGAAAGTTGTTCCTCACAGAGTTTGGGTTATTGTTACAACTTCTTAGAATCAGTTTGAATGGTTCAAACATAAAACTGAGTTCTATTGATATTTTCCGTGTTTTTCTTTAAGTATACTCTTCAATAAGAAAAAGGGAAAATTCAAAGAATGGGACATCAAACTGTCAAATGGAAAAACATACAGTAGGGAGTTCATAGACAATAACCTAAACATGTATAGTTGACAGTTCATTGAAAATTTAATCTATCAAAACTCAACCCTGTTTATGTATTTTTATTATGTTTCCCACTGTGCCCATGTTCAGTTGTTTCGAAATTGAACACATAAAGACAAATTTTCCTTTTTGTGTATCTCCCTGTTTTTATTCCCTCTGTAACACTAAGACACTGATGTTTTCGTGATTTTAATGGTAGGAACACGCTGTATTGCTCTTTTTCTTACAGGCAGCATGGGACTTGAAATTTTACTATCACATAACTACTTTGGGAAAAGAGGAAATGAGACTCTATGTTGGTTGATCCAGTCATCAAAACTTCAGTCAGAGTGACAGGGTGAGGTAGGGAAATAGAGTGGGTGAAATTTCAAGATAGAATCCATAGGTATTATGTCACTATATAAGGCTACTTCATGAGATTGGCTTGAATAAAGGTAATTCCCCCACCTGGTTTTACCTCAGAATCAACTCATATTGCTTTTTGATTCCAGAGATACCAGATTTTTTCATACATTGAAAAGTAATTCAAAGTTTGCTTCTTAAGAAACTTATAGATTATGGACAATTAAATACAAAGGGAAGCAATACTACCCTGAGTGACAGAGAAATACTTGTCTGGACCCAAAACATCTTTGTTTCTTGATCTTCTACAAAATATACCTCAACTTCTATTATTTTCATAGAAATATTTGTTTCTTATAAAAGAAGTGTTTTCAAAGTACATACTAAAATGTGACTTACTTCTGTTACTTTGTTTACCCCATTTTCTTACAAATGACATAGCTGCATTCTAATTTATACCTCAACAATATTCCTTTGTGGATATATTTGCCCTATTTTCTCCATACAGCCATCTGCTAATGAACATTTAAGCTGATATAATTACTTGGCTGTTTTAATGAGTTGTAACAAAAACAAGACTCTGTAGGTATCTGTATCGTTTACTGACTTTAATTCTTTACATATGTAGGGCTGGCATAATAGGATCATACTACAGTTTTTTTATTATTATTAGAGTAACATTATTTTAGTTTTCTACTAAATTTCTGGTTTCTGTAGAGGCTAGACCATATCCAAATACCATATACAAATTCTTTATATTAAAAAGCAACACCTAATAGATGTCCAGTATAAACTTTATTCTCTCTTTGATACACAAAGGAATATTTTGCAAACACTTCTAAGTCATTTTTAAGTCTCATCTGAAAATACCTGGACATTTGTTGAAGAGCCATGAATATAGGAAGTAGAAATACCTACCATTGTGTTTTCCATGCCAAGAGAAAATGAACAATTCAGATGACACTTAATGAAACCATTCAAGACACAGAATGTCCTAAAGTGACTGTTTGGTTGACAGTTATTCATGGCTATGTGTTTCTACTCCTGAGTGAACAAACATAGTAAATGAAAGCTGGTAAGGGATACTTACAGGGACTGTTCTTTATTTTCCAAGGAGTCTTTGTGTAGGCTGAAGGATTTCATTTCCTCATGAAGCCAAAATAAATTTTAGTTTGTTGCGGCATTTCGAGTAGGCATTTAGCTTCCTCAAGCATCAGATGATTTTCAAAGCATGACTGCAACAGTTAATCTTAGTGTTCATTAGGAGTAGGCCTTACAGTTACCGGCAGTGAAACTCTCCATAATCTAAGCTTCATCTTCTCTTAAAACTGAAATGCTATATTTTCTACCTTTAAAGCGTCTCAACCAATTTCTGTGGGTGAAGAAAAAGAAGTCAAATATATTTCAAACTGATGTGTCAATCAAGTAATGTAGTACCTGTCAAAGGAGGGGAAATGCCTAATAGAATCAGAGAAAATGATTGTCTATGTTTGTTTGTTTTGTATCATAGAGAATACTAGCAGTTAGCATAACACTGGGAGCTGTACTAGAATCACATTAGTTAACAGAAGCATACCATAGGAGACAAGGCCTGAGTGGTGAAGGTACTAGTGAAGAAGTCAGGCCATTCATTAAAATAGGCCCAAGGATACACTAGGCAACTCAAAGTATGCTTCTGAAATATTCATTGTTTTTTGTGTTTGCTTTCTTTCATCAAGATTCCTTCTCAAGCAGAACTTTGTAGAATTGGATGTGGCTCTTGCCCCTTCTAAGCAGAGGAAAGCAAGTTGAACTAGACTTATCAGTTATAGGTCAAAAATTAGTGGTCCCTTCACTATAGTGTAGAAGCGTTATATCATTGTCAGTTTGAAATAAGAATTGTGGAAAGTTTGTGTTTTGTCATTCCTGTGTAGTGACTTCATAACTTTGTACTACTGAATATCAGGAATCATAAAAATGTCACTGCTGCTCTACTTCCTTCTGTCCTTGTCCTCACCTACCCTGAGCTGGAGCCTTTCTCGTTACTGAGCCAGAAATGTGAAATGCCATCTCTCCAGCTGAAGTTTCATGTCCCTTAACGTCTCCTGCACTTCCCATTTTGTTTTCTCTGTCTTGGTACATTATTCTTTCTTAGACATTTTCAGTAGGTTTTTTCCTTGCAATGGTAATTCTCAGATTTTGTCCTTCTGATACCTCCATTTTTCTGAAGGAAGAGCAGCCTTGCTGAATCCTAAATCAGCCACGCAACTTATTGCTGAACCTATTCCACGGCATCAAATGACAATTTATAATGTAAACTCTTCTGCCTTGCCAGTGACTATCTTCCAGAATTCTATCAGCTTCCTCAGTACCTTTGCTTTCTGCTCCCAGATGAGCTGTATTGTTTGTGTGCTCTGTGATTTCTCAGGTGTCACTGTCTGTGCATGTACTCTATCATCCTCTTGATATTCCCTCCCATTGGACAGCCGTGCCAGAGAATAGCCAGTGACCTTAGATGTATTTATTTAATAGTCAGTATATTTGTGAACCCTTGAGACTTTCACCCTTTGACTCCACGCCTGTCCTTCCTGCATCCAACCTGGTCTTAAACCAACAGATAACCCAATAAACACCCATGCCACACAGAAAAGTTATGCTGTGTTCAGAGTTCATAATTACCCAGACTTGGTTTCTGACTTTATTAATCTATCCTCAATATTTTAGACAGTTTAGACAACATCTCTCACCTCTGAAAATCTCCAGGCAAAGGATAACAGTTTGTTATAATAACATATTAATGTCTGTTTCTCAAGAAAATATGTTTTAAAATCAGCAATTTAACATATGGCACAGATAACAACTATTATAAAGATATTATAACCTTCTCTTCTAATGACCAAACATAGTAGAATGTTGTAATAAATGTGGATGAGTACTACAAGTTAATAACTAATTTACATGTTATTCCTGTTGTCAGATAGCAAGTTCCTTGAGACTTGAACCCCATTTTTACCTATTTCTGTACCCCTAATCTCAGCACTGGTCTAGGGTATCATGTTTAAGAACACTGAAAGAAATCCCTGTTAAATAAACTCAATCTAATGATCTTTTGTGAAAATGAATCATGTGTATCAGTATTTGAGGAAAGTCCAACCACGTTGACCCTCAAACATTCATATTTTGGATACCACAATTAAATGAAAACTCCCTGGGAAATAGTTTGTGAACAGCAGCTAGTTGTGAAAAACAATGGGGCCCATGTATGAAAGGCCCAGCCTCTCCTCCCCACCAAAAAAAAAAAAAGAGTTTGCAAGCTTGTTAAACTCTGCAAAGTGTACTGCCCTAATCAGTGTCCACAGGTGTCTCCACCCATAAAAAATCCAGTATCTCTTATTATAAGGAAAATGAGGAGGTGGGTTGGAAAGACAAGAGGGAGGGAGGAAATAAATGATGTAATTATATCTTAATTAAATTTAAATGTGTCTAATGCTCTGGGGAAGACACCTTATTATCACGTGAATCACTGTCGCCAAACAGGGTTTTTACTGATATAAATTTTGAAATGAAGAACACTGTACAAGCCGATTCATGTTAGAAATCCTTCTATACTTCATTTACAGCAGTTACTAAAATAAAATAAACATACCCAAGAACCGGAAGTGGACTTGGGTTTGAGTTCCTGGAGCGCACCTGAAATCTGACCATGGTAGTGTGCACCTGCAGTTCAGTTCCGGAGCTTCTACAAGGAGAGGGGAAGGCAGTGGGAGGAGGCTCTCTCCTGGAATCTCAGGCTGTACATAGTGTTGAAGAGCAAAGAGATCCGGTTCTCAAAGGCTTAATGCCAAGCAAAAGCCCTGAGGCTGTTCTCTAACGTCTACACTTAGACTGTGGCATGGAGTTGCCTGTATAGAAAATTACATATATACCCATATATCATACACATGTATGCACATCATAATACATGCACTAAAGAAAGAGCATGCAAAAGCCATAATTGTACAATGTTTACCAATGTTTGTCACAGTTGCGTACAGAGATTATAATCAATAGAGTAAACAATCATCTAAGCATACCTATTATTTTTATGTATAAACATATACAAAAGAACAGTACATTTATTTATATATGTATATTGCTTCCTATATATAATTTATATACACTATATTATTTATATTTAGCAAGACTAATTATATTCATAAGTGTATATAGACTGTTCTTTTGTATAACTTTATGTATATATTTTTCAATTTATATATAGTCTATTAAAGATGCACACAAATAATCAACATAGAAACATACACAGGGATTCAGATCCACTGTAATATTGTGGTAAGTATACATACAAAGTTGGGAAATATTTCAACAGATCTAAATAGGTGATCAAGTCTTTTATTTCAGGGTTTTGATCTTAGGATTCGGCATCACAATGATTTCTGAATGGAACATTACAGATTGAAAACTATCTCCATTTAACAAGCCCAGTTCTGATTTGGTATATATTTTACTATCACTGTCAAATATCAAATTACACAAAATCCCAGCTAATCTTCCGTGACCTGACTCAGTGTATTGTTAGCGAGCAGAGTCCACAGATATGGAACATTCATTTTAAAATGTAGATAACATTAATAAATAGTGGCAAAGTACAGCCTATTCAGAGGTTGCCTGAGAAAAGCTTAAGGGCGATTGCATTTGCAGCCTCTGGAGGTGAATCCTCAGTGGGAATGTGTTGAGACAGTTTGCACATTCCCAAGGAAAATACCTTTCTATCATCTTTCCTGTAACAATTAGAACACTCATGTCACCTAATGGGTGTCCTGAGAGGTAAAAACATGTCGAGATCAAGATTATAAAGGCCGGGATAAAGATCAGTGATCGAGTGCCTCGATGGCTTGTACAAAGCTACAGATGTGATTCTCTGCACCATGTAAATGAGGGACGGCAGCA
The DNA here is from genome assembly GCF_037038515.1 of Microtus pennsylvanicus. Lineage (NCBI taxonomy): Eukaryota > Metazoa > Chordata > Mammalia > Rodentia > Cricetidae > Microtus > Microtus pennsylvanicus. Next base: position 100,840,193 of record NC_134584.1, read on the forward strand.
CACACCTGTAGCCTCACTACTTGGGAGGTGGAACAGCAAGATCAGAAGTTCAATGTCATCTTTGGATGCATAACAAGCTTAAGGACATAAAAGCCTGTCGCAATTTTGAGTTAGAAGAAATAGAGTGATGTAGAAACTCCCAGGATTCTATGAGGGTGACCTTATTGAGAACTGCTAGTAATGGAAGATACAGAACCTGAGCTGTCCTTATTCTGTAACCAGAAAAAGCTTCCAGTAGTGGGTCTGGGACACCAATCCAGCCAAAAAACCTTGGACCTACAATCAGTCCTTCCTGCAAAATCACAATCCCAGAGAACCTAGACAACAATGAGGACTCTAAGAAGAGACATACATAGATGTAATCTATATGAGAGTTATTGGCCAGTAGCAGAAGCCAGGGGTCTCAAATCAGAACAATGACTCCTGTTAATGAATACTTGCAAGTAAACATCATCATCATCATCATCATAATAATAATAATGAAACAAAGTCTCTCCAAATTTCTGACTTTATTTGGGTACAGATTAGACTGGGACCTGGGTAAATAGGACTCCTTATCTCTTTTGAGATATTTGATTCACAGCTGTTAGGACATATGTGCAGTCCTTACAGTCTGCTTTTTCTCGACAGCATTGTGCACTTGACAATGGGAAATCAACTTTTCATAACCAGAAGCTTTATAGATATTTATGTATAGTTTCTTGTAGCATGAATTCTAATTGGTTTTAGTAATAAAAACTGGATTCAGATATTAGACCATGAAAGCTGAAGGTTTAGAGAAGCAGAGCAGCCAACACTAGAGAGTACCTCTACCAATGTGCAAGCAGAAGGGGTGATCCTGTCTCTATGCATACTCAGACTGCATCTCAGACTGAATCTTTAGACTGTATCTCAGACTGAATCCTCAGACTGCATCTCAGACTAAAACCTCAGACTGCATCTCAGACTGAATTCTCAAATCTGCACTCAAACTCGTGTCTCCTTCTGCCAGATATTCCTCTCACTGCCCAGACATCTCCCTTCCTGTATCCACCTCCTGAGAGCTGAGATTAAAGGCGCTTGACTCTCAAGTACTGGGCTTAAAGGTGTATGCCACCACTGCCTGGCCTCCATGGCTAACTCATGACCTGAATCTGCACTCTGATCTTCAGGCAAGCTTTATTTGTTAGATTACAAAAAGAAAAAGACCACTACAGTTTCTTTTCTTTCTTTCTTTTCCGGAAAGTGTTCCTTTCTGTCTATTTTCTAAGTTTTTGGTCCACTATCTTGCTGTTTTCTGTGACTCTAGATAAGTGTCATTTGTTATCTGACTGTTATCAATTACAGTCATTTTCCTCATGCTCCTTTTATTTGACTCATTTTCCATTGTATTTTACTTTAATTCCCTCTCTAATGCTTTCAGTAAAATATCCTTTATCCTGAACAAAGCGCAATTTAGTCTTAATTTCCAAAATGACTTCTTATATTCATTTTCAGTTCAACTCATATTTGATTTCTTCCTTTTGGTCAATTATTAGTCTCTTGAGTTTTTGAGTTTACAGCTCATACTGCTTATCTGAGAACCTCAAATTTGTGGGTATGTCACTGTTTTCAGTGCTTTGTAGATGTTCGTTCCATATATAGCGTCTGTTCACATTTTGCATCGGTTTCCAAGTTTTCCAGGTCGCCTATTAGTGCTTCTGTCAAAGTAATGAACTATGTCTATAAAGTATTGAATGGCTATGTTGGACAAGTGATTAAGGTTAAGTGGGCATATGCTTGCTTACATTTTATTTCTTCCTCCTTTTTGTTGCTATTGTTCCTTTGTTTTATGTTATTTGGTTGGTGTCTCTGTCTGCAGTCTTTTCTGCCCTCACATTCTCTGTACAGCCCAGGATTACTTTGTACTCAGAGAACTCTACCTCCCCCAGTCTCCCAAGTGCTGGAACATAACTGTGGATGCTCCTCTTTTCCTTTGCATGACAGCTGTTTTTTAAGTGCTTTGCTCTACCTACATGCCTTAGACATACATAGCCAAGATTGTGATGCATAAAGTGTCCCAAAGAAATAATAAAATAAAAAAAACTGTAAGGAAAACACACACACACACACACACACACACATATTCTTCAAATAATCACACTCAAGTTGTACTTTTATTTCCAAATCCTTATACAAGAAGCACAGAAAATCTGGCAAGAATTTTGTAGTATTTTCTATTCTCAGAGAGTTTAATTTTGGTTGTTCACTTTCCTTGTGTGATGCTGGACAGCTTGGTTCCTATAGTTTATTTATTCGTGTTCTTTGTTGCTGTTTTTTGGAGGCAATGTGAATATTAAACTCACAAGTCTGACATTGCCTTGGATTCTCTTTGTCAGTTTGGGCTACTGTGACTAATTCTCATGGATGTTTTTCCAACAGCGGATATTTATCTCCTACAGACTGAATGAGGAAAGTCCCATTATCTTGGTGCAAGCAACATATTTGGATCTGGTCTAAGGTAACTTCCAGTTTGTTGAGAGCTAACGTCTCCTCATAGGAGAAAAAAATATTAGACTAGTTTCCTGGCACATTCCAATAGGGCCTTAAAATTATTCATGAGGTATCCATTTTCATTTCTTAATTACTTTCCCCAGGATCCATATCCTGTTGCCATCAAACTCAGGATTTACACTCCAAAGGTCCATACTCATTCATTCTGTAGCTCTACCTAGGAATAGCTGCCTAATATTTTTTAGTGAGGATCACACACAACAAATTTTACATTATCTAATTTTTGTTCTGTTTTTTAAATAATTGAATGTTGCTTTGTTCTGCACTTTGTTGTCATGTGTGTTAGTGTTCTACTTTCCAGACTAGCTTGTTTTCTAAACTCCTAGTGTTGGTCTATAGTAATTATTATTATAGAGATAACTTTACCATCTTCCTTGATAACCTGGAGGTTCACTGCACCATTTCACTCTGGTTGGTCAACACTCAAAAGACTCCCAGTTTTATTAGAGCTCTGAGAATTATTCTTAAACTTCATGCTAGAGTACCTTTGACCAAGTTCACAGAATTATTTCCTATATGCTCTGCATCCTTTTATTCAGTAGAGAGTCAAAGAACCACTTGCCTTCAGATTCATGGGTCCAACAGCATCTTCATCTTTTGCAGTAGTGGGTGTTGAGTATTCACCTGAAACTGTCTGAACTCTAATAAACCTAGCATGGTGCTGAGCATTTCTGACATTTCTCTTCTGTGGCCCAACTCTGGCAAGATCCTTAAGATAAAAAATTAAAATTCATTGCATTTACTTTCTATATCACAGACATTGCAATTCTGTGATGGTTATCAGACAATAGCTGAGCAAACTTGGTTTTTCTGTTTAGCTTAGTGTCTTTGGATGGTTACAATAAAGACCTGAATCAGTTATCATTATCGTATCACAATAGAAGTGAGAAATACAGGCTGCATTGATTGAGACACTGAAAAGTAACAGACAGTAATGTGATAGTCACTTAAAGAATCAATCTTTTTCATAAGAAGTGATAAGATCAAAGAAGATGATGATTGTCATAATTGAGAAAGCTGTAAGTAGCTCAAAACCATTGGAGCATCAGTGTACTAAACCATTCTATAAACTTTGAAAGATAAATTGATCAATATTCATCTTTCAGGTTCTGCATAGTGAAATCCAGGTCAGTCTACTTTAAGTAACAGAGAAAGCCATAAGTTGTATGAAGTGAGGATGCCTCTCTCTGGGTACAGAACTTGGGGATCGAAGTGAACATGAGACCACATATTGTGTGTCTCTCTCATGCCCTGATTCTGATACCTTCTTCTTCTCTCCTTTTTTTTCTTTTTGTCTATTGCTCATTCCTTTATATGCAGACCTATAACCACATCATACATGTAAGAGTTTTCCTACTACTAAGAAATCCTAGGACTAACTCATTAAATAATGTTAACATATACTCCCTATTAGCCCTATTCTGAAAAGAACGCCATTGTTGTAAGGAGGCTGCTAGTGTGTTCCCAGCTGCCCAGACTCCAGAAATAACCACACAGAAACTGTATTATTTAAATCACTACTTGGTCATCATTTAGGCATATTGCTAGCTAACTCTCATATCTAGAATTAACCCATTTTCAGTATTTTATATTTTACCATGAGGCTCGTGGCTGACTAGCAATGTTCTGGTGTGTCTGTCTCCAGCAGGGGCTCTATGGTTTCTCCCTGACTCTGCCCTTCTTTTGCCCAGCATTCAGTTTAGTTTTCCCTGCCTAGCTCTGTTCTACCCTATCAGGCCAAGCCAGTTTTTTTTATTAACCAATGGTATTCACAGCATACAGAGGGGAATCCCACATCACTCCAGGATGTTTGACCTAGGTAACCATGAGAGACACTGGGGACCTTGTATTTGTTTCTGAATAGTTTAGTGTATTTTCTGACATCTTCATATTGTTTCACACTTACTATGATTTGTTGATGGGCAAGATAGACTCAAGAAGGACCTGGAAACAAAATAATAGGTGGTATGTAGAAAATTCTGTCTTTGCTAAAGGAGAAAACATTCCCTAGTAGAACACTTTTAGTGATTCTTTGTTCAGAACCAGAAAAATTAGTTATCTCAGAATCAATCAGACCAATTTAGGGCCAGGGTAAATGGTACATCGCTTCCAAGGTACATTGGGTAGCTCCCATAATGCAATTAAATCTATTGGTGAAATGCACAGGTGTGTGCCAAAATAAGCCAGAAGGATGGAGTTCCTGTCATTTAGCAAGGAAATGTATTTTGCAAAGTTGGAAGTCACAAGTACTTTATACCAAAACCAATACCTTCCATCATTTTCTTTTTAAATGGCTTAAAGGATAATGCTTTTATGGGTCTTTACTAATATCAATGAAATTCATTGCAACTAAATTTTCACATTTTTTATATTTATTTATTTATTATGTATACAGAAGAGGGCACCAGACCCCATTACAGATGGCTGTGAGCCACCATGTGATTGCTGGGAATTGAACTCAGGACCTTTGGAAGAGCAGGTAATGCTCCTAACCTCTGAGCCATCTCTCCAGACCTTTCACGTGTTTTTTTTATGAGCAATAATAATTTGGATTTTTCTTCTAGTAATTTGTACAAAGATGTGCTAATCTAGGAAGGCATAGACTGTGTCATGGCCTATTTTAGAGACACGTTGGGTAATGTGAAGGGATCTGAATAGGGTTATCTTGTCTATTTAGTGATAATTTGAGAAGGAAAGACTTTCTCCTTGAAGTACAGAGAAGTAGTTCTCTCTTGGCCCCTCAGAGAGCACATACTGGAGCAGAATTAAGTGACAGAGAATGGGAAAGATGACATGCATCCCAGGATGAGAAATCATTATGGCAGCATCAGCTCTTCACAGTTTGGTTGTTCTTTGATGTTGAGTAGAGTTTTCCGAGTGGAAAAAAAAAAAGGGAAGAGGGCAGGGGCATAAAGAAATGACTGCAGTTACCAGGTCTGAGGAAAGCAGTGAACAGCACATCCATGTAATATTTAGCACAGTTTCTCTTCCTGGGAGCTGGAGTCGCATCATTAGAGTGCATATAAGCACCGGAGTTTCAGATTCCAAAATAAACAAGAAGAGATGCAAGAGAGAAGTTGACTCACTGAAAGGTTTATAAACACTCACACAGAGCCAAGCTGCAACAAGAACTCATGTAGTTTCCCAGGGACTTTTTTGGTAGAATTGTTTTCTCTGACAGATGCAGTAAAGTATGTCACAGTTACCCACTGACAATGAAAGCACTCTTTTCCTCAGCTGCTGTGGATCTGCGTGGGGGGCTGTGGATGGATCCGAGCTAGTCTTGCAGCAGGAACTAACCTCAATTCTTCCCAAGCATGTACAATATATCTGAAGACAAAAAAAAAAGCATTCAAATAGTGATTTATATGAAAGTGCAGATTCCCATCTATCATCCTTCAATTTGATTTGATTGTTAATGCCCAACCTAGTTGACTCCAGTTGGGTTCTCTTGTAGATGTTTGTGACTGCCAAGTTGTTCAGTTTTGCCTGGTGTAATTCTGTTGTCTTTACTGATGTTTTCCCCCAGAAGTTCCACTAAGTGCACTTTTTAGAGTTCATGTTCTTTGAAAAAATGACTTAGGCAACTCACTTTTTCGAGTGATCTATTATTTGACCAGAAGTGAGGATTTTCCTAGAATACAGGGCTTTCGATACTTAAATTTGGAGTTTTCCAGACAAACTGAAAAACACTTTATTTTCGCACACATATGTAAAGAAAGGGATGGGAAAGGGAGACAACGAGAGGGAGAGATACAGGAAGGGAAGGGGAAAGAGAGGGACAGAGACAGCAACAGTCAGAGACAGCGACAGATAGAAAGGCAGAGAGACAAACAGGCAGAGACAGAAAGACAAAGACAGAGATTGATTTTCTGTGCCTATGTGCTTGTTCTGGTCTTTCACTCTTAAAAAGCCACCAGACTCATTCATGGTAGCTCTACCTCAATGACTTTATTTAATGTTAATTACCTCCCAGAGGCCCAATGTCTAAACACTATAATCAGATTAAGTTTCTATCCTCTTAATTCCTTACAACTGGGACTAAATTTCAACACAGGGCACTTCAGGGAAGACAAACTACATTCAACCTATAGCCAAGGCCAATATGACATTCCTCTACTACACTTTCTAACCCCTTTGCAATGAGTCTAATGAAAGTGCCATATTCTACATAATAAACGGAGTATAATTTCTTAGGATCATGTTTGTAAAGAGCTTCCCATCAGTCTTTGCACTACTCTCCTCTCTCACCCCATGGTGTGGCTTCTGTAAAGGGACCAGATTCACAGATGGTGCAACTATAACATAGCAGAGCCTGTGACAGCCTGGGTCCCCAGGTGACAGTTTTCAACAGAGCCCCATGCTGGCATGCATGCAACATTTAGAAGTAGAGGGAAATAGATTCTATTGTTCTGTGTCAATGAGAATTGCAAGTTGTTGGTAATGCAGGATAGCCTCTATGGCTTATTCTAGTGGTTGTTATGAAATGGGTAGAAACTGATCCTGGGCAAGCAGCAGCAGGCTGTGTAAAAGAAGCTTCAAATGGAGTAGGATAGTAAGACCTGGTGAGCTTGAAATAGAACAGTCTTTCTGAAACTGGAAGGATTTATGCTGGTAAACCATAAAGTTGTGTGACATGGGACTGCATCTACAGAGAAGGAGTCCTGCTACATATAATCACCACAACATACAAAGAATGGATCAAATACTGCTCTGTATTTTATTGATCCACTGTCTACTCTCACTCATTTCTACACAGAAGTAGTACAGCTAATGTTGCACTTGCTCTTAATCCCTGCTCATCATTCACCTGCCTATCAAATCCCCCCAGCCTGTTTTCCTTAAAGAGGTTTTGATATGCTCTTGCAAAATGCCATGGTGACAGAGGTCCAAATCCACACTCCCCAAAGCAGAGTAAGTGGTGATTGCCATGGCTTTCAGAAGAGCACATTACGTAAAACATTTTACAGCTATTTCTGAATGAATCGTGCCGTTCCAAAACAAAGGATATATGAAAAGATTTTACTGGGGGGGGGTAAAAATGAAGAGTGCCAAAACGAATAACCAATGCAGACACCATTATTGATTACACAGAATTAAAGTTGTCAAGGTGGAGTCACCCATCAGCCGTATAATTTTTCAAGGACTTAGAGAAAAAAAAAAAAACCTTTTAACTCCTGTCATGGTTCAAATCGTTGGCAGGGTCAGAATTTGACTTTGAGCTTCAGATTTGGAAAATCAAGGAATTCAAAGTGAATGTCGGCCAGCATCCCTCAGCCTCCTGTGACTTTCCCTGAAGACTATAAATGGATCCTGCTTTTGAAAGCAAGCCCAGATTTCCTTAAAACATGTTCCAGCCTCTTGAAATTCACCAAGGGTGTATTTCAAATAAAGGCTGCGCTTTTCTCTGCATCCTCTCCTTGGAGCATCCTCGGTGTAAGCATTCCAATTCCCTTGTATGGGTTAGTGCCACTCTTGCTGAGTTTATGTCATGGCCATCATTATACATTTCAACCAGACTCTCCAGATGAATTACAGTTTGACACTCCATTGGCCAAATGTCAAAAGTAAGCTATTCAGGGTCAACTTCCTTGGAAGTTCTGGCAACTGGTCTACTGGCCTTCTTAGCACAAGTGGAATTAGACAAATCTAAAAAGGGGAAGGGGGTCAGTGTCCTGGGCTCCCTACTCCTGGGGCAATGTTCTCATGTCAGTTAGCGAATCACTGAATCATTCTTAAAGGTCTATAACCTCTTTCATTCCAAATGGACATTAACTAGAGGAATATTTATGTTACAATTGTACTAGCCATTTCATTCTTTAGATTCAAAGATGCAATCAATAAAACAATTTCTAAATACCACTCTTTTTGCTAATACTGCTAGTTTCTTTGAGTTTCCTGAAATGAGATAATTATTTCCTTGTATTGGACCCGTATCTCCTACCTGAATGATATGGAAGCACTGCACCAACGTTTTTCCCAGCCCAAAATATTAAACATCCCATTCTTGTCAGATCTGAGGCCTGCTTTCACCCAGAAATGTACACTGATATTTTATAAGAACGGCTTTTTATCCACATCTGGCTCATCTCAAATAGACACTTTTTTTATTAAATCTGTATAAATATTAATTATCTTAGCCTATCAACATCTGAACTTTGCCAAATGGTATATTTAGTAGCATTTCCAATTCTGCTAGTTTAAAAAAAAAGAAAGAAAAGAAAACAACAACCAAAAGCAATCCCATGAAAGACATTTATCACAAGGTAGAGTGTAAAGATTCTGAGAATTGAGCGATTTACTTCATCACATGAAGGAGCTGCTCGACATACTGCACTGTTAAGCAATTTTTAGCTACTTGTCTACATACTTGTAAAAATGCTGTTCTTTTTATTTATTTATTTATTGAAAAATATCTTTTCTCATTTTACAATACAAATTCATTTCCCACTCTCTCCCCTCTCCTTCTGCTCCCTCCACCTTTCCCTCATCCCACACCCCATCCTATCCCTCATCCACTCCTCAAAGAGGGTAAGGCATCCCATGGGGAGTCAACAAAGTCTATCACATTGCTATGAGGCAGGCTCAAGGTCCTCCCCACTATATCTAGGCTGAGCAAGATAACCCTCCAGTAGAATGGGTTCCAAAAAGCCAGAACAAGCAGTTGGAAAAAAAAAAAGCCTGGTCTCACTGCTGGTAGCCCCACAGTCTACCCCAGACATACAACTGTCACCTACATTCATAGGGCCTAATTCGGAGCTATGCTTGATCCCTCACTATCAGGCCAGAGTTGGAAGGCTTCCATTACCTTAGGTAAGCTGTTTCAGTTGGTATCCCCATCATGGCCTTAACCTCCTTGCTTATGTTCTTACTCCTTCCTGTCTTTGACTAGACTTCTGGAGCTCAGTCCAATGCTCCATTGTGGTTCTCTGTAGCTGCTTCTATCAGTTGCTGAATGAAGATTCTATAATGACATGTAAGATAGTTATCCATCTGACTTCAGGGCAAGGCCAGTTCAGGCACTCCCTCCAATATTGCTTAGGGTCTTAGTTGGGGACATCTTTTTGGATACCTGGGAATTTCTTCTGTGCTAGGTTTTATGCTAGCCACATAAAGACTCCCTCAATCAAGATAATCTCTTCTCTTGTTCTCAGTTCTTTCTCCTTCCCCCATCTTAACCAACCCAATCCCTCATTCCCTCTAGTTCTCCTCCCCTTTCCCTTTGCTCTCCCCCCTCTCCTTTCCCATTCCCTTTCCTCTCTCACCTCCATGCTCCTAATTATCTCAGGAGATCTTGTCTATTTCCCCTTCTTAAAACAACAACAACAAAATGCTCTTAATACTTTAATACTTCCTTTGTGCTTACTTTTTCGATCATGTATCTAATCCTCTTCTCTTCACAATTATCCTATGGAAACATTGTTGTCTCATTTGAGACAAGAAGGTGAAGCTCCAGTAAGTAAAATTACCTTAAGATCATGTCTTTAAAGAAATCCTTAGTCACTTTCCTGAGCTATTTCTTTTCCTGTTTAAAAACTTGTATGTATGTCATGCAAACTGCTTTAGTTAAGTCCAGTCCAGGGTTTTTTTTTTTTTTGACTAGTGTGGTGTGTACAGATTGATTCCCTTATCTACAGTCTTTCTCCATAAAGTCAACTTTTGCAAAATTCAAGATCCAGAAGGCAAAATATGCTCTGACTATAGTGTTCTTCAGTGATGCACATTATCAACACACTTGATTATTTTATCCTCATCATATTATTTGATGTTAAGTTTTTTATCTTCTATACATGTTTTTTGAACCTATGATATTCACAACAGTTATCTTTTCTTTTTCTCTTTCCCTAACCATCCCATATATCCTCCCTGCTCTTATTCAAATTTGTGGCTTCTTTTTTCACTAATCGTTATTGTATGTGTATATGGATATACAGATGCATTTCTAGATATAACCTGCTCTATAGATACTATGTTGTTGGTGTGGGTTCATTATAAATAGGGATGGAGGTAAATCCAGAAGAAGGTGGGAGGAGGGAGGAGGGAAAAGGGGAATATGTATGTTCAAGAGATCTGAAAGAGGATAGGAGACATGGAGGGATCCTTAGGGGAGTAGGAAGGGAATACATACATTAAAAGAAAGAAGTTGGATGAAATAAGAATAAGGATTTCTGAAAAGGCCACAAGAAAACATACTATTTTCTTTTTTACCTAGGAATCCTATAATACATGTAATTTTGTATATAAATAAATAATTGTAGTGATCTTTTCATACTTGGTTTGATGGTTCTCCCTCCAAGTTCTGAAAACCACATAAACAAAAACTCTACTTAAAAGATTTTTAAAAAGTAGATGTTGAATGTATGGTAACTATATGCTGAGGTAGAAAGACTGATGGCCAGAATTGAGATTATTTATTAAGTGATTAAGGCCACCAAAGCAAATTCAGTCCCTTATGACCATCTATTACAGACTCTGTGGACTGCCACAGAATCACTCTGTTCAGTTCATCTCAGCTCTACTCTCCTGGATGTTAGCCTTGTAGATATTGTCCTTCTTCAAACAAATTCTCCTGTTCTTTACATGGATGTTCCACTACCTTCTCACTGATTCTTAAGCCTGGCTGTTACAACTCCTTCCTTTCACATCTATGTGATCAGCTTCCAGCTTCCTAATCCTTCTGTTTACTTTTATTCCCTGGAAGCTGTTCCAACACACCATTCTATAGAAATTCATTCAGCACTCATTAATAGGTTTCTGCTATATAATTAATTTACTCTTTACCTATGAAAGCTCTATCAGGGCAGGAACACTATCAGTGTGTTCTAGTGCCTTAGGAACAATGTATTATGAATAGTAGATGTTTACATTTACATCCAACTAATAAAGAGGCCATTATTAAAGAAGTACAAGTCAAGGATTCATCTAAGTCAGATAAAGATTGAAAGAAAATATTCTTGGAGACGTGAATTTATTAATTAAGACACGCCGCCGTAATGAAATAACAAATTTTGAAGTTCACACAAGAGGATAATATCTTCTTATAGTTTGTAGACGCTGGAAGTGTGACATACTCAGTGTTAGTACAGAGACACTTTCATAGGGACCGTCTTTATGCCTTCCAGATGGTTGTCTTAAGTATATGCTCTCATGTGGTAGGGAAAGAAAGACAGCTAGCCCTCTGGTAATGCTCATTAGGATACTAATCCCTTCAAGAGAATGTTGGCTTAATGAACTCCTCTAACCTAATTTTTTACGAGAATCCCCATCTCTAAACACCATCACACTGAAAGTTAGAACTGCACCATGTGGTCCTGGAGACTCAAAGTCCCATCCATGGCAGGGAATCTGTGTAGTTGAAAAACCAAAATAAGCAACAGCTGGTCTGAGCTTCAAAGGGAAGCTGGTTCTAAACAATGGGGGTGTTTTCTGTCCTCCTTCTGCTGTTTAGAGTACGTGTGTGTGTGTGTTCATGTGTGAGTGTTCTACATGGTATGAACTACAAATGGATATTTCCATGCAGATACATATTTCCATGATTGGATTGTTACTTTTTTCCTTGAATACCCTCCTTTTCTTCCCTTTCCATCCCACCCCATTATAACCTTTTTTCTGCTAGGTAGGCTTGCTTCTGTTTACACAGTAGATACATTTTAATTCTGTTAAAATTTGGTGAGAAAGCTACTAACATCTAGAGGGTACCACCCAGAGATTATGATGCTAATTATTTTAATATTACCATCATTTTTGGAGTGTGTTTTTATTATATATATATATGTATATATATATACACATACATATATATATATATTCATAATACACCTTAATCACATGCACCCCTGCTCCTTCCTTTCAGTATATGCTGGGAGCCATCAAACTTGACTCTGAACTTCATGTTTTTCTACACAAACACACAACACACACAAATACACACACACATACACACACACACACACACACGTATGTATATCCCATTGAATCCAAATGGAAAATCCACTGTAACATAAGCAACCTCACAAGACAATACATTCAACCCTTCTCCAATAGCCAGCAACCGTCAACTGCCAATAGTTCCTGAGATAGGATATGTGTGTGGAGGTCAGAGGACACGTTAACAGGAATCAGTTATTTCCTTCCACGATGTGGATTCTGAGAATGATACTCAAGCCACTGAGTTTGGCAACAACTGTCACTACCTACTGAACCATATTATCAGCCAGCTTAATAGCCTATAGTGTGCAGAGCAGCTATCATAGAAAAGATTCATATTATACAAGAGTGTCAAGGTTCTGGAACACTGACATTATCTACACAATTACCACATTAGCATCTAACCTCTCTTGTATTCAATGTATACTTTTCCTCATTGTCTTCTTATAGCTCTCAGCTCTCTCTAGTTTTTCTATGTGGTCACTTATACCCTTCCTTGGGAGATATGATACCACATTTTTGAGTTCCAGAACTTTCCTGACCCCTATTAGATCCACCATTAAATATCAGTTTTGTGCCTGGTAGAGATTTTGAAGTTCATATTTGGAGAGAGCTGAGGTCATACAAGGCATTATCAAGGAAGCAGGTAGTCTGAATGAGGGATAGCATGCTCTAACTTAAGAAAGTCACACAGTTACCACATCCAGGATTTGGGGCTAGGGAAGGTAAGGCTGAGAAAGCACTTATGTTTCAGTAAGGCAGGTTCGTTGAGCTTCCTCTGTACTTCATCTGTCTGCCCATGTCCTCCCTGGTGAGTTCAACAACCCTGAAAAATTACAATTGGCTCAATTTGACCAACTCAGCAGTGCATGAGTACCAAGGGGATTTTTTTTCCTTTTTATTTGACTTGCAGGAAACCAACTTCAATGAGATTTTATAGCTGCTTGAAGCCTGGGGACTTTCCTTCCATACTTCTATTTTTTTTTTTAAACCGTGATAAAAATCTGAAACAAAAAGTGACGAATCCCAATTAAACTGAGCTTCTTCATCTACTTTAGCCTGATAGAAATTGCTGGACACTTTTACACCAAATTATTTAATTCTGATTAGTATTTATAATTATAGTTTCAGTCTAATAACACAATAGTAGTCAAGTGTAGAAATGTCTTGATTTACTCATGTATGAGCAGCACACCACATCACACACTCATAAGAGGTTCCAAGGACCAGATACACATTCCACATGTTTTCATGTTCATTGATCATTATCCTTTATTGTGTTGCTCAGTGTGATAATCAGTCCTTCCCAGTTGCATTATTATAAAATTTAGGTAGGAATATTACTTTGTGATTTTATTTTATTTTTTATTGCTTCTTTTATCCACTTTTGTTTTTAGTTTTATGTACAGACACATCTACCAAAAACTACAAATTTAAAGCAACAAATATTTTAAAGAAAACAGAGCTTCAGAGCTTTGGAATGAATAAAGAGCTGATAATTTGAAGGGCTTTAAGTATTCCAAGTGGCCATCATAATTCACTCCACTTTACTACAGGGAGTAAACAAATTAAAATTTGAAAAGTTTACAGAATCTTTTTCTTTATGGAGAGTGTTTTCGTTATATGTTGGCTAAATTTATTAAGATTTCATGTTAAAAGCAAATTATTATCTCTCAGTGAAGCTTACAATTCATAAAAAGAAAGAAAGAATATGTGAAGTTAACTCAGTTTATAAATGTATATTAGCTGAAGGAAGTGAAGAATTCAAACAAATGAGCCTGAGAAGGGCACTTGCTTGATACAAATGTGCTCCAATCCCTGTTTCAAGGGACCTCAGGGCTTGTACCATTTTTTCAAGGTCACATTGGAAGGATGAAGAAACATAGGTAGTTCAAAAGAAAACTGTCACCATTCTTTAGGGCAATATCTTTGAGATTCCAACTTCATACAGAATCTGGAGATGTCAAAATTAGAAGGATATTTAGGGAATCACATATCTATATTGCACATTCTCCCAAATTAGAAAATGATATCTGGGGTGATGGAAAGTAGTCAGATGACTCAGGAATGGATCCACTTTTTAGCATCTCAGAACTACTTAATTAGTGTTGTACTTTGAAATTAAGATAAAAGTGTAAACAGTGAGCAGAGATAAAATCTTTGATGACCAGTAGTAAATTCTATTTATTTATAAGTAAGGTGTACATCTTTTATCTAAAATCTCTTTCTTTCCTGACTGAAGGGTACTTTCCACATAAAAGACTATGTTCTATTTTAGTTATATAAGTTCAATAATTTTTGTACATTCTTCTTATGGTACATTCAAAGTATAGTTAACTTCTAATTTGTTTTGTGTAATTCTCTTTAAACAAACAGGCATATTTGATGGCTTATAAATAGACACCTATATCATATAGAAATAGATTAATTATCTACATTAAGAAAGAGCTAAAAGAGAAATAAAAAACCTTTTGTGAAAACCTCTCCTGAATTCTGTATACTTTCCCATTTGCCTTTAAACTGCACTTACAATTTTAATATGTGATGTCCTACAATGTGTATTCAGCCTGTGTCTATCATATGTATACATTGCATTACTATTTAAATATATTGAATTGCATATTAAGAAGAAGCTTTTTATTTTCTCAACTCACAACTTTTTCTTACAGTGAAACTTCCTGACTATAGGGAAAGAGTAAGTGATCAATTGCCTGAGAACAAGGGAAAATACTCCTGTACATTTCCATGATTTCTACTGATTGGTAAACTATACAACATATAACTTCAGTATAGGTTAAAATAAGTGTTCTAAATGACACTAGAATATCCCTCCTCTTCCAGAAACACACCAAGTTTATTTCTGCCTCAGGGCTTTTGTTCTAATAGTTACTTTGTTTGAAATGCTCCCCCAAGACCTGAGCAACTCACACCTCCCATTGTGCAACGATTTGCCTAAATAACCTCTTCTCTTGGGGATCTTACTTAATACACCATATTTTTTATTAGTTCACAATGAAAATTTTACTTGAGTCTGTAGTATGAAGTGGAGAAATACTGATAAATATTCCATTTGAAAACCAGATGCACTTTGAATGAATGCGTAAATTCAACAAAAATTTGGTTTGTGACATTGATACTGCTTCTAAGTCGCACCTAACTTACCTTTACAAAGCAAACCAACTGCTTGTATAATTTGTTTTACCATGTCTGAAAAGACCTGAAAGTTGTTTCAATTTTATACACAAATAATAAGATACTGGTTTGTGTGGCAACTGGACAGTAAAGTGGATCCAATAGAATGATAGATCTCACATAAATTTATGATACTACAAAATGAATCTAAGCAGATGCATTTGCTAGTTATACTTGAAATACGTATGTAAACAATTCAGTGTAAGTATAGGTGATTGATGAACAGAACATCACTGCTCAAACTGGCTCCAGCTAAATTTTGGTTTAACCTTTCTACTCTAATTTGGTTTGGTGTTTTATTATTGATACTTTTTCCTTTATTCTGATGTTGTTTTCACCCGAGGTGTATAAATATATATTATGCAAAGAAAAATGAGCAACATAAATTTAAATACCTGAGACAGGTGACTAAGTTGTTCAGCTGCTTTCAAATATTATGCTTCTGCTAGGAAAAACACATAAAAATAGCTTCATTTTCCCAGTCCTGAAGAGAAAGGTGTCATTGACTATTTAAGGCATGACATAGCTGAAAACAATAGATTAATGGCTGTGTTTAGTATCCGTTGTTATTATGCTTGAAAAAGTTATGCATAAAGTATTGCCAAGTCTGTGCAAGGACGAGAGTTAATTCAACATGCATTTGGAGAAAAAATAATATTGAATGATATTTGGTTTCAGGAAGAAACAGGTAAAATTTTAGTAAGTCAAGTGTCATTGACAGCTGAGGAAGCTATAGAATTAGACATGGATCTTCTGGCATGTGTCTGTCACAAGAGAAAAGAATGATTTTTGCCTGCATAATTAATAATTTGTATCTAAATATAAAATTTCTTCCTCTGATTCATGTCCTTTAAAGTCCAAATCTAGTTTCTGGTAAGAGGGGAAATACCATCCAAAGCAAGAAAGTTAAGGGAGAAAAGTAATATGCTAATGTCAAATACGTTGCATGCGTCATCACATTTAATGTAGCAGTAATTAATAAGTAGGGTTATACTTTTTATTTTTTGAAAAATGTCTAATTAGGTTGAAACGGGGGAACACAGTCATTTGTTGATCTTTCTGTAGTTAAGTCAGCTGTTCTTGTGGCACCCAGAAAAATATTAAGCTGGTAAAATCCAGGACCTAGTAAAGTACTCTGGAAAGAAAAACGCAAGTCGATGAAATGTAACAACAAATAAAGCCAACGCTGTTCTTTTACTTAGTATATCGTAGCTAGAGCCACGTTTGGCACAAATATGTGGATTCTCGTCTTAAAAGACTACAGATGGAAACTCATAGGAGCTTAACTTCATTCTAACTGCTTATTATACTTGATATGTGAGCGTTATCTGCCGTCCAGGGCCTCAGGAATTAGCTGTTACTTCAGGATTTGTGGTCCTCTGATGCCCTACTTATTTCCTTCTATGTCCACTCTGCTCTTACATCAGATTTCAGAATTTTAATGTTTGAAATGATTCAACTTTGTACCTTATGGATCAGCTATTTTAATATTTTAATTATTTAATATTTTAATCAGTTTGGAATCAAATGCAGTGCTAAGGTATTATATAAGATAGTTTTAATAAGCACACTTATTTATAAAGGATGTTGAAAAGAGATTACACAGGAAAACTGGTGATGAATAAGAACAAGTCTAAAACTGACTTGTTCTTATTAGGGTTAAATAACTTTATAAATAGACCACTTTGATAAATTATAAGCTTTACATCTAATCTGGCACTCAAAATATATCTAATAAAATGGGTGAACAACAACCTAAAATGGAGAAAACTGAGAGGTATGGATGAAACAATTTTAATACTATGTTGCTAAGTATTAATTCTAAGTAATGAATCCTTGGGATTCATTAAACAATTTTGTCCACTTTTATATATTTGAAAGATCAGTAAAATGTTACAAAATTTAAATGTGGTCAGTGCCCTTTGACTCTGAATTATTCAGAAGAAAAAAAAAAAGACTGTCAGGGCCCTGTGGAGTTTCTTTAACAGATACAAGAACAGAATTTCTCTGATTGATCATTTAAATTTTCAAAGCTATATTACATAAAAATATTCAAGGTTAGTTATTCAGAATGACTGAGGAAGTGTCCTTTGACACTACAATATAACATATAATTGTTCAATGTTTTCTCTATCATTTTATTAAATCAGAGCATACTTGATTTTCATTTTTTTCTTTTTCGTCTTTGCCCTCTTGTCTTCCTCCTCCTCACTCACTGTATATAGTATAAATAAAACACATTATTTATATGTTTTATTTATATATTTTTTCATATACTGTATTTTTGTAAGTGGTTATTACAAAACACATATAATCCATTAGAGAGGGAATGGGTCAGTGTCCTCCATTTCTCCACCTTTCTATCAGCTTCTATTCATTTTGCCCTCAATCTGTTCTTGAGTCATCACACCTTGTTATCTCTGCCTCCTTTCAAGGATGTGAATAGGCACACTCAGAGATAGCTGTTACTTTCCTTAACGAAGTGGACATCCTAAGCAGGAGATACTGTAAGGGGTGTGTGCACTTTCTCAGCAAAGCACATCACAAGCTTTTCTTTTGGAAACTGCTTTCACACTAATGTGCTAAGCTGGATGATTAGAAAAGACATGTCTGTCAAGTTGCCACTATGTATAAATCTCATATATCTGTGCAGTAGTAAAGCTTTGAGTAGTTTGATATAATAGATCCAGACCCCAAATTCACCATGGTTACTACGTATATTTTTGGTCAAGATGTCCAAACTTCTGAAGACTGGGTAGACTTATTTGTCACTGCAGATGATAATGCTGTCTCTGAAGATTGTTGCAGAATTTCAAATAAATTAATTTATAAACAATGTCTGTTGTATAAATGAAATCCAAAGAGGGCTAGTCTATATTAAATTTTCTTGGAACCATTTACACAATAAATAATTGTGTAAAATTTGTAGTCTATCATTCCATCAAAAGCACTCAATAAGCAAGGTAGAAAAAGAACTCAGTAATTGTAGAAGTTTATATTTTAGTCAATAGAAGATGTGGGTGACATTCACAGATGCTTTCTAAATGGAAGCAACATTGCACTCTCGAGATGACCACTGGAATTAAATATATTTTATGCACTTAAAAAGGAGGAACACAAAAAAAATAAGTACTTTGTCCGGTGCTGTGTTAATGATAAGAATCACAGTCCAGAAATGAACATAAGCAGTTCATAATGGTTAAATTACAGGATTCCTATGTCAATTTCTTTGTTCAAGGCACTTCAGCGTATTGAATGACTTGGTCGAAGTAAAGCCGTATGACATTTGTCATTGTCTGCCAAGCTCATGCTAATTGCAGCATTAGAACAGTCTCATTTTGTGTTCATAACTGCTTTTGAGGATTTTATTTTTATTGACACATATTCATTCTACTAGTAATGAATTTCATAAAGATATTTTCATATGAGTATATTATATAATTTGACCACATTTATGTCTCATAGCCTTTTTTTCTGACCCTGCTTTTTCCTGCCAGTCTACAAAATAGTGTCACGTTTTCTTTATGACATACACATGAATGACTTTAGATATAAAATATAGAAACATAGTGAGAGGAAAATACACAATATTTGAGTATGATTTATTTTGTTTAATATGATCATTTTTAGTTACATCTATTATTCTGCAAATGATATTTTTATATATCTTTATGGCTAAATATAACTCTGTGCTGTATATGTAGCAAGCTTCTATTAATATGTTGATAGACACTAAAGCTGATCCATTCATTATCTCTTCTAAGCAGGGCTACAATAAAAATAGACATATGGATGCCTCTGTTTTATATTGGCTCAGCCATTATTCCCATTTTAAAAATAGGACACCAGAACTCAATGTATACTACAAACATCGCCTAATGAACATAAGTCATGAAAAAGATTATTATAAAAATAAATAGATAATAGACAAATTCTTATGAACTGTGATTAAAAACAATAGACTAAAAGACACTATTTGCAAAACAGACCTTAAAATTTGTTGTTTTTTGAGTTTTCATTGAAGAACATTCTTCATACTAGTCATAGAAGACATTAGTTTCTCGAAGTTCTAGAATAAAGAACTTGATCTAGCATTATTTAAATGATTTCCTTTAGTTTGTAGACTATAACATTTCCATGATTTTTTTACTACTTATGCTGTTATTGTTGTGTACTTTGGACTAAAAATTTTGTATAAGATGCTTTATATGGTTTCATTTCAGAGATTGTCCTTGATGACATATTTAGAGTCAGTAGTGTGACATTCAAGGTCTTGATAAAATAAATGCTGAAGAAGAGTCTCCAAGTAAACAAAGATGCTGTAAGAGAAAGTCAGATATTTTTTTTTAACATTGCATAGTGAATTTGTTAGCAAATTAACTTTTTCGTACTCTATTATTAATTGACACTGTGGTTATGTGGTTTCTGTTTATGTCCTATGATTCACTGCTTAATGTTGCTAAGGGAAGTTTAGGCTTTGAACCTATTGGATACTTGATTATTTTCTGAAAAGACACTGATAGTTTTTACCTCTGTGTACTTACTATTCTGCTTTTTTGGATATGATTGAACATTTAATTTTATTAAAATTATTTTACATTATGTTCTAATCTCCACTTCTTTAGAAATAGAAATATGTGGTAGTTTTCATATGAGTTTAAGTATAGCATGTAGAACTCTGACAATTTTATTGGAGAATGACCTTGTTAATTCTTTATTTTTATTGTCAATTACTCATTGTGGCACTATGGTTTATTTATAAGCTCTAAGATATTCAAAAGCTATTTAATAACATAGAAAAATTATACTCATAGATCAACCTAAAAACTAGCAAAATTATGTGAGAGAATTAAAATTATTGGAGAAGTTAAATGTATAATTACTCAAGATGAATGTATTTAACATTAACTAATTGTGAACTGAAATTATTTTACTCCTTTTATTTATTGCTTAGCTATCCTTTTAGTAAATTTTTCTATGTTATTAGAAGTCTAGAATATCTAAGATATTCAAGAAGAGTATAATAATGATATTTATTTTTATATTAATACTATTTTTCCAGTGCATATAGGTCAATGCTATAATCTCTCTTTTTGGTATGTCATTACCATGGTGAGAAGAGGAACAGGAGGAGAGAGCGAGGGAAAAGGAGGAGGACAGATTTGCAATAAGAATACACTGAATCTCTAAAGTCCATTTAATTATTGCAACTCATGCTTTTTAAATTTTTTAGCCTAAGAAATATATGGGCAAGTTGGCATTGTTCTTCAGTAATAGCTACTGAAATTCTGTTACACTGAGGGAATATGCATAAACGATGCTTTTAGAGATATCAGAACAAAGAAGAGAAACTGGAACACTACTATATTTACTGTTACTGATATTATTGCAATTACACTCTACAAGTACTTTCTTTCTCTTCCATTGTGTTTGAAACTATTCTAAGAACCATGAAATGTATACTTGTATGACCTTCATGAAAATAATAATTGTTATTATTATTCTCCCCTCTTTAGGGATATGAAAACTCTAACATAGAGGGGTTAAATAAAGTTTCTTTAGATTAATAAATTTTTAAATGTCTAAACTTCAGCTCCAAGTCAGGCATAGTGATTTTCAGTTTCCATCTCTACACCGCGATAACTAGAGATGTAACACACGACAGCAGGTGAGTCGTGCTTTTAAATTTTCATGTTTCCGGATTATTTTTATTCCTTTGTTGTTCTGAATTAAATGAAACAGGAAAGAGCAAAAGAACATATAATCTGATACAATCGGCTAAATCTCTTAAAACTTCTGAAAACATTTTCAAAGGCATTTGATTTAATTTTCTGATTGCATCCCCCTATCTCTCTTTTTCTATGAAACATTAGTACATAGCAGAGGGGGGTTTATTTATTTTTATTTTTTCCTATTCTACACCTCTTGACATCATAAGAATGTTCTTATTCTCCTTGCCTGAATGCATCACTTACCCCAGGTACTTAATTTCATGATGTTGCTAGGTCTAACACTACATTGTTACAGAGCAGGGGTTGACAAAGAGACAATGATAACTCAACAATTGTGACTATTCCTCTTTATCAGATACAATGTAAGTATAAAACAATAATGTGGACCTTTGTTGGCATGTAGCAAGACATGTATTGTCTACTCTATTTTGTTCTTCTTATTGTCATGGAAACACTTTGCTATTGCAAGTGGAGCATGACTAATCTGAAAATTCAAAATGCCCTAAATTTGAAAACTTTAAGCACAATTATGAAACAAAAAGTGGCAACACCCACACCTGACTTCATGTGTCAGGTAGCAGTCCAAATATAGCCGTAAGGAAACAATTTACCTACTGTTCTCAAAACAGGCCTTCACTACTTCCCTGAACTATCATATAGTTTTTCCATCCATGAACATACTGCCCAAAGCAAATACATGAGGACAACATCTAGATCTTTCTTTCAACAACAACAAAAAAATAAATAAACAAACAAAAAAAAAAGACAGACTGGTTCTAACACCATTGTAGGTTTACAGTCCACTTAAATGAATGCTTTTCATAAGATAAGCAAAGATATTTCATAGTGAACTGAACATCAAAGGCACTCTAAACATTTAAAATCTTTGTTGCAGAAGTTTAGGAAAAGCCATTGGATTAGGTTTTACAATGTTTAATAATGAAGTATATGCTAAGTACCAAACAACAGAAAAATTCTTTCAAAAAATGGTTATTGAAGATCCAGATTACATGAATCTATCATCTCAGCACCTAGGAAGAATGAATTGTAAGATCCCAAATTCAAGGCCTTCTTGGGCAAGAAAGTAAGCACATATACAGTCTGAGCAACTTGGTAGAACACTACTATTAAAGAAGTACAAGAGGGAACAGGGTGTCACCCAGAAAGAGTATGCTTTCCTCAGATATGCAAAGTTCTGGGTTCAAACTCCATATAATCTAAAGGACAAAAAATACACTGGAGAAGGCATAACAGTGGTAGCAATGCTGAAGCAATTCTGGAATAGTTGAAATGGTTCTTGATCCTGTGGTTACAGTAATAGATATAACAAAGTTGATAGTATCAGTACTGCATAGGAGAAACATGTATGTGATCTAAGAAACATGTGTACAGTTTTTGTTGTGGCTTGAGAACTATGTGCATTAATAATATAAAAGAATATATCCAGGGGGCTGGAGAGATGGCTCAGTGGTTAAGAGCATTGCCTGCTCTTCCAAAGGTCCTGAGTTCAATTCCCGGCAACCACATGGTGGCTCACAACCATCTGGAATGAGGTCTGGTGCCCTCTTCTGGCCTGCAGACATACACACAGACAGAATATTGTATACATAATAATTAAATAAATATTAAAAAAATTAAAAAAAAGAATATATACATTTATGAAATCAAAAAGAAACCCTCCATGATGTAGGCACAGCAACTGAGGCTAGAGACCCAAGAAGATAAATTGAAAAGGTTACCTCAAATACCTGTCAGTAAAGGTCCTGTCATCTGACACCCCAAATGCTTCTAATTTACTTAAAATTACTTAAAATAGAAACTACAGCACATAAGAATCTTTCAGGCAAAGCATTTATTTGTTTGTAGAAGAAGAACACATGCTATGGCTTGCTGCTCTTGTTCAACAGCCGATAAACTATTTGGTGATGTTCCTGTGCTGTGGAGTGAGTGACCCAGAACTCAAAGTTCACTTCACTGTCTTAATGGGTATATGAGTTATTTTCTGTTCTATAACAAATACCAGGACAGTCAAATTATAAAGATGAAAGTCTGTCTATTTAGTTTCACTGTTTCAGAGGTCCATGGTGTGTTGTTGGCCTTACTGTTTTGGATTTGTTTTGAGAGAATATATCATGGTGAAAATACATATAAAACAAAAATATCAATATATCATTGACTGTGATGCCAAAGAAAGCAAGAGAAAGCTGTGTTTTCTTTAAGGGAAGCCCTTAGTTACCAAAGTATAGCTCACCAGGCCACACCTTTTAAAGATTCTTTATCCTCTCTCAATAGCAACAGACTTGACTACGCCTTTAGTCCATGAGAATTTTGGGACATTCCTGGTTCAGTATATAGCAATTGGTTATGATCACTATCAATATCTTAATCACCACCACCAATCAGGATCATTACAAAAATCATCATCATCATCATCATCATCATCATCATCATCATCATCATTATATTACTAATTATTAGTGAAATGTAAGGAAAGGTATTTATAGGGAGCTTTTAAATTCAGACAGGGAGATGATGAAGGCAACCACATGAGCAGTTGTATTTTGTAATAGTCACGTCTTTACTTTCCAAGGTTTCATTGTATACAAAGATACCTTATGCTCAGAATAATTCAAAGTATAGTAAAATATTAAAAAATACTTATAGTTTGCTACATATGAAATATGATTTCATATTTATACTTGGGTTCCAATTACAAGATCACTCATTATACATATTCAAGTATTCTATAAGTATGAAAAATAATTTTAAGCCCAGGATCCTTTGTCCCCAAGGATTTTGGCTAAATGATGCTCAACCTGTATATACTTTTCCTCTGAATGTTACTTATTTATGCTTAATACCCATATTTAAATTTTCTGGAGATAGAATACTGTGCAATTTAAATTAAAATAATTTTACTCAGTGATATGTTGACTTTATTTATAGTGATGACTTGAAGTCAAGTGTAATCATTTGCAAGTGTCTCCGTCAAAGCAATGTAATTTGGTCCAGGTGCTCCCTTTGGGAATGCCAGTATCACCTCCCGTCTGAGGGATGCTTCCCCTGTGGAATAATCCCTCTTTAGAAGTATGTTATCACCATGCTGGACCTCCGCTTCCTTTTTGGTGAAGTAAATTGGGACAGACTTTAATCAGCTAAGATTTTGGGGGACTTTAATCTATATACCTATACACCTAACCACCTACCTATCTACCAAACTATGTATCTCACACAGAAACATTACACTGAGCATACAAATTTACAATAGTAATTCTCAGAATGAAACAATAACTACCAATAAACATTCATTCATTTATGTTAAAAATAAAAAGCTCAATCTTCTGACATAAGAAAACATACCATCTGAACACAACATTCCTATTATAAATATATGCTTCTAAAATTAAAATATCTTAGCAATCACTTTGTCCAATACTCTTAGAAGGAGATGGTTGTAGAACTAAGTCTACATCATACAAGGTCATACCAGTGGTTGACTATGTACTATAATAGTATTGGCAATTTCAGGTTTTCTTAGGACAATGAATTAAAATTCATCAGAATGGAAAACTCAGCCATTGCTCACTACACCAACCAATTTTCTCAGAATTTGATTATGCTTGAAATAAATGTATTGAAATAGTAGTCAAGAATCATCTCATTGAGGCTGTATATAAAATGCATTTATATTATAATGAAGGTTCATTTACTTCTAGGGATTGTAGCATATTAAAATTCCGGGTGACACTAAAGTATTGTTATTAACCATAACTCAGACTTGGATTCACTATGACTTTATGTATGAACAATCAGAGGAGAACTGGAGGACAAATGTCACAGCTAAGCTTAATCGGCACTGAATGAGGAATTTGAACTTGTCAAAGGAGCAACACGGTGAGAACAGGCATTAATCTTTTGAAGTTCTCAAACTTTAGCATTTTCCTTCTTCCATTTTTAGTCAATTTCAGGTAGGCATTCGAAGAGCTTTCCAACTGAAGTCTATGTGAACTCTCCATTTCCTTTCATGAAAACCATTTAACTTCATAAAAAGGAGCGTTTTTCTGATCCCAGTCCTCAACTGCACACTTGATTTTTTCATTTTTCAGTTTGAAGATATGGTCAGGTAAGGATCCATCAGTTCACAAATTGAGGGATGACTCAATTAATGAGAACATCTAACTATTAAGCCTCTAGTATTTGCATGCATATGGCCCTGGATGCTTTTAAATATTGTAACCTTCTTTTTGACATTCTGTGAAAACTTTCATTTCATTTTCTGTAAAGTAATCTTATGGATACCTAACTTAGACATTTATATGAAGTTCCTAGGGTCACAGATTCAGTAGAAATGAGAGAATTGTGGTTGATCTCACAAGCTTATCGATCATGCTCACACGGAAAAATTAGCATTTCTTGATGTCCATATTTAATATTCATTTGCTGTAATATGACATGCAGTTTATTATTTGACTTTTATACCATATATATATATATATATATATATATATATATATATATATATAAAGCAGAATGAACTATACTTTCTTATAACTAAAAATATCAGTGTAGATCATAGGAAGTTTGAATGACTGAATTCGGGTCAGATTTGGGAACTCACTCACTCACTGTAAATTCCCCTTCTCGGAAATTCAATGAAACAAGAAAAATATGTATACAAAGTAAAAAAAAATACTTTTTTCTATTAATACTATTCTATATTATATTATTAATTACCAAATTAAATAATTAAAAATTGTGGCAGGGGCTATGAGCAGCAGAGGTGTAAGACCAAGATTTCTAAGTAAGGAAAAAAATACTTGAATGTGAGAATGTTTAGGGTTAGTTTGTTTTGTTAAATTTGATCCTTTTTTTCTCTTTTGTTTATCTTTCTCTCATACAATACATCCCAGCTGCAGCATCTTTGCTAGCCTAAATCTCACATTGTGCATTGAACTTATTGAAAGCATCCTCTTTATCTAATTAATTTCCAAGCATTTGGCCCATTAGAGTACATCCTAGGAGTTATATAATATTGGCAGGCTCATCTGTTATCCAAATTATGCTATGTCATAAATAAGAGTAAAGACCTTAGAGAACTGAAGGACTTGTTGAAGGCCACATAGTAGGTTATTATATGAAACACTAATTAAATAGAATAAAATTAAAGTAAATATACTAAGTATATATGAAGACATCTTATTGGTACAGATGTTAGTTTTACTAGAAATTCCAAATAGTGGTGGGTTCAATGTGGAATTAAAGTACAATCATTTATGCAACAAGCAACAAAATATTGGGACACAGCCTGTTCTTTACCTAGTTCTTCTGTGAGCAGGCAAGCAAATGTGGAAACTCTTGATCCATGGTCACGGTTGCTAGATTGGATTCTATAGAGAAAAATGCATGTTTCTCAATGAGCTCACTGGCCATCATGAAACAAATGCAGTTTAAAATTCCCACAGGACAATAGCCTCATCAATGCAGAGTGATGGGCTAAGGTCTTTTAACTGGAAGCGTTGTTCACATATTAAATGAAAATATTCCAACAGATCTCATGAAGGGAAGCTTGTTGCTATAAAGCTAATGATTTCCTCCCCACCCAAAAAAGTAAATTGTCCCTGAGATAGCTCAGCCCTGTATCTTATTATTTTATACATATCTACTAGTTCTGAATTAGTGGCTTTGTCTCTGGACTATTGGTTTCTTCTTTAGAGAAACTAAACAACTGAAAGGTCTACTAATATTTGTGTTTTTCTACAGTTGTTATCAGTAAACATAATTGCTATTATAATAGAGATAGAATAGAAAATTAGGAAGTTTTTATTATCCTTCTTTAATTTTAATATATGGTTAACTATATCTTGATTGTAGTTGCAGGATAACTATCATTAAAAAGTAAATATTAGGGCTTGGGAAATGGACCTGCTGTTAAGAGAGGTTATTGCTGAGACTAATGACCTGAATTTGAATCTGAGGATCCACATCGTTAAAGAAGATGAAGTGGTTTGAACGAGAAGAGCCCCTATAGGCTCACATGGTTGAATGTTTAGTCCCAAATTAGTGGAACTGTTTGGGAAGCCTTATGATGTATGGCCTTGTTGGAGGAGTTGTGGTCTCATGGAGATGGTGTGTCCCTGGGAATGGCTTTGAGTTTTAAGAAGCCTAAGCCAGGCTCTGTTTCTTTCTGTCTCTCACTGTCATTTGCCTATGGGTCATGATGGAAAGCTCTCAGCTATTGCTCCAGTGCTGTGCTTTTCTGCTTCCAGCCATGACGATCACAGATTAACCCTCTAAAACTGTTGTCAAAACCCCATTAAATGCTTGATTTTGAGAACTTTTTTAGTTATGGTGTCTCTTCACATCATTAGAACTGTAAGAGAGGATAGAACCAACTTAGTCAAGATACCCTTTGACTTGCATGCATGCTCTGTACCATGTGCATGCATGTGTATGGACACATAAAATTAACAAATAAATAAATAGTAACAGAAACATAGATTAGTCATTTTTATGGCATTTTCTCAAAGAGTTCTGATAAGGAAGGATTAATAGACTAACTCAAAAGGGTGATTGAAGACAGCAGGCTATTTGTACTCAGCGAAACAACTCAGACAAAGCTATTTAACAATATCACCATTTTGTATGCTTATTTATTTTCAATTAATTAATTAAATGACATATGCATAGAGCTGGGTTATGGGTAGTGTGTGTGTACCTGTTCACCCAAGTGTGTGTACTCTCCATTCACGTAGAAGACAGAAGGATCAGATATTCTGCTCTATCATCTTTTCCTACTTCACTTGAGATAAGGATGTTCTCTGAATCTGAAATGGGTAACAAGTCACTGTTATCTTCCTGTCTCTGATTCCCCACACTGTTGATGTCATAAGCATGTGGCCACATCTCAATTTTTACATGGATACTGAGGATTTGGACCCATTTTATCATGTTTATGCAGTAAATGATCTTACCCATTGAGCCAGCTCTCCAGTCTTATTTCTTATTTGTTTTTTTTTTGTTTTTTTTTTTTGTTCGTTTGTTTGCTTGTTTTTAAGTGTGGGGTCAGGATTTGAGTTTTTTTTTTTTTTTTTTATCTAACAGTCCCCGATGTCCTGGTACTCATTCTGTAGACTTGGCTAGCCTTGAACTCACAGAGATCTACCTGCCTTTGCCTTCCAAGTGCTCTATTATTTTTAAATATCTACATATGTTTTCGGATTTGGTAGACCGATGACTGATCGTCCAGGTACCTCCTTCAAAAACACTGAACAATTGAACTTCCTTTCAAACAGTTTGGAGGTTTCTGTCTATAACTTACCTGAAATTACTGGGTCATATTTGCTAAGTAAAAAAAAAAACAAAAAACAAAAAACAACAACAACAACAAAAAAAACCCTCCAACTTGACCTTGCCTCAAAAAAAAAACCCTCCTACTCAACTATATTTTATTTCCTTGTATGTAAGCAGTTCTATTTCCTCCTTTACATTCATAATTTGTTCACACATTCCATCAACAAAGTAAATGTCATCTTATAGTCAAGTATCAACATGCCTAGAGAAGAATTTATTCCTGGCCTCAGAGATTTTCTTATGTTAAGTAAGTTTGTAGCACATAAAATAGATTTCAGATAGGAAAAGCAGTATCTGACTACAAATTTTGCCACTTGCCAACTGTGAACTCATACATATGCCTCTGCTTTCCCTAAAGCCTCAGTTGCTTCTATGAAAATTAGACATCTTATCACCAAACTACCTTAAGTATTGTGAAAACAAGGTATCATAAAATTGTTACAAATAGCAAAAAAATAGTAAATTTAAATTCTTATTTTATTTGAACTACATCCTAGCTAAGAACTGTCCTTTGTTATCTTCAGCACACTGGGAACCACAGCATCACGCTCACAAACTTGGGAAAGTTCAGAAGTTCTTCGAAGTTCTTCACCACTGAGGCACATTGATATCTGAAACCCTGATTTCACAAAGCTTAATAACTTCATATTTATAAAGTTCAAATTACATATGTTAAGGTACGTGGTATGTATTTTCTCTCAAGAAAAGAAAAAAAAGCTGTGAAATGCTAATACTCAGCATCTCTTCAAATGGTGAAACATTTTCCATGTGTAGACATACCTAGGTCTATCTAGAGGAATTGGATCTTTAAAGGGAATTTGATTTGCAATTATTCGATAGAAAATACACTGATTTTAAAAAAAACATATAGTACGCACATCTTTATATTGGACAATCACGAATGTCATAAGAGTAAATTTAAAGAAGCAGATAAAATTAATTCACTTTCAGACTGTTTTCCCTGGATATTTTCATCTCAACATCCTCTGAGATTTCCAGCTGAAAAAAGTCTATTAATTCCCCATGTAGTTATTGATGAAAAGAAAAAAAAGTTATCAGGATTATGGTTTAAATATTTCTAGTGTAGGAAAAGCAAGGGATGCAATTAATCTTTGTGAACTAAAATATACCTCTTTTCATTAATCTTTTATTGTAAATGAACAAAGTAATTGAGCCAGTACCACACTGTCAGATGGAATGCAAGCCAGTGGGATGCGCTTCAGAGAGCACATACTGATTGAGTATTAAATATCTAACGGCAATAATTTATGGTTCATTACCTCTTTTGGAGTTTTTTAGTTGCATAGCGCTTGAATTCTAAGTAGTCAGAGTTTTTGGTGAAATGGCTTTCAAATGCTGAAAGCAGCAATTGCCCATAACCCACAATCTCTTTAATTTGGACTATTTAATATATAGTTGAAACAAACTCCAGGGGTATTTGCAAACAGGAATGGTTGTTTTAAAGAGAGAAAGACGTCACCCTACTCCAAAGTTCCCTCTTGTATAAGCTGTCAGGGTGCATTTATGAAAGTGCTCAGTAACGTGGACACAGAACTGTGACTAGGGACATCATCAAATCCTAGAGTCTGTGATGCTCTGTATATTATGCAAATCCCAATCGAGCTATCTGGTAGTTTAGACATCTCAGCTTTTGCTTTCATCTGACACTAACTCCTTAATTGTATTCTGTCATCCCCTGTGGCAGTTTCATTGCACATAAAAAATGGAATCTTTTCTCCTGCTGGTAACAAAATATGATCAACCTGAAGCAATGTTTACAGAAATATGTAGTTTGGATTTGAAGACTGGGTCTATTCGGACCTCATGGCAGTTAGAAACAATGCTGTTAAAAGAAATCAATATGGACCCTATATCTACGACTAAGAGATACTGAAGCTGTTTACTCACTTGGTAGATATTAAATAAATTTCTTTATCCCATGGTTACCCCAATGTCCTAAAAAGTAGTAACTATTTGTGTTAAATTCTATTTTCTTTTGAAGAACAAATATGTATCTTCTTTGATTCATTGTATCTCTTCAATATACAGTATGTTTCTGAAATGAAATTTTAAAATAATTAGAGTGGTGATATAGTTAGGACTTATTGATATTCATGTGTGAAACTGTCGACAGATGTTTTGGCATATATAATTTATGCCTTAAATGTATTAATTCATATGTGTGTGTCCTTACATTTTTATGGACTCCACATCTGCACATCAACTAACTATAGATTGAAAGAGAAAATATATTCATACTGAAAATTGTCTTATTATTGTTGCCCAAACAATATAATATCAAGTTATGTAACTTTTGATTTACTAGGTATTAGATTAATTAAGAGGTGATGTTATGAAAATAGGATTATGTTCCTGGGCTTTATGAGAATTTCAAAATGTTCAATATCAATATAAAGGAATTTCACAAAACATATTTTTAGTAGAATTTCAGAACATACTTCCTGGAAAAAACAAGGAATGACTTGTGCTAGTATATATGTACATATAAGAAATATTATGGGCCCTCAAAAAGCCTATATGTGAAAGCTGTGAATACTGTATGTAATAAGGAGAAATTTTCAAATGTGATTTTATTTATTTAAAAAATTCTAGACTATCCAAATTTTACTATTTAAATCTTTTGTATTTATTTGTGGGTTCAATCAAAGACATCAAACATCCTAGGCAAGCACTGTTCAACAGAGATATACCCTTAGTCCCCTTATTTCCTTTTTATTTTGAAATTAGGTCTCACTAATTTGTCCATGTAGCCTTCAATTTTCTTTATATTTAAGACTGGACTTAAACCTGAGAGTTTCCTTCCTCGGTATCCAAGTCACTATGATATAGAACTGTGCCACCAGGCCTGGCTTCAATAAAACCAAATAAATGTTGAAAGGGTTTCTTAAGTTGTGCTTTCAAATCCAAAGATATTAAAGCAGTACACATGTTACAAATTTTAAAGATGGAGAGACGACAAACACCTAGGGTTATAATAGCCTGTAATATTAAAAAGCAGTGTAATGGAGGTCTGCCGTCCCTCTTCTGAAGTGAAGTACAGTCCTGTGAATAATTTTTTATTTTAGCATAAGTGGTTCCAATGGGGATTTTGTTATACAAAAGTACAAGATAATATATGACATTACAATTTTTTACTATCGGTATATATAATCTTAACCTCTTTAAGTGCATGATATAAATTGGAAACATTAGGGAGAAAGAGTTTTGGTTAGTAACAAAAATGGGGGAATGACTGTTCTCATACATGATTGTGCGCCCTTTTAATAATGAACTATATAAATTTGTCGATTCCAAACATAAATATTTTAAGGTTGGGTTTCATGGTCTGAGTTGATGAAGATGACTGACCACGTCTCTTCCTCAAGGAACAGGTTCCACCGGAATCTGAACTCAGTTTTCTGGTTTCATAGTTCAGAGCATTAACCATTATAACTTGAGAGCTGGTGCAAATATAAATATAAGCAATTTAAAATAAAAGGAGTGCATTCATTATCTTTCCTTGTTATATTTTAAAAGTATGGTGTGTATCAAATTTGTGGAATGAAGTTATATTCTTATATAGCTTTGCATGATATTTTGGGACATATGGTAGATTTTTGACCAATCAAAAATCAAGGCTTTTTTCTGTTATGCATTATGAAATCCAAAATTAGATCAATTTTGGTATTCTTATTTACACTTTTGTGTGAATTGCTTAAATTTTCAGGAATAACTTTCTAGGAGCGGTCTCTACTAAATTCCAAGGTAAATCATCTCACTACCATTTATCCAATTATTCAGCAGTGACTATGTCCATTATTACTAGGAACTATGAATTCAGAGATGAATCTAATGTGTTTCAAGAAAGTTCTCAAGATATCATAAATATAGAAATGCATTAAAATAAAGAACTGCAAAAAACAAATTCAAACATTATCATGGCAGAAAAATGATGACTTATAATACTTTTGCTGACAAAATTTCTCATTTTTGCAAATTAGTAAGAAACAAACAGAAGGTTTTGAAGAGGATTTGGACATGTCTTTTATTAAGACAGTAAAACTACAGTTATCAAAGAATTTAAGGATCTACTGAGCCTTAAGTTAAAAAGACCCTGCTTGGGTTGCACAAAGCAATAGCACATGACCTCTGAATCAATTTAATTTAATGCCCAATAGGTTGCTTCAGTTTTTGCCAGTCTTTGAATGTATGCTTAGAAATTTGCTAATACATACATAGTGTGATTTTGCTACTGTCTCATTGTAAACTGGATAATAAGCAAAACTGTTACAAAATAGGTGTTCAATATCTCAAATTGTAAATGTGATCTAATATATTTTCTTATACTGTGTCTCCTATAATTGGTTGTCTTGAAACTGAAAAAGAAATAAGACTTTTGTCATGTAGACAGCTTAATTCAACATTCAACGGACACTAATGGTGAAATGGCCGTAAACATCTCTTCCTGATCACAAGCCCAAACTTAAGAAGCTTCAGAATTTGTGTAGCTCTAAGAGGCTAGGAAGGAGGCTTGGTAACTTCCATAGGGCATGAGGACAAAGAAACAGGAGGGCTCCTCATGTCAAGAATCACTTGTACATACTTGGTATTTAACTGTAATTTTTAAACTGAAAACACGAGTTTTGATTTTAAAAAAAAGTAACTCCTTTTGGATCCTATTTTTGGAAAAATTTGAACGTGTATTTATAGTGCTAGTAAAATCAGAACTTCTTTCCTCCCTCTCTTCAATTTTTTGGAAGTTTCAGGAGAGAATCTAAGTTAGACAGATAAGTCTCTCTCTCTCTCTCTCTCTCTCTCTCTCTCTCTCTCTCTCTCTCTCTGTGTGTGTGTGTGTGTGTGTGTGTGTGTGTGTGTGTGGGTCTGTCTGTTTCCTTTCTCTCTAGTACTAGGAAATACCATTTTTCCTTTACCATGCCGTCTCCTGACATGTTGCAATTAGTAGGCAAAGAAGTTTGTCCTCCAAATCTGTACCACAGAGCATCTTCCTTCACCTTCTATTCTTTTCTCTCATTTGACTCCATCAAACATTTATTTGTTAAACCAACAAGGAACAAATAATTTATGTAAGAAAACAATGTTTCCTAAGTGCTCACTGTGAGCTAGTCCTTTGGATTGCAGGATGCTGACATAATAGAACCCCCAAATCAGTATGGTTTAAGATCAGATCTAACAAACCAAGTTTTCTCTATTCAAATGGGATAAAGAATGCCAACTATGTCTTGGACATTTGTCAGCAGGTGTACCACATTCACATTACCGAATGTGAGGTAAACATAAACTTGTATTATGAGGTTTAAATTTAAAAAGAGGTGATTTAATTCTCTTTATATTCAAAGCTTTCAGTCTTCTTGGTGTCTGCTTTATTCCCAAAGCACAGAACACAGAGAGGCCATGGCAACTGAGGCCAAAAGTAACTATGTAATAATTTTGGAATATCCATGCATGATTTTTCATATAGCATGTGAATGGACTTTGGACATCACTTAAGCCAGAACTTGCCTTTTGATTTAAACATGTTCTCCTTTCCTGTTTGAAGAAGAGTTTTCTGCTGAAGATTAATCATAGCACCACACCGGCACAAAGTGCCAGGTGCTCTAGAGATCTATTGTAGGAGAAATGCCTCAGATATCAATCAGGTGACTTGCAGTGTCAAAGGAGACAACAGAGAGGCACCTGAAAAAGTAGCAATAGGGGTTAGCCACTGGATGCAAGCATGTGTCCAGGGCACGGTGGCCCTGCTTCTGAAAGTCTCTCCAGCTCCTCTTGAACAAAACTCATTTAAAACTGAGGGCAAGTATTTTGGAGTGGGCTTACATGAAAATTGGAGGAAGTGAAAAGTAACCACTAACAATGACAAGGAGATCTGCTTTGCCTGATCTGTACATACCTGACTGGGTATTAAAATGACTTTACTATAGAAAAGCCTTTGGTTAATCCCTGTTAATTAAGTAACAGTAACTTTGTATCCTTATGACAGAAGTTGTCTAACTCAGCCAAATTACGCCTCACATTTTTTTTATTTTTATTTATTTATTTATTTTTAGGCATTGAGAAATTGAGTGGTCCCTAAGGTACAGCCAGCTCTGCAGTGAAAGAAACCCATAGCTTTCTAAACCCAAAAATTTTCTTGAAAGGACTTTTCAGAAGCTAAGGCATCCAAACATGCTGTCTTGTTTATTAATAAACTTAAGATAATTAATCATTTGGCATGCCCATGTGGACCATATGAATTTGCACATTTGCACATACTTCTATAGAAGTAAATATTGCCCAGCCACCAAAGCCATCTCAGAACAGTGTGGCAGTACAGAATCATTTGTCTTTTTTTCTTGTCTATCTGAACAGAAATCTATTTTTTTTTAAAGGCAGAACATTATAGCAGGGATGAACTTTAGAATTGAGCTAATCAATACATTTAATTTATATATGAGAATAGGACTAAGAACAAGAGGGAAATGGCCTTACAAAATCAGAAATGAGTTTGCTTCATTACCCGGAGTTCAATTTTTTTTCTCTTCTTCTGAAGAACTAATCATCTACTTTTTAGTTTTGGCAGTAACATCTTTTCTTTTTTGAGACGTAATTTACATATCATCAAATCCACCTTTTTAAAGAATATTCTTTCCCAGTATCTTGTAGCATAAAATTCAGTAATTTTTAACTCTCCCTTCCTTGCAGTTTCTAAGAGTTTGACACCTACTTATCAGCACCCTACTTTCTCAAAGGACACAGCTTAGATGTTTGAACAAAAGCTTCCAACAGAAGTATCAATGACAATAAGATGATGCTCTGTGTTCTTTGTTTTGCTTAAGTGCATTTGCTATTTAATTAGGTTCTTGGGAAAAAGTAGATATCAATTGGGATGTTGTATATCATTTGTTAGAGAGGAAGAGAACATAGATAGCGCAGAGTCCTGTGTGTGTGGAACAGCTTCAGCTTTTGGTAAAACAGCTCTACTCACCTTTTGAAATGTGTTCATCTGCCATGTTAGAATTTCTCACCTCAATATTTCCTCCACTTTCTTAGCTTCCCTTTTCTTCAAGCTAACTCAGTGAGGTATTCTAGAATTTTCATGTGGCTAACATCATGTTTTTATTTGCATACTTTAAATGGGTTTCATCAGGCATTTCACACATGAATCAAAAATACCTTGATCAAAGACCTTAATGTAGGGTCTGAAATTTTGAAATTACTTGAAAGAAATACAAGGGAAACATTTCAAGATACAGGCATAGACCAATGCTAATTTTTCTAAAAGTGGAAATGACAGATTCTGAGGTGTTTTATAAAGAGTGACTTGGCTGATGAAGTAGCCCCAAACCTGGGTGGCACATCTTGCCTCTTTGGTGCAAATAGTACCTCCAAAATGCTCCAGGGAATGATGCATTGTCTTAGTTTTCTCATTTGTGATGTCATGCATCATGTTCTGGGTTTATCAGCTCCCACTCAAACATCACATCTTCAGTAGCATGATATCTATATAATGCTTATGTATAAAATTACACTGATCATTCCTATCCACTGATTTTGTGCACAATCAGTAAACTCCTTTGTTTGCTTTGTAGTTCAATAGACAGCAGGTAATCACATCCTCTTCGATCTGTCCTTTCTAGAATACTTAACAGATCTGCAGTATCTGTGAAACTCTCTGATACGGACAGAGTCTGACTGCACTGGGCTTCACCTTTTAGGGCTTTTCAACTTTGAACTTACTCCATTTTAATGTTGATGTTGGCACCATGACTCTGGACTTCAGAATTCTTTTTCTTACTTTCTGGATTCTTAATATTTCACCTACTATCTTGAAAGATAAGAAAGCCATGAGAACTATGTACCAACAGCAATGCTAAATTACTGTTTTCATCTGTTCAAACCAATGGTTCTGTTCCACGTGCCTGAAAGCGGATGATCCAAATCAAGTTCTCTGAAGGTGTATGTGGAGACACAGGTCTATAATCCTAACAAAGATAAGATAGAGAAGGCCATCTTTCAGTATACACTCAATTTGAGGCCAGCCCAGACTACATAGGAGTTCTTGTCTTAAATAAAAATAAAAGAACATAATAAAATAATAACAAAAGACCCTTGCATGAAAAAAAAATCTGTTTTACAAAATAAGAGGCAAAATGTATCGTCTGTCAGTTATATTTTCAAATTTTCTAAGTGGTATTATGAAAACAATAGAAATCAGGACGCAGTAGAATACATGGGGCTTGTGGGTATGGGTGGAGGGGGATGAAGACGGAAGATTTAAAATTTTTTAATGTCAGTATAAACTCTCTTAATAAGTGACATTATATGCTCAAATGCTCAAAATAATTTGCTCATTGTACATTTCAGTTTGCATTATTAATCTTACTAATAATTTCATTAGGCTATTTTTGTAAAGTTTCTATACCTCAACAAATTTACAAAGTACATAGACATTTTTGAGAGTTTCTTTAGATAATGAAACCCATGGCACAAGAAGGTAGATAATGAGCTTAGAATTTCTCCACCTACAACAGACAGACTTTAAGTGTGATCTCCTTTGCGTTGAGAATGTTATCATTTTATTTCAGGCTCAGTAGGAAAGGCAAGTGCAGACCTCACATTCTGAAAAACTGACCAAGAATGGAGGTGTGGGGGCTAAAAAAAGAGAGATGAATTCTTTGAGTAAAAAGAGACATTTCAGCCTCTTGAACATAAGTGAAAGGAAAATCAACTTGCTAAGGATAACCTTGTTCTAGAAATACAGGTGTTGCTATGTCGAAGAGCTACCACACAGTGGCAGTGTTTTAGAACTTAACTAAAGTTAACAATTATATTCAGAAGTCCCCAGTTCGGCCACAGCTTTTAAAAAAAGGAGGGGGGGGGCGTGGACTGTTCAGCAAAACATTGATTATAATCATAATCTTATTCATATAATAGACACACTTACTTGAAGTTTACATTTCTATGAGAAAAGCACAAACTCAAAGAAGTAGCCAATGGAACAAGTAGATACTCATTTATCCATAAAAAGGGAGAAAAAAATACAGAATCGCTTAACATCTCTAATGAATGCTACAGCATGGGCTGCTTTAGTTGACTAACGGAGTGTGCGGTGGATATCAGTACTTTTATCTGGTAAATATAGATCACATTTAACAGTAACAACCACCAAAATATCTTTCGATATCGGACACACTTAGGATGTTAAAAAGTAAAAATCCAAGAGAGATGGGAGGCACAGAATGAGGATCAGAACACTGCCATTTGCATTTTTGTTAACGATGCTCACGCAGGATTCATCTGGAGATTATACTAGACAAGAAACTAGGCCAAAAATCCCTGAAAGTATGGTACAGGCTGTAGTGGTCTTCGTGCACTGAAAAGACAATCATTGGAGTTTGGTATCTGTCAGTGAGGAGGAGCTCAGACAAATACTCAGAGAGATGGAGCAAACCAGCGTTTAAGAGACATGTTTTCATTTCAAGTCTGAAATGCTGCCTCCAGTCAACTCAGTCCCTCATTAGACTGTATTGATTTGCCCCTGCTTGCCAGAGGATAGTCAGAGGATAATCGAATCCTCTTTGAGAAAGACAACATCATTCACAGCCTGTGCAATATTTTAAACGTTATGTCTGGCACTCCATCAAAACTTACGAGGCTTAACGAAAATAGGACAGAGATGAAGAAAGGAAAAAGATGGGTACTCATGCAACCTAGATAATGAACTTGTCAAATGAACTTTAAAATTAATTAGAATACCGAAGAAAAGGAAGAGAGGAGGTGGAGGTAAGTTTAGCAGGAAACTGGAATCTTTGAGTAATAAGGAATAAAGTCGAAATACCAGGAATAAACAGCTTAGTATTAAAATGAGGGACCATCATTCCAACAACAAAAATCAATAAAACAGCAGAGTGGAGCCAAATAAATAGGGAGTTTGAACTAGAGGCAGAAATTATATAATGTAAATAGATAAAATTTTAGAGCAAGTGAAAAGATAGAAAAATAAAAGACAATACCAAATTTCAGGAATTTATGTGACAGCTAACATAGATGTTAAAAAGCCCGATTAGACCTTGTTGGAAGACCATATGGGGAGAGTACATAAATAAGACAAATTTTAACAAGTAACACACACAATTTTCATGGGCTGGTTAGAGATTGGTTCTGGAAACTTAAATAATTTAAGTAATGTGAACAGGAGAACTGTTCCTCATCAGATGGATAAGCATCAAAGACAAAAAGAAAATCCTAATATAGTAATTGTTTATTTTTGTTTTAATAAATAAAGATTTCCTGAAGATCAGAGTGCAAAACTAGCCAGCCATACTCGTCAGCCATATGGGCCACGTAGTGATGGCACACACCTTTAATCCCAGTAGCCACACCGGTTAGTCATGGAGGCTGGGCGATGATGGTGCACGCCTTTAATCCTAGCACTAGAAAGGAATATAAAACAGGAGTCAGGAACACTCTCTCTTTTCATTCTGAAGATTTCATAGAGGTAAGAAGTCTCTAGTGGCTTGACTGTGTTGCTTTTCTGACCTTTGGGCTTTCCCACCTAATAACTGACTCTGTGTCTTTATTACTCAATTTACATTCTAAATACTGATGAAGGCAGGGCAACAGAGAGAAATGTAGTGCAATAGTTAGCGTTCCCTTTTCCCTCTCCACCTGTTGGCCACCAGTCTACGAGGACAAAGGGGCAGAAGAGACAACAGAAATATAGTACACAGCAGTTGAGGGGCATTTAGGTTGTTTCCAGGTTCTGGCTATGGCAAACAATGCTGTTATGAACATAGTTGAGCACATTTTCTTGTGGCATGATTGAGCATCCTTTGGATATATACCCAAAAGTGGTATTACTGGGTCTTGATGAAGGTTGTTTCCTAATTTTCTGAGAAATTACCACATTGACATCCAAAGAGGGTGTACCAGCTTGCACTCCCATGAGCAATGCAGAAGTGTTCCCTTTTCTCTACAACCTTTCCAGCATAAAAACACGGAGGGCAATGTTCTTTCTATGCGATCCTGTAAAAGTAAAATGATAGTTAAGTTTCAAGATTACTGTCTGGTATAATTGCAAATAATCTCTGAATAGTTGATAGGATTCTTCTGAGGTTCCTCCTTGGAGTTCTGGTCAGAAAATTGGAAGAAGGTGCATCATTTCAGCTAACCAGGTTGGAACCATATTGAACAGCTGGTAACCAAGTCCACTCTTAAAGTAGCACTATGAGCATCATGATGTCTTAACAACCAGATAAAGTCATTGCTGTAGGGCCCTATCTTCTTCTTGGAAACTTCAAAGAATACTGCAGGACATTTTCTTGTTTATGGTGGAAAAATTAAACATTATTCATATGGACATATATTCAATGAAAGATATGATGTAGCCAAAATAAGTATGAAGAAAAGTAAATTTTTTCCTATGATCTTTCTTCATTCTGTTTCATCTCAGATGGCTCCTGACATGAGACAGAAATGCTGAATTTTTCTATTAACGACATGCTTAGATTTAGGGAAGGATAGTTGTTGTCCAACTCCAAAGCCAGCTTGGATTTTTAAGTGATTTTATATTTATACTGGGTTATATATATATATACACACATATATATATATATACATACATATATATATATATATATATATTATGCGTGTGTATGTGTGTGTGTACAAAAAATGTACATATGAAATTTTACCTTGCAGATGACCTGTCCTCATAAGCTATATTCCTTTAAGTTCAGTGATCCTTTCTGGATTGTTATCTTTTCCTCTTTAGGCATCCAAATGTCCAGTGTCTCTTGATTTCTGAAGATGTGTATTTTCCTGCGAAAACAAAAATAGAAACCTGCCCCAACCCTTACGAGGTTTCCTTACCACTTATATGATGGTCACCTCTGTGGAAGAGCTCTCATTTCTCTTTCTCAAAAGATTTTTCATTTTTAAATTGAATCTTTATTAATTTCGATGGTATTCATAGCTTTTCTTTTTCTGTGAAAACAAGAACAAAACCCTTCCCCAACATAGCACATCACCTGGTTTCCATTCTGAGGTCTACACATCCTTGAAATACACCAGCTGATTTAATTCAGAAGTTATCTAATGTCTCTCAGCTGCTATTGCACCTTTCTCATGAGTGTTAAGAAATTCAAGGTTAATAAAGCATTACGTAATCTATTTCTGGGGGTATTTTCCATCCTTTTCTGTTTGTTTAACATGTCCTTTATAGTTTGATTTGATCTTTCTATAACTGCCTGACCTGTAGAATTGTTTGGTATACTTGTAATACGCTTTATATTATAGTAAGCAAAAAACTATTTCATTTTCTTAGAGACATATGCTGCATCATTGTCTGTCTTTATTTGTGATGGCCATAACGTCTCATAAATGTGTGGTCACTGAATCAGCCTTTTCTGAGATCAAGGCAGTTGCCCATTGAAAACCTGAATAACTGTCAATGATGGGATGGACATATTTTAATTATACAAATTCTGTAAAGTGGAACACATTCATCAGGCATATTTGATTCCTTTGAGTACCCTTTGGGTTACTCCATACAGGTAATGGTATTTGGTTATAGAAAGAGCAAGTAGGACATCTCTTTATAATCTCCTTAACTTGTTGGCCATGTTATAGAAAACTCTTTCTTTAAATCTTTGCTATTGACGTGATTTTTTTTAAGAAATTCTGAGGCCTTCAGCATACTTCCAATCAATAATTGGTCAGTTTCTGCATTACCTTGTGTTAGCGGACCTGGCAGAAACATATGGGATCAGATTGTGTTATGCACATGGAACAAAGCCTATTCCTGATTATATCTTGAACGTGAGTGAATAATAAAGTAAGTCCTGTATCATCTGGTATAAATTCAGCTCTTTTAATATGAAAGACAACTCTTTCTGCATATTGTGAATCAGTAACTATATTAAGAGGTTCTGTAAAATCCCTTAGTACCATGAAAATAGCATGTAGCTCTGCCTTTTGGTCAGAATTATAAATGCTTTGTTCTACCTTACCTAAATCTTCTGATTTGTAACCTGCTTTTCCTGATTTAATTG
The DNA here is from genome assembly GCF_037038515.1 of Microtus pennsylvanicus. Taxonomy (NCBI): domain Eukaryota; kingdom Metazoa; phylum Chordata; class Mammalia; order Rodentia; family Cricetidae; genus Microtus; species Microtus pennsylvanicus. The sequence goes on from NC_134584.1 coordinate 100,881,975, forward strand.
CATCAGTATAAAATGTTTGGGTTCCAGATATTGGTGCATCATATACAATTCAGGAAAGAATTCAAGCCAGGTAGTGGTGGCACATGCCTTTAATCCCAGCACTCGGGAGGCAGAGGCAGGTGGATCTCTGTGAGTTCAAGGCCAGCCTGATCTACAAGAGCGAGTTCCAGGACAGGAACCAAAAGCTACAGAAGAGAAACCCTGTCTAAAAAATTAAAAAAAAAAAACAAACCATGAAAGATTTCAAATAATTCTCTTTATAAGGTTAATTATATAGTTTTTGGGATAGTTGCTGTTAATCCCTCCTAAAAAAAAAATAGCACAAGTTCTTTGCCATTGTTCATTGTCTTCCCATATTTTTTTTTTAGCTTCATCAGTAGTAAAAGACACTATAATCTTTGCTGGGCCTATACCTGCTAGTTGACAAAGTCTCAATTTTCCTTTTATAATTAATTCAGAGATCTTTAACACATTTAAATTTTTACTTGGTTTGTGTGTTAAAAAAAAAAAGATTCATTCTAAGATAATATCTTCCCTCTGTATTAAAATTCCTGTAAGGGAAATTCTAGAAGGCAATATGACTAGAATACAATTAAGATTTAGATTCACTTGATCCATATATGCCTCCTGTAATTTTTCTTTAACCATAGTTAATACTTTCTCAGCTCTAGCCTTTAATTTCTGGGACTATTTAAGTCGTTGTCACCATCTAAGATTTTGTTTAAATAAATTATTAGATCAGGCATTATCACAACAGCTGGTCCTAGATTGTAAATATCTCCTAACAATCTTTGAAAATCATTAAGAATCTGCAGCTTGTCTCTCCTAATTTGTGCCTTTTGTGTTCTAATTTTCTATAAACCTATTTTATAACCTAAGTAATTGATTGAATCTCCTCTCTGTATTTTTTCAGGAACAATTTGTATTCTCCATTTAAGCAAAACTTTCTTTACTTCTTGAAACATTCTTTCTAAAGTATCTGCATTTGAATCAGATAACAAAATGTCATCCATGTAGTAGTAATTCATTAAGTGTAATGACAGCACACAGAGGGGACTCCCACATCAAAGCCCAAACTAGATTCTAAGAGTGCTCATTAGCAAATTAATGGATATACAACTGGGGACTGTTTACACACTTGATTACTTCAAACAGAAGAAATAAACAAACCTCTATTATATTGGAAAATGTGAATAAATTTTATAAGTAAAATTCAAGACATAACATCAAAAGGATTATAAACTGTTGGACAACAGGTTCAATATAAAGTCAAAAAGGTCCATGGTGTACAGAACCTGAAAATGAGTTACTTTTAAAGAGAGGTGTAATCCTATAAAGGTGAGGGTGTAATGTATGATGATAATGAAAATGCCCTAATGTTTTCCTTTGAACAATTTTTATTGACAAGCGATTTCTTCATACAATATATGCGGATTATGGTTCCCCTCCCTTACCTACTCCCAGATCCTCCTTATTTCCCATGGGCACAAATCCCACTACAATAACAACAGGCATCTAAAACTTAATAATAATAAAATGAAATAAGATAAAATAAAATCACGCAGACCATTATATCACAAAAACACGCAAACATAAGAAAAAGCCAGATAAAAATTCTAATAAACACATACAGACATAGAGACCTGAGTTTTGATTGGAATGATAGTTAATATGGTATTTTCCCTTTGTAATAATTCTTTAAAGTGCATACCCCTCCTTTTAGTTCCAGTATTTGTACTTGATTTTATCAATTGATTTATCTTTTCATTCAAAATATAATCATACTGAATTCCCATTGGTCAAGTATTTGTTTCTTTACTAACATTAATAGCCGTAGTTCAATAGGAGAATATGGCTAAGATTAAGCTTACAGGTCAACATTTATGGAATGTGAGGTTTGAAAACAGGTTGCCTGAGATTCAACACTTAGTTCTGCAGTTATTAAATCTCTAACCCCAGGCAAACTTCTTCAGCTTTCGTTGTAAAAAATGGGATATTAGCAAACCATTTATCATAGGAGAGTCTAAGGAAAATGAAATGAACTCACCAAGGGCTTTATAAAATATAAGCACTCCATAAATGTTGATTGTTATTAATTACTGAGAAACAGATTCTGCTTCCAGTTTCCTTCCTGTATGAGTTGAATGACTGTCATCAAATCTCACTGTGAGCTCCTGTAACCTTTCATATTCAAAATGATTCATTAGGTTTATAGAATTTCTGAGGCTTCAACATGATGCCTCATAAGAAAATATCCATAAATATCCTGTACCTAATATATGTAGTGACACAATCAAAAGCTATTATAAAAAGGAAGATAGAGTAAATATATTATCTGAAAGTTTGGTTAATATTGTAAAAATGACTATCCATGTTTTCTGATCATGTCTGTGCTATCAGACAGATTAAAAAATATGTTTATTTCTGTAAAATATGGGAGAATCCTACACACAACTGAAATTACACAAATATTCATAGTAAAATGTCAAGATAATGAAATACATGGCTTGCATTTAAAAATCACCTGAAATGCTTTTCTTGTTTTTTGGTAATTGAGAACTTTATCTTTCATTGTCTAGTTCGATGACCTCTTCTCTTATATCAAAGTATAAGTGAATTTGAAACTAAGATGGGTGCAGAGATATACATGCTAACTGAGGAAGAAGCATTAGTGTTTGCCATGGTTTTCAATTGTTCGTGACAGCACAGAACTCCACAATTGAAGAAAACTGAGTTTCACCTGCTAAGTACAAAGCTAGGTGTTCTGTGGACACACTCATTTTAAATGATGGTTGTTTGGCTAACGCCAAACACCAGAATGGCTTATAAAAAAATTAAAATAGTTCAAATTATCTGCTACGGCTGTTTTTTCTTTTCTCAAGAAAAAGAAAAAAAGAAAGAAAGAACTACAAAAGTAAGGTGATATGCCCAAATTCTCTCAAAGCTGCCTTTTCCCCAGAACATGGTAAATTACTCGGTTTTTATTCAAAACTCCAACATCCCCTTTCAAAATGAGTGGGCTTCACTATAAAGCGCTACCTGCAGCTCAGAGATAATAGATAGAATGAAGAAAATATGCATCTCTTTTTCAAAGGCAGCACATCCATTCAGTGTGACAATCTGAAGCACAATTGATATGCAAACACTGGTGATTCACAGACAACTAAGAAAGGCACAGTCCCTGGGATGTTCTAGAAATGTATAATACAGCATGTCAAAAAGACAAAACAGTGAAACAACAGAAGTCCTGGACTATGCAAACTAGAATCGCCAGTATATTAGGACTTTCCAGTCCCGAGTGGTTTAAGCCAGTCTGAGAAAATGTGAGTTTCTGATATTGGGTATTTATATATATATATATATACTAACCACAGAAGTTAAAAGCATTTTTGAAAACCTAATGTGCTTTTAATATTTTGGCATAAAAGATGAATTCTCTCCCTGATTGGTTAGAGGGAAGTTTTTGTGGAATATAAGACTGTTTGCGTAAAAACTCATTATTAGATATGAAGTCAAATCTTAACTAGGCATGGTGCTATAGGCACTTTGAGAGATGAGTCAGAAGAGTTTTGAGTTAAGTTCAGGAAAACAGCAAAACTATGTCAAAAAAAAAAAAAGGAAAAAGAAAAAGATGCAGAGATTAACTAAGTAAATCCTATGTGTAATTTTATGTACTTTCATTATGATAGTACAAGATTAATAGGACTGCTAATAAACCAAAATAAAATTAATATTATTTTATCTGCATGTGTGATGCACAATAATGTTTAAATTATAAGGTACAAGTTATTTCACAATTTATCTATGTAGCATTCTGTCTGTCTGATCTGTAACAATTTGAGTCTCTAACTGATGAACATCTTATCTACATATCACTAACTCATATTGCAGATTTACTCAGCTATTGTGATTCCTATAGTCATTGTTCTGTCTAGTACAACAATGAATATTTAATCAGTGGTGAAGATTAATGTGCTTAGTCTAAAAGTTAGGAGACATAGAGGAGATTTTAGACTGCGTATTAATTTAACAGTCATATGTTGAAATTAGAAGACATGATTCAAGACTTTGTGTAGTATGACCTATGAATTTAAATGTTACACGATCTTTCTGTGTGTGGGAGGGGTGGCATTATTATGTGTGTGCACATGAGGCCAGAGGTCAACCCTGGCTATCATTCCTCAGAAGCCATCCACCTTATTTTATGAGGATAGTTTCTCTCTGGGACTAAGAGCCCCCTAGTTAGGCTAGGAAGGCTGTCCATTGAGATCCAGAGATCCATCTATCTCCATTTTCCTGGTTCTAAGTGTATAAGAACACACCACCATGCCTTACATTTTTATGTGGTGGCTGGGATTGAATTCACATCCTAATGCTTTGTGACAGGAACTTAAATATTATATAATTACAACATTTTCCCTTTCTCTTTCCATCCTCCAGTAATACCCCCATGTACCCAACTCTCTTTGCTCTCTTTCAAATTCATGGCCTCTAATCTTTGTTTAGTATTTTAAATTGAAAATTCCCACTATGTATCAGGGATTCCCCTGTCCATCTCCTCTTAGATTCTCCCCTCCTTCCTACCTATCCAACTGCATGACTTCTTTCTTTCTTTATTAAGAAAGCAAACAAAATGACAAGAAACAAAAATAAAATAACAACAACAACAAAGAAAGAAAGAATAAAAAAAGCAAGGGAAAAACACAACATAAACACAAAACCACATAAACCAGAAACCAATTATATAAGACTAAAGATCAAAGACCAATCAGGAAAAGAAAAAAAAAAAAGAGGAACCAAACAAAGCGATGTTAAATAAAAATAAAACATAAAAAAACCATCCACAACTACCAATTTAAAAAGCCTAAAAAGCAAGACAAAAACATGTGTTGGCCATCTATTGTGAGGCTTGGGGTGTAGCCTTTTCTTCTTTAATTGTTAATTATTGCTTAGGACTTCCCTTTAGCTGAGATTTCAGGAATACAGCTTCTTTTCTGTTTCTAGAGGACACAGATTCTAAACAAACATCGTGCTCTTTTGATTCTTACATTCTTTATACCCAGTCTTTCACAATGATACCTCAGCCTTAGATATAGTATTGTGCTATGACGTGTCAATTGGAACAAGGCTGCACAACTTTGCATTTGAATTTGTTTTCTGGAATGTTCTCACTTTTTGTTGCAAATTGAAGTTTCCTCGATGGGAGGTGAACAGTGAACTAAGTTGTGTGTATAAGGATAAATAATTAGAATGTAGGCAGAGATTATGCCATTTTAGAAAAGTGGTGGTTGTAGGATCTATTGGCTACTACCAAAGCCCAAGGGCAGCTGCTGTGTCCTTAGGGTTATCATGTCATGCTGGTTGTTGTGTTTCATCAGTGTTTTAGCTGGGTGCGACTGGTGGTTGCTTCCATCCTTTGAAAGTTTGCCTGGTGACATCATGTACCATGACGGCTAGTCCCCAGGTAGGAAGCTGTCAGGCTAGATCCAGCCCAGGGAACTTTGGGCCCCATACTTAGTGTCTTCAGCAATGTGGACTCATCTTCGACCTAGCTTTGAAACACAACCAAGGAAAATAGCAATAGCATGCAAGATTTTTGGTTTGGGGAGTCTCTTAGGCAACCTCAATTAACAATTCAAAAGAGGGCTTCTCATGACTAGTGTTTTTTTTTTTCCTGTTTTTGTTACTGTTGGTTTGTAATTGTAATTATACCTCCCTTCACTTTTCACATTTTCCATATACACATCTCCTCTCTTACTCAAATACATGGCCTCTTTTATTCACTAAGTAATATTGCATGACTATGTGTGTTCTTAAAGATAACCTTGCCAGTCTGTATAGTGTTATTTCTATGTATGCTTTCAGGGTTGATTCTTTGCCACCAGACAACCAATTAGTATGCCCTTAACTCGGAAAGACTATCTTTCCCACTCCCAGATTTCTTCAGTTACCTTTACTTCTTTGTGCAGTGTTGAAGCTTCACAAGGTTTTCCCAGTTTGATTTGGCATGTCTATTGATGTCCTACTTGTTCAGCTCCTGATTGGCCAGTATGTTGATGAGAACCTATAGGAGGGCATAGCTTCTGAGATTAATAGGAGACATGGTATCACAGCAAACTCTCTTATCCTCTGGCTCTTTAAATCTTTTTGCCTTCTCTTCCGTTATATGCATTGTGCCTTAGGAGTATGTGTGCTCTGTAGATGTATCCATTTGGACTGGGCTCCATCTCTCTGGGATTTAATTGACTGTAGTTGTCTGTGTGGTTATCTATTGTAAAGAGAAGCTTCCTTGGTGAGGAGAGAAGACAACTCTTATCTGTGAATATAAGCACAAATATTTATAGATTGTTCTGAGGGAGTATTCTGGTTTAGTAAATTAGAGGTGGTAGAGTCTCATCCAATCACTAGAATTCAGTAGCACTGATTAGTTAGCTAGACTTACAGCACCTGGCAGGCTTTCCCTTTTGTTGGGTGGGTTTTGTGTGTACAAAAGAGCTATTGGTTAGCCCCATTTATAAGGGTCTATCCTGTGTTCTGAGGGTTATCATGCCATGCTGTTCATGCTGATACTATGTGAGTCAAAGGCATCTTAACTGGGAGAATTGCTGGTGGCTTCCCTCCTTTGTAAGCTTGCTGGATGATTTCTAGAACAAGGAAAGCTAGTACTCAGAGATGAGTACTTAGGTCAGTTCTGGTCTAGAAGAGTCTGGACTGTGTTTTGAAGTGCATGGTGTCTTCCGCAATGGGGACTTTGTCACACTAGATGAAAAAAAATTCATTAAAAATATAATAAATATTTCTACACCAACTGACATGTAGTATAGATATTTTTACATAGATAGTTAATAGCATGATTTGCTATGACAATTTCAGATGTCCTTACTGTGATTTTACTCTCTTCCCTCCTCCTTCTGTGTTTATAGTCTTTCTACCTAGTCACCTCTTTTCCTTTATTTTTTTTTTACATTTTTACTTCTAGATCACTTACCCCCCAATCTTTCTCTCTCCATTGCTTCCCCACCACAGCAATGATCCCTTTACAAACAAAGCAAACAAAAACTAGCCAGTCATCAATGATTAAAAGTAACAAATCCAACTATTCAAAAGTTGATTCACCTAATACAGGACAGCGAACATTTGTGGAGATTACAGATTCAAATGAAGTTGTTACGAGTGACTATAGTTATTTAATCATACCCTTGAGTAATTTTTAAATGTTAGAAACACAGTAGTGCATTTTTGAAAGAGTAATGATGCTATGGGTTACAGGTGAAACATTCCCTAAGGGCCCTATGTTTGAGAGCTTGAGGAGTCTTTAGGTGATAGAGCCTAGCTGGAGGACGTAGGGAAGCTGGAGCTACACAGTATTACACATAGTTTAGCACAAGTATAATAGATGGCACCCATTTCTTATGTTTCGTCTTTTCAGAATAAGAATACACAGTGACAATCCTGTTAAGGACAAACGTGGTGCATGGAAAGCATTTATAACGAGCCTTTCAAAGGCTAACATTCATTTTAGTTACAGCATGTTGACGTGCTGATGGTAAACATCATGTCAGACAACTTAGGCTGTTTGAAATTAAGATGTTAATCTAGAGTTAATGGAGAAAAACTGTATATTTGATTGGAGCTCCTTAGCAGAGGTTCTCTACAATCCAAAGTAGAAAAGACATAGCAGCTTTGTTAAAGTCTTTAGAGGGAATGAATAAATGCCAAGACTTTCCAGCAATTCTTTCTGAATTATGTATCACAGTGTTTTTTTTTGGGGGGGGGGGAGAAATAGATTTTTCGACTTTTCTACCTACTTATTTCCATTCCATTTACTAAAAATAGCTTAGAATAGAAAAAAAAACAAAATAAGTAAATATATTAGTGGGTTAAATTATTATTGTGATTTTATTTTAGATATTATAATTAGCAAGTACAGAAATTACAGTTAGCTCTAAATATTGTATTTTGGATAGCATGTATTAATCTGCTTGTGTCTGTGTACAGAGGTATCATAGAAGGAAATTAAAGAAAGAATATAATGTCCCAATGAGAAATTTATTTTCATCCAATACTTGGATTTACATATAAATTGAAAATGGGGACAAAAGGAAGCACATAAAAGTATAGATCATTTGACTGGAATTTAATATTCGAGTTATCAGAAATGAATGATCATTAGGAAACATTGATGGTACTTAAGGTTTTTGTTTGTTGGTTTGTTAATATTTCGTGTTTAATTTTGTTTTGGTTTTGGGTTTTATTGTGCTTGAGTTTTAAGTGCTTCACCTACAAGCCAGTTGCTACGTTAGTCCAGAGCTTTAAACATCTCCACCCTTCAAACTTGGCAAGACAAACGTCTCTACCTTTCACAGACATATTTCTATGGTTAAAATCAGATAACACTATCAGAGCTATCCTTAGGTCACTCAGCAGTTATTGCTTATTTGCTAAATGAGTACATTTTATTTATTGAAATAATTTTGATGAATTAAATTATAATGAAGTTAAGGATTATTTGTGCCATGAGCATGTAATACATACTTCCTTTTTTCCAAAATCACCTTTCTCATGAAGAAGGTCAGGCTCTATGATTTGAGCTAGAATAGGTAAGGCTAATTTGAGGCTAAAATGTGTAATGCCTGTGCTATGGGACAACTCGCAAGCCGGGTAAGGGCCTGGAGATTAAGGAACACAAGAGACGAGGGTCATCTGTATAGAGAGAATGCTGAATTCCGTTTATTCAAGCTTAGAGAAAATCTAATATATCTAACTGCTGCACAATGGAAATTCCCCCAGGCAGGCGAGAAATTTCCATGCTCAAGGTGGAGTAAACAACTTCCCTATAGCTAGCCACCAGGTGTAGGGGGCAGAGGGAGCACAGGAACAAACAGGATTTTTTTTCCCAGAAACTCCAACAAGGTGCTTTCCAGAAATTGCAAGCTATCCTCAATATGAGCTCCAGAAGGAGGAGGAGACCTGTGGGCCCCGTAAGTCTCCCTTTTTAATAAATTGCATGACTTGGCCTGTCTTAGGTGGCATTGGATGTCAGACAACACCCCTTACCCATCATGGAAAAGCATCCAGGTCAAAACATATTTTCTGTTTTAGGTTGGGGCAGCCCCTCAAAGACCTTTTCCATCATTAGCTCACTAGTCAGCCTTCACCTTATTCAGCCAGATCTGTGTTGAATGATCCTCTGGGGCAATTCCTTTTGAATGCCCCAGTTCCCTGCATTGAAAACAAGTCTTTAATCTAGCTCAACCTTGAGTTACCCTAAGAGCAGAAGCAATTATTTGTCCCATAACATGAGTGCCATCAATGTCTTTGCATAGAAAACTCCTCTTTCTATGTGGGCATATAGCCTCCTAATGATATCTAGGCCAATTGCTTTATGACAAGCATAGTGTGTCCACATCCATAAAAATGTGACCCCTCCCCCAGGTGTAACATGCAGTCAACAAACTGCAGATAAGGTTTGAGGGACATTGAAGAACCTTAGACAGTTTTCCCCTGGTCTTTTATTAGGTAGAGCTTTCCACACTTTAACAGCCATGGCAGCTATCTGAGCATAAGCAGCGGGGTCACAATTAATCTGTGATGCTAAGCCTATGTATTGTCCTGCGCCAGATAACAGGTCAAGGTTATGCTGGTGGAAACCCATGGTGGCGTTATGCCACACGGTATCTGCAATTTTCCTGCATTTCACCTCTCCATAACAAATAATCTCCTCCCAAAAGACAGGCTCTGCAAAGCTGCATCCAATCACTGGGTGTAAGGTTGAGTTCCACAAAGGATTCCATTCAAGCCACAGTGAAAAAGGCATGAGTCCCATGGGCCATAACTGCTTCTTTTAGTTGTTTAATGCCTTTAAAGCTCAAAAGATTATGCTTCTTGATCTGCTGTCCTTGTGGATCAATAACCTCCCCCAAAGGACAAATTTGCCTCTCTCTACTGGGATTATTTAGTCTATCTTGGATTTCTCTGATTTCCACCTCTATGTCAATGGAGAAGAGGCAGCAACAAAAGGGTTTGAAGTGACAAGGAATGGATTCTGCTGCGGGGCATCTCATGGAGACATCTCTGTTTGCTTCCTTCTTTTCTTTTTCTTCCAACTTTTAGCAGAATGCAAAATCTCCATTTCTAAAGTCTCTGCCTTCTCTTCTATATCCCTTTTAGAACGTTTAACTTCTCCATCTCCAAAACTTTCAATAGACTTCACAGATTTTTCATCCTGAATCTCCTCAAAGGTTTTGGCCAAACTCTCTAATTGTTCTTTTACTTTTACATCATCACTGAGAAGAGCATCTTTGACTAAATGTCAGAGTGAAAACGTTGCTATGGGAAATTCTTCTGGTCCTCACTCATTTAACGCCTTTTGAAGGTCAGCTTTTACCTGCTCCCAAGCAGGAATGTTAAAGCCCTCTGCTTGTGGAAATCAGGACTAAATGCTAAAACTGTCTTAATGAACTATTTTGCTGTCTTATTTTTAAAAGTGGTGCCTTGCTTCTCCAAAAGAACTATCAATTGGCCCATCGATACTGGAACAGAATTCTTAGCACCCGTCTTCAATTCACCCTCATCATCAATACCTGCTGGCCAGCCTTCCAATTAGGATGCCTTACTTCCCAATCTAGCTGGTGGCCTCCACCTGTAACGCCTACACTACAGGATGGTTCACAAGCTGGGGAAGAGCCTGGAGAGTAAGGAACACAAGAGATGAGGGTTATCCACAAAGGGAGAATGCTGGATACCATTTATTCAAGCTTAGAGAAAACCTTATATACCTAACTGCTGCATAATGGAAATCATCCCAGGCAGGTGGGAAATTACTAGGCTCAAGAAGGAGTAAACAATTCCCCTATAGCTAACCACCAAAGGTGGAGGGAGGACAGAGGGAACACAGGAACAAACAGGATGTTTTGCCAGAAACTGCAAATTATCCTATATATGAGCCCCCGGAGAAGGGATAGAACTGTGGATCCTACAAAAAGGTTATTTATGGGGTTTTGTTATACATATTTGCTTACAATGAAAAAAAAAAGAAGCTTTGCAAGGGCATTATTTTTTTTTTCCTTAGGACTCCTTATTGTTTCTCTTGGATTAGTTCTGGTTTATGTGTGTTTTCACAGGATTATTGATAATATTGGTTCCTCTCATTCTCAAATGTCTCAAATGATAAATTTGCATCAGCATCTAGTTAAACAACTATTCAGAATATTTTAAAATTATGATTGTTAGTTTTAATTTAAAAATTAACACCCTCAAGAATCACCTCAAAATGAGAAAATCGCTAAATGAGAATTATCTTGAAGAATTTCTATGTGGGATAATATTGATTATATTAACTGAGTTGTGAAAACCTATACATTGTGGCTGGCATTACTCTGAACTGGGATGGAATCTTAGCCTTTAAGCTATATAAGTATTTAAAATTATAGATCAATAGTCATCCATGTTTGTAATACTTATAGTGAGAGCAATCATGTTCTTTCAATACATAGAGATTGTATTCTGCATAGATAGGTAATATTCAACCTCTTCAAAGAACTGTAAAATACAGAATTCAAATAAGTTGTGGTTCTGTTGACGTGAGACATGATTGATTATGGCAGCACTGATCTATTGTCAAGAGAATGTTGGGCACTGAAGACACTCCACTTGGAGCCTGTTTTATTCTTGGTAAAACTAACCTTTTGGCAAAAACTGCCCATGCCTTGACCACTGACAAAATGCATGGTGTCCAGACTGGACAAGTAGGATACAAGAAAATGACTGCAAAACCTTGCCAAGCCAAGGTAAGATGATTTTAAAATTTTTCCTGCCTCTAAAAATGGTCTGTCAGTTACTCTAGGCCTTAACCAAAGTTGGTTACTCCAATGTAGCAAATGAGACTTTGAGTGATTGCCTAGGCAGTCTGTGTCTCTGACATTTATTTCACATTATTGGGAGTGGCTTGATGGCATTTCCTGTTTACTCAGTAATAGTATTTTCCTTTTCACGTCTTTGATGGGGTTAAAGACAAGATAGTCGTAGTTAATTTCCTCTTATGACTTAGCCAAACCATTTCTAATATAAGGCTCAGACTTTTTAGGATAAGATAATTATTAAAACATTTAGCATATATTTCTTGCTGAATATTGTCTATGCTGCTTATAATTATAATTTTTATGCTTGATATCTGTTCTTATTATATATAGTTTGTATTGGGTTTAAAACTTTTATTTAGACAAAAGGGGATGTGCTGTGGGGACTCTTTCAGCCAATGGTATTTGAGATGCTGGACCACTCCATGTGTGGTCTTGAGTACTATAAAAACAGACATAGAAATATGTAGAAATGTGTAAATCCTCTCTTAGCTGCTGGATTCGGTTCTTGTTCTCCACTTGTGCAGAGGACTGTTGATCTGTGAGTCTAGCCCTAAATAAATAACCCTTTATTATACTCCATTCTGAGCTAGTATGGGACTACTTTATTGTACTTTATTGCAATCCACTACACCACTCTCTATGCAAATGATCATGAATTTTATGAATGGAGAATGAGCTGAGCATTAGTTCACATGAAGTCTCTCTCTCTCTCTCTCTTTCTCTCTCTCTCCTCTCTCTGTCTGATCTTGGTTATAGATGTAATGTGACTGGTTATTTAAAATATCTACTTTCTTAGTTTCCTTGATATAACAGACTATAACGCAGAATTGTGAACTAACATGAACTCTTTCTTCTTTAAGTTTGTTTTGTTAGGGTATTTTATCATAGGAACAGAAAAAGATACCAAGATAGATATGAGGTAAAATGGAATCTAAAATTTCTATGTATGTGATAACATGGTTTTAATGTTAAATCTAAGAACACCAAATATACAAAGGTATATACATAAAATTCAAATTCATAATGACTCTTAAATTTGAAGTTAATTTCTGCAATTGACTTTGTATGGAATGAATGCCTCTAAATTGTTTGACATATAATTCAACTCACTCATCATTATCATTGTCACTACAAACCATATTATGCCTTATCAGTAAGATGTATTATAATTTAGTATGTTTTAGTCTGGAATTGAATTGTGAAGCAAGGGCCAGCATGGAACAGAATGAACAACTGGGGTCAGGTATTGAATTAATATACCTCTGTGTCCTGGACACATTATGGTATAAGCTGAGAGAACTAATATGCAAAGGAATTCAGCCTAAGAAACAGACACACACAGACTTACTTTTAAAATTTGCTTTTAGCTTTTACTATTGTGTGTGCATATGTAAGCATGTGTGTGTATGTGCATGCATGTATGAGTGTGTGTGTATGTGTGTGTGTCTGTGTGTGTGTGTGTGTGTGTGTGTTTACAGATTACCTTGGAATCAAGGAAAAAGCGTCAGATACCCTGGAACTAGATAGAAGTTCAGATAGTTGTTAGCTACCTGACATGGTTCCTGCAAAGCAAATTTGAATCTTCTACAAGAACACAGCTAAACAGTGAGTAATATCTCCAGGCTCCACTTAGTTCAGTTTTATATGACTTGTTATGCTGGACTATTGTTGACCTGTGGTCAGGACTGTGGAGATTTTCATGACAGCATGGTGAAGAAATGATACATTTAAAGTCCCTTGTTTCAGGGGTGTGGTTATACTTACAATATAACAGCATATTTGTAAATCTTTCATTAGGACTTCTTAACACGTGGGATACTATTTAGGAGCTGCAATGGTACTACATTATCAATACTCATGATAATAGCAGTCTGCAATTAGCAACTATCCATAGTTTCTCAATGATAATGGAGTCTTGCTAGGGTAGTCTTAAGGGGAAATGTAAACCACAGTAAATACTGACTTAAAAGGAAAGCAGAAAAAAGAAGAGGTCAAAAAACAGAGAAGAGACCAAACAGAGACAGGAATCTGCTGAAGTACAGATAAAACTAGTCGCAAATAGAATTATTGAATAAATTTATAACACATCATTAAAACTCGAGATCATGGACAGTGAATTTGTATTCAAAAGTAATAATAGCAGAAATACCTTTGCTTCTGCAAAGTTAATATGGAATAAGAAATTTGCATTCCTCATATACTGATAGCTATCTCTAAATGATGAAATTGTGGCCCATATTTACTTTTTCTTATTTCCTAAGAACTTGCAAAATGCCTGTAATGGACATTAGCTTCGTAGGCAGAAATTTAATATATCATTTTCAACAGGGATATTTCTTATAATAAAATTCTACAAAGAAGTGACATTTTATTTTCCCAGATATTTATTGTAAACCAATCTGCCATTTACAACTTAAATGCAGGGAAAATATTCCGTCCTGTTGAGTCCAGTGTGATTGAGCTCACCTGTATGATATAAATTGCATTTTCTATTAGTTTGTGTGGCTATAAAGTCAATAAAAGGAACAGCAGTCTCCCCCATAGAACGCTCACGTACTGTAGTTTTCAGCTTATTATATAGCAAAAGGAACAAAATACTCATAGTAACAATGTATTTTTAATAGGTTTTCAAGCTGTCCCTTTCACAAAGAGTTGTGGCTGAATACAGATGTGGCTGCTGTGAGCCTTTGTCTGGGTGGACAGCCGAACAAAAACCAGGTAGGGAGACATTTATCTACCACAAACGCATGGGCTCCTGAGGCATAAAGCCTACTGATTTCCACTGGGTTACTAGTTCTGTTTTCCCCAAATGTGGCTCGAATTTCACGGGCAAATGCTTTGTAGGAAGCAAAGCAAAGATGATTAAATGCGAGTGCTCTGAATAAAAGCAAGTACATAGGGGCGCTGAGTAATCCACACAAAATGTTATTGTGGAAAGAAACGAAAAATATCATCATAGACTCCCTTGAAAGTGAGTTCTTAGTAATTTAAGCTTAACATTAAAATTTAAAGTTGAGTTGAAAATCTGCTAAACTAAAGCACAACTACACTTGGAAAACATTTTTTTTTTCTTCTCTAAGCACCTGGATCCACCTGAATCTTCTCATATGAAACTCATTCCAAAACTATTTTACTGGAAATAGGGACAGATTTCATCAACCTGGTTAAATGCTGGTGCATGGGTGAAGCAAAGCCTCCCAGCCAGTGCAAATATCTGCGAAGATCAGATAATTGACATAATTTAAATAGGAGAGTGGTTTCTAGTTTATTTGCAAATGTTCCACTTTTCATCAGCTCAAGAAAAAGGTTCATTTTAGATCTAAGAATTTAATGATCTTTAATGGTAGCTATCTTTCCTTTATTTTTTCTTATTTTTGAGACGGAAATCTACAGCCCAGGCCATTCTAGGTTACACTATATAGCTGAGACTTCCCTTAAAATCAGGTCTCTGCACACCCCAAGTTCTGTCATGACAAGTGTTCCATACTGTACCCCCTACATTTAGTGGATGAACCCAAAGCCTCCTGCATGTAAAACTCACACTCTACTAACTCCCTGCCCATTATCTCTTTTACTATATGATGAAAAGCTATATGTTAAGCTGGAGAAGATTTGCAGATAAGGGAAAGCTTACTGTTGTCAGAACTCCAAATATTTCCAGAAAGGAAAGGGAAATTTTACATTAAAATACATCACGAAGTAATTTTTTTTAGGGAAAGAGAAACATAACAACTCATGTGAAATATTATTTTTTGATCTCAAATTTAAACATAGAATAGTTGGAAAATGGATAATCTAGAGGCAAATTATATGACTGGGTCTGGAACACAATGCCTTCAATGTGATGGAAGTTGAATGTTACCAGATATTGGTTATTTAATCTTGGAACAATGTTTAAGAGAACCCGAAAGGATATACTAAATGCTTCTAATGCTGTACTAAGTAACAGAATGTACGAAAATGACCTATTAATAATTTTCCTCAGAAAATTATGGAAAAGCATTATTTGTAAAATTGATATTTAGATTATAAAATAGAATGAGTGCTTACAAAATTTTTTAATTGTGAGATTGAACAAAAGGCAGTATGAAAGAAGTAGAAATAATTGCTCCAATTATGGCTACAGAGTCACAATGTGATATTGTCCACTAAACTTCTCTAACTGTATAATACTTATCCCTTACATGATAGAATATTAATGCTGATTAGAGTTAAAAATCTGTGAAGTGGGCAGTAATACAGAAGACTCCAGCGGCCTCTCTCAAAGCAACTGGAGATAGTGTGTAGAATTATTCCTGATAGTCTTATTATTCTCAGAACCAATTGCTTTGATTTATTTAATACATGTTTTCTCCTAATTTAGGATGTGGTCTGAACATTCCTGGCATCTTCTGCATTGTCTTGGTTAGAGTTTGCGCTGCTGTTAAGAGATACTGAGACCATGGCAAATCATATAAAGTAAGACATTTAATTAGGGTGGTTTACAGTATGAGAGATTTAGTCCATTTTCATCATGGTGGGACATGGCAGCATGAAGGCAGACTTGGTGATGGAAAAGGAGCTGAGTACCCTACAATCTTGATCTGCAGGCAGCAGAAGGAGTCTGTGTCCACACTGTAGGTTGAGCATAGTAGACATCAAAGCTCATCCCCACAATGACATGCTTTCTCCAACAAGGCCACATCAATTCCAACAAAGCCCCAACAATGAATAGTGCCAGTTTCTATGAGTTTATGGGGGTCAATTACATTCAAGCTACTACAAGCACGATGAGAATTCTTATACGTGACAGTATAGACAAGGATCAATGTGTCTTGTGTCTATGAAAATAGTCCAAAGCAGAACCTCCTTGTGGATTAAAGTGAGTTATTGGCAAGTAAAACTTGGTGAAATGACAACGCAAGTGCATTTCAGTGTTATGCTCTTCAAATTTTCAGATTCAAGGGAGATAAAAGTCCAAGAAAAAATAAATACTAAAGGTTAAAATCCACCTCACAACAATATGTGCACTTGCTCACGCTGTCAAATTTTATGCAGAACAAGCCATGAAATCAGATAGGTACTCGTTCATTATATCACTGAAGTTTTTGAATCATGGGAGAGCAATAAAGTCATTAGATCTTTCTTGTAAAGAGTCTTAAGTCAAAACCATATCAGTACAAGGGTTCCATGGTTCAAATAACACAAAAAGCAATTGTTTAGCAAAGAATAGTGCATAAAAAATTAGAAGCAATGCATAATTCTGTTCCAGCTGAGCTTTTCATTCAACAGGATGCAGGACTTGGAGGATGCCATGTTTTGATGCTCTTCATGCTGATTGTCATGGTCTCTCTTACAATAGGGAGATAATCAGTGTACTGCTATAAATATTGGATTCTATGTTTAAGGACAGTCATGAATATACCAGGATAATGACTGGTGAAATAAATGAGGCTCCATCATCTCTTCAAATTCACTCAGAGTAAACTTCACCTCGTAGCAATCTTTGCTGTACTAGCAGTTTGAAAACATAACCCAAAAGTTGATATGATTCAGAATCCTTAACCATAAACTCTTCTTTTCGCCATTCTTGCTTTCCTTCCTATCTGCCTTTCACTCATATCACGAACAATGTATTTTCTGTATGAACTTGACTAATGAAGAGTCCACATTTTGAAAATATTAGGAACACTTAGGATTTTGCAAAAGACATTTTAAAAAGTATGCTAATAGATACTTTTAATGATTCTACAAATGTGTTTCTGCAAGTTTTCTCCTTGATCATTAACAACAGCTATACTTAATAAAGTTATAGAAATCTTTTTACATTTTCTGCAGTTCTTACTTATTTTAGACATCAAAACAAATTGCAAAATGCCATTTCTCTTGAGTTCATAAACACAAAGTAACTCTTAGTGTCACCACAGAGAAAACATACACATTTTCAATCAATAAAACACAAAGCCACTTAAACCAAACAAGTAGTGTTTGTTCCCTGTGAAAGGGTTATTTCTATACAGGGAAAAAGAAGTTTTGAAAACTAACAACTTTCTATTAAAATCTTCATCTATTTTAATTAGATTATTCTCCCAAAGACTTGCCTTACACACTAAAATGGAAGGAGCCACCCAGTTTCTTGAGAGTATAAGGTCAGTTATGTAGAAATATTTACCTTGGCTTAGAAAAATATATAAATAATAATTTGACACTGTATTAAAGCAGGGTATTATTCTTTTCAGTCCTACATATCTAACACAATGAGAAGACATAGAACAAGCTTCCCATACTGATCATACAATCACTTTTTTTAGAGCTACTCTTTGCTATGATTGCCATTTCATAAAGCAAATTGCTGTGGGACAATGGGTTGTACCCTATCACTTGTATTTAAATAAATGCTGATTGGCCAGTAGCCAGGCAGGAAGTAGAGGTGGGGTAACCAGTCAGGAAGTAGAGGTGGGGCCATGAGAACATGAGAATTCTGGGAAGAGAAAGAGCCAGTCTGCAGTCATCACCCAGAGAGAGAGGAAGCCAGACACAGAGCAAGCAAAATGTGACTGCCTCACCGAAAAAGTTACCAAGTCACGAGGCTAACACAGACAACAATTATGTGTTAATATAAGATGTAAGAAAGAGTTAATAAGAAGCTTGAGATATTAGGCCAATCAGTTTATAAGTAATGTAGACCTCTGTGTGATTTTGGAGGGGAACCAGGCAGGACAGAATCCTCAGTCAACAGTGAATGATAAGATATAATGTGACCTCTATTTTAAATCAAACACCATTTCTATTTTCTATGTATCCTGAGTCATCTGATCCAAAGCACCACCTGTACTTTCACATTCAGAAATTTATCTCAAGCCACTAAAGATTTTTTTTTCCATAGAGGCATCCCATGAAAAATTCCCACCATCTGCCATTTGAAAACTGGAGACCCAGAAAAACAGCTGTAGATTTCAATGTGAAGTTGTAAGCCTGAGGAACAAATATAAGATGATGGCAGAAGTCTCCTTCACATGTAGAAAAGACACAAAATGCTCCATACACAGACCCTTCTTCCATTATTTTTCCCTTTTGTTTCGTTTTATTGTTTTCTTTTCTCTTTAGGAACTCCATGGATAGTAGTATCTTTGAAGCAGGTATGTTGTTAAGTCCACTGATTAGAATTGAGAATTTAATTCAAAAATTCCTCAGCAATATTCCCAGAGCTAATGTATAGCATAATAACCATGAATACCTGATCTCATCAAACTGTATAAAAACCCCAAAACATGTCCAAGTGAAAGTTGCTGGTACCTATTTCAGTGTCTTTTCAAATGAGTATTTTGAGAAAAGATCACTTCCCTAACATGAATATCAAGTTGATGCTTGTATTGCTTGCCATACTGGGAAGGACATTATTCAAAATAACGTCTTAACTTAGCAGTTATCTTTTCTTTCACAAAATCTGCTGTACCTGGAAATACCCCTGTTTCTTTGTTTCATTCATCACCTCATCATCTGATTCATCTGCAGTGCTTACCTCATATTTTTGTATTACCTTTTAAGAAATACATTATCCCATTAAATATAATATTGTACTTTCCTACGTCTTCATTCCTGTCTACCTACATAATTACAAAATGTTTCTCTGTCTATTCACATGGAAGAAAACATAACATTCAACTTTCACCTATAAAACAGCCAAATTCATTTTTGTGTTATATAGATAAATGATGTTTCTTTTAAAGATATTTTACATGTTGCATGTTTTATTTGTTTTGTGTTAACATCTTATTGGTTATTTGTGAATTTTACATCAAGCATCTTGATTTTATTCATCTCCCCATATCTTTGTATCTTCCCTCTGCCTGTGAAGCCCCCTAAATAAAAATAATCTTTTAATGTAAACTGTAGTAACACAGTGACTCACACAGCATATTCTTTAGTCCATACAATTTACTGGCAAATGTTTGTTGTAATGAATCATTATTCTGGTTCAAGATCTTTGACCTTTGCTACAGTATTAATACTGGGTCCTCGCTGAGACTCCTCTTGGATATTTTGTTCTGGCCCTGTGTCATGGAGGTGCAGTAGGTCTATATCTGCAGGACTGGCCTCAATATATGACCCAGCACTTCATATATGGGGTGAATGATGTTTCATGTTCTAAACAGAGATGGTTATATAAATAGGAAAATTAAAAATACATTTGTTTAGTTTTATCTAGCTCAATATACTGACTAAAGTAAACAAAATAATATTTTATGAGGAACAGATAAAAATGGCTACAAAACTGCATCTTCAAATACTTTTGTTCTGTCTTTGAAATGGGTTAAAATCTGTCTATATATCTATAATTTATCTATCTATACCAGATGCATAGTTAGAAGCTCTGTGTGAGAAATAAACCATATAAAATACATTAATATGCAGACAACACAAGCAACATGAAGAATTCAAGCTACTGATCTGTCCTGAATTATATTCAGTTTATTATATAAACAGTAGGTCCAGAAACAAAATGCAAATACCACACTATCAACTGTGAGTTCCAAATATTCCTTTCTCTGCTAAATGTGAATTCCAGATATTCCTTCTCTGATAATAACTCAATGACTTCAGTGCTGTGGGAGAATTGCTCACATGGCCACGCTCTGTTGCCAATAAAGCCACATGAAATCAAAGTTGGAGTCAACAATTGGCTGACCAGGACGATTCATAGAGTCGATGGAGGACAGAAGAAGTTGGAGAGAGAGGGACAGGAAGGGAGAAGGAAAGGATGAGGGCAATTTTCAGGGCTTTTGGATTGGGAAAACGTGAAGACTAGGGTCAGCTGATCACCCTTCTTCCATTCTTCATCCCTCTGCTGTTTCTTAGATTTATCAGGTTAGATCTCAATTTATGACTCCTGAATTTTTACTATTACTAGCACAATTTAGGTAAAGATATATAAACAATACATCCGGCATCTAACATGTATCATTATTAAACCATGCTATGGACAGCTCTGTCTTTTTTGTTTCATTACATTCTATAGCAGCCTCCAGCTGTTGATCAACGTGGGCCCCAAATGAGTCTGGAGTGAGTCACTCACCCTTGGCCTGTGCCCTCCCTTCTTGTAATGAGGTCTTTCACGGGATCGCCTCAGCAGTATACATTTCATGATCACACCTTGGTGCTCTGTTGTATAGCAGCTTTGAATGCTTGGGACAGGGCTGAATACTGAATAACCAGAAAAGAGAACTGTGTCATTTACTAAAATTATTTAAGGCCCTAAAGAAGCCTTCACTGTTTTTTTTTTTTTTTACAAAGATTGGTTTCAGCTGAAACTGTCCTTGCCTTAGCTACTGAGATCCAAACTGGACAAGTAGGACACAAAAGAAGGTGACTGCCAGAACAAGATAATTTAAGATATTTCAAGGTAATTTAAAATTCCTGCTTCACAGTAAAGTCTTTCAGACATTCTAGGCCCACGGGGCAAAGATGGATGCCCCAATATTGCAGAGGAAGCTTGGGGTAACTATCTAGGCAGCTAGATGCATCTGTTATTTCTTAGTTTTAGAAATTTCTTTCTCTGTACTTCCTGCTTAATCAGATAATATTATATTCTGATCTGTTTTTTCATGTCGTAAAAATTAGATATGTTTATGATTTTCCTTAGTTTTGATACAAAGAAAATCAGGTATAAAACTTTAGCTTCTCCAAAATAGGATAGATAATGAATTTGAATTTGCCAATACTAGTGGATTGGACATTATGAATGTATTTCTTACTTGATAATTGTTTTATGGTATACAGTTTCATTTGTTAAAGTTAATACCTTTCCTTTCTATTTAGACAATACATGAAAATTGTTCTTTTTATACACAATTACAATTAAACCCTTTCTTTTTATTTAAACAAAAGTGAAATGCCACTGGAGATTTGGTCACATGGTCACTCTATTGTGCCAATAAAACCACCTTGAATCAAGGATGAAGTCAGTGGCATGGCGGACCTGCATTAGCTGTAGAGTTGTTGGAGGTCTGAGGAAGTTGGAGAGAGAGGGACAGGAAGGGAAAAGGAGGAATTGAGAGGGAATTCTGGAGCTTTTTTTTTTATTGGGAAAACATGGAGAGTAGGGTCAACAAATCACCCCTCTGCTGTTACTTGAACTTATATATTTTCTTAATTTATGATCCCCTTGTTCTTATTAGTACTAGCACAGTTTATGAAAGCTAATCACTTCTGTGTCTTGTGAAAATTAAAATAAACAAGAACATCCAAAGTAAGTCGAAAACCACCAGAGATGCTAATGAGGAAAACTGTAAGATGCTATGAAAGAAATAATACTTATCAGCTGCTTAAGAAAACTGCATCATGTACATGTCAATTTCAAAGTAAAGGCTGCTTCCTCTTGTGCTTACTTCATGATTTTCCTACTCCCAACTTTAATGTTGGTTTATTAGGTTGGCTCATTCATCATCCTTGGAAATCAACACGGTCCATTACATAACTGTTTTTTCAGGTGTGGTGTAAAGATGAAATTATGAGGTTTGGTGGTTTTTATTTTTTTTGAGAGATGCTTATGACAGTTTAAAATGTATATAACATTCTAACATTTTCAAAAAGTGAAAGATTTCAAATGCAAACATTACAGGCAAATATATACATCTATTTAGAGCCAGGCAGGGATCTTTCAAAATACTAGGTATCAAAATTTAATATCTTATCTTTGCATCTAGACGCTGAGATTCTATTCATTTTGCATAATGTGCCATCCGTTTTGAAGAAAAAGCAATAATACATAATAGATCAGCATATAGCTAAGCAACCTTTGTCACCTTTCTCTTAGGTGGAAGGGAAGTAGGTTATCCATATTTCCCATTTCATAACAGTAATAGCCAAAGATTATGCATTTGGTATATCATTGCTTTGCCACTTTTAGAAAGCATGTTCCATTTGTAAACACTATTTTTTGTGTTTCTTTTCCTTTGAGTTCAATGACTTCAACAAACCACTTATCCTTTTGGAACCTCAATTTCCATTGTCTAAGGAATTGCACTTACGACTTATCTTTCTACAAGTGTCCATTTCAAGAATCAAAGAACTGTTGATGAAAGAGGCCTTCCATATAGATCCATATCCTGGACCTCAAATAATGCATAGTAAACACATAATGGGACCCTGTCTCAAACAATAGCAACTAAATAAAGAAAAATAAGGTGAAATTTGAATACCTCTATTACAACTCTATTTGGAAGATGGAAAGGTGATTTTGTAGGCAAGGTAGTTTGATGCACAAATCTGAGTTCTGATTCCCAGAATTTACACACAAGCTGGACATGGTGTACTATCTTATATTATGATTTTTGCGGGCTTCATTGTGTGATGCATAGGGTAGGGTTGGGGAGATAGTCCAGTCATTAAACTTCTTCCTGGGGAAACATGAGGACCACAATTCAGATCCCATGACCTACTTATGAAGTCAAGCCCTGAGTTCATGCGTATAATAGCCACCATGCTTGGGTAAGAAATGCTACATTCAGTGTGCCACACTTAAAAAGAAACCATGAAAGGAAGAGAGGCAATTACACCAAAGAGAGAAAGGGCTGTAGCTTGAAAGGAGGGAAACTTTATTGACTAGATGCATGTAACTGGCTGGTATGAGAGAAACTTGGGACAGTTTGTTCTATTACTAAGTCTTATAACATTATCTGTGAATTTAACACGAGAACACTATTTATGACATCAGAATAATATGGTACCATTTCAAAACATTTTTAATATTAGTATCATTGTAATTTGATTAGATTGTGAGATGATATCTATAGAGTGCTTTCCAAATTTAAAAAAAAAAGACGACATCTCAGTGTCAAATATTGAGAAGATGGCCTCCCAGATGCATAGAGATTAAGAGAATTTGAAATATATATTGGCTAGCCTGGAAATCAATACATAGACTAGGCTGACCTCAAACTCAGAGAAATCTGCCTTCTGCCTCCAAAGTGCTAAGATTAGACAATAATTATTTATGTCTATATCTTAAAGAAAACGATTACCTCAACATATGTGACCTTCTTAGTCTTTACTTAAACTTCTAGTTGTATAACATCATAAGACAAGAGACAAAACGTGGATTTCAAACAAAAGTAACAATTATAATGGCAATAACAGCTAACAAATTAGTCACACTTACTAGGTCCTAGATCTCTCATTAAAATACTCATATAAATATATATATATATATATATATATATATATATATATATATATATATATATTCTTTTTATTGCCTAATTGCTTTTCAATGATGACAAAAATAATATTTAAGCCAGTGGTTTTCATCCCAGGCTATATATTGGAATTAGATGAAGGCTGTGAGAAAGTGCTGGCAATCTGTACGTGTCTCAACATCTAGGTTTAACTAGATCCATCAGGGGCCAGAAATGGTAACTATTTCAGTCTTCCAGGTGATTCTAACTTGCATCACGTCTGTCTTAGAGACTTTCAAATACCCGAGAAAGCTCCCTCCATTCACAGAATTGCAACCCTTCTCTAAAAGTAATTCTTACTCCAAATGCTCTATAAAATTCCAGCTCCACCTTTCTTTCACTGTTTTTGCTGTCCCTCCTTTGCTGGGCACATATTGTCTTGGCTTTCCTACAGGCTTTGGCTTCACACTGAATTCTGTTAGCACCTGTTTCGCTCTCTCCCCTTCCCTTTGGGCACAGGGAGAAGGGAGTAATTTGGAGTCTCAGCAGAGTTATTAGCACCTCCTTGTCAGGCTATATCTCACACTTCCTTGCCTGTAATATGTCTCGCTCCTGGCCACAGGGTGCTAGGCTAATATGGTAGCAGGTTGAGAACAAGCTATGGAACATACTATGCTAAGTGTTTAAGGCGATAGGTAGTAAGCTGGCATCTGTCTGCTCTCTAGCCTGCAGTAGCAGATGTAGCTGGTATAGCTGGAGATATTCTTGGTGACATAACAGTACGAAGAAACTTCTCACCAACACATCAGGATTAGCTGTGTGAGAATTGTTGAAGATGTAGAAATTTAGGATATACCTGTGTCTTCAAATCATAATTCCTATAAAAATAAATATTAGCCAACTTTTTTCTAAACGGTACCTGCTTTATGAACATAACAGATTAAAACTGTGGTCTGAGATAGAACAGTGTTTTTCAACATCAGTGTTTCTCATATTTCACTCGTAGATTTTTGCCATGAGCAGTGATACCTGGATTTGCACATTTGAGATTAGTAATATCACTCTACTCATGACAGTCAAAATTATTTCTGAATGCTATCAAATGTCCCATCGGATGAGGACAAAATTCTCCCTGCTGAGAATCAGTAATATAAATGGAAAAAAAGAAAAAAGTATCCCTGGAGTCCTAAACACTCAGGGGCACTTTTGCAGTTTATTGGTTTGTAAAACGAAATTTCCACTTTCTTTTATGCCATGCTTACAGATGACTGACTACCAGCATTGTTAATCTTATTATACAACCGAGTTGCTGTCCACTACATCATAAGAGTATTATTAAAGAGCATTACCAAATATCTCATTTTATGTATTTTGTTCTGCAGGATAACACTTTTGTCTACAGGTACAGGATGCCTAGCTTCTAATCTCACATCTATTGTTTAAGACCTCACAGAGATCCTCTTCTTTGTGTTAATTTCAACATCAAAAACAAAACAGAAAAATAATGACAGCACCTACTGAACATGTAAAATTCATAAGAGATGTTTGTTTTCACTCCAACATGTAGAAAAGCATTTCTGAAACTTTTACTACTTCTTACTCTCATTTTAGAGATAAGAGATGTCCTGATTTGCTCTGTGTTTCTGTAGTGAAATATAGATAAAAATGCACTGGGAGATCAAGGTTTATTGGGCCTTTGTATTGATTGTGATCAGAACCATCATTGAAGGAAGATAGGAAAGGAAGCATGGAAGGAATCTGCTTTCTGGCTTCCTGTCCATGGCTTGCTTAGCTTGCATTTTCATATAACTAAGGGCCACCTGTAGCACATGACCATCACCTGCTCACACTAATCATTAATCAAGAAAATGCCTCAAAGACATACCAACAGGTCAATATGTTGGCAGCAATCCCTCAATTCAGTTTCCCTTTTCATTGGTGCCTCTAGTTTGTGTCAAATAGACAGACAGTAACCAGTGTCAACTTTACAAATAAGCATGTCACTATTAAACACTAATTTTTCATTTCCTGTGTATCTCCAAGATTCAATTTTAATATCACAATATAAGATGTAGCTTAAGTTTGAAAATCCCATAGTCTTTGTAAAATTCCAACTTACAAGCACAGGTTTTTTTGAACTCCTGTAAAATGTATTAGAAATTTATACTTTCTTATTTTTTATTCCAAGAGAGAAAACATGGAAAAATTGAAAAAATAAGATAATAATAATAACAAACAAAACTAAAATCCCACTCTGTGAATTGCTCAGTGGTCAATATTTGTGACTCATTCATTAACATAGGGGTTTGAGAGGCTTAGGCAGCCCAAACTTCCCAGCTCTGCCATCTGTAAACCATTGCTTATTTGTGGGCTCATTCTTGCTTCCACACATACATTTGGCCTTGTTTCTTTCTTCCTTGGCTGGACATTTCCAATATGCTGGAGTCTGCTCTGCAATAGAGACTTTACATTTACCAGTGGCCTCCTGGACACTCTTCAGGAACTCTTGGGCACTCTTCAGGAACTCTGACCTTACAGTGCGGTGCCAAGTCTAAGTTTCTTTCCATGACGGCTTTAGTCTTGAGGTTTCCACTGCAACTGAGGCTGCGCTTTCAGTAATGGCCTCTTATGAGCCCTCACAGTGCCTAGCCTCAGGTATGCTATGCTTCATGACTTATTCAATCTTAAAACTTTCATGCCCCCCCCAAACCTGCAATATGTGGGCAATATTTATAAATGACCAAGTTCAGATGTCAGCTTAGATGTAGCCAGCCCAGACCCTCTAACCTACAGCTTTGGTGTAGTGACTCTGAATGAACCCTTCTCATACGATGCCACCTCCATGATGCTAGTTTCATAACCACAGTTAACCTGTCAAGCAAATGTTTCATTATTACAGATTCTAAGTCCTAAATATTGCACAAATGCCCCAATGAGAATTTGCTTCTTTCAGAAACACCACTTAATTGTCAGCATCGCTCGATATATTCCCATTTTTTAAGCTATCAAAACAGCTTATTAAACTTTTAACACCCAGTGGATTTTCCAGTCCAGCATTCTAAATGCTTCTACAATGTTCCCACAAAACCACATGGTGGTTGCCATCAAAGCATTACTCTAATCTGTGGAACAGATATCTGTCCTAGCTTGTTGGTGTCTGTTGGGAACAAAATACTAACCCCAAAACACCTGGGAAGGAAAGGCTTCACCTTATAGATCCTGGTCATTGAGGAAAGTTGGGACAGAAACACAAGTAGAAGCAGAGGCAACATGGTGGAAGTCTACTTCCTGGTTAGTTTTCCATGGCTTACTCAGTCTGCCTTCTAATACAACCTAGGTCCACCTGCCCAGGGATGGTACAACCCTAGTGTGGGCTCCGCCCTCCCACATCAACAAAATGCCCCGCAGACATATCCTCAAGTCAATTTTGATGAAGGCAACACAGCCTATGTGTCTCTTGCTGCCTAAAGTTGACAGACAAAAGTACAAAACAAAACAACATGCAAAGGAGCAGCTATGTATATATGTTAAGTAACTTGCTAAACCAGCTTGAATTAAAATACAGGACCCATTCAAATAATACCATCACTCACGATGCTTGTTGAAATTGCAAAATTCTGGTGTTTTTCTCTCTTTTCTTTGTAATTATTCTGTCTACTACTCAAGCCTTTACTTGGTTCTTGATGTAGCAGCCCTTAGTCCCAAACAGGTTAACAATGTTAACTGTGATATTTAAGCCCATAAAGAAATTTAGTAGTCAGCAAATTGTTAGCTAATGCACTGAACTCTAGGAGAAACTGTCATTATTAGAATGAAAAAGTTACTCATTTGAGGCAACAGTATGCTGTGTGGAACATTGCTGGAAAAGGAAGGGTTCCAATCCCAGTTTGTATATTAGCAATCAGAGGGCCAGGGACTTGTGCCTTTGTTTCCTCTCATTCTCTGTTGACAGTTTATCCCTCATTTGCCCCAGAAGCTTTGCCTCTGTAGAAAGCACCCTATTTACAATGTTTGCTCAGAGCATCTCTCATAAAAACCCATCCTGCTTTCACCAGCAGAAATTCGGGAGATGATGAGCATTTTCTTTTCATTCTAGACCCATTCTAGATCACTGTACCATAAGATTCCAATGTTAACGAGGAAAGTTTTCTCTTGTTTAAAACAACATACTCTAACACACTTGATTTTGTGCAGTTCATGTGGGTTGATTGTGGATCAGGGGAGAAAAAGTACTTATTGCAGAAGATAAATAAATCTGGTGACTTTAAGGTTTGGAATTTATTGTTTTACCTCCTGGGGAAATACAGCAAACAAGGACACACATTATTCTGTCTGCATAATTTGTTTGCCCGATGAAATCCCCAGCCAGCAATTAATATTTCAGGTTCTCAGAGAGTTTAATGTATTTATAGATAATTTGTAAGTACTGAATTTTTAAGTGGTTTTAAATATCCAAGTAAGCAATGTGAGCCCAGAATAATCTGCATGTTCATTTTCTAAACAATTTGTGGTAGAAAACATTACTACATTCTGATCGCATGTTTTGATTTTATCATTTAGGTTCTGGAATTGCTGTTCAGCATAATAGAGGAATTTCATTCTATTAATTTCAGTATATCTCTAAGGAATTATAATAATAGTTATCAATTACAGGGAGGAATAATTTCCTGATTATCCAGCGTTTGATGAAAAGGACCATTAACTTTTTCAGCATTGGCACGACTCCTCATCACTGTTGCTTTACTGCCTGCGTGTGCTTATTGATTAATTGACTGTAAGGAAGGAGGGTGCATATATCAACCTGTATTCTTGGAAAGAAGCCTTATGGAGTTAGAGCTATCATTGCTATCTTAAGCGCATGATGGTTGGGAGACAGATGGGAATGAACACTAGAATAGACGTGATTAATATTTCTAAGTATTAAAAATCCAATTCTAAAAACAATTCAACAAATCTAAAGAATAGATTTATCCAGCTTCTTGCTACGAATCCCAGTTAACCCATAAATTTGGATTACAGAATGACTTTGAAGATACAGTGTCTTATTGAGACAAGTTCTATGGGATCATACATAAAGTAAATATTTCCCTTTAGATGTCATACTACAAATAATGATAACTTCTATCAAAAGCTCATGTAATCTTAATCTCTATACATCAAGAAAGCATCTGATGGAAGAATTTTATTCTCAATAGGAAGAACATGGGCTAGTAAGGTTCATCTCTAAAATTTGCATGCTTTCTTTGACATTTCTAGTGGTGCATATTTGCTAAGAAATTCATTTAGTTATTCACTGTCTATAAAATTTACACACATTATAAAACTCATTCCTCTCCATCTTCAGTTCTAAGTATTTTAATAAGTGCATATTTAAGTTTAACGCTTACCATAACCCAATAATATTCTTAATGGTTCCATTTCCCAATTATACTAGTTTCTGCATCTTTTCACTCAATTCCTTTCTCATACTTTAGCAATCACCAATTTGCTTTTATTTATTAACATGTATATTCCAAAATGTCATTTAAGTTAACCATATATAGATTTCCTTAGTTTATAATATGTATTCACATAAGAAATAAAATTTATGTACATACAAAAATCTTTATTTGAATTTTGAGAGGAAAGTTACTCATATTTATCCAAAACATGAAAAAACTCAATGTCAAATGTTGAATGGAAATGTACAATAACTTTGATATAACCAACGAGTCAATACTGTGTGAACAAACCACATGGCTTACAAAGATTATGATCTTCCCAGTATACATGAGCAAACTGAGGTAAAAACAGTGAAAGAATTGCAGTTATAATCTAGACATGACATGAGACCTCTGACAAAAATATTCTGCTTATAGATTTATATAGGACTGTTAATTAATTAGATTCATTTTTAGAGTTTCCATCTCTAAGGCTTTTAAAATGGGGCAAAATGCTGCTTTACTGTTTACTATTCATCTATACTTCACCTCTAATCAGAACGTCTTTGTTACATCAACACCTGACCTTTGAGTTTACAGAGCTGGAGTCTTACATAATCTAAGGACTCTGAAGGTGTTTACTTCATCCCTATTTTCCTTAAAAGTAACTTTAGCTACGTTACTCTGCTTCTACTATCAGGGTTTTAGTAAAGTTTTACATCTTTATATAATTATCATTACTAAAACTAGATACTTGCTTTAGTTTTTTTCCCCTTCTTACTAAGATATGGAATGAGAAAAAGTAGACCTCTAAATGAGTTGCAACTGTTTATATTCACAGAACGGTTTAAATCCAACTCATTTACTCTGTAGTGCCCTTCCTTGTCTTCCCAGATATATCTATTACTTCAACATGATAAACGGTGACTTCCAATAAGCTCCTTTTTACTGCATGCTTTCAAACACATTTTTCCACAATTTCTATTGTGAGAAGATTCGAGTAGCTGGTACTTAAAATACTCAGAGATTTGTTTGTTTGTTTTTATCTTAATCTGTAGGGATACAACCCAGTATGAATTTTGCAGTCTACTTAGCAAGCTGTATTTCTAATGCAACTTAATGATTGCTGAGCAGCAAAGAATAAAGATACAAGAGATTCTGGGAAGTGAGTAGATGTTATTTTTAAAAGCAAAGAAGAGTATGTAATTCAGGATACTAACTTTTTCTAGTCTCACTGCTCTTGTTCAATCACACAATACCTTATGTTCAAACCACATTATTGGAAGAGAAGGCAAATTTCCTTATGTATACATATAATCAAAGCAATACAAGAAAAATACTCAATGATATGGGAAGTAGTGGAACTGAAACCTTTTGAAAATCTAAACCTGTGAACCTGGCCGAGAAGGAATGGATTGTATGCAATTGAGAGTCAGGCTGTTAGAAAAAGTCATTACACTCAAAACAGGAAGGAAGGCCTGGAGAATAATTCTAGTCTTTACGGAACACAAGTCAATTTCAAAGGAAGTCATTTACAATGCTTGCTAAGACTAAGCATATGCTTGCTCTGTGACGGAAAAATTTTGGTCTTTGTACATCCAATGCAAATAAGCAGACATTTTCATTTAAAAACTGCATTGTGACGCTCACCATAAAACTTCACAGCAGCTAAATGTTGGAAATTGCTGAACTCGCTATCAACTCTAGACTAGATAAATAGGCATACATATATACAATATATATGATATATATACAGGCATACATTTCAATGTTCATATGACTGTATAAGTATCTACATTAGTGTACCCATCTCCAGCTGAATATTATATAAGCATTAATGTTACACTATTAGATAAAGAATAGGTATTAATAATACATAATTATACAAAAACATTTGTGATTCTTGGACATGTGCAAAGAAGAAATCATATACTCTCTGACTTTGATCTAACTGTGAGTCAGATAATGTTTGCTCTGAGGTTTGGGAAAATTTTGCACAAAAATCTGAAGAAATCTCACACAGTGCTACCAATGTTTTGTCTCTTTATTTGGATATTACATCAATGTTTTAAGTTTGTAAACATTCAACACTAATTATATGTGACAGGTGCAATTGTTTCTTATTGATTCTTTGGGAAATTTACATTAAAACTCAATACTACTCAATTCCCAGTCCCTCTTTATCGAGCCCTCCCTCTTGCAGTGTCCCCCCAAAAGGAAAGCTTAAAAAGAATACAAATAAGATAAAAATAAACAATAACATAAACAAAAAAACTACTAAGATGATCCTAAACAGCTGTGTATCATGCAGTGTACCCTTTATCAACACAGCTTTACTTGCAAATGTTCATTGTATAATAAGCTGTTGCTCAGGTTCAAGGACTCTGGATTTGGAACATCATCAATTCTGGAACCCCACCGACATTTTCTTGCGATATCCTTCTATTGCTGGAGTCATGGAGATTGTGTGCTTATGGTTTCATAGCATCAGTACCTTAACACAGTCCAGCAGGTCACAGACATGGTTGATGTTGGGGTGTGCCTACCCCAAGTCCTAGATCTGTGCCTGGGTTGCAGCTGAGTTGATCAGTCCAGGGTAATCGAGAGGTAAGCGGAAAAGTCAGATCTCCCAGAACCAAGGTGAGGGGTGAGTAAGCTTTCCTGAGTGTCGGGGACCAGCTCTTCTTTTGGAAAGCTGAAACAGCTTTCTCTCGTATATCATCAGGGTTCATCATTCCAGGGCTGGGGAAGTACAGAATCAGATCTCCTGTGATAGGGTAGCAGGTCACTCAGACAGTGAGGGGTGGGTCCAGTTCAGCAAGGCCTGCATACTACAACGCATGGTTCAACATATATTTTGCAAGGGCCTCTCTGGTAACATGAGCAACAGACTTCGAGACAGTCCCCAGCTACTTGAGAAACAAGGACCCAGATGTAGTCAGCAACAGCATCTTGGGGCGTGTTGTCACCATGGCCCCAGATGGCAGCACAGGCCTATCAGATCGAAATGGGCCCACCCAGCAGCAGTGTGGTCCCAGGATTCCAGCCTGAACCCATATGATTCTTGAGACTTCTGGGTAGTCATTTGACCCTGATGGCTACAGAAGAGATGGAGGGCAACAAAGACTCTGACTGAGGCTTGACCACAGTCTGAGAAGTGGCCCTTCTAATGTCAATATGGACCCGGGTGTCAGCGCAGACCACCCCAGCCTGCGTGCTTCCGGTGTCAGGGGAAACTGCACTGCCTTTGGTGGTAACTGGAGCGTCACACATTGATGCAACCCCTGGCTCTGTTGGTGTCATGGACACAGAGGTAGCCCTCAATAGCACTTTCGATCTGGAGGATACCATGGCCACAGGTGCAGGCCACTGAGTTTGGCACAGTCCCAGCAACGTCATGTCCCTCAGACTCCAACATGCTCACAAATGGTGTACCTGATGCCAGGGCTTCTTGTGGCATGACTCTCAGTCACCAACATGGTCTCAGGTGTCAGCTCATACTCATGCTCCTGAAACGGGTGCATTGTAAAATA
Source organism: Microtus pennsylvanicus (assembly GCF_037038515.1). Taxonomy (NCBI): domain Eukaryota; kingdom Metazoa; phylum Chordata; class Mammalia; order Rodentia; family Cricetidae; genus Microtus; species Microtus pennsylvanicus. Next base: position 100,914,944 of record NC_134584.1, read on the forward strand.
GAAATATTAAACTTTAACGCAGCATGGAAACAAAAGTGTAAGAATAGTAGTGAAAAGTAAGATCACATGTCTGCATCACATTTCCCTGAAAGAAAAAGTACCGAACACAGTAAAGTTCCCACACTAAGCCTTTTTAATTAACTAATTCCTTCAACATTCTCAGAGTAAAGAGTGACAAGGATTTGCTGATTATTTGCTGGTCAGAGATGGACTGTAATCCCTGCTAGACAGCCACCACCTCCCATTCCCCCCAATCAAGTCCCCCTCACTCGTTAGCCTGAAGAGCAATCAGGAGAGCAATCAGGGTTCCCTGCCCTGTGGGAAGTCCAAGGACCACCCACCTCCATTCAGGTTTAGTAAGGTGAGCATCCAAACTGTCTAGGCTCCCCAAAAGCTAGTACGTGCAGTAGGATCAAAAACCCATTGCCATTGTTCTTGAGTTCTCAGTAGTCCTCATTGTCCACTATGTTCAGCTGTATCATTGCCTCTTACTGGAAATCTTGCTAGACAGTAATCTATACTTTGAAAATTTAGAATGTCATGTCTCACTTAGGACAACAGTAAAGACTCAGATTTCATTCTTTTTCCAGTGGTCAAAGATTTGAAGCTACAATTACTGTGCTACATACTAGATGTTGCTGCTTGTGAAGAAGAGCTCCAACCTTAGGGACCTCCAAGCCTACTAATATCTAGCCACCTAATAACATCACTGCTTTTATAGTTGTGAAACCTCTTTCTTTTCATTTCTTATTATCAAAAGGTTTCTTGTATTTCAGATTCATTAGCTAATACTGTCTTCCACTAACTCAGAAATATTGAAAAGAAGATATACTTTGCAAATTTCCATGTGTGCGAGGCAACATACTTTTGAAGTGTGTGCAGTATATAACTTCTTCGTCAATGGAAATTTTTCTCTTTAATTCTTGAATCAACAAGTGTCATACTTTGATGGAGGAAGGTCATTGGTTAAGTAATAAAGAAACTGCTTGGTCTCATAGGTTAAAACATAGGTGGGAGGAGTAAACAGAATAGACTGCTGGGAGGAAGAGGAAGTGAGCTCAGAGACGCCATGCTCCCTTCTCCCGGACAGACGCGAGAGCTCTGCTCTCTGATACAGACACGATGAAGCTCCGACCCAGGATGAACATAGGCTAGAATCTTCCTGGTAAGCGCACCTTGGGGTGCAACTCAGATGATTAGAAATGGACTAAATTAATATGTGAGAATTAGCCTAGAAGAGGCTAGATTGAAATGGGCCAAGCAGTGTTTAAATGAATACGGTTTGTGTGTTGTTATTTCGGGCATAAGCTAGCAGGTGGCCGGGGTGCTGGGGATGCAGCCCCACTGCTCCTACTACTACAATACTTAGGTTTGAAATTACCCCAGAAGACAGGACTTCTTATGCAGTAGAATCATCATTTGAACATCTCTAAGTTCTTTGTAGATAAATTTTTATTCAGTGCAGGCTAAATCTTCAGAATTTCAGGGTTAGGCTCAGCTAAGGTCCTGAAGCACAGGACACCGTCATAAATAACAAGACACACAAAAATCCTAAAAGGTAACCCAAGTGCCTGGCATCTAGAAGGATTTCAGTTCAGGTTCATTTCTTTGGTTGATAGTTTTTCCCATCACCATTATAATACAATTACTTCCCCAGTTGGAGGCTAACATCCCATTCACTAGTTAATTTTTTTAAAACCGTGTCTGCATTTTGTCTCTTTGTCCATGGAATTTTGCCTTTAGCTACTCTATCCTTTACGAACGCATTCCATACACTCTAAATGAGCCAGAGGATCTTTGTTAATATTCTGTTCAACTTTAAGAATTTAATCAATGCTGTTTCACTTTGCCAAACGTATAGATACATAAGCTTATTTTCTCCTTCCCTGTAGTCACCCCACATATCACTGACCATCTGTGAAAAGAAGGCCTAGTAGGTCTCAAATGTCTTTGCAGTCCAGATCTGTTAGCATCTTTGAAGCAAAACCAGAAAATTGCTTTGTGACTATTAGACATTTGATAGTAATATCAACGATGATTACTAAAAATGAAATTCCAAAAGTCTGTTTCAAGCCCAACTTCCAGATGTATTGAAACAATAGCAGTATTTACTTTAAATATAATCATTTTATATTAAAGAGTATCTGCTTCCCTACTAAGAGTTATAGATTAATACATTTCAGGATGATTGATTTTCTCCTCTCCACTGCTCTGACTTCGCTTTACTTCCTTTGTATTTCTGAAAGCAGTAGACTTTCCCATGCAATGTTTTTATGCAATAAACCTGCTTTGAATATGTATACCATCACTCTTCCTTCAAAAGAGCTCTGAGCCCAAACAGTGTTTGTTCTTCCTCCTTTATATAACCCCCCTTGTTTTTCCTCAATAAGTTAAGACAATGGCTGTCTTCTTGTAGTACTATAGCGTGTCAATATGCTGGTGCTTCTGGTTGCTTTTTAAGTCTGTCCACCTGTTCAGATACAACTTTCTATTTATTTCTTTGCAGAGACTCTCTCTCCCTACATTTTATTTAGATTAATTTGTATATCAGTTTGCTGGGTATAGTGTAGAAAATCTCTCTCTCTCTCTCTCTCTCTCTCTCTCTCTCTCTCTCTCTCTCTCTCTCTCTCTGTCTCTCTCTCTCTCTCTCACACACACACACACACACACACACGTGTGCGCGCGGACTAATATCCTGGAGGCTGAGAAAATCTACACTCTGCTTCCATTCAGCTGAAGCTAAAGAAAACTGGAGATATCATTCTAGTCTATGTCTGAAGGTATGGATCTGGGGATGCCGATGGAATTAATATGACTCTGAAGATAAGACTAGACCAAAAACCCAGTTAAGAAAATCAAAGGAGGTAAAACATCTTTTCTCTGGCTTTTCATGGCTTAAAACGGCTTAGATGATTGAATTATTATGCAGGAGAATACTACACTGAATACCCAGAGTTAAAGGCTAATGTGATTCAGAAAAACTTTGGAAGATATATACAGAAACACTGGTTAATCTGGGAAGTTGCAACCCAGTCAATCCAAAACAGGTACACTACTACCAGAGCTTGTAGTCCATAAATAAAATAACTCAATAACTATTATGATATCAATTCTGATAAGTGACACAATGAGGAAGGGAATTTTTCTCTTCAATGACAGGCATGTAACACAAAAATATTTCGAAGAGTGCTGTTCATATGACTAGGTTTGTCAACTTAATCAGTATCAGCATTGTCTAAGTAATTTTCCATTGTTTTGACCTCCCCTGTTCATTGAGGGATGTTTTCCAGCATGGCTCACTTGCTCTCACTGGTCTCCATGCATTGACAATGTGACATCCCACGGCCTGTCTCTTAGACATTATCAAATGTCCTTAGAGCTAGGATTTTCCTGATGAACAATTATTCTGGTTTTAAAAAGTTTATGAGGGTTAAAATATGGCAGGTAAAATGCTTGAAAAATGTTGTTCATAGTTTTTGATTTTTGAAACTTTGAATTAGCTATGATTTAATATTTGAACTAGCAATGAGTTATAAGTAAGGCTTACCAAATAAAACTGTTCCTATGAGTTGAAGTCATTTTTTTTTCTTTGCGGCTATCAAGTATTTCACCAGAATAGATGTCTTCTACTCTAATGGCCAAGGAATGATATCTTAGGATCTCAGATAATGGATCTTAACACAGAGTTGTGGAATTTTTGCATGAAATATAAACTATTAATCCAGGTTATAGACATTTCAACGCTCATGCTTGATATCCTGTACAACACCTTCTTGCGTGAGTCAAGCATCACATCTGAACCTATGCTTCCTTAGAGTCAATTTCCTCAAATCTCACAGGTCAAGAAGTTTCTACAGATTTGTCTATAGTGTGTCTAATAAGACACACTATGTTATGCTAGAAAATTTCTTGATAAATATGAATCTAAAATCAGAGCATCAAACGTTGTGTTCCACATGCTTTTCCATCTCTTTTTCACATATGGATCAATGACAGAATTAGTTGTCTCCAGAACTCATTGTCATGTTCATTCTTTTCAAATCAGCTCTGATTCACTCTTAAACCATCCCTCTTTTAATAAAAATTGCTAAAATATTTTGTTCACTTTCATGTAAGCATTATTATGGTACCTTTTGAATTAATCCTGGTTACTCTTCATATTCTCATTTTATGATGAAAAATCTGAAGTACTGAGTGTTGCATGCCTGTCCCATATCCTACATATACTATTCAGAATTCAAACTTGGATATCTTCAATAACAAAATCTCTATTTTAAAATACCACCCCATATTAAGTTTTATAGGAATTCTGCTGGCAAATATCAGATAAAGACCTCAGGGGAAATGTCAAATCTAAAGTAGTCATGCAAATCTAGATTTCAAAATGCAAATTAGTAAACAAATGCAATGGCTTTATCTTTATAAGAGCTTATAATATTTATAACATCACTGTAAACATTTCCATGCTGCTCTATTACTTGATATTTTTCATTTATTTGTTTCATGGGTCTCTACAAACAGTCAAAATTTATTAAAGATTTTTTTGTTGTAAGCATGTCTGAAATGTATCCCTACTGGATTTTGAAAAACAGCAGTCAATGCATTAAAACATGACAGAAAGAAAGAGGTTCGGAAAAAATTTCATTAAGCCCAGTTACTATTACGAACAGGAGAGCAGTGGATTAGAGGATGATTAAACATGTAAGATTTTGTGTGTGTGTGTAATAGAGAGAGGGGATAGATAGAGAAATTTTAAGAAAAATAGCTGTTGAAAAGCATATATATATATTTCAGATGTAGTTTAATTTATAGAATGTTTGCCTAACACACACAATGTGCATGTGTGGTTTGGTTCCTAGAACCACATATACTGGGTGTTGTGTGTTTATTCCTTTAATTCTAATTCCAAGACTAAAATTCCATTTCAGGAAGTGGAAGCAGAAAGATCAGAAGTTCATGGTGTTCCATCACTACCTAGTAGTTGGAAGAGAGTCTGATATAACTGAGACTCTGCCTCAAAATAAATAATAATAAATTAGTGGTATACATTCATCTTCATAAACATTGCAGATACACTTCCTGATTCATCCAATCGGCTTGGCTGAATATGTGTTGTGTATCTGCAGAACCTGCTCTGGATACAAGGAAATTTACCAAATTTTAGCATCATGAAAGGTATATAATTTACCCTCAAGTATTGAGCGCATAGACCATTAAAGGCCGACTACCATGTCTGTTGATAGTATCAGAAATGCCTGGGATAAAAACACAGAACATTTTGAAAAATATTTGCACAGCAATGTAGAGTTAATGTTCATTGGGCACAGACAGGGTTAAATCACACTTCATAAAAATTGACTACATGTGATAAAAACAAGTTTATTTCTCGCTCTTAAGAACTTCACACGAGGGAAAACTGACCAGGAACCCCATCTCATTGTGTCAACGTTTTGGTTTTATTTTATGTATTTCTTCACTGCTAATTAGTTACTTTTTCTTAAGCTATATCAACACATTGTATATTTGATGAAGAGCTTCCAATAAAGATGACTTTTCATTATTCAGGAAGGCTTTTTGGCTTCAACTCTTCTTCCACAGTTGAAAATGTTTGCCAACTTGGTGTCAGAAATTAGACATCTGAGAAGCCGGCAGCAAATTTGTTAATTATTGGGATTAATTTAATGAACTTAATCTCATTAGGTTCTATGAGCCATGCTGTACAAGGCACCATGTGAAAGTCCACAACCACAACATAGCGATGTCAGTAGGCAATTAAAGGCACTGAGGATGACTTTTACTGAAATACAAGGTGCAGGGAATGCTTTGTATAAAACAGCATCATTAGACAGAATGAAGAGTTGATGACTATGGAGAATTAAGTAGAGACCATTTTAGTCACAACGAATTAAGAGAGGAGTCAGTTTGACTCCCCAAACAAATGTTGAATATACACATAAATCATAATGTTCCGCCACCGACATTTCATCCCGGGTGTGATGAGCTATGTAATAGTGTTTTCCTGCCACACGATCTGGAAGTAGGCACAGTTTGTCATCAGATGGAATTTTAAAGTGTTGATCGTTCAGAAAAAGAACCTCGCACTTCAAATGGCCCTATGATGGAAAACACATGAAACAGATGTTCTTTTTATTCCTCTGAGTCTATTGACACTTTGTTTTCACTGTTCCTGATCTAAAGGAATGGGAAGTAAACTGACTATAAATAGCACATAAAACTACTTGTTTTAAAATAGAGCCCATTGAGCTGGCAATTTTCCAAAATGAGGTAAGTGTGGAGATCCTAGTATCAGAATGAGTCAATAAATACAAATATAATTTTTTTATTTATTTTTATTTTTTTATTAATTTATTTATTTATTAAAGATTTCTGTCTCTTCCCCGCCACCGCCTCCCATTTCCCTCCCCCTCCCCCAATTAAGTCTCCCCCCAGCCCGAAAAGCAATCAGGGTTCCCTGTCCTGTGGGAAGTCCAAGGAACCCCCACCTCCATCCATATAATTTTTAAAAATGCAAACATGGGGCCTCAGAGAGATGACTCAGTGGTAAGAGTGTTTGGCAAGCAACAGGGCCTGAGTTTAGATATCAGCACTCATATATAAGACTGGGTGTGGCCATTACCCTTCTGTGACCTCAGCACTGTGGGGATGGAGACTGGAGGGGATCTAGGACTTGGTGGCTACCCATCTAGCTCCAAACTGAGTGAGCCACTCTTTCTCAAGGGAAGAAAGTAGGAAAATCAATGTCCTCTTCTGGGCTCAAAAATGAATATACCCTTCCCACACACATGTTTCCTCTCCAACCTTATTAATTATCAACATGGATTGAAATTATATTAAAATGATTATTAGCTATTGCTGTGGGAGCCCCTTCCGCTCCTTCAGCCAATAGCTGCTGAAATACCAGCCCACTGGACGTGGTCTATTTCTCTTTAAAAAAGAGCGGCAGCCCTCTGCTCAATCTCTTGCTTCCGGCTCTTGTTCCAGCGACTAGACTCCTTTCCTGGCTGTCGGTGTTCTGTAAGTTTTTCTCCTCAAATAAATACCCCTTTGAATCCAAACTGGTGTGGGATTGTTTCGCGCATTAAGCTATCTTATTAGACTTGATGGTCACATCACATATTATAAAACTATTAAAGCTACTTGGGTAAATATTTTTCCTTTCTTTTTAAATTAAAAATAGATTCTTGTCTCATTTAATACATCCCAACAACATTTTCCCAGTCTCTCCACTACTCTTTGCTCCCCCGCTATCTTCCTTCTCTCCCAGCTCTACCTCGCACCACATTTACTCTTCAGGAAAAAAAAAAAAAAAGGAGGCCTCTAAGAAGGGACAACCAAATAGGACAAAGCAAGATACAATAAGACAAGGCAAACGACTTCATATCTAGGCTGCACAAGAAAACCCAACAGGAGAATAAATTCTGAAAAGTAGCAAATGAGTCCTATTGCCAGCGTTCCAAAGTAAAGTTATAAGGATTAATAAATGGCTAGCAAAGAAAACTCTAAATGATGGTTTTCCCTCTTCACTGACACAGGATATTTAGCTGGTAAACTCCAACTACACTCCCGTTTTCCTCCATTTCAGGCTCAAAGAAACACCTTGATAATATGTAACCTTTTTATGACTACCTGGTGAGACAGTAGCTGTTCAAGTTCTTTTGATCTCCACATGTAGCATCAATCAATGGAGTCCATATTGAAAATGGGGTCAGCATTTTAGATGTGACTATTATTGCAATTTTCAATAAACCACATATTAAACCTGCTGAAAAGATAACCTTTATAAAACAATCTCCATGACCTGTACAATGATCCCTAAATATTATTAATTTAATTTTGCTTAATACATACATACATACATACATACATGAAATATAAGTTTGTTCTCAACTCATTTCCTTCTAGTGTTTGAACAGGGTTTTTGCTTATATCAGAAGTGATAGCTGTGTAATGAAATAAATGTCACAGCCACTAGGATTATGGTTTTGTTGCTGTGGAAATTCCAGAGCAACCAGGAGAGCACCATGTAGACATGGTCGCAATCTTTTAATTAAAGAACTCCTGTCATGTGTCTTTCCGAGTTCCTCTGAGTTTATGAACTGGCTGGTGATTGTATCCCTCTGAGTTTATGAACTGGCTGGTGACTGTATCCCTCTGAGTATATGAACTGGCTGGTGACTGTATCACCTAAGAGTGTCCATGTCTGTGTACATGTTTATTTCTTTTATTCTCAAATTCCATATGTATTTGGCAGTGATAATACTCAATGGGTTTCTTAACCTATTATCCCATATCCTTATGCTACAGCAGCACATCCAGCTAATATATTAGATGAAGTTAAATAATAATAAAGAAGAATGATATTTAAATAGCAGGCTCATAGATTTCATAGAAAATATCTCCATGCACAACTGACAGCTTCAACAGGATTAAGACAATTTAATTAGTGGTAGTTGGAGATGGAATTTCCAGACCCCTGTGACTTCCCTTAATGAAATCTTCTCATCAAATACCTAGTTAATACACAGGTGGAGTGATGAGAAGAAGACAAGGGAGTTCCTGAAGACACTCTTTTAAAAATTGCAAATCTCTAGAAATCAATTCCAATGAGCACAACTTTACTGCAGAATGTTTTTGAGTGTTGAATTACTAATACAATATCTTTGACATAACAGGGACTAGGTTAAGAGAGAGGGAGAAAGCCATTTGGTAAATTTGTAATAATCCATTAGTTCATTAAAACTGAACACTAAGCATTCCGGGTTATGAATTAAACAGTGAAAGGGACCGTCCCCATTCAGCATTGAGGTGATGGGTTTATTTTAATATTAAGGATTTCTTTGGATATGGATTGCTATGAAGTATAGTTTGGATAATGGTATTCTGTAGGTAGATAAGTACAGAAAATAAAACATGCTACCACAATGGTATATGTATAAGTGGCACATGATAAGGAAATGGAGTGAAACTTGACTTGGATGGTCAGTTGAAGCCATTTTATTCAAACTGTGTTCTCGTGTATTAAATGTTCAAAGCAATAGGCTTCATTCTGGCAGTTCCTTAGACCCGCATTCTCAGTGACGCACATACTACACTCACACTCAGATTGCAGTATCTCCTACTCCCCGTACCCTCCTCTTCCATGTTGCTTCATCTTCTTCGCTCATGGTATCCTCCTACTTTGGAAATGGTCCCTCTGTACATCATATAGATGAGAAAAAGCATGTGACACATGTCATTCTGAGACTCATTTCTTTCACTTGTTTGACAGGAATAGCCCCTGTTCCATCCCTGTTCTAAATGACTGCTTTGTTCTTCATTATGGCTGATATTCTATTATGTATATATTATTTTCTCATTCATGTAGCCATCAGCACATTGATTAATTCTGACATTACACACTGGTTAATAGTGTCACAATAAACCCAGATATTTGGGTGGGTTGAGATAAGCTTGGATGATTTTATTATTGTTAGAAAGTCAAGACAATATGGGTTGGTCCATTCTAGGTGAGTTCTGGAGTTGAGCTGCAAGTTACATAAATTCTCTTGTCCTAGTAATCTGATTAACAAAACACGAGCAATCAATAGAGTTTAAAAAATGAAATGACAGTATATATAAAATTATATATATATATATTCATATATATGTACACACACACATAAATACCCACATCCCACAGCTGGTCAGCTATGAAATGCATAACATATGCCTGCAGTACTAATGCTTTTGTTTCCATCAGGATAGGCTTTTAATAGCGTAGGTCTATTTTTGTTATATTTATATTTGACATTTCAAAGGCATTCTCGTTATTGGTTGGATTGAGAATGAGCAGAAAGGTATTTAATGTTGACAGAGTACACTTTCAAAGATAAAGAATTTAATTACTTAAAAACTAAAATTAGACTTAAACATGATTTTTCTTCAAAACAGAGAAAAGAGGTATGCATACCAGTGCTCATTAGATGATAGTAGCATGCTAAGTGGAGGTTCTCTATGAAGAATGTGAAGCAAAGACTAAGCTACCACTTATAAGGAGAGCTAGGAGTTAGCACGTTGTGATATGACGCGATCAAAGTACTAACAATCACTTGGACTTTTGCACCTATTTTTTTTTCTATCCTCCAGTCACCATCACCAAAGACAGAAGTAAGGTGAGAAGATCACAGAGCTTATAGGATTCTGTACCTAGATAAAGAGGAATCAGAGAAGGGAGAAAGGGAGCATCCTAGATGGCAGTTCATGCCATAAACCAGTTTGCTGAAGATTTTCCGTGTCCTTGAACTAAAATCCGTAAACAAGAGATTTTACTTTTCCACAGAAATGTAAAATGATTTCCTTTAGATCTATTTTTAATAGAAGAAAAATTGGTGTTTCATAAAAACAATAAAAAAGGCCTTCTAGTGACATGGAAGAATTAGCCTATTCATCGAATGTCAAATTTCAAACAATGCCTTACTAATAAAAACTCCAAACTCTTCTCTAATCCAGGCAGCTGTAAGCAAAAAGACTTTCATTTGACTTCATTTCCATATTGCTGCTAAGACAGGCTAGCTCGCCAGTACTGCTTTTTTTTTTCTGTCTTAGCTTAGAAAGGAAAAAAAAATCAAACAATCTGTTAATGAGCATTTGGTGAAGTGTAATGAATACAGTCTAATTCACTAATTGAGGCTCATTCCACAACTCTCCACTAATAAGCATCTTAATGTGCTTAACTGCAAGTGTCCAAAATAGTTATTGAGATGTGTGGAAATTTCTCATTCTGTATGTGAAAATTTTGATAATGTTGCAGTTTGATTAATTGAGAGAAAATATTTCACTAACAATGGATAAAATGTAAAACGCGGGATAACCGTGCCATTTTCTTCAAAAATGGATTAATTGGCAAATAAAATACTTTTTAATAATAACTTTTTGCCATAATGGAGCACTAATTTACATTTCTAAGGGATGCCAAAAAAGCTTATATTGAGAAGTTTTCTGATTTACTTGCTTAGGATGTGACAAATACTCTAATCAGTATTTTATTAGTCTTATAAGACAAAATTATACACTTGGCTTTAATAATTTTTTTCCTTTACAATCATTTTAGCACATTCAAGTCAGAAATGAGGTCAGGTCATTCATTATATCAAAACTCTTAGCTCCTTCTTATTTTAATGGTCTTGTTTTACTGTCCTTTTTCTGTAGCCTTCACTCCCTCAAGAGGAAAAATTCCTCAAAAATATGCCACCTACTATGTCTCTGAAAACAACACTAAATCTTTCAACTTTAATCTTGAAAAGTAGTTTGACATTTCCTGTAAGGTCTATTTAAAATTATTGTTCTTTACATTTATTTACTTATTTATTTCTTCTTCTATCTCTCTATTCCTTTACTTATTTGCACTTGTGGAGGTCAGAGCACAGCTTGCAGGAGTCATTTCTCTCTTTCTGTTAAGAAGGATCCAGGAATTGAATTCTGGCCTTTAGTCATAGAGAGAGTTCCCTTACTCACTGAGTTGTCTCAAAGACCCAGGATGTCTCACTTTATGGTTCCTTTCATAGAAAATAAGACCTCATAGCCAAGGCAAGAAAGTGGTTAAAAGCAAACACTAGCTTGTGAATATATCCATTTAAAAAGTTCAACACTGAAAATATGTGATGGTTTTATAACTTTTATTAATTCAATGCAATTGTGGTATTTTAACTCCTACTTTTTCCTTAGAAAAAGACCTATATTTCTTAAGCAGAAAGGTTCATGGGCTAATCTGGGTGGTGATCCAGATAGTGAGAGTTATGGGAAGAAAGGCTTCAGACACAAAGGAACTATTCTGGCCTCTAACTAACTTACGATATCCTTGCATGTCTTACTAAGTGGCCCAAGCAAGCAATTGATCTTGGCCTAGTGGGAATATCTGAGAGATCATAGGCCTCTTGTGTTAGAGAACTTAATGCTTGCTGTGAACCTGGTGCCGGCATGGCATGTGCTAGCTGTTGTGTTCTGGGTTTACAGAAATTGAGTTTGAAAGCAAAGGGTTTGCGCTTCTATTAAGGGTGAAAATAGAGTGTGTATGCCCCGATGCTGGGTGAGACTGTGAAAAGAAAGTTTTGTAGGTGCGTTGCTGGCCAGAGACACTGGGATTGTGGTATGTGATTGCATTGCTTCTTTAAGTGTGGGAAAGTAAGAGAAATCAAGGTTTCCCAGGGAAGATTAGAGCACTAGCCATTGAATAGAAAATTCTATACGTGGAGCTGGCATTGTGATTGTCATCATTTATACCATTCTTATTCCTAATCTTCAGAAGAAGGCGTTTCACCTCCAAGTACTGAACAAACCACATTTGAATTGCTCGGTGGACGAGCTGGCTTGATGAGTTTGAGTTGCTTTAGAACCAGCACTGTAAACAAAACATCATTTGAAGAAGCTTCCTCAGGGTTCAGATTCGGATCCCCAGTATGAACAGTACTTGTTAATTTCTAGGAAGGCACATTTTCAGGTTCACCTCCAGAGTCAGGAGAGCCCAACTTCCTGGTTTGAGAACCTTCCAGGTGATGTTGGAACGCCCACTACTATCTGAGAAGGACTCTTCTATGAAAACAATTCTTGACACAGTCTGAAGTAGAAGCTCCCTGGAGCTCAGATTCAAGACTTACTAGTACCCTTAAGGAGACTTCTTGTCATCTCAGTTAGAGACTGCTTGGGGAAATCTCATTTTACCAGTACAATTGTAATAATCTCTAACTTACATAATGACTCCCATCAATCACGTTAACAACTTCAGCAAAAGGTTATCTTAGTAATTTATCTATATCAACTGCTCTTCACTGTGACCCAGACATTTAGAGATGCAGTTGCAGATGTGACTTTACAACCATTCTGAGGAGAGTGATTAACAATGGAAGGTAGTCATCCTCTGAGATGAGGATGAGGAAACAAGTAGGCGTAGGGGCATCTGTTTTAGTGTGTGCCCTAGAATTTCACATAGCAGAAGAAGGTACTTAAGCAACTCAAGGCATTTCATTCATTTAACACGGCAGGGGTGCATGCATATGGACATCTCAAGAATGTAAGAGTGAATTTGGAATAATGAAGGTATGATCAAAGCTAATGTACAGTCAGAAATTCCCATGGTCAGCCCTGTGAAAAAGGTTGGATATGGTAAAACAGAGCAAAACCAAAATAAAATAAAATAAAATAAAATAAAAAGAAGAAAGAAAAGATGAGTGATGATGTCACTAAATGAAAATTTTGCAGTTCCTTAAAGGGGTTAAATCAGCTCCCTTTAGAGGGCGGGGTTTGCCTCAGGCAAATCCCTGCCAATAAAGAGTGCGCGGAGAGGTGGCTCGGCCCTTTTGTTCCTCGCTACCTGTGCTACGCTGGAACTTTGGTTCAGTAAGTTTAACAATAAACTGGTAAATATTCTTTGATATCTGCATTGCCTTTATTCTGTGCCGGTACATCTGGCGCCTCCCCCGTGGGGCTTTGCCGAGAACCGGCCCCGAATTGGAGTCTCTTGCACCCCGAGCCGCTGCAGCGGTCTCTCTGGGCGCACACTGAAACGGCTGAGATTCTGAGCGGCCAGATTTCCCGTGCGCAACCGCCCGCCGGCGCGCGCGCTGCCTGTGTCTGCTCCCCCTCCCACCCCCACCGCCGCCAGCGCTCAGGTCACGTGACAGCGGCCTGAGAGCCCGGCAAAAAATACTTATCAGCTTGGTGTCTGTTTCAATTTTGTTTTTGAGTCCTTTTATTTCAGATTTAGGACACGTGGATTCAACTGGGCTCTTTCGCCACCACTGGCAGGAACCAGTTATTACAGGTAAGAGAACTTTTTCTTTTCTAAATAATGTCTGACAACGTGACCTCAGCCTATTTCAATAGTTCTTTTGAATGCACCATTTGGGAGATCTTACAAGAGGTGTCTACCACACCACATATATGGATATTCCTGGGATTCTTAATTTTCCTTAGGACTATTTGGTTTGATAATAGGAAAATGATCAAATCTCTTAAGGCAGAGGTTGAACGTTTAAAAACTATTGAGAATGACAACAATCTTCTCAAGAATCAGTTTGAAGTTCTCCAGGAAGAAAACAAATCTTTGTTTAACATGACTCGGTTAACTGAGCAAAATCTAAAAAAAGTACAGGTTGATGTTAAGGAGAAATTCATTACTATGGAAGAAGGAACAGCTGAATTGAATCGTAAGTTTCAGCAGTCCCTTTCTGATGTTAAGGAGAAATTCATTACTATGGAAGAAGGAAGAGCTGAATTAGATCGTAAGTTTCAGCAGTCCCTTTCTGTAGGAACTGAAACGTTAACTGAGAGAATCAAAACTGCTAAATGTGACAATCAAATTTTGTCTAAAGCGTATGACAGATTGGCGGAAAGATTGTCAATACAAGAAGACACGGTTTATGCCATAAAAATTATGTCCAAAGATGACAAGTTATCTCTACTGGACAAATTTCATACTCTAGAATCCTCAATGAAGGCTTTAGAACATAATTCTGGGCAGGAGATTCAGACATTACAAAAAGCAATGGTGAATAGAATTGAAAATATTGAGGAATTTCTAAATTCTGAAAAAGAAGAGCAAAGGGTAGAAAGGCAAATTTTAACTACATCTATGGATAAATCCCTCCGGGACAATTTTCACAAAGCTCTACCTACAGCTCTACATGCCTTTCCTGTAATAACAACAGAAAAGATGGTTGGTTCCAGAAACCCTAGGGTCATCAAGGAAGATACATGGGAGCCTGTCCGTATAAATGATCTCAAAGAAATTAAACAGGCCATCATGTCTTTTGGGATGCACTCCCCTTTTGTTAAAGAGATGCTAAAATCTTGGGCCACAACAAGCAAAGCAACCCCCTTGGACTGGCTCCAGCTGAGCTCCGCGGTCCTTGAGAGTGGACCGCACTTAAAATGGAAATGCTTATTCAGGCAAGAGGCTAGACTTTTAGAACAGCAGGAAAAGGAGAAGGGAATTGACGTTTCCCTAGATAAAATTCTAGGTGAAGGGCTCTTTTCAGACCCTCAGGAACAAGCTAATTTGGATGAAAACATACTTTCTATGTGTACTACAGCAGCCTTAAGGGCTTGGGACAGAGTACAAGACCCAGGACAGAGAATGGAATCATTTGTCACAGTTAAACAGGGTCAGAGAGAACCCTTCAATGACTTTTTACAAAGATTAACTAAAGCTGTACAAATGGGGATACCTGACCCAGAAGCAAGACATATAATAATTGAGTCTTTGGCCTATGAAAATGCTAATGTGGAATGCAAAAGGATCTTGAGGCCTTTAATGTTCAGATCAGCGTCCTTGGAAGAATGGGTCTTGCATACACTAGATGTTGACACATTTGACTATGACACTGAAGCATGGATAGAAGAAGCAATTTCCAATGATAAAAGGAGACACCAGAATACCAAATGTTTTAATTATGGCAAAATGGGTCATATAAAAAGGAATTGTAAACAACGGGTTTTCAGAAATAATAATAATGCGTCTTCTAGAAATAACAGGAATAGAAGGAATCAGCCTTCAGTTCCTTTTACAGTTTATTAAAAAGGAGTTACTATATTGGGAGTTGATGGGTGCTGGTGGTGGTGGTGCTAATAGGGAGTGCCACTATTAGGAGGGGTGGCTTTGTTGGAGTAGGAGTGTCCTTCTGAGGTTAGGCTCTGAGGTTTCAGAAGCTCAAGCCAGTCCCAGTGTGGTTCACTTCTTCCTGCTGCCTGTTGATCCAGATGTAGACCTCTCAGCTACCCCTCTTTAGCACCGTGTCCGCCTGCTTGCTGTCATGCTTCCATTATGACCATGATAGACAAAACCTCTGAACTGTATGTCACCCACAGTTAAGAGTTTTTCATCACAAGGGTTGTTATCGTCATGGTGTCCCATTACAACAATGAAACCCTAACTAAAGCAAGGAATGAGAAGCATTTATCTCTAGAAGTATAGAGTATATAGTTCCACAAGTAGGAACTACATGCCTAAGTGAATGACCCCATGCCTATGCACATATGGGCAGCACTAATTGGATCAATGGGCTAAAATAAACAAATAAAATATATGAAGGAGGAGATGAAACTTGGAGAGAGATGCTACAGTCAGTTCTCCTGTAGGGATTTGGAAGGGAGTATGAGAGATAGATATGATTAGTTTGTACACATGTGTGGAATTTTGAAGGAATAAATAAAAATAAAGAAGTGATTTATAAAATGTTTAGCAGTCTTTAATAGTTATTCATCTATCTAGAGATTAGATTTAATGATGTTCATCAAGGTGAGGTGCTACCGTTATGTCAAACATGGGTTTCACATTTGCATTCTTCTCCAGATTACCTATTGGCTTCTATAGTTAGAAAATGAAACAGTATTACTTATCATTAAGATCTATAGCATTAAATACAGATAAAACAAAAAGACTTTGACATATAATATATTTAAAATATTGCTAGTTATTTTGTAGAAGATGCTTAACTGCCAACTAAATTTAGATAAATACAAAGAAGAAACACTTTATACTATAAATAGCCCATAGTGAATATAGAAAGAAGTTGATTACTAGCTAGAGTAAAAGTTGCTATGAATATATAGACATCATAAAACAGTTATGTTTTGGATTAGGACCCTGAAAATCATCTTGAAATCATTTTAAATGTGAAAATATAGACACAAAGTTTGGGTGAGAGTGCAGGAGATGATTTGGTTTATATTCTTCTATATGTGAAAAGAATCTATTAATAGAGTGCAATTCATGCCCTCAGTGATCCAATAGATACTTTAATGTGAAACCTATTCAGTGTTGTCAAAGGGTATATGAAATCTGGACCCTTGGCCTCTTGAAGCTTAGAACCTAAGTCCACTAGGATAGAGATAGCAGGTTAGGAAATCTACTTGGTGCAATTATTTATTGAACAATAATTTCCAGTTAATTTTGCCTGAATGGAAGTTTATACTACTCAGGCTAATTAGGAAAAACCATTTCCCAAGATTTTTAATTATCTGAATTTTACTTCCTGAGAGACCATTTGAGCATCAGTAATAACACATCTACCAGTAGCCTTGACAAAGTCATGAAATAGATCTGACCTAGGCAAACTCTGCATGGAATTAAGAGGAGTTCCTGTTTATTTCCAAGATCTCTCTCTATTGAGACTTTTTTATTATTATTTCTAAACATCATTGAGCTTTGATACTGGTAAAATGTTCTATCTACAGCAGAACTCAAAACTTTGACAACTAATTTTATCATCCTCAATGTACATTGTGACATCCAGATTTCCCACAAGTGGTTTTAAAAAAGCAATGTCTGTTAGGAATTTCTGTGCTGTGATTATTTTTCTTTTCACATGATGAAGTTCTATAGTGAGGCTTTCAGTTTTCACAAGTTTACAATGAGGGGATTTAGTGTAAGGGTAGAAATGGAAAATCAGATTCTTGCAGAATTCCTAAATGGCTTTCCTACAAATCCATATGATTCCTCATTTCCAGGACCTTACTGTTTTTGACAACTGATTTGAAAATGATTATGTGTTATGATTGAGACCTAGTGCCATTGACCTTGGCTTCTCATCAGCCTTCATTGTCCGCCAAGTTCAGAAAGTCCGGTTTCATCCCATGCTTATTCAGTGGGAGCCTAGCCTGTTTGGATGCTCACCTTCCTGGTCCTGGATAGAAGTGGGAGGACCTTGGACTTCCTGCAGGGCAGGGAATCTGGACTGCTCTTCATTCTCGAGACGGAGGGGGAATGGAGTGGTGGGGAGGGGGAGAGGGGGAGGGGAGTGGGGGGAAAGGGCGATGTGGGCGAGGAGGGGGAGGGAAATGGGAAATTTTCTTTGCAACAACTAAAAAAAATAAAATAAACAAAACAAAAAATAAAATAAAATAAAAAGAAAATGATTATGTGTACCTAGCACTATGATAAAGGTCATGATGTTCAAACACTAAACAATTATAGAATAACCGCTTCAAGCTAATCTGTGTCCTCTAGACATATCTATTTTCCTCGAGTCTTTCTTGCTTTATGGAGTAATGTGTTCCCCATTTCTGTTTTCTGTTTATTCTGCATATCACATAAAACCCTTTGATGCTGCTAAAGATTGAGTCGGCCACAGCTGTGTTTGTACTTATTTCCTTTCTGACAGGGCAAGGGCAGTAGCATGACTGCACCTTGTGGCCACAGTAGCCCAGCAAGTTCTCTTCATCCATTAGGGATCTCAAAGGAGATTCACACTGAAGTGTATTCTCATTAGCCAATATATAGTTGGTTGGTGGCTCTTAACTTATGTCTCAAAGGGTTGTGAAGAACAACCCCTTGCAGATTTTGATACACCAGAATATAGGCTGGCATGGCTAAAGGTGCCTTGGTAGGTTTATGGTCTGATAAGATAAACCAAAAGCTACTAGATTCACCCAAGAATTTCCATACCCCTTTGTTGTCAAGGGCTTTCTGCTGAGTTTTATGAAGCTGGAGCTTTTCACCTTGAAAGGAGGCATAAGGACATGTTGTTATGTTGGAATTCTTGGTTGTCAGCAGGCAAGAACCTTACACTAGACTCTCAAGTGATGGACTTCTTTCCGTTACCCTTACAATTTCTATTCTGCCTCACTTCCAACCCTATTTCCTCCTTCTTTCCTTTTGATGGTACATTACAATTTAGAAACAAGTTTGATAGTCACATTGCCTCTTTTATTCAGAATGCCTGAAGTTTAGTGTATTTTTGTAGTAGAACTGTCAGTATTTATAATTCAGTTTTCTCATTATAACATTATTTTAAAATATGCATGCTTGAATTTGTTTTAATGGTGTTTAGATCCTTCTGAATATGGTTTATGTATCATTTTTTAAGTAAGATTATTTTTATGTTCAGAGATGGATACTCCTTGGTTGTTGAACATCTTAGGGACTGTCTCACTGTTTTTGACAGTTTTTTTTTCTCTCTTAAATTTTTTATTCCACATTTTCTCTAGATGAAGTCATAAATTTTTATTTACTAGTAATATTTTCATTTGTCATTAATTTTTTTGCAAGTTTGTATAATTTTTACTTTGCATATTTATATTCTTTTGGTCTTTCTTTTCTGTACTGTTCAATGTCTGACACAACTTTTTCTATTTATTTAGTTAGTTTAAGGGCATATAAACAAATACCTAATACAAATTAAGAAAACATGATTTAACTGAGTACCATGCATAATCTGAGTGTTTTTATGATGTGGGGGCATTTAAAAATAAATACCTTTTTTTATTTCCTTTTTCCTGAAGTGTTACAATGTTTCATTACATTAAAAGAGATCCCATATTTTCTGGTCTGGGGTGGGGGTGACCATTTCTTCATATCAAAAGAAAAATGTATGTGTGTGTGTTTTAGTTTTTCTAAAATCATAAGAAAGAGAAATTCTCTATCTCACCTTTACCATATGAAAATTTGAAATAAAAACATAAAAGTATATTCACTGAGACATATCTGTAAGATCCAGGCCTTGTCATACAAGTCTTCCACTTGTTTGGTTAGAGTCAACTATGTTCATAGCAGCATTGTTCATCATAGCCAGAACCTGGAAACAACTAAATGCCCCTCGACCAAAGAATGGATAAGGAAAAAGTGGTACATTTACACAATGGAGTTCTACACAGCAGAAAAAAATTATGACATCTTGAATTTTGCAGGAAAATGGATGAAGCTAGAAAATATCATTTTGAGTGGGGTAGCCCAGACACAGAAAGACAATTATCACATGTACTCACTCATAAGTGAATTTTAAATATAAAGTAAAGAAAACCAGCCCACAAATCACAATACCAGAGAACTTAGACAACAATGCGGACACAAAGAGAGACCTACATAGATCTAATCTACATGGGAAGTAGAAAAAGACAAGATCTCCTGAATAAATTGGGAGCATGGGGACCTTGGTGGAGGGTTGAAGGGGAGGGGAGAGGCAGGGAATGGAGAAAATAAAAATGTAGAGCTCAAAAAAAATTAGTAAAACAAAAGATCTAGGCAGGGAGCAGGGAGACCCATAAGTGGATAAGCTTGTCTTTGGTCATTAGGGGCCAAGGCACTTGCTTTTCTATTTTACTTTAAAAATGGTAATATCCCTCACTGTAGGGATATTACTACCTATGGTCTTATTATAATTGATAATCTTTAGTTATTTTTAAATGTCTATGTTATACTATTCAATAATAATAACTGATAGCACACATAGAGTGGAAAACTGCATTGCTTATGAGAATTCTATAGTTTCTGAGCATCTCTAAGTTGTGGGAACAATAAAGTTCAAATTTTTTAAAAATTTATATCCTTTGTGGGAAGGGATATAATATAATTATTATATGCACCTAAGAATCATAGATGCATTAAAGTATATTATAAATATACATATATATGTGTATATATATAATTATATTTTTTCAAAGTCTCTGTCTGTCTGTCTTGTATTATTTCTGTTGTGTTTAAAAATATCCCTTCCAAGTGCTAAAGTTCTTTCTGTTGCTCCTGTTGTCAACATTTCCTAGCTTCTCCCTCTTATTTTCATAACATAAAGTGTCATGATCCCCTAGACTGAAAGTTTGTATGCATTATTCCCTAATCAGTGCGGCATCTTTCCTTAAGCCAACTCTCCTCTGTTCTATGCATTGAAGGGCATCTGCTGTTTTCTGTGTCCATGATTTTCTACTTGACTCTTTGAGTGTAGACTCTGAAGCAATCTGCATGTTTTCTGTATATATGTTCCATTGCTTTTAGCTTTAAGTTTGTCAGTCTCTTTGTAGTTCCATGACAAGTGTGGAAGAAGGCTTATTTTACTTTTTATCCTTGTTGATTTGTTGGGTTTGTAAAAAAAGATGAGAGATTCTGATTTGGAAAACCCCTATTGCTTTGTAAGTTATCTTTAAATTCTCACTCTTTCTGTCTCTCTCTCTCTCTCCCACAAATCAGAGATTGAATGTAAGTATTATCTGTTCCTGTTATGTGCACACATCATGTGCCTTTGAAAAACAACAAGTGATTATGAAATAACATTTGCATTTATATATGGAAATGAGTTCATTGCACATTTTCATTCATGCTTTAGAGACTAGCTGTAGGTTAAGACTCTTAAAAAGCACTCTAGTGACTAGACAAGCCATAAATCAATCAAAGAAGCCTGTATGCCTAAAAGCTCAGGCTCATAAATCTAATATGTTAGAAGTACTGAACCACATGACCCAATGTTGCCGTTTTGCTCATCTGTTTGATTGAAATATCACCTTTTTGATTTTATGATTTTATTCTTCCTGACCTTGTGGTCCCTTCCTGACTGATCCCAAGTACTGTTACAACAGTTGAAACTTTTTCCTCTTTACTTCCATTTATAACTTGGATTATCCTTTGATCAACCCATTTCAGTGTATCTTTGATTAATTCTATGACTGTGAATGTCTACACCTGGGCAAACATATACCTACTACATTAAAATTAATAGCTCATGAGACCATATCCCATTTGCCAGTGCACCTAAGAATCATAGATGGGTTAAAATATATTGAGCATTTACGATCTACTTCCCTGTATCATTATACAAATGTAATTGTATGCTATCATTATAGAATCTCTAATGAGGAATTTCTCCTTCATAAGGCAAACAAGGAAGCCAAATAGATCTCTTTGACTAGTTGTAAAATGTTAGAAGGAAATCCAGACTGCTAGTGTGGAAACTGAAATATGCATATAGTGATATAAGATAGAATTTAAGAATTCTTATCCAGCTACAATGAACAATCAATCGAGAACAGAGAATGAGACTGAAGGATTGGACTTTTGTAATGTTTTCTTTACTAAATCTGGCTGTATGTGCCTCCAAATGACATTCTTTCTAAATAGAGAAGTAAACAGCAATCATCAGTTAAGACAAGGTTCAATGAATAAAATCTAACAATGTTGAACAGACCATTTTTATTTTCTTTTTTTAATTTTCAATTGTTTGTCTGTCTGTCTCTTTCTCTGTGTTTGTCCTCATGTGTCTGTATATGAATCTGTTCCTGTGTAGAGAGCCTGCAGAGACTAGATGAAGTATCCAATACCCTGGATCTGGAGTTATAAGCAGTTCCGAGACCCCAATATGGATATTAGCAACTGAACTCAGTTATTTCTCGATACTATTCAAACCCTTACTCGCTGAGGTGTTTTTCAAACGCTAAAATGCTTTTGGGAATTTTGGCTACAGTGACAATTTTAACAGCATTTTTTTGTTTTTATTTTTGTTTGTTTGGTATTGCTTTTATTTTTTCCTTGATTGCTTGTTTATTTTGTGTTGTTTTGTTTGTCAAGTTTGAGGGCTTAGAATGTGTAACAGGATTGACTGGCAAGCAAGATGACAGTCACAACTGAGCTAATCTTATAGGCCATGTCCTTAAAAACAGCCAGACAACCAGGCAGATGCACACACAGGAAGTAGGGAGAGAAAGAGCTGGAGTAGAATGGAGGAAGGGAAGGAGGAACCTAAGTGCTAAAGACAGAGAAGTAGATGTTAGGGAACAGGTCATCCCCTGTCTCATTATACAGACATTGGATATGTATGTAAAGAAATCTACTTTGTAATTTTAAGGATCACAAGAAAGAACAGTGGGGAAGTATAAATCCAACTGAAGCTAAAATTAATGACAAAAACAAATATATCCAGTTAATCGATATGAGTCATCTCCAATATTGAGGTAGCTAAGAGAGGGTCTCTTTCCTCCTGAAGCACAGATAAGATAAGCACTTTCTCAGGGCTTAGCCTAGAGTCCTGACCTTCAAAATCTCCAGTAAACGAAAGTGATTTTGTACTAAATTTTATGGAATCTTGAAATGTAACAATTAATGGTATTATTCAGATAGGTTATACATGTCTAAAGAACTAGTGAAAGTGTTATGCCAGATATACAGAAATAAAAGTCATCAATTCATAAATAACAATCTAAGCAACATTAGTAAAAAGAACTTCCCAGGAATTAAAAGTCAGAGGAGGGGGTTGGGAAGGAGGAAAGAAGAGAAGAGAAGAGAAGAGAAGAGAAGAGAAGAGAAGAGAAGAGAAGAGAAGAGAAGAGAAGAGAAGAGAAGAGAAGAGAGAACCTTAATAGTCAAACAGTTAAATTTTTATTCCTATATATGTACGTGTCTATTTTTTTCTTGAATTATTTCAGGCATTTCACCAGTAAGGAGGAGACAATTTATTGTCTTGTAAGACCATAGATAATTATAAAGGGAAATAACGTTTCAATGTCGAGTTGAGGTTGCCAAATGACATGGCCTAAAGCTAGCAGCAGGCTACCTGAAATGATGTCCAAAGGATGTTTGGTGTTCTAGCAGTTTGTTTTCTCAATTTCTTGTACTCAGCAGCAGGAGAAGGTTACCCAGCCAGGAACCACGGCTCTCACACATGCATTGTGAGTTCGCATCAATGGACATAAAACAAGTGATGTATTTCACTTATAGGGCAGTATATGGGGAAATATATATTTATTGTCTCTGGTTTCTATTTTGGTTCAAAACAAAATTAGAGAGCTTTGAGATTCTCATCAGCCTGGGGTCTGTATCATCACTTGAGAATTACTCAAAAAATCAGCCAGGTAAAAGCATCCTCATAGATTAATAAATCCTACTTGGTTATGTCATAGAAATATTGAAATTCAATGAAAGCTTGCAGTTTTATTCTCTGCTCTTCCTGTAGTGACTTTCAGTTAGAATAACAAAGGCATATAAGACAAGACCTGAGAGTTTGGAGAGACCTCAGTGTAGGCTCCTCTGAATTTCTGATCGAAGATAACAGCTTTTCTCAAATATGCCAGGGCCTTGGTCTGGTAAATATTCTCCTTTGAGATGTAAGCAGAGAACATTAATAGGTTTTGTTTAGTCCCCCCACCCCCATTAGCACAAAACACAATTATAATTTGATAATTTTGAATACATTTACAATCCATGATATAGTCTCTGCCTCCTATTATCCCTCTGCAGGGATCAGACGCATGAGAAGGAAAAAAAGACAAAAAAATGTCAGTTTTGAAATTCAAGAGAAAAATACCATGAACTTCTAGTACTCCATCTCAAATTCACTAGCTTATAATAATACACTGAAGTCAGAGTCATTGAATGGTAAAATAATAGCAGGTTCTTTCTTCCCTTCACTGAGCTTATTAGTGTGTTTCTCACACTGTAAAGAAAAGGAGTGAAATGTAGCCATCTGATATCTCTATTGTAGTGGTGTGTTGGTGTGTATAAAGAAGGAAGGGGAAAACCTCCATGCCTCTTAGCTGCATTTTCTGCACCGGGACACATTACACAACTACTCCTTGTTGAACTGTAATTATAACCGAACCACCTCTATAAACATGAATACGGGGGAAAGTAATTAGGCGCTGACAATAAGCAAAGATTATTCTCTTAATTAGATCTCCTTCCATTGGAAATCCTGCTTTGTTCTTGCTACTCTAGTGTGAATGACATTTGAATCATAACAGTGTCTCGCAGAGCAGTCTTTCAGGGATGAAATAGACAGGCGCAATGACACAGCCAGTGAATACCTTTTCACATCTCTGCTAATCTGAAGTCAATGAAATTCAGTCCCCAAACAGCTGCTTTTGCTGATTGGTATACTGGCATAATCACAACTGAACCAGCACAAACTGCACCATTTTCGTATTCATACATTTTGATAGTTTGCTCTTTTGTTATATACTATTTTTATATAGCTGCTTTCTGGCTTGTAGTTGGGAAGCTGAGCACTGGGTTGTGATGTGGAATCTACGGGACAAATACCATTTGGTAGTTGATCAATTCTGCACCTCCAGCCCTCAAAATTCGATTTCTCTCTTTCTCTACCTCTTTCTCTTTCCCTCTTAATATTTCTTCAACCATCACATGTGTTTTGAAAGATAGTTTTTTAAGGGAGTGGTCACTTACACTCATGCATTCTTTGCGTATGGGTCAGTAATTGGGAGAGAGAGAAGGATATATTTTAGGGCCTACTGCTTGATCAATAGAAATTTCTAACCTATGAAACAGACATCTGTGATGCATGCTGAGACAGGAGATGTGTGAGGGTCATGCCTGTGCCCTGGCTGAATGAGCACACATTTCACCATGACACCCAGGAGCAGAATTACTCTATTTCACAATAACTTGCTCAAAACGACACACAATAAGAAGCAGATGAGGCCCTTCATATAAAAAATTAACATAATGTTTTAACATTCCCGTTTGAAAAGGCAAAACCAATGTCTATCAATACACGATATGTGTAAATTAGAAATTAAACTCAATGGTTTCATTTTTGTGACTACTTTCTCAAAAAGAAGACAGTGTCGAAAATATTCCAAAATTCACAAAAGTCAATGCCAGATACGACAGACCAGCTCAAATGCTTATCAGAGCATAACAGTGAGGTTTTAGAAACTGTTAAACCTGCTATGTCTGGAATGTTCATTCAGTGATGTGGGTCAGGGAAAGTACAAGGAAAAATGTTTTCAAACTATGAGGTCTTGTGGGAAGATGGCAGATTAGAAGCTGTTTTTGAAGAAAACAAAAAGAATGAATGGGGCTGGTGGGTATATCAAGCTGAACTCCTCAAATCCCTTGCAAACACCAGTGGGCGCCCATGAAAGAGCCTGGAATATTATTAACCCAGTCATTGCAACTGATATTGGTTAACCGACTGACCACCCGAGTCACACCCAACTTATAACATGTTGATCACAGTGTCTGCCAGGAAACTGCTTCTATGATCTGCACTGGGAGTTGCAGAGAGAAGATTACATAGCTGAAAAGCAAACATACAGGTTGGATCTGAGTAGAAAAAGCAGAAAGAAGCAGGAGAATCAGAAATGTGGCCTGGGAATCTAAGCCCAAAACAGATAGAGAAAGAAATAACTCCCCTCTCCCACCATCACCAGAGACCAACTACACAGGACCCTAGAAAGGTATTGCTAAAATCCAGCACATACAGACACTCGGGTGCACTGTTCTCCCACAGGACTTTGGAACCTGAGCCGCAAAGAGAAAACAAAAACAAAAACTCTTGTGTAGAGAAAGTTAGATTCTTTTATTCACTTGGAGAAAAATTGTAATTATCTGGGGATAAGGGCATTGGTGGGTCCATGCTCTACGTCATGATTTCGGGCAAAAGGCAGTCTGCACTTAGGGGATTCCTCCTCATGCAGATGGACATGCTGACTTTTGCGACTTCCAGACTCTTTCTTCTCCCTCCGACCTGAGCAGATTGACACTCTTTGGAAGAAAGTCACAGCATCCCAAAGAAGAGGAAAAGCTCCAGTGGAGTAACTTCTGCTTCACATCATTGTTTGCATTTATTTTTTAAAATTTTTAGTTATTGAAGTTTGAATCTATATTTTTAAATATTACCTATGATTTTTCCTTACGTTTGTGTACAGACAAAATCTCTTATATGTTTTTACATCTATAACAGTTCTTCAACCACCCAGCATGTATACTTTCTCACTTGTACTTTGACCCTTTCATCATTCCATTCCTTCTTTGTTTTGAAGTTATGTTTTGTCTAAATAAGGCTGGGTTTACAGTACTAGGCACGAATTCCCTGCTATTGAGTAGCCCTACTTTAGACAGCTCTTGGTTACTCCCAAAATTATTTAGACAGCTCTTGGTTACTCTCAAAATTGAAGTGCTTCTATTGCATTTTTAGGAGTATGCTGCCCTATGGTCATTGTCGTGTTTTTAGCATGGTAGTGCTATTGAATATTTTTCTCCCTTGACTGCTTGCGTAACAACTTTCAATACTACCAGATCTCATTCTGGGGAAGGAGAATTTTAGTTAAGTTCCTGCTTAATTTAGTTCTGTGTCTGAAGGTTCTGGTATGTTCAACAATAGGGTATTGTTTTCAAGTTCTGAAAAGCAACCTAGGGTGTCAGCAATAATCTATTCTGTTGAGGGGTCTCTTTGGCTCCCTAATATAAGAACTTGAAGGGGGAGGTTTCTGATGCCTGGCACCAGAGTTTCTGATGGGTTGGAGATAATGGAATTATCAACATACTCAGCAGAGATTGCAGATTGGAATGTATGTGTGATTCACTTTCAGTGGTGATTGACGCACTGTTTAGTGTAGAGGCTATTTATAAAAGTAATTTATTTTTTTAAAAAAACATTAAATACACCAAACATATATCACTTGAGCCACCCTTCTAAACGTATAAATGATTTTGGGTCAATATATTATGGGGAAGGTTAAGGAAATCAGGCTTAAATAATATTCATTCATTCAGTTAATAAATCTTCATCCATCCCTACCATTAGCCTCTAACTTACCAAGAGCACATATGTAAATAAACTCACATCATTCACTTTTAGCCTTCACATCGACTTAGATAGAAATGATGCCTGTACACAAAAATGTCAAAACAGAATGAAACACAAAATGGGACCAATTCACAGGAAAGTGTGAGCTGACTTGTAAGTTGGGTCTTCAGGGCAATATGAACATTCAAGTGACAAGGACATTCCAGACAGAGGAAACACCAGCATGGTAAGGAAGACTACAGAGCCAAAACTGGCCTGGGAGACATAAGGTTGGGATATAAATGCTGCCTGTCTCTGCTCTCAGCAGGCCTTCCCACTACCTCCTGCTGCTTTCATCTATTTTCTTGCTCTGCAGTTTCCCTGCACTCCCTAGTCTACTATTACATTCTCATTCTCCCTCCTCCACCTCCTCACCTCATGTCCCAAACACATGGGTATGTGAGATAAGCCACAAGCCAGTTGCAAGTTGGTGAGAGGGGGTGCTGGGCAGGAGCTTCAGACAGGGTGAAGGGCATAGGAGTGAAGAGCACCCAGGCTTACAACCCCATGATTGCCTTCCGTCACCTTGAAACCTTTCTCGCTGTTCCATGGCAGACACTATGCTTTACCAAATGATTTTGACGGATAGCATGTGATGTGCTGATTCAAAGAAAAAACATAAAGCAGATTGTCAAGTTCTCTAAATGAGAAAAAAAAGAGAGAGAAAATGCCAAAAAGAAAATCACAGATTATTTACAAAGGAGAAAAAAATGTTTGAAAAAAAAGAAAACGATTTTGAACAGTCATCTAATCAAGAATTTAATTCATAGGCTCTCCGTAAGCAATCACTACCAGGTGACACTAATTAGCGTGAAGAGTTCACAGGTGCAACCCTGCTAGGGAAATAAATAAAAAAGAATAAATAAGTAAACCGCAGCTTGAACCTCTCTGCCTGTGTCTCACCTAGCAGTCTCCAAATATGTCACTTTTCACCATTATTTAAAACCTAATATGTTAGTGACAAAACTACTGTGTTTGCCTTGTAAATATTTCTTCTTCTTCCAGGAATACACTTGGTCTGCATTATGGTATCAAAGTCTGTCTCTGTATAGCAGTAAGGATCGAGATGGAGTTCACAGAATTAATGGGGTATCCGGAGTTTTACATAAACCAGAAAGAAAAGGTTTGCAAGAAAGGAAAACAAACCTAGCAATTCTTGTGAAATGTCACCACAAAGTAAACATGTCATAAGATGCTGAACCTGAGAGGGTCATATAACAACAATAAAGGAACTAATATTTTAACTATTTTTAAACAGTTTAAACTATTTTGTGTAGGATTGCATCATCTGCCTGAAGAACACTTGTAGTAGGTTAATATCCCTCTGTGTGATCTAAAGAGAGCACACACATCATGTCTACGAAAGTTGGAAGATTTAAAGCTAATAGTTAAGGAGATTTTATTCTTGTTGCAGTATATCAGTTCATTATGTATTAGGTAGCTATGATTTGGCCATTGTTAGTGGGACCAACCTAAACTCCTATCAACATCACTAAAAAATTGTTTATGAAAATGTAATTGAAACATAAAAGGGGAGAATAGCAGATCAATGCAAAGCAAACCTGAATATTTAATACTGTAGCAATTGAGTGTTAGCAAAATGGAGGCCACCTTACTGCAATTATAAATCCAATCCACAGTTTGTATTTTATGTGTGTTAGAGATGTCATAAGCATGGACAGCTGGAGGTAGGAATTGAAGACTGAGGCAGAGACAGAGAAAGGGACAGTGACAAAGACCAAGAGATATGTTGATCCTACCCAAAGCATACAACACAAAAGTAGAAATTATTGGGAAAACAAAACAAAATGAACCAAAATAAAAAAGAGCAATATCAAAAAGAATAAAAATACAAAAATCAAACCAAACCAAACAAAAAATAAATCAGTTGGCACCAGATGCAACACAATTAAACTGAACAGTCTCCAGTGTCTTCAAGAAAACTCTCATCCACAATTACCCAAATTTATTCTCTTAGAAGCCCAGAGGGCTTGAAACCAAGATACATGTTTCTTTATGTCCTATTAAACTATTTTTATCACTGTCTAACTTTTGTGCACTCAGAAACAGCAATAATACACATAGACAAGACTGCCATCAGAAGTTCAGATTGCTCCTATTATCTACCAACTATGACATTTAATTCAACTCCATTCAAATCTGTCCTTCCAATATTTGAGTGGATGTTGTATGTCCTACACTACATGAGAGAGTAAAGAGCTGAGGTACTCACAGCTGGAAATTTGCTGACATTTATGCTATTTCAACCTCATTTATAGGTTAAATTCTAAACATTCTGTGGTTAAAAAAAAGTCCAGGTTAATGACCAAGGGTAGATTATTCATTAGATCACTGGGTGGATTGGTAAGTAATTCTACATTTAACAAGTATTGGGTGCATAATCTGGAGCAGACAGGGAGATGGTGAGTTGAAGAGATGAAGGGATTACATTATGGAAAGGAACCTGTTTCCTTTTTGAATTCTAACCAGAGTGTCAGGAAAGCAAATTTGACTAAAGAACTATTTCTATCTTGATGGTGCCCTGCATTATAAAATGGTCAGGGTATGTACTTGTAAGCCTCATACAGTCTGGCAAAAGGAATTTTTTTCTCCCACAGTATAAACTAAGAGATGATATTGTGTAATATAATTTCTAGAGGTGTTACACTTGTTTGTGCTATGGAACGTTTGTTTTAATGATCCAAAGATATGTTGTATTATTTTATGTTGCATTTGTTTAACACTGTGAAGCTGTGGTAGCTTTGCCTGTCTAAAACATCTGATTGGTCTAATAAAGAGCTGAATGGCCCATAGCAAGAAAGGAGAGAGAAACAGGTGGGGCTGGCATGCAGAATAAATAGGAAGAGAAACAGGGGAGAGGAGGAGATCAAGAAGAAGAAAAGAAAGAAGACATTGGAGCCAGCTATCCAGCTACACAGCAAGTCACGGAGTAAGAAGTACAGAACAATATACAGAAATAGGGAAAGGAAAAAGTCTAGAGACAAAAGATATATGGGACAATTTAATTTAAGGAAAGCTGGATCAAAACTAACCTAAAGCAAATCATTTATCAGAAACAACAAACCTCAGTGTGTGTGTATTTATTTGGTAGCTGGGTAGTGGGTCCACCAAAAGAGCAGAGTCAAAAGCATTTAAAAAGACAAGAACTATAAGATGACAGTTCAATACTGAATGAAATGTAAAAGTGATGACTTCAGAGAGCTCTTCATATGTGAAGTGTAAGTTTCCTCCTAAATTCACGATTTTTTGCATGGAACAAAATGTTTTCTGCTATGTGGTGGTGGCTTAAGCCTTTCCTCCAAGTACACAAGAGGTGGATGCAGGTGGATCTCCCTGAATTTGACACAAGTCTGGTCTGCTGAATGAGTTCCAGGATGGCCAGGGCACGCAGAGGAACTCCTTCTCAAAATCAAACAACAACCACAACAAAAATGCTTCCGCTGACATCTCTATCATTCCCTAGTTTCCTTCATCCAGTTTCACTATTTAAGTCAAGTTCTTCCTGTATATGGTTTAGATTCTTATGACAACATCTGTACTGATAGAGTCCTTTTATTGTTCAACTCTACATTCCCATTGTGCCTTATTTCTGAACCTAACCTCTTCCTTGTCATTTCTTCCCCAGAAACCTTTCAGTACAGCCTTGCTCGCATGGGAAATAACCAATCTGTATTCTGGCAGCATCAAAAAGCTCTTTAAAATACAACATCATTTCATTTTTCAGTAAATATTTATCCCTTTTCTTTTTCTGTGTGCTCACTTATATAATTTCTACGTAAAATTGTCTTATTGTATTATTTGTCAAATAGTGAAAGCAAAACTTAGTGGGAGTATGACTATAAACATGAATGAACTATTTCAATATAACTATTTTAGTCAGGCAAAACACTAAATATTTCCAATATCTGAATGATACAGAATTTTAATCCATTTAAAATGTTCAAATCAGTGCATAGACTATAGAATTCAGCATTCTAAGAAGGATAATTTGTGTTTGAGAATTACTTTTCCAAACTTGTTTTTCCTCTGCCTACACACTCATATAACTCCCTGTATTTATAGGCTAGTTGCAAAGCACTTAAAAGAGAACAGTATGTAAATTCACACTAAATAATGCAAAATGCTTAGAGGAATCTGTTTCCCATCTTGTGCAGCCATCATCACATACAGGAAAAAGGAAGAGGGACAATCAGAAGTGAAAGAGCAGCTGCATGCATTTTAGAAGCCAAGGTAGAAAAATGAGCATTTTTAATTCTGGAGACTTACATTCTATAGCAAGAGCCTGTATTCATTTCATGAAACTCAATTCACATCTACATGGATGTGAATTTAACCTAAAGTGTTAAAAAAAATAATCAGTTCAATAGGTTCTTGGTTAATGTGTTTTATATGCATGGCTATCAGTGCTATTTATTAATAAATTCTGATCAACTGATATTCAGTTAGATAAGGGATTATGAATAGTTTCTTGAGGCTGTTGAATTTCTATTCTTGTCTTTGGTCTCTTGAGACTGTTTTTCAAAAATTATCAGCTCTTTAAAAGGTATATCTATATATATTATATGTATATATTATATAGAAATATATATGTATGGACACACACATATATGTGTAATGTAAGATATATATATATATATATATATATATATATATATATATTCAAAGAAATAATGAAATTTTAATGGATGCATCCCATACCATACCCATATCCAGGGTCTTGTACATAAAATTTTGAGTTTATATCATGTTATGGTGGCCAAAATTCAGCGACATGCATCCACATAAAGCCCAAGAAAGCTTTAAAAAATCAAGGGGCTTCTAGACACACAAGAAATGGGAGTCAACTGGAGCTTCTGGGTAGCAGCATCTCTTCAGATAGGCTCTATTTGCTAGCCACAAACAGAGGCATGGCTTCTTTAGGAGACAACTTCCTGGTTCACACTGGCCACTGGTGGCATGAAAAGCTTCGGCTATTTTGGGATGTTCTGCTACAGAGCAATTAAATGGGGTTTTTGAGCAGATTGCTACAAGTTATTTAATGTTTACATGGACCTGCTGCATCCCTGAAGCTGGGGAAATGAATGTTGCTCACAGAGAAAGTGAACATAACTCTGCCATGTTGGAAGGGGAGAGGGCAACAGCCTTAGTTCTAGCCAAGTATGTTTAGCATTAAAAAAAACCTTTTCCTGGTTAGGGATTTATCACAGATACACAATAAAACAGATTTAGATGAAAAAGACCTCTGGATGGGTCACAGTATTGGATAAATGTACATGGGCTCAGTAGAGAGAGAAAAAAGAGTACAGTCAGTCATAGATTAAAGGAATAAAGATAATAAAATAAATATTAAAAAGTAATAGAGCAAAAAGTAAGCCATGTAAAGATGGAATATAAACAGAGAGTTTGGATTATGTATATTACTGTGTTTTCTATAGACTTTGTTTTTAGACTATTAATAAGCTAACTTCAGAGAGACATTTGATTGTGGGGACTGCTAAGTTAAACCAACATAAAGGTATCTTGACTTCAAAATTTGAGTCTAAGAACACGTTACATTAGTACAAAGGCTCTGTTTTTGTTTCCACAGAAGATAGGAACCTGTGGATTCCTTTTAGGCTAATGTGGTTAGATGTAATAAGACCCCAAGAAAGTTCTCCATGAACCCTAAAGATACTTCACCCAACAAACAGCAGAAAGCAGTTTGGAGAAAGCTACACTAAAATTCCCCAAATGACTGTTTCTAAATGATTGTTTTCATTTAAAGGAAATTGATTATAAGTGATTAATGATCACAGTCAATCTCTTTCTGAAAAAAGGGGGCATATGATGTAGAAATGAACACACTGGTAAGAACTTTGGTTTGTTGATACAAATTTAAAGTTAATTTTGTTACATGAGTATTTCTACTTTTGTTTAAGGCATTATGTTTATACAACTCATTTAGAATTGTAAGGTGTAATTTAAAATTATGGACTAATAGATAATCATCTATAATAGTCAAACTATAGTCATATTACTTAGGTAACATGTTTTCTATATGTACAGAGAAATATTTAAGATTGATAGTTATTCTTCAAACCTTTCAAATACCTACACAATATTATATTTAAAAGGTATTTAAGAATTTAGACTTTTTTCAACAGTGAGACATTTCTGCTTCTGGAAGTACCAACAACTTTAAAGTAGTTGATGGGCATCAAAGAAACTCATTATAAAATTTGCCTTCAATGTGACAAGGCTAGATATTTGGGAAAAAACTGCCCTTGCCTGGACTGCTTGATAGTATGCTGTATGAATTGGACGTGCAGGACCCACAGAAAACTGATTGCTGAAGTTCCCAAAAGATGGGATGATCCTTCAAGGTTCCTGTTTCACAGAAGAAACTGTCAGACATTCTGCAGGACACAGAAGAATGAAATTGACAAATTTGCCTGTACAAGACCTTCAAATTTCCTGCTTCAATAAAAAGTCTTCTAGATATTATGGGCTTATACATTGCAGATGGATACCCCAACATTACAGAAAAACTTTAGGTGATTGTTCAGGTATCAAGATATTTCTTTCAATTCTTGAGTTCTGGAAGTTGCTTATAGTGCACTTAAATTTACTTAGGTAATATATCCTTCTGCAGTCTTTGATGGAGTTGAAGATAGATAGTTATAATTATAGGTTTTCTAGTTATAGTAAAAGATTAATTAGATATAAAACTTTAGATTCACAGAGATAGGATAGATTTAGAGTATTTTCCTTAATTTACTGAATGTAAATATATTAAGTAGTATGATTCCTGCTTGATAACTTTTTTGTGTATGTAATTTTATTGTGTTAAATTTAAAACCTTCCTTTTTAATTAGACAGAAAAAGGGAGATGCTGTGGGATGTTCTTGTGAATATGTGTTGTTTATATTAGTTGATGAATAATACTGTTTCAGCCAATGGCTTAGCAGAGTAAAGCCATGTAGGAAATCCAAACAGAGACACATAGAGAGACTAGTCAGAGTCAAGCAGACATCTGACAGCCACTGAGAAAGCACGACATGTAGAAAATGAGGTAACACCATGGCCACTTGACAATTCATAGACTAATAAATATGGGTTTATTTAAGATAAAAGTTCTAGCTAGGAATACTCCTGAGTCATTGACTAAACGGTATTGCAATTAATATAGTTTCTGTGTGATTATCCAGGTCTGAGAGGCTGGGAACCAAAAGTACAGTCTCCTTTTACATGGGGTCATTTCACATACAAATCATAACACACACAGTCATTAAAAATAATACTTTTAAAGTTACCAAGACGTAAAACATACAAATGTGTTCTGAATACAAGTGACACATCTTTCAATCAGTTATAAAATATCTTTGTGCTCAGAAAATGATTCAGGTAATTTAGTGGTGGAGCTGACAATACATAGAAAAAAGCTAGAATATTATATACTTGCTGATGAGCTATATTTTACTTATTTACTTATTTTTATTTTATTCATGTGTTTGTGTTTGAATTAATGTATGCCACATATGTATACTGACTTTTTGAGGTACTAAAAAAAAAGCAACAGATCCTTTAGAACTGGAGTAATGGGTGGTTATGAGCTACCCAATACGGGTGCTGGGAACTGAACTAGAATAATTATGGAAGAGCAGTTAGTACTCTAAAGAGTTGAGCCATTGTTTCAACTGCCCTCCTCTTATCCTTGTAATTTCTATGTATTTATGTGCCAGAGTTTCTCCTTTTACCTACATCTAGCTGTTGGCAAAATATCTCAAACAAATGTTGGTCTGTTGAAGTAGAACTTATGATGTCTCTTTTAACTTTTGTATAGTATGATTGCATAAAACTACTAATTGAATATCCGGAGACAAGCTCTGGCAACTGCTTTATAAGAGTAATGAAGTGATAAGTTAAATGTGCATTGTCTTTCAATCTGCATGCATCCACCCAAATGTGGCTTAAATTAAAAGTGCCTAAATCTCTGTGACATTATTCTATGTCCTTTCAAACTTCTTCATGAGCTGCAATGAGAACTCAGAGCACATTGAGTCACTGTTCTCCACAATAAAATAGGAATATCTATAGAAACATATATATATCCTCACCATATGGCAGAAGTAGTCACTCATTTAGTAAATATAACAATGAGTAAATAGATATTTGAAGGATCTACATTTGGGGAAGGATAGGAGTATGGATAAATGTTCAGTCTTGAAGATGTGAGTTTCTGTGGTTCTAGGAATATAGGAGGTATAAATCGTGCAAACTACTATACAATATCAATAAAATTCCAAAGTTTGTGTCCATATTAATTCATGCTAAGCTTTGTGAAACTTAACTCTTCCATCTGACCTCCTACTTTGGTAAAAAGTAGTTGTAATTTTTTTTTAATTTTCATATTGTTAGTCCTTTAATGACATTATACGAATTGCTACTGTTAGCAGACTCCTCCAGTAGTCATATCAGTCAGAAGAAGAGGCAAGGTGTAGCAGCAAAGGAGAAGACTTTATTAGAAAATCTTGTCAAGGAAGATGATGGAGAACTCGGGCCTATCACATCATGCTGGGAAGCTGAATTAGGAGTGGTTTATGAAGACAGTTTGGGGGCGTTGCTACTCATCTCCCAGTGAATGATAGGTAATCACAAATTGGGAATTCCTTCTCTTATCAGCTGGACGTACGATATACTTCTGACCCTAAGCCCTTCATTACAAGTTGATTTTCAGTTCGGTGAATCTCAAAGATCACATTCATTTTTCTCATTATAGTCCTGTTGCTGGTCAAGTATTTCATCTTCACTTCCTG
Source organism: Microtus pennsylvanicus (assembly GCF_037038515.1). NCBI lineage: Eukaryota > Metazoa > Chordata > Mammalia > Rodentia > Cricetidae > Microtus > Microtus pennsylvanicus. Next base: position 100,951,101 of record NC_134584.1, read on the forward strand.
GTTGGTGTCCAGGTTAGAAGTGAGAAACTGCCCCAAGGCCTTCCAGAAAAACTCACAGTAATCATAAAGACAAAAGACACCACATAACAGCAAATCTACACACTTTCACTATTAGATACTCACGATGTCTTATAGAGACATTAAGTATTAGACTCCGGAAGACACATGACATCTTATACAAGTGGTCACTTTCAAGAAAAACAATTCATGCTATAAAATTTACTATTCAGCAAGGTAACAAAATTCCAGTCTGTCCTCAGAGATATGGCCCTAATACCAATGATGCATGAGAAAAGAAAAATCAAGCCTATAACACCCATTTAACTGTTATGAAGGCTCTTGTTCTCCTTTTTTTCTAAAATATTTTATTATTTTATAAATAATACAATTCAAAATTTCCACTTCCTCCCCTCCTCCCACTTCTCTCCACTCCCCCACTCCCTCTTCCCCTCCAGTCTTAAGAGAGGGAAGGGTACCCTGCCCTGTGGGAAATCCAAGGCCCTCCCCCCTCCATCCAGACTTAGGAAGGTATGCATCCAAATAGAATAGGATGCCCAAAAGCCAGTACATGCAGTAGAGACAAACGCCAGTGCCATTATCATTGGCTTCTCAGTCTGCCCCAATTTTCAGCCACATTCAAAAGGTCCAGTTTGATGCTCTCCTTCTTGATACAGGCTCCTATCTGGGAACCAGCCTTCAGTTTTCCTTACATTCTATGTCAATACATTTCTTCTTTGACTGTTTGAGCCTTTGGTAAATTTGTTTATTGCCCCTATCCCTAGGCTTCAGTGTGCCATTTTACAAAGTAGCAATGATGGGGAAAAATAACAACATCAACAACCCCCCCCAAAATAACAAAAAAAAATTCTTCACCTATTTTTTTTGGAAAAAACAAGGGTCAGCTGAGACTAACCAGTCAGGCCATAGCCTGCCTTTCTCAGCATAATTGATCTTTTAAACCAGCTGTTCCTCAGTGTGCTGTTTTTCTATGGCTTAGCACTCTACTTCAGATGACATTTGCTCTTTGTTTTTAAATACTACAAAGATTTGTCATGCTAACCATGAACTATGGCCCTACCCAAAGTACATTTAAAATGCCTTAGCTGCTACCCGCGAAGTCGAATCACAGGATTTAAGGTTGTGGATGGTGCCTATGTTATTATTTTCAAACTCTTGACTGCCAGTTTCTTTTACTTATGTTTGAAAGCATAATACCAATAGATATGGTCTTTAGATTGACACAGAATCTGTGTCTTCCAAGAAAAAAAAACTCTTTTGCCTACAATTTCCCGTTTGTTGTCTGTTGGGAACTTCAAGTGTTGACATCTGAGAGCTGAAACATACACTTAGGGAGGTTGTACCTATGCCTTTCAGTACTGATCTGGAGACTGCAGAGGCAGAGGGCATAAATCTCTAATGTCTAAATAGTGTTTCATGGCAATCCACATTTTGTCAATTGCAAACAAGATGAAATGGAGAAAAACATACCAATTGAAAAAAAATCTACTTAAAACAATAACCTAGAACTGTGAGGTTTTGGACATGGGTTCGAAGTTGGTCTTTTATGGGTATCAATGTCCTCATACACACAATACAACACCAAAATGGCCCAAAAGACTCCTGGATTTGTATCCCAAGAATTTGAGCCTATAGTTCAACCTTTCAATGTGAGAGACTCCCTGAGCTCAGTATCTGTTAAGTCCCAATCTCAAATTTGCTTCTCTCTAGTTTCAAATTTACTATCTGTTGTCATAAGTTTAAAAATCAAATCTTTAATTGGGAACACATTATCCATCTCTTTGGAGAACATTAAACACACAATAATATTTCAAATGAATAGCACAAGAATCTGGCAGGATGGCAGACTAAGTTAACCTAAATCCTTCCAGAAACAAGATCTCTAGACATGTTGGATGATATGTAGCAACTACCAAAAAATGTGAATGCCTGAGTTGAATAGCAAATTAAATCCTTAGGAAGTAAATGTAAAAATAGAGTTCGAAGTAAAAGCAAGAAGCATGTGAATTAGCATTATGACCAGTCTAAGAACGGTTTATTCATATAAGAAATGAAAAAAAAAAAAGATGATCATCATGGTGTAAGATGTGGAGGAGTGAGAGAAGGAATAAAAAGGATAAGAGAAAAAAAGAACGTGTTTTATGGAAAAGAGTGAAGCATCTTTATTTGTCTTTACACTTAGTGTCAAAAACTTTAAACTGCCTTGCTTATAAATGTAAGTATTTGTACCTAACATACAGGATGATGCTAAGGTAAATCTGTCAGTTTTGACTTGAGCAATAAAGCTCACAAGCACGCACACATAGGCACACACACACGCACACAGACACACAGGCACACACGCTTTCAAGCATATACATAAACCTCACTTGAAAAGCTGAGTGGCTTTATCATTCACACGGCCAAATGTATGCTCTCCATATGGCCCAGGATGCAGAAGTTAAGAAATTAACATAAAGCCTAGTCCTGGAAGAAAGACAATTTTAGGATTCCCAACAAAGAAAATACAGTCTCTTTGAAGTTTGTTCTTACAAAAAAGTTAAGTCACATTCACTTTGCTGCATATTTGAGCACAGAATTGCCTGTGACAAAACAATCAAGGTAACTACCTGCCATAAGTGTTATAAACAGGCATAATATATTAGAGGATTAACATCTCATGAATACTGCATAATGGAATAATATTTCACAACAGACATGTAAAAGAATATATATATATATATATATATATATATATATATATACATATATATATATGACATACTTCAAAACATGGATATATAAGTCTTAAAATAATTCTCTGGAAAAGATGCAAAAATACCACCAAGAAAAATTAAATGAACAAAAATAAACTAAAGAATAAATCTGAGTTAAGAGAAAAATAATGAAATGGGATATACACTTGTGACATTATCTTCAATAGAAGATATTGAATAGAGGACAAGAAAGAGGAAAAGTGTTCTTCAGAGATCTGGAGGAGAAAAATATCCAGTCTACATGGAGAATGGAATCTCAGAAGGGCTCAGTAGAGAGGATTCTAAAAAATAATCAAAATATCATGTTCATAATAATCTTGAGGAATGACAATATTTCAGTTATACCAGCTGTTACTTTCCAGCCACAAAGAAAATGAATACTCAGCCACTGACACACCATTGATCCCAATCAGAATGTTTATAAAGAACAAGGCACAACATATCAAAATTGGAAGGTAGATGAAGTGAGGAAAACAGAAATCCTTTCTTTTTCACTAGTTTTAAAATCATTTAATATAAAGGATATTGGAGATAAAAGACATTAGAGATAAAAGCTATCCTTGCCGCTGGACAAACACTTTTTTCTTAGATTTTTAATACTATTTTATAATCCCACTTAGAAACTCAGAAGCCAAGCCAAGCCATGAAAATGAAACTTTACTCTCTATTTTACACTGTGATTGTACTGATACTTCAGAGTGAAGTGCATGTGAGTCACAGTGAAACCAGTCAGCTATGATCCTAGCATCCCTACTAGGTTTACATTGTTCCCATCATACATTCCATGATCTAGAAGTCATTTTACAGTTTTCCTACTATAGGTGTTATCCAGTGAAGTGTGTATGTTTCGCAGTAAATCAGAAAAGGTCATGATTCCACATTTACCTTTTATCTTATTGTTTTATTGTGGCAAAGAGACATGATGACCAAGGCCACTCTTACAAAGTAAAGCATTTAGCTGGAGCTTGCATTTAAGTCAAAGACTTAGGCCATTGACATCATGGCAGAAAACATAGCACAACATAGGTTGCCATGGTTTCGGGGAAGTAGTTAAGTACTTTGCACCCTAATCCCCAGGGATCAGGGAGTGTGAGAGAGAAGGAGGGAGGGAGAGATGTAAGAAGGGAGGGAGAGAGAGAGAAAGAGAGGGAGAGAGAGGCCTTGTATGGACTTTTGACACCAAAAGCCCACCCTAATGACACACCTCCTCCAAGGATATATTTATTCCAAGAAGACCTCAACTCCTAACCCTCTCCTGATTGCTCATCAACTGGTATTTGACCTATGGGTACCACTCTTATTCAAACTATCACACCTTTACTATATAAGTTATTTAAAAAATGTATGGATGAGACAGAGCCAAAGTCAACTTTCCATGCCAACTTGGGATGGTGTACTATCTACATTCAAAACCCATACACTTATTGTATGATTTAACAAACTGTGTTTGAAAGGAGTAGAAAGAATTCCATCATACACTGCATGTGATTTGTTATGTTCCATTATGTATATCTATTTCTACAGAGTAATATTCTACTATACACAACCCTACGACTACACTATTTCTATAACTTTAAAAATTCTTGCCAATCTTTTTGATGTCTTATGTGCTTATAAATTCCACAGCTGAAAAAGTCTTCAATATGTAGATGAGCGTGGATAACTGTTTCTATTAGGGCCATTGCCACTATTCTGTTCCTTCAGCTAAAGATAAAATGTACACTAAATTTAGAGATCCTCTAGTAAACTATTATAATTTTTGAATTAAGCAAAGAGAAATATTCTGTAATACCTCAGTAGTGCAGAAGTTTAAAATTAAGATGTAAAAGGTATTGTTTTCGTGCCTCTGGACTCTCTTGTTCCTATCTATTTGCTTTTGCTGATTGGAGGCAATCTGTGGGTTAACTGCTTAACTCCATTCCTTCCCCTCACACCAACTTGTGTGCTAAATCCCTTCGTCTCTTCTTCTCTTCCTATAAGAACAAGAGTCATGGTGGAGGTTATGTGCCTATCCTACCCAGTATGAACTATACAAACAAATTACATCTGCAATTCTCCTTTGGTACATAAATTATCATACTGTTGTCCTTAATGTGTGTACATTTTGCGGGAGTATATTATTTAATCCAGGGCAGAAGATGATCAATTCTGACATATAACTACTTGATGAGCAATTACATGTACAAATACAAAGCAAACAACAGTTAGCTTTGGAATTGACAGAACTCATAATGTACAAGTGGCTCAAGAACACAAGATAAAATGATGGACTTCAATCAGAGAGGAGTCTTTCCTCCTTCTTCACGTTTGTCCATTATTTCCACCGTAGTTTAGAACTTTCAGTTGCCTCAGATCCTTCAGGAATGATAGCAGACCCTGTTCTTCTGGCCATAATCCTCCTGTTCTGTCAAAGGCTCAGCAATGCCTTCATATTTGCCAGTGTATACCAGCACTGAAGTCTTCCAGAGCAAAGCTTGTTCTGTTCCTGTAGCATCAGATGGATACATAGAAGAATGCAGGAGATGTTGTGGACATTGATGAATTGAGAGGAATTCTCCTTCTCTTCAATGGAAATTGAATTACCCTTAGGTGCCCAATAAAGCAAAAGAGTATCTGGTCAGTGTTTCTCTTTTCCATGTTCCACAAATGCCAATCACCGTTTACCTACTGTTTACAATGGCTAATTTTCTCCAAAAATATTCACAGCCTACTTTTTTCGATTCATTCATGCTTGTGATCAATTAATTTTACTGACCATGACAAAGTATATTTACTTCAAATTTTATTTTTTATTAATTTGTTAATGTTAAAATATAAAACATTATATTAGGACTGTATACATACATATATATATATTATATACATATGCATAACTTATATAGTATCGCTTTGCTCCAAAAGAATTCAGCTTTTGAAATGGAATATGTCACACACACATAATCCATGTACTTGGGAAACCAAGGAAGGAAGATGAGAGGCTGAACTCCAGTCTGTGTCATGTGAAACTCCATCTCACCAAACCAAACCAAACCAACCCAAAATATATAAGTAGTTAAACAGGCACACATAAAACAAATAATGCATCAAAATATTAGACATTTACTTTATAAACATTCGCTTACAGGTATAAAATAAATTTGCAGATTATATTATGCTAAATTGTAAATGTATTACATATGTATATATATATATGTATATATATATATATATATATATATATATATATATATATATATATGAGAGAGAGAGAGGAGGAGAAAGACAGAGAAACAGAAAGAGATAGAAAGAGAGGGAAGCAAAGTGGTTCGGGGAAGAAAAAGTAAATATGCACTTTAGAATGCATAATAACAACAACAAATAACACCATGAAACCTCTCTTTCACACCAAGTTTTCCAAATTGAATTTTCAGAGTCATGGCAGAAACTGTTTCATTAAGTCCAAATAATTTCAGAGGATATAGGCTGGTTATACATTTATAACGAACACATACTCTTAACAAGAGGGATTTGTTAACAAAGCCCATTTAATCTTTCTCTTAGTAATCATTTGCCTTTTTTAATTAACTGATCATTCTGATGATGCAATTACTGGTCAAAGCAATGTGAAAAAGCTTCATATTGGGAGAAGCATGGTAAACCAAAATGTAAATGAGATTAGGCAGTGGGAGCAAAGCGGGTGCTTGGATTATAAATGCCTTCTTTTTTTTTTCTTTGTAACTAAAGCTCTAAGACATCTTAATACAGCTGTATGAATTTTAAAAAAAAAAATAGGAATGCCTCCACTCCCTGCGCACCTGTGACTACCTACCAGATTCGTAGGAAGACAGTGGAGAACTCTGCAAGCAGCCAGGGCAAGTGGAGGCAGCTGGGCTGGGAAATTTGAGTGTCTGGTGAGGTGAGGCTGTGAATGTAATCAGGCAGGTCTAAGACACTTAGGCACAAGGGCTGTTAATAGCTGAGGACAGGCAAGGAGAGAGGGAAGTGCAGTGTTTACCTTGGGCACAACCCGGATTACTAGTTGTAAGGAGTCTGTGCTGCTGGCCTGGAGGCAACACAAGGTGGAATGAGTGGGATGGTCCAAACCTCCCTCATTCTTCTTGAAACCTTGTCTGGCTCTGCTCACCTGACCCTGAACATGGCATTTAGCTTCAAAAGTGCACAGAACACCAGGCCATTATCCTTATAGGACCCTTAATGAAGTAAAATCAGGTTTCATAGAAATCTATGGTTATTTTAATGAATATTAAAATTAGGGTTTACTCATAAAGCCAAATTCTTTTGTGCATCCATATACATATTTATCATTATATATCATATATATAATTTATCTAACATATAAAAAGTGTTATTTATAGAAAGACTAAGAGAAAATGGCCACTTTTACAGGCCTAAAATCAGATGGGTGTACATCTTAAAACTAGTCACTCCCTTTGTCTTGACTTGAGTGATTAAATCTCCATGAAGCGTCCTTAATCTTGGCATCAACTCCAGAAGTCAATCTTGATTTTCAAGAGAATGACTTGGGACACTCACGGTCAAACTGCTGTAGCAGATGGCAAAAATAAACAAAAACAAAAAAACATTTAAATATTGTAGGATGAACTTACATATATGTAATAAGATATGGGGTTCATAAACATGGATGGAACAGAGTTTCTGTCTTATACAAATTAATGGTCTATCAGGGAGAACTAGCATAGGCAATTTACCATATAACAACCAAGAACTGAACTGGGCATGAATAAAGAGCTGAGTACCATGATACACAAGTACTCAAATGCTATAAGGAAGCATGTTATTTTGTACACTGAATAATAACAGCAGTGGTGATAATAGTAATAAAAACTAGGAAACCACAGAAGCAGCCCCAGACAGACCAGGCCATCTGGAAGGCTCATGTTGTAGGTCGTATCCAGTCAGATCCTGCAGAATGTGCAGAATTAGCCATGAAGGATACTGTCTTCCGCGTTATCTTATTTCTGTAATTTTCTATCACAAAAAATAAAATCTAAATCGGAGGTTTCAAAAAAAAAAAGCGTTGGGGAAATGGCCCAGGAATAAAGCAAGGGGTGGCTTTTTATATGATTAATGCATGGCATGGTGCAAAACGCACGAGAGGAGAGCTGCAAGGCACCCTACACCCTTAACAAGAAGCCATGGGCAAGCTTTCTGTTTAAACCCTCTAATCCTATTGCTCCTGCCTGGAAAGCAGCGAGGCTGGTCCACAACACAGAAGGGTGGCGATCGGCTGCAAGTGCACACAGCAGGCGCTCCACGCTTCAGGAAACTTAATCATATAACCCTCTTCATTACTCACGAAATCACTGGCTGTCAATACTCCAGCCACGGCCTCCCTGACTACTGCTGTTTAAGATCCTGTCAATCTTCTCCTGCGATTTTGCCAAGCAAATTCACTCAGAGCTATTTCCAGGCAGTAGTATCTCGGGTGATAGCATTGCCGCCATTCCTGTGGCACAGAAACAGAAAAACAAAACTCCTTCCAAGCCCTTTCATTCTGGCATTCTACACGCAAGAGGCAAAGGGCCCTCCTTGTGCTGAGCAGGAACTGAGGTACAAATGCAATCCTGCATGTATGTTAAAGTCAGGACTGATATTTTTTTTTTATACAAAGAACAAAATTGGCCTTTTCTGTGTTCACAGATATAACATTAACAGTGCATCATTATTGTCTTCTTCATCTTCAGCTACATGTACAGCATGTTATCATGGATCCTCATAGCAACCTTATGGAGTTAATAAAGTCCCACTTGTGCTAAGATGAAGAAAATATCCTCAGATAGAAATCATTCCTGATCAGGGGTCGTGTAACAGAGAAGCCCAGCAAAGGATAAAGTGGAGAACTGTTCGGAGTCTCCACATATGAGTGGAGTTTCATCAGTTATCCACGAGTGGCCATTATTAACAGACATGAAAACCTCTTCTCTGTTACTGACCTTAGATCATACATAGGTAAACTGGTTCATCAAGTGCAACTTTCCAGAAACCATGATGGGTTTATCTTACAGAGTATTTAGAAAACACAAATGTTGTTTGTGCCATGTTACACTGAATGGTTAGTAAGAAACCCAAAGCACCTGCTGAAACCTTTATTTTTCACAGATAAACTAAATTAGTACACCCACGCTGTTTTCTTCCCCCATCCACCTCCCTCTTTGCATTCCTCCCCCTCTTCCTTCCTTCTTTTCTTCCTCCCTTCCTCTCTTCCTTCTGTGATAATGAATCCATTTTTCTTTTTGTTTTCTTTCATTCTTTTTTTTTCTTTTGGTTTTGACAGACAGGGGTTTGCTGTACCTTGGAGCCTGTCTTGGAACTGGCCTTTGCAGACCAGGCTGGCCTTGAACTCACAGAGATCTGCTTGCCTCTGTCTCTCAAGTGCTGGGATTAAAGGGGTGTGCCAGCACCCAGCGTGAATCCATTTTTTTAAACAAATGCTTCATGTACATTGGTATCGACTATGCAAATTTCTTGAAATACTTATTTCCAACAAATAACTCTTTTCTAGACTATTTCTTGATCCCATAAACACACTGCAAAGGCAAGTTTTCACAGAGTTCTCTTAGCCCTAAGCAAGCTACCTTTTGTTTTAATTTTAGGCATGACACCAACTACAGAGATGTCCAGGTAGCATCCTGATCATCACTATTCTCACTTCCACAGCCAGTTAGGTACTATTTGTCATTTTGACAACATTCTTATAGACTTCTATATGCTGGTTTTATAGTAGGCAATATTTCAGGATATAATTGCCTCAGAATTGCTCTTTTCTTTGCTTAATCAATTTAAAGAGAGCTGGGATTACCATTGCTAGTAGGGTGGCTATTTTCTTTTACGTTTGTTTGTTTCTCAAGACAGGATTTCTCTGTGAAACAGTCCCAGCTGGTTTGGAACTCAATTTGTAGGCCAGGCTGGCCTCAAACTCACAGAGATCCGCCTGCCTCAGCTTCCTGAGTGCTGGGATTAAAGGCATGTGCCATCACTGCCTGACTTTGTAGGGTGCCTTTTCAAATTATTTGGCACACAGTGTGATCTCGAGTGTAGGAAAACAAGCAAAATGAAGAAATTAAAGTAAAATGGAGGCTTGTATTCAATTTCCCAAGATTTCTATTTCCAACCTTCTGTGAAATAATTTGTAAACCCAAGATTTGTGTGGTTTTCTCACTTGAAATGTTTTTTTCTCACTGCCCATCTCAGGATAAAGTCCAAACACCTTCATTTCCTGATGAAGTCATGGTTTCCCCACAGCCCATAGATCCTCAACCCTTTCTTGCTTCACAGAGAGTCAAGTAGACCTGGCATCACTGCAAGTATAAGATGCACTACCTAAGGTCTACGGCATTAAACAGTGTACTTCCTCACCCATGATATGCCTCCTCTGTGCCCCGTTTCTGCTTTCACATAGATCTTTCGATCTACACGGCACAAAACTTTCTAATGTTTATAGCTAGGAAGTTCTGGTTGTGCATCTTCCTTGTTCATTCATTTGATTGAAAAAAAACATTTATGGAAATCCATTGGTAAACAAAATCAAGTATATATTCTCAGATCAGGAAAAATTCATAAACACATTAGCATGATACTTTTGATATCAGGTGATCGGGAAGTTAGAGTATTATTAGAAAAAGGCAGAAGTCTACTATACGCGAAAGGATTCAGGAAATTCCTTTCTGGGTGGAAAAGATCAGCATTGGTTTTAAGGTTAAGAAGAGAGTAATAATGTTTGAGATATAGAGGGCAGCAGGTTTAAGTCTCTGAGAAGAAAGTGAGCATCATTAATCGAGGGTCAAGAACAGATTCAATGTGATGTTCCTTATACAGGAATTCATATCTTAAATCCTATATGGCTTCATTCTGCTTTGATCCCCAATTTTTAATATTCATTATGCCATTCACTTACAAGTTTGGGGATCAAAAAATAAAGGTTGGAGAAGAAACTACATGTTTTTGTGTCTATAACCTATTTATTATATGGACTCCCTGAGATCAAGAACCAAAGTTGAATATGTATATTGGCTGGATGCTACCTGACTTGACACAAAAAACGTACTTGATAATTATTAAAGATAATTGAATTGAAAGATAAATTATTCAAGATAATTGAGTTGAAAGATAGATGAAAAATAAATAAATGTCTTAATATTGTCTTAATGGAAATTATGGCACAATTTTACATGCAAGCTAACTGCAAAAATACCATACAGTCCTAACCTTGCTCACATTATGAAGATAAAAAGAAAGAGCCGAGATGCTGCACTCATCACACTCAGTCCTGTTTTCACCTCATTGACCAAAGCCGTGCTTTCCTCCCCAGGGCATGGGTCATTTGTGGTTATTCGTACTTCATGTTGGCATCACCAAATGCTGTGACGAGACTGCACTATTTACTGGATAATGGCTAATCCTTGGTTCCTTTTGCTGCCACCAAGATGAACAATACAAGCTGTGAACGAGATCAGAAGTGAAGAAAGTTCTCAGCAGGAGGCCAAAGAAAACATATTTTGTATGGTCTTTATCAAATCCCCGGATTCTATATCTGGATTTATTTTAAGAATAAAAAAATGAACAGAAGAAATTATTTGGGTGTTAACAATTCCAATGGAAAAATTCTTATAGCATAAATATGCATTTGTAATGAATTAAATCACTGTTTTTAAATCTGCTTTCTGTATGTGTCTGTACCCTTCACCCGATGCATACTCTCATTTACTGTGACATCAGAATGATCGCTGTGAGCTTTATTTTCTTCCATTTTCATACCAGAATAATGAAACTTGCAAGAGTTTAATACACATAGATGTTTTAGTCCCTGTTCTGTTGCTGGAAGAGACAACCCATTACCAAGGCAACTCTGATAAGAGAAAGCATTTAAACGGGGGATTGCTTACAGTTTCAGAGGCTTATTCCATTATCATCATGGAAGGGATCATGGTAGCATGCTGGCAGGCATGGTGATGGAGAAATATTTGAGAACTACATTCTGAAGAGAAAGGTGGGGCAGAGGGACCTGGCTCTGACATGGGCTTTTGAACCTCCAAGCCCATCACCAATGACACATTTTCTCCAACAACATAACTCCTAACCCTTCTAATCCTATCAGAGTTCTACTCTCTGATAAATAAACATTGAAATATATAAGACTAGGGGGTCCATATTCAAACTTCCATAATACCCAAGGCAATAAAGATTCTATGGAATGATATTATGTCAGTATATTGACTTGTATTTACAAAAGCATTGCTCACAAACTCAATTTATTTAAATGAAAAAGAAAAGATCTCCTGAGTAAACTGGAACTGTGTTCATCATGGGAGAGGGCATAATGGGAGGGGGGAGATGGGAGGGGAGAAAAGAAAAATGTATAGCTCAACAAAAACAATAAAAAAATAGTGACTAGAAAAGTTTTCCTTCGTAATAATTTCTAGTTGTCAAAGACACTACAATATGTTGCCTCATAATACAATGCTAAGTGTACTTACTGATCTTTGAATTTTTCAAAAACTGTCTTTAAAAATAACAAGGGAGATAGACAAGAATGCTCTTCTAATGTATTCTACTTTTAAAATATTTGGCATATTTGAAATCATTGGCATTTACTGTTGAGTAATAAAATACAATTCTGGAGTTATCTGATGATAAAATTTTATATATTTTAGAAACTACTTATCATTATTAATCTTTTATAATTTCTCATCACTTTTCAATTTTAATCTTAACATACTTTTTTTGACTGATTATGTATATTTTTGGTTTGCCCTGATATCTAATCTCTTTTTTTATTTTAGCACTCTTTGAAGAAAAATAACTTTTTGGATGGCTTACATAAAAATTTGAAGAGTAAAATAATCTTCATGGAACTAAATGCTTCAAATCATGAAAAGGTCAAGTCTTGGCAGACTGCATAAGGGAGAAGATTGGAAGAATCTGAAGGTTATAGCATTGAAATTATTTCTGCTATTCATTGATTTCTCAGCTTTCATTCATGTTGATATTCTTATTAAACTTGTGGGGGATGTTTACCATCTTCCAGATCTGAAATGCAGAAATTGGAAGTATTTTAGAAATGTATTTTTTTCTGAAAAATTCTGTCTTGTAATGTGAAGTAAAGTATGCAAGCTTGTTTGGTGTTTTTATAAATGGCTTTAGGAAGCCAGTCGCTTGCTTATTTGTTGTTATTGGTTTCTATTGATACATTCTCGTTTACTATCTCCTTAATATTTTGTGTATCTGGTTAAATTTATTTCCCATCACTTTCTGATTGATCGACTATCAAACTTCAGTCTTCCTCCTAAGTATAATTTTGTCTCTTACCTCAACTCTTCCAAATGACCTCTGTCTTAACAGTTATTTCATGAGCCAGGACCAAAGTTTGGCAACTCATAGCTTTCTAAGAGCTGATTTTGAAGTGTTGTTTGGCCTCAGACTCTGTTTCTGGGATTCTGGGCACCCAGAGAGCTTTTAAGTTTAATCCAAATACAGAGACAGAAGGTAAAGTGATTTGGCTTTTGGACATCTACTTGTTATTAATATTTTGAGTGCATGATCTCAGTACTTCTGTTTTAAATTGACCAAATCTGACTAAAGGAATGAAGGCAGTGTGGAATTTAAAAAAAAAGAGAGAGAGAGACAATACTGAACCAGCTACTCAGACTTTTGGAGATGTTACCTTGTCTTTTCAGCCTTCAAACTTTAGACTCAAGCAAATCTGTATCATCATTACAGATCTGAGGTGCTTCTGCAAGTAATTTAAAACACTTGTAGAATTCTAGAAACTAGAATAGTTCACTTTCTAGTTTCAACTAAACGACAGTTACCCATAACTACTACTTCTGGTGCATATTAATTAACTGTAACTTGACTATCAATATAAAAGCTTAGATTTGGTATGTTTATAATTTATCATGATGAAACATACTTGAACTTCCTTACTGAAAAAGAGACAAAATATCTAAAAGTCATATTCAAAAAGCAGTAGTGATTTACTAAAATAGATTATTTTAAGTATTATAACTATTTTATTTTAAAATACAATGGTGGCTGAATAACAGAACAATAAATAAAACTACTCAATAACTGCAGATTCAAAAGTAGACCAAACATAACACAATGCTAGTTTTTGACTAAATTCCTACCTGATCTTTGTAAATAAATTATCTTACCGGTTACAAAGAATACTTTTGGTATTGTTTTGATTTTTAGGAATGTAGAACTTGCGATAAGGATTTGAATGTGGGGTGTTTAATTAAAATTATCCTAGGAATTGAAAATGAGAGGTAAAAGAAGAGCTAAAAAATAAAAATTCAATAAAAAGGCACATTCATAGCTGAAGATATTTCTGTGGTCACTAAGCGTTAGTAGTATCATCACCTCCAGAGAAATACACAGGAAAAAAATGTTTTGGAAGTTTTCACTTGAAGTATGGAATTCAAAAACATTTATCCAGTAGGTTGTTTCTTACTATCCATTCCATTTTACTGTAGGTCAGGAAATGCCCCCATTGGGAGATTTTCTGCCTTGGGAGAATTCAGAGCAGGAAAAGAAGCTCAATAGCTCCATTCCTTGGACTGAACGATAATCAGCAGTGAAAGCAGAGTCTACTTCAGTAGCTGCAAGTTAGGGTGACATCAGAATATTAGAAGGAACAACAGCTGGATCTTCATGTCTGTCTATCTGAAATCTTACAACAGTTAAATACACCTTCTAAAAATCGCAGCATTAGGCTGGAGAGATGGCTCTGCGGTTAAGAGCATTCATTGCCTGCCCTTCCAAAGGTCCTGAGTTCGATTCCCAGCAACCACATATTGGCTCACAGCCATCTGTAATGAGGTCTGGTGCCCTCTTCTGGCCTGCAGGAAAAAAAAATCCCAGCATTATATGTGAGGCCAGTAGGATGCAAAGAAGACTTTTAAACTTCTGACCACACAGAAGTTTCAGATTAAACTAAGTGTCTCTCAAAACAAAACACAGATACTTGAATATGGAAAATGGATTTGCAGGGAGTGGAGGGATTGAAGGATGTAATGGATACAAGAGAGAGTAGGGGACATTAGAAATCAATACTGACTTTAGACAAGTATGGAAGTGTCAACAAACAAACAAATATATCCATATTTAAATAAAAAGAAGAATCACATCATCCATTATTTTCTTATATGAACATCACTTAAAAGTAAATTTTAACATGCTTGTATCTTGATAAAAATGTGATTAAACCAATAAAAATGAAAACTAAGTATTCTCAAAGTCATATATTAAGTAACGAATATTCTCAGACTCTTACATTGATTCTTTTGTCAATCAAGGTGATGAACAGCTAAAGAATATTTAATAAAAATTAGCTGAATGTAAAAGCAATAAAACAACAAAAAGTAGCTGAATGTAAGTAATAGATTTTAATCTTTAAAACATCTAACAGGCAGACATCCCTTCAAACTTACAGTCTTAGCATGTGAAAGGGACATTTGTGGTGGACAAGCACGCAGACCATCTATGTGTTTTATCTACTACTTATGGGTCCATAAATGCAGTTATTGTCTCAAGTTTTGTTTTTTTAATTGACGTTAATAAAGTGCAGTGTGTGACTGTCCATACTAACTAATTCTGTCACTGTTAGAGAAAAGGGTAGTAGGAGTGCTGGTTTGACAAACCGATCTTTCTTCATTTATATTTGCATATGTAAAAGGCATTAAATGATCATGCTTGCATGAGCTTGCGCCAGTGTTAAGGGCATGCATTAGCAACAGAGATTTTTGTTTCTTTCTCTGTTTTGCTATCTATTTTTAAGGCAAAAGTATGTAGTTGAGAATTAAATAAAGTAGTTAATAGAGTTTTTAATCTATGAGTTAGAAAGGAATATTCAGGGTTTAAAAGCACTTATTGCGCTTGCAGAGGACATGGGTTCAATTCCCAACATCCAAATGGGAGCACAAAGCCACACATAACTCCAGTTCCAGGGGCTCTAACATCCTCTTACCTACAAAGGCACTGTGCACTCACATAGTACACACACATGAATGAAGATACAATAGTAATCAATAAAATAAATTCTTTTTAAAAGGTGTTCATCAGGATAATGCAAGCACATGATATAAGGTATACACAAAAATAAGTAAAGTTGGTATTCAGTTACATCTCTTATCAGAAATGAATACTAAAATTGTGCTTCAAGGATCCTCGAAGTCAAGGAAATATAGTCAGAAAGAAATTGAATGAGAAGAACCATGTCATTTTTTTTCAGGATTAAACAACAAGAAAATGCCTGTATTTCTATAATATTGGCTTTGATAAACTGGAAAATACCATTTGCCTTTACACTGTGCAGAAATAGAAAAGGGACTTTAGTTAAAACTCATATAAAGCCAATAGCTGAGGGGACCTGCTGCAGAAATGACAAAAACATGGAGAACAAAGGACAGTTGTCACTGCTCTGAGCCTGGCTTGAGGGCTTGAGGATAGTGTTCTAACCTCATGACTGAACTTAGGTACCAAGAGTATGGTCTACTTACACTTTAGAAAAGCACACTAAATAATATGATTATTTTTCTTCTGGTCTCTGAGACTGTATTGAGAAAAAATATTCTGTGACTAATATATTGCAGCCAAGTTCATCAATGTCTATTGCTGGGGTGGGGTGAGCGGAATAGTCTAGCAGAACTAAGAACTAAACTGAGCAGGAAGAAAGAAAGTAAGTGCCTTGGTGCCAATGAAACTGAGGGAAGCCTGGCACCAAGTACTCTGGAGATATTGATGATTACATTGTGTCAATAAAAAGATTCATTAAAATACTGTATAATTCCTTCTTTTGTGTCCCACACGTCTCATCTAGAGGACTGACTTTATCCATGAGATATCGCATAAAATATCCACAGTTGTGCGTATAAATCAACCACAGTGAATTGGGAAAATCTATTATGAATAGCTTCTATATTTCTGAAGCAACTGATGTCATAGAGTGGAAGTATTTCTGTGCACGAGCACTACATGTAAATGGAAGATAATAAAAACCTTGTTGGACTCTTTTTAAAGTTTATGTGCCTTCTGGAGACAGAGAAGACAAAATTCACATATTAAAAATGAGAAAGCTTCTCTTAGCAACAATGTGCCACACGTTCTTTATCTCCAAACTTTATCATAGAGTTTAACAGAAGTTACCAATGCAAACGACAGTAAGAAAATCTTCAAAAAACAGAGTTTCAAAGATTTTTGGTTTGTAAAATGGGTTCGGTGTCATTTGTTTTCATTTGGACGTTTACAGAAACACATGTAATTGTGGCTAGACAAATAATTTGGAGGTTATATTAATAGAAATGGAAAAGCTAATCCTTTCTGCTTGATATTTAAATACTTCAATATCTATGTATCATTATATAATTTCTGTATCTATGCATATATATATATATATACTATATGCATTTATATGTCTATTTATCTACCATGTATCCACTCTTGTTACATACTAGGATTCTAAGTTTTCTAATAATAATCTATAGCTGGTGTCAAAAAGAAAGATGCTTGATAGTCTATCTGCCCAAGTGGAAGCTAACTTTTGCATCCATGTCAGGAATGCAAATCTGGTTCATTTATTTTATTAAAGGACATGTTAGAGTTCATTCTTGAAATTTCTGAGAAAGAACGGGCCATGCAATTGCAATCCTGTTGGAGCCACGAGTTTCACACAGTAAATGTGCAGCTGTCAGAATTCTAGATAGACCCACGAGCACACAACTTATGGGGGACCTGATTGCAGAGCTTCGGGAACTCTTATCTTTTGGATAAGTCACTATCAATTCTGTAGAAATCTTGTAAAATTATGGCCTTTCTCCCTTCAAAATGGGACGCATTTCCAAAAATGCCTCAACAGTGTAACTTCCTCCTGTACGAGCAATGGAATGACCTTCCATGGAAACTTACAGCGATAACACTCACTCTTTGTTCTAATAGTTCTAATAAAATCTACATAATTTTAATCCCCCATAATTACTTTTGCTAATAGACTACATAGGAATTTCAAAAAGATAGGAAGACAATATGCCTGACCCTACTGACTAAAAGGTCATCTCCAAAGCTGGTTATCACAGTGGAGATCAGCATGAGGGGAGTGGGTGAGTCCAGGGTTATGACTTTTAGTAATCTTATTGATGTGGGATTCCCCTAGGTATGCTGTGAATATGTTTTATTACCATTGGTTAATAAGAAAAGTGATTAGGCCGATGACAGGGAAGAATATATAGCCAGACTGGAAGAAATATAGGCAGAGAGTAGGCAGAATCAAGGAGAAGCCATGCAGCTGCAGAAGGAGAAGTACCCGGCAGAACCTAAGAAGCCTTACAGGTAGGCCACAGCTTCGTGGTGAAACACAGATCGAATGAAATGGTTTAATTCAAGATGTAAAAGTTAGCTAAGAATACACTAGAGTCATTGGGCGTGCTTGGCCAATGTATTGGAATTAATACAGTTTTTGTGTAATTATTCGGGTTTGGGTGACCAGGCAATTAACAAACAGTTTCCGACTACATCTTATCGAATGGTGTGGAATGTCAGGCATTTCCCTTAGATGCTGGCTCTTCCTTGGTGTTGTAACTTTTTCCAGAAGTACTAATTTGTCAGATTGTATCTGTGTTTTTGTGATTCTGAAATGCTTGTTGATATCATTGCTTTTGCCTTTGAAAATTTTAAAACTAGTTCTGTAAAACCTAAAAACGGGGTGGAGATCACACTTCTTTCTCCTTCTCTGCCCAAATAACAAAAGAACATGCAGAGGTAAAGTGCTTCAGTTAATTTATTTCGTTTACCCTCAGACCCTATGAATCAGATTTTTGCCTGCTATAGTGAATCTTTTGGAACTGAAAGGTTTAGTGAGCTTAAGCCCAAAATAAACTCGATACACTTTTATGGGGATCATGCATCAGACTTTTCTATTTAAGTTTCTCTCCCACTGATCTAACCAAAGTTAGTTTACCCCCATGAGTGACACTTGGGAATCAGGAGTTCTGACTATAAGAAATCAAGGCAAATGTTCATGTCTTCACTATATGGTTCCTCACATAGAAGGACATTTATGGAAAGTAGTGGTTTAGTGCTTTTATGTAGCGGCGTAAACGAATGCAGACAGTTTGTAAAAATATATATAATTTTAATGTAGAAATAGACTTACAGAACCACCGTTCCCGCGGAGACCAGGAGAGTAGAAGAGACAGCTCGGAGCACGCTTGCCAAATTTATAGGCAGACATTAGCCCGAGGCAAACACGCCCCCTAAGGGGCGGGACTTATCCCTACATCTCCCCTTTTTGTCTAAATAAGACAGAACTAAACCAAATACAACTACATACAATAACAACAAATAATAAATATAACAAACAATATTGAGAACAAAAGCTTTGCTAAACATTCTATCTCAAGGAGTCCAAATAATGTAAAGAGTAACTACAGTTATATAATCTTCAACTCAGTCAAAGATCTGAGAAGGGAATAAACACTACTCAACAAACGAGATATATCCAAAATGTGCAACAATTGACAGAGACAACTGACTACCTGGGCAATCACCCAAAGTCTCGTTTGCAATGTTGAGTCAACCAATTTTGGCTAAGGCCTAACATAACTGACATACCATTATTAAAGGCAAGGAACTTTTCAAAACTATCTTACCCTGTCTTGGCAGGATATGACAGTCCTGTTTTATCCATTGATGCACGCTTTGTATCTGTGTCAGTGGTTGAGGTATAGGCATTTCTTTGCCCAAAGGCCAGTTCTGCCAAATAGAAAGGCTCCAGGTGGAGTGTCTTTGGTGCTCAACATTCTCTCGGGAATGGAGTGGTGTTGCCAGGAGCAATTGTGTCTCACTATCACGAAACTCTGAGTTAGATTAAAGGCCATTTTCTACAGCTCTTTGAAGAGGTTGAAGATTATCTATCTATACTGAGTATAATCTCTATATATCTAAAGAACCTGATTAGTCTGATTATAAATGACAAACTTAGATGATTATTTATCTATATAATTCTCAATATCTATCTAACTTAAAGACAAAGACAATAAACTGTGTAACAAATGAGGATAATGACCTCCAAATATAAACACTGTACAAATATACATTGCAATATGGTAAATATATATCAATGCACAAACATTATATAAGTATCTTAATCAGAGGTAGAAATGTACATTGCAATATGGTAAATGTATACAATATATATATCAATACAATATATGGCAATACATAAAAATGTTTTAAACAGACATAGAAACATGCATGCATACAATAGTCAATATAATTTAACTTTGTTTCAATATACAAGAATTGATACCAATATATTTGTCTAAAAGCAGTAACTCACAATTATAAATCTATAATCCCATCATTCCCTTTTTTTTTTTTTCAAAATGATCCCTGAGCTTATAAAATTCCTCCCCCAACCTCCCAACCCCTAAATGATGTCCCTAAACCCAGGGGTAAACTTTACTGGGAGAGGGGACGTCGTCCTCTAGAATTACTTCCAGCTGTCATGGGGGCGACGTTCTTTCTGGGGGATCCTGTGAAAGTAAAATGATGGTTAAATTTCAAGATCAATGTCTTTTAAAATTGCAAATAGTCTCTGAGTATTTTGTGGAGGTCTGGCCAGAATGTTGTACAAGATGTGCACCATTTCAGCTAACCAAGTTGGGATCGTCTTGTGCAGCTGGTATCCAAAACAGGTCTTGTAGTAGCGCTATCAGTATCATGACGTCATATCAACCAGGTAGAGTTGTTGTTGTGGGGCCCCATCTTCTTCCTGGAAACTTCAAATGTCACTTCGGGAAAAACTCATTGTTCATTGTGAAAAACTTAAACATTAATCATATAGACATATATATACATACATATATATATTCAATAAAAGGCATGATATATATATTCAATGAAAAGTATGATAGATATGAAGAAAAGCAAGGATGTTTTCTAAACTCATATTTCTTTCTGTCCCATATCATGGCTCTTGACATGAGACAGAAACTCCAGAAACTCTGGGTTTTTCTCTTACTAACAGGCTTGGAATTGGAGAGGGACTGAGCCAGAGTCCAACTTCAAAACCAGCTCTATATATTTATAAAGAAATGTTTAATAAGATATATAAATAAAAATTAATACTTACAAAATGTGTCCATCCATCAGTAATTAAATATTCAGGGTCCCTCAATTTCTTTGAAGATGAGTATTTTCCTGTGGAGATAAGAAAAGAACCCTGCCTCCAACCTATCTGTATTTCTTACCATCAGTATGTTCGCCATCCTTATGAAAGAATTGTTATTTATCTTTTCCAAGTGGCTTCTCTTCTTCAAACCGAACCTTTATTAAT
The DNA here is from genome assembly GCF_037038515.1 of Microtus pennsylvanicus. NCBI lineage: Eukaryota > Metazoa > Chordata > Mammalia > Rodentia > Cricetidae > Microtus > Microtus pennsylvanicus. The sequence continues at coordinate 100,972,227 of NC_134584.1, forward strand.
TTTGATGGTATCCACAATTTTTCCTCACCTGTGGAGATAAGAGCAAAACCCCTTCCCCAACGTAGCACATATCCTGGCTTCCATTGTGAGGTCAGCACATCCTTGAAATAAACTGGTTGATTTAGTTCAGTAGACTTTTCCATTATCCAATGTCTTTCTGCAGCCGTTGTTCCCTTCTCATTAGCGTTGAGAAAATTCAAGGTTAACAAAGCATTATGTAGCCTATTTCTGGGGGTGTTTCCACCCCTTTCTGTTTGTTCAACATATCTTTTATAGTTCGATTTGATCTTTCTATGACTGCTTGACCTGTAGGATTGTATGGTATACCTGTAACATGCTTGATATTGTAATAATCAAAAAACTGTTTCATTTTCCTAGAAACATAAGCAGGACCATTGTCCGTTTTTATTTGTGTAGGTATACCCATGATAGCCATGACTTCTAATAAATGAGTGATTACTGAATCAGCTTTTTCTGAACTTAAAGCAGTTGCCCACTGAAAGCCTGAATAAGTGTCAATGGTGTGATGAACATATTTTAATTTGCCAAATTCTGCAAAGTGGAACACATCCATCTGCCAGATTTCATTCCTTTGGGTGCCCTTTGGATTAGCCCCTGCAGGCAGTGGCGTTTGGTTATAGAAAGAGCAAGTAGGGCATTTCTTTACAATCTCCTTAGCTTGTTGCCATGTAATTGAAAACTCTTTCTTTAACATGATGTTTTTTATGAAATTCAGAGGCTTGTAGCACACTACCAATCAGTAATTGATCAATTTCTGCATTACCTTGTGCTAGAGGACCTGGCAGACCCGTATGGGATCGGATGTGTGTTATGTACATAGGGCAAAGCCTGTTCCTGATCAAATCTTGAACCTGGAGAAACAATGAGGTTAGTTCAGTATCATCAGGTATAAATTCAGCAGTTTCAATATGTAAAATAACTCTTTCTGCGTATTGTGAATCTGTAACTATATTAATAGGTTCTTTAAAATCCCTTAGCACCATAAGAATGGCATATAATTCTGCCTTCTGGACAGAATTATACGGACTTTGTTCCACCTTATCCAAGTCTTCTGATTTGTAACCTGCCTTCCCTGATTTATTGGCATCAGTATAGAATGTACGGGCTCCAGTTATTGGAGCATCACGGACGATTCGAGGAAGAATCCAAGAAGTTCTCTTTATGAAGTTAAGCCGCTTGCTTTTTGGATAGTTGTTATTAATGTCTCCCAAAAAATTAGCACAAGCTCTTTGCCATGGTTCATTATCTTCCCATAATTTCTTTAGTTCATCAGCAGTGAAGGGCACTATAATTTCTGCTGGGTCTATGCCTGCTAGTTGACGAAGTCTCAGCTTGCCTTTTATAATTAACTCAGAGACTTTTTCCACATAAGTTTTCAGTTTCTTACTTGGTTTATGTGGTAAAAAGATCCATTCCAAAATAATATCATCTCTCTGCATTAAAATTCCTGTAGGAGAAATTTTTGATGGTAGTATGACAAGAATACAATCGAGCTCTGGATTCACCCTGTCCACGTGTGCCTGTTGTAATTTTTCCTCAATCATTGTCAGTTCCTTTTCTGCTTCAGCTGTTAATTCTCTGGGACTGTTTAAATCTTTATCACCATCCAAGGTTTTGTTCAAATGAATTATTAGATCAGGTGTTATCCCAATAGCTGGTCGTAGACTGGAAATGTCTCCTAACAGTCTTTGAAAGTCATTAAGAGTCCGTAGGCGATCTCTCCTAATTTGTGCTTTTTGTGTCTTAATTTTTTGCAAACCTATTTTATAACCTAAATAATTAACAGAATCTCCCTTCTGAATCTTTTCAGGAGCTATTTGCAATCCCCATTTAGGTAAAAGTATCTTTATTTCTTCAAACAGTCTGTTCAAGGTCTCCATGTTTGAATCTGATAACAAGATGTCGTCCATGTAATGGTACACTATAGATTTGGGAAATTTCTTGCGTATTATTTGCAATGGTTGGTTCACAAAATATTGGCACAGGGAGGGGCTATTTAACATACCCTGGGGGAGAACGGTCCAGTGGTACCTCCTCGAAGGTTGAGAATTGTTATAAGTAGGCACTGTGAAGGCAAATTTTTCTCTATCTTCTTTTTGCAAAGGTATAGTGAAAAAACAATCCTTTAAATCAATAACTATGAGAGGCCATCCTTTTGGTAATAAAGAGGGCAAAGGAATTCCAGATTGCAGAGGGCCCATAGGTTGAATAACCTTGTTGATGGCCCTGAGATCTGTCACCATTCTCCATTTACCTGATTTTTTCTTAACCACAAATACAGGAGAATTCCAAGGGCTGGTAGATTCTTCTATATGTCCAGCATCTAATTGTTCTTGTACCAGCTGTTCTAAAGCCTGTAACTTTTCCTCAGCTAAAGGCCATTGCTTTGTCCATATTGGTTTCTCAGTCAACCATTTTAGAGGCAAAGCTGTTGGTATCTCTGAAGGGACATCAATTGCTTGTTCTTGTACAGCCCGAATGGCCAGTTTTCTCCGTTTGTAATATCTTTTAATATTATTCTCAGAACTATAGGCTCTAGAAGTAGCAGGACTGTTAATTTCGGTATTCCATTGTTGTAATAGGTCACGACCCCATAAATTCATTGCGATATTGGCTACATATGGCTTTAATTTTCCTATTTGTCCTTCTGGCCCTATACATTCAACCCATCTCGTGCTCTGCCTTACTCGAGATAGGGTTCCAATTCCCAGGAGCTGAACATTTACATTCTGAAGAGGCCAATACGGATGCCAAGATTCTGGGGTAATGATACTTACATCAGCACCTGTGTCCAGCAGGCCAGTAATAAAAATGCCATTTACACACACTCTCAGTTTAGGTCTTTGATCATTTATAGAAGTTTGCCAAAACACACGTAACTTATCTTTCTGATCATTATTGCTTGTAACAGTAGGCATGGGGCTTCCTAATTGTCCTGATGAGGCACGTTCTCTGCAGAAACTGGATATGACTGAACCATGTTTGCCATGGGGGCCTGTGAGGCCCCCCCTCTCACGTTTCCCGACTGTATCAGGTTGCCTTGTCTATCTCTTGTAGACCTGCATTCATTCGTCCAATGTCTGCCTTTTCCACATCTTCTACATAAACCTGAAGGCTGAGTCCTCCTATTTCTGTTATTTCTAGAAGATGCATTATTATTATTATTTCTGAAAGATGCATTATTATTATTTCTGAAAATCCGTTGTCTACAATTCCTTTTCATATGACCCATTTTGCCACAATTAAAACATTTGGTATTCTGGTGTCTCCTTTTACCATTGGAAATTGCTTCTTCTACCCATGCTTCAGTGCCGTAATCAAATGTATCAACATTGAGTGTATGCAAGACCCATTCTTCCAAAGGCGCTGATCTGAGCTTTAAAGGCCCCAAAATCCTTTTGCATTCCACATTTGCATTTTCATAAGCCAAAGACTCAATCATTATACGTCTTGCTTCTGGGTCAGATATCCCTATTTGTACAGCCTTAGTTAATCTTTGTAAAAAGTCACTAAAGGGTTCTCTCTGACCCTGTTTAACTCTGACAAATGATTCTATTCTCTGTCCTGGGTCTTGTACCCTGTCCCAAGCCCTTAAGGCTGCTGTCGTACACATGGAGAGTGTGTTTTCATCCAAATTAGCTTGTTCCTGAGGGTCGGAAAAGAGCCCTTCACCTAGAATTTTATCTAGGGAAATGTCAATTCCCTTTGCTTTTTCCTGCTGTTCTAAGAGTTTAGCCTCTTGCCTGAATAAGCATTGCCATTTCAATTGTGGTCCACTCTCAAGTACTGCAGAACTCAGCTGGAGCCAGTCCAAGGGGGTTGCTCTGTTTGTCCTGGCCCAAGATCTTAGCATCTCTTTAACAAAAGAGGCTTGCATCCCAAAAGTCATGACAGCCTGTTTAATTTCCTTGAGGTCATTCATACGGACAGGCTCCCATGTATCCTCCTTGATGACCCTAGGGTTTCTGGAACCAACCACCTTCTCTGTTGTTATTACTGGAAAGGCAGGTAGAGCTGTAGGTAGAGCTTTGTGGAAATTGTCCCGGAGAGATTTACCCACAGATGTAGTTAAAATTTGCCTTTCTACCCTTTGCTCTTCTTCATCAGAATTTAGAAATTCCTCAATCTTTTCAATTCTATTCACCATTGCCTTCTGCAATGTCTGAATATCCTGTCCAGAATTATGTTCCAAAGCCTTCATTGAGGATTCTAAAGTATGAAGTTTGTCCGTTAGAGATAACATCTCATCTTTGGACATAATTTTTATGGCATAAACCATGCCTTCTTGTATTGACAATCTTTCCGTCAATCTGTCATAAGCTTTAGACAAAATCCGATTGTCACATTCAGCAGTTTTGATTCTCTCAGTTAATGTTTCATTTCCTACAGAAAGGGACTGAATCTTATTGTTTAAATCAGCTGTTCCCTCTTCCATAGTAATGAATTTCTCCTTAACATCAGTCTGGAGAACTCCAAACTGATTCTTGAGAAGATTGTTATCAGCCTGGATAACTTCAAACTGATTCTTGAGAAGATTGTTATCAGTCTGGAGAACTTCAAACTGATTCTTGAGAAGATTGTTATCATTCTCAATTGTTTTTAAGCGTTCTATCTCTGCCTTAAGAATCCTGGATTCGTCTCGTAAAGACTTTATCATATTTCTATTATCAAACCATTTGGTGCCAATGAAAACTACGAATCCCAGAAGGATCCATAGGGGTGGCGTGATAGACACCTCTTGTAAAATCTCCCACATGGTACAATTAAAAAAACTGTTAAATTCTTGAACAGTAATGTGTTCAGACATTTTATTTATAAAAGAAAAAATTTTTTACCTGCAATGATCGGTTCCTGCCAGTTGTTGGTCTCTGTGTTTTTGGAGCCTGTCCTAGAACTAGCTCTTGTAGACCAGGCTGGCCTCGAACTCACAGAGATCCGCCTGTCTCTGCCTTCCAAGTGCTGGGATTAAAGGCGTGCACTACCACTGCCTGGCAGGCCTCAAACTCACAGAGATCCATCTGCCTCTGCTTCCCAAGTGCTGGGATTAAAGGCGTGTGCTACCACTGCCTGGCCAGCCTCAAACTCACAGAGATCCGCCTGCCCTTGCCTCCCAAGTGCTGGTATCAAAAGCGTGCGCCACCACTGCCCTGCCAAGTCACTTTGTGTCAGACCAAATCTGCCGCTGTGGCAGCTTTTGTTGCAAAACCGCAGGTACTTAAGCTTCCGCTAATTCAGGCAGTGGGGTTCCGCTGTAAAACTTAGCCAAGGCAGGCAGAATGGGCCTGTGTTGCCGAGTATGTCTCGGACTCGGCACTGGGGCCGGAGTCACGAACTGAAAAACAGCACCCAGGAGGGTGCTGTGTTAGCTAGCGGGCTACCCGCTTGAGTCGGGGGCAAAATAGCCCGACGTTGGACGCCAAAATGTAGCGGCGTAAACGAATGCAGACAGTTTGTAAAAATATATATAATTTTAATGTAGACAGGAGAGTAGAAGAGACAGCTCGGAGCACGCTTGCCAAATTTATAGGCAGACATTAGCCCGAGGCGAACACGCCCCCTAAGGGGCGGGACTTATCCCTACACTTTTACACAACTTCAGAGCAAGTGTGATACACAAAAAATCTTAAAGTATTCTGATCTCATTCAATCTGATATAGCTCATAGGGAGCACCATTGCCATCAAATGGCAAATGAAATGCTGATCATTCTACTAATTAGCATTGCACTACCTAACTTATTGAGGAGACAAGTAAATTGCATGAATTAAGAAGTTGCCTTCAATCTAATATAAGGAATTACATTTCTTGTAAGTGTAATATTCTATACATCAAGTCAAAATAATTGTCTAGCAACTAAAATTTATAAAAAGAAAAGACTTATGGTTTTGAAACATAGGTACTTTAGGTTCTCTGGTCATCCCCACATCCTAATGATGTAACCTGAGAGTAAATTTGCCCTTCAATCAGAAGAACATGTGACTCTGTTTAGCTAACCAGAGTATCATAACCTCACAACTTCATACATGGGGTCAAAAATTCATGAGAACTGTCCATATAATTCATGTCCAGATACATGGAAGCATTTATGCAAGAAACATTGTAAATGTTTTTGACACATTATGGAAATGTACTGAGAAGAAACCAGGTTCTGAGGACATTTTTCACATTTTTCTCATGGACCTTTTCATGAATGTGGAAAATAATGGAGGTATTTTATGATGATCATCCAATTACCTATAGTAATATTAAAAACTAATATAGAATGCCTGCTTTTTCAAAGATCACCTATTACTCATCTTTCTTTGTATACTTCTCTTAACCTAATTTTTGATTCACATAAAAGTAACCCACTTAATACTATAGTATGCCTTGAATTTCTGTTATCTATGGTGCAAAACCTAACTAATATGGGAATTTTGTAGCAGCGTAAACAAATGCAGACAGATTGTAACAATATATATACATATTTTTAATGTCGAAAGAGACTTACAGAACCACCGTTCCAGCAGAGACCAGGAAAGCAGAAGTGCTGGCTGGGAGCATGCTCGCCAAATTTATAGGCAGACATTAGCCCGAGGCGAACACGCCCCCCAAGGGGCGGGACTTATCCCTACAGAATTTGTTCCTCATTTGTTTTCAATCAGTTCAATGAAAATAAAAGAGGAAGTTTGAAAGCAACCTCATGCCTTTGTACAATGGCAGTGTGAAGTTTGAAGTTAATAGTTGAATATACTTTTAAAAATTATCGAGTAGTTTTGCTTCTTTCTTTGCCAATTTATTTTACAACGAAAAGACCAATGGCTTTAGTAAGTAGGTATGCAGAGAAAGGATGAATAGAATGTATAGAAAGAAAGTAGCCCAACATTATATGGTTCATTGCAGAGATCCCCAAAACACATTCTTTGGAGATACTCCTGAAATGTAGGAATTCATTTTGAAGAACCTCTCCATTTGGTTCAATTTGTTCTCATGAGCCAATATTTCATCAACATATAATGAGGAATATTGTTGTAAACGCTTTCAATGGGTGTTATTGCAGAACATTTTCCAAGTCACTGAAAGAATGCTTTGGAATGGAAGCAGTTACAGCATCTGCTAATGAGGGTGGAGCTAAGGCTGCGAAACTTCAAAAAGCTGGAAATCATAACGGGATCACGAAGAGTTTGGAAAATGTCAAATATTAGTTCAAGTGATTTCTAACAATAAAACAGCTGCCTGGGGATTTTCTCAGTATGAAACACTGCAATGTATGTATTGCTACCATGTGAGACACAGAACACCAACAAATACGTCTAAATGTTCTACACCAACATTTTGATATTTTCAGTGCTTGTATATTTCTTAATGAATATTTTATGAGTTTTCACTGCCGAAGCTATTTAAGCATGTGATAAACTTTCATTATAATTTATGAAAGATGGAAAGGTTATTTTTAAAAGTGCAGATATGGCATAAGCCAATAAATAAGATCAGAATGAAAACATAGTTCTTCAGATCTTCATTAGTGTGGGTGAATATAAATGGATTATGGTCAGAGGTCCAGTGTACAGAACTTGCTACTTCATTCTTTAGCTTTAATGTCATTCAAGGGACTGTAAAGTGATTTTTTTCTAAACATTTATAACTACATTTATATAAATAAGCACCAACATCTTTTGGGAGGTTTGATTCATAAAGTTTTCCTCTCTGTGTAACATATAGATTGTACTATACTGTCTGGGTAAAATTAGAACATTTTAAAAATATATTTTCTATTGATTTCCTTAATATAAATAAAATGGTAATTATGTGTTATATTTGATTTTTACACAACATTTTTTTCTTCAACCTTATCCAGTCTGCTAAGTACCATTTTATAGATGAGGAAATAAAAGAGGTCTATATAATTTTGTGAAGGTCACATAGATAAAAGTGCCGACCTATTTGACTCCGAAAACAATGTTCTTTACAAAGTTTTTCAAATAGGACCATATGAATACCACGAAGAATCCCACAAACATCCCATATGTCAAAGCCATCCAGTGGAAAAGATAACACTCCTTGATGTTAAAGTCAGACATGCTCTGGCTATGATCACATCAGACTCCTGCAGATTATAATGTGAGTGGCAGAAGGTGGTCGTAATGTGTCCATCCACAGGATCCTGATAGTTCTTAATGTAAAACTAATGCCTTGCAATAGAAGTTCATGAGTATAGAGGCATGGGGACATTTTTAGACACTTAGGAATGTATAGACAGCAGTTTGAAGATACTTCAGAAAGGACTGGTTGTGAAGATTAGAATAAAAATGTATAGGATCCTGCACATCACAAGTCCTCAGTAAATGGCTGATGCTCATTTTTATGGTTTTTAATAATAGAAGCCAACAACCAAGAACTTTGTTCCCTAAGGGTGGCCAGGGTCAGACGTAGTTGGACACCTCTTCTTTTGTTCTTTTGAACCAGGCATTTGACAGGCTGACATGATTTCAATGTCTTTCTCTTTACCTTTGTAAACTTATCTGCTATGTGTTAACTTTATGACCCTGAGCTGTGGGGAAACCACTAAAATAAGCGGGGAGCTGGAGATAGAAAACATTCCGGGTGAAGATGTCAGGATGATAAACAAATGCATGGATCTGTCAGTTCTTTAGAAAACCCAAAGGACAAGAAATACAGACATCAAACCAGAGAAAATCGGTACATCATTAGATTAATTTTACTTTCCTCTTTATTGTTTTTTTTTCATTACCTAACTTATAGGAAGACTTCAGATGCATCAGTTCTATTAAATATGTTTAAATATTTTAGGGTATATGTTACTACTGCTGCTGCTATTGATTATCTTAAATATAACAAGTTATCCAAAGCACTCTGATTTCTGCCCCAGTCATGAAATACAGACTATACCACATGATGTGTTCGGAAATGGTGTGGAATAAGTCAATGGACTCATATTTTCCTTACAAAATACCTACCAAGTGCTTAGAATTGACTATTCTCCGTGGCTAAAAAGACATGTCTTGCTTGTATAGGATTCATATTCTGACATGATATAGAATGTTTTATTTTCTATTTAGAGATGTCTCTCTAAATCTGTAGCAAAAGTTTTGATTCAATGGTAAGAAAGGATTAATTATAGAGTTTTAGAATATTGAGTGATGGAAGGAACTGCATTCTGGAGCTTGCTCAAACAACTCTGAAGAAGGATGCCACTATTGCATCTATGACCATGACAGACATTGTTAATTGACTACCATAATCTTTGTCACTGGGTCTTTGTGTACATGTATTAAACTGTTATAACATGACGAGAGAGAGAAAGAGGGGGGAGTGAGGGAAGGAGGGAGAGAGAGAGAATAATTCTGATAGAAAATACATATAATTTGACAAGTAGTATAGCTCTGGTACTAAGAAAAGTTTAAATTAGGCTTCTTGCCCATGTTCAAAGCTGGAACCAGTGCCCTGGCTTAATAAATATATTTCTGATCCTCTTATCTCATTTAATGTCCTTATCTCACTTCCATAAATCACCTCAAGTTGAATGTTTTATTTTTTCCCTCCCTCCTTCCCTTCCTTCCTTCCTTCCTTCCTTCCTTCCTTCCTTCCTTCCTTCCTTCCTTCCTTCCTGTCTTTCTTTCTTTCTTTCTCTCTTTTGGAATGTTAATTACATTTTCCCCTTTTTTTCTGGAATTGTTAAATAGATAATTTTCTTCCATGCCTAATGATGAAGTCAAATTTGCACACTCTTGTGTCAAGTTCTGAAATCACAATTAACCATGTTGCATTCTTCAGCATAAAGCTGGGGTGACAATGGCAGATCTGTTTGCTATGGGCACAGGAAAGTCAACACAGCCAAACTGATTACCATTTTCCTTGGATCCAGAATGGAATCTTACATTCCGAGTAAGAGTGAAATAAGCCTGCATTCTCATCGTTACAGAACGGGATATGCTAATATAAGAAGTTTACTTTACTTCCTGCAAATTTTGTTAAGCGTACTGAAAAACCATTGCCATCTTATGAGCTCTACTTAAAAACTCTTTGTGGAACTAAAAACCCTTGTCTTCTTGGAAAGAAGAAAACCCTGTCATAATCGCCAAAAGCCTTGTTGATTTGTTTCATCTGCAATGACAGCCTTGTTTTTCATCCCTATTCCCAGTGAAATCAGTCATTACAGGATTGAATGGTAGAAAAATCTCTTATTCAGTTGCTTAACAATAATAGTACCTAATGTATATAGGCCAAAATCTATTTTTTTACCATTTTAATTTCATTTGAATCTTTACTCACACATTTGTATAATAAACATCAATAGCATAAAGGCATCAAAAGGAAACAGGCTAGAAATAAAATCCATTTTCAGATATAAGTCATTCCAGCATTTAGATTATGGCACCCTTTTTATTTTTGAGTCCAGGGAGAACTGGGAGCTTCACAGTTTTTTTTTTCAATGTTCAAGGCATACAGTAAAGAAGTATGCATTAGAATCCTGCCAACTCTAAACCAATTTAGACATTTAAGTAAACAAGAAGCCCATAATTATATAAATACATGAATGACTATGCAAATGAAGAAACAGATTTTTTTATTGTTAGAGAACACCACCTAATAGAATTAGAAGAAATGGAGTACTTTAGAAGGCCTGTACTTAACATCCATAAAGAAAATGAAATAAAGCACATTCCAATATCAAAAAAAGTTATTCAAAAGAAAATGCTTTGATATTTATAAGATTCCAAATTATCTCATTACTACCCTATCCTCAGTAAAGATATTGGATACTAGTTAAAAAATAAAAGCTGTGCACTCAAAATGTTAGAGCTAATCTGATCCGAGTGATCAGGGTTGACCTAGCCAGTTAATAAAACCAGTGAAGCACCCAGTAAAACCAGTAGAATTGAATGTCATCAAAGGAGCATATACCTTTACATAACAAACAAGGTACAGAATTATTTCTTTGATAATACAAGTAATTTTGAACAAATTCAATGCAAGCCCAACCTGCTGCTCTCCTCCTCTCAACACTGCAAAGCTGATCTCTTGATCTCTAACGAGGGTTCTTCACTTCTGCTCCACTCTAAGTACATTATATGGTTGTTCTAATTTCATGTCCACAATCATTTCTTTTTAATTTTTTTTTTTGGTCAATGGTTATTTTGCCTGCTGTATGTCTATGCAAGAACATGACATATGTTTTCCCATGAAGGCCAGAATAGAGTGTGAGATCCTGTGGAAGTAAAGTTACATACAGTTGTGTGTTGCTATGTGGGCAGTAGAACTCAAACCTGGGAGAGAATCAGGTACTTTTAACCTGAGCAATTGCTTTGACCCTACATTAACTTTCTTTATCAGGTATTGTTGTGAGCTCTGCTTAATGCATTAGGAAGCTAAGACAGAGACAGATTGTGGATATCAGCTACGGTCTTAAAAAATTGATAAATATTGTAAAGGATATTTTTACTCAGGCCTAGCACTTCAAGCCACTGGGTTTGATCATAAACTTAACTGAGACTCTCAGTTCTATGAGTGTGATGAGAGGAATTTAGCTGCTGTGGTGTGTATTATTGTCACCCTAAAATCTATGCTGAAAGGGACTCATCATTAAAGACACATGTAAGCTTCTCCCTTCTCACCATGTGGGTGCTGCAAACTGAATTGGGAATCTGCAAATTTTTCCCATGAGCAAGAAAGCCTCAGCACATTAAATCCATCAAAGGCAGCTTTCAGAACAATGAGATTAACAAGCCTCATCATTTTGAAACATTCACTTGTAAGAACAGAAAATGAAATGGTAGAAAAACTATAGTTTAAGGCTGTGAAGTCTCACACGTGAATAAGATTCGTTTCGTATTGGTCAGCTAATGCAGCCAACACCATAAAGCTAAGCTTTGTTCTCAGGGTTAAATGAGACTCTAGATATCTTCTAAAGTATTTAAACATAGCACATAAGTACATAAAGAATAGGATAAAGTACACAAAATAATAGAAGTCTAGGAAAAAAACAGTATGGATAGAAAGTTTATGTGGCAAATGAAAAATGATAAGCCTGTGTAGTAGCTGATGCCTGGAGGTTTGTAATTCTTTGTTTATTTGCTCAATAAAAAATTCAGTGACATAGCTACGGAGAGGGTAGGAAAATATTTCTAACTCTGAATTCTTATTTGGAAAATGAGATAATCACACATATTGAGAAGATTTTTCCAAAATATTAAATATACCAAGCAACAATACTGATATACAGAATGTTCTCATCAAATACTAATTTTGCTTGACTCCCCTCTATTGTTGAAGATAGCTTTTCCCATGTGTTGGATAAAAAGGATTGTTTTATGATTTTCAGAGCATACTGTTTCTTATTTCTATTAGGAATCTTCTGTTTTTTCCCCCCATTACTTCCATTCATGGATTATTTGACCCTGATTATGACAGCTTTTATTTGCAGAGGTCAGAGGGGACAGAAGACAGACTGTCCAGAAGACAAGGTGATAATCAATGTACACAGGAAGATGAAAAGACCTTTTGCTTGCTCCTCCTCCTGGTGTTAACATACATGCACAGTCAAATTGTGTGGATGCTGGCATTAGATGATACGATAGTAGGCCTTTCAGAAAATCTTAGCTAGATCATTAGACAGGTATTCCAAAAAATTAATTTTTTTCTGTCTTAACAGCCTAAGGCTTTTGAGTCCATTGCTTTTAAAAAGTATAAGAACACCTCCCTGTCCTCCCAGGTTCCTTCCATTTCTGTGTCTTAGAGTCAGCACCAGCTCTCAGTATTTAACTGTAATTTCTCACTCAGTGACAAAACTCCAGATTTGTTGGAGCAATTTTGGCATTGCAAATGAAACAGCCTACTTACATTACTGTGAACTAAGGTATCCAGAAGCCCTATGAATTTCCTATTTCCATATGGGCCAGATTTTCACATTCTGAAGTGTTTCTTATGGGAACATGAAGAAAACAATTATAATTAAACTTAAGTAGTGACACTATTTTTAACACTGTGTGGGATATATTCTGGAAGTGGTCTTGAAGGAAAATCCTACTTTAGCCCCTTGGGGTTTCAAAGGCAAAGGGATCTTACTCTGTCCCCTATGAATGTACCCTTACGTCTTTTGTAAACAGAACCCAAAATTGTTAATTTGGGGGCAAGAGCAAGGAAGAATGGGCTTCATTTCTATCATATCCACATTTCACTTCAGTGGAATGCAAATATTTTTCCTGGCTGAAAGAGAAGTAGATTTGCATTCATTTGACAAAATGTCGTCTTAGTCGGGAATTAAAGCAAAGATTTGCTACACAATCATCTGTCCCTGTCTTGAGTAGGAATGCAAAATACTCATCAGATTCAGAGAAAGAAGAGGGTTTTTTTTTTTGCCTTCTCCTTTTTACACTTATTTTTTCCTGAATCCCAAATAGGAGGAACTTGGTAATTATTTACTCATAGCTTTTGAGCAGGGTTCCTATTCTTGTTGTAACAATGGTCAAATTCTTTTAAAAAACATAGACTTGTCATCTTTTTGTTAAGGTAGCCAGGAATTAATGATTAGTCTCATTAAGTTATAATCAAGGTGCCATCTGAGAAGTTCTTGCTGTCTAACCTTATGGGGGAAAACCATAACAAAAACACAAACAAAGCAAAAGAAAGCCCCAAACAGATTTCTTCTCTTGCAACATTTCCAAAACACCATCAAAATGTCTTCAGACTTCTACTTCTGGTCTCCTCTTTTAAATAAGTCCAGCATGACTCCATTGGATCAACTAGAACATTCTAAAAGGCTCTTTCCATGTAACAGTTGACTATCAAACTGCTTTAATTTCTCAGGCTATAGCATTTTCACACACTTGGACTGTCTATAGGTCGCTAGTCTTTGAATTTTTCCTTTGAATATTTTTTAACTTTTAAAAATTCTGTGCGTATGGGTCTCTGTGTGTGGGAGTGTTCGTGTTAGGGCAGGTGCCTAATCAGGCCAGAAAAGGATGATAGATTCTCCAGAGCTGTCAGTAAAGCAGCTCTTAGCTGTCCAATAGGAATGCTGGGAAACAGCATTTTGAATACCACCTTGCAAGAAGTTTAAGAGCAATATGTGCTCTTAATCACTGAACCACCTCTCTAGCCCCAGAAATGAACATCTTCTCATGGATTTATTTAATCTAACACATCTGTCAACCCCTAAAGTCATTGCATTTTAATTTAGCCATCAAATATAATTGTTGGCATTGTGCCTAGAACTATGGGAGAAAGTTAAGGAGGAAAAAGGAAAGAAAGATGTTGCCATTCATGGGTTTAGTTGAAATCTATTAAATTTGATAACTTATATCACAAAGCTTCCATACGAAACATGAAAACAGACAAAGTTGAAGGTGACTGTGAGAAAATGACTCGGGTTTTTAGGGTTTTTTTTTTTTCAACCTATCTTCACCATTAACTGAATGGTTGTCTTTGCACAAACAACTTTTATTTCACATGACTCTACTCACTATTTTCAAAGGGAGTAAAGGAAAAAATGGGTTTTTATTGTGAAAGTATTTTGTGATGCAGTTCTGTGAGATAACTAGGGAAAATAGCATGCAAGTATGAAACTACTTAGCAGTAAATATCCTGAAAATTAGGGAGCCCCATTCTACGTTAACTGTGAATCTAGGCACAATTTACTTTCTTTAACTCAGTAAAGGCACAATGATCATAAAAATTAGTTCAGCCTTTAGTTTGCAATCTATAATGTATGAAAAATGAATAATATTGCTCCATATTTGATTCTGACTAGGAATTTAATATAATTGACTCAAGGCTGTATAGAATATCACAATAAACGATAACAATGAGAGTCAACACCATGTAACCACACAGAAATATGATTCCACAACCTCAATGTTTACATAATCCAGGCATACACAATTGCAGCTCAAATAAGAATATGCATTGTATGACTTCATTTCTACTTAAAAAGGAGAGGTATAACAGACCCTGGGAGAAAGCATACAAAGGGAAATATTGTGTTGTTGTTTGCGTTCCTTTTGGGTACATGTAAGAGGAAATTTGCACACTGCGTATCTGTAATAGGTACACTTTCCTATAGATCGGCTACAGTGCACACTAAAAAACCACATTCGTGCACTGGGAAAGTGACCTGAATTCAGGCCATTAGACTCACATGATGGAAAGGGAGAATCAAGCTTTATAGTTTATCTTTGGCCTCACCTACATGGCATGACATTGAAGTGCACATAAGTAAATTAATTAAACAATATCTTAAAATTCAAAATTAGATTCATCCGAAGAGGAAAAATGTAGATTTACAATTGCTTTTATCATTTTGTAAAACTAGAAATATATGCAACTTTATTATGACATCAATATAATTATTTCAAGAATTTGTCATTTACATTCATCTTAAAATATAAATTTGCTATCTGTCAATTTTAATGATTTTAAAATAAATCAAAATATTGTACACATGCAAGAAGCTTTAGAAAATGTCATCTATTAATATTTGTAAACAGTACAGAAAAAACAAAAGAGCAGAAATACCATCCTGTTTTGCTTATAAAGTTTTTAATTTCATTTTCTATTTTAATGTTTTTCCTTTTAAAAATTTATACCCTACATCAAACTGCGGTGGCAATAAAGAAGTTAAAATTTACTCTGGAAATCAACGATCTGCTCAGGACAAGCACTGATTTTTGAAAAACATATATATATATATATATATATATATATATATATATATATATATCTTTGGATATATATATCCAAAGATAGCCTATAGCATGAAGCTCTCAGGGTATTGGGAAGGGCATTATAACACAATTGAGTACTCATTTTCTTATTAATGTATCATACAACAGAAGTTTCCTCTGCAGCATAGCAATTTACATAGATGATTCCATAGACACTTCATTCCAGTTTTCTGTGGCACATGTATTTTATCAAGGGCTTTTGCTTAAGGTAAATAATCTGGTGATTCTTTGGTGTACTAATATAGATAAGGACTCCTTAGCAAAAGAGTAGACTATTTTCAAGTAGGCAGAAATATTGCGGCAGCAGGTTAGCACTTTATTCTTAGGGAAATGTAAAAGGAAAAAGAATAGTATATGACTCAGGAGTAAGTGAATTATAATTCTGAGTCCAAAACGAGGTTATAACAAAAGAAGCCTAAGTAACATTGCTTGAAGACACTGCAAGGGAATATGCATACTGACTCTGCAAGAAAAATTATAGGGCAAATAACACACCCTATCATAAAACCTTAACTTCTCAAGATATTAAAACAAGTGGAACCGCCTAAAACTTAAAGCTATACAGTTAAGGAAAGAATCAAGTGAAGAATAACCTTATAGAATAGGAATATTTGCCAGTTACACACCTGACAGAGAAGTAATATTTAGAGCACACAAAACTCTAAATTAAACAAACCATACGAGGAAGGAAAACAAGCATTCCTGTTAAAAACTGAGCTAGGGTAGTACTCTAATATGTTTATATTCCACACTTTCTTCATCCATTCTTCCATTGAAGGGCATATAGGTTGTTTCCAGGTTCTGGTTATTGTAAATAATGCTGCTCTGAACATAGTTGAACAAATGCTTTTGTAATATGATAGGACATCTCTTGGGTATATTCCCAAGAGTGGTATTGCTGGGTCCTGGGGTAGGTTGATCCCGAATTTCCTGAGCTAGGAAAGTTAGAAGAGAATTTGTAAAAGAAGAAATAAAAATCTCTAAAGGGAATCTCAAAGAAGGATTCATCGTTCTTGGATATTTGGATATTGCAATTATAATTTTGACAAATTTGAGATTTCATCTCACCACAGTTAAAATTCCAAAGGTCATGAAAACAATTGATAACAAATTCAGGTAAAATGTGAGGAAAGGGGAACCATTATTTACTGTTAATAGGAATGCAAACTTGTGATTTTACTCTGGAAATGAGAGAATCCCCAAGCTAAAATACATCTGCCATGTGACCCAGCTCTGCCACTTCTTGGCCTGTGCTCGAAGGACTTGACCTTCCACTGCATAGGCACTTGTTTAGCCATGTATATTACTGTCATATTCACAATAGCTAAAAATGCTAAAAAGCAGATGTCTAACTGATGAACAAATAACAAAAATATGTGGCACATATACACAATGGGATAATATTTAGAAGTAAAGAAAACTAAAATCAAAGAAATTGCAGATAAATGAATTAAATTGAAAACACATTGACTGAGGTGGACCCGGACCCAGAGAGATACCACATAGTCTCTTTCATCTTTGGTTTGTAGCTCCAAATATTTAGATTTCCGTGCAGATCTCAGTCCTCATCACAGATGTTTCTCTGTGCATCAGAAAGTTTCCACTACAGAAAGCTACAACTAGTCAAATTGCATAGAATAGCTGACCACAAGATGCTCACATGCTATTGATACATCTACAATACAATTCTTGTACCGAAGACTTGGGGGCCAGAGAGATTGTAAGGCCCAAAGGACCAGTAAGTCTTCTGTAAGAAAGTGTTGTCTAATTATAGCGTGGAAGCTATTCTGAAATTGTAACCATAGGGCTGCCTAAATCACACACCTGAACAACAACAATGCTGAAATATAAAAATATGAATGGGGAAAATTTGATGGGGCTTATTACAAGACAAAGAGCTATAAGCAGTTAAAAACTACCAAGACAGGGAGAAAATATTCCCCAATGATGATTGCTTTGATTGGTTGTCTAATCCTGAGTGGTCAGTACTAGAAACATATGCAAACAGAGAACACTAAATGGACTCAGCAGCTTGTAGTCATTTATTATTCATTTATATGTACTGTAAACAACAATGATTTTTTAAAGAAGGTGTTGAATTTGGAAGGGTGTGAATTTGGGAAGGATATGGACATGAAGGGAAAGGATGGAGGAGAGAGATGAGGGAAATGATATAACTGTATTTAAAATTTTAAATCTATAATTTCAAACAATGAATTGAGTTTTTCAACAATTTTGCTTATACCTATAATAATGTAGCATATAGTGAATACTCAAATTATGTTTTAAATTACCGAGTAAAACTTGAACACAAATGGAATCTGGTTGAATGGACAACCCCTCATCTGATAGCTCTTTTAGTCCTGTCTATGGAAATTATGGACTAGTAACAGCTTCTGCTAAATCAGTGGGAACTGCAAAATATTTTGAACGTAAAACATATAACTGACAGAGAGATTCCCTGGATGATTTACCTGTCTCGCGTAATCAAGACAGTCTGTCTTGATAGTCTGAACCACTCCTGACAAGGAGTGGGTGGCTAAATGCTTAGCTCCCTTGAGGTGTGCCCGTGAGCACATGCATTTCTAGATACTGAAAATGTTTATTACCATCCAACAAGGGTGTTGGCAATATTGGGGCAAGAAAAAGGCTGTGGTTATTAATAAATGTGAATGTGAACTGTATGTATGTGTCAATATAACTAAAATATTATGTCACCCAGCAATGCTCCCTAGGTCAGTTATAAAGAGCCCGTATGACTCTGCTCCAAAAAGTGCCTGTTGAATTTCACTATGTCATAAAGGTAATATTAGTTCTTTAACAAATGGATGAAGACAACAAGATCCTTTGTTTTTTTGAAATCATGATCAATATTCTCTTTAGAGTAGCAGTCAATCAGTCATATGCTATGGAGGACATAAGTGAGTCAGATATTCTAATAGATATGAAGATTCAAATATAAATATAATATCACCCTTGTGGTGGGAACATTCCATGTCTACCATCTGTCTGACAGTCACAGGATGCGGGTTGCAAACTTCCATGAAACCCTGCAGAGTGGCTCTAGCTTCCCGGCAAAAGCATCTCCATTTGCCCTTGAAAACTAGCCATCACTATTCTCAGCTTGAACTTTAACTCTACCTTCTGGTAGCCTGGCTACACATTTAGCAAATGGAGTAGAATCCAAAGAAACCCTGTGTATTTGGAAAAGCTCCAGTGGTTTACCAGAAAGAATTCTTTCCTGAAATAGGCAGTTCTTGGCAGGCTTGGGTGCTGACCATTCTAACATTATGAATCTGTCTCATCCCCACATGGGAGAGAAACTATAGTCTTAGGCAGGGTAGATGCAGTTGATATCAACTGGGCTGCCATAAATTCCTGCTCGTGCAGTCAGCCAAAACTTACTAAAGCTGAACAGTGGTTCTGGGTATTGCTCTCGGGTCCATCATAAGTATCGGGATCTAGAGGATGCCCATGAGCAAAATCATATTAACACGAGCCAAATGATGTTTGGAAAAGGAAAGTGAAAATCTTCATGGGTTTGATCATGTAGACACTTCCATGAGTAACAAAAGCGAGTGACAGCCCATCTTGAGACTGAAATTTTACCAAGAAATACAATCGTCCCTCTTCATGATGCTATTAAAAGACATTTGCTTTAATATTTAAAAGCATCAGCTACTTCTTACACATTTTGCATCCGTAGAAAAGTTATCAAGCCAGCTTCATTGTGAGATAGAATAGAGTTTATTCTGTTTTCTAACAGGAAATCTCAACATGTGAACTAAACTTTCTGTGTTTCTTCAACTATAAAATTGAAGTTCAAATTTTGTATTCCAAATACAATTGTTGTGATTTTAATTTAAAATATTACAATGTCTTATATGTGAAGAACATTAAAAGGAAAGAACATATTCTTCAATCATTATGTGACTGAATCATATGTTTGGACCCAGGAGACATCTTGTGTTAGATGTGGAGTCCTACATAGCATCTAGTCAGCTAATAGCTGGGACTCAGTTTCTTTATATCTAAAAGGAAAAAAAGTAAATCTTCAGAAATATGAAAGAAACATATTCAGATAATGCAAATGAGTAAACACACCACCTAATATTGGTTAAGGTACCACATACCTTTAATGCTAACACTAAAAAGGCAGAGTTCAAAGGCAGCCTGTGCTAAAATAGCTACTTTCAGAACAGCCAGCGCTGCATAGAGAAATCCAGTCTCTCTCCAAAGCACATTACCTGGATTATATGCCAAAATTGTTCCTTGAATTCTCCTTTTTTTTTCTATCTATGTTCAGATGCAGCACCCTAAACTATAATATTGGCTGCACAATATTTACTTTGAAAGGTATATTCTGAGAATTTCATTTGGTGATTTGGATCAAACAGTTTTTTTAATTTAATTTTTTAAGATTTATTTATTTATTTATTATGTTTACAACATTCTCCCTCCATGTATGCCCACACACCAGAGGAGGGCATCAGATCTCATTACAGATGGTTGTGAGCCACCATGTGGTTGCTGGGAATTGAACTCAGGACCTCTGGAAGAGCAGCCAGTGCTCTTAACCACTGAGCCATCTCTCCAGCCCTGGATCAACCAGTTTTGCAAGTAAGGAAATGCCCTACTTCTACAGGGAAGTGTGACAAACTCAAGTCCCAAACAAAGGCCTAACCATTTTCCAGAGGGATTTCATGTCACTGTATTAAGCAATCAGTCCATAAAATTCTTACTGCATTGAATGTTTCACAACTTGAAATGTAATCAAAAATATAAGTAAAATTAGGATGCTTAAGTGATACAAGGCTGCTATTCTTTTACTCTTAAAGACAGTACTTTGACACTGGAAAAACACATTTTATTTTGAAACCTGATCTGAAGTACAATTTTAACTAGAAAGTAGGACAGGAATCATACTTGTGCAAATGTATCTAAGGGAAATGATGTCTCATGTTCACTTCTGTATTACTTTCTTTTTTAAAAATTTTAATCAAAATACAATTAGATCACTTCTGTATTATTCATGTCTGCATTATTCTAGTGATACATTTAACCATTGTTATTGTTTATTTAAAAAATAGGCTATATATGTATGTGAATATATATATATATATAATTTCAAACATTATTTTGTTTTTAATCTAATAATTGGGTTGGACCTAGGAACTCTCTTTGCTTGATAGACAACTGTTCTATTTTATTAAACTATGTTCCTAGGCCTCTTTTATTTTATCCTCCCTATATCTTTTCTTGAAGCTTGTATTTCAGACAAAAATGGAAGAAAATCAAGAAGGGTCCAGTTTCTGAGTCTATTCCCTGGACCTAGCACAGTTATACATACATACATATATATATATATAAGCTAAAGTATAGAAATCTCCATCCTCCTGTCTCAGTCTGGGCAGATCTCTTTGAAGCAACATTTAAAAACAGTCCTAGCTCGGTGCTTTCTCCACTGTAGGCATTCTTCTAACTGCTGTCTGTAGACTTCCTTACTTAGTGCTCATGATGTCTGTATGTCTTCATGTGTAGCCTAGTATTGCCTTCATTATTGGAGTTAGGAGTTTCTTTACTCATCGACACCAGGACATTAAGTGACAGGGCTTGCTTTAGACTGCCGGCTTTAACTGAGCATGCACAGACGAGGAGAAACTTAGATGAGAGGCAGGAACATAAGAGAATTTCAGTCCTAATGCATCTTCCTTGTAAGTAATGTATTATTCAAAATAAATCTATTTATCTTTTCTACACATAGAAATCATGGAAACATAAATCAAGGAAAGTTGTAACAATAGGAGTGAGCCTTGAATACTATTTACATACTATTTACACCACCCAGATAAGCTGAATTTCACAGAATACATTTTGCAATTACAAATATGTGTTGTGAATATTGATTGTACATGTAGATTACCTTTTGAAAAATCAAACCGCTAGAGTTAAACTATGTGTCCAATGAAAAAAATCACAAACATCAAACTTATTTTCTATCTTAATTAGTGATCATGAGAATATCTGAAAGTATTTCTGTTAAATATAGCTTGGAAGGAAGGGGAAGCTTGTAAGTTATCTGTAGGAAACATGTTTTCTCATTTCTTATATGTTTGCATCCTATAAAAACTTTTCCCAATACATAGGTCTTGTATAAATTTTTTAACTTATTTTTTTAAATTTTATTTTACCTTCCAACCACAGTTCTCCCCATACTTTCTCTCCAGCCCATGCCCCATCCAATCCACCGAAGGGGTAAGGGCTCCCATGGAGATTCAACAAAGGCTACCACATTAAGTTGGGGCAGGACCAAACCCCACCCACCTGTATTAAGGCTGAGGATGGCATCCCATCATAAGGAATGGACTTCAATAAGCTAGCTCATGCACCTGGTCCTAATGCCAGGTGACTCACAGATAGTCTAAGTTTCACTACTGTCTGCCCCTTATGGAGTGCCTAGTCTGTTCCCATGTAGGCTCCACAGCTTTCAGTCTACAGTTTATGGGTTTCCACGAGCTTGCTTCAGTGGTCTCTATAGATTTCTCCATAATTATCTTGATCTCCCTTGCTCATATATTCTCTCCTCGCTCTCTGAGATTGGATTCCTGGAGCTCAGGCTGGTGTTTGGTTGTGAAACTCTGCATCTGGTTCTTCCAGTTGCTGGATGATGGCTCTATGATGCTAGTTTTTCTTTCTTTCTTTCTTTCTTTCTTTCTTTCTTTCTTTTCTTTACTTTTGGTTTTTTAAGACAGGCTTTCTTTGTGTAGCTTTGGTGCCTGACTTGGAACTAGCTCTTGTAGACCAGGCTGGCCTCAAACTCATAAAGATCCACCTGCGTCTGCTTCCTGAGTACTGAGATTAAAGGTGTGTGCCACCACCACCTGGCTGGCTCTATGATGATAGTTGGGGTGTCCATCAATCTGATTACTGGGGAAGGCCAGTTTGGACTTCCTCTCCACTATTGCTAGAAGTCTTAGCTGGGGTCATTGTAGATTCTCAGGAATTTCCCTAGCACCAGGTTTCTCTCTAAACACATAGTAGAAGTAGCCGTAAAAGCATTGGCACGGGAGAGTGCTTCCTAAATATAACAGCAGTCGAGAGACACAATCAATAAATGAGGCTTCTTGAAACTGAATAGCTCTGTAAAGCAAAGGACACAGTAAATAGGACAAAATGATAGCCCACAGAATTGGAAAAGAGCTTCACTAACCCCACATCTGACAAAGGACTTATCTTCAAACTATATAAAGAACTCAAGAAACTAGACAGCAAAATACAAAATAATGCAAGTAAAAATGGGGTACAGAGCTAAATAGAGAACTCTCATCTGAAGAATCTCAAATAGGTGAGATTTCAAGAACTGCTTAACACCTTTAATTATGAGAGAAATGCACATCAAAACAATACTGAGATACCATCTTTAACCTGTCAGAGTGGCTAAGATCAAATGTACTGGGGACAGCTTATATTGGAGAGGATGTAGAGTCAGGGGATCTCTCCACTGCTGGTGGGAGTGTAAATTTATGCAGCCACTTTGGAAAGTAGTATGGTGGTTTCTCAGAAAACTGTGAATGCATCTACCTCAAGAACCAGAGAGGTCACTCTTGGGCATATACCCCAAAGATAGTCAATCATACCACAAGGACACTTGCTCAACACTATTCATAGCAACATTAATTACAATAGCTAAAACCTAGAAATAACCTGGATGCCCCTCAACTAAAGAATTTATGACGAAAATGAGGTACATATACATAATGGAGTGTTACTCAGCTGTAAAAAAAATGGCATCATGAAATTTTCATGTAAATGGATAGACCTAGGGAAAAAAATCATTCTGAGTGAGATACCCAGACTCAGAAAGACAAACATGGTTTGTACTCACTCACAGTGAATATTAGATGTAAAGAAAAGATAGCCAAACTACAATCCACAGCTCCAGAGAAGCTAGGAAACAAGGAAGACCTTAAGTGGGACACATGCATCACCCAGGGAAGGGGAATTAAATGAGATTTCCTGGGTAAACTGAGGACAAGGGGGACGGTAAAGGAGAGGGAATGGGAGATAAGTATATGATGGAATGGAATGGTCAAGGGGGTAGAGGGATGGAGTGAGAGAGCAATGAATGAGCGGTCGTGTATTAATTTTAATGCTAGCAACATTTAGAGACAAGGGGGTAAAAACTCTCATTGGAGGACAATGATATTTCAAAGTAAAATATATTTAATTTCCTTATATGCAGTGGTTATGTATTCAAGAGAAGATTTTCTCATCGTATTCTATTCCTCACAGTCTCAAGTCCCCCTCCTCTTTCATTGCCCTTTTATCATTAAGAAGAGGACAAAGAAAGGAACGGTAAGGAAATCAACCACTCACAGCTTAGATGTTACATGTCCCTCTCCTCACCCCATTGATGCTGATGAGACAGGACAACCAATTATCCCAGACACGCTAAGACTGCATGGAGGGAAAGCACAAGGTTCCAAGCTGGCTCCACAGCATGTCAATCAGCAGTTTTAACCCATTTGTTCAGTCCATCATTGTGCTACTACCCTCACACGAAAGAGCGTTTTTGTATCAAAGCCATCAGCAGGAAAATAAGCTACAAGATTTAACATTTCTGTTTTGAAATACTAAAAAAAAAAACAAAGAAAGGAAAACAAAGGAAAAATAAGGCTAAGATAATGGAGAAACTGGACAGTTAAATGGATATAAAATTTCATATATTTTATAGATTAGGAATCATTTAAATACATAGAAATAAGAAACCAGCTAGTATTTCTAGGGTAAAGCTCAACGTCAGTTAGTGTCAGAACAACTTAATGTACATCAGCCAACTACTGATTCCTAATGCTACTACAAAACACTCTGCCCTGGAAATTAAAGAATATGTTTGATTTGCAAAGAAAAAAAAAGCAATCAAATAAAACTAGACAATGAAACAAATATGCATTTATTAATAAGCCAAGGGCTCAGGAAACATCAAAGAAATTATAAATTCCAGCACAGACTGGAAAGGGATCCCATGCACCCATGTCTCATTGAGTAACTAATGGCAATTGATGGCTGTTGAGAAACGGAAAGTTACTTTTCTTTGGTGGCCAGAGAAGCCATTGACTAGTTGCCCATACCCCTGTGGATATGCACATAATCATTACTAATTAAGCTTAATGAATTATATATAAAAAGTAAAATATTCAATACATAAACAACAGCAACAAAGGAATGAATGCTGAATTGAGATGTGAGAAGTATCAACCCTACTCAGAGCTAAGAGCTTGTATTAGGACAGGCACTATTAATCAATACGTGCTTCCCTCAAGAAACTATCAAAGAAACTTACACACAAACCTACCATATCAATTCTAAGATGTACACACAAGAATCAAAGCCATCTTACCACAGCAATGCCTGCACACCCACTGCGCTGCTCAGAAATCTTGGAATCCACCTCGCTTCCTATCCACACACAAATGGCTGGGAAATCGTGACACAAATATACAATGAAGTTCACTTAGCCATAAGGAAAACTGACATCAAGGAATTTCATTTAAAATGAAAAGGGCAGAAAAATAGACAGAACTGGACATCATATTAAATAGAACAAGACAAACTCTAAAAGCAAATCTTGTCTCTTTCTTCTCATCTGGGTGAAGCAGGGCTTGGAAAAGGTGGCATGAGATATAAAGTAAGATAACGAGAAGGCAGGGAGGGAGCAGAAGGGAAGAAAAAAGACGGGAGGGGGTGCGACCCAAAGCAGAGGGGGTGAACATGATCAAAGTACATTTCATGCTTGTGTGGAAATGCCATAATAAAGCTCTTTTGTATAATTAATACACACTAATAAAACAGTAACTTCTGAGAATATAGATTTTCAAGTTCTTCAGATGATTGTTAATTAAATGAAAGTAGAAGATATCGCAGTTGCAGTAAAATACAGTATTTGGATGTGAAAATTAAAGCACCGCCTCTTTCAAAGTGGGGCCTGGGTTTTCTGCTTCATTTTTGTTGTGTTTTATCCGATTCTATTCCACTGATACAGCCTGCCTTCTTTTCCAGTTGCCCGCAAAGATCTGAAGCCCAGTCGGTGTTTGACCATGCCACAGGCCACAGCTGGGCACGGGCAATCTGAGTGATGCCCCTGTCAAACCCTACACAAAACATTTGATAAAATTTTATTAAAGCGGAACTGAGATTAGTGCCTTCTCTGCACACACAGGCACGAAAGGGAGGTTGTTCAAGCTTTTGGCTAAATTCTAAAGGTCAAAAACCACTTCTCTGTTTAAATGAATGCAGGGCGCCTCAGCTGCTCTCCTCTCCCTTCAGAGGATGCCTGTTCTGTTCCGTGTATTTCTAACTCTCAGAAACCATCCTCTTAAGACAAATTGGAAAACATGTCCTGATACAGCTTTTATTCTTCTTCGACCACTAATTTTGCTCCTCTTTTTTCTCAAATTTCTTGACACAAATGTGGACATCTAGGGTACAGTATTTTTCCTTTCAATGTGTACTGAAACAAGAGAACTCCGCACTTTCTTTTCGACCCTAGAAAAGCACAGAACAGAATAACACATGCACTGTTTTACAAAGGGAAAGTGTTTGATGGCGTCATAGGAATCGACAGTGCTCGGATGAAAATGAGATTGGGAAAGAAATGGAACGAGAAGTAGGTTGGTTTGGGTTCCCCAGAAGCAAAGTCTATCACAAGCATTCCCACAAACATACCTAAAACCTGGAAGCCACTTCATACCTATTCTTTATCCCAGATGAAATAAAGATGGAACTTCAGGGAACAAGACAAAGAGGCCGAGCAGAAATGAAACTGCCAAGGAAAACAGAACTGATTTTTGTGAAGGTCAGTGCTGTTCAGGTTGAGTTTCAACTAAACCATACAGCAGCGTAATTCGCAATATATTTCAATAGTTCAGAACAAGTCTTTCTAGCTACTTTTAATACTAGCTCTGAGCCATGACTATCTAAATAGACAGTGGGCATTAAAGTTCACAGGGCTTGATATTACCTATAAAAATGGAGCCCAGCAGAATTTGATTTTATTACCCGCCTTTTATTAGGCCCGTAGCCAATGGCGATTAAAGTGTTGTGCCGTATCTACTAGCATGCATGGATGCCTAGGGATTATTTGTAACAGAATTTAAGTCCAGGATCCAAATTCCTCAGCCCCAAGTCTCGAATACTAATTCTCCTTTTCATCCCCTCTGCCATAACTATGACACTCTCTTGATCGTTGAAGGAACTGGTACCAGAATTCAGACATTTTGTGTAGAATTGGGATTCATGAAGAGAATCACACCAGAAACAAAGTATGGGTTTTTTTTTTTTGACATTTGTTGTTTTGTTCTTTTAATGGAATACAAATTCCTATAACATCTCACTCTCCTTTCGGTGAAAGGCTATATTAAATCTAATCTGCATAGGCAGAATTTCCAAAGTCCGATTGAAAATCCTGTTTCCATGCTCTGCTTGGAAGCATGCATGTGCATTCAGAGTGGGAGGACATGATCAAGTTCATTATGTTCTTAGTACTTTGGATCTTGAGGAAGAAATATAAAGACTACTGAAACTGAAAACATTTACTCATTTTAATATGTATAAAACATATAGAGTCACTAGGATCTGTTAATGGTGTTTTTGTTTTGTTTCTTTGTTTTGCAAATGCATGTGCATGGTGTACATATGTGTGTATGCAGAGATGGGTGTACGTTTGCGTGTGTGTATGCGCATGTTTGATGCTGTACATGAATGTCTGTAAGTGTGCATGTGGATACTGTGGGTTGATGTCATGAGTCTTCCTCTGTTGATCTCTACCTTATTCATTGTTACAGAGTCTCTTAGCTGAACTTAAAAGATATTGATCTGGCTGGTTGAAGAAGCCAGTTTGTACTGGGCATCCTGTCTCCATTTTCTGACTGGTAAAGTGATACATGGGGAACCTCCACCTGACACTTCAGTATGTTCCGAGGATCTGAACTCCAGGCTTCATGCTGTACAGCAAGTATTCTATCCACTCAGCTGTCTCCCCAGAACTTCCAATAGTTTCAAAGCTACTAAATGTTGCCTAAAGTTGCTTTGTTCCAGGTCTGTTTCATTAACCTGATTCTTTAGGTTTGTTTTGGTTCATTATCATGTTATCTCTTGAGAGCTTATTTTTTTCACCTGAATCAATATTCTAATACTTGTCTCTTTTCTTTTTATAAAATGCTGTAGTACCTGGACAAGTGAATTATTGAAACAGGCTTGATAAACACATGCCAAAGTCACTAAAAACTGTTTTGAGCAAATTCACTTTTTTGGCCAGCAATTCCAACTCTGGCTTTTCTACACATAATGGATATCTTCCTTGTTCTCACACTTTTGCCTTCACTGATTTGAATTTTCTTTGTGTTGGACTGGGTTTAACAAAACATTACATAACACTGGTCTTTTGTCTTTTGGGGGAGATCCATACCCAGCTTCCAAATGAATCACACACAGAAGCTTATTCTATTTTATAAATGCCTGGCCTAAGCTTGAATTTTTTTCTAGCCAACTTTTCTTAAATTATTCCGTCTTTTGCCTCTTGCCTTTTTCCTTTTATTACTTCTGTGTATTTTATTTTCACTC
Source organism: Microtus pennsylvanicus (assembly GCF_037038515.1). NCBI lineage: Eukaryota > Metazoa > Chordata > Mammalia > Rodentia > Cricetidae > Microtus > Microtus pennsylvanicus. The sequence goes on from NC_134584.1 coordinate 101,000,590, forward strand.
TTACTCCATGGCTGATTGAGTGGTTGAGTGGCTGGTGACTGGTCCCTGATAACTTTCTTCCCTTCTCCTATCTTGCTTATTTCTCTCTCTGGTTGCCAGTCCCACTTATCCTTTCTCCTGCCTCACCATTGGCCATTCAGCTCTTTATTAGACCACCAGGTGTTTTAAACAGGCAAAGAATCGCAGCTCCACAGAGTTAAACAAATGCAGCATAAACAAAAACAACACACCTTAAAACAATATTCTACCTGCCCCCCCCCACATATATACACATGGCTTGAACCCAGAATTCTCTGATAGCAAATAGAAAGTTAACAGTTTGTCGGAATCTTTCCTTGATGTCACAGTTTCCCTCAAAACTTGTTGAGCTGGGAAGTAAGTCCAGTCAGTACAAGACTTGCCACACAGGCTTTAGGCTGTGAGGCTAGATACCTAGAACCCAAAAAATGTTAGGCACAGCAGGGAATGCCTGGCATCTTAGCGTTAGGAAGGAACCAAGAGAAGGACTCTTGAGATATGCTGGTTTGCTGGTCTAGACAAAAAATATTCCTCTGGTTAACTAAATGTGTGGAGGTATAAGAAAAAGAATCTCCCAATTTTTGACCCTTGGTCTCGACACATGCTCCTGTAAACATATAAATGTGTGGGCCCCTCTCCCACGCACACAGAGAACTCTGGATTTTGATTCTTTTAGTGGTCATTTGTTCATAGATCTCAGGAATTGTGCTGACTTGAGGCTAAACAGTCTTTAGGTTGAGTTGATAGCACAATACCTCACTACAAAATCCTCCTCTGTCCTCTGTGGTATATGCAATTCACTTGTGTACAGATTCCAATGTTCAACAGTTCAGAATCTGAGTTCTAGGAAAAGCAAATAGGGTGTACGTTTGTCAACCTATTCGGGCTCCATTTCTGCCTTTATTTAATTGTGGCAAAATGTTCCTAAAAATCAAGAGATGGTGTTCATTGTAAGTAAACTTTGACATCTGAAATACACAGAGCTCTTTAATGAAGATTGGGCACAAGTCCAACTTTTATTACATAATGTCTATGTGTGCCAAGCCATCTTCTTTGTGCACCTTGAATATAAGTAATGTTTAATAGATGATTATTTTTAAATGAAAGGTAGTAGACATCTACTTAGAGTCATACGACACATCACATACCTAAGGACTTCCATATACTCAACTCTGTTCCATCTGGCCAAATTCTACTAACACTGTAAAATTTAAATCTTACATATGCTGCACAGAAAGCATCTCTGGGATCCCTGTAGTTTCATTTTTCCTCTACTTAAGAATGAGCTGTGTGTTTCTATCTCAGAACAAACCTCTGAGCCGTGTAAAGATCTTATTTATTCACAGTGTTTACCATAGCTTTCCTGTGAGTGTCTGTTTGGATGTCAATTCTATAACCACAATCCTTTTGCTAATAAAAATAAATTAAGTTTCAATTTGTTCACTTACAAACAAATAAGGTGAGAAAAACTCATTTGCCACATCATTGTTTGGACTAAATAAAAAGGACCTCAAGTAGCATTCAAAGTCCCATATCTTGAACTCTATATTTATTATTTTTCTTAGGTTTAATTTTTATAACAATATGCCAATTTTTTTTAAATTTCACAAAGAAGACTAATTCTTGGACCATTTGATAAACATGACAAAACATTGCAATTATAAGATAAATTCACTAATCATGAAAATTCAAGCATGAATGTAATTAGTACTTCAAGAAGTCTCAGAACGGATCACAAATACATTCATCCGTCTCCTACATAAGCCTATAAAACTCTCTCTCTAATATGCTGGACTATGATATGCCCATTTCTTGCTTTAAAAGTCAAAGGAAAGAAATAGAAACATAAAGAAGGGTAAATCAATACAGTTCAAATACTGTCTTAATTATGAAAACAATCATTTATCACTATTTATTTAGTCTATAATTATGGTGTGTGTGTGTGTGTGTGTGTGTGTGTGTGTGCAAGTATTTACATATGCCATGGAATGTATATGGTGGTCAAAGGACAACTTGCTTAAGTAAGTTCTTTTGTCCTTCTACCATGTAGAGTTTGGGCATAAAACTCACCTTGTCTGGCTTGGCAGCATGCATCTCAGCCTACCAACATCTCTAGTTATATTTTAAAGAAATTTAAAAATTACTCTACAAGATTCATGTGGAAAATGTGTATATAGTTCATGTTTTTCTGTGAGTCATCTGTAATAAAGTTTCACAGTCAGGGAAAAAAACATGGTACTTAATCATGTCATAGATCTCTCTCGAAATATAACCAATGGATGTTAGTTAAAGTTATTTAGTAAATCTCTTTTATATTTAAAGCATTTAAAATTATTTTTCTGTTGCTTATAATAAAATAAAATGCACTATTCCATATGGTTTAGATACTTGATCATTTCCCAGTATGGAATGTTTATACCCTTTAACACAATTCCATGTTTAAAAGTTCATCCTAAAGGAGAAATTGGAGATAATCTATACAGACAGACACACACTTGGAAATCCAATTTCTGTTTCTTCTAAAGGAATTTATAGACATTTTGGAAAATACTGTTTACGGTTAGGTCACATACATATTTTTATTATTCATAGTTAAGTAATTATGTCCACATTTTAAGACAGGTAGAAAATACTATTTTGAGAAAAGACCTAGAACTGCTAAAGTAGAAACAAAAAAATAAGGCAAAAATTTTATATCATGCTAGCTCTTCCATATACACCATTTCCGTTTTGTCAGAAAGGACACCTTCCATCCAGAATACACTGCAGTCCTTTAGCTGCTAGAACTGTAAGCAATAGTTATTTATTTATTTATTTATTTTGCATTTTCTAGCCCCGGTTCTGTGCCTTTCTATTACAAATGAGAAGGGAGCATTTTCAATAACAATGGTGGTTTGAGTTTGCAATGAACACATTAGAATTACCCCTCCTTTGTCCATGAAAGAGTTTTATAAAGTATAAAATGCTAATACTGGAGAGATGTTTCTTTATTACAGATAGGTGAAGGTTTTCTTGAAGGAAGCTCAAATCCTCTCTATATTGAAAATGATTTCATCCCAAAACAAATGAACAAACAAACAAAAAACCCCTCATGATTATTTTTTCTCCACTGGTTTTAACAATAACAACAAAAGTATGACTTTCTAGCATTCTATGTGCACATACAGGACACCAGACATTTCATATTAGCTGTCATTATAATCTTCACCATTATTTATTCTTGCTTGGAGATTCTAAACTTCCCAGGCCCAGAGTTTGCTGCTTGTTTGTGAAAACGACTTGCTATTTTTATACCAACACTGAGGCAGCACCTATCCTGCAGACATCTTTAATTGCTCCTGAGCTATTTACAGCCCTCCCCCCCCATACAAGGTCTGGGTTTCATTTTCATCCCGGAGATTTTGTGCTGTCTCAGTCGGCCTCTTGCCATGGCCATTACTTACCACTTTTGCTCATCTCTCTATTTCTGATTTTAGTCCTTCTGGACTTGATTTCTTGCTGCTGCTGCTGACACCTGCTCCAACCTGATAAACGGACACCGTCAGTCGTAAATCATACCCCGAAGTTTCCTTTCCCCCCAAATGGAAAACAGTGTGCTTCAATGGAGAATAGCACTTTACTGAACACCGGGAATTCTGTCCTTGCGACTTTGGAGCTATATTGTTTAGAAATGAACGTTTTGCTCCCTCTGTCTGTGAGGCTTTGCCCTGGATGCTTCTTCACTTTTTCAGCTGTTGACATTTTAACTCTCCAACAAGCGCAATTGACCTTCCCAGGCATCTACCTTGACACGCTTCTAGTAGTGTTCCTACAAGTGCATAAAAGCTGATGGGGTCTGCTCAGTTCTTCACAGTCCTCTGTCTCACTTCATGACTGTCACATCTTTGTTGTAATTATTTGTCATTATTTCTCTGAGTCACAGTGTATATTATACTAGTAGCATCTTTTTTAAAAAAAATTCCTTCTCCTTTTCATATAAAGCAACTGGTCAGCAGATGCTGAGGAAATTGCCAATAATTGACTAGGTTTGATACACAAAGAAAAGGGGATACTGGCCCAACGTGATTCAAGCTGAGGGGTGCGGAAATAGCATTCGATACAGCAAATTCTAAAAAAGCAGCCATGCAAATGGAATGTCTAAAAGAGTGTCAGTGTGTATGCAGATCGGAGTATACTTCCTGCACACAGCGAATCCTCTTTGGCAGAAGCACCTGCATTGGACTCTGACATTGCCCATGAATATTCTGATCATAAAATCCCGACTTTTAGGGACCAGATGTCCTTAGCAGATTTTATTCAATTTAAGTTTTTGATTTACTTCTCCTTTGAAAGTTTCAGCACGGAATTATCACAGATATTTCTAGCTGGGTGTATTCAAGGTCTACAATATAGTTGGGAATGAAGGACACTCCTAAAAGATTCTTGATTTGGATTCTTTTCTGAAGCATGACTGCTTCTCTGCCCCCTCTTTTCCCTTATTAGCAAGACAAATGTACACATGATTCTAGCAATTTTTTTCCTGTTTCTTCTTTCCATAAAAATTAATCTCCCTCAGACAACTGACTGGCTTCTTTTTAATTATATGCATGCATTTAAATACATACATTAACTTATTTTAATGATAAGCAGTCCCAGCATTTTAATTGGAACTCTATTTGTTACGTTATATTGCAGAGGATATTTTCATTTTGCATATTTCACTTCAAAATTTGTACATATTTTTATTCTATTAAAATTAGCAAGTTTATGAAATATAACTAGCGATGTATAGAAAACCGGGAGTAAAATATATACACATATCCATGTAATGCAAATTCAACTATTGCTAATAATCTGAAGTTTTCAATTCATTTAATCTCTTCTACAAAGTTGTTGGTTCTTGGGGTCATGTTGCATAACAAAGGGAGAATCTTTTCCTTCTGACTTCTTGGGTTCAAACTACAGTTTGTTCTTTTGCAAACTAAAAGACTTAGGAAGATTCTTAACTTCTTTGCTAACTTTGCCGTCCCTTCATCACATCTGTTTAAATAGAACATGACAAAAATTAGTCATATGATTCAAGTAGACATTACAGTAAGAATTGTTTCTATGATGATAATATTTATAATTTTGAATTTTTTAATGTTCTTAAAGTACTACATACTGCTTCCTAGAGGATGAAAGAAAATAAAATGTTATAGAAATATCATCTGGCTTTGTGACTTTATACTGCCCCTTTGAATGACCTAGTCTAAATCAGCCCATGAATTTCAACAACCATTATCACAGTTTTCAATGAGACAACAGAAGATCTTTTTTGGCTTATACCATATTTATCCAACTATGTCAATCCGTAATCAGAAGAATTTCTAGCAATTATACATTGAGTGGACTGTGCTAATGAAGATGAGAACATGAGGTTTCACATGCAGATCCATTGCTGGTACAAAGGGTATATAATTAAACAAAATAATTATAATAAAGCCTGTTAAATGATAAGTTGTCATTAGTACTTAACACATTATTTAGAAGTAAGTATTTGCTTGAAATCTTTGCCTACAAAGCTCTTTCATTTTTTTGCAAAGCTTTTCCATTTTCTCATGCTGTGTCTCTTCCCATTTCAAAAGCATATTGTGGAAACACTACGCTGTCTTGAAAAGAATCTGTGGCATTTCAAAAGAAAGACTTGCTATATAGAGAAAGAAAAGAACAAGTTAGCAGGGGGAAAGATAAGTTCTCAGAGAAATTTAGAGGAAGGAAAACTGACACAAAATAAGATGAAAAATAAATGAAACTGTCTGTGGCCAACAACACTACACCGTTTCCAAGGTTGTAGGAGAAAGCTGAACACAGTCAACATGGATGGTGACATAAATGTTCAACCACCTCTCAGTCACACAGCAGATCAGAATCCATTGAAATGAAATAAATGAATGCATGAAAAGCCAACTCATCAGAAAAGGAACAGTGCGTTGTAGTGTCCTTCTCCATGAATGGACATACATATTGGAGTCTTCATAGAAAGTGCTGTGGCAACCAAGAGACATGCTCACAAAAAAAAATAATTTATTTTGATTATTTCAGTGTTAACCTGCTTCTACCTTGTTGCAAGGTTTCCTCTCTTGATGACTTTTCAAGTTACTTATCAGCATTCCAGAAGCTCTATATCTACCTGTTCTAATCTTGGGCACAGGGATCTACAGTGACTTTGTAGGAACTTGGGTAAATAAGAATCTTCAGTGCTCAGTCCTCTGTGTAAATATTCCCAAAGCTAAGCATGATCAGTTTTACCATTTTGGTTTGCTTGTCTGTTATTTTGCATTTAGTATGCCTAAGCCATATAGTGTCCCATATCTGTGTGCAGTTACATATTTTGCTCATATTCTGATGATGAAATACATTCCTATTTGCTGCTTATCTGATATTCATGTATCCATATTAGTTGATATGAACATAATTTACCTGAATTTTATAGACTACTCCCAATATAAACAGCCAAGTAATTACTCATTTGGAGGTTTGAAACATTTCTTTATACTTCTTATATGTGTTTTTTAGGAATTAGGAACTTGGTATTTTTATGGAGAATGCAGTTAGGGATAATGTTCTTGCTTCTATGATGTGTTCAAGTTTAAAAAAAAAAACAAGAATTTTGTCACTCTTGCAGAGTCCCTGGGCTTGTTCCCATCTCCTACATGCAAATTCACAACCATGCGTAGCTCTAGTTCCAGGGGATCTCACACCTTCTTGCCTCCATGAACAATAGGGACCTACCTGGTGTACAAACATACAACCAGGCAAAGCACTCATATAAGTAAAATAAAAATACATTATTAACAAAGAAAATGGGGAGTGTTGGGATGGATAAAGGACTCAAGGTGGTTGAAAGGACATACTTCTATTGCAGTAGACCAAGTGTGGAACCCAGCAGCTACAACCTGAGGCTCACAATTGATTCCAACTCTAGCTCCATGGAATGCAGGGCTATATTCTGGTCTGAAAGGGCACCTGCACTCACTTTCACATAGCCATACAAACAGACACAACTTAAAAAACTGAAAATTATGTTGTAGGGTACTTCCCACTTTCTCTTTTATCGGGTTCAGTGTGTTCAGATTGATATAGGTCCCAATGAGGAGCAGAAGGAGGGAGAACATGAGCAAAGAAGTCAGGACCGTGAGGGGTGCACCCACCCACTCAGACAGTGGGGCTGATCTATTGGGAGCTCACCAAGGCCAGCTGGACTGGGACTGAAAAAGCATGGGATAAAACCGGACTCTCTGAACATGGCAGACAATGAGGGTTGATGAGAAGCCAAGGACAATGACACTGGGTTTTGATCCTACTTCATGTTCTGGCTTTGTGGGAGCCTAGCCAGTTTGGATGCTCACCTTCCTAGACCTGGATGGAGGGGGGAGAACCTTGGACTTTCCACAGGGCAGGGAACCCTGACTGCTTGTTGGACTGGAGAGGGAGGGAGAGAGGAGTGGAGGGGGAGGGGGAGAGAAGTGGGAGGAGGGGGAGGGAAATGGGAGGCTTGGAGGAGGCAGAAATTTTTTTCAATAAAATAAATAAATAAATAAAAAGAAAAAAATAAAATGGCCAAGAAATAAACATATTTGCCAAGAGATTAAAAAAAACTGAAAATTAAAATAACTGAAATATTTTATAAAATCTAGCATTCTAGTGTAATATGAAAATATTCCAGATTTTACACATTCTTTTATTGGTTTAATTTTTATGTCCTGAAGAAGATAAAATCAAAAGATTTTAGATTATAAAAAGCATAATAAATCATCAATTCTTTCCATGTGTGATAACTCTCAAAATAATCTCCAGTAAATCATTAAAATTAATGAATTGTTTTTATAAGATCACTAGAAAGCCAATCTTCTTAGCCAAAACTTCGTAGTTAGAGAATTGAGAGCAATAAAGCAGCAAATCAGTAATTGATAGGAAAGTAATGTAATAAATACACAGTAGTAAGAAATTTATGGTGACTGGGAGCTTATGGTACATGATTAAAGAAAAGATATCACCTAAGAATGTTATGAATAAAGATTCCTAAAATAGACAAACTATTGGATTTGAAATAAATATAATTGGATTGTCTAAATGATAACATATACTTACAAATTCCTGGCTTTCCCTGCAATTTGACTTGATTTCTCTAAAATGATTATTATGTTTTATGATATTCATTAAATTGTCTCTAGAGACACTACCCACTACAAAGAACGTATGACTAAAGATAACTGTGTGATGTATACTTAGAAGTCATTAAATGGCTTGGCTTTGTGAAGACTGCATACAAAGTGGGTGTAGGTTGTTACCAGAGATGTTGCGTTGGATCAAACAAACGAATGAACAGAAACACAGGTGGAGAAACTTTTTACAGGAAATAATCAAGTTCAACTACAAATTTATTTTGGAGATGAGTTCTACAATTCTTTTTAGCTACAACGGGCATATTACCTCCATACTTCCATTCAATTGCTATTTAAAAGTACATAAATTAATCCTGTTTAACCACTTAGTACTTAAACGGCAGCCCTAGCATCTTTGGTATGCTATTGTAATAAATAGAAGAAAGATAGTACCAAAATAGCAACCACAAGTTTTAAATCATCACATAACAGGTACACATGCAGTTAATTCATATGACATATACTGATTTAGTCTTGAATTTTGTAAATAATTTAGGTTTGTGATTCATAGTTGACGCTTCTCATGAAAAGACAATTTCAAGAAGCAAATGCTTATCAAAAAAATAAATAGCATATTAGTAATGAACTCTTGCTTCTTATAGTTATAAAAACTAGTATGTACACTTCCTTTTATTTCACTTTTTTGTGACTCAGGGTCCTTTAATTATTATCAGTCACTCCTATTCTATTGCTCTGGATTTACCTCCTCACATTGTTATTGAAGTCCTCAGGCAGGAATTTCAGTTTTACAGCCACACTTATGTAGGCACCGTGGGAATGGGTCAATGATACTCTATGGATGATATCTCTTCTGCCACAGTGGAAAAGGTAAATGAGTCTTCTTCAAGTAACTGTCAGAGAGAACTGCAGAGCATGCTTTATTGTCTTGATTTTCTATTTTTTTCCCAACATATTCTGAAAATAAATTTGAAAAAATCCAATTTTTGTTCATTTAAATGTATCTCAAATGATTACTTATCCCATAAGAACATAAAGATTACGTTGAAAAAAAAGTTGGAAAAGACAAAAAACAAATTCAGAAAGTCGTATGAATAATATAAGTACATCTGTGTTTTATCAATAAAACTTGATGAGGCAGAAATTGTATTTTCTCCCAGAGGCACTGAAACTGGTGTACTCATAATGCTGTGATTGTATTCCTGGTGTCACGGATGAGGTTAAAAACGGCATCTACAGCGGCGCTCTCAGCCTTCTTGATACTAATGTACCAACAGGGGGTTATCTCTTCTCTGCCAGAAGAATTGCATTTGAGAAAATGAGAAGAATGATGGCGTAATTAATCTAGTTCAGACACCTGAAAACTTTTGAAAGCTAAATACCACCTAAGGAAAGTAAGTTTTCTTCTGCCTTGCATTGTCCCTGGAAGTTTCTGTTCGTGGGGTTGATCACGAAGGAAGGGTTTGATCTCCATGCCAGCAGCTTTCAAACTGTGATTCAAAGGTGGGCAATTGTACTCTGACAAATGACTCTCTGGCCACATCACACTCGGGACTTCTGGGAAATGTTTGCTATTTTAAATGGCTTCCCTGGTAATCATCATCGACTAAGAAATGTAAAATTTTCACCTATACCGGGGACTTTAAATTTATCATCTCAGGTGTTTACATAAGGGGTTTGATGAAGTAGAGTTGGCTGGTTTTTTCTTTTACACTTTGTCCTATTTAAAGTGAAACTTGGAAATTCACGTATTTAAAAAATTTACCATTTAGCATCAAAGGCAGATAAAAGTAGCCAAAGACAAAAAGCAAAAGACAAACTAGATATATTTCTTCTCAACTATTTTCAACTCATGGGTGTTTTAGTATTCTGCTGGTGATTTTGTTATAACAAAGATTCTAGGACTATAGTAGCATTTACTAGTTGTTCTTGGGGGAAGTTTGGCAACTCCCTTCTCTAACAAGTTGTCTCACTCAGATTGAAGCCACTACTCTTGGGACACAAAATGTAGGAATGCTGATTTAAATGATCATTATTCCTGTTAAACATTGCTCTATATAATTGCAATAGTTACATTGTTCCTGCTTTGTTCTGGAAGTTTCCACTTCACCAAATTCACCAAACAACAGCAGCAACAACAAAAAGACTAAAAGGAAAAGTTTTAAAAAATTCTAGTAGCAGCATATTGTTATGAACAAATCATATTAGCAGACAATACTTTAAACCTTCGCTTGTTGTCTTGGAAATCTAGCCTCTTTCTTGTTCCTATATATACCAGTCACAAAATGTCATTTACATTTAGATTTTATTTTATCCAAAGGTTAGAAATGACAAATGCCTACTAACTTAATTTTTTTATCACATATTAAGTTTTGAAATGTGGGAAAATATATGGCATGAAGCATGCTCTACGTTGAGAAATTTTATCTTAATATTTTTATAATTTGAGTGTGTGTGTCTGTGTGCACAGGTGGGTAGCTGCTCACAATGATCAGGAGAAGTGTAGTCCACGGAAGTGGAGTTACAGGTAATTGTGAATCGTGTGGCATGGTTGCTGGATATTGAAGAAAGTAGCATAACCTTTTAACTGCAGAGCCAACTCTCCTTGGGAAGGATGTACAGAGACACATTTTTAGTTCTGCAGAGTCTGTGATACTTTTGCATATTTGTTCACTCTGAGCTGGTGTTGAGCTGCACACAAATGCCCTTGGAATTACTTGCTTATGCAGTCTTCTCTGGTGAATACATTGATCTTCTACTTATTGGATTTGTGGTAATGTCATTTGTCATGTTTCCTTAGGTCTGCGATCCAAGTTGTAAGGAACCTGTGACAAGACAAAGGATGAAAACTTGTTTCCAGGATGTTTCCTGACAGATATTTTCATCAGTTTACTTTTATTTGGCTAAGGGCTTCATTTAGACACGCTTTAAAAAACAAACACACAAAACCAAAAAAAAAAAAAAAAAGGCTTTCAACAAGGGAAAAGTCTTCTGAAATAAGTCGGTATTAAACAAGCGTCATTGCAGTTGAAAACCGAAAGATGAAGCCTGTTTTCTTCATATAAAATGCTGCCATTTATTAACATTAGAAGAAACTGTGTGTGAAGGTCTGCACACGACAAATGGACTAAATTATACAGTGATGTGGTCAGGCTTCAACAAATTTTGGGGGCTCCAGTCAAACAGCTACAACTCTGTCTTATCGAAGTCCATGAAAAAATAAATAAACAAACAAAAAAAAAAACAACAAAAAACAAAACTGTGTTTGCCTGTGGAGAGACCTTAAGTCAATTTCGGTGACTTTCAATCTCTCCCACTCACTTTTGGAGTCAGCTTTTTTCACTGCATGTGGAGCTAACTAGACTGGATGGCAAACAAATCCTAGAAATGCTCCTGTATCTCATACTATGACGTGGAAGCTACAAACCCTAACTTTCAGGCATGAGTTTTTGATTTGAATGTTGGTGATCAAACCCTGATCTTTATGCTTACATGGCAAGCCTGTTTTGCTAACCCAAATACGCCTCTCCTTACCTTTCATTATTATACCTTAGGAACAAAGATGATTTAATAAGGTAAGTGAGCCATTCTGCCAACAACAAACCTATCCTTTCTTTGCGAATAAATCCCGGGCAGCCGTCTGAATATGACAATTTTCTGATGCTCTGGGGGAGACTCTGTCAGTATCCACAACATGTTGTTCTGGTCTCTGTCTCTGAGGCTGCCCCACTCTTTCAGATGTTAGCGGGAAGTCCCACATCTTTCTCTGCGATTCTTCCGGTTGTAATTTCTGCAGCTCCCTTGCTAATTTCAGTTAGTTTCATGGAGAGACTCTTCCCAGTACCTTATAGAATACTTCACAAATGATACGTGAGAAGAATAGGTAGTGGTGAAGAGGTTGTAGGCAAGGGTGAAGAGACTTGGATTCTCTTCCTGTTCACAACAGTCCCACAAAACTCCACACATGCACATCCCTAGAAGTTTTTCATACCTTGTTTTATATTTGCTTAGTTGCTTTGGTTTTTATTTGTTGATCCTTTTCCTTTCATGAAGATTTTGTTCCATATGCATGGTTTCCAAAACACTGGGCCAAAAACTCTGAATTTCCTTGCTGCTTTGGATTTCTTTTTGGACTTTATTTTGAGAATGGGATAATAGCATTACTAATCCCTAGATGATGCGTTTTTTTTAATTTATGTTTAATATGTTTAAAATCTGTGGGGTAGGTATGTGAATGTAAGTTCAGAGAGTCAGGGAAGCAATCTTTAAATCATCCCCTCTCCTGCTCCTCTACATTCAAGTCTTCAGCCTTATCCCCAGTGCTATAGCACACACCACACACTTGGATAAAAAGACAGTCTCAACAGTTACAAAGAAAATAGAGGTTACTCCCTGCATTCTCTCAGATATAAAGAGGAAAAAAGCTTGATTCTCACGATAGAAACAACAGAAAGCCTACAAACTCATGAAAACTGAATGGGAACAACTCTCTAATGATGAGAATTGGTCCAGGAAGAAATTAAATACTTTCAAATACTGTCTAGAATTTAATGAAAATGAATATATAGCATATCCAAACTTACTGGACCCAGTGAAACCAATTCTGAGAGGCAAATACATAGCACTAAGATTTCATTAAAAAACAAACAAACAAACTGGAGAACTGGAGATTCCTTATACTAGCAATTTAACAGTTCACCTTAAAGCACTAAATAAATAAATAACCAATCCAAAGAGGAATAGATAAACAATAAATAATCAAATGCAGGGATAAAAGAATCAGAGAGCTATAAAAATTAGCCCCCCCATAAGAGAATTGATTCTTTGAGAAAATCAACCAGATGGATAAACCCTTATTCAGATCAACTAAACTGTAAAGAAAGAGTGTCCAAATTAACCAAACAAGAAACAAAATGGAGGACATTACAACAAATACCAAGTAAATCCAGAAATTCAGAAGAATATACACTAAAAGCAGGTTCTCTACCAAATTGGAAAACCTAAAATAATAGGTAGTTTTCTTTCTAGGTACAACTAAGCAAAGTTAAATCAAGATCAGATAAGAAAATGAAACCCATCTGTAACCCCTAGTGAAATAGAAGCAACCATTAAAATCCCAATACCAGGTGGATTTAGTACAGAATTCCATCATATTTTCAAAGAAGAGTTAACATCAATTCTCCTCAAATTATTCAACAAAATAGAAAGAGAAGGAACAGCGCCAAGTTCATTTTATGAGCTCATAGTTACCCTGATACCCAAACTACCATAAAGACACAGCAATGAAAAAGAATTGCAGACCAATTTTCCTTATGATCATAGATGCAAAAATACTGAATAAAACACTTGCAAACACAATCCAAGAACACATCAAAACCACCATGATCAAGTAGGCATTATTCCATAGATGCAGGGATGATTTGATGTATGAAAGTCAATAAATGTAACCCACTCTACAAACAATCTGAAAGAAAAATACATGGTCATCTCATGAGATGCACAATAGGTCTTTGACAAAATCCAATACTTCTTTATGGCAAAATTCCTGCAGAGATTATATACATACCAAAGCATAATAAAGGTAATTTACAGTAAGTCCATAACCAACATGAACTTAAATGGAGAGAAACTCAAGGCAATTACAATAAAGTCATGAATAAGACATAGTTGCCCACACTCTATCTGTTAAATACAGTACTAAATTATTAGCTAGAGAAATAAGATAAAGGAAAGAAAGTAAGGAGGTGCAAATTGAAAAGGAGAAAGTAAAAATATTATTATTTGCAGGTAATATCATATATAAAAGAGATTCTAAAAATTCCACTGGACAATTCCTAAAGCTGATAAACACTTTTGTCAAAGTATTTGTATATAAAATCAACTCAAAAATACCAATATCCTTCCTATATACAAATGGAAAATAGACTGAGAAATCAGGGAAGCAAAACCATTTGTAATAGTCTCAAGTAATATAAATATCTTGGGGTAACTTTAACAAAACAAGTTAAAAACTTGTATTATAAAAACTTCAAGTCCTTAAAGAAAGAAATTGAAGATAATAGAAGATAGAAATATCTCCATGCTCATGGATTTGTAGGATTAACATAGCAAAAATGGTCATTTTACCAAAAAACGATCTACAGATCAATATAATCTCCATCCAAATTCAAAAAAAAAATAAAGGAAAATCTTCATAGACCTTGAAAGGACAGTTTTCAACCTAATATGGAAAAACAAAACAAACAAACATAAAACTGGATAGTTAATACAATTCTGAACAAGTAAGGACTACTGGAATTATCAACATTCCCAATTTTGAGTTATACAATAAAGCATTCAGCAATAAATATTTCCTGGACCCCAGAAGTCATAGATATGTTTTAAAAATAATTTTCCTGGGGCTGGAGAGATGGCTCAGTGGTTAAGAGCATTGCCTGCTCTTCCAAAGGTTCTGAATTCAATTCCCGGCAACCACATGGTGGCTCACAACCATCTGTAATGAGGTCTGGGGCCCTCTTCTGGCCAGCAGGCATACACGAAGACAGAATATTGTGTACATAATAAATAAATAAATATTAAAAAAATTTCCTTAGAAATTCTTACCGTTCTATATATACTTTTTCATCCTGGAATTCCAAAGGCAACTGCCCTATGTTATACTGTAGGATCAACCAACCTGAATGACTAATCTTAAATATTTTATGTAAAATGGAGCTTTGGAAAATTAAATGATGAATCAGAAACATTCTATCTTTGTATTTGTTAGAGAAACTCCACAGGACCTGTATATCTTTTTCTTTTCTTCTTCTTCTGGATAACTCTGAGTCAAAGGCCACTGACTTCATTTCGATTTTATAACATTTTATTAAAAGTTCAAATATACAAAAGTAGGCAGAATAGTGTAATTAATCTCCAATATTCATCACTTATATTTAATACTTATCAACACAGTATTAAAATGGTTTCATCCATACCTCTCTGATTTTTTTTTCCATTTCAGATTGCAGTTTACCCATTTTATTTATATAATTTAAGTACTATAAAATTAGCTTGTAAGTTTATTAATTTCTTGAAGCATTCTGTTTAGAAACTACAATTGTAAAAAAGCAATTTTAGACTTGTTCCTATTGATCCTCAGTTTTTCTGTGTAATCTCTTTTCAACCTCTGCCCCAGTCTCAGGCAACCTGCTTCTCGGACATTTCTTATGAAATATATGTGAAATAGTTAGCTTTTATGATTGGAGACAATACTTGCTATATTTGGAGATGCAGGCATATATCTATTGCTCATCGTTGTTCCATTATGTGGCTATCCCACATACTGTCGATTGAGTCATAGCAGGTAAATGTATTCATTGTGTCTATTTATGGTTCCTATGAATCTAGGACAAAGGTATTTATGAGACATGACTTTCTCTGACCATATGTTTCTATTTCACTTTGTTATTTCTTAAATTTGGGATTACATAGTTATGTGGAAAATTCTTGTTTACTTTGGAAGGCTCTGCCAGGAGTTTTCCAAGTGGCTGCCTCAAATGAGATTTTCAGAAGCAAGAAGACTTGGGAAGAGTGCTGGGAAATGTCTTATGGACATGCCATGGCTATAACGGTGGTTAACTACACAAAAGTCACACAAAATTCTAAAGTGTTCTCCATACTCTTTATCCATATTGAGGAACTATTGATAGTGTGTAGTTGCTGAATAACAAAGAATTTTTCTTTATTAGGATGTGGCTACTTTTTGGATTTCCATGCTCCAGTGGATACCCACCCATGCATATATTGAAAGGACTAAATGAAGGTAGTGGATTATCAAAACAAAACAGAACAAAATCCCCATAAAAGTTGGAAAGAAGAATAATAGAAAAATATGGAGAAAGCTGGAGGAGAAAGGGGGTAGATACTATTATACTTCACGATATGCATGCATAAAATTCTGAAGCATAAAGGAACTTTTAATGTCCAATCCTTTATCCTTCCACAGAAATTAGTGTCCCTTTATAGAACCCAGGAGTCCATGGTAAATGTCCAATTCCCAATAAGGAGCTCACAGCCTAGAGCAGCTTCACTGGAGATGTTAAAAGGGACAATTCTACTCGAGTCAGTTTCTCCCCTGAGGAAGCAGAGCTCAGTAGTGAAATAGTGTGTCCTTTCTGGGAGTTCTTTATTGGAGCAAGAGAGTGGAGTCATTGTTCAACATTCTTTGGCCTCAGAGCTATAACTGAGAAACTCATTTTTCTCTTGCTTCACTGGGAGTGCTGATGGAATTGGAAGCCTAGGGGAATATTGGAGAACTGCCTTATCTGCAATACCTGCAAGCACAGAAGACTAGCTGCGTGTATTCAACATCACCGCATCTAGTAAATAAAGCAAATATTAATAGATAGTATGGAGACGTTGAGAGTAGAATAACAACAGTAGATATTGCCAATACCCCACTTCTATTGATCAACAGTGGATAGAAAAACCCAACAAAATATGAGCAAGCAAATGCCAAATGGCCAATATTATATATTCCTAAAAATTATGTACAGAACATTAAAATAATTTTGATCTTGCTTGTCAACTTAATTAGATTTCAGAACACCTACACAATGGGTAAAGCACACTCTTCAGTGTGACTCTAAGGGTGTTTGCTTAATGGATCAACTCAGTAAGGAATGTAAAGTGTAACTTCAGACTAAATGGAAAAAAAAAGAGGAAGAAGAAAGACTACCAGTTGAAGATAAATGTGTATACTCTTAAGCTTCTCCCACCTGCTCATGCCATAATAACCTGTCTCAGTGCATGCCCAAAGCTATTCCTTCAGGCAGCCTCTAAACAACACCTCAAAAACCATGAACTGAAATTATTCAGCACTGATAATATTATAACAGGGCAGGTTTGCTCTTGGGTTAAGCATTTGTACCTGAACCTAGCTAAGCTAAGACCAACTCTCAGACTCCAGTTTGCACACCAATGCAGATACTTTCAATACTGAACTGTAAGTTCAATTAAACTAGTGCATGGCTTGAATAGACATGCTAGGGAATAGCAAACACAGATGGATGTATTCATAGAAAGGAGAGAATATCCATCCATATGAAGAATTACTTCCAGTGACATAACTTCTCATGCCTAAGTTCCAAAGGAAAAACGCAAAGATAAATAACCAAGAAAATATGGACCCTCCAACATTCAATATTATGACAGTGATTTTTCTATGAGAAAAGGAATTTGGATGGCTCATAAGACAATCCTTTCAAAATAGCAATTATATATGACTAGGCTAAAGGAACTTAATGACAGAATGATGAAGAGTATAAAAACATTAACAGCTGAGTGAAATAATAAAAACCAGAAAGAAAATAAAATTAAGAACGAAATATATTTGGGGAAGGAGAGACAGATAGACAAATATATTCAGGAAGTCAATCGTAAAATACAGAGAAATTCCGACCGGTAGATTGGATTAAGTGAGAGAATATCAGATGTTGAGAAGAAGACAGAGATATTGGATAATTTAGTAAAGAAAATGTTACATAAAAAACATACACGCAAAACAAAAAAAATGAATCATTCAAGTACTCTGAGATCTGAGATGATACTATAAAAAACAAAGTTTCTGATTTTTAAATATAGAAAGAGAAGAAACGCAAGTCAAAGACACAGACAAACCATTTCAGCAATATTAAAAAAAAATCCCAAATCTTTTTAGATGCCTATCAAGGTATGATACGTGTAAAGAACACCAAAAACACAAGATTAGAAATGACATTCCTACATCATAGAATAGTCAAAATACTAAATCTACAAAACAAAGAAAGCTGACAGAGAAAATGACCAATTCACATATAAAGGTAGGCCAAACAGAATAACACCTGACATTTCAGTTAAGCTTTTGAAAGCCAGAAGCACCTAGACTGACCTAAAAGTTCTGAAGGAACACAGATGCCAATTCACACTGCTATACTCAGGAAAACTACAAGTTTCAATTGAAGGACATAGAAAACCTTTCCATGATAAAACAGATATGTCATGTATCCCTATTACATTCCAGAGAATACTGAAAGTAATCTTTTAGTCTGAAGATGAGATTAGACACGTCCAAAAAGACATAATTAGTATTTAAAATTTCCGAACAGCTAATCAAAGGGAATCTAAGGAAAAAGTCATCAAAATAAAGTGCTTGCAATTAGTACACATTTTCAGTAACAACTCTTAATACTAAGTGGTCCCTATTCCCAATAAAGAGTTATAGATTAAAATTAGAAAACAGGAGTACCATTTTTTTTTCTGCTTCCATGAAACATACCCAATCATCAATAGCAGATTAGGGTAAAAGAATAAAAAAGGTTTTCCCAGCAAATAGAACTAGTAAGTAAGCAGGTACAACAGTTTAAGCCTCTGACAAAATAGATTTTAAACAAAATTAGCCAGCATAATTGGGAAAGATCACTCCATATTCATTAAAGAAAAAAATCCACCCAAGGGATTTTATAATTCTAAACATTTGTGCATAAAACACAGAAAAACCCCATTTTATAAGAAACAATATTAGATCCAAAACACACATTTACCTTAGGCACAGTGACAGTGGAGGACTTCAATATTTCACTATACCAATAGTTGGATTATCCTGACAAAAACTAAGCAGAAATATTTTGGAGTAAAATGACATAGTAAATAAAATAAATCTAACATGCATCCACAAAAACTTCTATTTAATCCTGAATACAGATTTTTCTCTGCTGCAAATTTACCCAAAATTGGACACATATTAGGACAAAAAGCCAGTTTCAGCAAATATTGTAAAATTGAAATGGCATTCTAAATTGTATTTGATTATAAAGAAACGAGCTAGCTACCAAAAAAAAAAAAAAAAAAAGAAACCACGGAAAGTAAGCAAACACATAGGACTTAAACAACCCTCTAATGAAGAACAATTGGGGCAAAGAAATCATGATTGTCATTTTGAGAGCCTAGAATTAATGAAAAGACTTTATGCCATAATCAATTGGACACAATGAAGTTTGTACTAAGAAGAAATTGTATAGCATCAAATGCTTATATCAAAGCTTGAGGATTCGCATATTAATAAGATAATATTACACCTGAAAGTCTTAGAAAAACAAAAAGGGACAATACCCAATGGTAGACTATGGGAAAAAAATAAACATTTAGCATCAGCCAAGGACACATCTGGGCTAGAATGATCCGGTGTAGAATCCTACCAGACTTTCAAAGAACAATTTTGAAATAATTTCCAAAATAAAAACTATCTCTTCAATCTGTGAGTGTGTGTATGTATTAGTGTGTGAAGTCAGTGTTATCTTCATACCAGCTAGGGAGAAACAAACCCAAGCTATTGATCAAACTTTCATAACTAATAATTAGTCTTCATATTATTTGGGAGCTGATTTGTTGGAGAGAAAGGTCCAACTACAATTAGCATTTACAACATCCTTTTGAAAATACAAAATGACTCAGAAATGATTCAACAGAGATAAAGTGTAGAAATATTTTTCCCACTAAAATCATATGTGATAAGGACTTAAGGAAAATAAGTGTGATGGAATTTCCCAAGCCTTTAATGCCTGCTCAGGATCTACATGATGAAGACCCTCCCCATCTGTACCTGCTGGAGTTTTCCTAAGAGAGATATGTTCAGAACAAAGCAACATGACGGTCTTTTCCATATGACATTTAGTTAGGTCATATTCCATTTTTTATTAGCCAATATGAAAAAGTATATCAAGATCCCTCCATGGTAGTATAAAATATGTGATCATTTAACAGGAGAGACATCAGGATACTAAAGACACAGCTGTCCAAGAGAAAGTGAATACCCTGTGCAATTCCACGGCTATTTCACTGTAATTCTTCATCTCATACTCATAAATCAATTAACAGAACATATTCAGATATATGATTTTGTCTGTATCTATCCTCTATCTATCTATCTATCTATCTATCTATCTATCTATCTATCTATCTATCTATCATCATCATCATCTATTTCCATATATCTATCTATCTGTCTGCCTGTCTGCTTCTGTCTTTGTCTATCATAGATCTATATGAAATGATACTAATTAACACTAAAGAAAAGCTGAGCACTAAAGAAGAATGATTGTGAGCAATTCACAACTGTGCTAGCTTATACATCATATTATCCTATCACGTTATTGTTCTATTTAATAAATGAAAATGAGCAAGGATACAAAAAGCGCAGAAAAGTTAGAGGACACATAGTTGCAGGGATGATAGTGGGAGCAGATACTGGAAGATTAAGGGAGAGAGGTGGGAGAATAAGTGTCTAATTACTTTATATGAAATTCTCAGATTAAAAATAAAAAAAACGGCCCAAGAACAAGTCTTTGGAAGAGCTAGAGAGATGGTCCACAGTTAACACCCTTGTTGCTCTTACAGAGTAACTGGTTCAATTTCTATGACTCATATCTGATAGCCTACATCTTCCTAAATAACCAATTCTAACACCCTTCCTCGCCTTACAGGATTCTATGTAGAAATGATACACATACAAACAAGCAAACAAATTATACATACACATAATTTTTTTAAAAAATTAATAGTTAAAGTATTTAAAAACTGAGAAATGCTGGGGATTATCAACAAGAAAGGAGTTTGCAGCTGTGTCGTGTGATATACTAAGAAACAGAGATAGGAAAGTTCTGGGGAAGGCCTCTGTAATCTCAGCACTCAGGAGTTAGAGGCAAAGGGGCCACGAATTTCAAGTAAGTTTGAAATAGAATCTTAGGTAACAACGAGTTGACCTGTGATATCCTGGATGGTTTTATGATGGGAGCTGGTTCCCAGTTTTCAGGGAAAATCAATGGGTAGATGTTGATTTAACACCTGGTAAGGCACTTATGCATGCCTATGCAATGATACTCTCAAAAAAAATGTAAGAAGATGCTTTTCACAGTTTCCTGTTTGTTGAAGATGTGGAGCATCCTAGTGGACTATATACTCAGAGAGGTCAGAGAAAGTCTGCACTGTTTCTCTCAGACACATACAGATGAATCTCTTCCGTCTGGCTGTTCCAAATTTTAGCCACAATTATAGCCTTCTGGGTTGCTTTTAATAGAATACCTATAAGTAAACACCCTTTTCTCCTGAATCTGTGAAGTTGTACCAAATAGATTTCTAATATATCACCAAATTGTATAGATTGACTGTCTGCAGAAGTAGCAACTGTAAATAGTGCTTACAGGGGTAGCAGGCTTGGAGGCTGACTCTTGCTAGTGCATAAGACCTGATCCTACTTCTAGTAAGTTGTGACATAAATGAATTTAAATATAAGACTCCTGAGTGCTGTCAGAAAACTGTTCAATGTAGGGGGAAAAGTCTACACATCTGGTAAAAATCTTGTCCTCTGATATATTGAAAGTATAGTGAGAAAAGATAATTTGCTTTCTACTACCACAGAGAGCAAATCCTAAAATTCAGTGACTGATCTGTAGATCAGGGAGTTAATCTCAGTCTGTTAAGCCACAAAAGAAACAATTTTAGAAAAAGAAAACCTAAAGCCAAATAATAATAATACTCAGATTATTCTGAAATGGAAAAAAAAACATAAATGAGAGAGATTATGTATGTGTTTGGCTCAAATTCATTTTATAATTGAGCAAGACAATGAAATAGTCTACCAGAAGAAAATCAGTTATTTAATTATTAAAGAGAAGATAAAGTTTTAGGACCAAGTTTATTAGCTAAAGATCTAGCAGAAGCTTGCAAACAACACTGGTGGTAAACAGATACTCCTTGACAGGTCTCAGTAGATACCTCCTCGTAGGACATATTATGGTCAAATATTACATGCAATTTCCCTGGCTTGGGTTTTCTTGTTTACATTGACTACTGGGAGTCTTTAGTGCTTAAATGCTACAAAGAGACCAGAGTCTTGCTGACTGCACTTACGTAATGTATGCACAGCAACTTTTTTTCAGAAGCATAATAGTTTTAACAAAGGTGCCATGGGCATATTATCAAGATGCTATTAGAAGCCATGCTGCGTTCATGGTTATTGATTTTCATATATACCTAGCCAGGGATGAACACTCATATGTATTTGTTTATTTGAATTATATTGTAAATGTCTTTGAATTGCACAAAGAACCAAAATAAGACATGTGAATCATAAGGTGATTTTCCCCAAATTCTCCTTGTATCTATGGGAAGTTACTAAAAGCAAGATTAAATATTCAGTAAATATTTTAAATTGTATTACTCTCTATAGATTTTTCTCTATAAAAACATTGTAAACTCATTTCAATAATATTGTAGTATGAAGGAATTTTAGAAAAAATATTAAAAACTCTCAATATTCTATCATGATGACACATAAATTAATCAATTTAAAATCATACATTTATTTTTGTGTTTGCTGTGCTGGGAGATGCTAGCTTCTTCTCACCTTTCATAATAGCTTGATTTGAGTCTTATTTAATACTCTGACCATATAAAGGAAAAAGGATACTGGCATCAGTCAAGTCAATATGTCAAAGCTAGGCACTGATAAAATATATAGAGTGAAAAAAGATCAAGGGTTAGATTTTAGCATCTTGTTTTGCTTGTGAAAGCAACACAATGAAAAAGAATATGCATCTAGCTGCTCCTCAGAGTCATTGATATCAATTATGAATAAGAAGAAAGTTTGCTGATGTAATTTTAAAGAGGCAAAACTGTATATACTCTTTCCTGCACAGACAGTGAAATTATATTTGAAAAAGTGGTTATGCTGCCCATCAGGTGTGCTGATGCGAGCAACACAAAGCAAAAAAAGAATCATGAATTTGTTTTTAAGAGCTTACCGGATTGGAACTCTCAGATAAAATAGTAATGTCAATTTCAAAAACATTATGATGTATTGAAAACAATGATACAAAATGTATAACTTATTTGTTCAGCCTAGGAAAAATACTGACTATAGACAAATAGGTACTTAGAAAGAAATTAGATATTGTAAGTTATTGAGCATATTCTTAAGTGTAGAAACCAATTCTTTATGTAATTTTTAAAACTTGTTTTCTTGGGATTGTATATTATTTTCTAGGTCATAAGATCTCCTGTTATGACTTCTGTGTTAGTTTGGCATTTAGTGGCAATCAAAGTATAAATATAAGATAAAGACTGGAGGATCATAGCCTTGGGTACATATTCAATCAATGTCTTTGATGTGAGTTAGACTTTAAGAAGCATTACTATGGTAAAGAAAACGAATGTGTAGCAATTATAAGATAAATAGCCGAATATATAGTAAATCATTTTATTATGACTGATATATGAGGCTAATGAATTAGAGCTACTTAATAAAATAAATACCTGAGAAGACATTAAAGGATTAATATAATGCATCTCAAGAAAGGCTAAGGAAATGGGGACTCACAGAAATCTCCCTGTAAAATTTCTAAACATATAGAAACACATGCTATGAGTTTGGTAAAGCAAAAAGTAAATAAATAAATAAATTAAATTAAATAAAGATAGTATATATAAATTTCCTTAAAGGAAAAGGAGAGAAAATCTGCCACTGCAGAAACATCTGAAATGCTTTGTTTAAAAAAAAAAAAAAGGATACATATATCCGAGTAACACATGAACATAAAATTATCTTGGCTTTGAGACTTGCTAGTTAACTGCATGGCCCAAGACAGGTAAAAGGAAATCAAAATAGAGAGAGAGAGAGAGTATTTTGGTTTTTGATTTTTCTGCTTTCTTGTATCTTAAACATTAATTTGATGACTGGAGTTTAGTAGTTTTTTTTTTTTTTAAATCTAAGTGCAAAGATATATGTTAACTCTAATTTAGCAGCAGACTACTCCCAGCAACACATTGTTAATCTTCTATATAGGGTTCAGAAAGTCTACAAACCTGATTTCACTTAGATTAGAGTCAAAGAATGGTCTGTCGTATTTAGCTCAATATTTCCTTAGCTGTGGGAAATAAATGTTACTTTAAGATTGATGTTGGGATTCATGAATGACACATACATGGCATTAAGCATAATTGCCGATGCATAGTAATTATTTAAAACTTAAAGCTGTTATTACTGCTATTCACAAAAAGCAGATAACATAATGAGGATCTCACTGAAAGATCACTTTCTCTAAAGGTGGTTACAAGTATGTTGTGACCAGAATAAGGAGAAAACTTGACTCATTTAGATACTGAAAACTCCCAAGGCCAGCTGGACTGTGACTGAAAAAGCTTGGGATAAAACCAGACTCTCTGAACGTGGCGAACAATGAGGGCTGATGAGAAGCCAAGGACAATGGCACGGGGTTTTGATCCTACTTAATGCGCTGGCTTTGTGGGAGCCTAGCCAGTTTGGATGTTCACCTTCCTAGATATGGACTGAGTGGGGAGGACCTAGGACTTACCACAGGGCAGGGAACCCTAACTGCTCTTTGGACTGGAGAGGGAGGGGGAGAAGAGTAGGGGGAGAGGAGTAGGGGGAGGGGAGAAGGGTGGGAGGAGGGGGAGGGAAATGGGAGGCTGGGAGGAGGCAGAAACTTGTTTTTTTTCCTTTTCTCAATAAAAAAAAAACAGTTCCATTTCAAAGCCATGTCTGTGCGTAATTTGTGTTTGAATGACTCCTAATTTTAATATGTAAAACCTTTTAGAATAATTTTATTTGAAAGAAATGGCCATTCAGCTTTTAAAGTATCAACTTTGATATTTCTAACATCTTCATTTGTGGAAGACGTGCAAACCCTAAGTTTTGGATGAAAATGTGCACAGATATAAACAACAACCTCTCACTTGCTGAAACATGGTTCAGTAGTCTGGGATCCGGACTTCATTTTCACTAATATACTTGTTTTCACCTCTTTTAAGATTTTTCCTTTTTCTTGTTTCTGACTGACCAATTCAGATTACAGAGGTCTGAGCATTCAACACAAAGGTTTTTCCAAATGAGTTGCTAAATTTATTAAAAATCTGTGTGAACATTTGTTGGGATTTGTTACAAGCTACCTATTCAACGAGAAAGCAAATGGGAGCAGATATTGAGGAAAATGGAACAGATGGATTAAAAAAAAAAGGTAATTTGACATTCCTGGACAATTACAGTGTTTATGTGAGCAAAAAGAAATGGTGCTTTTTAAAACCTACTCAAGAGTATATTACAATGATCACCCAACTTCTTTTTGCTTCTCAACTGTTTTCAGCCAAATGTTGTCTTACAAAAAGGCAATTCAAGGTCATTTTTAGTAATAATCTTTTAAATGAACAAAAATAAGATTAATGAGTTAAAAATAAGTTGTTTAAATTATTGAAAATATTAAGTCTTTTATTTTTTTATAGAATATAGCTTTACTAAGAAACTAATCTCTAGTTTTTACTTAATTCCAAGTGAAATTAAGCTACAGAAAGACAAATTTTCTTACTTGTTCTACCTGAATACTTCCTGTAACCTACACAAGTCATAAAAACTGAGTCATAAAAACACAGTGTTGTATGTGTGTTTATGTGCAATGTGTAATCAAGTACTGTTAAGAAAAGTAATTTTAATTACATGTGTGTATCTTTAAAATCATTATATTTCACAATGATAGTTTTACATTTTCTGATATTTTATTGTTCTAAGAAATATAAAGTTCAAATTCCATAATAAACTTTAGTTATCTTTATAAAATCTTTTTAAAAATGTATTGATTCATGCCTTACTACTGATAGTATCACAATTCAGACATCAATTAGAAGGGCTACATTGAAACCCTGATTCTAACACAGCCTAGTCATAACTCCTTTGCCTTCTCTCAGGCAGATCAACTGATATAGCATGCTTATGTGTGAATGGAAACAAGAAGAAAACAAAAGAACAGGAGGAAGGGAGCCATGCTCTGCCTAGAATGCTTCTCAGATCAAATAGACAAGCCTTTTAGGCTATAGAGATAATTGTTCAATGAGCCTTGGTTATCTAAGACCTGAATTACTATTTGCCAAATGAACAGTAGAAAAATAACAAAAGGGTCAATGCCTGAAGGATGAAGTATCATAGGAAGAAAAGATAGAGTTTTGACATTTTTATTATTAATAATTATATCTATTAACCATAGTAACTAAAGTATATTGCATATATATGTGTATGAGTGTGTTACTACTAGTTTCTGAGAAGATAAAGCTACAAGATGACGTTCATGAAGGACTTAATAGTGTAGGAGAGACAAGATTTTTTTTTCTCATAGGAGAAAAATTATAGGTAACTCTTCAAAATTTTCCTTACTAAAAACCTAAAGGTGAGGTATTTTCTCTGATTTATGACTCTTAGCTCTAGAAAAGATAAATGGTAGAACTGGAAATAAAAGATACCAGGTCTAGACAGATGCCTCAGAGGCCAAGAGCATTGGCTGCTCTTCCAAAGGTCTTGAGTTCAAATCCCAGCAATCACTTGGTGGCTCGAATCATCCAAAATAAAATATGGTGCCCTCTTCTGACAAGCAGACATCCTTGCAGAAAGAATACCATGTACATAACAAATAGGTTAATTAATTAATTAATATTTTTTTAAAAAAGAAAAAAAGAGATACCAATCTCTGAAATTTGCATTCAAATATTCTTCCAATATATTCCTCAAATACTGATCCAACAAGGTATGTTGAAATTCAATGTATGTTGGGCAAATTTTACTTACTGCTTCATATGATGTTTACTTGACTGTGTCTCTTCATTCTATAAATTCAAACTTAAATAATATTATTGAATAATACCAATTGTAATATGACATTGTCAATTTTCAGAACTCAGCAATTCATAAGAAATAATGTAGGTAAATCTTTACAAAACATGATTTTACTAATATGTTGCTTATTAGTATAAAATAAGAAAAAGGGTAAATAAAAAGTGCTATCCAAATTCAAACATCAGAATTAATGCCTAAGGCGTTTCAGTAAATGGACTGTCCAAATTCTCTGTTCATTATCTTGCATGCTTTTGCATTTAAGTTACAATTTGTTCAGTGTTTCTAATTATAGCATTTCATCCATGTGTCATTGCTTTCACGGTGTTTAGTGTCCATCATCCTTCACCATGTCTGCCATCTTACAGAACAGACTTAAAACACACAACAGACGCCAACAATTACAATGTAATTGGAGGTATTATAGGTAAATGTTTCTCTAGACTGAGCTCATTGTGGTGTGTGATGCCAATATCCCCAGGATATGAGAAGACAGTCATAATGTACAAAACAATAAACAAAAACCCAAACAACACTACTCTCAAAGCAAATTAGCTGTCTTTGTCTTACATCAAGCATTTGGTTGATTTTAACCACTGGCTTAAGTCAGAATGTATACAGGAAAAACTACTAAAATTGTACAGGAAATTGGCAAACCACATAAAATATCCATATCTCCCTCATTATTTCTCATGCTGGAAAACTTTTATGCTATTAATCCTACTGTTAAATAGAAATATTGATAGTGTAAATTTAATAATAAAATCAGTAGAAATAAGATGGAGAAAATGTTGAAATAACACAGCTTTAGATATTGTTTTGAAAGCTTCAGCTGAGTTGCAGACATTAAGATTTGATAGTATTTCATAGACCAAACAAAATGAGTTCTCCAGTGCACTCTCCTTTTGACTGAATTTTTGAAAGTTGAGCTATCTGCTCAAGTAACATAAATAAGGAGAGACTATAGGAACTCCTCCAGGAACACACACACACACACACACACACACACACACACACCCTCATTCCTGCCCCCAAATAGCTGCCAGTGACAATGAGACCTCTAACGTGGAAACTAACATGGCCAGGCTAGTTTAAATGGAGCACTGTTGCCCAGATGATATTCCTCGTGGACCGAAAGGTCATAAAACCAATGCAGTATTCTAGTGCCTCCAAGTGGGAAACTCCTATACCAAAGGAAGTATTCATCACAATAGGGATAACTAAACATGCTAGCAGGCCTGAATGAAATCTATGTGCCCAAATGTGAATAATAACCATCTGTTTCACAATCACAACCTCTGAGGCTAGGAATCAGGTATCAAACACTGCTGCTACAAGGGAAAATAAAATTTCCAAATAACTTATATTTTATTTTTGCTTATCATGATAGGTTAATGCAACCTGGTAATGAAAATAACCTTGGTTAAATTCATAGACAATAAAATCTACTACTGAGAGTTAGGCCCCGAACCTTTCAGGAAAGTCCTATTCTTCCCTCAGCTTCTTAACAATATGACTGTAAGACGAACTCTTCCAGGAAGAGAACAGTCAGGAAGAGAATTATTATGCACCTGGTACAAAAAAGGAAGATCCTTCAAAATAATTGCATCTTTGATATTCCACCTTAAAAAAACTGATTGGTCCTCTATTAATTAAGCTCATAAAGCCCTTAGACACCCCACTTGTGTCAATATTGATCCTTCTTGACTAGAACTGCAGTAGAGATTCTGTGCAACATTCTCATTATTGGAAAACAGTATGTGTCCAGCCATGCTCTCATCAGGTGCATATATGAATTCCAAAAAGGAAAGGGAGGGAGAAAGAGAAAGAAAAATAGAGAGAGTTACAGAGAAAGATATAGAATTACAAAGTATATTTCTTGATCCCCTTTGTGAATACAATAACCCAGATTTACCTAATCTCAGCTCTGTCTTCTATAATTCTTCAGGAATTCCATGTACTTTGTAATTTCAATTTTAGTTTTATGAGTTAAAGCTTTTATTTTTTATTTTCTTCTAATTTTTAAAAAGTATACTCATGTTACATTCCCCTTTGCTTTCAAATTTTCATTCTCTCCCAAGCAATACCATTGTTCCCTCTCAAATTTATAGCTTCTTTTATATACTTTCTCTCTCTCCTAAAAATGTAAATACAGCCTGATCAGTCTGATTAATTACTACACACACTTTATGTATCCTTACACCCTTAAAATAAAAGTTTATTTATCACTCTTCATCAAAGAAACTTCTCTTTGTAGAAGATGGAGTCTATTACAGAAAACCAAAACAGATCAGCACCCATAGAGCACAGGATTGTGTGTTACTCAGTGCCAGCAATATATCTCTAACACAATTATTGCACCTAAGCCTCAAGGATAATTTTTAAAGGCTGGGCAGAAAGATTTAAGAGTCAGAGGAACAGGAAATTTGCTGTGAGGTTGTGTATCCTAGATTTACAGCCTTTTAAAAACACATGCGACATATAAGGAACAGTGGTGAACACCTGCACTCCTAACATGTATATGACTGAGACAAGAGAACCATAAATTTGAAACAAGCTAGAATTCATAATGATTCATAATCTATACAGATTAAAAAATATTCTGAAGTAGTAATCAGATAATATACTTTGAAAACTGACAACTGTACCTAAGCCTTCTCTCTTATAATTGTAGTACATAACACATGATAAATATTGAATATTTTCAAATCAACTTTTGAATTATGCAGTTTTATTTATCCTACTTCATAGGAGTGCCATAAATCCAAGTTATCATATATTAAAATATTATTTGAAGAACATAACATACTGTGAGTGGATATGTACAAGATGAAATATTTATATAGTAGAAAAAAGGAAAAATTTGTCTTCAGTGTAGGTGGATAGATACAATAATTTACACATCCCAAAGATGTTAGCTCATTATACTAATTTTGTAGTGTTTGCAAATGATGAGGACTGTCGGGTTCTTGTTATTATTATTATTGCATGTCACTGGCAGGATGCTTAAGGTTAGAAACTAAAAAAAAAAAAAAACCAGTGTTACATGGCTTATTGAAGAATACATAAAGTTAATAGTTAAATGACCTTTCAAATGTGATAACCTCTGTCCATCCATCCACATCTTGGCTTGGTTATAAACTTGGCCCATTTGCCCTTGGACTTCTTCTAGTTTTCTAAGGAATAAAATATAGATGCTGCAAGCAATATCACTGTGCTGTTCACACAGCACCGTCGTAAGCATACACAGCCACTAGGTGAAAGAGCAGCCAGGGACTTTTTTTCAGACACATTTTTCAAATACCTCTGTTTTAGTGTTGTTCTCTTTACAAGTTTGTAAAAGATGTTCTCTTTTCTTGTTAAAAGATAAAGCAAAAAATTTAATGGCTGAAAGTATGTTGGGAGGATCTCAGAGTTGTGGGAGGAAAAAGGTAATATATAATATTATGTGTAAGAAGATATATTTTCATAATATATTTTCAACATATATTTTAATAATAATATGTATAAATATATTTTTCAAAAAAGAAATTATATTATGCATAATTTATGTTGTGATTTAAAAACATAGGTGGCACATGGCAGAAAGACATCATGAGACCCAGTTTTTATGGAGGGGATTTTTTGGGGGGAGGGGGTAAAGTGAACGAGAAAAGTAGGGAGGGGAGAGGGGAGACCAACCTCTGGAGACAAGAGTAGCAGAAGAGAAGAGAGAAAAGAGAGAGACAGGGAGAGAGAGACAGAGACAGATAGACACAAGCAGAAGGGCTGATGGAAACAGAAAGAGGTCGGAGTTTTGCAGGGCCCTTTTGAAAGGGAACATAGTGAATGTGCACAGGAGGAACTCTTAGTGGTTACAGCTGAGGATGTATACCTTAATGTCAGGTCAGTATAGATGCGTGAATACTAATGACTACCATGGAATAAAACTAGAAATTAACAAGAAAACTTAGGAAATTGAGCATATACATGAGCATTAAGTAATGATTTTGAAGGATAAGAAGTGAAGTCAAAGGGTACATTAAACCTTGTCAAATAAATGAAAATTAACATGTAGTATGCCAAATATTTGAAATGGAGTTATATGAATGCTGTGAGAAAATTATTGGAGCATGATGGAGGAAGGTCATTGGTTAAATTAAAAGAAACTGCTTGGCTCTCATTGGTTAGGAGATAGGTGGGAGGAGTAAACAGAACAAAACGCTGGGAGGAAGAGGAAGTAAGGTCAGACTCCACAGCTCTCCTCTCGGGAGCAGACACCTCAGAGAGAGACGCCATGCTACCTGCTCCGGGGAAGATGCACGCACGCTATGAAGCTCCGACCCAGGATGGACTTAGGCTAGAATCTTCCCGGTAAGACCGGTGCTATACAGATGATAAGAAATGGGCTAGTCCAGGTGGGAGAGTTAGCCTAGAAGATGCTAGGTAGAAATGAGCCAAGCAGTGTTTAAATGAATACAGTGTCTGTGTAATTATTTCGGGTAAAGCTAGCAGGGCAGGCGGCTGAGTGTTGGGGATGCAGCCCCGCCACCGCGCCCCATATTACTACAGGAGCAATAATCAAACATTCCCATCCAAAACAGAAAGAGGGGCTTGAGAGAATTGGATAGCTGACCTCAGTGCACTCACAGGTCCAGTGCCAGCCAGCACTCATATCACAGGGCTATTAACTGCCTGGAACTCCAGCTCCAGAGGATCTGACACTATCTTCTAGCATTTGTGGTCACCAGGCACATGGTGGTACTCAGGTAGGCACTCAGGAGCACATATAAATTTTTAATTAAAAAATAGAAAAAAATCTCAAAAAATAAACTCAGGATTTTACTCAGTATAACAAGAAATAGAAAGTAAATTTAAACAAAACTTAAAATTAGATGGATAATATCGGGTTGTAAGAAAAGGAAAAAGCAAAACATATGAATACTTAATAAAAATAAGTTTCTTTGGAAAAGATAAACAACACTGTAAATACTTTAGCTAGACCAACCAAAGGGGAAAAAAGATAAAGATGTATAAAACTCATAGATTGAAAGAGAACCATTAGAACATAGAAGACAGAACCATTAGGGCCAATTATGAAAAATTATATTTCAACAAGTAGAATTACTTCACAGAAGCAGTTAAAGTTCTATCTCATGACCCAGCCAAATTAAACCTGAGCAGACCATTAGTAAGCAACAATCAAACCAGCAATAAGGTCTCCCAACAAAG
This sequence comes from Microtus pennsylvanicus, assembly GCF_037038515.1. Classification (NCBI taxonomy): domain Eukaryota; kingdom Metazoa; phylum Chordata; class Mammalia; order Rodentia; family Cricetidae; genus Microtus; species Microtus pennsylvanicus. The sequence continues at coordinate 101,032,648 of NC_134584.1, forward strand.
ACAAGCCAGGGAGCTGATGAGTTTACTGATGATTATGAAGTAATTAAACAAGAATCCCTGTCAAATGCTTAAAACGAATGGTCTGAAATCTCCTAGACTCATCTCATGAGACCATTGTTACCACATAAACATCCAAGTAAAAAAGAAAAGATAAGCAAACATCAAGAACATTACAGAGCCTGATAAGTGAGATTTATTCAAGGCATTAAGGGGAGTTTCCCACATAAAAATAAATAAGCAATTCACCACATCAGGAGTCTGAATATGTGTTATTATTTCGAAAAATACAGACAGGGGAATGCTTTCAGGACGGAACTCCTCAGCACATTAGGCAGAGAGGGACAAGACTCAGAAACAGTTAAGACTCAGTGTAGTAATTTTACAGTCAGTGTGTTTAATGGGAAATAGTTGAAACTATTTTCTGAAAAATATGGAAAATGATAAGCACGCCCATATTGAACACTGCAACTCAGTATACTGGAAATTTTGCCCAGCACATTCAGAAAAAGAAAGAAACAATTTACATCTGAACTGGAAAAGAGGAAGTCAAACTGTCCCTTCTAACAGATAATATAGAATTATTTTTACACGCATAAAAAAACTAAACACTATATCAATAAAATAGTAAAAGAGGTAAATTCAGCAGCAAAACATGATACAAAATAAAACATAAAAATCAGTAATATTTTTCACACCACTAATACACCTCATTAAAAGGAATAGAGAAAACAATTTCATCTGCAAGAGCTGCAAACTCTTGATAATTTTATCCAAATAAACGAATGACTCCATAATAAAATTTATTAAACATTAATGAAAGATATTGAATAATCACAAACATAGCATAAAGACATATGCTGATAGAGTAAAATAAGCAATATTGTTAAAATATCATTATTACCCAAAGTTATAGTTTCAATATAATCTTCATTGAAATATAAACAGAAATAAACGCTAACTTTTAAAAAGTTCTAAAATTTTCAAATGAGCCAAAAAGTTCCCTAATAGTCAAATATGTTCTTAAGAAAAAAAAAGAAAGAAAAAACTAGATTCTTTAAAAATACCTTGTCTCATGACACATTACAGACCCATATAAGCAAGACAGCTAAGTGTTGAGATAAAAGCCAACATGTCAATCAATGAAGAGTAAGCTCAGAAAAACAAATCCACAACTGTACAGCCATTGTATTTCTAGGAGGTCCCCAAGTACATTGGGGGAAAGGTATGTATTTCTGTGAATACTGCAGAGAAAATACGATACTCACATGGAAAGGGTTAACAGTTGATCTCTATAATTCAAAATATACCAAGACTAATCAAGTCCTGAATCTAGATGATTGCTAGAGGAAGGCATGTTAGTATTCCTTCAAAATTTAAATCTAGGCAATTATATTTTTAGGTAGAAACAAGGAAGTGTGGGTAATAAATATGAAAATAGTGATTCTGTATTTTAATCAATGAAGAGTCTTCTCTATTGAAGGAAACAATGAAATGAAGGAACAGCCTTCAGACCTGGATCATGTATTTAGAAACAGTTAATCTGACAAAATGACAGTAATAAGTAAAGAAGAGATCTTAGGCAGCTCAATAGCAAAGAAACCCAAACTTCTGTTTATACCACTGGCAAAAGATCCTAGCAGGCGCTTTCGAAAACGCATTATGAAAAAGCCCCAAAATAGTAGGCAATACAAAAACCCAATAAAAATCACAGTGAGATGACACTGTACCACTGAGTGGATCCTAACAAAGAGAGTGTGTGCAAATTACAAACATTGGAAAGGATATTGCAGAAGGGGAATGTTTAAACTTTGAGGGCAGAACTGAAAATATTACAGCAAATATGAAAACCTGTTTGGAGACTGCTTAAAGAATGAAAGGATAAACCATTTTCTAGTTGGCCAGTTCTACTACTCAATAGATATCAGAAGGAAATGAAATGAGTAGAGCGATGTTTAGTACAATGTCTCTCACCCCCCCCCCCCCAATTCTTGATTACAGGAATTCCATGCACAGTATTCCAGGGAAGATACACACAAAAATAAAAATGAAGATCTTAATTGTCAGGTCCCAAACAAACCAAAGACAAGTCTCACTTCCTACCTGTGGCCCCTCCCAGCTCTTTTTACTCCACCCCTTATCATAAAACTCCACCTCCCAGAGGTGGGACTTTTGATTCCTTTCCCTCGGCAACTCTTTTGTATATAACTCAGTTCTTTTGGCTATGAGATCTCATGGTTCGTGTGCTCCCTTAGCCTCTTGGTCCAAAGCTCCTCTCTTGTCCCCATGCTCTTTTGTTTCTCCTTCATTCCTCCTCATGGTCTGGCGCAGTCAGAAACCCTTCTTTATGTGTTTGGCTTCTCTCTCACATCTACAACAAAACCTTCCCTTCAGCCATACCAAAGAGTGATCACGCCCTCATTTTCATTAATCTGAAGCCTAAACCTAGTACTGGCACATATGAGCCCCATCAGAGTACCTCACCTCTCCAAACCAAGGTACTGATTCGACTCTCCTGAGGTATGCATGGATTGTTTGTTTCTACTGTCTTCTGCCTCTCACCAATTTGACTCAAAATTCTAAAAATCACCTCTTCAGCCACTTGCCTCTCCTGTTCTAACCATTAATCTCTTCTAAGTCCCAGAGCTTTCTTATGCCCTCTGTTTTCATTAGCTTTCCATATATCCTCCTGGGCTTGTGAGCTTTTCTTTGCCTCCTCTCTCTCAGGAATAGTTGCTCAATCTCTCCTTATGTTTTCCTGTCCTCCTAGGCCTGGACATGTGACCACTGTCTCCCAAAGCTCCTACACTTCCCTCTATGAGCTGCCATTCTGTCGCTTCTCTATGCCTCTAGGATATGATATTGGAATGCTTCCTAGGGTAGAATTCATATTTGCTATCTATGTCCATCATGACTACACCATTCTCTGTCTCTCAGCTCCTGCTTGGAGCTTATTGGGTGGAGTTTATTTTGCAATCCTTTCTCTGCTCTCTTTGTGGGCCTAGGAAATTTTACTAGAGCTTCATTGTCTTACTACAAATGGCTTGACTTCAGTATAGCTCAGCCGCTAAAGATGGCATACTAGATTTCCAAATTCTTACAGATTAAAACTTCTGTTAACCATAGCAAATGATCCCAAAGTCTCTTATCTCTAAAGTGTTTCAACTTTCTACTTTTGAAAATCTTATATTTCTACAGTTTCTCTGAGCTCTGCTCTCACGAAATTTTATAGTCCAATCATAGAGAGGAAGGAGTAATATTATGAGCAAAGGGCCCAAGACCATGATGGGAACACCCACAGAAACAACTGATTGGAGCTAGTGGGAGTTCACTGAGCCCAGACTGACAGCTGGAGAACCAACATAAGACTGAACTAGGCCCTTTGATATGGAACAGTTGTGTAGCATGAGAAAGTTCGTGGGGCCACTTGAAGTGAAACAAGTATTTACCTTTAGTGTGTTAACTAGTTCTTTGAAACCGATTCCCTATGAAGGTATACCTTGCTCAACTTAGATACACCAGAGAGAGCCTTGTTCCTGCCTCAAATGATGTGATAGACTTTGTTGACTCCCCATGGGAGGCCTCACCCTTCTCTGAGGAGTGGATAGGGCCTGGGGTGGGGAGAAGGTACGGGTAGTGGGAGGGTGGAGAGAGAGGGAACTGGGATTGGTATGTAAAATAAGATTGTTAAAAAAAACATTTATGACTATTGTATCAGGATTTGGAACTTCTTGGGTGTAGTAAAAAAAAAAAATTGTAAAATCAGTAACAAAAAGTTAATTAGCTTAAAACTTGCAAAGCACCGGACAGAAATCTCAAGGTCCAAATCAGGAGCAGAAGGAGAGAGAGCACGAGCAAGGAACTCAGGACTGCGAGGGGTGCACCCACACACTGAGACAATGGAGATGTTCTATCTGGAAATCACCAAGGCCAGCTGGCCTGGGTCTGAAAATGCCTGGGATAAAACCAGACTTGCTGAACATAGCGGACAATGAGGACTACTGAGAACTCAAGAACAATGGCAACCACATGGTGGCTCACAGCCACCTGTAATGAGGTCTGGTGCCCTCTTCTGGCCTTTAGGAATACACGCAGACAGAATATTGTATACATAATAAATAAATAAATATTTAAAAAAAGAACAATGGCAATGGGTTTTTGATCCTACTGCACGTACTGGCTTTGTGGGAGCCTAGGCAGCTTGGATGCTCACCTTACTAGACCTGGATGGAGGTGGGTGGTCCTTGGACTTCCCACAGGCAGGGAACCCTGATTGCTTTGGACTGACAAGAGAGGGGGACTCGATTGGGGGAGGGGGAGGGAAATGGGAGGCAGTGGCGGGGAAGAGACAAAAATCTTTAATAAATAAATAAATAAATAAATAAAAATAATCAAGCCATTAAAAAAGGTTGAATAGTTAAAAAATATCTATGCATAGGTAATATTAATTTTCTACATCATAATGTGTGTGTGTGTGTGTGTGTGTGTGTGCCTGCATGTGTGTGTGTAGGTGTAACTTGGCTTCAACTCGTATTGAAAAAGATAGATCTGCCTGGCAGTGGTGGCACATGCCTTTAATCCAAGCACTTAGGAGACAGAGGGAGGAAGATCTCAGTGAGTTCAAAGGCAGCCTGGTCTATAAGAACTACTTCCAGAACAGGATCAAAGTTATAGAAAAACCTCTTTCCCCACTTTCTAGCCAAATCCACGTATCCTCGTTGGCACCGGAACCCCCTCTCCTGGACAAAGCAGGACTCTGGCTTTAGAAGGGGAGGTGGGGAGCAACTAGGAGGTGTGGAGTGAGAGGAAATTATAACCAGGATATATTGTATTAGAAAAGAATCTATTTTCAATATAAATATATATTACAAGAGGGATAGATGATAGAAAATTAGATACAGTTTCAGAAATACTTTAAATCCTTAATAATTGTTAAAAGGATTACCTGATATTTTCCAAAAGTGGTTGTGAATAAATCAGATAAACACATAAGAAATATTATATATATACAAATTATATACATATATTTGCTTTTAAAATAATTGAAACTAATTAATGTCTGCTTATTGTTTTTCATATTATAATTATCAATGTATATATCACAAAGGATGGCCCAAAGTAAACAGTATTCCTTATTTGTTACTGCTTTATACTTAGTTTCCATGTGCATCAAATGTTTTTCTTTCTGTTTTATGACAGTCTAATGCAGAACAGGTTGGTCCTGAACTCTGATAGCTAAGAATGATCTTGTACATATGATCCTCTTTATGCCACCTCCCCTGAGTTGGTATTACAGGTATAACCATTCTAATCTTTCATTCACATATATCAAAACATGTTATTCAGTGTTTCGCTCTTGAGAGCTATGACTTCTTGCTTTTTAACAGTTTCCATATTTCAAATTAATATTACTGAAAGTATATGTAACATTTTTCCTGGGTCTGTCTTGCCTCTTTGTTTCTACTCATAGACTCACAGAAACTCCATATAAATAGTCTCTCCCATGTCCTTGGGCATTCTCTATAAAAGTATGGAATCTTAAAAAGACACAGGATAAGAAGGAGTACCAGTCTCCTCTATAATGCTTTGACATTTATATGGTACTAATATAATCATAAAAAATAACACAGCCATTATTGAATCATTATTGGTTTATTCAGTTTATGTTTATTGGTTTAAATTTGTGCCATGTGCATGTTAAGTGCTCAGTTAGAGACTTTGGTGTACAACATTTTATTCCCTGAAGTAAAACTGAAGCACCTACGGAAGCCATGGTAATTACTGAGTATGTTAAAAAAGCATGCTTGCCGGCACTTGTTTCCCCGGTTCTCATGCTGCATAAATTAACCTTGTTTCTTCTTCTTTAAAACTTTCCATGTGGTTAAGGATTGTTTCTGTGGTGAAAAATAGACATAGCATACAGAGGTGATTCCAAGCACTGCAGAGGGTATTTTTACCCTTATTTATTATTAATAGTAATGATAAAAATAAGAGGATCTATTGACCAACAGACCTATAGCTACCATTATTTATGGTAAGAGGTTTCTATGGCACATTCTTATTCTGGTATGTTCCCCACCCCATAGACTCAAAGAGGATACCAAAGATCATAAAACTGGTTTGTGGTTGAATTGACATTCAAAAGCTAAGTTTACTGACTTCGCATGCATTAAATTAAAAAAAGTACATTAGAATTTTTTTTATTAATGTTTAATTTCTTTCTTGGTCATTTATCCTTACCCCTAATTTTCTTTCCTCTGGTCTTTTTTCTTCCTCTTTTCTAAGACTTTTGAATGTCAATGGGATCAAAGAAAGTGTTCGTACTTTGAACAGATAAAGGTCTGTAAACGGGGCTTTCTGTGTGCTGTCAAGAGGGGCTCATATGACTGGAGGAGAAATGAAAATCAGAGCATGGAAATGAGTCCTCTCAGGAAGTGGTGCCTGGATGAAAGCTGCAGAGCAAGCTTTCTCTGTCATTCTTTCTGCTCTTGGCTCACTTTCCTTTCTTTCCCTGGGCAATCCATAAAACTCGAATTTTCTTTTCTCAAGGTTGATCATTGGAACCAGAACTTCTTTTATTCCCAAAGCAAAGGAATAAAATTATCACCGTTTACTATTTACTACTTTCCTATGCAAAATTGAACATAAGGAATTTCTTTGATTTACATTATTCTGTAGGTAAATAGGTAGCCATGCAAAAGGCGTCCGGCACCGTCTAAGAGGAAGGAAGCTATATGGAAATAAACAAAACTTGTGAGTCTCTGACCCAATATTTTGCAAGCATCCATGCACATAGCCCTCAGTAGTAAGAATCCTCAACCCTGACCCACTGCATTGCCTGAAGTAGTATCTTACGAAAGCAATTCCCTACAGAGCATCATTTTTTAGAACTCCTTGGCCTCACACAACTGCCTTCTCTTGTACTTTACCCAACCATCCATACAAGCCACTGGTAATAATGAAGTCACACCCCAATAGGTAAAGTACTGGAATAGCTCCATCCATCACATTTGTCAAGATGAACTGACTGAGAAACTGAGCTTTGAGCTTTTTTCACATGATCTAGATCCAGTAAAGTTAGAGCAATAGCAAAACCAGAACCAAACTCATTCTGAGGGCTTAAATGGGAATGACCCCAGTGGCTCATATATTTGCATGTTCAGTCTACAGTTCATAAACTGTTTAGAAGTATCAGGAGGTGTGGTCTTATTGTAGTGGGTATGTCCTTGGAGGAGGTGGGTCACTAAGGGTGGGCTTTAAGGTTTCAAAATTGTATGTGTGTGACTCTGTATGTCTGCTGTTTTCAATGGATTGTGACATCAATTTTTCAGCCATTGCTTCAGCATCATTCCTGTTGGTGCCCTGCAATGATGACCTCTAAGCCTGCAAGCAAACTGCCGATTAAATACTTGCTTTTGTAAAAGCTGCTTTATTCATGGTGTCCCTTCACAGCAATAGAATGGAGTCTAGAACACTCACACTAAACTGCTGAAAACTCATAAGAAAGGAAACACTGACAAATAAACCAACTCCAGATGTCCAGACTTTATCTGATAAACAAAAGCAATATGGAAAACTAAGACTGTATATTCCCCACCAAAAACCATTAGTCTTATAATAAAAGTTCCCATGGGGAAAAACTTAGATGAATCTGAGAACCCAGAACTTAAATGGACAGTTAAAACTATGTTGAAAGAGTTCAAAAGTTCAAGGAAGACACCCTAACAAACCAAAAAAAGATTGCATAAATTTCTTATTGAAGTTCATAAAAACCCACAAACATCTGAATGAAATAATAAAGACAATTCAGAATATGAAAAATTAATTCAGAAGAGAAATAAAAATATAGAATTAAATTCAAAGTGCAATAAGCTGGAAATGGAAAGTTCAATGAGTCAATTAAAAGGAACCAGTGGAAAGAATCACTGCATCAATCAAATATAAAATGTAATATGAGGACTAGAATGAAATGTAGAGAAATTCTGGTAGATTGTTCAACCAAGATAAGTGAAAAAATAAAAAAAAAATGATCCAAGAACAGAATACTCTGGACTTTTGCAATATTGTAAAAAGATGATATTGATTAATTGTAGACTTAGAAGAAGGGAAATTTTAGGCAAAAGTTCTTACACATCTTCAGTCAATACACAATAGAAAGGAAAACCCCATATAGTTATAAAAATCCCATGATATAATTTTTGTGGACAGAACCAGAAAAGAAAATCTCCATGCCATACCAAAGTTAAAAATCTAAATATATAGACCAAAAAAAAAAAGGCATTGAAAGCTCCATGAGAGAAGTCACATGTCACTTATATAGGCAAACACATAAGTAGCAGATGTCAGTGGCAGGTCTTAGAGTTAAAGGTACTTGGAGTGGTATACTTCAAGTCCTGAAAGATCATAGATATCAACCCAAGCTAGTATACAAGGCAACGGGCTGCATAGTTGCACAATAAACAAAAAAGCGTTGCAATATAGAACAGGATAAATAAATCATGTGCCCCAAGGCAGACCACTGCAAAGAGTGCTTGAGACTGAAGAGAGGGTAAACAGTGAAGAGGCCACAGGAAGATGGCGATACTACAATTGATATGCTAAGTAGGACTACAGAAAATAACAAAGGCCAGCTTATTATTTTGACTCCTGATACTTTTAGAGGTAAAAGAAAGAAAATTGAATGATGTTTGTTTAAAAGGAGCACCCTGAGTTCAAAAGTAGACTGATAAATATGTTTCACATGTGGCTCCACACAATTCTTTCCAGGTCAGTTCAAATGTCAGATTTCTTCCATTAACGAGAGATTGATTTTAGTGAAAATATGATTATCAGAGATAGAGGAGGAATAAACATGGAGAGTATTTGGGAAGTGGGTGAAATAGGGTAATCACAAGAGGAACAGGTTTAACTACCTGCTGATATGTGTGGAAGTTATGCACAGGGGAGAAGAAATAGTATAGAGTAAAAATGTCTGGAGAGCTTTCTAAAGGATGTGTATAGACTCTGGCATCTGGACCTGACATGTCTCTTACAGATTGATGGATTAAAGGCTGGATTCTGTGCTCAATGCTGTTGGGTATGGTTGGGGACTTTCTGATCTGTGGCCTAGAATAGAAGGTTGCCAGGTCATTGACTGTGTGATTTTGGAGGAAATACTGGGTCGCCAGCCTCTTTCTTTCTCTATTCTGCATGACATGAATAGTGCTTTCATACTGCATGCTCTACCGCCATGATATGCTGTTTTGCCTTTCCAAGAGCACCATGCCCAAACCAGTTGAGGATCCCGAAGATCCACAAGAAACCTCTTTCCTTTATTTGTTTATTAACTCATCTTTAGTTTGTTACTCAGTTTTATTTTGTTATTGTTTTTAAATCTGAAGTTGATAAACATTTTCCCCTTGGATGTTAGTTTTCAAGCAAAGAAGGGATACAGGATATATCTTAATTCATCTTGATATTAATCCTTCTTCAATACCTATTAGGTCTCATATATTTTCACTATAATATGAATTGCCTATTCACCTGATCCCTGAGGTACCTGAAAATTATTAGTTACATGAAAGTTTTCTTCCCTCCATTCCCTCTCTCCCCCTTCTTCCCTCCTTCCCTTCCTTCTTTCCTTTTTTATTGCCTAAACTATTATTTTGATCAGACCATTTGTAAGGAAAAGAAGAGGATGAGAGGATAAATGATATAAGTGTAGATATCAAAAATTCTGGCTCAAAATCTCAAACAATCCATTCAATTTTTGTGCCTTGGAGAATATCTTAAAACCCAAAGTCCTTATTTTCCAATATTAAAGGGCAGTTCAGTTTCTTTTTCTCACTGTTGTTGTGCCCCTTACCCTTAGTATAGCTCTGAGGTAAGGCCCATATGTATCACACTTTAAAAGAAAATAAACTGACCAATTGTGAGAAACTATCAATACCAATCAGTTTATACCTCAAAATGGTGAGAGATTGTTCATACTGGCATCAAAGAGGAGTGACCATGTCTAAGAAACACAGATTAAGCTTATCGCAAATTCCACTTGCCAAACGGGGTAATAATTTCATGAAGGTTTTATAGGTCACAAACAGAACATCAGAACTCAAATACCTTTAAAATCCATTACTGGGTCCATAAGGTAGCCAGATTATAATCAGAAAAAAAAACCCTCTGTTATGAGATTTAGATGCTATCCAGTGACATTCTTAGCTTTTAGGCTGATGGAAAGTACCAATTCCAAATGATTGATATAATAATAGCAAGGCTGTTAAGCCACTTACAGACACGGAGAGTAAGTGACCACTTAATGAGGTTCAAGGTAGCCCAAGATGATTGTAATTAGAGTGTAGATCTGCAACATTCCAACCTCTCCAAATCATTGATGCTCTACTCAATCTATCAGCCTTGTATGTTGCTCTAGAAATTTTTGCTCACAGAGTATTCAAGGTGTTGAAGGAGGCTATTCACTAATTTAAACAGGATATTCTCACCAGAATATTACAATAATGCAAAAATAAATAAAGAAAAATGTCCTAGGATTGGCACACACCTCAGCATTCCCATGATTTAAAATTATTCAGCCTATTTTGGACACTGATTATTTCTCACCCATCATATAATATATCTAAGGAAAGTATTCTGTTTTCAGGCACTGTTGTATATGAAGCTTAATAAAAGCTGTCTTCCAAATGCTTCATATTTTCCAAGAGCTCATTTCAAGAAAATAATTTGAGGGGGGATGTTGCTGGATAATTCTTACTCTGTTCGACCTGCTGAGACACAAATGATCCCTTTTGATTTACCTAATTGTGTAGTTGCAAAGCCTTTTGTCTTTATGGACACCATAGGCAGGAAACTTCCCTGACAAAACTCAGCTCCTTGCTGTCTCCTCTGCTTACCCACGTTTTTATCACTAGCCATTTCAAAAGAAAGCTGCTGCACAGTGGCTAAGAAAATGCCTGTTGGAAAGCCAGAGGCAAAAATCACCTCTTCTTAAATGAGAAAATACGTGACAAGTGTGCCACTTACAATTATAAATTAAAATGCCTTCGGCAAGTCTGGAAGAAGTGAAGTAGTGGAGCTGAATTTCTGACACCAAAGTATATAATGTCTACTGCAAGATACAGGAAGGAAACAGGAGCAAAGGGGAGACAATGGAAATCAGTTAAGAGAAAACACCATTGGGTGTGATGAGAAAAGCAGCTAATCTTTACTGATGTTTGCCAGGTCCTGTTTAATATGTAATGTTATTTCTTACTGTTTTCTTTTTCCTAGAGCATCCTCATGATTAAGGTTTATATATCATACCTGTCTGTCGAAAGAGGGTTTCAATCAATTTTGAATTGTGATCAACCAGATCACCATAGAGCAAAATAGATTATACATGTGCCTACTCTCCAATTTCTGTCCCTTCTCTCCATAATTTAAAAAAGCCAGGTAAAGATAAAGCTCCCCTTTTTCTTTTTGGTGTATTTACTTTGATTACAATCACCACCCTATCTTTCCAGCATTAATTTGTTTGGTTTCTGGAGCAAGTACTTGTAAACCTAAGTTTTGGGCACCCATAGGGTTAGGTATTTGTCTCAGAATTTAGGTGCCATTACTTACTTAAATCTACAAGGAGGCAAATGTCTGAAAGAATTGACTTTCTCAAATAGCAAGAGCTAACACATACACTGAACCAGGAGGTAATTCATAATCTCTCTCTCTCTCTCTCTCTCTCTCTCTCTCTCTCTCTCTCTCCCTCCCTCCCTCCCTCCCTCCCTCCCTCCCTCCCTCCCTCCCCCCCTCTTCCATTTCTCTCTGTCCCCAACTTGTGGAAAATATGAAGTATGTACACTGTCAACTACTGATCCAATACCATGACTGCCTGCCTGCTCCCACGTTTCCCATTATGATGGTCATGGACTCTAAATTATTGCTATTAAAACTACTGTTTTGAGATAACCATTTCCAGTTGAAATCTATTCTATAAAATCCTATTCCCAGTCACTCGTGGAGAGTCAGTAAGTAGTTTATTCACACTAGCTTGGTGTTTAATTCCTCATAGTTTCCAATTACCTTAACAATTTCACCGCCATTGCTAAAGAACTTTCTACTGCATTTACATTCTCTTCCAAAGAAATCTCTTCTGAGATTAGTGCTTTGTCTCCACATGACAAGTTGCAAATGAGGCCTTTTCCTTTTTAAACATTCAACTTGAAGAAATAATTTATCCAGGCAGGGGACCCTTCTCACTGACCACAACATGTAGGGACAGAAAGCATTGAGTGCTGAGCTATAGTTTATTGACTTTCAAATAAATGCCAAAACGATTAGCTGAACAACATTTCTACTTGCAAGACAGAGTAAAGGATGCATTTTTCAAAAGCTTCAGTGTTTTTCTTGAGTGAGTAACCATAGGCAATGCAATTCCTTTGCCATTTATATTCCTGGGAACGGCAAAGCAAACATTGAATTTCTGATTTTTGGTGTCTTAATTTTAATAAAAGTGTTTGACAAGGGGGTATCCAGCCTTGGCGATGAAGTGGAAAGGATTCTTTCCACCTGACTAATTGAATATCACATTTCAAATTGACAATGACCTCTACAACTGTTTGTGGAATGGTTAACTGTATGTACATCATCCCTGACATCCAGAAGAGAAATCTGACTTTCTAGAAGCTTTTATGTAACATTCAGGTTGTATTATCAAATTCTAGGTAATTGTCAATTTTATTGAAATAACTACAATTCTGTTAGAAATTCCTAAACTGTGGAATTTCTAACTAATGAAATGGAGACAGAGTAGAAAGACAAGAAATATTATGGGAACAACGGAATACAATGTAGCCTCTCATTTTACAGTGTGATTGAAGGGTTTCTCTAGCAGCCAATCAAGAACTCCAACATGATAATACTCGCTTAAGGTCTATCTCTCTTCCCAGCTGAAAATCTCCCATTGTATAGCACTCTCATTGGAAATCCTATTTAAGGTGAAAGAACAAAACCCCAGGTGTTTTGATTTTATGTTAACCTATTGAAGTCTAATCCAGGGGATCTCTGGAGACAACATACAATCCCAGCCATCAATAAAAAGCTGAGAAGTACTCCTGATGTTTTGCCTGGAGGTGTTTTGTATGCTAATAGGGATGGAAAGGAGTCAGGGTCTAGCCTAGCTGTGAACCCTATGAACCACAGTAGCAAGACACTAGGCAAACTTTGTCTCCTGTTAGGATAGTGCTACAGCTATTGTGAGAATCACCCATCATTCTCTCATGGACCTTGAGGTTCTGTCCTCAAGCCTGGTACTGTAAACTCTGTCAGAAACCCATAGTTGGGAAGATCATAGACCCTAGACAGGAACTTAATAGTACTATTTAGCTAAATTGATACGGATTAAACTTTCTTATGAAGATCTCTGTCAATATCCACAGTCAAATGTGACTCCCAGAATTAGCTTCACTTTACAGTGAACTGTTGTGAATGCAGAAGCGTGTAGCTGTCCAGTTCTGAGAAGTAAGCTCATCTGCTTTATTATAGCAATTGAAAAGCCTTTGACATGCAGATATAGGTGTCAGAACCTCGTTAGAGATCACTAAGTGTACAGCTGAGGAGTTGAAAATCCCATCACATCCCAATTCCAATCCAGCTGAAAGCAGGTCTTTGATTTCTTAGGTATACAAAAAAGCGTCCAGGAATTATGCTCTAATGTATGTGAATTTAAAGTTATCTAATAGTTACTTGTACAGGTTTTGAGTTTGCCTCATTTATTTGGGTTGATATACTCCTAAAAATTGTGAAAATGATAGCTGAATATAAACTAATCCTTAGAAGAAAGTGATGAGAATAATATACTAAAAAATGCAACATAATATCATGATGAAGAATTCTGATTAATAAACATTTTATTTAAATGAATACTATTGTTATAAAAGCAAAAGCTCATATAATCATTAGATTGAGAGATTCTTCATCTATGTAAGTTTCTTGAACAGAGATGAAATTAAAAATAAACCATGATTGTTCAGCATTTCTTTAAGTTTTCATGCATATGCATATATATGCATAAGTTATAAACATGTAAGCATTGAGAACATTCATATACTGGGTCTTGCACTTCATATGCAGCTTCTTGGGGAAGTTTAATATTATTTTATTACATTTGTTAACTTAGAATGCTGAGGATAAGGAAGAATGGACATGAGCCCTTGTGTTCCTAATTTGATATTTTATAAACACATGCTGAGTGCAGAGAGCCAAAGGTCAGAGTCCGCTTTTGCCAGAAACAAATGCAATGAAAGAGTTGAAATCTATATGGGAGTCAGAAATGTGTTCACAAGGTCCTCTCACAGTATCTCTGAGCACCACATAAACGCTGCCGACTGCATTGCCCAGTAGTGTCGATTTTTTCCTTAAAAATAGATTTGAATTCATTTACCACAGGGCAGAGAGGAAAGGAGAATAAGTCAGGAGCATCTCAAAGTGGAGATGCTGAGACACAAGAGACAGAAGATAAGCAGGAGGTAAAATGTAATTTTGAGGGGAAAAAAATCATAAGATAAGATTGGATTTTTTGGTATAATTTTTTTTTCTGAAAATGCAATTTGTAACAAGTTATATTGTCTGTAAAGGGATCCCTACTGCACTTCTAATGTGTTTTTTTAGCATCTGAAACATGAAAGCACATCAGAATACTTCATGTGCAAACCATGGCATTAAACAGATTAGAAAAACTAAATGTCACACGGTAACATGATCGGTTCTTGTGCGGTTAATTTAGTAGAAAGCCAGAGAATCGCTGCAGGAGACACTTTCTCTTGCTAAGCACCCTGCAGCTAAAATACCTTGTATACCTTTTTTTGAAGGAACAATAACTTTGCTGAAGTGATAAATTTAAAGCTTGTGTGGTTTTTGGATTGTACCTCAGCAGAATTGCTCAGAACTGAGTTGTGTATTCAGAGAAATAGATGTAAGAGCGAATAAGATTCCAAATTCCTTGGCCTCCCATAGTGGTCCTACCCCACACCTCTCTTTGTTCAACTAAGTGGCTGCTATATATTATGGTGTCTTTGGTTCTTTGGTTAAAAATATCTCCTTTCTATTGTCCTCCCACTTTCCTTAGCATGTATTTTATAAATGATTTTAATATCTACTTTTGTTATTTTCTCATCAATTCCATATAATTATAACAAACACAAGAGTTAGAGTTTCACTAAATCTTCTCTTCCCTATATAATAAGCTTTTGATTACTTACAAACTATTTAGATAAAAACAGGATATATATATGTGTGTGTGTGTGTGTGTGTGTGTGTGTGTGTGTGTGTGTGTTTTAAATTATGTAATGATGTGATGATTTTCTAAATCTTTACACAATGCAGTGATTACTCCATCCAAACTAATGAACACATAAATCAGCACACATCTTTACTCTGTGGGTTTACACATGGTCAATGCATTTAAATTTTGCATTCTTATCAATATCAAGTAAACAACGAAATATTATCTATTGTCATCTTTTCAGCCAAACCGTGCAGATCTTGTCTCTGAACCTGGGGTCTGAGGACCTAAAGGAATGGGGCAGACTACAGTCTAAAACTGTAGACAACATTACTTCAGGTTCAGTATACTTTTATACAGGAACAAAGCAAAGAAAGCAATGATCGAAGGAAGGTTGTCTGAGTTCAGATAAAAGGAAAGATCAGAGAAACATGCAAATAAACATCAGTAAGAACACACTAAATATTAACAGAGAAGCCTTTTCCCAAAACTTTTCCAGAAGAGACTAATTTAAACATAATTGTCTAGCACAGAGTACAGATTGTATCTGAGAATGCACGAAAGCAAGGAAGAAGGCCATATCCAGATTTAGGGCACACAAACCAGATTGGGTTCTAGAGCTGTGGTCTGATAGCCAACGAGAATAAACACATCTTATAAATTAAATATAAATGTTTATGACAGAGGGACTAAATCACATCCAAGAACAATCCAAGGAACACATAAATGCCCCTGAGATAAAGGTCTTGTGCCTTTTCTCCTGGAGCCCCTTTCTCAGTTCCCCAAGGCACTGTTCACCATGCATCATCGTTTTTACTGTGTTCCGACAGTCTGTGGTCAGTCTGTTATATATTCGATCTCAAGAACTAGTTCATTCCATAAATAAAACTTGACCACAGTATCCCCATAGTTTTTATGTCCACCCTTGACAACTACTAGCCCACATCTACTTCTGTGCCTAGGATGTCTTTTTAAGGAACTATATTCGCCCACCCACACCATGAAAATAACATTTTTCTGCCTTCCCTTAAAAATAATGCAACGAGAGTTGACGTGATCTGGTCACCAGGTCAGGAAAGTTAAATTGGGCATCATGTATTCTCCGGTGGTCCCAAAACAAAGTCCATCACTCCTGTTAATTAGAGCTTTTCCTGTGGATTCCGACTGAAATCACCTTAGTTTCTTCTTTAGCTCTCACCTGGTTCTAATTAGTCCCCTTGGAACGTTAAGCCAGCTCCCTTCTTCCAGCCCCAATCCTACCTCATGATTCATCTCATTAGAAAAACTGATAAGGAGGCTCCTAATATCTGCTAGGTAAGATGTACAATTGTAAGCTCCACCACTAAGCAGTTTGCTAATGATAAAGAATGGCCTTCCTTGTGGCAAGCATTATAGAGTACCGTTGCCTAATGCCCTTTAACTTGGGTAATTAAACACACCAACAGTAGAGATAATTTTTTCACAGTGGGGGTGAAGAAGAAACTGGAACAAAAAAACATATCCTTTGCCTAGCAGAACGGACATCTCTATAAAGCATTTTAGCAGACTTAATGAAGGTGCTTTCCATATTGGCAAGTAAGCACTAAATATCCTCTTGGCACCCCCACATCAGAAAAACAACAAGAACAAAACGGAGTTGGAAACTTTAAACTTGAGTAGTGATGTATGGCACTAGAAAAAAATGATTGCTTATCAATAAATCCTACACCCCAACCTTTGAAACATATGACTGTATTACCTACATGGGGGATGTAATGAAGATTTTCAGACATGGAGATGGGAACATTATCTTGAATTTTCTAATGGAACCAAAAGTATTCACAAGAATCTTCAAGGACTGTGGGCAGACAGAGAGAGACATTACAACAATGCTGCCCCTCAGTGAAGATTCTCGAGTGATAATTTGTGTTCTCTTGACAGTGCACAGCGATATTTTAGAGACTATATACGCAATATTTTAGAAAGTATATTTTGGGGACTGAATAAGAACAGAGCTGGGAGCATAGCTAACATGGTAAACTGCTTGCTGCATAAGCACGAATGACTGGAATTTCTAGAAACTCAGCACCTACATAAAAAAGCCTCATGTGTGTGCATTCCTGCAAGCATCGGTAGACACACAGGAATAGGAATGTGTGCAAACATATAAACAGAGAGAAGCACACTGGATACATGAATGGCAGAAAAATAATTGGAGTTCCCAGATAATATTGGGAACAAACAAGTTTTTCTCTTTGTTTATTTTTTTTTCTTCTTTCTCTTTCAATTGTGAAGATTGAACCCAGAAAGGGAAGCAACCCAGGCAAGTGGTCTACCCCTGAGCTACATCCTCAGCACTCTCACTTTAGACTGAGGAACTGAAACTAATTTCTGCAGCTGACTTTGAACTTGCCCTGTAGCCCAAGCAGGCCCGCAGATGTGGACCTCCTCCCTGATTCCCCCTCTTAGCTTCAGGCACAGACCAGCTCATAAAGCCAGGCTTCCAGTTCTTTTTGCACATGAATTTTGGTTTTACACCTAAACATATTACTTCTTATTTAACTAACCAAATGTTTCATTGTTTTTTCTTCTTTTTGCCCTTTGTTTATCCCTGCCTCAAAGTTACACTAATGATTTTCCTTTATACTTAAATACTAACTTCTGAAAAACGATCTGTGTAAATAAATATTTTTTACTAAATAGCTAAATGGTATAAAATATACATTAAATATGAGGACATTCTTTTAGCTTGAATTCAGTAGTATATCCTGGAAAAGGATGGTTATTCTACTCTTATACAAAGGACTTTAGAAATACTGCCAGTTGCTGAGAACCAGCTGCCCATCAGAGTGACGTAGGGCACACTTAGATAAAATGAGATAGCATTGCATATGCATATGTTTAAGCAAAATTTGACCTATAATATGATAATGTATTTGCATACCAATATCATTTTGTAAATGATGGCATTAGTCCTGTCATTTTTCCCTATCCTTCCATCCAACAGTCACGTATAAAAGATACAAAATAAAACCTTCTTTCTTCCAAGTGTAAGTAAGTGCTCATGTTCAGATGGGTCCTAGGTTAAGAAAATCTAGATCTGTGTGGTAAGCGATTTTAAATATGAATTAACCCACATTGTCTCTGTCTATGTCTCTCTGTATGTGTGTGTGTGTCTTTAACACCTCTCAATTTACTTATATAACTAAGCAATATGTAAATGCAATTCTTTACCTCTAGATTCTATTAGCATTTGTTAAAGAGAACTCTCAATAAGAGGGTTGCTTCAATGAGTTAAGGAATTATTCGCTCCCTGCAATGTCAGCATTCTCTTCCTTATAATGATGATGTAGAGAAACCACTGATTTTACATATGAAAATTACATTTTATTGATTTATTCATTCTTTGCGTGTGTGTGTATGTACATGTGTGTGTGTGTGTGTGTGTGTGTGAGCGCATCCCCAAAAGGCAATTGTAGTTGTGGAGGTCAGAGGAACAATTGCAGGGCTGTTTTCTCCTTCCGCTATTTGGTTTCCAGGATGAACTCATGCAATCACCTCTACCTAGCAATCCATCTTTTCAACCAGGAAAGAACACTCTTGACTACACATATTGAACAAAGAATTGTGCTGACACAGAGAGATTTATGATTTATATAAAAGAAATGTATTGATAAGAGGGCAAAATAAGTAACAGAGTCTTTCAAAATTATTTTAATTAAAATAGAATTATATCACATCTTCCTTTTCTTTCTGCCCTCCAACCCTCCAAGTTGTACTTGTTTTAATTGCTTCCATAATATCAAACTGAATACCTCTTTGTTTTTTATTATTACTATTTTACACACAACACAAACTTCCACATACACACAAATATATGAATACAACTTGCTGTGTTTGTTTCTGTTCTTTTTGCATATATGATGTTAAGGATGACTACTTTATGTTGGATATTCAATAAAGAAGTTCATTTCTGGGAGAGGCTAGAGTTTAAAAATGCCTCTATGGAAACTATTGCCTGTTACAGTAAACACAGGGAGTACTCAGCCATCACAGTCAAGGGTTAGGATGGACTAAACATTGAATATATTTTTGACAGTCTCTTTATTATTGAATAATTTACAGTGGCACCAATACAGTATTATTGACTGTGAACATGTGCTCCACTAACAAAAACAAGAAATGAAATATTACGTAGCTCTTCATAGATCATCACAGTGGGAACTATACTTATATAAAACCTGTACAAAGACTGAACAATTTGACAATTCAGTTTTGGGAACAATTGCCTTCAAAATTTCAAACACAATGAGAAAGGTTAAATGTTTTATCTGTTAGAAGTCTCAGGGCTGTGGAAGCCCTTCCATTTCTTTCTGCCTTTTTTGCATCTGATTATTTAATCATTCCTAAAGCAAGTGTGTTTTTATAGTCCTCTTAGCATGTGAGCAAAGAGCTGAATAAAAGAAGATTCTTCTGTGAAGAACTGAGGCATATACAACTGAATTTGACTTAAATTAAACTTATTTTATAAAATAATCATAGGCAACATGCATTGACATCATTTGTAAGGGATCTGAGATTGGGACAGAAAACTGTAGAGAGGTGCCACAATAGATATAGAAGAAAGAAAAATAATACTTACTAGAGAGAGCTGAGCCCTGGTGTTTGTAACAACACTAGGCAACTAACTATTAAGCTGTTACATACGTCCTCTAGCAAAAAATGAGAAAGTGATTTTGAATGTCATCTCCTCTTCTTTTTATACGAATCACGATAAAAATCCAATTCAGAAATAAAAACAGTAACCAGTGGGAACATTGCATATATAATGTACTTCTTTCTCATATGCCAGCTAGGAGCAAGGCCAGAATTCAACTGTCCCTGGGTTGTCCAACGTCAATATATGGAGAGCCTCTTGAAGGAAATAAATATCTGTGGCAGAATTGGTGTGGGAGGTCCTTCTGTCTATGTGTTGCTTTTATTGGTTAATGAATAGAGAAACTGCTTTGGACCTGTAAGAGGGCAGAACTTAGTTAGGCAGGAAACGCTAAGCTGAATGCTGGGAGGAAAAGGGGCAGAATTAGGGAGAAGACATGGAGCCCTGCCAGAACATTAGCCGTTAAGCCACAGGCAGGTGGTGATACATAGACTAATAGAGATGGGTTAAATTAAGATGTAAGAGTTAACCAATAAGAAGCTAGAGCTAGAGCTAATAAGCCACACAATAATTTAATTAATACAGTTTCTGTCTGATTATTTCAGGCTAAGCAGCTGGGAATGACCAAGGAGCCTCTCTCCTTGCAACACAAGATGAAGAGGACAGGGAGAAAATTGTAGGTCCTAGTATGGAACAGGCAAGGCCAAGTAGTAAGAAGCTATTGCTCATAGGAGCCTTGGGAGCAGTGCGGAAGCTAAGTTGTTTGTTTGTTTTTTTCTTTCCTTCCTTCTTTCTTGTTTCATTTCTTTATTTTCTGTTCTGTGAAGTTTAATATTATGCTATGGGGAATCTCCCTTGCCCTCTGGACCTAGCTATCACCCTCCGTTCAATACTGCCCATGGGCCTTGAATATTCTAACATAGAGTGACAGAATCTTCAAGAATTTAGGTCTTTCCTGGAAAGATGCAAAATTATCTCAGTTCCCAGCGATCAAGATCTGCTGGATCCTGAGGGCTCTGAAGTTTTGAGAGTAGAGGACACAGCTGAATGAGGTAGAAGATAAAAACTATTCTACAGATTAAGGGGTTTTTATTCCTCCAAAATCCAGGCAGGGAATCAGAAAACAAGAATAGCTACAGTTTTAGTTATTTGATTTTAGCCCAACTTTGTCAGTAAGAGTGTCAGCAGGTTGATCTAATGAACTAGTCACCCCTCCTTCCAGTGCCAGAAAGGGCAGCTTTTGCTGATAATGACAGTGCTCAGCTTAGCTCCCTTCAGCTCTCATGCAGAAGCAAGAGCCTCCACCCAAATGCCTGTTTCCAGGATAGTTAGGAGATCATCTACATGGCAACTATCTGAGATACCTGGAAGCCTTTCAAGAGCAAACTGTATTATTGATATGAACCCACACTCAGGAGTCAGAAAGGCATTGAGAGAGAAAAGCAATCCAGATGGCAGAATCTGACCTGAAACTCAATAGAACCCAAGAGATTATGTTTCTTTATTTCTACAAGCCAATAAGTTAAACCAAATTCAGAATTTCTGCTGCTAAAATGAAGCTGAATGGGAAGACCTATATAATCTAGATTCCCAGAACTTGCTCTCAATCTTGTTTTATCTACTGCACTTTTACACATAGCTTTTTGAGTCCAAGAGAAGTAGAACTCAAGTCATTGCTTCTTTGCCAGGTTAACTATAACATCAGCTATGGTCCTCAGATCCTGACAATGTGACTGCTGCCAGTCACTAATGAAACACTAAGTTTCTCAGGAAAAGTTCAACACGAATGCCTACTGGATCTTTAGCTATTTCGCAGATTTTGTTTCTTCAGGAGTCTTAAGGTCTAGAGAGGTGATCTCCTTTTAGCTTGGTGTGAATAGCCAAAACTAATTTGTCTGCAACTTTAAGATATCCTTTACTTCTGTATCAATATTAGAAAAAGCTATTTTTTTTCTACTTATTTTTGGTCAACACTGATGGGATGATTGATGATGAGTTCTGGATATAAACAAGGTAGCCAGCCATTAACGATGTCCTGGAAAATAATAGTGGCTTATAATTTTATGCTATTATGCAAACTAAATTAGTTAATTCACATAACTGTTCTATTTCAGAGCCATAGAAAATTCTGTTTGCTTTGCTAGTTTCTGCTCATATTAAACAATATGAGGATTTTGTGGTATAACCCCTGAGAGTCTGAAAAGTCTATGTGTTCCTCTAGTAAGGCTTACCTGGAATCTCTCTTACAACTACAGGTGAGCAGTAGCTCTAGGTGGGCCAGTCAAAAAGCTAACCTGGTGTTTATATCTAAGATTGTCCTTCACCTACAAGCTGGCTCATTCTCAGTGACATTCAGCAACGGAGAGGTCAGCTCTTGGCTATCAGCCATTGTTGACACTAGGGGTTTTTATGTGGCTTGGCCTTCTTATTGTATGTCAGCTTTCCAGGATATCTTGTCTTATCCTACTGGTTAGGGAAACTATTAGACCAAGTTCGCATTCTAAGGGAAGATAATTCAACTATATATCATGACACAAGGAGTCAGTGTCAACAGAACAAACATGATATTGTTTACTGCTATGCTTTGTTCTAATACAGCCTAATGTTTGCAACAATAAAATTTGCTAGTATTAACCAGAATGCTGCTAAAGGGTATTAACATCTCAACCTCAGTTTCTTCATAACTAAAATAGTTTTAAATGACACCTTAAACGAAAGTCTTTGGAACACAAGTTAAAATACAGAATGATAAAAGCTTATGTAAAGGTTCATTTAAAGTGTGTGTGTGTTGGGGGGGGGGTGTTTTCCTGTGGAGAAAAGAAAAAGAGAACCTGAGCTGGACCTACAGGTACCTATGAGCCTGATGTAGTTTAAGCAATGAAAATCAGGTCCTTTGTAAAAATAGCAAATATATTAAACTGCTAAGCCATCTCTCCAATTCCAGCTTTGGCTAATTTAAAGATTATTATTATTCGTATAGGTTTATAATTGTAGTCATTGCTTCCAATCATATATATCTTAGAATGGACAATCTTATGAATATATTGGCTTTTTCTTTCTATCCAACTTTATTATTATTACTATTATTAATTTTTGGACATTCTCACAGTTGAATCTAGGGTTTCATGCTTATAAGGTAAATCCATTATTTGTGAGTTGTAATCTCTGACACTGAGCTTTGTATTTCTATGTTGAATTTTATCAATGGACCTAAACATAAATTGGCTTGTCACATCAGTCTGAAGTTATTGAATGTGACAAATTACAGTTCAGGTATTGCAATAAGATGAGATATATTTATTCATAAAATGCTGTCCAAAATCTTGAAGATTATATTTGATAATATTTAAAAAGAAACAACCTCTTGTATAAAAAAATCTACATTTAATAAAAGAAAAGAAAAATACCTTATTGGCAATATAGGGCTATGGTAAAACCACATGCTAGTAAGGACTGAAAAAATAAATATGAAATGTGGAATTTATGCATACCTAAGACATTTCTCTGTAATGACAATTAGTCCTTACTTAGCAATTTTTAAGACTCAATATGTTTCATTCATTAAATTTTAGAAAGCTTTAAAAAAGATCCATGGTTTTAAATTTCAGAGAAGTTAAAGCTGTTGTTTATTAGAGCTTACACAGCTTTTTGTTGTTTTGATAGAGACAATGTTTACTGTTGACTGTCCTCGTATATATATCCCTGTGGTTCAACACACTGATTCAATGCCGCTATGCAAAGTTACCCACCCCAGACAGGAAAGAGAAAGGGTTGACTGAGCTGAAATTATCCTAGATTGTCTTTGAGGAACTGAGCAGAGGGCATCGATAAATAGAAGGGAAAGGCAGCCCTATTACTTCTGGCCATTCTGTGCAGAGTCAACCTTTAGCCAGCAGAGCAGGCTTTTAGTTTGATTAATACTTTAATTTTGTAGCAAAGAAATTACAAATTGGAAATATCTATTAGGTCATCTGGCTGGGCACTTCCATATTACAATATGCATTAGGACATGTAATTATCATCCTGGAAAGGAAAGGTAGAAAAGCTGACCTCTGCCATCCAGCAAACATAGCCCAATCTCCCTAGGTTGATAAATCCATCGCTGAGGAAGTTCTTTATGAGGCAAGGCATGATGCTGTATGTTTGCAATTTTCGCACTTGGAAAATGTAAACAGAGGAGGATCTAGAGTTCAAAGACAGCTGGAGCTATTAAAAAACTCTGCCTCAAAAAAAATTGAAAAAGCTTTTAGTTTTCAAAATGTTCTCTTTCTTATGTTCTATATTAATTCCATATGATTACTGAGAAATATGTGTACTAGTAACAGTAAATCCGGCATTAACACATTTCAGTAATTCAGTTATAATCACTTATCATCCATCACAACAGTGATCCTCTTTCTCTCTTCATTTCTCCCAGTCCGGTTTTCTTTTTATGATGTTTACTTCTCTTAACCCAGACATCTAGTCACTGTCCAGGGTTATACCCTAAAGCGTAACTAATTTAATAGTTCCTGAATTATCTCCCTGATCATTTATATTGGTCTCATTTTAGTTTCCCTTCATAGTTATACCAGAGATAAGTGGGTGAAATACGTACACATTTTTTGATGCTCCAATTCATTACATAAAGTAAATGCGTTTTCATATAATCTGCATATATGCTTTCATATAAACTTCCTTCGAATAATTTCCGATTGCTTATACATGGATACAGTAGACATGCTATGCAAAAAAATGGTTTCACATTGCACTGTTTAGAAAAGAAGGCTACACAGACTGCATATATTCAATATATTAGCAGCCCTATGTTTTTGTATGAGTGTATATTTCACCCTGTGTGGTTGTGTGTGTGCAGGTGCGCATGTGCCTCACATGTCTGTGAATTCCAAAGGTCTATGTTGGATGGTTTCTTTCATTTCTCGCCACCTTCATTTATAAGACAGGGTTTCTCATTGAACATGAAGTTGACCAACTTGTGGGGCCAGCTGGCCCGAGAGTGTTAGGATCTGCCTGTCTGTCTTCCGTCTTCCACCTGAGCACTCGGCTTACAGATGTATGCATGCTGCTGAGCCGGGCTTTGTAAATTTGAAACTGGGAATATGAACTCAGATCATCATGCTTGGATGAGACAACCTTAATGACTGGGCTAGCTGCCCAGTACTAGGTGCAACATTTAAAAGTGGCATTTTTCTACACTTGCTTCCGTCTGCAGTTGCAGAATCTATGGTAAACAGCTTCTGAGAAACATTCCAGGTCAGAGTGATGCTAAACTCTCATTTCACCCTATCACTCTTCCCTCTTTATCACCCTTTTAATAAGTTTTAATAATATATTTCTTAGTGCTCACAAGTATCAATTATTTATCATTTGTGTTCCCTAATTTTTTAATATGCAACTTCTGTAATGTATCATTCCTAGTCAATCTCTTAAGTCTAAATCATTTTTAAAATGAATTGTGCAATCTTTCCTGTTACAGGGAAGAAGAAAGTAGTTTCCTACATCAGATAGATGTCACCAAATTATCTTCTTTGATATATTTGGAGAGATAGCACCATGTCTCCTTCATATCTTTTAAGTATTGGGAAAAGTTCACATTACATATTGTGGTGTTTTACATGAGAATGGCCCCAGTATGCTCATAAATTTGAATACTTGGTCATTGTCCCTGCTTGGGAGGATTAGTAGGTGAGACTTTGTCATAGGTGAGTTGTCACTGGGAATGGGCTTTGAGGTTTCAAAAGCCCCCACATCATATCATTCCCAGCTCTCTCCTCTTCCCATCTCTCTCCCTCCTCCCACTCTCTGCCTCCTACTTGTGGAGAGTATGTATGTTCTCAGTCACTTATCTAATACCATGCCTACCTGGCAGCTTCCCCACTTCCCAATGTGTTGGTTATGATTTTAAGCCTCAATTCTGTTTACCCCAAATTGCTCTGATTGCAGTGTCTTTTCACAGCAATAGAAAAGTAATTATGGCATGTATATTTTATTGCTTCTCCTAATACTACAAGGTTGAAGGCATAGTTTTTTTTTTTTTTATACCAGACAGTTCATAGACATTGGGATTGGCAGGTAGCTGAGTGCTGGTTTTTGTGATCCCCTCACAACTTATTGACTTTTTTGGCAACCACTGTCTCTCTCACTTAGAAACTTTCAAATGAAGATAGCTTAGTGTTCTTCAACTGGGATAATCATGTAGATTCTATTTTAGACTAATTTATTCTGGATATCAAGACAGCATTGCCTACATGGGAGCTGACCCCCACTTTTTGACAGGTGGCATGGCCATCAAATGAGATCTGTGAACAGCTAGCTGGTCAGCAACCAATGATTCAAGTTTCAGCACCCAGGAATGGGGACAGCATCTTTTATGAAGGCAGACATAAAGCTTCCTTGATAGTCATCTCTGTTAAAGCAGGAACAGACCAGAGATATGTCATTGATGTGGCATTTCATAGCAGAACTGTACATGGAGAATAGAAGACAGAAATGACTGTGGCTTGAATGAGTGAATGATATTTTAAGCCCATTTTAAATGATGCAGTTTATTGAGGTTTCCTAATTCATCCGGTTCCTTGGGTTGTGTCGTCCTTCTTCTGAGACTCTCAAAGTTCTTTTCATCATATTATTTTAAATGACAAATCATTACTGTATATATTTAGAATACAATGTGATATTACATACTTAAGATATACAATGTAGCATGATTAAACCAAGCTAATTAGCGTAATCATCCTCTCATTTACCTATCATTTTTTATGATGAGACATTTGGAATTTAGTTATTTTGAAATATATATTATTTTTTCTATAATCATACTGTTCTGCAATAGATTTCTGGAAACTTCTCACGTCTCAAACTTTGTATCATCTGACTGATATCTCCACATTCTTTCCTGTATCAGCCTGCAGTTCTACCAACTATCATTGTATACTCAATTTCCATAAGTTATGTCCATGGCTCCTGGAAAGATCCGTGTTCATTGTTTGTCTTTCAGTGCAAGACTTAAGTCACTTAGCATAATCTTTGTCAGGTTCGTATGCTTGTATTATGCATATGTGCACTCACCACATGCATTTTAGCATTAACTTATAATAATGAACTTATTCTGTGAAGATGTGGTGGTACCTTATCTTTTAGCAGTAACCTACAACACTATTGAACACTGTCATCATTTAGTACACATTATTGTGCAAAGGAAGAGTATTCTTTTCCTTTAATAATTTTTCACTCCCTTAAACAATTGAAAGAACTATACATGCATGGATACACAAAAACGCACATGTACTCACACACACATAGATATGTAGAAAATGAAAAAGATACAAGAACTGCTCAGATTTGCGTTTCTCAAAATGCCATAAACAAATTGTTAATAGGGACTCACTTTCTTTTTTTTTTTTTTTTGAGACAGGGTTTCTCTGTGGATTTGGAGCCTGTCCTGGAACTAGCTCTGTAGACCAGGCTGGTCTCGAACTCACAGAGATCCGCCTGCCTCTGCCTCCCAAGTGCTGGGATTAAAGGCATGCCCGGCGGGACTCACTTTCTGAAAGCTGATTTGATTGTCATAGATTATAAACTGTAAAACTAAGCATGTAATGCTAATATAATTTATTCAGGT
Source organism: Microtus pennsylvanicus (assembly GCF_037038515.1). Taxonomy (NCBI): domain Eukaryota; kingdom Metazoa; phylum Chordata; class Mammalia; order Rodentia; family Cricetidae; genus Microtus; species Microtus pennsylvanicus. The sequence continues at coordinate 101,060,149 of NC_134584.1, forward strand.
AACAACTTCTGACTTCTCATATAATGTGTGTATTTTCATTACAATATTTGATAAATAAATTAATAGCCAAATCTGTTGATTTTTTATGAATGAATATTCTTATTACTGATAGAAAACAAAAGTAGGCCGGGTGGTGGTGGCGCAAGCCTTTAATCCCAGCTTTCAGGTGGCAGAGGCAGGTGGGTCTCTGTGAGTTCGAGGCCAGCCTGGTCTACAGAGCTAGTTCCAGGACAGGCTCGAAAGCAACAGAGAAACCCTGTCTCAAAAAACAAAAAAAGAGTAATTTTTAGAGTTAATAAGTTTTATATTTGAATTCTCATCTAAACCTGAAGTAACAATTATTATTCAGTAATAATTATAGTTCCAAGGATATCATACTAAGAATTCTCTTGACAGATATAGAGAAAAAAAGGTCACCAAAAACTACAGCAAAAAGCAAACAACCAAGAGAAAACCTAGTGTTTACAAGTTATAGATGAAAAATAATATCCAGAAACCTAGGGATGGTAATAACTGACTATGAGGATCACTTAATAAAATGCCATAGAATGCTCATTCACTGTGACATGAAACTATTACATATGCACTCAGTGAAAACTGTGTGTTTACCATAGCAATCCCTCTAAGACAATGCTCCATATTGCCCTTTGGAGATATGAAGAGAAAATTGGAGATGAGGTCTCATCTCTTAAAACAAACAGCAATTTATTTTTATGAAGATTTTTCCCATATGAAAGACTATGATTTGACAACTCTCAGGGGTACCTTCCCAACAACTCTGACATCGTGTTGAAAGGGAAAAAATATTCCCACATGTGTCTTTGCAAAAGCAAGCAGTGTTCTGATTTTACAAGGCATTTTATTCCATTCTGTTCTTTTTGTGTTTCATAAGAGGATATCCAGAATATATCCTGAAACAAGAAACCTTTGTTTTGTTTGTTTTTATTTCAATATGCATTCTGTTTCCTGCCATTTCTAAGTCTTAAGGATATTGCACCTTTTTTTCACAGGCCATATATGCTTTTAGTTTGGATTCTTCTCTTGTCTGGCAAGGAGCATCTCTCACTAACCCTCTTTTATTCATAGTGTGGCAAATATTTGCATATCATCTTTTGACTCTTTTGTCTTTAATAGTAGTGTTCTTTTTATGAAAATACTTAGAGAAGGATCATTTTGCCCTTGTGCCGTGGTCTACTACACTATTGAACACATTCTGAACTCTTTTTCCCTATGGCTTGGGTAAATGAAGAGAAGATGATTCACTTTTATTGTTGAATTCTCAAGCACAAGCCACCAAGGTCCCTGTTTCACTCTGGGGTTGGCTTTCATAGTTCTCCAAGTCCCTCCCTATACTTGTGTGCCAATGTTTTATTTCCATTGACATGTAAACTTCATCAGAATTGTTACCTTGCAAAAATTATTCTATTGTCCTGCAAATCTCGATGCTTCTCTGTCAGACTTACTATTATTCATCTACCATGTGTTATTTCAGAACCATCTCTTCTCTTTAGTTTTAAATTTCTTGATTTTAATTCATTAAGCCATTTTGCTAGGTTATTTAGGACCTTTCTTATCAAACTTTTCTCTCAAAATTTCATTCACTTAAAACACGTTGAAAGCTTCTAATAGCTCAATTCTCCTTTTTAAAATCATTGTAATACATCTCATGTTCCTCTCCTGCAAATTTTCTATGATTTTAAAACTCTGGTTATTTTGCATGTGTGACTTTCTTTTTAGCAAAGTATCTCTGTGTAGCCCTAGCCATCCTTAAACTTTCTCAGTAGAACAGTCCGGCCTCAAACCAAGAGATGTGCTGCCTTTGCTGCTTGAGGGCTTGGATTAAAGGCTGGTGTCACAATGCCTTGTTCCTAAAATTTTGACATCATAGACAGTTTATGTAAATGCAAGTCAAATTCATAAATGATAGCTCAGTGACATTAAGCAATCTTGAGAAATATAAGCTCAAAACTTTATCTGGCTCTATAAGAACAAAATAAAATCCTTTTGTATGTTATTATATTTTATATTTCTAATCAGATTGCTAAAATATTAAAAAGAAAAACTAATCTTTATTTATTGATAAATAGGATTTAAAAATAATTTGCATATATTAAACCTTAAAAATTTAATTAGAATTATTTTGCTATTATTTAAAGGAAATTTAATTTTCCTATTTTTGTTTAAATAACATGACATTCTGAACTCAGTTTAACTTTGTCACTTCAATATTGATTTGTAACAATCCTAATCCCTAGTACTTCAAACTATGAACATTTGGAATTAGAGTCTTTATTGAAAAAATTAAGTTCACATGGCAACCACCTAGGGATCACTAATCTAATATTATTGGTATTTTTATAAGAAGAAAGACTTTGGGGGGCAGACACATCCAGACAGAAGGGATTCTCCAGTAGACAATAAAGGCATGAAACAATGTTTTTTCCACATTATCCTAGCTGGCATCAATTTTGTTAACAAATCAATTTTATATTTATACTTTGAAGAAAATTAATTTTCTCAAAAAACCTTGCCCAGTCTGTAATTTAGTTATGATAGTTGTTATAAAATAATAGTATAATAGATATGCAGTGCTCATGTATAAATTCCTCAAAACTTAAATTTAAATATACTGAATATTAGAAAAAAATCTCTGATGTGTTTTCAAAATGTTTTACACTGAGGGTCTTTTATAATCTAGATGAGGTTTTGAAACATCACCACAGTGCACTTCCTAATGTTGTTCTTTCTATTTTTGACATTGCATTCATTCCACTCTGTACATTGGAATGATATCAGGGTCTTAGCCATTTTATGAGGGATTAAAATACCAAGGTCTAAAATGAATTTAAAACTGGCACAGAGAAGCCCTCTCCAAGGTCCCTCCTTACATCTTCTGGGGTTGCTAGCATCCAAAAATCACCATGCTTGACTTGGTATAGAGCTTTTGTCCACGTCCTTCAGTGCTAGTGACTGCCAGCTTGGTCTCCTGCCTGGAAACTCCCAAGTGAGATACTGAGAAACTGGGTCCTGGGATCCAATTTGGGAATTGATGTGAGGCAGTCATTGTGGACCACAAAGAAAATAGACACTAAAGGGTGAAAAAGATGAGTAGAAAAAGAACGATGGGAAGTGGTGGCTCAGGAGGTACTGAGAGAAAACACTATAGAAAATAGATAGGGGATGAATGAAAAGAGGGATCTTGAAAAGTAGCATTTGAATGCCAATAACTGGAACAAACAGGAAAGCTATCTTCTCCCCTTTTAAATGGTGATTCTTTTGCCACAACCTTTCCTTCACATTCTGACCTCTTTCGCTTATTTCTATCACAGTCTATAAATACCCTTGATTTCACCTCTTTCTCACCAGACTTGCACATCTTAAAGTCACTGTCTCTGACACTGCTACTTTGTTTTATCTTTTAATAAAAGGACTGGGTGCTGAGGAATAATCCTCATTTTTTGTATTCTCAAATAATGATACAAATATTTAAATTTTTTGCTTGTTTAACACTCAGTTAGGGTTTGCAGAATTTTGCAAAGCTGTATTTCATTTAGAATGTAAGTGCTTGAAGTTGGCTTAACCTTTCATGATATATGAAGAAGCAGCATCTAAGTGGATGTTATATGTCCTTTATTAAAAATTTTCACAACATAATGCTGTTTTGTTGTTGCCATTTCCATTCAGTGATATTGACTCTGCATCAGCACACCTGAGTTTTATCAATAACAGAATTTCATTCTCTTGGGGAAACACATGGTAACTGTTTTATATGGAACAAGACTTTCTGATATTACCACCTGGACTGCAAATCAACACAGTCTCTTAAAATGAGCGTATTTGACAGTCAGGGAAGCTATGAGAAATGTATTATCCATGCATTTAATTATCCAACATCTCCCCACCAAAGTACACTAAAAAGTTATTTGCATGTAAATTTTGTTGACAGTATATTATTCTCACACTGGAACTATACATGAGAGAGGACACTTCCAATTACTTGTAGAAACACAAACAACAATATTTTTATTGTATTTATTTAAGTGTTGGTAAGAGAGTTAGTTCTAGAGAATATAGTAGACATCAGTAGTCCCTGTTTTCTACTTATAAGCATGCAGCAAATATATAGTTAGCACTGATCATTGTCCATCATCATCATTTTAATCAATAATTATTTCTGAAAAAATGCTTTTGCCTCTTTCACATTGATGATTACTTTTAATCAAACATCCTTAGCTATTAAATCATTTTAAGTTTGTTTTCATTTACTCAGTAGACAAGTGAGCGGTATTCCGTTCATCATTGGTGAATCTGAAGAGGAAGGTAAGATGAAATCTGTGAGGGTCTGGGCCCATCTGGGCATAATTCCTGAAATAACAAGGTACTCTAATTGCTTTCTAAGGAAAATCTCCTATAATTCAAAGAGTTCTTTTAAAAAGTATTGTATTTTGAATTACCTCTATGTATGCTGGGAGCACAGATATTTAAAACTGCATTTCAAGAATGGAAAGTCAGTGAGATTTCTCAGCTCTTTCTCTCAGGCCTAATGACTTAACTTCTATCCACAGTATGCCCAGATTGTGGCAGGAGAGAATCAACTCCACAGGCGAGTGGTTATGTGAATTTTACATGTCTCGGCACACACGCACGCACACCCACACTCACATACAAACATTCACTCTCATACAGAAAGAAATAGATGTATTTTTCTTTTGAAAGATGGAAATGAATAGAAACAAGCCTCACTGGTCAGGGGTGCACAAATCTTCTCGGGGTTCATCCTAACTTCTTCCTAAAAGAAATGCACAGCCTTTCAGGAAGTGTAGTGACAGTCTATGTCTGTGCAGAAACAACTTAAAATGGCCACTGTCACTGTACAAATCGTAAGCAGCTTCTCTTTCCGACCTCGAAGCCCGACACTGCTCTCCAGCAGTCAAGGGACAGACTAGAACTTTAGGTCCCATCTCCTCGCCAGTTGACATAAGAATGATATTTTTTTGTAGAATACAATGTTGTGCAGTAATCCTGCCATGCTAGAGAGTTCAAAATCATGAAAATCTATTAAACTCACATTCAAAATCATGTCTGCATGCAACAGACTTTTTAGTACTTCCTAGAACCACATGCCGATCTCCCTCATCTCTTTCTCTCTCCAGCCCTCACTTCTTCCTCTCTTCATTGTTCCTTCTCTTCCTCTCCATTGCTTCTATTCTTAAAACAGTATTGTATAGTTCACACCATGTGAAATTCACCGGTATGTCACATATATGTATGTATGTATTATGCAGTGGGCTTTTGTGTGTTCACTCCTTTCAAAGATCTATTATCTAATTCCAGAATGTTTTCTTCAGCCCTAAATAAAACTGGGTATCAACTATCAGGACCAAAACCTGCCCCCATATCTTGGCAATCAGCCTCTTTCCTCCTCAGTGGCTTTGCCTATCAAAAATCTTCCATGTGACTAGGTTATACATGTTTCTGATTTTCCTCTTGCAGTTTTTGCAAGTTCTGTCATATTGCATGGTAGATCAGTGTTTCGATTCTCTTCATGGCTAAACCACACTCTGCGTTGGAGCGATTTCTCCGATTTGCTTACCGAAGAATTCATAAACACCAGGAACGTTTTGCTTAACTGAGTTTTAATAGCAGACTGTAGTTCAAATGGTGAAAGTAAGGGCATTTGCCTTGCTCCTTGACAACTGCACCTTCAACAGTTCCGTGGATGCTGACTTTAGAAAAAAACAAAGAGCAGAAATGGAGTGCTCTTATTTTTTTAAGCCCTAATACAGCAATCGTCATGTGTGTCATGTGTTCACTTGTTTTATGTGTCATGTATGTCCTAAATAAACAACAGATAGGCCCTGTTATAGATGTACATAAAATTACACTGGCAAGCCCCAAGCTTCTAAAGGAAAATCTCTTGCAATGAACCACAGAAAAACCTTTGTACTCACTGTGGTGGAATGAGACATTCTCTTATAAATGACAGTAAACAAACATTCCCCTCTCTCTGAAGAAACTGGACTGTCTTCTTTATGTCAAATCTGGACTCGAACACATCCTTAAGGCTTACATGGCAGCCCTTGAACGAACTGTTCTACCTCCTCAGTCTCAGCATTCCTTAATGGTAAAGATTAAGCAATTTTAGGGTGGTAATAAGAGATATTAAGAATGTGTCACCATTTCCTCTGCTGACTCCAGGGAAGGGGGATAAGAAAAATAGGAGTGAAGGAGGTTTAGGAAAGCTTTGCAAATGGTCACACATGACTTCATAGCTGGTTCTTCTCTACTTCTAGCAAAAGTGTATATGAAGATATGATTTGAAGACTGCCAGCCAACACATAGGATAGAACATTGTATGATGAATTCAAAGTTTCAGGCCAGAAACAAACAAACAAGGCCATCAGAAGCCATGATACAGAGTTAATTTGTAAGTGTCAATATTGAACTAGCCTTCTGTTCAGGCCACATAATCGTTGCTTCATCCTGGGTTTTTTCTCTATGGTTTCTCTGCAGGATTTTAGTATAAAATTTTAAATAATTAAATTTACATTATATGCCATCTCATATATTAGTGTATTGTTCCACCTCTTATTTTAAAGTACTCAGTGGCTGTTTGCTAAAATCATTTTCTACAGAGAGAAAGGTGTAAAGACTTAGAGCTCCCTTTTAAGTAAGCGCCACATACCTACCCCACAACTAATGCCCTGGTAGAAATGCTGTCAGCTATCCTCAGAATCAAAAGTTAGGTCATGCTCAGTGGCCAAAGACTGCAATTTAGAAAGGCTAAAATGCTAATTTGAACCAGTAGCAGGCACTAGCAATTGTTATAATAGATGTATTTCTTGTGTATATCTACAAATGTTTGAAATCTGTTCAGTTTCCCATAGAGTATTTTTAAAACTTCATAATGAAATAATCCACTCCATGAAAAATACCCTAAAAAATTACTATATGGATTCATGAAATAGGTCTGAATTAAACACCTTCAATTTTCAATTTTTCTGACATTAAATTTCAATTTTGAATACCTCTTTTTCTTTGGAAAATATTATGTAGAGATGGTTATTTGGGACTCTACGCTGTCCTAGAGGCATATTATACACCCAGGAGGCCCATTAGTGCACTACTTTTCTTGCTTAGAATTGTAGCTACTTTGCCAGGAATTTTCTAGTGATCTAGAAAATAAAGGATTTTCTATAGATTTTTATTTCCTTAAAATAATGGATCACTTCACTTCCCCACTAGAACACAGAACTGCTATGACCAGCTCATAAGAAGAGAGAAGGTTCATGTTGTGCTGTACTTCGAGAGGTTTCAGTCTCTCATTAGGGGACTATGTTAGATACCTTGAAAGCACAACACTGGGGAAGCCTGTGACTGAGTAAGACTACCAGCCTCTGAAGGAGGACAACAGATGGAAGGAGGAAGAAACCGTAGCCCCATATTCTTATAAAGGGCATGTTCTCTGTGTTCTGTGGTTCTCCTGAAACCTCCCATCTCTTTATGATTCCATCATTCCCAAGAGCACCAGACTAAAAATCCAAGCTATTAGCACATGGGCCTTTGAGACACATTCAAAATCTAATCAATAAAAAATACTACTGGGATATTGCAAAGCTCCATAATTGTTCTTAATTTCATTAAATTTTAGAATGTCTACTTTGTATTTGATCTTTTTTTTTTTTTGCTTTTTGGTTGTACTTTTTTGCTTTTTTTTCTTCTTTGTTTGCTTGATTTTGATAAAGGAGCAAACACAAACGCAAAGAGATGATACTGAGAAATTTCCTGAGCTTGCTAACTTTTTGGCAGCTTATCAGCAACCTTACCTCCCTGTATTTCTGAAACAAATTCTCTCTCTTCTTCAAGTAATTACAGTGTCTATTTGCATGAGCTTGACTCCATAGCTTGTTCAGTCTCTCACTGTTCTTCCCCATAGCTTCCATCTTATGGCTAACATTTTGGACTTTTATATTGAGTATAAATTTCTAGGATGTAACATATATGTCTTAAGGCCCCAAGGGATGCTAAACAAAATATCTTCATCATGCTTTGCTATGCCATTCACTAATCGGTCATACCTATAGCAATCACATGGAAAAATATGTCACTTTTTCAACCAGCAATCCTCATTAACTTCCACACAAACATCATCTTCCCCTTCATTGTCTCCTTACTCTTGCTATTAGAAACAGAATTCTGATGTGACTCACAATGAGTTTATGTTCTTGCTTACATTTGAATGAGATAACTTCAGTTTACTTTGCCTTGATTCTGATAAATAATGTACAATGTAAATGAATCAATATGTGTAAAACCATAATACTGATCAGTGTTTATTAACTGTTCTTTAATTCTCACCATTCCCATAATCATCACTCTCAATCTTCAACATCATCACTTTCTCATTTTTTGTAATTATTAATAAATTCGAATACTTGTGTACCACCAATTCAGGACCAAGACAATAAAAATCCATATTTTGTAGAGATAGCAAAAATGATGTGTAAGACTTCATCCCAGTAATACTTCCCAAGAATGTTTTATCAATAGAAGGATCTGCGAAGACTCTGATATTTACTATGTCCAGGGTTGACCAAATGAATCAGAACCCTGGCATGGAACTAAATCCCTTCAGTAAAGTTCCAACGTAATTCTTCTCTACATCCAATGGGGAGAATCACTCTCTTACACATAGACAATGGAAGTCTACGTCTTCTAGACCTAAATTAAGAATGTTGTTACTGTTGTTTAAGAGAATGATTGGGTTTCAGGACAATACCTTTGCCCTGCAGAACAATTCCCAAGGCTAGAAAGTTAACATTCTGAGATAAGATGTGAGATGAAAGAGTAACTGGGATAGACTCTGGTTAATGGAGTACTTCCATTCACAGGACTGGAGAAAACATATGAACGTTCCCGTTTTGAAGGACTGATTATGATACAAAGCGATGCTCAGAGGTGGAAGTGTTGAGGGAAAAATAGATAATAAGCATTATAATGGAATTCATGATTCTGTTAGAGTCAACTGATAAATTATTATTCAATTAATTGAATGAGTTATTAGGAAGTGGTAAAAACTGATTAGATAGGAAGTGCGTTACTAGTGGCATATGTCCTTGTTCAAATCCTTCTATTCCTATTCCACTTGACTCTTCATCACTATACTTAGTCCATGACGTAGGCAGCTCTACTATATTGCACTACCAAAATCATGTTCTGTCATATGTGAGGTCCAAAACAGTAGATTCAGTTGATCATGCCCGAATACCTCTAAAGCCTATCCAAAATAAATCTTTTCTCCCTTATGTTGCTTATCTTGAATTTTTTGGGGGAGTACAATGATGAAAATACTAACATAATTTTAGAAATTTAATTTAGCTCCTCCCTTAAGCCTTTATTATCAATGTAACTTTGGCAAAGCTACTCAATGCAAGTAAGAGTTCCTTTTCCTTCTTTTAAAGTGAGAAAAATATAACCATGGGTCCTAAATGTAACAGAGTATAAAATAAGAGTTAACATTTTTAGTTAAGTTGGCTCATTTAGTATATATTCATTATTATATATAATTATTATTGTTTTAGTCATAGTAATGGTCAGTGTTACTAGTCACTCGAAACTCCTGAGACAACTGTCCAAACCTGACATAGACTGAGAGATGCAAAATATCATGGCCAAAGTTTCAATGCTTGTCAATGTCAAATACAGCATATGAGTCCAGGTGGGAATAACTTGAAACTGTACTTTTTTAATGTGATGCAAAGACAGGGTCAAGAGAAGGACAAGCAAGCTGTAAGAAGAGAACAGAGGAGAGGAGTGGAGGATCCTCCTCCTCCTAGGAGCTTTATACTTTTCTTATCATCCCCCTTGCACCCAAGTGCTCTCCTGCTTTTTTTCCTCAATTATTCCTCTGGTATTGGCAGCGCCATTCAATCTCTCTGTCAATGTCTGTCTATTCTGTAAGAGAGAAAGATAAGCACATTTTCAGAAAGAGCACAAAAGGAGCTTATAGATGTTAGTTGAATAATTATTAGAACTTGCAGACTTTATTTAAAGATTTGGATGTGAGCCCTACACATGGGAATGGAGATAGAAGAGTGGCTTCAAACTCCATCTCCTGCCTTGCTGTTATTTGCATAAGCAACAGGACACTGTGTCGGTTTGGATGAATTAGATTTTTCATAGAGAAGGTTAAGACAAGAGCAAGGGATTAGAGTATACTCTAATGAAGTGCGGAATCTACTGACTCTGCATCAATGTGGCTGAATAATTGGCTGCTTGTGGGGGTTCAGATGATTTGTTCAATTATATATGCTTTGGAAAAAACGACGGAGTGTTATCAGTGGTGATTGCTATACAGCTATGAGTGAAAAATCGTTCATTAAGGCTGCATATTTTGGTAGCTTCTGGTTCTCTGAAGTTTTCTGATTTGCAGCTCTAATCACTCCTGCTTATTCTCACCCATGAGTAAATTATAGGAGAAGAGCCAGACGTATTCGACTCATCAGGATAAATGTACATTTTGCTCCCAAATAAAAAGAAAATAAAATATCACTCTCAAGTGATAAAATCAAAAGCTTTAAAGTAAAAACTATTTGTGCTTGAAACATGTTCTTCACTCCAAATGAAAAAGGGAAAAATGGACAAAATTAAATAATAAAATAAAATGACCCTCTTGTCTGCACAGAACCAAGAATAATTAAAATTCAGAGATAACTCGTGTTTCATGCTTTGACAATCTCATGTTAAATTTGTGGGATGACTCCATTAATGTTTTGATGCCATTTTATCACTAGAATATTAATTCTGAGATTAGGCAGCATAGAATAGGGTTGCCAGAAATGTGTGTGTTCATATACACAATAACGTATCATATGTATCATAATATATCATGTACTTTAGCAAGACCTACTCCTGTGGGAATCAAAAAATAAACAAGGAACAAAAGAATGCTGAAAACCCTGTGTAGATTCTTCAATTTTGCACTTCCTTTGAAAGTTTGTGACTTGGTATCATTTAAACTTTGGATACATTTGGTGTAAAGATTATAGAATGGGCATCTTCATCGAGGCTGCACAGCACAATGATCTTTTCTACAAATAAAATTTCACAGGTTAAGTTAAAGGACACTATGTTTTTAAAAGTACTTGAGGAAATAGATTAAGCATTAATTATTTATATTATTATCATCTTGTAGTAGAAATTCTTTCATTTTTCCAGCAGTAAAAATGAGTTAGTACAACCATTGTGTCATCAAGTCTTGTCTGCTCACTGTTCTAGTGTTATGCCAAGCATGCAACTGCGTGCTCCAACATTATTGGTGAGGAAAAGCATTCACCTCTCTCTTTCAACTATTCATCCAAGAAATATTTACCTTGTAGATGTCAACTTTTACCTATGCTAAACAATGGCAAACCAAATGGCAAAATTCCCTCTTTTCAAATATGAATTTTAATTATGTGACAACATGCTGAAGTGCTCTTCTCCAATAATCCAGTGTTGTTCTGTTCCTTCCTAGAAGATATTAAGCAAATTCCATCCCAATAGGTTACTTGTTTTATATTATGTGGCTAACCTTGGATTTTGAGCCTAGCCTTCAAATTTCCAGACTTCTTTCTTATCTTGAGGTTATCATTTACCATGTGGCTTCAGCACACTGTGAACACCAATATCTTTATGAATAAAATGAAGATGACCCTGTGTTTTAGGGACTATCTCAGGTTGCGCTTAAGTGGATCCAGTGAATAGTGTTTTTTTTTTTTTTTTGAAATGCTTTCTGACTACTATGAATGGCACTTATTTGCCATGCTTCCATTTTTCCAGGTTCTTTGCTCTTTGCAAATGAGAAGTATTCTTTACTTTGCCCCCATTTACGTGTCCCTTCTGTCCACATTTCTCAACCCAGGGTCACCCCAACTCAGGGGTGTGGTTAAACAATAGTACATCTATATTATGTTATATTTATGTTATATTTTAAGGGCTGTGTATCAAAATATAAATTTTTATATAATGGTTCTTTATCCTCAAAGGTTTTCTATTGAAGGGCTGATCATTAGTTTCTCCGCACCAGAGCACAAATTACACCCCAGTGCATTCCCAGCTGCAATTGTGAAGGAAGAAGGGTAACGAAGCATGCCTGAAGGAGCCCGGGCTATGGTGTGAAACCATCTTTGTATTTATGTTTTCGTAAGATCCAGACAACCAATATTATCCAGTTATCACAGTCAAATACTAAATCAATCTGTTTTTGCTATTATTCATACATTACAAGGCTAGCACATAGGTAAGTATACAAAATCTCTCAAATCTCTTCCTTGGTTATTCATCTAAGGTGTCTGCCTAGCAGAATATAATAAATTGTGTCCATTTTATATTTGATAAGTTATCATCAGTTTTTATGAATTACATCATTAAACTATATTAGCGGTTTCAAACTGTCATTCCTTAAAATAATTCAGAGGAAACTTTTCATGGGTTGAAATTTGATCTAATCTAGGACCAATGGATGTAGCAAAATGTAAGTTCTTCTTGTGATGGAAGAGGCAAGGTTTCTCACCAGGTTCAGTTCCCTGGGCTTTGCATCTATCTTCACTGTCGGCTAGAATGACAGGTAGGGAAAATTCATTTGATTTTCAGTAACTCTTCTTGCTCACTCGTCTCCCAACTTAGAGACAAATGCCTGACTGATTGGCACCTTAGTCTCTTTCAAGATATCCGTGAGAAAATGACACCGCTCAATTTCCTGGGATAGGCTGTACCCAGTCAAAATAAGAAGCACAATCTTTTATTTAATACACATAGACCCCATGACAGCATGGTACTTTTCTGCTTATCATCCAAAAACACTCAGCTAGTTTGAAACAGCTTCTCTACTCCTTGTAGCTTCAATCAGACAGGAGATAGGCAAAGGACTTACTAAGCAGAGATGCTGCCACAGTATGTTCCTGTGCTGATAAGTGTCAGAATGTGGAACCCAAGGTGTTCTCAGAGCTAGATCATTTATGGCATAGCAACATAACAATCTATAGACAAAAGTAGCCCGTGAGATGAGTGCTAACCATTGGGAATGGGTATTTCTGCAGTAATAAGGCAGTTGGCAAAGCAGTCTTCTCAGCAGGGAAACAAGAAAAGTGGCCACTAATTGCTGTGCTCTAGGAAGCAGTTTTTCCTGTCTTTAAGAAATAAATAATGGATGTTGACACTGCTTCCCACAGATGTGCATCCAAAATGCCCTGGCTTCAAGTATTCCTTGCTGTCCCTCAGTGTTCTCTCCAAGCCCTTATCTATGACTAATTGGGGGTTGGCTCATTTTGAAGTTGTTACCACTTTCTGCATGACAGCAGGCGAAAGTGAAATCTATTTTTCTTTCTACTCAAAATTGTCTTGTAGTACAAATTTTTTTTATCAGATTTGTTTATATTATTGGTCTTCTATTGGTTTTTATTTTCTGTTCGAGGATGATATGCATAAAATTGCTCTGAATTTGTGCTAAGGTAAAACCAAACTATCAGGGGGAATAATAACAGCCTATTTCCCTTTCTTACACATCTATTAAAATACTTGTTTATTCAAACCAATGAAAATTCTTGGATTATCGTTCTTCTCAAAGATTCTTGTCTTTGAGTTTTTATTGCTGTAAAGTGACCAGAGCAACTCTTATAAAGGAAAACACTTCATTAGAGCTGGCTTACAGTTCCAGATGTGTAGTCGGTCCATTGTTGCCATGAAGGAAAGCAAGGCAGCATGCAGGCAGACATGGTACTGGAGAAGGAGCTGAGAGTTCTGCCTCTTAATCCACAGGCAGCAGCAGGAGTCTGTCATAGCGGGCATGTTTTGAGAATATTTGTTGGGAGGCCCTGCTGGTTTGAGGTTGCAGTCCACCATGACCTGGCAACTCTCTCTGAGCTTGGCACCATGCAGGGGAGGGCACAGGCGCATTCTTCATACTCTCTGTCTGACCTTCTTTTGGAGAATGTCTCTAGGCCTGGCTGCATCACTTACCTCAAGTATGACCCTTAACACAGTTCCCTGCAAAAGCTATCCCTCCTCCATTGCCTGCTTCCCATATGCTCATCAGACATTGTGCTAGGAGCCTTACAGAAGGACCCTGCTGTTACATATGATAACTAGACATTGTACTAGGAGCTTTATGATAAGAGTGTCCTACGAGGCTGCGTGTTCGTTTTCCAGTCGCCCAACTCCCGAAATAATCGCACAGAAACTATATTATTTGCAATACTGTTTGGCCAATAGTTTAAGCGTATTTCTAGCTAACTTGTACATCTTAAATTAACCCATTTCTATTATTTTATATTTTACCATGAGGCTTGTGGCCTACCAGCAAGGTTCTGGCTTGTCTGTTCCCAGCGGCGGCTATGTAGCATCTCTCTGACTCTGCCTTCTTTCTTCCAGCATTCAGTATAGTTTTTCCTGCCTTGCTCTACTATACCCTACAGCAAGCTAAGGCAGATTCTTTATTCATTAACCAATAAAATTGACGCATATACAAAAGTACTTTCCACACCAATAGGAGTGTGCTGCCCAACACAAATTAGATGATGTCCCAGCTGCCGTCCTTGCCCTCTTGTCTTATATCTCTCCCTCACTCCGGAATGAGGCTGAGCTGTAACACTGCACCTGTCTCTGGAAATGCTATTTCAGCTGTGTTCACAGGCCAGACAAATCCCTGCGTGTTGCCCCTGCCCTTTCTGTTCTTGTGATCTGGTGGTCAGTGGGCCATGTGGAAGGTGGGGAACTGCACATATATGAGACTTCAAAGCCTGACCCCACAGTGACAAACTTCCTCTTACAAGGCCACACCTACTCTAACAAGGCCACACCTACTAAACTACCACTCCCTATGGGCCAAGCATTCAAACACATGAGTCTATGGAGGCCATTCTTATTCAAATTACTATACTTCTATTGTTAATATTGCATGAGATGCAAAAAATAACAAAACAAGCAATAAAACACTATTTTCTCAGTTTTTCCAAAGGCTCCTTTAAATTTTATTTAATTTTATTTCTGTGTATAGGCATATGCCTGTTTATTTATACATGTGCCCCATACCTGAAATTTCCACAGACACCAGAAAAGGCTGTTGGCTACCTTAGAACAAGAATTACAGCAGTTGTCAGGCACCAGATGTGGGTGCTAAGAACCAAACCACAGTCCCCAGCAAGAGCAGCATGATTCTTGGATTTTTGTTGCTCTTCTTTTGTATTTGAGGGAATAACTTATTTTCCATTTTTATTAATCATGGGTTTTTTCCTCACACAACATAATATAAAAATAGTTCCCCTTCTCTTCTCCACCCAGTTCTTCACTGCTTCTTCACTTATTAAGATTCACTCCCTTTCTGTCTCTCGTTATAGAAGAACAGGTTTCTTAGCGTTAACAACAAAATAAAATGGAATAGAATATAGTAAAAAAAAAAATCAGCAAAAATCCATCATAATGAAGTCGCACAAGCCAAACCAGAGGCAAAATAAAAAAGACCCAAGATAAGACACAACTTTTCCATGTTCAATGATTTGTATGGGTATTCACTCCAGCAAGTGTTCTAAAGTATTGGGACATCTTTCAGACCCCATAGGTTACTGGTTTCTTTGTTTTAAGTATTGCAATGTGGTGTTGCATATGTAAGAATAGTTCACTAAAGAATATTGTTCAGGGCACTGTCTGCAATTAAACAACATGCACAGTGAATTCACAAATTATGAATATACTTATTTTTTTGTAAGCTACATTATGGAGATTTGGGTTTTTCAATCAAAATGTCATCTTTAATGTAACTAAATGAACTTACCATGCAACATAAATGAAAACAGTTGGGTCACATATAACAGAGAGAAAACTTAGAAGAAATAAATTTAAATCACCTGTTGTAGAAGATATTGTGCATAACTCAAAATTGTACTAATTAAGAGGAATTGGGGTGGTTAGGAATACAGATCATAGCCAACTGAACAAAATAAATCACAAATTCATGATCTAAAACAAAAATTAGCAATTAGATTATATATGCAAATATTGTAAATTAATGACTAAAGTTAACTATTTTAATGTTGTTTTGGAATAATGTAATCAGATGAGGGAAGCAAAATTAGGCATTTACCTTATGTAGAATTAAAAATAGTCTAAATATATGAGTATTAAAACTAACACTATTCAAGCATGTCTGTAATAAAATGGTTTTCCTGTAGTACACAGATTAGATCTTCAGATTATGCAGGCAAAACCTATAACAGTAATGATTATTATTTTTTTATTTTTTTTCAAATGAATTTTGGGGAAATAAAAGACAAGAGAAAGACAAGGCAAAGATTGTCATGAGCTTCTTTGCTAAATATGTTAACTATCAAATATTTTTTAAAAGTTGATAACATTATTAAGATTAATTAGGGAAGATTACCCTTCCTCTTTAAGTAAAGAATAAGCAGAAAACCCACAGCATAAAAACTAAGAAAGGCAAAATCACAGAAGAAATGCTGATTTGTATATTTTATATAAATATATTTATATATTTGTATATTGGTATCTATGTATTTTTGTGTGTGGAGTATGTATACAAGTGTATGCCTGTTTGTCAGGTGCACAGATGTCACAGCTTATATGTGGAGAGAGGCCAGCCATGGATGTTCATTCTCACAGCCTACCTAATCTGAGAAAGCTATTGGTTGTTCCCTTCTACAGTGCCAGTCTTCCATCTCTCTGAGATGCTGGGGTTATACACTAGAATTACTGATGGAAGTTACTGAAATCAGTTTTATGTGGATCCTAGGAATTCAAACTCATGTCTTTGTGCTTGAATGATGCTGAATCATCTTCCCAACCTTTCAATAGATGCTTTAGTCAGTTAAGGAAATGTAAGAAATTTCACAATTTTTCATATGTCCATCTGCATGGAAAAATACTTTAAAAATGTGACAATAATTATCATTTTTGATAAGATACTACTCTCCTTAGCAAGAGGATGATCCAGACAAATAAAACTAAAGTAATTCCTAGTGATAGGAAAGTTCTTATAATAGTTCTAACAGTCAATATTGAATAATATAATATTCTATATGGTGCATTTCTTGTAAAAATTGCTTAGCCAAGGAACGATGACTAAATTGGGGTATGTGCATACAGTCTAGCCAAAGATAACACTAACTATAATAACAGCAACAGAAAACAAGAATAGAAGTTGGTACACTATCAGAATCAGAAAGAGTCAAGAATAAGGGGACCTGGGTTTTGGGGGATAGATATAACTTGAGCCTTTACAATTTGATCAGCTCTCTCAGGTGATATGATAAATATGGAAAATATTAGGGTGAGATTAATCCACAAGTCGTTATAAAATTTAATGTAAGGTGAGGGGTAGGAAGCTTCAGAATGTCATATAGCAATGAGTTACTAGATATGAACTATAACATCATTCAACGAAAGACAAAACAATTTTTAGTGATAGCCAAATAAATTTTATGTGTATATATATGATCTTAAGACATGCATAATCATTAATTGTGTTTGAGATTACTTTGATAGTAAAGGGTATTACAATTAGAGACTATTTTCTTCCATGGAGAAGTGAATTGTCTTTCCAATATATTTAATTTTTTTTTACAATTGAGCCAACATAAACAGCATAGACCAAGATTCATTGTGTTTTTTGAAATGGGTCATGTATTGAAATATTTCCAAGCTAATTTTAGTATAAAGCAATATTACGATTCCAACTTGTGAAATGTAATCATTTCTGTTTAAAGGAGTACTGGAACTATAGATTATCACTATCTGTCATGGCTTTAATGTCTATTAATTACTAAAAATTCTCCTTGAGTTACAATTATGATGATACAATGTAATTATGCATGATTTTATTGCCTTCTGCTTTATCAGAAATATAATTAACACAGTAAGTTCATCACATGTGATTACCTAGAGTCTAAAGGCAGCTTCGTGAATACCTTAGCTGACTAATGTCTTCTTTCACTGCTTTCTGATTTCTGGTTAAGTGATGATAAGTAGAGGTCAGGTGATGCTCTAGTCTTCATACTTTTTCTTCATAATTACGCTAAGGAATCACTCAATGACAGCCCATCTACATAATCTTCAAATATTGATGAATATAGGAATCTTGACCTATGATCATTATTCACCTTTTATTTGGTTTATTTTAACCTTGTGGGAAGAGAATTAAAACCTGTATGTTGAGTTCCATCTCCAATAACTCATGTATTAGACATTATCCAACCAGGGGATTAATTTGAAACTAGGTGTAATAGGTCAAATTTATTCCAACCATGCATACTGACTGCAAAAAATTTCCCAACATATGTCACTGATTATAGCAAAGCAGACAGGACAGTTGCAAACTAGATTCTGCAGAGTTCCACGGGAGTGATCTGACTGGAGTGTTTTGTGCACATTTTAGCAGGTAGGAAGGAAGACAAAAAATCCCCATCAATTATTCAGAAAGGTCATCTTAGACAAGTATTTGCAGGTTGATATAAAAGATTGCCTTCATTCAACTGTCAGTTTGATATGAATTGAAATTTCTGTAATACTCAGGGAGCTGTATAATATGCTGTAATTTATGCTGTTTTAATCTGTAGATACAGCTATTGATAAGCATGAAAATTATGACAACAGGACCGCAACGGCAAAAATGTTGATGGGATGTCATAGTGATAAGGGGTTCACCTTTGTTTGGTTGCCTGACGTTTTGGTTTGGCTTAAGTTTGGTTTAGTTTGTCTGCTTATTGTTTTGCAAGGTTTATTATAAATGAATATTTTCAGATGTCTGAGCCAGCTGGGTCCTCATCTTTTGTGATAGGAAAATGCTAGGTTAATTAGAGAGACATAGAAATCAGAATGAAAGAACATTTATGGAGAAATACAGAGATACAAAATAGGTAAAATTTATTTTTGCTTGTGAATTCTCTAAGTACTTTCCTTGCTTATTTTCTTTTCTTTGACTCGTAGGTGGATATAAAAAACAAATTGACAAAAAAAGCATCAACAGATTTTACATTATCTATCATTTAGTGATAAAAGTAAATAGAAAACTACTCTTAATAAATTTCAGGCACTATTATTTCATGTTTTTCTCTTTAATAAACTTTTTAGAAATGTGGAAATACTGGATGCTGGGATTGTGAACACAAGCTTGGAAATTATACTTTGGTAGAAAAGAAGATTATATGTGGGAGGTAAGGTTTAATTTTAAATAGCACAGTGTATGGAAATTTATACATGGACTAACTTAATTAATGCGGTCTTTCCTTGTCTGATTTTACAAATATCTTCGTGTTTTTCTATAAAAGGCAAATATGTTGGCATCCAAATTTAAGTTGGCACCCATGTTTATTATTCAACTAGAGGCATAGAAATTTTGTCCTCTTGATGACAGCTGTCAAATTCTTCAAATTTGATTTTCATAACCATATAGAAGAGTCACTAAGAACGTGATAGACATTCTGACAAAACTCACACCAATGGGCCTGGAAGGATGGTTCAGTGGAGAAAGGTCTTGCTTGCAAGCATGAAGACATGATTCCTGATACTTACATCAAAACCAGGCATGATGATACACATCTGTAAACCTCTCTTCTGGGACACAGAGACAGGCAGATGCCTAATGAATATAGCAGTGGCTGCTTGTTGGTTACCAGCCACTTAGCTCTGAAATAATCACACAGTATCTATATTATTTAAATCACTGTTTGGCCCCTTAGTTCTAACTTCTTATTGCCTAACTCATATATCAATTTAACCCATTCCTATTAATCTGTGTATCGCCACATGGCTGTGGCTCACTGCCAAGATTCCAACCGGAATCTGTCTTGAGCGGTTTCGTGGCTTTTAAACTTTTATTCATGAAATGAAAAATAATGTTCATGAATTCATGCTTTGGAGAGACATACAAGAACAAAATATATATCTAATACCTTACTTTTTCAGGAAATTCCCAAGAGACCATCTCCTGTCTTGTCTGCCTTGGAGTATCATTGAGTCCCTAGGGAATACTGAGAAGAAAGGTAGGTGTGGTTTTCCCCTTCCCAGAGAGACTGGATTGCTTTAGAAATACACTGGAGTGGAGCACAAAGAAAATCTATTACAGAATAATAAATATGAAAGACAAGAGTCAATAATGCTTCCGTCTACAAAATAAGATGGAGAAACCAGGAGATAACGTCCTCTGAGAAAATATGTGGCACTACTCACACAGGGAAAGTCCAGAGGGGGAAATTTTTTCTCTTTACAAAGTTAACGATTTTTGAAATATGGTACATTTAAGAGAGTATAACAAGATGTACAAAGAAAGAGAAAATTAAACTCAATCATGAGACACAAATGAATCTGACTAAATGAGTCCTCCTGGACTTTCCTATCTGCGAATTACTTCACAAAAGTTTAAAATGACAGCTTTACAATGACGTTCATTTAGCTGAAAGAGAAAACACCTGACTAAGAACCATGGTTGGGGACAATGAGAATACCAGTCATCAACACAGACAGAAACTTTACAGAAATGATTACCTGAAACTCTTGAGGGAAAGAGTAAAATAACTGAATTGAAAAATTCACCGAAAGAAGAGAATCTCTCGAAGCCTGTGGACTAGCTGGTCTGGATGTGCAATACCTAACAATAAAGAGACTCTTTATCAAGGGAGGGAGCTGAAAAGTCATACCTTGTGTTGACTCCTGACCACCATGCACATGCAATAGTAAATAAATAACTGCACTCATGTGAACATGCTCATGTCCTCATACATGCACACACATATACAAACATGTACATTCTCAAATTTATTATGGCAAAAGAGAACAAATATAATAGTAATATTTCTCAGTCTTTTCCTTAACATCAAGAGAAAATAATGTTAAAATGTCAGTCATAGAATTATGTCGTAGTGGATAAATATATGCATCATTATATATGTGTGTTTATAAAGAAAAAGAGAATGGGGGAAGTACATAAAGTTAATTTAGAATATTAATATCACCAAGACTTTAAATGTGAAAAATAAAATAAACATCATCTCAAAAGCTCAGTGGTCTGTGTATTCATAAAATTCAAAGACAGAATAAAATTGATCAAAATCAAAGTCAAAATGAGAATCTTAAAAGTGAGAGGAAAAAATTTTAAATACACATAATAGTTTCTATAAAAGTATTATTGTAGTTCTTGGAAAAATCTTTCCTAGCAAAATTATAATATGAAAGCATAATAAAGTGACAACCAAGAAAGTTAAAAATTAAAATATTATCTTCAACCATGAATGAATTTTTAAAAAACTTTTACAGATATATAAAAATTAGTACATTTTTCACTACTACATTTATGTTACAAAATTTATAGAGAATTCTTTAGATTGGAATGCAAATATTTGAGGCAACAAATAAAAAACTTATGAAAATCCAATGTTCATTAGTTGTTGGGAGCAGTGAGACCCCAGATCCTGAATTTCTTGTAATCCCCTAATCTGAGTGCCTACAGCTGCTCTGAGCACGAGACCTTCAGGAGTTCCTGATGGCAGGAGAGTGGTTTCTGGTGGGTTTGGCTGGGGCGTGGCTATCTCTATATAATCTGCCCCTGAACACAATAAAGGAGGCATTCTTGGGGAATTCAAGGATGACCTTTGTCGCTGTCTCTCTGTCTGTGTGTGTCTGTGTGTTTTAACCTCCAGACCCATTGCCCGAAGCTCACGAACTGGGTGCCAGCGCACAGAGCACAGACACAGGGGTGCGGTGCACAGCAATTAGTAAAGTCGAACAGTATCGATGCTGGTTGATTGACTTTTTTTTTTATCGCCGTAGAACACAGATCGTTTTTAATTCTAAAGAATTTAAAGTACAAAGGCAATACAATTGTGATAAATGTATAGTAATGAATACAGAATATTAAAATATAATTTGTTACATTGATGAAACTAAGTCAGGGCAGGGATAGCACAAGGTAGAATTGTATGTAATTGGACTTGTCAGTATATTAACTTAGATTACTCTAACTTCAAGGCATATTATGAATTACTAAGTATCGCATCAAAAATACCACTGGAATATACCCAAATCACACACAGCAAAGCCCTAAGACTCCTGAGTTAGCAACAAGGCAGGAAAAGGAAAAAAAATAGCAGCAAAGCACACAGACAAGGAATGGAGTGATGATGTCTTCTAGCTGCAGCTACTTTAAATGTGACTATACCACACAACTCATTAAAACAACAGATTTGCCCTCCAGATTGATGAAAAATTTAATCTAAATATTGGCTATAGTTAAGAGATTAATGTTATATGGGAGGTCATTCATAAATTATAAAGAAACACCCTGCAACAGGAAACAGATGTATGCTCCTATTTCAACAACTGGACTGTGGCAAAAAAAAAAGAAAAGTATCAGAAGAGCCTCTGTAGATACAAACAACATTTTTCCTTCTCTATGTACATAATATTATAACACTAAAACACAAATATATTTTATTTTTTTATTTGACAATTTAATACAAGCAAATAATGTCTTGATTTTCATCACACAACCCTCTAGGCATGACCAAAATGTCCCTTTCCATCCTATATGTCTTCTGCTTTGTTATTTTATTTTTTTTAACTACTAAGCTGATTACTGCTGCTTGCTAGCATGTTCACAGATTTTGTTGGCTTGAGCATGTACACATAGTCTTCAAGTATCCATAGAGGCAGTGACTTCATGACAATAATGAGTACAATGGCCACGGCATGTCCACAAGAAAGCATTACACTTCCCAAACTCTTACTTCCAATGTTCTTTTCTTCCTCTTCTGTGATGTTCCTTGAACCTTCTGGTGGGTAGCAACTTAGATTTCTATTCAGAGGTGAGCACTCGGTACTGTTTTGCTCAGTTATGAGTCTCTGCATTAACTCCTGTCCACAGCTGAGAAAAGATCCCTCGACCATGGTTGAAAACAGCACAAATATTAAAACAGAGAAATCTATTTAGAAGGCAGTTTGAGACCATGTCCATTTAGCAAGAGAACTGTAGTACCCACCCATTTGCCACATCCAGAATTTATAACTTCCCTAAACATGGTCCTGTAACTAGTTTTACAATATTGGTATGCATTATCTCCAGTGGAGAAAGACTCAAATCCAATCATAAAGTGGTTGTTACCCCTCAAGTCCTTCAGGGCACTATTGAGACAGTGGGCACACCTTGCCAGGCAGATTGGTATTTCAATAATTCAACCAATGACTTTTCTCCTCCAGCAGCCTGAGGTGTGTGTTCTAACACTATAAAAGCTAGTCAGCAAGGAGGAAATTTACAAGTTGTTTTCAACATGATTTATTTAGCTCCTCCAACAAATAAGTGTTCTGTCTTCAGCAATATAGTCTTAGTGTCCAGTTCTGCTAAACAACAACAACAACAAAAAAACATGGTTATAGCTTCAGTAGTTTGGACATGGTCCTCTGTGAAGATAGTCTATGTCTAGTTGTGAGATTTTAGTAGTAATGCTCATCCTCTGGGTGAAGTGCCATCCTTTCATATAGGGTACCTTTGTTCAGACTACTTTTTAAAAAAAAATTATATATTTTTTTATTTTATTTTATTTTTTTAGTTGTTGCAAAAAAATTCCCATTTCCCTCCTCCTCCTCACACAAATCGCCCCCTCCCCCACCCTCTTCCCCCTCTCCCCTCCCCCTCTCCCCTTCTCCCCCACTCCATTCCCCCTCCCTCTCGAGAATGAAGAGCAGTCCAGATTCCCTGCCCTGCTGGAAGTCCAAGGTCCTCCCACTTCTATCCAAGATCAGGAAGGTGAGCATCCAAACAGGCTAGACTCCCACAAAGCCAGTTCATGTATTAGGATCGAAACCTAGTGGCATTGTCCTTGGCTTCTCATCAGCCTTCATTGTCCGCCAAGTTCAGAAAGTCCGGTTTCATCCCATGCTTATTCAGTCCCAGTCCCGCTGGCCTTGGTGAGCTCCCAATAGATCAGTTCCACTGTCACAATGGGTGGGTGCACCCCTCGTTGTCCTGGCTTCCTTGCTCATGTTCTCCCTCCTTCTGCTCCTCATTGGGACCTTGGAAGCTCAGTCTGGTTCTCCAGTGTGGGTCTCTGTCTCTATTTCCATCCATCGCCAGATGAAGGTTCTATGGTGATATGCAAGATATTCATCAGTATGGTTATAGGATAGGGTCATTTCAGGTTCCCTATCCCCAGCTGCCCAAGGAACTAACTGGGGACATTGCCCTGGGCACTTGGGAGCCACTCTAGGTTCAAGACTCTGGAAACAACCTAGATGTCTTCAATGGAAGAATGGATGAAGAAAGTGTGGAATATATACACATTAGAGTACTACTCTGCGGTAAAAAACAATGACTTCTCAAATTTTGCATGCAAATGGATGGAAATAGAAAACACTATCCTGCGTGAGGTAACCCAGACCCAAAAAGATGAACATGGGATGTACTCACTCATAATTGGTTTCTAGCCATATATAAAGGTCACTGAGTCTGTAATTTGTGATCCTAAAAAAGCTAAAGAAGAAGGTGATCCCAAAGAGAAACATATAGTTATCCTCCTGGCTATGGGAAGTAGACAAGATTGCCAGGCAAAAAACTGGGATCTTGGGAGTGAGGCTGGATGGGGGTAAGGGGAGAGGGGGAGAAAAAAATGAGAAGGGGAGGATGGGGAAACTTGGGGAAACGGGATGATTGGGATATAGGAGGGTTGGATAGGGGAGCAGGGAAGCATATATCTTAGTTAAGGAGCCACCTTAGGCTTGGCAAGAGTCTCGAACCTAGAGTGTTCAGACTACTTCTAAACAATTGCTTGCAAATATCGAGTTTTTGCAACAATTACTTTCTTAGCTTGGTTTAACCGACTCTAAGCCCCTCCTCGTCACTGTCCCATTAACTTTAGTCCTGAATAGTCCAGTATTTAATTGAATGTTGACAGATATCAAGGAATAGATAGCAACATAAAAATAACATGAGATTCATTTTTCCCATTCAGTTGTGAACAGAATAGGCAAAAGATCAATGGAAAATCAAGGACCGCTGGAAGGGACTTCAGAAGCCACACATTAAATTAATGGTACATGTGTGCCAACCTTGATGACACACTCCTATAATTTTAGAACTCAAGAAGCCAAGGCAGGAAAATCCTGGCACACCATAGAAAATTATGAACTAGAAAGCAGGGTATTGTTTCAAAGCAAATGCCTAAAAACTATTAGTAAAAATATGAATAAACTGAAAATTTTTGATAACACAGCAGGGTCTATAAAGCAGTGCAGTTACATGAAAAAAGTGCAAAGGATTCCTGAAAATTAAAGAACAGACAACAAGGAAATCCAGACATCTGTAAGGACATACTTTAAAATCCTGTACTCTCTAAAATTGGAGAATATAAAAGAAATGGATAATTTTCTAAATAGATACCACTTATCAAATTTAAAACAAAATCAGACACACAATTTAAATAGACATATAAACCCTAATTAATAGAAGCAAAAAGCCAATGAAGTGTTTCCTATTGATATTCTCCTATACTCAGAGATTGTTGCTTAGTTCAGTTGTCATCAGAGAGGCTTCACCTAGCAACTGATGAAAACAGATGTGAACATCCACAGCCAAACATTAAGCAGAGCTTAGGGAATCCTGTGGAAGATGAAGAGGAAGGAATATGGGAGCTAGAGTGGTCAAGGATACAACAAGAGAACCCACAGAACCAACTCACCTGGCTCATAACAAAGACTGAACCACCAACCAGAGTGCCTACATAGCACTGACCTAGACCATTTGCACAAATGTTATAGTTGAGTAGCTTTGTCTTCTTGTGGAAGAGATAATAGTGGAAGCAGGTACTTTCTCTGAATCTGTTTCACCTGCTTTTGGGACCCTTTCCTCTTTCTGGGTTACCTAGTCCACCCTTATTAAGAGAGGAGGTACCTAGTCTCATTGCAACTTGAAGGCTGGATGACATACATGTGAGTTACTGAAGAGAAAGGAGGAGTGGATAGGATGGGGAGGTTGGGGGAGGGACTCTGAGCTGGCTGTAAGAAATTAATTAATTAAAAATTAGTAATAAAACAAAGAAAAAACAGACATTTCTTTCATGTAGATTCTGGAGATGTGCTTAAAGTACAGAGGAGGCAATCATAAAAAAACCAGAATAATGGCAGGAAATACGAGGTTTAAATATAAAGTCAGTCAGGGAGTATTTTGCATTGTGAATAAATATTTGAAAGCATTACCTCAAGAAGCATTTATACAGTAAAGAGCATTAACAATTATTTTAACTTGTATTTTTAAGAAAATTTGTTTAAACACTAAAGATTAGAATGTTTCAGGATTGGAATATTGAAATAAAAATAATTGTTGGAATACTTGGTGATACTGATTAACACATTTGCTGAGGGGAGAGTTTTAATGAAATAAGGGGATATCACAGGATAAAGAAAATTAAACTAGAAAGCTAAGCAGGGCTATACAAACATCTATTTTTTTAAGGATACTTGGTGTTGTTTTTTTTTTTTACTCACTTCCTGCAATCATTTCTACAATGAATGAAATTTTATCATCAGAAAAGCCAGAGGAATGCAACCTCAGGGGGAAAGTGTTTTTTGAAGTGACTCACTTACTTTTCCAGTTTTTCTACATTTAATTTTAATGTAGAGAACACTTTGCTTGTATATTTTGGTATGGTTTTCTTTGAGCCAAAGCATGCCAGAAAAACATGCATAGAAATTCTGGAAATATTTTTATCGTGTTTTTGTGCAAATAAAATAGTTTTGTGGTAGCAGCAGTAGAAGAATTTAAAGTCTCCAAATGGTTTTAATTCTCAGAATACAAAGCTGCTTATAAAGCATTAGCAAATATCAAATATGTACATTGATTAATATCAAATATGTACATTGATTAGTATCAAATATTAATAAATATAAAATATGTACATTGATTAATACCAAATATTAGCAGTTATCAAACATGTACACTGAATAATATCAAAGTACACATAGGGCTCATTCACTTGTTTCTTTTCTCATTTATTCCTGTATTAAAAACATATAGTAAACAAAGCATCGTAAGAATTCTGGGAGACGTTGGTATAAAGTAGTAAAGATGCCTCTGGTTCATCCACTTGTGAAGCAGAACCTTTCAAAGATGACAAATACACACTGAATGAGTAATTTAAAATTCTACATCAAAGTATTCATACCAATACTAGACTTGCAATTTCCTCAGACATCTGTTACTGAGTAATTGAAATCTTGTGTCAGGGTATACATATGCTGCCCGTGTTCACTAAGTGTCATAATAATTTTTATTAATCCAGTGATCCTTTAATTTGTAAAACATATATAAACCAACTGTAAAAAAAATTCTCATCAATGGAGGAAAGGAGACATGAGAAAATATTATTTAGAGTTCTGATTAATTCAAGGTTAAAATTCTTTGTGTCAATATCGGGCAAGATATGACTATAGGAATTCAGTAACAAAGAAAGCATATTAACCGGAACAACCAAAGAATGATTCCCTTTCCCCTACTCCCCTGCTCTAAGTCATTAGCACTCTATAAGGATCTCTGCTTGCTCCTCAATTTATCAAAAATATGGTTAGGATCTTAAACTTAAATGAATAACAAGAAGTAGATTGTCTTCTGTTGATCAAAAAATATAAATTATTGCAGTTGAAAGATCAATATGGGAGCTTAAGAACGACTTCACAAACATTTGTTTTTTAATCTCTCTCTCTCTTTTTTTTTTTTACTACAAACTTTCTGCTTCAGTTTACCCACAAACACATTGTCTACCTATTTCTCTGGGTTTTAGAATAAACCTGGGAGACAGATAAAAACACAATTCATGCCTTAATGCCCCTACTGGAGTCCAAACACTGATCATGTGTCACACTGAAGACTTTGTGTGACTCACTTCTAAGTTCCTATAATGATACAGGACCTTGTTGACAAGACATTTAGCATTCATTCAGTTCAAGGGGACCCTATTACTAGCAGAATTGAAACTGCATCACAAGGATCTGGAAACAAGCATGTTCTAATGGAAGTAAACATATCCTTAATTGAAAAATCAGGGTAACAATATAATGAGCTGTAAATGTTAAAACTATGGTTCTCACCTTAAATGGGATTAGAGAGGTTTAATTCTGGAGTTAAATATGAGTGACCATTGTCTGGAAACATATATTTAGGCTCTTACAAATTTCATATTTTAATGACTCAGCAATTTCATGAAGGTTTTATAGTAACAGAACAAAGAAAGTCATGGCTGAAAACACTTTTTGAATACATTGGTGGGTACATAAGGTAAGAAAATTATAGATGAGAACCTGACAAGATTCTTAGCTTTGGGGTTATTGGAAGCCCAAGGTCTTCTTTTGCATTCCAAAGAGATTTGTCTAATAGTTAGAAAGTATTATGTCAGACCTCTAGTTATACAATAAATGGCTATTCAAAAGTGTGGCTAAGCATAGCCCTAGACAATTTGTAATCAGGTTGAAGACCTATAAAATCCTACCTGTCCTCAATCACTAAAATCTGTGTCTGTTTATCAGACTTTATAGAATGTGCAATGTAAGATATGGCTTCTGTGGTAAATTGAAAGAAAACAATACCATAGAGTAATAAGGACTTGCACTATTTTGAGGTATGCTTATTAGAGTATGTGTGGCCTTGTTGGAGCAAAAGTATCTCAGATCTCTTCCTGTTTCCTGTGTGTAGTTTGAGACTGCTCATTCATTTCCTGACCACTCAGACCCAAAATAATCACATAGAATCTAAATTACAACATTGCTTGGCCAATAGCTTGGGTGATGTGGGAGTGTCATATATCAATCTGTTGATTTCATTGGTTAAGTAATAAACAAACTGCTTGGGCTCATAGCTTAGAACATAGTTGGGTGGAGTAAATAGAACAGAATGCTGGGAGGAAGAGGAAGTGAGCTCAGACTCGACAGCTCTGCTCTCTAGAGCAGAGACACCATGTTCCCCTCTCCCAGGTAGACGTGATAGCTCTGCTCTCTGAGACACACGCAATGAAGCTCCGACCCAGGATGGATGTAGGCTAGAATCTTCCCGGTAAGACCGGTGCTCACAGATTATTAGAGATGGGTTGATCGGGATATCAGAATTAGCCAGTAAGGGCTAGAGTTAAAGGGCCAAGCAGTGTTTAAAAGAATACAGTTTCCATGTAATTATTTCGGGTAAAGCTAGCCGTGCTGGCAGCCGGGTGCCGGGACGCAGCCCCGCCACTCATACTATTACACTTGGGTTTTTTATTAACTAACTCATATCTTAAATTAACCCACTCCTATTATTTTATATTTTACAATGACACAAGTGGTTTACCAGTAAGGTTCTGGGTGTCTTTTGCCTTCGATAGCTACATTATGTCTCTCTGATTGTGCCTTCTTTTCTCCTCTATTTCTGCTTGGAATTATCACCTCTCTCTAATCTGCCCTATCATAGGCCTAAGCATCTTCTTTATTCATTAACCAGTAAAATCAACACATATACAGAAGTACTTCCCATACCATCTATAAATCAAAATATAGTACTCTCAGTTCCTTCCCCAGTACCATGTTAGTCCTTATATTGGGATGCTAACCACCATGATAATGTACTAAACTTCTGAAACTGTAAGCCAGCCCCTGTTAAATGTTTTTCTTTATAAGAGTTATTGTGAGCCTGGTGATGGTGGTGCATGCCTTTAATCCCAGCACTCGGGAGGCAGAGGCAGGCAGATCTCTGTGAGTTCGAGACCAGCCTGGTCTACAGAGCTAGTTCCAGGACAGGCTCCAAAGTCACAGAGAAACCCTGTCGCGAAAAAACAACAACAACAAAAAAAAAATAAAAAAGAGTTATTGTGATCATGGTTTCTGTTCATAGCAATAAAATCCTAAGACGGAAGTTGATGCCAGGAATTGGGGTATTGTTGAGATAAGTCTGATCATGCTTTTGATAGAAAGAATGTAGACTTTGGGACTTTGTATTAGAAATACAGTTGAGTGCTTTAAGTGTCACTTAATGGATCACAGTAGGATCATGGAAGACAGGGACACTGAGAACAATTTGAACTGTAGGGGACTGAATCAACTTCTTTCCAGGAATTTTCACTCACATTAATCAAAATAGGAAACATTTATTCAACTCAGGCAAGGAAAAGAAGGGTGCATAGTATAAGCAGGAAAGAACATTTCCCCATTTTTATCACTGAGACATTTAGTTTCAGGTCTGCCTTGATAGTTTGCAGAATCCAGAATTTCATATGTATTAATCAGATTTCCTCTTTCCCTTTTTCTTTCTCAACATCTCATCCCTGGAATCCCTTTCAGATACTACAGTCTACCTAAGATCCTTTTCCTACCACTGTGATAAAATATGCTGATGAAGCAGTGGAAGGTGGCAAGTGTTCATTCTGGCTCATAGTTCAGGGATATAGTCCATCATGACAAAGACATGAAAGTGGCCAGAGCTGGAAGCAGCTGGTCATACGACATCTCCAATTAGAAACATAGAATAATAAACCCATTCAGCTCCTATCCCCACTAATACTCTACAATCTCAGCTGGAGAATTATGCCACCCACTGTGGGATCTTTCCATTCTCATTAATGAAATCAAGATAATCTCACAGTGGTCTATTACCCTGATGATCCTACACTTTATCAAGTTTATAGTTGAGACTGGTGTTCAAACTATGTATGTGTTGCAATAATAATAAAAACCTAGAGACAGATATAGGGATTAAAGCTGAAGGTCAGAAAAGCAGAACAGTAAGCCACTAGAGAGACCCTTTGCCTCTTCTAATTTACTCAGATCGAAGGGGTAATCCTCAGATGGTCTAGACTGCACTGTGTCTCCACCAAATCTCGGACCCCAC
This sequence comes from Microtus pennsylvanicus, assembly GCF_037038515.1. Lineage (NCBI taxonomy): Eukaryota > Metazoa > Chordata > Mammalia > Rodentia > Cricetidae > Microtus > Microtus pennsylvanicus. The sequence goes on from NC_134584.1 coordinate 101,091,026, forward strand.
ACACCACTGAGATTCTGTTTTCTTCCCTTCATATTTCTCTCTCTGCCCAGCCATATCACTACTGTCTCTATCTCTCTACTGTTGGGATAAATAGTACATAACTCCCAAACTCAGGGATTAAAGGTATGCACTACCACTGCCCAGCTTCTAGTGGCTTAGCTTTGCGCTATGATCTTCAGGCTAGATTTATTCAATAAGTAAATATTATTTATCAATCATAGTAATCTAATAGAATACTTTGTAATATATATATATATATATATATATATATATATATATATATATATTCCCAGTGAAGCTTAAATGGATCACAGGTGAAACAATGTCACCTTACAACCATAAAGTAGATCCCTGCTTTCAGTAGGAAGGAAAGTACTATTCTTTCCTTAAGTTCAAAAGTATCACATTACTGGAAGAGTTCACACTCAATTTAGGGTCATCTTAATCTTGACTGTCATGCACTATCATGTTTTAAACTCTACAACTACAAGAGGAAGGTGGATGTTTGAGATCTCCTCTTGAAATCTTTTCAATAGGAAATAAGTTTCTTCCAAATTTGACTCAACAGTCAAACAACAGGAGTCATGATACTCCTGGCTGTTCAAGTCATTGTTGGTGGGAATTGGTCAACCTTCCTTCAGGATAGGAGTGCATTTTCTTACTACTTTTATAAAATACATAAATTTATATTGAAATAACTAAGAAACCCACACATAAAAGACTGTCTTATACATGGGATAAAAGCAGAAGACAATTTAAAAAAAATAAGCTGGAAGACATCTGACAAAGCTGTAATTTGTGGAGATTTGACAAAGCTGTTGAAAATATTGGACACTTAGCATGTCTGAAAATTCTTCTCACTTAGACAATTCAGACGGCTTCATTCCTGACTCTGGCCACCACGAACATAAGCCTGATATTTCTTTTTAGCATCTAATTGATTGTCTGCACTATATTTTCTGAGGACCCCAATGTCAACATTTAGGCAAGTGAAATGCTGCTGCCATTACAAAGAAGGTAATGAATGTGTAACTTGGACATTTTTTATAATAATCACATTAGACAAAAAAAGGCATTCCAGGGAGTTTTTAATGTGTCGGGAGACTCAGGGGAACAGAAGGCTATAGGCCAAAGAACTTCAACCACTGGAGAAGAAAACTAATGGCCCATTAAAGCCAGCCCTGCAGTGCTGCATCGTTGTCACTGGAATTAGAATATATGCTTTGTTTTAAAATAGAAAGCTGCTTTGATGACATTTTAACACGCAGCCTGCCTTTTCTTCATTGACTATCAGTGCTTTAAAAGTGGATCCAGAAATTAAGCTAAAATAGAAGCAAATTAAACCTTTGGTTTCACAAAAAAAAACAGACATATTACGACAAATTATTTTTTCAGAGATATGAAGTTATTCTATAATCCAATTATTTTATAAAAGAAATTGGGTGGTAGATATAAAGAAAAAAAGGCCAATGTAATCCCCCCAAAAAATGTGATTCCTGGAATAATTATTTGTTGATTAACCTCAGATCCTTAACATCTGTTCAATTGCTTCTGTATTACCTTTTTTCCCCCATTATGACGAGTTTAACATTTAAATCGATCCACAGTACTTGTGTGTGGTACCATGTATGTGGAAAATTATATAAAACTGATATTATTTTCAATGGCAATTTTGTTTGGATTCAAGTCTGTCTTTGGCTTGCATATATAAACTCTGATAAACAATAGTCTCCCTCTATCTTTCTAACTGAGACCGTTCATATTAAATATTTGTTGGGAATTATCTTCATGGAAGTACAAACATCTTTCATGAAAACCTCATGAGAGATCTCACTATCAAATAGCAAATATTAACATTAATAACTATTGATAGCAAGTTCCAAGTGCTCAATATTTAGTGAGGGAAACCAAAATACTTCTTTCACAAATATGAAAGATTGCTGGAGCTGAGCGCAATGAATATCCAGGAAAATCATCACCCCTTTCTGATGACAGAAGAATGAAGACTGAGGAGATGACTTGGTAAGTCTTGCTATGAAAGCATTAAAGTCTGAGATGGAAACGTAGCAGACACACAAAAGCTGCATACTATGTGGCAGGTGTGAAACCCCAGTGCTGGGCAGAAGAGATCAGAGGATTCCTGGGACTTGCTTCCCAGCCATTCTTGCCTGATGGGTGGACTTCAGACTCAGCGAGAGACCCTATTCAAAAAATAATTTGGAATATACATTCCATATTAATAAACGTGCAAGGTTTTCTCTTATCATCCTGAGCTTTGGTATAGAAATCTGTATCAAGTGTAAATTGATGAGCCTTGAGAGTAAGTATAATTTCGTACAATAGTAATAATGAATACATTAAAAATAGTTATGAATCTAAGTTGTAAATCATTGAGTTTCAAGTAGCAGGTTTGTATGTTTATATAGTGCTTGTATTTTACTCTATAAAGAAAATCGTACGTAGTCCATGGCCAGTTAAATGAAAGTATTATCCAACAGCGGTATTTAAAATACAATACTAAATAATAAATATCATTAGGAATCGGGACCAGATACTATGGTGATTCAATCTATTTTAACTTCTTTTAAATTTGTCATTTTAAATTGCTCTGCTCTCACCCACTCACCCTATCTGAACCTCTTCAATATCCTTTTTGCACTCCTGATATGTTCTTTTCCAGGTTGTGTCCCTTTGGTTAGCTTTATGACTTTCGGAGACGTTAACCAAAACCATCTGTTAGCAGGGAGAGGAAGAGCCCTATTAGCCTTTTTATGACTGATTGCTGACAGGCCCAGTCATGGTCTAGCTCGGTACAGGCAGATGTAGGTACTGAGAATGAATGACTGTAATGTGTGAAATGCTAAGAAGACAAAATTTCAGAATCCATCTTCTTATCTTCCAGTTCTTACGTTCTTTGCACACTCCCACTCCCGTGAGATTCCATGAGGTTTTGGTTTTGGAATTCACTTATTCTAAGCATATTGAGTAGCCAATCAAAATTGTATCCACAGTCATTTTATGCAAAGAGAAAGAGAAGTACTTATAAACAAGCATGAGAACTGAGAGTAGTTTTGTTTGGAATGGAATGTCCCCTGTAGAATGGGTCCCATTTCAAACCATAGAATTAATATTTTCCCATAACTGCCACGCCACTACCGTATCAGTGGGCAGACCTGTTTTGTAGGTTGGAATGTGTATTGTAGAAGTCACAACTGTGTAAAACTATTGTTGCTTTTTCTTACTCTCTAGCCTGAATAGTGTCTTGAAACACTATGAACACTATCAAAAACCTTTTTGAGTTGAAGGGACTTCATGCAGTTTTTTATATTTTAAAGTATCAAAGTGCAAAGATTCAGTTTATTACGTGTAAAGTGTATCTTAGACTTTGTGTGTGTGTGTGTGTGTTTCTATGTCTGATGCATGTATGCTTCAACCATTAATCTCAGAAAAAGCAAAATTTATACCTAATGAAAACTTAACTCACATCCATGCGAAAGTTCCATGTATGAGTGACAAGCCAAATCTGCTGACTTTTGCAACAACTCACTCTTAAGTAAAGTGTACCCATGAGCTATGTACACAAAACAGTGCTAGCTTCCAGGTTCAGTGCATATGTGTGGCGCAGACATTATCAACATTTTTTCTGTACTGAAACTCAGCATATGAAACCATTTGGACCCAAATACATCCGTAGGGGGAGAAAAAGGTTATAACGAGAGATCGTCATTCTGCTTGCTGGAACAGTCAAATGCTTTTTCTGTTGTGCACATTCAATTGTAACATAGCTATGTTATAATGGGCTCCAGACTTACACATTTCCTGAAATATTTCACTGAACTGAATTTTTTTAAAAATATTTTCTTCTTTCTGTTTTTATTTTTGAGAATAATATACATGAGTACACTACGAACATTCACTTCTACCCCATATATTCCCCACTGTAATTTTTCCCAGGTCTCTCTATTTACTTTCAACTTTATGATCTCTGCTTTATTTATTTTATTATAAGTGTGTGTGTGAGTGTGTGTGTGTGTGTGTGTGTACTGAGTGTCCCTGCTGAGTCCATTTAGTATCTCACAAGGGCCCACCACTAAGTGCACAAAGTTACAGTCAGTTAATTGTCACTTAAAAAGAATCAGTCTTTTCTAGGTCTGAATCCCATCCTCATAAGTTGTTCAGTCGCAAATGTAAACAGTATATATATATATATATATATATATATGAGCAGTACACTGGGTGACAAAGGGAATTCTGTTTGTCTTGTAAATCTCAGACAGATGATATCACTTAACAGATTTTCATAGGGTAACATTGATAGTTTACATTGAAAATTACAAAACAAATTTTAAAAGAAAAATTCTGCAGCGTTAGTTAACACCAGAAACTAGAGGCAGAGAGCTTCAGGTAGACACAAGTGGTGGTTATAAACTCCAAATGAGGCTGCTTTTCTCAGGTAAAACTTGATCTTTCTAAAATATGTTTGCTCACTACATTTGAATTTTCTTTCATTTCCAATCAGAAGAAAATGTCCTTTGCATGTTGTCCCCCAAAATTTATGTCCTAACAGTTTTTCTAAGATAATAGTGCAAGGTTTAAATGAACAAGCTTGTGATCATTAGGTCATTTGATAAGTTTGTTATAGAAAATAAATATGTTCATACAGCTTTCAGTATATTCTATTTCAGTCTATTTTACTATTGATCCATTAAAATATACCATTATAACAATATCAATAATATAAAATATTTTATGCTATTAATAAAATATAGAGATATACATTGTTTTGTATTACTAATAAGATGATAATATAAAATGTTTTCATAGTGAAAAATAATAGAATGTTTTAGGTGCAAAAGTCATAATTAAACCCATTTTATTTCTTTTTATTTTAAGAAACTTGAGTAGTGCAGCTAAATATGGTCTCTCAAACACATTACCTTAAAGCTTGTGATTTGACACAATTATTGGTCCTTTAATGCACCAGGGCGGGTAGCGTTTTCTTTATTACCACTGTCCTAAGTGGTTAAGCTATAAAAAGCAGCAGCATTATGCCTTCTTTGTTTTGTTAATAAATTATTTTGTAACACATCCCTGATCTTAATGATGGTGTCCCTGAAGGATATAGGAAAAGGATAATAAGGTGGAGATAGAAGGAGACTGTGCTAGCAAATCTCAGCTAATATTCCCAAGACTGGTTCTGTGGTCACCAGGTTAAGAGGTAGTGATTACTAAGAGACTTACAGTTGCCCTCAGCTGTCTAAGGAGTAGAATTTCCTTGTTAAAGAACTGCAAAAAGACATCCAGATTTGATAAAATTGGAAGAGAATTGAACTTGGAGGCCAAAGATGATTCTGATGCTTTTAAGTCTGTCATTTACACATCCTGAAGATTACGAGAATACATGGATCTGAAGAGTGACACTCAGTTGTACAGGTTAATCTGAGCTCAAGGCAATTGAGTAGAAAATCAGATACACATAAGGCTCTCCACCTCTCTCCTCTCTGCCTAAAAGCAGGGCATAAATTTCCCGTGGATATTAAACCTTCTCCTACCCACCAAGATCAGTCTGCCTGCCTAAAACTTTAATAAATTACTTTATCTTCCATAATTTTATCCTCATTTTTATCTACTCACAATATACCATTCTTGAGAGATGATGTTTTCTGCTTTCTCCACAGCATATTTGCCTTTTCTTAGTATCCAGATTTATATCCTTCCTGTATATAAGAGCTTTGCACATGTAAATAAAATATTACAATGTAATAAAATTTATGAACCTTCTGTCATTTGCTGGTTTAATTCTTAGGCCCTCTTCACTAAATCTAAGGGGAAAAATTGTTTGCATGTTTATTATTCCCACTTTCAACATTGATGAAACTTTCTTCCAGGACTCTGACAAGTCTGAGAAAGACATGCTAAGTCTTTCTTAGCACTTTTTTCAGACATCCACATCTATAGCTAATGACTTTGTGTAGCCCTAGAAATTCTTTCTATAAATACAAATTCTATAAATTCTAGAAAGATAATAATAATGGGTTTTTTTTGCTACTGTTGTTAAGACAACAGGCACCTCTGCACAAACAGACAGCAACACCACATGGCTGAAGTCAACACCCATACAACTTATTGAACATATAGAGGTAGAGCTGGTGCCTACATAGAACCCTCCATCCCTATACTGTAGTGTCTATGACAAGGGAAAGTACTTTGCAAGCTAACAAAAGAGAAACATAAACACCAACGTAAGCATAGAACCCGTGATTTATAATCTCTTCTGCATGCAAAATAAGACCGAGAAATGCTGTCACAGATCTTGTGGGAGTAACCAACCAATGTCTTATTTGACTAAAGTCCGACTCTATCAGATGAACCCCATACTGCTCGGGTGACCAAGAAGAGGACAGAGACCTAAGGTTAAACCAAATACTACTGGCTAAAAACTGTAAGAAAATGACTCCTAATATTGTTCTAATATATATATGCCACCTTATTCAAATATCTTATTTGGCCACCAAGGAGGTACTTCCTTCTGTTGCAGATTGGGACAAATTAGAAGCCTGTTTCTTTCTAATAAAGGACAGAAAATGAGTGGATATGAATAGGAGATGAGGTGGAGAGGACCTGGGAGAAGTACACAGTAGGAAACTGCTTTCAAATTACATTGTGTGAAAAAAGAATCTATGGTTCATAAAAGGAGAAAAATAAAAATAAATTTTAAATATCTATATTATATATACATAGTCTATGAATTTATATATTCTTAGCTTTATTTGATTCATATATACATTTCAGTGTTGATTCTGTATTTGTCTTATTTTTCTAAAATTTTAAACATTTCTTAATTATAACTTGTTCCTCCATCGTTATTGATTTTTTTTTACCATGCAGCAACCATTTTGCTCTCAACTTCTTTGAGTTCAATATCTTTAAAGGCTACATTTAAGTACAGTAATATTTGCCTTTCTGTGCCTTGCACAAGAAGTATGATTTTAGCTTATAGAAAATACATAGTGCTAATTAAGATACATTATATAGTTCTTATACATATCAAATATGTTTATATTCATTCCACAAATAATAGAATTTAAGCAGTTTTTTTATCAATCCCTGGGAATAACCAAGTGGGAATCTATAGAGGTCAGAGGAAGACAAGATTCCCTGATAGCTGAAGTTACAGGCCTTTGTGAATAGTCCGTTGTGGGTGATAGAAACTGAACCAAGGTCCTCCACAATACCAATATATGTTCATAATTACTAAGCTATTTCTCTAGACTCATTTCCATACCCCAACCAATAGTGTATTTTTTTTAGATAATAGTCATTGGAAATATACCCTGAAATGACATTGCTAGATCACAGTTTTACATTTTTATTGAACATTCACCATGTTCATTATAACGAGTATACTAATTACAGATGTCTGAGACTCAGCACTGAGTTTTTCAGGTTGCAGACACATAATAAATGCCTGCTTCACATTAAAATATACTGTGGAATCCTATCTCTTGTATAAAATTTGGTATTAAAAATGTACATTGATTTATTTTGTGAGTAATGTTTACATAGCTTATTTTCTTTACTTCTTTAATATATGACTGTCTGTACTTTTTATATTACCTTTATCACCTCTTTGAAGACTTTGTTTTATTCTTTGAACCTATTTATTTTTATAACTGTCTTTACTCTTCTTCTTTCTCCCAAGCCTATATACATTTACCCAACACTATGCCCCATTCAGACATCTCTTTTATGTTAATCTGTCTTTATTTCATATCATTAATCATTTTCTGATGAGGAGCACTTTTTTAAAGGCTAAGTGTGCATGGATAGGACTAATTCCCCAGTCCTTCCTGTTTGTTACATCCCATCCAACAAGATAGAGCAAATGTAATGTGTCCTTGATCCATGCACACTGACCCAGCTTCAAAGATCTTTCTTGATTGATAACAATTCAAACTAATAACATCAATATACTTCTCTTGATGTTGTAGCCCACTGTTAGTTTTGAAAGAAGACATGGATACTTAATCTCCATGTTTCCAAGCAGAGACCTTTGAACTTTTTAGTAATAAATCTGAAAAACAACATATCAAATGTAGCATTTTTCTTTAAAGAGACCTATCCTGGTTTACTGAAAACTTTTGTGAAGACTACTATAGCATTTCTTTAATTTTTATGGTAAATACTAAGGAGTAAACTCTGCTCCAGATTATGATAACAACAACTCAAATTCCGGTTGTGATTTTAGTCATGATTTTGAGTAGAAAGGCATGTTTAACTGCTTAGTGCAGTAAGCAATAGAGAGAGATAGAAATATCTCAGCAAGATAAGCAATATTTATAAATGAAGCCCGATTAATGAATGACCAGCTTTCATCTTTGCTGGCAAAGTGGCAGCCATAAATGACATGTCAGATATGACATCTAAATTTCTTATTCGTGGGTTTCCCACCCTCTCTATGGGTACCGTTATATGACAAAATCTTATACTTCACTGAAGGAAACCTGTAGTGGTAATGCCCTTTACATCGATCTCATGGATATTGATCTTATGGATAAGTGTTTTTCTTCTGTCAGAAGTCCATTTCTACATTTGGCTATAACTATCCCTGTAGATTGAAAAGTGCCTTGGCTGCTAATCTCCAATGCTGAGTCTCACATTGCACAGAACAGTTCTGAAAGCCGGAGAAGAAATCTTGACAGTGAACATTTAATGGTGATGTGTGCCTAATGAGGAAGTAAGAACCCTCCTGAAAATTGGTTTCTAGTGTCTTCAATCAATCAAGGGAGATCACAACACTCATATTTTAAGATATGAGAAGTAAAGTATTCCTTGAGCAGATGGACATTTTCTGTAGACAGAAATAAATCATTGAGGGGTTGATGATTCTGTGAAGGTTGTGGTCACCAAATGATTTGAGATTCTCCTGCCAAACATTTATGTGTGTGTCTATGCATATATACATATGTAATATATATGTGTACATATATTGTCCTTTCATATATAGTACCTGTCATTTCATTTATTTTATTTCTCTATTTTTGCCATTTTCATCTTTTATTTAATTTATGTAGTCAGCAGTATTAAGATAAAATAAACAAACTCCATTAATTACTAATTGTGAGACTTGAAAGAATTAAGCTTCCTGAAATTGAATTTTCTGCCCTTTCTACAGTTTTTCTTTTTCTTTCTTTCTTTCTTTCTTTCTTTCTTTCTTTCTTTCTTTCTTTCTTTCTTTCTTTCTTTCTTTCTCTTTCTTCCTTCCTTCCTTCCTTCCTTTCTTTCTTTCTTTCTTTCTTTCTTTCTTTCTTTCTTTCTTTCTTTCTTTCTTTCTTCCTTTCTGTTTTTTCTCTTGTTATTTCCTTTCTTCAGTATTGAGGGTAGAACCAAAATTGTTAGCAGGCTGTGCATGAACTCTACCCACTAGTCACACCTCAGCCTTAATTTCCCTATATCTAATGACAGGAGTTTTAATTTAGCAACCTTACTATTTGCCACTTTCTAAAATCTCCTCAGGAAAAGAGCTAACGGGTTTAAGTACTGCACTTGGAGCAATTATGTCTCGAAGGATTGTAGTTTTTGTTCTTTTCTTTCTTAATGAGATAATAGATATGCATGAATTAAAAAGGATTACTGATACCATGAGGCATGGAATATTTGTTGGCCTTTAAGTTCTTTCATTTTACAAACTCATAATCTCGCTGCTGTCTTTAACACAGTAGAATAATGCCTGTCTCACAAGCCATTTTGTAAAATTAAACCATTCAACATCAAAGGAAATATAAGCCCTGACAACAAAGCAGTAAACTGCCAGGAAAAACATTTTCACTACTTTCCAAAACCCACACTTAGCTGCTGTTCAGAAATAACTGTTTCTGACATCTTGTTTGAGACTCTGGAAGTGTTCATATACATAAGAGGACCTAGGTCACAAGCCTGGTTAGACACTCAGAAAGACACGCTGGAGATCTGTGAGAATCTGAAAGAGACGTGGCACAATCAATACTTTTGAAAACAACCTACAAGATAAAGGTTACCATTCGGGGTATATACATAAGGGTACTATGAAGACTGACAATTCTGTGGAAGAGAACATATAAAATCTGGATCAAGCCGGTGTAAGTGAGCAGCAAAACATCTCCAAAGATAGGTTAAACTCAAAGCGAACTCTGAGGCTGGTGTCCTTGCTTCTTTCCCTGTTAGTCTGAGGGATAGTTGTTTACACATACACACAAACACACACACGCAACAATGATTTTGAGACTCTCCATGAATTCATTATGGTGACCATGCTGGTTGCAGATTTTGGATCCTTTGGTTCCACCCTCAGAAGTATGGGGTTTACAGTCATATGGGACTATGTTTGCTTCTCATCCTACGTCATAAATTAGATATTTGATGAAGGCTACCACTGAAAGGAAATCATAAATTTGGGCCATTTTAAACAAAATGCAGCTTATTAAATCTTTTATGAGAGTTAACATCTTCATTTTATAATACCCGAAGCTACAAAAATAATTTCAAATTTAGAAAGTAAATTTGAAAGGTATACTACCAAAGGGAAGATGTTTGCTTTGACTTAAGAAAAAAAGGTTTGAGCTGGGCAATGGTGGTGCAGGCCCTTAACCCAGCACTTGAGAGAGTTCGAGGCCAGCCTGGTCTACAAGAGCTAGTTCCAGGACAGGCTCCAAATACAGAGAAACCCTATCTCGAAAAACTAAACAAAAAAGAAAAAGAAAAAAAGCAAAAGAAAAGAGGTTTGTAAAAATATACAAAGAATAGATGATGTTCATTGTCTTTGATCAGGAGCTTAACTTTAATTGGAAATGTGGGAGTTGGGGAGAAGAGGGAGAAAAGAGGGCAGAAGAGGAAGAGGAGGGGAGATGGCATACTTAAGGGATCAGGATGGTCGAGATGGAAGATAGACAGAGAGGGAGAGGAAGGAAAGATACATCTTGATTGATGAGGCTAGCAAGAAACCTGGAAGTAGGGAAATTCCCAGAAATCCACAAGGATAGAGCCCAGCTAAGACTCTAAGCAATAGTGGAGAGGGTGCCTGAAGTGGCCTTCCCTGTAATCAGTTTGATGACTACCTTAAATATCATCATAGAACCTTTATGCAGCAACTGATGGAAGCAGATGCAGAACTCCACAGCAAAACTAGTGACTGAGTTCTCACAGTTCAGTCGAAGAGAAGGAGGAGCAATAATATGAGCAAAGGGTTCAAGACCAGGATGGGAATACTAACTGAAACAGCTTTACCTGAGCTAATGGGAGCACACTGACTCAGGACTGACAGTGTGGGAACCAGCATAGAACCAGACTTGGCCCTCTGAATGTGGGTGACAGTTGTATGGCTGGGGCAGACTGTTGGACCACAGGCAATGCAAGCAGAGTTCATCCCTACCACTTGACCGGGCTTTTTGGAACCTATTCTCTATTCTCTTTGGAGGGCTATGTTGCTCAGTCCAGATATAGTGGGAGGTCCTTGGTGCTGCCTCAAAGCAATGTGCAGACTTTGCTGACTCACCATGGGAAGACATCCTCTCTGAGAAATGGATGGGGAGTGGTGAGTGGGCAATGTGGAGGGAGGTGAGGGAGTGGGAACTTGGATTGGTATGTAAACCGAGAAAATATTGTATTTTTTAATATATATATGTATATATATATATATATAAATTTTAAAAAGAATATATACACACAAACACATGCACACACAGAGACTGTTTATAAAATAGACATTTATACATTTGACCTCACATATAGCCTTATGCGAAAAAAAATATTTCAGAGATGTATCCCTGCATTTGAGGTTTTGGGTTTTTTGCTTGTTTGTTTCTTCTCTCTCCTGGAATAATTTCATCTGACTTATGTGAACTTTTTTATTATATGTCTTTATTGTTTATCTGACATCGTTTAGTTGCAAAAAGGAAGAGCACTGGGAATGAAATCAATATTACTCATTAACATATCCAAGTGTCACTAATAAATACTAAATATAATCATTTTTGGATATTTGGGCACAACCATCTATGCTTATATCCAAAAATAACTGCACAAACTTGCTTCTGTGTTAGCATAACTGCCTCTCTGTCTTTTAAGTTATATTTTGCTAAACTCACTTTGTAACACATAAAAGTCCTATCAACCTATTATCTATAGAACATAAGCTCCCAATGAGCTTTGTAATACAAGTTCCCACTATA